>NW_023503163.1:0-2797324 GCF_014466165.1 Pleurotus ostreatus | reverse complement strand
GCCTGGTCTCCTTGCCGCCACTGGCGAGGAGCATTCTCCCTATCCGAATGGTACAATTTTATCAACCTTTTCGCTACTATCGCCCGTCATCGCGCACGCAGGGCCTGTTCAGACGGTTCGGGCAGCCTTGGCAGTATCACCGCCAGTAGTTTGACTTGTGATCTTAGAAGCTTAGCTGATAATCTGCTTCAGGTATGAACGGTGCCTCCGCTGCCCAGATTTCCACCAACGAATGCTCAAGAATAGCGTATCTGCCGCCAATGCGGTTTCCCAGGTCGTTACGGGGAAAATATGTCGAGAAATGGGGGTACTGGGTCGCAAAGGGTCCGGTGCAGTATGTAGTTGGTAAGCAATTTGCTTATCTCTCGTCGAACCAGTATTCATGCCTCGATGTACATAGCTGGCGCAGAACATAAGCGCGTTGAGCGCCGCTGTATATGCAATGCTCAGCAACTGGCTGCCATTGCCCGCTGTCGCCTAGCACGCAGCCATCCAACACCACCAAACTCATTCTTAACCTCCACCCGAGTGGAGCATCCACCATACAGATGCTCTCCTGGACACACAGTACTCGCTGGAAGAGTCCTTGCTGCGCCTCCGCCCTCCTGCACTCGTCGTCCCGCCGTGGTGGTCCCCGTCCCACCTTTACCGCCGACCATTCGGACCCTCCCCTGAAGTTCAGGTGACCAGTCGCGTCTGGAAACGTACCCTGTGTCCGCTGTGAGGACAGATGTGTCTGTTGGCGAGGGCGATGCTGATGAACGGACTGATGTGGATGCCGAGGCTGAGGATGAGGCGGACGCGTATGTGGATTCGGATGCGGAGGCAGATCCAGAGGTAGAGCTGCTTGAAGCTGTGGACGCTTCCAAGTCGAACTCAACTCACAGCTCGAGTAGTGGCTGGCCCCAAGGTGGAGGTTTGACGATGGAGTGGCGTGTTCTCTTTCAAATACCAAACCCTCACATCATCATCTTAGTTATTCTCTCGTACTCCTCCAGTTATTTGACCCTCTCTTGCATATCCCATGGCATTGTTCCCTCACCGGTGACCTTCGCTATCCCCGTACTCCTCCAGAATGCTCCCTGGCCATCTCTAGCATGTTTCGACGCATTATTTCGATAATACATCACATTGATGACCTTGGGCGCGCCTGGACTCCTTTAATATGCTCCTTAACCACTCTTACATATTCGAAACGCGTTATTTCCTCCATCTCATCGATGATAGTACTACAAACTAGATAAAAAAGCGAGGATGTATATGTGTCTAAGAGAGGAGGGTGGGAGACTAAAACGAAGCGCGTCGCGAGCGCTGCGAGTATGGCTAGAGAGCCTTGTCCTCGCGTCCTAAATACTATGGTACATTATGCGTGACATAACGAGCAACAAAGAGATGGTAGAGACAAAGGGAACGTGACGCGACATGAAAGAGAGAGGCGGGAACAAAGCGGTGTGGTGACGTCACACTGTGCACGCCGCGCGATCATGCCCGACCATGGGAAGCCACCAAACCTCGGGTTTTGCCAGAAATTGTCGGTGATTTCTTGTGATTTCCCTGAAAGATATACTGGCAGTCGAATAATGAAATACGTGACATATTTTATCGGGTTCTAGTTGTCTCATTTCTGCGCTGACTTTTTTCAAGACCTTTTTTCCACTACTCATTATGTCGAGAAAGTCGCAATCTGAACGCACAGCGCTCGAGACAGACTGGTCAATGTCTAGTTCCCAGGTTTCGGAAGACGTCCCATGGAGCCAGTCCTCGCCACAGGCCTCGCGGCCATCCCAGTCACCCCAAGGACGCAGGCATAGTAGGCTACAAGCCATCACGGATGCGCTCAGTGGAAAGGATATCCCGACGACTCGGAAGCCCATGGTACCGTCTTATAATGTAAACAAGCGGCCAATCCCAGCATCGTCACAAGGCGGCGTCGCGCAGCAGCCAAGGCTGCGTCCATCCAGCAGGAATACCTCAAGCGATGGCCTGAGTGCCTCCATAGTGGAAGGTCCTACGTCGAATACTTCTCGCCCTGTCGCTTCAACCACTAGCAAATCAGTCTGCAGGTCTGAAAAAGCGGCGCCCGTGTTCCTTAGCCAGGAGCAAGCACAAATACTCAAGCTCGTAGAGGAGGGCCGCAACGTGTTCTACACTGGTAGTGCTGGTGGGTAAATGGATACATGCGCGCATTCAATTCTTGATGTTCTAGCTAACGCTGAATAGGAACTGGTAAATCCTTACTCCTTCGGGAGATCATCAAGACTCTTCGCAAGCAACATGCCCAGTCTCCGGAGGCTATCGCAATTACGGCTTCAACAGGTTCGCTTGCCATTTCCCTTGATACCGAATATGAATCCTAGAGTAATGCTAGGCATCGCGGCATGTAACATACGGGGCGTTACTATCCACAGCTTTGCGGGCGTTGGACTCGGCCAAGGTAGCTCGAAGGACCTAGCTGAGAAAATTCGTAAGAACGACAACGCTGTCTCACGTTGGCTACGGACCAAGGTTCTTATAATTGATGAAGGTACGGCGCTAATCACTTCATCGATGCTACTTGTCGTTAATATGCGACTGACAGTTTCTATGGTGGATGGGGACCTCTTCGACAAACTGGCTGAAGTAGGCTCGATCCTCAGGGGTAAAGAAGAACCTTTCGGTGGTATCAAGGCGCGTTCACAACTACATGACTCCGCAAGATCACCAAAGCTGATCATCCATCTTCAGTTGGTTGTAACAGGCGATTTCTTCCAACTACCACCCGTCACCCAAGGTACTAGGCAGGTGAAGTTTGCCTTCGAAGCGAAACTGTGGAAAGCAACCTTCGAGCGCACATTCAATTTGACCAAAGTATTCCGCCAGAGAGATCAAGGTACTTTCCACGCCATGGCTGTAGTTGAATACCAATGAATATCTTTGCCTAATGACAGAATTCGTCGACATGCTGAATGAGATGCGCTTCGGACATCTATCAGCCAAGTCTATCGACAGGCTCAAGACTTTGTCGCGCGCTATCGTGTACCATGACGGCATCTTGCCCACTGAACTGTGCGTGGTGTTTTTTTTGGAACAGTGATGCATTGATGCATAAGCTCGCAGATTTCCGCGTCGCAATGATGTTGATCGCTTTAACGCCATACGGATGGCTCAGCTCCAGGCTGAGAGTCATTTATTCAAGGCAGTTGACGGCGGCTCGCCGCAAGACGCTCAACAGAAGGCGAAGATGCTAGCGAGCTTGGACCCGCACTCCTCGACCTCCGCACAGATGCGCAGGTTATGCTTATCAAGAACTTGGACGACATGCTGGTGAATGGCAGCATGGGCCGCATTCTCCGGTTTGCCGATCCGACTAAGTATGGCACTGAGGGCGATCAGGAGGTAAGCGTTGGCCCTCATTTATTTCTGGTATCTACGCTGATGCTAACGGCGAGGGCAAGGAGTCGACCACCGACCCAGGGGATGACGCGCCTGATCCTAGTAGTGCCTGAGCTGTGGAAGGTTGAGTTACCTAACGGCGAGATCCAAGTGAGCAGAACTCAAGTGCGTTCAACGCGATTGTCTGCTCTTTTTGAACGTTGACGTAGACTTCGACCTTCAATACAGTTACCGGTGATCCCTTCGTGGTTCATGAGTATCCACAAGTCACAAGGACGAACGCTGGAGCGGGTCAAAGTTGATCTTGGTAAGGTCTTTCGAGAAAGGTCAGGCCAAGCTATTCAATCAGCGCATATTATTCATGTGACTAGGACAAGCGTATGTAGCAATCTCGTGGGCCACTTGTTTGGAAGGTCTTCAAGTCTTAAACTCGCGAAAGGTCGTTGAGTGCGCGGCAGTGCCTCGATCATCGGATGAAGGAGGGCGAGATACTAGGGTGGGTCTTAGTCTTCGTTCATAGTGGCTAACGTCAGCCTATTGACAGGTGCCGACCAATTCCGCAGCTGGCCTCGGTATGGCATTAGCTCACAAGACCACGTCGGGAGCCTGTTCTCTCATGGAGATTGGGTTTGCATTATCTCGTTGCGCTGGCTGCAAATGGGCCTAGAGTTGACTGTTCAAAAAGATCGGTTAATCGGTTTATCGTGCTGTACAAGAAACATGTCGACCTTGTGTTTTTGTTTACGAGTCCAGCCGTAGCATAAAACGAATTGAGATTGAAATGAGAGGAAAAGGAACTTGGCGGGAGCGCCCAAAGCGCCGTCAAAGCGCCGTCTCTCTGTTCTGGACTCACAGACGCCGACACAGTCACGGGTACGCTGGTTGCATTTCTTTCCCAGGCATCACCACCTCTTCGCTTCCGTCAACACCTTGTTCGAAATCTATATACGAAATGTACTCCCTTGGTCCTCCTCCTTGTCATTTTCAACGTCGGGTCAAAGGCATTACCGGTGCGCTTCTTGTTATCATTTATGCTGAAAAGTCCTATAATATTGACCCTATACAGCTAGCTATACCCCCGACGCGACTTCGCAAAACCAGAACGTCACACAGTAAGTGTTTCTCATTATGCAACGCCGTGATACCCCGCGTCTCAGACCATGCTCTCAGCGCAAGTGATCACGACATTGATCTTACTGAGTGGGATGTCGTCAGCGACGAGGAGGACCTTGCGGTGTACGTTTTCACCTGGCAGTGGTCTATTGTCAACGCAGAACACTAACTCATGTATCCATAGCCAGTATCCTGTCACGCATCTCCAAGACACCAATCGATACGCGCCAGTCAAGCTTTCCATTCACTTATACTATCGTGGTAAATTTGTGGCCCTGGTAGCAGGGACGTGCACCGCCGATACCCTATCTACAAGCATCCTGGCATTCATTACCAGTGACCAAAAACTTGACTTTGATATGAATCTTGACGAGCTCGACTTGTGCATGTTCCATCGCTTCAGAGCTTCCCGTCAGCGTAGACATGGGCATGCTCGGAGCTCTACCTTTGGAGATATCTTTGCTGACGGTCAGACCGCGTAACAAGTGGTGAGTCTGGGATACGCCGCTAGCTTTGAACCTGATGTCATGAGCTTATCTTGCATTCAACAGCTTCCTCTCGGATTTTGCGAATTCTTAAGATGGACACGTCATCGACCTATTTTGTTACTGCTTTGCTTGTATATACTACAGACTGAATTGCTTTATTTTATTGTTGCTTTGTATATAGTACATTTGGATTACAATAATTTCCTATGGCGACCGACGTACTTCCAGCATGGCTGTGGCCATACAGTTGTCCCCGTGCTCTCAAACGTCTCGCGAATCGTCAAGCGGGGCGCGGCCTTGGGACAATCGTGTGTCACGCTGTCGATGAACTGAACAATGCTTGCTTTGCGCTCTGCGATGGGTTGCGTGATGTAGGCCATTATCTTTCGATGAGCGATAGGAGGCGCGCAAAGGGCAAAGGAAAAGGCATACCGAGACGCCTGCAAGTCATTGCGACGAGAACAATGAGAAAAGCGGTTCATTTCAGACTACGCATATGTGACCGGCTTGCCAGGAGACGAAAGCGCCAAAGGCCGAATCGAAGCTGCCGCCAATAACTGCAACAAGTCGGATCCATGCTCCGTATTCATGTCCACCGTCACTCCCACGTGCACCCGCGCCAACTTCCTAAGTCCCATCGCTTCCTTATGCGTGATCGGTCTCGCACATAATCCTCGCATTTGCCTCCTGGCCTGGAATGGAGCAATGCATCTTGACGGAGATGACCGAGGGATAAGACACTCGAAGGCGTAGCGGGGGGCTATGGTGAAGCAAGCGTTGCGGAAAGAGACTTTGGCGGTAAAGGTTATGCCGTGGACGGTCATAGGTTCGTGGTCGAGGTCGAGGATGTCCGCTATCGCCTGACTGTGTTATTAGTGCGAGAAAGTTCGTCAGTAAGATATCCGGGGTAGGGAGGGAACGAAAAGACGACGAGGAAATAATATAAGGAAGATATCTACTCGCATTCAACGCGTCCCTCGAGCTCCCCACCAGCCGCCCATCAGCTTTGACCAAGTTGTGATAAGATTGATCATCAATATGGGATTCGTCCAGGTGGCGGAGAAACGGAGCATAATGTTGGGCCATACTTCGATGGCGCCGAGGGAGATGCTCCAGGCTGGCATCGGCGTTGCCGGCACCATCGTCCTCGGTTTCAGCCTCTGCGCGTGAATCGTCGTGAGACAAAGTTGGCTGCTTATAGAGACAGTGTGTCGTTTAAAATCGACGGGGTCGCGCTGGTGGATGTGTCTGCTGAAATGGATCAGCGGAAGAGGTTGGTGGAGTAGATCCATATACCGTCTAATCGTCTTGTCACCAAGCTCAAAGAATGAATGAGAAACATACTGCAAAAACCCTCATCCGCATACGAAGGCTCTGTTGAGCTCTGGGATGTGACCGTCTTCAACCTGATGTGCTTTGTGACGAGCAAAGTGGCATTTTTTACTGTCACGAATTGCTCGAGCTATTCCTGATGCACTAACACCGACCCGACGGGGAGGACACCCCAAGATACTGCTGACGACATCTCTGAGCGTTGGCTCGCTCCCGTGCACGCCTGTACTGACGAAACACTGGTCGAGGAGTTGGCTAGAGATTTGATGATCACGATGACCGCGACGATGGGCCGCGAGGAAAAGGAGAGTAGAGTTCATTGGCGACAGGCAGATGCAGAAAGCGGATTCGCGTCGAAGTGGGCCAAGTACGCGGCATATGTGACTTAAAGAGCGACACCAGCGATGCTTGCGAGTAGGGCTAGATTTCAAGTTCAGAGTTAGATATCAGATATTTGAACCTGGATGTAAATATGAGAAATCGCACCTCTTCAAAGCGCAAGGCAGACTTGGGCCCTGTTGTGCGCCAGAAAAGTGAAATTGCATGACTGAGGCGAGTTCAGGAGAAGAGGAGAACTGTGAGAGGACGTCCGGCAGAGTATTAAATAGGAAAGTGAGAGTGAAAGAGAAATAGGAGAGTGGCAGGCTGAAGCAATGGACTTCAAGTTGGGTGGAAAATGGAGAGGTGATACCCCGGTCCGTGGTGGTCCGGGTAGCAAAGCCGCAGCACCGGACTCCCCTGTGGGCCCTGATTGAGAGCTCCGAGACTCACCGCCACCAATCCCAACTGCGGGGTCAATATATAACCGGTCAATTATCGGAGCCCCATCTGCTTACCGAATCGCAGATCTCCTGTACTTGCGGGCGCATGAAAGGCTCTCTAAGCTTGGATGGCGCGTCAGCGGTTCCACTCTTAAACTTTTGGTTCATCATGTAACCCTAGACCCTTCGCCGTTGGCCAGACGCTTCCTTTCAAGTCACTTGTGCGATCGTGTTGACATTCAATATTCAATATTCAATGCTCCCCTGACTCATTAGTCTCCTCGTGCTCCCTTCCTGTATCATTGTTTCGGTTCTCAGTACTCAGTAACTAACCCATCTTCATCGCCGAAACACAGGGCGGTTCTCCAGGTAATCGTTTTTCAGAGGGAGAGCGTCGATGAAGACAGGCAGGACTTGGCCGAGTGGGATGGCCGCAGTGTTCCGGATGATCGTGCGTCCAATAGCCCCCGCTGCGTTATCCCGCGCATTGAGTTTGCCGGCAGGAGCATCAGGAGCGAGAACGAACAGAGGCTGAAGCGCTCCAAGAAGGTGCAGGTGTTGCTGCGAGAGATCGATGTCGGAGCTCTCGATAAGGAGGCCAGCGGCAAACGCAGCATTACTGAGAACTTCGGCCTCAGGTGTCGCTGAGAGCTCGAAAGAAAAGTTCCAGCAGAGGCTCAGTGTACGGCGTGATAGATCCCTTCATGCCTGAAATAGTCTCGGCAAGAGTGCCAATAGACGATGAACGGTCTGCGAGCGATCTGCTCTTTTTCTGCAATGGAAAGGCAAGTCAATATACAGGCTTATCGGCAAAATCCTGGAGATCACTCACGTAGTACTTGGCGATCAAGAGGAAGAACTTCTCGAATGCTTGAGCAATGTCCGTGCCAAGAGCATTCACCAAAGCGGCGACCAAGTAACCAGCAGAGGAAATCAGAACAGAGTCGTACTCCGCTTGGTCCTCGGGTGCCTCCTCTGCCCCATCTTGGTCAGGATATTGCTGGCAGAACGCCTTTTGCTCAAGTATCTGAATAGCGATATTGCAGACAGTGTCGAGATCTGGAATAGTTTCAGCAAGAGATCATGCATGGGCTGGGGAACGGAGACTCACGTCCTTCGACAAACGCAGGACTGAGTGTCTCAGCCAAACCGACACAAACAGCGGATGCAACAGACTTGAAAAACCGAGTCAGAACAAGGTTTCAGATATTTCAAAAGCAAATTCAGAAAATACTAAAAGTCGTCTCATTCGCATAGCGTCGAAGTGAGCTGAGGAAAATTCTCATCCCAAAAGAGAGTATATATATCGAAACAAACACGTACTTGTCATCTTCGCTCTCATACATGTCCAGCAAAGGCTGGATGGCATGGCTGATGACTGTCTTCACTTGTGTGTCTACCGGAACATGCTTCACAAGAAAATCAATCAGACGAAGCACAATAAGTATACAAGGGACTCACGACAACAGCGCCGGGTCGTCACTCTTGATGATTACTGAGATTGTAGAATGTCCGCACGATCTCAAGGAGAGAATCAGTGACGCTCTTGCGAATACCTTGATACTAGTGGTCCAGGAGGTCGATCAACTCGACGGTGCATTGCTCAACGTGTGGTAAGAAGTGGTTGCGAGTAGATGCAAAGAGGGTGCCAATAGTATCGGTAGCGATCTCTTTCTCGATAGCAATGGCGTTGTTGACATCAACCATCTGGCCAACATCCACATCCTCTAGTTCAATAGAGGCGTTGCCATGCGCATCAACCTCGTCCATGACGGCAATGGCATTGGCAGGGGAGGAGCCCGACGCACAAACAGCAGAGCCCTCGGAGCCGAAGACTAGAAAACGCACGTTAGCATAAGACCAGAAAGCAGTCCTGCCAGACTCACTGCTGAGATTCTCGTCACCTTGCTCGACCTGCTTGCAGCTGGCAATCGAAGGCGGCACAACGCTGGGAAGGTATGCCGCAAACTCCTCTCCAAACACACAGTCCATAACGCCAAAGAAGAGGAAGCTGCACTCGCGGAGGCGGGCACTGCCCATCTCAGCGCCCTTGGAACGCCTGCTTCATCATTTCAGGGAAGAATGGCCGGAACACATCCTTGCAAATGGCCTCGGCGAAGGTGCTGGTCGCATCCATCGTAATGCCGCGCAACTCAACCTCTTCGCCCTCACCAGTAATCACAAGGAAGTGCTGAGGCCGGGACATGATCGGTTCAAAGTAAAGGAGGAACCGCTCTTTGGACGCGTGAACGGCGCTGCCGATGGCACCAGTAATGACGGACTTGACAGGGATGGAGCGGTATCGAGGCCTGCAAGGCGCTCCATGACGAGAGGAAGATTTGCTCGATCACATCGTGAAGGATCTCCAACAGCGCATCCAAGGCCGTGCACGCAGATGGTTGAGCCTCGGGGTCATTGATGAGGTTCGTGATGGCCTGATTTGAAGTCAGGCCATATTAGAAGATCGAAACACACAAACTGAGAACTTACGGGAACCAAAACGGTATGCTCAGCAACGCACTCATCCTCTAACCATTCACAGAGGCAACTAACGGCGACACATGTAGCCCTGCAAACTCTTGCATTGCTATCACCAAACACAGCCTCGATGACTGGCCAAACTTCGGACATGAGAGGAGCCATATACTCGCTACAGCCCTCCACGGAAACATTCAACGCGAGCATAGCAGCACGACGATGCGTAGGATCGCAGAAGAGAAAGCTTTCTGAATGAGCATTCAGAGCGCAGGGAAGACTTGGGCGGTGGAAGCGATGTCGCAGGTCCATCGATGATACGGAGCGCAGACTGAGCGCAGACTTGTAAACTTGATCAGGAACTTGATACGATGTTCTAATATTTGAGGAGCGCATACCCGAGACCGCGCGTCATCATCGATGGCCTCTGGCTCCTCTTCTGAAGCGATGGGCATGAGACCCTCAAGAATGGCAGGGGCGAGGTTGTGGCTTTGAACTTTCGACTGTTTGCTGTGATAGAGGTCAGTCAACAGATCACGGCAACAGTAAAGGCAGATATGGGACGAGAAACACTTACTATTGCACAGTCCAGTTGAGGGCGTTGAGGGCAAGGACGCGGAGGTCGCCGTCGAAGGCGCGGTTGCCGCCGCATCGAAGAAGGAATTCTGCCAGCCAAGGGATGAACTTCGCGAGAATAGTAATTTTCTGAAATCCAAAAATTAGTCTTCAAGGTCATCCAAGACTGGTACGATGAACGCACAAGGATAAGCAGAGTCTCAAGATTCAAACAGCTGACGAGCCCGGCCTCATCCCCTGCTTCAACGGTCTGGCCAATGACTTGCATCAGTGGCTGGAATCAAAAATCAAAACCTTGTAAGGTTATGTATGAGATGTGACATACGAGTTCAGTCTTGTCGCTATCCTATCTCGAAGGTCGTATCCTCCACCCGTTGCGAAGGATCTTCACTCGTTCCGGATACATTTGGGGTGTTGTGTGGTTTGTTGCCCATAACAGTTCCTAGTGTTTCTTTCCAGTCCTTTCCCAGCTCCAGAGTTCTGTGAGCTTGTCACCGGTCACATCGCTGTAGCACTTCCCACCCCCACATCCGCTTAGAGCAGCCGCTCCTTACCCCGATTCGTCGCCAAAAACGCCAAAACTTGCAGAGAGTATAGTCAACACAGCGAGGCGAAGCCTTACGGGTCTTATCGACTGTCACTCGGTTTGGGTCTCTGAAACTGAGCCTGAACTGCTCGCCTCTGAACCACTTGCCCCTCAAGCCGGACTGCATTTTAGGCTCGATCCCCGACGCACGATGCAAACATCGACATTCAACCTTCCCGGTTCACATACATACCTGCGTACGTGCGCGACAGCCGACTCTCCCACCCCGCCCGTTGGCTCGCACTTATCATGAGCACGTCTCGACGACGGCGTCGCTGTCCTCTCGCAGAGCATGCGCATACTTAATCGATCATTCGCACTCGCAATCGTGATCGTAATCGCAATCGTTGCGGCGCTGCGTAGTGCGCAGCAGAGAGCAAGCAATAGGTGCATACACACCTTACTGTGTGGGTTCGGCGTTTTATTTGCGGATGGATGATAAGCCCGCGCGAGGTGTTCTCGACCGAAATCGAAAACAACGCCGCTGGGTGACTCGGTGTATAGAAGGTGCACGAGCGAATGGAGCCCTGAACGTGGGGTAGAAGCAGAACACGACCCACAACCTGCGCGGTTTCGTTAAGCTGCCATGTCCAGGGACCAGCGCGCTGCGGCAACAATCAATCGAGGATTGAGGCGTGCCTAAGAGTCGGACGACTGTTCCGGGTGGCCATGTCAGCTGGTTACCCTGCATCCCGGATCTGTAGACTGAGCGCCCTCGGTTTTCACGAGCGTACAGGTGAGACTCGTCTGTCCTCAGCCGACCTGCGCTTGGTCGCATATACGGCGTTCCGGCGCGACAATTGCCCAATATCGTGGATTCCATCGTTTAGGTGTGCGTTCCTAGGGAGTCTCGCGCACTGCACCTGTCGGCTTATACATTCCTTCTAGCATCGCCGTGTATCTTCAGATGGTGTCAACAACACCTTACACCACGCAAGCCCTTCCTTCTGCCTCAAGAGAACATCGTCTGTGTTGCGAAAATCGTCGAAAATGCACCTCCAATGCGACTCTGGACACCTTCCCGAGGGTCGCACGTCTTTCCTGTCCTCCCCGCTTGCCCTTCAAGCATTTTCACGGCCATATCCCCGTTGTCCTGGGATTCGCGGCTGCTTGGGTGCCGGCGACCTCAGCGGTTTGGCAGTGGGTTGAGGTCCGAGGGACGGGGCAGGGCCTGAGACGGACGCCGACGTTGCGTCTACTGACGAACGGGTGTGGTAGAGCGCCTTGGGATGGAGCGATAACGACCGTTGCAATGGTAGTGAAGGAAGCGCCGCCACTACACGCAAGCAGGAATGCAGGACTGCTAATGCTTCGTCGGGCGGTCGACTTGTTGACTGTCCCACTGTGAAAACCCGAGGATGACGTACGCGGTCACTGGCCCATGCTTGCGCCGTCCGTCCACAATCCGACCTCGGACGACTGCAATCCCGTTCTTTGCGCCATCATGAACGCAAGCTCTTAGTCTGACTCGCTTTCCGTGCCGGCGTGTCGTCTCATAGCATATACTACATCCTACGATATCCTACTATACTAGACCATGATTGTCGTGACGCTGGACGAGTTCTGCTGAAATGATCAGACGTACGGACTTCCTTACCGGGACTTCATCGCTACCGAGAACATGTATTGGCTGAGAAGGTGGCTGCAAGCGGTGTATACACTACTACTATACTATCGCGCAGCGAAATTATCACTTTCAGTCCATTGGTGTAATCATCATTGTACGAGTACTAGTCATCTGTCGAAACACAAAACAGCGAGTGCGACGAAAGTGCGTCATCAGCAGTAGAAAGTATGAGCCAAGAGTCCATCGAAACCCTACTGAAAATGCCCATAGCCCACGCTCAGTCTGATACTTAGTCTCAAGCTGCACCGCCTCGAATGATCGAATCCAACCCCTGCTCCCTGAGTTCAGAGCTGATCTCGTGGCTTCTCGATCCCGCAGCACAACGGTACAAGAGATGCACTCGAGGTGATGATCACGACGTAGCGGCTGGTTAGGTGAGTTGAGTAACAATCCAGATACGCTAAGGCAAATGATAGACGTACCGGGCTGTGCCATTTCCGTGCGTAGGGGCGCAGCTCGCGATGTCCTCAGTAAACAAGCAAGCCTTGGATCTCGTGAACAAGCGCGTACACTGCACACTGCAAAACGTCGAGCGATGTGAATGTTCAGGAGATCGGGGTGTAGGCTTTCGATTGTACTGCAAGAAGATATCCATGTACACTAGGAGAACTGGCGCATAACGGATGAGAAAACCGTGGCTTTTGAGAAATGTGGATCAATCGTACCTGCAGCAAGAGACGTGTCCACGCTTGCGCACAGTCTCTCTCTAAATGCTTGAATCTGATGATGAATGACCAAGGTTGGCGCGGATGGTAAGCGACAACGGAACAACGAGAGTGAAATCAAACAACATACACAATGGAGGCGGAAATCACACACAGCGAAAGTACGAAAGAACGTCTTTGCCAGCGCGAATACGACAACGACCCCGTTGATCAATTTACGTCGAAGGATCGGAGCAACGACGAGGGTTTGCGCGGAAGATTGAACGAAGATGTATGGCGCAAATAGGCAGATATTCTAGGCGAAACGACGCATCAGCAAGAAAGTGCGTGCGTTTAGTACGATCAAATCGAGGGAACAAACGCTCGATTTGATTGGCTCACACGTACTCGGAACATGGGTTCGTCATCATGATCACACTAATCCAATATTGTTTGGAATCAACATTAACACAGCACTAGAGGGATAAACGCGAATGAGAAAAGCACAAGATATGGATGACATGAAAGGACGAACGTACTCATACGAATATCCTGTTAACGGACAGGATCGCAGTTTAAGGTCAAAACACCATGGCGCTTAGGCAGCAGATATCTTGGGATGTACCAGGAGTACAGTATATGCGCACTACGAATGTCGCGTTAGGTATGAAAAGCAGTAGATAATTCATAAACGAGATTCACCAGCGCGAATACGCTTCATGGTCGATGTTCAAACCTTCTCAAAACATCTTCGAGTTCCCTGACCCGGGTTGACGACGTGCGCGTCAACAAATCTTCTCCTGGGGGTTTGGACACAGGAAAAGAACTGCGTAAAGACGGGTGAGTGAGATGGCAATTCACGGCGTTACAAATTGATCACGTACTAAGGTATGTATCGGCATGCGGCGAGGCAATGAAATAGTCGACGATAAATGGATAAATGATAAGAGCTCCAAAGGCATCGATTCAAATGGCAGCCATGAGGGTTACTAAAGGACAAAGATCATCAGCAAAAGGCAGGAGGGACTGCCTAAAGTGCGCGGAGAGAGATTGCACAGGCCAGGATAGGATGACGACCTGCAATGAAGCTTTGAGGTTCAAAAGACTGGAAGATGAGAAGACCATCGCTGAGAGTACACAGTCCTTGGCTGGACCAAGTTGAATACAAGTGGCGGAGAGACTCCTCAAAGAGGGGTGCTCAAAGAAGCGTCACGCGATTGATCTAAGCGCCCAAACCTTTTCTCGTCGGCGTCCACCACGATGTCCTCTCTTTGTCTCTCCAACATAGATCAGAGATATGTTGTGCGCCTTAGGTTCTTACATAGTAAACCCACATCTTTCAAAACAAATTGAGACACGCACTAGAAGGATACCGCTGTACATGTCTATATACAATATGATATACAATATGGAGAGGAAACCGAGGCTAATGAAGGAACCATCGATATACAATAGTGGGCACCCCCCAAATTAGGAGGATATGGAGAGCAGGACAAACCGATTGAACACGAAAGCAAGGATAGACAACAATGCAGTCAAAGACACAACTCCGCTGACCCTACACACCTGCGGCATGCTCCAACTCTGAAAGGCAAGACTCAAGGAAATCCCACATGCTCTCCGGGGCCCTGGCCAACTCTTCCTTGCGATCCTTCAAGAAGCAATCGAGCTGCACTTCCTGCTCTGCAAAGACGTCGTCAATTGCCTCGCTAATTTTCTGCACCTCTTTGGAGAGAAAAAGCTTCAGAGCCTGTTTGTTTTGGAGGAGGCATGAGCGCAACTTTCGATGCAGCAATTCTTGTCGATGCTCTTGCTGAACAATCCGTTGTGTAAGCTTGGGGTACACGCGGTGAAATTGATGTTTGTTGATGTAAAAAACACTTGTTCCTGGAAACTCTGCACTTTGCGTGTTTCGCCCTAGCACATTGAATTAGCTGACATTCAAAAACTGGGTGGGCTATATACCATTTGGGAGCTTAGCCACGTTTGCTCTCGGTGTGATCGTCCCATCAGACTCTGTGTCTGAGTCGAAAGCCGAAGCATCGTCGTCTCTAACTTTACTGGGGGTGATAGCTCCATATACCGGCTGCTCATTGCCATCAAAATCAAGCTCAGGTAATTGGTGCATTGACTTTGGTGGCAATGTGAAGGGAAGGCGTGCTTGCGAGCTCAGGAGGCTTGAGCAGCTGCGTTACTGTCAACAGGATGAAAGCTATGCACAACATACCAAACGTACTGCTCCTCCTCCACTCGAATATGTCCCTGGCATTGACGGCAATGATTGTGCTCCATGGCTTTGGTTAAGCGTTTTTCAGCGCAAACGCTTGGGAAGGTGCGCGGTATTTACATCTGTTGACCGCAAAGCTGCACGCGCGTCTCCCCCACCCCGACGCTTAGCGCTTACCGGTACCCTTATAGCTCTCGTTCCATTCATTCGTCTTCATAGTCGGACCATACTAACACACCTTTGCGATTCCAGCCCAAACCCTATATCTGGAGAATGTTCAGAGATGTCCACCCCGATCACATTGAGCGCGTTAGTTATGCGCATCAGCATCTTACCTGTCATCAAAGCTCAGATCTAAAGCTCAGATCTGAGCATTCTTCTTCAACCCGGATTGATCTTGTCATTAGCGGAAGAAAGGCTGATCAGTGGTGGTGCGGGACTGGGATGGCAGGCGCATAGACGAAGCGGAACTCGTCATCGTGGTTCATCGCAGCCTAGAGAGCCTCTGTGTACGTTTCGTTTGCACCGTCCTCGCATCAACGTCGATTCTGACAATCCATCCACTTAGGCTCCGACAACGCCGAGCTGCAGTCTCGCTACCGCTATGCCTCGTGCTCAGGACACTCACCTCCCTGTTGCCTTACGAGCACGGGAACATCCAGTGCACTGGCTCACTGCCGCAAAAATCAGACGCATCTGGTTGAACAGGTTGATGAGCGCGAGGTACGCAGCGTCCTCTCCCTATGACTGCAAAAGGCTTACCCACGGACAGCTAAAGCAACGACACGTCTTGTGGGACGGTTCCTCCATTCTTGATATGCGCATCAAGGGTCCCTTCCCATCGACCTCTTCCTCTCCAAAGCAGTCGTTCCTCTCGTTCAACACGCTCTCGTATTCCACAAGTCTGGCGCCCGATAGCTGTAAACAAACAACCACCACCCAGGATCTCCTTTGTCGTCACAGAGCCCGAGCAAGGAGCTCCTCTCGCATCCGTAGCCTCTCAGCTACCTGCCAGCGCACTTTCTAGTTCGGACAATCCGACAATTCGAGGCAGTCGTTTGACCAGGCAAGCCTCTGCTTCGACTTCCACTGCTGAATCCACAGGTGAGTCACAACCGTTTGTACTCGGAACAACGCTAACGGCGCTTTCGGATCCATTTCTAGACGATAACCAATCTACCATTTCCATGTCGGATAGCTCAAACCGTCCTCACTCCGAGAACCACGACCGGCGGCGCATCAACCGACGACGAATTCTCTTCCCACCTCGGCTCGTGTCGCTAGCGTAAAGCTAGCCACTAACCAGTCAACTTCATCATGGTTCGGCTCTCTCTCGCGCGTAAAGGGCAAACAGAGGGCCACCGAACTGGATGACGCGCGGTTGAGGTCCGAGATATCACCTACAAGTGCTTTGCCGACACCACCTGCGCCCGTGCGTATTCCACCGATATACTCCGTGCATCCACTTCTAACTCTCTTGCCCGTTTAGCTGGCGCATCAAGATCCACCCCACAACTAACCTCCACCCTCGAGCCAGAACTATGGCTACCAGCCTTAGAAGTCCCACCATCAACTTCATCCACGGCCGTTTCATCTGGTACTGCAGTCTCCGGTCCGATTTCCCCTCTGCCCCATGAAATGAGTCGGCCTGCACTCCTACATGAATTTCATGATCAAGGCTCTCACACGTCCAAAACCCCATCCCAACACCGCAAGCGCACAGTTGAGGCGGCTTTCAGCGCTAGATGTGACCCTCCCCAGGTATCCGCATCGGAATCTCCTGCGCGTACCATAACGTCCGCCGCTGACATCAGTGTTGCTATGATCCATGTTGGCGGAACCGACGACTCGCTTCCTATACCCCCCTCGTGTCACAGTTCGTCCCACCTATACCCGTAGACGATCCACAGGTCGGCGTACCCGCTGAGGCACTCCTGACTTAGGCTCTAGCGCCCGTCCTGCATTCGCCACACCAGCTGATTACCACTCCCTCTTCTCCGCATGTTCTCCCCGACGATCTTCAGCCTGTTGAGCTCCAGCTATGCGAGCCCCTTGAACGCACAAGTGCTCCTCGGTCGCGTGTCAACGATGTAGATGGCCGCTCGCCCGCTCGCTGAAAACCTCTATCGCATCGATCGACCAAGACATTCCCGATCCCTGTGCGGTTGGGTCCGGAACCGGATATATTCAATCTCCATGTTTTGGCGAACCAGAAGAACTTTCGGACAGGGTATACGATGTACGGGCAGCATTGGTACGACAGTGCACTGAGGAGTCTGGGACGAACGGGGCTGTCCGTGATGGTGACGAGTTTTACTGCGAGTTCGACGAGAACATGAAAGTGTTCTTCTTTGGTGAGGATCGCACGTGGGAGCATGCACGGCGGAACTCGTGGGACATGTTCGTCCACCCGGAGCTTGAGGCTGCGAGTGCCGCGTCGACGGCGCGCTCGAACCGCGGTTTGAGTCTGCAGGATTGTTTGGCGGAGTTACGAAGGAGGAGAGGCTCAGCGCAAACGATCTGTGCCTTCGATGCAAGAAACACCCACAGGCGACGAAGCAGTTCGATCTCTGGAGCGCACCCGACGTGCTCGTCGTGCACCTCAAGCGGTTTGGCAGCAGCCGTGCATTGCCCGACAAGATCGACGTGTTCATCTATTTCCCCGTTACTGGTCTCGACCTAGGCGATGTCGTAGGAGAGAGGAGAGTGGCGAGGGACTTGAAGGCGAAGGGGGTTGATGTGGAGGCTTGAAGGAGTTGGGGTTGAAGGACGTTGAGGAGCCGCTGGTGTATGATTTGTGTGGTGTGGATGAGCATATGGGTGGGCTGGGTGTTGGCATGATATGTGTCGAACCATATGAATGGGATGTGGTGTCATTTTGATGATTCGTATGTGACGCCTGCGAAGGCTGAGGATGCTGTGGTGCGTTTGTTCTTACTTTCTGTACGAATTGTGATTTAATCGTGACACTGTTCTTTTCCTCTTTTTAGAATGCCAACGCGTACCTCCTTTTCTACCACCAGCAATCGTCTGCACCGCTTGGCGGCAAGACTTAACTTACGAAAAGATCAAGGAGGCGCGCGCTGCTGTGCAGAATGAATCTTCTGCAGAAATCACGGCGATGGACGCGCCTTCTAATACGGATGTGAACGCCGATGCCAATGCAATGCCGGCGACCCTATAATTGAAGACCAAGATATGGCCATCGATGCCCAACTGCCAACTCCGCCATACGAATCCGAAGACGAGCCAACATTCTCCATACACGGCAGCTCCAGCCCTCGTGCTGAGTGTTCGCGGTGGTTCTCCTCAGGCGTTGTCAGCGGCGGCAGCGTGCCCACCCCACCAAAGGAGGACGACCTCTTAAACTTTTCCCCTATGAACGACATGAGCCCGTTCGGTGATACCGACGGCGATGACGCGCTGCAACAGTCGTTTCAGCGTTTCGACTTCCCAGAGCCTTCGGATCGCGCGTCGACGACTTCGTCGAATGAGGCGGAGCCGGATTTGGAGTTGGACGGGGCAGATTTGGATGTGAATGTGGATGTGGCTGATGGCGATGTGCGGATGAGTCCGACACAGTGGTTGAATCTGCTGGGTGTGGGTACGCCGCCGGGGTCGTCTGCTGCTACTTCGGATGCTATCGTTCTCTCCATACACTTTGACCCATTATTACTACGGATCGGATGAAACTACAGGAGCGGCCTTTTGATAGTTTTTCGTAAGCTTGTGTCCTTTCGTCGTCGCTGTATGATTCATCAAACCTGAACTTAATTCACTCTTACTATGAGCATCGTACCTCCAAGATCATGCCGGTCTCTCTGGTTCTCTAGTCGTGCACGTGTACAGACCCATACGTGCTGTCATCACCGCCTAATACATCATCTCTCTGACTCTGCCATCGCCAGTAGTACGATCCATTGAGCGTCGGTTGCTTTTTGAAGCCTTTGAAGGATTAATACAAATTCGGGCTAGTACATCATCCGGTATATTGTTTAGGGCGTGCTGACCCAAACGGTCGCTTCGCAGGAAGATCACAGCGCGGAAGTAGGACTGGAAAGGCTTGGGCCATTTGCTCACTTGGCCGGGACATTTCCTGATGTATGCAAGCTCATCGGTTCAGAACGCTCCCCTCGCCAGTTGCGATGATTCTGCACTTCATGCATCGCCACCAGCACGGCCGCCGCATCCTTGAATCCGTCAACTCGTCCTGACAGAGTTTACCTAGGAATTTTTGTTCTCCAAGTAATCACTAGTCCGTATGTATGGAAGGGTATACACCCGGGGAGGGGGTCGCTGCGACCACGATAGATACAGACGGGTTTTTATACATAAAATCTTCACTTTCACAGCCCGAACTATTCAACTATCTTCTATCTTTGACCCAGAGGGTGCATTCAGTAATATATTAAATTTGTGTATGGTCTGGCGAAAATGGTAGCAGTGTTCCTATCTCGTTATTATGCATGAACTCCGGATAAGCCTTGTCTATGCGGTCGGTGAAAACAATTGTGAACCCTGCAGTACCGGATTCAGGCTCAATCGCAGTAGTGCTCGCATGATAAGACCGCGGCCGTGTAGCCTGTAGGGTACCACGTGCGGGCAGCACAACAACTCGAAGGCTGAGGTCGACGTAAGCATTACCACCTTTTTCGTTGCCCCAAGAGCCAGTGCACCATGAGATGCCCCAGCCGGTAGCCGAGCCATCTCTGTGCCCGGGCCTATGAAAGTGAGCATTAGCTGGCGACAGGGTTAATGAAGATCACTTACGAAGCGTATCGGTATGTGGCCAGGCCTTCCGGTGGGGCGCGGCGAGCAGTGCTGAAGTCGTATATCAGATCATCGACCTCGATGGCGAATCCACACCCTAATGACGGACAATTGATGAGTAGCTAATCTTGATGATTCCTAAGACAGACAGCACCTACCTGACGCGACATGGAGGGTGCCCATGGACGGAAGCGCAGCCTTGTCGAGATAGTCCTGGAGTGGGTCAATAACCTCAGCAGGAGGGTATGTGCGGGCAAGAGCCCAGAAAAGACTTGTTGCTCCAATAGCATCAGTATCAAGGGCCTTCAACGCAAGCTCAGAAAGCTTTCGCCGGAAGCTCTTGGCCCATCCAAGGATATGGCGGTGGCGTGGACCCATATTCAGGCCCCACTGCACCATTTCGCCCTGATGATATGGCTGAAGGGCGGGCGTTAATATATCTCATGGAATTTGTAGGAGCTTCACCTACACGGCAGTCACGGCGAACATGACACGCTGCCTCGACAACACTCATCAGCCAGTCGTAGAGGGGTTTAGCAAAGGGCGCATCAAGGGCAACACCACGAATCACTACAAGTCGAGTGTGATCGCTAGAATTCTAGTCAGCCAGCCGGCGGGAACATGATGTAACGGTACAGCACACCTCCGGCTGAATCAATTGAGATAAACACAATACTCTGTTCAGGCTTCACAAAGTAAAAGCCAGATTCTGGAGTTACTGTTAGAATCTGCTGGTTGGGTGGCTTTATATTTCTGCGCGGAGTGCCTGGCTCAACAACAGCTATACCATGGAACTGCCTGTAATCATCTGACTGGCGATCGCAAAGCAGGAGTTCAAAACCCAGCTCTGCGACGCTGGTCCGAATGGCTTCCTCGATGTTGTCGCCATGCTTCCTGATATGAGCACTGATGGATGGTGGAGAGCGGTGGCCGAGAAGGGACTTAATCTATTACAGGGCTGGGTTACTGTACCACACGGTGACGACAAAGCCTGCTCACAAGTCCACGTTTTTGGGTGTGGTTAGCATAGCCGGCATTCTTGCGGTCCTGCTTCAAGGCGGACTGGAGGCGCTTGATAACTGGACGGAGTGACGAACCAGTCTGTGATTCGCTGCTATCATGGCTGATCGCAGCAGCGAGAAAACAGTCCCACTACCATCAAAGCTTAGAGCCTGCATGTTAAGGTATGCAGGTACTGGACATACGCTGGCGTTGTGTTGCGGTGCTGAAGAACGTGAGCAGTCCCTTGAGACAGGATGTCGGCAGCAGTGAGGTGTTCTAGAGCAGCTAAAGTCGCAGGTGCTAGTAAATAACTGCGGACTAGGATTTGTTAAAAAGCTGATCAAGAACAAGCCTGGACGACATACACTGTTCATTCTTTTGTTTCGTGGCAGCACTCTTACGGTGGGGCATGGTGTGGGTCTGGTCTGGGGACAGAGTGGCGCCGCTTCACGGAAATGCCAGGATGCGTGTATATGTGTGGCCTATGCGTGCTAAAACTCTATATACTGTAAGGAAGCTCCTCCTAAAGCGAAAGATGGTCAAATGGCGGAAGGGTTCCGGTCCCTGTGCTGTGCTAAACGCGGGGTGGGCTGTGGTCTCCATAATCAGAGGGCGTTGGTTCGATTCCCAGTAAGTGCAGATGTGTCCACTGCATACCCGTAACCCACGCCACTCCGGATTTTGCTCGAAAGTGCTAGCTTTTTGGTTTTCGCAACTGTTTTGCTCAGGGGACATGTGTCTGACTCTCCTAACTCTGCATCTCTGTCTACTCTGCATGAGATTCACAGTTTTATTTGAGTGTATATATGGAATGCATATCTGGGTCTCGTAGGATAAGACCAGTCCCGGTAAGTGAACATGGTTACGATTTACAGGTAGAACATATCAACAGATGACTACTCACCTGCGGGCTGGCCAGGTCCTGATCGGTGTGGCGTCAGTTGCTTCAGGAGGGCGACCTACACAACTGGCGCCGGCAGCGTCAGTGATGCGCTTAGGCAACGAGAACAGGCGGGTTGATACAGGACGAAGAATAGACTTGATCGGCATAATCAGAGGCATGGATGCTGATAGGAAGACGGAACATTGTTTTAGTTCGACAGAATCAGGGAAAGTGAACACGAGATTGATGATTTACAGTTATAGCGGGCAAGATGGCTTCCATGGTTTCGTCTGTAGGATTGACAGGTCAGGCAGGCGTCTGGAAAGAGAGATGCTCGCAGTCCAAGCATATGTGCGCCTTGATGGGAGTCGCAAGTTCTGAAAGCAGAATGAAGGTGTGTGTTTGAGCCCGAAGGGAAGTAGCACAATGAACGCACAGTAATCCGAGAAATCAACCAGCAGTGGTGCCTTGGAATTGAGTTATAGCGTGTACGTGGCTAGCATTATGTACAACAGGTCGACTCGGGAACCCTCATGATTGAGCGCCGAGGCTGACTGTACATAGAGATTGTTCACTACAAGTACCAGGTGTAATGAAAGGGTGACGTACTGAAGATGTGGCGGAAGGGGACATCTGAAACAGCTTGATCTTGCCCTCTCTAAGTAGCCGCAGCTTCCTTCGCATCCTTCTTTTCTAGCGATTCGGCCTCGCGGAGACGTGGCCGGAAATAACCGCTGGCTTGCGAGGGTAAAATCGGGCCGTGTTCGTCACCGTTCGAAGGTCAGATGCCTTGAAGAAACGATACGGCGGCGTGGATAAATCGCAGCCAGTCGCACCGTCGACCGACATCAGCGCCTGCAGAATCGAGCTAGCAATCGGATGGGCGGATATAGTAATAACGAACTGGCGACGTTGATCTCCATCGTGATGTCCATGAGCCAAAGCACGCTGCTAGCTGCTTATCCTAGAAGACGAGCTGCCTTGCCTAGCAGCGAAGCTTGCACCGCAGGATTGCATAAACTGAAATAGACAGGCATGCGTCAGAAGTAACATCCAGACGTTTTTGAGAGGTGAACGTACAGGGAGGTCTGCTCCATCATGAAAAGAGGATCCGGCTTACCTAAGAAGTGGCTGTCGATGTTCGTCATCTCCAAGATCTTGTCCATGGAGTACCCGCAGTGGAAAGCAGTAGATATTGCGCCGATGCGCTTGTTTGACGGGCTGCACAGCTCCTCGTTGACGTTCTCGACAAAGGCATTCTGCAGTGTGAGTCTGCAGTGAGTGTGACAGCCTGGAAGGCTGCTCTACAGAGACGATAAGATGAGAAAACGAAAGAAACTGATAGAAGACTCACGGATATACACCACGGTGTGCTCCATCTTGCCATCCAGTCCACCAGCCATATGAACACCAGCCATCGCAGTGATATAGCCGCCTGCATCCATGGAAAGCTCCGTTTTGGCCGAGGCGTGCCCGCAGCGGACTTCGAGCCACGGAATCGTCCGTCCCAGGGAAGCTCGGTTTGATTGACCGGCTTTCTCAAGGGTTTTTGCCGTTAAGTTCGAAGAGAACTGAGATCAAAAAGAGCAAAATTAGACCCGGACACCAAACGGCATACCCTATCTCGCCATCCGGAGCCAAGAAAGCGCATTTCTACGAGTTGGCCGCTGTGCCGATCGCTTCGAACTTGACGTCTCGATTACTGAAAGGGTACATCTAGGTTAGCCACCATCTCGATGCTGATGAGAGAGGAAGCTCACCTCGTCAGCTAGTTCGGGCGTGATGTGCTTGCCGAGAACGCTGGGAGGCTGCTGGCGTTTATCAAGTCGACGCGCAGTGAGCGAAGTCGAACCCGAGGATGGAACAACGGTTCTACTTCGTGTATTTGGGGAGACATTGGAGTCTGTACTTGCATCCGTAAGCGCAGCCGCCGATGGGGACGGGTGGCTCGAGTTCCCCTGCGTTGCTCGTGTGCTTGCATCGCGCAGTGTGTACCTAGCTCCATGTAATCGAGTCGATCGCTCGAACTCGATCGTTAAACACCACAGAGCTTTGATGTGGAGTGTTGGCCTCGAAGACTTTGTACAGAATGTCGTTTACCATATCGGCTGGTAACGCCAAGGTATGTTCTACATTCGTTCGTTTTCTGAAGGCGTTGTGGCTGACTACATTTTCAGCGTCTTTCCGGTCGTACTCCTGAGAAATGGTTCAGCAGGTTGACGTTGTCTGCCCTTCAGAGCCACCGGAGGGGATTCACTGGGTTTCTCACCCCCGTCCTAGGCTTCACACCACCGTCTGCGCAGTCTCACCTGCATTCATCACTGCAGAGACAAGGCCATCAGTACTGTAGTTGATGCGAATGTGCCGGAGAGGATGAAGAAGCTGAAACCGGTTGTTGAGGATCTTGTGCAGGAGATTACGGTGGTGGCGAGTCTGGAGTTGGAGGAAGGCAATAGGAAGAGGATGGCGTGATGGGTCGCCATGAGGGATGGTAGCTAATTGCTTTGCACGTGGACAGTGATATACGGAAAGTCGTAAATAGTTGTATAAGACTTTTGTGTATTTCCAAGGTTCTGCTCGGTGCAAGGAACGCTGTCTTAAGCGCGCATGCCTTTGCCTTGAACACGACCGGGACAACACCGGAGTACTCCGCGCATGCATATGTCTAACCCAGCCAATGCTCGTTATTTCTACGGCCTGTCTAATATTGATCTGGGACTCTTCCGGATCCCTGTTGAACCTTCAATGTTGTCAGAAAGCCTGAAAGGAGGCGTTCAAACTAGCCCCTATCAAGCTTAAAGCTCCGATGGGGTTGTTTACACCTGCATTTTCCTACCCTTGTCGGCGCGCACCTTCTCCAGTCCACCTACTGCTCCAGGCATATGCGACCTGCTCTTAGTGATTCGAAACGATTTGAAGACCAACACGGCAGATAGATGTAGTGCGGGTAGTCCACTCGTAAGTTTGCCACTTTCTGCGAAAATCGCGCGATGAGTGATGTTTTGTACATGGCCATTTTCAGGATATGACCGTCGTTCATGATCAACATGGATCAAACGCAGTGCTGCTCTTCTTGATGTAGCGGGCACGGTTCACCGACCGCGTGTCACGACTCCCACTCGCCTTCTCCATCGACTCCGTCGATACCATCGATCGATGTCAGCACACAGAGCAGTTGTTCGTCCGGTTTGCCTGCCTCTTGCTCGATCCACGGACGATCGTCGCATTCGGCCGCTCTCGGGCTCTGCACGGTTCACCGCAGACTCCCTGCGGCATCGACTCTACAGACAAACGTCGCGATCATTCACACTTGAGCACCTAACCTACTGGAAACCTGTACGGCCCACCGAAGGTTTTCAGTAGGGTTCCCTGCCGACGCTTGCAATGCAAACCTGGACGGTTGACCGCTGGGTTTCTCCACCGACGATTGTCGCAATCATCACATTCCACTCCTGCAACTCTGCACAGTTAACCGCGGGATCTCTGTGGTGTCGGCTCCACCATTACATTCTACGCGAGCGGCCACCTGCACGGTTTCACTGAAGGTTTCTTGCAGTGATCACTTTCGCGATGATATTCGCAATCACCACGACTCTGCATAATAACTGCGAGTTCTCCTCGGCGTTTATTCTGCAGACGGTCGTCGCGGTCCTCACCTCTGTACCTTGCCTGCTGAAACCTGCACGGTTCACCGAAGGTTCTCAGCAGCGTTTTCTGCCGACGATCTTCTAATCATCGCATTCGTACCTTACCTGCTGGAAACCTGTACGGTTCACCGAAGGTTGTCAGCAGCGTTCCTCGTCCACGATCTTCCCAATCATCGCATTCGGCCCCTATCATAACCTCCACGGTTGGCCGCACGTTCTCTGTAGTTTTCACTTCATGGACGGACGATGATCGCAATTGTCGCCTTCTATTATAGCCACTCTTTAGGCCCCCGTGGTTCCCCCAATCAATCCTTTAACTTGAGGATTACATTGGTTCATCATAAAAATTTCGACTCAACTGCGAATTCGTTTTATGAACGAAAAACCCATTGAAATCGGCGCGCTTCAAAAATACCATACAAGAGGCGGCCGCCTGGAAGACTTTCCGCAAAGAAATCAAGGCACACATGCTGCGGAGCAGAGGACATAGTATCAAAAAGGTCTCCAGTAAGTCCTTTTGCGCTAGACGCTGCCCTAATTACTTACTGTGCTGCTTGAAGACGTAGCTCGCCAGACTTTTATCACTGCCTAATCTACCGCCTTAAGCAATCATCCTCCCCCTGACGCGTATTTCATATGCTATCCAATACCTTTATTTAGTCGCATTCGCTGCCCTCGTACTCCTCTACTCCGCCGCTTTCTCCGCCGCATCGTTGTGCTGCCTACCCGCCCTCAACCCATAATCTTCGCCGCCCTCGTTCTCCTTTATGGATGTCTCCGACGCATAACTCATATGCCATCCACTACCTTTATTTGGTCGCATTCGCTGCCTTCGTACTTCTCACTCCGCCGCTCTTTCATGTATCGTTTCACGCTGCGTACCCGCCTTCAACTTCATGGATGCCTCTGACGTGTACCTCATACGCTATCCACTACCTTCATTTGGTCGCATTCGCTGCCCCCGTACTCATCTCCTTTAGCCAACCTCACGACGCAATTAATAAACCCTCCCTTACCTCTACTTGGTCGCATTTGCGCTGGTATTTTTTTGGCACATATACGTTACGACCGCTTGTCCGCTCGTTCAAGTTGTTTCTCAATAAATCCCCGCTGGCATAAGTATACAGTAGGCAGGTTTCGTAGTGCGGTACGTACAGGACAGTATTGACTTTTGGTTACGCGGACGAGTGGAATGTGTAGGATAAAGCATTGATGGAGTAAGATAGAAGAGGAAGAGGGGCTCTAGGAAGTATGCACATGAACAGAGCGTGCGGTGTACAGAATAGAACAGGAGATGGAGTCGTTCAGGTGAAAACGAGTACGTGCGGGGCCGCGCGCGGTTCTCGACGTCTTACCACAGACATGAACTGACAGCGTTGCGAAAAATAGGCCGCAGGACTAGTGCCGGCATGCGCTGCCCACCTGATGATTTGGATCCGTAAGCCTTGAACGCAAAAAGAGGCGCCGATAAAAATGTACCTTTACATTCAAGCCGCTTACATGTAACTTCGTAAGTGGAGGCCGGAGTCGATTTTATAGACTTTCATGCATCCTGCGTAGGTCCGACACCCAAAGAACCAGGTCCCAAGGCCGGTGTGGAGCAGTGAGGGCTTTCCAGCGGGCTTGGACGCCAGTGGGAGGCGAGTGATAGTGCGTCTATCATTCCTTCCCGTGCCCGCATTCCGTTTCTACTGTGAGTCATCGTTCTGCTTCCTCGAGCGGTGTCCATCCGTTATCGGCCCTAGTGCGTTCCGCCTCCTCGAGCCGCTGCGGCCTCTCTGCGCCTGTCCTCTCCTGTGCCGCCTTCCTGCACACGTTTGGCGTCCCGCTTCCTCAGCTCCCCGGCACCCCTCCTCGCGCCTCCAGTCCTCCTCCTGGAGGCGTCTCCACCCATCAGGCACCGGCTCACGCTCCTCCCTTCTCCACAGCCTCTCCTCCGCGCGCATGCTCCTCCACGAGCGGCGCAGCCTTCTCTGCCGCTGATAACTTTGCGGTATCTTGTACTGCTTTCTTGAGGAGGGATTCTTTCGAAGGTGGTGATGCTCATTGTGATTGTTATGGTTGCGATGACGGCGCTCGTGCTGATGGGCAGTGGGAGGCGGAAGGACACTTCGCTGTGTTCGGTATATGGCGAGAATTTGTTCTGCAAAGCGCGTTAACGCCGGGTGGGCAGGAGTTAGCTACCCAGGTACTTGTGAGCGTCGAAACGAAAAGACAGACGTCAACTAACCTTACGTGGTCCTAGTTCACGACGAGATTGGTCCTGTTTGTGAACGCACCCACTCCCGCCATGACGATCTTCAAGCACGAGTTCGCTCAGGTCAAGCTTGATTTCAATCTTCTGTCCTCGAAATCGGAAGCACTGCTCGTGATACTGCCAAGGCTGCCCGAACCGTCTGAACAAGCCCTGCGTGCGCGATGACATGGGCGATAGTAGCGTAAAGGTTTGATGGGATTGTGCCATTCGGATGGGGAGAATGCTCCTCGCCAGTGGCGGCAAGGAGACCAGGCTGGGTGTGGATGTAAAGGCGTAGAATAAATGAATGAGATATGTCGCGTATGACAAAGTGCCTGCACACCAGGTGTTTGTTTGGCTGGTGTTTGGCAAATGTGGGCGTGGGACAGCAACCGCCAGCTGCCGCAATTTGAACTTTACGCCCTTTACGCCGCTTGCCACAGAATGACAGCCACACCTGCCGTTTTTATGAAAGGTTCGTTTATATAATATCCGCCATTGCTGCCTTAAGCTCATGCAATGGTTTAGTTGAGTCCTCCGCGGCCGAGGTCTTCATCAGCAATCCCAGCACGAATACATCGTCACTAAACGGAACAGATATTCTAAGGCAAAAGGGGACGAGTGTCATACTCGAAGCCACATCAGCCTCAAAGATACGCCGCCCAGGTCCTGAGGCCTGGAAGGACTGGGGATACTTGACACAACTGGGCGAGACTTTTCGTGTTGTATACGTGCGCCTGTTTGGTCAAACTCCTCCCCTTTCCCGAGGAAATCCTGGCGACATCTGGGTCGACACCCGTGATCGTAAGATTTATTATTCCGACCATCTCCAGGTCTGGCAACCTTGGAGAGGAAACGAAGATAAGGTCTTTCACCCCATCGTCATTGGATATGAGCTACTCTGGGACGCCCTGAAGAAAACGATATCCTGGGCTTCTGCGACCACAGCTAAAAGACGAAAAGTACAGAAGAATAATACCTCCACCCTCCCGTCCTTAGACATTTGGAATCACTTGTCCGCAATCGATGAAGCAGGACCTAAGCGTCCTCGTCATATTGACATCGCCCCGCCAAGCATCCCTGAGCAAATACTCGCAATCCTTGACTCCGAAAATCTCCTTTCTTTTACTGGCGAATCACCCTCGGATTCAGCTTACAGTCATGTTCACCACGATCCCTCAATCAAGTTGCTTCCAACTGCAATCCCAACCTACACCGGGATATGGAAGCAAGATTCAATCGTCCGTGCCAAAGGAACTCAATTTCCGGAGGATGCGTCAATCGTAACATGGTTCAATGGCTTGCAAACGCCCCTCCCTTTTGTAGGTCAGAAGATTGGAATCCCAGAAACTAAAGTGAACCCTCATGCATTTCGACGCGAACACACGCTTATGAAATCTTAGGACGAGGACATCATAGGAGTGTGCTTCATGCTGGAACACGGGAAGGATGCAACCATGACTCCCCTTGGGGAACGAGAGCCTCCTGTCTTGGTTCTGGATGCTTCCGAGATCAATAGGCACGATCGTCTCGCTGCCCGGGCCTTTTGCGATCGAATTCGCCGGTCTCTAGCCGCCGGACGGCCCGTCCTAGTTAATGACTTCGAGGCCCTTGGCGCGGATCAGATTTTTGATTGGAGTGTTGACGAGTGGAAGGAAGATTTGACTAGCCCTGAGCGGCCGGTCATCTGGCAAGGTTCGTTCTTTCATTCCATGTCTCTCAGTGACGGAGCTGATGAATAATACAGATGCGGAGCTTCGTGCGCGTGGTAAAGTCCTTCTTCAAAGCGAAGACGACGACCAGGATGACGGACGCCCAGAAACCAGTCTATCCCAGGATCCGTATTGGATCCGCGGGCCTGGGAAGCGCCGGTCCAAACCGAAGCCTACCTGCGAACTCGGAACCTCGCAGGGATCCACAATCCATCGTATTGGGAAACTGAAGGACTTTGTCGCGTCGCTGGAGTCACCCACGACATGTGGCAACCTTTTGGACTGCGTTAGCTTTAATGATGAGATCCCTTTCTTCGTCAGGTGAGCATCCGACTGTATGCCTTGTCAGCCCCCTCATTACCTGCTTTAGGCGAATACGCGACCATATGCAGTCACTTGAGGCTACAGAGAAAAGGAACTACGCTAACTCCAAATCCTCGGGGAGAGCCACCGGAAAGGCTAGCCTACCCAAAGCAGAAGCTGCCAGCCCAGGCGACATTTCCTGGGACATGCTCGCTCTCAACGAGTGGAAGCTCGTCACGTCGGCCGGTTTCCTCACTCATCCTCATCACGACGCAGGCGGACTATCGACCTGGGTAACGATGAAGTCAGGCATGAAAATCTGGGGGATATTAAGGCCGAAAGTCTTCACAGAGGAAGGCATCGATTTTGAAACCGGTACAAGGCGCTTCCTTTCAGCCACCGAAGCAATCCTCAACGCAGAGTCGATCAAAGATCACGCAGATCTGTTCATTCTGATGCTGACTCCCGGGGCTGTTCTGTGCATGCTAATTTGTACTCTTTTGCGCTGGCTGCACTCTTATCACCCTCCCAGCCTCCAGCCTCCCGGATTTCTTCATCTCGTTTACTCACCAATCCGCAGTATCGCTCTTGGGGGTCATTTTTTGACCCATGACTCGCTTCACCTCACTGCTTGGAGCCGTCGCATCGAGCATTCCATCGGAACTTTCTCGACAAACGCCGAGCATCCATGTGTTGAGCGTTACCTTGCTCGCATGATGCTCTGCCTGGAGTTCGAGGCAGGCCAATCGCGTTGGTTCTCTATTCTGTTGTGTCGATTTTCAACTAATACGCCCGTAGGTCCTTGTAAACCACTGCTAGCGCTGGCGTTGATGATCCTGGACTACCAGTCCTTCACGCACGAGTCAATTCTGGCGCCTCAACGTACCCATGAGTGGAAGAACGAGTTGGCTGCCGCCACGCTCTTCGCCAAAACACTATGCATCAGAGCTTTAAAGCTAAAGCAGAGCACCACTCTTCCGGCCCTCTGTAAAGCGGTGCGAAACGCGTTGAAGAGCACGCTGTGGTGGACTGAGGACTCTCAAGTGCTCACGGTGCCGCAGTTGAAACAGAATGTTGATTTGCCGACTGCCATTCCCTACCATCCCGAGTAGACTTAATCCCCTGCTCGAATAGATGCTCTACTTCACAATGAAAGTCCTGGTCAAGAGGAGTTCCGCTCCAAATTCGGCTACACTTATTATCATTCTGCAAAATTGTATAAAAAGACGGTGTACTGCCGTGTACTAGCCAAGCAATCCACCTCAAAGGTTCAGATGACTGATATTTCCATATGAGGGTACAGTCCCAGTCACCAGAATTAATGAAGTGTCAAACTCCGGGGTGGTTTCGCACACGCGGGCTAGGGTAGGGCACGGGTTACGGCGGTACACGGGTGGTGCGGGTGCCAGGTGGGGTGACACCACATGTTACCGCCACCCGTACCGGTACCGCGGTGTTCACGGCTTCTGCCATCCAAAGGGGTCTGTAGCCATACTCACAGTTTCTCAGTAAAATACATGCAAATCAAGGCTTCAATGACCATTATTCAACTACTCAAGCATACAATTCAAGCAGTAATTTATGGATGTATTATATTGTACGGTGAGGCAGGCATTGAGGGCGAAGGCGCTGGGGTGCTGCGTGAAGCGAAAATGCCGTACGCTCACATCGAGCGACACAGAGGTGGTGCAGCAGGGGAGCCGTACGCACGCATCTAGCAGCGCAGCGGTAGCGAGGTGGTTGTCGTCGTATTCCAAGTACCGTACGCACGCATTCAACGGCGCAGAGGGCAAGGGCTGGTGATGGTGGATGGTAGTGATGCCCCGGAAAAGCCGTGTGCACGCGTTGAGCGGCGCAGCGGGCTGAGGAGGGTTGCCGAGGCGGTGGCGAGGTCGTCGTCGTCGTCGTCGTCGTTCCAAATACCGTACGCACGCGTGCAACGGCGCAGAGGGCAAGGGCTGGTGATGGTGGATGGTGGTGATGGCACGAAAAAGCCTTACACACGCGTTGGGCGGCGCAGAGGGCAGTGGACGGTGGTGGACGCAGACGGATGGGTGGTGGACGTGGTAGTGTTGGCACAAAAAGGCCGTGCGCACGCGTCAAGTGGCGCAGAGGGCAGCGGCGGTGGTGGTGGGTGTGCGAGAGGTTGTGTGCATGCACGAGGAGACGCGGTGCGGAATGGCACCAAGACCTAAGGCAATATCAGTATAAAAACAAAAAAGAAAGGTATGTCGCGCACCTGGTACCCGTAGAGTGATCTCAACGTATCCTGGCACCTTATTTCCGAGCATGGGGAGACGCGGTACAGAATGGCACCAAGATCTAAGGCAATGTCAGTGTAAAAAGAAAAAAAGAAAGGTATGTCCCGCACCTGGTACCCGTAGAGTGATCTTATTAATAACGTATCCTTGTTTTCGAGTGCGCTAGCCGTGATAGAATAGTCTCAACGCGCATCTCAGCTGTTGACTCGACCATTCCCACGATCACTCACTGGCCCCTATCATTGAGGCAACAATATTAATCTAATGTACTCGAAACAAGACTAATACTGGAGTCTGTTATTAGATATTGCATATACAGAGTCTATATAACATATTAAATCCTTCTATGAGTTGGTTTTACCTTAGAAAACAGAGCCCGGACCTCCAGGCTAACGTTCTGTTGGGCGGAGTTCCTAGTTGGTCTTGTTTGGTTCCAAAGCTGCTGCGCTGACTTCAACGTTTCAACGTTTTTTTTTTCAACGCCGACCCCCGCCCTTGCGCCAAGCGAGCTGCCAAGCGACACTAGCATCGTTGATGCCCCTGAACCCCCCTATGTCTACAGTTGCTTCTCATTCAACGTCTAAAGGCTGGTTGCATGTACTGATCCAACCAATAACAGATAAGACATCGTTGGTTGCCATGTAGCCAGGGCTAAGCTCGTCAATTTTGTGACGCGTTCTTCATTTATCAAGGTTCGTCGGTCGCTTACTTGTTTGTGCTGCACTAAATGGATTTGGTATTCTTGTAGGCAAGCTCGTCGACGTTGCTGGCGCGTTCCGGATGTCGAACAACGTCCTATCTGCCGGCGTCCTAGTGTGGCGCAGTTCACGACCACGTGCACATTTGCAACAGCAATGTGTTCTTCACTTATGGAGGTTCGTCTATCGCATAATCTATTCAACGTTCCGCTAAAGGGATTTGAAATATATTTTAGACACCATTAAACCTGTACCAGGTCAACATAGAACCCAGCTGACTGTCACACAGCAGCATGTTTTTTTTTTCATTACGTATGTTTCATCCTTCAGTCTATGGCCGCTCACTAATCATTTTAGTGTCTGCATCACAGTTTTAAGCAGGCTTCCGTTGTACTTTCCAGCAGCGAGCGCAATGCCTGCGTCCTCTCTCCTCCAGGGCGACGTCACCTGCCCCTTCTCATTCGTCGAATAAATCTTCGCTTTCCGACCAGATCAAGCAGAAGGTTTCGAGCGGGTTCAACAAAGTCAAGAAAGTCACTAAGGCCCTTACTCGGCCTCTCAAGAAGAAGTCTCGTCGCATTAGCGATGATGACAACGCTGCATATCTCTTATTTTAATTTTGTGTTGTCCTAACTGAAGCTTTCCTTTAGCCTCCGTCCATACTCGATCTTCCGCGGCGCCGTCCGAGCCCATCGAGATACCCAGTGACGACGACGACAGCAATCAACCAAAGTCAAAGAAACAAACAAAAGTTCAGGTATCACAAGAGCAGAAGCAGAAGGATCAGGCTCAGCTTGGTTCGTTTTTCAATTACTCCCTCCTCATGTGTCTGAACTAATGCTTATATCTCATAGACCGTGCTCGCAAAAGCTGACGCTCCCCCGCTTACAACTTCTTCAACACCGAGAACGTCACGATCAAGTACGACGACAAAGGACACGGTTACCAGTGGTTCAAGTGCTCGGCCTCCGTTTGCAAACAAAGCGGCGGGGTTAAACGCTACCTTCATACTGGCGACCGGGCAAGCACCACTAATCTCTTCTCGCACGCTCGCCAGTGCTTTGGCGACAAGGCCGTTGATGCAGGAACCAAGCCGGATACCGACCGCGACGGCAGCATATTTGCAGCATGGGACCGGCCTGGGCAGGAGCCTGTTGTCGCGTCCTATCGGCAGCATACGTCCTCTGAAACACGGTGAGCCAGTTCGATGTTCATTATTCTTATGATTTATAATCTAATTACTCGACTAGTGCCCACTTGGTGAAGTGGATTACTGAGGCCAATCGACCAATACGGATTGTAGAAGACCGCGGCTTCAGGACGTTGATGCGCACCGGACGACCAAGCCTAGAGCTTCCTATCTCAAGGACTTGCACCGAGTTCTTTGGGTAAGTGTTCGCCTTTTCATCTTTCATTAAAGTCATTCATTGACCCACTCCTTCTCCTCCTCCTCCTTGGACCTCCAACGCACTTCCGGATAACGCAGCGTTTCTCTGCAATGCTCGGACTCGCACCATTCACTTTAGATGTTCAAATCATCGACGGTATGGTTCTCCAAAGACAATGTGTGCACAATCGCGACGGTTGTTCTGTAAATGGATCGCTTTGACGAAATGTTATCGGAACCTGATGAATCCCTTCATCCTGCTGTGAAAGTTGGGATGGCCTTTGCACGCCGCACCATGAATAAGTACTACTCAAAGACGGACCTCTCATCTGTCTATCGCATCGCGATTGGTGAGTCATATACCGGTATAATTATGCTTCCCTACTGAAGGTTGTTCCCTTGTAGCTCTCCACCCCGGACTGGAGTTTGACTACTTCGAGGTCAAGCAATGGAAGAGAAGGTGGATCAACGACGCCAAGGACCTCCTTCGGACTACGTACGACAAATACGTCACCAAATATTACAAAGCAGGTTGTTTAATTTGGTTTTTTAGCGGTTTTTAACGCGATGTATGCTCAAAATCCAGGTCATACTCATGGTGAGTCACATTCCGGTCAGGCTCAAATGAGCACGTTCTGAGATTCGCTGAATCCACTGTTCGGATGGCGCACTAAGCAAAATCATCAAGCAGAGCATGTTCAAGTATGATTTATCACCGTTTTTAACCGATTTTTGAATTTATGTATGTTCAAAACTAATCAGCGCGCAGCTCTCAAGGGATCCTGTTTGCTCGTGTTGTATGAAGACCCCCGCGGCGTCACTGTTCTATTCCCTTATCTGCATACTTGCGATTTACAAATTCTTGGGTGATCTAGCTGCTACTTAACGGTTCGCATTTTCATTGCCATCCACAGCAATTGGATAGCCTCATCCATCATTCCGTCACTGATCATGCATTTGCCGTCGCGCGAGTGGACTTTGTCATGTGGCATAATGCAAGTCCACATCATATGTGCGCAACTCACAGAATATCCCGCGGCTGTCAAGCCCAGGTCTTCAACGTGGCGCAGATGGGACACCTGGAGTTGCTGCGCATAAATATGTATCGAGTGCTGTTGGGACACTCCGCGGATGTGTGCGGTCTTGACGGTGTTCTTGCGCAGTCTGCAGGACATGAACCTTGGCGACAGGTCTGATGTGTGGTGCTCGCTGCATCGGTTATCTCGTCATGCGATCCCCCGCATCTTGTTCTCATGCTCAAGACCCTCCCCGCTCTTACCATCTCACTTCGTCAGCTCTATCACGCACCATCTTCCACAGCGGAGGAAATATTGGTGCGCCCTCTTTTTTTGTTCTTTGGTTCACCGCCTTTGAACTGAGACTACCATATTTTTATATACACATTCGTTCACGACACTTCACGAGTGCTACAACCACGCAAAGTTCTGTCCACATACACCACGCTATAGCCTAACCCTAGCGTCTCACAAATCCCGTCCATTCGCGATCGCTTCCACGAGTATGTGAGTTCATATGCGATGTTTCCCACTGTTCCGTCCCTCATTCTCACTTTCGTTCTGTTTTCAGAATTTGGAAATCGCATGAACATGAGCATGCTCATACCCATTTCGACCTTCATTCGTCATCGTCGTGATTTTCAGGCATCAATCCCGCTTCAAGCGCTTTGTCGATCCGGTACACTACGAAGAAGGTACAGAAGATCTACGACTACTGATTTGTCGGTACGCACATATTCTCTCTTTAGACCGAATATCGAATCTCAATCGCGTTCCACTAAGCCCCCCACTTTTATTTCAGTCGATTGTCGTGTACCAGCGCCCTCGGTACGTGTTGGTCATAATCGCAGCAGTTCTCTGATTCTGCCGAACGCCAGCAGTAATTGCCAGTGTTACTCATAATTTGCCTCTGGACTTCGGTATAAGCTGGCGCGCTCTTGGGCTCAATATCGATCAAGATCGGGCCTTGCTACGCATATGAGCAATGGCTCAACGCGCATCTTACTATATCTCGTTACTACACTCTCAGTGCATCGAGGACCAACTCTACCCTGGGACTCAATCCACAAGCACGGCTTAACACAGGCTTCTCTGTGCATTTATGCTTGAAACCATTGACCCGCCTTCCATACTGATCAAGTTTGGTCACTAGATATCCTCAATGCACGTGTTTTGGTAGCTTGGCCACCCGCTTACATTAGATCCTGTCACATCGAACATAGCGCTCTCCTTCAGGAAGACGTTCGCTACCTCTGGCCAAGACTGCACAAGCGATGTGTCTCATTAAAGCGTCCTCCTATCAAGTTGGTGAGAGAATTTGTTTTCATTTCTCATTCTCTGCTTATTTGGCACCTACTTAGTCCCTGCCCAGCTTCACGTATTCCAGCAATCGGCGACATTCCATGTTCTCCTCGGTCGACTCAACTCGCGCTACAGCTTCGCATTTTGCGAAAGTGCTGCTCTAGGCGTCTCATGGCGGTTCATCATGGCGGTCCCAACGATTAATGAATGAGTTTCCAATAAGCCGACCGCACGAAGGCACAGCGAGGCGTTCCACGTGTACCTTAGTTTGGCCAAGCATAGCATCAGCAAAAACAATAATCGGTACCATTGTCTTCCGTGACCTGCCTGCCTAGACGTCAAAATTTCCAGCATAATCGGGGTATCGTTCGGTCACCCTTGTCCGAAGCCTATCAAGCTCGTGTCTAACCCTCAACGCTGGATTGATTTGACGCTGATGAGTCGTAGCCTGGGATAGCTGTGGTACGGTATAATAGACCCGTAAGACACAACCAGAGAATATCCCGTAATATCGGCTAGGAAAGTTGTCCAATAGAAATATTGAGTACGAGACTCGGATAGGACGAAAGGACTGAGATCAAGGCTAAAGTGCCGGACTAGTCACAAGTGCGGGAGAATCGGAAACATAACGTAGAAGTGCCGGAAACACAATGCGGAAGTGCCGGATAGGAAGATCCGGTGAAAGAATGCGGAAAACTCTGAGGACGATGAATGAAAGGACTGTTTGGAAGAAGAACCGGTCAAGCGGCGAAGTGCCGGATGCACGGAATATGGAAATGCAAGGATCGGCACGTAGAGCCGCCGGTAGAAGAGCCGATGAAACGCAGAGAAACGCAGGGGAACAAAGGGGAACGCAATGAACTCGGTGAAACGCAGTAGAACGCAGTATAACGCAGGAGAACGCAGTGAAACGCAGTAAAACACAGTGAAAACGCAGTGAACTCGGTGGAACGCAATGAAACGCAGTGGGAACGCCACGGGATACGGTATAATCGCTGAAAGGACAACGGTAACCGAAGAAAGATCAGCCGGACAAGTGCCGAACGAATGGCAGGTGAATCGGCAAATGCCACCCATAGACGTACTAATAATACATTATATTGTGGCCATAGCCTAAAACACAATACATTATGTTTCGGCACATTCTGTGCCGGCCATTTAATTGCTAGAATTGCTTTGCTAGGCCTGCTATGGCCTGGTTATCTGTAAATAATCGCCAAAAATGGCAATAAATCATAATTATCACTTTTGTATAAGATTTGGGCACTACAATCGGTTCTAGTGCGCTTTTTTGATTAGATCCTGCTATTGTATTGGTTTGTAGTCCGCTTTTTTCATTAGAAATAGTGCATTAGATCAGTTTGTAATGCACTTTTGTAATGAAATTTCGAAAATTGGTTTTCAGCCTTGGGTCCCATAACAAAAGTTGTTAGTTGGATTAGATTGATTAGTAAATCTGAAGAGACCTCGCTGCCAATGCCTCTAGATATGGCTGTATTGAATACCTTCATGGTTCAGCAAAACTCTGGCTCGAAAATTTGCTCAAATTCCTAGGGTTTACTAATGAACGTTGTAGCTGGTATATGGTTGACTACAAGATCCAAAAGATCCAATTAGAAATTCGCTCTGGCTGGGGTTCTAGAGCCATTACAATTTTGCGATGTAACCCTAATCTAGGGTCAACTTCGAAAACTTGTTACTTTGTAATGAAACATGCTTCAAATGAAGTGCAATGGCTTAGGTTCCTTGGTGAGGAATGTTAGCCAGGTATGAACGTCTATTACTACGTTGAAATTGCATTAATATCTGTCAAAATGACTGACCCGGATTTCGGAGTTTACCCTAGTCTAGGGTCAGCCAAGCTAAAGTGCAGAAAGATGATGTCCTATGGCTTAGTGTCACTATCACGAAATGTTCACCACACATATTTAACGGTAAATACCCAAGATTCCATTCAATTATTTCATATTCCCCCCTGCAGAGCCATATCCTAGCCTCAATTTCGATATTTTAGGAATATCATATTTAATACACTGTCTGAAGACTCCAAATATTGGCACGATATGGTGTACCAATATGTACCAACGCATTGCAACGGAGATATTGTCTGTAGCTGTCCTGGTTCCATTGATATAGCCTTAGGAGTCTGGGTGGAATAGCCCCTATTCTGCCTTGATCCGCCTCAAATCATTCAGTAGACTCGAAATAAATGTTCGCATTCTGTACTAAACCATTCTATACGATATATAGATGATTCAGAAATTTTCGTACCCTTTTAAACCGGGGTATTTCCCAAATACCTCGAATTTACTTCCTATTTACCCTGAAATATACCTAAGAATGATGTATTACTGCACCTGTGACAAAGTACATACCCCATGCCTGTCATTAGAATGCTCTATTGACCTTCTATAGTGATTAACTGATGTTTTGATAACAGTCTGAGGATGTATCAGAACACATCCAACTGAATACACTGCAGTGCACACCTGCTGATACCTTACCATCTCATTGTCAGGTAATTTCGATGTATGTAACCCAATACACCTGGGATTGTTATGAAACTTGGGATTAACACTTTCCTACTCATTAGAATACTGCTTAAGGCGTTATATATCCTATTATTCTGCATAGGACTTCATAATGAATATTTTAGAGCGAAGAAATCGCGAAATCACCACGGATTTGCTGCATAGTGCCGTGAAGAACTGGACTAGCACCCGTGGATTACCTGGAATATTTGGAGGGGTACTAATCAAACATTTCAACTCACTGAGGCGAAACCATACATGTGTAATCCAGCCCAGTATACCGCATTTTCCTTATGATAGGGGCTAGTGATGAATGACTAAATCGCTTATATCTGCGGCCACAACGGTTGGATTTGCATAGGACTTAGTACGAAATGTTTGGAAATACCTGTGAAACATTTCGTTCCACTGTAACGAGTGAGGAGGATCGTGTAATACATAGTTTGACTACAAACATCGACAATACACCATTTCCGCTGTGGCGCTACACAAACAACAGTTTTGTAATCGCATATTCCGGATTCCGAAGTCAACCATATGATCCCTACAACATCCATTAAGCGACCTAAGCATTTGAACGAAAATTTAAAATCAGATTTTCGTCTGAAGGACAAGGGGTGTCTGGTTCACCTATATCCATTCACATTTTGTAATGGGTCTCTGCAGATCTTGAAGTGAATCTAATCCAACTAACAAGTTTTGTTATTGGACCTAAGCTGTAGGATCAGTATTCACCATTACAAGCTACATTTTCGAAGTTGACCCTAGATTAGGGTTACATCGCAAAATTGTAATGGCTCTAGAACCCCAGCCAGAGCGAATTTCTAATTGGATCTTTTGGATCTTGTAGTCAACCATATACCAGCTACAACGTTCATTAGTAAACCCTAGGAATTTGAGCAAATTTTCGAGCCAGAGTTTTGCTGAACCATGAAGGTATTCAATACAGCCATATCTAGAGGCATTGGCAGCGAGGTCTCTTCAGATTTACTAATCAATCTAATCCAACTAACAACTTTTGTTATGGGACCCAAGGCTGAAAACCAATTTTCGAAATTTCATTACAAAAGTGCATTACAAACTGATCTAATGCACTATTTCTAATGAAAAAAGCGGACTACAAACCAATACAATAGCAGGATCTAATCAAAAAAGCGCACTAGAACCGATTGTAGTGCCCAAATCTTATACAAAAGTGATAATTATGATTTATTGCCATTTTTGGCGATTATTTACAGATAACCAGGCCATAGCAGGCCTAGCAAAGCAATTCTAGCAATTAAATGGCCGGCACAGAATGTGCCGAAACATAATGTATTGTGTTTTAGGCTATGGCCACAATATAATGCATTATTGTCACGTCTATGGCTGCAAATGCGCAGAATAGAGCTGAACGAACGGGGGCTTAAGAGCCGCCGTACCGGAAGGAGACCCGGCGAGAAGTGAAACGCAAAGATAAACTCGACACGGCACACACCTGTAGTGTCCTACTAAATCTGTCTTGCTAAGATCGGGTAGAGGGAGGAGATAGTGCCGTGCATGCGAAGTAGAACGGTAAAAGCTCCGAGGTAGAAGGGGGAAAGCTGAAGGTCTGACTCTAGAGGGGGAAAACGCGGTGTATTCCTCACTGGAGAATCCTACTGTACATGCGGGTCCTATATACAAAAGAGCCGACGACGTATCAATCGAACTAGTGACGCATAAGAGAAGTGCCGAGTAGTGCCGGATGCTAGAACCGAGTGACGACAAGTCCTACCGTCATCCTAAGAGCGAACGACGGGTTTATACTGGACTCGTACGTCGTGAACGGGGCTAAATAAAGACGAGGGATAGGAAGATGTGAAATTAGTGGATAGGGGGAACGGTGAGGACAAATCCGCTGGTGACAGGAATGATAGAGGCGCCGAGCGAGTAGATCTGCAGGAACACGATGGGGAAGTAATTCGTACGAGGGCAGGAGTGATGGAAGTAGGATCGCAACATTTTCTAAGTCAAACGCGGACCGTCGGGTGTATCGGCGGTATTCGGGTTGCCGATACGCGGACTAGTAGAGCCGAACCGCCGTAGAAGAGCCGTCGGGTACCGGGAAAGGAGCCGTTGCGTCGCCGGATATGTCGGGTGTCTTGGGCGTATGCGGGCGGCGTGTCTAAGTTATGTAAATCGTAAAAAGACGGGGTTTGGACCATTGGATGTGCCGAGGATATGTGCCGCCTCATCAACGCGCCAAGGGTGAGCAACGTCAGCAGAACCGTGAGGGGTAATTGACCAGAATGCGTAGAGTCGAATTGCCCCAGCGGATGAGTACCTGTCGTCCAGAGGCTGAGGGCAAGGAAAGGGGAAGTTCAACTTCTGGACCACCTGGCCGCAATAAGAGTAACGTCTGATTCTGAGACAGGGAGTGAAGTGAGCGCGTCGGGGGTGAAAGAGAGCGTTGCGATTGTTTTTAGGCGAAGCTTGCGTCTGCGAGCGACTGTTGTGCTCTATAATGGCCCGGTCGTGTACGTAGTTGAAGCCGCCCTCTGCGTAAAGGAAACTGAGGCATTGACAACGAGCTGGGAAAAGAAAAGGTGCGCAAGGTAAAACGTCCCAGAGGAAATCGAAAAGCGCTCACGAGTGCCTCATCCTCGTCCCGGCCCTCATTCTCCCACTGATGCTGGCAAACGACGCAACAACCCTTGGTCGACGTAGCAGGAACGACGTCCACTGTAGCAGACTCAGATCAGCACGCCTGACGAGGTTGCATGTGAAACCAACCAGAACCCCAAGGACTCTGGAGCGGTCGTCCGCCCGTGAAGTTGCGACCCAGTCAGTCCTAACGCCTGCGCTCGTACTCTGGATGTCATCGATTGTCGGAGGGGAGAGAGGACTGGCAGTGGACGGTGCCAGCGGATGAGGAAGACGGGCGCAAGTGGTTTGCAGGTGCGAGGCCCCGCGTCCGGCTTGGCATTCCACAAAGGGAAATGGTGTGCGTTGATGTGCCCTGTATATTACACTGGGCCACATGAACATATGTCATACATATGTAGTACAACTTCAGCACCTCGTCATCACGTCTTACTTAGCTAATTAGCTAGTGTCCGTACCCCGTGTAGAAATAGCTAATTAGCTTCGAAATGCCAATAGCCACACACTGGCAGTAATTGCCCGAATAACGTCTGAACGAGGAAATCATCTAAGTCCCCGAAAACGGTAAGTGCTCGTCGTTGCGATCGGAGGTCGTCGGCACGTTCCCACACTTGCTGATTGCTTTCCACCACTGCGGCACTTGACCGCATATGTCCGCCGCCGGCTGTCAAACCTTCGCGTTCATTGTTGCCAACAGCGAGCTCGATATCTCGGTCATTTCTGACCCATTTCATTAGATACTTTCGTCATAAATCATCTTAAATAGTTCTTGTATTGTACTACATAGACAAATAATCATTAACCGTCATATAATAGCTGAAAATGCGACATAAAGAAAGCATGAGGCCCAAGATGAATTCATACAAGGTTTACAACTCTCCAATGGATAAAAATACTCCATGAGACTCATATCTAGAGTTATATTACATGATAGAGACATGCACTGTCCACTAGGAATGATTGGTATTTGTCCACTGGAGACAAGATGCCCTGAGGGAGGATAGGGCTTTATATTGTGTTCAGAGCGTTCTATGACTGCATTCAAGGTTTTCTGTTACTAATTTAAATGTGATAAGAACTTGTAGATTCCTAAATAATTGATTATAAAAGAGGAAAATATGTAAAGACCCAGGAAGCCCAAGGTAACTGACGCTTCCTTTGCCAGGAATATGCATTGGAATACCTAGTAGAGTAACCAAAAACGTTCTTTGGTATCCTAATGTCTTACCTACTCGAGGATAGAGCCGCTGAGGACAATTTTAAGACAAGAACTGTGAATTAATGCAGACAGGAGTGATAGGGGTTTGTCCCTCCACAGCAGATGCTACAGTTGGTTAATAGCTACCATCTTCAAAATAAAGTAGTAATATTGTAATGCAAAGGACATCGCTGTTTTACAGAGTTGTGGTCTCCAGGCTGCAGGAGCTATAAGAATTGCACACATGAGGAGGGGAAATCACTACTCATATAATCTACTGACTGACAGAGGGCATCTAAAATCGTACAAATAATGCAAAATGCTCGTAACATGGTCCTTGTATAATGTACAAATTTGCGAAAGGGTGGGACGAGTAGTTGTGATGATATGACTTGTGAATCCCGTTGGGGAACAGTAGTTGCTTAAAAGGGTAAGTGTGGATGAACTGGATGCATGGAACGGAAATCTGGGCTCATATCTCGGCAACCACTGGTCCCCTTCTTTCGAAACTGTGTACTTACACTGAAGCATTGTATTTAAGCACTTACGAATAATTCTGTGAGTTTAAAAAGCCGACTTCCGTCGCAATACTCCTAAGACACATGAATAACCACTCGCTTTTGTGGTTGCTATAGCCTTTCAGATTCTCGGTTTACAGCCTTAAAAAAATTGGATAACATAGAGCACATATTCAAGTAGCTAAATTCCGCATACAAAGCTCTTAAGCCTTGTCTATGTCTTAGCAGGTAGATGTCAATACCCCTATGCATCCACTTGATATTTTCGTCGTTTTTGCGTTCCACATGCGCCATCAAACCATATAAATCCTTAGGAACACTCTTTGGTACTATAGAACGATATATATGAGCTTTATAATGTAGAATAACGTCTGTAATCAACATGATAACTCCATCTATGCCTACACTTCCCTGATGACCACCATCTTTGTAGGCATCACAGCAATCTGGCGCTTGTAGAAATACTTTCTTATCATTATGAGAGTCCTTACATGCTTTTACCTTATGGCTAGAAGGCTTCTAGCACAGACTAAGTCCTCAGTAATATTTGACAATTAATTCCCCTTCACTACATAGACCATGTCTCCCTGTAGCTCATAATTCTAATTAACTGACTATATAGCACTATAGGTACCTTTCAGCTTGGTTTGTACACTCATTATGGTGCTGTAAATCATGTATGAATTCATCTTGGGCCTCATGCTTTCTTTATGTCGCATTTTCAGCTATTATATGACGGTTAATGATTATTTGTCTATGTAGTACAATACAAGAACTATTTAAGATGATTTATGACGAAAGTATCTAATGAAATGGGTCAGAAATGACCGAGATATCGAGCTCGCTGTTGGCAACAATGAACGCGAAGGTTTGACAGCCGGCGGCGGACATATGCGGTCAAGTGCCGCAGTGGTGGAAAGCAATCAGCAAGTGTGGGAACGTGCCGACGACCTCCGATCGCAACGACGAGCACTTACCGTTTTCGGGGACTTAGATGATTTCCTCGTTCAGACGTTATTCGGGCAATTACTGCCAGTGTGTGGCTATTGGCATTTCGAAGCTAATTAGCTATTTCTACACGGGGTACGGACACTAGCTAATTAGCTAAGTAAGACGTGATGACGAGGTGCTGAAGTTGTACTACATATGTATGACATATGTTCATGTGGCCCAGTGTAATATACAGGGCACATCAACGCACACCATTTCCCTTTGTGGAATGCCAAGCCGGACGCGGGGCCTCGCACCTGCAAACCACTTGCGCCCGTCTTCCTCATCCGCTGGCACCGTCCACTGCCAGTCCTCTCTCCCCTCCGACAATCGATGACATCCAGAGTACGAGCGCAGGCGTTAGGACTGACTGGGTCGCAACTTCACGGGCGGACGACCGCTCCAGAGTCCTTGGGGTTCTGGTTGGTTTCACATGCAACCTCGTCAGGCGTGCTGATCTGAGTCTGCTACAGTGGACGTCGTTCCTGCTACGTCGACCAAGGGTTGTTGCGTCGTTTGCCAGCATCAGTGGGAGAATGAGGGCCGGGACGAGGATGAGGCACTCGTGAGCGCTTTTCGATTTCCTCTGGGACGTTTTACCTTGCGCACCTTTTCTTTTCCCAGCTCGTTGTCAATGCCTCAGTTTCCTTTACGCAGAGGGCGGCTTCAACTACGTACACGACCGGGCCATTATAGAGCACAACAGTCGCTCGCAGACGCAAGCTTCGCCTAAAAACAATCGCAACGCTCTCTTTCACCCCCGACGCGCTCACTTCACTCCCTGTCTCAGAATCAGACGTTACTCTTATTGCGGCCAGGTGGTCCAGAAGTTGAACTTCCCCTTTCCTTGCCCTCAGCCTCTGGACGACAGGTACTCATCCGCTGGGGCAATTCGACTCTACGCATTCTGGTCAATTACCCCTCACGGTTCTGCTGACGTTGCTCACCCTTGGCGCGTTGATGAGGCGGCACATATCCTCGGCACATCCAATGGTCCAAACCCCGTCTTTTTACGATTTACATAACTTAGACACGCCGCCCGCATACGCCCAAGACACCCGACATATCCGGCGACGCAACGGCTCCTTTCCCGGTACCCGACGGCTCTTCTACGGCGGTTCGGCTCTACTAGTCCGCGTATCGGCAACCCGAATACCGCCGATACACCCGACGGTCCGCGTTTGACTTAGAAAATGTTGCGATCCTACTTCCATCACTCCTGCCCTCGTACGAATTACTTCCCCATCGTGTTCCTGCAGATCTACTCGCTCGGCGCCTCTATCATTCCTGTCACCAGCGGATTTGTCCTCACCGTTCCCCCTATCCACTAATTTCACATCTTCCTATCCCTCGTCTTTATTTAGCCCCGTTCACGACGTACGAGTCCAGTATAAACCCGTCGTTCGCTCTTAGGATGACGGTAGGACTTGTCGTCACTCGGTTCTAGCATCCGGCACTACTCGGCACTTCTCTTATGCGTCACTAGTTCGATTGATACGTCGTCGGCTCTTTTGTATATAGGACCCGCATGTACAGTAGGATTCTCCAGTGAGGAATACACCGCGTTTTCCCCCTCTAGAGTCAGACCTTCAGCTTTCCCCCTTCTACCTCGGAGCTTTTACCGTTCTACTTCGCATGCACGGCACTATCTCCTCCCTCTACCCGATCTTAGCAAGACAGATTTAGTAGGACACTACAGGTGTGTGCCGTGTCGAGTTTATCTTTGCGTTTCACTTCTCGCCGGGTCTCCTTCCGGTACGGCGGCTCTTAAGCCCCCGTTCGTTCAGCTCTATTCTGCGCATTTGCAGCCATAGACGTGACAATAATGCATTATATTGTGGCCATAGCCTAAAACACAATACATTATGTTTCGGCACATTCTGTGCCGGCCATTTAATTGCTAGAATTGCTTTGCTAGGCCTGCTATGGCCTGGTTATCTGTAAATAATCGCCAAAAATGGCAATAAATCATAATTATCACTTTTGTATAAGATTTGGGCACTACAATCGGTTCTAGTGCGCTTTTTTGATTAGATCCTGCTATTGTATTGGTTTGTAGTCCGCTTTTTTCATTAGAAATAGTGCATTAGATCAGTTTGTAATGCACTTTTGTAATGAAATTTCGAAAATTGGTTTTCAGCCTTGGGTCCCATAACAAAAGTTGTTAGTTGGATTAGATTGATTAGTAAATCTGAAGAGACCTCGCTGCCAATGCCTCTAGATATGGCTGTATTGAATACCTTCATGGTTCAGCAAAACTCTGGCTCGAAAATTTGCTCAAATTCCTAGGGTTTACTAATGAACGTTGTAGCTGGTATATGGTTGACTACAAGATCCAAAAGATCCAATTAGAAATTCGCTCTGGCTGGGGTTCTAGAGCCATTACAATTTTGCGATGTAACCCTAATCTAGGGTCAACTTCGAAAATGTAGCTTGTAATGGTGAATACTGATCCTACAGCTTAGGTCCAATAACAAAACTTGTTAGTTGGATTAGATTCACTTCAAGATCTGCAGAGACCCATTACAAAATGTGAATGGATATAGGTGAACCAGACACCCCTTGTCCTTCAGACGAAAATCTGATTTTAAATTTTCGTTCAAATGCTTAGGTCGCTTAATGGATGTTGTAGGGATCATATGGTTGACTTCGGAATCCGGAATATGCGATTACAAAACTGTTGTTTGTGTAGCGCCACAGCGGAAATGGTGTATTGTCGATGTTTGTAGTCAAACTATGTATTACACGATCCTCCTCACTCGTTACAGTGGAACGAAATGTTTCACAGGTATTTCCAAACATTTCGTACTAAGTCCTATGCAAATCCAACCGTTGTGGCCGCAGATATAAGCGATTTAGTCATTCATCACTAGCCCCTATCATAAGGAAAATGCGGTATACTGGGCTGGATTACACATGTATGGTTTCGCCTCAGTGAGTTGAAATGTTTGATTAGTACCCCTCCAAATATTCCAGGTAATCCACGGGTGCTAGTCCAGTTCTTCACGGCACTATGCAGCAAATCCGTGGTGATTTCGCGATTTCTTCGCTCTAAAATATTCATTATGAAGTCCTATGCAGAATAATAGGATATATAACGCCTTAAGCAGTATTCTAATGAGTAGGAAAGTGTTAATCCCAAGTTTCATAACAATCCCAGGTGTATTGGGTTACATACATCGAAATTACCTGACAATGAGATGGTAAGGTATCAGCAGGTGTGCACTGCAGTGTATTCAGTTGGATGTGTTCTGATACATCCTCAGACTGTTATCAAAACATCAGTTAATCACTATAGAAGGTCAATAGAGCATTCTAATGACAGGCATGGGGTATGTACTTTGTCACAGGTGCAGTAATACATCATTCTTAGGTATATTTCAGGGTAAATAGGAAGTAAATTCGAGGTATTTGGGAAATACCCCGGTTTAAAAGGGTACGAAAATTTCTGAATCATCTATATATCGTATAGAATGGTTTAGTACAGAATGCGAACATTTATTTCGAGTCTACTGAATGATTTGAGGCGGATCAAGGCAGAATAGGGGCTATTCCACCCAGACTCCTAAGGCTATATCAATGGAACCAGGACAGCTACAGACAATATCTCCGTTGCAATGCGTTGGTACATATTGGTACACCATATCGTGCCAATATTTGGAGTCTTCAGACAGTGTATTAAATATGATATTCCTAAAATATCGAAATTGAGGCTAGGATATGGCTCTGCAGGGGGGAATATGAAATAATTGAATGGAATCTTGGGTATTTACCGTTAAATATGTGTGGTGAACATTTCGTGATAGTGACACTAAGCCATAGGACATCATCTTTCTGCACTTTAGCTTGGCTGACCCTAGACTAGGGTAAACTCCGAAATCCGGGTCAGTCATTTTGACAGATATTAATGCAATTTCAACGTAGTAATAGACGTTCATACCTGGCTAACATTCCTCACCAAGGAACCTAAGCCATTGCACTTCATTTGAAGCATGTTTCATTACAAAGTAACAAGTTTTCGAAGTTGACCCTAGATTAGGGTTACATCGCAAAATTGTAATGGCTCTAGAACCCCAGCCAGAGCGAATTTCTAATTGGATCTTTTGGATCTTGTAGTCAACCATATACCAGCTACAACGTTCATTAGTAAACCCTAGGAATTTGAGCAAATTTTCGAGCCAGAGTTTTGCTGAACCATGAAGGTATTCAATACAGCCATATCTAGAGGCATTGGCAGCGAGGTCTCTTCAGATTTACTAATCAATCTAATCCAACTAACAACTTTTGTTATGGGACCCAAGGCTGAAAACCAATTTTCGAAATTTCATTACAAAAGTGCATTACAAACTGATCTAATGCACTATTTCTAATGAAAAAAGCGGACTACAAACCAATACAATAGCAGGATCTAATCAAAAAAGCGCACTAGAACCGATTGTAGTGCCCAAATCTTATACAAAAGTGATAATTATGATTTATTGCCATTTTTGGCGATTATTTACAGATAACCAGGCCATAGCAGGCCTAGCAAAGCAATTCTAGCAATTAAATGGCCGGCACAGAATGTGCCGAAACATAATGTATTGTGTTTTAGGCTATGGCCACAATATAATGCATTATTGTCACGTCTATGGCTGCAAATGCGCAGAATAGAGCTGAACGAACGGGGGCTTAAGAGCCGCCGTACCGGAAGGAGACCCGGCGAGAAGTGAAACGCAAAGATAAACTCGACACGGCACACACCTGTAGTGTCCTACTAAATCTGTCTTGCTAAGATCGGGTAGAGGGAGGAGATAGTGCCGTGCATGCGAAGTAGAACGGTAAAAGCTCCGAGGTAGAAGGGGGAAAGCTGAAGGTCTGACTCTAGAGGGGGAAAACGCGGTGTATTCCTCACTGGAGAATCCTACTGTACATGCGGGTCCTATATACAAAAGAGCCGACGACGTATCAATCGAACTAGTGACGCATAAGAGAAGTGCCGAGTAGTGCCGGATGCTAGAACCGAGTGACGACAAGTCCTACCGTCATCCTAAGAGCGAACGACGGGTTTATACTGGACTCGTACGTCGTGAACGGGGCTAAATAAAGACGAGGGATAGGAAGATGTGAAATTAGTGGATAGGGGGAACGGTGAGGACAAATCCGCTGGTGACAGGAATGATAGAGGCGCCGAGCGAGTAGATCTGCAGGAACACGATGGGGAAGTAATTCGTACGAGGGCAGGAGTGATGGAAGTAGGATCGCAACATTTTCTAAGTCAAACGCGGACCGTCGGGTGTATCGGCGGTATTCGGGTTGCCGATACGCGGACTAGTAGAGCCGAACCGCCGTAGAAGAGCCGTCGGGTACCGGGAAAGGAGCCGTTGCGTCGCCGGATATGTCGGGTGTCTTGGGCGTATGCGGGCGGCGTGTCTAAGTTATGTAAATCGTAAAAAGACGGGGTTTGGACCATTGGATGTGCCGAGGATATGTGCCGCCTCATCAACGCGCCAAGGGTGAGCAACGTCAGCAGAACCGTGAGGGGTAATTGACCAGAATGCGTAGAGTCGAATTGCCCCAGCGGATGAGTACCTGTCGTCCAGAGGCTGAGGGCAAGGAAAGGGGAAGTTCAACTTCTGGACCACCTGGCCGCAATAAGAGTAACGTCTGATTCTGAGACAGGGAGTGAAGTGAGCGCGTCGGGGGTGAAAGAGAGCGTTGCGATTGTTTTTAGGCGAAGCTTGCGTCTGCGAGCGACTGTTGTGCTCTATAATGGCCCGGTCGTGTACGTAGTTGAAGCCGCCCTCTGCGTAAAGGAAACTGAGGCATTGACAACGAGCTGGGAAAAGAAAAGGTGCGCAAGGTAAAACGTCCCAGAGGAAATCGAAAAGCGCTCACGAGTGCCTCATCCTCGTCCCGGCCCTCATTCTCCCACTGATGCTGGCAAACGACGCAACAACCCTTGGTCGACGTAGCAGGAACGACGTCCACTGTAGCAGACTCAGATCAGCACGCCTGACGAGGTTGCATGTGAAACCAACCAGAACCCCAAGGACTCTGGAGCGGTCGTCCGCCCGTGAAGTTGCGACCCAGTCAGTCCTAACGCCTGCGCTCGTACTCTGGATGTCATCGATTGTCGGAGGGGAGAGAGGACTGGCAGTGGACGGTGCCAGCGGATGAGGAAGACGGGCGCAAGTGGTTTGCAGGTGCGAGGCCCCGCGTCCGGCTTGGCATTCCACAAAGGGAAATGGTGTGCGTTGATGTGCCCTGTATATTACACTGGGCCACATGAACATATGTCATACATATGTAGTACAACTTCAGCACCTCGTCATCACGTCTTACTTAGCTAATTAGCTAGTGTCCGTACCCCGTGTAGAAATAGCTAATTAGCTTCGAAATGCCAATAGCCACACACTGGCAGTAATTGCCCGAATAACGTCTGAACGAGGAAATCATCTAAGTCCCCGAAAACGGTAAGTGCTCGTCGTTGCGATCGGAGGTCGTCGGCACGTTCCCACACTTGCTGATTGCTTCCCACCGCTGCGGCACTTGACCGCATATGTCCGCCGCCGGCTGTCAAACCTTCGCGTTCATTGTTGCCAACAGCGAGCTCGATATCTCGGTCATTTCTGACCCATTTCATTAGATACTTTCGTCATAAATCATCTTAAATAGTTCTTGTATTGTACTACATAGACAAATAATCATTAACCGTCATATAATAGCTGAAAATGCGACATAAAGAAAGCATGAGGCCCAAGATGAATTCATACATGATTTACAGCACCATAATGAGTGTACAAACCAAGCTGAAAGGTACCTATAGTGCTATATAGTCAGTTAATTAGAATTATGAGCTACAGGGAGACATGGTCTATGTAGTGAAGGGGAATTAATTGTCAAATATTACTGAGGACTTAGTCTGTGCTAGAAGCCTTCTAGCCATAAGGTAAAAGCATGTAAGGACTCTCATAATGATAAGAAAGTATTTCTACAAGCGCCAGATTGCTGTGATGCCTACAAAGATGGTGGTCATCAGGGAAGTGTAGGCATAGATGGAGTTATCATGTTGATTACAGACGTTATTCTACATTATAAAGCTCATATATATCGTTCTATAGTACCAAAGAGTGTTCCTAAGGATTTATATGGTTTGATGGCGCATGTGGAACGCAAAAACGACGAAAATATCAAGTGGATGCATAGGGGTATTGACATCTACCTGCTAAGACATAGACAAGGCTTAAGAGCTTTGTATGCGGAATTTAGCTACTTGAATATGTGCTCTATGTTATCCAATTTTTTTAAGGCTGTAAACCGAGAATCTGAAAGGCTATAGCAACCACAAAAGCGAGTGGTTATTCATGTGTCTTAGGAGTATTGCGACGGAAGTCGGCTTTTTAAACTCACAGAATTATTCGTAAGTGCTTAAATACAATGCTTCAGTGTAAGTACACAGTTTCGAAAGAAGGGGACCAGTGGTTGCCGAGATATGAGCCCAGATTTCCGTTCCATGCATCCAGTTCATCCACACTTACCCTTTTAAGCAACTACTGTTCCCCAACGGGATTCACAAGTCATATCATCACAACTACTCGTCCCACCCTTTCGCAAATTTGTACATTATACAAGGACCATGTTACGAGCATTTTGCATTATTTGTACGATTTTAGATGCCCTCTGTCAGTCAGTAGATTATATGAGTAGTGATTTCCCCTCCTCATGTGTGCAATTCTTATAGCTCCTGCAGCCTGGAGACCACAACTCTGTAAAACAGCGATGTCCTTTGCATTACAATATTACTACTTTATTTTGAAGATGGTAGCTATTAACCAACTGTAGCATCTGCTGTGGAGGGACAAACCCCTATCACTCCTGTCTGCATTAATTCACAGTTCTTGTCTTAAAATTGTCCTCAGCGGCTCTATCCTCGAGTAGGTAAGACATTAGGATACCAAAGAACGTTTTTGGTTACTCTACTAGGTATTCCAATGCATATTCCTGGCAAAGGAAGCGTCAGTTACCTTGGGCTTCCTGGGTCTTTACATATTTTCCTCTTTTATAATCAATTATTTAGGAATCTACAAGTTCTTATCACATTTAAATTAGTAACAGAAAACCTTGAATGCAGTCATAGAACGCTCTGAACACAATATAAAGCCCTATCCTCCCTCAGGGCATCTTGTCTCCAGTGGACAAATACCAATCATTCCTAGTGGACAGTGCATGTCTCTATCATGTAATATAACTCTAGATATGAGTCTCATGGAGTATTTTTATCCATTGGAGAGTTGTAAACCTTGTATGAATTCATCTTGGGCCTCATGCTTTCTTTATGTCGCATTTTCAGCTATTATATGACGGTTAATGATTATTTGTCTATGTAGTACAATACAAGAACTATTTAAGATGATTTATGACGAAAGTATCTAATGAAATGGGTCAGAAATGACCGAGATATCGAGCTCGCTGTTGGCAACAATGAACGCGAAGGTTTGACAGCCGGCGGCGGACATATGCGGTCAAGTGCCGCAGTGGTGGAAAGCAATCAGCAAGTGTGGGAACGTGCCGACGACCTCCGATCGCAACGACGAGCACTTACCGTTTTCGGGGACTTAGACGATTTCCTCGTTCAGACATTATTCGGGCAATTACTGCCAGTGTGTGGCTATCGGCATTTCGAAGCTAATTAGCTATTTCTACACGGGGTACGGACACTAGCTAATTAGCTAAGTAAGACGTGATGACGAGGTGAACTTCAGTACAATTGCGGTACAGAAGAACATATTCAGAACATATTCAGTTCTATTTCAGACCAATTTGGGGTCTAAATGAAGTAGCTGACATATGTACTACAATTGTACTACATATGTTGTACATATGTGCTGCATATGAACTGTATATGGACTGAATATGTAGTGCATATGTACTGCAAGTGTCCTACATATGTGCCGGCACTATCAAGGCCTGCACTACCACTTGGTCTCATCTGTAGATCATCTGGCAAAGGGATTCTTTGCTGCTGGAAAAGATGTGGAAGGTATACAGAACATGACAGATGCAACAGACAAAGACTTGCAAGTGGAATTGTGAGGACGGGTGATGGACGGTACAGATTAATAGGCGGAAGGACTGATGTGTGACTTAGGGATTGACACAGTCCTGATATCCCATGTTCAAAACAAGCTTGTTGTGCACCCAATATGTCATTTCGCTGTCTCATTTTGCTGTAAATTAGTGATGGTACACATTGGGTGTAAGGAGAACCCCCTAGAGTACCTTGTACGCTTTTTCTTTTCTACTTATTTCACAATCCTTTGCCTTATCTTTTACTTACACCTTTATGTTTCACTTATACTTCGACGTGCATCGCATTTCTGCCCTTTATTTGACAAGCTTAGTGTGGCATCTGCTGGGCTCCCGGCGCTAAATCGACCATCCAGTAAGCGCCGGAAGCGCCCATAGCACATGCTTCTCCAGCCACTTCTGTTTTAGGCATGTACACCCCCCATATGATTTATTTGTGTACTGTACAGTTCTTGCTTTGCTTTCCAACTCCAACGACTAGTGTCGTACCGAGAGCGAGAAGGCTGCCGGACAATAAGTCCAACAGAGAGCAAGAGTGACGGAGGGGACGGATCACACAAAGGCAAGGCGGAGGGACTTAGAGAGATTCAGACGAGAGGTAGAAAGACTTTTGTAGATTGAACTAATAGTCAGACTGAGGTTTACAAGGCGGACTAGCTAGCTTTTATACGACGGAGGCCAGGGACAAAACAGATCGTAAGATCCAGGAGGCTATGAGAGAAGGGACGATGAAACAGTAAGTAACATATGGCGAAGGTCTGGTGGGCGGATAGCCGGACGGATATATTGTGTGTATAGGTAAGAAGTGGAGTAGAGCATATGGATGAACTAAGGGAAGCCAAGCAGATATGTTTCAGTAACTAATATGGATGGATGATGCGGAAGATATCCGGAAGGTGACGGATGCAACTGACAAAGACTTGAGCGAAGGTTAACGAGGACAGATGACGGAAGGTACAGGCGGATGAGACGGACACGTAGCTTAGGGGTCGGCACAGTCCTGACATAAAGGCACCTCATTGTTGTAAGGTACGGATGCCAGTGTCGGGATGCCAGCAGGCACTTCTCGCGGGATGTGACCTGGCACTTACACGACTTCTCAAGCATTCCAGCCATCACATAGATACATGCACTGCGGGCACCCAACTATCTTTCCGCCCGAAAAACTGCGTGAGAAAAAGGGTTTGTAGTTTCCGGCAGGTTTTCCGGCCGGGAATACTTAGAGTTTTCTGGCCAGCAAAATGGCAGAAATAATATGCATTTTTCAATAGTCTTGCTGAGAGAAAGATGCTGAGTTTTCCCTTGCATTCTGGAACTGTCGAAACCACCGGAAAATGATTTGTTTTTCCCGTGACAAAAACGTAACATTTTTTGGGTGGTTTTTCTGATAGAAAAATGCCAAGTCTTTCGAAAGGTTTTCTGCCGGAAATCCTCAAAGTTTTCTGACATTAAATCAAGCATTACCTACCAATTTCCCACCAGAATAACGGAGAAATGCGGAAACCCCTCCGAAAAACTATGAGGATTTCCTACTGAAATACCGTTCGAAAAACTTGACATTTTTCCGTTAGGAAAACCCTACAACATCTTCCACTCAGCAAAACTGCGGGAAAACTCATACTATTTCTACAATTTTACGAGCAGAAAAAATCTACGCATTCCTGACAGGAAAACCCGTCAGAAACTACAAACCCTCTTTCCCACGGGGGTTTTCGGGCAGAAAAATAGTTGGGTGCCCGCAGTGACATGTACTTGCGAAAGTCACCCATTTTGACCATAAATATAATTTATTAAGTATTCTATACTACATATTAACAAATAAAAGGGAGCCGGCACACTCCCCTGTGCCGGCTCGGGTGGTCATAGTGCCAGATAATATGAAAACAAAAATTGAGAAAAAAAACCTTGGGGGACACATTATGCGAGGGCGCACCCTGCTCGTGCGTGTGTGTGCCTCACGACACGGTGGTGATTGCGCGTGCGCGCGATGGGCGTGTGCGCGTGATGGCGGGTGTGCGCGTGGTGGCGGCGGGTGCGTGGTGGCGTGCGTGCCTACGTGCGCGAGATGGCCGGTGGGCGTACGCCGTGCGTGGTGTGGTGGTCGCGCTGTCGTTGTACGCGCGTGGGTCGTGGGGTACGTGCGTGCGTGGTGGCGGCGTACGTGTGTGCGCTTGGGGGCGTGGTGGCGCGTGGGTCGTGGGGTGCGTGCCCTTGGAGGCGTGGTGGCGCGCGTGCGTTTGGCGGCGTGCATGGTGGCGCATGTGCCTGCGTGCGCGAGATGGCGGGCGGGCGTACGCGCGTGGGTCGTGGGGTGTGTGCGTGCGCGCGCGGCTCCCGCTCCCCCGTGCTCCTCGTTGTCCTCGTCGTCGCGTCCTCGTCCTCGTCGTCGTTTCGTCGTCGTCGTGGTCGCGTCGTCGTTGTACACGTGGTGATGGTGGCGGTCGCGTCGTCGTGGCCTGAGCGAGCTGGCGGCTTGCGCGCGGGCGTGCGCCAGTGCCTGGGTGGGTGCGCGCGGGCGTGCGCTTCGGTGCGTGCGTGCGTGCGTGCGGTGGTGGGGTGCGTGCGGGCGTGTGCGCGCGGGTGGGGTGGGGTGCGTGCACGCGCGTGGTGTGGACGGCGTGCGGGCGTGGTGGCGGCGTGCGGGCGTGTGGGGTGCATGCGGGCGTGCGCGTGGTGGTGGCGTGCACACGCGTGGTGTCCTCGCGAGCTTGGGCGCGTGCGCGCGGGACGGCGGCGTGCGGCGTGTGCGTGGGCGTTGGGTACGCGTGGGCGTTGGGTACGCGTGGGCGTTGGGTGCGCGTGCGGGCGTGGTGGGCGCGCGGGCGCGGGTGTGCGCTTGGGCGCGGGTGTGCGCTTGGGTGCGGGTGTGCGCTTGGGCGCGGGTGTGCGCTTGGGCGCGGGCGTGGGTGCGTGCTGGCGTGCGTCGACGCCTGGGTGCGTGGGTGCGGGCGCGGGCGTGGTGGGTGCGCGCGTGTGGTGGGTGCGGGCGTGGTGGCGTGCGTCGGCACCTGCGTGCGGGCGTGGTGGGTACGGGCGGGCGTGGTTGCGTGCACGCGGGCGTTCGCGTGGGGTGCGGCGCGCGTGCGCTTGGGTGGGCGCGTGCACGTGGGGTGCGGTGGGTGTGCGCATCGCGACGCGGTGGTGGTGATGGTGGTGATGGTGGTGGTGGTGAACAGTCAATAATATAAAAAAAAGAAAAAAAACACGCACCTAGGGGGCACATTACGCGCGCCCCCGTCGGTGCCCTGCTCGTCGTGCTCGGTGGTCTCGCGTGCGCGTGTGGTGTGTCCGTGCGTGCGCGCGGGCGTTTACGTGGGGTGCGGCGCGCGTGGGTGGTCTCCCGCCCCTTCCCGCCTTTCCCCTCGTCCTCCCGCTCCTTTGTGCTCGTCGTCGTCGTCGCTCCGCGCTCGTCTTTGTCGCTGTTGTTGTTGTCGTCGTTGTTTCGACGTTGTCGTCGTCGTGGGCGTGGGCGTGGTCGTGTTCGGGGTTGTCGTCGTCGTCGTCGCTCGTGGTTGTGGTTGTTGTCGCGTGGTCGTGGTTGGTCGTTGTCGCCTCGTCGTGGTTGTTGTCGTGGTCGTTGTCGGTGGCTGGCACGTTGTCGTCGGTGCGGGGAAGGGGATGGGTGGGTGGATGGGCGCAGGGAAGAGAGGTAGCAGAAGGGCAGAGGGTTCGGCGCAATGCGGGGCGGAGTTTGAATTTGTCCGCAGCAGTACTACTTGTCGCACTGAGTAGGGGCCAATAGTACGGACTTATGGCCTAATGGTTCAGAGCGCTGTTTCTGATCATGTGACTTGTGCCCGCAGAGGTTGCTGGTTCGACTCAAGTTACTGCCAAAATGATAATATGCTAAATCATTCTTTTTGCTATAAATCAGTAACGGTACAGCTGAAACATGCGTTTCAAATGTACAAATGAACGGAAAATGGACCGAAATTGAATCATCTGAGCCACATATGTTCTACATATGTACTGAGGCAATATTCAGATCAAATTCAGTGCTGTCAGCACATATTCAGTCCAGATGGTTCAGATTCAGATCTGACTGTCAAATGTAGTTCATATGTACTTTGTCACTACATGATTCAGAGATCATATATGTATTCAGTACATATTGAGTGCATATGTGGTACAATTGCAGTGCACTTTCAGATATGTACTACATATGTAGTACATATGTTAACGTGGCTGAGTGTAATGTCCTCGATGTGCCCTTATGCGGCAAGGTCATCGACCGACTTCTCCCTTTCCGTCGCGGAAACGACTAATTTAACTAATCCCGAGCACGATGCAGCACAGTCTGGCGGCATGGAGCGTCTCCGCTCCTGAAATCACCATTGCTCTCAACGCTAAGGGGACGCAGCTGAGGACAAAACCTTCCAAGTCCACCATCCGACTCCGGAATCGACTAGCCAACAAGAGGTGAGTTGTTCGTCTCACTCAACTCAGTTCCCTTACAGTCTTCAAGCCCTGCAGAAGTGGACAACTTTTGGAAGCAAAAGTATGCACGTTCTAAGTCAAAACTCAAGTAAGAACGCTCCCTGTCTCAGGCATTTTGCCTAACTTGACCCTCACATCCAGCAGGTCAAAAGTGCCTCAACCTACGGACGTCTCCTCGCAAACAGACGTTCCTACGGCCTCGGATTTAACTTTGTCCCCATCGCCTACTGCTACAGCTACAGCGGACCTTCAATCACGCGCACCGACGCCCACACCGAAACCAACGTTGGAGCCGGGTCCTTCAGACGGAGTCGACCCTTCGACGAAACCTCTCGACGGGCCTTCGGAGGATCAGGCAACGCCCGTTCTTGAGCAGGACCTTCAATCACATGCACCGACGCCCACACTGAAACCATCATTGGAGCCGAGTCCTTCAGACGGAGTCGACCCTTCGACAAAACCTCTCGACGCGCCTTCGGAGGATCAGGCAACGCCCGTTCTTGAGCATGACAGTCCTCCTGCTTCTCAGCCAGGATCACCTTCGACTACGCCCCTTCCCAGCCTGAGAAATCCGTCCTCCACACGGTCCCCTTCCCCTACGTCTTCCGATACATCTTTAGGCGGCGACCGTAAGGCTTTACTCCAGTCACTGGCTGCACAGGCAGACATTCTTCTAGAAGCAGTAGAGAATTGGAGAATCTCCGAAGATGTCACCAATCTACTCGACTCACGGCTGAAGGCAGCGTCAAATTTGCTGAGGCAGCCGACTGGGGTAAAAAAACGTCTTGAGTTTCTGAGTCATTTGGAACACATTGGACGAGTCGTGGATCAGAGCGCATTCCTCGAGCGCTCACCTTTACAAGCAGTTCACAGCCATGGTTATCTACATTCCCAAGAAATATTTGAAGCAGGTTGTTCTATCCATTGGCACGTTGGAAGACGCCAAATTTTAGTCGGCCTGACGGGACTTTTGTCTGGAGTGCGGGATTGGCTTTCGCAACCGTCGCCGACCTTGACGGCAATTCTTAACCTGGTATTTTCTTTTCTCTCGCTCTCAAGCCCGAACTACACATGGGTTAATGTATTCTTTTATTTTCGAGATCATCGATATGACGAACAACAATTACAGTCATGGGTTCATGAATGCCACCCAAGTGAAACGTTTGAAGTCAGGCAGTTGGCTGTCAGATGACATGATCGACTACGCTTTGGGTAAATCTCTCCGATCATTAGTGACAGTGCGTGAATTGAAAACTGGGCAGGCAATTTTCGTTGCGAGGATGCCGTTGTGCACGGAGCAAGCAAGGACATCCTCATCTGCTCGTCGGGGCTTATGCCTTGCATGGCTCGACTCGCAAGAACAACTGTGGATGTTGACAGCTTGGACGACAGCGACGACGACGACGAGAACTCTGGGAAGCTTGATCAGGAGACAGTCAAAAGTTTGTGCGCTTTGGAAACAGTAGGTCGAACGGTCTCTTATCCAAGCGTCGCTGAAGCTGACACCAGTTCATATGAAGGTCTTCAACCGCGACGTCCTCAGGCATATTCGAAAGATTATTTTGCCTGTATGCACAGGGGATCACTGGATCCTTGTACATTGCAATTTGGCAGACCTCGTTATCGACATTCTGGACAGCCGATCCAATAAGGTGCCCAAGAGGGCCCAAGGAAAGCATTATTCTATATACATTGAAGTATGTTTTATTCGTTCCCTTCAGCTTGGGGTTAGGATAAATCATGAGCACAGCGCTTTTGTCTTTGGCTCAAGATGCTGATTGATAAGTATGTTCTTCCGTTTGAGGATCCAGTGGAAAACTCCACACTGTGGACCCTGAAGACTCCCTTCGCTGTGGCCAAAGCTAATTGCAATGTTCACGAAGACGTACATATCTTTTCCTTCGCATTGATCAGAATAAAATTTGACTGAATTGTTCTTCCACAAGTTCCCTTACCAGAAGAATGACAACGACTGCGGTCTGTACGTGATCAAGTTCGCAGAGCACTTACTGAACGGAGAGACAATCAACCACGACGACGTTCCCAGGCTCAACTACATCTTCACCTGATTGGACCTCTCTGGACCACGTCCGACTCAGACTTTGGATGGACTTACCGAAGCTTGAAAAGGACTGGATATTCATTCCAGAAATTATTCGAGATTATTCTCTTTACGAAAAGTACCTGTAAATATTCTTTTCAACTATTTTCTATTTTTACTTTGTTTTGCCCATGGCCACGATTTCTGTACCTTTCATTTGAGCCAGAGTTCATGAGTTAGTTGGGAATATTCATTGTGCTAGCTGTACTTGATGAGGTTATTAGAGATTTGCTCGTGAACAACAAGTGCTATTCAGCCAATCAAATGCTGGTGTGATTCCACACAGTTATACCTTTCATTTGAGCCTGAGTTCATGAGTTAGTTGAGAATATTCATTGTGCTAGCTGTACTTCCGTTATACTATTGAGTTGACTCCCTGATGAGGTTATTGGAGATTTGCTCGTGAACAACAAGTGCTATTCAGCCAATCAAATGCTAGTGTGATTCCACAAAGTCGTACCTTTCATTTGAGCCTTAGTTCATGAGTTAGTTGGGATTATTCATTGTGCTAGCTGTACTTCCGTTATACTATTGAGTTGACTCCCTGATGAGGTTATTAGAGATTTGCTCGTGAACAACAAGTGCTATTCAGCCAATCAAATGCTGGTGTGATTCCACACAGCTATACCTTTCATTTGAGCCTGAGTTCATGAGTTAGTTGAGAATATTCATTGTGCTAGCTGTACTTCCGTTATACTATTGAGTTGACTCCCTGATGAGGTTATTGGAGATTTGCTCGTGAACAACAAGTGCTATTCAGCCAATCAAATGCTAGTGTGATTCCACAAAGTCGTACCTTTCATTTGAGCCTTAGTTCATGAGTTAGTTGGGATTATTCATTGTGCTAGCTGTACTTCCGTTATACTATTGAGTTGACTCCCTGATGAGGTTATTGGAGATTTGCTCGTGAACAACAAGTGCTATTCAGCCAATCAAATGCTAGTGTGATTCCACAAAGTCGTACCTTTCATTTGAGCCTTAGTTCATGAGTTAGTTGGGATTATTCATTGTGCTAGCTGTACTTCCGTTATACTATTGAGTTGACTCCCTGATGAGGTTATTGGAGATTTGCTCGTGAGCAACAAGTGCTATTCAGCCAATCAGATGCTAGTGTGATCCCACACAGTTATACCTTGCATTTGAGCCTTAGTTCATGAGTTAGTTGAGAATATTCATTGTGCTAGCTGCCAATAACCTCATCAGGGAGTCAACTCAATAGTATAGCGGAAGTACAGCTAGCACAATGAATAATCCCAACTAACTCATGAACTCAGGCTCAAATGAAAGGTACAGCTGTGTGGAATTATATCTATGCCTGATTGGTTGAGTATACATTTGATTTCAAACTTAGATTAAATTTTTATTCTCCTAAGCAGATATAACCTTCTAAAAATGTAATATCATATAATTTCCCACACTTTTATGGTTTTTTAAAACAAACAATGATGCTTTAGGTCTGCATTCACATCTATGAACTGAATTTTTTAAGATCCAAACCAACACTTTCAATATAAACAACCTCTGTTAATTATATTTAATTATAATAATAGAAGAATATTGTATACCACAATGAGGAGACATGATCAAAGGTTATGCTCAGCCAAACAAATGATCAGAAGGTTAGTGCGCTTCAGAAAATGCATTGATCACCTGTCCCGGGTTAGGTGATGCTGGCGGACCCCGCCAGCACCGGCTAATAAGGATAGGAAATATGAAAAACAATCCCATAACCCTAACCCTAACCCATAGGCTATGTAATTTCGCATTCTGAACACTTCTTGTCACTCAAGCAAATGATGAAAATCAATCCTTGGCTCAGTATTCCTGTAGTGAATGGTAAACTTCGCATTTTTGCACCTTTTTCCCACTTCAAATTGTGCCCAATAGCTCCGGAGTTTCTGTATTTTATGTATTTTATCATTCTCAGCAACTTTACTCTATATACCTAAGTAATTGGGATAAGTTCTGCCCTTGTATTCACCAAAAAAAGGCCCTCAGAGCGAATTTTGTTCTTCTTTGCCTGTGGGAATATCCCCTAGCTCCCCTGGGTCATGTGCTTACAGAATACTTCAGAGGTTTTCTGTAAGCACATGACCCAGGGGGGCTAGGAGTCATCTTCTGGCTGTACTTCGCATTTTTGCTCAATTTAAATGGCAATTCCTGCTGCTACAAATTGCTCCCCACATCGGACTTATGTTTTCTTATATTCTGAACAACTTTGTCCACTCAAGCAAGTCATGAAAACAAAATCCTGACTCAGTAGAGCTCATTCTTCATGCTAACTTCGCATTTTTGAGCCTGTAGCTTGTCCTTAAAATATGCCAGCTATATACTGTCAATTGTATCCCATGTAATTTCGCATTCTGAGTACTTTTCTCCACTCAAGCAAGTTATGAAAATCAAATCCTGAGTCACTAGTCCTGTATTTGCTGTTGAACTTCGCATTTTTGCACCTTTTCACTCCCTTAAAATGGCCCTAAGTACTTCGGAGTTTTTGTATCTTATGCTTTTTATTATTCTGAACAACATTCCTCTATATACCTAAGCAATTGGAGCTGGTTCTGACCATGTTTCATTACAAAAAGTGTCATTAGAGCGAAATTTGAAGTCCCTAATGTGAGCTATTGACTGTGAGAAACTAATTTTGTAATGAGGTCGGAGTTGTGATGTATTGTAACTGTGAGAAAATGCGAAAACTCAGCTGCCTGAATAGGAAGGTCAGGGGAAAAGGGGAACAGGGGCGCATTAAATAAAACACAAAGATAATTCTACAGCTCAGGCCCAAGTGGGCCCAAGTGGACACAACAACATCCCAATCCTGAGGGATATATATAGGGAGGTCTGGGAGGTTGTTGTGTCCGCTTGGGCCCATTTTCCACATCCTTGTAGCCAGTATAGTGGTTTTGCAGGTAGTAATCCAGTTGCTGAATGATGAGGAAGTGGCCCAAGCGGACACAACAAGGCTTCCCATATAGCCTTGGGGTATACCTAGAGATGGTAAGTTGTTGTGTCCGCTTGGGCCCACTTTCTGAGACTTGGGCCCCCCTTCTCCTCGTCCCAAAACGGTATTTGGGCTATAGCACAAGGAGGAGGGCAGCTATCTCCGTAGGAATTTGATCAGTATACTCTCCTAGCATGCCCGGACATATTTTGTCACCTAACCCTGGCCTGGGGAGCGACGGTTGCTTCGCTACGCTCAGCGACATTCTCGACGAAGAAGGGGGCGTGGAGGGACAACGGGACAAGAAAAGCCGGACACAACAAGCTGATTACCCATCAGTAGACCCTAACGGAGGTGTGTGAAGTTGTTGTGTCCCAAACGGAGGAGGTCAGCGGAATAAGCTGCCTATTCCGTCGGATAATATAGATAGGTCAATGGTAACCAAACGACACTGGCCAGCAGCGCAAGGTGAGCAACACTTCACGTGCGTGGATATGGAACAACTCACCAATGTATTGCTTTCCCAGCGCCAGACCTAGCGTATCCCGATGCTCCGATACGGCGCCTTCCCGCGCGTTGCGCCATCCCCCCGCCCAAGGGACTGCAAACGCCTCACCCCGCCCAGTTGCCCAACGACGACACGCAGTGAGATTCCGCCGTAGCGATCGCGCGCGCTGGTGAAGGGGCTGGCGATCCCTTGGTTATGCTACTTCCCGTTACGCAAGGGCGGTGCACATCTGGTCGCAGAGTTGCTGCCGTCGAAGATGTGCGAGGGTCTTGAGGCCTTGAGGACGCTCAATGGCGTCCCCTTCGACGAAGAACAAGAGAGGGCGACGTGGGTTTGTAGTAGGCTGTTGGTAGTCGGTGGTAGCTGCTTTGAGGGTCAAGTGAGAGAGTTGCGTCGGATTGGGTGTTGGGACGTGGCGTGGGCGTGCTGCAGTGCGTGAGGTGAGGGGAAGTCGGAGTGGCTGAGTGAGGACGGGGATGTATGCGGGAGCGAGAGAGAGGAAATGGAGGGACAAACAGAGGGGCAGATTGGCAGGGTTGCGTTGCGTTGACAGACGATCGTGTGTGCGAGGGGAAGGGGAGTTGTGAGAGGAAGGGAGAAAGGGTGGATTGGCAGAGTCGAGTTGCGTAGGCGCGTGTGTGAGGGGACGTGAATGAGAAAGGGCGTTGACGTGGTGTTGGTGCTTAGCGTTAGCCGTCCGCGGACCATCAGGGATGTTGCGCCCTTCTTCTCCGTGTTCACCTCCCCCAAACATGTTACTCCAGCCTCTCAGGACCTTTGGGCGCTGCCTCAAACTGTGACTCTGCCTATGGGTGCTTGCTGGAGGGGCTCGTGGCATCGTCTTTGTTCCGCCAGCGTTGGTAGCCCCAGTAGGCGGCCGCACGCCGACCTCCTGCATCTGTACCTGTTTCGGTTTGATAGTAGCAGCCGCAGAAGCAACTGGTGACATAGGCTGGGTAGGCGAGCTAGGCATTGTAGCGGGACTTAAGGGCACCGGGAGGGTGATGTGGGCGACGGCACGGGTTGAACCGGAGGTAGCATCATACGACAGGCCGGAATAATGTGATGTCTCCGGACCTGGGCAGTGCGCGCCCACGTTGGCATCCACACCCACCTCCCCTCGCGTCGTCACCCGTCCTCGTCAGCATCCAACGTGGATCTGCGCGCACTCGCGCAGGAGCCTAGGGCGCATCGAGGCTGAGCACTGAGTACTGCGGTCTCGTCGTTAGCTCAATACTCGACGCGTGAAGTGGAGACACACGCACGCATCTTCGTTGGTCCCGACCATTCTGTGATTTGGTCGTTTGGTCGTTCGGCTGTCGGGATCAGAATCCCGCACCACGCGACTCAGCTCGCAACGCGCGTTCGTTGGCGTGCCACGAGCCGAGTTCTGCGCTCAGTGTTCTGCGTGCGTGAGTTTGCGCTGGGGGTGTTTGGATTCTGCGTCGTGCGTCGTGGGTTGATGAGTTGGGGAGGTGGCGTGGTGGCGCTGGTATTTTGGAGGTGAGTTGGCGTTGCGTTGGGGATGGTGCGTGTGCGTTGGGTGACGTGTAGCCGCGTCAGCTCCAGACGAACGCAGACGAGGGCCTGCGCGCTGGAAACCCGTTCAGGTCAGCGCAAACGCGCGATGAGCAAAAACGAGGTGGGTGCGTACCTCGTTTCTTTTCCTTCGCTGGCAGCGTTACGGCGGCGTTTGGGCGGTGGTTGGGGGGGTTGGAAACGTTTGGATGCGTCTACTTGATTTGGGTAACGCAGGGACGCGTGGTGTGGTCGAGGGTGATAGGTAGCGGTAGTGGTGGTAGTTGGAGTTGGAGTTGGTGAGAGGAGGACAGCGAGAAGCGTTGGGGTGTCATGCGTCGCGTGGAGACGGGCGAAGAGTAGACCCTGGGTGGCGGGAGTGGTTGGTGGATGAGGAAAGGGAGTGGGATTGAGGGGAGAGTGGAGGCCGTTGAGAGAGAGAGAACGCGAGAGGTCGTCGACTGAGTGAGTGGATGCGAGGCAAGGGGAGGACGCGATTGCGTGGGATGTACGCTGACTCCCTCCTTCCTCCAGCCGTCTCCTCCGTCTCCCCGTCCGCTCCTCCCCATCCTCGCAACTGTCCTCGCAACTGTCCTCGCAACAGCAATTCTGCGCCAGCCCAAGCTCGCGCCACCCTGAACGCACTCTAGGCCAGGCCAGGTCAGCGCCGCACGAAGGCACGAAGGACAAGAACGGAGGGCAAAGAGACGAGGACAAGGACGCAAGGCGAAGAGACGAGGAGGTGGAGAGATGAAGGGGTGGAGAGACGAGGCGGAGAGTGAGGAGGTACGTGCGTACTCTTCTTTTGTTGGTTTGTTGGTTTGTTCCTTCGTTCGTCGTACGCGCTACGCCCGCCATTTGGAGTGTGTGCACCGCTCCTCGAGCCAACCGCGATTTGAGTACTTGAGATGGGCGTGGATGGGGTTGAGCGTCGTCCAGGATTACGGCGTTCGCATTAGGCAGCGGCGGGAGACTCTGGGAGTGGGAGTAGTTGAGATAGCTGCCGAATACAGTGGTGAGCTTCATCGTTGCTGTACGTTGCTAGATCACTAACCATGAACAATGCCAGCACCTCGTCTTGTTCGTGGCCGTGCTCTACGCGATAGATGTGCTCAACGACACACTATCGAGGTAAGCCGTCATTTGGCATCGAGACACACGAGCTGAACTCGCTGGAAACGACATCGTAGACTTACTATGTCGTCAGCGCAGCCTCAAGCGACACTCACCACGCCGCCGAAGTTGGGAATCGATAGGACAAACGGCGAGCTCGCCAGGTCTGCGCCCCGAGTCCAAGTCTTGGGATGCTGCGCCCGTCCAACGACAGAATGTCGTACGCACGCTGTGCACCGCACCCAGTAAGTCATCGAGCACACAGTCCAGGTGGCAGTTCGACTAACCTTGTACCGCCCACAGCTCGAGCTCGTTGCATGCAGCAATGGCCGCCCAACTCACACCCAAGTCACAGGCCCGCCGATGGTCGTCCACGTCAATGACTCCCGATTGGATGCTGAGTACGCGGACACGCAGTCGTCGAGCGCGTCGTCGAAGGTTGTGGGCGAAGGGTCGGCACGAAGCATTGAATCTGAGAGATAGCTTAAAAACTGCGATGAGAGAGGATCAGCGTGAGCGTAGACGTAGACACGAGACTCGCCACACAGCACGCGGGCCAGGGATGTGAGAGCGAGTGCGTGTGTCGACTGGACTGGACGACTGAGCCGGCAACGTCGTCCCCGTGAGCCGAGTGATTGCGCGATCCCGACGAACAGCACACCCAAAACACCAAGTCCCGGTCGAGTTGGCGTGGACAGACGGGACGCGCCACAACTGCGTGTCAGTGTCAGTGCGAATGCGAGTACGTGAGTTCCTGGCCGTAAACAGAGAACGCCGCTGATCGAGTCTGAAATCAGATGGACCGTCTACAAAACCGGTTGCTGGAACTATGAATCAACGTTCGACGCCCGGCGCCGTCAGTACGCTGAACGAACGACCAACCAACCAACCAGTGCGTACCTTATCCATTGATCCCTCCAATCTCATGCCGTGCAGCTGATCCTGTATGAATCTAGGGCTTGATCTGTGAGGTGCCCTCGAATCTCTCAACGACGGCGTAGGTGAGTCATGCGCAAATCAGCTTATTCGAGAGTGATCTAACGACACTACATTTTGCTGATACAGAATTCCTGTCTACGGGTCGCGCGCGGACTGCTGTCGACAACGACAACACTGTCAGCGCTGTGAAGCGGCTATCGAATGACAAGGTGCGTACCTCTCTTCTCTCTTGTTCACGTTCCTATTGCTTCCTCCTCTAAGGTCTTCGTCGTTCTACCAGCCATTAGGGTCTTCGCGAAACGCCAGCGTCGCTCGCAAGCCGTAGACGCAAACATACCCACTCACCGTTGTCGACGCAGCACGTTTCGGCTTGACACGCAGATTGGGTGCATCGGTGCGTATCTTCGTCACCTTTCGCGTTCATTCGTCTTTTTCTTCTGTTCTTGTGTTTTCGTCCCGTCTTGTTTCGCTTCCATGTCAATCCCAGCCTGTAGCATCATCGTTGCGCCTGCCGTTCTAGTCGTCCGTCGTGCATCGTTTCATTCCGGGCATCCCGTGTCTTTCCTATTTCCTTCTCGTCGTCTCCCCTCCTTGCCTGCGCACCACATCGCTGACTCCCCTTCCCTCACAGCACCAACGCATCGCTGTCCTCTCCCAGGATACGCGTGCGCAACCGCACATTCTGCAATCGCGCGCCTGCACTCTGGATTCGCTGGCACGTGCTCGTACTCGTCCTCTCCGTCCCTTTCGTTCCTTGTCGTCCCCCGCCTGTTTCCTCACTTCGTATGGCAGTGTCATGCATGGAAGCTGGCTGTCCCGCGAATCTTCTCCTCGCGCGCCGAAAACACTGCCAGACTCGTAGGTAGCCCCGTGCAGATGTAGGCCTGGCTTTTACTTGCGCCCTGAAGACTTTGCGCGCATCCCCAAGGACGTGGTGCGCATATGAGTTCCCCGTTTGGCGGAGGAGCATTGGGAAGCTAGAAGAAGGGCAGGTGGGTAAGACGAAAAGGCAGCAACGTGGAGTGTGCTTACCTGTCTCGCAGCCGCTGCGCTTGATGTTCGGCGCTACAAAAGCCCACACCTCCTCCCGCCTTTCTCCAGTCTCAGCCCCGTGTTCCGCGTTCGTAGCTGAAGTTGTCTCCCTCAACGTCCCCGTTGAACGGGCCCGATACCCCAGTACACTTCCGTGCCTCGCATTTGCGAACATTGTCCGGACGTGCTCGCACATGGTTCTGACTGGACCTGGCCACCACCTTAGCCATGCTAGCCTCGGTCCTTGTCGTCGCCAGCGCCCAACGGGGTGTCGAAGGACTCCTGGGCGAGCAGTGCGAGCGGAAATTGCGTCTTCCCGCTGGCGCATGGTCTCGCTGCATGACGCTCGATGGTGACGACGACGGTGACGGCGGAGTGTCACGGTAGATGAATATTCGGCGGTCTGCCACTCTAGTGAGTCGCCCGGCCGGCTGAACGATTTTTAGGCGTAGACTCACCATTTAGTCTTAGTACTTGTCCTTTGTGGTCGTCGATAACATCCATATGCGCCGTATGGATGTAGCAAGGCCTTTCAATCGCCTTGTCGACCGTGCGCTGGCGCCCAACGTCTGTGGGATATCACGAAGGGTAGCGGTGTGTAGTATGTATGCGACGTCGTGACTGGGGATGCAGGATGGGCAGATGACGAGGAGGGGGCTGGTGAGTAGTCTGCCAGGCACAAACGTTGGAGGCGCATCTCGTACCTGCACTGCGTAGCCTCTCTCAGTCCTCCCATCTTCTGCCGTCTGTAATGCTCGTACGTGTCTAGCCCTTGTTCAAATCGCCGCCGCCGAAATTGTCCACGTTTGGGGATGTCGTCGCGGTAGTTATCGTGCGGGCTGTTAGGCGTGGTATGGGCCGTAAAAGTGGCGGCGTGGGGGTGGAAGGGTGGACGGAGTTAGCGGGGATGAACCAACGCCACGTGCACGATGGAACTCCGACGACCGAGCTCGCTCCTCAAGTCAACCAAGCACTCTCAATCACCCATCACCACTACGACTACGGCGACAACGACAACGGGGGCTGCGACGACCAGGGAGTTGACCCTCTCATACTTACCACAACGGCAGCTTTTCACTTCAATCCCCCCTCCTCTGTATCTCTCTGAGTGCCAGAGCTCTGGCGCGTAACCATCGACAAAGACCATCCTGGTTCTTCTCAAGACGAACGAGGCGGCGAACAAGGATCCAGAATGTCGGGTGACGGAGAGACGGAGCAGATATGGAGAGATACCGGCCTGAATCAATCAGGTAAGTCTCCACATCGTTGGGAAAGCTGTCCAGTTCATGTAGCCTGTAGTCAACGCGTGCGACGGCTGCAGGAGTGCGAACGAAAGCGAACATGAGCCCAACCTGACGCCGTCGTCTTCGAGCTCTTGTCAGGCGTCGCCAAGTTCCCCACAACCCCCAGCATCGCGCCTGACACATCCAGAGTCCTCACTCTACCCCCGTCTTCGAATTTGCGACCGTGTTATGTCCCTCTCGGTGCCCTCTCCCACAGTCGTGGTTCTCAGAGGAAGCTCGAGGCGGTCTGATACGCGTGCATATAAGGACGCTAAACGCGACATCGGCAACGTGCGGGTATGCGGGCACCAGTCAGAGAAGGAGAGTAGAACGGGAGGGCTGTAGGGCGCAGAGGACAAGGCTACGATGGGTAGCACTACCGCGGTACGTCGCTACTGAGTCCATGCGCATATACGCACTCACATGGGGTAGATTAGGCTGGCGGCCACTGGAGGGGTCACGACGCCACTGTCTCGCTGACGCGCGCCCTCCTTCGACCGAGATGACCGCAACCACCCCCTCGCCGGGGGAGCCCCTATCTCCCACCCGCAACTTGTGCGGGCCCCTGTCTCATACGCACAATGACGTTGACTCATCCTCTCCCTTCGCCGCGATGCCCGGAGCCACCCCCTCGATGGGGGAGCCCCTATCTCCCTTTCCCTCATCCTGCCATCGCATCCTCCTTCGCCGACTTGCCCGCAGCCATCCCCTCGTTGGGGGGGCCCCTATCTGGGGCATGTATTGCTTGGGTGCGGCAAGTATCCGCCCTTCGCTGAGATGTCCGTAGCTGCCCCCTCATCGTGGGGGCCCCTGTCTTACGCAGCACACTGCTATGCCTTAACGCCCCTTGTCTGTTACATTTCCTATCTTTCAGATGTGGCTGCCGCTGCCTCACCCAAGTTGCAAGGCATCAAGAGCACACTAGTTGAAGGTGAGTACTGACTCTAATGCTGAATGTCCTAGGCTCACTTATGTAACCAACCAGATGAATGATATCCGGCACTTGTATGTACTCACCTAACCTAACCACCGAGACAGTCGCTCGTAAACGAGCTCCAAAACAAATATACTGAAACCCTAAACCTCAACCCCCTAAGTACCTAAAGTCCTAAAAGCCCTAACTCCAGGTTCCGCATTCAGTAATGATTCCGCGTTAGACCTCGCATTCGCGAGCTCTAACGCTTGTAGTTTATACTTACACATGTACAATTAAAGTATTTTGGAAGCAGATAAGACTGGTTTCTGGATCTTAGAGTGAGATTGAGTGGATGATTGAGGGTAGAATTGTGTTAGAGCTCGTGTTCGCAAGCTCTAACGATTCAAGTTTATGCCTCTTGACTCTCAATCTAAGCCATTTGGTAGTAAATAATGTGTATTTATATGATTCCCAGTACAAATTGTGATACGATAAGTCTAAAAATTGCCTGAGGGCATCCAAAATAATGTGATTTTGGGTCGGCCTAACCCAGCATTAGGCCCGGACTCAGTGGATAGGGTGACTTGCTGATTCTGCGCCCAGCGATTTCAAGATACTCATTTGCCACATCACCAAGCTTAGCCAGGCGACTTCCAGACCCACGTGTAGGCAGCTGAACCAAATCCAGAAGATCCCCCACGAGACGTCGATCCTTCAGATAATCTGCTAGATGTGTATGCCAGCCAGTCATCTGAACCATGAGTGGTAGTTCATGCGGATGAATAGGCTGGAGGATGTGGGTGGTGGTAGTGAGATCTGGCAGTAGCTTGGAGGCGTAGATGTCAAGCAAGGAGATGTCATCAGGTTGTGTTGAAAGCGGAGCCGTAACCTCGAAGTAGTGGTGGTGCAATACAGACCAGAATGTTTGCACAGTAGCGGTGCGGAAGGGTGAACCGAATTGTGAACCAACAGGAGCTTCTTTGCATACATGCTTTCCCATAGACGTCTTCTTCAGAGTACAGTACGTGCAGAAGTTGCAGCGAAAGCCAGTGTGAATAGCGAGACCTTCAACTGGTGGCCCTAACGTCTTGGGCGCCAAAGCAGTTTCTGTGGAGACGATATGGAGCTGGCGGAGTACATGTAGCAGTTGGGATTCATCTTCACGGGAGATGGTAAAGCTGTGAGACCGAAGATGCGCCACTACCTTTGAAGGAACCCAAGTATCGAGACAGGCCATGCAATGAAGCGTAGAATAGTGACGGTGCACCATGAGACCATACTTGGCCAATGTATCTGTTGTTGTTAAGTCGCTCATGGCAGGTTCAGCAGCCGTAATGCGTTGCGTAGGCAGAGTTGGAAGTGGACGAGGCCTGAGTTCAAGATCCATTGAAGACGAGTGAGGCGATTCGAGACATGGCGGAGTAGACGGCTGGGCTGGTGGAGAAAGTAAAGGCGTGGAGCGAAGACCAGAAGACGGGAGACGAAGGGGTGTCGCCTTTGGAGTAGGCGAAGAGACAGGCTGATCCTTAACAAATATGAAGTTAGTTAACATCAAATTGAATGAGATTAAATACAAACTGGGGCTGGGAAATCCACATCCATAAACATATCCTCCAATTCAACTTCCTCATCCCCTTCTACAGCCTTGAAAGAGAACTTGAGCACCTTATGAGCACTCCTGGAGTGGTGACTGAAGTTCTTAACATTTTCATGTTGAACATCACACAAGGGACAGCAGAGCAGATGCTCAATGCCATCCCTAACCACCAAGTAATCTTTGCTATCTAATTACAGTTCATACAACTACTAGTTCATGAGGAAAGCAAGGGAACTTACCAAAGGAGAAAATGTAGCTCTCATGATGAATGGTTCTGATGTGCTCATTGTAGGTCTTCTTCCTGGACCATTCCTTGTTGCAGATGGAGCAGAAAGCCTTTCTACAGTGACCATGAAAGGAGCTATGATTCTGGGACTAGAAGAGCTCTAAGAATAGCTACATACCCTTGAGATGATGCCATTGCTGTGGTAAGAGGTTCTTGAAATGCAGATGTGAAGAGGATGCAAAAATAGAGTGCAGTAGTTTGCAGGTAGAGACAATAGGGGGTTCATTTCGCATTTTTTCACATTTGGAACTCAGAGTCCTAGCCCCTGGGTCATGTGCTTACAGAATACTTCAGAGGTTTTCTGTAAGCACATGATCTAGGAGGTCTAGGAGTCATCCTCTGGCTGTACTTCGCATTTTTGCTCAATTTAACTAGCAATACTTGCTGCTACAAATTGTTCCCCACATTGGACTTATGCTTTTTGACATTCTAAACAACTTTGTCCACTCAAGCAAGCAATGAAAATCAAATTCTGATGCACTACAGCTCAATCTTCCTGCTAATTTCGCATTTTTGAGCCTGTAGCTTGTCCCTAAAAAATGCTACTGATATACTGTGAACTGGAGTGTATGCAATTTCGGATTCTGAACACTTTTCTCCACTCAAGCAAGCCATGGAAATCAATTTCTGAGCCAGTAATCCACTATTTGCTGTTTAAATTCGCATTTTTGCACCTCTTGACTGCATGAAAATGGCCCTAACTACTCCGGAGTTCTTGTATCTTATGCCTTTTATTATTCTGAACAACATTCCTCTATATACCTAAGCAATTGGAGCAGGTTCTGACCATGTTTCATTACAAAAAGTGCCACTAGAGCGAAATTTGAAGTCCCTAATGTGAGCTACTGACTGTGAGAAACTAATTTTGTAATGAGGTCGGAGTTGTGATGTATTGTAACTGTGAGAAAATGCGAAAACTCAGCTGCCTGAATAGGCAGGTCAGGGGAAAAGGGGAACAGGGGCGCATTAAATAAAACACAAAGATAATTCTACAGGTCAGGCCCAAGTGGGCCCAAGTGGACACAACAACAGCCCAATCCTGAGGGATATATATGGGGAGGTCTGGGAGGTTGTTGTGTCCGCTTGGGCCCATTTCCCACATCCTTGTAGCCAGTATAGTGGTTTTGCAGGTAGTAATCCAGTTGCTGAATGATGAGGAAGTGGCCCAAGCGGACACAACAGGGCTTCCCATATAGCCTTGGGGTATACCTAGAGATGGTAAGTTGTTGTGTCCGCTTGGGCCCACTTTCTGAGACTTGGGCCCCCCTTCTCCTCATCCCAAAACGGTATTTGGGCTATAGCACAAGGAGGAGGGCAGCTATCTCCGTAGGAATTTGATCAGTATACTCTCCTAACATGCCCGGACATATTTCGTCACCTAACCCTGGGCTGGGGAGCGACGGTTGCTTCGCTACGCTCAGCGACATTCTCGACGAAGAAGGGGGCGTGGAGGGACAACGGGACAAGAAAAGCCGGACACAACAAGCTGATTACCCATCAGTAGACCCTAACGGAGGTGTGTGAAGTTGTTGTGTCCCAAACGGAGGAGGTCAGCGGAATAAGCTGCCTATTCCGTCGGATAATATAGATAGGTCCATTTTGAGCGGATTTTGTAGGCTTTATAACATGCTACTGACTGTGGGACATCTGAGCTTAAAGTAATGTAATGCTTCGCACTTTTGTGACTGTGAGAAAGACTTCTATAATAGTCCAGGGGCTCAAGGGGTCACATTCTGGTGTTACTTCGCATTTTTGCTCCATTGCTGAGCCTGAATGTACTGAGAATCATTCCGGGCCAATTCATCGTTATGTTATTTGGCATTCTGAACAACTTTCTCCCCTCAAGCAAGTCATGAAAATCACTTTCTGGCCTTCTATAGCCATGTCTCCTCCTCAGTTTTCGCTTTTTGGCCCTGTACAGAGTGCAATAATTTTTTTAATGGCTTCGGACCAATTCTCCCTTATGCTTTTCGTCATTCTGAGCAACTCTTACACTCACACCTAAGCTCCATGAGCACAGCTTGACCCTCTACCATCAAAAAACTCCGTTTTGAGGTGATTTTGTAGTCTTTATTAGTTCTTACTGACTGTGGGACATCTGAGTTTGAACAAATGTAATGGTTCGCACTTTTGTAACTGTGGGAAATGCTTCCCAAGTGGGCCAGGGGGTTCAAGGGGTCACATTCTGGTAGAAATTCGCATTTCTGCTTCATTGCTGAGCCTGGACTCAGTGGAAATCATTTCAGACCAATTCATCGTTATGTTATTTGCCATTCCAAACAACTTTCTCCACTCAAGCAAGTCATGAAACTCGCTTCCTGGCCTACTATGGCCATATCTCTTGCTGCATTTTCGCATTCTTGACTTGTACAGAGTGCAATAGATTTTCACATAGCTTCGGACCAGCTTAGCCTTATGTTTTCCATCATTCTGAACAACTTTCACACTCACAACTAAGCTCCATGATCACATCCTGATCCTCTACCAGCAGAAAAAGCGGATTTTGTGATGTTTATTACATGGAGCTGACTGTGGGATATCTGAGTTCACATTACTGTAATGGTTCGCACTTTTGTAACTGTGGGAAAAGCGTCCTAAGTGGGCCAGGGGACTCAAGGGGTTACCTCCAGGTGCAAGTTCGCATTTTTGCTACTTTGTTGATGCTGCAACAGTGTAACTAATCTCGGACCAATTCAGGTTTATGTTTTTCCACATTTTGAGAAACTCTCTCCACTCAAGCAAGTCCTGAAAATCAATTCCTGAGCCAGTACTGCATGATTTCTTGCTAAACTTCGCATTTTTGCCTATCTAACTTAGCAACAATGAGTGCTAGTGATGTTGGCTCAGTTATAGGCTATGTAATTTCGCATTCTGAACACTTCTTGTCACTCAAGCAAATGATGAAAATCAATCCTTGGCTCAGTATTCCTGTAGTGAATGGTAAACTTCGCATTTTTGCACCTTTTTCCCACTTCAAATTGTGCCCAATAGCTCCGGAGTTTCTGTATTTTATGTATTTTATCATTCTCAGCAACTTTACTCTATATACCTAAGTAATTGGGATAAGTTCTGCCCTTGTATTCACCAAAAAAAGGCCCTCAGAGCGAATTTTGTTCTTCTTTGCCTGTGGGAATATCCCCTAGCTCCCCTGGGTCATGTGCTTACAGAATACTTCAGAGGTTTTCTGTAAGCACATGACCCAGGGGGGCTAGGAGTCATCTTCTGGCTGTACTTCGCATTTTTGCTCAATTTAAATGGCAATTCCTGCTGCTACAAATTGCTCCCCACATCGGACTTATGTTTTCTTATATTCTGAACAACTTTGTCCACTCAAGCAAGTCATGAAAACAAAATCCTGACTCAGTAGAGCTCATTCTTCATGCTAACTTCGCATTTTTGAGCCTGTAGCTTGTCCTTAAAATATGCCAGCTATATACTGTCAATTGTATCCCATGTAATTTCGCATTCTGAGTACTTTTCTCCACTCAAGCAAGTTATGAAAATCAAATCCTGAGTCACTAGTCCTGTATTTGCTGTTGAACTTCGCATTTTTGCACCTTTTCACTCCCTTAAAATGGCCCTAAGTACTTCGGAGTTTTTGTATCTTATGCTTTTTATTATTCTGAACAACATTCCTCTATATACCTAAGCAATTGGAGCTGGTTCTGACCATGTTTCATTACAAAAAGTGTCATTAGAGCGAAATTTGAAGTCCCTAATGTGAGCTATTGACTGTGAGAAACTAATTTTGTAATGAGGTCGGAGTTGTGATGTATTGTAACTGTGAGAAAATGCGAAAACTCAGCTGCCTGAATAGGAAGGTCAGGGGAAAAGGGGAACAGGGGCGCATTAAATAAAACACAAAGATAATTCTACAGCTCAGGCCCAAGTGGGCCCAAGTGGACACAACAACATCCCAATCCTGAGGGATATATATAGGGAGGTCTGGGAGGTTGTTGTGTCCGCTTGGGCCCATTTTCCACATCCTTGTAGCCAGTATAGTGGTTTTGCAGGTAGTAATCCAGTTGCTGAATGATGAGGAAGTGGCCCAAGCGGACACAACAAGGCTTCCCATATAGCCTTGGGGTATACCTAGAGATGGTAAGTTGTTGTGTCCGCTTGGGCCCACTTTCTGAGACTTGGGCCCCCCTTCTCCTCGTCCCAAAACGGTATTTGGGCTATAGCACAAGGAGGAGGGCAGCTATCTCCGTAGGAATTTGATCAGTATACTCTCCTAGCATGCCCGGACATATTTTGTCACCTAACCCTGGCCTGGGGAGCGACGGTTGCTTCGCTACGCTCAGCGACATTCTCGACGAAGAAGGGGGCGTGGAGGGACAACGGGACAAGAAAAGCCGGACACAACAAGCTGATTACCCATCAGTAGACCCTAACGGAGGTGTGTGAAGTTGTTGTGTCCCAAACGGAGGAGGTCAGCGGAATAAGCTGCCTATTCCGTCGGATAATATAGATAGGTCAATGGTAACCAAACGACACTGGCCAGCAGCGCAAGGTGAGCAACACTTCACGTGCGTGGATATGGAACAACTCACCAATGTATTGCTTTCCCAGCGCCAGACCTAGCGTATCCCGATGCTCCGATACGGCGCCTTCCCGCGCGTTGCGCCATCCCCCCGCCCAAGGGACTGCAAACGCCTCACCCCGCCCAGTTGCCCAACGACGACACGCAGTGAGATTCCGCCGTAGCGATCGCGCGCGCTGGTGAAGGGGCTGGCGATCCCTTGGTTATGCTACTTCCCGTTACGCAAGGGCGGTGCACATCTGGTCGCAGAGTTGCTGCCGTCGAAGATGTGCGAGGGTCTTGAGGCCTTGAGGACGCTCAATGGCGTCCCCTTCGACGAAGAACAAGAGAGGGCGACGTGGGTTTGTAGTAGGCTGTTGGTAGTCGGTGGTAGCTGCTTTGAGGGTCAAGTGAGAGAGTTGCGTCGGATTGGGTGTTGGGACGTGGCGTGGGCGTGCTGCAGTGCGTGAGGTGAGGGGAAGTCGGAGTGGCTGAGTGAGGACGGGGATGTATGCGGGAGCGAGAGAGAGGAAATGGAGGGACAAACAGAGGGGCAGATTGGCAGGGTTGCGTTGCGTTGACAGACGATCGTGTGTGCGAGGGGAAGGGGAGTTGTGAGAGGAAGGGAGAAAGGGTGGATTGGCAGAGTCGAGTTGCGTAGGCGCGTGTGTGAGGGGACGTGAATGAGAAAGGGCGTTGACGTGGTGTTGGTGCTTAGCGTTAGCCGTCCGCGGACCATCAGGGATGTTGCGCCCTTCTTCTCCGTGTTCACCTCCCCCAAACATGTTACTCCAGCCTCTCAGGACCTTTGGGCGCTGCCTCAAACTGTGACTCTGCCTATGGGTGCTTGCTGGAGGGGCTCGTGGCATCGTCTTTGTTCCGCCAGCGTTGGTAGCCCCAGTAGGCGGCCGCACGCCGACCTCCTGCATCTGTACCTGTTTCGGTTTGATAGTAGCAGCCGCAGAAGCAACTGGTGACATAGGCTGGGTAGGCGAGCTAGGCATTGTAGCGGGACTTAAGGGCACCGGGAGGGTGATGTGGGCGACGGCACGGGTTGAACCGGAGGTAGCATCATACGACAGGCCGGAATAATGTGATGTCTCCGGACCTGGGCAGTGCGCGCCCACGTTGGCATCCACACCCACCTCCCCTCGCGTCGTCACCCGTCCTCGTCAGCATCCAATGTGGATCTGCGCGCACTCGCGCAGGAGCCTAGGGCGCATCGAGGCTGAGCACTGAGTACTGCGGTCTCGTCGTTAGCTCAATACTCGACGCGTGAAGTGGAGACACACGCACGCATCTTCGTTGGTCCCGACCATTCTGTGATTTGGTCGTTTGGTCGTTCGGCTGTCGGGATCAGAATCCCGCACCACGCGACTCAGCTCGCAACGCGCGTTCGTTGGCGTGCCACGAGCCGAGTTCTGCGCTCAGTGTTCTGCGTGCGTGAGTTTGCGCTGGGGGTGTTTGGATTCTGCGTCGTGCGTCGTGGGTTGATGAGTTGGGGAGGTGGCGTGGTGGCGCTGGTATTTTGGAGGTGAGTTGGCGTTGCGTTGGGGATGGTGCGTGTGCGTTGGGTGACGTGTAGCCGCGTCAGCTCCAGACGAACGCAGACGAGGGCCTGCGCGCTGGAAACCCGTTCAGGTCAGCGCAAACGCGCGATGAGCAAAAACGAGGTGGGTGCGTACCTCGTTTCTTTTCCTTCGCTGGCAGCGTTACGGCGGCGTTTGGGCGGTGGTTGGGGGGGTTGGAAACGTTTGGATGCGTCTACTTGATTTGGGTAACGCAGGGACGCGTGGTGTGGTCGAGGGTGATAGGTAGCGGTAGTGGTGGTAGTTGGAGTTGGAGTTGGTGAGAGGAGGACAGCGAGAAGCGTTGGGGTGTCATGCGTCGCGTGGAGACGGGCGAAGAGTAGACCCTGGGTGGCGGGAGTGGTTGGTGGATGAGGAAAGGGAGTGGGATTGAGGGGAGAGTGGAGGCCGTTGAGAGAGAGAGAACGCGAGAGGTCGTCGACTGAGTGAGTGGATGCGAGGCAAGGGGAGGACGCGATTGCGTGGGATGTACGCTGACTCCCTCCTTCCTCCAGCCGTCTCCTCCGTCTCCCCGTCCGCTCCTCCCCATCCTCGCAACTGTCCTCGCAACTGTCCTCGCAACAGCAATTCTGCGCCAGCCCAAGCTCGCGCCACCCTGAACGCACTCTAGGCCAGGCCAGGTCAGCGCCGCACGAAGGCACGAAGGACAAGAACGGAGGGCAAAGAGACGAGGACAAGGACGCAAGGCGAAGAGACGAGGAGGTGGAGAGATGAAGGGGTGGAGAGACGAGGCGGAGAGTGAGGAGGTACGTGCGTACTCTTCTTTTGTTGGTTTGTTGGTTTGTTCCTTCGTTCGTCGTACGCGCTACGCCCGCCATTTGGAGTGTGTGCACCGCTCCTCGAGCCAACCGCGATTTGAGTACTTGAGATGGGCGTGGATGGGGTTGAGCGTCGTCCAGGATTACGGCGTTCGCATTAGGCAGCGGCGGGAGACTCTGGGAGTGGGAGTAGTTGAGATAGCTGCCGAATACAGTGGTGAGCTTCATCGTTGCTGTACGTTGCTAGATCACTAACCATGAACAATGCCAGCACCTCGTCTTGTTCGTGGCCGTGCTCTACGCGATAGATGTGCTCAACGACACACTATCGAGGTAAGCCGTCATTTGGCATCGAGACACACGAGCTGAACTCGCTGGAAACGACATCGTAGACTTACTATGTCGTCAGCGCAGCCTCAAGCGACACTCACCACGCCGCCGAAGTTGGGAATCGATAGGACAAACGGCGAGCTCGCCAGGTCTGCGCCCCGAGTCCAAGTCTTGGGATGCTGCGCCCGTCCAACGACAGAATGTCGTACGCACGCTGTGCACCGCACCCAGTAAGTCATCGAGCACACAGTCCAGGTGGCAGTTCGACTAACCTTGTACCGCCCACAGCTCGAGCTCGTTGCATGCAGCAATGGCCGCCCAACTCACACCCAAGTCACAGGCCCGCCGATGGTCGTCCACGTCAATGACTCCCGATTGGATGCTGAGTACGCGGACACGCAGTCGTCGAGCGCGTCGTCGAAGGTTGTGGGCGAAGGGTCGGCACGAAGCATTGAATCTGAGAGATAGCTTAAAAACTGCGATGAGAGAGGATCAGCGTGAGCGTAGACGTAGACACGAGACTCGCCACACAGCACGCGGGCCAGGGATGTGAGAGCGAGTGCGTGTGTCGACTGGACTGGACGACTGAGCCGGCAACGTCGTCCCCGTGAGCCGAGTGATTGCGCGATCCCGACGAACAGCACACCCAAAACACCAAGTCCCGGTCGAGTTGGCGTGGACAGACGGGACGCGCCACAACTGCGTGTCAGTGTCAGTGCGAATGCGAGTACGTGAGTTCCTGGCCGTAAACAGAGAACGCCGCTGATCGAGTCTGAAATCAGATGGACCGTCTACAAAACCGGTTGCTGGAACTATGAATCAACGTTCGACGCCCGGCGCCGTCAGTACGCTGAACGAACGACCAACCAACCAACCAGTGCGTACCTTATCCATTGATCCCTCCAATCTCATGCCGTGCAGCTGATCCTGTATGAATCTAGGGCTTGATCTGTGAGGTGCCCTCGAATCTCTCAACGACGGCGTAGGTGAGTCATGCGCAAATCAGCTTATTCGAGAGTGATCTAACGACACTACATTTTGCTGATACAGAATTCCTGTCTACGGGTCGCGCGCGGACTGCTGTCGACAACGACAACACTGTCAGCGCTGTGAAGCGGCTATCGAATGACAAGGTGCGTACCTCTCTTCTCTCTTGTTCACGTTCCTATTGCTTCCTCCTCTAAGGTCTTCGTCGTTCTACCAGCCATTAGGGTCTTCGCGAAACGCCAGCGTCGCTCGCAAGCCGTAGACGCAAACATACCCACTCACCGTTGTCGACGCAGCACGTTTCGGCTTGACACGCAGATTGGGTGCATCGGTGCGTATCTTCGTCACCTTTCGCGTTCATTCGTCTTTTTCTTCTGTTCTTGTGTTTTCGTCCCGTCTTGTTTCGCTTCCATGTCAATCCCAGCCTGTAGCATCATCGTTGCGCCTGCCGTTCTAGTCGTCCGTCGTGCATCGTTTCATTCCGGGCATCCCGTGTCTTTCCTATTTCCTTCTCGTCGTCTCCCCTCCTTGCCTGCGCACCACATCGCTGACTCCCCTTCCCTCACAGCACCAACGCATCGCTGTCCTCTCCCAGGATACGCGTGCGCAACCGCATAGGCTGGAGGATGTGGGTGGTGGTAGTGAGATCTGGCAGTAGCTTGGAGGCGTAGATGTCAAGCAAGGAGATGTCATCAGGTTGTGTTGAAAGCGGAGCCGTAACCTCGAAGTAGTGGCGGTGCAATACAGACCAGAATGTTTGCACAGTAGCGGTGCGGAAGGGTGAACCGAATTGTGAACCAACAGGAGCTTCTTTGCATACATGCTTTCCCATAGACGTCTTCTTCAGAGTACAGTACGTGCAGAAGTTGCAGCGAAAGCCAGTGTGAATAGCGAGACCTTCAACTGGTGGCCCTAACGTCTTGGGCGCCAAAGCAGTTTCTGTGGAGACGATATGGAGCTGGCGGAGTACATGTAGCAGTTGGGATTCATCTTCACGGGAGATGGTAAAGCTGTGAGACCGAAGATGCGCCACTACCTTTGAAGGAACCCAAGTATCGAGACAGGCCATGCAATGAAGCGTAGAATAGTGACGGTGCACCATGAGACCATACTTGGCCAATGTATCTGTTGTTGTTAAGTCGCTCATGGCAGGTTCAGCAGCCGTAATGCGTTGCGTAGGCAGAGTTGGAAGTGGACGAGGCCTGAGTTCAAGATCCATTGAAGACGAGTGAGGCGATTCGAGACATGGCGGAGTAGACGGCTGGGCTGGTGGAGAAAGTAAAGGCGTGGAGCGAAGACCAGAAGACGGGAGACGAAGGGGTGTCGCCTTTGGAGTAGGCGAAGAGACAGGCTGATCCTTAACAAATATGAAGTTAGTTAACATCAAATTGAATGAGATTAAATACAAACTGGGGCTGGGAAATCCACATCCATAAACATATCCTCCAATTCAACTTCCTCATCCCCTTCTACAGCCTTGAAAGAGAACTTGAGCACCTTATGAGCACTCCTGGAGTGGTGACTGAAGTTCTTAACATTTTCATGTTGAACATCACACAAGGGACAGCAGAGCAGATGCTCAATGCCATCCCTAACCACCAAGTAATCTTTGCTATCTAATTACAGTTCATACAACTACTAGTTCATGAGGAAAGCAAGGGAACTTACCAAAGGAGAAAATGTAGCTCTCATGATGAATGGTTCTGATGTGCTCATTGTAGGTCTTCTTCCTGGACCATTCCTTGTTGCAGATGGAGCAGAAAGCCTTTCTACAGTGACCATGAAAGGAGCTATGATTCTGGGACTAGAAGAGCTCTAAGAATAGCTACATACCCTTGAGATGATGCCATTGCTGTGGTAAGAGGTTCTTGAAATGCAGATGTGAAGAGGATGCAAAAATAGAGTGCAGTAGTTTGCAGGTAGAGACAATAGGGGGTTCATTTCGCATTTTTTCACATTTGGAACTCAGAGTCCTAGCCCCTGGGTCATGTGCTTACAGAATACTTCAGAGGTTTTCTGTAAGCACATGATCTAGGAGGTCTAGGAGTCATCCTCTGGCTGTACTTCGCATTTTTGCTCAATTTAACTAGCAATACTTGCTGCTACAAATTGTTCCCCACATTGGACTTATGCTTTTTGACATTCTAAACAACTTTGTCCACTCAAGCAAGCAATGAAAATCAAATTCTGATGCACTACAGCTCAATCTTCCTGCTAATTTCGCATTTTTGAGCCTGTAGCTTGTCCCTAAAAAATGCTACTGATATACTGTGAACTGGAGTGTATGCAATTTCGGATTCTGAACACTTTTCTCCACTCAAGCAAGCCATGGAAATCAATTTCTGAGCCAGTAATCCACTATTTGCTGTTTAAATTCGCATTTTTGCACCTCTTGACTGCATGAAAATGGCCCTAACTACTCCGGAGTTCTTGTATCTTATGCCTTTTATTATTCTGAACAACATTCCTCTATATACCTAAGCAATTGGAGCAGGTTCTGACCATGTTTCATTACAAAAAGTGCCACTAGAGCGAAATTTGAAGTCCCTAATGTGAGCTACTGACTGTGAGAAACTAATTTTGTAATGAGGTCGGAGTTGTGATGTATTGTAACTGTGAGAAAATGCGAAAACTCAGCTGCCTGAATAGGCAGGTCAGGGGAAAAGGGGAACAGGGGCGCATTAAATAAAACACAAAGATAATTCTACAGGTCAGGCCCAAGTGGGCCCAAGTGGACACAACAACAGCCCAATCCTGAGGGATATATATGGGGAGGTCTGGGAGGTTGTTGTGTCCGCTTGGGCCCATTTCCCACATCCTTGTAGCCAGTATAGTGGTTTTGCAGGTAGTAATCCAGTTGCTGAATGATGAGGAAGTGGCCCAAGCGGACACAACAGGGCTTCCCATATAGCCTTGGGGTATACCTAGAGATGGTAAGTTGTTGTGTCCGCTTGGGCCCACTTTCTGAGACTTGGGCCCCCCTTCTCCTCATCCCAAAACGGTATTTGGGCTATAGCACAAGGAGGAGGGCAGCTATCTCCGTAGGAATTTGATCAGTATACTCTCCTAACATGCCCGGACATATTTCGTCACCTAACCCTGGGCTGGGGAGCGACGGTTGCTTCGCTACGCTCAGCGACATTCTCGACGAAGAAGGGGGCGTGGAGGGACAACGGGACAAGAAAAGCCGGACACAACAAGCTGATTACCCATCAGTAGACCCTAACGGAGGTGTGTGAAGTTGTTGTGTCCCAAACGGAGGAGGTCAGCGGAATAAGCTGCCTATTCCGTCGGATAATATAGATAGGTCCATTTTGAGCGGATTTTGTAGGCTTTATAACATGCTACTGACTGTGGGACATCTGAGCTTAAAGTAATGTAATGCTTCGCACTTTTGTGACTGTGAGAAAGACTTCTATAATAGTCCAGGGGCTCAAGGGGTCACATTCTGGTGTTACTTCGCATTTTTGCTCCATTGCTGAGCCTGAATGTACTGAGAATCATTCCGGGCCAATTCATCGTTATGTTATTTGGCATTCTGAACAACTTTCTCCCCTCAAGCAAGTCATGAAAATCACTTTCTGGCCTTCTATAGCCATGTCTCCTCCTCAGTTTTCGCTTTTTGGCCCTGTACAGAGTGCAATAATTTTTTTAATGGCTTCGGACCAATTCTCCCTTATGCTTTTCGTCATTCTGAGCAACTCTTACACTCACACCTAAGCTCCATGAGCACAGCTTGACCCTCTACCATCAAAAAACTCCGTTTTGAGGTGATTTTGTAGTCTTTATTAGTTCTTACTGACTGTGGGACATCTGAGTTTGAACAAATGTAATGGTTCGCACTTTTGTAACTGTGGGAAATGCTTCCCAAGTGGGCCAGGGGGTTCAAGGGGTCACATTCTGGTAGAAATTCGCATTTCTGCTTCATTGCTGAGCCTGGACTCAGTGGAAATCATTTCAGACCAATTCATCGTTATGTTATTTGCCATTCCAAACAACTTTCTCCACTCAAGCAAGTCATGAAACTCGCTTCCTGGCCTACTATGGCCATATCTCTTGCTGCATTTTCGCATTCTTGACTTGTACAGAGTGCAATAGATTTTCACATAGCTTCGGACCAGCTTAGCCTTATGTTTTCCATCATTCTGAACAACTTTCACACTCACAACTAAGCTCCATGATCACATCCTGATCCTCTACCAGCAGAAAAAGCGGATTTTGTGATGTTTATTACATGGAGCTGACTGTGGGATATCTGAGTTCACATTACTGTAATGGTTCGCACTTTTGTAACTGTGGGAAAAGCGTCCTAAGTGGGCCAGGGGACTCAAGGGGTTACCTCCAGGTGCAAGTTCGCATTTTTGCTACTTTGTTGATGCTGCAACAGTGTAACTAATCTCGGACCAATTCAGGTTTATGTTTTTCCACATTTTGAGAAACTCTCTCCACTCAAGCAAGTCCTGAAAATCAATTCCTGAGCCAGTACTGCATGATTTCTTGCTAAACTTCGCATTTTTGCCTATCTAACTTAGCAACAATGAGTGCTAGTGATGTTGGCTCAGTTATAGGCTATGTAATTTCGCATTCTGAACACTTCTTGTCACTCAAGCAAATGATGAAAATCAATCCTTGGCTCAGTATTCCTGTAGTGAATGGTAAACTTCGCATTTTTGCACCTTTTTCCCACTTCAAATTGTGCCCAATAGCTCCGGAGTTTCTGTATTTTATGTATTTTATCATTCTCAGCAACTTTACTCTATATACCTAAGTAATTGGGATAAGTTCTGCCCTTGTATTCACCAAAAAAAGGCCCTCAGAGCGAATTTTGTTCTTCTTTGCCTGTGGGAATATCCCCTAGCTCCCCTGGGTCATGTGCTTACAGAATACTTCAGAGGTTTTCTGTAAGCACATGACCCAGGGGGGCTAGGAGTCATCTTCTGGCTGTACTTCGCATTTTTGCTCAATTTAAATGGCAATTCCTGCTGCTACAAATTGCTCCCCACATCGGACTTATGTTTTCTTATATTCTGAACAACTTTGTCCACTCAAGCAAGTCATGAAAACAAAATCCTGACTCAGTAGAGCTCATTCTTCATGCTAACTTCGCATTTTTGAGCCTGTAGCTTGTCCTTAAAATATGCCAGCTATATACTGTCAATTGTATCCCATGTAATTTCGCATTCTGAGTACTTTTCTCCACTCAAGCAAGTTATGAAAATCAAATCCTGAGTCACTAGTCCTGTATTTGCTGTTGAACTTCGCATTTTTGCACCTTTTCACTCCCTTAAAATGGCCCTAAGTACTTCGGAGTTTTTGTATCTTATGCTTTTTATTATTCTGAACAACATTCCTCTATATACCTAAGCAATTGGAGCTGGTTCTGACCATGTTTCATTACAAAAAGTGTCATTAGAGCGAAATTTGAAGTCCCTAATGTGAGCTATTGACTGTGAGAAACTAATTTTGTAATGAGGTCGGAGTTGTGATGTATTGTAACTGTGAGAAAATGCGAAAACTCAGCTGCCTGAATAGGAAGGTCAGGGGAAAAGGGGAACAGGGGCGCATTAAATAAAACACAAAGATAATTCTACAGCTCAGGCCCAAGTGGGCCCAAGTGGACACAACAACATCCCAATCCTGAGGGATATATATAGGGAGGTCTGGGAGGTTGTTGTGTCCGCTTGGGCCCATTTTCCACATCCTTGTAGCCAGTATAGTGGTTTTGCAGGTAGTAATCCAGTTGCTGAATGATGAGGAAGTGGCCCAAGCGGACACAACAAGGCTTCCCATATAGCCTTGGGGTATACCTAGAGATGGTAAGTTGTTGTGTCCGCTTGGGCCCACTTTCTGAGACTTGGGCCCCCCTTCTCCTCGTCCCAAAACGGTATTTGGGCTATAGCACAAGGAGGAGGGCAGCTATCTCCGTAGGAATTTGATCAGTATACTCTCCTAGCATGCCCGGACATATTTTGTCACCTAACCCTGGCCTGGGGAGCGACGGTTGCTTCGCTACGCTCAGCGACATTCTCGACGAAGAAGGGGGCGTGGAGGGACAACGGGACAAGAAAAGCCGGACACAACAAGCTGATTACCCATCAGTAGACCCTAACGGAGGTGTGTGAAGTTGTTGTGTCCCAAACGGAGGAGGTCAGCGGAATAAGCTGCCTATTCCGTCGGATAATATAGATAGGTCAATGGTAACCAAACGACACTGGCCAGCAGCGCAAGGTGAGCAACACTTCACGTGCGTGGATATGGAACAACTCACCAATGTATTGCTTTCCCAGCGCCAGACCTAGCGTATCCCGATGCTCCGATACGGCGCCTTCCCGCGCGTTGCGCCATCCCCCCGCCCAAGGGACTGCAAACGCCTCACCCCGCCCAGTTGCCCAACGACGACACGCAGTGAGATTCCGCCGTAGCGATCGCGCGCGCTGGTGAAGGGGCTGGCGATCCCTTGGTTATGCTACTTCCCGTTACGCAAGGGCGGTGCACATCTGGTCGCAGAGTTGCTGCCGTCGAAGATGTGCGAGGGTCTTGAGGCCTTGAGGACGCTCAATGGCGTCCCCTTCGACGAAGAACAAGAGAGGGCGACGTGGGTTTGTAGTAGGCTGTTGGTAGTCGGTGGTAGCTGCTTTGAGGGTCAAGTGAGAGAGTTGCGTCGGATTGGGTGTTGGGACGTGGCGTGGGCGTGCTGCAGTGCGTGAGGTGAGGGGAAGTCGGAGTGGCTGAGTGAGGACGGGGATGTATGCGGGAGCGAGAGAGAGGAAATGGAGGGACAAACAGAGGGGCAGATTGGCAGGGTTGCGTTGCGTTGACAGACGATCGTGTGTGCGAGGGGAAGGGGAGTTGTGAGAGGAAGGGAGAAAGGGTGGATTGGCAGAGTCGAGTTGCGTAGGCGCGTGTGTGAGGGGACGTGAATGAGAAAGGGCGTTGACGTGGTGTTGGTGCTTAGCGTTAGCCGTCCGCGGACCATCAGGGATGTTGCGCCCTTCTTCTCCGTGTTCACCTCCCCCAAACATGTTACTCCAGCCTCTCAGGACCTTTGGGCGCTGCCTCAAACTGTGACTCTGCCTATGGGTGCTTGCTGGAGGGGCTCGTGGCATCGTCTTTGTTCCGCCAGCGTTGGTAGCCCCAGTAGGCGGCCGCACGCCGACCTCCTGCATCTGTACCTGTTTCGGTTTGATAGTAGCAGCCGCAGAAGCAACTGGTGACATAGGCTGGGTAGGCGAGCTAGGCATTGTAGCGGGACTTAAGGGCACCGGGAGGGTGATGTGGGCGACGGCACGGGTTGAACCGGAGGTAGCATCATACGACAGGCCGGAATAATGTGATGTCTCCGGACCTGGGCAGTGCGCGCCCACGTTGGCATCCACACCCACCTCCCCTCGCGTCGTCACCCGTCCTCGTCAGCATCCAACGTGGATCTGCGCGCACTCGCGCAGGAGCCTAGGGCGCATCGAGGCTGAGCACTGAGTACTGCGGTCTCGTCGTTAGCTCAATACTCGACGCGTGAAGTGGAGACACACGCACGCATCTTCGTTGGTCCCGACCATTCTGTGATTTGGTCGTTTGGTCGTTCGGCTGTCGGGATCAGAATCCCGCACCACGCGACTCAGCTCGCAACGCGCGTTCGTTGGCGTGCCACGAGCCGAGTTCTGCGCTCAGTGTTCTGCGTGCGTGAGTTTGCGCTGGGGGTGTTTGGATTCTGCGTCGTGCGTCGTGGGTTGATGAGTTGGGGAGGTGGCGTGGTGGCGCTGGTATTTTGGAGGTGAGTTGGCGTTGCGTTGGGGATGGTGCGTGTGCGTTGGGTGACGTGTAGCCGCGTCAGCTCCAGACGAACGCAGACGAGGGCCTGCGCGCTGGAAACCCGTTCAGGTCAGCGCAAACGCGCGATGAGCAAAAACGAGGTGGGTGCGTACCTCGTTTCTTTTCCTTCGCTGGCAGCGTTACGGCGGCGTTTGGGCGGTGGTTGGGGGGGTTGGAAACGTTTGGATGCGTCTACTTGATTTGGGTAACGCAGGGACGCGTGGTGTGGTCGAGGGTGATAGGTAGCGGTAGTGGTGGTAGTTGGAGTTGGAGTTGGTGAGAGGAGGACAGCGAGAAGCGTTGGGGTGTCATGCGTCGCGTGGAGACGGGCGAAGAGTAGACCCTGGGTGGCGGGAGTGGTTGGTGGATGAGGAAAGGGAGTGGGATTGAGGGGAGAGTGGAGGCCGTTGAGAGAGAGAGAACGCGAGAGGTCGTCGACTGAGTGAGTGGATGCGAGGCAAGGGGAGGACGCGATTGCGTGGGATGTACGCTGACTCCCTCCTTCCTCCAGCCGTCTCCTCCGTCTCCCCGTCCGCTCCTCCCCATCCTCGCAACTGTCCTCGCAACTGTCCTCGCAACAGCAATTCTGCGCCAGCCCAAGCTCGCGCCACCCTGAACGCACTCTAGGCCAGGCCAGGTCAGCGCCGCACGAAGGCACGAAGGACAAGAACGGAGGGCAAAGAGACGAGGACAAGGACGCAAGGCGAAGAGACGAGGAGGTGGAGAGATGAAGGGGTGGAGAGACGAGGCGGAGAGTGAGGAGGTACGTGCGTACTCTTCTTTTGTTGGTTTGTTGGTTTGTTCCTTCGTTCGTCGTACGCGCTACGCCCGCCATTTGGAGTGTGTGCACCGCTCCTCGAGCCAACCGCGATTTGAGTACTTGAGATGGGCGTGGATGGGGTTGAGCGTCGTCCAGGATTACGGCGTTCGCATTAGGCAGCGGCGGGAGACTCTGGGAGTGGGAGTAGTTGAGATAGCTGCCGAATACAGTGGTGAGCTTCATCGTTGCTGTACGTTGCTAGATCACTAACCATGAACAATGCCAGCACCTCGTCTTGTTCGTGGCCGTGCTCTACGCGATAGATGTGCTCAACGACACACTATCGAGGTAAGCCGTCATTTGGCATCGAGACACACGAGCTGAACTCGCTGGAAACGACATCGTAGACTTACTATGTCGTCAGCGCAGCCTCAAGCGACACTCACCACGCCGCCGAAGTTGGGAATCGATAGGACAAACGGCGAGCTCGCCAGGTCTGCGCCCCGAGTCCAAGTCTTGGGATGCTGCGCCCGTCCAACGACAGAATGTCGTACGCACGCTGTGCACCGCACCCAGTAAGTCATCGAGCACACAGTCCAGGTGGCAGTTCGACTAACCTTGTACCGCCCACAGCTCGAGCTCGTTGCATGCAGCAATGGCCGCCCAACTCACACCCAAGTCACAGGCCCGCCGATGGTCGTCCACGTCAATGACTCCCGATTGGATGCTGAGTACGCGGACACGCAGTCGTCGAGCGCGTCGTCGAAGGTTGTGGGCAAAGGGTCGGCACGAAGCATTGAATCTGAGAGATAGCTTAAAAACTGCGATGAGAGAGGATCAGCGTGAGCGTAGACGTAGACACGAGACTCGCCACACAGCACGCGGGCCAGGGATGTGAGAGCGAGTGCGTGTGTCGACTGGACTGGACGACTGAGCCGGCAACGTCGTCCCCGTGAGCCGAGTGATTGCGCGATCCCGACGAACAGCACACCCAAAACACCAAGTCCCGGTCGAGTTGGCGTGGACAGACGGGACGCGCCACAACTGCGTGTCAGTGTCAGTGCGAATGCGAGTACGTGAGTTCCTGGCCGTAAACAGAGAACGCCGCTGATCGAGTCTGAAATCAGATGGACCGTCTACAAAACCGGTTGCTGGAACTATGAATCAACGTTCGACGCCCGGCGCCGTCAGTACGCTGAACGAACGACCAACCAACCAACCAGTGCGTACCTTATCCATTGATCCCTCCAATCTCATGCCGTGCAGCTGATCCTGTATGAATCTAGGGCTTGATCTGTGAGGTGCCCTCGAATCTCTCAACGACGGCGTAGGTGAGTCATGCGCAAATCAGCTTATTCGAGAGTGATCTAACGACACTACATTTTGCTGATACAGAATTCCTGTCTACGGGTCGCGCGCGGACTGCTGTCGACAACGACAACACTGTCAGCGCTGTGAAGCGGCTATCGAATGACAAGGTGCGTACCTCTCTTCTCTCTTGTTCACGTTCCTATTGCTTCCTCCTCTAAGGTCTTCGTCGTTCTACCAGCCATTAGGGTCTTCGCGAAACGCCAGCGTCGCTCGCAAGCCGTAGACGCAAACATACCCACTCACCGTTGTCGACGCAGCACGTTTCGGCTTGACACGCAGATTGGGTGCATCGGTGCGTATCTTCGTCACCTTTCGCGTTCATTCGTCTTTTTCTTCTGTTCTTGTGTTTTCGTCCCGTCTTGTTTCGCTTCCATGTCAATCCCAGCCTGTAGCATCATCGTTGCGCCTGCCGTTCTAGTCGTCCGTCGTGCATCGTTTCATTCCGGGCATCCCGTGTCTTTCCTATTTCCTTCTCGTCGTCTCCCCTCCTTGCCTGCGCACCACATCGCTGACTCCCCTTCCCTCACAGCACCAACGCATCGCTGTCCTCTCCCAGGATACGCGTGCGCAACCGCACATTCTGCAATCGCGCGCCTGCACTCTGGATTCGCTGGCACGTGCTCGTACTCGTCCTCTCCGTCCCTTTCGTTCCTTGTCGTCCCCCGCCTGTTTCCTCACTTCGTATGGCAGTGTCATGCATGGAAGCTGGCTGTCCCGCGAATCTTCTCCTCGCGCGCCGAAAACACTGCCAGACTCGTAGGTAGCCCCGTGCAGATGTAGGCCTGGCTTTTACTTGCGCCCTGAAGACTTTGCGCGCATCCCCAAGGACGTGGTGCGCATATGAGTTCCCCGTTTGGCGGAGGAGCATTGGGAAGCTAGAAGAAGGGCAGGTGGGTAAGACGAAAAGGCAGCAACGTGGAGTGTGCTTACCTGTCTCGCAGCCGCTGCGCTTGATGTTCGGCGCTACAAAAGCCCACACCTCCTCCCGCCTTTCTCCAGTCTCAGCCCCGTGTTCCGCGTTCGTAGCTGAAGTTGTCTCCCTCAACGTCCCCGTTGAACGGGCCCGATACCCCAGTACACTTCCGTGCCTCGCATTTGCGAACATTGTCCGGACGTGCTCGCACATGGTTCTGACTGGACCTGGCCACCACCTTAGCCATGCTAGCCTCGGTCCTTGTCGTCGCCAGCGCCCAACGGGGTGTCGAAGGACTCCTGGGCGAGCAGTGCGAGCGGAAATTGCGTCTTCCCGCTGGCGCATGGTCTCGCTGCATGACGCTCGATGGTGACGACGACGGTGACGGCGGAGTGTCACGGTAGATGAATATTCGGCGGTCTGCCACTCTAGTGAGTCGCCCGGCCGGCTGAACGATTTTTAGGCGTAGACTCACCATTTAGTCTTAGTACTTGTCCTTTGTGGTCGTCGATAACATCCATATGCGCCGTATGGATGTAGCAAGGCCTTTCAATCGCCTTGTCGACCGTGCGCTGGCGCCCAACGTCTGTGGGATATCACGAAGGGTAGCGGTGTGTAGTATGTATGCGACGTCGTGACTGGGGATGCAGGATGGGCAGATGACGAGGAGGGGGCTGGTGAGTAGTCTGCCAGGCACAAACGTTGGAGGCGCATCTCGTACCTGCACTGCGTAGCCTCTCTCAGTCCTCCCATCTTCTGCCGTCTGTAATGCTCGTACGTGTCTAGCCCTTGTTCAAATCGCCGCCGCCGAAATTGTCCACGTTTGGGGATGTCGTCGCGGTAGTTATCGTGCGGGCTGTTAGGCGTGGTATGGGCCGTAAAAGTGGCGGCGTGGGGGTGGAAGGGTGGACGGAGTTAGCGGGGATGAACCAACGCCACGTGCACGATGGAACTCCGACGACCGAGCTCGCTCCTCAAGTCAACCAAGCACTCTCAATCACCCATCACCACTACGACTACGGCGACAACGACAACGGGGGCTGCGACGACCAGGGAGTTGACCCTCTCATACTTACCACAACGGCAGCTTTTCACTTCAATCCCCCCTCCTCTGTATCTCTCTGAGTGCCAGAGCTCTGGCGCGTAACCATCGACAAAGACCATCCTGGTTCTTCTCAAGACGAACGAGGCGGCGAACAAGGATCCAGAATGTCGGGTGACGGAGAGACGGAGCAGATATGGAGAGATACCGGCCTGAATCAATCAGGTAAGTCTCCACATCGTTGGGAAAGCTGTCCAGTTCATGTAGCCTGTAGTCAACGCGTGCGACGGCTGCAGGAGCGCGAACGAAAGCGAACATGAGCCCAACCTGACGCCGTCGTCTTCGAGCTCTTGTCAGGCGTCGCCAAGTTCCCCACAACCCCCAGCATCGCGCCTGACACATCCAGAGTCCTCACTCTACCCCCGTCTTCGAATTTGCGACCGTGTTATGTCCCTCTCGGTGCCCTCTCCCACAGTCGTGGTTCTCAGAGGAAGCTCGAGGCGGTCTGATACGCGTGCATATAAGGACGCTAAACGCGACATCGGCAACGTGCGGGTATGCGGGCACCAGTCAGAGAAGGAGAGTAGAACGGGAGGGCTGTAGGGCGCAGAGGACAAGGCTACGATGGGTAGCACTACCGCGGTACGTCGCTACTGAGTCCATGCGCATATACGCACTCACATGGGGTAGATTAGGCTGGCGGCCACTGGAGGGGTCACGACGCCACTGTCTCGCTGACGCGCGCCCTCCTTCGACCGAGATGACCGCAACCACCCCCTCGCCGGGGGAGCCCCTATCTCCCACCCGCAACTTGTGCGGGCCCCTGTCTCATACGCACAATGACGTTGACTCATCCTCTCCCTTCGCCGCGATGCCCGGAGCCACCCCCTCGATGGGGGAGCCCCTATCTCCCTTTCCCTCATCCTGCCATCGCATCCTCCTTCGCCGACTTGCCCGCAGCCATCCCCTCGTTGGGGGGGCCCCTATCTGGGGCATGTATTGCTTGGGTGCGGCAAGTATCCGCCCTTCGCTGAGATGTCCGTAGCTGCCCCCTCATCGTGGGGGCCCCTGTCTTACGCAGCACACTGCTATGCCTTAACGCCCCTTGTCTGTTACATTTCCTATCTTTCAGATGTGGCTGCCGCTGCCTCACCCAAGTTGCAAGGCATCAAGAGCACACTAGTTGAAGGTGAGTACTGACTCTAATGCTGAATGTCCTAGGCTCACTTATGTAACCAACCAGATGAATGATATCCGGCACTTGTATGTACTCACCTAACCTAACCACCGAGACAGTCGCTCGTAAACGAGCTCCAAAACAAATATACTGAAACCCTAAACCTCAACCCCCTAAGTACCTAAAGTCCTAAAAGCCCTAACTCCAGGTTCCGCATTCAGTAATGATTCCGCGTTAGACCTCGCATTCGCGAGCTCTAACGCTTGTAGTTTATACTTACACATGTACAATTAAAGTATTTTGGAAGCAGATAAGACTGGTTTCTGGATCTTAGAGTGAGATTGAGTGGATGATTGAGGGTAGAATTGTGTTAGAGCTCGTGTTCGCAAGCTCTAACGATTCAAGTTTATGCCTCTTGACTCTCAATCTAAGCCATTTGGTAGTAAATAATGTGTATTTATATGATTCCCAGTACAAATTGTGATACGATAAGTCTAAAAATTGCCTGAGGGCATCCAAAATAATGTGATTTTGGGTCGGCCTAACCCAGCATTAGGCCCGGACTCAGTGGATAGGGGTTACCTCCCTACGATCGAACGAGGTCGAAGGTGATACTCAGGTCAACGCGGAAGATCTCATCTTACTTTTACCTTCGGAGGTCGTTAACATCGTGTCTGTCCCTTCGGCAGCCGCACACGAGTGGCGTCTCCGATATGGCCAGGCCTTTGATACTCTCAGTGATCTACGTCGCAATCTCTTGGTCCTCAGCTCCATGTATCAGTCTAAAGACAGGTACTCGCGTGGTCAGCAACATAATACTCGGAGCGTGATGCTGGTCAAGAATGTGCAGGCACGGGTAAATGCAGCCGTTCACAAATATCGGGCGTGCAGATCGGCGCTTCTTGCTCTGGGGAGAGTCCTCGGACAATCAGACTGGGAGCTGATACTGCAACCACTGGCTGATTCTGATGTTCGCGGTCTGAGGGATGGCCAAGATGCAGCTTCCTCCGAGGGCCGGCGGACACTATCATGGATATGGGCAGCGGAACGCACAAACGATGCCGAGCTGAATGAAGGAATGAATGAAGGTGAGATAATAATAGCTTGAAAATTTGGTGTCCTGCTAAGAATATAATGTAGCACTCCGAATCGAATGGTGTAAGACCCGGGCACGTGCTCAACGTTGGCAAGAGGAATGTGTTCTCTTAGGTGAGGAGATGCGCCGTGTACTTGAGTTCCACCGCTGGCAGGCGAAGGAATGGGAGACACGGGCGCTTGGAGCCACAACAGAAGGTGCTCGCGCATATGCCTGGCGCCAGGAGCACACGCGCCAGACCTTGATCTCTATGTGTAAATCAACATGGAAGGATCTCTCGTCGTTGATTGAGGTGGGAGAGGGCGCTGTTGCGGCAGGCCAGCCGCTCGTAGAGTGTGTGCATCGTAGTATATAGAAATGGAAATCTACTACACGTTTACATCACGCCATGCGACCGGGAGGGAAGGCCACGCGAGACCACGATCGCATCCCATACCGAAGGGAGGGCCACGCAACCAGATCATACCCCCATAGGGCATGGGGCGGAGATGCGCGGTAAAGGTAAAGTTTGCCACGTCACCGTCATCGTTTGCAACGACGAGCGAGGGAGCTCTCTCAACGGTGGGAATAAGAAGGGCACAAATAGAGGGGGAGCTGAATTATGTAACTGACCTACAGGACATCTACAGGGGATTGATACATCATGGGGTGTACTGTAGTCGTGGTGCCTGTTGCATCACGACTGCCCCGTAAGTACAGTATAGGATAGATAACAAGGACAGCTACAGGTGTCGCGTGGCGCATCTTCCAGCTCTGCCACAAGTGGTGGCTCCTCCTCCTCACGTGCTCGGTGCGTGGTGCTCAGAGCTCCAGTACTCGTGGACGGCGTACTCAGCAGATGAGATAGCTTTCCGTCCCTGCGTTCGTGTGCTTGTTGCTCGCGGATATACAGCCCGGTATCGCTGACGCGAGTTCCCGCTCGCTCGGGACCATCGTGACCCCCGTGCGTACGCATATCATAGCCGCGCTGCCCACATTGTTCGTGCAGGGGGTACTCACGCGTTCACTGCTCATCGTAGATATGGATGGGATTCAGCATGTTCTGTGATCTCACCATCACCCTCTCCATGATCACCCTCGTACGCGCCCGTTCCTATCCCCTCACCCGCCTCTAACTAGCGTGGATCGCTGCCATTCTGGTTTGATGCAGTTATACAACGCACTGAAGGAGGCCATCTTCCGCAGGACGCGCCGCACGCTCGCGCACATCCTCGCGTTCACGCTCGAGACCGGGCTGCTCACCACGCTCCTCATCGCGGTCCAGATGGCGCTCATGCTCGAGCCGCTCGCTGCCCACGCGGACGGCGGCTCAGAGCGCCGCTGGCGGTGCATCTTGTGCGTTCCCGTTTAATTCCCGTTACCCTCTCCCCGGACGTCGAAGCGGGAGTCTCTGATCGCTAATCGCTGATTGCCTTGCAACTTGAACAGCTTCTACCCAACGGGCGCAGTGTGAGTGCTGCGCTGGTGTATCACCGATAACTGTAGCGCTGACGCATCTTTGTGCACTGCGTAGGTACGCGTCCTGGGTTCTCGCGTCGCTCAATGCCCGGTCGGCATTCGCGCGCGACACGTTCATCGTGAGCTCCGTCTCGGGCCTTCCGACCACCTGCCCAGGCGACGCGCACGCTGAGTCCCGTACGACACAGCAGACCAAATTGGCTGCAAAGGATGCCGTGGTGGAGAAACCAAGAGTATGTGTGTTCTGCGTTCTGCTACCCTTCCGCAGTGAACACTGAACGCGCTGGATGCTCCTTAGGCTGCGGCGCCTGGTGAAAAGCGGGGCTAAGAGTTCGATGCCGATGTCGACGATTTGGTTTCATGTATTCGTATTTTGGATGTGCAGTGCACGGTATGATGACCATGTCGCAAAGTTACGTGTATCACAGACTAGTGGAGCGTACAGACTCGCTTTCGCTTGTTCCTGCTTCCTGATTGCTGATTCCTGCTGACATTATCGTTTATATCCAGCGACTATAGGGCTTTTGTCTGATTAAGATAATGGATCCCTTGGATTACCATGCTGCTTGGCGGGATGGGACGCAGCAACACGCCGTAATGATTCTCAGTGCCAGATGCTGCGCAGACGCAGACGACCTCCTCGGTTGTCCAATTTCAGTTTCAGTTTCAGTTCCGACGTCGTCGTCGCCATCAACGTAGAGAGCAAGAAGGATATCGGAGCGCCAGGCGTCGTGGGAGCGTTGGTTGCACCTGAGGATGCAAGCGGGCACGGGTGCAGACTAAGTGTGATCCACACGCGTCGAACTGGGCCATGGTCATACAGATAACAATGTGGCCCGTGGGCGCCAGCGATCGGAAGACTTTCGCGTACATCGGGAGAGTGATATAGGATATAGGCGCAAGCAACATATAGTCCGTATCAACAGCAGTTACGAGTAGAGTACAATATTGCAGTTTGGTTGAAATGTAGATCTTTCACATGAGCTCCGAGTCACGCACTAGTTTTGCAGCCTTAGCAGAGCGAGGGGTAATGGCGCATTCGAAGGGGATGATGTGCCTGCCGATGTCAGCGTATGAGCACCCTAGAACGGAAAACCTGAATGGGATACGCACCTTGTGAATCCACCTTCCCACTGAATATCCTGCTCGATATCCCGACCGCGAGCATCCTTAGCTTTAGCGATATCAAAGCAGGAGAGGATCGACGCGACGGAGATCGCAAGGGAGTCCATAGCGAAGAACCGGCCGGGACATATCCTATATGCAGCCGAGTGCGTGAAACACAGGGCCGTTTAGTATACAATGGCGATACAGGAATGCTGACGTTGCGCTACACACCTTCGCCCAAATCCGAAGTTGGGGATGGGGTCCAGAGTCTTCGGATCGATTTCCCCGTCCTTCAGGAAGCGTTCTGGCTTGAATGTTCCAGGATCGGAGTAGACTTCCTCGTCTCTCAAGAGGGCCCTACGTGGTGATCAAGGTCAGGTAGTATTCCTGCGTCAGTCATCACCCGATGGAATCGAGTGCGCACCAGACGTTGACGAAGATCGTGGACCCTTTGGGTATAATATACCCCTTATACTCGTCGTCCATCGTGAGTCGGTGGGGTGCGCCTAGAGGGCGATCGTCAGGAATAGACCACGGCAAGAATGATGATAAACACTTGCCTAAAGGCAGCACCGATTGCCACCTAAGATCCACATAGAAATTATGAACTAGAAGGAAACGAAGAACAGACGGCATACCTCAATACCTCGAGCATGATGGCACGGACATACGGTAGGTGTGGTATATCCTCAAACGCGGGGAGTCGTGCACCAAGATAGGCATCGAGCTCCTCTTGGCCTTTCCTCTGCAGTCTGGATAGAGGAGCATCGCCGCCACGAATGTGTAGATCACTAGAGGCGATGTCTCTGCGCCCCCTAGTAGATACCTAAGCCAAGGTTGTACACTACGAATCCTGGAACCGTAAGCGCACCTGTATACGCAACCCATGTCACGTCCTTGATCAACTCTTCGTCTGGATGGCCGTCGATGCTGTGTCCGCCCAAGCTGCGAGATAGAATGCTCGGCTCGCCTTTCCCTTCGCGCTGAGAAATCATCAGGATCGAATCGATGGAGCAGCAATTAATGAAGCACCCACCAAGCGACTACAACCCTGTTGGTATGGAGCTTCTCTCATATCCGTGGTATGGGGTCGCGCCCGCTCTGCGTACGCCTTGAACCCAGCCCCCGGCATCCATGCGGGGATATACTTGAGGAACGGAAGCATATCAACCATGAAGCTCCCGGAGATTGCAGCGTCCTTCAAGTTTACGAGGGCTTTCCCAGCGCGCTCGACATTGGGATCGTCCTCACCCTGGACGTCTACACCGTATGCGATTGCGATGATGGTCGCTGAGAGAGTACTTGTCGCAATCTCAGCAAATATCACGACGCGCTGGAGTAAACTTACTAGTCGATATGATGAAGAAAGCGCTTCGGGTCCTCTAGCAGTCGCCGAAGGAGATCACGGGAGTACCACAGCTGCTTAGGGCGATGATTTGTTGAGCGTTCTGAATTGAATTCTTGCCAAAATGCGCGACGGCGCGCACGCCATGCATGTCCGTATGGTAGGAAACTCAACAGCGTTTTCCAACCTAGACTAGAAGAAGGCAGGTGAGTACGGGCTAGCACAACGTAGCGGCAGGTCCTTACAGCTCGTTCAACATGGTACTCAGGGGTCTCGTGTGTGAGTGAGTACGAAGTTCGCAGAGATAGACCCCATGACATACCTGTCGGAGTACAGCGCAGAACGCACGCCGAGGAGGTCATTCGCCGCTTTGTATGAGTTGAGCACGACAATTGGGCTCCCCAAAACATTCAGATAAATGATATCTGAATCTAAGAACGCATTAACCACCTTCCAATCCCACGTAACACCCGCTTACTATACTTCTTCGACCATTCATGATACTTTACCCACTGGTGTTCGGAGGGCATATCGAGCAGATTGCCGATTATCGGATAGCCCCTTGGCCCGGGAGGTAGAGGCAATCTGTTGCTGCGCCATCGTTTCAGACCAGCGAGAGCGAGAAGAAGTGCGAAAGCAATTAAGTAGATATCTGTCGACATGAGATGGAGTTTCGGTCTAGCAGAGACTAGCAGAATGCGGAGCTTATAAGTTGTAGTCCCATTGATACTTGAGAAAACAACTCCCTATTTGTGGATGATCACTCTAGTACGTCTGACGTGGGATACGGCGACGAGGCACACCGCTTGGTGTGACGATTCCACGTCGATTGAATGGACCGTGTGTTGGAGAGCAGCAATGGAATTTCCAATGGCATCAAATCGAGGGGCTTGACGATTCAGAATCTACTCAGTGGCAGAAATAGAGCTTTCGTGTGAGCGATATTGATCCGTTTCTTCGCATTCATAGGATAGTCACCACTTAGTGGCTTCTGAAGTAGACTCACGAGAAGTCATCGGTACATTTTAAACCCTTAAACACGCTGATAGATAGGTCAGTAATAGCCAATGAAGCCACAGCTCTCAAGCACTTACGGTGAGTGGTAATTGCCCATTCCTGGGACGTCAAGAAGCAAAAGAATGACAGACAACATATGGTCAAACTCCGCACCGACAATGAATCAACCTGTCTGCTCGCTACCATATATATCTATAGGCGGACTCAGTAGAGCCACCAAGGGCTCTCTCCTCAATAGTATTAGCACTGACAGTGCAGCTCAAGGCGTCGAGGTGGACCGTACGGATACAAGTATATAATTATATATTTCTATCACATATACTAGTAGTTGTAGTGAATATCAGAGCTTTCCGTGGATGCTTTAAGCATTTGCCGGCGCGATACCATCGAGGTTTGCCACAAAACAGGGGCTGTTACCTGATTCAGCCGTTTATGTCAACATAACCAAATAAACATATTTAGCAGCGGATTGGCAGTACCCATAAGTATTGTTCATTCCGTTCTGTCGCCTATTGTCCTGCCATCATGGCCGACATTACCTCTCCACGAAGACCTCTCACAGCTGCCAATAATTTTATCTCAGGGCTATACAGCTCAGCAACAATGCGTAGCGTCGTTCGTGAAGAATTAGCGGGCAAGGTTTCCAAAGATGATGCCTCTGTTTTCAAACGCCTCGACATCGACCAGGTGTCTGATGAATTCGTCGATTCTTGTTTCGAATTATCCATAATCCAGCATCGAGGCCTCTTCGACGAACTCAATAAGGTCGTGGTAGCAGCTGCCCAAGCCCGGAACAAAACGTTTGACCACAACACGCAACTCGAACAACGGGCGAAGGGGGATAGCTGGGAGGTGAAAATGTACCCGCCGCTTGTGAGTCCCCAATTTTCCACCTCTCGAGTAGAGTCAACCCCATCTTCAGCAAAAAATGTGCAACATCGTCACCAATTTCTCGCATCCAAGGGAGCGGAAAGCGATGAGGAACATCAAGATCGCTGCGAATAGGCAACTCAAGGGGGAAGAATATACAACTGGCTTTCCAAAGGTTGCGCCAGACGGAACCGGATCCCGCGCCCTCGAATGCGATTCTTGGTTGCAAACTGACTGGTTCGTGGAAATCAAACCGAAGGAAAGCCAAGGTCTCGCTGCGAAAGATGCTACCATATCCGAGGTCGTCTGCCAGGCCGCCGACTACGCTCGGCTCCACATGTCGTGCCGCCCTTTCCAGCTCTTCTCAGTCGGCCTCCTCATCTTCGGACGCAAGTTCATGGTGGGTATCTTCGACAGGGACGGTGTCTCGCTCTCTCCTATCTCCGACTTCTGCGACGCCGGTGAAGGTTTCAGAACTTTCATCAGGGTGATCCGCCAACTCGTCAGCCCCCGCCTCTCGGATATCGACTTCGGGTGTGACCCTACCGCTCAGCCTCTAAGCCCCTCATCTGATCTTCACGCTGCTGTGCGTGAGCTCGCGATTTCACGAGGGCTATCACCAGACTTCCCGCCATACGTCGTATTGTGCCCGAGAGAGTACTCGACGACGGTCAATGGCGTGACTTCCACAAAATGGCTACAGAATTCGTGGTTGACGGTTGGCCCCCCTATTTGGGTGTCTCTCTCCCTCATCGGCCGGGGAACGAACATTTGGCCTGTAGTCCCGCTGATTTGTAACTCTGGCAAGTGTAGTATCGTCGACGGTGCACCAATTTCGATCCTCAAGAATGCATGGCGCAATAGCGAACGCACTGGAGAGGCGTCCATCTATGGGAGTCTCGATGCCCCTCCCCCTGGCGTAGCGCGCTTTTTGCAAGGAGGCGACGCCCGGTTCGACGGTGAGACGGACATACCGATATCGGTGCACAATCTGCGTAGTCAATACCCGTACGGCGCATGGCTCCACAGAGTTGCGACGAATGCTGCAGCCAACGCTCCACCTGGGCCTGGGACTGGGACAGCCGTCCTCCATCGTCTTATCCTGCAGACCATCGGACGGCCATTGTGGCACTTTGGGAGCTATCTCGAGCTGCTGAAAGCATTCCGTGCGGCCATCGTTGGTAAGCATCAGATCTCACCATCATGCCTGTGTGCTCTTAGGATATTTCTTGGGGGATAGGTCATCAGCGGCTTGTCGCTCATGGAATCCTCCACCGAGACATCAGCGCTGGGAATATCATGATATCCGCCGACGATCATCCCGGTGCGGGCGAAGAAGGCTTCTTGATGGACCTTGAGTTCGCGAGGATTAATGAAGTTGTACATGTCACGAAGGCCCCTGGGGGTCCGCAGCGTACGACGTGGAGTGTTCCGAGGCGGGGCATCCAGATGACCGTACGAGCTCATCCTTCCCGATCGAGTTGTCTACTAATATAGACCAAAATTAGGGCACCGTGCAGTTCATGGCTAGAGAGATCTTGAACTCCATCGTCAAAAACAATCCAGTTGAACACACAGTATCACACGATCTTGAATCGTTTGCTTGGGTCTTCGCCTACGTCGTGCTTCGCCGTCTACTTCGCGATTCGGGAGATGAGACGAAATCGACATTCACAAAGGACGATCGATTTGCTATCAAAACGACGTACGACCAATCATTCGGCGCTCTGAAACTCGATACTGTGCTGACTCAACGTCGTTCACTGGGCGTGTTCGACTTGAGAGAAAATGGTATAGAAGGACTCGTCCCCGCCGCTATCACCTATTTTATGAAGGTTCTGGGAATGCTAGTGGCCGCAAACCACGCGGCCGCTCAGCCACCTGATCCGCGCTTTTCGGTCTTCATGGCTACCCTCCCGCCGATAGTCTCTCTGCCTTCGCAAACCAAAATGACGCACTTGCATTTTATCCAGCTCATCGACGCCACTATTCAAACACTTGTGAGCGAGGCGCAGATAGACGAATGATTGCCTTGTCGGTACTAGCGCGACATATTCCACTGCCTAAGGGACGACGGAGATTTCGTAGAGATGTTTGTGAACTTTGTAGTAAATATAGATCCTGGAGCATATCAACTCTCCGTTAGCACCGACGATTATCCTGTGTTAGGTGCGTCGTAGTTCGTATACGTCGTAGTCCAAACCGACTGTCCTTGGGTGATAGTCGCGTCCACAGACGAGGACGCAGCGGAGCTAGCAGCAACAGAGGACGACGCACTCGCCGAGCCGTTGTTAGCGGGGTTGTGGGCAGCCTTGAACAACTGAGCTTCGCCTTCGGGCCCAGGGTTTATCGCCAAGATCATTCCTACGAATCGAGGTTAGCTCCTCAGCGATTCGACGCACCGCCCGACGAAGAATTTGGCGAGCTTACAAGATGAAGTTACTACGTCGCCTTCCGCCGCGTTAACGTACGGGGAGTGCAGGCCAACTCTCCTCCGGCGCCGACGTATACGTCGTATGTAACGGCCAACACTGCAGAGGGCAAGGACAAATCTTCCAGCCATTTGCGTGGAGGTAGACAGGATATCGAAGAAGAGAAAAGAAGAGAGCACGAATTAGTCTTCAATTATCATCTCCACTTTCTTGATCTAGCTGAATAATTTATATGGTACAAGTCCACTTTGACGAAGAAACAAGAGAATTGGTACGTATATATATTTAAGCCTGGCGGCCAGTTCCAATACCCATACCGACACGAACTAAGGTTTCTAGAGACGCTTTACCGTTGATAAGCAGATCCTCGTCCCACTTTACGGCACCCTTTTCGAAAAGGATTACAATCGTTGAGCCACCTGACGAGTGAAGACGATAATCAGTCAACAGGAAGGGTCGGGGGGGGAAGGTTTATATGTTACCGAATGCGAAGTAACCGAATTCATCACCCCGCTTGACGAAGTCGCCTTCGTTGACCGTAGTCTTGATACTTCCGACCATCATTGCCCCAATGCAGACAGCCATGACACGACCGAATTGCGGACTGTCGATGGGAACAATCTTCCGGACATTCTCGCCATAGACATCCAACGCCGTGCGAATGGCTTGAGGCTACATATGATATTAGGCAACGAAAAAGTAAACGGAAGCAATGCTCACATTGACGGTGTAGTATTCGCCGTCGATGTAAGTCATGGGTCCAATCGTCCCGTCAACCGGAGAATGGAAACGGTGATAATCCTGTGGTGCAAGGCGGAAAATTGCTAGGGCGCCACCAGTATACTTGTCAGCTTCGGCCCTATACACATCGCCAAGTAGGCGAGCAACCGTGAACTCGCGCCCTTTGATCCATAGACGAGTAGCGTCGCTAACGGTCTCGAAAGCCATCATGCGACAGTCCGCAGCGCTGACCAAGCGGTAAGGGTTGTCGGGCTGCTCGATCGGTCGAGCGGACTTTTTGAGTTTCCTAAAACTGGTGTTGGACAAAGCAGATTAATTAATCAGAGGGCGTACATACCGATAGAAGAACTCGTTGAAGGTCTCTGTGCGCAAGGTCAGTCATTAGAGGCTATGGGTAGGAGGGCGAAGAACCCACTAAACGAGTCCAACGGGTCCAAGATTTCGTCGACTTTGAGGTTATGGAACTCGATGAAACCTGGGATATCGGCGGCTGATTGAGGGGCGTCATACTTCAATCCTTGTTTGATAGATAGAGACTTCAGGAGCCCACGAGCTGAACGGTAAGTTTAGCAGAAAAGGCGTTCGACAAGAAGCTAACTTACCTCTACCACCCTCCATCTGACTCTTGGCACCCTAGACAGAAAACGAGGTTATTCAACATCATTCGTGGGGAAGGCGATGCATTATACTCACCTTGTAAAGCAGACGTATCCCAAGCCGTACGTAGACTTGCATCTTCTCCTCCTCAAGCTGCCCAGTCATCCGATTCTGCACAATGATATTGGCAGAATTCTACACCTCGCTCATCAGAATACACAGAACCCATCGAAACGGAGTTAACGCTTACCGCTCCAAGCCTATAGTCACCACTGCTAATCTTCCCAATAATCTTCGTGTACCACTTCCGCTGCGCTTGACTGGCTGTCACAAAGTTACCAACAACGATCCTATCCACCCTCCCCCAGTCCTGGCTCGCGCAAATAGCTAGATGCGTGACGATGTCCATCTCCGCCTTGGAGTTCAGACGAGGACGATGGCATAGTGGGCAATTCTTCACGTTGATGACACGCTCGAACGGATCTTCGGTGACGTTCGCGATGGCAGCAGCCGCGGTATTGTCAGTGGTGGCTTTCTTCTTCCGCCTGAAACGGCCTTTCTTCGTTGTGGGAGGAGCAGTAGATGTGATAGCAGTAGCACCGGTTGGAGATCCAGACCCAGATGAGTCCTCTTCAACGTCCTCAGACGACGAATACTGATGCCCAGCTGCGGTGCCACCAGCCCGGGCAGCGTCCGTGAGTTTCATTTCTGCGGGCTCGGTGCTATACGCCGGAGGTGGAGGAAGCTTGTTCTCGTCGACATATCCGACGTTATTGAAGCTATGCGATGGGCCTGAGAAATCGAGGTTATCGAGGGCAACGCTCTGGCCCTTGTTATCGGAGGCGGTGAGGATCGGTGTAGCGCTGATGCTCGTGTCTGGAGCACTATCCTCCTCGTCTACGCGTCGCTTCTCGCTGTCTGGTCGGTTGAGTTCAGTCTCCAAGCACTGGATAGTTTCGTCCATAGTTAGCTCGTCGGAGCGTGGATCTTTGCCATGGCGCGTGAAGAATGAGTTCACAGTACTACGAGAGAGGGTAGACCCGAGCGAATCGAGCATCGAGGTCAACTCTAGATGAGAGATGGCCCTCGTGTCGTCGGTGTCGTATTGTCCGATGTATTGACGCCAGAATTGCTGACGCAAGGCAGCATATGGCTGATACTTCGCTCTGAAAGATATTAATCAGCCGCAGCGCCGGGTTGGGAGTGGAAATCGAAGACATACTTGACAGTGATAACAGGCTTATGCCTGGCTTCCCAAGCGACATCCTTCTCGGTGGCGAGCGGTAATTTGTACTCCTTCATCGGATGTCCTTCTGCCCCGATCGCGGCGTAGAGCCCGGTATTGGGATCCGGTTGCGGCGCGCCTTCAATCAAGTCGCTGACATCAAAGCTGGCGTCACCGACGTGATCGTTAGAGGAAAGCTTGTCCCAGTCGAGAATGCTCAGTTGAACCTTGAAGGCCGTCTCGTATCGTCGAACATGGAACAGGAGCTTCTCGTCCCAAACGGGGTTGAGGGAGTGCCGAATGACGCGCGTACGGAATACCTTCTTGCCGAAAGAGATGACAACGAATGGGTCCATGTCCCACCCCGTACGTGTCACTGAACAAAAGATAAGGATATTATCGTGGCACGCACAGAAATCACTCACTATTCTTAAGCCTGGGTAGGTCGTCTGCACCACGAATCTCCAGCATCACGATCCCAACGATATCATTCGACGCGCCGAAGTAGTACTCCCCGTGGGTTTTGTTCTTCCTGAAACGCTTCTTCTTCCCCGTTGACGCGGCGCCGACGTCGAGGTTTGAGGACGATGGCGTGGTAGCCGATGGCGTACTGGGGGTGCTAGTGCTGGGAGTACTTGCCGTCACAGATGACGAAGTGACATTAGACGACGCCCGCCTGAACTTCATCTTCGGGATGAACCCGCTCGACTTCGCCGTCGTAGGGACCGGGGTAGCAGTGGGCGGCGGGACTGGTGTCTTGCTCATCCCAGCAGGCGTGGGGGTAGTGGGTGAACCCAAGTCTCCCGAAACAGATGCGGGGAGGTCGAGATGGGGAGGAATAGGCTTCGGTCCGGACGTCTGAAGCTTCATTATTGCTGCCTTCTCTTCGGAAGGGGTGGGAGGAGTCGGTGGTGAAGATGTTGCGGTGGTATAGTCTGAGACTTCTTCTTCGTCCTCTTCCTCGTCGGAGGACTCCGAGCTCAACCCACCGTCGTCTTCTAGATCCAGTGCCGCATGGTGCGATCGTACGGTACCAACTCCCTCGGTCTACGTGATCGTCAGCAAAACCAACGTAGAACAAGAAGCGAACGTAAGTACCGGCGGGGCAGAAACTAAGGATGGCCTCGATCGCTTCACAAGCTCGGAGAACACATCATGGAAGTCCACCGGAATGGCAGGGTTGGGTGATACGAACCCGAGCTTAACCTTGACAGAACCCGTCGCGTGGGTGTTGGCTCTCGTCGAATCAAGGTTGATCGAGAACGGCTAGAGCAATTAACTTAAATGAAGAGGTGAACATGGTGGAAGATAAAGGAAACGCACCTGATTGCCCGAATCGTCGAACGCAAATGCCCTATCTGTCCCATTCGCCCGGTCAACGAACCAGTCCTCCAGAGGTAGCGATACCTCTCCCAAGTAGTCCTTCGACATCAAATCTTTGTCCCACACGATGAACTCCACAACGCCAAGTTTATCCGCTAGTGACAGATAAAGAGGGTAGTCGAACGTCGCGTCCTTGGCTGCGTACACCGGGTTGACCGTCCTCTTCGCTACGGGAGTCTGGTGCCGCGTGTTCAGGATGGATACCACCACGAAGCTGCTCGACCGTAAACGGTGCAAAAGCCGTGACAACAAGGATGACTCACGGATCGCTGAAACCATTGCTGTCCTTCGCCAGAACGTCCGTACATCCCAGCACCTGCAATCGGCATATCACGACCGGCTGCTCGCCTGGCAGCGGCGAAAACCCGTTCCTCCCGCTCCCTTTGATGCGCGCCAGCGGTCGAGCAGCGGACTTCAGTGCCTTCCGAATCTTGGCTCCTTTCTTGTTGGTCGACGACATCGTCTTCGGTGTATTTGTGGTTGGAGTAGTATAAGCTTGTTATTTCCGTAGCCGCTCCTTTCTTGTATGTGTCCAGTTCCTCGAGTGGTGGTAGTTATCCGTTGGAAGAAAGAAGCTAGATGATGGGCGCTGAGCGCTACGAGATATATCCTGAGACAACCGCCGCCCACCTCACTGCCCTAGCCAAGAAGCCCGCGTCCGAATCCGGTTGGCAACTAACTCTTGTTTCAGTTCAAGGTTGCGTAGAGCTCAAGGCAGGAACGCACACGCACCGTGACCGCGCGCTGCGTCTCGAACCTCGAACCTCCTGTCTTTTTCCGAACCCAGAACCCTTATAATCCACAATCACTGATCCCCTTGATCGTATCTCGTCGTATCGTGTGTCTAACTTCGCGCTGTCTTCACAGTCGAGACTTAAGAGTGTGGGCGATGGGCTTGATCTCAGTGACAGACGTGGCAGTGGGCGTGGAGATGATGATGGTGGTCTTGGTGAAAGAAGTTGACGTTGGAGGCGCTCGCGAGTAGACCCCACGATTAGCTCCCTTCACTTCAGTCAGCGTGAATGACCGGCGAAATTCAGGGTCGCCGCGAGGACGCATCATAACTGTGACTGCGAAAAATATCTCCGTCGGATCAATTTCACCATAATATTGATAATACGTCTTCTATAGACTTTCAATAGAGGAGCGAGAAGACTCGCAATTAAATCAAAGGGGCACGTTGGTAGATTCGAAGGTATATAAGCTGAATAAGTCGGGGTAGGTGAAGGGAGGGAAAATTCCAAATAGGAGTGGGCGCGAACACCATAACGTAGCAGTCGTCGCAAGTCATGAATAAACTAGTACGTAGTCCAGAGTTCATGACAAGAAGAGGGCGGAGAAGACAACGCCGATGAAGGACACCAATCCGGACATCATAACGACACTAGCGTCGTTGGAGGTCGCGTTGGCGCCTTGGGCAGTACCAGAGGGCGTTCCCGAAGATGCAGCAGATCCTCCACGGGAGCCGGTGACGGAGCTAACAGCGGCGGAGCCGGTCGCGGAACCAGTAACGGTCGCAGATACCGACGCACTGGTGCTTGAGCTTGAGGACACCCCTGGCGCAGCTGTAACGCTGGCAAGGGCGGCGAACAGCGCAGTGCTCTGGAACTGCACGCAGTTGCTGGAGGCGGGGACCCTCGGCTGATAGGGCATGGTGGAGATGGCTCCGAGGGACTCAGGAGGTTGGGTGTACGTGACGACTTGGCCGTTGGTAGTATATACACCCGGGAAGTCCTGATTCTCGCCTTGGCAAGACTCGAAGACACCTGTCTGAGCGTTGTTGGGGGCGTTGTACGCGCATCCGATACGGTCGAAGATGTGCTGACAGTAGTCGGCTGCATGCGACTTGGAGGGATCACAGACCTTGATGCAGAACGCATTGCCACCCATGAAGCTGCCAGAAATGAGATAAAAGAACGACGTTAAGTGCGGAAAGACGTACTTATGCCATTCGATGACTTGTTGGAAGGTGTTATTGTTGCCAGACCATGCATTCGAGTACATCAAACCACCAAGAGGGTTACCGCGCTACAGCGATCCCAAGTCAGCGCCAGCACATGAATAATAGTTCACGCCACTCACTAAATCGGCACCATGAGGGTCGAGCTCACCACCAAAATCGCCGTCAGCGATATTGATCTTGGTCTGATCGATGAAGCCGACGACTTGGACGTAGTCGGGCGTGCGCATGAACTGGATGCCCTTGAGGGTACCCTCTGGGATAACGCGAGTACCGCGTCCAGGCTTGGTACACCACGCGACCTCCTCACCCTCCGTGTTCGAAATCAAGGAGTTGGGCTCAATGGGCGCCCAAAGACAGAAATCTACCCGCGGCTTCAGCCGGCCGTTCACGCCAAAAAACTCGACAGTCGACGAGGAGTACTCACCATCAGCGCTATTCACAAAAGAAGTCTGGCAGAGCGAGTTTTGTCCCTCCGTGGTTGAGTTGCATTGATTGTAGCCAGTCTGAGTTCCTCGAAGGAGATGTTCGGAATCGGCTTGGTATGGCTAAGATTCTCTTGAGTATGGTCTTGGCGGCAAGGGAAAGTACGTTTACTTACAAGTCCAGTGGGGTAGGCAAAGTGCTTCGACGCAAGAGGCGTAGCGGGGAAGGTTGCTACGGCGCCGTCCTGTGCGTTGGCAAGGGAGTTGGAGAAGGAGGCCGCGATGGCCAAGAGTGCGACTGAAAGAGCGACGGGAGACATGGTCTCAAAAACGATTTAGACTTTGGAAATAGGTACGTATGTCAAAAAAGACCGGGAAGTAGAGAACCCACGTCGACGGCGACGAGGACGAAGATGATGAGAAAGTTTGAAAACAAGGAATCCTCCCTTTTATTTCAATCGGAGCCAATACCGAAAATGTAAATTTAGAACCGCAAACGCCGCTATTTTTATCCAGGGCGAAATGATGCCAACAACCAGCCAATTACAGATTGAAGGGGTTTAGACGAAGTATATGAGCGAGGAGCGGCAGGATGTTGGGAGATACAGAAGACCCATATATCGATACTGTTTACTTGAGTTCTGAATATGTAAATTGCAAGAATAGGTGGCGCAGGGCTCTGCAACCGGCAGACGGGTCAGCAACATGACAACCTTAACAAATTGGAAATTGGAAACTTAACTTGAGGACGAAGCACAGGTCAACATTCCGTAGAGTCTCTTTCAGGATCATTAGCGGAAATGGCCGAAAGGACAGACTCTAACTGATGGAGGTGAGCACCTGTGGGGACGATCGTAAGGAATGGAGTTTATGATTGACAACCTACAGTGTCGCTAACAACGGGCGTGGGCGGTGAGGGAACCCCGCTGCGATCGCCTTCCGTGGCTCATCAAAAACGGTAGCGATGAAGACGATGCTGCAGATCCTGACGTAGAGTTACACGCTGTTGGGCACTGATAGATTCCTGTGAGCACGGATAGTCGTTGGAGGGCAGCAACTTACATTTATGATTGCCTGGACGAGGGGCGGATCAGGCCGAACTTAAGCCTTTCTCACATCCCCACGCTGGCCGGTCGGTAGGAACGAACTGGGCTTGCATCGAAGATCGTGACTTTTGAAAGAAATGAACATGGACCACTTGGTATATATGCACGGTTCAAATACTACCCAGAAGTCGAGGCGAAAACGATGTAAACAAACAATGAGTGCATACGATAGGGCATAGAGATTCAAGCGAGAGAGTTGAGCTGAATGGTAGCCAGGATTCACGACTTGCGATATGGGGTACACGAGACGGCCACTTGAGCCCTACGTTCAATGAAATCAAATGGGCAGGCCTTGTAGCGCCGCCCAGCAATAAGACCGTATGAATTTCGCGATTGCGTGCGACGTTGGTTGGAACGGACATGAGAGGGTGGAGGGAGCGATGGTAGACGAGCGGGGAGCAGAGACGCTGGCTGTAAATCAGCGGAGTGTGTAGGGCAATAGGGTTCCTCAACGGCGAACGAGAAATACGCGTATGAGATGAGGTATCGAACGGGTGAAGCTCCAGGAATTGAGTTTCGTGCTGTTTGGACGGTAAAAGAGCTGCACGGGTGGAGTCCTGAGAGCCCCGACGGACAGGCGATGCATACGATGAGCGACAGCAGCAGGGCACCAACAGCCAGATGTACGTGGGCAGGACGATCCACATTAGCCAGTAGTAGTATACGTCGTGTCTTTCGAGCTGGGGAGCGACTTCATAAGCTCGGAATGGAAGAGAAACGTTGAGAAGAACGCACCAAGTCCCCAACGTGGCGCTGGCTCCTTCAACATACTGATATTCGTCTTCAGCACTCGGGTATTCTGGCGAGTGTAGTGTATGAAGCACCGGTCTGTGCGGATTCTCGAGTGCCAGAGTGCCTCCATAGCTGCGGTGAGCGATGGCGGAAGAGTGGTAACCAGTGATCCCAGTCTTTCCTCAACGGATAACAAAGCCTGCATATATGGGTTCAGCATCACCGGCGAGCATCTACCGGGAGAGATCCCCATTACTTAACGACATACATGGTCCGCTCGTTGGGCACCAGGATACGCATCTAGGGAAGGTAAGGGTCCGGCATCTCCAGCAAGACGTCGACGATCGCTTCTTCGAGCGGTTGGCGAGGGTGACGAGGGCATTCCAGTCCTTTGCAGCTGCGCGGACATTCTCATTAACAACGTTTTCTCGGAGAGCATACTCCAGGCATGCAATCGAACAGAAGGGCAGGTCGGAAGAACGGACCCACCCAATCCAATCCATCGTAGGCGTACGTATGTGTCCTCGAGCGTTGCTCAGAGGAAGTAGGAGGGGCAAAGTCTGCTTGTTCTGCATATGACGATGAAGAAACTTCACACACCGCTACTTCTGGTGAAAGTTTTGGGGGCGTGATAGATACGAGTTGGGCAAACAGTAACTGAGCAGAAGCTGGAGCAAGAGTCTTTGTACGTCAAGCTACGCTTCAAAGCCCTATATACGCTGCAGAGTAAATATCTTCGTACCTGGCAATTGCTTGCAGTGAACCCGTATACGATGAACTTCATGGCGCCAGGCGCTTAGATGAGATAATTACTCAGAAAGAAGTCGACGGCCAGGTCTTTGGTACACTGAGGTACGCAGGCCTAAAAGCACCGTCCAACCGTCTTTTCTTCTGTGGAGGAGCAGTGATGATGATACATTGATGATCGAAGAGTTCAAGAAAAGGGCGCGAAGTGATTGTGACTGTGAGAGTTAGTTTCAAACTCCGAAATATTTGGTTCTCAGCAAGTCCGGCCCGGGGCTCCGGATTGACGCCCATCAAGCTCAGCATCGTTGCTCTTCTGCCAGCATCAAGGACCGCCAACCGTCCGTTCGGAACCATATAATCATCTGGAACTTCCTCCTTGTCACGAAATTGTCTCTACACCTCTCATCGAAGTCGGTAGCGTCCTGGGCTTCATTTGGGGCCGGTTCGGTGTACTCCGCGGGTGCTGAGGCACGTATATGGGGTTGGGGCAGTTTGATTGGGACAGGTACGCCTTGTTAACGTTTGCTTTGCGATCTCAAGTTCACGAACTCGTTTTCTACAGCGTACAAATGGCCAACGACGAACCAATATTGCTACAAGCTATGCTGGGTAGTTCGAGATCCACGGCAAATATGGGCGGTTCTTCTATCCATATTTGATGCCTGACGCGTCTGGGAGCTAGTACTGGGATCCGGGTTCTTGTCAAGCGAAGGTAACAACTTGCAGTACGTGCCGTCGACGCTCTGTTATTCGAGTCGATCTATACCTTGAATCGTAGAACCTACCGGTCGTACCCATCTTAAAACATCCTTGAGTCGTAAAATGACCATGGGCGCTGCTCCTGCACATGTAGAACTGTAGGGAAGGAATGCTCGTGATAATGCAACTCCCTTCCCTCAGCCTCGAGTCGCGTCGTAATAGACCTTGTCTGGATGCGGCATTTCGGCTCGGTGCTCCTCGTTCACTGGTGGCACCCGCTCCGTTCGCATTCCAGCTGGCGCGGCGCGTTGTATAGTGCAGGGAGGTCTATGCAAGGACTCATTTGCGTGGCAATTCAGAAGAACCTAGTGTATGCCCGATCGCCCCTCGCGAATTTTACTATTGATCACCGGGGCTTTTCGTCCCAAGCCGTCTCCGTGTTTCTTCGTTGTATTCAGACTTCTCGCCCTGCTCTTCGTCGCATCCGCTTCCCCGGACAACTTCGTCTTGCGGTCTACTTCTACAACCCTGTTTGGCCAGTCTTTTCCATGATATCTCCTCGACTTCACAATTTGTGGACCTTGGGGCAAAGGTCTCTTGGGACGCAAATGGGATGGAAGCAGTCGCCAACCCGCACGTACCATCGTTCAGCCGTTCGCGATGCGAAAGCACGGCGCCGCGTCGTGAAAGTCGACGAGCAGCGGATAATTAGCACGCGTAGAAGCGCGTCAATAGGTAGAGCCTCCACAGTGAAGGGAAGCTACGAGGAGGTAAGAAGTTGGGTGGAGCGATACAAGGGTACTAAAAATGGCTAGATGAGTTACCCTTCCCCAATCGCGGGAATGCTTTCCAACGAACGTGGTACAATGAACAAGCCGCTCATGGATCCTAGATACTTGTCCCGGCCTCTCGCGCGCAAAACCTGTCATACCCACTTGGTTGTAGAGCCCGTGATGCTCCTCCCTCCAATTTCCGGGAAGCCTCCGTGCCCTCTTCTTGTAGTCAGCATCATCGCATGGCCATTATCTACGAGCACCCCCTCGGATCATGGCTTCGTCGTTTATTTCCCCACTACAATGTAACGTGCAAAACCATTCAAGCGTTTTGCAGCTGTCGATCCACTTCTGGGACTTCTATTTTTACATTTTGCCTTCTCATTTGTCACCCCCACTCTGGTCATGGTTCGCCTCCGGAAAATCTCTAGCCTCGATAACATCACGCGCCGTCAACGTCAACGTCAATTTCGCAACGCCCTCTAGGAAGGTCGACAAAATTAGAACAGAACGATCCGTAGTGTTTCCGCCTCTCTATGCTAATGCCGCCACGCTCACTTCATACGCTCTTCCGCTCACATGTCCACCATCATTGATCCGACATTTAGCATACTTGCGCTTTCGACTGAAGCGACGTTTATGCGACTCTCCCCGCCTACGGAAGAATCCAAATCAGACGTCTCAACGTGGAAAGCAGATTCTCACCGTCGGCAACGATGGACGGCATCTCCAGGTCGTGTGTCGGGTTGTTTTTAGCCCTAGCTGCGAGGTGAGCATATATAACCTCGTTCGTCGTATGCCATTCTGATTCAACACAAAGTCCGAAGGCGACGAGCACTTAGTAGCTCGTTCATCCTCCAGCTATGCTTGGTCTTTCCGCAGCAGCCCTTGTCATCGCATCCGCCTTGGTACCCCGTACCCTCGCTCACGGCGGTGTTCTATCCTACTCCATCGCCGGAACATGGTACGACGGATGGAAACCGTACAACAGTCCCGTGGGTCAGTCCACTATTCAGCGACCTTGGGACACATAGTGAGTTACTTCGCCATGAACTCATACTCGGTAGCTCGCTCGGTAATCTGATATGTGGATTATCTTAGCAACCCGATACAAGACCCTACTGTAAACACTCTTGCGTGCAACGATGACGGTACATCCCCCGCTGGCCAGCTCACTGCAACCGTCGGCGCGGGCTCCCCCATCACCGCGTTCTGGAACACCTGGCCACACGACACCGGCCCAGTCGTGAGTCCCACTTCTTTCTCAAAGTTGAGTCGTACACTGACTAACATGAATTTGTATCCGCTTGCAGCTCACCTACCTCGCCCAATGCCCCGGATCTACGTGCACTGGCGTGAACGCGAACTCGCTGAAATGGGTACGTTGCCTCCCTCTTTCTCCTCTTCCCTCTTCTTCTCTAAAGACTTTCCATGATGCGTCGTAGTTCAAGATCGACGAAGCAGGCTTGCTCTCTGGATCGGTCGGCGCTGGAACATGGGCAGCTGGCAAAATGATCGCCCAGAACAACAGCTGGACTTCAACCATCCCCGCCTCCGTGCCCTCTGGCAGTTACTTGATCAGATTCGAGACCATCGCCTTGCATTCCATGCCTGCCGTACGTACCAAGCTTCTCGTTTTCTCAGTCACTAGTATTTATCGACATCTTCTATAGCAATTCTACCCGGAATGCGCGCAAATCACGATCACCGGAGGTGGTTCGCGGGCTCCTACGCTGCGGAGTTAGTTTCGTTCCCCGGAGCCTACAAGGCTTCTGATCCAGGAAGTACGCGTCCACCCTCTGCATAAACAAGGTTCTATGTTTTCTTACGATACCCTTCTTAGTCACAATCGACCTCTATACTCAAGCCGCAACATCTCAAATGACCTACGTAATCCCAGGCCCTCCTCTTTACGGCGCTGCCTCTGCTCCTCCCTCCAACCCGAACCCCGGTTCGACAGCCGTCCCGACCTCCCCGGCCACTACCAACGCGCCCTCTTCAACAGCTGCCCCCGGAACTGTCGCGCAGTTCGGTCAGTGTGGAGGTATTGGATACTCCGGAGCTACAGGATGGTGAGTCCCTCTATGTAGAATGCGTCGGAGCGGTCGCTGATCATTGGTTCTTTCTTCAGTATTGCTCCATTCGTTTGCACGGCTTTGAATGGTACGTTCACACCTTTCCTCATCCACTACTTCGCCTTTAATTGCATATTCGCAGATTATTACTCTCAGTGCCTCTAAGCCGAGACCTCAATGCCCAAAGTTCCTTCTACTTTCTTATATTCGTCACGCCTGTATTCCTCGTTCGTCTTCGCCTGTGACCTTTGTATCAACAACAAGTGCATCTAATTCACTTAAATTCGATAAAGTGGCATCTCATGGAGACACATAGTAGCGTCGAGACTCGTAAGCCAGGATGGTAAGAACTCCTGTGAACAACATTGGGAGGACGAAGGGGAAGTGTCCGACTAAGCAGACCAACCAGCCGCGAGGCTTAGATGCACGAGAACCTGTATCATGATTCGGCGAGAAGAGACATATCCGAACCGGTTGGTGCATTTTGCGAGTCAGTTTTTCTTGACATGGCAGCGAGTCTGCCGCTGTGCGCTCTGTTCCCAAACTTGTGCTCTCTACGCGTACCATGCGCAAGCACGGTCCGCTTCACGCCTGCAAAGGGAGTCTGGCCTATAACGACTACAAACGCGAGAAGCAGCTCGTCGTGAATCCCAGACTATCCCAAGGATACTGCACCTCTACAGGTCCACACATGTTGCATGGCGTCGTATCGATTCCAGGTCTTCGTGGTCAACAGCTGACATGCGCTGGGGCCGACCGTGAGGAGTGGAAGCTAGTCGGCGGAGGTGTTGGCGAGTGATTATCGGAGGGGCCGTCCCGACATCTCGGCTCGGCTCAGCGGCGTAGATCGAACTAGGTATCCTCCAACTTCAACGTAGGTGCCGCCCCTCCCGAGCTTCGAAGCGGCGCTACATATTAGGTCAGGGACATGCTCGACTCACTGGCACTCACCAAACTCGACTTTCACATCGGTGAATGTGCTGATTAATGACGCCGATCGACAGCAACAGTCGTATAAGGCTCTCAAATAGGGAGCAGCTGAACTCCGAGCAATCCAGATTCAAGCAAGCTGAAAAACGTACCGTCAGTCCATCCAAAAGCAAAAACGAATGTAAACGAAGATTGTCGTTGAAGTAGCATTGGGCGAAACCACGGGCTGCTATTGTGTTGGATATGCGAGGGCCGTCAGCGAAGAAGGGCCGGATGTGAATACGAATAACGCACCCGCACGTTGGGATGATGGACCTCATCCTGGATGAGCTACTAGGCATCCGGAAGGCGGGAGCAGATGGTCTGAACTGTGTATTTAATGCTTCTATTCAGTCGAAGGTCGATATCGATGTTGCTGGTGGGGATTCGATCTGTTCGACCTCAGGTCCTCTACATCTTGAAAGCTTCAATTCATACTCAGTCGTTTGTATGTCGAGGTTGCAGCCGCTTTCGGTAGGCCCGTGGTTTCCAAATGACCAGGATACCTGAAGCCTGATTCTCGCGAGTCAAGATACACCACCCTCGTGATGATGTCGAGGAGCTCATGCACCCAAACTTGGAGCAAGGGAATGGAAGGATGACCTGCCGTAACGCGGCACGCATGGAGAATACGCGTGAGGAGCTTTTGATCAGGAGCCGAGCCTTCAATAGAGTGAAAACCGGCTACATTGGGGACTGAAGTAGTCTCGCTGGCTGCGTCCCAAGGAACAGACGACGGTAGTAGTAGAAATAGATCGCATTGGAAACGAAGACGCAACAGACAATCAGCGATCCATTACTACGCCGGAGAGTTTTCTGTAAATGATTCTCTTCGTTCTCATAAACGACGGACTCACCCTCCCCTTCGCGCGGCCACTCCTTCGCAATTTGGTCACGTTCAAATTACTCGGCGTTCTTCTGGCCAAGCGCCCCGAGCCTTCGGTCCCCCGTCACCTCAGTGCATACATGGAGTACTTTGGAATTTGAACGAGGTTGTACGTTTGAATACGCATCGTCCTTCGCGCGCAGCCCGTAAAATCGAAGAGCTGGGTGGAGTAGGAGGATACGTGCTCGTAAGAAAGCAGTTCAGGGCTCTGACTAGGTCGTGCAAGCTATATGAAGGTTTCATGGTGGGCTATCAGTAGTGTCCTGGTGGGTGCTTGAGGCCGGAATGAGGTCAGTATGGGCGCGTTGAATCTTGAATGTCGCTGTAAGACACCGCTGAGATGCCAGCACGTCGGGCCGTCTGTTGCATTGGCGGAAAAAGGACGTCGACGCGAGCAGCCCTGCGCACGGACCCCCGAATCCCGATGTTTGGTTTTGGGTTCCCGACCAAGCAAGGGCGGGATCTCCCTTCGTCAAGCCTCCATGGTTGGTTTTACCGATCCGCAGTCTTCTGCATCTCATCGCCATTTTCAACTCTGCATCAGTCATTATGCGGGAGAATCATAACGAGGTGCGTCTGCTGTTCATGCCGCTCACACAGTTGTGCTGAATCGACGCAAACCTCGGCCGTTGCAGGCATTCAGGTCATAGATCAGAAGGCTGGAGAAAGGATCTCGACGTCGGTGTCCTCGAGGATGCAGAAACTACAGTACTATGATCGTCGAGCACCGCTTCTCTCAATCATGTTTACGCGATACGCTGCTGTTGGGTGTCACTCGAAATATACATTTCGAGCCACTTTCGCTATGTGCGGTCGTCGAGGGCCACAGCTACGTATAAAAGGACGAAACCTCCATTTGACTCCACAAAGTCTAGTCTGCGGTCCTTCCACTTTACGCTGTACGCCAACCATACTGACTGATCCACGCTTCTAGGAACGCCATAACGCAACAATGTAGCTCACTTCGGTACCCCACACTCAGGTGCGCCATAGACACCCCATCACCACCTGGGAGCTGCCATACGCTATGGGGACCGCTGATCCTCTTGGCGCGTTTGAAGTCTAAAGGACGGTACTGCCGCCTTGCCCGGCTCGGGCTTCTAAAGTATAACCCGCACCGACCGTGGCCGCATATCCGGGAGTGGTATAAAGGTCGTGCAGTCTTGTTCCTATTCCCCAAACGACCCCGTTTGGACTACAGTGAGTTCACAAATTCGACTACGTTCTGAATCATAGAACTAACATGCCTCCGACAGCTAGCAACCCATGTCTTCTTACAACATCCACCAGAATCTTTACAGCCTCGTGCTAGCATGCAACATCGCGACCGGCTGTACGGGCACCCAAGCAGAACTCCAGCAGAAAATGGACGACGCGCTGCAGCCCTCTATCAACGATCTTGGCATTGGCGCATGGAATGTCGTCTGGGGACCTGCGGTATGGAAACTACACCCTGACGAAACCTACAACGCTGCCGATCACATCTGGTTCGTCGCCCGCGGCGCAGATGTCGATAACGGCAGCAATGCGACATACGTGATCGCCATCGCAGGGCTTGCCGGCAAATCGGCAGCCAATTGGGCAGAAGTGCTAAACACTGCTCAAGTCGTCGATTTCGACACATTTTGCAAGGACGCTGGTTCGCCGCCTGTAGCTGCTGCGCCAGAATCCCTTGACCCGCAGAAACCCTACATTGCGCTCGGGATTGCGAATGGCGTTTATCGTCTATTGAACGCAGCCTCAGCTGGTCAAGGGACGACGCTCACCCAGTTCCTTGAGGACATTCCTTGCGATAGCCGCGTCATTTTCACGGGCCAGAGCCTTGGAGGAACGTTGTCATCGACACTTGCTCTGGCCGTTCTTCAAGGCGGCACGCTCAAGAATGTATCCCCCGACAAAGTCCTTGTTTACTCGGTCTCCTCTGGTACTTCCGGGAACAGGCCATTCGCCGACCTCTTCGCCACATCATTCCCCCTCATCTCCGTAGGCGAGAATCCATACGAAGTGTGGAATGCAAATATCTGGAACAAGTACGATATCGTCCCCCGCTTCTGGAATACCGGCTCCGTCGAGGAACAGAATATGCGGGCTATTCCAACTGTATATGGGGCACTGCCTGCGCCACTCCCCCTTCTGGTGTCTGAAGCAATCGAACTCATGATCGCCAAGCATGTGAGGCCGTCGCTGGTTGATTATGTGCCCATCCAAGGAATGATGTTTGTTCCCGATGACGCGCCACCTACACCGAAAAATCTGATATGCTTTATCCGCACCGCCCTTACTCAACACATTACGGCGTACGTCGACTTCTTTGGGGCGCCTGCCCCTCCTCCGCTATCCAAGGCATCCGGCCTCGCAGAGGCGCCGATCATCAGTCTTTTCAACGACACAAGCATGGCTGTTGAGGAAGGGGAGGGTGCACGAACGGAGCTCCGTGGAGTCGACGTGCTACTTGGTGCATAGTGTGAAGCGCCTCTATGGCATCCGCCCGACTTACCCTTCCAGCCTTCATTTGCGTATTCATCAAAAGATTCAATCATCCCTCTGACAATGGACGCGTCTATAGAATGGCTGGGCGTATACCGTAGCAATTCGTATTCACGACTTCGTCTATGTTCATTTTGTCAATTCAGAGCGAATACACAGGGTGGTCAAATTCTTCTCGTTTCTTCATCCCAGTCCAGCGTAAAGTTTTCTGCGATGGATTCCACTGTGTTGGGGGATATATTGCATCGACGGATCTTGAAGACGTTGGGAGGGATCCCGAGGTCTAGGCGTTGTTGAAGAAACTCGCAGATACGACCGGACGTGAGCGGCGATTGTGACCCACGGCTGTCAAAGGTACATCCCCGCAGCTTTATGCTCGTTAACCTGGGGAGTACACCGTCCAATTGTTGTTGTCCGACATCTTCCCCTCCACGCGTAGTGTCTATCAATGCCTGAACAACGAGACTATTCGTTAGGAGCTCCAGAATCAGAGTCTCCACTTGTTGATGCCGTATGAATAGGTCCTTCCATCTCTCGGTCCGCGATGGGAGTAATTTGTGAAGATCGAATAAGGACGCTCCTATACCCCTCGCTCTGTTTTCGCAATGTATGTCAAGTAGAGCGACACTCCCAGTCGGAACCCAGGGAGCCTAGATGAATCCAATAGCCACATGCCATCGGCCAACGCCGCCGACGCGCTTTGTGCAAAGTGTGAGAGAATAGCAGATAGTATCTTGATGTGATCCGTATCATATGGACCATGGACAGATCGGAGCCGCACACACGTCGAAGCAGGGTATTGAATCCTCTGAATTAGGCCTGCCACGTCGACGAGGTCGATGGACCGGAGAGAAAGCGATGAGAGGTGGGGGAGAGCGACAGATGCACGTTCGACTTGATTGTGCCCTTCTTCGGGAGCTAGGGGAGAGGAACTCCACATTTCAAGTTCCCGCAGGGCCGGAGTACAACGGAGAACCATCAGAACTTTGGACGATGAAAGGAATGTGTTCGGTTTGATGATCCGGAGTTTCCGAAGAAGAGGGAACACTGGCAAGAATTGTACGGGTTGGAGCGATATGCTGTGGAGTTCGAGGGTCTGAAGGCTCGGCATATCCATGCTGAATACGCCTTCAAAAACAGCCACAGTGCCAATACCTGGCCCTGTCTCTCCTCGCAGTGCTAGCCGCTGCAGATTCGGAAGAGATTTCTTCTTCATCTCTGAGCCAACGCTAGCGATAGTTGCCAGAGAATCTCCAAGGTCACGCATACTAATGTCTAAACATCGGATTCTCGAAATCTGCGATATCGTAAGATGCAGAGCCTCGAGGTTAGGAGCTTGCAGACATTCGATATATAGCGGCGCTTGTTTCGTGCGTTCTAGCATTGTGACGGCATGGTCGAGAGAATCGATTTTGGATAGGTTGATTTTGTTCCATGCTTCGCTTGTGTCGACAAGGACTTCGCGCCAGGTATGGCAGATGCCGCCAACACTAAGAGAGTTGTCTGTCCATCTTACTAGGACGAAGATTTTGGCAAGAATCTCGCTGGGTAGTTTTGAGATAGGGCTATATATGTTTCTACGGCCACGCAGTTCGCGAAGTTCGGCCTCATGTGCAGCAATTTCTTCGTCAATAATGTCTTGGGCTGGGCAATTCAAGGGTGCTTTGTCGTAGATATCTTAAGGGTGATTAGTAACTCGGACGACGACAAGAACTTGATTAATGTATCATACTGCAGGCATCTTCAGACTCTGAATTGCTGAACTCCGACTCTGATTCGAAATCCGAGAACATGTTGATTCTTGCTGACTAGACGATTGAGCGTTTGATGCGTTGCGGAGAATCAGGATATATCCCGATGTTTGGCCTGGAGGAACCTTGCCAAACAGCGTGAGTCGAAGCCGAACATGGACTGCCATCGTTCTAACTTCTCAGGCCATGCAAAGAAACCCCAAACTCTTTCAGCCATGATCAAAGACGATAGAGTTTGGTGATAGAACGGCGTTACTTATCGTTTTGCCGTCGCTATTGTTCTACTTATCCGATACACAGATTCCTCTCTCACATTTCCATCAAGTATGTATCCGCCCATGACTCGGCCTTAGTCTCCAAATACGTTCCTTGCCATAGGCTCAATAGCCTCCACGTCTTCGCTCCGACTGGAGTGAGACTTAACGTTGGATTGGATGGATATTCTGTCGGTGAGTCAGCAGTCACGCCACAGCTGATAGATATATATGGCAGCGAGCAGACAGGTCGATTCATTGTCGGTGCGGAGTTTGACCATATGTTGTCTGTCATTCTTTTGCTTCTTGACATCCCAGGAATGGGCAATTACCACTCACCGTAAGTGCTTGAGAGCTGTGGCTTCATTGGCTAACACCAACCTATCTATCAGCGTGTTTGGGGGTTTAGAATGTACCGATGACTTCTCGTGAGTCTACTTCAGAAGCCACTAAGTGGCAACTGTCCTATGAATGCGAAGAAACGGATCAATATCGCTCACACGAAAGCTCTATTTCTGCCGCTGACCAGATTCTGAATCGCCCTCGATTTGATGCCATTGGAAATTCCACTGCTGCTCTCCAACACACGGTCCATTCAATCGACGTGGAATCGTCACACCAAGCGGTGTGCCTCGTCGCCGTATCCCACGTCAGACGTACTAGAGTGATCATCCACAAATAGGGAGTTGTTTTCTCAAGTATCAATGGGACTACAACTTATAAGCTCCGCATTCTGCTAGTCTCTGCTAGACCGAAACTCCATCTCATGTCGACAGATATCTACTTAATTGCTTTCGCACTTCTTCTCGCTCTCGCTGGTCTGAAAAGATGGCGCAGCAACAGATTGCCTCTACCTCCCGGGCCAAGGGGCTATCCGATAATCGGCAATCTGCTCGATATGCCCTCCGAACACCAGTGGGTAAAGTATCATGAATGGTCGAAGAAGTATAGTAAGCGGTGTTACGTGGGATTGGAAGGTGGTTAATGCGTTCTTAGATTCAGATATCATTTATCTGAATGTTTTGGGGAGCCCAATTGTCGTGCTCAACTCATACAAAGCGGCGAATGACCTCCTCGGCGTGCGTTCTACGCTGTACTCCGACAGGTATGTCATGGGGTCTATCTCTGCGAACTTCGTACTCACTCACACACGAGACCCCTGAGCACCATGTTGAACGAGCTGTAAGGACCTGCCGCTACATTGTGCTAGCCCATCTTCTAGGCTAGGTTGGAAAACGCTGTTGAGTTTCCTACCATACGGACATGCATGGCGTGCGCGCCGTCGCGCATTTTGGCAAGAATTCAATTCAGAACGCTCAACAAATCATCGCCCTAAGCAGCTGTGGTACTCCCGTGATCTCCTTCGGCGACTGCTAGAGGACCCGAAGCGCTTTCTTCATCATATCGACTAGTAAGTTTACTCCAGCGCGTCTGTGATATTGGCTGAGAGTGCGACAAGTACTCTCTCAGCGACCATCATCGCAATCGCATACGGTGTAGACGTCCAGCGTGAGGACGATCCCAATGTCGAGCGCGCTGGGAAAGCCCTCGTAAACTTGAAGGACGCTGCAATCTCCGGGAGCTTCATGGTTGATATACTTCCGTTCCTCAAGTATATCCCCACATGGATGCCGGGGGCTGGGTTCAAGGCGTACGCAGAGAGGGCGCGACCCCATACCATGGATATGAGAGAAGTTCCATACGAACAGGGTTGTAGTCGCTTGGTGGGTACTTCATTAATTGCTACTCCATCGATTCGATCCTGATGATTTCTCAGCGCGAAGGGACAGGCGAGCCGAGCATCCTATCTCGCAGTCTGGGCGGACACAGCATCGACAGCCATCCAGACGAAGAGTTGATCAAGGACGTGACATGGGTTGCGTATACAGGTGCGCTTACTGTTCCAGGATTTGCAGTGTACAACCGTGGCTTAGGTATCTACCAGGGGGCGCAGAGACATCGCCTCTAGTGATCTACACGTTCGTGGCGGCAATGCTCCTCTATCCAGACGTGCAGAAGAAGGGCCAAGAGGAGCTCGATGCCTATCTTGGTGCACGACTCCCCGCGTTTGAGGATATACCACACCTACCGTATGTCCGTGCCATCATGCAGGAGGTATTGAGGTATGTCGTGTGTTATTCTTTTCATTCGAGTTCATAATCTCTGGATCGTAGGTGGCAATCGGTATCGCCTTTAGGCAAGTTTTTGTCATCATTCTTGCCGTGATATATTCCTGACGGTTGCCCTCTAGGCGCACCCCACCGACTCACGATGGACGACGAGTATAAGGGGTATATTATACCCAAAGGGTCCACGATCTTCGTCAACGTCTGGTGCGCACTCGATTTCATCGGGTGATGACTGACGCAGGAATACTACCTGACCTTGATCACCGCGCAGGGCCCTCTTGAGAGACGAGGAAGTCTACTCCGATCCCGAAACATTCAACCCAGAACGCTTCCTGAAGGACGGCGAAATCGATCCGAAGACTCTCGACCCCATCCCCAACTTCGGATTTGGGCGAAGGTGTGTAGCACAACGTCAGCATTCCTGTATCGCCATTGTATACTAAACGGCCCTGCGTCTCACGCACTCGGCTGCATATAGGATATGTCCCGGCCGGTTCTTCGCTTTGGACTCCCTTGCGATCTCCGTCGCGTCGATCCTCTCCTGCTTTGATATCACTAAAGCGAAGGACGCACGCGGCCGGGATATCGAGCAGGATATTCAGTGGGAAGGCGGATTCACGAGGTGCGTATCTCCTTCACGTTTTCCTTTCTAGGGTGCTCATACGCTGACATCGGCAGGCACATCATCCCCTTCGAATGTGCCATTACGCCTCGCTCTGCTAAGGCTGCGAAACTAGTTCGTGACTCGGAGCTCATGTAAAAGATCTACATTTCAGCCTGCAATATTGTACTCCACTCGTAACTGTTGTTGATGCGGACTGGACTATATATATCCCTCTCCCGATGTACGCGAAGGTCTGGCGTTCACGGCCACATTGTTATCTGCATGACCACGGCCCAGCGGCGCTCCAACGACCCAGCACTGCGAAAATCAGAACCGCGATAAATCATAACTCGCAGGCGCATGACAGATCCAGGATCGGAGACGGAGGCATTGGGATTCCCCAACCCCACGCCCCACACCCCACGCCCCCATTCTCTAAAATGTCGCGCAGAAGGACTGAATGCTTCAACAAGAGCACACATATAGATGTAAATGCAACACATACACATACCCACAGACGACTCGCAGACGAGCCGGCCTGTTTTCCGCCAGTTGCGTGGTCGTGTGGGGGATCGCGTACGCCAGCAACCCCACAAGCAGAATCGACCGAGAGCTCGCACATCATGGGTAGAGATGAGATGCGCACATATAACTAGCGCATCCCAAGAGAAAGAGAAAGACGAGACGAATTCGACAGAGACGGAGGTGGGTCGTATATTATATTCGTGTAGCACAAACACGCATGGGCGGTGGGATAGCGCATTTGTTCGGCCGTTCATCAACATTCTAGACGGCTATCAGTCAGCTACCTACACTCGGGGGGTCAAGCAGCATCCAAAGCCAGCTGCGGATACCGCTGCCCGTATGGATCTCCCGCGAATGCAAATGCAAATGTGAGTGCAAATGCAAATGCAAAGGCGAAGGTGAATGCAAAGGCGAACCTCTCCTCTCCGCATCATAAGTCATAACGCGCATCGTGGCACAGCAGATTTCAAGACCCGGAATCCACTCTCTAGATTGAGGAGCAGGCGGGCAGGCGGGCAGGCTAGAAGGATCTATCCGACTCTTTTTTTTTGGGGGGGGGGGGGCAACCGCGACGACCGTAGTCTGTAGCCTGCAGACAAACACATAAACACGTAAACACATACACGCAGCAGGAAACGGGGAAACGAAACCGCCGAATTCGAAAGCGTCATTAGTCCACCAACGGCTCCATCCGCAGCGAGTTTGCCTGGATTTCTGGATTTAGGGCGGGAGTTTGGGAGCTAGTTCGGATAGGACGGGGGTTCTGTAGTCGCCAGATCGGGCGAACAACAAACAACACAAAATGTTCGTTTTAATTTTGATTTTAATTTGAAGAGAGAGCGTTGGAATTGAAGAGAGCGAGAGGCGCTACGCACAGACGCACGGACTCCCAACTCCCAACTCCCCACTCCCCACTCCCCACTCCCGACTCGAGATTCCTATACCGACATCATTATGTGCGATGTCCAAAGGAAGCAGCAGTTGCCCGGGCGTTGGTGTTAGCGTTAGCGTCGTCGTGGCTCGTTGTTCGTGTCGTCGTGGCTCGTTGTTCGTGGCTCGTGGCTCGTGCGTTTTTCCGCTGACTGCTGCTGACTGATGAGTAGTCCTGCGCATGCGCATGCGCGTGAGTGATATCGACGTTTATTGGATGGTGGTGGATGGTGGGGTTTATTGGATGATGAATGATGATGGATGATGGGATAGGCCACAGCGGGTCCGAACCACAGCGGGCTGTGCAGCGCCCAGCGTCGAAGTCTGCAACATTCGTAACATTCGGAATGTTCGGGAGGCAACACAGCGCAGGGTGCCTCCCTCCCTCTGCCCCTCCATCCCGCCGCGAGTGTAGACGGAGAAAAAGAAAGACAAGGAAGCGAAAGATATGAATCGAAAAAAAGAACGGGATCTGGCCGTTGGCGTTGGGGCTTGAAGACGGAAGAGGGAAACGGGGTACGGAGGCCTGAGCGCTGAGGACATGTACGCACGTAGATGACCACACGGGCCGGGGCCGGGGAGAGGGGATCAGGGGATCAGGGGGTTTGGGCCGAGCGGCAGCTCCGCGAGACGCCGTCGTTCGGACGGGAGCGGTGCAACATGAGCGGGGGACTCTGAGAACGGGAAACGGCGAGGGAGGAGCATGAGACGAGGATCGAGGAGGTGGTAATCAAAGACGTACTCACTCAAGGTGAATGCAACGGCTCGAGTCACCGCCGATGATAGTCTTGAGTGCTAGCGCTCTAAACGTTAAACCTGCGAACCGTCGCAGAATAGGCTCTCTCATCATGCACCGTGCCTCAGCAGTCCATCTCGTACGAACACAGCCCAATGCTAAGTAGACGGCGAACATAACTCCGCCCATATTGGTGAAATGCGACGCGAGCTGGCTGGATTTCTAGGAGCCTCGAACAAGACACGTTCGGGCCTTGAGCTTGAGCTTGAGGAATGGTGACTATGTCCGAGCTGATGGTTGCACAGAGCAGGTATCGCAGGAGGGTGAAGCGCCGGAAGATTAGATCGCTCAGAGCTCGTTAGATAGTGTGTATGCGCCCTCGCTGCGACTGATGACTGCCCTCGCCAGCACATTCTGGCTTCCCGAGATCCTCCCTTGAGTATGGACCGCCATGTACGTCGGCGGGTTTCCGAATGCCTTGAATTCCGTCGCTATGATATGATGGGCACGATTGGCGTGCATTCAAGTGGGGGCGAGCGGCCTGAGTAGAGGACTGATCGCAAGTGGTTTTTGAACGACGTGATTACACGGATTGTGCATTCGTGCTCTTCTTCGTCTTCCGTTAAAGTTTCGAGAGGAGTCCAGTGAGGCGAAAAAAAATGCCATCATTGTTTGTCCAGAAGCTTGGAACCAAGCATCGCGAGTGCAGGCGCCTATTTTCCTTCAACGTGCAGCACGTTCGTCGCGTCCCTCGAGTCCGCTCTTTCTCAGTCCAACGCCTTCAACCCGCAGTACCGTGTCCCCGTGCACGTCCCTGCGATCCACGATCTCATACGCGAAAACCGCGCGCATGCGGCGATCTCGACCCCACGGTCCGCGAACAGATCGCGCTGCTTGGCCAGTTCGCAGTTCTGCCGCATCGCTGGTATACTTCACCGACATCGAATCACCCAAAGTGATCAAAGGGGGAACCACGACTCTCTGCGCTCCCACCCCTCCCCCCCTTCCCACTCCCTCAAATGGTCCATATTCGCTGGATATTAGATCAGTAACACCCACTCACGACTGACGGGACCGCACAGTGTTCGTCACGGTGTACGAGCCGGGAATACGTGAGGCGCTCGTCCTGTGGCACCACACGCAGCACTTAGCACGCAGCACGCGACACAGCCTGCCAGAGGACGGAGTATTGCCCGTTGTCTGCGCTCGACGTCAGACATCAGTGGCCCCGTGAAATACGGCGCGGAATTCGCTCGCGCGTTGTACCGCCCGCACGGTCGACAGCGCGCATCTGGAATCATTACCATTCGTGTTCCAACTTGACTGGTGCATCCTCGAGTCTCGAGTCTCGTGAGCACCCGCGCAATGCCATGCAACTCCATGCTCTCGTCAGACTGCAGCATGTTCTGCGGCACGTCAATTGATCGATTGATCGATTCGTCGATGCGATGCCTTAGCCATGAATGCGTAGAACATTTCCCCCGCGTACATACCCGATCGTCTTAATCAAACACAAGCCCGAGCAGGAATCAGCAACCAGCAACCAGCAAACAGGAACCAGCAAACAGGAACAAGCCAAAGCGAGTCTGTGCCCTCCTCAGGCGTGCCTACACTCACGTTCGCGGGTACGAACGCCACCAGTCTATGATGCCCATAACTTTCTGTAACTTTGCGTCATGCTAATCATACCGTGCACTGTACATCCAAAATACGAATACATGAAACCAAATCGTCGACATCGGCATCGAACTCTTAGCCCCGCTTTTCACCAGGCGCCGCAGCCTAAGGAGCATCCAGCGCGTTCAGTGTTCACTGCGGAAGGGTAGCAGAACGCAGAACACACATACTCTTGGCTTCTCCACCACGGCATCCTTTGCAGCCAATTTGGTCTGCTGTGTCGTACAGGACTCAGCGTGCGCGTCGCCTGGGCAGGTGGTCGGAAGGCCCGAGACGGAGCTCACGATGAACGTGTCGCCGCGCGCGAATGCCGACCGGGCATTGAGCGACGCGAGAACCCAGGACGCGTACCTACGCAGTGCACAAAGAGGCGTCAGCGCTACAGTTACCGGTGATACACCAGCGCAGCACTCACACTGCGCCCGTTGGGTAGAAGCTGTTCAAGTTGCAAGGCAATCAGCGATTAGCGATCAGAGACTCCCGCTTTGACGTCTGGGGGGAGGGTAACGGGAATTAAACGGGAACGCACAAGATGCACCGCCAGCGGCGCTCGGAGCCGCCGTCCGCGTGGGCAGCGAGCGGCTCGAGCATGAGCGCCATCTGGACCGCGATGAGGAGCGTGGTGAGCAGCCCGGTCTCGAGCGTGAACGCGAGGATGTGCGCGAGCGTGCGGCGCGTCCTGCGGAAGATGGCCTCCCTCAGTGCGTTGTATAACTGCATCAAACCAGAGTGGCAGCGATCCACGCTAGTTAGAGGCGGGTGAGGGGATGGATTAATGGGAAAGGGCGCGTACGAGGGTGATCATGGAGAGGGTGATGGTGAGATCGCAGAACATGCTGAATCCCATCCATATCTACGATGGGCAGTGAGCGCGTGAGAACCCACTGCACACACAATGCGGGCAGCACGATGATATGTGTACGCACGGGGGTCACGATGGTCCCGAGCGAGCGGGAACTCGCGTCAGCGATACCGGGCTGTATATCCGCGAGCAGCAAGCACACGAACGCAGGGACGGAAAGCTATCTCATCTGTTGAGTGAGCCGTCCGCGAGTACTAGAGCTCTGAGCACCACGCACCGAGCACGTGAGGAGGAGGAGCCACCATTTGTGGCAGAGCTGGAAGATGCGCCACGCGAAGAATAGCTGCGATGTGAAGCCGACTGCGCCGTGCGGAGCTGTGTCAGCGGGACGCGCCTGCGTATCAGGTACGACTCACGGATAGCGATCATGGCGTGCGCGGCTTTGGTGCTGGGCGTCATGTCTGCGAGAGTGGGTATCAACGTCAGGTCGGTCACCCGCTCCCACAAGTCTACGGAGATCGCGATAGTGAGCACGCCGGACCCGAGGAATGCGCCCCAAGCTGTCGGGGAGTCGAGGACGGTGATTGTGAGTGAGTATGGGTGAGTATGAGTGAGTATTAGTGAGTATGATATTAATGTTTTGTGAGCGAACTGCGTCGTGTGTGGTTTGAATTTTCGCGCGTACCTGCGAGCTTGAGCACGGTGCGATCCCGGGGGAAGCGCCTGTGGTAGTCGTCTGCAGGTGGATTGAGTAGGTTAGTAAGTAAGTGAGTGAGCGAGCGAGCCGTGATAGATCCGCTTCGGGGGGTCTACGTACGCATTTGGACGATCAAGACGCCGAACAGCACGATCTCGAGGAGGGATCCGACGAGCTGCCCGTACCGCAATCATCAATGAATACGGATCGTGAGTACACCACACCACAAACGAACGAGGCAAACGTTTAAACGCACGACTGGCTCAAGACTGCAGACAGAATGCACGTCAGTACACGATTAAACAAATGGGGTATGGAGTATGGGGGATGGATCATGAAGTATGTTATGAAGGAATTGGTACATACAATGCTAGCCGCTCCTTTGACCCGGAAGTTACACTCCAAGCGGAGGGGGCGTGCACGGCTGTGCTGTTCAGATTGCGTCGCAGCCCGACCGTTGTGGGTGCTACGGATGGCCAGTAAATGTACATCGGTCAAGACTGAGGCAAAGAATTGGGAAAGGGGGGGAGGGGGGTCTTGGACGAGTCTCGAGTGAAGGTTAGACATGGGAAATGGGCGGTATTAAGCGACTCGGGGGTCTGGGGAATATGTGCGACCGTCAGCATGCGATCAGAATGCCGCCTACGTATTTATATATATATTCACATCGTACGGCGTTCCGGGACCATTATAATTGGTCTTTTGCGATTTTGCGAACAATTGAGAACTTGAGTCGCTTTTGCAATTGGTGCCACCCGGATTCCGAGCTGTACCTATAATATTCGGATATATCAGCAAAGCCATGGACAACCCACGGAACCGAATGGTTGCCACAAAATGCGAGGAACCAACAGCCCCGAATCAGAGGTGATATACGAGCATCTGATGGTACCACCCTCCAGCTATGCAGCAGAACGGCGGGCGCCTTGATCAGGCATCAAACTCTCACCTTTCCACCGTCAGGCGACCACAGCTTTGATCGCATAGTTCTTCGTTCGTATGCGCCCTCATGGAAAGACACATCGCAAACGAAACTGTTCCCAGCATCAAATCGAATCCGTGCGAGACAGCTGATAGACCCACAGCGTGTTTCGTGTTTTTCGCAGATATGAGCTTGGGTTGTCATTTTCATCATGATGGGGCGGTGGACTGATTGTGTTGTGAGTAGAGATAGAATTAACGGCGCCGGTGATCCGTGATCACTGCACACTGCACCCGAGGCTTGCTACAAAGACTCGCTACTAGCGCCATGGAGGTACGTACTTCATCCCCCGCTGATAGCACCTGCACTATCAACGGTGCTTCATTTCTCGGCAGCTTCCACCTACGAGCTTCAGTCGTCGGGATTGTGTTTAATTCTCCTAGCAATACGACCAACCAGGCGATGTCTTCAACGCAAGACTCCGAACTTCAATGGGACGCGCTGTATCAAGCCGATGCCATCGACCGCCAGAACTAGTACGCACTCCAGTCTTCGAGGCACCTCGCCCCACCCTTCTATTCTCATGTATTCACATGACGCCCACAGCTTAGGGCCCCTCGTACGTCTTGCATCCCTTCGATGGATTATCCCTCACACATGCATTACGCACATGCGTGTGTATCATTATACGTATACGTAGATCATCGGGTCCATCCTGGAGCTTGCGCTCTTCGGCGTCCTCATGATGCAGATACGTACGTACCTCCCTCGCTGTCCTGTCTCTCGCCAAAAGCGACTGCTCAACGATGGTGTCGTTGGTTAGGCACCTACTACAGACGTGCATGTCGCGATAACTGGCTCCTGCGACTCACAGGTGCGTCCCGCCAATATAGCTCTCATGGTCGGAGCCGTAATGCGTTATGGGTATCATCATACCATGGTCTAGCTTGGACATCCTTCCTGGGCGCCCTTACCCTCACAATCGCCGTCTTCGTCGACGCGCGGTACCGCTGCATAGTAGGCAGCACACTCCTCATCCAAGACTCCACGACCGCCGGCAGCGCGATCGCGTCCATGATGCTTGCCCTCCGTGCGTCCCCTTCACCCCTTCACCCTTTCACCCCCCACCGTCCCTTCATTCCGGGTCGAATTGTGACAATGGCGTATTTGCAGTGGAAGCGCATGCGCAGATGTGCTTTGCGTGGCGGATCCGCGAGCTGGCGCGGAAGAGGTGGCTCGCAGCCCTCGTCGCTTGTGTAAGTATATGTATATCCCACATCGTGCGCCCAGATAATCGCTACAATTTCTAATTTCTCCCAGCTCGGGATTGTGGCATTTGGCGCGTGCATAGCAGCCCACGCCCATGCATGGACGCTTCGGCCCCTTCAGCTCCCCGCCGACGCCTCCGCCCCAAACGTGAGTCCGTCCATCGCGTCCAAGAGGTTAGAGAAGCCGCAGTGCAAGCGGGCATGCTGACGCCGAGCCTCAGGCGCCCCGCGACTTCGATTTCATCCACACGTCCTCTCCTTACGCTTTGTCGATCAGACGCCCGTCGACGGCTGTGAGTATCGTGGATACACCTCAGACCCCATTTGACGTGTATTGTCCGTAGATCTGGATGGGCACCAGCGTCGCCTGCAACCTGACGATCACCGTCACTTTGGCTGTCCTTGTACGTGCGTTCCCTCCCCCGACGTACTGCTTTTTTGATAGCATCGTCATCACTATCTAGCTCTATCCAGCGTTGCGCGAAGCGGCGTTCGGTGAGAAACTGCCGATGATCGGGAAGATGCTGAGACTGACGTTCGAGACGGGGATTGTAACTACAATCTTCGCGATCGTGATGACGGGGTTGCTGTTTAGCAAGGCGCCTGCGACGCAGTATCTTCGGTACATCTTGTAAGTGGCCGTCAATACAGCGAATGCGGATGATTGAGCTGATGATATGCTCGGGCTAGCTATTATCCCAGTGGTGTCTTGTAAGTCTCTCTACTTGGTTGCAGCGGTGGAATCGGCTTACGGTGGTGGGAGATACTCGTCCTGGCTCCTCGCGTCGCTCAGCGCGCGTTCTTCGACGAGAAGCGAAGCGTATCCTTCAGTGAATATCACCGGAACGAAGTCGACCCATCTCGGCGAGCTCCGCTTCCAGACCAACACGCGGCAACTAGACGGGCTGACTGTCACCATATTGTCCCCCGTCGACGAGGACCGAGACATCGAGGAGCAGTCGTCGGTATGTTACACCGCGCCCTGATGAAGTAGAGTGGATTTGATGGACTGTCGAGCAGGTCGAAGCGGGCGACGAAACCCTGGCACCACCACCATCACATAAGGATAAGTCTCAGGAGGTGCTCGTGTAAGGGTGTTGTTGGGCGCAGTCAAACGGTGGAGAAGAGGAGAGGGAGGTGAAGGTGGTACACGCCAGCATCGGCACTCGGAAAGATACCCATTCGCTTCGAGGCTACATTCGTGTTATGTTTGTCGGTTTGTTTCATTGTCAGTCTGTTGACGAACGGCGTAGATGTGCGGATGCTGGAGTTCTAAGGCGTCTCCACGACGTTTGATGGAAGTCATCACGGACCGGCCCGCCTTTGTTTGGCTCCCGGCGCGTCGGAGTTTGTCAACTTGTCGGTTTGTATTTCCCCATCCTGCGAGTAGTGTTGGTTCTGCTCCATACCAATAACATATCTCGACAAGCTCTGCATCAAGGTAATTTCCTCGGATGCGTGTGAGAGCCTTCAAGGCCTCGTAGACGAGCACGCACTGCCGCATTTTGAGACCTCAATTTGTCAGGTTACTGCCGTGCGGGGTCCTCATGGATAACGGGAATTCAGGATTCAAGGCCGCTAGATCGGAAGCGAAGGAAGGGGGAGCACGGCACCAAAGGTACAGTGTAGCACTGTCTCTATTCTGAACCGCATTCCATTGAAACTCTGACACCTTCGATTCCAGAGCGAGTTCCTGGGTTATATTTAAAACACACAATGGCGCCCTAAATCGCTTTGGTCTTTCCGTTTGCTAGGCGCGTACAGTATTTTGGTCTATGCCATGCATTGTATTCCATCCATATTTGTTAGGCGAGTGAATGCTATTGCCTGCAATCGCCGATCAAATAGAATGACTCGCCTAAGTACAAACAGGCGTCGCGATCTGACGATATTGATTTCTGGCTGGCCTCGACATCGTTTACGTTCGCCACGATGTTGTACGCCGTCTATCCGGAGGAAGTCACAATCGATGATCTAGATACTGCCTGCCTACATCATCATAGCATATCCCGGCGTCTCTTCGCCATACAACTCCTTAATTGTGAGGTCCATTCCATCAGGAAATAGACGCCTGTGCACCACCAACAAGAAGGCATGGGCAGCAAAAAGAACGCTCCACCACCACCGCAAGCTATGCAAACTGTGGAACGAATCGCAGTGCTCAGATCATCTGTTCGTCATTTTCACACCTCGCACCAAAGCTTATTGGGGTCTGACCCAGGCGATTGAGTCAGTTCGAGTCAGGAGTCTGTGCGAGACGTAAAAGTGTGGGAGCGCTGTTCCCGTGGCCATGGGAGACCCCAAGTCAAGACACAGACCTATAAGTTTCGACCGCGCTTTCGCTTCCTCCATCGCATACCCCCATCGCAAGACCCTTCCAGCTGTTCGTAGAATCGCACTATGGGAACCAGAGGCCTACGGTAAGCATCAACATCTAGATACTGTCCGAGCCACTCGCAGACCACTGACCGTTATCTATATCATCAGCGTCTATCGTCATCGAGGGAAATTCTTTGCAATTTACAACCATAGCGACTCATACCCAGCAGGTCTGGGTGTGGAAATGGTGGAATCTATCCCTCGCGACCCCTCTACGTATGCAACATGGCTCGAGGAAACGCGGGCGAAGTATGATCGCCTCGGCGACGAGACATCCGAGCGCCCGGGCGCCAAAAGCGACGATCTGCAAATCCACGAAACACGGCCGACGACGGATCTCTTCGTCGAGTACGTATACGAGATTGATCTTGACGATGAGGTCTTCTGGATGAACGCGATGCCCATGTTCCGCTTGGATCGAATGCCGAGCCCAGAGGTGTTTCTCGAAGTGCGCGGACGCGACAGCTATGGTCAGTACGCGCCGAAGGCGAGCATGCCAGGCGAGCATGCATGCCAAATCGCCACTCCCTCCCAGACGCCCAGCGAAGAAGACCTCTCATCATACACCTCTTTCCTCAAACATGCGCTAGCACCATCTCCTCTTGCCGCTGACGTCTGCGCGCTTCTTGGAGTCTCCGAGGAGCCTTCCGCAGGCGAACACATTCGAATTGCGTTGTACGAAGTTATCACAGGGGGGCTGATGTCCATCACTGATTTCAAAACCGTCCTTCTCAACTCGCAACTAGCACGTGCACCACTGACCCACCAACCATGGATCACCCAAACTGCGAAAAAGCTCGTCGTGCGTGCCTTCGTACCTATGGTGTTCCACAGCGATGTAGAGCTCTCGGTGGAGGACCGCGTCGCGGAGCTGGAAGATGAGTCGGGGGCGGGAGGGTTGTTGTGGTTGACGTCGGATGTCTGCTTTGGAGCGGGCTTCCACCTGGACTACGACGACCACCTACGTGCGTCTATTGGGAAGATGGTGCGTGACATTCGTGAGACATCCCCGGCCAAGGGACTCGTCTACGGTGTCCTTTGCTCGGTTTTCCACATCGTCATTGTCAAGGTCGACACGGCTCCCGGGGGATCATTCGAACACACCTCCGCTCTGCAATTTCTACCATCGCGATTCGCCGAGTCACCGTCGACGCCAGGCATCACCGCCTTATTACGGTTGGCGTTTCGAGAAGATAGCACGCTGTGCGAGACGGTCCTCAGCAAATCACCGTTCAAGTCCGAGCCCCAGGCCGATTCGCCAACATACGTCGACAGACTTCAGCCGGAACTCGTCGCCCGTGTCGCGTCTTTCATTCCAGACTTGCGGTCCCTCCTCTCTTTCGCGACGTTGAGCGACAACACGAAAGCTCAAGTGAGCCCCGAATTCAGGTTTCCGTTCATCGGTCATCATCACCTTCTCGAGGCATTTGTAAAAGAAGATCAGTCCCTTCGTCAGCGCCTGAGAAGTAGGTCATTCGTTACAAGGGATGACGATGGTGATACAAAAGTGTGTCAAATTAATGGTGCACGTCTTGTTCGCATGCCGTGGGAGGACTCGCGCGAAGTAGAGGGTTGCTTCGGGATGTTTTCGCATGACACGAAGAAGGCAAACTATGTGCTCCAGGTAGAAGAGAGAAAAGCGTAGATTAGTCACTGGATTCGCTTTTTGTGCTCTCGTCTTGACACGAAATTCGTGGATATGGTCGTTTAGTCCTCTCTCCGTCGTTGTACATATATGTAGCTCCTTGGTGTACAAATTTTCAAAAAAGGGACTGATTATTGAGCGAGGATATGACTCAGTTTGCTTGATGCTCACTGTTTTAGCAACTCCCTCGATGAGATGGGAGTACCAACCATACCAGCGAATACTTACATTCAGGATGATCACGTTTAGTGCCGATACCGCCCCTCTCGTGAAAACCAATGTCAAATTGTTGAATTATTCGACGACGATGGCGACTACAAACTACACATCGTGGATTATGTATTTTCACTTCCACTGAACGACAGTGACGACGCCGTCGTCGTAATCATTGTCGGTCCACTCTTCGGACAGAAACTACGAGGACCCCAAATTCATCAGCCTTTAACGAAGTACAGAGTGAGAAGGCCGAGACGTACGACAGAGAAGTAATACTCCTCGTTATTTCCATCGTCGGGCTCCTTCTTGATCTACAATGTAAAGCATATGTAACCATGTTTCTCTTGCCCATGATAAGCACGCTTACAGTTACGGGCTTGGCCAACTTGGACGGCGCAAATGGGCCGTTGGGGGAGCGAGATGAGTGCTCGATGTATACTTTCACCAGCCTCGCCTCAGGCCTCCCAACGAACTTCCACACAGGCGAGCCGTTGGACTCGAGGGTCATGGGCGACCTAGCGCCGTGACCGACAAAGACTGACGACGCAATCTCGCGATTCGTGGCCTTGTCGATCAGCGTAAAGGTCGCCCTCTGGAATGCTGAGGTGTTCGTGATCTATCCAAGGAGATAAAAGTCAATGACGACGTTAAACCTTGAAGGAACCGGCACAACTTACAGCGCGAACGGCGCGGCGGAAGTTGGGCTTGATCTCGACTGTGTAACCAGTCGTTGGGGCAGCTTCCGTTCCGGCACTGGGAGCGGCGTTCGGCCCAGCACTAGGAGGGGCAACGGCAGCATCAGCTTGCGCGGCAGAAGGTGGCGCCGCCATGTTTGTTGAAATCAGTAGATATGACTATGGGTGGTTTGCTTCGAGATGGAGAACCTTAGTGTTCGCCAGTGTCCCTTTTACACTTGGAGGTATATGAAGTTCGAAGGCGCAAACCAACGGACACCAAGAAATTGTCAAGTCTTCGACAGCATGCGGAGACCAGGAGATCTGACCAAGATACTGAGATTACTTGATCCCGGCCTCGCGAACCTCCGTGTCGCTCCTTTGTGCCAACTCATTCAGGAGGCGCACTCTTAGCTCGAAAGAGCTAGCAGCCCCGACACTGGGTCACTGGGAAGCGACGAAACAATAACCAGTCGCCGCTCCATCAAAATTCCGGGAGGCACAGACGTTTTGGAGGGGGTATGCCGTTGACACAGTGTGGCTTGACGTTTCTCACGTCATGGAGCGCCTTGCGAGGTAGAATCCGGATTGCGTGCTAACTTCTAAGCTTGGGAGGCGCATCAATTATAGCGGGAATTGCAAATCGGCGGAGGACATACCTTACGGCACAGCTAGGTTTGATTCCGTTTCTGCGGGGTAGGGATGTGGCGGATCAACGTAGTTACGCCATTGACTTCAACCTGGTCCTAGTTGGACGTGGATCGACACTCAGCGGCCCCGTCTCTGACTCCGCCAAGGACACAGCCATACGCGGTTGCCTGTCGCGGAGGGCGCCTATGAATAATACTTTGCCCGTTTTAACGAAGTTTCAGCGGAAGCATATCCAGTGAGGGTCTGACATCCGACTTTGACGTCGGTATTCTGGAACGCAGGGATGGGGCAGTGACTCCGCCAATAAACGTCGATACTCGAGTAAGTCTCCGGTGATAGAATTGCAGCGGCGAGGGTCTATTGTCCGCCGTGAGATAGCGGAGGCTTTCGCGATGACGAGCAAGTCAGCAAGAATGGAGGGAAATACGACTGGGTCTGACATTTGTTTACCTAGTCCAGCGGTACGAAGGACTGGGGGCGGGACATATAAAGTCTGCGACTCTAGGTGAGTAGATTCTCAATAAAGCAGAATTAATCCGTACCCCGTCTACTTCACTACTCTACAGCTTAAACCATGTCGTCAACAAATGCTGTCCTCCCAGAAAAGGTAGGGGGAGTACACCTCAGCCTCGAACCGGGATATAATGGAGCTATTCGGGCGGTAAGTATACACTTAGCTTCATCTCACAATGCTCAGACACTCACCAACGTATCCCGACAGAGCGCAGCCGTCCTAGGACATTGGCGCCGCGCCATCGTCACCATGTACGAGAAGAAAACCCGCCGTATCATCTCGTGCACGACATTCGTCGAATATCCGGCGGGGAAGATGACGCTCGAGACAGCAAAGCAAAGCCTCCGGTTTGAGTTGGGACAAGGAGTCGTCCATTCGCGCTGTGGGCGTAGTAAAGAGAGAGAGGGCGTCAAGGCTTCTGACTGTGTGACTAATTTTGTGATCGTGAGAACTGCTGGACATCGCAAATTGCAATGCTCGGTTGCGTTCAATCTGGAAAGGACAACGCGCATCATGGATTCCCCACTACAAGGGTTCCCAATATATTGTAATGGGGGCTTACACCGCATTGCCATCCTCTCATCAAAGCCAAGGCCTGCCTGCGTCCGTCCACCCTTCACCGGCATCGCTGCTCACGCCTGCGCCAATACAGTCCGCCACATTGTTATGAACGCCTGATCAATAACGATAGACTCGCTCACGTTCAACGTAGCCAAGACCCACACCGCCAACGTTGACAACCATTACAGGCGTACCCATGCACGCAGGCCCAGGCTTGAGGGCGCCGTTGGGAGTATCCACCGCTCCTTCATCTTTGATCCTCGTCCCCGCCCTCACATCTACGGCTCCAGGGCGACGTCAAGCAGCTGCGAGCAACCCACGCATGGCGATGACGACGTCGTCGTCGAAGGCGGCCACGGCAAGGCCGCGATGCGCCCTATCCAACACCCTGGACAGCGATGGGCGTAGACATGCGGGGTCAAACATTCGCTGGCGTCCAGGAGCATGAACAACCATCTGCGCCGTCGGTTCGCCTGCAGATGTAGAACACAGGACCACCGGGGGCGCGCCCGTTGCCACGACCAAGGGTACGCGATGCGGCAATCGACGATTGTGGGCGAGGAATGGCTCGCGACGCCTTTGGTGCTCGTGGACATGGGAGACGGGCTGCGTGCCGTGAGTTGCGAGGGACACGATGTGACATGTGAAGTGTCAGGTGAGTGAACGGTTGGGTCGCGGCGTTAAACAGAGTCACTCACCCGCCGATTGTTAGTGCGTTCTAGGTCGCCCAAGTTGGGTGTTGGAGTGTTGCGCTGGTGGTATCCCAGCGCCCCCGATGCGGCATCAGCTGTGGCTACCGCGACTTCTTCGAGAACGAGCAACCCTAGAAGATGCAGGACAAGGCGTGTAAGTTGCCGTCGTCGTTTCCGGCGTTGACGAACGCATCCACCCCAGCGACTGGCATCTTGCTAGTCCCATCGCTGTGGAGGATAACGAGCGCGACCACTGCCACTGCCACTGCCACTGCGACGTGCAGCCAACACGAAGGGCCGGGCTCAGACGCAATGGGGGAAGCGAGGCGGCTAATGGACGGTCATCGGGAGAAGGGAGAGAGGGAGACCGTCCAAACTCTGACACCCAGCACATGTGTTTTAGGAACATCTCGGAATTAGCAGTTAGAGGCTCTCGATCATGATCGAAGTGAAGAAATACACGATCACATTAGGACGCTGTTCAGCTCTGCGTACACGGAGAATATATATGTATCCCACTGCCACCGTAAGTACCGAGATCGAAAGCTCATCGTGCACCCAGGCTTGCAATTAGCCAGATACTACGTACCTACTTCTTACGTAAATGTTCCGACTTCAACCAGTCTCATTTTTCGCCACGTATGCACACCGCCAGCTTCATGTTGAGTACACTTTTCTGTGATGACACGGGCATATTGACCGGCTCTCAAACTCTAGGATCCACAATACACCAGGAAATGAGGCTCAGCGCGCCATCGACGAGGAGATTATCGCGCTCACCGCCGAATGCGAAGCAGCCATTCGTGGATTGAAGTACCAGCGCAACCTGTGCAGCGACATCTCCCGCCTCCCTCCTGAAATCATCGTCGATATTTGTCGGTTTGCCAAAAAGGGAGGCCCCCAAGACGCGAGGTGCTACCAGGCGGTGTATGCTGTTGCAGGCGTATGTCGGCAATGGCGCGAACTTTTACTCGCAACGCCGGACATGTGGAACATCATTGACCTGAACGCTCATGATCGCGCTTTGGAATTACTCAAACGTTCGAAGTCTGCCCCCCTACAAATTCGCTTCCGGGGGCCCGTCTTTGAATCTCTGTCCGACGTGAACAGCGTACCGAGCGCCGCTAGGGAACTTGTGGCGAGGGCCGTTGGAGCGGATTCTGGGCGCATCAGGGTACTCGATATACAGACCTTTACCACGACTGAGCTCATGAACCTAATGCGCTTGTATGTTGGAATCCCTCCGATTAACGGCCACCATCCGTAGCACATTGCAGACTAGTACTCTACAATACGATATGCCCTCTCTACGCCGTCTCGACCTTCACGATGTTGTGATCAATAGCCCCCTCCCATTCCTCCCTCGCTTGTCATATTTGAAACTCGTCGTCAAGTCGACGGACTTGCTCCCTTCGCTTCAAAACACCCCACATTTGGAAGAGCTTGACGCCTACGTTTGCAAGGGCCAATACACCGGAAATCCTGTTGCTCTCCCGAAACTGGCGACCCTTATTATCGTGGCTGATGAGCTAGAAGGGGCAGTCATACTATCCAACATCGAATACCCCTCCATTACGCGTGTCCGCTTCAGCAATTTGGAGCGGCCCACAGGCGACAACAACCTTTTTCATCTTGTTGAAGCCATTCGTCGCTTCGCAAACCCCAGTGCCCCTCCGGTCGATACTGCGATCATGAATTCCTCGGGGCTCGGTGACTCGTTCAAAATGCATGTCGGGACTCTTGGAACCAGCTCAGGCCGTGCCAACTTCAGCCTCGAACTCAAATTGAGCGATCAGAATGGCCAATATCTTCCATCGTGCCTGCGATTATGCTCCGCCTTTTCGCCCAAGAGGCTAAGGTATCTGAACGTTGGCGGCTGGCTTGGGTTATCGGTTCTGGACTGGCGATCCCTATTCGGCCACTTCCAAGGGGCTCAAGATCTGTTTCTCGACACTGTCCAAGTGCAAGCGTTTCAAGCTCTCTTGAAAGCGCCGCACCTCAAGCGACCCCATATCCTGCCCAACTTGCGGAAGCTTCAGGTGTTCCGCTGTGGACTATACAGGCGGCAATGTACCATACCTTCGTGGGTTTTCTCAAGGAACGAAAGCGCTCGAAAGTAACTGTGGAGGATGTAACCATAGACGATAGTTATATCAGCAAGAACGAAGCTAAAGAACTACAGAGATTGACACACGTCCAGTGGTTTCCACCGCCAGAGGGAGAATGCGGTCGACGTCGGCAGTATTGTTTATAACCATGAACACTTTCATGAACACTTTCCATGGATACATAGGAGCCCCAACAATTCCTTGGGTAGATATTATGTGTTTTTGTCATTATGCGAAGTATGATTGCACCTGCACATTGCTGCCCGATCCATCCACCGAATCACTCCATTCAACGAAAGCTCACTCAACCCCTGCAAACCACTCATCTTCGAGCAGATCCGTCGCCGTCGCCCTCCCATCTGGATTTAACCGCAAGCACCGCCGGATGAATTCTGATATGGGAAGGATGTCGTTCCAAGACATGATCTCGAGCCTGCCAATGTTGTACTCGATCCCATAGTCGAAAATGTGGGGGTCGCCGCACAGACGGCCTGAGTAACATCAACCTCCACGTCAGACATGCTGGATAGCGGGAAAGGATAACGCTGTCACAGTTGTCGAGGTGGAAATAATCGATTGCATTTGGCCACGTCTTGAGCTGCGCCGCTCGGAACAGCTCCCCGATTTCGAGAACCATCTGGTAGAGAGGGTTCCCCGTCTCATAGAAGCCGTATACGTTGCTGGGGCGATACGAGAAGAGTGCGCGGGAGGTTACTAGCTCGTATACCTACCCAACGGCCACCCCGTCATAAGCAGGAGGTAGTGATTGATGGCTGTGGAGGAGTAAGGTGCTTACAAGACAGCCGAATGTCCATATGTCCGCTGGCTTGTCCCATTCACTACCGAGGAGGACTTCGGGTGCGCGGTGCTGGGGCGTCGTGATCGTGCGGTTGGCATGGAGTTTGGAAGCCTGTGCTGGAAGCGCCGGATGAGCATAAGTCTCGAGGAGATACGAATGGAGGACGAGCTCACCGCTACCGAAGTCAGAGAGGACGTATGTGGCCTTGAAAGCCTCTTCTTCAGAGGGAAGTTTCATAGGCTGGGATACGGCCGACTGAACGATGCCGTCACTCGACATTTCCGGAGGGTTCCTACGTGGGGGGTCCCATTTAACCCACTTATCGATATCCTCCTTCGTGGCTCCTGTCGTAAACAAGATATTGTCCACCTTTAAATCCGTATGCACGATGTGGCGTCCACCTTTAAATCCGTATGCACGATGTGGCGTCCATGCGCAAAAGCCAGTCCGCTCAGGAGGTGGAGTGCAACATGCTTTGCCAGCGGTAGGGAGCCTGAGTGGGATGGTGCCTCGGGATTGGAGGAGCGCTTTGACGTCGCCACCGTATAACGGCAAGACAAAGCAGCGGTGCATTCCTGCTGAACCTCATCCTGGCATCGTGAACTCCTTCGCTAGTAAGTAGGTGCACGCAATGCTCAGACTGCGGGTTGTACGAGAGCAGTCTGAGCGCGTCGGTCTCCCAGGTCACGGCGCGCTCGTACATCTCCACCGCGTGCCCAGTCAGCACCCTGATTGCCACATACTGGTTAAGCCTACTCGTCGGGTCAAGCATCATATAAGCCGAGCGCCAAGACAGACATTTAGGAAATGTCAAAGGCAGAGAAAGGGATAGCGCACACATTATCCAGCGCAAGCCAAGTGCTGGAGTGCATCCCCCAGCCGAGCTTGCGCGCGATGGTATACCGCTGGTCATCTCCGATGTGTTCCCCGAACTCAAGTTGGGCCCAGCCGTAACCTTTCTCCGCGGGCAAACCCAACCCCTCTGATTTGAACGATAGGTCAACGACTTCCTTACCGTCCGCGTCGACAGAGAAATGCTGTTTCGTTGGGCCCCTATTCGCTGCGGGCGTGGTTGCGGTAGTACCAGCGGAAGACATACGGCGAAAGGGGGGTGCTGGGAGAGATCGGGATACAAGGAGTGCCCTCAAGCTTGGGCGAACGCCAGTCGCATTGGGAAACTTGATTACGGGCACCAGAGATCATGTTGAAGAGATAGTAGAATTGTAATTTTCACGTTTGTGTGACGCCTTGTGATCTATTCTCAGAGGCTCGACTGTCATCCTCTCGATATAGAGGTTGGTCCACAGCCTACCTTGTGACGCGTCCCAATTCCCATTCCCCCCAAATTCCTCCTTTCTCGATGCTGTCGACGAAACCCTTGCCTCAACCTACTGACCTTATGTTGCTCGCGGATCGACCTCGACTGCATTTCTATGACGCACACGCGGGTGGTAGACTCGGGGTACGCTAGGCGTAAGAGGATGAACGTTAAACGTAAAGGGTGCGAGACTCGGTGCGTTCCTTCCTCACTCAAGTACTCACCCGTCGTGCATCATTCATTGGTATCAAGGCCTCTGTCTCATCGTCACCACAAGCTTATTGTCGAACATGATCAACAGCCAAGGGTTCTTCAAACAGCAAAACGCCTCAAGGACATGGACATTCCCTTTCTGCTATGCTACCTTCAAAACGTTTGGGATACCTACCCGCGGTGCTCTGTTGGATTGCATAGAATGCACTAGCAAACCGCGCTTCCTATCGAGGCGGCGCACTATACGCGGCGGCCATGTATAGTATAATACTTATTCCTTTAATGCTTACTTCTCGCTTACCGGCTAATATAGTCCCATAAAGCATGTCTTATTTAGGCTATACATACAGTACAAATACAGTACGATATCATAGTGCCACCTCAGTCGATTCCCATCGTACTGAGCACCTTTATTATTCCACATGCTCTACATTCACCATTCGTTCTGAATCTGTCTATGACGTGATCCCCCCACCTACACCAACGCACTGCCCTTGCCGCACTACCCGTCGACCTGCGCGACATCTGCATACCCAATTCGCTCTAACGGAGCGAGCCTTTCGTGAATCTATTCTACTCCGCTGCTTCTTTTGTGCCAAGCTCCCCTTTAATCTGGTTGAGGGCTACAAGACTTACCCTTCTCATAGACAGCCCAGAAACTGTGCAGCACATACTGCTTCCCCTCTACCGCAGCCGCAGAAGCTTCGTCTGTTCAAACGCCGCCATTCACTCTTCTGAAGCTAGTGATTTAGGTCGCCTGGTGGCATAGCTTGTCTCCTCGCCGAATCGCTTGCTACCATTACTGATGTGCTCCGGTTTGCATTGTTCATCCTCTGTATATTGGGGGCACAAAGACACGGTACATGACAAATCATCATCCCGTCATACGCTTCCAGCAACCGTGTTCGTGCGGGGAATCTGCATGACTTGGGTGAGTGGGCCGCTGCCCGCTTGGCACGGCGTGTACGAGACCGATTTCGCATTCGAGTGATTCTAGCACAGACGTTGACGCACATTGGTATATACGAAACAACTAAGACAACTCTTGCCGTGCACGACAGTCCGTCTTTATAGCGACTTCCATGCAACCCTCATACAAGCTCGGCCACATGATTTTAAAATTCTGCCCTCCCTCCAGATACTATACCATGAATCCCTGATACTCCCCTTAGCTTAGAGGACAGGTGGGCGGGCCACAGAAACATCCCTAAAAGGCCAACATATATTATGATATCACATGATCAGTTTATGCCCAGCCATCAGCGCCTAGCGCCGTCATTGGGGTCCGACGTTGTAGTCTTTGTAATAGTGAACACCGGATTCCTGATAGTCAAGGTCAGACCCGGTGTAACGCTAGCGGGATTTCTCACGGTAGCGCTACACGGAGCAAGTATGAGATGGAGAGGGAGTAGAGTTAGTCCTCGAGGTGACAGGTGTAAACCGTGGTTATTCAAGGGAACTCTGCCCCATATCTACATACAAGCTGGGTACTTATAGGAAATACGGGTGGTCCAAATATGAGCAAAGATTAGGAGAAAAAAGGGGATAGGGTGTAGTACCGAATAAGGAAGTAAAGTGACGCCCTAGAATTAGGCGGACGTTACATATGCCCTCCCGAACAAGTCTACTTGTTCGATGCATGTGGGGTTTGTGGGATAATGTAAAAGAAACACGTATGGACGTCGACGTCGAGGCTCTATTTTCTGTTTTTGAGCTCTTGTTCGAGGATCAATCCCTGGTTGAGCAAAGCGCGCGTCATGAATTCCTGGGCAGTAGCGAGGCCATGGTTATGGCGCCCATTCTTGTGGAATCCCTTGGATCGGGATGGCTTTTTGGACGAGGTGGATGCAACAGGGGTGTTGTGAGGGTTAGGAGGGGGAGGTGTTTGTTTCTTGACGTGGGGTATGCGACGGGACATCATGTCTTGTTCAACATGATTCTTGTAGCGGGGATTATGAGCGGTCAACCCGAAGAAAACCGGGCCAGGAGTTTTTGAACCAAGGGGGTATACGAGCGTCCCATCGATGGTAGGGAAACGAAGGTGTTTCGGGACTAGTTCCTCGCTGTTCCAAGCAGCAGCAAGAAGGCTGTACATGGATGTATCATTTGACGTGTGGAACACATGGTTTTTTCCTTCTCGCAATTCCTCGCCTTTCCGGATTGCGGCCCATATCTCAATAGGGAGAAGGGTCACGGAGAGTTCTGTGGTAGGGTCGTAGATGTGGAGCTCAAAATCCGGTTCCTCGCCGTAGGTAAAGTTTTTGAGTTGGTCCCAGAGGATCGGTTTAGTGACGACTTGGCGATCGGTGATATATCTGTCGCTGAAAGGGACAGGAAGGGGAATGAGAATGTTGGGCTTAGTGTGTTCGTCAGGCGATGCGATGGGGGAGGAGGTAGGTTCTTTTGGCATTGATGGCAGTTCGGGACTGACAGTGGGCTTGATGCCGAACATGGCGTCCAATCCGTTGGGACTGTTGGGTGCAGGGATTTTGCTCATGTCGAAGAGAGCGGAGGAGCCGTTGGTGGACATGTGGTTGGGGCAAAAGGGAAAGAGGGGTCGGAGGTATCTAGCAATAGTTGTGTCTGGAAAGAACAACGAAAGGAGATCGTGCTGTGGGGTGACGATTGGGAGTGGGCGTGGTTTAAGTAGTTTCTCCTGTGGGTCGGTTTTGGGGTATCCCGAAGTTGTAAGGGGACACTCCTATTTTCTCCTATTCCCCCTGTCCCGCCCCCTTCCTCCTCGTTCCTTTCCCCTTTCCTTCATTCCCTTTTCTTTCCTTTTGTCCCCTTACCTTTCCGCTTCCCTTCCGTTCACTCCCTTTGCATCCGAGCCCCGTCCGGTGACTCCGAAGTCTTCCCGCACTTCGGACTCGCCTCAGACTCGCTCGGACGCTTCGGACTCGCTCGGACTCGTAGATACACTTCAGGGCTCGTCCGGGCTACCTCTATCCTCCTTTCCCACTTCATTACTCCTTGTCCCCACTTCCCCAGGTCGCTGGCACGACTCCTGTACATTCCCCTTCCACTTCATTATCACATGCCCCCTCGTACCTTGTGATATTCGTTCGTACCTGTGGCTGGTGTACTGTACAGTTACCCTTCATTCCTCCCACGCTACTACAGTATATACTTCGCTTCCTAGCATGGAGAATCCTTATCCTGTTCTCTTTGGATTCTCCCTCTGCTAGGTGAGCAGCTCTCTCATGTATTGTAGTTAGTCTTATTCATTTCTTTGGATTCTCCCTCTGCTAGGCTTGCACTGTACGGCTATCTTGAGGTTGCCCTTACAGAAGTGTTGAGCGAGATGGAGGCCAGCAAGACTTGAGGGTCATCTGGGGGCGTTCCCGTTCCGGTAGGGAGGTCGGTGATTCCCGCAATTCCCTGGGTGTCTAGGTAAGACTGCAACGCCTGTAGATGCGAAATTTTGTCAAAGGGCATCCAGGTCTTGTCACCAGATTTCCACTTAATCTCGAAGAGGGCCTTGCTCCCTTTTCCGGTGTGCGACACTATTTCCTCAACGGCCCATTCAGGGTCAGAATCGTCGATCTCAAAGACTTGGGTGTCCAATCGTCCGGGGAACAGTCGGTCATCGTTGGGTATGTGAATGCGCAAGAGAGATGCATGGAATGTGTTGTGTATACCCCGTTGTCGTAAGCGGGGGGGAGTTCAACTTCAAATGTTTCGTTGTGGAAGCTCCTTACAATGGGATAGGGTCCGATGTATTTAGGCAGGAATTTCCTTACAAGCCCTTTCGGGAAGCGGATGTTTTCTGTGGAGAGATACACTAGATCGTGGACTTGGAATGGCACTTGTCGCCTGTGATTATTGGCAGATCGAGTTTGCTTAACCTGGGCGGCCAGGATGGAGTCGTGAGCTGACATGATGGCATTCTTTAGCTGCTGGGCGAATACCTTGACTCCTGGGTACTCAGTGGCCTGGGAGGAGTCCCAAATAAAGGACCGCGGCATGCGTCTGGTGTTCAAGAAGAACGGGGCGAACCCAGTTGAGTCCGACCGAGCCAGATTGATGGCGAATTTGATTGCTGGGAGCTTGGTCACCCAATCCTTCTGGTTGGGTCCAATGCATTGTCGAATCATTTGGGTGATAGTACGATTAGCCCGTTCGGTGGATCCATCTGACTGCGGGTGGTAAGCACTTGACATTCTCAGTTTCGTGCCTATGAGCTCGTGGAGCCGTTTCCAGAAGCGGCTCGTAAATAAAACATCTCGGTTGCTGACGATTGACTTGGGCAGACCATGATGCTTATATACTTCGGCGAATATGAGTTCGGCGACATGTCGTGCAGTGTAGTTTGTTCGACTTGGAATGAGGTGTACCATAGCCGTGAGGAGGTCTATAACGACTGTGATTGAGTCGTAAGCCGCGTCTCGATCCCTCGATTCCGGCAGTGGTCCCACGAAATCAATTCCTATAGCTTCCCAGGGGTGTTCAGCTACAGGGAGAGGGTGGAGGAGGCCATAGGGCCGTTGGTTATTCGGTTTACTATGTTTACATGTCATGCAGGTATCACAGTAAGTTTGGGTATCGTGCACCATTTCCTTCCACCAGACGTGGTCACGAAGGTAGTCCAGGGTCTTCTTTGCCCCTAGGTGTGCTAATAGCGAGTGTGCTTCTGCTATGACGATTTCTCGTATGTTCCTTCCTCTGACAAACAGGTGGGGTATGCACAGCACGCGGCGTCCTTGGTGGTTGAGGTAAACGAGTCCGTTTTCAATAGAGAAGTTGCGAAACTCGTTGGGTTTCTCTGTGATACCTTTGAAGGTTGGGTCGTCGGAGTAGCGATTTCGAATTTCCGCGAGTAGGTTTATGCCCTCCGAGGCTTGTCGGACAATGTCCACCAGGTTATGTGGTGTATGTGGTGGTTCGTTTGGAGGTGATAGCGTGGTGTTTGTTTCTGTGGTACCTCCTGATTGTAAGGGCAACCTCAAGATGGCCGACAGCGCAGGCCTAGCAGAGGGAGAATCCAAAGATAGTGAATAAGGCTAACTACAATACATGAGAGGGCTGCTCACCTAGCAGAGGGAGAATCCAAAGAGAACAGGATAAGGATTCTCCATGCTAGGAAGCGAAGTATATACTGTAGTAGCGTGAGAGGAATGCAGGATAACTGTACAGTACACCAGCCACAAGTCCGAACAAATATCACAAGGTACAAGGAAACATGTGATAATGAAGTGGAGGGTAAATGCACAGGAGTCGTGCCAGCGACTTGGGGAAGTGAGGGCAAAGAGTAATGAAGTGGGGGAAAAGGATAGAGGTAACCCGGACAAGCCCCGAAGAGTATAGATGAGTCCGAGCGAGTCCGAAGTGTCCGAGCGAGTCCGAAGTGTCCGAGACGAGTCCGAGCGAGTCCGAAGTGTCCGAAGTGCGGGAAGACTCCGGAGTCACCGGACGCGGCTCGGATGCGAAAGGAGTGGGTGGAAAGGAAGTGGAAAGGAAAGGGAGCAAAAAGGAACGAAGGGGAATGAAGGGAATGTAGGTAAGAGTCCATGGAATGAAGAAAAGGAGAGAAAATAGGAGTGTCCCCTTACACTGATGGGTACCCAGGCGCTCCTTCCCAATTTAGAAGGTTGGGTGCTGTTGCGGAGTTACCGCGGTCATTGCTTGTCGTCACCCGTTTGGCTGGAGGTAGCTTGATAGTGAGTCTCTTGGACTCTGCTTTGTCGCTGTCTTTGATAGCTTTGCCAGTCCTGCCCTCCTTTTGTTCTCCAGGCGGGAGGAGGACGAAACGTTTGGTACTCCTGCGTTGCGCAAAGTCCGCGCTGGACTCGACCCTGGGCGGTGTTTGAAGGGCGTCTTTTACGTCCTTCGTTGGTTCCCTGGCACTGGCTGTCGTTTGACGTGGTTTCGAAGCCATCATGGCTTCTAATCCCACAAGTATGGGCATCACAGTTAACGTGGTGTCGTCCTCTTTTCCTTCAACCACATCAAAATAAGTGTACTCGCTGCTGGCACGTACGGTCCCTGGTGCGTCGTTGGAGTAGATGCGAGAAAGTGCATCACTAACAACATTCTCTACCCCAGGGATATAGACTGGCTGGAAGTCGAACTCGCCTATCTTCTCCAGCCATCGTGCTTGTTGTCCCGTCAGCGTCTTCTGATTTAGCAGGTGTATTAGGCCCTTGTGGTCCGTTAACCAACGAAAAGGGACGCCTTGCAGGATATTGCGGTGTCTAAGCATGGATTCGATACCTGCGAGCATTTCGATTTCGTGCACTGCATAGTTTTGCTGTGCAGCGTTCAGTTTGGCGGAATAGAACGCCGCTACTTTGGCGTTTCGCCAGTCGTCGCCTTGCGCTATGACTCCTGATATTCCGGTGGCGCAACCATCCGTTATTAGCCAAACTTGAGGTGAGTCCTTGCCATATTCAAGAGGTTTGCGATGATGATCACGCCAGGCATGTAGCCGTTTCTTTACATCCTTGAAGGCTCGTTGGTGGGTAAATTCCCATCGAAATGGGACGGTATCCCCCGTGAGGGAAGACAAGATGCCCATCGGGATCCTGACCCCTTCAATGTTATCCGAGAGATACCCAACCGCTCCCAAGAATCCCTGTAGTAGGTCACGGTTCGTTGGTGTCTTCCAGGCCAGGATAGAGTTTACCTTACTGGGGTCCATCTTTATTCCTTCGCTGTTGACTATATGTCCTAGGACGCTTAATTCCTCAACGAGGAACCTCATCTTTTTTTCGGACAGATATAGCTGTTCGCGTTGTAGGACATCAAGAACTTGTTTCACATGAGAGATATGTTTACTCAATGTATCGGAGTAAATGTAGATGTCGTCTAGGTATACGTCCATGAAGACTCCGATAAAGGGGGAGAATAGATGGTTCATTAATGCTTGGTAGGTCGCTGGTCCATTACAGTCCCCCTGTTGTAGTACTTCACTGACGATGTTCCCGTTAGGGGTTGTTACGGCCGTTCGTTCTACATGTTCAGGTACAACTCGTATTTGTTCATATGCGTCACAGCCATCTAATGATGATACATACTTATGTTTTGCCACTCGGCGTAGTATCCCTTCAATGTCGGGTAATGGGGACGTCATTTTACGTGTGTTAGCATTTCGTTCACGGAGGTCAAAGACGGTGCGAAGGAGGGTTGTCCCAGGTTTGTAGATTAACAACATGGGCACGGTATTACTTGCATTGGTGATCCTCCAACGTCCTGACTTAATATACGCTGCCCATTTCTCATTCCACTGTTCTCGTAGGGGATCAGGACAGCGGGCAGGCCGCCAGTGGTAGACTTTGTTTTCGTCAATCAGCGGGATTGTGTGGTTGATGTCCCGTAGTGGGGGGAACGGAGTATCTGCGGCACGTAAGCATGATGGTTTAGCATAGTCAGTTAAATGCTGACGTGCCTTTTCCAGGTTACTTTCAACCAGCTGAACCGATTTCGAAGAGAGCTTAGTCACCCCTTCGCCGTTGAGGGGCTGGGGTGTGTTAGAGCCTATGACAACGTGAATGGGGTTAACTCCCAAGGTAACCTGGTGTTGAAACATCCAAGGCGTACCTAATATTACGTCGTAGTTGGCAATATTGGCCACGTCAAAGTATCTGTCAGAGATGGAGTTTTGGTACGTGAGTTTGACTTTACACCCAAAGTTGATTTTAGATCGGGATCCCTGGACTGCCAGCTGGAGAGCTATTGGCGTTTGGAGCTCGATTTTTCGCAGACCCAACTGCTCGACTACCGTTGTGGACAAGAAATCTCCTAGTGATCCGGAGTCTAGTAGAGCGCGTACTGGGTGTCCGTTTATGTGGACCGTCACTACGATGGGTTTGGGGATAATCCGGGTTGCGTCCTTGGTTACTGCCGCATTTCTTTGTAGGGCAGCATAGGTTCCTCGCTCGATTTGTTGTCCGTATAGATTGACTGCGTTGATGAAGATATTGGTGCCCCTGTCGAGGTTGGTCCAGGGGCTAAGTTCTACGCTCGGATTCTTGATACGATCTTCGCCATATAGGGTGTGGATCATATCGAGGTAAGTGTCTTCTCCATGTTTAGTTGATTGCTGACTGGATAAGTTTGTTAGTCGCTTATTGTACCACCCGATCAAGTTGAACCATTTGTTGGCCAGAAGCGTGCGGGGAATCATGATTCGGAGATCACGATACTCATCCTCTATGAAGTAATTATCTGGGTCTTTGACATGGTATCCGACATTAAACCTGGCGTTAGGATGATCCAGGTTGAACTCCTTGTCTCCGCAAAATGGTGTGTTACGTTGGAGATGGATAATGGCGGCTTCCCGGAGGATGTCCGGGATCGGTCCTGGGCTGATCAAGTACGATGCCTGGCTTTTCGCAAGTCCAAAGAATTTGCAGCATTGTACGGCATACCAGTGAGGAAAGTTGAAATCAGGGTCCCAGAGAAGGTGATACGGTATGGGAGTTCTCCGATTTTTCTGCCATCGGTCGGTGATTAACGCATCTGAGTTAGATATTCATTTGATGGAAAACCTGATGGTGGTTAGCCCTCTATAGTGCCACCTGGGTTGTGATGGAAAGGGGTATTCCACATCCCCTGGGAAGCCTATTGCCTTACCCAGGTCTTCCAACGCGGCTCGGTTTGCAAGCAATGCTTGGTCCCCCATGGGGACATACTTATCCCAACTTCGTGGCAGTACTGGAGGTCTCAAGAGACTGTCAACTATATCAGCCTTAATTCCTGCCAGATCGTTGATGATCTCAGGGTTCGCGTCATCGTCTAGACGAAGGTGTGTAGCGTTGAATTCTAATTCGTGCAGGACTTCCTCAGCTTGGTCTGTTAGTTTCTCGTGGTTTTCGAAGTCAATATCAATGGCATGGGATGGAATACCCGGAGGGCGACCACCGTTTGGAGATTTTACTGAGTCCAATGAAGGGCAATCTTTGGACATATGGCCTTCCCCTTTGCAGCGGAAGCACTTCCCGGTTCTTCGGAGCTCATCGAGTTCTTTCGTGGAAAGGGTCGTGGGGAGCCTGTTTTTCCCTTTGTCCGTTCGGTTGTTGGGTTCCTTTGGGCGTGAATCCCTTTTCCGTGGAGGGGGGTTCTGGTTCCCGCTGGAGGAGCTACCAGGAGTACTCCTGTTCCTTTTTCCAGGGTCGTTTCTGAATTGGGTAGACCTATTGCCTTTTTGTGATTGGTGCTTGTTGTCAGGTTTGTCCCCTGTTTCTCCTGTTTGTCCAGGGGTTTTACGGTTATGGCATCCATATCGAACGCTTTCTACCATTTCCAGCATTTCGGCTGCCGCGACCACATCTACCCAGCTGGACACGTTTGGGTTCAGCTTTTCCCGGTAAAGTTCGGCACGAATATAGGCTTTCATGCCACTCCACAATTTAACAACGCGTTCCTGCTCGCCAATTGTCCCCACAATTTCGAATTTTTGTTTTAGGATTGCGGCGTAGTCCTTAACAGAACGGGTGCCCTGAGAAAAGGAATCAATTTCCTGTCTGGTCTGTTCAAGGAGATCGGCAGGAAAGCAGGCATCAATTAATCCTTCAAAGAATTCATCAATCGTCCATTCAGACATGTTCAGGGACACTTGTTGGGCGTAGAAATCATACGCTGCTCCTTCTAGGAACGATGTGATCGTTCGGATCCAATATTCTTCGTCTACTTCCCCCTGTTCAAGATAGGCAATGCTTTCGGTCATAAACCGGTATACGAGTGTCAGGTTAGCTTCCCCGTTGTATCGTTTGGGGGGAACCGGTTTCAACAGAGATTTTCCCTTTTTCTTAGCGTGTCGTTTTTTCTTGGAGCGCTTTTTTCGTTGAGCGTTCCGCGAGGAGTCAGATGATCCATTAGAGGATGACGCGCTGGTGCTGGAAGACTCGCTACTGTCATCAGGGTCCTCAGGCCGGTGGTGTTTGCGATCCGCTAGACTTTTCAAAGCCTTTCCAACGAAACTTCCAGCGGGAATCTGCTGGCTGGGCAAGTAATTTGATTTTCGAGAGATTCTCGGCTCAACTGATTTCTGTTTTGCCTTTTTGGTAGATTTCTCGATGTGATCGCGAATTCCTTCGGTGACCGGGGTGCGTGATGAACGAGTGAGCCGTCGTAACTGATTATTTTCATTCTCTAGTTCCGCCATTCGCTGTTTCAGCAATACAACATCCGGATCAACGGCAGGTGGGTTAGTTTGGTTGTTCCGGGTTAAAGCCTCAGGTTCTTGGAATAACTTTTTATTCTTATTTCGTTTCAGAAGTAAATTATACAGCTTCAACGCTTCAGCTTGGGCTTCTGGGTCCAGGTTTTCTCCGTCGAAATCAACATCTCCCCAGTTGCGAGGATCGGGGTATTTGCCTTTATCACCAGAAGGTTCGATATTCAGCTCGATTCTTTGTTCAGGAACATCAGGGTCGCTCGATCTTAGCAGGCGCTCACGACGTTCCAGGATTTCCCTCTGGGAGTTTATTAGGTTTTCATATGCCAAATCAATTGTATTGTTGGAGGATATTGGACTAACACCGGGTCTTAGTCTATCTATCGAAGGCGCACTATGGCGACGGCGTCCTCTACCAACGGGGATCCACTGTCCACCGTTGTCTGGCTCATTGACCTCATCCTGAGGTTCAATGTTTCTTGCTATTCCTGCATCAGGATTAGCGGCGTCGTCATGACTCATTCCACCGTCGGCAACATTGTTGCCAACACGTGAAGCATCAGCTGCACTCTGATTTGCGGCTGGTATGCGTGCCCCAGCAACATCAGCGTATGATCGCTTGTTGTTCAGGGTAGAGGCTCCAAGGGTCGGAGATGGTTCTAGAGAAATGGGGTCAGCATGCGGGGAGGAAAGTTCGGACTCGCCATTGCTAGGCGCAGCCTGGCTGGCGGTCCTGTTGCGCAGAGGGTATCTTGACATTGTTTCAAGTATCGAGTATAGGTTCCAATCAAAAGACTAGAATTTTGAGTCGGGTGCCGGAGGATTCTCAGAGGGCCAATCTGAGGGGACCAAGTGGCGGGGAATTGAGATGTAGTTTGTTGACGGTTAAGACGACGTTGAGAGGTTTGGTTCTGTCAAAAATATGTAACGCTAGCGGGATTTCTCACGGTAGCGCTACACGGAGCAAGTATGAGATGGAGAGGGAGTAGAGTTAGTCCTCGAGGTGACAGGTGTAAACTGTGGTTATTCAAGGGAACTCTGCCCCATATCTACATACAAGCTGGGTACTTATAGGAAATACGGGTGGTCCAAATATGAGCAAAGATTAGGAGAAAAAGGGGGATAGGGTGTAGTACCGAATAAGGAAGTAAAGTGACGCCCTAGAATTAGGCAGACGTTACACCCGGAAACTACCAGCGCAAAGGCTCGAAGGAGGTTGAGAGATGTCAAATGTTGGTCATACTCAGAGGCTTGACTCTGATTGCGCGGAACAAACATCAGCAGCAGCACATCAGATGCCTCACCTCGACGTCAGTTTCTCCGGACATTGCGCACCACCGCAAGCGGATCCACACCACCAAGACAAGCGAAGAGATGGAAGGCGTGGAGGGAGGTGTGACAAGCAGCTTCAAGCACCTGAAGGTGTAAGCTCACACCAGTCGGTAGAGCCAGTCGTCCGAGCGGAATAAAAATTGATTGAAGTGTACGGTAGTGTATTTATTTGTGTTGATCAAACAAGTACGAACATGAGACTCGACAAGGTCGTGGATCGCAGTCGAAGGGGTTTGTCAAAAGAGCGGCCAACAGTTACGATGCGGCGCCAAAACAATAATATAAATGCGAGGCGCTCTCATTTTTACGTAACGAGAGCAATATTTCAAGCCAATGAGGAGACGGGGACATTTTTTTTGGAAAAATAGAGACAAATAACGAAGCAACCAATCAAGACCCGAATAAACCGGGGTTAGCCAATGAGTGGCCTCGAAAGTGTGCCTGTACCAGCGCCTAAAACAAGAACGTACAAACGAAAGCCTCCATTTCATTTCGGTCTCGTAACCAAGAGTCATGCTCAAGATCCATCCGTGCATTCCTTCTCGTGCGTTACCCATTCTCGATATCGTTTTCAACCCTAAATGTAGCAGCATCGCGATAGGTTCCGAGAAGCTAGATCTTTATCATCGACGGCTTCGACAATCGAACTTTGTCCATGGGCGCAATGGTTGCTTTATGTGCGCCACAGACCGATTACTGCATACAACGGATCAGTGGTCGCAATCGCGAACTCGTTGTGTCGTCTCTATGCAGAAGCCTTGAAGAATGCACACGGTAACACAGGTAGCGCTCCTACGCGGGCTACGCAATCCCACTACATAAAAGACATAAACTTCTTCCACCACAACGCCTCTCCCCTCGGAGTAAACATTCGGAGATGCACCGGGCACCAGCAGCCGTCTTCGCAACTTCGCCAGTCTTTATTGATTTTCGTTCCTTGACCGTTCCTTGACTTCTCAGGCAGTCCGCTTTTTGGCATGAATGATGGCTGAAAGGCGTTCGAGCCTGGTTCTGGCCGTGCCGAACTGGGGGCCATCTGGTATTTAACCCCTCGTTGGGTAGATGCAAGGCAGCACTTTACGGTCTTTCAATGTTCGCCCTCAAATTCATTGCTCTTGCTGTTCTCGCCTTCCTTGTCGACTCCAACGTCGCGTCTCCCAATGTAAGTCTATCATAATCCAAAAAAAATGCGTCCTTGCTCAATTCATTTCCGTAGCTATCTCGCCGCGCAGCCCAGGCGTGCACATCGTCGAACGTTCCCCGATTCAACCCCCTCGCAGTATTCAGGACTCCTCCCGCATCGGGATCGCCGACGATCCCCATCCGTATGATTGACGCCCTCACAATCCCTCACATCGGCTGGGGCATCTTCTCAGCAGGCGGCTCTAGCAGGTGGCTCTTCTACAACCTCCAGAACGGCGCGATATTCCCCATCGGCTCGGCCCCGTTCCCCGCACCCGTCTCTGTGTCTCTCGTCACCGGCGAATCGCCCCTGTTCGTGTCCACCCAGTTCCCGCCTCCGGCGTTCACGGGATACTGTTCGGCGGTATGTCTTTCGTGCTTCGTTCTTCGTATGGGTATGGGGCGATGGGCTGATGTCTGGGGTTTGGGGTTTGGAATCGAATAGGCTGATCCCGCAGGCGGACCGGATCTCTTGACAGTGGGGGGCCAGTCACTGTGGGCCCTTTGTCCCAATACGACTGTTGGCGGGCGAAAGGACCTCGTATGGTCCCCCGTAGCCAACCACGCACACTATTCGCTGCCGACCTGCCAGGAGGTCGATATCCAGATGATCTCAGCTTGAGCGTCTCCGCAAGGCGCTGAGCTAGTTCGTCTCGTTGCTAAAGGGAGTTGCTTTACGTAGAAGACGATTGTATTTTGGTATGCTCCAAGGTCCGAGCAGCTTGAATGTATGCTCTTTCTCCGGTCAACGGCACCGACCCATTTAGCGTGCCAACGTGTGTGAGCCCATCTCCCTTTGTCATCTTCTTTCAACGCGTCCCAACACAGTATACGCTCCTTGGACCAAACTCTACTGTCACGCTCACGATTACTAACTTGGACAGTTGGGATAGCGCCTCTTAGTTGTGGTTTTTGCAACTATGGCTGTAGGCAGTAGCTAGTCTCGATAAACGGGTGTTCTCAGCTGGCTAGAAGTACTCAGATTTTGCAATCCGCGTTATATGACCATGCTCCATTGTGTATACTACTCCACCTGATTACACATCTACTTCCTACTTCCTAGTATTTAACGGTAGTAGTACTTCACGGCAAGCTGTGGAGTACGGTACGAGCCATGCTACTTCGTCATATCAAACCTCCCTTCCCTACTGCACACCGACATATTCTCCATCCATCATATCTAGGCAATTTTGTTTCATTAGGGGGTAATCATATCAAGTATTCATTATCCAAGGTCGAAAGGGGAAAGGGAGGGGGCTCGTGGAGGCACTTATGCAGCGCCGGTGGCAGCAATACGAGCTTGAGCGTCTGCCGCGGTGGAGCACGTAATCGACTGCAATAGAGATCAGCATTGCGTCTCCCTGGAATCACGGCGGACTTACAGTTCCCCTTGAGTTCACGAGTGGCAGCGCGAAGCACTGAGTCCCTCCAGCACACCCAGTCAGCGCAAACTTGCCACCGACACACTGTCCGAATTGCCCGTTGACGCAAGCTTGCTCGCCGTCGTTACAGGGAGACGTGGCGGTGAGGCCAGCGAATTTTGCGTTGAGGGCAATGGCGTCCTGGCCGTTTGCTAGGGTGAATGATTTGGCGTTGGCAGCCGGGGCCGCAGCGGCTGGTGGAGCAGCGGCTGGTGGTGGAGGGGGTGCAGTGCCTTGACCTTGCCCAGCGAGACGCACATCGGGTGCGTTAGCGACATCATCAGCAGCACCGCCTGCCTTCGCACCGGCACCGGCGTTAGCTGCGCCAACACCAGGGTCTTTGACCAACGTGTTGAGCTGGATACCATCCGGGACCGGGCCGTCCTCCTTCGCAGGGCACGAGCCAGGGGGGTTCACAGCAGACAAGCCGAGCGGGAGATTCCCGGTCTGGTTGCCGCTGAATTTGGTGAAGTCAGAGCCAGCGAACTGGCAGTGGAAGAGCCCCGTAAGCTCCGCGTTCTTGGGAGCCTGCTGGCAGTAGGGCACTTGCAGCGAGTCGGGCTGCACACAACGGCTTCGGCTTAGAACTAGAACGAATGAGAGTGAGATTGAGTAAAGGTACTGACCGCGTTCCTTGGCTGCTGGACGAACAGCTGCGCGAGCCTGATCATCTCGGGGTCGTTGTTCAGCGATTTGGCGAGATCGACCATCGAGTCGGCGGCGTTCTGCTGGTCGCAGTTGCCGCCTGCTGCCAAGAGCGAGGTGAAGGCTGTTTGGGAGATGGGGTTGCATTTGCCGGCGCCCCCGGCTTTCAGCTGTTACGATGACGTTGAGTGAGATGCAGGCATCGATATATGGGGAGGAAACGTACACAAGCCTGCTCCCACTGAGCAGTCGATTCAGCGATAGATTGGGCGATGCGCTTCTGCATGTGCACAGGCGCAGCAGAAACGAGGGAAGCCAACGCGGACAGGGCGAAGAATGCGTTGAAGTTGATGTAGACCATGTTGAATGAGGAACACTTGAAGATTAAAATGAAAGTAAGGGGTGGCGATGAAGAAGAGAAGAACGAGAGGGGAAGGTGCTGAGTTAACGGGACAAAGGTGTATTTACGAAGAAAATGAAGTCGCGAAGGCGGAGAGCAACCTGGCTCAAAAGAAGGAAGTATGTAAATAAAAGAGTAGGAGAAGAAGTGAAGTGAAGAGGAATGGAGGGGATGAGGATATTTGGATTCGGAGCGTCGTATTTATATCAAAGATTGCGCGACCATATGGTGTAGTACAGTGTGGCATGACGAGTATACGGCTGAGTGGTAGGCAACGCAAAAGTAGACATCAGAGAGACTGAAACAAGGAAAACGAGGAACTGCAGCCTACAGATCATCTGGCCCCCTCTAGTCTCCTCTGGGTAATCAATATCATTGCCGTATTGGCGACCATCGACTCAGGATTCCTTGGACGGGGAGCCCTCAGAAGTCGCAGCAGCGATGCACACTCAGATGGTTGCCGTTGACGGTAGAGATCTTCGAGCAGCATCAAGTATCAGCAAGCGATCAAGCAGGAAAAGTCGACCCACATCAGGTAAAGATAATGGCATACATGAGTTGTACCTCGTGCCTTTGATGGCTTTCCAATACCATCGGAGGATTCGTCGGCATAGCGTCTTGCTTCGCGACGACGAAACTTATTCGTATAACCGCGAGTGGGATCGACATGGAGTAGCCGTAGTTCCAAGTGGTGGCGGCGATATCAATCAACATGACGATGTGATGATGGAGTTGGGATAATCGACCAGAACAACCGAACAACCGAAACGTTTACTTATCCACGAAGGAAAGACCGGGGCGACTGCCGAGCGATCAAGCGCATGGACGTGGCGGCAGCAGTTCCTAGCATTCAGCATCTCGGCATTTGAGGATTCAGTGATTCAATCATCGTTGGGCAATGAACGTTTGAACTATGAGAGGTACAATCTTTGACTGGTTCCGTTCGATACGCCATGATGCGGTGGATATCATCTACTTAGTGTCGCAAAGATAATCAGGACCCTAGGCTCTAGAATCGACAGGTCACTTACTTACACGCAACATATGATGAGTCTGAGAGATCAGACATCATGATGCGAACTCAGGAGTCAGCACGGTGCGGACCTATCTCGACGCAACATCTGAGCAATTCGACAAAGCCATGCCGAGCATCATGCATGCACATGGACGTGTACACGACATCATTCGTTTGCCCCGAGGAGCTGACAGGCGTGCTGGAAGATTTTGACGAGGGGCAGTAGAATGACCCACTGTTTCACCCTCTGTTAGTTACCCGAACGGTATCCTTGACAGTGGGGGGTACTCACGGAGCATACACTGTAGCGCGTAGGAAGGAAGGAAGAGAGATGCAGACGCAATTGAGGCTGCACGTGGGGGCTCGAATTCCTGAGTCTGAGTCGCAAAATAATGATACGGAGGATGCTAACAACCCTATCGGCCTAACATCTAACGTCGCAGCCAACACCAACTGAGCCCAGCGATCCTTTCAGAATACTACATCTGCTATCAGCCTTTTTTACGCGTTCGCCAGGGGACACGTCGGGTGACACGCCTCAAGTTGCGCAGCACTGAAAAGCGTGATATTGACACCTTAACGAGACCTACCACACCTAGTTAGCCGTTAACGATACGAACCATTGGCCGGAATAAACACTCACGAAGGCACCAACTTCAGGTCCAGAGCTCCAGGGATTGAGTTCACCAAGCCTAACGCTGATTCGATTATGTATTTCCACGAGTATTCGTCCAAGCTCCAGTATTTACAGCAACCAGCATGCTCATACTGCATGGGACAGAAGCGAATCCCGGGCAATATTGAAACAACTTGCGAACACTAAAGAAATGAGAATATCAGGAGAAGTTGGCGCTAAGCATAGAAGACGAACCTATAGATCTCACCATAAGTGAATTATTGGTCCCCAGGGAACATCAAAACCGATGAGAGTCGCTGATATGGATAATGGAGAGGAAGACGCGTGGCGAGAGTCACACCTGTGACTTGGGCGCTTGTGAGACTCGACTTGGCAACCTTCTACCAACAACAACAGAGGACATATCGCATTCGTTCACCTATGAATGTCTGCAGATGAATCTAGACGCTCGCTTTAGCAACGGGTTGGATTGTCACCGAGGTAGAGAGATGAATCTCGAACACGTAGTAAACGGTGAGTCTCGACACCACAACTTGGAGGTGAGCTAGGCCACGGCGTTGAAAGCAAAACTACGAGTTTTACACAGCAAGAGAGGCACTTGTCGTCGGTAACATTCTGATTCGGCTTCCAAGTGGTTGCTACAGTAGCCATAAAGCGAGATGTGCGAGGTTGCTTGAGCGGCAATAAGTGTCTTATTGCAGCCGGGGTGAACATGATAGTTCCGTGCGAGGGGGATATTTCGAATTAGGATGGCTATCTCAAGACACAGTTGAAGATAGGACGAGACTTCGGAAATCGGAGTAACAAGAGGCCCCCCTCAATGATAATTGCGCTGACCATCCCACGCAGCGAAAGAAGAGTGGTAATTGGTGATTTTTGTCATTTTGTTATACATGAGTATTGAGTAGTGTTAGTGGCCGCGCCAATGCTATCCTTGAGTATCGATATTGAAGCGGTCTGAGATTCATATTGACCTACGCCGCAATTCAACGAGTTTACTCTATGCCTCGAATCCACTTATCCTCAAGAAGGTCCTTGGCCGTAGCACGATCTTCGGGGTTCAAGCGCAGGCAGCGTTGAACGAAAGCCCCCGCAGCGAAACATTCTTCATCAGACAATATTTTGTGTTCAGCGATGAGCTCTTGTATGGGCCAACGCCCAAGAGTCGGCTCCTTCTTCAGTTCACCTGGATCAAAACCGTTGACGTATACCGAAGACGATCAAAGAGACCACACCGACAGTTGCTGTTGAAGTACTCCCCGGCTAAAGGGCATATACTGAGTTGAGTCGGTTCAAATTCTTCGCACGCGTGGAACATCATTTGATATAGCAGGTTCTCAGTCTCCGTCAAGCCGAAGTCATCGTAGGTTCTATACTGGAAGAGAGTTTCGTTGGTGATAAGTTCGTACGCCTAGCAGATGATTCAGCAAGTAAGATCACTGATGACGGGGGATACGAATCACCAAACATCCGAAAGACCATATGTCGGCCGGTGTATCCCACTCCCCACCCAGGAGGACTTCGGGTGCTCTCAAAAGGACAGGTGTGATGTTACAATGAGCATGCCGTTTGGAAGGGAGAGCTGGACTTGCATTGAGGGTCATGATGGCATAGATGGCGTCTGCGGCTTACCACAGCCAAAGTCTGCAAGGACATATGTAGCGCGCAGCGCCTCCTCTTCAGAGGGTAGTTTCATCGGTTGCGATACTGCAGATTTGACTACGCCATCGCTGGAAAGTTCTGGGGGGTTTCGGCGCGGCGGGTCTTCCTGGATCCATTTCTCGATGTCTTCAGTCGTAGCAGGCGTTGTAAATAAGACATTGTCGAATTTGAGGTCCGTATGGACGATCCCACGTTCGTGTGCGAACGCGATTCCACGGAGAAGGTGTAGGAGGATACGTTTAACTAGCGGAAGGGGGAAGGGGGAGGTCCGAGACTGGATGAGAGACCTGACGTCGCCCCCGTAGAGAGGCATTGTGAAGCAGAGGTGAGAACCTGCTGAGCCGCGGCCTTTCATCGTGAAGTACTCTAAAATGTGAACGCAATTCTCTGATACAGAGGGGAATGTAAGCCGTTTGAGTGCCTGTTCCTCCCATGCCATCTTGCGCTCGTGCAGGTCTGTCGCGTGGCCAGTCAGTACCTTGACGGCCACGTATTTGTTGAGTCTATTAATGGCTTCAATGTACGCGAAGATAGAGGAATTCATTAGGTCTTGCTCACACTTCGTTCCACGCAAGCCAAGTGCTGGAGTTCTTCCCCCAACCTAGCTTCCGAGTGATGGTGTAGCGTAAATCGTAGCCAATCTTTTCGCTAAATTCGAGCTGAGCCCAGCCGTAACCCTTTTCAGCGGGCAATCCAAGCCCTTCTGATTGAAATGAGAGGTCGACGACCTCCTTACCGTCAGCATCAAGGGAGAAATGTTGGTTCGTTGTGCGCTCCTCGCTCCTTGCTGCCGTGGTCGTGGTCGTGGACATGTAGCGGAATGCGTGGAGTCGAAGGGATCGTCTAGTAAGGGTACCAAGGATTGTCGTCAATCGCATCAAATCCGAACTTAGAAGCCTGGCGTTATGGAGCGGGAATATATGATGATTGCGCTGAATCACGTGTGCGTAAGTTCGTAGCTTTAGTGTGGCCATGTGGGTCCACCGTGGCGTGCGTGGCGTACCTAGTTGTAAGTGTTTGCTACAGACCTGGCGAATCACCAAGTAAAAAGTGGTTATTTATCTATATGGATAAGCGATTATGGACTGTCAGGCTATCAAAGTCATTGTAAACTAGTTCAACGGATTGTGAGATAGAGCCGCGCTGCTGAATTACAGAATAAAATGAGTCTTTATGACGAACCGCTCATTATCAAGGTCATAAATAATGCCCGAGCGTGACAAAGAACTAGTTACTGTGTAAATCGCCACACGTAGCAGAGTAAGCTGTCTGCTTTTGCTTCGGCTGTGGGAGGTGAATCGATTTTCGCGCAGTTTTCAGACGTACTTGGATGAGGCCACCAGGATTAACTTGAATGCAGTAGCAGAGGAGGCGGAGGCGTGCAGATGATGCGAAGAGGCGTTTCACGGTCCTAAGTATAAAGGTGTTGTACGTGCGAAGGGATACTCGTGTCGTGAATGCGAGGACTGGGAATGGTGTGTTCCCACCAAAAGACGAAGTAAGAAGGAACGAATGAACGCGATCCGAACGCCACGTGACGAACGGAACGGAGATGGAACGCGAACCAGACAGCGTGCGACTGCTGGACTCGACTTCACAACGCAACTGAGGGGGAAACTTGTTGTATTCATAGGTAAGCAAGTAGGTACTATATATACTGGTAGTATATGTAAGTAAACACACCAGTTCTGCGTGTGTAAGTAACTAAGATAATACCTAAGAAGGAGTGCAGCCGCAGCTGATGACGGACTGAAACAAGTAGTAAGCGAAACGATGAGATACGTACAATATACGGTGAATCCGGGCTCAAACAGGGTGCCAACCCTACAGTGTCGCTTTATAGTCGCTATGTCAGTAACAACCGGCCTTGAGAAACACCGAAACCTCCTCTACGATAACCCCAGCTCTCATCTCTACAACGTTCAACTTACGCAACATCGCAATCAGGCGGGGCAGCTCACTTAGCCAAGTAATCACTATGAAGATCAAATCAGCCTCCATTCCACAGCAGTATGGGACGACGAGAAGACTTACTCGAAGCAGCCAGAGATCCGTAAAGCAGCCTTGAATACCACCTTCAAGTACGCCAGAGTCTGTGGAGCCGACAAAGCAGGGGCAATGAAGACAGAGATACGGTACGTGGGTTCCGGTTTATACAAACAAAAATGTTAATGACTCCGATACAACCAGGGGCGGCTTTCACACTAGCTCGGAAAGAGATTCGTTCAAGCACCTGACTGTACGCTTCTTTGACAAAGACGGACGCCAAATGTACTTCTACCGCAAGTCGGACAAGTCGTTCTGGGATGTCCTCCATGTTCCCGAAGACATAGCGGCAAATAACGCAATTTGGAGGATCGAGGACGACTATGCTATTATCACTGAAGCTGAGTGCAGAGCGTAAGATATTTCTCGTATAGAGGACCCAATAGCTACTTACCGAGCAATCATAGGAAGAAATTGAACGTGTAGGAAGTGGAGTATCACATTCGTCTATTCTTGAGAGTCGGCTTTAGCTATATATTTGTAGTTCATTGTATTAATGGGGGTATGGGTGTGATGAATGTATTAATTACTGACGTGGTTCCGAAGAGAACAGGGGAGGTTTTGAACGCCAATCGTGCCACAGCTATGTGAGTACAGTGAGTGTTTGACGTTCATTCTCAACCCAGCATCCGGTGCAAAAGATCCGACAAGGGACCCACAGAGAGCGGAGAGGTTAATGCCCTTTCAATGAGACGCTCCTACGCAACGAGTAGCGAGTGAGGATTTTATATTCAACTTGGGAATTCGCTAGACATGATTGACGGTAGTGCAATATTCCGATCGTAAGATGCACCTACGCCACGAAGCAGGACGTCTATTCAATGCCCTGCAGCCACTCATCCTCAAGGAGATCCTCGGCTGTAGCACGATCCTCGGGCTTCAGGCATAAACAACGTTGAATGAAGTTCCCGGCAACGCGAAGTTCGGCATCTGGCATAACCTTGTGTTGGGAGATCAGGTCATGGATGGGCTGTATCCCCAGAGGTGGCGCCTTCTTCAGCTGACCTACACATACACGGAGGTTAGGAGACGTTCCGGTAGGGTATAGCAAGTTACACCTACAATCGGGGTTGAAGTACTCGCCCGCTAGCGGACAGACATTAAGTTGAGTCGAGTGAAATACCTCGCACGAAAAGATCATCATTTGATACAACAAATTCTCGTCTTCCGTTAGGTCAAATATCTCGAGGGTTCTATACCGAAATAGAACTTCGTTGGTGATGAGCTCGTAGGCCTAAGTCAAGATTTAGCACGTTGCACAAGATGACAATGGGATGGCAGCTACCAGACAACCAAACGACCACATGTCAGCTGGTGTGTCCCATTCCCCGCCTAGGAGGACTTCCGGTGCTCTCAGAAGGATGGGAGTGATGGTACAATTGGCGTGGTGTTTAGAAGGGAGAGCTCAACTTGAGATCAGTCTCATGAGAATACAAAGGAGTGCGTAGTGGCTCACCGCAACCAAAATCTGCAAGGACGTAGGTAGCGCGCAGCGCCTCCTCCTCAGACGGTAGTTTCATTGGCTGGGATACCGCAGATCGGAGCACGCCGTCACTTGAAAGCTCTGGGGGATTTCTCCGTGGCGGGTCTTCCTGGATCCATTTCTCGATATCGCTGGTCGTGGCAGGCGTTGTAAATAAGACATTATCAAATTTGAGGTCCGTATGGACGATCCCACGTTCGTGTGCGAAAGCAATTCCACGGAGAAGGTGTAGGAGGATACGTTTAACTAGCGGAAGGGGGAAGGGGGAGGTCCGAGACTGGATGAGGGACCTGACGTCGCCTCCGTAGAGAGGCATGGTGAAGCAAAGGTGAGAACCTGCTGAGCCGCGTCCTTTCATCGTGAAGTATTCCAATATGTGAACGCAATTATCTGATTCCGAGGGGAATGTCAGCCGTTTGAGCGCCTCTTCCTCCCATGCCATCTTGCGCTCGTGCAGGTCTGTCGCGTGGCCAGTCAGTACCTTGACGGCCACGTATTTATTGAGTCTATTAATGGCTTCAATATACGCGAAGATAGAGGAACTCATTGGTCTTGCTCACACTTCGTTCCACGCAAGCCAAGTACTAGAGTTCTTCCCCCAACCTAACTTGCGAGCGATCGTGTATCGTTGGTCATACCCAATCTTTTCGCCAAACTCGAGTTGCGCCCAGCCGTAACCCTTCTCAGCGGGCAAGCCTATCCCTTCTGACTGAAAGGAGAGGTCGACGACCTTCTTGCCGTCAGCATCGACAGAGAAATGCTGGTTCGTCGTGACAATGGGCTCTTCTGGTGCGAGGAGTATCGTAGACATGGAGCGAAATACGCGCAGTCGAAGGGGTTGAGAGACAACTTGGCGCGACTTCAGGGAAGATATGGACCTCATGAAGAGGCTGGACATTGGCCGGGACATCGTATCGATAGTGCAGCATTGCGTTGCGCTGACGTTCGGAGTGTTCGCCGTATGTTTTACGCCCACAAGCGCCTACATCACGGACACGTGCGACGCCTGGCAACTTAGCACGACGAGAAAAAAGTGAAGTTGTGGCGTCCTGATTGCCCTTCTTCACTGCGGCTATACTCGACATAAGGCGAGGTCCGCAAGGTCCCATGAATGGGGATGAAGGTCATGCTGCAAATAAGATGGCCATTTTCTTCGCTGGCGAACGCGACACAGTCGATAGGGGTCAGTCACGGTGGAAGGGGACAACTCACACGCGCTCATTGACATTTTTTCATCAGATGTGAGTACCATTTCGATCATGAACGATTATATATGGGACGTGTATCTACTGATTTGCCTGGTCTTCGGGTAGATTTCTTTGTGCAAGGCAAGGATATGCTCGATACAGCTCCCACTCGCGATGTTCCACGACCTCGACGCCCGGAGACGGATGTCTTGTAAAGGCCGCCGTTCCCGTGTATTCTACCACGCGAGGGCGATGATGCTGAGTACCATAACTCGAGGAAATGATTTGGGGAACGAAACTCACCATGCACGACGAAGTAGCGGGGAACGTCTTGACTTTCGCGGCCCTCATCGATCCGCGTCCCCACCTTCCCGCTATCGATGCACTCGAAGACCCGTGATCGCACCCACCCATCCGTCGTCGCCATGATATCGAGGCACCCCTTCCACCACGCCTCCACCGCACCCTCATCGCCGCTAGCAGCACCACTGACCTCAAGCCCATGGGTGATCAAGACCGGTGTTGGATTGCCGCATCGCAGCGACGTCGTCTTCTCCCAGTTCTCCCCCGAATCCAAGTACGCGCACGCGGCGAGGGTTCTGCGGTCGAGCAGCTCCAGGCGCTTGATCAGAGCGGCTTCCCTCGGACTGCGATGCGAGCGCAGGCGCGTGTACGCCTCGTCGCCGAACGCGGAGGTGCTGGCGATGTCGTAGAGCGCGATCCAGGACGGCGTGCGGGCATCCGATGCGCGGTATCGCGCGCCGGTAAGGAAGGCGGGCAGGTTGTTGAGCCGGAGCGGGATGTGTTCGTTGTTGTACCAATCTGCGGGGGGTGGAAGTAGGCAGACGGCTTCGTGTGCTCGATACGGAAGGACGAACCGTGGAACTCGTCCAGGGAGACCTGGGACCCGGGCTCAGACAAGACGGCCAGGAATCCTGCAGTCATGTGGTAGGGAAGTGCGATTGGAGGTGAATTGTGAATTGAGACGACAGTGGGTGGATGATGCACATCGTGAGAGTGACAATTAAGGAAATGACTTTAGCGCTGGTGAGCCCAGGTAACTACGCCAGTGACTAGTAAGTACGCCTGATGTACAGCTCAAGAGCGAGGGAACAGAGTAGGGGGATTTGGTGAACTGGGGTTTTCCTTATCGCCCAACCCCCACAATAGCCACTCGACACTCATTATACAAGGGATGTTTGCGATTTGGAGCATAAGTCCATTGTCCGAAATATTGGGAAACGGAAACTGTGATACCGAGTATAACAATCGCATGTATTGGACTTCGAAAATGTGAATGAAAATCAAGTATTCTATGTTTGAGCGAGGGGTAAGCAGTGCCACGGAAATAAGACAACACGGTGGCTCACATATATTTATCATGAGTGCGGCAGTGTTAAGCCCAGTTGGCTGGCACTGTCGTTGGCGGCGGCGGATTCTCGTTCTCCTCCTCTGATTTCTTCATCCGTCTACTGCACCAAAGACAGCAGCAAACACACAACAGGCACAAAGCCGCTATCGCTCCTATCCAAACGTTCGATACGCCTATTCATTCATGTGGTACGCCGGGGATCCGGAACTCACCAGCGACGATGCCGAGGACGATGAGGAGGAACTTCTTGCCCTTGTGCTTGAGCGCCGACGCAGCGAGCGCATGGGGTATGAACGCGCTCAGTGCGAATATGCACAGGAGCGTCAGTATGAAGGGCATAGAGAGGAGGCAGGAGAGAAGGCCGTCAAATCTCAATCATCGTGCCCTACCCAAAGTACCTGCTAGTACCACACGCGAATGGGGCCCGGGGATTTCAAGACAGCGGGTATTGAACTAGAGCCTTGCGCTAGGGGAGAATGGCATCGAAACCAGTCGTGGGGTGACCGTCTTGCGTGCGTGGGCTCGGTGAACGAATTCTCGGGCGGCGCGGTAGGCCGCAGAATTATGATCTTCAACGATGGAAGGTATTTGCACGCTCGTGGTCATTGGAAAAGTGTTTGAGGTGTTGTACTCTCCTGCAAAAGACTAGTGGATTCTAGTATGGAAAAGTGATGGTGTGAATGGAGCTAAAACGATTGGGTACCGGAGTGATTTCTTTTGGAGCCCACGTAATCTCCGGTCTAAATTTCTGCTCATTTGGGTCGAACTTGAGGGCTGCTTGAGCGCTGAGCTTGAGCCTTTGGACTTGCAAGCAAGAGTCCCGCTAGAGGTCCGGGTTCTGGACAACACGGGGGACACAGATTCGGATAGGAAGCTAGAAGGCTCAACGGGAAAGGAGAGAGGCGTTCTCGCCGGGTTCATACACACTGGTCGTTGATTCGGGGGACTTTCGGACATTTGGGATCGCAAACTTGGCTGAAATTGTCAAATTGAGTTGAAAACGCGTAACGGTCACAAGCCGATCATGATCGAACCGTAGCTCTGTCACGCACCCCTTTCTAGCCTATCCCCTCCTTTTCTTGTACCTGTAACACCATCATGCTGAGACTCTTCCTCGTGTGCTGCGGTGGCCTTGACAAGAACTGTGATATATGGCACAGTGTCAGGACCTGTGCGCTTAGCGGCTATGACCTATTCTTGACGGGACGCGTCTTTTGCGCGTCCTCGGCTTCATCATGGAACATGACGGACCTGAAGGTACATGTATGCGCCCAAGGTATCACACTGGCGAGAGGCTCGGCTTCGTTACATCAGATTTGACGACGTCAAGTGTCCCCAGTAGCGAACGACTTGGGTGGGATGATAGCTCAACGTCTGGCGCTTGGAGGAACACAAGAGAGACAAAAAGGAAGACGTCAAAGGAAGACGTGGCGGTTCATCACGATCTCGGCGCCGCCAGGACACCTCATGACGTAGCGATCCGTACTTGGACTTGTACACCGAACACTCCGAAGGATCAATAGGCAGTACTCTGGCACCTTGTCCTCGCGACACCGCTCAACCGTACTGAGGTCACGCGGTACGATCTAACCCGTAACTCTGTAAAGTAGTCAAGAGGGCATTAAGGGGAACTAACAACAGAGACGTTGAGGACTTTGCGCGTTGGCTTGTAACATGACACATCGTTAGGTCCAGATCTTGCAGTGTACATCTTCAAAGATGGGGCAAACAACGATGCATCTTAGAAAGTGTCGCATATGTCTATAGCTCAAGCATCTCCCATGTCTCCAACGCCCCCCCCCCCACACACACACTCTCTCTCTCACCGGCTCTTTATTTACTTTCTTCTTTCTTCGCAACCCTTCGGCTTTCCCCTTTCTCTTTCCTCCCTGCCGTCAGGGGAAACAGGAGGGTCTCAAAGTGGAAATCGATTGTGATCGTGCGAACTGGTCGCCGTATTACGCATTCGTATACTCGATTTCGACAACTCGCCCTCCTTCCACAATGTTTGCCGATGAACGACGCAGAAAGATCAATCTGGGCGGCGCATCGAGCGCACAGAGCCATGCCATCATCCTGGATCAAGCCAAAGCTCGAAGATTAGAACGCGAGGCGCTTCGGCGAAAGCAAGAGCAGGCGACTCGTATTCAAGCATGGTGGCGCGGCCAGAGGGAAGCCAGGCTCGTGAGAGCGAGGATGCAGGAGCTGTTCGCCCAGGATATGTTCTCGATCACGGGCTTGCGGTGCTTGGCTTTGACCTGCGATGAGACAGCGCTGGAGTCTTGGTCGACTGCAGTCAGTCAGGGTGCGTGCCACTCCGTTCTGTACCCCATATCAACCTGACTAGCTCTCAGACGGAGCCCTTGCATTTAGATCGGCGGCGGCACCTCATCAACACCAAACGAGCTGGCTAATCTTGATGCGGCAGATAACGCTGCTACTCCTCAAATCGGTCGCAAATTCGCCTCGGTGCGTAGCTCGATAGCCTGCCGGTTATCCGTGGCACTTACTGTGAACCGCGCAGACTCAATCGCTCAGTTGTGCATCTTCGAGTCCTTACCTCCATCTTCTCCCCGAGCTGGTACCGCCCCACGTTCGGCAGCGAAGCCACAGACGCGTGTGCGGCCATCACGCGATACACCCTAGATCACGGTTATTATTCCTTAATTTCGCAGGCAATATTTGCCATCGTGAGTGCTCCTCGATCCCACCACGTAGCCATACTGACTGACCCACTCTACTAGCCGATACCCGAGGCCAAAACATCCCAGTCTCTCCCATATCTAGTCGTGCTCGCTACGCAACCCTTCTCCATCCTGGCCACCTCCGATCCCGCTTACTCATTCGCACTCGAAGCCCTTCTGTCGCGCATCCTCGTCATCCCACTGCTTCCGAACCGGATTCCCATTGCATCACTCACCCATCTCGCGGGCCACTTGCCGTTCTCCACTCTGAACCTGGTCGAGGACCGCGTACCGCAGGTGGCGCACGAAGACCGGGTGCACCTCGTTGCGAACCTGGTCACGTTCACGTCTCCCCGGTACTCGAAGCTCCCGAAGGCGGCGCTCGAGGCGTATGCAGGGCTGGTTACTGCGCTGCTCAACGCGCTTCCCATCAATGCTCTGGATGCACGGCACCCCGGGGTCGAGGAGTACGACTCTGATATGGAGGCGCACGCGGAGGGCGACGTCGTGACTCTTCCGCCGCTGGATCCCCGTACGACTAAACGCCTCGATGTGCTATTTTCGACCGCGCACATACAATCCTTGACGTCGGCATTGCAGTCGCGCACAGCACTGGTCAAGTTCCTGCTATCGCTCGCTACTATATCTCCGGCACGTAAAGACGATGTGCTACGCGCGGTGCAAGTCAACAACGGCGGAGGGCTGGTGCGGGAGATATACCGAGTTTATGTGAGGAGTTCGGCACTTGGGAAAGATACCGAGATGAATACGCTCGCAGGTAATAGTGCCTGTGTTCTCGCTGCCTATGTTGCTAATAACAACTTGCCTCAGACACGGCGAACGCCCCTTCGTGGACATACTTACTGTTCCTGACATACCTGTACAACCAGGCGCTGACTACGATGGGTGACGACGAGTTTTTTTCGACTGCCGCGCCTTCATCGACAGAACGCTCTATCGAACGCAATCCCCTCTCGTTAGATGATCTGACCACTTTTAGCAGGCAGCTGATGAATATTGCATTTACGCTATATTGGCGCACACCTGGTGAACTGTCCAGCGGCCCTGTCCTGGCCCGTGCTGGCATCCGGTTGAACTGGGAGGGCGTCAGAGACATTATAACGAAGTGCTTGGTCGCTATTCATGCACGAGAGTAAGTACCATCCACAATTTGATTACATGTTACTGCTGCTGACCTTTTCCACGCGTGCAGTTCCCGCAAACCGTTTACTCCCCAGGACCACTGGTTGGTGACCTCGAATTTCGACGTGCAGTCGTTTGTTGAGGCGGCGATATTTGAGGAGAAGGAGCTCACGTCGGACAGTAACGCCGAGGTTGTGGTATCCGGCACGAGGGTTCGTCCGACGCATAGTCTCTCTGCGCGCCAGCTCGCATATCTGTCGCCACGGCTGGGGATCCTCAACAACATCCCCTTCGCGATCCCGTTCCCCGTCCGCGTGTCTATCTTCCGCAGATTCATCCAGAACGACGCGATTGCGCGGGGGACGCCTGATCGGTATTCTTTCCAGGGAATGAGCCATCGGACGCGGGTGCATATTCGCCGTTCGAGCGTCGCGCAGGACGGATTTGACAAATTGGCCGGTGTGGATCTGAAGGGCCCGATAGAGATTACCTTCGTAGATCAGTTCGGCCAGGAAGAGTGAGTCCCCGAGGAATTCATTGCTAATCCCCGCCGTCGTGCCCCTCCCTTTGCTCGCGCGAGCTGACCTTGCCCTTGCTGTTGTGTGTATACAGGGCTGGAATCGACGGGGGCGGAGTGTTCAAGGAGTTCTTCACGAGCCTCTGTAAGGAAGTTTTCGATACGGATCGTGGGCTGTGGCTGGCGACTAAAAAGAACGAGCTGTATCCAAATCCCCACGCTTACGCTACCGAACGTAAGTGGCGGTTTCAAAAAGAAGAACGTCCGAAGTCTAATGTTTGCCGTGCATGCTACTAGCGCATAGCCTCAACTGGTATCGATTTGTAGGACGGATATTGGGCAAGGCGCTGTACCAGGGTATACTCGTGGATGTGGGCTTTGCGGGGTTCTTCCTGGCCAAGGTATGCACCCCTTCGTGGTGGAGTAAATGGGATGCGTGCGGAGTGCTGACGAGCGATGTTCCGTTTGTGCGATTAGTGGCTCGGCAAGCAGAGCTATCTCGACGATCTGGCGTCTCTGGACCCAGATCTCTACAACGGGTTGACGTTCCTCAAACATTACGAGGGGAATCCGGAGGATCTGTCGCTGAACTTCACGGTCGCCATTGAGGGTGTGTACCTCTCCCGCCGCCTCCCACGTCGGCTGTCACGAATTCATATTCATTCCATATAGAATTTGGCACGACTAAATCAATCGATCTGATACCAAATGGAAGCAACACGCCTGTGACGAGGGAGAACCGCCTCCAATACATATACCTAATTTCGCATTACCGCCTCAGCAAGCAGATCAAGCTCCAGAGCGAGGCGTTTTTTGAAGGCCTTTCGGATATGATAGACCCTAAGTGGCTTCGGTGCGTCGTGCGCGTTGGGCGTTCATGCGTCTTCGTGAATCATGCTGTTTTGGCAAGCTTTTAGCTAACCTCGTTCCTTTTGCAGCATGTTCAACCAGCAAGAGTTTCAGATTCTCCTCGGAGGGGTTAACTCTGCCATTGATATAGAGGACTTGCGTGCTCACACCGTGTACGGCGGCTTGTACGATGAGAAGCATCCTACTATCATGGCGTTTTGGAACGTATGTCAATTATTCTTTTAGGCTGTTCCCTCAAACGCTGTACTAACGTACACGTGCAGGTGGTGGAGTCATTTGATCACGAGCAGCGACGAGCGCTATTGAGATTCGTATCAAGCTGTAGTCGTCCACCCCTGCTGTAAGCGGCGTTCCGATCCGCTTTGCTATGAGGTAACTGACTTTTGATCGTTCACCTCCCTTGAACGTGAATGGAACATAGCGGTTTCAAGGAATTGCTTCCGAATTTCTCTATTCGGGACGCTGGCTCAGATCAGACACGCCTTCCGACTGCGAGCACATGCGTCAATCTTCTGAAGGTGCGCCCTGCTTTCCGCTTGGGTGGGTTTTATGTCTAACGTCATGTCGGTTTCATAGCTACCATTGTATCAAAATGAAGCCGTGCTTCGAGAGAAACTCCTGAAGTCCATCACCTCCAACGCGGGCTTCGATCTCTCCTGATGAGTTACGCTGACCGTGCCTCTTTTTCACCGCGCCTTTCGCGCCGCATTTCGCATTCGCACATTTGAGATTGCGTTCAGCCATATGCTGTTAGATATCTGGAATTTGCAATCTTCGCCGCTTTCCGTTCTGTTTCTGTTCTGTCAATTGTAGTTTACAGCAGGACTTGCCATCATGATTTGTATAATAAGTATTGACGTTATGTGTTAGATATAGATAGAACTGTATCGCCAATGACAACGGTAAGTACACGGGCGATCATCGGCAACCATCTACTGATGGACGTTCTCATTTCTAGACATTCCCCCTCTGTGTAGAGAACTCTCTGACGGGATTCACGCGGTTCGATGAGCGTAATAACGGGGTTCTTTACCGCCGTTCTTGAAGCCACTGCGGATATGACCTTCCCTTAGCCGAAGTCCAGAAGCCAGAAGGCAGAAGGAGGACCGTTGATGAGGTACGTTCCTCGGTGTCCCCAAAGCTTCTCCTTGATGCCTACGTCTCCAAAGCTCGCGGTGTGGACGTAGGTTGATCCTTCCTCCGCATCGTCGAGCACCTTTCGTTCGTACCATGGTACATCAGCACCCAGCTGATTGCGAGCTGACTATATGAAGCATCCCATGGCTTCCATCGGGCTTCCCCCGCTTGGAAGAAAGTCACGGCGAGCCTATTTGTGCGGTGAGAGACGTCAGGCTTGCCCCCTGTATCGTAGGGTTGACTCATCCAGATGAAATGCAGTCGCCTAGTGGGGGGAATCCGGAGTCGCGGACGAGCCCTAGTCGCAAAAGCCCTCGGCAGACAGCTAGGTCAAAGGTAATATTAAAAGGCAAAAGCATATCACTAATCAAGGCGACGGAGTAGCCTCGCTTTATCCATGTAGGTATGACGGCCCCCTTGTCTGCGCCTGTCTCCGGGCTAAGTGATGGGAGTGGGACGCACGATGACCCACCTTTTCTTTGCGGTTCAGGTCGGGTGGTCCATGAAACCCACACTTTTTGCTCGGCCGGTGGGCGACTGGAGCTGGCATTCTTGGTTTTCTGATTGGGGTGCATGCATATCGGCAGCGACAGCTCAGGAGGTGGCATCTCCGCGGGTTCTCTCACGATCCAAGATTACCTCTGCATTCCCACGGCAGCTATTTAGAGCCCTGATTCGGGCTTCACTTCGAGGCTGAGCCTACAAACACGTACAAGAGGGAACCTACTTATGTACCATCTGGTAGCACGTGCTCTTTTTGCATAGATCCAACGGTACGTCCATGCCATCTGCAGATTCGCCTTTCATTGATATATAAGTCCTCCGTGTCCCTTACCCACCCTCCATATTCACATCCACTACCATGTCCCTCGCCCGTGTAGTCCTCGTCCTCATTCAGGCTGTTTCTAACCAGTGGGCATGCACGCCTCCGAACCCCACGCCCCCGAAAGCCAGATACCATACCGATGAGTTGTATATTCTGCAGATAGCGCCGTTCATTTTCAAGGTACGTTCGCCTCCTCGAACATGTTCTCGCCCTTTTAACATCAGATACGCAGGTGCACCAGGCAATTATATGGATATGCACCACATTCGAGGTGTTATTCTATCTGGGATCGCTGCTCCCTGTGTCATCGCCCACCTCCTTCATAAATTCCCTCGTCTGCCCTTCGCAGTGCAACCTCAAGGTCACTCCCCTTTTCGTCATCGGCGTAATGGCTTCCGTGCTGGGTACCTATGTCCGGCTTGATTGTTTCAAAGCACTTGGCGAACTCTTCACTTTCGATCTTACGGTCCTTCCCCAACACCGTCTCGTCACAACCCGATTCTACGCCCATGTACGCCACCCAGCCTACACCGGTTCCATGCTGCTCGTTGCCGGTCTCGCCTGCTCCCACCTCTCTCGAGGCAGCTGGCTGACTGAATGCGGTCCCCTTTACGCACCAGGAAGTGCTATCGTCGTCTGGGCTGCATGGTGGATCTGGACTCTCGCAGTCGGCATCAGCCGTGCCGATGCGGAGGATAAACAAATGAAGAAGCTGTTCCAGACAGAATGGGAGGAGTACGCTGCGAACGTGCCGTGGTGGTTTTTGCCGGGGTTGATTTGAAAACGTTGCGTCGTGATCATCATCGTGTGCGCTTTCTACCTCTTTCGCGCATCTTCCCCACTGCCCTATTTGTATATCCATCCTTACCTACGTTGTCCCCTTTTACTTCTGCGCCCCGCTTCCTCCACTTGGACTCATGATATAGATATGCCCCACCTCGAATGCCCCACTTATTATTCCTCGTAGAATAATACACGTCCGTACGTCTTTATGATACGTGTTACGAACAAACCAATCGCCCGGGTTATTCTTGCGGCTACTTACTACCCAACGCACTATTTCAATTTTCAAATCAAGCAAAAGTACACCACATTCCTATCTCGCCCTTCTGGATCATTGTCTTACCTATCTACACACCAGTTTCACTTGTACTACATATTGTCGATTGACAAAGACTTAGGACCTATCGCTGGCAGTATTGGTCTTTCCGCCCTGCCCACATGTGCGCGGTCCGGCGCTTCCTTCCGCCCTTCGAAGATGATCGATGATCCTTCACCGCGTCCACCTCGGAGGAGTATACCTTCGTATTACATATCTCGCTGATTCTTCAAGCACTTACACATTGCGGACAACGAAAGTCGATTGCCCAGACAATTGGGACTCGATGGTATTCGCGCAGCCGAGATCCTGGAAGATGTCTCATCGTTTCTCACCAGTTCCAACGCGCGTGCCTCGCCCATTATCAGTATTCTTCGATCGAAAAGTACGCTCAAAATACTTGCATAGAACTTGGGGACCGTGAGCTCATATCTACTAGTTGGTCCTGGGGCCATTCTTGCCGACTGACGACTGGGAAAATACTGTTCAAACTGCCTTCTTATCATGAGGAGCATTAGGTATTGTTGCTAACGAGAAAGCACGATGGAAGGGAAGAGAGAGCTTAGGAAATAGTTGGAGAGCTTGAGAGTTTTTCGGGGCCTTTTTAGACTTTTCGCCAAAGGTCTTTGGATCCTCTCGGCTCGACTAAAGAATCCTATGGAGATGAACATGCCAAATGTCCAATCGCTGCCATCATGCCAAGGACTCTAGGACATCGGCCGCGACTCTACGAAACATCGCCCCGCTAACACCATATGTTTGCGTTCCCTTCTCAAACAGATCTTGTGCGTGTGTCTCGGTTCAAAGCTTTACGGGCATAGTGAACCTGGAGCGGAAACATATAGTGACATTTGAACCTTTCAGCATGCTAATACTTGTAACAACGTCGACTTCGTCAGGGTTGTGGATGAATAATTTGACTCCGAAGGCACATACCGTGGAATGGTTGTAGCTTTTCCGGCACATCCTCCCCCCTGTCCTGTCCCCTATCCCTGCCTTCCTCGCTGAATCCCCCTCCTTCCTCGTCGCATCCACGGTACTCATACTCAGAGCCTACATATGCTTCAGCTCGGAGTTTCTCTAAGCGTACCACTGTATCGCTCAGGGGTGCTGCTTCCCTGAAGGGTCTCACTGGCACGTCGATCGGTAGACACACGCTCGAACGAGGCTTTCTAGAGAAGGGGTGCATCAAGGAAGGAACTCGAGATTAAAAGAAGGAAAGAAGGGAGGCAGTGTGGGTGCGTGCAATGTGCACCTTATGTCGTGAGCCGCCATGCCATGCGTGGAAGCCCTTTTAAATCCGCGGGAACTGCGACGAATATTGCGCCTGGGGTTCTGTGTGTCAGCGCCATCGCCTAAGCGACATGGAGTTATGTTATGTCTGATTGTGATTGTGATCTGCCGTACTGAAATAGACCGCTGGGAATGTTCGAGTACGAGTGCGATATTGAGGTGGAACTGGCTCTGAGACGTTCTTCTGAGGCAGGCATTAGCGATCCGAAGGGCAGATGCATCAAGGCGAAGGGGTTTAGCCTGAGCACTTGCGATGGAGGCATAGAACAAGAAGCTTTACAGCAAATGATTCGACAGCTATCAAGGAAAGCATTGGAACGATATGATTGAGATAACAAGCTGTCGCAGCTCCAATAGCAATCAAATCGCATTCTATATTTGCCATCCTCTCGCGGAGCACGTCGTTGATCTAGCTCCCCTAAAGTTCGTGCTCTTGCCGCTAATCATAAGGTGTCCTATCGACTTATTGGAGTGGGTAGATAGGTCACAGGTGGCCCTGAACCCCGGTCTCACCCACTTAAAGGGATTAGGTCTGTTACTCGGAATAGATGTGCAACACAAGATGAAATGAAGGATCCATCACAGCAGGACTGCATAATGAAAGAACTCACGGACCGAGACCTCGCCTCTCCGCCCGTGCATCCAACGCAATATGCAAAGTTGACGTTTGGCGTCATAATCGGACCGTTGATCATATCATAGAGCATTCTATCTATACGCGATGCGGGATGATGAGCGTATTCAATAATGATCCATCGACGCGTTGCCGAGAGCTCTCAAGCATTCAGGTCAAGGGTCCAGGGATCTCCCGCGAAGGGCTTCACGGAAACGTTTGACGGCGGAAGCCGAGAGGTTGGTATAAATAACATGCGAAGTGAGAATGTAGGATGTAGAAAGAAGAAGGGGACCATATGACTGCTGCTGGAACGAAGCCGACTAGAATCAGAATCGAATGTGCGGAGTGAGATGGAGAGAGATACGTACACAAGGGGGCCGAAGAAGAGACAATACGAGGCCGACTAATGGATGATTAACGACAGACTCATAGTGGGGTGGGAGATACATACTAAAGGGATGCTGCAAGCACCAGAGACTGGGACACCAGACGCCAAAGCATGACCTCCCCTCGAAAAACCAAAAGTAGAGCATCCCACGAGAATCTGCCGAGGGTTGGTTATCTATGACAAACCGGGGTCCTAAAAATGGATGCCCGCAAACTCTGGGTGCTAGCTTAAGACGTTGACATCTGGGGAGTTTCCACCACTGGTTGAGGTGACGGCGGCGCGTCCCGGGTGCGGGTGCGGGCGTCAGCTGCACAGGTGAGATCTCATCAAAAGTCGGCTTATAAAAGACCATAGGTGGAGGTGAGACTGTAGCATCGGCACGGTAGGTGCGCCTCGGGAAGTGCGGATGGTAAGCTAGGCAAGCATGCCGTTTCCTTGGTGGAATTTGGCCCCCTGCGAGCGTCTTGGATTCACCTGAGCTGTATAGCACTGTGACCGTCGTCGCAGGAGAGCGGTGGCTAAATGTTGTTCGACTAGATCGTATGAGGGTATGCCAAACAAGCTAAGGTAAAAGAATCTGACATCGGTGACATTCTAGAGAGGCCGCGGAACTGTGTTGCGTGAGATATCGTGGTCCTGCATCGAAGTTACGGGCTGAAAATACGGGGCACCTCTGGCGCACGAACCATGTTGAGGCATGCTCATACACGCGTCTCGAGCCTCCGGCCCCGTATCTGCTTCATGCAAGGCAGACAAAACTCCTGGGCAAACTGGGATGCAGCGGCGTAAATGCTACCTCGTGACGGAATACTACACTCGTGGAGGTATTCCGGCGTTAAGGGCTCGAAAAGTAGGTAAGAAATAAGATTTTTGGCTGATTCGAGTCTTGCGTCTGCAACTACGGTATCGAAGGCACCTTCAAGTATGATTAATTAGCAAATTAGGGCCCAAATCAGAAGGAGTATTACAGCACGGTTTGTATTTGTACCCCTGCTCGTGGTCTTGGATGCGGGACGTAGCACAGCAAATTTGAAGCGGCCAGAAAAAAGGGGGTACGAGTACCTTGTAAACCGAATCTTGAACGACAGAGAATGTGAAGTCAGTCGGTTCGCGACCACGGCCCAGGGTCACGGTGCATCTTCCTCGCGACTTACGAGCGGTAACGGGACCAGGAGGTTAGGAGTGAGCGAAGGCGATTCGGTGTCAATTTCAAGGTCTCCTGTGGAGAAGAGCGGCGACTTCAGACATGTCGTCGGGGGCGAGCACTTGAGTGAGTTACTGTCCAGTGTCTCGTGTGCCGCTGTGCTGACAATTATTGGCGGAGCCTCAATGAGCCTAACAGGCGCTTAACACAAACGACAGCTCTACTATCTTCGCACCCGAGTCTGAATTCATTCCGAGAGACCAATCATTCCATTATAAGGTGCTACGACTAGTATATTTTCTTCTTCTCTTGTTCCTCTCGCCCCGTCTCGCACACAAAAACCATCGAGGTGCTTAAAATGAACCTGTCGGAGCTTGTAACCACTTGAGAGGGGGGCGCAGCTTGCCAACCACGTCCATCATGAAACTCAACTTCTGGTCCTACTTCCCAAGAGCCCTTATTTTTCACACAGATTACAGTTGGGGGAGATGACTCAGTCAAGTAGCTCTTGGAGAAGATCCACGAGAAGCTCGTCGCCAGACACTACGGCGTCCACCTGATGGACCTCGCGCTTTACAAGGTGCGCTACCACATACTCTGCGATGCCAAACGACTGACTGCCAGCCAGACAGATATGGCGATGCAGCCCACGGAAGGGCGAACAGCTCGTATCCTTCCGTGGCTTCACACCCAGTCAGAAGCAGACGAGCTTGATGCTACACAGGCCCTCGGAGTCTTGTTCACCGATGGCATGTTGCACAAAATCGTTGTCGCCAATGCCGAAGGTCCGTTTCTCGAATGTTCTCATATCCTTGCCCTCATCCTGCTTCAGTGAAGGAGTTACTCGACCACGTTGATGATCCTGAAGTATGGTCTCGAATACGTATCAGGAAGGGTAAATGCAAGTCCACCCACTCATCGCTTGCTCGATCCTCATTCTTTTCGCAGACCTTGACAAGCGTATTAGCAAACTATCAGATATCCCCAGTCCCACTTCCATTGTCGGCAGCGCTGCCACTCTGAAGAAGTTCCTCAACGCCGCTGGTCACCCTGTATGCATTGATCATGTCCCGGCTACGATACTCAGCTCGCTGCCCTGCAGAGGAGACTCTTTGACCTCGACCATGTCAATGTCACCCTGCAGGACATTACCTACGCGTCTAGCTTCCTCAGTGCGACGGTTGAGTTTTATGATGATGAGGCCCAGCGTCGGACTGCCATTAGGCCGCGGGTCAACAACTTAATGGCGGCTGGTTTATGGGTCACAAAACTCGAGTGGCTAAGCAACATTGAGCTCTGCTGGACAGCAACTTCGGAGCGATTCGTTGCCAGTCTCAATACCGGAACGGTCCATCCCCCCACGACTCTCGCCAATGATATTCCAGCGCGCCAGCCCGATTTAGACTCGTCCCTGACCGCATGATATTGCATCTCGGGCTTTCGCTGGGGAGGGAAATGACGGGCAAGGATCGAGCTGGATCGAGGAGTGGGGAGTGACGCGTTGACGGCGCGATCCTGGAGAATCACAGGACAGACTTGTCTTTTGTCGGAGTTACGTCCATGTTTCGTTCGTGGGTTGTTTCTTGCACCCCTACCCCCGTGCGCTTTCAGTCTGAGACGCTTGACGAGCGGAGAGTGCGTGCACTGGATGGTTGGGGATAGATACGCGTTCCCTTTTCCGTCCACAACCTAAACAGAAAAGGTCCGTTCTCCCCTTCCGACGTAGTTGTGATACTGTCGGGAAGCGCCGAGCCTGGGTCAAGACTTGGGAGCGTCGGGGTAGGCAGGGGGATACGTGCTCCGGATCCGCTGGGGGACAAGGAGGGGACTTGAGAGCGATATTATGATGTCGGTACGCTTGTGCCCTTTCCCTCTTTTTCTTTCATTCGGTCAACGTCTCTCCTCGTAAATTTCTTCGTGGTTCGTCGAGTAGCGAACGCGCTCAGAACTCTGCCAAATCACGGAAGATCGGTGTAACGTGAGTTTTTGGTCTTTTATGACGGATTCATTCACTCACTTGTGAGGCACGAACGAGAAGTAGGCTATCAAGAAGGTGAGTGACTCACTGTGCCCGTGGAACGCAAACAATTGGCCCATTGGATCATGCTTGCCGTTCGCTTCATGAGACGCGATACTTTGGTACGAAATCTATTACATAGTCGGAATCTGACAGGGTAGTCGATGTCGGTGTATGCCCTAGGACGAGATGCAAACGAAGTTTGCCACAGGGATGCCGTCCTCATCAGGTAGATCACTACATCTGCGGACAGTATCCTCTATAAGCCAATCAGAAATAATCGGTTCCTTCTTCAGAGACAGACGATTACCAAACCCACCATCTGTTGACTCGGAGTATTGGGTAGCAAGAGGGTCGCATTACAACCACAGAACTTCTTGAGGACAAATGGCTTCAAACTCAATGCCTGTTAATGCTGCACTGACGGTTTTAGCACATAATGAAAAACACCTGTATAAGCTCCCGAACGATAACCATATAAATATGCGGACGGCGGGCGACTGGGTATATTATCTAAAACCAATGCCAGACGCCGTATTAATGCAGGGGAAATTCCAGTATATTTACGACGCAGAACCGGCCTCCCGCGAGGTCATCTGGTTGACCATCAAGGCAGGAAGTGTATTTATTACAGGCTCCCAGCTATCCCAACGCTCCTCCCCATCGTCGCTCCAGCCGTCCAAGATTCGGCTAAGCCGGCATCCCGCTGGAAGGATGCCGCTCAAATAGGTCGCTACCTCCGGGGCCGGGGAGTGAAGGCCGACTGGCCCAACGTTGAGTTCAGCCAAGCATCTGAAGCGTTCGTTGTATTCGAAGGTCGGCGCCGACGCAGGGAGAGAGGTATTCAAACAAAGGCACAAATATACCAACTGCGGGCGTATCACAGCTAGCTGTGGTAAGACAGTGATAGGGAAAGCGGGGGTACCGTCGATGGTGCTCGACCGCCGAAGAGCGAGGTGCGTCAAAGAGGGAAGATTCTCGGCAAGGTAAAACAAGGCTGAGGTGGTCATTGGTAAATCAATGAGGGAGAGGTCCGTCAAGCGAGTAAGGTGGCGGAGGGGCGCGAATGACTCCCATGTAGCCAGTGGTATCTTCTCGTACTCAGAACCATTCCTACAATGTTTCAGTCTCAGGGTCTCGATCTGTGGGCAGCACGAGCTTATGATCTCGAAAAAACGAAAGTGATGTTCTCGGGTCTGCCGGGTGTCTGGCTCAAGTACGAGTTTGCGTAGGTTGTTGAGTTTGTATGTTTCTAGGAACGGCGGGACATTGTCGGTAGATATTTCAAGCAACCTGAGCGACGTAAACCGTTCGCTTGTGTCCACGGGCGGACGTGAAAGTTGGTTTTGACTACGGACTGGCCATCTATGGGTGGATCGGATATGTTGTAGGCGCGGTAAGCATGCAAGAGTGTGCATGACACGTGGCGTAAGCACCGCGGGTGCGATTTCAAGCTCGGTCAACCGAGAGAGGGGAGTCAGGAGCTTATCTAAACCGATCTCTTTATATTCATATTGTGTTATCCACAGATCCAGGCGGCTGAGCATTGGGCATCTGACGGGGAGATAAGACAGAAGTGATTTTGCTTTCGGGAGGCTCGTCCCAGTGATACCAGCAATGGTTAGATCGACGAGACGTCGGTTGAGGAGTAACGGTATGAAATCGCGTAGGCTATAGGGCTGGCAAACGAGGTTCCGCAAATTGGGGATAAGGTCGCCCTGAGGCTTGTTTAATGCGATTTCGGTGAAAACGGAGTGGGAGTATAGTTTGGTGCCTGCAAGGGGAAAGGATATGCTGTGCACACGCCAGGAGTATTTTAGAAAGACGGTCCAATCGTGGGACCAAAGAGGGCGCTCGAATGCCTGTTACCATCGGATTAGACGATCGCAACCAACATCAAAGGCATCGATGGGGACTTACATATGTTACGTCCTCTCTCTCCTTCACCAACGGAGCCAGAAGGCTCAACAAGGGATCCATCGAGTTGAGATGTTTCCAGAGAGCACTCAAAGCTTCCCTAGACCAGGTCTTCGAAACAAGCGCATTGGAGAAATTGTCGCGCCGGTCACAGTACTGAAATACGAGTCGAAGAAGTTCTTCGACGGCGAGAGCATCCATGCAGAATATTTCTTTTCCTTGGAACTGTACGCCGGCGGATCAAGGAAAACTGTTTACATAATAATTATGTTTTCACCGTCAATATATGAATTTGGAGTAAAGGTGACATTTGGAGGCTCAGCGGCATCGGACAGAACGTAGTCCCTACTTTTGTTCCACCTTTGTAGCCGGGATACGGCTTATGCGCGACCCCGCGTAGAACTGTCCAGGGCGCGGGGAGCGGGAGGGATAGCATGAAGACGAAAACAGGGAACATAGACCCTCGTGTCTTGTTCGTTATATCGTCACTTTACTTCGAAATTCCTGTAAGTAAGGGGAGGTCGCTGTGCAATATTCGGTCCTCAGTTCAGCTACCACGAAATGAAACAAACAGCCACGAGATGCACGTTGAGAATTTCGATGTCAGTCGGCGTAATTGTAGTGACCCTATATACGAATGAAGAGCATACAACGGGCTTGAGAATGTAAGAAGGGTTCAAAAGTGTGGAAATGATGCGAACACTGTGGACACAAAGGGGAGTGATTTATTGATTTATTGTCCATTCACGAAGACATAAACGTCTCCGCGCTATGAACGATGACAGCGCTGCACTGTATCTATCGTCTTCGACACCAACATTTCTATTATCTTGTCCACCATACGAGTCATGAATGTCAATCGTGTGTCCGGGCCTCTGTCTGAGTGGTCGTTCGGAGGAATCATGTTGTACATCCAGTGAAAATGTAGGCCAGAAGGTGGCTCGACATTGGTGTAGAAATACACAAGATATACAGTCAGGAGCCGTACAGAGATGTTCACTTTACTAGTCCTCACCATCCCCTACATACCTCCGGTATATAGAGGAAAAACTTGGCCATCCAGCTCCGGTTCGCATAGCGTAGACAGCTCTTTCCCAGACTTCGGCGGACTTCAAGCAGTACGAGCAACCCCGAAGAAGACGTTTGTTTCTCGTGATGATTTCTTCGAGGTCGCCATCAGGGTCTGCACTGAATTCCCTGGCGACAGCCTTGTAATAAACATGCCAATCGTCGCAGCGGGGGGCACCTCCCTTGTGCTGAGTCGCAGCAGGGGGCCTTAACAGAAGGCACAGTTTCTCATTGCGCAATCCCTCGCGCTGAATCATCTTGTTGCTTACATCAGGATCTACATCTAGAGAGAGATTAAATCTAGATCACGTACCCAGGTTAAAAGAGTCGTCTGCCAATCTGCCTGTCCTCTAATGGCGGCCTCGACGGTGGATAGAGGAAGATCAAGCGTTTTGGCAGCGGCCTCATCCATCAGGACAGATAAACCCAGTTTTTTCGCATTTACGAAGCATTCTATAGGGTGAGAGTTTAGGCATAGCCTAGACTTCCCGAGTGAGTTCGGTGTTTCCGTGGAGCACGACGGGCGCGAGCTTACTTCACAGCACGGTCCCTGAGAGCATCGTAGCCTGTATTGCTTGCATACTGGAGTACTTCATATGGGTGTTCCACGACAGAATATCTGAGACGTTGGCAAATTTGAGGAAACCCAAGAAGTAAAAGCAAGGCACGTACTCCATCTTAAGCTTGCACATGGCCATCGCGTTATACACTTTGTACTTCTCCACAGCTGTAGACAGTCTGCAAAAGGTCTCCCAAGGGAGCGAAGATATATCGGGCTGATGTCGGTGGTGAGCGAACCTGCAAAGTAAGGAGACGACTTCGGCGTCTTCCGTTAACTTGACCAGCGAGGAGGGATCCCGATCCAGAGGTAGAAGTGAAGCGCTGAAAGCTTCGACATTACGAGCATGAGCTCCATACAGGGACCCATCGTTGGCCTCCAGGACCACGTCGACTTGAAGACGGCATCTGTCAACTTCAGAGCCAAATGCAGGGGTACATGCTCAGTCAATCCAAGAATCAACGAAGAAGGGGGGCTCACCTGGGCAAGGGGGGGCCATTTCAGAAGTACCTTGGTGGAATATCTAATGTTGGTTGCGTCTAGTGTGGCGCAGTGTGGCTAGGTGCTACAGCGCTGGGAAATGTGGTGCGGCAAGTCGGCATGGGACAATAGAGTAGAGTGGGTTTGGGCGTCTACTCTCTTAACTCACTTCTGCGTTCAACTACTGAGTAATTCTACTCGAGTACTCCGCGAAGGTGCCGCGCTGAAACAAAGTGTATACTCCTTGAGCTTCGGTGCGCAGGCTAAGATCACTGCTCTGTGTTTCCTTCCACCTCCCATATAGGACGAAAAATGGTAATGTGATTGCCAGAGGGTCTCGTATCGTGTCGACGCTGCTCAAGCAGGAAGAACACCGGCTTACCATCGGAGTTTGCAATGACAGGGACGCAACGCGCGAAAGCCACTAGATTCGACCGCCGGTCTTGTTTGCCTCTTCAACGTCAAACATGGGCAGACTACGTATTTTGGCTGCTGCTTTGCCAACGAGACGAATCATTTCTAGCTCACGAAGCGCTCGTTTGGGTTCACTAGGCAGGCTGTGAGTGCATGCGCGTAGGACTACCGTAATTCAGGCAAACGGTGGCTCACTCTGAGAGGTCCATAGTCCATGGCTCCCGCGTACCGCAAAAGTGGGTGTCCTCGACAGAATACCTGTAATGCCAAGACATTTGCAGGTATTGGATGCCACGTACTCCACCTTGAGTTTGCATACCCTCATGGCACTAGATAAGGCGCTCGTCTGCGCAGTGGGGAAGTTGCAGTCATTCATTCAGTTCAACGTATAAATCCTTGGCGGTGCCTCTTCGTGAAGCGTGATGCATTGATGCTAGAGAGTATGGTTATAAACGCCGGGAGATGAAGCTCGGCATCAGCACGACGGTATCACAGATGATAGCGGCCCTTACCACGAACTTGGGGGCATCCATCCGGCTACGGTGCCTTCACGCGACAACGAAGTTCCTAGCTTTCCTACCAGAAATGTAGGCGTCGATCTGTATGAGTGCAACCAGTTGGAGAAGCTACCGCTGCTCGGGATCTTTAACTCGCGGAAGTTCACCGCGCTCCCACCGCAATGGTGGCCTTCGACAAGAAACGGCTCCGATGTGCATTTTCGAGCAATATGGGTCCCGCCTCGAGCTCTTATAGTCACTGTTTTCCCTCCGTCTGGCCATTTTCGCATAGGAGTCCTAAAACACCAAACAAGTGCTTCCCAGTCACCCTAATCACTTTGGAATAGTTAGCCGTTAGACTTGGGATGGGTGCTTGGAAAGCCCTGGAAAGCCACGATTGGGTGGCGAAGCTGAAGCACGATCAGCCAGCGGTGGAGGTATAGATACCTCCAGGATCTGACCTCAATTCCTCATTCGAATTTCTTCGTCTTCGTCTTCTCGTCCGCATCCGCATCCTCGCAAACATCGGCGTGATTACTGGCGAGTTCCGCTTCCAGTGCTCGCCTATAGTCATCCTTATTGGAGGTGGATCCAAACGGCGAGTCCTTTCGAGCACATTCTTCGATGACAGACATGCTCATTCCCTTTGGTAGTTCCAGCCAGACAGTCTGCTGCAAGGATGCTAACTTCAGCAAGCCCGAATCATTTGTCCGTGTTATGAGGAATAGCATGCTGACCTGACGCTTCGCTTTCCCTTTAGACGGTCTGATCAACATCGGACTCTAAATAGCCTCTTGTGACAAGGGCATCGCCGCCCTTATATGAATGTGTCGGAAGGATGTTGGAAAATACTTGACTGTTATTGCAACGCACAACGAACAACGAATAATCGTTTTCTCTATGACCGTGATGAGATCCGAAAACCATGTTGCGTCGAATGCCTTTCCATTAAAGTGTGGTCCCCGGGGGCGTCAACGTTAGGCTATGTGCATCCATCGTCGGGACGGTGAGGATGGGATTAACCTAACGTGTTGATAACGCCCTTTTCACTGTGCCAGCGAAGCATTGCCGTCGTCGCTCATGAAGACAAGTTCCAGTAGGTGTTGTCCGGTAGGTGTCTAGTTGTGCGAGTTGCTGCAGGATAGAGGTCCTTTCTTTTTTTAAGTTTTCTGCCTTGAAGCAGTGGCGAGGAATTCGCGCCACAGCATTGGTCGGCAAACACTGTGAATATTGAAGCGCCGGAAAAGAGAGAAGACGAACGACAAACGCCTCACTGCTGGCTAAGGGGGGAGTAGTGGCACAGCGAATACATTGAACGATGGGATCATTCTCGTTGAACACGGTAAGACTCGCATTCTTGCGTAGGTTGAGATTGGGGATTGCAGGGCATTATATGGTCGTTTTCCGGCGCCTGTTCAAAAGTTACATGGAAACGCTGATGAGGGCCAGAACGGCATTACCAGGGGAGGGGGGTAGAATTGAGTAGAAGGGATTCGTGGGTGTCGTTGGGAGAATACTGAACTAGCAGCGACGTGCGGATGATTTCCTCTCTTGGGCGCTCTTCGTCGGGAGTTGGGTGGCGAAGGTTCATGGAGGTCGTATAAGCGCACGGTGTTAATATCCGACGAGATGAGAACGTAGTACGCTGGAAGGCCCCAGGAGAGCTACAATAGGCTAGATAGATATGTCAGCTAGATTCTGACATGGGAAAGTTCTACACTAAAGGCAAGATCTCTTCGATCTTTTCATTACGGTATCTCTAACTGAGTAAAACAGTAAGTCTCCTGTAAGCGCAGGGTATATAAGTGCCATTCAGTTCGAATACCCGAGCGCACACACGTTCTTGCTTTCATCCCATTCTTCGGACCACATCCCTGCGCTTGGGAAGAACAACGCGTGGATCACTGAGGCTGGCTATGTCTTCGAACTGAAAATAGTAGGAAGCCGCACAACCAGGATACCACTTACCTCCAAGAATCGAAATGAAATAACGCGGCGCGGCGCGGCGCATGCGCTCTTGCCTCCAAGTTGTTCTCGGTGTGATACTGACGAAGCAAAGAGGGTCTGGGCGAGCTAATTCGACGCTGCACACATCACCTCAAATGCTGCACTCTCTGGAATCTTTCGGCGTACAAGGAACTTACGGGGAGATGCCAACGCCGTCGAAATGGCCCGACTTCTCGTTCGGGGCCTTTTTTACACTTAGCATCATGAACCTTGTCTTTGCAGGTGTCACAGCTTCGCAAGCGTCGAGCTTGTAAACAGATCCGTCGCATGCGTACTCTCTTGCTTGTCGCTGGAAGAAGGGATTCAGACGTCCGAAGCTCGTATATGGATGCCAAAAGCAGATTGCCAGAGCACTGGGAGCTCAGTATCGACACCCGTATCTGATAGCCAAACTGTACTCAACGTACGTTAGCGGAAACAGCTGACCTGCTGCTGGAGCTTACCTTCGTTGTAGTCCCCAGTTCTATAGCATCAGCGCATCCATATGACCATGTATCCTATCGAGGAAACAGCGTCGAGACAGGAACCAGTGGCCCAGGATACTAATGAGGCGAGACCACCTAGATGCTGCATGCTATAATGCTGAAGTGTAGGCTCACTTCTCAAATTCACAGGAGTTTGTGAAGAAATTGCAATGCTGGTGGAGTTGAGGTACAGCGACAGGGTTGGAATTCGACTAAGCGCCGCCCGCGAGGCCCAACGCAGCTCTTGACACATCCCAACACATGCGTGAAAGGCAAACGCATCTTCCTTCTTCACTTCTCCCTTTACACGACTGTGGGCAACTTCGGATACCACTCCCATGGGGTCAACAGTCTCTAAAACGGAGGTTACGACGACCAGTAATGACAAAGGGCCCGCAAACGACAAAGTGGAAACCGATGGAAAACTCACGGTTGCTCAGGACATTGCGGGAATCGTCCTTGCTACTCTGCAGCAGGCTGCTGAACTTGCGCCTGTACCTTATCTGAAAGAGGCCGCTGGGCTGGCCGTCGCTTTGTTTGACATGGTGCAGGTAACGCCTGTCCTTTATTTTGCTCGTCTGTGGCACAAACGGGTTTCACCTCGCATTTGTAGAGTACATCGGACAACAAGTCGGCGTTCAAGGCACTGGCGAATGATGCTTGCGAGCTAGTCTATACTGCAACAAGCGTTTGGAAGGACCGCGAAGAGGACAACAATGGGAAGACACTTCCTCAAGATTTGATGGATCACCTCAAAGAGTTGCTCGAGTGAGTACCTTGACTTGTGTTCCATGATTTATCGGATTCTGTGGATGACCAGTTACCAGGACGATGACCGATGTCATGGATTTTGCGAAAGCCCGCGCATCGAGAGGCCTTTTTGCGCGATTTATCTCTCATAAGGCAGATGCTGGGCGGATCCAAGGGTTTAGGGCGCAACTCAAGGATGCCTTGGATCGGTTTGGAGTATGTGTTGAATGTTCAACATCATTGAAAACTGCTTAACGCACTTTTGATCCTAGATGCAGTCGCATATCACCGTTCGAGATGCCGTTTCTCGTATTCAAGAGCAGCAAGCTGCCATTCTTACTGCACTCGAGGCGCACGCTCCTAGCAAGTCCCAACCGAGTGCGATAACAGAAGACTCTCTTGCGACATCAAACCCAAGCTCCACTCCTTCGACCCCTGGTACACCATCTTTTCCTCATCCCACGCACGCCTTCACGTCGTTTGGCAACATAGTGAACAACGGGGAGGGGACGTTCAACTCGGTCAACGGTAACTATGTCATAAATAACTCAACCACTAATACTTCCTCAAAGAATTCTGGGAACGTCATGAACATATCTACCGTCAACTCGAACAACCGATACGATGCCGGTGGCATGGGAAGGACGAACGGAAATGCTCGTAGTATGGGGATGGGATCCGGCCCAGGGAGGCCGCCTGTAGCAGGCAGGAGGAAGACGGAACATCAACCCGGACAGAGAGGGAGGAGGCGTGGTAAGGCTGCGACGCCGTGATCCCCCCCCCCCTTGATTTCATGAACCAACGATGGCTTACCCATTCATTTCCTGGGAGACCCTTCTCACTATCCTGTAAACCATCCTGGGATGAGAGAACTATGGTTTCCATGTAATGTGAGTCTCCCGTCACCCTATTCTTATTCTTATGTAGTTATGCACATTGTCACGCTAAGATTTCGCGTCTCGAAGGCTTGGACTTCCAGATCCCTGATATTTATTAAACTCCATAGTCCTCGCACCGAGATCCCACATGACATGTGCTTCTACACGGGGTTCATTTTAGGAATATCTCGTCATTTCCGCGCTATTTACCTCTCCTCGTTGCACACTTTCGGTACACGCCTTGTATTCTGGTATCCGTAGACTCTCCAGCATCTTCTTTGTTAACTTCCCCTCTTCGCTATGCCTCTTTGCTCTCCCTTTCCCCTTACTTTCCTTTCCATTTCTCTTCCACCCTACCCGATATATTACCGGGAGCGCATTCTGGACACGACGAACGAACGGATGTCGCTCTCAAGTCTCCAGGCGCTTCCATCACCGCAAGAATCAACTCGTGCTACCCATATGCTCATGCTTCGGATGGGCAATATCTGCGCGGTACTCGGTCCTTGCGGTAACGGCAGGAACACCACCCCTTTCAGAGTCATCCAGGCTGTTTGTTTTGCCTTTATAGAGTGCACTGGCGGCAGCCCTTCCCATTTAGTAAACAATCGGTTACTCAACACGCCGCCCATTTTAATGTCGCCAGTGGTCTACTCATCCCTGCCTGTGGTGAGTGCGCGTTCCTTGATTCACCTGTTCAGCCAGCTTACTTCGCGTCAACATGCCTTGTTTCCGGTGCATCTGTAGTTTTGCCTTGCCCATCCACGTCCGATGTTGGACCCTGTTTCACTCTGTTTCCTCGCCAAGTTAGCACGTAAATGGTGGGTCCAGTTTTCATATTGCATGCCACTAATCGACTTTCGGACCGTCCGAACCCCGAGAGAAGCTGTCTTGAATCTTAACTCTTCACCCGACAATGAAAGGCAGAGCGCGAGCCTCTGCTGATTTGGTTGCTCGAAACGGGCGAGTCCCCATCGCGATCGAATGTATGACTCGAATATTATCACTATACATTGCAGAGATTAAGCGCGTGAATTCGATTTCTACATGACGCAGAAGAGTGTGAACAAGGAACGCTTCGCGGAGGCGACCAAGAGCAATATATCAATCCGTAAGTGGCGTAATCTCGCTCGTTTTCCAGCCCTTCGGCCCTTGGCAGCATAATATCACAAGGAAGTAAGTGTTCATGTTCATCGAGACCGCCGACTCTCTAACAATTGAATTTCCTTGGAAAATGCTAACGAAACCCTGTTAACACTGGCTTACCATCTCAGGATATAAAGTTGCTCCTCTGATCTATATATATCTATTCGACGTTTAAACGCCAAAAGACCTCCGCCGAGCGCCCTCACACAGCCCTTTGCCCATGTACCTGCAATATGCTTTACAGCACTTATCGTTACACATATTGGACTATCTTCGTTGATCACCCTTGTTAGCATCTCAAACACGGGCAGCGCATCGGAAGGCTGGCGACGGTGACATGACGTCTTCAAGTCTAGAATCGATTCAAGGGAAATTGCGCGAAGTTGCTCGATCAGCCCTCGCCTTGGATAACAAGGCAAAGGTAGAGTCTAAGCATCTTCAATGTCCTTGTGTATTGATCGAATTGTCCGATAGGAAACCACAAAGGACGGATCCCCCTTGAGACAGTTCGCAAATGATGCCTGTCGATTTGTTTACGCTGTCGTGACAGTAGCAAAAGTCCATCAAGACGCGAGATGTACCGTCCCCGGATACATCTTCGGCTTTCTTGAAGAGATATCAAAGTGAGCTTTTGAGGGTGTCCGTTGGATACCTTCCCTCAGTCGTTTCCTCATCTCGTGGCATATAGGACTATCAACATTGCAAAGCTGTTCGCCAGCCGCCATGTCTTCTCTCGATGGTTGCTTTGCTGGCAGAACAAAAGCACTATTGCGACCTACACAGCTCAGCTCCAGAATGCTTTAAACCGTCATGGAGTATGTCCCTTGCGCTACTGAGAAAGCACCATTTTTACCATTCGTCATAACCTAGGGACCAAGAAATAACATGGCTAATGCCATCAACGACATCGTTGACGACGATGGTGCTATTCGTGATGCGCTTGGAGAATATCTTTCCCCGGCAGGCATTGCGCCCTCCAGTCCGGCTGCTCCTGTTCCTTCCGCCGACTTCATCGGTAACGGCTCGATGTCAATCCGGCACCTTGACGGCGATTGGATCGTCAACAACTGTACTATCAACAGGCGCACCGAGAATTCCGGGAACATCACGAACATCCGGGTGGCAAATTCGAACAATACCTGGTCGCGTCCTGGAGATAGACAGAGGAGATACCGTGCGCAAGGTGGAGGGGGAGGAAGTCGCGCATAAGGTAGTATCGTTATTGCGTTGTCGGAAATGTCAATGGCGGAGCCAACATTATCAACTTGTGGGGACCGGCGCCCTTGGACTTGCTCCAATGTGTTTATGTACGCATTATCGACCCCGCCCGCCCTAGTCCTATTTCGCGTAGAACCATCAGTAAATATGGTTGAAGGACATTCTGCGCCCACATATTGTCGGTGTTAAGTATGTACCTACGTAAACGGCTGGCTGGGCGTAGTCATTCCTAATGACTTGGCTGGGATTCTCTCCACTTTCAACCCTAGAGCACTGAGAAACGGTCCCAGCATGTATCTCTGGGAGGTGTGGGCGTCTCTTCCGGGTAGGGGATGTAGTGAATCTGCCAATGCTCGTCAAGAGCGTCTTTGACTACTTTCCGGCGTAGGCGTTCTCTTCCCTCTTCCATTTCCGTGGAAGATTGCTGAACTCCGAGCGAGCAAGCATTTCTGACCCTTTGTCGCCTAATTATAGTACATGTCAATGAGTACGGGTTTACACCTTAGGCCTGAGGGATCACAAATAAGCAGCTCTTCGATCACTTCGACCCTTCGGGTGTTAAATGGTTAGCCGTTAGACTTGAGCTGGGTACTTGGAATACCGTGATTTGGCGATGAGGCTGAAATGTTATTCAGCAAGCTAAGCGAGGAAAAAGCATATAAGTACCTCACCGTCAATCCCAATTCTTCATTCGAGTAATTTCGCCTTACATTCATCTCAACAAGCAGATCACCCACACTCTCTTGACCAACCTCATACCACTCCTTCAACGATGTTCGCTCAATCCATCTTCGTCGCTGCTATCGCTGCCGTCGCAACTGCCTCGCCGCTTGCAGCCCGCACCGACTACAAGTGCAACACTGGCCCCGTCCAGTGCTGCAACACCATGAAGTCCCACGAGTCGTCCGAGGGCAACATTGTCGCTTCCTTGCTGAAGCTTGATATCGGTGGAATCACAGGCGAGCTTGGCTTGCAATGCTCGCCTGTTGCCAACCTCATCGGAGGTGGACCCAAGTGGTGAGTTTATCTGAAAGCGACCTTCGAGATCGACGTGTTATTAATGTTTGTTCCTTTCCCAGCTCCGGGCAGACAGTTTGCTGCGAGAACACTAAATTCAGTAAGTTCCGTTGGTGGAGATTGTAACGACCCACTAACTCCTCTCTTTCTAGACGGCCTTGTTAACATCGGCTGCACACCTATCAATATCGGCCTCTAATCGGCCACTTATCGCAAGGGTATCCCTCTCTTGGATGAATGGTTTGGAATGGTGGCCGTCGGGGATTCGTATTATATTCGTATTGCGCAACAAGTAATCAATCAATAATATCGTTTTCATTTGGCACCGCCTGAATAGATGGCCTTACTATGCATAATTGTTTACTGCCGTACTGTTAGGCTCCACGAGTGCTCGAATATCCCGGGGCACGGGTCTATGTCTCCTTTCGTCATCGAGAAACAATGTTATGCTGGTAGAAATCCACTCGCCCGTGAAAATGTGAACGTTGAAGCGCCGAGGAACGGAACTAATGTAAGAGGGCTCACTGTTTGTCGAAAAAGGCAAAGCGAGAGCACCTGGCCACGGGCGCAGTGAGTAAAGGATGGTCAGACTTGAAGCCTCCCTCGCGGTCGGGGTCGGGGTCGGGTTCGGGAATGCGAAGTTGCCATAGGATCGATTACTAGCGCTTGTGAGGTTTTCAACTTTTTCGTAGCGGTGAGGGCTGGTAGCGGCCGTGAGGAAACTGTAGGTTTTAGAGAAGAAGGTTCGTGGGAGCCAGTTGGGAGGATAGTGAGTTAGGGATAGGTCGTGAATCATGTCCTATGAAAATCAAGGAGCCGCGTAATTGGCACCGGGCGGTTCCGTTTTGATGTCCAATGGTCAATTCGGGGGCATGAGAATGTAACAGGCTCTGATGGCTCAGAGAGCTACAATAGGTTAGATGGGTATGTCAGCGTGAGTGTGACATGGGAGAGTGCGACAATCATAACTTCAACATATAGGTTCAATGTGGTCTTTCTGCGTGACAGTATCTGACGTCGAGTCGAACATGCTCAAATGAGGACAAAGCCCATAGGTTGTGTATATCCTATTTGGCCTGATTACCTGAGTGCGTGCGCACGTTCTTACCTCCCTCCCGTTCGTCCATTCCACTTTGCAAAGCCTGGTCAGAGGATAGGATGTACCTCCGTTGGCGGGTCGATCGCGGAGATAGCCTCCCGTTCCTGCACTGCCCACTGCCCAGATAAGAAAGATGCCACATTGGTAAGTACAAGCGATGGAATTACTTACCTCCAAGAATCGGCGAAAGGCAGCGGTTTGCGGCGCAACGTACCAGGCTGTCTGCCTTACCAATTTCCCGACATGCAACGATGAATTCCTCGCAGATCATGCCGTCTACCAGTAACAGGGTACAGCAGTGATCATCAACGACCGGCCATCTCCTCAATGAAAGCCCAAAAGGATCAACCGCGCTTTTGACATCTCCATAATGGGATTGACTATGTTCGCTCTTTGCTGAACTGAAAGCGTTCGAACACAACTCATACATCGAGCCGCTGAAACGATGCTCAAGATCAGAAATATTGTCTGGGAACATAGTAAGCGTGAGCGATGCCTACGAGAGAAATTCGATCTGACCAACCGATGAACCTATGTCCAGTCAAGCCTCCGAGTCTTATCTGCGATTTTCCTGATGAGTCCACACCGTCCCAGCAGCTATCTTGCATCTAGCGTTGGGTTATTTGCTTGAAACGCGATATTCCATAGTGGCTTGGTTCGGAGACCAGGAGGAATCAAGCATGACTGAGTCAAAGAGAAGGCCCGGAGTCGCCCATAGCAGCTGCACAGTCAACCACGTCCGATTGAACACAACACTCCCTTCACAAGCTCTCCACGGGACTGTTATAGGCTAAAACCTGTGCCGGCGCCTACTTTGTGGACACCTTGGTGGCACCACCACCGGCCCACATGGCCACTTTAATTCTCTCATATACTTTGCCTTGCGGCTCCACTCATCCAATACGTGAAACCCGCCACAGGACCTTCCATGGGGTCTCCTCACTTGAACACGCGGTCATCGAAAAGCCTCGACGAAGAAAACAGGAAGAAAGCTGCCAGGCGAGCTAACTACAAAGATGCGGCTCAGGACATCGCAGGCATTGTATTATCGACGTTGGAGCAGGCAGCGGCATTCGCACCCGTTCCATACTTGCAGCAAGCGGCTGGATTGGCGATTGGGTTGGTTGACATGGTTCAGGTGAGTTTCAGTTGGATTAATATCCTTTCACCGATGACTGAGTGCAACAGAGTACATCAGACAATAAAGCAGCGTTCACATCTTTGGCCACTGACGCCTGTGGTCTTGTCTACACTGCAACAAATGTTTGGAAGGACCGAGACGAGAATAGAGATGGCACGAAAATTCCCCAAGACCTCGTGAATCATCTCGAAGAAGTGCTCAGGTGAGTCTTGAAGCTAGCGCTACATGATCTTAATTTTGCCTAATTTTGATGAGGTCAGAACCATGGAAGACATAATGCATTTCGCAGAAATGCGTGCGGCGCGAGGCTTCCTTGCGCGATTTTTGTCACATAAAGCTGACGCTGATGGAATTCGAGGGTATAGGGTTCGGCTGAAGGATGCTTTGGACCGATTCGGGGTGCGTATTGAGCTCCGTTGTGGAGGACGACTCGTCTTGTTGACTTTTGAGGCCAGATGCAGTCGCACATTACCGTCAGAGATGCTGTTGCTCGCATTCAAGACCAGCAAGACGCTATTCTCGATGCACTCAAGGATCATACCTCGACGACAGAGGTAGACACTAACGATTCTCCACACGCGACGTCAGAGGAGAGGTCCCCTTCATCAAAGGTGGCATCAGATCGCCGAGTCGCTCTTCCTGCTTCTCCCGCTCCTCGTCCCTCTCCACACACGTTTTCCAGCTTTACGGCTTTCGCAAACATCACCAACAATGGCTCAGGAATATTTAACTCCGTGAACGGAGACTACGTCATTCACAACTCAACGGCGAACAATTCTTCCGTTAACTCAGGGAATGTCCTGAATGTCTCTACAGCGAATTCGAATAATGTGTACGATACCGGTCGAAACGGGTGGCCGAGCAGACTCGGACGTAATCGAAAGGGGATAGGGGACGATGTGGGCATAACAAAGACCCGGGCGATTCCTGTCCAAAATTCCGGAAGAAGGGGTCGAGGGCGTGTTGCTAGTTCTGTTCTGACTTAATGTCTGTGACTTCCCCCTCCGTCTCGATAGTGCTGATGAACATATCGACCTCTCAGCCACACCTTGACGACCAGTCGTAGGTCCGCGGAAGGTATTTTACCCACAATATCTTGGGCTCTACCATAGCATAGCAAGTCCCTTCTTTCGTCGAGGTCGAGTCGGACTGATCATCCTGAGAACGAGGGAGGACACCGCACTTCTGTGTGGGTCGCATGATCTATGCGTGTTGCCTCATTTCTGACGCTCGATATAGTTTTAAGTGAACGTTGCATGAATGTGTATTTTACCAGCTTGAAGCAGCCTTTGAATCGCCGCCCTCGCACATTCATATAACCCGTGACAGTCTATTTCCATTGACACTCTTCCAGCCCGTTCAGCACCCACGCGTGAGAGCTGTTTAGATGACCTCCCTCGAACTACAGGTTTCTCACATAGCCCGTGGCACAAGTGAGCTACGTCGTACATTGGCGCCTCGCTTTGACGATAACGCAACGTGTCTAATTGGTTTTGGTTTCTCCCCTCTTAACTTCCCATCTTCCCCTTCTTACGTTATTTTCCATTTTATTTCTACGCTGACGGCTCTTTGATAACAGGACATCATACCTTGAACGCTGCGAACGATATCCATTCATTTTTTTGGCATATTCTGTGAAAACAGAATCACTCGTGACGTGCCTCCCATTTCTCCGCTGCAGCACCGCAAGTGCACATTCCATCACTGCTAATTTGATTCTGCCTCATGCTGGCAACCCCCCATATCGTTGAAGATTCTATTGGGCCATCATGAAGACCCGTGTATATAACTATCGGCATGTAGATGCTCGCCAGTCCCCCATTTCTCTGGACGGTATGCTATTTTTCTTTGATATCACCCACGAAGTGTGCTTACCTTTCATCCAGACTTTACTTTCGGTGTCTCCGGCTGTTGACTGGATTCCCCACCGAGTTATCAGATAAATGAGGGAATGTGAATTCGCGTCGTATGCGACCAACTCACTCTTGAAGCAGCAGAACTCAACTGGAAGCTGGCCTGCGCTCTGAAAAGCCGCCACTTCTACTCGACATTAGCTATCAGCTCTGCACCTGGCCATGGTTGACGTCGTAATCAATGTCGTTTCGATCTCGAGTATTCTCGTCTACATCGCGAGATAGTGTCCGTTGTCCATGAGAACCATGCCTTGAAGATTGCATGACCTGCATTCCTCTAGGACGTGGCGAGGGAGGCCTTACGCAATTGCCCAAGAGCTCTCCCAATGGTATGTGTTGTCTGCCGCCACGGCTTCGCACGATGCTGATATTATAAAACAGGTTGAATTCGTATCCACGATTCTAGCGCATCTACTGTAACACGTCCTGTGTCGGACAGCGTACTCATCCTACGATCATACATCTTATAGATTGACGATAGCCCAGCAATCTTTCCCCAATGGTACGGCAAGTACCATCATTGCCACTTTGGTGCCCAACCTGATCAAGGAGAGGCGCTGATGTAACGTGTGGAATGCCTTTCACACAGCCATCTCAGGTTCTATCTCAACCCTATGCCCACATCGTTCCTTCTCTGAAGTAGGCCTGGGACACTCGCGCGCTAAGGTGACTAGGAGAAGTGAAGCTTCACAGTAAATTCCTTATTACATTCACATACGCGATGACAGTGACATTGGGGACCTCCCTCACCGCTCCGAGTTCCATGGCTACAACGTTGAGGGTTACCATCCCCTGCATGTTCAGCCCGCCCGAAATCAAACATCCCAAGTACTTACTCCTATTGTTTCGTCCATATAATGCGCCTTTAATATCGCCCAAACCACATGCTAGGCGCCGGTATGCCAATCAAACGCAATGCAGTATGTACCGCCTTTCTTCCAGTACTTAAGGCATCCTCTGTCCCAAACTCCCAGTAACAGCTTTCAACGGAGACATCAGACCCATGGGATCAGCACGCTCGAAGAACGGTGCCATCACTGAAGAGGACAAGAAAGCGCTCAGGCGGGAGAACTACAAGGCGTCGACTGCAAGTAGCGACAGAAACTCGCGTCAAGCTCGCGCTGAGGACGTGCTCTCGACGCTAGAGCAAGCCGCCCTCCTCGCGCGTGTACCCAACATGCAGGAAGCTGCTTCTCTGGCCCTCTCTTTACTCGATAGTGATTCCCGTGAGTGAAGCTCCAACGTCGAGAGGTTATGATTCACCTAATCTAAAATCTACTAGAGTCTCCGTGAAAACAAGTCAGCTTTCAAATCGTTGGCAACGGACGCTTGCGATCTTGTGTACGCAGCGATGAATAGCTTGAAAAATCGTGTGAATAAGGGGCGTGCGCTCTCTGGCTCCCAAGAGATGAAAAATTCTCTAAGGTTGATCCAGTGAGTGCTAGCACCCTTAATCATTCCCCTCTCAATATTAATTTTGTCAATATCAGGACGATCAAGAAAGCGAACGACTTTGCCTTGGGCCAAGCATCGCGAGGCGTTGTTTCGAATTTTGTATCACGCAGAAGAGACGCGAAGATAGTACAAAAATATAGAGAAGAGTTGAATAGGTATTCGGGTCTGTTCGGGGTAAGTATTCAAATCATTATGAAGGCGGCCTCAACTTGAAACGTCAGCCCCACAGCTACAGTCGCACATCACCATCAGAGAGGCTGTCTCCCGCATACAGGGCCAATCGGATGCCATCCTAGAAGTACTGACAACGCTTGGGACGCCCCCCTCTAACGAAGCCCTATCCAACATGTCATCCTTGATTACGGCTTTCGGTAGCATAGTGAACGACGGTCAAGGGACATTCAACTCGATCGACGGTAACTCCAGCGACTAATATTGATATATACGAGGAAGGAATGTAGTCCAGCTTACAACCTGATATGCATCTGGTGGAAGACTTCTAAGCAACACAAATGCTTCAACGATAAGGATGAGGCGCGCGAGAAAATACATGCACAGTCCTGTCGGCGTAAGAATCCTGAAAACGTACGGTGCGTAATCTCCGTACCCTTTTCGGACCCCAAACATAAGTCCAGCTACGAGCAAGAACCAAATTATGGGAATAACAGTGACCAAGACGGACGAAGCTCTCCATAGTAGGCCCTCCGCTGCAGTGGGAAAGGTGGAGTGCCAAGCAAGGCAGTGGATAGCACCAAATACGCTACTTGATGCACCGCATAGTGCGAGTGAGATAGCATGAGGAAAACCCGCCGCCGTAGCATCTTCCAGCGCGAGACCCGAATATAACGAGGGGGGATGTTCGGGTGGATAGCCACCCAAGTACAGGAGAATATCACGAATAGGCAACTCCATATGATATCAATAGTTGGCCAGTCATTCACCGACTCGGTGGTGGATTGGGTTGCATCTGCAGCAAACGAGGACAGCGGCGACATTCGTAATTTGTGAGGAAATGGAGTGGGCACCGTGTGTCATATCAGTCCAGTCTGCCCGGCTGTTGACGAGGCTGTGAGCTGATGTCAAATGATAGATGAGTTGAAATAAAGTTGACCGTCGTTGTGGATATCTGATGATAATTATATGAGAAGCGATAAAACGGTAAGTATATGAACTTTTCTGTTCATCATGGGCGAACGATCGATATCAAATTTTTGAAACTTGAGCCATTGCTACCACTCCGGAGCGACTGCTGCTACGATGTCTGTGGCGAATCGCCTTGTGTGAGAATTCGCATGTCTTAAACAATGATTGTGGCCTAAGGCCCTCGCGCCTCCCATATTGCGTATGAACGCACGGGCGAGTATGAATAAGGACTCCGCAGACATGGCGGTATTCCATCGGGGTGAGGCCCCGTCTGGTCCTCAAAAATGCCAGACATTGGTACAAGCGGTATCAATCGATAGCCACCGGGATTGAGAAATGTTGAGGTTGGTGGCCTTGGTTCAAGAAAAAAGACTCAGAAGGCTCTGGGTGGGGCGCATTATCGTCGAAAGTTGACGCGACCCGAGTCCATCATTAGGTTGACGATCGACCGATAATACGTTCTCCCAAGGGACGTTGAGATGTTAACCAAGATGCAATTTGCTTCACAAGGGGGCATGCCAATCATGATGGTACAGGGTTTCTAACAAACCGAGCCGCCGGGCCGTTGCGTTTCATCACCCCGAGGTTCGCTGCGGGTAAGGAATATCTTTAGGCGGACACACTACGACTGCATACAATGCCACTCACCGGGCACCCTTTGCCATGACTTTGATCGCTTACTAGCTTTCAACGCCAGGTTGCGGTCCACGAATTTCCGAACCTTCGCAGAAGGTATTGTCCTCGATGTGTCTGGGACGGTAGTGGTCGCGGAGAGCGTACGAATGACGCGGGATCTACCAGTAACGAGTTAGGTCAACTGCTGGGCGGAACCCGGGGCTCAGGAAACATACCCGACAATGAGGTCCTTCGCCTTTCTTTTAGCAGCGGTCTTGCGCTTTCGTCGGTCCTCGGAAGGTTTAGAAGTGAAAGAAGTGGACGACGTGGACGTGGAAGGGAGGGACTGAGAAAATGCAGACTTAAACAAGTGGTCTGGTAGACGTTTGGGAATCGATGATAAAGCAGGCTCGTCACCATCGTCCTCAGCATCGAGAGAGCTGCGTAACTGATTTCGATCGACTATATCTTCGGCGTTGTCGCCATTCTGTACCTCTTCCTCGGCCTGAGCCTTCCGCTGCTTTAACTCTCGAACGGTGACCTCGTCTCCTTCCTCATCGTCTCCCGCTCGTCCTGAATCCGCAATCTCGCCGCGAGTTGCCTCCGCTCTCTCCTTCAATTTCCGATCCCTCTCCCGATTCTTCTCTTTTTTCTTCGATTTCACGGAGGCATTGGCCGCGGCGAGACGTGCTGTTTGCTGTTTCGATATTGATTTCGAGGTCGAGAGGGTGAAGGATTCGGGAGCTTCGTCATCCGACGACGAGTCCAAAGAGACGGGTTTTGAGAGAGTCTTGGAAGCCATTCAGGTCGGTAGCGCGAAGAAATTAAGTTACAGTAAGTTACAGGTTTCAATCGTTCACAAGGGAAACCTCCCACGGTCAATAATTGTGGCGCTTCAAGGCTTTCATGAGCCAGGCTCCTAGAACCAGAGCGACTCGTATCGCTCGAATGAGCTCATTCGGTTTGTAATACGACTACACGTGGGAAAAGACAAACAAGGACAAAGAGTAGCTAAGAGCTCAAACTCGCGATAGAGCGGCTGGCAAGACTGTCATAGACGCTGGAGTTAGTCGGTGACAGGGTGGTCACAAAGGGTTTTGATTGATTTGCAGATAAGTAGTAGATGGGAATGACCTAACTAATTGGGATAGTGATCGGGCTCAACAAGGCTATAGATTACTAAGAGTACGTGGTAAGTATGGAATGCTTAGTTTAACGGTATCGCGTCACGAGGTGAAGTATTTTGCACCGCTGAGGTCGCGAGTTCGATTTTCGAAGAGGTCACTTTTTGTTGTGCGCTTTTTTAAGTGTCTCTGCGCATCTCATTAATGAATTTAGCTTGCCAATGGCTGACCTTCAGTTAGTGTGTGTATGTCTGAGTCAGGATCTTTCAAAAACGGTCAGAGCAAAAAGTGACCTCTTCGAAAATCGAACTCGCGACCTCAGCGGTGCAAAATACTTCACCTCGTGACGCGATACCGTTACACTAAGCATTCCATACTTACCACGTACTCTTAGTAATCTATAGCCTTGTTGAGCCCGATCACTATCCCAATTAGTTAGGTCATTCCCATCTACTACTTATCTGTAAATCAATCAAAACCCTTTGTGACCACCCTGTCACCGACTAACTCCAGCGTCTATGACAGTCTTGCCAGCCGCTCTATCGCGAGTTTGAGCTCTTAGCTACTCTTTGTCCTTGTTTGTCTTTTCCCACGTGTAGTCGTATTAAAAACCGAATGAGCTCATTCGAGCGATACGAGTCGCTCTGGTTCTAGGAGCCTGGTTGTGGAGTGATTTATTTTTGGCCTGATCATGGAAGCAGATGCCGCGTGCCTGACGCAGATAAGATTAGATAACAGACCACATCAAAGCGTGTACGTTGACCCTTTCCACAACGTTTTTCTTCTTTTTTCTTCCCATTGACCACAACGAGGGCGGGGCCCATCTGAAATGGACGTTTAAATGAGGCCTTCTTGGTCCTCATCCGTATAATTCTGCGTCCGCCATGGAATCAAACGAAGAACGACAACAAGCAGAGATTACAGCTCTCAAAGCCATATATAGCACTGATTTCACCCAACCACCACCACCGACGGCATGGAAGGTATGTGTGATTTGCTGCAGAGACGGGCAGGTCACTGAACTTAGTGCAGGCGGCGACGCGACTGCCCGAGTTCATTATCAAAGTCTCCCACCCAAGCTGCCCATCGAAAGTGAACTTCCAACTTAATGTAAAGTACGTGTATACTGGTGTATTTTACTGGACGCGCTTAACATTTTCTAGGCTACCACGAACATATCCTGCAGTCGCATCACCGACGCTAGCGATCCAAAAGCCCGTCCATGGCTTGACACACGAGCAGGTCACCAAGCTCACTCAAGCGCTTCACGAAGAAATGCAGAAGCACCGAGGGCTGGAAATGATCATGGAACTCGTCACATTTGCTCAAGACTGGCTCGAAACGTACGCAACGCCTCCTGCAGAAGTCGTTGGCTCGCTCGCGACGCAGATGAACAAACGCGCGATGGACGAAGAACGAGTGAGTGCTTCCACCCCTCAGCCCTCTCATTTTGGCAATTTCTTCGATGAACTGCATCCCCCATCTCATCCATCATTGTGGGAACCGGGTCGAGGATGTGGGAGGTAGTGAGGCGTTTCCCCTTCGCCGTGGTAACTTGGGCTCAATTGAAAAGCTTGTCGTAATTTCCGCATCCATGTGATGCCCTCGTTTCGACTCCCCTATACCCCAAGCCCTGATACGTCCAACGTTCGTCGCTAACCTTGTGCATCGTGTATCTAGGAACGCCAGAAACGGGTAGAACGAGAGGCTGAAGCTGAACGCGCACGCGCAGCCCAGCTCGCGGAGGCCCTCAACGAGCAGATCCGAGTAGACGCGCAGAAGCACCAGCAAGCGAAGGAGCAGCAGATGCAGTCAAGGAAGAGGGCGAACTCTGAGACGACGGAAGTGCCCATTCCAGGAGAGACGCCTACGGAGACGTTCAATTCGGAGATATCATTCAAAGGCGTGGTATTCAACTCGGTTAAGATTTTTCATCCGAAGAATGGTGAGTACGCGTTTTATCTCTCCAGGCCTAAATCGTTGACGAGGAAGGGCAGAGGGTCTTGGGACGGCATATCTCGCTGACCCTGTGTGCGACGATATCAATGTTACCCTTCCCCTCGAAGTTCTTGTGTACACCTTCGAGTCCAGTTATTATTCTTCCAATCAAGGTAAGATTCCCTACGTGCCCTTCATCGGCTTCTGATCTGCCCCCCTAGGCAAGCGCAAGCTCAAGCAAGTAGAGAGCGACATCCGTAGACTATCAGCCATCCGCCACCCTAACTTATTGAGCGTACTCGCCGTCAAGCTCCATCTTTCGCACTCCCAGGGGCCGTCGCAGTTGGTGATACTAACGGAGCAGAGACCGGCGTTATCGTTGCAAGATATCTTAGAAGATTGTCAATCCCTTCGTGAGGAGCGTGCGTCGGTGCGTACATCATCGCATAGCCTTCGTATGTGCTTACGAACGGAATCTTCCAGGCCTATCTCGCACAGATCCTCTCCGCCCTCAATGCCGTCCATACTGGGGATCTTGTCCACCGAGGTGGGTACTTCGCATCATTATTCGTGAATACCCTCAAATCATTCGTTCTCTCACCAGGTATATCCACACGGTGCATCGGAATTGCTTCCCAAGAGGAACCCAGCCAACAGAAGCTCGTAAAGCTAGGCAATGTAGTTTTCTACACTCGCCTCCTTGACCTTCACCGGTCGAATCCCTTCGGATCGAGTGTCTCCCCCTCGTTTGACGAACCACGGATGCCGGATGCATGGTACGTCCTCTTCTCCCTTCCCTTCCTCTTCCCCTCCCTTCTCCTTGCTATTACATTATCTCCCCGCTTGATGGCCACTCATAACTGACTGGTGGGTTTTACGTAGGGAGTGTAAGGACGTCAAGAATGATTCAGCACTATCGTATACCCGACACCGGGATATCCACGCTGTCGGGATCGTTCTCCTTCAGATGCTGATAGGACATGATGTCATGGAACGGTTCGAAGACCCGCAAGCCGCGTTGCAATATGGTAAGTCAGACTGTCCTCTATGCTTCCGTCGCTCGCTATTCGGTTGGCGGCCCGTAGAGTCCTTGCATCGAATACTGATTATTGATATTGATTGCTGATTTGGTATAACATACTACAGCGATCATATCTCCATCCCTGCAACAACACGCGATGAACATGCTGCTTCCGAAGAAGAGTGTCTCGTGCATCACTTTGCTCGCCGACCTCGCGTCTACGTCGTTCCACAGCCACCAAGCGCAAACGCGCACGCCGTCCATACCGTTCAATGGTTTACTCCCTTCCCCTTCTCTCCGCGTAAGATGTTGATTGATGTGTGTTAGATCCTCGGACACCAATGCCTACGCACCACGTCTCAAGTTCACCCGAAATGGACTATTTCAAGGCGCCGATGAGGAGCAGGCATACCAGTCGGTGGAAGGAGGACTGGGAGGAGCTCGAACTTCTGGTACGTGCATTTCCATGTAACGTCTATGTATAACGTCGATTATTGATATCATTACTGTGCACGTGTAGGGCAAAGGAGCATTCGGTTCGGTCGTGAAGGCACGCAATAAGATCGACTCTCGGATATACGCTGGTACGTAGGATAACTTTAGCTTCGCGTTGGCTTGAACTGCTTTCTTTGTTTCATTGACTAACATCGTGTTATTATCCAGTCAAAAAGGTCAGGCTACGGACGATGCAGAGTGATAGCAAGATTTTCAGAGAAGTGAACGCCCTCAGCCGCCTCTCCCATCGTTTTATTGTCCGATATTACACCACATGGGTTGAAGCCTCTGAACCCGTCTCAACGGCTGCCTCGGACTCCGAGAGCAGCGACTCAGGGACTGAATATGGCATCTCCGTCGCTCCCTCCCAAGACCCATTCGCCACCAGCAACCATAGCGACGGGATTAGTATTGACCTGAACGACCTTGACGTGATGCACCGTTCCTTGTCGAGGAGTACCTCGTTTCCGAGTATCCACTTCACGCATTCGTCGGAGAAGGGCGAGGACGAGAGCGATAATAGTAGTAGTAGCGACGGAGTGCTTGGGCTGGAACCTCTGTACAGAAGGCCGACGCCGAATGTGCATTTGAACGGGCATACCATTGAGGCACCGCCCATGGTGTCTGCCCCGATGATAACGAGAACACTGTATATCCAGATGGTGAGGACTGGGCATGGAGATTGTGTTTCGGTTGTTGACTTTGTTCTAGGAGTTTGTTGAGCGCCAGACGCTGAAGGAGGTGTGTGCTGCTGGCTTGTCAATTAGAATTCAGATCCTCATCCGCGACGCGTAGAGAGTCGATGAAGGGATTTCTGAAGACGAAGCATGGCGGTTGTTCCAGCAGATTGTTGATGCGCTCGTTCATATGTCGTCTCTCGGAATTGTGGGTAGCATGTGCATGGTGTGTTTTACTGGGTTCTGAAGCTGTTATCTAGCTCCACCGCGATATCAAGCTCACGAATATCTTCATTGGTAAGTCACCGTTCGATGCCTCTCCAGCCTATCCTCAGACGCATTGAATCTAAACGCACTTCCACTGTTTTAGACGGCAAGGGAGATTGCAAAGGTACGCTCTGTGGTTTGCGTCGCGGAGCCCCCATTGACCTTAGCTTTTAGTCGGCGACTTTGGTTTGGCCACTTCAAGTCTAGCAGCTGTCGACCCTTCGGACGTTTCTCGCCCTGGAATCACGATGGACAGCGAGATGACGCTGGGTACGTTTGTCTCTCTCCCTTTCAGCCTCGTCATAGCGAATCTTATTATGCACTTCAGAGGTTGGAACCCGGCTATACATTGCGCCGGAGGTCCAGTCTCGTAAACGCGGGCCGAGGAACCATACCAAGGCCGATATGTACAGTCTCGGGGTACGCCTATCATACTTTGTTGTTGTTGCTGGTGACGAAGTTAATGACCTGACCTTGAACGTGTCTTAGATTGTTTTCTTTGAGATGAACTTCTTTTTCGCCACCGGCGCTGAGCGCATTGCTGTCATTGAGAACATACGAAAGCCTGAGGTTATCTTCCCGCCTTCTTGGGACCCGCATAGGATTCGGCAGAAACAGAGTACGTACACCACCATTCTTGCTGTATCACGTCCCGTTTACTCAGTCTGATTCTTTGGTAGTCATTACTTGGTTACTTCAGCACGATACGAATGAACGCCCTTCAGCTATAGAATTGTCACAGAGTCCGCTCTTGCCCCCTCGTCTTGAAGATGAGTATTTCAGAGGGGCTTTGCGTATGATGAGTACGTGCGCCCTTGAGCCCTTTGTCCTTGGTTTTTTGGATTGAGGCTCAATCCATCTACGTACAGCGAAGCAAGATTCTCCCCATCATCAAGCCGTCCTTTCCGCTCTATTCAACCAGCCGGTTCAGCTTTCGAGGCGATTCATATACGACAGAGAAGCTGACTTGCCTGAGCATGCTAACCTCAACGGCATCGTCGTAGACCGCCTGTCATCTATATTCAGACTTCACGGGGCTGTAGATATTGAGCCTCCCCTGCTCATACCCGTCGTCGACCCCGAGGATGAGAAGACCCATGCTACGTTCCTCGATAGACATGGCGATATTGTGATGCTTCCCAATGATCTCTTGACGCCGTTCGCTCGACTAGCGGTGAGGACAAGCGTGAAGCGAATCAAGCGCTACCACATTACAGACATCTACAGGCCCAAGTGAGTATACGACACCCCTCTTCGACAATACCTTTAATGACCCGACTCCAACTCTTTAGCCCTGTTGCTGGGCACCCCAAAACTACGAAGGCTGCAATATTCGATATCATCTCTCCAGATCTGACTAGCGGGCCTATCGCTTCTGCTGCTGAAATCATCATGATCGCTAGCGACCTCCTCGATGGATTTCCTTCACTTGAACAGAACTATGATATCCATGTATCTCATTCGAATAGTAAGTTCCAAGTATTGATGTTCTGAGCTCTGATTGCATGCTTATGATGTTTTTAGTTGTCACCCATGTACTAGAACGAATCCCTCCAGCGCACCGCACGTCCGTCTTGGAAATCATCAATCAACCCAAGTCGACGCCTTCCCAGAGGCGCGCTGCTCTCCTGAAGAAAGGCCTTCTACGTAGCGTAGTCGACGAACTTGAGGCGTTGGCCGATGGCGGTATGTACTCATCAACTTACCTTTACTCGTATGTACTGATAGTTCGGATACTAGAAACGGATATCGACGCTCTCTTAGCAAAGATAGAGAAGCTCTCCCCTCAATTATTCGCCTTAATTCAACCAGCGGTCGAGCAAGTCAAGTCCACCGTGCAATGTGCTATAGCCACCGGCGTGTCCAGGCCCATCTTTTTCCATCCGCTGATGCTAGGTGCACATCATACTCATTTCAAGAATGGGGTGCTGGTGGAGGTCGTAAGGAAAAGCAAACGTACAGATGTCCTAGCCGCTGGGGGAAGGTATGATACACCTATCCTCTTTCCTTGCCATAGGTTGACGCTAGCTAGGTACGACGACCTCATCACCCAAACAGGGCTCCCAAAATCCAAGCTCGACTCGTCGTGTGCATTCGCCTTCCAAGTCTCAGTGGAGAAAATTACAATGGCGCTCGCGACATACCAAAGCACGTCTCTCAAGATCCTCGTGAAAGAGCAGCGTTCGTTCGGGTTTTGGAGTCCCAGACGGTGTGACGTATACGTTGTGTCTTATCATCCAGGTTACCTCCAGGAAAGGCTGGAAGTTGCGGCATATCTATGGCGGAACGGCATCAGCGCAGATATCATGTATGAATCGGGGCTTACCGATGTAGGTCACGATGATTACGTGGAGACGTGTCAACGGGAGGGTATTCTGTAAGTGTCCCATGCCAGGTGTTACTTCTCGCCCTAATTGTCTGCAGCTTTACTGTATATCCCAGACCGAGGTTGCAGAGGAAGGATCAAGCTGCCTTCAGGATCAAGAGCATCTTGAAAGGCACCGAATATGACGGTAAGTGGGGGATTGCGTACGGCTTCTCGATGCTTATATTTTGCTCAGTGACGCGCCTCGAGCTCGTTCCCTGGCTTCTTCACCAAATCTCAGAGCAGAAACGCGTGGATCTATCAACGTCTGGCGCTCGTATGTTTACCGATATCACCCAAAACAATGTGTCTTCCAAAGATATCGCGACTTCTTCCGACGTTCAAATGGTTCTGCCTGGCGATGCAAAGAAGATGAAATCGCTTAAAAATATGTACATTGATCGGGGTGTGTCTACTTCCCCCATCCATCTGAAAGCTACCATCTCATCGACATTTAGCCTTCGAAACCGGTGTACAGATCAAGAATTCCTTCCAAAATGGAATGCCTATGCTCGGTGTGGATGTCACGCCAACTGCGTTCGATTCCATGACCAAAAGCTCTACGTGGATATCCGATGATGAAGCATGGAAGCCAATAGCTGCCGACTTCCCTGCGAGCTCGTACTCGTACGCCCAACAGCTCCGGGAGCAAGTTAGGCAACGCAAGCTTGAATCCCATCCCTTTCTTTTGTTGTACTCAGTGCGCGACGAACGCGTACAGCTCGTAAAACTATCATGATCCCCTCTCTACGCCTTCTTTATGACCCTAGTCCTCATTTACTTACACGTTGTTCATGTTTCAAGGGATGTTATCAATCTATCATCGACCAGAATGGATCGCTATCTCTATCTCTATTGTATTCCTAGTTTCTATGTGGATTTAATGCCAACTGCTATGACAATGGAGGTGCACATTCAATAACATCTGTCCCGCTGCTGTCAGCACTCGAGTTCGCTCCATGTCCTCGTCCACTGTTTCGGTTACGTCCTTCATCTCTGGTAGGCCACCTCTTTCTTGAGCAGCATCCTTACGGTAGGGTGTCACCCCCTTCATGACTCTAAATCTTCTGGTCAACGCACAATGCTTGGGTGTCAGTCGCCAAGTTATATGCCGAGGGCAGAAAATTGTTGGATGCGCGATGTGATGGGTGTCGCAGGATGAAATAGGTTTAGAGGATAGATTTTTTGTTCGATGTATGGATGCTAGATAGATCATATGTCTTTTTGCGCGTTCCTAGTCACGCAAATGTGGTGTCTATTTTTCGACGACGATGTGCTTTCAGTGCTTGGGATGATGCAATGTCTATATAAATTAACTTTTCCCGAGCCAACAGATAGTACCTTCTGAGGAAAGTTCTTGTGATGGTGACGATGTCAATTGAGTATCTGCTGTAACCACCCTGCAGGGATGTGCATATACATCTAGGATAATCTAGGATATACCGTTCCATACTCAGCTCGATGTGTACTGCACATAGCGTTAGGGAAGTCGGAGGTCAACTGATTACGGAAGAAAAGAATGATCAACAATATGAATGTACATTGGGAGGTGCTCCGAGTTCATGATTTACAATATATAGATATAGATACATATTTACATAGTTGTTATGATTATCACATTTGCAGTAGCATGTCAAGGAACAGGCAATACTGAGGTACATCAACGCCGTCAAAAATACGGCCTGCTTCGCCCAATATATTCTTCCTCTGAAGCAGTCTCCACGAGAACATTTACGCCTGCATCCCAGTGTTGGAACCATTCATCGTGCTGCCTACATTCCCAACGAACGATACTCGGCATGTCCGTCGCACTTCTAAACCGGTATAACGCATCCACGGCCACATCGCCATCGTGGTCAGCAGAGATACACGGTACCTCGAGGGAGCGGAGGCCGGGAAAGCGCATGAACACCCAAGGAACGAAGGCATCTGAGTGCGCCTTCGCTCCTGATGTTACCCGCAGCATCTTCAGCGTCGGCAGCTTTGCATCCTCCGCGACTTCGTGGTACATCCCCGGGTTCTCATCCGTGAGGCAGTCAATATCCAGGTTGAGGAGCAAGTTGATGTCTAGACGTTCGAGCTTGGGCATCATCCCCGCTAACTTGAACACCCCCGCATGGAAGAACGAACAGGAGAATGTCTGGACATTGTCGAGATGTTTCGCGTAATGGAAGAACCGAGCGAGGAGAACGTCGGTGTCATCACCCAGACTAGGCGCCAGCTTAAGGTGCGTGAGGTTACGCGCTCCCTCAATATTTTGGAAGATCAGATCGAGCGAACGCGCGCTGAGGATGCGCAGGGAAGGCAGTGCGCCCTTTGCCAGGTTGAAGTGAAGTGGAGTGGGGCTGTAGTCGTTCCAGGGCGAGATCTCGAGGTGTTCGAGAGAGTCGGCGCGTTGCGACAAGAAGGCCGCAAATTCCTCGATGTCCAGCGGAGAAGTGGAAAGACAAAGCTTCTTCAGGTTCAAAGGTAAGACAGGCGCGTCGATATCAAGGAGACGCGGCATCTTCGTAAACAGTGGATCGACTAAGCGAAAGGAGGACAATCTGGGGTTTAGCTTGAGGATGAGGGACGCGATATCGTCGTAGTGGTCCATCTTGGGAGGGTCATAATATTTATGATGGACTACGTCGATGGTAAGGTGCTTCACGAATCTTGCACGGCGTTCACAGATATGTTGGGAGAACTGGTAGAACGTCGAGTCCTCGTCTGGGACAAGCTCGAGAACGACCTCTTTGTATAGTATCTGTTCCGCAATGACACGGAAAGCGCGAGAGGACTGAAGTACGGAAAGAATGGTAGACGTGTCGTTCACGCGTGTGAAGATGTCGTTCAATATCTCGACGGGGAGACGAGGAGTTAGACACATTTCGACGCAGTGGTAGTGGTTGTGAATGAAGAGTGGGCGTAAGGACCAAGAGGAAGAGGTGGCATCATTGAGCCTGGGAATTGGGTGTGGTGCTTGGGCCGTCGAGGTAAAGTGGCGGTGAGGCACTCGTCGTGAAGCCCTTCGTCCACCCACCGATGCAAGTTATTAAGTCAGCGCTAGTGCAAAACAATGCGCAACGGGCACCGACGGAGGGGGCGAAGTGTACAAGGAGGACCATATGTACCGCCTAAGACGCCCACTGACGGTCTTCTATTTAGCTAACGGCTACATGATTCAAGCAGAGACTCGCCGTGAACAACCACTGTGTCCTGCCCTCGTACTCAGCGTCTCGAGATGGCTACAAGGGCGTCAACTGCCGCTCTGAGTTGATGCCTCGCACTCCTCTAGGACGACAGCAGAGACGGCGTGCTAATTTAGGCACCAAGGTGATTGGGTGGCCGGATGCATCTACGGCGTCCATCGCGGACAACGCTGCGTCGAGGAGATTGTTCAATCGCAGGAGAATTGGACGGATGAAAAAGGACTTACTAAATGATTGAATGAAGGACATCCGTCGCGCCCATGTCTCACCGTTTGATACACTGAGACAGAACACAAAGACTCAGGGCTCGGGGTTGAAGTCCTTGTGCAAGTCAAGAAGAGATAAGAGCACCAGGCGTCGGACAGGCCTTGAGAGGGGGGCACAGTGCTGTAAAGGCGTCCATTTACCCGAAGGGCCTCAAGTGACAAAATTTGGCCGCTTAAATGCCGAAGAATAGAAAAGTCTCTAAGGTAAGACTTCATGATTTCGGCTATATAACTTTTTAATCTACGTAGTACCTCAGCAAGATAACAGGATAATCGATTACTGGACTTACCACATAACGCTCTCCCCTCAGCATTACCATTAGGACCCCCTGAGCGACTCCTACAACAATTGGATATCCTCAAGTTTTCGACATTGGCACTACGGGTGGTATTCGCTTTTTCGCGTTAGCGCTCATCCCACATTCTATTGGCGAAGCTATACGTCCTTCCCTACGTCCATCGCTAGCCTTATTCCACAGTTTATCCATTTCTCTGCAACTATCGAAGAGACGCACGTTGGGTGTGGGCTAGTACAGTCAGCAACCTTCGGCATCGTGAAGATTGTACACTCACCGGGTCGACACCCTCCTCCGCTTGCATACTCCCCCCATATACCTGTCCATTGAAATGTCCACCACGTTGCGTTGATCAACGAAGTTGACCATCTTGGAGGCAGGTCCCCTCGCTAGCCGTTGTTCGGAGGTATTCAGTATCACTTTCGATTCCCTCTAGGCCCTCAAGTTACTCGACATGTTCCAAACGGCCTTGAAATAGAATGAGCACTCATAAGCGCTTAGCCTTCGAGGTTGAAACTCGCCTCACTGCGCCAGTGAGCGGCGAAGGAATTCGAAGGTATCAAAAAAGCACTGATACTTTTCGGCCTTCAACTGTGTTGCAAAATTCCTCGTCGAGGACGATGCCATTGGAATTTGGCCGATGCGCTGTGTGGACTGAATGCGTTCTAGCTCGCAAGCGCCCAACCACACATCATGCTTTTTGTTTATCTCTTCAATCCGGCAATGCCGATACCGGTCCAACGAAAAAACCTGTCAACTCGGCAACTCGGAAGACCATGTTTCTTAAAACATTCAGGCCGTAAGCTAGCTGTGGACTTCTCCAGCGGCGTACGTAGCCAATTGGAAGGAAAGGAATTGAATGCGAGAGACTCGGAGTCGGCGCCGGGTGTACCATGCTAGTTGATGCCTCTGGCTGCGATGGGATAATGTCCGTATGTCCGTGTCCCACATGTCTGCTACTGGTATGGACATGCTGGCCTTCCATATGGCAATTCCTCCACTCCATCACACTCCATCACACTCCGGGGCTATTTTGCTGCCAAGTGTTGCCTTTCGGATATGTGCTAGCTGGATACAACGCGAGAGCGGGTATGTTCACGCTACTGGAGATGCTCTATGGTGGAACGGTAGACTGACGCGTTTATAGAAGGACCCTATGTGCACGCGAGTTGTTTGGACAATCGATCAGCGAGATCATGAGTTGCCTTACTGGTGCCTGTCGGCTGGCGAGGCGTTTACGACTCTTGTCATGACGGACGAAATCGTTCAGGCCGATTCGTTATGTTTGAAACATGACAGTGCATTTCGATCATGATCAACTTCTTGAACGATCGAACATCGACACATCAGAAAGGGTATATCTCCCGAACTTCGAAGTAGCTGGCGCCTCGTCTATAATATAGGCATCTCGAAAGCCATAAGGGACGTCCAACAAGGCAGAAGTAGAATCCGCATGGCCACCACAATCCCCTTGCGATTTGCTCTATGTCGTACGACCTACCGTGTGTCATGTGGAACACACCCCTCGCGACTTTGATCTCCTTTGCACGTATGGACCTTGTACCAGGGGCTGCGAGATACCACGCGTCTCAATTGCTTGCAGTCGCTCTGAAGCAGCTAGAGCAGGAGAACCTCAGTTTGTGTATTCCCAACTATCCTCGTGCCGAACTTTTGATAAGAAGGTCTCCTCGTATATAACCTGCCGTCTTTTGAACGCATAGTATTCCAGCAAGGAACCTCCTTCTCCTTCCCTGCGAATATCCCACTTGCGTACGAGCGTCATGGTCGCCTTCAACAAATTCTTCACAGCCGTCTTTCTCGCCATTGCCTACGCTTCAATCTCGCAAGCCGTCCCTTACAGCCAAGACGTGAAGCATTCTACTCACCGCGTCCGGGAGATAGGTCGTGGACTGAAAGTCGAAGTGTACCACCCGCAGACGTCATATACCGTCAGTTTCTCATTTGCCTACAATTTGTCTACACGATATTGACGATTGCTCCCCGATGAACAGACGTTTGGAGACGGGCTTGCTGGCCCCGCACTGAGAGGAGGCGACCTCAAGTCGAAGACCATCGCGGTGGTTCGCCAGCGTCTCGGCGTGGATGAACGTTCTGTGAATTTCAAGTCGGGTTTCTCGCAATCATCAGAGTCATACGGATACGTCAAGCAGCAACATGTGTGTGCATCGTCTTATTTCCTTCCCAAATGGCCTAATTCTTGGTGTTCAGAACGGCATTCCTTTTGCCAATGCCGTCGCGAACGTTGCCTTCAAGGACGACAAGATCGTCGCGTTCGGTTCATCATTTGTCAAGACGAGTAAGTGATCTCAGTTGCACCTTCCACTCGGGCTAAACACACCCTGCTCGGGTTATAGAGAACATCGCCTCCTCTACACCAGCAGTCTCCCTCGACAAAGCTATCTCCATAGCCGAGAGTGCTCTCGACGGTAAACGGAACGAGCACCCCGCTGCTCTCGAATACTACGCCAAGCCCGACGGTTCGGTCGTCCTCACCCACGTACTCCAAGTGCAGAACGAAGTCGCGGATACGTGGTACGAAGCCTTCGTCGATGCCCACTCCGGGGAGGTCGTGTCCGTCACCGATTTCGTTGCCGATGCGTCAGTGAGTGTTCAGCGAGATCTTGGCAGCTGTGACTGGTGTGCTGATTGTTCACGCAGTATCATGTCCTTCCTATCAATAAGATGGTTATTCCGGAAGGTTTGGAAACCATTGTCGACCCGCAGATCGCATCTGCCTCTCCAAGTGGATGGCACAACGATGGTTCCTCAGAATCCGATAGCACAACGTACGTATCCTCAGTGCTTCCGGTTGTAATCGGCAACTGAACGGGCATCCATAGTGGTAATAACGTCGTTGCGTACAAAGGCTCACAATCGTCCCTCACCAAGGAATCGGAAGCTGGTCACATCTACAGCTACATCGTTGACCCCGAAACAGAGCCGTCCACTGAGAACAACCTCGACGCCGCTCGCACCAATGCTTTCTATGTCGCCAATATGATCCACGACATCACCTATTTGTATGGCTTTACCGAGGCCTCCTACAACTTCCAGAACACCAACTTCGACAAGGGCGGCAAGGCGGAGGACAAAGTCCTCTTGTCCGTCCAAGATGCTTCGGGCACGAATAACGCAAACTTTGCTACCCCGCCTGAGTATGTATTTGTGTTATTGACGAAGCGATGATGCTGATCGTCGGATCTTGTGGTTCAGCGGACAATCCGGGCGATGCAGGATGTACTTGTGGACTTTGACAAAGGTCAGCTTCATATCTTCGCGTTTCTTTGGGAAGCGTTTTTACCTGATGTCGGTTTCATAGCCTCGCCGAGATGGATCCTTCGAGAACGATATCATCGCTCACGAACTCACTCATGGTCTCACTAACCGCATGACCGGTGGTGGCACCGGCAGATGTCTGCAGACTACTGAGGCGGGTGGCATGGGTGAAGGTTGGAGCGACGCCTTTGCTGAGTGCGTTGATTTACCGTTTTGCTTTGTCGTGGTGAAACTCTGACAACGCGATTTTAGTTGGCTCTGGCAGAAGAGCGGTACGATCCAGGACTATAAACTTGGGTGGTACGTCTACAAACCCGAGGGGATCCGTACGCATCCGTACTCCACCGACGCGTATGTCCCATCTCGCACAAAATGGTATCTTGGGTATGCTTATATGGGGGTTACTCCTTTGCGCAGAACTGTGAATCCGTTGAAGTATTCCAACGTCAAAGGCAACTACGCTGTACATAACATTGGAGAAGTCTGGGCGAACATGCTGCACAACGTTCATGGCGCTCTCCTTGATGCCCATGGGTTCTCGGACACGGCGTTCACCAACCCGGACGGCGACGCAGGGAATGTCGTCTTCATGAGGCTCTTCATCGACGCTCTTGCTATCCAACCGTGCAACCCAACATGTACGTCACTGATCTTTCTCTATTACGAGACTGGTCTCGCTAAGCATGGTGATAGTCGTCAACGCCCGCGATGCTTGGATTCAAGCAGACGCTAATCGATACGAGGGCACTCATAAGTGTCTCATTTGGAAGGTTTTCGCATCCAAGGGTCTTGGAGCCAAGGCTGAGAAGTTTGTTGACAATTTCGACGTACCGGACGAGTGTAAAGATGCAACGGAGGAACCTGAGGTGCCTGATGTACCGGATGTACCGGACGTCCCTGAAGAAGAGGAAGAAGAAACCATCAGCCCAGGTGAGGGATGGCTATAGTTGGCGCGGGGAATAAGGGTTTTCTTTCCTGTATCGTGTTCAACTATCTTATCTATATCGAGGGATGGCGGGACTCCTCTCGACTGTATTTTTAGACAATGTCATCTTTTCTGCGAACATATTCATTTTAAACCTGGTATACTCAAGCTTCAAGATCCAGCCACCTGAGGATATGGTGTAGCGTAATTTGTAAAGAGAACATCGTGCACTGGCCGGGCTACCTACAAATGGAGCTACAAAGAAAAATGTCCAGATTCATGTTGCCGTTCGATAGGCTCGACAGGAGGAATAAACTACACAGGACTGTCCGCTGCTTCCGAAATGTCCGTGACTTAGGGTATACAAGGGTGTAAGAAGAGGAACTTGGAAATCATTGTCAATCCGACATATCCTCATCCTCATCCTCGTTAGGGGACCCTCCTTCGTCCTTCTCGTCTTCTTCATTATTTCCCTCGTCCTCACTGTCTTCTTCGCTCTCAGCTTCGCCCTCGTCGTATTGTTCTTCCTCGTGCTCGTCCTTCGATTTCTGCAAGGACGGGGATATCCCATAGATATCGGTGCCGTCGACTGAGAAAGACATGAAAATAATGAAGACGTATCATAAGAGATCGCTCACAATAATCGTCTGCGCAAGGTTGCGGTGACGTGGCAACCTGTCTTCCACCATAACGGGCACTGCGGTCCCTACCAAATCTGGCCTCAAGTCCCGGCCCAGACCCTACGCCAGTGCCCTTTCCCGTTCTCATTGCACCTACTTTGATAGGGCTGTCTGTAGACACCTTCGGGTTCACTCGGGGCCGGAAAGTCTTCGTAGTTCCGAAGTTTGTTCCACTGTTATACTGCGCCCCTCCGACATTATTGAACACTCCATTGCCGGAATTAGTCATAACAGTGGAGCCACGAGGAGGTTGGATGGGTGTGCACTCTTCGGAAAACTGGGAAGATAGGCTAGAGCTCGTAGAGGATGCCATAGGACGCAAAGTGTCCTCCGGCTTCAATTTATTCGTTGCTGTTTTTCGCTTGACGCGCTTTCGAATGGGTATCAACAGCGATTGGGAGTGAAGCTGATGTTGGACGACTTGATTGAGTATGGAAACACCGTCATCAAGTTTCGATTCGACTGCGATCATTGAGCACGTCTTCAGTCCGCCAATATACAGAGTAAGCCACACCACAACGTTCAACTGGAGGTATGAAACCGGAGTGAACGTACCATGAAGTCTTCTTGTGCCTTAGCTAGCTTTCTCTGAAAGCCTGATATGGTTGACGCGTCTTTGTTCGAGCGAAAAACACGGTCGAAGAGGCTTCGGCCCAAGTGCTCGGTGATAAGGCTATGTATATTCCAAATTATCCTGCACGATGAAGGCGCGGTATCAGTAACGGTATCGACCGTGGGCGGAGGAGTAGGCCCCAGGCAGTCTGGACTTACCCGGTGAATTCGTTGATCCTAGTCTTCTGCGACTCCGAGAGTTCTCTTCCGGCCTTCTTTGCATTTGTAACCTCTCTATCCATCGTGTTGAGCGTTGTGATTGCTTCTGTCGCAAGTTCTGCGAACGCCTTCTTGTTCGAATAAACGTTGCAGACCATATCATGTATCAGAACGATGGCCCTAGACGCATTGAAAAATGGGCAGTGAATGTCCACGGCTTTCAATGATTCGAAGACGGCAAACGCTGCTACATCGAGGAATGTGGTGCGTGCAATAGGCCTAGGTTCTTTAAATGGACTAGAGAATTTCCAAGAGAAACAGAAGAAATCCATCGTATAGGTGAGATAACACGAATTCGGCGAATGTGAGATGGATTGTGGTTGTCGCAAGGTGCCTAGGGATGAACGGTATGAGGGATGCTGGCGGGGGCTAATCAGGGAATTGGCGAATTCGTGAAAGGTATGGAGTGTTGAATTACTCGAAAATGCGCAGATGCGGGACTCTGTTCCTCGAAATCTTCCTCCTTTATAATCAGGCTTCGGGCGCCCGCTACTTAGAGCAACTTCATCAATTACCTCTGGATGTCTCCCTAGCATCGTTCGACGTCGATTTCCCGTTTCGTTTTTCCCATTCGGCAACAGAGAACCTAGAAGGAAGACCCCATATACTTACTTCCTCAGTTAATCCATTATTGTCGTCGACCACCTTGTTCACTGCACGTTTTCCTTTTGCATGAATCATGAACCAGCTCCGCGTCTTCCCATTTAGCGACTCTTTCGTTGGCGCCGTCTGAGCACCCATTTGAACCCTCCAACTCCGCATCGTGGCATCATGGTATTGTCTTTTCATAATCCGCCAGGAAGCTTCGACGGTACGAAAGGAGAACAGAAGGAAAACATGTAGTGAATTTCGATAGCCGTGGCACAAACATGGTTACGACGTACAAGCAGTAACTTTGAAATGTTGCTGACAATCGCGTGGTTCCTTGTTTTTGTAACGTCTAAGGCTCTTCGATCCGGCCCTTGTCCTTCTTGGGGGATTGGGGGAGTGAGCGAATTACGTGCCTACGAATTAACGTCACTGCGGTGTTCAAGATGAGACAATAGGCACTCACTATTTTCTCTCGGAACAGAATGGCGGAAATTGTTGGCGGGACTCTAGACGAATCCATCTGTGTAGATCTTATAAGGATGCCCAGCAAATGTACCACATTTGTGTCGTTCAAGGGCAGGAGTTGACTTCGAGGCTGCAGCGATGGCAGTGATCACTTTTGCGTCTTTGTCTCTCCACGGGCGGTCCCGCCCAGGCTCCAAAGGGATAGGGATATCATCACTCGATACTCCGATAAGGGCGAGGCGAAAGAAGAAAAAACCAACTTTTGGCCTCGAGGCTCCTTGGAAGACCAAACACGAGGAACAAGGTGAGACAAAGCAACAGTGGTTGATCACCGGACATTGGGGTTGGGTACAGAGTAGGGCCCGATACTCGGGCACGGTGCAGAATCCTCGCACAGGTTACGCCCTCATGGACCTACGAAGTGTCAGCCACCACCCCTTCCACTGTTCGCGCTTTAATCCAGTTTCCATATGGATCGACGAGGAAGAAACAGAAACAAAAGTAGAAGGGACGGCTGTGAAAACCAGAATATAATACAAGGGCGAACTTACTTACCGGTATCCAAACCTCAAAGCTTCTGACGCCGGGATAGCGCCGGTGTCATGGATGCTACCGTTAAGGTTGATTGCAACTTTCTAGGTATACCAAGGGGCTGAAGCTATGTTGGACAGAGTCGGGGAAGACTGGAAGATGCGCGGGCCTATCGCCTACCAGAGTAACCATTGAGGAACCGTTCAACGGCAAATACTCCGTCGTGTGTGTACGGTGGAATTAATGATCGGTGTCTGTACAATCTGTACAATCAATTGTCTCTGAAAATGAATCTCTGTCGTTCACGTCCTTATCGATAGCCAAGCACATTCACAGGACCTACATTTCCACCAGCTCGCAGGTCATATTGACGTCGCTAAACCATGGGCCTGGCAAGCGTGCCATGACAAGATAATCATGGACGCCGACTCGACAAGCGGCATTTATTACATCTTGCCGCTCTGCCGTTCCTCTCCATTGTATAAGTAGCGCGTGAGCTTATGGGGCGCTTGAACTCATCCTACGGCTATTCTGCGCTCTCCAGCCTTGTTCTGCTAGTAGAATAGTGGCACAGCCACTATACTTCTTCGACTGGCGCCAAAGTGATCAACCAGTCTCGCAGTCTCGATGTTGAATTCTTCCGTGACCATGCCCTCGATAGGCTTGGGCGGGAATTCGCGTGTGATCTAGGGTTCCTTGAGCTCGAACTCATCTACCACGCCCACCAGACAGGATCAGTAGAGCTCCTGAAGAGATCAATTCACCCCTTCCAGTAGCTAGCAACGAGCAGCATCGAGGGACAAGAAACTCACCGGGGGCATATCACAGACCATACAACATGAGTGTTCCTTAATTACTTGAGGATTTGTCTCGAGTCGATGTCAAAGCTGAATAGTGTCAGGGCAAGTTGATACTGGTCAAGTCAATGAGTCTTACCGTGGGAGCAAGCGTGAGGCCAGTGATTCAGACTCCGTCCCTGTCAGCTAGACTTCAAAGCTTCAAGACCGTCTCAATTCAACGATGCGTCAAGACTCCACTTCAAAAACTCGAGACAGCGATATCCCTACAGCGACCAGCCAGGTCACCGCTACATCTGAGCTCCTTCGTCTCGTCTGCGGGTTCTGTGGCCCTATACAAAACCGCCACAACGCACTTGTTTCGAAGAGGTGGTCGAACGAGGCTTTAAGTGTTCTTTGGTATGAGCTCGACTCACTTGCGCCTCTTCTGGCTCTTCTAGCACCATTGAAACTCGTATATAGTAAAAATCTCTACGTGCGTAGGAATAGTATCTAATAAGCTTTGAGCCTGACACCGAATCTGACTAGAAATTTGACCGACATATTCGACCTTCACCTGGGGATTGGGTTATATTCCACAAATACTCGTGGCGTGTGCACACTATTGTCGCTGATGAAAGGTCCGCCGACTTCCCCGCCTCCGTTTTCATCGAGATTGCAATGAGCCGTCCACCCGGCGACCTCCTCCCGAATCTGTCTCGTTTGACCTACGTTGACGACTTATCATCCTTCCAATTCATTCCACTTTTTATTTCGGAAACCTTGTCGTACCTGCCCGAGAAGGCTGCAAACTTGGAACACGTTGTTCTCCATGCATCCTTTGCGGTCGATACGAAAACTGTAGATTCCTTACAGTTGGATCTTCTTTTCTCCTCCCTCTCAAATTTGAAAACAGTTCAGATTGCACCCTGCTTCTTTGTTCCTTCCTCTATCCACGGGCTTGGCCATCTGCAGGGCTTACAGTGTTTGACAATACCTTTCGATGGCAACAATCCCCCAAAGCCCCTCAGAATAATAACGCCGTCAAACACTTTCTCCGAGTTCTCGTCTTTAACGAAATTCGTGACCGAATGGAACTCTTTCCAGGACGTCATATCATATCTTGACGCAAACAACACCCCTGTCCTTCGCTCACTCTCGGTCTCCTCTCATGAGGCGGAAGACTCGGACATGTTTGTGCGCCTCTTAGGGGTGGCTCTTTCGAATTGCCCGTACCTGGAGGACATTGCTCTGAGTGCCCTGAGGTGCAATACGATTATCTCAGAACCGATCGTACAAGAAGGCTTCTTCCATGTGCTACATGGCGGTGCCAATCTTACATCCCTAGTGCTGTGCGACTCCCCACCTTTATCACTCAATATTGAGACCGTCAGCGACCTTCTGAAGGCCCTGCCGTCGTTGCAGAAACTTCGTCTCCTCGAGTATCCTACTGTCCCACCAACTTTTCCTCTTTCTGGCCTATCCGAGCTGGCCCCTCTGTGTTCACAGATGGAGGAACTTGCGTTGTATATGGAGACATCATGGGTCCCGGAGGCGTCAGCGCAACGTCGAAATGCCTCAGAGTGTTTTAAACGCTTGACCTGTCTCAACGTAGGACCATCTTCTCTGAATTCCTCGGCACTCGAGGTCACATCCTTCTTGAGTAGCATCCTTCCGACAGGGTGCTGCCTGTCCCGCTGTTACGACTATCATCTTCCAATCGATGAACGACATGCCAAGTATGACACTTGGAAGCCAGTCGTAAAATCCTTTCCCGTGGTAGCCAGAATACAGAAGGCCGAAAGGTAGTTGGCTGTGGACATCACGGCTTGAACCAGGTCTGGGTTCGTAGGGCCATGGTTGGCAGAAATAGCTATGTACTTGAAAAATTGACGGTGTCAACTCACATCCCAGATTACGACCAACCGTAACGAGCGGATTCGCCTGTTCGAGTTACTAGCACCCCGTCGTGCGTAAAACGAACAATTTGAATGAAGCTCGGCTTAGGGAGCACAAAAACCTTCCAAGTCCGCCTCATGCCTGGTGTAGTAGCAGTTATGCGCTTGTATCCCCTCGATCCCAGAAGCCAGCGTGTTTTCCACCCACACACGTTGCGCAGACGGCGGTCACCAGACACTACTAGCAGTCTCTGTCGTCGAAATAGCTCTCTTCAAGTACTAGTCTTCTGAGAGCAGATTTGAAAACACTACCGCGGCACAAGTGAACATCTTACGATACGGTTATGAATGAAAGTAGCCCATGTCTGGCGAGTTGCAGATGTAGATGTAGATCGGCTTGTGGCAAACTTGACCGACTCGCGATTCCGTACCTTTCAAAGTCCGACTCACTCTGTTGCATTATACCATACCATGTCCAGTAAATCGTTTCCAACGTCCGTATTCGAATCGCTACTTCCAAAGCTCGCTGTCGTCCTCGAGCTTACGCAAAACCTGGAGGGCTCCATGACGCCGCAAGCGAGGAATGCCCTCCTTCAGGCGGTGGGTCATTTCCTCGAATTCTTCTATTATCGAGACTCTGATGTGCGTTGTAGACAAACGACTTCAAAAACACCCTGAGCCATGCGAAGGAATTGGCGAAGTCGCTGCCGGGTGGAGAGCTCATGACGAAGGATCAGGACGAGGTCATCCAAATGCTGGAACAAATCCGTGATCAGAAAAGGTGAGCCTGTCCCCCGCCAGTGTCTTCGGGGCGCTTGTATTCACTGTCGTCGTACTTGAAGACGACAGCTGCTGGAGTTCTCGACTACGGTCCTGGAGACGTCGCATGTATCAAACACCGAAACGCAAATGGAACTAGATTCCGTCGCCTCAACCCCTTCTCAGAACTAGGAACTAGCCGTCCTTCGTCTGGATGGCGTCTGAAATATGTCAAGCCCTCTCTGAGAGATGCGTCCAAGTCCCTCGTGAGTAAACGTTGCTCTGATACAAGCATCCCTTCCGGAACCGACTTTAACGCGAACGAAGGCACAATCACCGCAGCAGGCGGTTCTGGTCATTCCTCCCTCCAGGATTCCATGCAGCCCCATCGTGTATCCACAAAATGTCAGCAACGACAAGGGGACCTCCCCAGTGCCTATGGTACACCATCCAATCGAGACATACCCGCCTCGGCATATGGGCTTTTGAGTGCTAGACGTTCTTGGAGTCTGCGGGGAACCCTTGTGTCGATGAACTATACTGTGGTTGGTGGAACCCCTTCTTGTCGACCTCCCATCTTCCGTACTAGCTGGATCACTCCCAAAATCTACCGCTCCTCCATGTTCACGACGATACATCGGATTGTTCAGTACCTACCCTTGTCATTCGATGGCCTGAGCTCCGCGGCTAGCACCGTTGGTTACCATACCCTTCACTCGTTTCCATCATGTCTCAGATATGTGAGAATATACAATTCATCACGAAGAGACATCGCATTGCATATGTAGTGTTATACCTTCCTATACCACATTCCTCCCCTCCAGTGCCCACCGTATCGCGTGTTCAAACCTCCACTAGTTTTTCTCAAAGTTCGAATCGTTGTGCCCACTTGCAGTTCTATCCCATCACTCCCAATTCGAGACTGCTACCAAATCGCCATGTCGACGGCGGCTGCGGCGATGCCCACTGTAACGACCATCCGCGTGAATGTCGAGTCGGACAGCGGTAACCTGTATGCCTGGCTGAGGCTCCTGTGACCCTAGGAACGGGGGTCGCCTGTCACCCGGGCTACGGGGAGTGTTGACCCGCTCGGGGGGCGGGCGAGGCCGTGTACGCGTGATAGTCAGGAAGAGTAGTAGTTGTGTATTTTTGGACTCCGCTACCATACTAAGTATACGGGCGTGATAGCTACTTCTAGATAGGGTAAGTGCGTCCTCGTCACAGTGCCCCCCAGTCGCTATCACGATTGTACGCATAGGCTATATTGTAAGAGGAAATCTAAGCAGTGGGTGGATAGCGGGAGACTACGGGAATAGATGAGAGAGAAAGAAAAAGAGAAGAAGAGAAAGAAAGAGGAGAGAGAAAAAAAAGATTTCTTCTTTCGAGAAGAATTGCTGGTTAACGGTGATGGTACCGTCGTCGATTATGCGAGTAACGGCTTTCAGAGCCTTTCTGGCGCGATTGTTCGTCGGGTTCTTGACGAAGGGGAGCATCTGAGGCGATCCTTTCGAATAGTGATTTGTGCTTCCGAGTCGAGATGGAAGTGGTTGTTACTTGAATTGCTCGTGTAGAGCGAGAAGCGACGAATTGTGGCGGTGGTGAATTGATACGAGTCTTCTTGCGCGAACGAAACGCGCTAGGTGAAGGCGGCGAACGTTGGCTCGTGCCGGTATGGTCTGGGGTAATTAATTTATTTTGGTGAGTCGGCGGATCCTCCTCTATATATGCTGCGTGCTGTGCCTGAGGTGTAATCTTCCGCGGGGATTCAGGACGTCTACGGAATCGCGCGTCGAGATCTATGGGGAGGTTCCAGTACCCCGTGGGCGACGAGGGTCGCTCTTCCGGGTCGCGGACTTCTTCCTGCGCCAGGAGATATGTAGATTCGGCTACTAATGGGCCGTCACAACCGTCCGATCCGGAGATACTGGCGCGCAACAAGTAGCCTCTCACTCGCAGCGCTTGATCTCTGTCACCAAACCGTACCCAGTATATATCTTGACGCCCTTTCCAGGTTCGCAGCATTTGCGGGACGGCAAAGGGAATCTTCTTCGATGTTTCCTGGAACAGCTCCAGGAGCTCTTTGGGAGTCGTTATGCCGTGCGGCAAGCCGTCAATCCTCCAGAACTCCGAAATCTCTTTAGCGTATGCGGCGTAAAGCTCCTTCGCCCTGCTTGAAGCTGCTGGAACGCTCGGGGCGTGCGCTCTAGCGATGAAGCTTGCTTGCGATGTCGACGCTCCCTGGGTCGCGCGTACCGCCGCTTCCCGCTCGCGAGAGACGGTCGCCACCATAGCCTGAGGAGTGGCGACTCGACTTGCTTCCGGTTCTGACTCATATCCGGGCAGTGGGGAGGTTGGCTCGCGTCTCTTGCTTTTCCCTTTCGGATCGTCCGTCAAAGGGGTACTTGCTGCGCCGGACGCTTCTATCATCCTGGCCGGTTTCAGCTTAACGCGCGGAGCTTTTGCTACGGGTAGGCTCGCGGTTCGTGGTGCGTCTGCCTCTAGCCCGTCCATGTCGTGCCATAACTTCACGGGCGTCCGCGGGCGGGAAGCCATTTCAGCTAGCTTCCTTGCTTCTGGTAGCGAACGATCGTCGCGCAGTGAGGGCGATCGGTACCCCTGTCGATTAGATAGTGAGAGAGATCCCGACGCGGGAAGCGTGTGCAGCAGCTTCTTTACGCGCCCTACAGATTCTCCCTCTTCTAACGTTAGAGCACGCAGCTTCGACCGTTTCACCGCAAACCGCCATGGACCATCTTTGTCCGATATGAGCGCATAATTCTGCATGACGGCGTCAGGGTAGTACGTATGAGTGCGGTGGTGAAACATCGCTTCCTGTACGGTATACTCGTGTAGGAAAAAGCAGGCGACTCCCGATCGTGTCATGTAGAGCAGGGCGTCGTCGTACGCTTCGTCGGACATCCATAGACCCATGTACTGCTCGTTCCCCTCCACGGCGAAGACGTGCGCGAAATCTGCTGGATCCCGAGGGGTTAAATTCTTAAGCTGTACGTAGTTAATCCATGCTTCCCGCAATTTGATGCCTCTTTGCATTTCAGTGATCATGTCCAGCGCTTCTTCGAACGAGGTTATGTCCCGAAGCGCTTCGATATGCATATTGCTAGGGTAAAGGGGGCGATTCTGCCACAGGAGCCGGTCTCGTTCCGAATATGACTCCCGTAGGCTGTCTCCCAGGAACTTCACGTCTTGGAGAAGCGACGTGTTACGCTTCTTCAACCGCTTCACATACGACTCAGTGACGTGTCCTTCCCCCGTTTCCGATCCCGCGCGAGAGCTCCAAGCTTCGGAGTCGTCAAAGAGCGACACAAACTCGGGGAAGAGGCTAGGTGGATTCAAGTGACTGTGCCGTCGTATGAATGGAAGGTAGGGCCGGCGTGGCTGATAATGTTGGGGGTGGTAGGTTGGATCCAAGGGCCCTAAATGCCCATCGTAGCGTCTCTTCCCTTTAGCTAGGTCCTCCAAGTCTACGCCGGGGGATTTGATGCCGGGGTAGAACGGCAACCTCCTCGAGTTGGGGGACCAGATTTCGAAACGCCTTCCGGCGATCGTAACATCCCTAGCCACCTTAGGGTAGTCTCCGGGAATAACGAGCTTGGAGAGAAAGGGAATGGGCCCCGGGTCGTCTGAGTACCCCGCATCCGGCATCAGCCTTGGTGAAAGGAAGCGGCGAGAGTCTATGTTCATGCTAGAATACGGTACTGATGACAGATGCGATCACGATAAATGTAGATGAGGTGTCATCACGTGTCTTGTTTAGCGCGCCCCTTAGGGGCTTCTATGCCGCGCAGGTACTCCCTCCTGAGCTCTGGCGCGTTCCGGAGCTCGTGCTCAGATAACCATGAATCCTCCGTAGCGTCGAGGCCTTTCCATCTCACTAAGTAAAGACGTTTCCGTCCTGACTTCCGCGAGGAGACCTTGTGGCCGAGAATAGCTTCAACCTCCCATTCCTCAGTTGCTGGCAGTAAGTCTCGAGTAGAGGGCAGTTGATTGTGTTCGCCGAATCGATGCTCCGAAGGAACGTAACGCTTTAAGTGGGACAGATTTACTACGGGGTGCATAGGGTAGTTGGTTGGCAGCCGTAATCGGTAGACCAGAGGATTGATCTTCTCTAGGACTTCAAACGGCCCTATCATGCGCTGTACCAGCTTTCGCCCCGTGCCTTCGGCCTCCACGAGCTGCAGGGTATGTGGATTGACTAATACTAGGTCGCCCGGCTGGATAAGCTCCACTGGCCTTCGTTTCGCGTTGAACGCGCGAGCTTGCTTTTCTTGTGCTAGAATCAACGCGTCTCGGGCAGCGGCACGAAACTCTTCCAGATTTTGTGTAAATTCCTCCGCGAGCTGGCTAGGGAGGAAGGGGCGATTCGCATCGTCATGGTTGGGGACCATTAGCGCTGCTGATTGCTGCGGCTTGTAGCCTAGCAGCAGGAAATCCGGCCGATGTCCTGTAGACGAGTGGACCGAGGAGTTGTATGCGAATGCCAAATCACTCAAGTAATTGGACCAAGAGGCTCTGTCTTTGGCCACGTACGCCCGCAACATGGTTTCCAGCGTAGCGTTGAGCACTTCTGTCTGACCGTCCGTCTGGGGGTGATGCGCCGACGATAGCGCCAAATGGCAGCCGTAGCGCGCTACGACTGACCTCCAGAACGCCGAGGTCCAGCGTTTATCCCTATCGCATATCACTCGTGTCGGTAGCCCGTAGACGTTGACTACATGTTTGATGAACAGCTTGGCGAATCCTTGCTGGTCGAGAGTATCATGTGTCGGTATGAACAGAGCGAACTTGGTTAGCTTGTCGACTATGACGAGTACGGCCGTGAATCCTTCCCCTCCAGATGCCGGCAGTCCTGTAATGAGGTCAAGCGATACGGTCTCGTACGGGTAGGCGGGTACGTGTGCGGGACGTAGGCCCCCCATCTTCTTCGTACGGTCTACCTTGGTTTTCTGGCAGACGTCACACGATCGCGCGTACTCCGTGGCGTCCTTGACCAGGCTGGGCCAGAAGAAAATTTCTCGGAGCCTGCTTGCGAACCTTCAAGCGCCCTCGTGAGCGCTTTCGTACGGTGATTCATGAATCTGCCTAAGCACGAAAGGAATTTGCCCATGTGGTACGCATAGTCGATAGCGCCAATCTGCATCCACGAAGTAGAGCAGCCCGTTCGCTCCCTTCCTGAATCGCGGGGACGTGAGGAGTTTCTCGGGGTCCTTCAATTCCGACGCCTCAAATTTCTCCTTGAAGTACGCGTCCTTGATATAGGACTCCTTCCATTCTTCTAAAGCTCGGGGCGTGAATGCGACTAAGAGATGTGCTTTCGACAGCATTTCTTCATCTACAAACTCGGGAGGACGGATCCCTCTAGGGTAGGTCCAATGGTCGGCTGCGTCTTCGTGCGTTCCGCCCCACTCCTGAGGAAGGGGCAGGTCTACGTCTTGTAAGGGCGTATCTCTTGCAAGAGCCTTTGCCGCGCGGTCTATGCTTCCTTCCGTTCGCGGACTTACAGGAGGCAGCCTACTAGCTTTCGCCATCTGTCGAGTCTGCACAGCGTGGGCGTCTCTCATCCTTCCTTCCGCTTCCTCCTTACGATCGGCGAGAGCCTCATGAAGCCACCAGGAGGAAAAGGCGGCCTTGCTAGCAGTGTTCTTTCGATCTTCCGCGTTTTGAGCCAGCCGTCACTTGTCTTCATCGGGAATGATGGCGTCGACGGTGTCCCACACGGGAGATGTGTGTGGTGGTATGCGCGGCAGACGAGATAGGGGGTCGACATTGGAGTGCACACGGCCTTGTCGATGTACCACGGTTAGTTTAGGGTAAGCTGCGAACACGGCCCCCCAGGCGGCCAGCCTCCTGTTGGAGTTCTCATACACCTTGGCCCATTGTAGTGCCGCATGATCTGTTATTAGTGTGATAGTTTCTCCTTCGATAAACAGTTGGAACTTGACTAGAGCCTCTTTGGCACCCAGCGCTTCTCGTTCTGTAGCGCTGTAGTTCCGTTCTGCTGGCTTGAGAGTTCTGCTCCAGTACGCAATAACTCGTTCGACGTCCACGATAGTCTCGTCGAAGGAGGGTGCCCAAGTTCGAGCTTTCCCTACTGGACGGTTGTTCCCACCTGGCAATTTTAGCACTAGAGAGGGTACGTCGGCGCCAGCGTCAAAGGCGCGACGCAATCGTTCATAAGCGGGAGATCCGGCTAGGTCCTTGACCGCTATGCTCTGCACTTGCTGTAGGCTAGCACCTAGCGCGTAGTCCGAAGCATCTGTGTATAGGCGATACGGAGAACCTTGTTCGGGATGCCCTAGGACCGGGGCTCGAGCTAGAGCGTCACGGGTATTCTGGAAGGCAATGTCATGCTCCGTCTGCCAGCTCCATTTTGCTCCCTTCTTGAGCAAGGCGAATAGGGGGGCAGCTATATGCGAGTAGTGAGGAATATAAGCGGAGAAGTAGACGATCATTCCGAGATAGCGCTGTAGTTCCTGCACGGAGTTTGGTCGAGCTAGATCCATAATCGCTGCTACCTTCTCCTTGTGCGTGGACAGCCCTAGACGAGAGACCTTCTGTCCTAGTAGCAGAATCGACGAATACCCTATAAAACATTTGGATGGCGCTAACGTGACTCCGGCTTTCGCGATCGCTCCGAGAACGGCATCCAGGTGCTTCAGGTGTTCTGCCCATGACCGAGAGTAGATGACAATATTGTCTATATACACCAGTGCGAAGATCCATAGGAAAGGGGATAACACTTCCTGCATAAATCGTTGAAATATCGAGGGTCCGTTGCGCAAGCCAAACGGCATTCTTTTGAATTGGAATAGCCCGCGATGCGACCTGAAAGCCGTTTTGGGTCGTGACGATTCCTCTATTTCTATCTGGTTGAACCCTGCTAACGCATCAAACGAGGAGATGACCTGGGAGCCCGAGAGCGACTGTATGATCTCTGATTGCCTAGGAATAGGGAATTCATCCGCTACCGTCAGTGCGTTCAATTTCCGATAATCCACGCATAGTCGCGGCTTGCCGTTTCTGTAAATAACTAGACAAGGGAAACCCCACGGACTGACGGAGGGTTCTATTACGTCGTTTTCGAACCATTTCTTCAGCTGTTCGTCGATAACTTCCTTCTTGGCGGGAGATGTGCTGTACATGGGTAGAGATATGGGCTTAGCGTCCTGCGTCAGTGGGATTGTAGCTTTCGTAGCAACTTTGCCCAATCGCCCTCCAAGACCGAAGGCTAGAGAGTTCTTTCTCAAAACCTCCTCTAAGCGCGGTCGTACTTCCTCGGGTATGTCGGCTCCAAGGTTTACAGCTTCCAAGACATCTTCACTGCTGGCTCCCTCTGGAACAGCGGTCGTCTTGGGGCCCCAGTTCTCTGGCTCTTCTTCGTTTGCGTCTAGATGTTGTGTCTCCAGTTCTGTGCTCAGGATTGACTTAAGGGCTACGGCCGCAGAGGACCATTTTTCGAAAGTCGCGACGTTCCGTGGCGCATCGAGGTAGGCTTGTGGGTCGTAGAGATGACCCACCACGTCTCCTTTGCGCACCATTACTGGCCGATTCGTGGGGTTCGCCAAAGGTATATACGGGTTGCTGGCCGTAATTACTGTGGTCGGAGCTGAGATGAATTCGCTACACTCGTTGGATATGAGTAGCTTTTCTACCAGCCAGGTCTCGCGATCTTCGAAGGGTCCGTCTACTAGAATATTCGCGACGCATCCTGGCCGTATGTGCGTAGTGTGGCGGGCGAGGACGGGAGGCGCATCCTTGGGAGGGCCCCGCACTTGCCGTCTCGAACGAATTCTATGCTTCCCTTTCAGGAAGGATTGACCGGTGAAGGCTCTGCGAGCCTTGAATCCCCAATCGTTATCGTCACTTGTAGACGCCTTCAGCTGATACGATCGATCCCGGGGAAATATCTCGCATTGTCCGGAAGCCCTTCGCGTCACTCCGAGTTCGTAGGCAGTCTGGAAGTCTTCACCTAGAAGCAGGGGCACCCTCATGCCTCTGACTACATAGGCTTCCAGCTCGAATTGTACGATGTCGCCGGAAGTGGCTGGAATCAACAGCTTCGTGCGCACATAGCCTAGCACTTTTGCTGAGCCGGTCAATTGGTACAGCCGCATCCTTATCCCCTCCTTGATGTCTGGGGGTTCGTCTAGAGTCGAGAGGAAGTCTTCCGACATCAAAGAGACATCCGCTCCCGAGTCCAGTCGCGCATCGATTGTAGATGACTGCAGCGAGCCCACGTGGACCTGCATGCGCAGGGCTCGTATCCCCACAGAGCCATATCCTTCCGGGAATTGGCGACGCCTGATGGCTTGTACTAGCTTGGGACCGTTCACTGGATGAGGCTGGTTTAGAGAGGCCTTGCTGTTCCTACGCGTGTCAAACGGGTTATGAAGACTCTCGGCTAGATGCACCTCGTTCATGAAGTCTTTGAATGAGTCCTCTTCTGCCGAAGAAGCTTTGCTAGAAGGAGTGGAGGAGGAGGAGTAATCGCTTAAGGACACGTCGTTCCGCCCAATGTCGGGGAAGGGAGACGATCGTTCCTTACTGTGCGCACGACTCGAACGAGGGATATCGTCATCATTATCGACTTCGACAGTCTTAGCTACACGCATTTGAGTACCGCTTCTTCTGTCATTCCTTCCACGACTCAGCCAGGCGTCCCTCAGGCTTAGCCATTTTGCGAAATGAGGGCAATCCCGGTGCACATGCTTCGGACTCGTGCAGATCCAGCACACGTCTTTCGGGGGCTGTTCGCTAGTCCTAGAATCATCTCGCGTGAACGAATAGTTGTCCCAAGATCCTCCCCGAGGCCACTTGTTACGTGTCTCCTCGCTCCGCCGGAAATCCACTGCGTACGCTTCCTGAGTCGGCGAAGGCGATCGAGATTCGCTACTCGGGTCTCCTCCTTCTACGTTGTGGGCTGAAGCTCGTCGAGAGTAGAAGCGACGCGGTGGAGCCGTGCTGTTGTAACGTTGGGAACGCGGTCGCCTGCGACTTTCGGATCTCTCCCAGTCTGCTATCAAACCTTCGTTCATGCTTTTCAATTTACGAATGAGTTCGACCACTGATCGACAGGTTTCCACGTTAAGATGGATGGCCCAGCATGCAGGCTGAGTGCGTAGAACTCGCTGGACCATGCCCACATCATTGTCGTCGTTTTCCGAGTTCAAGAATCGACTGTATTTCAAGCGCCTTTGTATGAACTGCAGAGGCGTCTCGCGTGTGTGTCCCTCCTGCCTGAAGCGCATTTCTTCATATTCTATTGTGCGCTCGTCTATCCAGTGTGCGTCCATGAAATGTTCCCGTATGCAGAGGACGAACTGAAGATAGGACGAAGTAGCTGTACGTCGTACCTCCGAAGGCAAGGTAGTAAACCAATCCTTAGCCGCAGCCGTGAACCGGGACGAGGCTATCTGCGCGATGTCGGTTTCCATCAGCTCTCCTAGGTCACTGAAAGTCGCTAGATCGGTTAGGTAGTCAATCAGGGTCCTGCCGTCACCGTTCCATTCGGGCAACGAGCTCAAGGGAATCTTATGGTTAACTTGCCATCGCTCGGCGGCGCGCAGAGGCGAGTGATCTGGGCGAGGACCTCGGCTCGGGTCGTCGGGATCATCTGGATCTCGCGGCGGGCTTGGTCGTCTAGGTCTTCGTCCTCTTCTATTGTCGTCCCCTAGGTCATCTGGATCAGGTGGTCCGCCAGGCGGCCTGGGCGGAGGATGACGAGGAGGGCCACGCCGGCGCCTATCATCGTCTGAGTTGTCGCTGCTGCTACTAGGGGGTCCGCCAGGCCTTCTTTCGCTTGACAGGAAGAGATTATTCTCTCTTCGGGGGGATCGGCGGTCAGGGCCTTGTCCCTCGAGGGGCGCAGCGCGCGTCTGCCAGTTGCTCAGGTGTGCTGACGAGGCTGAATGCGCAGGCGGATCTCGCCAGGGTTCTCTTTCCCCGGACGGAGGTCGTGACAATGGCCCCCCACTCTTGAAACTAGGTGACGGGAGTCCCGGGAGGCGGGATATAGGGTGAGCTGGTATAACTGCCGTGACAGGCGCGAACTGAATCTGCCTCTGAGAAGGCCGCTTTGACGAAGCTGAAGAGAGAGGAGGGGGTGAGCGCTCTCGGTAGGAGGGAACACGGTAGCCGTCCGCTTTGAGGTTCGCCGCGAGCTCTTCAGCGGAGGTGCGGAGATGAGAGGGCAGTGTTCGACGCAATTTCTCATGATACCAGTACTTGGCGAGTTCCGTTCGAGGGGATTGCGTGCCGTACTGAAGTCGGGTCCCTTCTGATGTGGAGTCGAAGGAGATCTGGGATAACCGAGCATCCGACTCAGTGAAGTAGCGGCGCAACGACCGGATTTGAGCTTCGATATTATCGTGTGCACGGCTCAGCCTGTGCAGGAGAGTTTCCCAGGTCAACTCCAAGCCAGCTTTATCCAAGGAGTATTCGAGCGACTGTACAAACGTGTAGCGAGGATCGATATGGAAGGCGCGATTAGCTGGTATGCCTCGAAGCTCACTTAAGGCGATCAATATCTGCTGCACGGCTAGTACTACGTGCCCCATGCGCTCTAGTATCGTGATGCGGGGGTGGTACCTCGGAGCGGCTTTCGAGTTGAGTGGCTGGACGGTGATTATGGCTTCCGGGTCTAGCACGAATTCTTTAACGAGGAATCTGGGTAAGTCTGCAGACAGGTCGCTCCAAATCAGAAGTCGGTGCGGCGACCTCCATCGCAGTAGCACGGCTCGCATTAGAACCGTAGTTTCTTCGGGCTGGTCGGGTATTACTCCGGCCTCCCCTCCGACCTCCTTCAAGGGATCCTCGGACACATACGGATCGGGGATCGCATGCCATCGCTCCACCGAGTCGCTTAATGGTTCCACTAATATGTTGAACATGGCTGCTGTTTCGTGGAATAAGTTCTCTGGTTCCGGTCCTAGCAGTAACGATTCCGTGGTCTCCTGTTGATTGGGAATCAAGGATCGGAGAGAAGGAGTGGGCGATGCAGAAGGGGGACGAGAGGCGCTCGAGCCGAGTTTCGCGGGCCCTGCGGGCATACGTGACGTGGGTTTCAGCAGATCGTACGACAGATCCACTATGCTCTGTCCATGCGGAGTCTGAGGGTAGGAGTTTACATAGGGCGAGGATTCAAGCGAGCTTAACGGGGGTAACGGGACCTCTTTGCTTTTACCCTTGCTTGATGCCGCAGTAGCCGGCGGTAGTGCTCCTGCAGAGACTGGCGCGCGTAAGGTAACATTGGGAGGGTCTGTCGTAGGAGAGCTCGATGAGGTCCCGGGGGCGCTGGGAGCGGCTGGCCCTGAGACCTTGCGCACATTCATCGAACGAGCGCGAGTGACCGCTGGAGTGAATACCGCGTTTGAATGAGGAGGGGGAGGGGTTGACTGCGAGGACTTCCTTTTTGAACGGGAGCCCATGCCCTTCAGCTCTTACAACTGGCTTCATATTTAAGAGTCTGCTCTCCCCCTCCGGAACTCCCGTTATCAACCTCGACATTATGGCGTAGCGATAAGCAATCCCGCGTCTTCGCGAACAAAGGCTTCTTGATGCGAGGTAGATACGAAGTAACGGCGCGAATAAAGCTTGCCGGGGGAGCTAGCAGACCGTGCTGCGCTAGTATTAATATTCCTGAGCTCGCACGCTCTACATCCTCTTCTGAGGACGGAGCTCGAGGGAACAACCTAAGGAGCTCAACAGCGCGTTGCGCCAGAGCGGTGGCTAGTGGGCTCGACAGCGCGCAGCGCCGGAGCAGACGGATGCAAGCTCTACAGCGCTTAGCGCCGGAGCGCCCATCTTACAAGGCAGCTGAACGACTAGATGACATCCACGGAGATGCCACCATTGTAACGACCATCCGCGTGAATGTCGAGTCGGACAGCGGTAACCTGTATGCCTGGCTGAGGCTCCTGTGACCCTAGGAACGGGGGTCGCCTGTCACCCGGGCTACGGGGAGTGTTGACCCGCTCGGGGGGCGGGCGAGGCCGTGTACGCGTGATAGTCAGGAAGAGTAGTAGTTGTGTATTTTTGGACTCCGCTACCATACTAAGTATACGGGCGTGATAGCTACTTCTAGATAGGGTAAGTGCGTCCTCGTCACACCCACGGTGCACCCCATGCGCCGGAAGACGAAGAGCTACAGAAAATTATACGATGAAGTGTGTGGGTGTGGTTCACGTTCAAGCCTCTTCTTTTCAGCGACCTTGTTACAACTAACTTTCAAACGGCCACTACGGAATACATCTGAAACAACTCAAGAAGTCAAGGTAGAAATACATTGTTTCGAGATACCACAGTCGATACAGACAAGATCACGCTATAGCTATCGATATAGGTTAGTCACATACAACACTTCCGCACGTCCCAGACATAGTCAGTACCAGCACCAGTCAGTACCGAAGACACATCGTCAGAAATCATAAATGATGCGTACGAGAAGTGCAAATAGAAGCAGAGGTGGTGAAGGAGGGAGATGGAGCGTAATCGACATACGGATATACAACTACATCAATATAGCAGCCAGTCTACTACTAAAGTACTAAACATCTACTCGCGACGACCATTAGAGTAGACCGCGAGCCCGTCGTTGCCTCTCGGTGTATCGGTGTTCGGTGTATAGGTGCGTAAATGCACATTGTAAGTACGTTGGTAACGGTGGTAAGTATACAGGTTTACAGGAATCAGAAATACAGAAAAAGAGCAAAGAGAAAATCAGAAAAATATCCCTTGTCGTTCGGAAATGGTGAGGGCGCGTGAATAACAGACCGTCCGTCAGAATTTCATGAACGGAGGGTATTCGCGTTCGTATTTGTGTTCGTCCTTGCGTGCGGGCGCGGTCGCAAGTCGTGGGGGTGATCATTGGTGTTGACCGAGGAGCGCGAGGGGGTTCTTCAGGCGCATGTGTGAGGACCGCATCGTATAACCGAATCTTCTTCGATCCAGGCCCGGACAAGGTTCTCCCCTTCTTTGCAGCCCATGCACTATCATTTCATCCCATCAAGAGGCTCACAGCTGCCCAGCAGCAGCAAAGCTCCCAACAGTCGGCGACGTATCGGGCGCGCTCATCCTTCGTCGTCTCCCAGCAACCATGCCACCATACGAAGAAGGCGGCGGCGCCCCGCTTCGATCCACATTCATAGCGTGCGATTGCGGAGGCGAAAGGTGCTGCTGCTGCTGCTGTTGCTGTTGCTGATCTCGTTGTTGCTGTTGCTGATCGCGCTGTTGCTGCTGTTGCCCGCGTCTATATCCAATCTCCCTCCGTCTATAATCCTCATCAGCCGCAACATCGTCTTCGTCTCCATCCTCCCCACCTTCCTCCCCAAAGCCATACCCACTCCTCCGATCCAACATCGCCCGCTTCGCATTCATCGGCGCCAATGTCTGTGAGGGCAGCCGCTTAAACGACGGCCTCGACATCGACCCCGAATCGCCACCTTCCTCACTCGCATTGCTGCTCTCATCCAACGAAGCCGTGGATCCCCTCGATGGCGGGCTCGGGTTCTCAAACCCGTGCCCATCGTGGTGGTGTTCGTGATCGTTCGCAAGATACGCAAAGATCGCATTCGCGTTCGCCGCGTGAGAATGGTGCGCCGGGTTCGCCGAGATATGGGGGTGAGAGTGAGACTTCCCGAACGCATTCGCCAGAGATAGGGAAGAGGCACTTGAAGGCCGACTCCCACCGCCAGAAGACCCAGGTGGGTGGTACTCATATCCGCGCTTCTGCGGTGGCTGCATCTGCTGCGGATTCGCATTCGGGTTAGAATTCGAGCTGGAACTCGCATTTCCCATCGCGACTGGGCTCATGCTCGAACTCGCAGTAGCACCCCTGCTCCTCTTCATCGCCAGGTCCATATTTAGATTGAGGTTAAGGGGAGGCCGCCGCGCCAATATTGCAGCTTCGTAAGATCGAAGATCGTCGGGGTTCCCGTGTAGCGTTGTTCGAATAGACGAAGTCGCGCCGTTCCCGCCATCATTTCCGCCACCGTTGCCACTGGGCTGATAACCGTACCCAAATTGTGATTGCGACCTCTCGGCAGAAGGTGTCTGTACGCTAGGCAACGACGAGACTCTCGCGCGGCGGTACGGCGGTCCTGGAGAAACGGGATTGGATGGACCGCTGCCGCTGCCGCTATTGCTGAATGAGAAATTAAGGCCGTTGGGTGTCGACCCTTGAAGCGGTGTGCGAAGATACTGTTTCCAGCTCTCTTTGGAAACCTCGTCGCGAGGTGCGGATGAGCCGTGCGCAGGATTGGCGGAGAGAGGCTGAATAGGATGACTAGTAACTTTGCTATTATTGTTGTTGGTAAGTGAAACCGAAGTCGACGATTTTGGTGGCATGGGTGTTGCGTCTGGGTCACCGGGGTACATATCCATCCCATTATTCGTGAAGAACGGAGCGCCGTCGTTTGACAGTCCAGCCAGAATACTTGGATCGTCCAAGCTCATTAGCCCGAATGCTGACGAGAATCCGCCCTCTTGTTGTCCGGAGTCGGCATTGGGGTTTGGATCGGAAGGCAGCGCAGATTGCATGCCTTGATTACTCCCCTGCTGGTGCTGTTGGGAGGGATGAGGTTGATGATACTGTAAATAATTATGATGGGCTTGTGCTTGAGCATCCTGTATTCCAATTGAATCAGCCTGGCTCTCACTCGACGGAGCAGTGAGGATATCCTTGATGTGTTCATCCAAGTCACTCAAACTCACGTGGTACGCGTGCTGCTGCTGCTGCTGCGAGGCCATATCATCGAGAGGAAGATGAACGCTTGATGAAGATGCTGATGATGGCACAGAGTGACTCGAGGAATCACTGCTAAATTCCACAGAGGGGTGGCGATCGTGGGGCACGCGACGGACGGCGTAAGAGGGAATGTACGTATCAGCCGCTACTGGCGGATATGTGAATGATGGGTGGTCTGATTTGGGGTGATGATCTGTAGCAGTGACAGGCCTGCTTCCAGCTGCGAGCTGCGAGGTGGTGTCGGGTCCCCAGCCCAGCCAAGACGTAGCACTGGCATTCCGGGGGTCGTTGTAAAGCGTTGAGCCCGATGGCTGGGGGAGAGTCATACGCCGCATGTAATCTGCCTGCGAGCGAAACTTGTTGTAATCGCCGCTGCCCGGCATAGCGAGCGATGGAGGCGCCGACTCGGCGGTGGACGTGTATAGGTTGGGGAAGGTAAATGACGTGTTGTAGGAAGTTGGATCGCCGGGGATGGGCGCGATCGACGGTGGAGCTGGACCAAGAAGGAAATCGTCGGCCGTACCATAACTAGAGAGTCTTGAAGATGTGGAATTGGCCTGAGGGTGGGGATTGTGGCCCGGTCCAATAGGGGCCGTCTGCCGGTGGAACTTGACGAAAGTGCACCGACATTTCCGTTGGATACATTTCGCTACGAAAGGTTTAGTAGACGCTTAGACAGCCAAAGGCCGACTCACAGCACGGATTCGCGCCATCGCAAGGCAAACTCGACTGTACGCATTGATCGCAGGCCTGTTTCGACGTCGACGCTCTCGATGCCGAAGCCGACCCTTTCCTTCGAGTCGTCGTGGCTCCGGCTGGAGGCTTTTCGTTGGCGTGGCACTTATTTACGTGTCGAGAAAGCAAGTCACTGTATAAATTGAGTTCCTGGGGCCGAAAAGCACCAAATTGCACGAACCTTCTAGCAAACTGGTCCCCACAGAACTGGCATTTGTATGGCCTGTCGCCGGTGTCTGGAGAGTGGCGCGTTAGTTAATGATCGGAAGGGGAGCCGATGGAGCGGGGGTCTTGACTCCAACTCACGGGAGCGCATATGGCGCGCAACATGCTGGGGGCGGGTGAACGTCGCCTGGCACACTGGACACTTGTGGTCGCCGCCCATGACAGTGAGCAACGAGGATGATGGTGGAGAGAGGGAAAGAGGGAAAGACCAAAGGGAACTAAGACCGAAATTTAATAATCACCCTTCTTTTCGACACCATTACGTCATGCTTCGCACGCACACTTAATTTACACCAAACATTTCTGTTTTTGCCCGTTTTCCTCGAGCGACATCTTTAGCTCGCCGTAATTATTGCTGCTGCCGTACGCCCTTATATACTTCCCCCACTGCGAGTCTGGAACGGGCCACTTTGCGCGGAAAATCTGCAGCAAAGAATTGCAAGAATCATGACGTCGGGAAGACAAGATCAAACCTGACGTCATCACCCTGAAGTTACCCTGCGACCCCATTCTTCTCCGCAGTAAATCAAGATAAGCGCTGCTCATCGTCGTTGCAGACGTCAGCCAGATTCGCACCAGCACGACCCATTCCTGTGCAGCAGTCTCCACATTACCGAATCGTGCAAAACCAATACCAATATTATATATACACCGGTCAGCTGGCCGTAAACGCCATATGATTTACTTTTGGTCCTTTTCGAAAGCTGTTGAACTATTATTAACGCTCCCTCGTGGCTATGGCAACGCTACTAGAATCGATCGCAGATTCGAAACGCCCACGCTCGTGTCACGCTGCATCGTTGGCTTGGGCGCTTCATCTCGGTATGTTTTCGACATATCTTCGCGCGACCGCACGCAAGGGTGCCGTCCGTCTTCTTTCCCATGTCAAGGGTCTTCAATGAACTTCTTGTCCGCCTCAGCCACCACCGAAACGCTGTCGTTCACAGACATTCTCTCGTCGGAAATCCCGAAACCCAACGGAAGTTATCCAGGTAGGCGTTCGACGCCCGCCACGTTGTAAATATCAAATATCTAGTCCCTTCGCCGCTGCAGTGAGTTTTCGCCTTCATGCCCCCATAACAGGTTCGTTTATCGTTTATCCTAGCCCTATCTTCCATCTTCTCATTCCGCGAACCCTTCACTTCATCAAATTTCTTGTCTTCTCATCTTCTGTTCTTCCAGCATGACATTCAATAATCAATCTCTACCTAGCTGCGCCCTTCATTACTTCCGCTTAGGCTTGGTTAACGAGAACCCATATCAGAACAACCGGCACCGGTCAACCCGTCAAACAACAATGACTTTCTCACCAAGCCATCTCAGGCTAACTATATCCCCATCATTCGGGCTGTCCTCTCCAGCCTGCCAGCCCAAGCCTTTCCTTTCTCCAATCTTTCCCTTCTTTGCCAAATGCGTTCCCTTTATCCTTTTGCGCACCCGACGCCGACACTTCAAGCCAAAATTGCTTTATCTGGGTGATGCACGCTCGTGCAATTGACCACGATTTATCCGCCATTACGCATTACCCGCCATTGGTTGACAACGCTCGGCTCACGCACGCACTTAGGCGAGGCTACAAATCGTGTATGTATGTACTACAGGCGACAGCCAATACCCCGAGGGCGATCGGCTGATCCTGGTTGGCCAAGTGATGGCACGGCGTGGATTGGGCGTGGACGTGTCAATATGAATATATCAACAACAACGATCATGAACGGCTTCGACTTTACGACATCCCAGATTCCAACACCCTCACCAACCGGTCCCCGTGATGATCTATCACTCGTGCATCAGTTCGCAGGACCCCGCGGGCCTGCACATCGATGTCGATGCCATCAGTCCCCATCTTCCTCCATCCCGATTAGTCGTGACAGAATCATGATGCATGATGCACGATAGCACGATGTCGGATGCAGATGTCGGACATTGCGCAATGCACGACTCGGATACATTCACTAACAGCCCCTAACGTTATTCGACTTCGTTCACGTTATCCGATAAATCATAATCAATTCACATTAGTATACATTATATCGCGAAGATCGAGTCATCCGACGGTATTCTATTGTCTATTGTCTATCGACGCGAGGTGAGGTGAGGGTGAGTAAGGTGGCTGGGGTGGCTGGGGTGGGACGCGTGCTGCAGCTGCCTTCCTGCCTGTCTTCTTGCCTCTTCCTGCAGGCGTGCACATTTATACTTACGTTTGGAAGCCGGGTATAGCGATGGCTGTGCAGCGTAAACAATTGAAGACTTCGTCGTGGAGTGGAGTGGAGTGGAGTGGGGAATAAAGAACCGGTGGTGAATAGGCAAGGCGCAGATGGATATTCGGGGTCGTCGAAGCCTCGAAGAGCTGTGCCCGGGAGAAGGTGTGGATCCAACGTGTTCTGCTCCTGTCCTCTTAGTAAGTCCTGCTAACCTGTCTCGGCGAGCCCTGTGGCCCTCCGGTGAGTCGGCGGCTGATCTACTTCCTCTCTTTTATCCTGATCTCTTGGGCTGACGACTTTGCTTGGTTTTGTGCGGATGTAGGAGGATGCAGTGGACCGCTGGATCGATGCCTCGAGTGAATAACGCTGTTGGATACTCGGGGTCCCGTGGTCCGTGGAGTCCCCGCGCTTCGTTGGTTCACCGTTAGTCCATCGTTCGGCGCTGGTCTGCAAACAACAAACTCCAGTCCCCAATTGCTCCACCGTCCCTCACCGCCACGGCCGAGTCTTGGAGCTCGTGCTCCTACTTGAGGGTTACTCCCGATTTGCAGGGCCCGCAGGGCACAGGCCCATTGGGGCGGTACTTATACATAGGACAACCCAAGTCATAGAATTTCTGCTCTCTTCCCACTGCGCCTACTATGGGAGGTCGTCCACGGGTGCGTCGCACCTTGGCCCCCTCCATACCATTCCTACTACAGCCACAATACTCGGTGCTCGGCACTAGTACCACTCAAGCGGCCAAGCCTAGAGGTCGGCAGTCCGAACGGGAATATGGGGCGCGACGGGTGTCCAGTATCCGTATGTATATTGCCAACCCGCCCGACCGTACAGGCAACAGCTATACAAAACGAGGACTTTCCCGAACTTCGTCTCTATATGATCCCTGGGCGCTGTCCCGCTGGACGCTGGCGTACTTCGCCAGGAAAGTGAAGTCGTAGAATTTCTCCGCCGTTGCACAATACTCAGACCAGGAGTACGAGCCGGGCACTCCGAACGGTAATCAATAGGTATCCATATATCCACGTACCCACACAAATCTGTCGATTCCGCCGTGTGTACAGTGCTGGTGCGGAACGAAGACTATCCGGCCCTCTGTCCTTCCCTTCCAATTACCAATATTTCCCGTCGTACAGGCTTTGAGATCAACCCTCCCGAGCGTTACACCGAACATTGAATCCCGATAAACGCGTAGGTGGTTCTAGGCGGAGACAAGGCGGAGGCAAGGCGGAGGCGGAGGTGTCTATGTATGTAAGAGTGGTGTAGACAAGGCCGAGACCCTCTCTACCTACCTGGAACGTACTAAGCTCTAGCTAGTCGGTGGCCGGGGCTTCATATAGCTTCATACGTTACTCAAGCACACGGCACAATCTCGTGCTACATACCTCTAATTGCACCGACTGAAGATAACTCATCGCCACGTATGGAGCAAGTCTCAGTCTCCTTGCTCCCTAGGCATCTTAATTCTCGCCAGCAGTATATCGAGCGACGAGCGGCAGCACATGCATACCTCCTTGTAAACCCCCGGCCAACCGAAGTGAATTGGAGAACGCTCCTTTAGCCTGGGGAGCAAACTTCCACAGAGGTGCATCTGATGGTATTCATATCAGTCACGTTGTGTTCGCGGAACGAAGACTACTCCGTCGTACAGACTCAACAATCCCATCCAGCGATGCACCGATAAAGGCGCAGGCCGTAGGCGGAGACGGCGACGTACCCCAGGCTTAAAGCTGAGCGCTGGAGCTTGAGGCCTTGAGGGCCGAGACCGTCTCCACTCCACTTAATTACAGAACGCAACGCCTGTCGGTGATTCGTACGTACCCCGAGTGGATCTCGCGCACGGCACAACCCTTCCAGTCCTTGCATTGACAACGCGACTCGCGTCCAGCCACGTATGGCCCCGCAATCCCCTCGTTGTTGCACGCCTGAATCTCTCCCTGTCCTCACGGTACGATATACTTATGCGGCCAACCGTATATCGAATGAACCCTTGAGCTTGAACCTTGTCACCCAACCTTCAAACTTCAGCTCTTGCGATCCTTCTAGCTTCCCCGCTTCGCTTCTCAAACTCCGCCCCGCCAGCAGAATTCCCAACCCAGATTACATGTAATCGATAATCGATTATTGCTGTTTGCAGAAAGGCTAACCGTAATGCTAACACGTTTTTGGCGCCGCCGATTACATCTACGCCACATCGTATGGACAGTTGATCAACTAAGTTCGCGGTCGAAGATTCAAGAAGCACTCTGTCGTTTCCTGGACAACGGGGGTGCGGGTGCATATGCGCTGTAGCCTCTAAGCTGCTGGCTACTAGCCGACAGTCGAGGCAGCTCTTCGCTAGCAGCTGTTTGCCGTTGGAAGTAGCGATTCATCGATTTATTGATCGCATATTGAAATATTGCGATTGGACCTGCGACGAAAAGAAGAGTTGGTGAATATCGGAGTTATGTTTTCTTGGCGTGCTGCCAGCAATTCGATTGTTTGAATATCAATTCGACCATATTGGCGTCCACGATAATGAATGTGAAGTGATTGCTCCACCTTTGGGCTTGAGGCAATGTGTCTGATGGATCTGATATGCACCGTTGGTTCCGGGGCGACGTGAGAGGTGAAGGAAAGGAAGAGAAGAGGCGGCAACAGCGACGAGCTGTCTTGTCAGATGTCGCCTACGTCAGGATCGAATCTAAGAAGAACAGGTCAGGGATCGAGCACACGACAGCTCGACGATATGGAGATGCAAGAGTGCATGAAAATTGGTGAGAAGATGAGAGGACGCCGACGTGTCTTACCACTGTCGTTGACGAAGAAATCATGGGTTGGAGTAGTCGTGGGCACCAACCGGGCATAGTTAACCATCATTTATTAAGTGAACATGTAAGTATACTATTTGTGACACTTTAATTGACTTGTACACTATACGCAACAGCTCATTTTCCTCAGAAAGTTTGCCAGCATATGCGCATCTAGACCGTCCTTCCAGAAGGATGTCGCCTTATCCGCGATATAAACAACTATGGTCATGTTAGATTAATCTTGGCGGTACAGGGGCATAGGGGCGACACGTGACTACGTAAGATTACATCCCGCGCTCATGTACCTTTTTCTTCATGCGTTTGCTGGAGTCCCAGTCAAACGCAATACACTACTTGATTACTCGGATATCGCACGACCCTCATCAACTTATTTTAACAGGTCAATCCACTGCAATATACAAAGCCTGGTAGCCAGTCGTCAAATTTCTCCCGTTGCTGATTGGAATGCGGAAGGCAGAACAATTCGCTAGCGAGGTCAGACCTCCAATTACACGCCTATTCCTCCTTTGTTTTAGCGATTACCTGTTTGAGGGCACAGGGGAGATAGGAGTTGCACGTGTCTAGCGATTTGCTTTGTCCACGTTTGGCTACAAGTTCGTTCCACCAAGTAACATTCATCTCATCTACTCAGCTCCGTTTCGATGTGATGGATTCGTCGTCACCTGGGTCGAAACTCGAAATGTACATGGAAGGACACATGTCGAATGGAGAGGCACCATACTGTGTAGGTCACCCACTGCCACTTAGTTGGAGGGTATCAACGGTCTATTGGGACTCGCACATAGTCGGAGGGCATGGTTCTGACCCAAGTACTTTTCACCTCACGATACCGGTGAGTACGTCGAACGCCACCAGCTATCATTTCTCCTAACATAATCAACTTGTTGATCCAAACGTTGGTTCGTCTTTGCACATAGCGGATATGTTGATTGTAGTACCTGTGTGTCGCAGTCACCGCTACTGGGCTGCATAGGTCTCGATTTGCGATATGGAGATTTGGGACGCAGTGAAACTGTAGAAAGACCATAGTCCCTGTCAGGCCTTAGACACCCTCTGTCTCTGATGCTCGAGTTCTTGCCCAGCCGTGTAGAAGATTGACCCTAGACTCGCAGGAGGCTGAGAGAATGGCATGGATACGAGGACGCAATGCGCAGTGCCGACGCAGTGCCATCCACCCTCTGGCACATTCTCTTGGAAGAGCCACGTACGTCCCTTTATATTAGCCCAAAACTATGTCGTTTCTGATGGGTCGTAAAGCTCACAAGCTCTTCTCTTCTTTCTGTACTTCCCGGTTCGCAAGGGCCCCACAATATCACCTGGATTTATCCGAGGCAACTCAGCGGGCCACTCAGAATGCCAGCTTCTCTCGCCATAATATCCCTAACTTATAACTTATGGAGATACATCAAGTCAATTCAAGGTCAAGTGTTTGTTCACGCTAAATGAACGGCGAACGAGCTGATCATTCCGAGGCCTGTACCATACTGCAAAGAAGCTCAGCTGACCTGCACTGTGAACAACCCAGTCTCTTGAATGCCCATCGTACCCGGCGAGCGTAATCCCCTGTGCTAATATCGAGGGACTACAAAGGCTACGTACCATATCCTAATACTTGCCATGATTTCAATGCTACTCCACCCATGTCGAGAATGTATAATGCACTGGTCGTATTCGGAGAGACGTGAAGACGACTTCGTGCGGTCCGGAGCGCCCCCCACGCTCGATTGCACGCATCACTCTGGCTTTCGCGAATACCATCCAGGCGTAGTTTTTCTCACATCTTGTGAGCGTCTCAGCTCGGAGGACGTCAAAGCAACGACAATATCCCGAACAACGGGTCTTTCCACTTTTTTGTAGCTCGAGATGCTTTTCCTCGTCTTCTGATCCTTCTTCCCGCCGGAACGACAGTCCCCCGAATATCCCAAATTTCGAGACTTCGACGTTCGACCTATTCCTGGTGTCTGATCCTTTGGGTCATGGGGCACAGGCACGGTAGAACTGCAGCGGGAGGGCTTTAATTATGGAACTGACAGCCACTTACAGGCTACGCGTCGTACTACATCTGTGAGTGCGAAGCAATTTCCGAACACCTTCGCATGTTCATCACGCATCACATCCCTAAACTGCGTGGTCCGGGCGGTCCTGTCGGTCCGCTCCTATCCTTATACCATCTTCCTAGCATTGCCCTCCAATGACCAGGCAGCCGACAGACGGACGCCACAAAACGTCGTACTCGTCATATGGTGTCGTACCATCCTGACTGCTGGGTCTAGTGCTTGTATAAAAGCTCGCCGAACGACGATGCGATTGAAGTAGAACAGTTCTGTTCGTTCTATCCAGTTACTCGCTTACTCGAAAATATCATGAAGTGGTTCGTCTCCACCGTCGCCTTTCTGGCTGTCCAAGTCGTCTCGGTAATTATCCGCGCATTCCGTCGCTCAGCTAGAACTAATGTTCTACTCAGGCTTCCCCCAGCTTGACGAAGAGAGCTTCAGTGAACGATGTCGCTACCCTTGGATTCGCTACCCTCAATGGCGGGTACGCACCATCCCATCCCCATTGTGAAATGATAACTTACGCGTGTTCTAATGTGTATAGAACCACTGGCGGTGCAGGAGGTCCTACAACTACCGTCTCCACCCTCGATGCGCTTACTTCCGCTGTTGCTGGAGACGCCAAAAAGACAGTTATAATCTCAGGTTAGTAATCGACTCTCGGCTGGACGGATTGACCGACCTAATTCTTTGTCTGTACTGCAGGCAGTATCACTGGTGACGCGATCGTTCTCGTCGGGTCCAACACATCCGTTCTTGGACGCAATGCAGGTGCGTCTCGTTACGTTATATCAAAAGAACTGATTTGTCTAACTATGGGCACCAAAATTGCAGTACTTACCGGAATTGGATTGCGCGTGCTCAATGTCACGAATGTCATCATCCGAAACGTGAAAATCGCGAAGGTCCTCGCTCCGGGAGACAACATCGGTATCCAGTCGGCGCATCAGGTATGGGTTGACCACGTTGACCTCTCTAGCGACCGAGATCACAACAAAGACTTGTGGGTGTCTACTTTTACATGCCGCTTGATTTATATTAACTGAATACTGAATACAACGCTTAGCTACGATGGGCTTCTTGATATCACCCATGGCTGCACGGGTGTCACTGTCACCAACTCTGTCCTGCACGACCACTGGAAGGGTTCCCTCGTTGGACATTCGGACAGCAACGGAAAAGAAGATGTAGCCATCACTGTCACCTACGCAAACAACTACTTCTTCAACATCAACTCCAGGTAAGAAATTTCCCCGTGCAATGTATTATTGTACTTCGTACCAGACGGTTTGAACTGATCCCTTCTACGAATAATAGGACCCCGTCATTCCGCTTCGGAACGGGACATCTCTTCAACAATGTATTTGACAACAATGGGGATGGAATTAACACCCGCGACGGTGCCCAGCTCCTCATTGAAAACAATGTTTGGTCTGGTTCGTACCCCGATACTGATACTCTTCTGTGCCTTGTTCTCATTATGTAACGTCCTTGAATTGACCAAATAGCCTCGAAGAAGCCCATATTCTCCACCGACGAGGGCTTTGCTGTCCAACGCGGGAACGACTTAGGTGGCGTCAAAGGCACCGTCAACGACACTGTCGCCGTCGGCACATTCACATCTCCGCCATACTCGTACTCCCTAACCGCGACTGGTAGCGTCAGATCAGCAGTTGTCGGAGGAGTTGGAGCTACGATTTCTTTCTAAACATCCCGGTTGCAAGGTGAGGGTCGAATGTAACTCGAACTTCGCAGTACAATGTGGGTGTACGTAGATAGCATCAACATGGGCTCCACTTGCTTCGTGTGTTGGCTTACCTCGTTGTAGGTTGAGAGTTATTCGAAGATGGGGACGGCCTGCATCTGTATCGCTGGTGTTAGGGACTTCCTGGCCGACTTCACCCCTGCGCCATTCGGTACAGTCTGGACGTCTCCGGATTGAAACAACGCGCAGCAAGGAATCTGTGCCCCATGGTGGGCCTGCCAATTTGCAAAACTCAATGCTAGGGCGTTCCATGTTCAATATCAATCATCAATGAGACTCAAAGGAAAACCTGCCACGCTGGACATGACTTACCATCGCGCGGCCGACGCTTTCGAATCTGGAGGAATTTGCCCGCGCTCGTCTTGCGCTGAGCGGCGAGCGCCACCGCGCGACGCGATCGAATCTGATCGAATATGCACCCGTGACCGTGGAAAGAAGCTTTCGTCTCCTGTCTCCTGAGTCCTATATTTTGTAGGCTGACGCTCTCGCAACTTCTTCTTCACCTCTTTCTTCCTTACCATCATCAGCTCAACTACAATCATATATCACTCTCTCAATCTCTTCTCAACTCGCACATACGACTCCCTCACCATGCCATCAACTCCGCTTCTCCGTACTGGGTCTAAGTCAGCTTCCCCTTCATCCACGAGAATACGAGGCCCTCAACGTATCCATGAGTGGTCCTACATCCTGCTAGCGTACGAGTGGCTGTAGGGCCACAATTTCGCTCCCCTCCGTAGAAATGGCTGGTAACGCTTGAGTCAGATGCCTGGCCCTTATAAGTTCACGGCGGGAGCTCGTGCTGCTTACGGATCAGCACATGCTGTGGCACTCACGTCTCGTCACTTTACGCAGGTATCGCAGCAACTGTGTTGTCGCTTCTCAGAAAGGACGGCAATACATGTGGATGACAAACGGTAGATTGATGCTACATGGACAATTTAGAGATGTTTATGTACTTAGTAAGAAATGTCCTGCGCATTTTTGATATCTTTCAAACGAGGACCTACGGCAATATCCTGTATGTCAAGAAAAATGGGTTTTCGGGTCGATATCGCCATCAAGCACGGGTAGAGCATTATAATGTAGTTTCTGAACACAGGAGGAATCCAGAGGATGCGGGCATCTGAGGAGCCTTGATTGCCCGCATGATAAATCCATTCTCCACGGCGAAAAAATAGACGAGGCGGGGGAGATCTTGATTTGTACAAGGCATCATTGGCGAGCATGTGATTTCCATGTCCTTTTGCTGTGTTGCTGGAGGCCGTAGCAGAGGAGGCCGCTGCGTCCTGCAGTTGCTGGCCTGTTGCAGCATCCCAGATGCGGATCGTCGCGTCATCTGACCCTGACACGATCTGTGCCCCGTCAGGCGAGGATGCGACGGAAGTGACCAAGGCTTCATGCCTGGTGAGCGCATCACCAACTTGCTGCCCTTTTGCAGCATCCCAGATGCGGATTGTCTTGTCATCTGACCCTGACACGATTTTTGTCCCGTCAGGCGAGAATGCGACGGAAGTGACACAGTCTTCATGCCCAGTGAGTGCATTACCAACTTGCTGCCCTGTTGCAGCATCCCAGATGCGGATCGTCGCGTCCCATGACCCTGACACGATTTTCGTCCCGTCAGGCGAGAATGCAACGGAATTGACCCAATGTTCATGCCCAGTGAGCGCATCACCAACTTGCTGCCCTTTTGCAGCATCCCAGATGCGGATCGTCTTGTCGTATGACCCTGACGCAATCTGTGCCCCATCAGGCGAGAATGCGACGGAAGTGACACAGTCTTCATGCCCAGTGAGTGCATCACCAACTTGCTGCCCTGTTGCAGCATCCCAGATGCGGATCGTCTCGTCGGATGACCCTGACACAATTTTCGTCCCGTCAGGCGAGAATGCAACGGAATTGACCCCATGTTCATGCCCAGTGAGCGCATCACCAACTTGCTGCCCTGTTGCAGCATCCCAGATGCGGATCGTCTCGTCGGATGACCCTGACACAATTTTCGTCCCGTCAGGCGAGAATGCAACGGAATTGACCCCATGTTCATGCCCAGTGAGCGCATCACCAACTTGCTGCCCTGTTGCAGCATCCCAGATGCGGATCGTCTCGTCGGATGACCCTGACACGATCTGTGCCCCGTCAGGCGAGAATGCGACGGAATTGACCCAATGTTCATGCCCAGTGAGCGCATCACCAACTTGCTGCCCTGTTGCAGCATCCCAGATGCGGATCGTCTCGTCGGATGACCCTGACACGATCTGTGCCCCGTCAGGCGAGAATGCAACGGAATTGACCCAATGTTCATGCCCAGTGAGCGCATCACCAACTTGCTGCCCTTTTGCAGCATCCCAGATGCGGATCGTCTTGTCGTATGACCCTGACGCAATCTGTGCCCCGTCAGGCGAGAATGCGACGGAAGTGACACAGTCTTCATGCCCAGTGAGTGCATCACCAACTTGCTGCCCTGTTGCAGCATCCCAGATGCGGATCGTCTTGTCGTATGACCCTGACACAATTTTTGTCCCGCTAGGCGAGAACGCGACGGAAGTGACCCAGCCTTGTGCATGAATCACTAGGGGTTCTGTAGGAGGCCATAATTTTTCATGGCCGTTGGTTACAGTTATGGGGATGCAAAATTGGTCTTCATAAAGTTGCCTGACTTTCGATGCTTCAGGCGAGAAAGTAAGCCCTGAGTAATACAGCTGTGGCGCAGAGAGCATGTAGCCATTGCGAAAGCGCTTCTCAAATTTGATGAAGTCCGCTAGAATTGAGACGAGCTCTCCAGGCGAGTGTAACTATTGATAAGTAGTCAACAATGAACAATGACGATGGAATACATCACACTCACTGATGCCCAGTTTTGGAAGCACGGCAGCATCCCGCCTGGCCCATCTTGCCAGCTTTTCATGTAGCTATGGATCTCGAGCCAATACAGAAAACGCTTCTTGAGAAAAAATGAAAGAGCTATTCTCAGGTGATTAAGTTCTCCAGCCCGCGATTTCTGGGTATCGGTGGGCGTGACCTGCTCATTAAGATTGCCGAGGGACTTGTCCAGGTGATACGCAGCACATCGACACGCATACTTCAGCTCAGGATCAAGCTTCTCGGCTCGCTCCTGAAAACCGTTGATTTCGCTGTTCAATGCATACGATGTGTCAAAACCGCACATGTTGAATCTGAGCTGAGCATTAGTGATGTCGAGACATGCCAGAGCCAGCAGTTCTTGATGGCGCGGCCCGATATCGACTGAGAAGTCAGGTCCTTTAGGCACCTTGACTGGCTCGACAAGAAAGTCGCGGAAAGAGGTATGAAGGGGTAAAACGGGCACTTCGTTGGCATCAAAGGTACTCCCGCTAAGCAAAGAGCCGAGCGAGGGAAGGATTGACTCCAAGGCTGACCGCTCTTCGCCTGACTGCAAGGCAGACCACCGCCCACATGGCACCGAGGCTGACTGCCTTTCGCGAGAAAGGGTGGCGGCGGCAAGCGGCAGTAAGGTGTCGCGGTGCTGTGGTGAGCGCACTAGGAATATTGATGCCATTAGGTGCTTGAACGCTTTCAACCGAAGTTCGTTTTGTGGGTCAATGTACGCCTCCAGGACCTGCTCGTATGTTCCATACAGGGTATTGAAATCTCCAACTTCTAACTTCCTGATGAGCCGTTCCCTACTCACTTGTGGACCCATCAGCTCGGCACAGAGGAGAGCAGCACATTGGAACAGGCCCTCCGCCACATCTGTGACACGATTCACGAGGTTCACAACATCCGACCAGTCACCAAGTTTCTCATGAACGAAGATGCGGATGTCCTCAACAGTGAGCCATTGCTCGTCATCAAGCGATATTTGCACTATGTGTGATGTGCAATTGAGCTTCGCAAGGATATCTGCATTTGGCCGGCAAGTGAAGAGAAAGCGACAATTTTGCGGAAGGTCGGATGAAGACGAAATGATTTTGTCGAGAAGGTTGAGCAAGGGACGCGATTCCAGACATTCATCCAGAGCATCGATGACGAAGACAATGGGTCTATGGCTATCCGCATGCTTCAGCCCTTCAATCAATAGAGCCTTTACTTGATTGTCAAGGAGAGAGCCTTTAACATGCTCCATGTCGAGGGTACGCAAATAACGCAGATAGTGGGGGTCGCGTGACGCGAGGCCCCAGGCCCATGTAAGAAGAAGTTTATCGATGGAACGATTGGCCACTGATCGATTGAAAGCAAAAAAAGACACATTGGCAAGAGACGACTGCTGTTTCTCGACGTTTCCGAGGGCTCGAGATACGGTGTGGATAATGGCCGACTTTCCCTTGCCAGCAACACCGTACAGCAGCAAGGCGCGCTGAGCCCCCGGGAGAATGACCCACTTTTGAATGTGTGTAAGAATGGCTTCACGTGTCCCGTCGGCACAGGACTTCGATGGGTCAAGCCCTGCATCGTCCGCGTGGGGAAGCGAATTCACGAACAAGTTATCCTCTACGTTTCGTCAGATATGGTTATTTAGAATTGCATTGTACCCACCTATTTTGGTGACAATATGCAGTATGTCGCACAGCATTTCCTGCATATCCAGATCCCGGCTATGTTCAAGACGCTGCATGATGGTCCCAAGCTGCCCTTGAAGCTTCTTGATCTCTCCTTCTAAGTCGTGCAAGTTTGCCGCTGATAAAGACGATGAGCCATCATAAAGCTCCGTACAATGGAACACTGACCAATTTTGGTTGGCGACAGCAAAGCGACAAAGTAGAGGCATCGATACACTGCTGGAAACACGTATTGATAGACTCTAGTCTGGTTCGGGCGATGTTGGTCTAGCTTGCGGTTGTCCCAGTCTGCAACGAGCATGCAGGCGTCACCGACAGCTTGTAACAAGCCAGTGACGGATTCGCGGCGCTTGACATAACCGTCGCATTCCTGAACGGAGGAGTTGGTGTCGATTCGCGCAAAAAGATGATTGAATTCTTACCAAGGCAATTGCTTCCACTAACCCTACGATAGCTTTACCAACCGGGGTCGTAAGCTGTGTTTCATGGATAAATCAGTCGAATGCGCAAAAATGGAAATGGGCTACCTGTGATAATGCTTTCCCAACTCCGATGAAACGCTTAAGACTGGCGAAGGTAGCGAGAAAGATAGAGTTGATCGGAGGGAGATCGCCAATGCTCGTGAACTTGAAGTCAAACTCAGAGTGAGTGGTACGCTTGAAAGTCATAACGGGGTCCTCTTTCAAGGAGCCCAACAACTTGGGAGACGTCCAGGAGACTTTGACTATCAAGACGGTCAGCACATATAGCCGGAATATATGTCAGGTACGAACCATCACCATCCAGGGAGCTCAATGGCACCTTCGTCTGGGCAAGTAGTTTCCCTTCATCCTTGTCGGTCACATAGAGCCTGATTTCAACATTCGTCGTAGGCTTAGAAAAGCTGCGCAATATCAGAACAGCCACAGCGTCCAAAACGGCAGAACCTACAAGATCATGGGTGGGTTTGCTATCGATTTTTCTTTCTTCTTCTTCACGAGATTTGCAAAGCTATCCATTCCTGATAAGATTCGCGAAGACGCATAGACAGAGTACGGAATCTCACCGATTCGTAGATGGCCTTGGCGTAGCCTCCGTATCCCTCTTTGCAATTGCCTTATGCAACGAATCGATTGGGTATCCCGCATCTTCAAAACCCTCGATGAACACAATGGCGCGCACCGGGCATTGGGACTTGAACACCCCGAAAGTTGTTTTTGAGAGGGCTATTAGACCGCGGCATCCAATATCTTGAAGAAAATGATAAACAGTAGTCGTGGGCGAGACAGAGGGACTCACAAGTGATTGCAGTGTAAGGAAACTCAGTGTCGCTCTGCGTCGTTGCCATCCTTCGAGCCGATGAGAACAACGAGGCAAGCGTCTCTTTTGAATGGACATGCGTACATTGCGTGGCATACGTGAGACCCAGCTATTGATGGAAGCTCATCGCCTTCGGGCGCTCTTGCGATTGCAAGCCAGGTTGAGCATAACAGAGGATGAAACACATCCGTTAGTTTAGTCATGTAATATGTACCCCAGTAGCTGAGGTGTGAGCAGGAGGGCCGTATGGCGGCGGGAACTGATTTCCAAATATACCAGAACGTCAGTGCGTCGGCCAAAAATCGATTTCTCTTGCGGACTACAGATCTTCACGCTCTTTTGACACTGGTCTCGCCTTTCGCCACATCTAGCGCGTAGCCAGTCATCTTCGCGACGGCGACCCCCAGCCCTTCCCTCTGTCTCAACAACACCAGTCGCGCGAGTAGAGCGAGGAGAAGCATGATATATTGATATCGATACGGTATCGATAGGCGCTACGATACGCCCATGGCCCTGCAGATCCTCTCGCGCTGTCGATCCGACGGCTCGGAGGTTCGAAGGTCGAGCACGAGGTCTACGCTCCGTCACGATGAGAGGTTGGGAATGCTCGCCGGAATGCGCACTCTCTTGCTTGAGCATCCCATACCCTTACGATGTATCACACTGATAGTAGATGGAAAGTGTACAATGAAAGGTGCCGGTGAGTCTTTATCGTTATTTGGTATGAATGTGGGCGCAGACAAAAGACGACGTAGGCGTGGAAGAAGGTGCAATTGGTGGTGTTCGGGGACAACAAAGGGGAGACTCCAGAGCGTAATACCAATCAATGCGAGAGGGGAAGTATGACTATATCGGAGCAAACGGAGACGAATCACTGAAGGAAGGAGGTTTATCGAGCGAGTTGAAGTGGTGGCGCGAGTAGCGGGAGCCGACGACGATGCGCAGCGGGCCTAGAAAGTGCCTGTTAGTTCTACATAGTGCAAAGTACGAAGCTACTCACCTCGTCTTGGCGCGATTCTAGAATACACCGACAATTGTAGTATTCCGTAGGCGATCTCTTCTACTCATGTCTGGCAGCGTCTGATTCGCACTGACTACCGACCGCAAGGAGCAAGCTGGACCTCCATGCTCTCGTTTACCAAGTCGCGGATGGCGTCGACAGACCTGAGTAGGTCCAGAGGGCGGTCAATCCTGACGAGATTCAGTAATTGGTAGATATTATTCGATTCAGCTCGTACCCCGATTCATTCCAACCCGTTACAAAGAAAATATCCAGGTATGCAACGAGGTCAAATCGAGGTTTGGCCCATTTCTGTAGCTTTGAGTATGATGGCAGGCTGCCAGATACAGGCGTTATTTCATACATGGGATCAAGGGATTAAAGGCTCTTGTCCCATGAAGCTCGGATATCGCAGCCGTGGGTGGATACAAGGGAGGCAAACCCGTTACGAATGTACCTGTGGCCACCATGGGTCCAGTTCCTTATGGATTGCATGAGGACGCACGAGAGGGATTGCAAGGAGATTCGGGAGGTTCTTGGGAGTGTCAAACGCCGACAGCACGTACGCCAGGACGATTAACGAGGAAGACAACCCGGGAGGTTCGGGCCGGGGACATCCGGTGCCCTCACCTTCTCCTTCGCTTTCTGTCATTCCGCGTCCCTAACGCTCTTTCAAGAAGCTCGTCGATGGCGCGTCAGCCGTTCAACGCCAGGAGGTGCGCCACAAGCAGCATGGAACTTCGGTGCAACGCTGCCCGTGCGCAGCTCAAGCCAACCATGCCCGCGACTTAGTGGTGGCAGAGTGGCGATGAGGGAGCCGTTGCGCGTGTGCCTCCCTCTTCTCCCCTTCCCCCATTTTATCTTGGACTCTCGTGCGCCTCAGTTCTCCAGGAAGCCCATCGTCGTTCGGCCGGCGACGATGGGCTTCCTGGCGTAATTGAAAGTGGCATCTGAGTCCTTGATGCGAATCCATGGCGGCTTGGCCAGGCCGCCATGGAGTTGCTAGATGAAATGCGGGAAGGATAGAGGAGGGTGGTGAACGGCCGCCCGCATGTTATGTCTGCCTCACCAACCGTAGCCGCCGTTGGTGGGGCAGCATTGCGTGCGAGCAGCAGTCTTCCAAGGTGCGTCTTCGCCGCGTTCTGTTGCGCGTTGAAATAGTAAATAGGGTGGTGCATCTGGCGTCGCGTCGATCCATCAAGCTCCCGTTCAAGGCCTCGTCGCGCAGTCGAACTTTGCAAGAAGTTCCTGCTGATCTATCGATGGACGAACGCTGCAGGCTCCACCCCCTCCACCCCACCCCCTCCGCGACGTGCCAAGGCCTGTCCAGTCGCGCACTGGATGTGTGTTTGTCATGCTCCTGTGTTGTTGTTATCTTCTCGCGCTTGCATGGACATGAATCGGACATTGTTTTTTTCGTTCTACCACTATCATGTTGTGTTACCCCCATATGTCTTGCTTCTATGTTCCTCTGCATGAATGTGGACGTGGTCAGGACGGACTTTGTTGCGTGACATCACTGAGCAAGACATAGAAGGATCAATGTTGTTTACTCTTGAAGACCGTAAATATGAACAGGTCGGGTGTCTCGCGTTGCTCGTACGGGTGAATGTGATTTGGCATCGCAGCTGCAAGTGCCCACATTTTATGACTGTACTTCCGAGTTTGCATTTATGTAGGTCGCGTTCGAGGTACATAGACCCAATGAGTATAGTGAATACAACGGGATGATGATTATCATAAATATCGAGGCTACAGAGTAAGAACTACATTGACAAGTCGGAGGTACACATGTACACATGACAGATGGACATATTGAACACGGAATAATAATGAATATCGATAATCTTGTTTAGTCCCTGTTCGTCAATCCTTATTCGTCAATCCTGTCCTGGTCCTCAGCTACGCATTTGCGTGATGAGGATTCGGGAGGAGAGGTATGGGGTTGGGGTGGTGGGAGCGTTGGGCTAAGGCGGCGGACGTCGGCCTCAAGGCGTGTCCGGGTCCTTGTTTGTGTTCTTGGGTCTACGCTCATGTTCGTGCCCGAGAACGTACCGTAGGATGAGGATTGTCCTAAGATGCTGTTGAGTGCTGCTGTTACGTTGCTGTATTGTTGTTAGACGGGAGGAGTGTAGGGTGGTAGCGCGGGAGGGAGAGTTAGTTGGTAGGATGTGAGGGTGGTCGGGATTGCAACTGCGAATGCAATTGAGGCTAGGCGTTGCTTGCTTGCTTGCTTCGAGTTGAATTGCATTCGCGGTTGAATTTCGTCGTATCAGGTAACGTATATCAGATACCAGAGGTGCAGAGTGCAGGGCATTTGGCGAGACACCGTAGTATTCGCGACCGTAATGTGGCAAGGCGGGAAGCATGGGCAGGGCCGGAGCTCATAGATGAGAGCTGTTAGAGCGACGGAGGGATGCTTGAGAGGATGTGTTGAGGATGAGGATGAGGGTGAGGATGGTGGTGTGGTGATATGGCGAGGATGGTTGGATAATGGGGGTTGCGGTTGTTCGAGTATACACGTTGCTATTGCTATTACAGTTCCGGTTGATATGATTGAGGCTGATGCTAAGTTCCAGCGTTCGTCAGACTGGTTACCGGTAGCAGCAATAATGCATACGTACAAGTGAGCTCAGATAATCTGAGTGAACGTCGTAGTCCTGCTCAGACGCCTTCCCAGTGTCCTCGGCTTCGGCTTCGGCTCCTCGACGATGGGCGTAGTCGCTCGGCTCGTAGACGGCGGCGTGTCGCAGCCCGGAGGTGGGGGTGTATCAGAGCGTTCGGAGGGCGCAGAATGTGAGGGCGATTCAGTAGCTTTGGTCGATTGGGAGTGAGAATGGCGATGTGATCGGGACCGGGAATGTTGAGATTGGGAGGCCGAGTGATGCTGAGAGCTGGGCTGAGATTGAGAAGAGGAAGATAACGGCTTGCTTCTGGCGAATTCTTTGGCAGCTTGGACTTGATGCCTTATTTCGGGATGGTATGTGTGTAGAGGCGCTGGGTATTGGGGCGGCATTGATGGTACGACCGCGAGTGGAGTAGGAGATACTCGGCGGCGTTTCGCGCTGCGGCGACGGGGGGAGTTCTCTTGTTCTTGTTCCTCGTCCTCATCGAAGCTATCAGGCGACATCCGCTTATTCCTCCCAACCTCTGGTGCGATCATCTCAACATCATCCACATCGGCATTGTCCACGTCCCCAAAATCAGCATCAGCACCTACGAAAGGAACTTCCCACAACTCGCCGTTCTCCTTCATCCTCCTTATAAGCGCAGCATCCTTCTCTTCCTGCTCCCTCTCCCTCTCCGCACGCGCCCTCCTCACCTCCTCGTCTCTACACGCCCGATCCACATACGCCCTCATCCTCCTCTCTGCATCCATCAAAACCATCCGCGTCTTCATGTTCGGCTTCCCCCTATCGGCGCCCCTTGTCCACAAGAACTTCCACGGATACTCCCCGTCCTGCCACCTCTCCGTCGTACTCTTCTTCAGGCAGAGCGCACGGTATTTGTACATCGCCTCCCAGTCCATCTCGTGGCAGTCCTCCAGGGCTTCTTCCTCCGTGACCCACCCGATCTCGAGGAGGCGGGAGAGCGTGCGGCCGGTGATGGGGTAGGTGCGTGTTAGGCTCGCAACGCGGACGTCGTATTCGGCCAAGGCCGAGTCGGGGGACCATAGGACTGCGGTGGGGCGTCGGAGCTCGTCTTTCTCCGGCTGCGGCGCTGGCTCGGGGTCTGTTTGAGAAGAAGTGGAAGTGGAAGGCGAATTGGAAGTAGGAATATTTGCCGACGAGGATGCAGGGGGTACGGTAGGCAGAGCAGGCTTTCGAGGAGCGTAGGCATAGTCTCGGACTTTGATGCCCATGGCCTTCAGGGCGTCCACGCACTCTTCCTGAGTCAGTTCTACGTCGCATGGCTCCGTCGGTGCGGGGGAAGCGGAGCGTTGGCGTGACGATGAATCATTGCTGTCGTCTTGTTGTTCTCGCTGGGGTGATGCTGGGGGAGGTGGTGCGGGCCTCGTCGCTACGAGGGAAGTGATAGGAATGGAAGCCGATGCTGCGACCTCTGATGCTTTGAATGCGGTCCTAACTCCAAACGAACCGTGTATCGTCAACGACTGCGCTGCGCCCATCCTAGATTTTACTTTCGATGTGAATTGTTTCAACTTTGAGGCGGAGGGCTTCGGCTTCGCTTGCTTGGATGTTGATTGTTTCGTTGGGGAGGAAGATGATGAGAGTGTGGAGAGCGACATATGGTGGGTTGCTGCTTTAATACTGCGCTGGCGCTGCGGTGACAATTGCGTCGTCTGGGATCTTGTGCGGTCCAAGCCAACAAGCGGCACTCGCATGTCTCAAACTTGTATACAAGCTTCAGTATCTCCAATTGTTGACTGATTCAGGCCCAAGCTTTGTCTTGACAACCACTGCGATAGACCCCAAGGGTGATCGAAGTAGAAATCCGACTTGAAATGTAGAATTCAAGGGAAGAATGGCTCGAGGGTGCCGTGGGTGGTGGTGATGGTCGTGGTTGGTGGTGAAGAGATGTCAGACGTTGCTCAGGCTCCCAGTGCCACCGTATCGGGTATTTGGCCTTGTTTGCCGAGTGGCTCACAATGACTCACATGATTCAACAGACAATGATCACGTGGAAACCATGATGACCGCGTTGGCCGGAACCACCGAGCCGCTCTCACTCTCTCTCCTCCTATTTCGCTGTGCACGTTGAGTACGGCGTTCTGGCTCTCACCATGTCCTACTATACGAGCTCGCCACCGCCGCAGTCCTCCTCTTTGCCAACTCACTACGAAGACCCCCGTCCAGCGACTGCAGACGACTTCGAAGACGAAGAGGGACGCGACGTGCCCTCGCCATCTGAGTATGTAGGCGCGTCCTCTACGGCTGCCAGCACTGCGCCTTCATCTCCATCCACATTCAAGTCTGAAGACGATGATTTTGATTCGGCGTTTGTGAAAAGCGAAGAGGTTCGCCCAGTCCCGATGCGTTTCAGCGTGTTTGATACATCGCTGATCTCATCTCATTAGGACCTTGGTGTGCCGGACGTACGAATGAACGACGGGCCAGAGTTTGTGAAAGATGAAGACAAGGAGGTACACGAACCCGCGTTAGCGACCTTCAGGACTCTGACTTATTCCTTTATCTTTTGCTACAGGACTTAGACGCGTTGAACTTGGAGACATTCAACATGAAGCAGGTATGCTACTTTATCAAGAGAGGAGAGGAGGTGGACGCGCAGCTAACGCGATTCAACTTAGGACGACTTCGAGAAGCTGGACTTCATCCTCAAGAAGTCCACGCTCTACTCCTCTATCCTCTGCGAGCGCATGGAGGAGAACAAGCGGCGGCAGGCAGAAGGAATTGCCGCCCTGCGTGCCTCCAAGGCGCAAGCCCTCTCCCCAGCTGGCATCACGCACGATGACGACGACAGCGCGCCGCGGATGAAAGGAGGGAAGCGCCTTCGGTCTGACGGCGACGATGACGGGTGTTCGAGGAAGAGGGTGAAGAGCGAGGACTTGGAGGAGGAAGTGGGGATATTCCCGCAGCCGGGTCTGATCACGGGCGCGAAGATGAAGAACTACCAGCTGGAGGGGCTGCAGTGGATGGTGGCCCTGCACCAGAACGGGATATCTGGCATCCTGGGTGCGTATCCCACATCTCCATCCAATACGCCCTCCCATCTCATCTCGTATTCTCATCTCGCAACCCCCGTTGTGTGTTATCCCATTATATGCTAGGCGACGAGATGGGCTTGGGCAAGACGCTGCAGACGATCGCGTTCTGCGCCTACCTCCGCGAGCTGGGGTTCTCGAAGCCGATGATGATCGTCTGCCCGCTGAGCGTGCTGCATAACTGGGGCTCGGAATTCGAGAAGTTCGCGCCGGCTGTATGTACTCCCTTCTCCCCCTTCCCCCTCTTCCTCTATCCGCTGTAACTTGCGTGTTAAATATGGTGCTGAACTTACGAAATAGATACCCGTGTGTCTGTACCACGGAACGCCCGAGGAGCGCGCTGAGCTGCGGCGCACGGTCTTAGTTCCCCTTCCCGATGATGATGACGAGGACAAAGGTTCTGTGGGGGCGGTGAAGACGAAGGCGCAGCCGAGTAAGAGAGGAAAAGCGGGGACGGGTAAAGGGAAGAAGGCGAAGGGGGCACAGGCAAAGGGAAAGGTGGTGGGAAAGGCGCGAGGCGGGCAGAGCAGGCAGGGCGCGAAGGCAGAATCGACCACGGGGAGAAGGAGATCGGGGAGGCAGCGGCAGAAGCGGGTCGTCGAAGACGAGGAGGAAGACGAAGAAGAGAACGACGTGGAGGATGAGGCGGCGGACGAAGAGGAGGGAAGTCACGCCGAGGCGCAGAAAGTTGAGAAGGACGAAGTTGTGGATACTATGTCGAAGGAGGAGAAGGAGGCGAAGGAGAAAGCGACAAGTGAAGCGGTGGAGAGGTTCCCTGTGGTGGTGACGACGTACGAGATGGTGATCAAAGACCGGGCGCAGCTGGGTGTGCATAAGTGGGGGTACATCGTAGTGGATGAGGGACATCGGCTGAAGAATATCGACTGTAAGTTGATTAAGGAGATCAAGAAGTACACGACGGCCGGGAGGATGATTTTGACGGGGACGCCGTTGCATGTGAGTAGATATTTGTTTCTATTTCGTGTTTAGTGCGGAGGGGGAGGAGGGGGTGAAGACGTTGATGCTGGTGCTAACGTGATTTGGTTTGGGAAGAATAACCTCGCAGAGCTTTGGTCGCTGCTCAACTTCGTACTCCCAGAGATCTTCGGAGACCTCGACACGTTCCAAGAACTGTGCGTCAGACTTCCTTTCATTTCTATCTTCTAATCGCCCGACTAACGATCCCGATGATCAATAGATTCAACTTGCCTGCGATGCAGACGACGGTCGGGTCGGAGCGCGCGAGCCATGTCATCGACTCCCTGCACTTGATCCTCAAGCCGTTCCTCCTGCGGCGCATGAAAGCGGATGTAGAGCTCAGCCTCCCGCCGAAGAAGGAGTACGTGCTGTACGCGCCGCTCACGGAGATGCAGAAAGACCTGTATGGGAAGGTGCTCAACGGCGGGCTGCGCGCGCACCTGATCGGGCGGGAGAAGAAAGGCCCTAGCAACACCGACGAAGAGACCAAAGATACGGGTAAAACGGTTGATGAGGGAGAGGGGTTGGGTGACGGGGAAGGAGGTGAAAAGATGAAGCTGCGGAGCGAGAAGAGGGGAGGGAAGCGGAAGGTGAAGGTGAAGAAGCATTATGATGTGGATGGAGACGATGAAGAGTATTTCAAAAAGCTGGAGCGGGGCGAGCTGGATTCGCGGGGGTTCATCGTGGATCCGACGAATAATGACGAAGCAGAGATGGCCGAGCTCGGGAGGGAGCATCAGCATAAGACGACTGGTAAGTCCTTACCGTTCTCCATTCAATGCTTGTTTCTTCGTTTGATTGACTAGGATGGGTCGGTAGTTAAACAAGTCAACAATATGAAACTGCAGAACACGGTGATGCAGCTCCGTAAAGTCTGCTCGCACCCGTTCCTCTTCGACTGGCCGCTGGATCCCAAGTCCCAACAGCCAGTGATCGACGAGCGGCTCGTTGATTGCAGCGGCAAGATGATGGTCCTAGATCGCCTGCTCACGGAGTTGTTCAAGCGGAAACACAAAGTGCTGTTGTTCAGCCAGTTTACCACCATGCTCGACATTATCGAGGTACGCTCCAACTTACCCCCTGTATCTCTGCTACCTCGCCCGTGATTTACAACTGATTTTTTATGTTACAAATAGGATTGGGCAACGGAGTTCAAGTCGTGGAAGCTGTGTCGAATAGACGGGAGCAGTCCCCCGCTCGTACGGCGCAACCAGGTGGACTTGTTCCAGAAGGGCGGCGACGGCCCGGACGTGCCCTGCCTTTTCCTCCTCAGCACGCGCGCGGGAGGCCTGGGCATCAACCTCACCGCCGCAGACACCGTCATATTCTACGACCAGGACTGGGTGCGTGTTTCCCTTCCCCACGTATGTCAGCGTAGCACGCATTTCTGAATGGTGGCGATGGTAGAACCCGCAAATGGACATCCAAGCCCAGGATCGCGCGCACAGGATCGGGCAGACGAAGCCGGTGCTGATCTTCCGTCTCGTGAGTGCGCATACGATAGAGACGAAGATCATGCAGCGCGCGAATGAGAAGCGGAGGCTAGAGGCGCTTGTCATCGCCAAAGGTCCGTCCACTCACCCACTCCTCATCTACGCGCGTTTTTTGACCGCGCCTCTATACAGGCAAGTTCAAAATGCCCGGTGCAGCCTCAGCGAAGCGTGGCGCAAAGTCGAGCAGTATGGGCCTTGTCGATATGGCGGCTGAACTCCTGCAGCTGGAAGGCGAGAAGATAGAGGTTGTGCCGAATACGACGGCGGGGAAACGGTCGGTGCTGAGCGATGCGGATTTGAGGGTGCTGCTTGATCGGAGACCTGAGGTTTTTACTGAGCGCGGCAGAGGTTGGACGTCTGCTGGTAATGGAGAAGGCGTGCATTCGCGAGGGAATGTCAAGGGAGCGAAGACGGCGTTTGCTGTGTACGAGCCCGCGGCCAATGAAGCGAACGAAGCCGTGGCTGCAATTCTTGGTGAAGACATCAAGGACATCTAGTAGACATAATGAAAAGTACCCTTCGCATCCGTGTATCAGAATATCTTAATAGTTGCCCTCGTATGCGTCAACAATGCTGTGGCTCAAAAGCAGAAACGAAGGATAATGTCCGTAAGCATAAAATGACAGGAAGTCCGTAAGTCCAAAAAGACGCTTGTAGAGAGTGTACTATGCAAATGTCGGAAGAACTGGAGTCGGTAGAAGGGCTACATGAAAAGACATCAACTACGTAGAAGGGGGATCGTAGAGACTGGGGTAAACAAATTCTGTTGGATTTCCATCCTCCTTCGACTTCACGGGTTGGTAAGTCGTGGGCATTATTGCCTTCGTCGCCGTGCTTTTTCCGTTTCTGACGATACACATGTACGCGCCGAGACCGCATAGTATCAAAAGTGCAAGCAAGTTTGCAGCGAGGAGACCGATGATCACAGGTGTATACCTGTTGAGTAGTCGTGTTGTCGTCGTATCATCCGCATCGCTGTCGTTGGAAGATGCCAACAGGCCCGATACTGGCGGTTTCTCATCGTCAGCTGGGATTTTCGAGTCATTACTAGCGTTTGCTTTGGTGCTGTTCTTGGGTGGCAGCGTTGGCGACCTGGCATCTGCTGGAGACACCTCTGTTAGCCCTTCGAGTTGCTTTGCACGGATCGCTGGAAGATCCAGGCTAGCTTGCTCGAGATTCGTGAGGGGTAGAAGCTGCACGAACGGTTGATCGAACTGCCCGGAATCATTACGTTCGCCGTAGTTGAACCTGGAGAAATACATGCCAGAGGTCAGGCCCCAGGAAAGGTAGAAGAATACCCTAGGGTCACGTAGGCGTTCCTCAGAAATGCATCTCCCAAGACTATATCGCTGCCCAATTTCTCTCGCACGGTTACCGACTTTTCGAATGAATTATGGCACAATGCGATTCCAACCCCGTTAAAGCGTAGCGGTCGGACCAGATCTGCGGGATGGATTGGGAAGTCGGCGCCACTAAAGCGGATTCAGTATACACGCGAACGTCATGAACCGAGGTGGTCCACGTACCCGATTTTGAAGGAGATAGAGGGGGTTGCATTGCATGGAAGGAGCCAGGACACACCCGCGGCCTGAAAAGTTGCTATGTCTTCGACGAGCACAGCTCCCGGGATGCTGCTATACATAGCATCCACGACATGTGGTGGCATCTGAGGGAGTGAGAACCCCGTATCGAGTATGGCGGTAGCTTTTGATCAGGCTTCGGCGGTGGGCAGAGAGGAATTTAGAGAAATGGTAGAGTTGCCTACAGTAATGCTGTCGAGAAGTAGTCCGGAGAACTCGGAATCTTCACAGCGTCGGCGACAGATTCAAGGCCATGTACGTATTCACCCAGAGTGAATGCACCTGCTCCATCCGCGGGGGCATTGGGATCGTCGTTCCGTCCCAAGTAAATGGTGAAGAAGCTAGGTAAGCTCGGATATAGTTGGAGAATATTTGGGACCACCGGTGGGGCTCTGAGGATCGAAGAATTACCGAGGCCGAACTGTAGCTGAGCCTCCAGCGACCGAACTCCTGGCCCAAAGGACAGGCCCAAAAGACCTGAGATCCCAAGCCCAGAAAATGGCGTATCGGTCAACTGTGAATTCGTCAATGTGCAGTTCCATCGAGTTTAGGTGGACTGACTTCCGTAGTATGAATGTACGCTATATGGATCGATTCGTATCAAACTGTGGTTAATTATGGACGGTAACGCACCTTGAGATGGAATAGATAGCCCGGCTAGTTCTGCCGTGGCAAAGTAAATGGGACCTGCGATAGATCCTTTGACATATGTAATTGTGCCGTTTACGGTAGTTGTGTTGACGGTTTGTATGTTGTTTTGAGGATCGTACAACCAAGAATCTGCGGAGCCAGTATCGATCAAGACGCTAAGATCTAGCCACAAAGTTTCAAGCCCATTCGTTCGATAAACCGGTGACTCCCACCTTGCCCACCGAAATTCATAACGATTGAGTACTTTTGCCAAATATAAGCATTGCATTAAATCATGAGGAAAAAATGCTAACGGCGATGTCTTTGAAATCGCTGACCCCCAATGCGTGCAGGTATTCGTGGTCTGGGTCATCGTCGGAACGGGGCAGCACTCGGAGATGACGCCGTAGCACCTCTCGCCGAGAAAGGGGAACTTGAAGGCCAAATACAGGGGTCGAGATGAGGGAAAGCAACAGCAATAGCCCGGTGAATTGCAACATATCAGAGGGACAGTTGCCAATACAGCGACCCAACCGTATGCCTGTATAAATACCCCAACACCAAGACCCATGGGCGCTAGGTTGCGCACGCAAAGCTATAGCATTTTGAAAGGAACACCCACTGAAACAAGTTGCGCTTCACGAGCTTGATGATATTTACGGGATGGGCGGCCTCATGGAAGACGGCACTATCAGGCATGCGGTAAAGCCCTACATCAAGCGATAGATTACGGCGACGAAGACTGGCGGCGACGAGTTGCTCAGGCTTATATTGAGGGTCAATATAAATATATCAGCGGGAGATATTCTTACTTACGGTGGAAGGACACTTGTCGATCGCGCCCATATTGTGTAAAGGGTCGTGCATAGCGTTGGGTAGGTCCACTCCGAGCCGATCCTGCGAACGAGAATGAGCGTACAATTGCTTGTCAGCATGCCTGGCTACCACTTGATGTGCGGAGTGGCATGAATATCGAAGCTTCTTGACGCTGGAAGCCTTCTGTATCATACGATGGATTGGCTTCACACTGAAGGCGAAGGAAAATCAGGACCATCACCAGGTCAGCTGTATGTGAGGATAGACGTCATCTGCGATGAATATAGGTCAAAAGACATACCATACTCACGAGGCTGTTCCACCCTCTTGAATGCGTGATCAACTGCTTCCGGCTGAGGCACAGAGCATCAGATTCTGTGAAGCGCCCCGTAAACATCATAACCAGTGGGCATATCAGAATGCTGTACCTCCCTGCGTTACACTGATGGATTCTCTTGTCCAGATTTGCGATTGCAGAGTCCGAGAACGGCAACAATCCCGAAGCCTACTCGCAAAGAGAGTGGTTGACTATGTCTTTGTCCCCAGAGTGTTTATCATGGATATCGATAACCGTTCGCTCTGCAGACGCCCGGAATGAGGTCACGCCGTAGGAGATGTCAGCTTCGCTCTATTGTTAGAGTGTTTCTTCGAGAAACTAGGTTTCACGGTAGTATCTTTTCCCGGCTGCATTTTTCGAATGATGGAAGCTGCATATCGCACTGTCCGTTGAGCAATGGAGCCGAGTGGTCCGTACGAATTGCCTCTTCAGCGATTTGCGCGCGAAGATGAGGTAGGGCATATCAGTATAGCTAACGAGAAGAACAATGTCATCATCAGAAAAATCGCGAAAATGCCTTCCCGCTCCACTGAAGCCCTTCAGAAGCCATGTTTTGCCTTTCCGGCGCTTTTTTGGCTCCCAAAGGCCCCGAAGCTCTGCCAAAAGGCGGACGTATGTGTGATTCACTGATGATTACCCAGGACACCAAACCACCACAGAACCATGAACAGACTCACCTCAGGCATATTCGAAATCTTCCTCGTTCTCCTCACAGCAGCCTCATTCAACCTGGTGATGACTCCACCCCATGCCGCCGTCCCAAAGGATCAGCTTGCGAAGCAGACCCTGACAGATAAGACTGCTAGACAGCAAGCACTCTTGCAGAGGGTAGTGAGCCTTTCCCCGCATATGCAGAACACGTACGCTGATGTTTGAACTCCAGATCTTCGTTGGTGGTGTCTCGTTGTTGCATGTCGCAACATTGGTGGCCTCTTTCGGAAGCACCGAAGGGCATGCCACCCACACCATCCCAAACATGTTCATCGTTGCCACCGCCATCTGCCTGGCATGCGCATCCCTTCGATTCTGGGCGTTCGCAACGCTGGGACAATTCTTTGATTTCCAACTTACAATCCAAGCAGACCACAAGCTCATCACGGAAGGACCTTACTCGTATGTCCGACATCCCAGCTACACTGGGCTGTTCTTGATGTATATTGGGATCGTGATGGAGTTGTTCTCTCCGGGGCATTGGCTAAGGGATTGCGGACTTCAGAGTGAAATAGGGCGAGGGGTGTGTTGCTTATGGGGTTTACAAGCCACTGTCCTGCTTTCTGGGCTCTGGAAACGGTTGGACATGGAGGACGAAATACTCAGGCGTAGGTTTGGGAAGGATTGGTACGAATGGGCTCGCCGGGTACCATCCCGTTTAATACCAGGAATCTACTAGACGTGTACACCACCCTAAATAACAGCGACGCGTTCATATCGTTTGAGCCCCGATACAAGACGATATAGTATACTTAACGTACATTTGGCGAATGAGAAAGACTGCGGACGGTAAGAGTGATGGTAGACAGGTTGGCCCAATCACTAGCCTTTGAGATACGTCGCAGTCTCGAAGTACTATACGACAAAGGCAGCATGAGCTTCGTAGAGAATAGTTTAATAACCTTACGCTTCGTATTTGCGGCAGTGGTCTTCACCGACGCCGCTGACTGTCAGCTAGGCAGCTTCAGTGTACGCACTTTTGCAACTCTGCGAATTCAGATTGTATCCCCGAAGCAGGTGCTGAAACGTCGACTCGTGATGCCGATCGAAATTCGCAAAGAAACTCCAGACGGCCCTCACGGCGGCCAACCTGCGAAAGTCTGGCCTTTACGCAATGAAATTTTCATATAAAGTTCTTCAATATTAGACCACTCACACAATCGTTAGCTTCCTGCAGGCTTCATGCCGTCATCAGGTACCAGAAGAGAGCAGCGACAGCTTTCTGTTTCTTTCAGACGTCGCCGAACCATTGCGAATGCGCCGTGATGCAACTAGTAAAACCTATCTGTCTGCTGGTGAGCTACGAGATTTACGACGGTGAACGTTGTTGAAAACTAGTCAAGCAGTGAATCGTATACATAATACACTCCCAGTGACCGTGTGAGCCACATTGTGAGTGTGTGAATATCCTGAGTTCAGCGCCACGCTTACCAGGGTGTGGCATCAGCAAAAAGAGAAGGACCTGGGGAATGGTGTACTAGGCGTCTCCAACCAGTATAAGGCCCGAAATCCATTGCAAGTGTAAGGGTTGAACCCTTTCGTTCCGTGCAGTCCGACCTCCCCTATCCCCTATCGACCCCTCTCCGACTCTTCGGACACGCTCGCACATGACTCGGACGTCACGAACCCGTACCGGCCACACGTGATAACGGATCAGACAGCTCGGATCAATCTTTCGTATATCTTTTGTTCTCGGACTCTAATACATGGACTATACTAGCACCATTATTTGTTCCTGGTGCCTTTTCGTCTCGGACTTTTCCTTCATCTGACATTTTTCTTAGCTACAAAAGCCTCCTGTACTCGTAGTTAGAAGAATCAGATTTGTTCCCCCCCCACATCGAGTGAGATTCTAAGCCGTCCGAACCTTTCTTCTCATCCGTTGTCAGAGTCTGCCGCTGTCCGAGTCCGAGCCCGAGTCCGATCCGAAGTTGCTTTCTCCTGCCGTCCTTGTCATTCTCCTGCCGTCCTCGTCGTACTATCCGAAGCCAAGTTGTCTATCCGCGTCCGAGCGCGTCCGAAGCCATCCGAAGCCATCTGAAGCCGTCCGAAGCGTCCGAAGTTTCTCACTTGTTTGTTTTCACTCTCGGACTCATCCTTATCACACTTTACTCACGCGGGTGTCGCACGGACTTGTCCTGCCGGAGGCGGACCCTCGCATTTTACTAGACTACACTACTAGTCTACGCGTACATTCACTACTACATTCTGGAGCCCACCGCGAGGGTTTAAAGTTCAAGACACCCCCCCCACCCGTTGCACCGTCACCTAATCATCCTATTCCGTCATTGAATTCGAATCCCCTCCCGATCCTCTGCACGATATCTTTCCGGAAGGTCCGACGCAACGGGCTATCAACTACCTCTTCCGGAAGACATCCGAATATTTTCCGTTCAAAATAGTCCGCTCTTGGGTTCCCGATCCCAACACCGTCATTTGGCAGTTCGCACTTACCGGACGCCCAGAATCCGAGCATCCGAACATCCTATCACGCCCTAATCCTCCATCCCTCCGGCACAGTCTGTTCTATAATCCCGCCGCGGCTTACCACCGACCCACTCCGGAGTCAAACGACACTACGTCCGGAACACCCTCATCGCTCACCGAGTCGTCCGAAAATCTTCCGCCCACTTCTTCACCTTCCCCTATTCCTCCTCCTACAATGGCCACAACTATGCCCGTCCGCGGTCACCATACCGCTCCGAAATTCAACGGAAAGCCCGAAGGACTCCATCGCTTCTTCTCGGAAGTGGAGTACCTCGCTGCCCGTGCTCAGGTCGAAGGCCGGGATCCTCATCCGAGCTACAATCGGATATCTCGACGACTCCTGACTGGGAGATCTGGCGCAGCAGTGGCGATGCCGCCGACGGAGACGACTGGGATGCTTTCAAAACATGTATCGGGAAGCTCTATCCCGGATCGGATAACGAACGACGATGGCGTCCGTCCGGATCTGTCCACTATTGCTGCTCTCCAGTCCCAGACCCCGATGCTCACAAAGGACGATCTCGGAGTCTATCACCGAAAGTTTCTCGTTCCGGCCAACTGGCTTCTCTCCAAAAATAGCGTCTCCACTCAGGACGTCGGACGAGACTATCTCGCAGGATTCGATCCGATCACTCGTCAGAAAATCAAGGACAGATTAGCGATGGTCCACATGCAGCATCATCCGGACGATCCTTACACGATCACGGAGATCTATACGGAAGCGAACTTCATTCTCGGGACGTCGACTCCGGCGACTCTCACAACGTCTTCGACATCTCCAACAGTGAGTCCGACGGCTCCGGTTACGGTCAAAACCGAATCCGCTGACATCCGTGCCCTACAAGCTATGATGCAGCAGTTCATGACCATTCAGCAAACGCATCCGCAGTATCCTCCTCCTCCTCCGCAATATCCGTATAATCCGAACTCATTCTATCCGTATCCCCCGCCTCCGACCGCTCAAGCATACGCTTATCAACCCGTCCCTCCCCAACAAAGCTATCAGTATCCGGCTCAGCCACCCCCATCTTCCCAGAATCAGCAATCACGTCCTCCTCCGCCTCCTGCACCACAAGGGACTGATCCGAGACCTCCCCGGAAGTGTCACTTCTGTCATTCCGTCTACCACACGATGGGCTCGTGTCCAGATGCGGCCCGATACGAACGGAGCGGGTGGATCGGTCGGAACGAAGAAGGCCGATGGATGGTGCTCCCGACCAGAGAGACTATCAATCGTTCCTTCCCCGGAGACTCGTTCAAAGAGCAGATCGACAACTGGATGAGAGCCAACAATAGACCTCAGGATCGCGATGCCCCTCCTCACCCGATCGTCACCCCAGCAGCCACAAGTTCCGGAGTAGCGTCCGCGAATATGGTCGAGGTTAGCACCTACCACTATACGGAGGCCGACGAGTCCGAGTCTCGGGCGTTCATCGAAGAGCTTCCGAGCCCGTTTGATCTGGAGGAAGAAGAGAAAGAGGAGATCTTCTTGCAGGTTCTCATGCAGCGGATGCCCGACGTAGCGAAAAAGTACGCTTCATCTCAGAAGAAGAAGGACGTCCGTTTCTCCGAACCAGTCGAAACGACTCCGAGCGCTCCGGCAAAGGCTCCGTCCGAACCACCCCTTCCTCCTTCGATTCCGGTCCCCTTCCCTTCCACTTCGGCCCGTTCTCAGCTAGCTGAAGCCATCGAGACCGGTCGGACGACGTACCGTCCGAACTATCGGGTCCAGTCGAACATCGAGAATCCAAAGGTGGCCTCGGATGTCCTGGAACGCGCCCTCAACACCACCCTCACCATCACACAACGGGAACTGTTCGCACTCTCGTTTGATGCTCGGAAAGGACTTCGGGATCTTATTTCGTCGAAACGGGTCTCTACGGAGACTAACTACGCGTCCGTCAACATGGCGGCGTGCTACGATGATCCCGAAGACGTCGTGGAAGTTCTGATGTCCGCCACCCGCGATCCGAACAAGGAATGCATTGTCGCGGCTCCGACCCAGTCACTCCGGATCATCCGGCCTATCTTCAACGATCGGTACGAGGTCGAATGCATCCTGGACACCGGATCGCAGATCATCGCCATGCGCCGCGACGTCTTCGACAATCTCGGGCTGCTCATCGACATCGACAAGTTCATCACCATGGAGTCCGCGAACCTATCATCGAACCAGACCATCGGACTCGCCCACAATGTAAAGATGTCTCTCGGACCCGTCGATCTCTACGTCCAAGCTCAGATCGTGAACGATGCGCCTTATGAGGTACTCCTCGGACGCCCCTTCTTTTGTCTCACCTCCGCTGTCACCCGCGACTACCCCGACGGTCGCCAGGACTTGACCATACACGATCCGAACTCGAGCCGTCGTTTCCTCATTCCCACTTTCAAAAGGGTCCACCGCTCCCGAGAGCCTAAGGAGCATTTTTAGATACCGTCGAGGAACCCCTGTGGCGAGACGAGTCTTTTATACCCCCGTCCTATTCCTCTCTTATGATATCGCTACCCGATTCCGCTCCTTCTTCAGTTCCGCTCCGCCGCATTACCTATCCGAAAACACTTTTATATCATATATCCCCTTCCGAGTCCTGACCCTTCACTTCCCCTTCTGTCTGCCTCCCCTTCCATGAACCGAAAAAGTACATATGATGCTCCGCGTGATTCCGGGCTCGACCCGATGGCTCCGGTGTATACTTGTGTCCCTCCGCCCGTACCTAATACTCATTCTTCTTGCGCGTATGACGAATTGCCGGATGAGCGACGGATCTATTCAGGTCTTGTTGATATCATCGAAGATGGCATTACTCGGAGTGCTTCTTATTTTGATATTCCCCTTTCCACCACTACTTCCTACTCTACCTTTACATCCTGGTTTGTCCATAGCGACGCCGACACTCCGCCCGCCTCATCCGAAGTTCCCGCTCCGACCCCGACCACAGAAGTCTTCGCAGCGACTGCCCGGATGCCAACATACGGAAAGAAGCCCTACCGGAAGGTCGCCAATCGCACAGTACCCGTCTCCACTACCCTTCCCGAACAGTATCGGATTGTCCGACGCGAACCTCCCGACATCTTAGCCGACCTTCTCCCGCTTCCTACTCAACCACCCGACTTCACTCCGGGACTCCGGTACACTCAGGAACACGCTGACAAACAGGCCGTCGATCCGGACAACTGGCTTTCTCCCGAGGAAATCAAACTCGCGCACTGGTTCATCCGGACTGACGAGGACGCTTTCGCTTGGGCCGAGGATGAACGAGGCAAGTTCTCTGATGAATGGTTTGACCCTGTAGTGATGCCTACCATTGAGCACGTTCCCTGGGCACTCCGAAACATTCCCATTCCTCCGGGCATCTACGACGAGGTCGTCCGCGTCATCCGAGACAAGATCAAGTCCGGAGTCTACGAGGAGTCCAGTTCTTCTTACCGGTCGCGCTGGTTCTGCGTCCTCAAGAAGGATGGAAAGTCTCTCCGTTTGGTCCACGATCTTCAGCCTCTCAACGCCGCCACTATCAAGGATGCATCTATTCCGCCTCGGGTCGAAACTTATGCCGAAACCTTCGGAGGCCGGTCTTGCTACGGTATCTACGACTTGTTCGTCGGATTCGACCAACGGAAGCTCGCGGAAAGCTCGCGTGATCTCACAACATTCCAAACGCCTCTCGGAGCCAAGCGTCTCACCGTCATTCCTATGGGCTTCACCAACTCCGTCCAGATTCAGCACGGCGACCTCACCTTCATTATGCGAGACGAAATTCCCCACGTCACCGATCCGTACATCGACGATTGCCCTGTCAAGGGTCCGCTTACACGATACGAGCAACCCAACGGATCCTACGAAACCCTACCCGATAATCCGAACATCCGGCGCTTCGTTTATGAACATATTGCAAACATGCATCGGATCGCGCACCGGATGAAGAAGTTCGGCGGAACGTTCTCCGGAGTCAAGCTACGTGTTTGTGTTCAGCGCGCATCTATTGTCGGACACATGTGCACTTACCAGGGTAGAGAACCCGACGATGACAGGGTCCAAAAGATTCGTGATTGGCCTGTGCCCGAGAACGTCACCGACGTCCGGGGTTTCCTGGGTACCATCGGAGTCATGCGTATCTTCATCCGAGACTTTGCGAAACATGCTAAACCACTTGTGCAGTTAACCAAAAAGGACGTTGACTTTGTCATGGGTCCGGACGAACTAGCTGCCATGGAGACCTTGAAGAATCTTGCCATCACCTCCCCCGCTCTCCGAGCTATCGACCACTCATCCGATCGCGAAGTCATACTGGCTGTCGACTCCTCCACCGTAGCCGTCGGATTCATCCTCTCCCAGGTAGGCGCGGACAACAAACGCTATCCGTCCTGTTTCGGCTCAATCACGTGGAACGACCGAGAATCCCGCTACTCCCAATCCAAAATCGAGCTCTACGGACTCTTCCGGGCACTCCAGGCCACGAAGCTTTGGCTCATCGGAGCTCGCAATCTCACCGTTGAAGTCGACGCGAAATATATCAAGGGTATGATCAACAATCCGGACATCGTTCCGAACGCTGCGATGAACCGCTGGATCGCGGCCATTCTTACCTTTTCCTTCAAACTCAAGCACGTTCCCGCTCGGGATCACACTCCGGCCGATGGCCTCTCACGACGAAGAAGAGCCGAAGAAGACCCGGTCCTTGTAGAAGATGTCGAGGGTTGGATAGACGAAGCGTGTGGTTTTACTTTACAGGTTCACTCGGACGGCGACGCCTCTATCTCTCGGGTTGCGCAGAACCGTTTCCGGGGTCATCTCGGGTCCCTCGTCCGCACTTTCATCTATGATGAAGACTCTGCTGGATTCAACGACTCCGACGATTCCGACGACATTCCCCGGACTCCGAAGGCCGCGGGTAAGGACGCCCGAATGTTGGAGATAGAGACCTTCCTCCGGACTAGCAAGGCTCCCGTCGGACTCACTGAACCCGCCATGCGGAACTTTGTTCGACAAGCGCTCAACTTCTTCTACCGCGATGGCAAGCTCTGGCGCAAGGATAACCACGGGAAGCATAAAGTCTACATCCATCCGGGTCGCCGTCTCTACCTGATCCGGGCTGCTCACGACTCTCTCGGACACAAGGGTATCTTCGTCATCCGCACGCGCCTTCTTGAACGATTCTGGTGGCCCTTCCTTGACCAGGACGTCCGCTGGTTTGTCAAGACTTGTCATCAGTGCCAGATCCGCTCCAACTTCAAACTACACATTCCGCCGTCTCCGACGATCCCACTTTCCCTTTTCCGCCGCGTCCACATTGACTGCATGGTGATGCCTGCCGCCAACAAATTCAACAAGATAGTCCACGCTCGGTGTGCTCTTACCTCTTATCCGGAGTGGCGCGCGCTTCGCCGGGAGACCGCGGAGACACTGGGCATGTTTATTTTCCAGGAGATTCTATGCCGCTGGGGCGCCATCGAAGAACTTGTGACGGATAACGGTACCCCGTTTGTGAAGGCAGTCGAATATCTGGCAGAAAAATACGGCATCCGACACATCCGAATCTCGCCGTACAACTCCCAAGCCAACGGACTCGTCGAGCGGAGACACCGGGACGTTCGGGGTTCACTCCTGAAGACTGCGGATGGCAATGAGAAGAAATGGGTTGAAGTCGCACCATCCGTCTTCTGGGCCGAGCGTGTCACCATCTCCAAGACCTCCGGAATGTCTCCTTACTACATGGTACATGGCATCGAGCCCCTCTTTCCGTTCGACCTCCACGAAGCTACCTATCTCGCCCCTCCTCCCGATACCACTCTCACCACTGAACAGCTCATCTCCATGCGCGCCCGACAACTCCAGAAGCGTCCGGACGATATCGAACGTATGCGCGGGAAAGTTATTCGGAGTCGGATCGCCTCCCTTGAGGAATTCGAACGTCGGTTCGCCCGGACGATCAAGGACTTCAACTTTCTTCCCGGACAGCTCGTTCTCGTTCGTGATAAAAAGATAGAAGGAGATCACTCACTCAAGCATCTGCCTCGCTACATGGGACCTATGATTGTCGTCCGACGCACTCATGGCGGATCCTACGTCCTGTCCGAACTCGATGGCTCCGTTTCCAATCTACGTTATGCAGCATTCCGCGTCATTCCGTACTACGCCCGACACCGCCATCTCTTTCCCGTTCCCCAATCTGCCGAACCCGAGGAATCCGGTGACTCCGAAGATCTTCCGGAACCCCAGTCCGCTGCAACCTTCGCCGGACTACAAAATACGACGAACAACCGAGTTTTGACGCCTTCGCGGCAGCCTAACCGTCTAGTACTCTAAAATTTTTTCCACCCACACCAGGGTTCTCCCTGTGTTGTATTCCGGTCTTCGGGCCTGCTCTGTCTCCCGTCTCTCACTTGTTCCGTTCATTTCTCTTTTATCCGATGCTTATGCTCTCTTAAATCAGTTGTCGTACGCGTCATCCGACGACTCCGGTCATCCATTTCCGGTTCCGAAGCTCTCGGACTTGCCGGTCTCACGCTGCGTGTTTTTGTTTCACTTATGCTTACTTACTCATTTTGTGTTGATTCACAAGAAAAACTTTTCCCATTTTTTTACCTAAGTCGGACAAGAAATAGCTCTACGGGCCAAGTGCCCCTTCTCGGTCTTACTCTCCGTCATACTCCGCGTCTTCGTCCCTTCTCCTGTCCTCTTCCCGTTCCTCCGTGTCCGCCGCGTCCGCCCGTTGCGCCTCCTCCAGTTCCCTTCGCAGCATCAGTGCCGCCAGACTCCTTGTTGCCGCGGCCCGGGTGCTCTCCGCGTCCTCCGTGGCCTGCTTGAGAGCCGCGATCCGAGCGTCCATGGATGACATCACCTGGACGATGGTTCGCAGCTCATGGTCTGCGCACGCCTCTGCCAGAATTGGCACGAGGGCACCGCCCGCCGCTGCCCGCGTATTGCGGCGTGTCTCCCTGGCCTCTCCTACCCGACTCCGTGTTCGCGGGATCGCTCCTGCCCGCTGCTTTCCCTTACCGGGCGTTTTGCTGCCCGACGCCGTCTCCTCCGCTGTCTTCGCCTGCTTGGCCCGGGTCTTCGCGTGCGAACACTTTACCTTGGAGCCGGTGCACGACTCGCAAGCGTGGCAGCCGGTGCCGACGCAAGAAAAATGGCCCTGCTGGCAGCGGAGGCACCGCCGGTACCCGGAGAACTCCACTCTCGGGTGCGGGCACGATTCCTTTGAGGCGCCATATCCGCAGCCCCATTCCTCGTTCCGCGGGTTGGTGCTCCGATCTGTTCCGGCAGTCAGTAACGATGAGGCACATGGGCCGATGGGCTTACCCGCCGGGTTGTATTCCCCATACGCCTCGACGTCGTAAGGTGCAGGCGGGGGCGGGGTTCTCTCGTGCGCGTCATCCAAGTTTCCGGCTCGTTTTCGGATACGCTTTGTACGCGGAGTTGTCTCCGCGTCATCGCTCTCGACGGCTTTGCGCTTTCCAGCCCGGATGGCGGCAGCTCGTCGTCGGGTACGCGGCACAGGAGTATCTTCGTCGTCGGCCTCCGACGTGATCTCAATCACCTCCCCGAGATGTTGCGTCTCGCCCGGCTCCGCCGCAGTGCTTCCGCTCCCAGATCCGACGGTTCCCGAGCCGCCGACGAACTTGGATTTCCGGGCGGCCTGGCGTCGCGCCTCAGCCGCGAGCGCGTCCCGCCGTCGTGTGTCACGCACCTCCGCAGTTCTTCGAGCTTCCTCTGCTCGTCGTTCCTCCAATGCCGCTGCCTCCTGTCGCCGTTCGTCTTCCTCCTTCTGACGTTTTGCCTCCGCAGCGTCGCGCTCCTCCTGCGCCTGTCGTTCGTCCTCGGCCTGCCATTCCGCGAGCCGGCCCTGCGCTTCGAGCAGCTGCCCTGTGGCTGTAGCCATCCTTGCCCGAACTTCATCCTCTACACTCCCTTGCAGCCCCCGCGCGACCAAGATCTCCTCAGCGGCCGACAGCCAGTCCTGGTGCCTGTTAGTCCGAAACACGCAGACACTCGCCTAGTACGCACCTGCTGATGCTCCATATCAGCCACGGCCAGCTCCACGTCCTCGCGGTGTTCATCGTCCAGTTCCGGCATCACATCTCCCATCCCGGCGAAGTACTGGACTTCGGTTTCATAGGCGACGACCGCCTCCTTCTTCTTCATTGACCGGAGTTCCTCAGTCGTGTGAGCGGGGACGTGTTGCAGAGGATTCGACATGGCGGACGATGGTAGTGCTGATGGAGGGAGAGAGCAAGAGTAGATGTTGGACTTCGTCGAAATATCAACAATCCGTCATGTGACCGCGCTTCCTTTGGTCTCACGCCACACTTTCGTTCACCCACCCACCTGCCCACTTCGCATTTCTTGCTCGCCGTGTACGTTGCCCCGGAGGGTCAACACATAAAGTCCCCGGGGGATGTAAGGGTTGAACCCTTTCGTTCCGTGCAGTCCGACCTCCCCTATCCCCTATCGACCCCTCTCCGACTCTTCGGACACGCTCGCACATGACTCGGACGTCACGAACCCGTACCGGCCACACGTGATAACGGATCAGACAGCTCGGATCAATCTTTCGTATATCTTTTGTTCTCGGACTCTAATACATGGACTATACTAGCACCATTATTTGTTCCTGGTGCCTTTTCGTCTCGGACTTTTCCTTCATCTGACATTTTTCTTAGCTACAAAAGCCTCCTGTACTCGTAGTTAGAAGAATCAGATTTGTTCCCCCCCCACATCGAGTGAGATTCTAAGCCGTCCGAACCTTTCTTCTCATCCGTTGTCAGAGTCTGCCGCTGTCCGAGTCCGAGCCCGAGTCCGATCCGAAGTTGCTTTCTCCTGCCGTCCTTGTCATTCTCCTGCCGTCCTTGTCGTACTATCCGAAGCCAAGTTGTCTATCCGCGTCCGAGCGCGTCCGAAGCCATCCGAAGCCATCTGAAGCCGTCCGAAGCGTCCGAAGTTTCTCACTTGTTCGTTTTCACTCTCGGACTCATCCTTATCACACTTTACTCACGCGGGTGTCGCACGGACTTGTCCTGCCGGAGGCGGACCCTCGCATTTTACTAGACTACACTACTAGTCTACGCGTACATTCACTACTACACAAGGCAAACCATAATTTTGCGGCGTCGATAAGGTCGGGACCCGGCGATAATGGAAATGGCCAGCCGATAGCAGCTCGACCAGGCTGACGAGACATAACGGGTTGGTTTAACTTATAAATATCATCACATTCGTATAAGTCAACGGTATGGTGCGTATCGCCTATCTGGTGAACCTAAACATGCTCACACACATGGTCACTCCGATCAAGATGTCGTATCCTAGAAGGACCATTCCAGCATGGTAGGCGTCTGATATGGTAGGCTAGGCTCGTCACATAGAGCAGCTTTTTCATACCTATCACTCAGCTCCCAGCCTTCTTCTCATTCAAGAGAGCCACAATGTCACGATGCAAATCATACATCAGCAAAAAGGGAATCGCCTGGTGGGGGTTATATCCAGCCTCGCAAGTCAGTACAAGTACCAATATTCGTTCTTAGACTAATCATCATGATGAACATACAACAACGGCACAACCAGAAGTTGATGAAAATGGCCAGGTACTATCATACCAATCAGACCGATGATAATTGCCACGATGGCGAGCTTCGTACAACCTATCATGCTGATGTGACTCGATGGTCTGGTGGATTCCCGCTGTCTGGTGAGCCTGACCACGGACACCAGCTTCAGGAATCCTTAGCAGACTGACATCATAGGTTAGGGCCATTCCCATCTGGTACGCCTCCCATGACGCAACTGGCCGGACATCACAAACCAGGTCGCTCGCCCTAGAACCTTGCCTGCTAGGATTACCGCCACTTATTAGAACTGTATGCTTGCAGATCAATAAATATCATTCTATCTAATGTTCCGGGCAGGAAGGGTGGCAGTAATCAGTGATACAGCAGTTATAATGCGGGGCAAGGAATACAGCAGTTGTGGTGGAAGGTAAGCAATACAGCAGTCGTAGCGTGGAGCAAGCATGAGTGTTAGTACAGCAATTGCAGAAGGTGTAGGTTCTGGTGAAACGGGGCCAGAGATGCCATGAGAAGACTTTCATGTTTTGTTTGCACGTCGCCTAGGCAGTGGGTCCAGCATTGTTCCTGGTTCTAGAGTCGCCGTCGCTTGCAGTAGCACCATTGCCAGTGTTCCGCTGAGTGTGTCGGCGCTGACATTGGCGTTCAATCTTGGCATCCTCGTCTTCACTATCTGAGTCATCGGAGTCGTCTTCGGGTTCGTCAGATGTACTAGCACCTGTATTCTCAAAAACCTCACTGCAAATATGTCATGGAAGCGGGAACGAAGGGGGTAGGGAGCTCACGTTTGGTACCAGCTAAGCAGAGCTGTCACAGCTTCGTCGCCTTGTTCAAGGCCGGTCTTGAAGTAATTGGTGATCCGATCGTAAAATGCCCCACCGTCAAATTTACCATCCATGTGCCCCCAATCTGTCTGTGAATTGAGAATGAAGCGAGCCTAAAAAAGATAATGTAAGCTTTCAGTACCTTACATACGGTGGCATACCTGGCATGCTGCATAGGCGATAAGGTTGCCATTGATGTTCAATATTCCAAGAATGGCCGCATTGCAGCGACGCGGTAGTGTGACCCGTGAATTTGATTTTGCAGCGCTTGGACCAATGAGGACATGGCGAAGGATCTGGTGACATAAGTAGGGAAAGGGATAGATGGCGAGCTAGTCAAAAACTTACTTTAACAAGAGCCTGATGTTTAAAGAGGCCTGATTCTGGGTCATCTTTATCGTATGCCGAAGCGTTGTAAAGGAAGGCTGGCCAGTCTGTGTGTTGTTGGTATTTCCGTGCTCCCTTTTGGACTTTGAGCATGAACGAACTAGTGCACGGTCAGGGACATGCAGGTAGGCCAAGGAACGACTGACTCTGGGTCCTTGTGGAACTTCTCAAGGTATCGCTGTGCGCAGAGTCGTTCTGCTGTCCATTGGTTGTTCCATCCACGCGCCACTTTTGAGCTCAGTTCACGTGGAACGACTTCTTTTGGATCGACGAGGAAATACTCGAGCTTGTCCCGGAGAGTCGATGAGTCATTGGAGCGGGTCTGGCTACATGTATTGGCAATCTAAATGTCAAAAGTATGTAGGAGCATCTTGAGAGCGACAACAGAGGTAATATGTGGGTACGCACCATGGCTATTATGTCATGCCACTTGTTAAAGTTGTTCTTGCGGTACTCCTCGATGAGCTGGGGAAGCTGGGGCTGTCGCAATACCAGGCTCTTGTATGCTAATTTCAACCGCTCATTTTCCCTTACAACCCTAAGTGACAATGTGAGTGTTTTTGGCGGTGAACGAGTGCGCATATATGAGCTTACTCAAGGGGTAGTGCGGCACCACCTGTAATGATCTCTGGGGTATTCTCGGCGAGTGCTAGGCTAGAGCCTATGACTATGAGCTGGCGTGGGTGCCTATAAGCATCAATGAGTCGTGGTATAGCCTTCCCCAAGGCTTCCGTCACTTGTAAGGCTGTCAGTGCATCATTGTTGCTATCTCCAAAGTGAGCAACTGAAACTGATGAAAAAATAAACTCACGTTATTCGCTCAAGCCGTGTTTTCTTGGTGGTTCTTGGGCCGATGAGTCCAAGGGCCTCATTAATCAAATCATGTGTGCGTTTTGCAGGGGTAGGTGCCATGGTGTGGGGGGAGAGCAAGGGGCGTTGAGCGCTCAACATTGGCGTTAGCTGTTGATGTTTGGTGCTATTTGGCCTAGTCCAAATATGGTTTATGTGGTTCGTTAAAAACTGTATATAGATTTACGAGCTCAATACAAATCATATTCATGACATGTTCACCAATACTCTAGTTGAATCGGCTCCAGTTCCTCACTAGCTGCATCTGATTCCTCGTCTGGGGTATCTGAGTCCTTTGAGTCATCGCCATCTTCGGAATCATCAGATAACCATTCATCCAAATTATCATCATCGTTCTCGGCCTCCTCTTCGTCCAATTCAATATCAGCCTCCTCCTCTTTTAATTCAATATCATCCTCTGTATCCTCCTCAATCACGTCCATAGACCCCTCGTCATCTGAGTCAGACCACGAATCTTCCGGGAGAATTGGCTTTTCCTCAACCGGTAAAGACTGGTGTCCAATGGCTCCACCGATGAATCGCATTGCTGTATCACGATCAGAAAACCTACTAAGTATGAGCTTATGCTTTGAATAGACAAAGAGAGGTGTCTTACATGCCAACGTAATAAAATCGCCACTTTCCTTTGTTTTTTGCTTCTGAGGTATCCGCAACAGCAGACATTTCAAGTGTTGCCGTAGTGCCATAGTGGAAAGCTGGAAGGATATGAACAGCCCGGATGACTTCATTAGGATCTAGAAAGGCAAAGGACATGTCATCGTCAATTGCGACAAATCCAATGCGATGGAGTCGCTTTCGTGGGAATCCAGCCTTGAATGTTGTATCTCGGCCAAACCAACGAACCCACAGAACATCCATGTGCTGGGGTTTCAGTAAACGGGGGTGATGAACCACGACATGAAGGATTTGCACGATACGGCCATACCATAGCGGATGTTGATTGGCCTCGCTGATATCGTCGTCCTCGTGAGATGAGGTAATGAAATCGGAATTTGTATTTGGGTTCAAGGAGTCATGGCAGCGCCGTCCATCGTAGCTAGTGTAGTTGATGTGGAGTACCTTGAGCAGGTAAAGTCGATCATTCTCAATAATGACGTTGAGAAGTTGATTCGTTGGAAATATGTTGTTAGGGCGACACTAGTCAAAGACTAACGTGGCTCCTACAAGAATACTAAAACAAAAGGAATAGACGAAGTAGCTTAGTTGACTTAGTTCTCACTATTACTAGTGGAAATCCCAAGAGAACGAGCTAGCGTTCTAGGGCCTGTTATTGGTACTTAAATACTAAAATACATGCGTAACCCTCATGTACTACTACATGCCTACTGCAGCCGTCTTTCCATGGAACGCGCACCGATTCCATGAGGATGCTTGGTAATGTACTGCGGACATGTGTTATGCGTGAGGATCTTACTAAGGTACCGTAATGTGAATTAGTAATAGGCGCGTCCTGCGCGTTTAGATAAGATATCGAAAAAGATAGTGTTCGGATCAGACCGGACCATAACATATGTACTCGTCGCCTTCATATGCAGCATTGAGAATACGGCCAAGAAGATGGGACTTGAGCTTCGGTAGAAAGTCCTAGCACAAGAGTAAGCATGCGAATACATACAAATACGGGGCTTTACCTTGAATGCAGGGTCATCCTGATTCTTGGTTAGATACTCGCCAATCGTAAGTGATGTCCAACCAGACTGTGATATGTAGTAATGGGCGTTGAGCAATTTCGGCAGAGACTTCTTCTCCAGTTTCTCAGCGGGAGTGGTGCTTGCTGAGTCCGTATCCATAGTATCTAAGCGACGCCTAACTTCTCTCAGTATACGTTGGCGTTGCTCTTGCCTCGCAATTTGCTCTTGATAGTTATTCTTGTTTGTGCGACTGTACAATCGCTTGACACGTCGGTGCTCTAGTTCTCCCTATGGCTATGAGTATTCAGTGTTTACGAAAAAGATATCAGCACCTTACCACTTGTGTAGAGTATGATTCAGAAGTTCCTAACCTGCGGATTGTGTCAACGTAATCCCCGAGAGCGTGCATCTTGTAGGTATTCATGTTGAATATGCGTGGTTTTGCCGCTGATTGAACTGTGTCCTTGGAGGATCTTTCGGTGGCATTGGTCCTGATATCAACAGGGCCTGTCTTTCGACTCCGTCGAGCTCGGGCTTCAGCCTCCTGTGGTAGGTCCTTCACATTGTACGAGGGACAAACAGTATCCGAGAATTTGCGAAGGAGGTTGCCCATGTCTATGGTAGCATCTTGTAGGAGTTGAAGAGTTGAGTCTGTATGAAGACGAAGCTTTGCGAGCGCATGCCATGTTGATAGAGTGAAAAGAAGATCAATTACAACTTTGTCGTGCGGAGCAGGAAGAAGACCTTCGAAAGCAGGAATGGAGCACTGCTGTCATTAGAAAATAATATGGCACGGAGGGATTACTTAAAACCTTACCTGAAGGAGATCTTCATAATCTCGCGCGGCAAGCTTCTTCATGGCAGCAGCATCTGCATGAAATCGGCGGATTACACCTCGCCCAAATGTTGGCACTTTTCGGTACCTCTCATTTAGAGCTGCAACAGAATCTGGGCCTAACGCGTGCAAGATACGAACAAGGTGAATGAAGACAGCCTTCCAAACACCAAGTTCGAACTCATGCAGCAAATCGGGGACAAACATCGCGTAGAAATTGAAGCCGTAAGGTAAAAGAGCAGAGAAAGCATTCTAACATGACCGCAATATGTCAGTAGCTACAACGCTGAAATGAAATAGGCTTACTCGAGTCGGTACTAGTGAATGCTTCTTCAACGGTCCGTGACCTTCGTTCCATTTGGAAGCGACCCGAGGGTGAAGATGTATTTACGGGCTCTTTCAATTTTTGCGCGGATAGTTGTCGAGTCGACGCGAATGTGATTTAATCGCACACGGGCGTTCATGTCACACTTCATGCCCAGTTGTCTGATCTTTTCTTTTTGAATAAGGCATCGGGGGCATGGGCAACCACCTAGATACTTGATCGTCGACAGAAGAACTCTGTAATACTTAGCTCAGACAACATATACAAGTCAGAAGCCTAAATCACTCACTTTTCAGGGTAATCTGCGCCGTAAGTGAAGAATCGAGGGAATAACAGACGCGAAACTCCGTCGAAACACTTGATAACAATACCGTGAACATATGCGTGGATGAATTCTGCTGTTAGCAAAAGACGCCAAACAGCGTGCATCAGCTCTCGTTTGAGGTATGTGAGATATGCCGGTCGAGGTGGATGCCCATGGTGTTTGCAGTACTCATCATTCAGGGAGTCTGGGAGCTGTGTTGATCATCATATTAGTTCGGCACAGTAACGTACAGGTTGCAAGACATACCGAGGGGATGTACGCTTGATGATGACAGTGATTACCGGTCGGCTTCAGGCGAAGATACTTTGAGCAGTTCCCGAAGAATGTGTACAGTGGCCAGAGTGAGGCAGTTCCAAATGTCGCGAGATGAGTGGCGTCGCTCCAGAACATGAACGCAACAACAATGGTCTCAAGATTAGGATCAGTGGGAAGCGCGCGGTGGGCATCCATCATAGACTGCGAAGTATAAATCTCTCCGTATGTCCGTTGATGGCCTGGGGGGACATCTGAGAATGGGTTGCGGGAGGGTATTTCGAGGTCAGGTTCTTGCTTGCTGACAGCTGAAGGAACCCAACATTCCTCGAATGGCGTAAGATGCAGGTTCGAGAATTCAGGCCCTTGGAATGTGTCTCGCATGACAGACAGTAACAGTCGAACAAGAACATCCTTGATCTCGAACGTAGGTGCTTTTGCTTCTGCCTGCTTTACCTTGGGTGCTGGAAGGGAAATCGTGACTGGTTTCTTCTCCCATCCGCTCGTTGCTGGGAAGAGTTTTGACGCAGCATCACCACTGGACAACAACTTCAGCGCATCATCGACTCGATCATGTTCAACAGTTGTGCTGAACCCGTTGAGGTCTGCACTGTTGAAGTCGTTCTTGAGCAATACATTCTTGACAAGTGAGTCTAGTTCATTGTTCGACTTCTGGGTGGACCCGCTATGGAACCAGCAAAGGAGCCGTGCAACGGTTGCACTCAAGAATGGTGACCACGGAGTTTGTCCTTGCTGACCGATAGGTGCATTGGTATCTTGTTTTGGCCTGTCAGGCCTGCCGGTTACATCTGTATTATCGTTCATTTCTGTATCATCGGGGTTATGGGAGGGTGTTCGCGGATAGATCCGGTAAAGACCCATCATATTGGTGGGGGTGCAGACCACTGTTGATTCAGCTGAGGGATCTTCCTTCGTAGGTTCTGGTTCGGGCAATGGACGCTGCTGTATTCTTGGTGGTAGGTCGAGAGCGGCTTCTTGCAGCTTCCACGTTTTCCTCTTGACATGAACAGGTCGGCCACCGGTAGACTCAGCGACTGGTATCTCACCAGAACCATCTAAACAAGCAGCTGCGTTGTCGAGATTGGTAGGTTCTAGCATTTCCTGGCGACAAAAATAGGTTAGATAGCTCTCTATGGTGTTGATTACACGCACGAAGTCATCTATATTGGCTTCATCTTGTGGACCGCCAACAGGTCCAAGGAGTTCAAGCTGAGTGGCCGCTTGCATCTGCAAATACTTGCGCGAACACGCCGTCTCGTGTCTCAGGAGGCCTCGGTGTGTCTTCCATTGAGGATTATCGACGTAGCAATAATTACACCGCATCTGCGAAGTACTTGTGAGCAGGCAAGGAGTGAAATGGGAGGATCGAGCTCACTGAAGATGCGAACTTATGTGGCGCTGTACTACGGCTGAATGAGACAGAGCTTTATACCTGTACCCAAAAACAAGAAGTTTTTCCATCGATATTCTCAACTTGGACTCATATCATTCTATTTTGAGTATATAATCTTGATTGACATGTTCGAAACACTGAGTATACAGAGTATGGATGTCCCATTAGCTCCTGTGCGAACATAGCCAGAAAGGCATTGAGAATGGACACATTTGAGTTGGACAACAAGGGGACTTACCACGTCACAACCTCTTGACTCGGGGTTGAATAAACTCGCAGTAGAGCTAGCAAAACAGTGAGGGTCAAGCTACAACGACGAAATGGGCCTGAATGGGGGGGTTCGTTGGGTTGAAGCCCTGCGGCGTTTGTCGGAAAGAAGTCGTCCATGAGAATACGACCAGTGGCCACGCAGATCTAGCTTGACATTGAGCAGACTGTTCATTGGTTGGTTAGGACACTATCAGACGTCAACCGATTTGGGGAGCGCAACATGGGCAGGATAAGGCCGTCGCCCATATGGCGTCGTGTTGATCAGTCTGGCCTTAAACCGTAAGCCAGGCGCAATGGTAGCAAGACCTATATCAGCCTGGCGAGTATATGATTTGAGATAGGTCATACTGGGCACAGCCTTACCTTGCTCGGCATGGATGGTGATTGCGCCCACCTCTGGAACGCGGCAGTAAGAGACAGATGAAGCGTTAGTCTGGTAAGCGCCAACCTATTTTGCCTTGTTAGACTTGCCAGACAACACCCTTTTTGCTGATGTATATATCATTTTATCACTGTTACATGTAGGCGCAGGTGAGAATGAGAAAACAGGTCAGTAGCATGAGTTAATCTGTGACAGGAAGAGCTAGCAGGGAGGAGTCAAGGTGAAATCAGCATTCCAGGCAGTGCGAGCGAAGACGTGGTCCCAGTTCAAAGAGAAGAACGAGCAGCGGTGGGAGCATGCGAGTATCCAGAATTCTAAGTTGCGGGTCCAGTGGCGCCCGAGGATCCAGCACTAGTGTCATCTATGGTTCCAGCATTGGTCCCTCCAGCGTTGCCTGTAGAACCAGAGGCAGCCTCTCCTGTGTTGCCTGTAGCACCAGTGGGAGCCTCTCCAGTGTTAGTGCCCCGTGATTGCCGGAGTTCGCGTTGTCGTTGGATTAGGGCATCCTCATCCTCGTCGTCCGATTCATCGTCGTCGCTGTCCGAATCTTCATCTTCTTGCGAAAGACCCGAACCGCTGAACACCTCACTAGCGAAGTCGTTAGTTCAAGAAAGAACAATCAATGACGTGCCTACCTTTGATACCACTTAAGTAGCTCGTTTACGTTTGCATCACCTTGTTCAACACCGGTCTTGAAGTAATGTGTGATACGGTCGTAGAAAGCAGAGCTGTCGAACTTGCCGTCCATTCGTGTCCAGTCTGTCTGTGCATTTAGCATAAAGCGAGCCTGTCCCAGAGATAGTTGTTAGCAGTGCCAAATGTCAGTTTAATACACACCTGGCAGGCTGCATAAGCGATGAGATGACCATTGATGTCCGAAATACCTAGAATGCTAGCATTGCAGCGCCGGGGTAAGGTTGATCGTGTGTTTGACTTTACAGCACTTGGGCCGACAAGGATATGTCGAAGGATCTAAAGGAACATCAAAACAAATAAGCATGTTAGCTGCAGGGGCATCACATACGAGGACAAGAGCCCGGTTCTTGAACAACCCGGACTCTGGGTTGGTCTTGTCATACTCCGTAGCATCGTAAAGGAATGCAGGCCAGTCGGTGTGGTGTTGCATCTTGCCCGATCCCTTTTGAGCCTTGAGCATGAGTGCGCTGGATGGTGTTGTTAGGGAATATTTAGAGCACGTCAGCTGAGCTCACCAGGGATCTTTGAGGAATTTGTTGCGATATCGTTGCGGGCACAGTAATTCTGCTGTCCACTGATGGTTCCACCCACGGGCTACCTTCATGTTAAGTTCTCGCGGAACAATGAAGTATTCAAGCTTGTCACGAAGGCCAGATGAGTCGTTGGATCGTGTTTGACTAGTTGCGTGGGCAATCTAATGCATGCAAGCAGGTGAGTTCTGCCAGATCCAAGTGCATACATAGTACTCACCAAGCCCACCATGTCTTGCCATTTGTCCCAGTCTGCGTTACGAAACTCCAAGATGATCTCCGGCAACAGTGGTAGCCGGCTGATTATCTTCTTGTATGAATAGAGGAGAAGCTTGTTCTCCGTCACAACCCTGGAAAACCAGCAATTCAGGTAAGGTTGGGTGCGCATATATTTACTTACTCAATGGCAAGTTGGGCTCCACTGGTAACTACACGTGGCTCTTGTTCTGCGAGGTGTAGTTCATACCCCTGACAAAGTAGCTCTCGAGGGTGCCTATACACATCAACAAGTTGCGGAATAACCTTCCCTTGGTCTTCAATGTTTTCTAGGGCGATGCGAGCCTCATTGCTAGGCTGAAGGTTAGTAACTGGCTACTGTGATAATACAGGTACGAATCTTACCTTACACGCGACATCCTTTGCTTCTTTGAGGTTCGGGGCCCAATGTGTTTGAGGGCCTCATTGATGAGGTCGTGTGTTCGCTTTGCGGCCATGAGTGGGGTAGTTGGCAAGAGTTCGAACGTGTTTAAGCGCTAGCTCAACTTCATTACGACACATTTGGCTTTGTTTGTACATACATCCAAATATGGGCTCTGTGGTTCAATCGAGGCAATCACAGCACAAACGCACATATATTTTACCAAACTTCGACTTGTAGGTCCTCCGATTGCTCACTCGCTGTGTCGGATTGAGCATCTGTGTCCTCCTCCTCCTCCTCCTTGTCGTCACGAGGAATTTCATCTTCATCAGATAACCATTGATCTAAATCATCCTCATCCTCCGCCTCCGATAACTCAACATCATCGCCCTCGTCTTCATCATATGCGATCATATCCTCTAACATCTGGTCGTTGGCCGCATCGTCATGGGACTCCATGTCAGAGTCAGAATCCGAGTCTTCACTAATAATTTCCGTGGCATTCTCTTGATCTGTCTGTACAGACTGATGTCCTACAGCACCACCAATATACCGCATTGCTGTATCGCGATCGGAGAACCTGTAGAAACAATGAGTTCCTGCCTTTAAGATGTCCTATTGAACTTACATTCCAACATAATAAAATTACCACTTTCCTTGGCTCTTCGCTTCCGCGGCATCAGCTACAGGTGATGTTTCATTCACCTGTGTTACGCCGTAGTGAAAAGCAGGGAGAATGTGGACAGCTCTGATGATGTCTGCAGGATTCACAAATGTGAACGCTGCATCGTCATCTAGAGCAACAAATCCGATACGATGAAGGCGCCGTTTGGAAAAGCCAGCCTGGTATTCTAGGTCGCGTCCGAACCATCGAACCCAAAGAAAGTCAACTTGTTGTGGTTCGTGAAGGCGCGGGTGATGAACGGTGGCATGAAATATTTGCACAAGCCGGCCATACCACAATGGGTGCTGATCCGCTACATCGTCATCCTCGTTTGAAGGAGTGATAAAGTCTGAGTTTTTCTTGGGGTTCAATGAATCACGGCATCAGCGACCATCATAGCTTGTATAGTTCACGTGGAGCACCTTGTGCAAGTACAATCGGTCGTTCACGGTCACAACCTTGAGGAGTTCGTCCACTGAGTATTGCTTGCCATCTCCAGTGTCAGGAATATTGAGGATTCGTTTGAGGAGGTGGGCCTTGAGCTTCGGAATAAAATTCTATTTCTGGACGTTAAGCAGCAGCAAAGTCAGTGGCGTAGATGAACCTACCGTAAACGCTGCATCTCCTTGGTGTGCCGTTAGATACTCACTAATTGTGACTGCTGTCTGGCCAGAAGATGAGATGTAGTGGTGATCATTGAGGGATTGCTTCAACGACTTCTTAGGCGGACCTTTCGGTGGTGCATCTGCAACGGCACCATCAATAGCTTCAAGGCGCCGTCTGACCTCTCGAAGTGTTCGTTGGCGCTGTTCTTGCTTTGCGATCTGCTCTTCATATTTATTCTTGTTAGTGCGCCCATACAGCCGCTTAACACGGCGATGCTCCAATTCTCCCTATTAAGCAACAGTGAGAATTATAGTGAAGACTATCTCTGCAGAACGTACCACTTGTGTTGACCATGATTCAGATGTTCCCAGTTGTTGTATGGTATTGGCGTAGTCACCGAGTGCATGCATTTTGTATGTGTTCATGTTGAATGATCGCAGCTTTGTGGTTGTTGAGGCTGTAGTGTTTAGACTGGTAGAATCCATCTTGCGTGCTTTTCGAGCACGAGCTTCTGCCTCACACGGCAAATCCTTTGTAGTGTACGCAGGACAGACTGTATCCGAAAACTTGCGAAGGAGGTTGCCAATATCTACGGTGGCTTCTCTTAAGAGACGAAGTGTTGTATTGGTGTGAAGACGGAGCTTTGCTAGAGCATGCCAAGTCGACAGGGCAAAGAGAAGGTTCAGCACAGTTTGATTGTGGAGGCCTGGGAAAAGCCCCTCAAAGACCGGAATTGAGCACTACTCTCAGATATCAGGTGGATGGAAAGTAGAGATTTAGGAAGGAACGAACCTGGAGAAGATCTTCGTAATCTCGTGCGGCAAGTTTCTTCATGGCAGCAGCATCAGCGTGAAATTTGCGAATCACGTCTCGTCCAAATGTCGGCACCTTGCAATAGCGTTCGTTTAGCGCTGCAACAGAATCAGGGCCTATTGCATGAAGTATCCGAACAAGATGGATGAAGACGGCCTTCCAGACTCCGAGTTCGAATTCGTGTAACAAGTCTGGAACGAACAGTGCATAGAAGTTTAAGCCATGTGGTAGAAGGACAGAGAACGCATTCTATCAAGCAAAATGTCAATGTAGCTCTGCGTACGCTCATATAACTAAAATCTTACACGTGTAGGAACAAGGGAATCCTTCTTTAATAATCCGTCAACCTTGGTTCCATTTACGAGTGCCCCAGCGGCAAAGAGATGTTTACGTGCAGTCTCAATTTGCGCACGGATTCTGGCAGAATCAATGCGGAGTTGGTTAAGCCTGGTGCGAGCAAGTAGGTCCCGCTTCATGCCAAGATTTCTTATGTTCGCTTTTGCGATAAGGCAGCGGGGACAAGGACAACCACCCAGGTATTTAATTGTCGCCAAGAGGACTCTAGAAGACCAAGGATCAGATGTATTTACAAGAAAGACACTGAAGTATCACCTACTTTTCAGGGTAGTCGGCACCATATGTGAAAAAGCGAGGGAATAATAACCGCAAAATACCATCAAAACATTTTACGGCCAGGCCGTGAATGTACGCATGAATGAATTCGGCTGATAGCAACAGGCTCCATACTGCGTGCATCAGTTCACGTTTGAGATGCGTGAGATACGCTGGTCGAGGTGCATGGCCATATAGTTCACGGTATCGATCGTTCAGCGAGTCCGGAAGCTACATCAACTAGACGTTAGGTCATCGGACTCATGATGTCAACCGAGGGATCTTACCGAAGGGATATAGGCCTGGTGGTGGCAGTGATTACCAGTTGGCTTTAGTCGAAGGTACTTCGAGCAATTGCCGAAGAAGGTGTATAAAGGCCAGAGTGAAGCTGTGCCGAATGTCGCAAGATGGGTAGCATCACTCCAGAACATGTATGCGACCACAACTGTCTCAAGGGTGGGATGAACGGGGAGGGAGCGATGAGCGTCCATCATCGCCTGTGAGGTATAAATCTCGCTATATGTTCGTTCGTGGCCTTTAGGAAGTGTCGAGAATGGCTCGCGGGTTGGTGAGTCAAGGTCAGGGTGTTGATCGTGATCATCCGCTAGAGGAATCCAACTTTCTTCGAAGGGGGTAAGATGGAGGTCTGTGAATTCAGGTCCTTGAAACGCATCTTGCATGACAGAGAGTAGTGGTCGAATGTTGATCTCCTTGATTTCGAAAGTAGGAGCTTGAGCCTCTGCTTTCTTTACCTTTGGCGCAGGAAGAGAAATGATGACACTGCACTGCTCCCATCCACTTGTAGCCGGAAACAACTGTGATGAAGTGTTGTCAACCTTGAGTGCATCGTCGACACGAGTGTGTTCTTTGGATGTGCTGAAACCCTTCAGACTGATGGCGTTGAAATCCTCCTTAAGCAGTACATTCTTGACGAGTGAGTCGAGTTCGGCGACAGATTTCTGGGTTGAGCCGCTGTGGAACCAACAGAGCAGCCTGGCGACAGTCGAGCTCAAAAATGGCGACCAGGGATGTGGACTCCCCTGATTCCCCGTGTCACCTAATTCAGTTTCTTTACTTCTTCGTTTGGCTGGATCGATAATGTCGGTGTTGCGGTTCACATCAGCTAGATCTTCGAGAGAGACTGATTCATCGGGATTATGTGTCGGTCTCTGAGGATAAATGCGGTACATTCCCATCGCATTAGGAGAGGTACAGATTGCTCGTGAGGGTGGAACTGTGTTGTCAATTATCGGCTCATGTTCGGCGACGGGAGCACGTCGAACTCTAGGTGGTAAATCAAGCATGGCCTCTCGCTTCTTCCAGGTCATCTGCTTGCGTCGAAAAGTTCGTCCACTCGGAGCTTCAGGAGGCTCGACCTCTACTTCAGGTACGCCTAGATCCATCACCGGTGCAGGCTCAAACATGTCCTACCAGAAATTGTTAGAACATCAACACGCAAATTGACGAAGCTGCTTACAAAATCTTGCAGCGTTGGTGCAGGCTCAGGTGCCTCAAGCTCGGGCTCAAGTTCGGGAAGGGGGGGTAAATTCGCCCGTAGGTATTTTCGCGAGCAAGCTGCCTGATGTCTGCTGAGACTTCGGCCAGACTTCCAGCGAGGATTGGTCTCGCCGCAGTAGGAGCAACGCATATTCTGTTAATAGAGGATTAGTACATGATTGTCAGATATTGATTGAGGATCCTCACCTTCGCTTGTTGCTAGTTTGTAGGCACTGCTGCTTTCTGTTAGTCTGTCTGAACGGGGGTGCAAACTTGCGACTTATAAGCCTTTCGCTGTAAAACAAGATTTTTTTCCGTGTTTAATACTCGGACCTTCATTCCGTGTTGTAAAGTAGCACTCTATTTGCAAATACAAGGCTATTTGACATGTTCGACAGAGCCGCACAATGCTCAAAGCGAGCTTCTGTAGTGTTTCTCCTCGAGCTACTGTTGAATGAGGACTATACATAGAAGTAAGGTTAGTTACATATGGTACGCCCTGACTCGGGATCAGATAGACTTACTGGTTTGTTTTATCCATCTTCTGTTTTATCCATCTTCTGTCGCAGAGGTAAAGGTTAGAGTGCGAACGGTGAGAGGGAGAGAGTAGGCTGCGGTGTTTGTCGGAAATATGGCCCGGGTATGTGAATGTTTGGTCAACACACCTGATCTGACGTCCATCAGACAGATGGATGATTGTTTGGGCCACTGTCAGGCGACAACCAACATGCGGAACACAATCTAGCGCGGACCGGGACGTGGCCAACATGTTTGGCCGTTGGTTATTTTGGTGTCGCGCGCCCAGGCCGGAGTAGAGACTAATTGACCAGCAATCAGAATGGTTAGCTGATTATCAGACATAGACCACGTTGGCCACAAGTTTACCTTGTTCACCATGTCTGGTGTAATACGACATCCGGATACAAGTACGGTAAGGTACGGGTGAGGGACTGACGTGGTAGGCGCCGGGCTGACTTGCCTTATTAGGCCTACCAGACAACGACCTTTTCGCTGATGGGGTCCATGTAGATCTATTCAAATGGCAGATCGAACATTGCATTAACCACCTGGTCGCCACTGACATCTTTCGTCTTGACGAAATGCTTGATGGCAAACGAACAGTTGAACGCCGCTGACATTCTTGCAGTACTCTACTCTCGAGGCGACGGCGAAACCTTCCATTGGACCATTTGCCTCCCCATCTCGACCCGCAACGCCATCAAGCTACATGCCAAAGACCCGGGATTAGGACATTGGTTTTTTGAAGATCCCCCGCCCGAGGATGATCTCGTTGGCTCAAATATAGTGTGCGCTGCTGTCAAAATAGGTACGGCTTGGCCGCCACTTTAAGTACCTGCACGCGAATGTTACTAAAGCGAAATACAGGGAAACTAGCGGGAGATTTCGACATCGCGTCCGTGAAGACCATACTACGAGCGATTCCAATGGAGGTTCCAGCTTCGGATGCGGAAATCGAGCCGAGGTTCTCGTGCAGAGTTTGGTTCAAGGAAGCCGTTCGACAACTCGCTTATGCAGGTGTTATTACATGCACCGACGTATGCGCCTTGGAGAACGAATGCAGGGAATACGCACGGCGGAATGACGCATCACAGGTATCCTATGTAGGATATACGTTCTATGTCTCTCAGTACTCCTCGTGAAAACATGTCAACCCCGAGGTTTCTTCAAGATAGCCAAGACGCAATTGTCTGCAACCGTCTTACGTGACTGGAAGGTAGGCCCGAATGGATGCTTTCGACCATTGACTCGATTTCATAAGATGTTTAGCAGTGCTTGTTTTGCAACTATGTCCGTCCGAATCGTGTCCATATTAATGCAAAGAAGAGATAAAGCATATGCGGGGACAATGCAAGACGACAGGAATAGAATGGAAAAATGTCCAATTTATGTCCGTGTTAAGAGATGAAAGCAAGCGCAAGGAAACAACAAGGGCGCAAGGAGCATATACACAAATACAGTGCGTGACCGGGTAGACCTTAACACGTCGCGGAGGGGTGGAACCTTGAGCGGTCGTCCATCGAGCGGGCCTTCCGTCGTCCGAAAGCGCAGGAGGTAAGACTTTGAACAAGGCCTTGACCCATCGCCGTGAACCCAGGTACAGTCTATTTTATAACTTCAACGCAAAACGAAATTCGGCGAAGACGCACCTGCTGCTCACACGCAATGCTGCCGCACCAACGGCGGTCTGCCGTTGGTGAAGCAGACATAACATCCGAGCGGCCGTTCACCACCCTCCTCTACCCTTCCCGCATTTCATCTAGCAACTCTATGGCGGCATGGCCAAGCCGCCATGGATTCGCATCAAGGACTCACATGCCACTCTCAATTACGCCAGGAAGCCCATCGTCGTTTGGCCGAACGAAGATGGGCTTCCTGGCGAACTGAGGCGCACGGGAGTCCAAGATAAAATGGGGGAAGAGGAGAAGAGGGAGGCGAACGAAATGTAAGAAACGTTGGACACACCTGGATACCCGCACCCAACACCGCCCCCTCTACATCTATCTCCCTCTTCCCCACCCCCAACGACCTCCCCACAACTACCCAGCACCTTCATCAGACCACGCTCGAAGAGACCTCATTGGAGGGCGTCCGCTCCCGTTGATTCCCAGGTCCACCGCGTCCACGCCCCCGGCCCAGTGCGCTCCTTCCCTGCGACATAACATCCGAAGCGTAGCCAGCTACCCTTCTCACTCTTTCGTGCAACATGCTTTCGCGGTAAAGACTTTTGAAGCACGCACGCACACCTTTCTTCGCCGATGGCCCATCCCGAGGGGTTCGCCCTACTTCAACACGGATCACACACTCGTGGCGCAAGAGCGGGCGCTTTTGCGCCTGGCCTTGCGACGCCGCACGTATCGCGGCTGAGATAACACCCCCGCGAACATTGCGTGCTGCTGCAGGAGCCTGTCTCTGTACTGGCGGGAGCGACTCTGGCTGGAACTGACGCCGGTAATGTGCGTGGAGGAGCGCGAGGTCCATGGAAGGTGTTGCTGCCTCTCGACTAGCCTTCACATCGTCAGGAACATTGCAGCTGGGTACACCTCGTGGCCATGAACGGTCCTCAGCGCGAGAATCGCGAAAAGCGTTCATGGTATTGGCGTCTGCGTGACACGCATGCAACTGGATAGCTGGTGTCGATGGTCTTGGTCCCAAGAGCAGGAGGGTTATCGGTCGAGAGTCGGACGTAGCAGGCGCGAGGGATGTATTAGGGGTATATATGTCACGGCTAGCCCGAGCGCTCGAAGCGTAGTTATCCAAAGAGGCAATTGTCTTTTCAATGGACGCGCAAATGTCAAAGACGGAAGCAAAATCAGCAGGAGTGAGGGTATCTGGGCATCAAGTTGTAATCAGCAGCAGTTCGGATGGGGTAGAGTGTGAACATACCACTCAGAGACAAGCTGACAGCTGGAGCTTCCAGAACGTTGAACTTGGGCGTTGACGTTGTAGCAGGGTCTACGGGCGTGCCAGCCGCCGAGTAGATGTTGAAGGGGTTAGGGGCTCTAGGGGCGTCACGTACAGCGACATCGCCAGTACGGAGAAGCTGAGTTGATGGCATGGTGAGGGAGTGGTATGTGCGAGTTGAGAAGAGATTGAGAGTGTGATATATGATTGTGGTTAAGATGATGATGGTAAGGAAGAAAGAGGTGAAGCAGAAGTTGCGAGAGCGTCAGCCTGCATAATATAGGGCTCAGGAGACAGGAGACGAAAGCTTCTTTCCACGGTCACGGGTGCATGTCCGATCGCGCCAGCCTCCCATTTGGCTGGAAATAGTCTTGGATCCTTCGTCTGGACTACGAATCTCCAGGCTTCCCGAGCGAAATCGCTGCAATGTTTGAAACTGTTGACTGTGTGTCAGAGTCTGACGGTAAGGCACCCGGGACGGCAAATGAGTAGATCGGGGAGTCGAGGATTTCTTGGGGGTGGCTAGCCCCGATTTACTATCCTAAGGACGGGGATGGTGATGAGATCTTGAGATAACGAACGGGCGAAGGATGCACAGGAAGGCACACCGTACGATACCTAGACTTCGATTCGCGTGGATCACTGAATTACCCTCACGTTTTTGTAGACCGCCTACATAGTGCGAATACGGATGTTAGAAGTTGGTTAGAAGGCTTGTAAACGACGAGCGACTCAGCGAACGACTACGAATCGCAAGGGATGTCGTGGGAGAATGGAACGATAGATAGCAAGTTGAAGAACAGGCGCCAGTGCATGGACGCTTCGCTATCCCCGCTACAACACACGACAAGTATTGCCACCAGTAGATGAACCCTTCGTTGTCCTCTGCCTTGGTCTCTTCTACGACGCTTCAATGTTTCTCGCAGGCCAGTGCTGTTGCGCTGATGCCCAGGTGTAAGTACATAATTTTGGGGCGGAAGACATAACACCGATCTGGAAACGCTTGCTTAGTTATCTCGCCATCACACGAAACGGTCGCCGATAGATAACATATAGCCGATCTAAAGCAGTTACCACCACTAAATGGACAACCGCAAAGGATCGCTTCAATAAAAAACCAGGCATCCCAATTTCATCACAAGAAGAGTCAAAAGCAGAAAGATTATTCATTGTTGGTTATGCGATGCAATGATGCAATAAAGTATGAATCCCCGACATCCACCCTTCCAACCCACTCATATAGCAGCGGTGGCGCCTCGTCGGGAGAGGCTACTTAGAGGCCAATGTTGATGGGAGTGCAGCCAATGTTAACCAGGCCGTCTAAAGAGAACGAGAATCGTCAGTCCAACCTATCTCACAGGGTAAAGACGCAAGCTTACTGAATTTGGTGTTCTCGCAGCAAACTGTTTGGCCAGAGCTGAAACAAGCAAAGAGCATTAACGCTACGCCTACGATCCTTCTCAGAGCCACCTACCACTTAGCTCCACCACCAAGAATGCTGGCGATGGGCGAGCATTGCATGCTGAACTCGCCGGTGATTCCGCCGAGGTCAAGCTTCAACAAGGAAGCGACGAGACTGGCCTCGGACGACTGGTGCGACTTCATTTCGTTGCAGCACTTGACAGGACCAGTGTTGCACTGGTAGTCGGTGCGAGCGGCAAGCGGAGAAGCAACTGCGACGGCAGCGATGGCAGCGACGAAGATGGATTGAGCGAACATGGTTGAAAGAGTGAGGGTGGGGTTGGTAAAGAGAATGTGGTTGATTGGTTGTTGAGGAGAATGCGAATGCGAAGACGAAGACGAAAGAATTCGAATGAAGAAATGGGTGTTGGCGGCGAGGTATTTATATGTTTCTGGCCTCGCCCAGATTTGCTTGCTGAATGACTTCTCAGCTTCCTCGTCCAATCATGGTGTTCCAAGCACCCAGCGCAAGTCTAACGGCTGACCATTTCACACTCGAAGGGGCGCGGTGATCGAAGAAGCGCTCCTTATTTTGCGGTCAGGGTGGGCGGCGCTATCATTAAAAACAAACGTACTCTTGTAGGCGTCAAGCAACAATTAGGAGCAGTTAGGCGGCTAAGGGTCACCAAGAAACATCCGCTTGGCCCAGAATTCTTCCACGGAAATGGAAAACGCCCACACCGGCAAGCAAATTAAAAGAGCTCTTAACGCACTGAGGGATTTGGCACGTCCGTTGCTCCGGAAGAGAGGTAGGTCTGAGAGACATACGCTCGTATTGTGCTAAGACGCATACCGGGGCCGCTTCCCTTGCGCTTCCCAGCGTTCGAGTGTTGAAGGGGAATCCCGGCCGAGAACCTTCGCCGCAGTAAATTGACAGAGAAGCCTTGGGAGTCCCCAGCGGGCCATTTACGTAGGGGAGTTTCAACCCCGATGGTATGCGGGCAAATTCACCCTTCGAGCTTCGTGTGTTTCATGATGGTCTGGCGCGTAATGGATCTAGGATGGGTCGATGAAGCGTAAACTCGGCGACAAGTGCAGGTTGAGCACAGGCCAAGGCCTTCGTCTAAGCAAGTGCCCGGCATCGTTTCACTGTCCATTGGGTGCCGATGCGACTCGAGGACACGGAGGAACAAATAATAGCCCCTTCGGAACAAGGCGTCAAGAAAAATGAGCATGCAAGGCCAACCAACAGTCGCGAGGCCTTGCAGAGCCGACCAAAGTTTCTCTGCGGTACGATACCGTTCGAATGTGTTGCCACGCACAATCCAACAAGGCAAACGGGAATAACAAGGCAAGGAATACGTAGCACTCGGTAGCACGGTACTCGGTGAGCACAGAGGATGAAAAAGCCCAAGTCGTACTACTTATGTACACTGACACTACGTCGAGGGCGATCCTTTCCTGTTGGGGCATCAACACCGGAGATAATGTGAGGGATCACAGTACGCCTAGGTACGTATTATCTATGGTCTCTTATTGTACGGCGTCTGACATGCACCTATAGCCCGCGATCTTACGCCTATACAACGATTTCATTCATCGGGAGAGTGAGGGTGAGTCCTGTAACGACCGACGCAGTTGTCAAAGCTATGCATGATCCGAGTGCACGAACCACGTTTACAATTCACCATGCACCATTCTCTGTTCAACTATTCAACTACTCAACGCTCAGATGCCCATCGCCAAAAAACCTCAATGCACGGGGACCACGCGGGTGGCTCCGATATCTGACCTCTACTCAAAGAGTGCCATGCAATGCGTATCGCTTTACTGCCTTCCTTTTATGTACATCCAAGTTCCTATTCGGTACGCGCGCTCCCCCTATCTATATAGACTATAGAATGCCGTCCAAGATTCTTCAATATGCAGCAGGGCGGCTACGTGAAAAAAGGTCCAAGGGGATGTACAGGATAAGGCCTAAGGGTCAAGCTTCAAGGTAGAATAGAATGTAGGTTATTCGAAGAAACTCGAGGTGCGACGACTCCACCCTACTTACTTCTTCTTCCTTACTTCCTCCCACCTTCTACATACGCGCTCGTTAGTGGCTCAGTGGCTAGCTATCATCCACTTGCTAATATGCAATTGCTAGATGGACGAGCGGACAGATAACACCGAATATTGAATATTGAATACTGAATATTAATGCTTGACTTGTTAAGTTGTTATACTTTTATACCCCTAATTCCCTGATTCGATGAAATGCACGAGATGCTAACGAGATGCTAATGAGATACGTAGATGCTGACGACACGCACCTCATGCAGATAGAAACTCCACACCCCACCCGACATTCAAATGCCCACCGCAAAGCAAATCTCAGACACGCGGCATGGCGAGAGCCGCAGAGTCGGGATCTATGCGGGTGGCTGGTATGTACTAACGATTGGACGATTGTAGGATAGACGGAAGGTTGTAGGATAGACGGATATACGGTTGGGGTTGGGCAGCAAGCACTGAGTACTGACCACCCGCAGCGAGCACTCGAGCTGAGCGGGGATCGTTCCAAAAGCGACTTCTCAAGTGCATATGCATGCGTATGCCTGATTAGATACGAACGACGATAAATGCTAGGATTCCGAGACGCGAGATGATGTATGAGACAAACTGAACTGAACATGAACTGAACTGAACTGTATGAGTTGCTGGGGAGATGTTGGGGAGATGTATGAGTTGTGAGGGAGATGTAGATGTATGCAAGAAAAAGAAACAGACTTGAAAGAAGCGATATATGTACATCGACGATATCGATAAAAACTAAAGACAAAGTACTGATAAAAACTAAAGCTTAAAGACTAAAGACCAATAAAGGAAAACTCGTACGAGAAAAACGCGATCGCGGGACATCGTAGCGTAGAGAGACGTAGAGACGCAGAGAGATGCAGACGTAGAGAAATGTACAGGGATCAAGTGGAAAGACGAACCGTAGAACGACTACGACAGCAGGACATAGAACAGCCCCAGCAAACCCACGAGACTCAGGAACCGCGAGAGCGTGCCCACCAAATCGACGTCTTCTACCCTCGTTTGGGTTTGCGTTTTCACCTCTAACCCCACGTCTCCGGCACCCCTAACGTCTCCCTCCACATCGCCGAGTCCTCCTACATCTCCACCTCCACCAGCAGATTTTGCACCCACCACATCCACCGCATCCCCCGCGCCCGCGCTCGCATCGCTGTGGCGTACAGAAGCGAACGCGGACGAGGACGCAAATTTTTCTTTTATAGAGGGGAGCGCGGGGAGCGGGGGCGTCGTACACGTCGACGACCCCTCCCCCTCCCCCTCCCCGGCGATCTCGGGCGACGAGTTCGAGCGCGAGGTCGAGGTCGATGTTGACGTTGAGCTGCTCCCGCCCCCACTCTCTCTATCCTCTCTATCTTCCTTTCCAAAACAATCACCTTTACCGCCCCCACCCCCACCCCGGCCTTCGCCCTCACCTTCAGCAGCTCGGGCAGCTCGGGCCCGCTCGACGTGCTCCGAAAGCGGGTGCGGGTGCGCGCTCCTCCCCCTCCCCGCCGAGCCTTGCTGCTGGTGTTGGTGTTGATTTTGGTTTTGACTTCGATTTTGGTTTTGATTTTGACTTCGATTCTGAACTTGATTCTGACTTCGATTCTGATTCTGAACCTGATCTCGCGCCTGCGTACCGTGGTGTTGCGAAGCCATAGGGATGAAGCCCTGCGTCGCAGGCGGCGTGCCCGGCGTAATCGGGGTCCCCGACGCGTACGATGAGTACGACGGGTGTGGTGAGTGCGGGTCCTGTGGGTTCTGTGGGTGCTGCGCCGCCGCCGCCGCCGCCGCCGAGGACGACGAGGACGACCACGGTGGTGGTTGCGAGTGTTGGTGTTGCAGTTGGTGTGCAGGGGGTAGGATAGGAGAGGTAGAGGAAGAGGCAGAAGATGAGGTAGAGGGTTCGGGCACGAGCCACGACGCGAGCCACTTCCACGCCGACGTCGTCTCCACACCGCGTCCCCTGCCCCCATTTCCCCCATCTCCCCCATCTAACACCCCACCATCACCGTCCTCTAACAGACGCCCACCCCCACCCCCCTCATCGTCGTCAACATTATCTGAAAGGGATAGATATCGAGATGGGGAGTAATACGGTGATTGGGACGAAAGGGAGTATGGTGATTGGGAGGAGGAAAGGGAGTAGGAGGAAAGGGAGCCATCGAGCCGCGTTTTACACGCGGGACACCGTCCGTCGGATTCGGTCCCTCGGAGCCACTAAACACAATAAACACATTTTTTACAATAAAATGAACGGGTGGTCAGTTCGGTGTTTTTCAGGTTTTGGTAAGAGGGAGGGGAGGGAGGAAGCCCGCAACCGGCGACATATACGCTCCAAAAAAAAACCTCCCCCAAACCCCCCCCTCCAAACCAACCCCCCTCCAAACAGAAATAAAAGAAATAAACGAAAAAGAAATGCACGTACCGCATGCAGATGCTCGGCGCAGAAGACGCGCGCGCAGCACGGCGTGAGCGTCGGGCGGACCGCTTCTTCGAAACTGCAATCCACAGTAATCCAAATCACAGTAATCCAACGAACACCAAATCACAATGATCCAACGAACCCCAACGAACGAACGAATGACAAATGACAACAAGTTACCACCGAGGGAACAAACACCGCGAGGAACATAGAAAACAAACAAGCGTTTGGGCGTCAGCGATGGGAGATGGGAGGGGCGGGATGGGGGAGAAAGGGCGTACCATATCCCACAGTCACCGTCTACGTATTCCCTGTCTTCGCCAACGTAATCTTCCTGCTGTTTCCCTTTCCCTTTATTCCCATTCCCATTCCCATTCCCGTCCCCATTCCCAACACCAACACCACCACCACCACCATCCTCATCATCCTCATCCTCATCATCACGCTCCTCCCCCTGCCCCTGCCCTTGCCCCTGCCCCTGTCCTAGAACGGGCTCAAACCACCGCCCGCCGGGCGTGCGCGGCGTCAGCGGGGTGAGCGGGGTGAGCGCGCCGAGCGGACTCTCCTCGACGCCCAGGTTCAGCGTGAACGACGGGTAGCCGCCGCTCGCATTCGCATTCGCACTCGTGTTGTTCGCGAAGCTCGAGGAGTGCGAGGGGTGCGAGGGGTGCGAGGGGTAGGGATTATAGGGATTATAGGAAGATGGGTTGTTGTTAGTATTATTATTGTTATTATTATTATTGTTGATGTGATTATAAGGGTGGGTGGAATGGGAGGACGAGGGGGTGTATGGCTTGACGATGGAGAGGGGGGCGTATTCTGGGATGGAGTCGAGGCGGAGGGTCAGTTTCGGGCGGGTTGGGCGGGTCGACGGCGTATTCGCATTCGTATTGGTCGTCGTCGTCGATCCATTCGCCGTATTCGCCGTCGTATTCGAGGACGGCGAAGGGGAACGCGCGGGGGCATTGGTAGACGCGGAGCGATTACGATTAGAGATCGAGGAAGAAGGAGAAGGAGAGGCAGAGGAAGAGGCGGTGGATGGGAGGAAGGGGGTGAAATTGAACGGCGGGTGGGACGCATAGACGGGGTAGTGATATTGGGCGGCGGCGTGCGTGGAGAGGGCGTAGGAGGGCGGCGGCGTGAGCGGTGTGCGGGGCGTGCGGGGTCCGTTCGCGGTGGCGGAGGTGGTGGTGAGGACGGGCATATGCGTGGATTGCGTTGGGGTATGTTTTGTTATCCGATAGAGATAGAGATGGGTTAGAGAGAAGAGGGAATAGAGAGGTTAGTAAGAGTCGTTCAGGCGGAGGAGAGACGAAGGAGGTAATGGGCGGACAAGAGAAGACCAGAGACAAGAGGAAGTGAGACAAGAGTAGTGAGACATTGGACAACGGCGCGACACTGGGACACTGAGACATCGGGAGTGAGACATACAGCATACAGCATAGCGGCCCGGAGAACGGAGGGCGCAGTCCGTAGCCCATAGTCCGTATTCACAATAACCGGAACAAAACACAAAACGATGCCCAAACCCGCAGAACAAAAAGCAACGAAACTCACCGTCATCTCCTCCCTCTCCTCCCTCTCCCCTTTCTCCATCATCTCCATCTCCTCCATCCCCACCATCTTTCTCTCCTCCCCTTTCCTCCTCGTCGTCCCCAGCGCGCAGCTCGCGCCACACGTCCTTGCGCGGGGGAATGTAGTCCGGCAGCTGCAGCAGCTCGACGCCCTTGTCTGTCGGGATCGGAATGAGCATCGGCTTTCTTGCCTTCGTTTGCGTGTTCGAGTGGGAGCTGGTGGTGTTCGGGTCTGCACAGTGTGTAGGAGGAAGGTACGCGTTGCTCGAGTGTGAGCGTGAGCTTATGACCTCACCACCCGCGTCTCCGTTGTCCGCATCGTTGACATCGCGTGCACCGTCCGCGTCTATGTGGGTATCCATCTCTCTCCCTATCTCTCGTTCCATATGCCTATCTCTCTGCTCGCGTGTGGTGTATGTGTGGGTGGGTGTATGCGTGTGCGCGTGGTCTCGTCTTCTTCTCGACTCCGGGTGCGTCTTCTGGTCTTCTGGACAGTCGATGCGTCCGCGCTCGCTTGTCTTGCCTATCCTCGCTTCGAAGTTCGGTGTCCTCGCCTGGGTGTCGCCTGCTGATGCGTGCAGCTGTTTGACGTTTAGCGTTTACCGACGGCGACAGAGACGGTGGGGGAAAATCGGTGAAAGTGTCGACGTGTCGAGTTTAGCGGGTGAAGGGGTGAAGAGGTGGTTGAGCGATGTCGCGAGGTGGGTCGAGTGTCGTGGGTCGAGATGCAAGATGCCAGTGTCCGAGATGCAAGATGCCAGTATCGAGATGCAGAGGAGCGTAGCCGCGGGCCTCGTCCTCCTCCTTCTTAAGCTTCTCCTTGTTCCCGTTCTCCTTTCTCCCTTCCTTTTTACTTCTCCTTCCGATGTCCCGATGTCTCGTCCTTCAAGCTTCAACACCAATACCAATACTCAATATCAGTACCAACACCAATATTCAATACCAATACCAATACCAATACCAACCCCGGGCGTCGTGCGGCAGACTCTGCGACGAGTACACAATATAAGATGCGAGGGTGCAAGGTGCAAGGTGCGAGGTGCAAGACGGTTCGTAATAACGAAAGCAGAAGATAGAATGTGGAATGGACGGACGGGCGCTCAACTCAGTGGGTGTCGCTCTTCCTGTTTGGCGTCTTTGCGTCTTTGCGTCCTTCAACCGTCGCTCGTCCTCGTCTTCGAGTTCAAGTTCTCGATGCGGTTCGTCGTCCGACGTCGTCACAACAGGCTAAGAATGGTCGATGCGGTTCGTCTTCTTTGCTTCTTTCTCCACCAAAGGCCAAATACCAAACACCGAATACCGAATACCAAATCGAATACCAAATAGGTTACGTTACTCCTCTGGCCCTTCTTTCACGTGGATGGTTAGGCAAATCCCCGCGCGTCACCGTCCCTGAGTTCCCCGCCGACGCCAAAAGTCGATGGGAAGCGCGTGATTATCGATTATACAGACCCCCCAGAGTCCCAAAGAGTCCAGAGTGGCATGTGATAAAAAGTGATAAAAGTGATAAAGTGATGATGGATAAAAGTGGTGATGATGGGATATACCTCCGCTCACTCAAGGACATCGACACGATAATTGCGCTGAGTGAGGTAGACGCAAGACACCTTCTGATATCCACTGTCCACTGTCCCCTGTCTTCAAGTGCATCATGATCGACAGTCGACAGTCCAACCACCAGGGCAACCACACTGTACACAACACCCTAATTGAGTAATACCCTATACCGTATACTGTATAGCAAGTGCTATTACTAATGCATAATGTATTGAGCATTGAACGTTGAACGTTTGAACAAGAATGGCGCACTACACAGGCGCATCCGAATCTCGGCGCCGAGACAGCCTACTAAAGTCCGTATCGTGCTTCGCTTCGGTCTCCTGAAGAGCATCCAGCGCCTACCCAAGCACAGTCCGAAGTCAGCTCCAACTGTACCACAACAACCACAAGAACAACAACAACAACAAGTGGTGGTGGTGCAGAGTAATACTCACTGAGTCGTTGTCCCCAGAGTGATGTCCCTACATTGCAACACGATGCATAAGTCAATTGACGTATACATATATATCACCCTCCTCCAACGGCGGACCAAAAGGTGAAAGCTGGCAGAAAACAAGGACTCAACTCACAAACTGGATGGGAATCGACACTACTCGACTTTTCCTGGTGTCGGCATTGCTTCTGAAAAGGAGATTATCGGGGCTGCTCAGGATGGCGCCGTAGTCCGTGCGCGCATTCAGCGAGGCCAAGAGCGTGTTAGTGTACAGCTTGCTCAAGGCGAAGTCGGGGATGAAGTTGCTGGAGAGGAGCGGTCAGCGATGAGCGATGTACGAAGAGGAGCGCACGTCGAGAGAGCGAGAGAGTTGACGTAGACGTACAAGCCTTTACCCTGCACCCAAAAAGCCAAAAAGCAAAAAGCAAAAAGCCGCGTACGTACTACGTGAGCTACAAGGAAGAGGGAGCGGCAGAGCGGGTCTCACCTGGACCGACAACGCAAGCACGAGATCCGCGATTGCGAAGACTGTTGTTATCAACCCCGTCTGGATGGTGACTTGACACAGGCAACCACCATCGCCGAGCATTAGCGTACGCGCGGTATGTGAACGGGACAGGGGAGACGTACGGAGCATGATCTTGTTGATGATGCCGTCCGTAGCGCGCATCCCCGTGCGCTTGCGTTGCTGTTAATCGCAGTCGCGGGCGTCGCATCAATCAGCATCAATCAGCATATACTGCAGGAAGCACAGAGAACTTAGGGGGGAGCGCACCAGAGTGAACAAGAGACACCCCGTGATGAGCAGGTCCGCAAGAGCCGACGCGCCGAGCCACGTGCTGACCGCGGGGTAGAACTCGTTGAAGCGCGAGAAATCAGGGATGACGGTGACCAAGATGGATAGGGCAGTGCCGCCCCCTGCATTCATCCGAGGAAAGAGGGAAAGCAAAAATCAAGGTAAGGAATCGGATTCGGAATCGGAAGCGGCACGCTCGGCGGGAGGGAGGGAGGGGCGAGTTGCTGGCGCTCACCGAGAGACACAAAAGACAGGACCGAGATGATTATCGGGACGATCACCGACTCGCTAAGGACACAAATACGCCGCGCCATGAATAATTGAACAGGCGTCGATATAAATACCTGATCCCAAGATGGCACTTTAGCAGAGAACGGAGGGGCTCGCAGGCGATGGCGGCTTACAGTTACGATGGCATCTGCACAACCGTGGATAGTGTTAATGTTAATGATTATAGTCAATCAGAGATGGATTCGTCGGCGCTCACCCGCCGAAAGAACTGTGCATTGCGAGGGAAATGGCGAAGGCTGGTTAGGATGGTGATCATCGCAGATGGGCTCTTGGACACGTACGCATCGGGGGCTTAGGTGGGCCGCTCGGAGGTTTAGTCCTCGCTATATCACCAGATCACCAGAGCACCGTCAAAATCAAAGAATTGACGGGTTGGAACAGGAAGAGAAACATACCCAGTGGTTTTACAAGGATATCGTACATCATCTCCATCACACATCCAGTGTTAAACGTTTCCAGAACGAGGAGGTATATCACCTATTGAATAGAGAACGACCGGTCAGCAATCCAGCACCAGCAAACGTAGTCGTGGTTATGTGCGCACCAGATACCGGATCAACGGTTTGTCGGTCCTATTCGAGGGGAGGGATAATGTCAGAAATCTGGAGACGGTACTCGGGCCAGCGTTCGACGAAACTCACGTTTTGTAAGTTTGGAAGTAATTAAAAGTCTAATTCAGGGTCGTTGTGAGTAGGTTACGCGCGATCGCCGTGAGCAACACAACGCCGACCTGGACTACAAGTACCTACGGGCACAAGTATTCCATCAGCTAGTCGCGCGCGCAAAGAGAGAGCAGCACACTCACTCCGTACAATATAGTGTTTAAGAAAACGCCTATAAGCATAGGCCCAAAGCTACACCGTGTCGGCGTCAGCATTAACGACAACAGACGAACCTAGGTGAGCAGATACGCACAAAAGTTCGGGATTAGGAGGGGCCATATTGTATGATGTGGCATGAGAAGGCCCGAACGCTTCTTTCGTGAGTATTTAAACCAGTTTCTGGTGGTTGATGGCCGCGGAACACCGCCGACAGTGTGTGGCGGCCTATTCTTAGCGAAAACAAACACACCACCTGTGGGAGCAGGGTGCGCCAATAAGGCTCTCCTAGGTACACTTCATAATTGGCCCATCAGCTTCTCTTGTCAAACCAAGGGATCTGTCGCCGGTGTAAGTGTATGTACGTGAGAAAACAGCGCCATGGCGAGCGTGGAGTGGATACCCGATGAGAAGATATTGATATTGCTGGCCGTGACAGTATCAAGCAAACGGAAACACCCATTCGTAACTTGGTCTGAATGGCTGAGCGTTGCTGTGCTGTGAAGAAGGTTTGATGCAAGAACAGGCGATAGCATCTGTCTCGACGAAGCAGAATGCGGTCGGAGGCGTAGAGTGTACCGCCCGCGCGGCATTGATCGATGCCTGTCAAAGACTCAGCGGTCTGCGACACGCGAGGCGGAAGCGAGAGATGAAAGATGAAAGATCTGCGAATAGGGCTCAGCACATCAAAGCAAGGAGCAGTATCATTGCTCGCTTATTAACATATAACGATAACGGCTAATCGTCGTGCTTGAAAACGGAATATACCATGGGAAGCAGAGAGGCAGGCGACGTAGTTGCTCAGACGGTAGTCAGTCGCCAACACAGTTCCATTTACACCCGTCTTCTCCAGCGCCAAGGAGATCCTGCGAGCGGGTTCCAACCATCAATACATCACCCAGAATTTCATTAGCTTCACTGGAGCGCTGGCACTCACAAATCCCTCCCCTATCAGGCCAAGTTGAGGCCGAGTCAAATGGTTGCAACCAGACCACTCAAAGTCTGTTATTGCTCGAGATTTCGATTGCACCCAAGTGATGCCATGTTGAATAGATGTTATTCGACCTATAGAACCGTCGAAACGGCTTTGATCGGTGGAACATGTTGTCCCAAACGTGTGATGGCAAAAGGTATAACCAGACATCTATTTCATTATACAGCATCAACGGAGCTGCAACGGATATGAGAGGGGAGAGAGTTAACCTACGAAACAAGGATTAATCTTGATATGTTTCAATCCTTGTGGCCCTGGGTTCCAAGCTCTTTCTTTCGACCAGCGAAGATGCTACGGTCAAACGTCTCCAACTGAGATTGTCATTTCGAAGTCACAAACGCAGTGAACTGTGCCGGTTTATCAGCAAGTGCTATTGCGGTCCTTGAAAGTAAAGGAGTTGATGAAGTCGAGCATCGTCGGCTGTCGAAGGATGGCAGTGGCGACCTGAGCGCGCCTAGCGAGCGCGAGCGTTGAACAGTTCCATGAAGACTAAGAACTTTGTGGGCGAGCGGAGATGAAATACGAAGACCCTTCAAATTCCCACGAATTCAAGTGGGGTCAACTTTCCAAGCAACTCTCTCAAGGCCAGGACTTGCTGTTATTGCTGGTAAGCAGCCGCATAGATGCTTGCGCTAAATCGCACTGCATATCAACTTCGTTCCCGCGCATTGCACTTTTCTAGAAGTCGCCCTCATGCTTCCGCTTGATTCGCGATTTTTCGCCTCGAGTCCTTGGGAATATTCAGAGCGCTGCGCGTCGAGGACCTATCATCTTGAATCACCTAGCTTGAACGGGAGAACTTCGGCGATCACGTCCCTTTCATAGTGACCAGGGGACCGAAAGAGCACAGTACGTGCATGGCGATCAATGATGTCGCGTAAACAAGCAGCCGCATGAGGTGATTATTGTCCTGAACCCGCCAACTCTTATTACGGGCCGCGAAGGAAGTCACCTCTGGCCCCCATGACCTGACGCGCCGTGTGTTCGCTTCAGCCCAGAAGGCTGCGAAGAGTCTGCACCAATGACCGAAGAACGATTGCCGTAATTGCGGGAGTATAAAGTCGACCCCATTTTCTTTCGCGCGAACCACATTCTACGCAATGTGGCTGTCTTCCCTTCTCGTTGGCTTGCTTGCAGCAAATAAGGTCGTTGGACAGTCCACTGTGGATGAATCTGCACAATATGTGATGCCAGTGGGATCACGTAAGTCAGAAATCCTCACGTATTCATCTTTCGACTTGTTGAACATAACGCCAGCCGGCTTCTACAACGGGCACTCTAATGCTTCCGTCACGTTCGACCAACACTCCGTGCTTCTTGACGGTAAAGTGAGTGATGGTATTACCTAAAAAAGATCTACTAGTAATTACGGATATAGCGCGTCATGGTATTTTCTGGGGAATTCCATCCATTCCGCCTCCCCGCTCCAGAGCTATGGAAGGACGTGTTGGAAAAGTGAGTTTCACAGCTGTCTTACTCACTTCTACGTTGATAATATGAGTAGATTCAAAGCAGCGGGATTTAATGCCGTTTCGGTTTACTGTAAGCGTGTTTTTCGTGTATAGACCTCCCCCTGAGATGTTCATATGTTCGAATTGATCAGGGCACTGGGGCTTGACTTCCCCTCGAGAAGGCGAGATACGATTCACCGAACACAACGATGCGCAGAAATTTTATCAAGTCGCGAAGGACGTTGGGTTACTGGTTATCGTACGCCCAGGACCATATGTCAACGCGGAGACGGCTGGCGGTGGGTGCTAACTGGGTTTCCCTTTACTGTCTGTCACGTCTCATTGTAATGGTCGAAAGGCGGTCTGCCCGGTTGGACGACTAATGTGCCAGGTTTAGCTCGTACGAATGCAACACTATATCGTTCTGCGTGGCACCCATAGTATGTGGCATCGATACCTTCGCAGTTGTGAGACAGTCTCAACGAAGATGTACATAGTATACTATCGTTCGCTCAACAGACAGCACCGTTCCAGGTAAGTTTCCATACCCCCGGACTGTTTTATCGCTGTCTGACCAACTATAGTACCCGGATGGTCCAGTCATTGGTAAACTATTGTTCCCGTCGAAGTACTGATTTCTCAAATGCGACCCTTATATAGCGATACAGAGCGAAAACGAGTACGCTACAACCGCACAGCAGCACATACCTGGGCTGGACGAACACATGCAAGATATCGTTAACACGATGAGAGAGGGTGGCCTGACTCGCATTCCTACCATCCACAACGACAAGAATCCAAGTGGTCAATACGCTCAACCCGGTCTAGGGAAAGTCGACTTGTGAGTTTTCGATATTATCACTCCATACACGGTGGACTGATGTATGTATATCATTGTTCGTAGATATGGATGGGACGGGTAAACATGCTCATCTACGTCGATTTTCTCGCCGTATCTGAAGGGTTGTCTAGGTATCCTCTAGGCTTTGATTGCGACAATCCGTCAAGATGGACGGAGTTATCAACGGGTTTGCCTTTCTTCCAGTTGTCAGACCCCATCTTCTGACACCGTCGAAGCTCACGACACGAATCACCAGAGGTGGAATCCGGCGGAACCATTGGCGTTGTACGAGTGGCAAGGAGGATCGTTTTCGTACTGGTCTGGCCCGGACTATTCTTTGTGCTATCAGCTGATCAACGAGCAGTTTGCCAACGTATGTATAGGTTGATCTCCAGCCGGCATGGGCAAGCTGATGTTGTTTGTTGTTGTAGGTGTACTACAAGGTATATTCGTCCTTTCACTCGACGGCGAAGGTAAAGCTGACATCCTGGTCAGAATAATTATGCTGCCGGAGTGGCTATCCAAAATCTGTACATGACCTACGGTACGGGTGTTTCATCCACTCTCTGATACGTTTGGTTAAACCTTGTTAGGTGGGACAAACTGGGGCAATTTACATACCCACACGATATATTCGAGTTACGAGTGAGTATCTGCCTGATAAATTTATCCTTTTGATCTGAGACTAATACTTCTCATAGCTATGGCGCCGTATGTTACCTCTTTGAATATTGCATTGGATCTCACCGCGCTGACTCCGGCTCGCCAGGCATTGCGCGAAGATCGCACACTCAGCCCCAAAATGGACGAGCTCAAGCTGCAGGCTTCCTTCCTCCGTGCTTCACCTGACTACCTTCTCGTTGGTCGTATCGGAAATGGCACCGTCGGGCAAGGAACCGCCTACAGCGACTCCCCCGATATCTATACCACTCACCTGCACGCACCACAAAACGACGTCAACTTCTACTTCGTGCGACAAAAGACAAATACAAAAACAAGTGATACGCCGTTCACGCTGCGGGTCAATACCACGCTAGAAGGGACTATTTCTATCCCCAAATCGGGGTCGATTGTCCTCGCAGGAAGAGAGTCCAAAATCCTAGTGACAAATTACCCATTTGGGTCTTCCGTTCTGCATTATTCCACTGCGGAAGTGATGACCTGGGCTACGTTGGACGGGGTGCGCACACAATCTCACGAAGCATCGGAAATACTGACAGACCCATTGCATAGGTCGATATCATCGTTTTGTACGCCCTTGAGGGGCAACACGTCGAGATTGCCGTTGTGGCTCCTGGTAAAGCCAAGGTTACGATCGCGGGGTCGAAGTCCATCTCCGCTACGACTACCAACGGTCTGGTCACGTTGAGTGGTTCTGCCTCCGGTATTTCCGTCGCCACTTTCAACAATAAGCGAATCATCGTAGCCGATAAGAAGTCGGCCTCTGGCTTTTGGGCCCCTCGACTATCGACCAGCAGTGCGGATGGAGTTAGCCACTACGCCCCAACGCCAGACGTCCCTTCAATCCTTGTTCACGGTCCATACCTTGTCCGTTCGGCTACAATACGTGGGCGGACTCTTGCGCTGACCGGTGACCTGAACGCAACCACTACGATCCAAGTATTCGCAGGAGCAGATGTACGTTCTGTGTCATGGAATGGGGCCCCCGTCAATGTTCGAAGGTCAGAACTGGGGAGTATACAGGGCGTCCTTTCGTTCCCACGTAGTCTCAGCACCGTCGAAATACCAAATCTGCAGAACATTCAGTGGCGATGTGCCGATTCTCTTCCAGAGCTTGAACCGAACTTTGATGATACCGATTGGGTTGTTGCGAATAAGACCTCCACCACGAGACCACAGCAACCGACTGCAGGCAAAGTAGGTGTGATATATCCGATTCTGTAATTCGTCGATTGATTGACATATCTTTTTATAGTTCGTCCTGTACTCCAGCGAGTGAGTTCATCTACTACATGCGCTGCTGTTCCGCTCATAGCGCTTTGCCATAGATACGGGTTTCATGCCGGCCAATGGGTGTGGAGAGGCCATTTTTCTGGAAACGCAACAGGCGTCCAACTTTCTATTCAAGGGTTCGTCGCTGAGGACATTCGCGTAGTTACGCACTGACAAGGTTTCTCTAGCGGTTTCTCGTTTGGGTACTCAGTCTTCTTGAACACTCATTTCCTGGGGTCTGGACAAGGCAGCTCGCATAGCCAAGACGGTGTGGATATCCTCTCCCCCAGCTTCAATTTCACACAGGACCAATTGCTTGACGGAGATAACGGTATGCAAACTGACTAGTAGTTTGATATGTGTGTTGGCTCAACCTTCCTCAGTGTTGACCGTCATTCACGATTCCACTGGCATGAATCAGGATTGTCAGTAGCGTCCGAGCATATGCGTGGACACGATCTGACAGCTACGACAGATGATATCAATGATGAACACAAAACTCCACGTGGAATTCGTGGATATAGGCTATTAGGCGATAATGGAATCGATTTTGATACGTGGAAAGTCGCGGGCAGTGAGTTTTCTGACGCTCTGTCAGATAAGTTTCTTATGGGCGCATCTGCGTAGACTTTGGCGGAGAGAATGCACCCGACGCCGTTCGTGGTCCCTACAACGAAGGTGGATGGTGGTTCGAGCGCGCTGGTTCGTGTACTAGATCTACCCTTTGTGATTGCCATGATAACACTTTGGATAGGAGCGCACCTACCGGGCTTCGACGCATCACTGTGGAACACATCGTGTACTCCATATCAAGGACGCTTGACGCCTGGGGTTACAGTTTATAGAACGTCTTTCTCTCTCAATATTCCTCATGACGCCGACATCCCCCTGGCGTTCGACCTTGAGTTAGACAACGCTCAACCCCACCGCGTTTTGATCTACGTCAATGGGTGGCAATTTGGAAGGTATGTATCACGCGAGTGCGAGCAGACATTACCTTGACAATGATACCGCAGATTCATATCTTCGTTGGGCCCCCAAACTAGCTTCCCAGTGCCTGAAGGTATCTTGAACCACCGCGGGAACAACGAGGTCTTGGTATCGTTGTGGGCGCTGAGTAAGTATAATATAGCGTTTTCTGCCTTTTACCCTCTAAACTTCGGTGTAGATTCTGGCGGCGCTAGGTTGAAGAAGTTGGAATTGAACAAACGAGGAACTTTCTCTTCTAGCAAGACAGCTACTGTCAGCCTGGTTAAAGCGCCGAACTGGAAAGATCTGCGAGCATGAGTGGGTATCTTCCTTCATATATTGCGAAGTGTTACCCGTTGTATCAATACACAACTTTCGGGATTTGCTATTGTTCTAATGATACATTCAAAGGCTGAAATATATAGGAATATCGATCGTCAAAGCGGGATCGGCTGATGGTTCACTCCAATGACTGGGCTCAACCAGCTCTCCGTGTCTGCCTCCGAATTACGATCTCCCGTCACACGCAGCGACCTCAACAATATGCGGTATTGTCCATTGTCCACGCGTGTCCTGTTGGCAAAGAAACCTCTAAAGGTGTAATGATTATATCCATTGAGTTTGGGTTCCTAGATTTCATCGTGAATCCGAGGTGAGCATAACTAATCAGAAAGAAGGGAACCCACTGCATCATATCCATTCCGAGGCGTGTATCTCAATATGTCCAAGGGCCCGAGTGTTGGAACCGTATCTTTGTCTCCAGCATCCTCAAACCACATAGCGGAACGTTTAGTCTTGGCATGCTTCTGCAAAGCGAAGTCCTTGTCAACGAGATCCAGGCGAACCAAAGGAGACCCAAAAGTCAGCCTGAACGGTTGAAGTGAGCATTTCGATTTTTCGCCGTACGACAAGAGCTAAATGAGTCTACTAACCTGTAGGCAACTGAGGGGTAGTCATGTTTGTCCATTGTGTAGTTTAATTCACCAAATTGAGGCAATGCATCGGCGTCCAATACAATTGGTAGCTGAATCCCAGGTCCAAAGTATTGCTCGGTCTGATCGATGATAGGTTCTGCCCTCAATGAACCCACCGCGCCCAAATACGTAACTTTCAACGCCTCGTCGGGTGAGGCGATGCGGATAAACCCAGAGTAGACTGGGAGCTGTTTGGGGTTGACATTGCTGGGCGGCGCGAACTTGATGGTGACGTCCTTGGAATGCCCCGGGCGAATGGTAACCTCAGAAGGTTGAATTTCAGCGGTCGCAAATGCCGGAACCAAAGGCACCGGTCCTTTCGAGGGTTCTGATGAATTCTATCAATGAAACCAATGATCAGTATCAATTTCTCTGGCACAAGTAGTGTGAGACAATTCACTGCTTGTATCGTCAACGCCGTGCCCGCCGGTACGTGGGATAGTTTATACGTGACCGGATGATCGTATGAGTTCGAGATGGATATAGTATGCCTGGAGAGCATGTTAGCCTCCGCTCCGAGTACTCAATTCCCCTACAACATGGACTCACGTTGAAACAAAGTTGACGGTATCGTTGAGCATCAGTTGCCCGGGTCTCACAATGGTCTTCGTCCAAATTGCCCGATCCACCTGTAAGAGCCCAGCCCCTTGCTGAGATGCCGTCTGGTACACACTATCCTCCGTAACATTAGACTTCACTCCCACAGCTGTTGTCTGCATCAAATCTCTCATCCTCTCTACGCTCTCCCTACTCTTCCCTTTCGCCTCCAAGAACAACGCCGAGGCGCCCGCAACGAACGGAGCAGCCATCGATGTCCCGGACCGGACTGCCCAACTCCCGTTCTTCGTGTTATACGTAGACAGGATGTTTCCCCCGGGTGCGACTAAAGCGGGTTTGAAATACATGTCGTAGGTTGGGCCATATGATGAAAAAGATGAGACGAGGCCTCCTTTGGGATCGGGGATGTTGAAGGGTGCGCCTTCTGCAGGGAAGTGCAGGCGAAGGGGAGCCCCTGCGGCGTATTGATTGACGAGCTAGAAGATATGGCTATTTACGCGAGGCGGATTGACACTATCCATCATCGACTCACCCATTTGCCGTCATCCGCCGTAATTAAAACCGCGGTATAGTTGCCTACAGCAATTCCAGAGAATTCTCCGTCGTCGGTACTACATGCACACAACCATGTCAGTCATGTACAAGATGCCAGACTCCAAGCGCTTAAACATTGAACCACAACTCGGAGATAAGTGTGGATTATACTATGCCTCGAGTCTAAAAATAACAAAGCGCGAAGGTGAATACGCACTTGTATATCAAGAAGGTTTTAGCCCCGAATTTTGCGGCGTTATCCAGTTTTTGCGTCTAGAACAGAGGGATGGGCAGACAGGCAGGTAGTCGAGAATGCCTAGGTCAGAGGAATGCACCTAGAATCGACACCGCGTTCGAACTCACGAAGAAGCATCCTCCTCTACGAATGACGACGATGTGGGAAGACAGATCAGGTGTACTCGGTGGCAACGGCTCGCAAGCATCGTTCTTGCTGGTCGTGTCGTTAGATGTAGCGTAAATCGGGAGATCATCGGTGACGTTCAAAGGTAGAGCTTGCAAGTACGACTATAGAGGAAGGCAAATCCAAAGGAAGTAAGGCGAAATGGATTGTGGATATAAATCGCTAAGGATGACATACGATAGGATTATGTTCCACGCCTTTGACAGTGATGTTCTGCGTCGGGATGACCACACTATAGATCAGAAACCAAAGTAAGCAAACTCTTCCCTGGACGAAGTTAAACGGAAACGCGGCAAAAGAGGCATGACGCACTTGTCTACACTTCCCACAGATACCGTATTGACACCATTCGATGGACTCGACGTGTACCACGAACCGACCGAACCCTCTGTAAAATCCGAATCGTTTCATCGTCAACGGAAGATGCATAGTCAGTTGTTCGTATGTCGTGTGCGTTAGAGCGAAGGAGGATGAGCGAACCATTTCCAGCGGCAACAATGACGACGCGGCCATGTGATGCGATCCGGCTAGCGACGACTGAGCCCATGCCTTCGGTCCATCCGTCAACGCCACCCAAGGATAAGGTAATCACGTCCATGCCGTCGTTGTAAGCTCTTATCAACGCGCCGACGATGACTAGTAACAAGGGGACAGATGTTGAGATATCTACTATCATGATTCGGTAGTTAGGAGGACGTACGCGCATCACTGGTGGATCCATTACATCCAAACACACGATAAGCACCGAGCGAGGCTTTGTACGCAACACCGCTGATCCCGAATATGTTACCGGGATCTGCACCTATGATGCCGGCAGAATGGGTGCCGTGGCCTGAACACCTATCCATCCCAACACACGTCAGACAAATATCATTCAACATTCAGCTGCAAGGCGGAAGGGAGGAATGAGGAGGGGAGGGGAAGTGGGGAAGAGTGCTCACTGGTCCAACGGATCCTCGTCGGGCGTGGGGTCGTTTGTTCCATTATAATGATCCCCAACGAAATCGTGTCCCCCGATGACTTTATGCCCTTTCCCTAATTTTCCGCCCAAAGACGGGTGGGTGTAGTCAACCCCAGTGTCGACGCTGTAAGACGGACCAATCAGCCTCAGTCCACGCAGTTATATTGACACGCATCCCAATTTAGGGCTCACATTCCGATACGTATACCCTCTCCAAATAGGCCCTTCGCATGAGCCTTGTCTACACCCTAAATGAGAGACCATTTAACGCTCCCCCTAGATTTCGGAGATTGACGAAGACGTACCGTCATTAGATGAGTGCTCAAAGCGTTCTTTGGGACGTTCGGGTCGTTTGGGCTTTCTATGGTTGTATGATGAACAGGCCTAGAGCATGATATAAGTTAGTTGTCGTGTTTCTGTTCAAGTATTGACCAGATTTGGCGAAACATATACTCACAAGGGCCGGCGAATTCGCAGGACTGGCTGTATGTGCCGCACCCCAGGAACAGTTCTCACTTTCTCCAGATCCTAATATTCGTGGCCAAAGCCGTGAGTACAGATGATTGAATATTCAGACAGAAATAAACGTACCGCAGCTGACTAGGAAGGAAAGATACGTGTCCAGCATGGTTATCACACCCGTGCAAATGGAAATGAGGGAGATGAACGTACTTTGAGGTTCATAGAAGCTCCAATCATGATATCTGGCGTGTCATATTCGTTCTTCACATCGAAAAGGATGCCTCGTCTTTTCATATGTCTATATATTGAGTCATGAACCGACTTATGCATGCCGATTCAGCTCCCTCGTGAAGAACACGAATAGTAAGCAACGTACCTCGTCTGATCTCCGTCCCAGCGCTGACAAACTGTCCATCTCCACCACATACGCGTTGGGAACGTACTTCGAGTCATCCCCCTCATCCAGCTCGAACCCCGCGACCGTCACCACCCAAGCACACACCAGCAACCCCATACACATCCACCGCATCCGAGAACAAGATAACAAGCCCAAGCCCAATGCCCTCATCAGCTTCTACGCGTTATGGAGTGATGGAGTGGAAGAAGAACAGAATTATCCGCCCAGCTATCAGCCACATACATGCTTTCATCCCGTTGCTTTGTTGGCGGGCTAGCGTCCAGTCAGAGTAACCCCGGGCGTGCTTGCGAGGTAGCTGTCATCAAGTTGATGCCAAAGTTGTCGAATGCCAGTGGGCTCAGTGCTGTGCTTAGTCTGGTGACTTGCTCTCTAGCATCTTGAATGTTGTGAACTTGTCCGCCCTATCCGCCGCCAACTGACATCGGGTGTAGTGACCACTGTACTGTCAAAACTTGGGTATATCTGACGTTCAAAACTTTGATGGAGAAAGAAAGAAAGGGACCGTGTTCTGCACATTCATGAAAGGAACTTGTGTCGCTTTTGGTAATCCTGGATGATGGATGATGGAAGTCGGACGATAGGAAACACTAAGCGCCCGATCACAGTTTGTCACACCCCAACACGTGTCACTTTCTCTCTCTTTTCCTCCACCATGACTAGTGCCAGTGACCATCGGTAGATTGACCTTGGCGAGAAGATACGCAGCGTGGCAAGGAGCAAGGATTTGGCTGAGACCTACTCGGCGAAATCAAGGGCGTACTCGAACCACGATTTCCAGTTTACCGCTGCCCGGGCGTTTGTTGTGAGGCCAAATGGATGGAGTGATGCGCTGGGGCAAGTTCGAAGCGCGGGGCGAGTGCGCGACGCGTAAGTTGGACTGCTCACCGCCTCTGCCTGATTTGGGCGTCGTTGGGGAATGCATGCTCTGCAGCTGCGCCCCTTAGAGTGCCTGTTGGGAGTTGGTGGAGGCAGCTTCTCCGCCGGTTCAAACTGCGGTTAACAACTCTCCGTTCTCGAGCTATCCTTTTTCTGGCGGCACTTACTCCCGCGTCCACCATGTCGGCCGCCCACAATAATTACCCTCTGTAGCAGTCATCGGTGCTCAACGAGGACTCCGACGATAGCATGCGGTCCGCCGTGTCTTCGCCCCTCAGCGCCCCTCTAGGCGATGCCGATATGAGTTCCGCAACCTCGTACGGCACATCGAACCCATCAGACTCTCCATCCTTGACTCCTTCAATGAAAGCAGCGGCATTCAAGATTGAGTACTTGAGTAGGTTTGCGGGATAAACGGCGCCTAGGATGTTACTTACCTGCTGATGATGAGGGGCTCGATCTCCTGGGTGAGCTGTCTCTAATGATTTCCGTAAACTTTTCCTAACGCCGGTCAGATCGGCAGCACCTTCTTTTCATCGAGGTCATCGGTAAATACCCTGAGCACCCTTCATGCGTCGAATTAGGCGAGTAGTCTGAATCAATATACTCGTTCACGTACCCAAGTTATTCGCGCCCCTCGATCGCGTATTTTCCGCTTCAAAGCAACGCCGAGCCCATCCCCATCGAGGGGCATAGATGTGAGCGGGGCCAGCGGAAGCACGCGCTAGGCGCGACGGACTGCGCTACAAGTGAAACGGTGAGCCACGTGCGTGCGTTGACTATACGGCCCCCACGAAGTGGGGGCGACCTATAAACTTCCTGTCTAGTCCCCAGGGAAAGCTGGGGTCCTGTTGGCTGTGGTTATGGATTTTGAACATCCTCGGACTCGTATCAACGTGTCACCCTCGTCAACGATGCCCCCCCTGTGCCGTCGTCGGGAACCACTCTACGGGTAGTAGAAGTTCTCACCTTGCTGAGAACCACGATCCAGGGCGTGCCATATTCGGTGAGCAAATCCCATTCAACCCAGGGAGCGAGCACAGAGCGCAGTCCTTGCCCCTCGCCCATGCCGCCCATTTTGCCTCACCCTTGGGGCTGGTGGATGTCTACGCGCGTAGGGGCAAAGTGCGCTTGCGCTTGGCTTGCCCGCGTCGCCCACGTCGAGCCTGGAAGCATGCTAACTGAATCCTTCGACGGCAGGCGTCGACTGGCAGCGAGTGGATCGCTTGTACTGGAGAAAAAGTAGGCGCTCAAGCTGAAGCCTTCGGCACCCAAGGCTCACCCCTTGGGCCATGCAAAGGGAAGCCAAAGGCAGGGCGAGGGGGATTCACAGGCTGGGGATCCAAAGTAAGCAATCGTCGGCTGCTTGATATTCCGCCCCCGCCGTCTTTGCCATATCACGGTTGCCCTTGTAGCGTTTCATTGCTCTCCCTTGATATATCCCTTCTTTCGGACGGTCCTAATTGTATCCAAACGCCTTACCATACCCCGCACATCGCTCGCCGTCTAGTTTTACTGCGCCTCCGCGCACCCCTTCCCATCCAGAACAAATGTGACGCTTGACACCTAAGGGTTTTTTATTCGCGCCTTTTGTTGTCTCCGCCATTCGTACAGGTTACTTCATCCAACTTTCAAACCATACACAGGCCATACCCGGCCATTACTTCGTACTGTACTATTACTTTGTAGTGTTAAGCTACTCCGTTTAAACAAGCGGTTAAAAGTAGCATGAGGAGATAGGCGTGGGTGAAAAGTTCACCTAAGTTCAAAACCAGCATCCGTCCGGCGGAACGGAAACTCATATAGTGGTCCTTTGTCGATATGTCATGTTAGGTGGCTTTCTGGTTCGGAGACCCACTGACTGAGTCATGTCACGTCCGCCCTAATAGGCGCCATTGCCCAGTATTTTGGCAGGAAGAATTGATTGAGAGCAAGCTCTCAAACATTAGGCCGCCAATATCGAAGATGTAACCCAGTAAGATGAGCCCATTACATAACTGAACATACAAGTGCTAGGATCATAATAATTATTAGCAGCGCCGCACACCCAAACCCTTGCCATCTCAAGAAGTGGAATGCCCGAAACGCCCCATCCGTTTACCCTTCTCCTTTTGTACATCCACTGACCCATACATCAATCTCAAGCTTGCGTTGAGCCCACTCGGCTTGCTGCCGGTAAGCCAGCTGCCTTGACGTGATGTTGGACATGTAGTCCAGGGCCTCATCAGGTGTTATTACGGGTCCTGGAATGAAATGAAAGGATCCGTTCTTACCTTTAGTTGGGACGCTTGGGCGCTACGGAAAGAGGGTGGCTATTGTGATAGCCGGATGCCGGTGATCGGGAAATTTGGATCTCATCAAACTTTAAGTTGGAATTAAATTAGCGCTGGGGGATTGAATTGACATTGGCACCAATTCATTGTCTTCCATGTTTATTGCACTTCTCTTCTCCCTTTTTACTTCATCTTGTCATTTTATTTGTCTATATCTTTAAATCTATTAAATCTATATTATTAGAATAGAATGGCCCAAATTGTTATGGTATCAAGATTAATGTTACATAATCAGAAATGAGCACTCACTTCAGGGTCACCCAGGGGAACAGGGGATGGATAGGTAATAGGGAATAGGGACTACCAGACTGAACTCTGGACTATCAATGCTGCCAGATTATGTCAAGGGTGGCCATAAAGGTATCATGTCTTTCCTCATTCTGCATAATATACTTCAACAAATAGGCTTCAAGTACTCAAATCAAGCAAATCATCAAAACACTGAAGTAAAATATCAACAAATGTAGCATGTAAACTGTAAGATTATACATTTAGTATTGAGTTGACACATCTTAGCTGCTACTATTATAAGAGTAACAGAATGATCTCATGTCTGGAAGGACAAGAAAAGATATCACAGTAGCAAAGTGAGCTACAGGGCTATAAGTAAAAGGGTGTGGTACACTTTTACATGTCTGCTAATTAATTAAGTATGGATCTTTCAGATAGATGGATGTCATGGAGATCAGGACAGTGACTTAATTGGAATTAGTAGGGGGTCAAAGGGATAATTATGGAATAGGGAACAAAGGGGCCATCAGACTCTAAATGCCCTCAATGTTATGGTCCAGTTTATTCCAAAGATCATCTCTTCTCACTATCATATCTAAATGTGGATGTCATGTCCTCTTACTAATCATTATTCTGATATCCTTAGTAATAACCTCACCAGTAACACATGTCTGCAGTACATAGGGTACCACATGTATTACAGTATTTAAAGACTAGTAAAATTCCAGGGAATGCCAGCTCATTCTTTTGGGATTCTGCTAATTCTAGTGTGATATCTAAAGTCAACTAAGCTATCTTCTATATCTTTTTTCTTTATTATTCTTGTAGGAGTCATGTTAGTCCTTTGAATTAGTGTTGCCCTAACACACAAGTCATGATTAGGGTGCAATAAAGACACTATTGCTTCATTAGAACACTCAAGTAGCAGACTTCAGATAGCCAAGTCCAGATGTGACATCTATTAAATCATTGTAGTGATACACAAGGGAGTATGGCATAGACATTTACAGATTAACTCACTTCCTTCAGTGTCACGACTCATGATAAATAAGCTGTATACATAGCAGAACATCTTTAAGATAGTCAGAAAACAAGGGAATAGGGGAAAGTGTTACTGAGCAAACAGAATGGGTAAACATCAACCACATGAACTTATATATATTGCTTGTATATCTTGTCACTGTTAAGGACTGTCCTTGCGAGTACAAGGGCCTCATGTTTGCCGCAGGTATGCGGCCTGCAAGGAAGAGGAAATAAGGACCAAGTATGTACAGGCTTGGCTCCAGCTACTACTGTGCCTCCCACACTCTTGCATGCCCTGTATTTCAATAGGTGAGGATAGAAGAGAGAGAGACTACAACAAAGTAGTTGAGGGATGCAAAGGGGGTAAGAACAAACTAATATTCAGACTGAGGTACAAGTAGCTATAAGTAGAAACTAGCTACTCATACAAACTAAATACTGAAGGGCACATGGTATCTGTGTGCCCATGAAACCTACATGAGTCTGGTAACAGTATAATCATATGTATCAGTATGTAACTAGTACAAAAGTCTGAGTATCCGCGCATACATGCAGACCAAATGTCCCAATCTTGTATCATGTGATCATGCCCCTAGTAGCCCCTAAGGAGCTTCCTGATTGTGCCCATAACAGTCACTAGAGCCCCCCAGAGTTTTTATGAATATCAGAGAACATGTGGGAATCAAGTAATGTGCAAGCCTTGAGCTAAGGCTCTTTCTCTCTCTATACCTATGTACTCCATGGCCTGCAGTTCCTTCATGTCAACTGACCTATGTTGGGCCATTCTCAGCATGGGAATGCCTCTAGACATCAACTCAATTGTCCACTACACTGGTTGCAAGCTACAGATTGTTCAATGTGTACTCCAGAGTTTCTCGTGCTGCTGGGTTGATGCTTTGCTGCAGTTTTGTTCAAACCCATTCAGAGTATGTGTCACTATTGTAGTTCAGTGGTAGTAAGAATATAGAAAAAATCATCCAAAAATCAGATCATAAAAGTCTGCCTGGAAACTGTTGGGGGACTCCAGCAATGGTATATACAAGCAATATATGTAGATGTAAGGCTGCTAAGCCCGTGTTCCAAAGTTATCATTCACCGAAGATGTGCACACCCAAGTGTGCATTTTTCTACAAAAGGGTGCCAGTGCCAACTGTTTTGTAAACAGCAATAATACTCAAAATAGGCCTCTCACAATCTGGTTTTTCTGTACTATATCTATCATTGAATGAGTCCATGTAAGACAAAGTCACAGGTCGGAAGTTTGTTATTTGTTGATGCTCACCACTATTCATTCTGCTACTGTCTACTCCACAGTTTCCATCTGTTATCTTCTTTTACAATGTGGATCTCATCTCCATCTCCTATCCTAACTTCAATGATTCAATGACTATCTATTTTACCAAGTACTATTATAGATCAATAGGACCCGTACAGGCCATGCATTGCAGTGGCTACAGCCCCAAGTTCGACGACCCCCTGCCAATTTGGACTCTGAGGGGTAAGGCGATGTTCCCTCACGCTTCGCTCGGGTCAATGCAAGGGAATTACCAACAGTAAACGCTCTGAAGGTGGGTTTGAGAGACTCGGGAGAGAGATAGTAATCATGGTGGCCACAAGGCTACACGTCTGGGAGTTTGGGCTTGAGTGTTGCTGCAGCCCCTGATGCAAACAAAGAAAACCTCTCTCACGCTTCCATTGAGATTACATTGCGATCGTTGGTCAGACTGCTACAAACAGGAGAAACCTCAGGGCTCGGTCTGCACGTCGAGTGCCGAACCGCAACAGTTACGACTGGCGGAGCACAACTACATATCGGTGAAACTACGGCGCGGGCGAATAGACAACTATTCTCAAAGAGCATCAGCCGTAGACGCCTGCTTGTTGCATTGCGCGACATTATGGTCGGGTTCTATCGAGCTCACTCGTCGTAGAGTCTGGCCGGGTTGGACTCCTTCCTTGACAAGATCCAGATCTCCAGAATTCCAGATTGAGAAGTTTCAAGTTCGGCTAACTGTAGCGGACGACGCGTACGCGTGCTCAAAGTGATTAGTAGGGCTTGGCCTGCATGTCGGATAGTAAAAAACTCAGTATGAAGTTCACACCTCGAGTCAAGAATTCTGCGGTGATATATCGATTAGTATACTGACCACAGCAGTCCTGCTATCTCATAAAACCACTTCGCTGACGCAAGTGGGTTAGTTACTATAAATACAGCCGAGCCGCAACTAGGTATGTAACAATTGATGAGTGCTGGATATTGGATGCTTACTTGATGCGCAGAAGCAGAAGTTCCCAGCGTGCGATTCAACGTATACCCCGCGGTGCGATCGTCGTAGCTTGAGTTTGCGTATCTCGGAGAATACACACGCGCCGCGCTGGAGCCTGGTACTGGCGCGACATTTACTCTCTAGAAAGCGACCTCTACATCCTCACGGCACACTTGCTTTAATCATGGATTACTCGTCCCAAACCGTGGGACGCGGGGACGTAGACGCCGGCCTGGCTGGTCTTCCTCCTTGCGGTAAAGATAGGACATGCCGTGACTGTTCACGCGTGGTCCTTCGCAGCGATGTTTTGACGATCTGGGTACCTCCTTGACCCAGGTATGCATGTCTTTATCCGGGATCCCGTCGATGCGTCCAGAATGGAACCTCGGTACACAAGCTATTACCGACAATAACGATATCTCGCTCTCCCCACACCTCCACTCCTCATCCCCCCTCGGGCATTACCGCAGTTACACCCCACCAAAAGAAACGGGTTTCGCCATATGGGTTCACGAGTGGGTTCCCCATTCCGCTACCATTTGGAGCCAATTCTGATTCTGACATAGCGTGGCTGCATCGAATAAGCAGATCATGGAATTGGAGATCAACCGCCCTTCGAGCTGGGGGCTGCAGGACCGAGGTATCAAGAAGCTGTAATGCACAAGCTTAAGCATTCCCAAACGTAAAAATTATAAGTAGCCTCACCTTTTCGTCTCCGTCATACTGTATTCATCGCCACCTTCACCTCCATACGACCTCTTACTTTACGCGTTATTCACTATGGGTTTGGTGTTATCGCTACCATCGAGCGAGGTCATTGCAGTGACAACTCTCGCTGCATTGTCACTTCTGGGAATCAAGTTATGGCAACAGCGCAGTTACGAGAAGCTGCTCCCTCCTGGCCCCAAGAAGATTCCCATCTTCGGCAACTTGTTCCAAGTCTCAGCTCTTAGGCCCTACCCTCAAGTAAGTGTCCATCATGTTGTCTGACAACCCTTTCCCTCCTTCCCAAGGCCTCGCCTCCCCCCATGCCTTCACGCTTACCTTCACCTCCCATTCTCTCTCAATCCAACTTCAGATCTGAAACCTATTGCTCATATGATCGCGTTGACAGTTCAGGAAATGGGCGCAAGAGTACGGGCCAGTGTACCACCTGAAATTTGGCTCGCAAGATATCGTGGTTTTGAACACCCCAGAAGCAGCAGACGAGCTCTTCGTGAACCGCAGCAAGATTTTCTCTAGCCGTATCGCACCCCACGTCGCCCATGATATCATGAGTGAGGGCCAACGCATGGCGTTCCTGCCGTACAACGATGAATTCAAGGCACGTAGTTTACGTCTTGCGGATCCCCTCACAGTTTCCTGCGGTTTCTCATCATAACCCACAGATGGTCCGAAAGTCACTCCAACCATCAATCGGTCCCCTGCCCTCTAGGCAGCTCCGCCCAATGCAAGAACTAGAGTCTCGTGTGGCCCTCTATGACTTGATGAACCACGGTGACAAGAGCATTACGCTGTACCACACAGCTGGCCCCAACGGAGAAGTCCCAGAACACCACTGGTTCTCGCTCATTCGCCGTTTCGTACGTCCTTTTCCTTTCTGTCCTTCTCTTCTCTCCTCTTCTCGCCGCTCTCTCCCCCATGACGCTCCCCTATCCTTCCCCTCCACTTCTTATTCCGTTCCCGGCGATCATTTTTAGCTTCACCGGACTCACCGTATGCTATTTTTAGACGACAAGTTTGGTGTTGACCCTGATGTACGGTACGCGAGTGCACAAGATTGAGAACACCCCACGACTGTGAGCTTAAGGCCCGATATCCTGCCGCTCGCTTGCACTCACCACGCGCTTTAGACACAAACTATACCGCGTACTAGCGAACATGACATCCGTGGCTCAGCCTGGGAACTACCTGTACGTGATACATTGATGTCCCACCTCTAATTCCGAGTGAATGGCTGACAATAATGACGACGCTGGGACATTGTTAGTGCGGATGGGTTCCCGATCCTGCGTAAGCTGCCCGACTTCCTAGCTCCATGGCGAGTTCAAGCTCGTGCTATGCACGAATGGTACGCCCGTTCCTTACGACCTGTCAAATAACCTCACTTACAGTCGCACTCCAGGGAGATCGAACTCCTTGGCGGGTTCCTAGAGGATCTGAAGGCTGAGATGAAGGCAGGCAGGCAGCGCGTCGAATGTTATGCTAGCAAGTACCTCAAAGCCCGAGCTGAAGCTGGGTACGAAGACGCGCCAGGAAGTGGGCTCACTCCTGATGGCCAGTGGATGAAAGATAAGTTCGTGGCATATACGGCAGGTACCATCGTCGAAGCTGGGTCAGATACCACCGCTAGCACTGCTCATACTGTACGTCGCACTCCTCCCGCCTCCATGATGTGGAGACGAATCGGTGCTGACGAGTGTTTCACCTTAGTTCATCTTGATGATGTTGAGCTACCCGCACGTGCTAGAGAAACTTCGCGCCGAAATCGACAGGGTTGTTGGACCTGATCGCTTGCCTACGTTCGACGACGAGCCAAACCTCCCATACTTGGTTGCGTGTATCAAGGAAACACTCCGTCGCCGACCTGCCGCTATTCTCGGTATGTCATTCCTTCTGCTCCTAGAAGATCTCCTAACCCAAATGTACCTGTATCCCAGGCGTTCCCCACGCCAACGACGAAGACGTATGGTACAACGGTTACCTCATTCCCAAGGGATCCAATGTCTTCGGAAACATCTGGGCAATCCATATGGACCCGAAGCTCTTCCCCAACCCCACCGCGTTCATTCCTGAGCGCTGGTTAAGCCCCGATGGCAAGTCGACGTCGTGGGGTGATGGGTTTGACGGTGAACGTGACCAGTGAGCATCCATATCCTCTCAATTACCTCTTTCCCCACTAACACGCCTATGTAGATGGGTTTTCGGTTGGGGCCGCCGCCTCTGCCCAGGTTCCTATATCGCCGAAGCATCCTTCCTCATTCTGCTCTCCCGCATCATCTGGGGCCTCGACTTCTCCGCCCCCAAAGACCCCAAAACCGGCCGTGATATCCTCCCAGATTTGGCGGACGAAGAGACCTTCAGTGAAGGTTTCATTAGTATCCCCAGGATCTTTGGTGTGGAGTGGCGCCCAAGAAGTGAGAAGCACGCACAAATCATCAGGAATGAATTCGAGGACGCTCAGGCGCATTGGTCGAACTTGAACTTGCCCGGAGATGAGCGATAAGTATTGTGCGGTTATCGGGGCAACCCGCAGCTGACTGCTGGGCGAGTGGGTAGCACGGAGGCGGGAGTTGAGTTGAATATTCGCGCATGTCATGTAATAGCATCATCAATCATTTCCTTTTCTTTTCTCCTCAAATTCTGCCTCTGAAATGGTCTGCTTCGGCTAGGGCGACATTCGCGCTATATGCCACGGAGACTTTGCCATATGACGAGAACCGCAAATGTTCTCAGGGGCTATGCTCAGAGCGTACTTCGGATGAGCACCTCACTTGGAAGGTTGATTGTGAGACTCCACGATGTATTATTATCTCGCCACAGGGGGAGACGCGGGTAGAGGGGCAGGTACAGACGGAACGGACGCTAGACGGGTAGCAACCAAGCCACTTGTCAAGCCACACCTGTAACTATTCGTCTTCGTGAACGCCCTCAGGTCTTGTACGGACGAATATATGGGAACCGCAGACCCCGTGCAATCGCTTCCCCTGTTCATGATAAGATGAGAAACCGGAATATAAGACAGAAAGCGGACGATCAACGCACTGATATAGGATGCAGTTGCTTGAGCTCGTGAGGAAACTCAGGATCTTGTTACTGTAGGCCGGCAGAACCTGCGTGCACTCTCCACCAGAGTACTGTTGAGTGACGCAGTCACCTCTGTAGTTCGGCCCTTCGCAGTAAAAGGCCGCCCATATTTTTGAATCGTCAGCCGGAGGGGAACGACGCTACGTTGTCAAAATGTATCAGGACCATATTTGTTATACAAAGCGAAGGCAGCATTACCTCAATGTAGTCATAACTTCCCCTTGGAATCAATGCCAACGCACACGACACGGCGTAGATGAAGCCAAGCGAAACGGTAGATTTGAACAAGAACATGGCCTATCGCTAACCTTCCCGAAGTGATCTCTTCGGGTATATCACCTCTGGGAAAACGAGGGGGATGGGGGAGACTTCGAGGTCGCGTTCCAACGGCTTTTGTAAGGCATAAAATCGAAGATGCTGTGGCTGTTGGCTGGACGATTAGTAGTGTCTTGGAGAGCGAGCTAGCCACGAACCATGCCGGGATTGGCTACGAGCGGTTATCCAGCAAGAGCGCTGTCCTGATGGGTTCGCTTAATATTAGAGACTGCTATTGTTCCAAGATACTCCGTATACGCTCGTCGTAGATTCAGAGTATGATACACCTGAACGATAGCCATGGGTAACCGATTGCTCTCTTCGCCTTTGCCAGTCAAAACATTCCGGCTGTGCCGACGCCGCTACGTGGCGAAAACGACTGCAGAATACTTAAGAAGTCTCGGGTCGGCCAGAGGGCGTCGCAAGCAGTTTCCAATATATGTATACAAAGTCTGGATACCAAGTTCACAAAGAGACTTGGGGTAAACTAGGGTTCGGCTGAGCAAGCTCAAGGCAAATCGAAATACGACTACACTTGCCGCGTGAAGATCTCCTAACTCCTATTTCATCAGAATTCTGCGCGTTAAGGGAAAATTTTGTCGAAGGGATGTAGCTATCAGCTATGTCAGGCTCCCTAGGCAATATTATCAACAGTAACACCTCGTATTTCGTTGTTTCATTTCTGATACTCTGACTGATGCCATCGCACTAGCCTCAAACAAGCAACCTTGATACATCTACTCTTTTTTTGGTCTCTGTTTAACCTACATCTACTCTATTCAACTCTCGGTAGGATTAAGGACAGTTCTACTTCTGGCGTCATTCCTGCAAAGGGACTATAACGCTCCAAGCTGAAATCCACCTCGAGTACATCTTTTTTCAGCAACTCCGTAAATCCAGTCACCAATTTCACCCAATGCAACTCCTCGTCTGCATCTAATGTACCCTCAACGAGGCCAACACCCACTGCAATCCACAGGACGATACTCCCCAAGTATCCATTCCCACATAGTTGTTGGAGGAATTGAAATAGCATGGCATAGTCCGATAGCTTAGGAAGAAGATCCTATGTTTTCGGAATGGTTGTCCATATGACCGTTCGTGATGTCGATTGTGAGCTCTTGAATGAGTCTGTGAGATGGAAGATGCCCGGTACCGTCTTTGACCCAAGTGAAGATTCAAGATACGAGTTGTTACTTTTTTTTTTTTTTTTTTTTTTGTTGAGTGTTTAGATAGCAGTCCTCCTCCGTCAATGCCAGAGTTCTTCTGCCCGCTGTTGCCCCCGGGAAAGTTTCCCCAGAGTGATTGAGCTAGTCAAGGTAACCACGAGGAAATGCTTTTACGCACTGTGTGTGGGACTCATGCCGGTTCTTGACGCTTTGCCTACTCCCCCCCCTGACTCCGCCCCGGCTTAATACCCACTAAAACCCCGTTTATTTTCGTTCAGTTCCTTGGGAGGTTTTTTTCCCCGTCAAGGGCGCCTTTCCACATTTGGAGGACGACTTTGGTTCGGATCTTGTGTTTCCCTAGGCGCTCGTCGGTCATTTCCCTGTCTAGGTCTAGCCGGGCGTTCATTGTGGCAATCCATTTGTTGCTTACTTCTTGGATTGTGAAGGGGGTGTTCTCGTTTTGTATTACCCTCTCGCATCGTAGTTTCCATATTAAATATGCGGATTCTGAGATCAATATGCGCCATAGCCTGTCGCCGCCTGGGTCGCGTTTTTCCTCTTTCCCCTTCGTTTTAGTGAGCGCGCATGCAACGATATTACCGATCCACGGTTGGGTCCATTTCCTTCCTGTTCTCGTCCAGAGGTCTTTCGCTAGTGCCCATATTTGTTCTTGTCCGGGGGACTCGCACCTGGACAGTATATGGGGCATATCTTCTGTTGTTCCGTTGCAGTGTGGGCATTCACTCCGTTTCCGGAGTTCTTCCGAGTAGTTCGTTTGGAGCCAGTGGGTTCCTATGCAGTAGGCATCGTGAGTTACCATCCATAGGTAATACCTTATCTGTCTCGAGAAGTCGTTATTTTTGATGGCTTTCCATATTCTCTCCTCGGTGGGGGCTTCTTCTATTACTTCTTCGACGTGATTCTGTATTGCGTCTATCATTTTTTGCGTCCTTTCTCTGTTCTTTCGTACCGCGGTTTTGAGGGCTCTTTCTCTGATCGCCTTGTATGCCAGGCTTTGCGTCATCTTCGATAGCTTTGCACCGGTGAGCGTTAGTTTCATCGGTATTTCTCCATTTATTTCGTGTTCGTTTTGGGGTTTCCGGGCTCCTTCATCGGCTAGTTTGTCCGCGGCTTCGTTGCCGGCGTGCCCGTTGTGCCCTTTGACCCAGCGGAAGCTCGTTCTGTTGTTGGTGTTTCGTATTCTTGCTACGGTGAGCTGTATTAATGCTCTGTTTGCTTTACCTATATATCCCGTGTCTTCTAAGTTTGTCAGGTTTTTGGTTAGTGTGTCTATGGCATACTTTGAGTCACTTTCGATTTCGATGTCGTTTCCTGGGTTGTTATTTTCTACAGCGGTTAGGATTGCTGTCACTTCGCCTGTCTGGTTTGTTTGTGCGAACTCATTGGGGACTCTTATGCTCATGTTCCTTTCGTCTCCGGGTGCGTAGAAGATTCCTGCGCCAGCTGTGGCCTTTTGGGTAGTTGCGTGCAGGCATGACCCGTCTGTTGCCACTCGTGTCCTCGTCCTCGGCTCGTTTACTTCCTCTTGGGCCTCTTCTTCCTCTTCTTGCGCTTGTTCAGCTGGGGCTTGACCGTCTGTGAAGATTCTTATTGCATCTTCCAGGTTGTCAACTTCGCTTGATTTGTGGTCGAAGTATTTCCATCCTTGTTGTGGTTCATCTTCCCTGTTTATTCGTTCGCTTATTCTCCTTGGGTCCCACTTCGGTGGGAGTTTGTTTAACAGTTGTTTCGCTCGTTCGAAACATTCCGCTGGGTGTGTGCACTTGTGGGTGTTTTTTGCTTCCGTGCATTCCGTGCATTTGCATCTTTTTGATTTCCTGTGTTCCGGGTTCGTTAGGTGGTTCGCGACTAGTTCTGCGTCTCCGACCAGTCTTACTTTGTGTTTTGTCCTTAGGCATATACTCGCGTTTGACGTCGTTGCCATTCTCAGCCTTGCATTTTCTCTTGCATGGGCCCATATCGGCATCTCCCTTGCGGCCTTCCTTGTTATCTTAATCGCTTCGAGTCTCGTGCCGTATTTTAATGCTGTTGTTATCATTGTCTTTAGGTCTTTGGGGCATTTGTTCGCCGGCCCGTTTAGCTTGGGCCGCCATGTCTGCAGAAACATGTTCTCTTTAAGTTCCATTTGTAGTGCTCCGTCGCATTTCCTTTTGTTTAGCGCCAGGATTTTGTCTGCGAAGTGTGCCCATAGCGGCCTGTCTGTCAGCTTCATGTAGTCTTTGAGCCACATTATCTGTATCGCTTCGTTTCTGGATCGTATATCAAGTACTCCTTGTCCACCATTCCCTGGCTGCGCGAAGATTGTTTCCTCTCGGACTGGGCTTCTTTTTTCTCCCCAGAAGAATTTCCTTATTCGTTTCCTTAGGTTGTCCTCAATTTGTTTGGGCATCCCCTGTACTCGGGCTAGGTATTGGGTCCTCCCTCCGACGACCATTTGTATGATTAGTTTCCTCCCTTCTGACGTGGGGTGCCCTCTTTCCCATCTTTCGAGGTCCTCATCGATTTTTTCCACGATGGGGGTCCAGGGGGATTCTTGGTTCCCGTTATTTCCAATCCACGCGCCTAGGATTCTAGTTAGTTGTCCGTCTGGGACTATTCTCATTCCTTCTGGTATCGCTTGGTGTTCTTGGTTTGTTTTGCGTTCTCTTATCACTCTTTCCCGGTATCTTGCACTGCCTATTGGCAGGATTTGGGTCTTTTTTGTGTTGAATTTCGCTCCCGCTGCTATGCACCACTTGTCAAGGATTGTCTGGAGGGCGTTGAAGTTATCTTCTTCATTTAGGAAGACTGTTGTATCGTCCGCGAACAGGTTTGCTATTAGTTTATCTTCGGTGCCCGGGACTTCGATACCTTTGATCCCGGACGTCCTTATCGCGACGCTCAGTGGCTCTATTCCGAGGTCGAAGAGTAAACACGATAGGGGGTCCCCTTGGCGTACTCCTCTGGTTACTTTAAAGGGGCTGCTCAGGCAGCCGTTAATCATCACCGATGTATGGGCGTTACTGTAAAGTCCACTTATCGTTTTAATGAATCGTTCTGGTATTTTGAACGCTCGAAGGACTTGCCATAGGTAGTCGTGTTCGAGTTTATCATACGCCTTTTCTTGGTCTAGTGCTATGACTGTTCCGTTCTCCTCTACTAGGTCTGCGTAGTTTACAAGCATTTTCAGCAGCTGTGTTTGATCATATATGCGTCTTCCTGGTACAAATCCCGCTTGGCTTTTGTGGAGTAGTTTTGGGGCGGCTCGTGCTAGTCTTATTGTGAGTGTTTTGGTCATTAATTTGTAGTCAGTGTTGAGCAGGGTTATTGGGCGGTAGTTTTCTATCTCTTCCTTGCTGTTTTTTTTGTAGACGGGGTGTATGTTGCAGTCCACCACATGTTCACCTGACGTTCAGGTGACGTTCGGGTATTCGGGTATTGTTCAGATATTGTTCAGGTGAATTTCACCGAATGTTCAGGTAATGTTCAGGTTCTGTTTGTAGCCTTTGTTCAGGTTCAGATAATGTTCAGATGATGTTCTGGTGATGTTCGGGTGAACAAAGATCACCCAAACTTTATCCGAATGCCAGATGAATGCCATCTGAACATCTCCTGAATGCCACCTGAACACTACCTGAACGACATCTGAACATCAGGCGAACATCGCCCGAACATCATCTGAACATTGGCCGAACATCACCTGAACTTTAGTCGAACATTAGCTGAATGTTAGCTGAACATTTGCCGAACTTTATCTGGACTTCACCTGAATATCATCTGAACTACACATAAACAACATCTGAATAATATCTAAAGTACAAAGCTTTATACCTCATCATCTCTTTCAATATCAACCCCTGCCTCATCATCACTATCATCACTGCTCTCTTCTACATTCCTTTGCTTCTTCTTCTGTTGCTTTGCAATTACCCGTTGAGTATGCAAAAACAATAAAGCATGGATGGTAAAGTCAAAGTTGCTAACAGACATCTTGTTCAAGACTGTCTGAAAGCCACCCAGCCAAGCATTTAGTTGCTCACAAGCCTGAATAATCATTATTTAGCTAGCTAATACAGAGTCAATTCAGTAAGCACTTACTTGAGTATTGAAAGCTCTTTTGTAATAGAAGTTACCACTGTTGTCTTGCTCAACAGTTACAAGATTGGGAGCAGAGCCATTCAGAGGCGCTGGATTACACCAAGTACGACAGATATAGTCAGTGGTCCGATGGTTGATGTAATGGTAGGAGTCAACAATAAATCTTGTAGTGTCTTCCCACTTTGGCCAGTCTCCTTGCTTGAGAATATGTCTAAGTACAACACATGCTTTGTCAATGCAGACATAGCTTGGTTTACTCTCTGGAGTAGGATAGACTTCCTCCAGAAATTTGACAATTTTGGTAGGAGATTCTGACTTGGCAAATTTCTTCCATGCTATGACCACTCCACATGGTGCACACAGTGTCTCAACACAGTAAAATCGTGGTGCAGAAAAATAGTTTTTATAGGAAGTGCCACTATTTTCTTGAGCATCATCGTCATCATGCTGCAATCTGGCTCGTGTTTGGGCAGGCAACCAATCTTGGGTCTCTGCCTCTGCTCTTCTTAGAGCTCTTCTCATTCCAAGCATGGATTGGTTTCCATATCTTCCACGATGGGTGTTCCACTGTTGCTGATGAATTTGACAAGCTTTCGTTCCTTCTACAAGATTTGCCTCACAACCCTTTACACAACACCGCCCCATTCTTTTGTCTTCATGACCTACACAGAAGACACCTGTGTGAGCATTTGCAAGGGGTTCTATGCAACCATCAATAGCACAGTGTCTTGGTCCCATCACAATGCCATCCATTACAACCATTTTAACCAACTCTACTTCACCAGAATCAGAGTTTCCCAAGTTAGAAGATGTTGAATCAACATCCATAGCATCATCATCATCATCATCATCATCATCTTGAGCATGGTGATGTTGTTCAATGCCAGGACCGGAGTACTCAGGAACAGCACTATTCTCATCAACACCAACTACACCAGCAGGATCAGTGGCCTGTCTGGGAATAGTATCTGCCACATTTTTATATTCATGAGTACATTCTGAGCAAGAATGGGTCCTTGCAGCATCAATGATACCACTTTGACCCAGCTCCTCAAGTGCCTTGCTAGTAACTGTGTCAATGGATATCCCATCCTCCAGAATCAGATTGGTGCCAGAATGCTTGGCCATTTGCCTACTCATCTCAAGTACAAATGCTTTCCAAATATGCCGTCTAGTGATTTGAAAGACTGATTGCTGAGTGTTGAAGCTTTCATTCCAAAACTCTGTGATTGCTGCAGTAGAGGCATGAAAACTATATGTTGCATTGACAATAGCATTGGAGACAACTCGATCAACCCAGACTTTTTGCCCAACCTTCAAATACTTAGCATTGTTTAAGTAAAATGACATTCTTCCAGTAAATCCAGGTTCTTTATAGCTCTCATGATCTGCGTAGAATATGGAATGGCACCGAGAGCAAATACCACTCAGAACTGGCACATGGAAGAAACATTCACTTCCTTTGAGCAATGTTACTTCTGAAGTATCCCGTTCACGAGTATTTTGACCAAGTGCACAACCATTACAAGTTGCAGTTGAACACTGCATGGTACTGGGGCATATAACCAATGCTGGCTGGATCAAAGCATTTGATATTGGCCTGAGTTTACGCTTCAAAACTCCAGATTTGTTGTAAGGCCTTAGCTTCAAGACAATAGACAATTTGTTGAATTTCTTTGCCAAAATTGTAGTTTTTTCTGAATTCGACTTGTTGCCTGGTACATCTATCTCTGGAAGAAATAAAGAAGATGTAGCTTCATCACCCAGTCTGGCTGAAATAGCTCTAGCCAGTGCAGTCATCCATCCAGTAATGGACTCTGACCATTTTCTAGATCCACCTGCCACCTGCTGTTTGGCATGCAGATTTAAGAGATCTGGGTTACTTGTCAAACTGAACAAGATGAGAAGCACAGTAGAGAGTGTGACTTCTGAGCCATAGTTCTCAGAAATAAACTCAGCAAAGTCTGAAAACAGAATGCTGGGAAATTGATCTTCTATAGGCATAGCAGCTGCACAAGGCAGCAAACCAAATGTGAGACAAATGGTAAGAAGGATGAGTCCTAAGTTAAATAGCAAACTAAGCTCATGTCAGCATACTTGTAGACACTCAGAACCAATCAGATTTTTTTTTTAAAAAAAAGACAAAGCCAAAAAATATGGCAGCATAGAGACATGTAAGTATATACCTACTTTGCAGTGGCTTTACCCTTCCCAGCCTTGGAGCTAGAGGCTCCACCTTTGCCGCTCTTGGCCTCAACCTGAGCCTTTCCCTTTCCCTTTCCCTTCTCAACCTTTGCAGCTAATGCTGCAAGCTCATCAGCCACCTCAGAGATGACCATCTGAGTTGGCTTCCTTCCATGCCACATCTTGTGCTTGCTATCAACACCACCACGTTGTTCCAAGAAGTCAAGGAGTAGAGGGTGGGCCACTGCCTTGACAAATACCTTGTTCCAATCGTGGTGGGAGGTTCTGCCAAAGAAAACCTTCTTGATAGCCTCAGAGCTAGGCTTAGCACCATCCCACTTGCCCTCAGAAATGAGGGCATCAATCTTGGCTTGGGCAGCATCAACCGCCCGCCAGCGCTGATAGGCATTATGAATGCCCCCTTTGTCACTACCCCTGGGGGTGTGAGCGTAAGGGACCTTCAAACGCTCAGCGATATAGCGCTGGGCTGAGTTGGGAGCGAAGGCCTCATAGCCTTGAGTTTCTGTGACCTCGTCTGAGGCAACAGAGCGGACAGCGCTGGTGATAGCAGGAGTAACACTCCTGCTAATGGCAGCAGCACTGCCCGGTACGCTGGCAAGGGAGCCAGAGGTAAAGCGGGTAGCTTCCTGCAAAATAATATAAATTATTAATAAAGATTAAGAAACTGAAAAACTTACAGCGAGGATGGTCAAACAAGAGTCAGCATCCCACTCCAGGTCATCAATACACTCAACAGCTAAGTTGAATGTCCCCTTCAAGTCCCACATCTCACTCTCCAATACGGAAATCCGACAATCTGAAATATGTAAGTTAAATGAAATTGAAATAATATGAAAGCTTACACTTCAATTCGTCAAAGCGAAGTGCAGCTTCATTGAGTACAGCACCCAAATTGGTTGCCTTGGTGACTCGAATTGAGTAGGCGGGCTTGGTAGCATCACGCGAAGTGAAAACCACAAGTTTGCCTCTGTGGACTGTAGCCACAGGAGCTGCCATGCCAATATCACCTAATTCAAATTAATTAGTAAATCTGAATTGAAGCATATGAGTAAAAATACCGAGGTCAGCCATATTTGGTGCATTCCCAATGGCCTTACCACGTGCAAATCCACCAACAATTCGAGAGGCCCCTTGAAGATCTTCAGGTGACGATGGCGAAGGCGGAGTGTCGGTAGTGGTAGCAAGAGTGGTTACTTGTGCTACGGAACAGCGAGATGCCTTGACATCACGGGTGGGAGAAATAGGGGACGTGATAGGTCGCTTTACGCCTACCTTAGGTGGTGTGAAAGGCGTATCCACCACCATAGCCTCACCCTCACCCTCACCCTCACCTGCATCTTCACCCATGCCCTCACCCTCGCCCTTGCCTTCACCTTCACCCTCGCCTTCATCTGCGCCCTCACCTTCACCTTCACCTTCACCCTCGCCCTCACCCTCGCCCTCACCCTCACCTGCATCTTCACCCATGCCCTCGCCCTCGCCTTCACCTTCACCTTCACCTTCACCTTCACCCTCGCCTTCATCTTCGCCCTCACCCTCACCCTCACCCTCACCTTCACCCTCGCCATCATCCTCACCCTCCTCACCCTCACCCTCGTCGTCATCATTATCGTCACCCTCACCCTCACCCTCACCCTCATCTGACTCTTCAACTCGGACTCGAGACATGCGTGAGGAACCAGAAGAAACATTCTTCGGGGCGGACAATCGGCGCCGAGGAGGAGGAGCAATTGAAGCCCCACTCTTTTCAAGCACATTCTCAGTACTGTCAGGGTCTCAATACTCAAGTATATTCATATTCAACAAGCTACGTACAAGGTTAGTTTGGTAGTTATACTGGCCTCAGTATCCTGAACAGCAGATGCCTTACTCCTACTCTCAAGTTAGACCTTTGTTACTAATTAAAAAGAGTGGAACTCTTCACCTGGTGCTGCCGCGTCGGCTGGCAGGCTTGCTATATTGGTGTGTGAGCAAGGCAGCGTGGTGTTGTGGCGGCGTTGCAGTGTCGTCATGCGTGGTGGACAGGGAGAGGCAAGGGAGGCAGCGTGGCAGCATCATCATGCATGGTGTGGGAGTGGGCATGGCAGCGTGGTGGCGTTGCGGCGTTGTCGTGCGTGGTGGACAGAGAGGTGATAGGGGTGGCGGGGTGGCGGCGTTGTTGTCGTGATGGTGGCGGCATTGTTGTGGTGGTGGTGATGGCCAGACAGTGCGGGGAGCAGGGAGGTGTGGCGGTGGTGGTGGTGGTGGCAGTGTCGTCGTCACCGTTGTGGCGGTGGCGGCGTCAGTCGTTGTCGTTGTTGTGGCCAGACAGTGCATGGTGGTGGTGGTGGCCAGACAGCGTGGGGGAGAAGGGAGGAGTGGTGGTGGCAGCAGCGTCGTCGTGTCATCGTGGCCAGGTGGTTGCATCATTGTCATGGCGGTGGCGGCGTCGTCGTTGTTGTTGTGGCCAAACAGCGTGGGGGAGAAGGGTGGAGTGGTGGTGGTGGCAGCGGCGTCGTCGTCGTCGTCGTGTCGTCGTTGTTGTGGCCAAACAGCGTGGGGGAGAAGGGTGGAGTGGTGGTGGCAGCAGCATCGTCGTCGTCGTTGTGGCCAGACGGCGCGTGGTGGTGGCAGCGGCGTCGTCGTCGTGTCATCGTCGTTGTGGCCAGACAGCACAGGGGAGAAGGGTGGAGTGGTGGTGGTGGCAATGGCGTTGTTGTCGTCGTGGTAGCCAGAGAGCGCGGGGGACAAGAAATGGGGGAGCGGGAATATCAGTAAATGGAAGAAGGCAGCAGGTGATACACGCACCTTTTCCCCAGCTCGTCCACTTCCTTTTTATCCGTTGCTTTGGTGGTTTTGCGTGCGGGTTTTGTCGACTTGGTTTTCACGGCGACGCTGGGAGCCTTCTTGCTTTGGCTGCGTGTCATTGGGGGTCTTTGATCTTGGCTTCGTCGCTGCATGTTGTCGGCGTTGTCGTCGCTGTTGTGCATGCTCGGGGGCGTTATCGATGGTGCTGGTAGTGAGAAAGAAAGAGACGTGGCAGTGAATCAACCACCTGCCATTTCTGGACTCCGGCGCTTATTTCGGCGATGGGCGGTGTGATTAGATAAACATGAGATAGCGATTAGATAACGATTAGATAAGACAATTGTGAGATATCATATTATATAAATGTATCATACCAGTCAGTGCCATTATGGCCCAGTGGTAATTTGCGAAGCTGTAGCGCTTATTGGGCGCTTAACTATGCACAGCGTCGCGGGTTCAATTCCTTCTGATGTTTTTTTTTATTTCAATTTATAACTGATATTATTGATTATTGATTAATATAGTCATTATGCTTGTTCAGGTATTGTTCACCTGAACACCAGGTGAAATTCAGGTGAACATATGAACATCATCTGGTGTTCAGGTGAATTTCAGATGAACATATGAACACCACCTGAACATCAGGTGAATTTCACCTGATCATTTTCATCTGAATTCACCTACTGTTCAGGTGAACAGTTCATATGACATGAACGTCACCCGAACATCAGGTGAACAATAGCTGAACAGTAAAATAGAATATTTAGTGAAATTTATTCAGCTAGTGTTCGGACTCTGTTTGGGTGTTGTTCGAGTGTTGTTCGGGTGTCGTTCGGCCATTCAGGTGAACTTCACCCGAACATGTGGGAGAGCGCGACGTGCTCTAGACGGGGCACATCCAGCCCTTTGCAAAGTTAGAGTCAGGGAGGAGCCCATGTTCTTCAATGTCATTGAACGCGGCTGTCATCATGCTTAGGATGTTCTCATTTTGTGCGTTGTCATGGGCTTCGTGTGCTATTAGTTTTTTCCACAGCTCATATGTTGCTCCGTCTAGGCCTGCTGCCTTGTGGTTGCTCGACATCTTCAGCGCCTCTTTTACTTCCTCTTTCGTGATTGGTTGGTTCATCATTTCTCGTTCATCGGCGTTGGGTTCAGCTTGGATCCCGCGGAGAAGGTTCCTTGTTTCTCTTATCCTTGTTATTTCGTCTCTGGACTCTCGCCCATCGTTTTGTAGGTCGTTGTGGTAGTTTCTTGCCAGGTCTGCCATTTTCCTCGAGTTCTTCTCGTACTCGGGTGTCTGCCCGTTCTGGGTCGCTTTCTTTAACATGTACATCACGTCTCTCGGTTTGATCTGGCGGTTTGTTTGGATCCATGACCGTGTCATTTTCTCCCCTTCGAGCCTGTCCATTATGTGGACTCTCTTCCTGGCTTTAATGTGTCTCCTTCTTTCCATGGTCGTGAGTTCTCTCGTCTTGTCTATTATCTTTTTCATTGTCTCACTGTTTTGTTCTTTTTTGGCTAGGTCGCTGAGGTCGTCTTGGAGTTGTCCTATTTTCTGCTTAATCTGCGGTACGAGGGCCTTATCTCTTGCCCTGGCTGTCGCTAATATTTCGTTTTTGTATTTTGCGTATAGTTCTTGGGGGTTTGTATCATTCGTTCTCTCGGTACCCCTGGTGGCGGCAGTGTCTGCCCATTTCTGGGCTATTTTGGACGCATCGTCGAGGAATTTCTTATCGCTTAGCACTCGTTCCGGCACTGTCCATCGGTCTCTACCGATTTCGGGTGCACCTTCGGTAGATACACGGACAGATACCATCCAGTGGTCTGCGCTGTTGAGGCCTGACGGTTTCATTTCCCATTCTCTCGCTTTCTCCAGTACTTTGTTTGTCACGTATATTCTGTCAATTCGCGACATTGCAGGGGTGTCGTTCTCCCTTATCCTTGTCTGCGTGAACGTAAATCTTGCGCTGTCTGGGTAGGTTGCCCTCCAGCCGTCGCGTAGTCTCAGTTCGAGCTTGAGCCTGTCAAGGGCTTCAGTCGCAGCGTTTCTTTCTAGCCTAGCCGGCATTCTGTCCAGTGCCTCCTCAACTACGTTGAAATCTCCTACCATCAGGTCTGGCCGTCGTTCGTTGGGCTTGCTCTCGAAGTATGCTTTTATTTGGTTCCAGAACTCTGCATTTTCTGCCACGCTGTTGGGGGCGTAGATGCCCAGTATAGAGAGTTTCTTTCCTCCGTGTATTTGGGCTTTCACCAGGAGTGCTCTTCCCGGGATTATCTCTACGCATTTGGCGTGGTCTGCGTTGAACTCCCCTCTGTTCAGCACTGCTGCTATGCCAGCTCGTTGTGTCGGTTTGGTGGGGTCGGCTGAGGCTGTTATTCTAAGCCGTCGCCCGAACAGGTCTTGGATTGTTCGCTCCCTCTCGTTGTCCATATGTGTTTCTTGCAGGAACATGATTCCATACTTATTTTCCCTCATTATTTGGTTAATTTTCAGCCATTTGGACATTGGGCCGCCCTCCTCTTGCAGGGTCGAGTATCCTTTCATGTTAAAGGATGCAACTTTAATCGTCGCTCGGTTATTTCTCCCTTTTTTCCCCCTTTTCGGCGTTGTTCCCGCATTTCCTCTAGCTGCGGTTGGGGGGGCGTTACGCGTTCGCCTATTATCGCTGGTGGGCCCTTCGTCTTGGGCTGGATTCGAGTTCGCGGCATGCTGGCTCGATCCTGTATGACCCGGCATGGGTGTGTGTGGAGCGGCTTGCTCTTCTGAATCGCTGTTGCCTGGTGTGCTTCTCCGCCCTGCTTCCCTGGGGTTGCGGCCGGCTACGTTGCTGCTTTCCCCTCTGCTAGTGCGGTTCATAATGCCTGTGGCTGCTTGCGCATATGACATGTGGTTGTTCGTAGCAGGTTTGAGGCGACCAGGGGGGTCTGCTAGCCCCTCTGGCCTTTAGGGGTGGTGGTACTTTTCCCTGTATTCGGGTACAGGTACTTCGTATTTTCCTTCGGTGATTTGGTTCACCCGGCCCCCCCCTCGGCCTTTACCTGGTTGTGGCTTACCTGTCCGGTTTCCCGTCAGTAAATTCAGCCCTCAACCTTCACTTATGCGCTGCCTGTCTGTCTTTATTGTGCGGTCCCGAAACTGCGCAGCACTTTTGATAATATTAGGTCTTTTCTAGATTAGCTACGTGTATGTCCTGGCTGCCTGTCCTCTGGCCTCCGGCGGTTCTTCTTCCCCTTTTTACCTATTCCTGTAGGTTTCGTCTTTCGTTTGCCTGCGTCGGGCCTGTAGGGCGGCTCAGGCCTCACGAATTCCTCGGCGTCCGGTGTTGGTCCCTTCCAGTCTTTCAGTTTGGGGAAGGGGCAGCTTTCGCTGCTGTGGGTCTCAGCTTTGCACCATACACATCCGACTGTTTCTGTCGTCGATGAGAGCGATTTCATGTCGTCGAGTTCGAAGGTGATCCGTCGTATCGTTTTGAGCCACATGCGATGATCTTTGTGGTTATCATGTATGGGTCTCCCAGCTAGTTGCCATATGGGTGAGTTCTCGCCCCGTTCGTTCTTTCGCTGGATGAGCGTTAGGCTTAGTGATGATAGGGCGATGATTTTTCTCTCTTGCACTGAGCCGCCTACTCCTTTTGTTGCTAGCGCTTTGTCTATTTCGCGGGTTACGTAGGCGTCCTCGAAGAGGGTGTTGATGATCGCCTCCAGTGCACTCCTCATTTCGTTGGGGTTGTCCGCTATGCTTCCTCCCGCGAAGTTTGCTATCACCCAGGACGTTGGCGCGTCGTTGGGGACTGCTACTGCGTTGAACGCGTGTTTTTTGCCGTCGATTTGGAAGGCGAATGTCTGCCGCCGTTCGAGGAGGCGTTTCAGCTCTGGCGGGATGTTTGTAGCCACATAGGCGAAGGGCATGGCGAACTGCGCCCTCGTAGGTGGGGTGAACTGGTGGGATGGGGGGACCACTACGATTTGGCTCGTGCCAGCCCCTCTGAGGCTCTGGAGGAACGCGGTCACTTGTCCTGGGTAGTTGGGGTTCTCCCTGGTGAACCTGTTGCCTGCGCCGAAGGGGATTATTAGCATCGTTATGCCCTTCGTCTGCTCCAGCCTTCTCTTCAGACCCTCCCTCATGTTTCCTATCATTGTGGAGTTCTTGTGTGCGACTCTGGGGAGGGGCGCAGTCGTGAAGGGGATCGTTGTAGCGGTGGTTTGGGTGTCTTCTGGTATTTGGCCCCAGTGCGGGTTGGGGGCTACGAGTTCGGGGGGGAGGGGGGTGCTGGTGCATCCCCGGAGCCTCGCTTCTACCCTTTTCGTTGGGAAGCCGTCGTGGCCTGGTTCCACGTTTACGATTTCGATGTGTCGTGTTGCGGCTATGCTTTGGTATGTTTCTGGGCCGAGGCAGTCGAAATTTGGCGGGGCGTATGGTCTGTACTTTGCTCTGGGCTTGGGGAGCTTCTTGGTCATCCTCTTCCCGTTTGCGTAGAGGTCTATCGGGTCGTCTACTTGCATGCGCATCCTTTTGGCTTCAGGGACCTTCCGTTTGGGTAGGTCGCCATTGGGCATTTCTATCCGTCGCGGGATCGGTTCGTCGTCTCTAGTCCTTTTCGCTCTCTTCATCGTTGCTGGACGTTGACTGTTACGCTACTCGGGGGGTGGCTGGCTGTGTCGGTACCTGTGTGTTTTATTCTCATTTAATGGTGTCTTTTTTATTTTTATTTTGTGGCGGGTTTGGCTTCCGCGGTCTGGGCCCTATGTTTTTGGGGAGCTATGTTCGCTAGTCTAGGACGTAGTATATTGGCGGCTAGGGTTTTTGCTCGATCAGGGGGGGTGGGTCTGAGTGGGTCACGCAATGTTACGGTCTCGGATTGTGTCTGTAGTTCCATGCGGTTCTATCGTAACGAGTAAGTGACTAGTACGGACGGGCGCGAGAAGAGTTAGAGGTGCTGCCTCTGGTAGTTCTACTCCCTCCCCGGCTACCTCGTGGGTTTCCTCATTCCCTGGTTCTGTCTCTCGCCGCTGCCTCCTCCTTGGCTCTGGCTCGTTCAGCTCTTACTTCTCTGGGTATGGGGCCTTTCCAGTCGGCTACTAGCGGGAAGGGGCACTGTTCTTCGGGGTGAATCTCGCTCTTGCAGAATGCGCACGGGTCGTAGGGTTTGAGGTTTTTGCTCCGGATGAACATTTCGTCGATCTCATCAATAATGTAGCGCCGGGATGTGATGATTCTCAGCCACTCCTTGAACTCCAGCCCGTTGTTCGCGATAGGGTCTGCGAAGAGTTGCCATATGGTTATCTCCTTCTTTTCTCTGTTCGTTACGCGCATGCTATGGATTTCAAAGCTCTTGAGCGTGTCCTGCACGCGTTCGTCAATCGACCTGGAGTTTTCCACCTTCGCAAGACATGCGTCGACGTGGTTCCTGAAGTCGGTGTCCTTCGCAAGGGCTGAGGTGATGGTTGTTAGGCCCTCTTGGATGGCCTCGGGGTCGTCGGATACTGCTCTGCCGACAATGTCTGTTATGAACCAGGGTCTGACGTTGGCATCGAAACGGAGGGCGGAGAAAGCTATTTTCCTTCCCTCAGTTTGGAACGCGAAGGTTTGGTACCACAGTAGGTACGCCCGGAGTTCGGGCGATCCGTGGTGAAGCAGCAGGATGTGGGGCTTGGCGAACTCCCCCCTCTTGTCTGTGTCTCTCTTCGGTGGGTCGACTACGCGAATCCTCTCGTTCCCTGCGATGGTGAGCCCCCGGAGAAAGTCTTTGATGTCGCTCGTGAGGTTGGGGTTCTCTTCCTTGATTTTGTTTCCGCCTCCATATACGAGGAGGGCTAGGTACTTGTCGGGGTTCGCTCTGACGGCGCCGGCTGTCGTCTCCATTATTTCAGCGAGGAGGCTGTCCAGGGACTTCACGACCCTCGGGTAGGTGGCTTTGGTGTACGCTATTCGGGATTGTGTTGGTTCGAGGGGGGATAGGCCCCTGCGCGTTGTCTGGGCGTGGGGGTTGTTTGGCTGGTATTCGTTCGTTAGGTGGGCGGTGGGTTGGGCGCCTTGGTGGGGGGGGGGCGGGGGTTGCTCGTTGGGTTGGTTGTGCGGGGGTCGCCCTGGCTTTCGCCTTCGTGGGCTCCCCCTTCGTCATCGAGCTCCCCATCTTCCCTTTCGAGGGCATTGGGACGCTTTCTTTTGGTGGTTTTCGCGGACGTGGCGGCTGCGTTGGGGGGGGCATCTAGTATCATCGTTCCTGCTGGCCCGGCCAGGTTTGTGTCCATGGCTGTGGAGGTGTTCGTCATGTTGTCGTTCGTAGTAGTGTGTGGTGGGGGTTTTCTTTGGGGGGTTTTCCTTTTTTCTTTTTTTTGCCAGGGGGTTTTATTTCGTGGCTACCCTGAGTTTGGCTTAGGCGGCCTGGCCTCCTCTCTTCCTCGTGTTGCGTATGCCTCGCCGTTGAGGTCTGCGGAGTGTTCGTTTGGTTCAGCTAGCTGTGTGGGGGGGCACCTGTGGGTCTTCCTTGTGTTGGTTTGGCTGCGGTTGTGGTGTTATTCTTAGTTTTGGGTTTGGGTGTTCCCTTGTACGACCCGACTGGTTGTGTTGTCTTTGCAGCGTTCTGCATTGTTTGCCCGTCCTGTAGCTGGGCAGCTGCCTTGCGCTCGCGGTGCGTCGTGGCCTGCTGTTGTATCGCTGGTTTTCCCTCGGGGTCGGCGCCCCTCGGTGGCCCCGCTCATCTCGTACGAGCGGTTCCTGCCTCCCGATGGTCGCTCCATCGGTTGGGGCCTCACGGCATTTTTGAGAAACCCCTGCTGTGTTCAGCCAGGGGACGTCCTGTTAGTTCTCGTCGCTGTGAGGCGACGATTAATCCCTTGCGCCACGGAAAGGCCAGGACGCACTCCACCACGTGGTGGTTGCAGTGCAAGGGATACGAGTTGTTACTTGAGGTCAGATTGATGGTCAGGAAGGGAGACCATATGTCCTGCACGTACAGTCAACTAAAGCGGGCGGATTAGTCAATCAGCAGCAAACGAACATAGTGGAGACACACTGTCTAGCGTGAGTTCTTGATAAACTCGCAGGAATCCACGATGGAAAATCCCAAGGTTCTCCATGACGCCGTTCAATCCTCAAGCAGTCGAGATTAGGACACACAAAGGTGTCTGGTTCGAGCATTGGGTGGAATATATCCAGTAACTGGAGAGTCCGAAGAGCTTCCAGACGTATGGTAGATGGTCTGAGTGCCTTCGCGCCAGTATCTGTTATAAGGATCTTCTTGAGCGATAGTTCCTCGAGTGCGATAGGGAGCATGCTGAGAAGGTCAGAGGAATCCTAAATGCCCAACCATGTAAGCTCAGTTTGCGAAGGCGAGGGGCGGCAAGCATCGACCTGATCCCTGCGGCAAGCGGTGCTGGGGTCATCTCCAAGTTTACAGTCCCCTCCCCAATGTACAAGTCGCGCAAGTTCTTGAACCGACGGCAACACTCTTGGGACGACTCCGGAATGGCGTAGCAAACATCGTCCCAACTGAGGTGAACTTCGCGGATATATTCACTGAGGTGGGGTGGGCTTCAAAGTGGGGCTAGGAGAGCCGAGCATCGGCGTTCTGGCAGGACAAAGAGAGCGTACGGAATACATGCGGTCGGCAGATGGTGCTCCATGTACGAGACACCAGAGAGCCAGCAGTGAGAGTCGAGAAGGCCACGTCAAATATCTACAGCGAGGTGACAGAAAGGGAGTATAGAAAAACACATAATCCAACAGTTGGAATTCCGAAAGGAGTGTACGTGATTGGAGCGCGTTTTCGCGCTCAATCGCGCCGAACGGCCGCATCGCATCGACGATGCGAGTTAACCACGACAGTGTAGTCTGACTGCTAAGATCGACGGTGTCTGTAGCGGCATCGAAGCCAGTCTCAGCGCAATTCGAGGATTCGGGCCTCTTCATAAGCAGACCCTCCGATGAAAAGGATCCTTGACTACAGATTTCGATCTGGAGAGTCATTTCGATTTGGACAATCCCAGCGTATATCTCGGACACGGGTAAGCTCTTGATTATCTAGAGACGTCTCAAAAGTAGTACGTACAGACAAACGAAAGTCAATTTACTCACGGCCGCATTGGCCAGAGAAACCTTGTTTCGCTCTCCTTCAACCGCTCACAGACGCGGGTAATCTGTTCATCGTCCACATTCGCCACCGAGAACCTTATCCATTTCCCCGCATCTACAACCTCCCCCACCTCCGAGTTGGAGAAGAACCTGTCAGGGAGCGACACCACACCCATCTCCTCTGCCAATCGCTGACACACGGCATCCGATTTCACGCCATCAAACGGATGTCTGACGAAAGCGTAATACCCTCCCTGTGAACCGATGAACCACGTAGAGGGCAGCGACCTCCGAAACAAGTCATGTCGAGCGGCTATAGCGAGTGAATTGGTTCGTATAGAGGGTCGGAGAGCGGGGAGGAGATCGTTTGTGGCCAGCGCGATTTGGGGGACTCGAGGCGGACATATCTGGAGACAGTCTAACGCCGTCTCAGCGTGTTTGAGGAAGGCTGGGATGGCTGCGATGCTCCCGAGGCGGAAGCCGGGGATGGCGTACGACTTGGAAAAGGAGAATAGATGAACAAGGTAGTCCCTCCACGGTGGCATCGACGGTGCCGCGAAAAGACCATGCGGTGACGAGTCGAGGATGAAGTCGCGGTACGTTTCATCGAGAATCAGAGCGAGATTATGGGAATGGGCCAGTTTAGCGAATGAGGCGAGCAAGGCTGGGGGATAGATAGCTCCTGTCTAAGCGATAGAGTAAGACTCAGGGGGTGTCGACGGGAAACCGGAAGTACAAACGAACCGGGTTGTTTGGAGACACCAGCGCTATGGCCTTGGTCTTCGGGGTAATCAACTTAGCGCATTCTTCCACAGAAGGCAGAAAACCCTCTGCAGCGTTTGTGGGTAGCGAAACGGTCTGTACGCCCAATAAATCCAAGGTCATCCTGCATCGAGATTAGCCGGGTTTCTCTTTGGTCTCACATGAGAACCGTACTGGTGGTTGAAGTACCTGAGGTGAAAAGTTAGTGATCGTCCATGGATACAGGAAGGAAATTCACCAAGGTGTTGGAAGGATGACTTCGTCGCCAGCATCAGCCAAGCTCATCACCGCAGCTACAAAGGCTAGGTTACAGCCTGCTGTCAATGCGATGTCACCTGCTACAATCTCAGTTCCTTCCCCATAGACAATCTCCATATCCTTAGCCAGGAGACGCCTCAAAGGCACGTCCCCAAGCACGCTAGAGTATCGCGAACTTGAAGGCTGCAACGCTGCAAGACTCAACGCATCCAGTAGGTCCTTCGATGGCGGATATCCAGGACTTCCTTGGGCCATATCTAAAAGTGGACGTTCGATGGTTGGGACATACTTTGCAGCCCAGGCGTATGCTTGAGGAATTCTGGTGCGATGGTTGGGCACACGGGAGATGTTGAAGGGTTGAGGTACTCACGGAGGGGCAAAGGTCTTCAGTACGCCTCGACTCAACTTGAATGGCACGAACATTGTGCAAGGACATTGTGCAACAGATTCGAGGCTTCGGAATCGAACGACCGTCGTCGCGTCACGTTGACCCTGAGTTCTGTCATGTGATGTCCGAAAACCTAGTGGCGCGACGCGTAGTATTTACCTTTACCACCCAGAATAATATCTCCAAGCAGGCGATAGTTCTAGATAGACTATAATGCTGCCCCACGTTATCAGACCTATGTGGAATCAGACATTCTACGTTGTCTCACGGCCTAAGGACAGATTCGGGACATATTTTGTATATCATCTATGTACGTAGAAATGATGTCCCAGAATGTACTAGCAACGAATCATAGTATAGATATGTGCGGCCGATAAACGAAAGTACTTTTCTAACAACATAGTGTGCGCAGGTCCATGAAGTAAAGTCCGTGATTTGATTGAAAGTGAAAAACATCAATCCGTGATCCAACCGTGATCCGCGAGCGGAAAGGATTTAAGCCAGAGTCCGAGTAGATTCGTCTGCACTCTTCTCGCGCATAACGTACGAGGAGCCATGATTTGTCGGTAGGAGGAGACCTGGGTGAGCGATGTTGATAGCTACCATAGCAAATATGACCATCATTCCGTCAAGTACATCTGAATTATGATTAAAATTCAACGACGGAAGGCAGGGAGTGGGCGAGACCGCTACGTACTGAAGTACACCTCCGTGGTGATGATTCGGCCATCCCAACCGTCGGACAACTCAATTGTTCGGTAGACAGCTCTAAACCCCGGAATAAGACGGAGTCAGTCAGTCAGTCAAAGATGTCTATTGGCGGCTGACGCACCGGATAAATAGGACCAGTGTACTAAAGACTAGGGCGCTGCTCATCAACTTGAGACGCCCGTCAAGTACTCCCCGTGTGGCCTCCTGTTCGCCCAGGATGGGTTTAGCGACCGAGCGTATGGGGCGGTCCCACAGGTATCGCATGAAGAATTCAAGTGCGAGGACAACGTAGAAGGCAATGGCGACTGTTTCCATACATTGTATTTAATGCGACTGTCACGGATATCGAAGGGACGAAAGCTTACTCATTTGAAATATGATACCGCCGAGCATTGTGTTGCCGCCCTACATACAGCATCTGATGAGCATGTGGAGGGTGGCACCAGCGTGTCGGAAACGACTCACCGGTGTGGGATCTTCGTTGTTGTCTGAGGCGACGGCGGCCATGCCTCCTCCAACACCCTGGATGACGAGCGAGATGATATCCTGGTGCGAGACTACGTGTTAGAGGAGAGATCCAACGGCTCAAGATAAAATGCACATACACAACAAAGGAATACGATGGTGTCTGTACGCAGGAGTGTCAGAATAACGTGGATGCTCGCGACTGAGCGAACTTACACCACTTAGGGCTCAACCGACTGTACACGGGTCCAAGCCGCGTGATAATTCTTCCGAGGATGATGAAGTTCGCGGCTACCAGCGGTGTAGGAGCGAGAATTGTAGCGGTAATCCTGGTGGGTCACCGATGAGCGAGACCCAATCAAAGAGAATATGGGTGCAGGACGTACTGAATTTGGAACGCGTCTGAGTTGCCAACGTTGTAGCTCGACCAGAGACGGCCGCTCCAGCCGAGGATTTCGACTGCACCAGCTAGGCACGCTGTTGGGAACAACCACCACGTTCGAAATATGCTGGCCTGCGCTGTATGGGCGACTAGACATCATAATAATAATTCCGATGGTTAGCTCGTGACTATGACTCCTCGACGTGATATTGGGACTCACGGGTGGACAGCGAGAAGAGCACGATGAAAATGATGGCAACATATCTCGTCGGAGTGTATCCATACGGCGAGTTTAGTTCTTCGTCGGCGCGTGGTAGGAGGGTTGTGACGAAATCCATGATGGTGGAGAAGAAGTGTGGAGAGAACGGCTGGGTTGTGTCAGCAACGTTGTTCCCCTTAAAATATAGTTTCCTCCGTGCTGCGGAAATACTTGCACCCTGTCTGGACATCCCGACGGGGTACGGTTGTACGGTTGCAGACAGGCAAAGTCAAGGCAAAGCTATCCGCAGTCACCGCATCGCCACCAAGTCGTTGATCATCCCAATGCACGTTTGAACGTTAATCGTAGCTCCTACACAACACTCTGATTAGATCTTTGTCGAAAATTTGTGCCCCTATACATCTACATTGCTTATACATTACCATTTAAATTGGGGACAAAGCAACGTCTCTACCATTCTTGTAGCCTTGGTCGACGATGTTCTAGGTCAGATTGACCCTTCCTTGATAGATAAGGCTATCGGAGAGTTTCTACATATATGAGTGGTGGAATGAAGATAGTAGAGGTGCCGACTGATGATGGAATCAGGTACGAAATTACGCGCTTGGGCTTGGCGCCTCCATCGATTGCTCTTTCGTTCCGTAACTACCGCAGTTTGGACATACACTTTCCTCTTTGTTGGATGTTTCACAAGTCACAGACTCACAGACCAGTGCGGCTGCGCCTGGCTAGAACTTAAAGATGAGGATATTGCGACGGGATATAGGGTAATACAAGTCCTCCCTCGGCTACCAGTTACGAGACTTGGCGGGGAGGTAATCTTACATCTCACTCCAAAATACTTGAAACCGAATCCTACTTGCATAGCTAGAGGTACTTAGTTAGTCCAAATGGCTAGAACCAGCAAATCTCAGCTGCCCTTAGAGGACCGAGCATGCGTGGAGATGCGACAGACAAATAGTAATAGCAACTGCGGTTGGGCGCGACGCTGAAGCGTGTATGATATCCGCAGTTTCGATAGTGGGCGCTCTAGCCGGCTAACATACTCTGAACAACAGCTTTTGGAAAGGTCAGGCACGCGACTATTCCCATCCGTCGTACATACCAGCAGCAGTATTGTGGGGTAAATACCTATCCAAGTCAATGCATCACAGCTCACCTGGTTCATTTATCTAACGATGACCGAGCCAATGTCCAACGTCCCTCCGACCCGCGCGGGGGTGATGATACCAATCCCGTCCTACCCAATAGAACTGAGCCTCGACCTCGAGCTACAATTGTTGACGGTCGTCGAAACGAGGTATATACTGGGATTGTACAATCAGGGAAAATTCCGTTGTTTCATCTTTTCAACTCTCGTGGCGAATACCACCTCGGGATTGAAAGGGCCAATGGAATTCTGGAAATACCGGATACGTCGGAATGTGGGTGGGATGAAAGGCACATGTCGTCGCGCTGAGTTCTGTACTTACGTACGAGCGCGAAGGATTGCACAAGGGATGTGCATGAGTCAACGCAAACGGTCGCAGTAAGTAGCTGTGATTGAACCGACCTGTGGTGTAAACCGATAGTCGATTGGGTGGAACGTCCGTCAACTGCGCGGTGGATGCGATACGCCGTCGATGGCAACCGTGCTTGCTTGAATGTTAAGGGTGTTCACCGGGCACGAGGGGCTGCGAACTGGGCTTACTTACAGGCGAGCCCAATGACTCTACGAGGGAACGTGCGAGTACAGGATGCGGGGCTAGTCGTGCAAACAGCTGCATCGCAGTTCATGAAATTGGGAACTGAGAGTCGATCCCGGCAAACCACTGTCAACTGCGCCGTGGCTACGGTCGCGGTTGCGACGCACCGTCGATGGCGACCGTGGTCGATTGAGTGCTGAGGCCTCACCATCTGGGGTGTTCATAATACGCAGTGCACGGGGAGCCGGGGAGCTTAGCCTCCACCCAGCACCCACACCCAGCATCCATCTACCCCCTGCACTTCTGGCGTAGCTGACGGTTTGGGGCGCGGGGCTCTGCGGTGCAGTAGTGAGTAAAACTCCTGATTTTTTACCAACGAAAGGACTCACGGAAGACTACAGGAAATAATACAAAAGAGGCCCGTTCCACATCTGTATCGAATGTCTGTTGGGAGCTGCAAGACCACTCGTTGATACTGTCTGTTAATATTAGAGGATGACGAAGACCCAAGAAAAGTACACAAGACAACGAAAACAGGATGGAATAGTGGATTACAAAGGATAAAATACAGCAACAACAGTCCGAACCAGAATCAACAAAGAGAAACTTGAGGGGAAACGACGGGACGTTACTTCTTCGCTTTCTTCTTGCTCCCCGACTCTGCATCGCCCTATACCGACGCACACGCGTTATCAGTGGCTCTACGTCTGGCAAGCAGCGAGACGGGGAAATACTCACCTTCCTCTTGACACCCCCGGTCTTCCCTTTTTCTGCGCCCGACTTTTTATCATCGACCTTCCCCTTCCCCTTCCCTAGAAGACGTGGGAATGTACAATGTACATTGTCAGCCGTCAGGAAAGCGGAGCTATCAGTGTAGCACGTACCTTTACTAGCTGAGGCAGCGGGTTCTTTCGGTTTTGGCTTGACGGTGAAGAAGCCATCCAGTCGGCCCTGCTGCTTCGTGTTCATGAACTTCGCGAGCTTGTCGGCGCCTTTGCGCACGCGGTCTTCACTGTAGAACCAGCAATCAGGAATCCATACAACGGTGATTAGAGGAGAGCATATCGATAAAGAGGAAATCCGGGAATGATAAAAAATCTCACTTGAACCCTTTGTCCTTGACGAGGAACTGGACCAATCCGTCTACGTCGGGGGCTTTCCACTCTAACTACAAAGCAAGCGAAAGTGAGAGTCAGCGTCGGACCAGCAGTAAACGGGAGGGGCTCACCTCGACCTTGTCAGCCGATATGACATCCGGTTTCTCAAACATCTTCTTCGCTTCTTCCCAAGGCCACTCCTCAGGAATAGTGATACCTGCTTTGCCTTTGCCTTTCCCCTTCTTGCTCCCCTTCGCCTCGTCTCCGTTCTTTTTACCAGAAGGCTTTGATTTCTTGGATGTCTTTGCTTTCGATTTCGCGTCGCTGGCGATAACTTTTGATTTGCCCTTGGGCTTCTCACTAGGTGCGTCTTCGTCTTCGCTATCTTTGTTCACATCCTTGTCTTCAGCAGCCATATCGACATCGGCGGCGCCATCAGATGTTGGTGGCAAATCGAAGTCAGAGGTGGGAGGCACATCGTCCCCCAGACCCACGTCTTCGTCGTCAGAGTTTTTGTCTTCTTCAACACCGGACTTCTCATCGTCTTCAGATTCGGGGTCAGAGGGCTCCTCCACGGCTAACGCTTCCCGCTCGGCTTGCCTAAGAGACGTCGAACCCTGTTAGCGAGACAGCAGGGATGGAACAAATAGCTAACTTTTCTCTCAGGTGTTTGACAATCTTCTTGAGGCTGCCGTGCTCGCGGAGGAGCTTCAGCGCTGTCGTAGGGCCGACTCCTTTGATGGGCTCAAGATAGTCACATCCGAGTAATATGCAGAGATCAATGAACTAGCATGATCGTAACCCAAGTGTCAGTCAAGACCAATAGTATAGTAATGGAGAAAACACTTACGGTGCTCATGTCCATGTCCAGACCTTCCAGCGCCTTCTGCAAGTTGACTTCGACAATGGGGGCTTTCTTGGCTTCCGAAAACGTCAAGTGTCGCATGAGGATGGGTGACCCAAAGGTCAGTGTGTCCATATCCTCTGACCCAGCGGCGTACACCTGAGTTCGCGTTGATATATCATTCAGAAAGGAGTTCAAGAGAGCAGACTCACCTTCCCACCTCTGGCAAGCTCAGCGCACTGCGCCTCTGCCTCGCTCGGTGCAACAACATATGGTATGCCCATCAACTTCAACAGGCGCTGGCACTCGGCATTGTGCTGGGGGGTAACCTTCACTGTTCTCCGCGTAAACCTCGAGATATCCTCAGCGGTCCCAACCTCCTTCGCCTCCTCTCCTCCTTCTACCGCTTCCTTTCTTCTTTCGCCCCTCTCCTTCAACACGGCCCTTTTCATATCTGGCGGTCGTCCATCGAAGACATAGACTACTTTAATGCCATTTTCGACCATCCGTATAGTACGATAGAAGAGACCCATTAGGTGAGAAGTCTCTTCCCCATTGTCGTTGGTGAGCATTTCACCCGTGGCCTGTCGGACCGCAATGAGAAATTGGTAGATAGACATGGACGCATCGATGGCGACACGTCGGTTGAAGAGCGTGGCTATCGCATGGGATGTGAGTGCATCGGGTGCATGAGTGCTGAGCAGCGGCGTTAGTCCTTTGATCCCCATCGTGAGCGTTGGTGTTGAGGAGAATAGAAGAAACACGTTACGTCACGCGTTTGTGACAAACAATGTGCTATTGGGCGCCTAACCGATCCTCATGAGACGCTCATGTTGTGTTGTGGTAGCAATTCATGTTCCCTCCCGACACCTCCAAATAAGCCTCAGGTACTGGAAATCTCGACTGGAAATCAACTTGAAATTTACCATCGACTCGAGAGACGTCTGCAATTCGGATGGTTGATCCATACGCCTGGAGCTCGGACGCATCACGATGCACTCCATTGTGCTCCACCATGAAGCAAACTTATCCTCTTCGCATGTCAGATTCTCTCTCAGGTTCATTCCGCCGGCTACCGCCGCCATTGTCTGCAGCGCAAGCTGCAGTGTCGAGTGCTGACTTTGCTTGCTTCTGTTTCACCCCGACCAACCACTTCCCTCCCAGTTCCCTCAAGCATCCCAGTTCCACTAACGAAACCATACGATGAGATCTAACGAAATCAGACAAGGCAGCAAGAATTAATCGCTTCCCTGGTCACGCGTGCTATCGGTGCTTCGCTTGGCTTGTAGTAAACCCACGCTATCGATCTCAACAATCCCAAGGCCTCCAACAATGCACCGATGCGGGAACATATCCTCTTCGCCCTGTCTCAGCCTGTTGCCGCACACTATCGTCAGCATTCTATGGGAACTTTCCGTACCTAGAGCTATGTGATCTTTCCATTGATCGTGAACATCGCTATTCATCACTTCGCATGGTCTCTGAAGAGGCTTTCAGAACGTGGTTAGCGCTGCTAGTTGGTGGAAATCAACTATCCACATCGTGGACTTGTAACGAGGTCCGAGACGAGGTCCTGAGATAGACGAGTCCGCGCCCAATCACGCTCGCTGAGTAGCAAGTTCTCCTACGAAAGGTCTAGCAGAAACGCAAGCAAAGGGACAGATTCGTACACGTAAGTTGGCCTAGGTTTGCATCAGCCTGGCAGCCACGAATAACAAAAATACACAGGGACACGCTGTGTATGAGCGTGCACGGTGCCAATCGTCAGGGTAAGAGCCTCCTTATAGTCGAAGAAAATTCCACTGAACAATACCCCAGCTGAGTTTGAATGGAGACGGCAGGTGACGAATTGACAGCAAATCTGATTGTAAATTGATATTGAAGTTCCATGAGAAAGAGTGGATGCAATACCCTACAAAAGCAGTGTCGATGAAAGGTGGGGCCCCCACTGAGACACGATGCCAACACCTACGACTTCATGGTTGGGATTCGTAACGACCGAAGAATATCGCGCCAATCCTCAGGCAATGAACGATGAACTGCGGGAGCTGGCGACTGCAGCGGGGTGTAGGAGGTACTTCATGCAGTGGCACACGCGAATCGTATTATGATTCAACGACGAATAGGGTATATCATGGTGTACAACACGAGGATCCGGAATTTGGGTATTTGGTACCTAGTGAGTGTTCTCCGCCTCGCACAAAGCACTCACCCACGCCGTCACAGTGTGGCCGTCCGCCGAAGCCAGGAAAGCCGCCAGAGAAAGCAAGGATGATGCTGATCATCAAGCCCTACTTGCCTCCAAGGTTGGGGTAATCGGCGAAGCAATGGGGGTCGACTTTGAATCAAACCCGTCACCAGTATTCGAAGCCGGCATTGTCGAAGTGGCGATGATGGAGCTCAATGAGGGCAAAACGGCGGCTGATGTTGCTCCCTATCTCAACGAGATAATTGCAACGAAAGGAGTTGGTATCGTCGCCGGAACCTGGGGGACATCGGATCAGAACGAGAGGCGGCTTGTCTTGGTAGTTGGCTGGGAGTCATTAGCAGTAAGTTCGATGCCCCAACGTTCTTCAAACTTAGTTCTGGATAAAGCGAGTTATGTAGGCACACCAAACGGCCGTTGCTGGGGCAACCGACAGCCTCAAGGCGGCGATGGCCAGTATACAGGACATCGGAACTTTGAAAGTTAACCATGTCAAGCTGTACCATTGAAGCGACGTCAATATTTCTGATTATCGACATCCATTACCTTGTATCGTTCACATTCTTGTTGCAAGTTGGATATTGTATCTGATCCTTGCTCCATTCAAGGCGTGTAAACGACAGTCATGCACTACCGTGGCGAGTTGTAGTAAACACTGCGCTCAGTATACTATCTATTCCAAATGATCGGCCAAGTTGTTTTGGACACACGGGTTGCTTTTACTGAGAGAAGAGAATCGCCTTTTTTGGAAACCTGTGAGGAATAGAACCAACCTATAAAAGGCGATTTTGTCGATCTCTACGATCCTACTACAGCATTGACTGCTGCCCATCGTAGAACACCCCATACTACCCTTGGTTTAAAGGCCTCCACTTGCGGCATAGCAAGCATACGGACATGCCATAACGCAGATGCGACTACCTCATCCTACGAGATGGGATTCAAGCTTGCATCAGTAGATCCTGGCAGAAAACGATGGACCGCCTAACCGTTTCCGCTGCTCGATACGCGTAGTATGAGTACCAACGGGCAACAGCACCTTCCCTAGTGCGGCTCTCGCCTTTGACTGGAATCGTTGTAGAGTAGCCATAGTCTGACATGAAGAGATACAATCAGCCCCATACTCACCCCGGTGAGTATTAGTATTCTCACCTAAAGCTTTGGTCGACGTCCTACGGGTTTTCGAGATTAACTCAATGGAATATACACAGAGACGGCAGCGAGAACTCGCCACAAGTCTTCTACTGTGCCATGTGAACGCTCGAAATACAATGTGCTGAAGTTTTCAGGGAGGCGGCCGAGCTCTGCCGCAGGGACGCAGTTATGGAGAATAGAGTTTAAAATCGTGGCTCCATAGAGGGCCTTGGTACACCCTTGCCTATTGTCAGAATTTGAGTCACATTATCGTTGTCTACGAGGGGGATAGGATTACCCAAATACAGGGTTGATCTGCGCCACTGAATCACCAATAGCAATGAAATTGGAAGGCAAGGATTGCGCGATTTTGTGGTATTGGACGAATGAAGCTGCGGCTGTAAGATCACGAGTTACTTGTGAGTACTCAAGTACACTATACGGCAAACGTACGTATTTTCAGCGGCTTGAAGGTCATGGTAATGTCTCCTCTCCGCTCACTTTCGAGAAGCATCTCTACGGCTTTAATGACCCATACCTGCGGAGGCTGAGCGCCTTTCACTGAATGGACATACGAAATTATATCTTCGCTGTTTTTGGGTAGATGGGTGTTTGCCCAGCCACCACAACAAAGCTGGACTATTCCTGACGTTGAGATCTTTGAAGCCATCAGAAATAAGACAAATACATACTTGTATCGTCCATCCGCGCGAGTATGAAGGAGTTGTTGCCCCACTTGTAGTGTGTGTAGTAGGTGTAGATGAATCCTTGGCCGAAACCTCCTGGACTAGGGAGATCTTGAACCAGGTCTCCAATATTGTCAAATGTTACGGTGACATAGTATAGTTTGTGGTCGTAGATGACACGCAAATCGCTAGTCGTTCCCGCTCGGCCCTTGATATTAGGAGACGGTTTAGTGGAGGAGGGTATAAAGCCGGCCGACTTCAACCACCTGGTACCTCTTTGGGCGGCGCCTGTGCAGTCTGAAGGAGTAATTCAAGCGGGTGATCCGTGATGTGTCATATCGAGACTGACCTATAACAAGCGAAACATTCTTCATATCCTTCTCCTCTCCCTCTGTCGTGCGAACATTGACGGTCTGTATGGTAGACATATTGTCGGAGGGAACAAGCCCCGTAACTGTACCCTGTATCGTTTGAATACAGTTTGCGCTCGAGCCTATAAGTAACCGGTATAATAGTGCCTCTAACTTGGGGCGACGAATGAGTATTGTGTCGGGGAGACTACAAGTCTTTTCGAGGCCAGCGGTTGACTTGAACATTGTAGTAGAATACAATTGAGGAGTAAGGATGGGAATGCCACCAAAATGCAACGGTAAGGTGCCTGGGCAAACCCTAGCGCGCATACCAAGATCAATGAGGATTCGACAGACGAACACGATGAACTTACACTCCTCCTGCTTCCTTAATCATTGTATCGAAGTTAGGCCATAGACGACGAAGGCCGTCGACCATAAATGTTAGGTAAGCTACAGAGCGCGTCAGTAAACCAGAGAACTCTGCTTAGCATACATACCATGAAGGGAATCATATTGAGCCACTCGTTTCTTCGCAAACTCCCGGCCAGCTTTCTTAATCTCAGGGTCGACGATAACTACGTTTTGGAAATGATCTGCACAGATGCGGGCAGTCATCAAGCCTGCCATGCTTTTCAGAAATTATGTCAGTACTGGAACCAACAGACTCAACAGCGGAATAAAAACTTACCTTCCTCCACAGATAACGACCGTTTGTTTGAGTTTGATTTTGCGAGGATGTCCCAAAAGTGAAATATTCAAAAGCCATTCACGCGTCACTCTGTGGTAATAATACCAGGCAGAGCAGGACACCAGAGCCAACGCGACGCCGAGAGATGCTGATATCAAAGCGTAGCCATTCTGTATGAAAAATTTGACGAAAGACGAGGGCTCATGGGGAGTTGACATGCCTTGCTAGCGAGAGTCAAGGTAAAAACGAAGCTTTTGTATTTGCGGTTTCGCACTCGGTCCCGCTAGACCAATGAGGGGAGGGTCTTAGCATCGGGTCTTGATGATTCCACACTACGCTAAAAGCGGTGTATGGTTAGCTACATCCCCCCCCCCCCCCCAAAAAAAAAACTTTCTCTGCCCGCGGGAACTTTTCTGCGGAAGAAGTCAAAACAAATTTCCGGATCACTTTGATGATTGATACTGTTCTTCAATGGCTCCATAACTATAAGTCCAAGTGAGTTCAGTGAAAGACAGAAAGGGGACCATGGCTACGAATTTTATAGGACATTAGCTTATCCAAAATCACTGTCACGACGCTCGGGTCTGAGCTGAAGAAGAAGCTAGTCGATTCCGCTGGGATCGCTACCGAGCATCTTCTCTTCTTCGGCGAAGTCTTCGGTCATTGACAGAGTCAAAGCGGCATTCGTGCCGTCGCTGAACGTTGGTGGCAGTTCGAACCCGTGAACCCTCGCACCACCGCCGTTAGACTCATTCAAAGTCAGCGTTGCTGATGAACATGCGAACAAGAATGCAAACACGAAAGCAGAGGCACGCGGCGGGGGGAACAAAAATGGTTGTGCCAGAGACGTAGAATAAAAGCAGGTTGGGGAAGGGATACAAACGGGATGTGGCCTCTACATCCAAAACTGACTTTTGTCGCCTTTCGGGCACTTTCGCGGGCTTCGAGCTCTATGGCGTTGGAGTTGTCCAAAACACTGAAGCGCTCCAAAAGCTAGGTCCATAGCCTTTCGCCACTTTTTATCACTTTTTAGGCCCCAACCACAAAAGCTGTCGAAAAGCTGAAAGCGATGTGTATTCTTACTGATAGCCACTGGCCGACGTGGAGCGATCTCGACACACCACCGACACCACCGACGGATTAAACCTCCAGCGTGGCATTGATCATGTACGCCATGTTAGTACATACATGGTACACGGACAGTAAGAGTACTCATCATTTAATTGGCGACACCAAATGATAAGATAACGATAGCTATCAGCATAGCGCCTCCCCATCGTGCAGAAGACTGACCGCCAGATTTAGACGGAATCCTCCATCGTATTTCGTACCATAGAAGCGGGAAGAAGAGCCAACGGGTGTATATTATAATTTAGATAGCTCAAACGGTACGAAAAGGTTGCCTCATTCATGCGGTTTGGGGGGTGAGAGAAGTCAGGGTATCAAGGTCTATGCTAAAGTGGAGCTGGGCATTAGCAGAGACCTCGCGATACAAGGTTTTTGTAAAACGTACGATGCGGTACCATCTTGGCATACAAGTGCTATCGAGATCAAGAGCCTTTCGAAACTAGTCGATGACGGCCAGGTCGCACGCGTTCGTTAGCTCCTCGTCGTCGTAATTACTGCCAACGAGCAGGCATGCCTGTATGCCACCATCGGCGAGGCGGACAAGCACCTGATCCGGGTGGTCCAAGAGCTTTTTGATGTGCTTGAGCGCGTTTTGCTTGCGATAGTCCCTGATCATGGTCTCTGAGTACTCTTTGGCCTTGGCGTTAGCCTCGAAGTCGTCTGGCAGGTTCTTCTCCGCATATGCCACGAGAAAGTCGTAGGGGATCAGAAATCCACAGACTCGCAAGGGAACCCATACAGGACCCTCACATCCCTTCTTCTTCTGCAGCGGAGGGACGTCTGTGGTGTCGGCCTCCTACCCAGGCTCTCGTGTGCGGGTGAGCTTTATGCGAGGGCGTTATGGATTCGTAGACAAATAGTTTCAGTAGACGGTAACAGGCGGGGACAAATAAGGACAAATAGAGACACTTGGTGAAGCGTACAAGTTAGAAGCGTATACATCTCGCTGCCAGTTGGGTATGCCTGACTTCTGCGACAGCATTCTTAAATCTTGGTTGGTATGTTGGTCTCCTTGCCCTTCGCCGATGGCAAAGACCTGGGCTCGACCTCTACACCGAAAACGGCACGCGAGGGCGGAGGTGCTTTCGGTGGCTAGTAGCGTCCATCTTCGAAAACCGAGTTCTCGCTATGGCCGGTCGGATGACTCGCGTGTACCAAGTGCTGGACCTAGATAGAGATACGGACGACCCGAAAGCGGACGCCGAAGAACAATTGCTGAGCGCTGAAGGATTGCTACGTAGATCTGTAGTTCACGCCCAAGGAGCCATTTTCAACCGCTCTAGAGCCGACATAGTCAAGTACGAGGCGCGATCTCCAGTGAACGAAGCCCCTCAAGTGGTATTAGAACTATACGCCTATCAACTTAGCCAGTCAGGTGGTTCACGGACGGTAAGCATATTCATCATTTACAAATGATTGCACCAAGCGATAAGATAACGATAGCTACAAGCATAGCACCTCCCCATCGTGCAGGAGACTGAACACTAGATTTAGACGGAATCCACCATCGTATTTCATCCCATAGAAGCGGGAAGAATATTGCGCAAGTTTTCCATATCTTCGACGCCTTGTCAGGACATGAATTATGCAATTGAAGCGGACATACCACGCGCACGCTCTTGGTGAGCAAGGACATATAGTGCACCAGGGTGCTGAGAGCTACGTTCATCGCGGGTTGGTGAGTGATTGTATGATGATATCGGGGTGAAGAGGGTGACGGAGTAGATTGGAATAGAACCAAGATGGCGTACATCGCAACGCCAAAGAAATGACGAAACAGTTGGAACGGGGAGCTCGATATTCTGTATGATGTTAGCAAGCGAGTGAGTAGAAGCCCAAAGCACGCACCCAGCTAACAAGGATATCGTCCCTCTAACGTACTCTCCCCCTAGCTCGAAATATTTAAAGCACCCAAGGCGCATGATGGACAGTTCCTCGTCTAACATATCTCCAGTCAATTGACGAAGCTGCGAAGGAAGATCGACATACCCGCTGCCCCAAACAGCTCGTACAGCACCAAGCTAAGCATATTGATTGTTGAAGAACGCGGTTTGCGTTGCCAATACCACCGACTCAACCCCGCCTCCATCGCTGTCCAATCACCCAAGTCGTCGACTTTGTTTAGCATGTCTCGTAGTAGCACCACGTCGTTCAGCGCGACAGTCATGCCGCCGCCGGTTAGCGGGTGCCGCGTGTTCCATGCATCGCCAAGGAGGATGGCACCTGGTTTTGTGTGGTATGAGTTCTGGTTGATTGCAGTAAGGAAGGGATAAGGCATGCGACGCAGACGATCGGAGTGCACGGCGCAAGTCGCAGGGAGGCGGAGGGAGGGCGGGAGTTGGGGCACGATTTCGGTGAGGATGTGCGACTATCATAGGTTACAACCATAGCTGGTCAGTGAGTTTCCTCTGTGCATCGTAGATGAATGAACGCACCTTCATGTCAGCAGGCAGCGGCTCCTTGACGTCGATAAGCATCCTCGTGCATCGCTCCGATATCTGATACAGAAGTACGGGGCCGTGTCCACTGACGAATACGACTGTACCATGCTGCGCGACGGGCAGTTCTGCGCCCTCCAAGACGAGTCCAACGAAATGGCTGATCAGCCGAGGCTCCACTTTGGCGGCATAGGCTGGCTGAAGAACTTGTTTTCTGAATTTCGAGGCGCTGCCATCCGCGACGATGACTACCTTGGCATGTAATTCGTGCGTAGAAGTCGCGTTGGAAGCCTCCCTTGTTCGGTATCGCACTCCTGCAATCCTCCCGCTTTCAGATTCTTCTATCAGTTCCGTCACAACAGCTTCTATCACGTCGACACCATCGGCGCCTATCGCTTTGTCGCGTAACGTCATCACAAACTCTCCATGATGGAAACTTCTTCCCTCAAAGCCATCTGGATACGGCACCCTTACCTGCCTCTCGCCCTCCGCAACGCAATACCCGCGTACCGGAATCGCGCCGATGCCCTCGAGGCATACTTCCAACCCAAGTTCGCGCAGCGCGATGATGCCGCCTGGCTGGAGAAGCTCCCCTACAATTCTATCAGGCTTGGAGAGAGACCGCTCGATGAGGGCGACCCTGAGCTTCCTTGGTTTCGATCCGTATTGGTTTGAATGAGTGGTGTCCGTTGACCTCGATGATAACGCATACGCGAGCGCCGACCCAGCGATTCCAGCGCCGATGATTACGACGTCGTAGTGACTTGCGGGCACTTCTGTTCGCATGGTTAGTTGGTCGCGTCGCAAGGTTTCTGGGGCGTGCTGACGCTTCTGAATATTCTATGTATTACTATAGACGAAAGCGCCTAGCGCTCACCTTCGCTCCGCGCCACTCGCGATCGTTCGGTCTCGGTGGCACTAGTTCCAGTTGTCATTTGGGGGGATCAGATGGAGACATCCGATTGATCGTGCATCGTTTCACTTCGGACACATCGAAACTTCCCCCCACACATGCACCATGCATCAGAATACGCGGTGATTAACCCGGATAGCATCGTCTTACTGTAGCCAGTGCCTCCGCATCAATGGATTGGCAGTTCAGGGCCTCACGGTCATATGGCTTTAGCTTCCTATGGGCGGTGTTGTGCATTGCTCAATTCTGTAACAATGACACGATTGTGTGCGATGGTCGCCGATCTCTCTTCGCCGGAGACACTATGTACTGACTACCCTGATCTTCGGGCGTTTGGGATTTGGGATTTGATTTGACTGGGACTCCTTACATCCGAAGTCTGGGCTTTGCTTGATATCCTCATCACACGCCCCCTCTTCCAGGAGTCCTCCTCAACCACTACGTCGTACGGACGAACCCCGCAGCCATGTCGCCCTTCATGGACCAAATCACCAACTCGTATCATCAGCTATACGCAACGCGGTATGCGCAAGGTCGCTACGCTCTCTCTATCCTCATACGATCTTTACTCACGATTGGCTTGATGTAGTATCATCACTGACCTTGCTCGTGTGGGACTACTTCGTGACGCTTCCTGATGAGGTTGGTGTATTCACCTTCTCTGTCCCCTTGGAGGCTGGGTACTGATTGCATTTACGCTTAGGAACAACTATTATGGGTACGCAAATATGATACATCCTTCGGGACCGGTCTCCCATACGGTGTTTGGTAGCACGGGAGATGGACATATCCACGCGCGCTATTCTTCATAGTAAGCCCTCTACTTTCGCAATCAACCACTATACGAGCCCTCGTGCCCTTTGCAGAATCGATATCAGACAATAATATGGCAGATCTTCAACACAGTCGGTATGTGGCTATTGCCGTCAGCCTGGTGTTGATCCTGAATGGAAAGTAGCTGGATTCGCCCCCAGAAATACTCAGAAAGTATGTCCTTTTCACTTTTGTAGTGTTCAATGCCTAACCTAGTTGTATAGTTGTGCGTGCCACCCTTTCTCAGGACTCAGGGCTAGTCGTGACCACTGACGCTTCCCTTCTTCACTCTCGATTTAGCTGTAAGTTGTGAGATCTTTCTTGAGATCAGCGTCTCTGACCAAATAACGAAGGTCAAGCTTGGGGTCACCATATCATCGAAGCTACGGGTGCGTCCGATTCCGGGTCCGTGTGCCGTGTTTTGTATTCACTCTCTGTGAAGGCACTTCGATAGTCTTCTGCGTCCACCTCATCCTCGCGTTCAGGATATACGGACTGTATGGACGAAGCCGATGGATAACAATATTCTTAGCCATCATGCTCCTCGCGACCCTATCGGGCGAAATATATGTCGCCATACGGCTTGCGCCTAACTTTACTCGCATTCCGCTCCCTTTCATGGTAAACATGTTCGTCTGTCTTCCGAGCGAGTCAGTTGACACGTCGCTGTTCTTGTGAGCGCTTCATTTGATATATGGGTGAAGGTACTGACGATGGACGTAAAGTGTTCCTGCTATCGCATTTGATATTGTTGCTTTGGTTCTCGTGGTAGCTCGAGGAGTTTCCCACATGCGGATGCAGCGGAACTATGGCTTCAATGGGTCCAGTATCATGCGCATCATGCTTCGGGATTCGGTATTGCACTTTCTGATGTGCGTCTCCTTGTCTGCTTCTGTCTGACGATGTTAAGAAAGCATTGTCTCTCCAGTATCTTGGTCATCTACATCGCCCTTGCCGTCTCGTGGATTAAGCTTGAGGTAACTCAGCTTTTCTTGTGCGATGTCTTAACTCATCGTGATTGCAGATTGCACAACGCTTCCTGCTACACGGATATGCGGTTTCTGCTATTTCGATGACGGCAACTCGCATGCTCCTCAACCTCAAGCGAGAAGCTTTGCGTTCACCTCATTCGAGTAACAATAGCAGCGGCAGCGAGCGAATGAATCGACACGAACACATCGAGCTTCCGGTGCTTGTACCTCAAGCTGCCCCTGTGATTATTGACATCAAATAATAGTGTATGTATGTACACCATGTAAACTGTACACTTGATACTTTGTTGTCGAACAACGTAAAAAGAAATAACGATGGGCTTGTGTTATCATCGACTGCGATACATCGGAAGTTTGGGTTGCAAGTGACGTTCCATGTCAAGCTTGGATGGGCACAATGCGGCTTGGTCTTTGATGCATTCTCAGGTTATCTCCATCTCAGCAAGATACACGACCAGGCACTGCTAACATACGTTATGCAACATTATGAATGAAACGACAAGAATATCTAAGACTCTAGGTATGTGCGATCAAAAATTAATGTCCGTGGAGATACCTACGATGAGATAGGTTTACTCTAGATCAGTTCGTTGCAGGTACTTGTGAGCGAGACCAAGCATCCAGACTGTAAAGACAAGCTTGAAGTTAGGATACGTGATCGTACACGTTTTGTTGAAGATGCCTTCAATGGCTTCCTGTTCCCAAGAACCGTCCTATGAGATCGGGGGTCAGAGTCAGTATCAGTCATTGCGCGGCGAGCTGTCATAACCCTCACAGGTAGTTGCCGCGACATGACAAGTTTCACCGCTCGCGCAATAGGCTTACGCCGAGGATACTGGGCGAACATGAGCGCCAACGCTGCCCAAGAGGTCTGCACGACCTGCGAGCGCTCATGACAATGATATATCTCGGTTTCACAAGACTAGAAGTATCACCGAGGGTTAGGAACAATTGAGAAAGCACCGCATGTTCAGGGACATACCTTGTATGTCTCGCCCCAGCCGCCGTCGTCCATCTGCTTGTCAAGCAAGAACTCACAAGCCCTTCTAGCGGATTCGCTTGTTGCATAGGTCTCTCCGACCAAGGCTAAGCTCTCCAATGCGAACATCGTGGCGTACGTAAAGCAGATGCCCCATGATCCAAACCAACCCCCTTCGGGCCGTTGTGCCTTGTGCAAGAAGTTGATCGCTTTGGATACTACACGGCTAAAAGGGCGATAAGAAGGCATAGCTTAATTAAACAGATGCGACTAACCTGATGTCGTGTTTGCGATATTCGGGGTAGTATTTACGGAACACGCTCAGAGCGGTGATGACTGATGTGGTGCATTCAGGATAGTTGAACTCGACCATGATGTCGCCTGTGAAGGAGCTGCGTTAGAAAGCTGTGGTACTCGAAGGATAACAAAACGAAAGGTACCGAACACCTCCGATGGATTGAGCGCCTCCAAGATGCGAGGCCCACGGATTTTCTCATAGCTCGCGAATCCACCATCACTGTTCTGCAACCCGATCATGAGGTCAACAGAATCAAATATTCGTCGATCAGACATCAGTTTCGGGGAGTCACTGAGAGATAAGAATTCACGATAACCGAACTGGGGGATCAAAGAAGCGACGGACCTCCATTTGTTCTGCAAATATAGAACCGCCTTCAGGCCTTCGCCCGTACAATCCGAGAGGGTGTAATTCTGCTCCTTGGTGCTGAATCCCCTGTAGTACATACCACCTTGAGTCGTATGCGGATTAGCAGGAATGGAAGCTTACCATGCTCCTTTCGTCGAGTGTCTGTACGCGGACTCGTAGTGTTTCGGATTCTCCGTCATCTGCGAATCAACTATCCATGTGAGGATATTGAGCGTCGACGCTTTGTTCTCCTCCAAATCGGCTAGCCCGGTCTCCACAACCGCTTGCGCCGCAAAGCCTGTGTCCCAAAGTTGACTCCCGTTCGTTCCTCGAACGCACATCCCATCTGGTCGCACCCACATGAAATCGGCCCTAGTTTTCCGCGTGCTTCCGGACGGCTTCGCTATCGCATCCTTCGCGATGAGCACGGCACACCATTTGCATCATTTTCGACATGGGCGCGATGTCTTGATAACAAGTATTCTCGTCCTCCTTACAGATTAACTCGTATACCCTATCAAGTGCGCGTCTTTGAATAGCGGGGATCGTGCAGGATTCCACCGTTAGGCTGAGCAGCGTGTTTAGAATATCCAGCGCCACGGTATGAGGGGCATACAAATCAATCTGGGCGATGTTGTTGCGTTGTGCTGGCCAGTCGATAAACCTATATGGCGTTGTGTATAGCTCCTGCGGAAGGTTAGTCTCGGAAACGAGGATTGTGCGCAAGACACTTGCCTCTCGCAGCGACAGAATGAGTGGTGTCTCTTCAACTTTAAACTGAACGCGATAGAGATAGCTCATTGGGATATATACTGCGCGAGTGTGTATCCACCAGCGCCAAGGGTGGATAGGAACCCAGTCAGGAAGTAACCTAGAGATGAAGTTAGAAATGGATAAGTATACTCAAGATAAACTCCCCATAATTCAGGTGGAATAGGGTTATTCCCCTCCCACTCATATACATTTAGTACAGACATCCAGAACTTTCCCCAGGACGGTGAAGCAACAGCGCCACCTGTGTATTATTCAGGCGGCTGAGAAATAGCAATTTAGCGTACATATAATGCGTACCGAGCTTATGCAGTGTGTCGCGGGCCTTTACAGCAGCTGGGTGATCCTTGTCAACACCGAGTAGACGAAGGGCGCAATAATTGAGTGCTGTTCCCAGCACGGTTGAGGGCCCTTCAACATGTCTGGAACTTCTGTTAATAACGTTAAGAAGTACCAAGGGATAGACACGTACATCCCCCACCCTCCATCTTCCGGGTGAGCGCGATTGAGCAGGTACCGAATCATCTCCAAGCGTTCCTCCTCCTCGAACCATTGCCCCGACGCGTATGAACCAATGACCATGCCAGGAAGCAAGAACATTGGCCCGCTGTACTCTCCCGGTAGATGACCGTCGGGCGCTTGAATGTGCTTCACGAACTCAAAGCCCCGCCTGGCTGCCTCAAACGCGTCCTCCGCAGGTTTGATTGTGACAAGTTTCTTCGAGCTCTAATGGGCTGAGTTAGCTTGTTTCTGCATGTATTTTAAGCACAGGCGCACTACGAGGGGGAGACCTAGCCAATACCGGTCAATGTCCGTCTGAGGCCATTCTTCGTGTTCTTCTTCAGCTTTGAGGTAATGCCATGTGTGCCGCCCGCCTTCTCCCAGTCGCAAACGCCACCGCGAATAGTCAGTGAAGGGGATTTCTGGGCTTTGGCTGATAACAGGGTCTATCATGGGAGTTAAACGGAGAGAATCTACCTTGCCCCGTCAGTAATTCAGCGTTTTCAACTCGAAAAACAGAATGGTCTGATCTCTTCCGAGACGAAGCTACCAAGCGCCGACTCCTGATTAGCATTGACACATGACTATTTAGTCATCAAGTACTCACTGGTGATTGCCGCCCAGCACTTGCTCTTTGTCTTGGACCACGAACGTCTGAACGTTTAGAAAATTCATGCATAATGCTATGTGAGTGTGCTCTTGCTCGCACCCACTGACCGGACAGTCTCGTCTCAATCTCGATTGAGCAATCAATCAATTTTTCTTCGCGGCTGAATGTCCCTAGGTTTGTACACGGACGTTGAGGTCGCGGATGCTGTGGACTACGGCGACGCTGAGTGGATGCGGAGAGCAATATTCTGACCCTGGAGTCCTTATGCACAGCCAAGTGCGGAAGTAGCGTTGCCCTTAGTCGATTCTATCTCGGCCGGGTTGCTAACGAGAATAATCGCTGCATGGTTCAAATATGGTCGAGCTCAAAGTATTTTCATTGCCAATGGATGCGCAGCAGCGAGCGCGTATGTCGTCTTGTTCAAGCTAACAAAATGAATACAATCTCACGGTCTTCGGGATTGCTAGCCTATCTCCCTCTTAGGTTCGTTGCAGTCGTGAGTCGTAGATCGCTTCGCACTTATGTTTGAAGGGGGCGTTCCTTGCTCTGGCCTGGCGCTGAACTCCTGAACATGCCGTAAAATTGGATCGGGGGGGTGCTAAGACCATTTGCGAACTCGCCGAAATGAAACTTTTCTTCCAAGTCGGAATATGGAGTAAGCACATCAAATTGGTCCTAAACCCTTTAGCTCACTGACTCCCCATCCGGTTCAAGTAACCAATGCATCATAGCACAAGACTGGCTGGTATATAGCTGCGTGCGACCCAGTAAGCATTTCAACATCTCTCGTTCCGCATCCTATTGGTTCTGATTCATTACCATGCAGCTCTCTGAGATCGTCTCGTTGCTCCTTCAGAACCCAGCCAAAATACCCCTTCTCTTTCGCCTTTATCAGCGGTACAAGGCCCAGTCTCGGGTCGGCGGCAGGGACAATGGTCTACCCGATAGCAAGGATATGAAGCAATGCTGGGCCTTGCTAGACTTGACCAGCAAGACCTTCGCCAAAGTCATCAGGCAATTACCCGGTGATTTGCGACCTGCAGTAAGCCTACATTCCCGATGTTACGACTCATGTTGACAAATGACATGGTCTCTAGGTATGCCTGTTGTATCTTGTTCTGCGCGCGTTGGATACCATAGAAGATGATATGACTCTTGATCTCGATCAAGTCAAACTCCCTATGCTACGCGCTTTCCACGAAAGCATCTCCATCGAAGGGTGGACATTCAACGGAAGCGGACCAAATGAAAAGGATCGTCAACTCCTCGTCGAATTCGATGTTGTCGTCCGTGAACTCGCACTTACCAACGAAATGTAAGTCTGCTCATCGTGAACCATCCACGCGTTGTTCTTAACTAGATATTAGATATCGCGAAATCATAGTGAACACTTGCCATACTATGGGCGATGGGATGGCCGATTTCTGTAGGAGACAGCGAATCAGCGAGGAGACCGCATCGTCAACGGTCGAAACCGTCGCTGATCTCGATCTATACTGCCACTATGTTGCGGGGGTAGTCGGGCAGGGGCTATCGAGGCTGTTTGCCGCCAGTGGGTTGGAACGCCATTGGCTCCGCGATCAGGATGTTCTTTCGAACTCTTGGGGATTATTTCTCCAGAAGGTCAACATACTCCGCGATTATCGCGAAGATGTGGACGACTCCAGATGTTTCTGGCCCAAGCACTTTTGGATCAAACACGGCTTCAAGAAGGTTGAGGACATGTATGATCCTGCTCGAGAAGCCGACGCGCTGAACGTCCTCAGCGAAATGGTCATCGAGGCACTTAGCCACGCTGTGGATACGTTGGATTACTTGAACCTCCTCACACACTCCCAAATATTCGAATTCGTCGCTATTCCAGTCATCATGGCGATGCTAACAGCGAAGGCTTGCTTCATGAACCCGGCAGTATTCCACACTGAAGTGAAACCATCAAAACAAGAGTATATCCCAGTACGCAACCAATTTACTTCACTATCCAATAACTGCCGCTAACCTCTGTTTGTGGTGTAGATACTAGCTTGTCTCGAGGATATCAACGATGTTGCGAAGTTGTTTGCGGATTCGGCTAATTGCATACGGCAGCACGCTATCCCATCTGATCCGAACTATCAGCGGATCTGCAAATTCACCACTGATGTGAGTTTCTCCTTGAGCCTCTAAGCTCCTTGCTCAATGTCGGAAATCAGATCGAGAGCTGGTACCAGAAGCGTCGTCCGAATGTCTGGACACGGGTCATCTCCCTTCTGGGCTAATTGTAAAAAAGTGTTTCTCCTCATTTTAATACTCCATAGAGCGTTTTCTAATTTATGTATCCTGTACTACGTTAGAATGATGTCAAACATACAGAGGCCATCTTGGCCTAAATGAGACAAGGATATCCTTCGTAAGAGCGGTGAAGAGGCCATGGGACCCTGCAAGCCGTCAAAAAATTACCGCTTCGCGCAGATCGCAGGGCTGCGAAGTTTCATAGATACTGGCGGCTCGCGACGAAATTATCTTTGCTCAAAGCAGGGTCTCCAGAATAAGTCATGACCGGCGCTCGGTCTCTTGGAAGTCATGTAACAGGGGAATCTCAAACCCGTCTAGAGGTAACCCCATTGAGGTTCGGGCGTATTTCTTCAAGGAGATCCACAAGGGACCGCAAAGCAACCGCATGGGGTCATATTCCCAGCGTGTACGGCATCTGCACCAAATTCATCAAGTCTGGATCGTCACACCACTCCGAATAGAATGGCTTGTTGCGAATTAGGGAGCACAAAAGCTTCATCCCTACGCCGGCTCCCCTTCGTAAGTCATGTCGGCCTTCAGTAAACCCTCGCTTCTGCTCACCCATAATGGCTATGCTTTGATAGCAGCATTTCTTGGAATTGCGCTGACTGTGTCGTCGTGTACTGCCTGGTACTTCTACCAGAAGGTGACGCGAGAGTGGGAGCTGAATCTATCACTTCTTGGACATCCTCGTGGAGTCAAGTTTAAACAAACGGTCGTTATTTGTGGAGGAAGGTAGGCGTGTATTCTGCTGTCAGCTTTAGATGGAGTGCTAATACTTCTGAAAAGTATTGCAGGCTTGATCAGTGCCCGTGTCTGTGCAGACCACTTCCAAAATGTTGTCATTGTCGATCCTGAAATCACAAAAGCTGGACAGGAATTTGCGAAGAAAAGAGTGGCCCAATACGACTCCCTCCATGGTGTGTATTCAACACGGAACCCATTGCATCCGTTGTATACTCAGGACACTCTGCAGCTTATCTGACATTTATGGTCGATGGCCTTCGCCGTCTATGGCCTAATTTGGACCCGATGATTGAGCAAGCAGGAGGAGTGTACGTTCGGGTGCTGGTCCATTTTGGAGTCTTGCTAATCCATTTGTTCGCACCATAGGTTTCGGCCAGGCGATTTCAAGCTGAACTTTGGAGGCATTCCCCTTCTTGCCGCTCAATCGTCGTATCCGACAACGATCAAGACAGCCGCTGGCTTCGAAAAGACCAATGGCCTCCCTGACACAATGCTCATTCGTCGCCCCAAATTCGAGGCAGTGTTATACCGGCTACTCATTGATTCAAGCGCAAATTCCATCCAAACGATACAAGGAACAGTTACGGGGCTTGTCCCTTCCGACGACATGTCTGATATTCGGAGCGTCAACATTCGAACAAACGAGGGCGAAGAGAAAACCGTGAAAGATGTTGCGCTTGTCATAGGTCAGCCTTGGTATTCCATTCTATGTGCTATCTATCTAAACCCTACCCACAGATTGCACAGGTAGCACTCAAGCAGGTATAAAATGGTTGAAGTCGGCTGGTTTCATATCCTCCCCTGAATCCTCCTCCGACAATAAGAGGGGGCCAGACAATTTACGGATCAGCTACGACCACAAGCTTCGTTATGTTACTGTGACATTCGATAATCTTGGAGACCTTGTTCATACTCTGCCTATTCCTGGTGGTTTTGAAAAGGCTGGTTTCATCTATACCTACTATGCACACTGCAAGTGGGGTAACGAAGGTTTCGTGCTGACACGAATGGATAATACAAGTGGGTCTTTACTTTATTTTTGGGGAATCCAAAAATCTGATAACCTCGAGATAGTCCAGCTGTGCTGTGGCGGTTGGGGGGATGTCCATCTTCCCAAAGAAAAAGAAGACATACTTCCTTACGTGCGTTCGGTGAAAGGCGCTTATCCTGCCCCCCAATGGGTCCGCAAAGTGGTAGAGATGCTTCTTGAGAGCGAGCAGAAAGGCGACGCTGTGATCACCTTCAAGCCACTAAAAATACGTGCGCTTCACATTCTCCCTCCTACATCATATCGCACCTGACGGACTGGTGATCCTGTAGCTGCACCTTCGTTTGTTCAATACCACAAGATAACGCACCTTTTGCCTTCAAATTTCATCGCTATTGGAGATTCAGAGATGCAGCTCAACCCGTTATTTGCGTGAGTGTTGTGGCGCTGATAATTGAAGACAAGTGACTCAGACTTTTTAATAATAGGCAAGGTTGCAGCAAGGCCCTCTTCAGTGCTATGACTCTGAATACTGTTCTACACAACCGCGTAGCTAGCAACAGTCCCAATCAAATACCGAAGGACTTTAGCACGCTATACTTTCAGCGCTCGCATAATACACTAGAAGATATATGGTCAGTGTTCAAGTCAGTCCTTTTTCTCCTGTGAAACTGAATCGAACATCTTGACTATCAGGAAGTCGACCAAAGCAATAGGTGAGAACTTTTGTCATGTTGCAAATTCGGGCTAATTGAGCCTGCTACCCAGACTATGGTTATCCTACAACGATCCCGATCAAAGAGGAGAGCCGCGACAGGGAAGGTGCGGCCGTCCGTTGGTATGCCTATCATGCTGCTCGAGCAGCCGAAAGGGTCTGTAAACTCCTAAGTCCCTACTAAGATGTATCCTCATATTCATTTCCCATATTCTAGGATGAGGTGGTGGCATCTGCATTATGGCACGTTCGAATGCTTGCTACGCCGCAAGCAGAACTCTTCAGGCCGAGAGTGATATTTGGGGTCCTTAGATGGGCAGTCATGAATGCTATATCACAAACGTAATCTCTCTGTATAGCTGCGAAATATTTATCAAGCTTCGACGAGCCATCGAAGTGCTCTTGGCCGATAGAGGAATGTTGCGAAAATTACCTTCTATGGGGCGTGGGTAAAATCATGAACCGAATCTCCATAGCCATAAAAGGCTATTTTGAACAGTTAACCAATAGCAGGTTAGTGAACGGATTGGGCAACCTCTCCGGTTTGCATTAACTATCCTGAACCCAAGTATCCCAAGACATCTTGATGTGCGCCTTATGGGACTCTGGGACGGCGAACACTTACTCGGCCACCCTGAGCCCGCTTGCTTGTTGAAAAAGTCACTGGGCTTCGCCACGTGGCCAACTCAAGAACAAGCAAGATGTCAGGTCTTCATCGCTCGTTGCAACAATGCCAGCAAGCTCCCAGAGTTTAAAAGGGCGGAGTGCGTCTGCTATGTACGCTCTGTGCCTACCTCAAACGGGGTCAGCGTCACATTCTGCGTTCTAGCGTCATTGGATTTCTCTAGTATCTCCAATGCGCTGGCTTCTCCCCATCATCGGATTCGCGTCGCTGTCAGCTGCAATCCCCAGCCCACAGTACTCTTCGTCCACACACTCGCACGCCAAAAGATGGGGAGATCTAGTCCAACGACACTCTTGGCCAGCAGTCCCTAAAGGCTGGAAGTTTCATTCAGATGTTCCAGAGGATTATAAAATGACACTGCGTATCGGCCTGAAGCAGCATAGATTTGATGCGCTAGCAAATACACTGTTTCAAATTAGCGATCCGTCACATACGAGGTATGTGCTCGTACAACACGCTTGATATCACCTAACGAATGTAGGTATGGGGCTCATCTATCCAAGTCCCAAGTGGAATCGCTTGTTGCACCCCACGCGACATCTGTGTCCATCATCGATGACTGGCTTCGAGGACATGGGATCGATTTGTCTGACAGCAATTCAGTTTCTCGGTCCAGTGGTGGTGATTGGATTACCGTCGAGGTCACCATGCCACAAGTCGAAGAGATGTTGAATGCCAAATACGGCGTTTATTCATACGGACTGGACTCAGACTCGAAGGATGCGTCAAGTTCGAACAGGGACTACGTGGTCAGGACGCTCGCCTACTCACTGCCACAAGCGGTGCACGACCATATCACTGTGATATCACCGACTACCTACTTCGGCACATGGAGGTCCATGCGAGCTACATCTTTCGTCGATACTACCGAAGTTTTGGCAGACGTTGACCAGAACAAGTTGGCAGTCGTTACGCATGATGGCGTTGATATCCCAGTCGATTGCATAACCAACATGACACCCGACTGTTTGCGCCGACTGTATAACATTTGGTACAAGCCACAGGCTACACATCTCAATAAGCTGGGGATCGTGGGCTATTTAGGCGAATTCGGGAACAGGGCGGATCTGCAGGTACAGATTTTATTATTCAGTCTTGTTCGTTGGGACCTTCGTATTCACAATTCGTAGATATTCTACGAGAGATATATGCCCTCCGCGCTGGGGACGTCCTACAATACCACTTTGGTTAATGGGGGTGGCGATGACCAATCGAAACCCGGGAGAGAAGTAATCTCAAGTTTCGTTTGAGTCGGTTTATTTCTCAATATATCCACCAGGCTAATCTAGATATTCAATACGCCGTCTCCATCTCGTACCCGACGCCCAACATTTACTACTCCGTCGGCGGTTCCCCGCCATTCATTCCAGATAGTCGGACGGTGAAGAACACGAACGAACCCTACCTCGAATGGCTACACTGGATTTTAGCGTTAAAAGATGAAGAGATACCGAAGACGATCACTACGTCCTATGGAGACGATGAGCAAACGGTCTGCATCCTCTCCATACTTCTTGTAGACCACTTTCTGATGTAGATTTCCCGCAGGTGCCTTATGACTACCAGATCACCGTGTGTAATCTATTTGCACAACTCGGCGCTCGAGGTGTCTCCATCCTGTTCTCTAGCGGCGACGTCGGGTATGTTACTCTCAGGCGCCATCATTGTAAGCATCCCCTATTAACTGCTATTTGTCCTGTCAGCGTTGGTGGTGGCGATTGCATGACGAATGATGGGTCAAATAAGAAGAGGTTCCAGCCTGGCTTCCCCGGGACGTGTCCGTTCGTGACTACCGTGAGTATACTTCGATGCTTCCCGTTGTCGCCTTGCGCTGACATATGAACCTCCTTCCAGGTCGGTAGCACGACACATATCCCAGAAAGAGTCGTAAACTTCAGTTCCGGAGGATTCTCAAACACATTCCCTCGACCTTCCTACCAGGATGCAGCCGTCTCGACATACCTTCAGGCTATTGGCGGCATGTATTCTGGATTGTATAAGTATGTGAATTTCTGCACAGAGTAGGCGTAGATATCAATCCTTTCTTCGCTGTAGCGCGTCCGGTAGAGGTGTCCCCGATATAGCAGCTCAAGGAACCCGGTTCAAAGTGATCTTGGGTGGGGAGACAAAGGCGATTGGCGGAACAAGTGCTAGCACCCCTGTGAGTAGCAATAACACTATAATATTCGAAGCACTCACGTTTACATGATAAACAGGTCGTCGCGGCCATGATTGCGTTGATCAATGACTATCGACTCGCAAACAAGAAGCCTACCCTGGGTTTCTTGAACCCAATGCTGTACTCAGAGAATGTGACGAGAGTTCTTAACGATGTTACTGAAGGGTCCAATCCGGGATGTGGAACGACCGGTAGGATCACTAATGGTTTGATACTCTCCATACTGATTACTTCCCCAAATAGGCTTCCCAGCGAGGGAAGGATGGGACCCCGTAAGTGCTGTCACGGCTTGATGCCCGCATTCGCGCTAATTTCACTTCAGGCTACGGGACTGGGTACGCCGGATTTCTTGAGGCTACTTGCCACCCTGGGATGAACCCTTGTTGTTTTGCTGTATATCGTCGCCGCTATCGTTGTAAAGAGTAATATATGTATCAATAAGCAGATGCGAAGTTAATCAGAGGCCCACAACCCATTCATATACACCGAGGAAAACTGCTCCGCCAGCCGATATCCATAACGTCCGAGGTACAACCCCTGCAAAGAGGGCTCCAACGCCTTCGCTTGTGTATATACCTCTCAAGCGGGTGGAGACTGAGGGCAGTTTTTCCTTTGTGGGGTCCTAGTGATTGCGCGGTGAGGAGGGGCGCTGACGGCGGATCAGCGGTATCTTACCCGAAGATCGAGCATTATTCTTGTTTTAAGTACGTCTAGAGGCGTTGTAGCTGCCGCAGCGAATCCTCCAGCGATACTCCCACATATCGCCGCTTCGTGTGCATGAGGCTTCCGACCAAATTGCTTCGCGATTTGCACTTTCAGCAACTCGTAGAGAGGAAATTGAATCGATGTGAACGGTATCTTCCGTAGCGTGAGGCGAAGAAGCTACGAAAAATTTCGACTACTCACCTCCCTCATTATTGTTATCCCGAAGCCACGATAAAAGCCTCGCCAACCGTCGTTTGAAAGAACAAGTTTAGCAGCTGACCATGAAGAGTGGCCTTGTGTGCCATACGCAAGAGTCTGCATGCGTGTTTTCACCACTTCGGTTGGTACGCGGATTAGGCATGCAACCTGCATCGTGGACATTACCATTTTTCAATGGAGTTATGAGAACATACCACTTCGCCAACAGAGGCAGCTAGGATGTGAGTCAAAGGTGCAAGATGCGGTTCCAATGGTGTGTGTCTCTTGATCGTGTCATATGTGGAGAAGAAGGCGGCCGCTAATTTGGTCATGAGCATCGCCCATGTCCCATACACAATACACACACCTCCAGGTGCGCTTCCAACAACAACACTCCCAATTCCTTTGTATATCCCTTTGAATCCTCCACTGCGTACAAACCCCTGGGGTGATTGAAGACGCGTTTTCACGGTGTCTATTGGGAAGAATAGCAAGTCGACGGACGTCCCCGCCAGACCGCCTGCCTATTTGATGTCAATTATTGGATCATGAAGGGAAACGAGGACGTGCCGCGAGAGACCGTAGGAATGAGGGTTTGCCATCGTGGCCGCTCATATGCGAGCAGCTAAAGACGATGAATTAAATCTGTCGTCGTCAATTGAAGATGCTCCCCGAACACGCCACCTTGAACTCGTCGGAAGCTTGAAGCCGATGCCAGCCGATCGTGATCGATATCATGTGAAGTGGCTGTGCCGGAGACTCAGTGATTTTGGAGTAGCGCTGGCCGTTTTGACTCTTCATAACTTCATCGAGGAAACATGGACGACGCACTAGAGCTTCCGAACGCGCCTCCGAAACCCGTTCAAGGCGACGAACCTGACGAAAACTCTTCCGGGGATGAAGATTCTGGCGCTGATTGGACCAAACTTTCGTCGTGTGTACAATTTTTGCGGTTTTCGTACTCGAAGAATTTCCTGCGAGCTACGAATGCAGGTTGAATATCAACAGACCCATAATACCGAGGAGGGGTGAGAAGGAATTTGAGCCAGCACCCGGGGGAGGTTCCGGGCTGCAAATACATGTCCTTGATCGAGCTCGATCCGCTATGTTTGACGCGTTGAGGGCGACACGGAGCACTTCAAGGTGTGTTTCATTGGTCGGTTAACGATATATTACTAAAATCTCATGGAAGTAAGGCAATGAGTTACGCCGTGTGGTATCCCAGTATTGCCCGTGCCCACGTTACTTTGTCTCGGGGGATTCACTTCACCTCGATGGGGCATTCTGTTCCTCGGAAGGAAGAAAACGAAGAGAAGACCACGAAGAGACTTGAACTACTTCCGGAAGAAGCGATATATATGATCGAGCGTGGCGCCCTCTTTTGTACAAAGGCCGGAGGTGCCCCGATGTCTGCTCAACAGGCGTTCAGTGAAATGCTTGGTACTGAGGATATGACGCTTGAAAAATACCAAGTCAGTCAAAATTACTTCGTAGCCCGCAAATGAGTCTTAGTTGGAGGACAGGTCTACTCATACTTGAAGCGACTGGGTTATGTTGTCACTCGAGCGACCCCTCCAAGTCCATTTTACCCCGTTACGCCCCCTAGCAGCACCAGCAGCACACCGCTTCGCCATCAATCTCTATTTTCTCGGTTCACCTTCCATCTGACGAAGCTATTCTCGCGATTTAATTGGTGGCGTCCGTTGTGCATCAATCCTTGGCTTCGTCAGCACATGAGCTACGGTACCTCCGCTATCTGTCTCCCTGGCCTTGTCTAATCAAAAGCATCAGAATTTATTTACAAGTCCCTCCGATTCATACCCTCAGGCCATAATGCACCGCTTCACGTCAAGCATACATCAGCGTCCCCGTACAAAATCTTTTACCATCTCTACAAACCATCTACGCCGTTCAAGAAGACTTCCCCTCCTCCGCCCGATTTCTCCGTCGTCGTCGTCGAGTGAGTCCCTCATTTCACTCCATATTCTCAACTTGTGCAAATAGGGTTTGTTTGTTAGCGCACGTGTAACTCAGATGCCTACTCTACGTGAGCTGGACGACTTGTTTGGTGAGCTTCCGGAGCTCCCGCCACCGCTATCTCGACAACGGCACCCTCAGCAAGGGCCGCAACCTGCAAGGAATCAACTCCCTCCAGCGCCACCGACACCGACAACGTTATGGTCCTGGATATCATCTTGGGTGTTCAAGGAACCCGAAACGCCGAGTCCGTTACCCCGACGACCTAATCCTTTTGCTGCTCTCAAGGCTGGGAAGAGGATCGTTGTGATCGCTGCCGTAGATGCGGGCAACATCAGCTTCTTCCGGTTCGGGCAAGGTGGTTTCGAAGATTGGCCAATGATGTAACAGAATATGTGTATAATACATGTACACGTTGATAACTGTAACGATACAGGATCCTCATCCGCGCCATACAGCCTTGAATACGAAAAATCAAGATTACGACATGTTTGCAGTCGGACAGAGGTGATACTCACAGGTCCGGGTTGGGTGTAAGTTGCGGGCTATACAAGCGGGTCAGTTATACCCTATCGCTCGGAAGGAATGCACGTACGATTGGGTAGTAGATGTCTAGCACATAATTACTGGTAAGTCAATGGATGCTAGTAGAAGAGACGATGGCGTACTGAGCATAATGCCAGGCTCACGACCGGTGTAGACGCCTGGAATCGCAACCAAAGGGCCTGGGTTACCGCTACCACCACCAGTAACGTTGATCTGGCCACAAGAGATATAGAATTGGGCACCACCGAAGGTTGAGGCCGACTGTAGGTGACAATCGCATCCCATTCTGTTAACCTGGGGGGTGCGGACTTACGTGCAAGGCGATGTGTTCTACGCGAACGAGATACTGCCCACTAGGCAAAGAGCTTGGGAGTTGGAAGGTGAAACTTGAGATGTCTGAATTTGGTTATTCATGACTGTAAATCCTACGGGGAAACGATGTAAAAAAGACGTACTGTCTGCCGGCCAGGTGATGCTGGTTCCGCCGTTGGTGACAGGCCTGATTTCCTGTAAGTAGACTCAGCGCAGAGAAGGAGGGAAGATCCCAAAGGTAGTTCACGTACATATACTTTGAACCAGACACTGCCGGAACCGTCAAAGCTGGCGGCATTTCCAGGGGCCTTCGCCATGTAAACTAAGAAGAAGAATAAGCATGAGTTATCAGAAAGCAAATGATGAAGCACAACAAACCGTTGATAGGACCAGGGTGGAATATGGCTTGGTCTAAGGCCCAGCCAACCTAGGAAGTAAGATGCATTAGTCCGAATATACTTTTCTGAAAGTAAGCCGTACTGTAGAACCTGCGGCAGCAGTCACTGTTTGGGTAGCTGCGGCCGAGGCAAGACCTCCAGCATTGCAACGGAAGTCTAGCGAAGTGACATCCGTAATCTAGAAAAATCAGTTTAACATGCTTATAGTGTGAATGCAGTCGAGATGAAGAAACGAACCGGAGAGTTGTAGTTCGTGTTTTGACGAACGTACTGGTATGGAGCTGTCGTCGTCGAACCAACAATGAGTGCGTCGAAGCGGTCTAGTACCATCGTGAGTTAGAACTGCAAGACAAGTATGTATCATCAGTGACTGGCTTACAGTGAGCAGACACGCCAGCTGCGGAGAGCGCAACGACTGCAGCGAGTAATTCAGTGAGCTTCATAGTTGCTAAAGACTGGATTCGGCGCAACGAAGAAATATGAGCACCTCATTATATACCTCAAGAGAACGCGGGTGTGTCATGCGGCAAATCTGCTGAAAAGCTTAATATGTTGATCCTTCGACTTGAGCTCGAATGAGTAATTGAATATTCGAAGACGGATTTTCCGCTCAGACATGCGGGTTTGAGCTTCTTTCTGTAAACTTCGGGCCATCGAGTGTATGTCGTGACTTGATAATATCGGTCTTGAGTCTGGGCTCGTCAACAATCTGGAGATGATTGGGGTAAATCGGATGTTCTCCGGAATATAACTCAAGAAAATCTGCCCGTTATGTCTGAGAAGTGGGTCAGTAACACCGATGGTGTCATAGGCTACGCCGCGAATTACGCGCCATCGGGTCAAATCCGAGCGGGGGTAACTTTTGGATAAATAGATGAAGTCCTGGGGATGCCAGCCTCCCTCCTTTACGCCTGTTTTAGATCTAGGCAGGAATGAGATAGAATCAAGGAACCAGCACTAACCAAGCACCACTCACAAGGCTTCGCGCGTTACCGTCACGGTGTACAACTGTCAGTAAATGACTCCCATGAGCCTGGTTGCATGATCAAAGAATGTCCCGAACAGCACTTCAGCGCGAGACTCGAGGTACCGAGGGATGATAGAACTTCTCAGTGTTCAAATAACCATTTCTCCGTGGACATGTCTCAACGAAAATGGCATTTACATATGCTGCTGATTCTACCCCTTCAAAGTTCAGATACCCGGTTCAGTCGAACCAGACACCACCATCGACGGTGACAGTTTGCCCTGTTTTCAAAGCGTCAGTATTTGTCATGAAGCTTGGGCAGGAACGGACCAGAGATGTAGCTCGACTTTTCGGAGGCAAGGAAGGAGACCAGGTTTGCGACGTCGACAGGATCTCCAATGCGCTTTACAGAGGTTTGTGCTACGTACTGGGTTTGATGTGATATATCAGCAAGAGACAACTGCGAATATGGAAGGTGACGTACGGAGTCTGCGTTGGGCGCGGTCGTGTACTTAGCGGTCTGTTCCGCGAGTCCAAGAACTATGGATACGAGTCAATCGACCACACGTTGAATTCGTGAAAGTGCCTCACTCATCGGAGTAATGATGGCACCTGGCGCATAGGCATTGACTGTGATCCCATGGCTCCCGAATTCAGCCGCTACATGGCTTCAGCGTTCGAAAATGAACATACACAGAAGGTGAGATATTACGACGCACCAGCTGACTGTGTTAGAACTCTGATGGCAGCCTTCGTTGCACCATAAGTTGACATCATTGGGAATCCTGGAAAATATTAGGTCAATGGAATGGCATGACCTCAAGCTTGACATGCCTTTCTTCCCCGCATTGGAAGAAGCACCTGTGCAGATCAAAAGTGAGAATAAATCTCGAGAACTTGGTTGCGACATGCCAATGATCCTTCCGCCTCGCTTCTGGTCAATCATGACTTTTGCGGCCGCTTTGTAGCAAATCACTGTGCCTTTGAAATTGATCGAGAACATTTTGTCGATCTCCTCAACGGAAGCTAACGGGGGTATCAACAAAACCGGGCAGAGCGCACCTAATCCCCCGGCTTACTTTCCAGAATAGGCGACATCCAGCAGACTCCTGCGTTTGCAACCATCTTTATACTGAGGTGAGTGAATGTCGAGGGGCAGCAGATATACATAATGCACGTACGACATCAAGCCCTCCAAGTTTAGCCACTGTCTCTCCTACAAGGGTGGTCACATCTTTCTCAGATGAGACATCTGCTGCAATCGCCAAGGCAGGAATGTCGGGGTGGGATGTCTTGATTTCGTCACAGACAGCGTCCAGCAGCGATTGTTTTGCCGCGATATCACTGACGACAACGGCTAGACCATCTGCTGCAAGGCGAATGGCGATTGCCTTTCCAATACCCTGGGCAGCGCCCGTGATGATTGCAACTCGTCGTGGAGTGTTCTCTGAAGACATCTGGGAGGAGGGTACTATATTATGTAGTAGAAGGTCTACCACACCGGCTTTTATAGCGAGTCGCAAAGACACGACCTCTAGATTGGCTGGGGGCACGCGCACCGGCGTCCTTTACGTTAGTCAGGGAGTCTGACTGGATGCTCCAGGAAAGGACCATATTGGGCCAATCTCAAGGTTGGCTAAATAGTTGCGGAACTATTCAACATCGAGGGCAAGTTGAGGAAACATCATCTGGGCTAGGGTCATGTATTCATGTCGTTTAAGGGCACCTCCAGTAAGGAGTCCCGGCATGGGGCCATTGCCGATCTTGCTATAAGATAAAGCATCAGGCATACCTTGCGCCGGCGAAGCTTGAGTGTGCTGTGTGGCGTGCATGATTGGATAGAATGGAAAACATCGTCTGTCATCTGGAAAAATATGTAATATCTGTCCATTCTTCCACCATCTTCAAGAAGTGACGCAATGGGGCTACTGGTACTTGGTATGTCCAAAGATCATGTGAACAAAGATGGGAGGATCGGGAAAGAATTCGAACTGACCTTCAAGACGATAACTCGACGCCTAACACAATTGTTCTACTACTTCAACGTAATTTGCGTGTTTTGTACTGGGGTTTACGATCGAAGGGATATTCCACATTCAAACGTACCGGTACACATGGCACGTACCCTGGTGGAAAACGCGGACGCGCATTGAGCGAAACAAGTCCTATGTTGGTGCTGTATTCAAATGGAAGGCTCCTCCGAGCTGAGCTGACTCGATGTTCTTGAGCCCGAATATGGATCCAAGCAAGGTGTAATTCATTGGGGGTTCGACTTTTTCACCTGTGGAAGAGCTACACGCCTTTGTACCAAATCCTTCTTGTCCACCTCCTTCGCCGCGTGACCGTAAACGAGGCAGGAGCCTCAGTTAGCCTTTGCGCGTCTTTCGACGGCGAGGTAGCTATGGGTGGTTGATAAACGGGATGTGCTGTGGGCTCCGACCACACATCATTCGTATATGTCCAGCCATCTAGTAAAATCAGTTTCGCAGTCAGTACCTTTGACGAATTGATCAAGAGTGATCCCACCATCATCAACCAAACCCCCAACCCACTTTCCCACCACGTCCTTCCTCCAATCCTCCGTCTCTACAAACGCCCACCCAGAAGCGAGTGAGAACGTCAAATTGCTACTATACACATTAGCGAATCAGCACCATACTATCGCCGCAACAGCGACAATACGACGGTTTTGTATCACGCACCTAACAAAGCCTTCTTCGCCAACACCACCGTTCCAGCCATCTCTCCCTCTCGTCCACCCACGTCTCTCGGTGTCACGCAGGTTGGCTTTACTCCAACGCTGCTCACCGGTTCCACCAGTGAGGCTATCATCCGAGTACGCGTAAGAACCCTCGTCTGCTTTCCACCGTTCATTCTCGAATAACTCGACCTCTGTGATCGGGGCGTTCCAGACGTCGTCCTGTAATCTATCGTTGTCGATGAATCGCGTGATGGATGTGCGGATGTGGCGTATGGTGTGTCCAATGCGAGGCGAATCAGAGCTGTGATCAGGAAGATAAGGTCTGATTGACCGCAGGTGTGGAGAAAGACGGATGCGGCGGAGCGTAGTTCTCAAGGACGCTTCGAAAGCATCAACGCACCATACTGTGAAATCGACCAAACCACGCGTGACTAGGGGAACGTAGGGGAGGACGGAGGGATGGAGGAGAAGCACGGGTGCGATGCCGGCGACAAGGGAAATCAGTCGCAAGGGGATATAATGGGAAGTTACGACGAAGGCCAGTAGTGGCAGTGTTAGCACGGTCACTACAAATATGTAGAACGAGATGGTAGGAGCTTGCACTCTTGTTGAAGTGGGCGATTGCGGTGTGGGAAGGAGTGTCAGATGCGATAGAATGGGGACAAGAGCATCATGCACATCGGCTCTGTGTAATGTCTGTTACATCTCAACTAAGAGGCATGGCTGAAAGCGAACGTACCCAAATCCCATGAGGTTTTGAATGCCTTGGATATTTGCCAGCCATTCTTTACTCCCCTCAGCTACGGGCGTGGTAAAAGGGGGTGTGGGCTCTGTCTGAGGAGGCTTCGGCGGAGGCGGCGTCAATAGCGAAGAATGTGACCGTTGTTTTCGAGTAGGAGAGGGCGATGAAGGGGAGTTCACGAGCATTACGCCAATCACGATGGTATGAGGAAGGAGCAAAACTAAGCGCGGGTATATACCTACCATCATAGATCCGTCAGCTAAGGCTCAGTATCGACCAGGAAGACATACAGAGAAATGCATACGCTGCCATCCAAGTAACTGTGTACTTCCACCCTTTCCTCCACATCACGATTTCCTCCACCCGGTCTTGGAGCCAGAATACGGCCCCTACGCGCGCCACAAAGCGCCTGAAATTGACGGTAGTTATTGGGATCGAGAGAGGGTCTTTCTTCGACATAAGTTTCGATACACTCGTCGGCGCGGGGGGGAGGGAAAGGCCATTCCCACTGGAGAGTAGGGTGGTCGAAAGGAGAATCTGTGGGAGCACTGCGTACGTCGTTGGTAATGTAGGGCTCGTTGCCGCCGTCGGCGAGCTCAGAAGAGGTAATGGCTCGGAACCATGCTCTGCTGGTAGATTTGTCTTGAGCTCGGGTTCTGGATCAATCGATTTCTTGTCCGAAGATCGCAGCCGCGTCGCGCACGGCGGTATTGAAACGTACTCGAGGGTCGCCATGGTCGTCCTCCGCAGAACGAACGGAGATGAGTCGCGAACGCCTCAGTCACAGTGGACGGGGACGGAGACCGAGGTGCACGTGATACTGTTGATGGCATCAGGGGCCAGGCCCTAGCCTCAGGGGCAAGGCAACGGCAGCCTGCAGGGCACCGCGCGGGGTATTGGTGAGAAACGTCGCGTAGATTGTCCGAAAAAATGCATCAATAATCTCACCACAGCTCACCACCCACAGCCACATCTTGCTCTTGATCATGGCAGACGACTGGACACTTCTCCTTCCCCGAGCTTCAGACTTTCTTTGGTCACCTTACGGCTACATCCCAACCGAATATGTTTGCATCATATTCATCGTGCTCTTCGGGATCTCAACTTGTACGAAATCATTCAGTCTCCATACGGAGTAGTGCGATGCTGACTGTCTGATACAGTTGCTCATACGGTAGAAGCTGTCCTTCTGCGTACGTGGTGGCTACTACCTACCGCTTGCCTTGCTGGGGCGTTGGAAGTCCTCGGATGGGCCGGTCGACTGTGGTCGAGTGACAATATTACCGGCGTCCAACCGTTTCAAATCCAGTAAGCAAGTGTCCTCTAGGGGAACATCGAGTTTACAGACCCCATCGTCAAGAATTACTGCGACAATCCTTGCGCCCACACCGCTCGTTGCAGCCAACTTCATCATCTTGGGCAGGATCATCGCGAGACTTGGGCCGACCTACAGCCGTCTCAGCCCCAAATGGTGTAAGTCCCTTCAACCGTGATACCGAGGTTGTGCCTCATTGATACCGCGTTGGCTACCTTCAGACACGATCGTCTTCCTGTCTTGCGTAAGTGAAGTACATAACGGTTCAGCGAGTCTTGGTATCCATCCGCCGTTCAATAGGATATCATTGCGTTGATCGTACAAGGTATCGGTGGCGGAATGGCATCATCGGCGGCGGGTAGTGGTCGAGATCCTTCATTGGTAAGTTACCTATCCTCTCGGTGTATCCGAATCGCGGTCTGATTCCGACGCAGGGTGGAAGAGTCATGTTGGGTGGTATCGCCTTCCAATTAGGTGAGCATCCCTATCATCGATGATAACGATAGACCCTTTCGAGGCTGATGTGAATAGTGGCTATTGCCGTCTACGCTGTTTGCGCTCTGGAGTTCTACTTGAGATACCTGTGGGATCGCCCATTGCACTCCGTGCCTAAACCGATACATGGCGACCAGGACGCCACTAGAGGCCCATTTACCAACCGCCTGAAGTTCATGAGCGTTGGTCTGGCTTTCAGCACATTATGCGTGTTTATCCGGTGCGTCGCCGTCGAATGCTAGCAACCTCGGGGCCAAATGTCTGATAAATAACATGTAGATCAATATATCGGACGATCGAGCTTGCGGATGGTTGGGGAGGCCGTATAATCACAACTGAGGTGTACTTTAGTATGTGTCTGCACTCTCCTGACCTCCCTTTAGACACATGCTCACCACGCGTAAAACATTAGACGTCCTCGACGGGGCTATGATTGTACTTGCGATGTATACCCTCAACGTAGCCAATCCCGGCTTCTTGCTATCAGAAGCCAAGCTTGAAGACGCGCCCAGTGTGAAAGAAGAGAAATGACCAGGGAGCTCTTCGTGGCCATAATCCCCACCGTAGAATTATTCAGTGTTAGTGTCGATTTTTTGTAGACCGTGATGTTGTCTGTTTCGCTCTTTTTGTCAGTACTGATTGTATCAAATCACCCACCTTCATTCACAAGTATCGCAGTTTCCAAGTCTGGTTCAAGTATCGCGGGCCGCAGGCTGCCAACATAGTTAAACGCCAAAGCATCAGTTGCTCATAGTACTCCTACATACTTACATGTTATGTGCAAGGCGCGAACTGCCCGCGGAGTCGTTCTTTTTTTAACCACTCTAAACTATATGTGATCATGATCACTGAGGAGGCAGTTGGAAGCTATGTAGATACGTGTTAGCGAGTATAAAAGATCAATAAAACAGAAAAAGCTCACCCTGGCGGGGGTCCGCTAAATCCTGCTGGGGGGCCAGGGGGGAACGACATGCCTGGAGGGAAACCTGGAGGCATAAACCCGGGTGGCGGGCCAGGCATACCAGGGGGCGCAAACGGCATGGGGGGACGCGCTAAGGCTGGAGGAACCATGGTTAGTCCCATGGCCTTGGAATTGGCGAATGAAAAATACCTGGAGGCATCATCCCCATTCCACGTCCCGCAGGCATACCTCTACCAGGTCCCATGGGCAGCTATTCGTGCACTTTCAGCAAGTAAGTTCAGTAGAAACAGAGACACGGCACATACAGCGTTCTTCTTGTCCTCATCCACGACAGGCGGCGGTCCCTCAACGGACAAACTGACAACAGTCTCTCCCCGCAAGATAACCAACCCCAACGCACGCTTCATCTCTTGCTCCGGAGCCGTCTCCTCTCCAGCTTTCTTCTTCGGCCTCACGCGTCGGAACTCCTCGCAATCGGCCAAGACGAGGTTCATGTGTCTGTCGAATGCTAGCATTTGGCCTGTTAGGGCGCGCCCATCGTTGATCGTAACTCTCAATCTCCAGTTTACGAGACCGAGCATTCTTCCTCCTTTGGACTTGGGAGGAGGCTGTTCATTCGTCCGATCTGTCAGATATACATCGGCGTAAACGTCAAGCTGAGACCTACCATATTGGCTAAGGAACTGGATAGAACTTGGTGGGATTTTGAGAAGTTGAGAACGAGGAATATTATAAGCGCCGAAGCGTCCTTCCGAAATTAGGTGCTCTAAAATACATGCTTCACCAGCCCCCAACGGTATTGCAACTGACAAGAATCCGATCCGACGACAAACTAATAAACAAGCATGTACAGATAAAAGGTCTATAGCGTTAACTAGGTATCCGTGTATCCCATGCAGGAGTGAGTGCTAAAGTCCACGCATTGATGTCTCGATCACCCAGGAGGGTTTATCTGGGCGAAAGCAAAAACAGTGTGTGATGGAGGGGCGATTGAGGATAATGTAGTTTAGATGTAGCACGAGAATCGAGGCGATTGTTGATTCCAGCCCACTAAGAAGAAAAGGCGTAAATCGAGGGTGAAAAGGTCCTATGGATTGGTACTTACCACAGTGCCAGCAGTCTAGCAAATGCTCGGGATCGCTAGACGGTGAATCAATTAGATCGATCGAAGGCAACGGCGGAACAAAGACACACTATTTCTTCTTGATACGTAGGAGCTCCTTGAAATTATGTCCCCAAAACGCAGATTCATGGTTCGACTCGTGGACATCAGCTTCGTTCTGCACAAATGATACTCGAAATCAGCGCCCGAGAAGTCACCATGGGAAGACGGCAAGAACTCACCACATATGATGCATCAGGTGTAATCCTTCGGAGATGATCCATGGCAGTGCTAGCACGTTGGTATTGAGCCTTCTTTTCAAATGTTGTGGCATTCCAGTTCCATGGCGAGACGGTCGTAATGTGGTATATACTACACAGCCCGACAGTCGATCAGAATGAATGGGAAAAGATCGAAGCAGAAAGTAGCGGAGTAATCGACGTACCTCTCTCTCCACATTGGCGTGACGCTGGTGATCGCATTGTTGGCCTTGATCTTCTTCGCCTCACCTCTACGTGAGAACCTGTGTGGTGGAGATATCAAGATTATAAGGCTTTGAGTTTCTGCGTTTGCTGCCGTCAACGCATTGATGAGCTGTTGCTGCTTGTGGGCAGTGGCAAAATTGTCTTGGTTGACCAACCGTGAAGTCAAGGCAAGACTTTGTCCAACAGCCTGGAAGCAAGGTCCAACACACCGTACATCAGCCACATGGGGATTCCAACTAAGGGGATACTCACGGCGACGAATCCGTTTGCGAAGAAGTTGAAGAACTGACCCCAACTAGGGAATTCGGTGGCTACGATACGTGCCGAGGTCATGTTGTTTTCTGATTTGACTCGATTCGCAAAGTCAATCAACGGCTTCATCGATTCGGCGGCCTTTGCTTGCGAAATCAGTGGATTCACATAGATAGCGGTGAACCCGTTGGCAAGCCCACCCCATCCCTCGTCAGCCCAACGGATTGAGTTAGCGACTATAATGGAGAACAACTCTTGGGTGATATTCGAACCAGGAGTAGGCCTCGGGAATGACACAACCACAGCTTGGAGTGTGACTTGGGGAGATGCCAAGATAGTAGCCTCCGTAACAACACCAAAGGTGCCACCCCCACCTGCACAAGTATATTTAGTATGGGCTGAGGGCTCGTGACCGATCATATCATACCACCACGGAGAGCGAAGAAGAGGTCTTCGTTCTGACATGCGTTGACGGTTCTGAACTTGCCATCTGGGGTCACTATCTTGAACTCGAGCTGTAGCATTATCATCAATCCGTTGGCTAAGCCAATATTAATACCAGACCAACGTACAACCCGATCGACACCCAATCCCATAGAGTTAGAGAGCGCGCCATGTCCTCCCCCCTGAGCTAGGTGAGCCCAAGCTGAAGGCAAATGAAGGAGGCGCTGAACATACCTGAAGCCACCCACCGGCGACGCCAACATTTTTGTCGCTGCCGCCGACAACCGTGATGTTATGGGCTTCAGCGAAGGCATATGCTTCTCCCCACATCACTCCTGCCTAATTGATGGTTAATAAGGGTCTGAGAGTGTTGCCAGACTGGTTCTTACGCCGACCGTCACACCTGGACTCGACCTTTGCTTACTGCAACCACTTGGAACAAAGTTGGGGTTGAAGGTTATCTGTGATCATGAGCAATCGAAGAACTCAGGCCGCAGTTGGACATACATTTCTAAGGTTATGTGTCTGAAAGGGAATTAGAACTATGCACATATGCATACAAACATGAATACACGTACCCAGAGGGCCAAAGATCGAGGAGCGCTACTGCGACCTTTATAGTCGTGCTGCATAACCTAAGTAATGGTCTAGCTTTGACGACCGACGATAAACTTACACCCGTGTTTTTTACCACTAAAGGTACAGCAGTCCTTCTGGAGAATGCGAACGCGGCAGAGATATCTTGTGGTAAGCGCACATCGATCTAGAAAGCCTTCAGGATATCGGCGCATATATGCAACCGGCAGACTTTACATAGTAGTTACTTATGCTTCCTTGGCTGCATTTGTTTGGTGGCGATGTTGGAAGTGCCGAGTTCGGGTCTGTAAAGTCGAGCAGGCACTGTTCGGCTGTGGTCTGGCACGTCTCCCACTGTGTGTTGATATATGCGCCAAATGTATTTGATCTCGAGGCTGAAATATGATATTCAGCATCTACGAGGGGCAGAAAGGACCGCAGCACACACTTTCATCCAAATATGCCCTTCTCGCGACGAGACAAGCCTCCGACGTAGAGTCGTCGAAACACTGTTGAGCGAACGGGACTCCAGCATACAAGCGACCATCCACCTTCCTCCGTAGGTGCTCCCAAGCCTCAGGCGACGTCGAGGAGAGGGGATCACGCTGAGCTGGCGACTTCGCGAGCGCGCTAAGAACGCTGACCGATGCTACGGTGAGGAGCGCGAGAGACATGGTGGTTAGTGGTGAAGATGCGATCGTTAGTTTCGCTTTAAATACCTTAGTAGCCCCGGTCATGTCACTCTTTTCGGGTGAATTCAAAACTCGAGTGTAAGGCACCGTCGACTTCGGCAATAATCTCGAAAGCTGTGATGTTCGGAAAGATGCTCCATATGGCCACCCACTCCGGAGGAACACACCGGAGGAAAGTATCCGTCGATGCTTTCGTGCGAGCTCGCGGGCTCTTCTAGCGCGTAGTTGATGTGGGCAAGGCCTCCTTGATGGAGACTGAGACTTGACGGTGAGGTTGATTCTTGGAATCTAAAGTCATGTGATCGTAGGGACCCAACGGTCCACAAAGCGGTCCATGTGGATATCGGATTGTCGGAGATCCCGCCGCAATCCAGTTTCGGTGAAGTTCGATGATTCCACTCGACGCTCACCGAAGGCGCAGCACTAGGTGGCAAATCGTCGCATTTTCCTTCTACTACCCACTTTCTAGCCACTAGAAGGAAGTGTGTAGTAGTAGTGATGAACACTGACTGAAACACATAACCCCGGATCCACGAAATCATGAATTACCACAACCATCATACTTTTTGAATAGGGCCTACTTCCATCAACCTACATCAGCTACCGATGTTTAGGTCTTATGAGGGCTTGGCTCTACCGCTTCTTCGGTATCTGCGTACAAGCGTGCTTTCTTGCATCCGGTTTCGAGTTAGTGGGGCTAACTCTATGTGGAGTGACGGTGTCGCGATACCATCGAGTCCCGACCACCAGTCAAAGTAACAAGACGTACGCGTCTTGGCTACTGGGCCCCCTCAATACCAGGCGGCTGGCGGAGACCAATGGAAATGCTCAAGAACTAACTGATTAGGCGGTCATAATGGACAATGGATGCTGGGCGTGGTACTGTCGATCGCAAGTCCAATTCCACCAGCAGGCTGGCAAACATGAACCGGATCCTTCGGTGCGTATTGGGCCACTCATCAACCTCCAGGCCTAAATACGCGCCTTCAGTCCTATCATACCATTCCGAGCCATCCAGTCGCGTCGTCGTACCAAATTACGGATATACCAACATTCCTTCCGTCGTGGTCGATTAGCGATGCTCCTCCCAAATTAGCGTCTGATCAGTAAGTTTTCAGCGACCGTCTGGGCGTTCTCCAGCGTAACTGTCGGGCTGACTTTGTTCATTACGAAGTCCTCCTCCTCGTACCTCAGGTTTCGAATAAAATTAACCTACTTAGTCCCATGGACTTATCGTTGGTATATTTATACCGGCGATACGCTGTACGAAAATGTGCTCAATACCGTTATACCATGATTTCTTGATGTTCTCGGTGGGACCAGACAGCAAGCTTGCTAAGACGACGGCGCGCTGAGGATAGGAATTCCGCCAACTTTGAGTGTATTCTCCATTTCAACGTATCGGTCGGAAACTGGGTTCAGGGGTTCGGTTCTCAATTGTCTCCGGGGAGGGGGGTAATTCTAAGTCCAACGCGGCATAGTCAGGAGCACTGAAGACGAGGACAAGTAGACGAAGTTAAGCCTAAGGCAGCCTTAACGTGAAAGTGGTTGGGCCGCACTTAGAATAAGGCAATCCTCGTGATGACGACACTTGGATTGTATCCTTGACTTGCCGGTCATTCCGCGAGACTCAGAGACTGAACAGGATTCAATACTTCACGGTGAAGCCTGATGCTGATGATCGGTGCTCAATCACAAGGAAACCCATTGACATTCCTACAGCGCGACATAGGCACAAAGGCACAGAAAGAACAGACCCTGCAGCGGAAGTATTTTTGGCGTGATCATGGCTCCGGAGTTGCTTCTACCGGGTGCGTTCGTTGGGAACGACGAGGGAGCTGCGAGGCGAAGCGTGGTGGCGAACGCCGGCGCTGATGCGCTGACAGTGATCTGTCCTTCTGCAGCGGCGCTAGCTGTGGGCGCCACATGATATGTAGCTATGTATAGCAGCATCAGGAGCATTGCTCACGATCAGCACGGGGAAGCTCTATCGCTGGCCCCGCGATAAGGAAAAGACACGCACATTCAAAGTTGCCACCGTTATTGCGGGCATCTTGCACTGCCGCAGCGTATACTGCAGAGATGTTCTGTGGGACCATGGATAGGAATCCTATTCTTGGCGGGTCGGCAGATGGGTGCGTTAAATTTCCGTAGTGGAATGCCACGAGGTTACTACAAATTACAGGAGAGGTATTCAGGGGGTGCATGCAGTAGATGTCGGCGCGTGTGTGTACTCACGATTTCATAAACGGGTCGCCGAGGCTCCAGCGAAATAGCGTAGATTTCGAGGGAGGATCGGTGGCGACTAGATTGTCGGCCACACAGTTGACGGCATCGCCTGCGTCATTTTGACGTATGAAGTCTCGCGGGTCTACGGGGAACATCTAGTATACATATTCAGTCAGTCAGTCGGCCCAACTGGACAGACTGCGACGTTCTGTGCGTACCTTGCCACCGATTTGGAAAGCCAGTGTATGAGGGGTGGCACAGGGAAGGATCGCGTGAGAAGCAGCGGGATTGTTCGCAGAGAAGGCTGGTGAAACTTGACTCAAGACATTCTTGACGACATCAGCGGGCCCTCGGATGAGCGAGTTTCCCTAACGAAGCAGTGCATGAGATGGCGAACAGCGTGCATCTGAGAAGAAGAGGTATACCGTGTCGATAAGGGCGGAGACACGCTTTCCATCTACGTCCTTCGCTGGAATCGATGACTCGGGGAGTTTCTTTCCGTCGAGGAAGACGCTGTCGAGATCTATCTCCCAGCGGCTAGAAGTGTCATTGCGATCATTGGAGGACGATCGAACGATATGCTACTAGACTCACTATGGGTAGATCTATGGAGGAAATGAGGTTCAATCATTATATAGCGAAGGTGTATCACTCACTTCACCTGGAGCAAAACGAGGAGGCTTCATGCCTCCGTCTTGCTCACTGTAAAGGCGCACAGGGACCCAGGTCAGAGAAGAGTTATCTATCCCATCAGGTAGCTTGCCGACAGTGAGTAAGCCACTCCCGCCGATGTCAATCGTATTCCGCTGGAGGGTGATCTGGGACGACATCTTCAGCACTGTGCGCCAATATGAACAAATTCGATCACGCACAGTGAACATGGGAGCTTGAAGTTGGTTCGTCATGGAAATTCTTGGGAGTATGGGCCCATCGAGGTAGGTTCCGTGTACAAATTCATCGGTGTCTGTAGGGTTGTTGAACTGAACACCTCGTAGGATTAGGTTGACTTCGACGTGAGTGGAAGGATCCTACCTCGTGGTTCACAGCAGCCTTCTGTATAGAGCTACGTACGTGACTTGTCTCGTATCCCAATCTCTCCCGTATAAACGCAACAACTCACCTTCCGCTAGGAAATCCAAGTCCAAACAGTCCCGCTGCCCCGTACCGCACTGTCGGATTCGTCGTGTTGTCTACAGCAGCGAAGTATTGATCTGTCATTGCAATCCCAGCCACCGTCACCGTATCTGTGCCAATCGACCCTGACGCGAATGTCCCCGTCGTCGAATCGCCGTAATGCATCGTCACCTTGGCGCCAGTGTCGTTGAGGGATGCTGCTGGAAAGCGGGTGGCGACACCGGCCAAGCAGGACTCGGTCTTGCAGGTGTCAGTAGCAACCCATAGGTCGCTTGACCCAGTGTCTTGATTGAAGTTGACGCCTGTCAGCACAGACTTTTGAACAATGAACGGAACGAGAAACGTACCTAGGTGTAGTGCAGTTGTAGTTCGACCGATCTCCAACGGAACCGTATATATTCTATTGTTCTTTGGTCAGCGGTGCTTCGCGCAGAACAGGATGTATTCCTCACAGGTCTGCGACGTTTCCAAGGCCGATCGAACCACTGACTGATCCTCGCTTCTCGTGTCTTCGTGTTCTAGTAATGGGTATTTCGAAGCTGCTGGGTGAAGGAATGAATGGAAGGGCTGAAATGTAGTCCACTGAAGCGAATAGGAATATTATGAAATAAGAAAAAGAAAACATAGTTGCGGCCAGCGCTTGTAAGTAGAAGAGGCAAACCAAGGGAGGGCGCTGTAGTGATCAACGAGGATGACCACTAAAACTCCAGGGCTTACCTTTATGTACGTTGTTGCAGAATGCATAAAGTTGGCGGAGCCGGCTGTGAGAATGGAGTTAGGTAACGATATCAAGGCACTTGTGCGACGGTGGTTACCATGTCTATGTCAGATCTCGGTCTCCATTGGCTACATATCATACTGTAATCTGCCAGCCAATGGCTATCCACAGAATCTGATTCCGTTCTGAATCACGCTGGCAAAAGTATTGGTCCATATGTACATATACGTCCCAAATGAAATTGTCGTCCGGCGCACCAAGTGTACCGCACTAAACAATGCGAGCAAAACAGCGCCTCAGTTGGTGGCCTTGCAATAGTCGCAGAAATGATTTCCGGAGTCAATTCGGGATATATGATATGATATATGATATATGAGCTAAGATGAAACCATCTTCGAAGGAGAACCAAAAGAACGGACCTGCGGAACAACTTGGCGCCAACTTGTCAAGCGAAGACCGGCATGAGGTCTCGGTTGACTCGGAGCATTGTCAAGCTCAACACAAAACCCTGTTATGAACGCAGTGTCTGGTACCTGCGACTACAGATATCAATCGCGGGACACGACTTCGTTCTATAAGCAAGCTCACCATCCAAGAACACGATCCAAGTCAAGATCAATGCATCAACGTTCAACCTTGACGTCAAATTTGTCCTGTGTATTGGTAGAATTAGTTCGCTGGGAAGTGGTGAAGTAAAAGGTTCTCCTCTAACGTTTCGTTCAGGTAGTCGGCATCATGCATCCATGCTGAGCGCCAATCATTTACTTATATGGTGGGTGCACGAGTCGTGCTCTGAACTTCAATGTCTGCACGTCTGTGCTTCTCTCTCAGGCTGCTTCGAAAAGCCTGAATGACGGCCTAATATCAGTACTTTTCTAGGCCGCGAGACAGCAAGAAGGGATCGCAGGGGATCACTTTCGATAGGACATGATGGTGGCATCGAGTTTCACAAACTCGCGTCCTACACGTGTACAGTGTTGATCCTATGTGATCCAATGATCCACGGTCTGTGCATGGGCTACATTACGCTTGAGCATCATGGTGACATGGCCCGACCCCCGGATTTGGCTGGGGCATCGAAAACGCGCAGGCCTCATGTTTATCACATAACTAATAAGTATATACCGGTGTGTCCTGACATATTCTTCGACCTGTATTCCCATCTTATCCCATCATCATTATCTAGGGAGTTGGAATGAGTGGTATGTGATTGCCACTCCTACACCTACGGCGTCGCTGACATTTCCCTGACAGAATCCGGTGTGTACTATGTCGTTCCCGACAAACGGAGTGGTGCGAAGAAGCTCGTGCGAAGACATCCACCGCCGTTGACGACAGCACCTCTCGACGACGACTTCGACGCCGTAACCCAGACACAGGCGTACACCGTCATCACCCCTACAATAGAGCGTATCGAGAACGAGAGCTACTACAGCCACTACGGATACGACCGCGACGGACAGACTAGCGTCCCGTTGGATGATGATTTCGATGCAGTGACGTACGAGCCTCCCACGACTGTGAGGGAAGAGTGGCGGGAAGACCACGGCGGTTCGCAGAGCCCATCTCCTCCTCGCCGGACAGATGGCCGGCGACGAGGCTCGGGGGGAAGTGGGCAGGGCGATGGGAGTGGGTGGGATGCGGAGAGGGACAGGGTACAGAGATACATGCGCGGCACGGATTTTGTCAGGAGCAGGACGACATCCGAGATTCAACGACGACCCCAGCCGCCTTCCATCGGTACATCAAAGAGCCTACTACCCAGCAGAAATACCAACACCGCTGTGTCCAAGCCGTCGAGACTCGGCGAGCAATTCGAGATGGTGCGGCGGAAAATCATCGAGGACAGCCCACAGAAGACGGTAACGATTTCGATGTGGCGGGAGAACGTTGCTGACGAGGCGGGGGGTGAAGTAGGGATGAGCGTGTACTACGTGAACCCCGATGACTATGCTGTGGAAGAAGGCGGGGACGCAAGGAGAGAAGAGGTGATGACTGAGGTCCCTATGCACCGTGATAATTGGGCAGGTCGTCGGATATACAATGATGCTAGGGTGGGTCCTTCATAACTTTGTCGCGTGCACATACGATTCTGACAGTGAGTGAGAAGGGGAGGGGAAGAGCGCAGTCAATAAGTATGGACAGGCAGTCTGTCGCTTCATACGATGCAGTCGATCGCTACCGCCACGGATCCCCTCTCCGAAAGGACATGGACACCCGAATGTCCACTTCCACGCCCACAAACAACTCCAGCGGCTCGCCCCCGCACCTGGGACGCTTCAGGGAATCACCCACCAGCTCGAATACCACATATTCGAATCCCCGTCCTCGCGGCGGGTCTGGATCGTCAACCCGCGGTGGTGGGGAGATTAGAAATAAATCAATGTCGCTGGCAGCAAGGAACATCTTGGCGAGCTGTACGCCGCCGCTATTGCACGTCGCACCGATATTGGGGGGCTTGGGGATCACGTCGGAAGAGCACCTCCGAGCAATGGTGCGGCTCAACGAAGATACGAGGGATCGGATTGTGAGGGACGAGGCGCTGAGGAAAGGGATTACGGTGATGGAGTGGGCTATACTTCTCGACAGGTTGCGAGAGTTGTGATTCGAACGAAGAATAAATCAATTGTACATCATACACGCCACAGGACTAGCTGGACAGTGGATTCGTATTTCATATACTGTAAGTATTCCGAGGACGAGAGAGTTCCGAGACGCGCGCGGCACAGGGAAGCACGAGTTGCTAACGAACATGAATTGTCTCCTGGTAGTTCCGTGGACTATGAACGTATTGGACTGCCTGCTGCGTGCATTTCCCATTGTGAGTTACAACTTACGAGCAGCTCATTGATGCGTCTGAATCAGCCACAGAGCGCCGAAAACTGTTCACGAATACGGATACCCGCGACCCAGTTTGCAACGTGCTAAAAAGGTGACCTCACAGCAAAGTTGCCGGGGCCAATAACTCATACGCCGGAGGACACTCGGGCGCCCACAGCCAACCCCAGCGGTATATGTGTGGTCACTTGCCGGCCGCCCTGAATACCGTTCACTCCCGCAAGTCAACCCGCAACCCGCGCCAGTTAACGTACCAGAAAGGTGCACAGCCCACCATCCAGCTTCGCTCGCTGCATCGCCTTCCTACTGGAGCTGCCTATCCTCTTAGGCCTTTACGCTGAACCGTGTTCTCCACCTTCCACACTGCCTTGCTCGCTGGTAAATTTCTTCCCCGTACGCAACCATTTTCTCTCGCACAACTAGTGGAAATTCCACGTACTCATGAAAATACACAGATTAACCCAGGACCTTAGTATATAAGGATACAACAAGAAACTAAATAAGTAGTATATGTTATAACGTGACAATAATTCCAGCAATACTTATGAGTCCAAGGCCCCTATGTGCTCCTATGGGCCCAATAAGTCACGCCTTTACAATCCGTGGCACGGTCATGTGCCAATGCGTGGGAACAGGTGGACCTCAAGCTTCAAGACCCATTAAAAGGCGTGAGGTTATTGAGTCTGGGTGCTTGTTCGCGACGATGACCGACATCCCGCTCCCCGCCAAGTCCAATACGCGACATTCTGTCCAGGAAGTGTTCGGCGATTTCACTATTTCCCACACGTGTTCTGACCCTGCACAGCACCCCTGCACGGCCACCGTTGGCAAGCCATTCATCGAATCCGCCACCGTACGTGCGAATGACTTATTCTGACAGTAACCCCCTCACAATTTGCAGCGAAACACCTCGAAAAAGTACGAGAAACGCAATGGAGGGAGACCAACATACCTCCTTACGTGAAGAGATCGCAAACCTCATGAACGCTGAAACCCTAGAGTGCGGGGTTGAGAGCTTCATAAAGCACTACCTTCCTGCAATCAAACTTCCAGAGGGAGTGAGCAATGACATGCGTGTTGCTGGGTCGAACGCTGTCCGGGATGCGTTTCAGGACTACCTGTCGTTTCGCTCCGAAAACGACATCTCGGAAGGTCTGGACGCGATCGTGAATGCGCTGCTCTTAGAGGGGGGGAAGCACGCTGAGGGGCAGAAACCGAGTCTGTCGTATAATTCTGAACCGTGTAAATGGAATACCTCCAGCATACCGGGAGGTAATTTCAAGATAGATGGTGGCTTGGTCAACGAGGAGAAATCTCAGCGCGTAACTGACACCATCGTTGCGATGGAATTCAAGAACCAGCGTGACATTGATCAAGTACTTAGGGTCAGATATACTCACAAATACAATTTCTCTCGCTAACAGCCCAGACAGAATCGCGAACAACTCTTATCGGCGATACTTCACATCATGAATGACGATATCCGCCGCATGTTTATGTTCGGGGTACGTTTTCCTCTTTTGCAAGGGAGTCTTACTAGTTGCTTAGGGGGTCGCAGATCACAATTGAGAGGGTCCGCATGAATCTGTGGTACTTTTCTCGGTCTCATTCCATCAAGAGCCAATCGTTCGAATTTGTTAACGTGTGATATATATGTTCTCGCTGCTTGCGTATACCTAACTTCTGCGACAGCATCCCGAAATCTTGGTTGATGTGCTGATTCGCTTGCTCTTTGCTGATGAAAAAGACCTGGGCATTGACCCAAACATCGCTCTCAATAGCCGCGATCAATATGTCTATACCGTAGACGGTACTCGAGGGCGAAGGCGTTTCCAGGTGGTGGCGCCTATATTCGAAAGCCGAGCTCTCACTACGACCTGTCGGATGACTCGCGTGTTCCGGGTGCTAGAGCTAGAGGGCGAAACGGACGACCCGAAAGCGGACGCCAAAGCTCAAGTGCTGAAGGATTATTGGCTCGAGAAGGACTCCAAAACTGAGGTGGAGATTCAGGAGCAGCTCTTCGCGGATATCGCCGAGTTTGCGAAGTTCAACTGGAGAGAGAGCATTTACTTTTCTGTGTTCAACAAGAACGACAAGACGACGCAGGAAATTATGGGGGCCTTCGAAACGCTGCTCCAGGATGAGGAATACAAGAGGCTCTTTCTTGTCATTCAGGATCGTTCCCTTGGCGAGTGCTCAAGAGAAGCAGAACAGTCGGCCTGGCTCCCTCAGTTTGACACACTCCGCTCCACAGTCACGCCCCACGCTGCTGAGCCATTTCCAACCACTCAGCGTTCGTCCCGACCACAGTCAGGTGCGAGGCGCGATCTCCAAGCGCGCCCAGTAGATGAAGCCCCTCAAGTGGTATACAAGAACTACATGCCTAAACAACGCTCGTTCCTCATCTTCGACGACGAGTGTACCCGTGTCCACTGCCTTCCGACGGTCGGAGATGTTTTCCGTGTTCTACGCGACTGTCTTACTGGTGCGTGTGATGCGTCCCCAGCCGTCTCTTTGCTTAATCTCCTTTGCAGCCCTCCACCTCATGTTCTGTGCCGGCTGGGTCCATCGTGATATCAGCTGTAACAACGTCATGGCCATCCAGGACCCAGAGACTCGGCATTGGAATCTGAAACTTGCTGATCTTGAGTACAGCAAGAAATATGACTCCGGAGCGGGCACTTCTGATCCTAAGATAGTACGCCCACTTTCATCACTATCTGACAGTCAACTTCGTGCTAGATATTTTGCTAGGGCACTCCGTTTTTCATGCCATGCGAAATTCTCCGTGGCAGCTACTTTGGCCTCGATCCCGAGCCTCCGGATCCAGTGACTTTCTCGACCAAGCTCACCAGTAGTGTTTCTGCTGTCGACGACCCTCCGGTCCGCTTCAACTTTCTGCACGACCTCGAAGCCACTTACTGGACCGGTCTATGGATAACAACTTGTCGAGTCAATTGCGAAGAATCCAGAATCTTCGGCTTTAGAATTTTCGACAACAATGCAACCTTAACACTTTCGCAAGCTAGATTAAAGGCATTCGAGAGGCCCATTTCTAGGATACTCGAGAAGTGCCTTCTGCCAGAGCTTAAAGGTCTTCCACCAAACTGTTTCGAACACGCTCGACAATGTCTTCACGGAGCCGCGGTGTATCTGGGTCGACGCCAAGCCTGGGACAACAAGGATGAAGGATACAAACGATATTCCGCTGCCCATGGAGCCCTTGCTGTATCATTCGCCTTTTTGGCGGACCCTGCGGCGTCGTGGGCTTCCGTTCCTCTACAGAGAACAGATTCGAAGCCTCGGTCCCTAGGTGCACAGCCAGCAATCGTAGAAGTCAGTGGTAAGGAGCAAGTCAGAGATGCTGATGAGTATGAGTATAGGGATGATGGCGTGGAGGATGAAGACCCGTCCACAGCAGGCCGCCGCCGAAAACGTACCACCAAGGATGTCAGTCATAGAGGGCCTAAGACCTCGAAGCGCACGAAACTCAAGCAGGGGGCGCGGAGTTCTACTCCGGAACAGCCTGAAGCGTCGACTAGCACTCGACGGAACCCACGGCCGAAGCGCAGATAATCCGGCCATGCACTGTCAACTTTCTTTTGGCTTTTCCTTTTTGGCGGGGAGCGGGAGGGCTTTGCAAACATGAAAGACGATTATTATGGCTTCTCTGGATCCTTTTGCACGAATTGTGGCAAGTTCCCCCAACAACCTGCATGTAATCAAACTACTTGTAAATCGGCGAGAGTAATGATATGTTTCCGAAGTACAAGTTGTCAGACTACGATTTCCATGGTTTCTCACGGTGGTGTAAGTAAGACGTCGCCGCGTCGTGAACGTTAGAACGTTTGAACTATTACAATGGCCGACTATATCAACGAACTGTTGGAGGGGAGAATTGTACGACCCCTCTCCCGTTCAACCCGGTAGCTTTGCTAATATCTAACAAACAGGACTTCGAAGGGCAGAAATTGGTTGAGAAGCTGATGTATTATGTCCTTATTGCCTCAACGGTGAGTGATAGATTGAACGACGGCCAGGTACCGCACTGACCATATACATTGCCACCAGATTGCTGCGTTCATAACAGGATTGGCGCTCCAGTCGTTAAGCTTGACTTTCGGTACCATGGGGCTTTCAGTCGCTGTCCTTGCTGTGGTGCGTCACGACTTCGGAGACGAAATATGAGGATTCTTCTGACCCGTGTTGTTCAGGCTATCATTCCTCCTTGGCCAGCATACCGGTCACACCCGATTAAATGGCTCCCAGCAAGCCCGCAGCCTGGAAAGAAGTAGCCAATTAATGCGAGCAGTGGGTCGACGTGGGTGGTCCATGCACGAAGTCATACTCTACCCCAAGAACCTGTTTCTCTACCCTCTCAACATGCGACGATGGTGGGTTATCATAATGGAACTTGTTACTTCGCTGCACTGGCGCCAAGTTGTTACGCTTTGTAAACAAGGTCTCATTCGCAGGTAGCCTGGCGGGACGATGTTCGAACTCTCAGGCCACATCGATGTTTGGGTAGAAATCGACACCCACGTTATCTATGGACTCGAAAAGGGTATGCGGCATACTGTCAAAATTTATCTCACTGGGATGGGCTCCTCAAAGCTACGTTTGACTTCCCAAAGACTGTCGAGATTAAACCGTTGCGGAAAGACGGCAGTGAGAGTATTCAGTCGACGATAATCTGAGACCCTTCTGAGCACGGTCCTAGGTTACACCCTCAAGGTCAGTTCCGGATCGGACAAACTCCCCTCCCTCAAAGTCGGCATCATCCCTAAGTTGATCTTCGGAATCCAAGTATTTGGTCTGAAGCCGAACGTATACCTAACCTTCGAGGCCTATATCGAAGGCAGCATCAAGCCCAAGAAGCCGATTGAAATCAAGTCTGGCGAGAAATTCGATATCAAGAAACAAGAAGTCTGTGGTGAGGTCAGCTCAAAGCCAACATTGGGGCAGAAGTCTCCCTATGGGATCTGGAAGCCTAAACATTCGAAGACACTTTGGGAACACAAATTCGACTTTTGGAAGGTATGAATTCGGTTTCCCTGCAAGAGCTAGCATTCTCAAACATAACATTGTAGAGTGCAAGTTGTCCCGCCGCGAAGCGTGAGCTCGGCGCTCTTGATGGCCCCCTTCTCGGCAACGCCAACGTGTCAATGCTTTCATGTCGCGCTCTGTCCACAACACAGATACTATCAAAAATACCCGATATAACGAAAGGTTGGACATGCGAAACTTCGGCAAGTAGCCCAGTGCTTGCTGCCGTCGCCGAAGCCATACAGATAATTGCAAAATCGTTAGTCGCTCCCGCCCCGTACGCTTGTTACAATCTCACGTGTTTCTCATAGGATTGGATTATAATGAGAGGTCGCCGTCAATCTCGGTCACCGTATCGCCATGCTTACATGGCAGCGAGTCATAAATGGGTCTGGGAGGGCGATGTGGTTTACACTAAACCGAGCGTATCCGTGTCTTGCAATTCATCCTGCAAAGTGATGCTATAAAATACATATACAAGATTCAATTATTGTTACTCCAAGTCTGTGACCTCACTTGCGAATCAAATCAGATCAATCGTACGTCCACCGGTGCGTGGCCTCGCTCATTGACCAGGATTATACCCCCTTTTCCGTTCATCAATCTGCAGCACCTCATCGATTTCATCCGACAAAGATTCGAGCAATGTCTTCTTCGTCGACTCCGTCGCTTTCCACCCGAATTTGGTCAGCCGGTCGGGCCTGGTATAGAAGTTCCCCCCAAACAGAGACCACCCATCTGCGCGAGTCGAATTGGCAGTTAGTGCCATGTTACACATCAATACAAGTGGGATAGTGCGTACATTCACCAAGAGGTTCAGTAACAGAGTCAGGGAAGGGCTTGGAGCCTCCTTCTGGTACTAAGCCTTTGGCGTGCATGATCTGCGAAAATAGGCGTTAGAAACCTGATTCAAGGGGCTGGTCCCAGAGAGCGCACATCTCCAAATTTTGCAGCGATATCATGGTTAGTCACTCTTGGCTCCATACTAGCCGCGAAATCTAAACGTCCAGAATCTCAGCACAGAGGCGGGTTGGGAGAGATGAATCACGCACAAATCCCCTCTGCACCTTCGTCGGCCTTGCCTTCTAACGCGGCCTTGAGAACAACCAAAAGCGCACTGGAGACATCTTTGACATGTATGTTGTTCATCTTTACCAAGCCAGGACCCCACGTCCCTGCACTGCCATTGCGCTGGAACATATCCAAGAATATCCTAACTGGTAATGTCACTTTCTGTGTCCCTAAGACATAAATCATTTCAATATAGGATACATTGATTGCAAGTCAAGACTGCACCTTCTCCGATACCGTATATCCACGCAGGGCAAATAATTGCCGTTCGAACGGGATTCTCCTTGCGGGACCCAGCCGCCACGATCAACTTGTCCTCTTTAACATGCTTGTTATCTGGCACGGATGTAGCCAGATCGAATCCGAGGTCGGACCACTCTTTGATCTGTGATTCCTCGACGTATTCACCACGAACATTATCGCTGAGCATGCCCGTCCCAGAAACATGGAGGTAAAACGGAGGATCACCCGGTCTGGTAGCGGAGCCCTTTTCCAAACCAGCGAGAATCGCTATGGGCGTGTTAGATCAGGCAGTTCGACTGGATAATACATCATATCAACTCACCTTTTATGCTCCCGATGTGATCAGAGCTCGCAGCATTGACGACAATATCGGCCTTGGCTGCCTCAGCTTCGATGATCGCATCGTCCTCGAGCACGCCTTCCACAATCGAGATATTGGGGTACAGCGCCTTCAACTGCTTCTCCTTCTCGGCGGCTGCACGAACAAGGGCGGTTATCGTGAAGTCAGGAAGCTCTCGCGCGAGATCCACCAGAAATTGGGAGCCTAAATAGCCTGTTGCTCCGAGAAAGAACACATTGCTCGTCTTGGTGATGGGCATCGGGGAGGGGAGGGGAGGGGGGGTTGATAGGAATTGTGCCGTTGTCCCCCAGCTGCGAGAGTGGTAGGTCTTATATCATAGCGCAGAGACTGACCTTTACATAACGATTATAATCCGTTGCCAGCCACTATCAGAACGACGGAGGTATGTACTATCAAAAGTGGTTAGCAAGTTGCTTTCTGGTATATCCCTGAAGACACACTAACCAAGTCTAGGTCAGCTGGCCGAGCCTTGGGGCGCCTTGTGTACGCCTCGATGTTCCATAGAACGGCCGGGATCATTGATGTTGCCCGCGGTCGCGGAACCGTTACACCAACAGGTGGGTTAAGTGAGTAGCGACGTAGCCAGTGGCCACTATGACGGACAGCGTCTTCCAAACTCGGAATATTCTCTGAATTGCGCACTTCATTTGATCTCTTGCTTCCCAAAAGGCGGAGGTACTGTGCTTTGCTATCAAGTGGCTGCTATCCTCATGGGCATAAGCTGACCAAAGGCACGAATCATAATGGAAAGTCAGTGCAATATGGAGTGAAAAGCACCAACCGGTGCGGTGAGGAATCGGACTTACTTGGATTTGCTGACACCACAGTCTATACGGGACCACTAGTTGGAAGCGGACGCGGGGGATGGAAGAAACTTCAAGATGATCGATTGTCTTGCAGATGGAAAGGCCGGTCAATGCCGCAGAGCCACTTGAATGATGGATGGGGCGCGATGGATTAAATATGTATCGTTCGAGAGTACATGGGGTATGTGTTACAGCGGGCTGAGATTACATTATACGTACGTTATTAGATTAAACAAAATCGGCGTTCTTGAGATGCTCTCGCATGATACCATCCCGAACTTCGAAGAAGGTAAATCAGCATACGCATACGCGGCGAGAGGATAAATCATTTACACACCTGTGCGAAGTGTAGTCGAGGTGGCTTTGGTATCCTGTATAAACAGACGAGTTGATCGGTGAGTGCCGGATACGGCATCAAGTGATTGTGGGCTTGCACTTACAGTAACTGATGTGGGGTATAGGTATCCAACCCGATGTTCGGGGGAATGCTGCTTCAATGTATCCTTGAACTTATCCCTCAGATCTACAGTGCACGGTCAACCTTCACTCGACATATGACACCAACCTCCGACTCACACTTCACAACCGAAGCCGCATCATTCGGCCGTTCCCCGTAACTCGGCAGATGCTTCTTCACATACACCCCGCTCTTCAGCTTCTTCTTTAACAAATCGCATTTATTGAGAAAGACGATCATGGTGGTTTTCTGGAGAAGCTTCGTGGAGACGACCGCTTTCCATAGGATGAAGGAGTCTTCTAGGCGATTGACTTTATGGTCCTCGTCGAGTCGCTCGTCGAAGCATGATACAGGCGCCAGGAATATCACTGCATTGACGTTGTCGAAGAAGGGTAGCCACGCATGACGCTGGACGAAGGAACGGGCGTAAGGGTAAACGCAAACGTCGATAAGGTAAGGGAATCAATTACCATAGTCCGCGCACCGCCGACGTCGTAGATTAGCCATTCCCTGCCGAATTCGTGACCTAGTCGAGGATCTATCAATCCGTACACATATGAGATATCTACATGCCCGCGTTCGAGGAACGTACCTTGCTCAAATAGGATCCTATGTTCCTGCACACCTACTGTCCGGAGGCGCGCGCGGACTACATCGTCATCGGAAGGCTCGTACGAACGGACCGCGATGCGTTGAAGGTCATCCAGGAAGCTACCAGCGCGGACAAAAAAAGAACAGGGTTCAGGACAGAGCTACCCGGAGTACAGGTGAGATAACTCACAACCCAGCCGAGTGTTCAATTGGTATTCTCCGGGAGCTGAGGACTTTCCTCACAACAGGATCATTCCAGAGCGTGATGAGATCTTCCTGGCATCTGGCGATGACCTCCGTCACTTCTTCCGAGTCATACTCATCGGCAGTTGTGTGATGATTCGCTGCTGCGCGCCCTTGGAGGGCATCGCTCCATGTCCGTACTACGAACTCAGCAGCGCGGCGATGTTTGCCCGGCGGGACCTGTGGCGACTCGAAAGGGGTCGCCTGCATGTCCTGCGAAGGCGCATTGCGGACTTCCTCTGAACCAGCGCCCAATCGTTTCTTCAACACTGTTTCGATCCGCCTCAGCGGGCTGAGCCTGAGGGCGAGTAGCTTGTGCTTGTCGCTGAGGCCGACAACGGAAGGGGAAGACGAGGAAGACGAAGAAGCGTACGAAGCAAACTCCAATCTCGAAGAGGCGGGGGAGGCGTGATGGGTGGGGTGGATCTCCAAGCTCTCGTCGTCGTCGTCCAACCCAGGGTCCAAGAGAGGATCATTGTTTATCTCAGCCTGCAGAGCGTCGAGAATGGCCAGTGCAGAGCGGACTACATTGAGCTGAATAACGGCACGCCATGATGCTCGCTCTTGCAACCATTGCTGATAAGCGTATTTCAGTCGGAAGTCTGCAAGTGTTAAGAATCCAGGCCATCATCGTACGGCGAGTTCAACTCACTTTTGAGCGTTGTTGATTTTCCTGGTGGTCGATTAGCGTTCGGGCTTACAAGAGGGCTAGTAGTTTGACGTACCGCTCTCTGCTTGTCCCAACAACAGGACTCTTAGGACACTCTTTTGCTTCTTTAATGCGGCGCGCGCGACCCTGATGTCCTCGTCAATCCCATCGCTAACACGCTTCGCTTCCGCCTCCCTTCGCTCCCGACTGGCCCTCTGTTCCGGCGTCTCGCCAGGGGGAGGCGCAGTGACAATGTCCAAGGGGTCGAATTCTCGATTCATGCCGCCCATTGTGGATGTATTAGAAAGGTGGCAAGAAAATTGATGTTCCAAAAGCCGAAACCATATAAATATGATTGTGAATTGGATCTAGCCGGCTAAAAGGTCCCTTCGCAACAGGGGAACGTGGTCAGGACCAAGCACAGGTACATAGAACACTGATGATGCTAGCTCACGATTGTATATCATTTACTATCTCTGCCACATAACCCCAGGCGTCGAGCGAGAAGATTGATGAATGTTAGGTGTGTATGCCACAGGAAGATCTCCATGAGAATAACCGTCTTATTCTAGAGGAAGGGTGATGAATATATCCACATTCCAGGTAAGGTGCGCCCCGAGTCCGTCATATGAGTCTTTGGTGACACTGAGCGCGTGTTCCACAATGTGAACTTTCTGACTGAGGGTATTGATGAATGATGGGATCATGGAGGCGGTTCGGGAAAAGGGCTAAAGCCGACCAGGGAGCAAAGCTTCCGTTTTGTCAGATCTCCAAGAACACATCACAGCCCCCACGCGGCTACACCGGGTCACGTATCGCTTTGTTGTAATATGGAAGATCGCGGAGGCTTTATTACAGGATGAATACAGTCAATTGAGAGAAATGCACAAGTGTTGCTACAGAGTCAGTGATTGAACAAGAATAGCGATATTCATAAAACCTAAAGAGAGAAAGAGAAAAGGGAGAGGGAGTCGTTCAACGCCAATTAAGATCGCGTTCCAAGACCATCTCCCACATACCGCTAGACTTTCTTGTAAACCCAATTAAGTACACCCAACCCACCAAGAAATCTATCTTCTTCACCCCGAGGCTGATCTCCGACATATCATCACCGCACCTCTCCTTAAAAGCTTGTGTCAACGAAGCACGGTCCGACGCGCTCAGCGCCTCATTCCAGAAATGTCTTGCGCTGATCGGTTCGGCGAGTTGCTCAGAGATTTGTTGCAGTATGTCGCCGACTGTTATTCCATTCGGCTGCTTCTGGTATACGTCGATATACCACGGTAGTAATTGGTGTGTGATGCGGATGAAGTCGGTCGGGGGATCACAGGCGAGCTGACACAGATCCAGCGTGTTAGCTGGCCGAGCCGATGAAGGAAGAGAGAGAGTAGAAGTGAGCGCCAAGACGTGGGCCTGCATTGAATGCAGGCCATTTATCGTCGCGTATCGCAGGAGGGGATGTATTTTACGCCGGACGCTATCCGTTTGTTCTAGCAGCAGCAGCGAGTGAGCAACGTATGCATAGAGTATAAGTACGTACAACCCACCTTTGACTTCTGAATCTATTCTCGAGAGCTTGTGCATGATTCCGCCCAGAACAGTGCACTCGGCGTATAATCCGCGCGCCAATCTCGAGGTCTGCGTGCGAGATTTCGTTCGCTGTACGAATCGTCGCGGTGGCCCTTGGGCAGCTTCCATGCGCGGTGAGAAGACGGTGAAGCTGTTCCGAGAGAGTTTGATCGTTTGAGGCCGTGCCCAGGGGAGTATCCGCCCAACGAGTTGGCTCGACCAAGCGGTGATGCGCCGCCGCCGAACCATGGGCTTGCGCTCACTGGCTGGTCATCTGGAGGGAAGAAAGACGGACCGATGGCAGGCATGCTCGCGGCTGGGGCGTTGAAGTTCCCCCCGATTCCAAACCGATCTGCGCCCCACGGCTGAGGAGGGTTCGTTGGTGCAGGCCATGCAGAAGCACTGGGCTGTTGTCCCCAAGGACTGGCTTGTTGCCCCCACAGATTCGCTTGTTGTCCCCAAGAGCTAGGACTTGACAGAGCTCAGCTACGCTCGCCACGAAGCGTAAACGACTCACCTTGCAGCTGCACCTGGAAAAGCTGTATGAATCGGGTCGTACGGGTCCGGTGGTGGGATGTAGGTCGGTCCGGGGGAAACAAGATGGGGGAGATCGTCGACGTATGGTGGGTGGTTGAAAGCCATTTGAGATGGGGCGACGGCGGTCGGATTGGAACAACAATACGACCTTATAGTGATTTATAGCCCGCACTGCTCTATTATTGGTATTCTGGCAGTTCCTGTAGCGATGCAGTTTTTGTGGAGTGCAAGTACAATGATCCAGTTTGGCGTGTCGAGTATCAGGATGTTTGGGTGGTTCAGTGCCGCCCTCAACGACGTTTTCTGGGTCGTCTGGTGGTTGGCACTACCAAGTACGACGGTGAAGGGGGCATTTGATTAGGTAATCACTAGCACTTCGGCGCTACTATCACGTGTATCACAGTGCAAGCAAAATCCTGGATGCTAGTTATGCGAAGCCTGCAAACTTGGGACTTTTTTATTAGATAGCATAGTAGTATTAAATTTAGTTGAGATCGATACTGCTTTGTGTACAGACAAAGCAACAATATTTTGCAAAAAAGGCCCGTATTTACCCCTTGTTTGGGCTGCCGATCACTGTCCGGTCACGACAGCAAACCTACCCAAGTGATAGTACCGATCTGATCAGCCATGAAGTCTTGACTTCATAAAGAGGCAGGTTGATCCTATATCCTTAGGTTTACTTCTGTCATGCTCACCTTACAATGTTTCCAATTGACACACAATCAACCATAGAATTATCGCAACTGCGGTCGAAGTGTAGCTATGGCGCTGACAATACGGCATGGAATCTTAGCCTCATATACATCAGTGCCCACTGACCTTGAGCGTCTTGAGAGTCCACTGCGCACAGCTCAGCAACTTCGTTTATCACCTCCTTTGCCTCTTCGTCCCCCAGCTCTCGAAGAAAGGAATGCCTAACAAACAACTCCAACCAAGCACCGAGCCCTGCAAGAATCGGCGTATATCGAGGGTTTAGCGAAATGTGCAGGACTTTGAAGCCAGCGGAAGATAGAAGCTACAAGTATAAGCAGCACGGGAATGCGGGTGCAATTGTGAACTCGTGTGTAATCTTGGGAAGAAGGATGGCGCACCGACTGATAATCGTGGACGGAGGGGAAATACCAAGGATCCATTGTGACCGGGTCATGATTCCTCCTGCGCAAGGCTACGTGTAGCGCAGATCGAACACCTGGACGAAATGTTCCAGCCCATAATTATTACGATATAGAGGAACCCATCACAAACCTACACAATTCATAAATCCTCCCATTTCACCCACGAACCGACCGCCGGGCTTCAGCATCCGTTTGACACTGAGCATCACACCCATGGGATCCCGTTTACACCAGTGCAGTGCAGCATTCGAGAACACCGCGTCAAACTGATTGGTAGACGCCAGGAGAGCCTCGGGGAGGTCTGCAGGGGTTTGGATGTCAGCGACAAATGCATGCTCGAGGCCCGCAAGCTTGGCTTTGTCAATCTATGAAAAGGTAGAATTATCATTGAACCGGCGTTCAGAAAGGATACATTAACATAATGCATACCATGCTGGAACTAGAATCAACACCGACGACACGGCCATCACTCCCTACGGCTTTCTTCAGTTCTAATGTGATTTCGCCGCTCCCACATCCAAAATCAACGATCCGCTCTCCTGCTTGAGGCGCGAGGAGCTCCAAGACTGGGCTGGTAAACGCGGAGGAGTAGACGAAGGAGGCTACTTGGTTATAGCGGGCTGCAGACCAGCCTGATGCATCAGTGGCTTGGCTTGGATCTGATTCCACCATCGCTACTTCGTGGGTCATCGCTTTCTTGAGCCTTTATTTAAGCACAGGGAGACGTGCGATCGGCCGACAGATGGAAATCGTGCACGGCCGAGATATGGTCCAGAAAATGAAAACGATATTAATCCACCACTGTGAATCTCGGTGACTGCTTTCCAGTTCATCCTGACGCTGGCCAAAATCGGCTTTGGGTGGGAGATTCGAGCTAGTGGGGCATCAGGATTTACATCAGTTTCACTGTATGGTTATTCACGTACCTCCCTCTCATAAACATCTCCCTGATCGGGGTGATGTACACTGTTGTCTATCTATGACTCTGCGAAAGGGTTGCAAACTAAATCTGTTCGTGTGACGAGCCTACGCAGTATCCGTGTGTCCGTTGCATCGATTTTCCGCCAGAGGCCGTAAACCTTGTCCAACCCCCCCCCGTTCGGACCAACACGCCGCCAACACTACTCATACTCATTTGGACCCATAAGGTCGCCTTCCGGACTGCAAAATAGGAGTGTACTTCGTTTTCGCTTGAGGCCCATTCCACGGCGCAACCCACGGAGACAAACTAGGGGAAACTTCTGGTTCAACTTGAACTTATGCTTGTACGGTATGTTGCACGTGATCGATACCCCTAGAATCGCCTATCCCCAGAGCTTGAGCAGCTCGAGCTTCCATATTTCAATTCGGACCCATAGCCTCAGTGGGTAGAAGAGCAACAAGGTTGGATTAAGTATTCAATATTTAGTACCCAACGCTGAATACACTATACATAAGTTAAGTTCAGGTTATCGATTTCCACCTCATAGCTCTCTTCAGGGGATCTCCGGACAACAAAAGGTTTTTTCCATTTCCTCTTGATTTCCTCTTTTTACGCGTTGTTTAGACGTGTTCATCAGACGCTCCGATAGCCTGACTGACTTTTGTTGAAATCAGATATCAAGTGCCTTTTCACTCGGCTTTGGGGGAGGGTCATTCATTTTTGCTGGATGATCGGATAACTTCTTTGATATGTTACACAATTTGATCCGAGTCCCTCTCTCCATGCTCCCAGCTCCGAGTGCATATTCGTAGCGTATGTACACAGCGTCCCCTGTTCATATGGCGACGGTCGATGGGGCCGTGAACGTTCTTGTCCTTGCTACCATGCTACTTCATATTCTCTGCTTTTTGCTACTTTATTCAATACATCTCACCCTCTTCATGCTGTAGGTCACCGCAATAGCTGGGATCATTTGAAGCTTGGCTAGTTGCGAAGTAATGCTTACTGAATATATCCAGGTGGTAGCCCGCGACGTGATGAGTTCGACGCCTCCCAAACCTACGTTCAGTCTGAGGAATGGTTCACGGCCGAGATATACAATAGTCTGGCTCGCGCGAAAGTGCTGAAAGAAAAATGACGACGTTGTTCCGTCGCTTTGGGCTCGGAAGCATCAAGTTCATCTCTCTCTCGCACCTAATACTATGCGTATTATTGAGTTCCCAGTAGCGTTGATGGTCTGATAGGGACCGTATATGGCTATCCAACTTGAACGCCTATTATCTGGCACTGGCTGCCAGTCGAAACGCAGACAGTGTCGAGGTACCATGATCAATCTCGGAGCAATGCTAGGACCATCTATCATCCATAAAAGTGTTTACCCAATTCCCGTCGTCCCACTTCAAAGTACGCTTCCTTCACCCCTGGATCCAACATATCCACGTGACGGCAAGACATCAACTCAACTTCTTGCAAATTGAAGATGAACCATGCTACCCTCGGTAAATGACATACGCGCATCCCCCTTATAGGTCAGATATACAACGCTCTCCTTTTGCGGCGAGCTGTACGTCAACTAATGAATAGTCAGGTTGCGGACGAGATGGTGTCACCGTCGCACGGCGCCGCCACAAAGAAGTCCGGGCATCGATGGTGGACACGACTTGGTGGCAATTAGCATGCACCTCGGAATATGCTCCCGATGATTTTGATCCACCACGTACCAGCATCAATCACATAAGTGGTGATACGGCGCGGCATGCACTTATTTCTAGCGTGTCCCCGCCGGGGAAGTGAACCAAATCCACCAGCTGTTCCGAACTCGCGGATTTGTGTCAACCAGTTCGTACCGATGTCGTTGCTACTCCGATGCTACTGTGCGCTCTCGGCTCGAGGTCTTATATAACTGGGGGGTGCTTCTTTGATTAGCCCTGTCTCCAACTCCTCCAGCGCCATGTCGCCCGTTATCGCTGGCAGTACTTTCATTCGCCCCTACCTCAACTTGGGCTACGGCAACGACCGCCCTGATGGCGTCAACTCGCTTCCAGAGTTGATCGAGTTCAATAGCAGGCACAACCCAGATCACATATTCGGTCTCCAGAGTCGTGCTGGCGAAGGGGTGCCCCCTGTCGAAATTACCTTTGAGCAGCTGCAATTCTCCGTCGAGAGTGCGTGCGCATGGATGGTAAACGGTGTCAAGGCTACAACTGGCCGGACACGTAGGGAACAGGCCGTCCCGCCCGTTGCCATCTTGCTAGGAAGCGATATCGGTATCTACATCTACATGGCGGCACTTCTGAGGATTGGAACACCAGTACGCAAACGATACACTCGGTTTGGAGATACTGAGGGCTGACTGATTACCAGGTTCTTTGCTTGTCTGCGCGACTCACCCCGGTTGCTATCGCGCACCTGCTCAAGGCAACAAAACCCACATGCATGTTCATCAACGCCCAAGTCACTCGTGCTGCAAAGGAGACTCTGACTATCCTGCAAGACGATCCCGAGGTCGACACTATCCCCCTGTTCGCCGATGCACTCAGCTACGAAGAGCTTCTTGACCCCGAGAATTCCGCGCACAAGGGACTGCCGGTCCCACCTGTCTACACCGAGTTCAAGTACGAGGACCGGGATGCGGTTATCCTACACTCTTCCGGCACCACCGGCTTGCCCAAGCCTATTTTCCACGCCCAGGCCTATCTACTGATATATGGCGCCTGTCATCGCCTGCCTGAGCAAAAGCAAGCCTTCAGGTTCAACGTCTCGACTCTTCCGCTCTACCATGTAAGGATGAGGCTACCTCTTGACTTTCGCATTTAGTGACTTTGAATAGGGATTCGGTCTGTTGGCCCCTTCGTTATCGCTGTCGATTGGGATGCCCTTCGTGCTTCCGCCCGCTTCTGTTATTCCTACAGCCAGATTAACTATCGCTGCTATCCAATCAGTTGGCGCTCGGTCGCTTCTATCTGTACCATCTATCATCGAAGATATCACTAGGTTCCCCGGCGGCTTAGACATATTGAAGACCCTGGACTTCATCGCGATCGGGGGTGCGCCGATGAAAGAACATGTTGGAAGTGAACTCGTGGCACAAGGAGTTAACTTGCTTAACCATTGGGGTAAGCGTACTCTTTTCTCGACACCTGACTATGAGAAGCTCAATGATACCTCGCAGGTGTGACCGAAATAGGTGCAATTGCACCGGTGGAGCGAATTCCGCCTGGCTATGACTGGCACTACCTTCGCCCGAGAACAGACATGGGTTCGTAGAGGTTATCCGGAGGTTACCCTTCTCCTTCGAAGCTAACGCACTTTTAGGCCTGAAGTTTGTCAAAGTGGAGGATGCAAATGGCCTCACGTACCGGTTGATTGGCCAAGCTCCTGGATGGCCAGAGCCTTACGTCGTTCAGGACTATCTAGTCGCGAACCCCAATGACAACAAACAATACAAGATTCTAGGTCGCGCGGACGATCTCATTGTCCTTGCTACTGGCGAGAAAGTTCGTCCAGCGAACATGGAGCGTGCGATATCTGAGCACCCAGATGTCAAGGAGGTCCTCGCGTTTGGCGACGGCCAGTTGTCCCTCGGCCTCCTTGTCGAGCTCGCAGCCGGGAAGGCACCGGCCGACCTCAGCGTCCCAGAGAACCACGAGGCTCTCCTAGCCTCAATCGATCCTTACCTCGAGCGAGGAAACTCTTTCACGGACAAACACGGCAAAATTACGAGGGAGATGATCGTGTTTACTCGTTCGGAAACGAAGCCATTGGTAAGAACGGACAAAGGTAGTCTCGCCAGGAAGACGAACTATGCCGCATTCGACACCGAGATCAAGAATGCTTACGATCGTGCCGACGCCCTCAAGGCCGTCCCGTTCCCCCTCCCTAGCCAAGGCGGCGCTTTGCTCAATGCAGTCCGTGAGCTGGTCGAGAATATCACTGGAAGCGACGAATACGGTAGCCCAGAAGCGGACAATGCAGATTTCTTCGAAGTTGGTATGGACAGCCTGCAAGCCAATCGCCTCCGCCGATCCATCCTCACTGGTTTACGTGTCACGAAGGGACTCGCTAAGCCCGTTGAAGATATCGAAGCGGATTTCTGTTTCCAGAACTCCACGATCATCAAACTATACGATGCTATAGTCGCAGTCATGGAAGGCACGTATGGCGAGGAAGGCGGCGATAAGGAAAGCAAGCGACTTGCGGCGATGGCAGAAGCTGTCGAGGAATTCCGCAGTGAGCTAATTTCCTACCAGCCGATCGCCACGGAAGCTAGAAAGTTGCGCGCGCAAAATACTTCTGTGGAGGCAGGATCAGTCGTCCTGTTAACCGGGTCTACGGGTAGCTTGGGGTGTATGCTTGTCGCACGTTTGGCTAGCGACCCCACAGTGACGAAGCTCATCTGCTTCAACCGCCCACAGCCAAATAGCAAGGTCAACCTTCGTCAACGGCAATTAGATGCGATGGAGAAACGTGGCGCGATTATAGACTCCAAATACTTGGAAAAGGTTGAGTTCTATGAGGCAGACACCAGTCGCGTTGACTTCGGACTTGTCCCCGAAGTTTACGAATCAGTACGGCATCCAATCCCATCCTAACCCTTCACCTTTGCTGACTTCTTCTCCAGCTTTCCAACGTTACCCACATCTTCCATAATGCCTGGCCCGTCAACTTCAACCGCAACCTGTCTTCATTCGCTCCTCACGTCAGGGCTCTCTGCAATTTCGTCCGCCTTGGTTTGATCAGCTCTGGGAAGCGTGGTGCAGGCGCACAACCTACTAGGGTTATGTTCGCCTCATCCATCGCCGTCGTCGGGAAGTTCCCCCTCCTTAACCCCAAAGGGCCTCTGGAGATCCCTGAAGTTCCTCTTGACGCTATCAACACCGCGGAGTTCGGCTATCCTGAGGCTAAATGGGTAGGCGAAAGGGTACTGATGGCTGCGGACGAAATTTATGGAACAGGCTCTGGCGACGAGCCGCTCGTGCGTACCTCGAACGTCCGTATTGGCCAAATGACGGGCGCGGAAGGTACGGGCGCGTGGAACGAGAGTGAACACTTCCCGATAATAGTGAGGACGGCTCAGACTTTGAAGGCTCTTCCTATCCTACATGGGGTACGTATCTTGCACCATTTGTACCACGGTGTGCGTTGACCTTTTTTATCAGTCCTTGTCATGGATGCCAGTGAACCGCGCCGCCAACGCGATAACCGACTTCCTCTTCTGCGAACGCTTCAGACCTTTCTATCACATGGAGAACCCTTCACGTCAGTCGTGGGCCGGCCTGCTGGATAACCTTGCCGCAGTCTTGGGTGGTATTTCAACGCCACTAGCCTTGATTCCCTTCCCCGAATGGTTGGATCGCGTTCGTGCACTTGGCGAAGATCCCGAACGAAACGCAGCTTTCAAGGTCCTAAACTTCCTTGAACACGATTTTGTTCGTATGGCGTCAGGGCCAGTTATCCTGAGGACATCCACCGCTCGTGAGGATTCTCCTACGATGGTGAACAGCACAGCTGTGGACAAGAAACATTTGGAGGAATACGTTACTTATTGGAAAAAGGTCAAGGCTCTGCGGTGAGAAGGCGAGTACACAGGGGATATGTAGATACATAGACTTACGAGTTACATACTGTACTGTATTAATTGTTTCTTCTGCAAGTTGACACAACACACCGCAATGATATAGAGAAGTCTCAAGCCGAGAACCGACTCGGATCCCCTACGGCCAACTATGGCGAGTAGTTACATATGAACATTCTGAGCGAGGTCAATCGTACCCGACTCGAGAACACCCGCGAGAATCTCATATGGGCCGACAACCTACAGTAATTTGCGTTTTTATAACGAAGGGTGTACGCAAATGCCAGGCTTGGACCCAAATTCAAACCGTGACTAGTAAGCGCGACTCAAATATCATCGAGATCTCTCGCACCACTTTGTCTAGCCCCATGACAGCCTTAGTATCTTACTCTAATCATTCGTGCTTGATTCGCCTCGTCTCAGTAGGACTATGAGTAATAATGTGTATGGATTTTCGCATGTTACATGGGTGCCGGTAACGAATAATATCGGAGAACCCCTCTTAGATCTCCTGAAGGCTCCTGAACTCACAGGGGTGTCACAAGTCACATGCACACGATAGGAACGCGTCCTTCGAATGACCGAATTCTTAACCAGTGACCACCACCATGGAATCCACTTCGCAGCCTTATACAATTCTTCGAATCAAGCGCAAGAGGAATGAAGAGCCCCTCGATGCACTTGGTGAGCCCTTCTCTCGGATCCCGACTTGAAGGCGATTGACTGTATTCAGTGGTCGAGTCTGCTACTCCTCGAAAGAAGTCACGAGGGGGCATGGGCATGTTTCAGTTTGCGCAAACCGTTGAAGCGGAGGCATGGGAGGATGAAGCACGGAGGAAGGCCCTGCAGGTGAGTTTGACGAGCGACCCCCAAGACTCTAGCCACGACCACAATATGGTTGCTTAGGAAGAAATACAACGACTGGCGAGAGAGAATGCCTCCAAGACATATGAGGCGCCCCAGACGCTACCTTCTTCACCTCCTCGACCTCCCGTAACCGAAACTCGAAGGTACACCATCGTAAACGCCCAAGAGCAAGAACCGGAACGCGGCCGATTGCCCACCAGCCCGTGCGTAATGCCCTTCGGGGTACACAGTACTATTTGCTTAATCCGGTTGCTAGACCTGTCGTCGTTTCTTCCAAGAACGTTCCTTCCAAAAGCCCAGAGATCAAGCTGTACGATGCGGTTGTATCCAATGATGTGCCGGACGCCGATCCAGAGATGGAGAAGTTCCTCCCCATGATTCGCGATTACCTCACCCGTGAGCATTAACGCCTGCGACGCTATCTCCTACTCCAGTCTTGACCTCTATAACAAGTTCATGACATACCCATGGACGCCGATACGCGGAATACTAGTGCCCCTCAGGAATCGGACGATTATGTGTGGGATGTGTTCTACCATCGGCCAGCTTCGCTCAGCGAGTGGAATCATGTGGCAGCCAATGTTGGAACATTGTACGTGTTGATGTCACCAATTTTCTTCTCAGGGGGTGCTCACTTCCTTTAGAACTGGTCTTCCTCCATCTCTCAATGACCCCTTCGATTCTGATGATTCTGATGAAGTCCCTGACGAGGCTGACGAAGACTCAAACGGTAAAGTTCTCTTCCACAACGGCTTTCGGTTGCTGAAACAATAACAGCGGAAGAGTACTTTACGAACGACTATCCGGATGAAGAGGAGTCTACGGACGATGATGGTGGCAGTGGTCAGACCAGCTTTGACCATTAACTCGCTTAAATATTAAACTCTCTTGCTAGATGCCTTCCACGAGTCGTCCGACCATGAATTGTAACGAGGAACCATTCGTGTCCACCGCGCGATAATTGGACACACCGCAGAGAATGGATTAGACCGGTTAGAGTATCTCATATATGTATATTACAATTGGTTGATTAATATACACCAAGGATTTCACGTTGATACGCACAATTTTCGTTGGTGCTGCCGTAAGGCTCGGCGTATACATTGTGAACATTGCTTACACTGGCGCGACACGCTAACATCTGTTCCTATGTAGTGTAGTCTGATTGTTTCCGCAAAACAGCCTTGTGCGCTCTGATCCGATTGTCATCCTCTTTGTTCTGCTGACGGTTCGCTAGTAGGCTGCGACCCGATCTCTGCAAAGGTCCCAACGCCACACACCCCTTCCTTACGATTGGTGAGCACCAATTCTTGCTTTCCTCATTCGATACGATACTCATCTCATCATCTTGTAGGTATTACAGATGTGAGTCTGACGGTTGGTGATTGAGGCCTTGATCATCAACGAGCACTTCGTGTAGTTCAATTTTGATTGTGGGTCCTAACACGCACGCAATGTGCACTCCATGTCAAGCTAGCTGCTGTTTCATCAGTATCCTCATCATTAATCATGGATGGACGGGTGGTGGAGTTGCCAAACTCGTAACGGGCAAAGGTGTGGCGGCCTATGTTCAGCTTTGTCTCTGACTCATACTCTATAAGAGAGGACGATTTACTGAAGCCAGAGCCAGCCTTGAAACTCAAACTAAGTACGCAGTTCCCTCCAGATATATACAAAATCCGGCAGAAAGACAAAGCCGGAGGATCCGTCGAAGCGAAATTGGCATGAAGGCCACCCAAAAGTAGGTGTATCTCTACTGATGCAAGATTGCTGGGTTGATTGATATCAAGGAACGGCCATTAAAGCCCGCAGGTGCATCTCATCACCGCCTCCGGGGCCATCTACCCACCTTGCGCAATTACTCCGACCTAGTGCCTAAATGTCCGATGCATATCCTGGCTCGCTAGGTGATGTTGCTGTCCAAATGTACTGGATTTTGTACCCTACTGGAAGCTTTCTCTGATTACTTTCTACAGGCTTTCCTCCGACTACCTAGAAGCGGCATCGCTGAGTATGATAAATTCTTCGCCTACTTCTCGTGCCAAACTCATCAGCATGACTTCCCCGTCGAAGCCATTCTCTTCTACGACTTTTTCTTGACGCTGGGTAAGGAAAGCAAACGGTTCTGGGAACGCCCTACTTGGTCGAGTGCCATAGTGTTATTTTACTTGAACCGTTATGGCGGCCTGTTCGGTTACATAGCAATTGCATTCTTTTTCTGGAAGCCAGACTTCTTAATCAGCACAAATGTGAATCTCTCCTTCATCCTCATCATCCCTGAGACTAACGCTGTAGTACTTTCAGAGGCATGTATAATATTCTGCATTCAGCGCGTTGAGCTCTAAGTAAAAATTTCAGTTGTTCAAAATTCGAGATATTCATTCAACTACACGTCGCTTTTTTGCACATCATCATCAGCAGTAGGTGCAACATTCAACGGTGCACATCTCGCACTGATGTTCCTCGGATGATAGGCATCCTCGTCTTCAGGACCGCGGCCCTCTACAATAATGATCGTCGCGTTAAATATGGATTGGGCTTCTTGATATTTCTCATGGCCGCCAACGGTGTTGTAAGACGCACTTTTCTTGTTCTTGCCTAGGCGTCCTCACTACTTCCTTTCAAATAATATGTATCTTGACTCACAGGTCCAGTGGTGTATCTACGGCTTTGGAGTCTCCCAAGTGAATCAAGATGTCGTAGAGAATGGTCCTATGAAGCGGGATTGCTTTCTTCCATTTGGAGATAATCAGTAAGTTCTATTCATTTCGTGTGTTTGTATTGCATTCATAAGTTCTCAGAGGCATTGGTGGGTATACCTACTTCTCCAAGTCGCCCTATTGATGCGGCTGAAACAGAATTTGCCTGTGATTGGACATTGCTACTGGTATTGGATACCACAGTATTTTTTCTAACGATCAGAAAAACGCTCCCAATGGTGATGAATGAGCCCTCTGGAAGGTCTAACCTGTGGGCAGCGCTGCTACGAGATGGTGAGTAATCGGATAACCTTGATACAATAGTATGCTCATGGACGTTAGGTTGCATTTACTTTGCGTAGGTTCATTTCCACGATATGATCGCCGTGTGGCTAGACTTCTGTCCACTTCAAACATGGCCAACATACTCGTGATGTTGGTGAGTGCCTTCAGCCTCACCCGTTGCCCGTGAGTTGTTAGCTGACGTCGGACAGCTGTCCCCTGTGAGCCAGACTGTACCATTGCAATCCCCAAGGGCGAAGTAGATATCGTTTGCTATAGCCATATCTGAAGACTCTATTCCCCATCTTTGTCAACACGTGCGTGTCGTTCATCTCCCGCCCGTCTACCTATCTCCTGCGTAAAGCTGACGCCACCCTATGATATATCAGCCTATCTAGTGCCTTAATATCGCGCCCCGTGTTGAATCTTCGGGACCCATGTCTTCGCAACTCAAATAAAACACCAAATGCCGTCACCCCGCCGCTGCATGTCGAACGACCGACTGCAAACAACGACGACGACTTAGAGCGAGGAACACCCAGAAACCCAACAGCCCAAGAAGTCGCGAACGCAATTAGGACATTCCGAGCCAGTGGGCACGGCTCAAGTCCATCCCAGTTTCCATAAACTCCGCTTACTCGTACACAATACTCAGATGCCCATATACCCGTCGTTCTGTCAGATCGAATAAATGAATGTTCTGCCCTCGCAAAGCCTCAGTGACCTGCGAGACGATGGTGGTGGTGTATGCAGTATTGAACCATCTACCAAACAATTCCCACGAATCATCTTTTTTATGATCCTCTGAAGTACTACCCACTCGCGCTCAAGGCTTGCCTTCCATCGAGCAGCTTCGCTCAGCAAGAGGAGTTATGCACGTGGCAGCGAAATTGCGAATGTTAGAACATCGTACGTGATAAGCGTGTTCTCATGATCTATCTACTTCCTGAAGGACTGGGATTCCTCTATCTCCGAACGATCCCTGTAGTGACTCCATTCAAGCTCTGATCCTGATGAAGCTGATGGGGATTCAAGCGGTAAAGCCTCCTCTCCGGAGCAACCTATGATTGCTGGGATATTCCCGACAGCGGAAGGGCACTTTACGAACGACTATCCCGATGGGGAGGAGGCTTCGGATGGTAGTGGTGGAAGTTGTAAGACCAATTTTTAATCAACTTGCTTGAACTCTAGCCTGTATTGTTAGACGTCTCTCAGGAGTCCTCCCACCCCGAATTGTAATGATTGGTGAATGGCCATCTGTCTCGACGGCAGGATATCGAAATGCGCCGCAGAGAATAAACTAGATCGGTCAGAATATCTCATGTGCGTGTATCACCTCCATTGATATGCGTACGCGAAACAAGTGGCGTGCATGTGCTGAACGTTGTTCTTCGGTGACACGACATCCAGGATAGTTGATCCATCTGATCGCCAGGAGGTGAACGGTGCACCCACCGTTTACAATACAATTGTCTCTGGATCGGAGCCCCCCCGCGGGCGCCAAGGTTGCAATGCTTCTGATGATTGGAATCATACTACTTCATACGACCAGCAAGTTCCTTGATCCTTGATCCTCGTCGTCCCAGATTAATCCTATGGATTGTGCATTCCTGGTGTGATTCTGACGGCTGTTGCGTGATCGTCAACTTCGATGGGCGGTTTTGTGATAGATTGTTGCACATTCCCAGCTTAGGGGGAAAATATCGACGGTTGACTGGTGGTAGACTTCCCAAACTCCCGCCAATCCACCTAACTGACACACTCTTCCAGAGAAGATAGTTCAATGGAAGCATGTGCTCTCCCAAGATACGATATGAGTCCATCAGAAGGACACAAATCTTGGGACTTGGAGACGTGAACTTTATCCATGTCACAGTCATTGGGTTAATCACTGTGCAACCAGAAGAGTCACGAGCAACGAGATTAAGCACAGGTCGTGATGATACGATATCGGGAAACCTCTACCAAAGCTCGTAAGAGTACATAATACACACATCCCATACATGCCTCCACATATCATTCAACCCTAATTCCTGGCAATGTCCGATGTTCATCCCGGCTCGCTGGACGATGTTGCTGCGCAGATGTCAGTCATCATATTATAGCTGATTGGGGCGCGCTCTCAAATCTGACTATCCTCCCACAGGACTTACTCCAACTATCTTGAAGTTGCATCGCTGAGTATGATTCAGATCTTCAGCTCTTCTCCTACCGCAACTCATCATCGTCTCTCGTTCTCCCCAACCGTAGCAATTCTGTTCTATGACTTTACGCTGACCCTGGGAGCGGAAAGCAAGCGGTTCTGGGAATGCCCTGCTTGGTCCAGCGCCTCAGCGTTATTTTACTTGAACCGTTATGTTGGCCTGTCCGGTTATATCGTTATAGCATTCTTTTTCATGAAGCCAGACTTCCTCGTCAGTACAAATGTGCGTCTGTCCCTCGCGTACACCATTTCGTTGGCTAACGCTGTAGGCTCGTAAGAGGTAACTTGTATACCAACAAATACATGCGTTCAACTGGTCTAAAGGAATCTTTCAGTTGCTCGAAGTTCGAACTATTCATTCAACTTCACGTTGCATTAATTCAAATCATCATAAGTGGTAGGCATCGTAGAAACATTGAATGATGTATTTGCTGATTATATCAAATAGGAATCCTCGTTCTCAGGACCACGGCCCTCTACAGAAATGATCGTCGCGTGAAATATGGGCTTTGCATCTTGGTCTCGCTTATGGTAGTCAATGGCTTAGTGAGCTCCTTACAACCAATTCTCTCAATCAAATGACACATCTTGACACACAGGTCCAGTGGTGTATTCGCACCTTTAAGGGACCGCAGGACTCCTCGGTCAGTCAAGGTGTCGTGGAAGATAGTCCTTTGAAGCGGGATTGTTATATACCATACGGACATCAACAGTATGCTCTCCTCGTTTTCGCTTATTTATATCGTGTTCATGAGTTCTCAGAAGCATTGGTGCGTATATCGACCTCGCTAGATCACCCTATTGATTGAGCCATGAACAGAATTTGCTAGCAATTGGGCATTTCTACTGGTACTAGATACCACAGTGTTCATACTGACGATTAGAAAAACACTCCGAGTGGACAGCCTTTCCGGAAGGTCTAACCTATGGTCAACATTGCTGCGAGATGGTGGGCAATCGGACCCCTAATTGGCCTGTTCATGCTCATGCTCACGTCGGATGTCAGGTTGTATTTATTTTGCGTAGGTTTACTTCATCCGATGTGGTCGTATTCTTTTACCCTGCGTCCTAGACTTTTGTCTATTTCAAACGTCCCCAATATATGGGTGATATTGGTGAGTGCCGCCAGTAACTGACCAACTTCAATTTCAACTGACGTAGGACAGTTATCGCCTGTGAGCGAGGTCATTGTCGCAGAATTTCCCAAATGGAACTCACGTCGGTATTTGCTATAGCCATACTTGAAGAATCTCCTTCCTATATTTGTCAATACGTACGTAGTATTCATTCATATGGCTTGCACAAAACTGACGCCGGTAATACCTATTAGCCTGTCTTCCACTGCGATATCGCGTCTAATGTTGAATCTTCGGAACCCGTTTCAAGAAACGCCAGGAGCGGCCACACCTGTCGTCGGCCGATCGAGAGCAAAGGATGACAATGACTTGGAGGAGGGAGGAACATCCCGGAACCCCTAGGAACGTAAGAGTGCAAGAAATCGCCAACGCAATTGGGTCATTTTATGTTGGGCACGGCTGAAGTATATCCCTGTTTCGTCAAACACCGCCTGTACATCATACGGCCCGTTTATCCAGACACATTTACCCACCAAGCAAATGAATGTACCGCCCACTGCGTTTAGTACAGCCCTGTTTGAATAATTGTAAAGCCCAGGGCCTGCTTGCTTGCACTGTAAAGCAGGCTAGGAGAGGCAGCGCGGACCGCTCGTTCATACATGCCAGCTCAAGGCCTTACAATATTATTATTTGCTACATCTCTAATTAAATGTGAAGATATTCATCACAATCCAAGTCTGCAGGGAGCGCGTGAGCCAACCCTCCAGCATAGCACACTAAGATAACTCACGCTTTGGCAGCGATCTTGACGCCTTCGGCGATGGAACCCAGCGTCGGGCTGAGTGTGGTCTCACACGCCCAGTTTGTTGTGAGGGGAGGGATGTTGATCTTGATGCCGTCGGTGTTGTGAACCGAGCGGGACACAAGGGTGTTGGTCATGGTAACGTTGCTCGCAGGAGGAGCATCAAGGGATAAAAGCTCGCGCTTGGTCTTGGGGCAACTTGCACTCTGTAACATTTGTTCGAACGTGTAAATCGTTACACAAAAAGGCGGAAGGCATACCTTCCAGAAGTCGAATTCCTTCTTCCAGATGTTCTTGACGGTATGGCCTTTCCATATGCTGAACAGAGCCAGTTCTGCACCAATGTTGGCATCGAGCAACCCTTTGATTTCACCGCAGATTTCGACCTTCTTGATATCGAATTTCTCGCCCGACTTGATTTCGATAGCCTTCTTTGGCTTGACGCTGCCTTCGGTGTAGGCACCGAAGCTCAAGAAAACGTCAGGCGCGACACCAAAGACTTTAATTCCAAAGAGGAGTTTGGGGATGATGCCAACTTTGAGAGAGGCAATCTTCTCCGATCCGGGGTTGACCTTGAGGGTGTATGCTGCAATTAGGTTCAAGAATTGATATCAGGACCTCATTTATCGTGACGCCAATGCTCACAGCCGTCCTTCCACGTTGGTTTGATGCTGCCCGTTGCAGGGAAGTCGAAGGTAGCTTTTGATAACAATGTCAATAGCTAGAACAGTCCCTTGAATATATCATTTACCTTTTTCAATTCCGTAGACGACGTGGGTGTCTATTTCGACGCCAAGATCGATCTGGCCGGTGAGGTGTCCCAAGAGTTCGAACATGGTCCCGACCGTGATAAATCTGCAGCACACGTGAAGGATTGCGCTTCAGAAATAGCGGCTGCTGATGTACTCACTTGAGGTCGAGCGAAAGAGCGGGAACGCCGGTTGGGGTGATAATCTTGAACTCTCCCAACGTAATTGCGCCCTGATAGTATCAGTGTCAATAGAGTATGGATACCATCCGGAGAAAGCTGTCTACACTGAGCTCAATCTTGCCCCTAAGATCTTGTTCGATGCTAATGCTGAAGTCTGGCCAATGAGACTGGTGAGTAGACTGAATTTTGAGGAATCTGACTGTGCATACCAAAGAAGTGCTCGGTGAAGGATGAAAGCTGTTTCTTAGCAGCATCGCCAACAGCCGACATCCCTAACTTGAGGTGGCCGTTAACCTTGGCCTTGAGAGTGATCCCTACCGTTGCACTCGCAGATGCTGACCCATGCTTGCAAGATTTGGTCACGCCGGTGAAGGGGATATCAGCATCATAGGAGAATTTCTCTGGTGCCTTTGTGGCGATGTCTTCTCGCTTGGAGAGGGCGGCAGCAGCGGTACGTTCTTCCATGACTGCAAAATATCGGCAGATCATGAGTAGACGTAGATAATTGCTGGGGATAGCTCACGTTGTTTGGATGCTTCGACGAACCGATCGGCACCCTCCTTTGTATGAATGTCGTGAGGCATGTCGAAGCTCATATCGACGCCGGGTTCTGTAACACTGGAACGATGATGAGTCTCGTGAATAGAGTCAGATTCAGCCACACTTACCCGGCAACGGCAAAGGTGACTGCGCCAAATCTGCATTGTCGTTAGATTAGCTGTAAATAGTGCGAAGTAAGCGTTAAAGGATACGGACTTGCTGTCGTCAATCTCATGGAACTGCCATACAGTTAGGATTGTTGTGAATGAACGAAAGGGAACGGCTGACTTGATCATCAATCCGGACAGCATAGACCTGAGGGAAGGCACCATCACGCCTCTCGATTTGATCATGCTTGTGGTGGGGGATACTCTGATCTTCGTGCACGGTTGCGCTGGCGATGCGTACGAAGGGGTGGGTGGAGCACTAACGAATATCACTGAGAGCGATTCTTCAAGTGCCTAATGGGGTGCTCACGCTCTCGGGAAGACGAGCATACTTATGCACGGGACCTCCGCCTTCAAAGAAATGGGCGCATCCCGCTTCCTCCATATCGTGGCTGTTACACACGAGACGAATTTCCTGGTCCAGACGGTTAGGGTCGCAGTCTAAGACTACCCAGCCTGCAGCCGGGGTGATGTCTGTGATAGCATTGGGGCTACCAGCCTTGCGAGGGCATTAGTGACAAAAGTAGGAAGAAAGTAGTAGAAACCTACGATCTTGATGTGACCCGATGAACCTGTCGACGGGTGGAGATCATAGGCACATTCACCCTCGAAACAAGGTACCGCCCAGTTGTTGGGCCGTGCAGCCACAATAGTCGCTGCAACAGCACTCCAAGCGATAATCAACTTCATCTAAATGAAAGTAAGAGCACCGTCATTCGCTGAAGGACTGAAGTACCTTTCACTGAGTTGTCAGGAGGATAGAGGTTAGGAACTCAACCATTAGTGTCGGTGGTATATATAATGTCTCCTGGGATCATATGGATGTCGCTAGTTTACGCGCCCTTTCCACTAATTTCCTAGCACGTAGTCTAGGTGTATAAGTGATGCACGCCGATATTCGCGGATGTGGACTAGCGCGTGGGCTACGCTGGGTGCTAGTTGACGAACAATCTACATCTCACCTGTAGGCCCTTTTTTGAGCTGCTTTAGAAGCTTATCAAGGTTAAACGTTTGGAAGTTCTTGACTTGCTAGCAACAGCAGCTGGGCCTGGAACTTAGGTGACAAATCGTGACCAGCGCTATGTTAAGGACTAGCGGGTTAGCAACGATGAAACTCCAATAGGTCACTAACTAATTAGTAGGACCTTCCAGGTGTCTATCACAGGCTGAAGTTAGAAACTTAGGATCTGCGTGCTCACCGATGTCCGCCGCGGGTAATTGCGCAGTACTGCCACCCCAGGTTCGAACAAGTTGGTCAAACCTTCATATGCGTTGATTATCTCGACTTTCGAGAACATTGGGCTCTAGAGTATCCTGAGCTCATGCGCGGACCCTTTGGTAGCTCATGGGTCCCAATATGACAGCGCACAGAAAGATTGTCTGGACTTCGGGTGCGCGAAAAAGTTTGCGTCAGTGACAGTAGCCAGTGACACACAGTCACCTGACCAGTCACATCACAGACGCGCCGAGCACCCACTGTCACGTCCTTCTTGGACTGCTCCTCATCTACCTTGGACTGGTATGTACATAAAGACGTTAACAATCCAGGGATTCAAATCCTGTGAGCATCTATACGGCTCATTTTCACTTATATTTGAACCCGAACACAGATCGTGATCAAACGCAAATTGAACCCTTTTCACCAAGGCATAATGTAGTTGTAGGGCGAAACGGCTCTGGGAAGAGTAACTTCTTTGCTGGTAAGCACTCTTATCTGGTTGGAAAGTTGATTTTGACGCGTCTCAGCTATTCGATTTGTGTTGTCTGATGCGTACACCTCGATGTCGCGAGAGGAGCGGCAAGCCTTGCTGCACGAGGGGGTGTCAGTAACCACGACTCTATCGGCCTACGGTGCGCGTATTTCCTGGTGATTAGTGCTCCACAAACTCAAGCCTTTTTGCTTTAGTGGAAATCGTATTTGATAACTCTGACAATCGTTTCCCAACGGGTCATGAAGAAGTCATCATCCGACGAACTATAGGTCTCAAGAAGGACGAGTACAGCCTTGACAAGAAGAGTGTGAGCAAGGCTGATGTTATGAATCTGCTCGAGAGTGCGGGTTTCAGCAAATCCAATCCTTACTACATTGTTCCTCAAGGCCGCGTCTGTAACCTTTTTGTCACACAAGAGATTTACTCACTTGACTCGTAGATCACTGCCTTGACCAATGCCAAAGACCACGAACGCCTGGCGCTTCTGAAGGAAGTGGCCGGAACGAAAGTCTACGAGCAGCGACGCGCAGAATCTCTTCGTATCATGTCCGAAACCGACTCCAAGCGTCAGAAAATCAACGAGCTTCTTGACTATATCGATTCACGTTTGACGGAGTTGGAAGAGGAGAAGGAGGAGCTGAAAGAATTCCAAGACAAGGACAAGGAGCGGAGGTGCTTGGAGTATGCCTTATATTCGAGGGAACTAGAGGAGGTGGGGAAGGCCTTAGAAGAGATCGAGGATGACAGAAGGGGAGAGGTCCATGGGTCGAATGTTCGAAGGGAGCAATTCAATGAGAGACAGAAAGAAATACAGGTGTGTGGACTATCCTCATATCACCATTCGTTTGGCTACATCCCCCTGTAGCGTCTCGAAGCCGAAATATCCGAAACTCAGCACTCCCTTCGAACCTCTGGGATCGCTCTCAAAGACGCGCAATCCGAACTTACTGACTTCGTTCGCACACGCACAGAGCTCGAATGCATTATCGCGGACCTCCGTGCCGCAAGCACTCGTGCAGGCGACCAGCGTTCTTCTCTTGAAAGCGAACTCAGTCAAATCGAGATCAGGCTCGCTGAGAAGGAGGCCGCCTTAGAGGCGTTGCTCCCCGAATGGACGGAGCAGAAGAACGCCGAAGCGACAGAGAAAAGGAACTTGGACGAGGCCAGTGCTAAGTTGGGCAGTCTCTTTGCCAAACAGGGACGGACGACCAAGTTTCGCACCAAGTCTGAGCGAGACAATTTCCTTCGCAACGAGATCGCATCAATGGAAGCTTATCACAATACACAGCAAACTGCCCTCGAATCGACGCGCAGGGAACTCGAAACGGCCAGGCGCTCGCATGGTGAAATCGACACGCGGATCGAAGGAGTGCGAGGAAAGATGGAAGAAGGGCGAAACCGCGTACGGACATTGAGCGACGAGATGTCTGTATTGAAGGATAAGCAGGCTGAACTGATGGAGAGGCGAAAGGAGCTATGGAGGGAAGACGCTAGGCTTGAAAGTTTAGTTAGTCACGCTGGTGATGAACTACGAAGTGCAGAAAGGGCGCTTGCTGGAATGATGGATAAGGTTAGAGGTTCGGTAATTCGATGTGAAAGACTAACCTCGTTGCGCAGGACACTGGGATGGGTCTCCGTGCCGTTGACAAGATCACGGAACGGTTTGGCCTCGACGGAGTTTACGGGCCTTTGTATCGTTTGTTCGAAGTTACGGACCCAACCTTCAACACGGCTGTTGAACTCACAGCGGGAAACAGGTGAGTACTTGGACGGAATTTGTCCTCTTGGGGCGTCTGAAATATTCCGACGCAGTTTGTTCCACGTTGTAGTCGACACCGATGACACGGCCTCCAAGGTCCTCGATGTCATGCTCACAGAGAAAACTGGTCGTGTCACATTCATGCCCCTGAATCGCCTCAGACCCAAAAATCCACCGCACCCTCACTCACCCGACGCCATCCCATTGCTCGAAAAAATGAACTACGATCCCTCCCACGACAAGGCATTCCAGCAGGTATTCGGTAAGACCTGCGTTTGTCGCGACCTCACAATTGCTGCAGCGTATGTCAAAAGTCACGGCATCAACACGATCACGTTAGACGGAGACAAGGTCGACCGAAAGGGTGCTTTGACTGGTGGATATCATGACATTCAACGGTCGCGTATTGAGGCAATACGAAGCGTGACTAATTGGCGAACGAAGCATTCCGCCGAGGAGAGGCGGTTGAAAGAAGTCAAGGCGGAGATAGTCAAGCTAGAGCAGGAGATCACTCAAGTTACGGGTCAGATGGCTGTGCTCACGGGGCAGCAGAATCAGATTCGAGACGCAAGGGAGAGGTATATGGATGAAGGAAATTCGCTCACCAAGGAGAAGGAGAAGTTGGCTGAGAGAATCAAGAAGATGGAGAGCGATGTCGAGGAAATCGAGAGTGAACTGAGTAATCTGAGTGTAAAGGTGCAGGGTTACCGACAGGAGCTGGGTTCCCCGATGACGAAAGGTCTGAGCGAGGAGGAAGAGGAGCTCATCGTTGAACTCGGGAAAGAGGTGGAAGGCAGACGAAAGACGCTTGTCGAGTTAAGTAAGAAGCGGAACGAGGTTGGTCCCGATGTCTCTGCCGACGCATTTTTACCCCGACTGACCAAGTCTACCTTCCCTTGTCTAGCTGGAGGGCAGGAAGAATGCAATCGAGATCGAACTGAACGAGCGTCTTCGTCGTTTGAAGACCGATCTACAGGCGAAGCTAGAATTTTTCGGGGAAGCCGACGACGAAGATTCGGCCTCAATAAACGATCTGGAGGCTCGTTCGCGAGAACTCAAGACTTTGACTCAATCCATCCAAACACTGACTAAGAAGACCCAAAGTACGTCCTTCAATTTTTGTGACTTAGCCCGAGCCTAACATCCTTGTAGCTATGGAAAAGGAGTCCGAAAGGCTTACCGCCACTCTTCAAGAGCTCAAAGCGTCCTTGGAGCAGGTGCAGAACCAGCAGGCGGAGGATAGTCGTGGCATCGCTAGGCAGCAGAAGATGACCGAACGATACATGACTAAGCGGAGTACTCTAATGCAGCGCAAAGAAGATTGCAATCGGAGCATCAGGGACTTGGGCGTTCTCCCGGAAGAAGCGTTCGAGAAATATACTTCAGAGAAACTAGATCGTGTAGGGATTTCCATCTTGCTCTATCCCTTCGCGCTTGTACTGAGATATACACTGCAGCTCGTCAAAAAACTCCACACAGTTAACGAAGGGTTGAAGAAATTTGCTCATGTCAATAAGAAGGCTTTCGAGCAGTACAACAATTTCACCAAGCAACGTGATCAGTTACTCACTCGACGAGAAGACTTGGATAAATCCGCGGGCTCGATCGAAGAGCTTGTGGAGGTTCTTGACCAGAGAAAGGATGAAGCTATTGAAAGGACGTTTAAACAAGTCGCTAGCAACTTCGAAGAGGTCTTCGAGAAGCTTGTCCCTGCTGGTCGTGGGCGATTGATCATCCAACGACGAATTGATCGAGTTCGTCACCTCCTTCGTTCTTGCTTTCCGGCTTAGATTGAGGTATTTAATAGGATGAAGAAATGGACGAAGACGAGGAAGCTCCGCAAAGCACGATAGACAACTATACCGGTGTCTCAATAAAGGCAAGTCCTCATTGCACCGAGGCTTACCGAGTGTTGCTTAGACTTTCTCAAGGTCTCGTTCAACTCGAAAGTCGATGAAGGTCTCCGCATTCAACAGTTGTCAGGAGGACAGAAATCGTTGGTAGCCCTTGCAACTGGTGAGTTGTATCATGTCGCTATAAAGGACATGGTGCTAACTAGGCCATCGTTAGTCTTCGCCATTCAGAAATGTGATCCAGCGCCGTTCTATCTGTTTGATGAGGTGAGCACCCGCAAAGAAGTATGATAACTACTGATACGATCCGCCCGGGACTCAGATTGACGCCAACCTCGACGCTCAATACCGGACCGCAGTAGCTTGTAGGTCCCAATGCATCCCCATTTGCTCAAGTTCAATGACCTTCTCTTTCGTAGCTATGATCCAATCACTATCTTCGACCGCTCAATTTATTACTACCACCTTCCGACCGGAGATGCTTGTTTCTGCTGACAAGTTCTACGGCGTCTTATTTAATAACCAAAAGGTGTCCTCAATAAGAGCTATCAAGCGAGAAGAAGCTATGGAATTCGTTGATCAGGTTCGTGAACATTTAACATCGTCCTTTGGAACTCATAATAAAGTCCCATCATAGGAGGCTCAGGCGCAGTGATTCGTATTCTTGCTATTTTATTATCTATCTCTTCTGCCATTGCTGTCGCTGCTTCCTGCTTGTACCATGTGTATTCTGCGTGCCATCATGTTGTACTCCTATTACTGAGCTAATTGCTATTCAATAACATTATTCGATATCTGCAAAATCGATACGTCGTAACATATGAATTACAATTACAGCATGGATATTGAGCATCGTGCCTATAGCTGATGTTTTCTGTCTCGAAAGTCCGCCATCTCGTAGGTCTCTCTTCCTTTCGCGAACGGATCGTCCAGTGCAACGGAGTCTGGCGTCGTAGGCACTTTGAAGCGGATATCCGTCGATCTCGATACCGCGTCGGAGGGAGTAGTAGGCATTTCTTCAGACGGGGAGGGCTGTGATACGTGGGTTTCTACATGTGTTTCGATGTAGATATCGCGGTCCCACCGATGCCGTCGATTGAAGAATGGCATATCGTTCGGACCGTCTGTGATAACTTCTGTCCCGGTCAGTCGGCCTGCTTTCCTGAGATTGAGGGTAATTCGGGACATCATGGCGACCTAGAGAGAAGCAGTCGATATTATTATTGGTGTCCGTTAGAATGGAACAGTCACTTGCCGTTATTCTAACGTTATGATATGGGAGGGAGAGGGGGTTCAGGTGAGTGGTAGAGTTCCGCTGGTTACACAAAACGGGGAAGCCAAGGCAGACTCACAGTTGTTCTAATCTATATGTAGACGCAGAACCATTGTCAGGGGGTAGGAACACGTGGTGAATGTATGTGTCTTACTGAGCAGTGATATTTTGGAGGCCTGAAGACGGACATGTAAGCAATCGGTGAGAACGGCGAGACGTTTTCGTGTGTCTCGCCAAGACCAACTTGAACTTACCAGGAGGAGCCGCAATAATCATGATAGTCAACACTAGGGTCACGGAGAAAATTACACTATCAACAGATGTCCGTTGGTTAGCGGCTGGCTATCCCTTCGGCTTCCAATAGAAAAGATGGAGGAAGGAATAAAGACATACCTGTAATAAAGTAGTCCGTCTTCAAAAAGACGGTTCATGATGAAACCCGCTTCCCGTCTACGAATAGACGGCCAGGTGCGATAGAGTGTGAGTAGAAGAACGATGCTGTCGTACAGCAAGGGAAACCATGCAGATGAAGTCGCCGCTGCACTGCTGTATAATTGCGAGATTCGGTAGTCGCCGATCAACATTCATCCAAGCGAGAAGGCGCGAGAAGGCGGGAAAACGTGTGGCAGTCAATGCGCGAAGTCAATTCGTGTGATGAGGGTGTACGTACTATTTAGGGTCAAAGATGAATGAACATGCTGTAGTGGGGATATGGCGTTGGGAGATGTTGGAAATAAGAAGCAAAACGGAATTCTTACAGTGAACGCCAGAGTCGGGGTTGTGAGGGACGGCTAGGAAGATTGTATTAGCCGCGAGTCGGGGCCTACGGGCAGAAACTATGGTCGACGAACCTCGCCCGCCGCTGATTAGCCAAGCATTGAGCCCCGTTTCAACGGTGAGAAGGAACCATAAGAAGTACGCGATGAACGGTTGGTGTGGGTACAAAGCCCGTATCCTAAATTTTCAGGAATACAAAAAAGAACATCAGTTGTAGATCAAATATGGAGTGGAAAGTGTGTTACCGTAGTGACATCATGAGACCGACTACTTCCACGGCGAAGGCAACTGTGGTACCCTCGTATTTGATGAAGCGTTCGCATCTATCAACGAGACATGTTTAATATCTAACATCACGTTGTAAGTACGTTGAACGCACCGCTGAGGAGCAAAAGAAATAACACATCATCAGTGAGTAGGCGCGCATAAATGTATTGCTGTGGAGTATCACCTCGATTGTCCACGAGGGTGAGAGGTATGCTGTTGGGAAACATCAGATGTTAGAAGATTTTGGGGCTGATTGAAACGGCGTGTTATAGAACATTTACCATAAAGGTTGATAATGAATGCAAGTGGCGTAAAGTACCGATTCTACAACATCACAAGTAGTTCAATTAGTTGGGGCTTGCATCTTTTGATTGCAGCGCCGTGGCGGCCGGGCGCTGGGAAGGAAGGGGTACGTACCAAGAAGAAGAGGTATACGACTTGGGAAAAGGGTATTTCTTCATTATTTGCCTTGGAAACAGATGCAACTGTAGAACTTACTTGGACCCTTCTTGCCCTTCCAAACGTATTGCACCTCGTCCTCGAGACTGATTAGGTGGTCCCATACGAGCACTGCGAAACTCGCGAATCCAACGAACTAAGTGGATGCAGATCAGGGGGGATGCATGCACGCGTGTGAAGGATGATTAGAGCGTACATCTGTTCGCAACCTATGCCGAGACACGCCAGTGATCAGAGCGTGAGCATTTTACGTCCCTAAAAACAACTGGCGAGGTACTCACGCTTCAGCTGCGTCTTGGGCTGGGGAGGGCGTCGACGTTGTCATCCTTCAGTGAAGAGACAATACTAAAATAAGGCGCGTGCCGCCAGCGTGGACGGAAAGGGGAGATAAGCGGTATGGAGCGGGGGGAAGTTATGAACCCGGAGGTACTGGCGATGAGGGGTATAAGTATACTCGGTACCAGGGAAATCAGTGTGCTCCAACTCCTTCGATAGATCGTGAATTAGCTCCCAATGGAATAAAGTAGGTTTGTGGGGTGGCGTATTAATACATTCAAACCTCCCATCTTCATCAGCGGTCGGTCGGGCGAGGGTTTCCAGTGAGACATCGGCCCTTCAGACCCTCAGCGTCACGATCGAGCCGCTCGCTGGCGCCGGAAAGCCTCGGCGACGATGAGCTTAGGCGTATGTCACTTGCTGTGGAGGAGATGGCAGTCAGCTGCATTACCCGAGAGGTTCCGGGCCAGCGCTACATCGATGCTTATGTCTATCTGTGTTCCATGTAGATCGGAGGAAGCTTTGGTGGCTTCCGTCCTTCTTCTAGTGTCCACTGTTCGTGTGACCTCGCGACGGGAGTTTTCGTTCTGCATCAGGAAGGTCAGTCACTGTGTGATCGCCGCGATTGGCCGGAACATTGGATGTTCTCGCTTTCGCCTCGACGCTCGCAGTAAAGTGAAAGCAAATGCGGATTGTGAACTAAGGTTTGGTTGCAGTGAGGTTGCTGGGGGACGGCCACCCAGGTGGGCCGAGCGGCAGGTTTCAAAACGTGGAGAACTCGGTACTCCCTGTGCCAGACAGACTGCCTCAGTTCCGGCTACCTGTGATACACTTGTACAAGGGTGCCTGCGCTCAACCAGAGTTATACCAAAGGGCATGCAGCTGTCCATGGAGAATCGATGATGGGCGGGGGAGTGAACATCAATTTCACGTTGTAACCATCCCGGTGGGCGATGATCGATGATACAGGAAAGGGCATGATCGATGATACAGGAAAGGGCATGTAGCTTTTCTGCTGTCAGGATTCTCTCCTCGCCAACGAAGACCTTCAGGGCGATGTCGACTAATACACCACTGGTTCCCGAGACGATCGTGCGCCCTAAGGGGAACAATTTCGTCGAAGCCATTTGCATGATGAAGTTATCTATGCATTAACGGGGGGGGGACAGGATGCAAAGTATATACAGATCAAAGAAAATACTCACCAATAGTAACTAGGACTGTCCGGCAGTGTCCCAACTCCGAAAGATCGCAATTGTGACAGACGCCCATGCAACCTTGTATCCGATCCTCACATCCTCATGCACTAAGAATGTTCGTTCCGATGCCAAACCAAACGATTCCTTACCTTGCTTCCAAGAATTTCCGATGCGGCCATTGGCTGAACTTGCAGCCTTCGCAGGATCAAAGACACGTCTGCCTTCGACTTAAGTGATTTTTTTAGTCGTTTCGGGGTTGGGAGGAGCTGCATGAGGTCCAAGGGGGGGTTTCGAGGGTGTATGTGGGATCAGTGAAGGACTAGCATGGTCTTGGGCGTCCCTAGATCATGCATTCTCAAAGTCGCGAGTCGAAAACAAATCAACGTTCTCTTCGCTGAAGATTCCCAAATGACGCCCCAAGGAGCAGACGTCTCAGCTGGAACTGTGCGTGGCATCGTTCATGTCAGCATCGAGGGCGCGAACGCCTTCGCCGTCGACTATTCGTTCTGAGAGTTGTGGACATCCTGCAGTCTGACGAAGAGTATGGTCGAAAGGAACCACTTTACGTGAAGGAGTCTGAAAAATCATGTGAATAGAACGTACATGGTCCTGCTCGGTCCCGCTACCTGGCACACCAGACCGTGCTTCAAAGACAACAACCAGTGGTAAAAATACCAAGACTTCTGATCAAGGCAAGGTCGTATATCGATTTCCATTTTCTGGAACCCTACTCCACGACCATACGGTATACTACTACAATGTCATCTGGGACTCAAGAATGATTGCACACGAGCATCAATCTACTCCTCCGCAACGACGATAACACTCTTCCCGTGGTTCTTCCCGCTCTGTACGTCCAGAATCGCCTCCCCAACCTTCTCGAGTCCGTATTTCTTGTCTTCCAGGAAGACTATGTCGCCCTTGGCGATCATGGCGGGGACGGTGTCGTAGAACTCCTTCGCGTTCTCGGGTGTCATATGGTCAAAGATAAGGAATCCGTGAATAGAGAGCCTTTTAGCGATTATGTTCATGAGGTTCTGCGTGCGTTGTGTAGATATGCGTAAGTCACGCCCAGGAAACAAGGAAGGTTCGCACCTTGACTCCATACGGGGACGCTTGGTTATATTGGGAGATCATCCCACATTCCTATGCAAGAGCTATTAGCTAGTGATCTTACTATAGGTCTGAAAGGTGACTTACGATGAATCTCGCAAAAGTATTGGCTGCGTCGAGCGCTGCTTCCAAAGTTGTGCCGCCAACATTATCCCAGTAACTGAACGATACATCAGATCATAGAAGTTTACGTCGTGTCGTGTTGTGGCTTACATATCAATGGGGCCGTGCTCCTCCAGCACCTTCACCGTGTCTGTAGTTTTGTAGTTGAAAGCAACGTCCACTCCGATTTTCTTCATGAATTCCACCTTCTCGTCGCTGCCGGCGGACGCGATGACCTTGAGGCCATCAAGCTTAGCCAGCTGCGCGACGATGCTTCAGGATCATTAGGGCTGGAACAATACCTCCGGAAATGTTGATATACTTACGATCCAACAGGACCTGCAGAGTAGTTGTGTCAATACCAGGATGAGTTGTAACAGTAATCGAGACGTACCAGCACCAGTGGTCACAAAGACGGTTTCGCCCTGCGTAAGCACATCGATGTAAGAGGTAGTTACTATATAAGCAATTAGGCTCGAGACGAACCTTTTTAGCCTTCGAACAGACCTTCCATCCGAGGTATGAGGTCTGACCTATAATAGGAACCGTTAAGCGGAGAAAATACTGGCGATAGGGCCTCAAACGCACCTGGCATTCCTGCTGCTCCTACGTAAGTTGACCAGGGGAGATTCTCCTTGTTCTCGAGGACCCTCACATTCGTGACATCGGTTTGGACGATATACTCCTGGAAAGCTGTAGGCGCGCATTAGGAGGCTCCCTGACCCCTGACGGGATCTGTGACACACGGAAGTAGGCCCAAACATGATCTCCCGGTTTGAACGACGAATTCTAAACGCGAATTGAGATGCAACTGCGTGCGATTGAAGGGTTACAGAAATAAATACCTCGGAGCGGAGGACGACACCGACACCGTGATTGCCTAGCCTGCGATTCTTCCGTCAGGGTACTTCTACTGGGATGACTTTAGCAGACTCACGGTTCACCGATGGTATAGGGCGGCTGCGAGTGGTATGAGCAAGAGTATTATTCCTTGCTCCTTGAGACTTACAGAGTAAGATTTTGCTGACGCTGGCCTCATCAGGCCTCTCATGTACGGGTCGATGGAAAATGAGAGTGCTTTGACCAGGATCCCGCCATTTAGCTGTACCGTGTCGAGGTCGATAGTTTGGCTGTCGTCGTATACTGTCGTCTTTCCGGGGACGGGATACCCTGCAAACAATTTGAATTTGACGGCATCAACGATCACAGAATGATCTTACCGACAGGAATCTCGTTGAAGAGGTGGCGTCCATTCTTGACGGGGGCCATTATTCGTAGTCGTATGAAGAGCGATGAGAAAGATAAGTGTAGGAAATATTGGACGAGGGAGGGCTGGTATTTATGTTATGAAGGAGCTGACAGAACAGAATTCGGGTCAACTACACAACCGGCCGACTGAAGGATTTGTCACCCATGACGCCACGGTTTCCAATGCTTTACACACACACCTGCAAGCTGTTGGCTCCCAGTTGGCAAGAACATGGATTTTTGCAGGAGCACGGACTTGGCATCAACGATCATCGATCATTGATGACTGAGCTATTCCTGCTCAGTCATGCAAAGAAGAAGAAGCACTCATCGCGAAGATGTGCATGGCAAAGCGCAGCGACATGCACATGGCTGCCACTGCGACCGAGAGCATTGATAACTGTGTAACTTAGGTGATATCGCAATCACGAGGCCAACTCAATTCTGGAATTCAGATTGTGAGCTGTGCGTCCATGATAGATCACCAATGAATCACCTTCAAGAAGGAATTGAAGTTACTCGAACCTGCAAAAGCTCAAGTATTGCCCATATAGGATCAATGGCGGATATACGAGACTTCTACCTTCGTGAACTTGCTATGCTCACGGGGTGAATAATAGGAACAGTTTAGAACGCGGCGGAGAACTCGGTTGTCTGCTTAGCTGCCAATTAGCCGCATGCGATTTGTGATACGGTCGCAAATGGGTGTATATACCGGCGAAGAGGTAGAGCGGTCGACGAGTATCATACCGACGGAGGAGAGTTCATGACGGCGAGTGGTAACTCCCAGTTCGCTAGCCCAAGGGACTGAAGTCGGCTGGAATCTTTGGACAAGAGCACAAATCCCGAGCCTTCTATGTCGCCGCGCTGCTGGATCTTTTGTTTCTTGGGACCTCTGGACTTTGAAAGCTTGAAAGTGGAGTGAAGGCGGCGTCGGCGCTCGTTGTCAATCCTATCGGGAAACCCCTATCTCCTATCACCCAACGTCGTCAAAAGTAATTCCTCAGATTGTCCTCAGATTCACGGTACAACGGAGCGCTGCAACACATTACAGGAACTATTCTCCCTCCTTTTCCAACCTCTCCATTTCCATCTCCTCGAGACGTGCTTGATAGAGACCATCGAGAATCGGAAGGCCTCGGGCCTGCCCCGTGGATGACGCTGGTTTGCATAGAAGGGGAATTCTGGGCGCCCCAATGAGTGATATGTATGCTGATGTGTGTTCTTGTAAAGCTGTTCGGAGGTACACTTCCAGATTCCCCGGCGGAGTCGGCGTAGGTCCGGTGAACGTTTGTCCTTGAAGGGGGACGTACCCCACGCCTGATGCTTTGGCCATGGCAATGGCGCTGTTGGCAGTGATCTCGACTACCTTACCGAGAAGATATGGTAGTACGCCGTAAAGCGTAGGGATCGAGCGTAAGGAGTCGATATTCCATGCAAGGGGAGCGATGTCCAATTTGTTTGCAAGATTCCCATTCCACATCTGATAAGGAGAGGGACCATCAGAGATCAGAGGGAAATCCCTCGCGAACAGAGCCGCAAACGGTCCATTGCCTGCGGTTGGACCTGCGGTTGGGTACGTGAAGACATTCTCTGGTGCATTCTTGAGGACCCCTGCTTTCAGCAGAGCCAACGCGACGGAAGGTGCCAAAGCACCCCCAAGACTGTGTCCGGTGAATATAATACGAGAGGTTGGGGGAATGGTGGCCAGAAACTCGATGATGGTCTGCTTAGCGGCGTTACCAACGGTTAAGAGGGTGAATATGCCGGCCGCTGTCCCATATGCAATGTACGGCTTCGTCTGATCAACGGTGGTCGCTGCCTCCGGAGCGCTGGTGATTCCAGTTTCCACCCAGTCGATGAAGTCGACGACTTTGCTCACGTACGCGTCTAGGATTACGTTCTCAAGTGAGCCTTTCGCAGTTCCAGCGACGGCCAGAACGTAGGTGTCGTACGACGCGTCCCCGAAATTCGCAGAGGGGTTGCGTGCGATGTACCAAACGCGGTCGGGTCCCGTCGTTGCGCTGGCAGGGTTGGCCTTCCAAACATTGGGCCCCCAGACGACACTCCAGTCGCCGATGCCGGCGTTCGTGATGGCTGGCTGCAAAGCCGAGTTTAGCTTGGTCTGCAAAGCCTCCTGTGTCCCCTCGCACGCCGACAAGATATTGGACGCGGCAGAGAGGGCGAATACTTGCTGGTGGATGTTGTAAGACATAGCGCTGTTTCTGGTTCTGGTTTCTATGAAACAATCAGCGCCGAGATCCTAGAGGTCAAAGCGACTCGACTCACATCAGGTAGAAGATTCGATGCTTGGTTGTGCTGTATAGTAGAGCCTTTGGTAGAGCCCTTTTATACGAAAAGATTGCCTCGCCATAGGCTTCCTGGGAATACACCAACGCACGAAGCTGGAATGAGTGACATGCGTGAGGTTGCTTGGGACCTTGGAAGTAAGTTCCATTGAACGCATGAAACGGACGAGGTACCTCTATTCGTTGGTCGGGATTAGACAACCCCGGAGATCTGCACTGCGGTGAGAAGCCGCCGATAGCTAGAGTAGGATGGTGAGTCTAGATATAGCAACCGGTGTGTGACCAACCCCGGGAAGCTAGGGCATGAGCATTGACATAGGAGAGACAGTGGCCTTGGAATCAATAGGAAGCTCCCATATTGAGAGAAGACAAGCGTAGGTAACAACGGTGGAAGGTACAACGCGACGGTGCCTCTTTCCCCTGAAGCTGAAGGGGTCACGTTGTCGCCTGCGGTAGGAAGGACTGGAAGGACGCTAAAGGATGTGGGTGTACGAGAAGGTTGCTTGTAGCAAGCTTACTCAACGGTACGAGTGAGCGTGGAACATTGTGAGCAGTGGGTCCAGTTATTGAGCGATGGAAGAGCGGGTAGAGGAGAGGCCTTGAGTACTCAGCGATGATCTACGCATCGGATGTGCGTTGATATCTCGAATCTTGGTCCTAGCTTGCCAGTTCCTACAGCAATATGATTAGACAGACGCCTTGTCAAAGAGTGTAATTTACCCAGCGCTCACACTTGAGAACGACGAAACAAATCATTAGCCAGCAAGATGTGCATCATGTTGCCGCAGATGCCTACATTCGTAGAGTCATAGGTTATCCTCATTTCCGGTCGCCGTAGAACGATGCGCGGACGCGAGGGGCATCGTGTCCGCCTCGTCCGAGCCCATCTCGTACGGTGACGAATCTCCGACATTTGGCCCAACAGAAGTTGTTGACGCAGATCGGCGTATATGAATGAATACACGAGATGACAACACGGAATGGAGGGAATGTTATGGACGAAACGTGCCTGCTGGGCATGGTTCCGAAGTCCGAAAAGCCCGCGATGCGTTTCTGTATCCAGTTCGATTTTCAACATCCTGGGGAGTGTTCAGCAAGAAGAAGGGAGGAGAAAATCAGTCCTAGATGGTGCACCTTTGTATCATCTCATTATTTCGAGTGTATCATGGCGTTCGTCTTATGATAGACCGCTGAAACTCGGGTGGACAGTCTCCATTTGTTGTTTGCGAAGCTCGAGTGGGCGAAATGCTGAGGCTTGAAAGGATGGTTCTGTGCGTCGCATCAAAGAGCACCGGAATCTACAGGCCTGGTCTCTAAACTTCTCTGGTGAGACTGAAGACAAAGGGATCGCAAGCAGTAACCCCACCTTTCGGAAGGATGCGATTGTATTAGAGATTGTACTTTGTGAGTTGTCAGTCGCACTGGCCATTTGCAAGGCAACTGGAGCTAATACTGTCGTCCATATTCTGCTCTGAATGGCCAGCGAGCTTTCTAGTAGATTCGGGCGCACTCCCTACTCATTGCAGGCAATCCACGGTACGCTATTTCGGACTTGATAATTTTGTACTGTGAGCAAAGATGACGCGATCTGGGAATCCTTTGATCTAACCTCGATTGGCCCTCCTGCACCTCAACCACTACCACCACCACCATGTACCCGCATTCAAGAAAAAGAAAGCCAAGAATTCCTCCACAGTCCAGAGCTGGTTCAAAGACATATTTTTGTAGGCTTTTCGGAGTTCACGTAAAGTGATAAAGTCGGGCTTCTTTCGAATTCCGAATTTTCCAAACCCTAGGGTGATTCCCATGCTCCTCGTCGAGCCCCACAAGGTCCACAATATCCTAGACGAATGGTGAACGCCCTCACGACATCTACGCCGACGTTAACGATGTCTTGCGCGACTCCAGCAGAGGCATTCGTCCATAGAAACCTCGTTGAATCCCCTCGAGAAGAAAGCTTGCATTCCAATCGCGACAGAGACTGTACTTTAGCGGGAGACGCCTCCGCGCCATGTCCTGGTCCTTCACGGATCTCGACGTACACCCTTGAAACTTCCCCTTCGGCCTCATGTGTCCCTTCCCAAACCCAAAACGAACGCACGAAACCAAAAACCAAAACAAAACGCTCCTCAAATTCATACATGCGGCGACTGCAGCCGATGCTTGTGTTGGAAAATTCGGGGAGCGTGGCGAGGGATCATTTGGCATCAGAGCGGACGTTCCTAGCGTATGTGAGGACAAGTTTAGCGGTTGCGTCGACGGGTGTAGGTGAGTAACCTTGTTCTTATCGATATCTCCTATTTACCCAATAATTGCGATCGAACTCCACCGTGATGTATAGCACTTGTACAACTCTTTACTATTGCTGTGAACACGAGCCCGTCGCCCATGCCTCCGACATATGAACCGACATCGAAACGGCTTCAGTCTCTTGCTCGGCCACTTGGAGCAACGACAGTGATTTTTGGGATGATAGTTCTAGCTATCGGTGAGCTTTTTATATCACTACACCTTCCCTGCATCCTATGTGGTATTTAAACTTTGGGTGATACATAGGCATGACGCGGTATTTCACCATCCAGACGGCTTTGACGAAAGGCATGTTCCCTGTAGCGCGTATGGTCATCTCAGGAATTACTCTCGGGCTCAGTGTATTGGTTGCTGTCGTCTTCGGCGTGCTGATGGCCGAGAGAAGTTAATAACGACGAAGATACATGCTGTTTCTTGTATCATCATTCATGAGTACTGATCAATTCGATGGTCGTTTCTCGGTGAATAGACGAAAGCCGCAATCGAGTGTCGAGATACGTGAGCACGGTAGCATTCATTGTCGACTCGTTTCCGACTGCGAGTTCGGACCTTCGCTAAGTGGGCCGGTCTCCCCGAAGAGGGGCAATCAACCCCTGGATCACCCCTGGAGCCTCTCCTGTCCTCGGCGATTGTGCGCAAACATTGATAGTGGTATGTAACAATCACATCTACTCGCAGAACATGATCAATGGTGTGAGAGAGCCAAGGTTATGTTTCCATCACATGGGGTATCAAAAGGCCTCGTCTCTAATGGGATATCGGTGCTACATCTCCAGACAATAGGTAACTGATTACGAGGTACCAGTCAACGCGACACGAGCGATGATTGGCTTCAGCTCATCGTCCGATATATAGGCTGGTGTTTTGCCATTTCTAGGAATATGAAGGCCCAGAGACTGCATGCGATGCAGAAAATACAATGGGAGATTACGAGCACGATCAGTATTCGTGTTCGATTTAGAAGAGAAGGAGGGAATGCCCGTACAATAATGTCGCCCCTTTTGAGTTGAGTGGGGCCGGTTATCTTGATATCGTTGACATATGTACCGAAAGGCGAGTCGAGGTCGCGTATAAATATCTAGCGGGGGTCGTTCTTCGTCAGAAATAGATACAAAACGCCGGGAATGTTGTTCGCAATTAATTTCGAGATCGAATACTCGCTTACCTTTCCTCCTTGGGACCAGACTTCTGCATGCGCCGTGCTCAGTGGAAGGGGTGCGATAGGGTTTGAGCCTGATGCGCTCGGCTGCTTGTGCGGAAACCATCCATTCATGTTCTCCGCTTTTCGTGATGACGTTGCTGCTGGCTGCTCGAGTCCGAGCGTGACCTTGGCATCTGGCGGCAGGGCAATGAATTTCGTCGGGAACGGGAAGCTGCCAGTAGCGGCGGCGAGGTTGAGCATGGGGCTGCTGCTAAGGACACCGGACAACATTCTGGGACGATTACAACGGAGGAGCGAGCAACAATAAAGTGGGAAGCAGGGCGACTTGTTGGATCCCAAGGGTAGGGGTGTCTATTTAAGAGTGGGCGAGGAGGTAGTGTAATTCTCGAATATTAATTATCCTTGTAAGTGGACCATTGGATCCTATATAGTAGTAATCGCGGGCCCACCAGGGACGGAACCTTTTGGAAACCAAATCCTTCTATGCCGTTGCATTTTGGGGGCACAAGATGGGGTGAGTACCCACTATAGTTCGAACGAGGAAAGCTTCTGCGAGTGTACGTGGGAGCGACTACACACGAAAACATGTAATTTGCCGGATGACTAGCCGTATGCTGTTCCCTGACCTACGGGGCTATTTGGCATACGAATACCTCTGACTGCAGGCTTTGGATCAAGCGAAGCGTGCTGTAAGTACTGGCCCGGAAGCCCAAGACGTTATGTGATGGATTCTGATGCAGTTCCCTCACGAACCGTGACCTGCACTGCATGCGGTTGTTGCCTGTGTGACCTAATCGGCTCTCACCGTGCCGCTGGGTGTGTTCTCAACGAAAGTAACTCCGGGCTATTGTCTTGAAAGTTCATTAATCCGTGTACGCAGAGCTGTAGGCTCACTTCCGCACCAGTAGAGTTCTCATGCGAAACGCCGCGTCGAGGTTCCAGCGATAACCTCCGATAAGCTCTTGTGTGGCGTGAGGTGAGGGTTGCCTTCGGGCTATTATTTTTACTTTCAATGCTCTGAACTTCTGGATTGATCACTCTGTCCAGCGTCCAGCGCGAAGTTCGAACCGGTAGTGGGTCCCCTTGTTTGGTCCCTGACACGGTCAAAGCGGAGATGTGCTGCATCGACGACAATTGGGACATTCCGAGTCCGAGGTTCGTGGAAACCCTTGCACCGGTATACTCATTCCTGACGCCCATCGTTATATTAACGGTTAATAATCATGAAAGATTGCCTACTTGCCTTTTCTCTCCTGATTGTCGCCCTCGACCGGTAAGGAATTCGGTGATTCTCGGTGATCGTTTAAAGGCGTAGGCAACGTGTTGTAGGCTCCCTGCAGCCTGTCCTGAAAGATAAGCAGTCCTAGCGGTGAGTCAACATCCGTCATTTGACCTTTTCGATCGCACACTTCCCACATTCAACTGACATTTGGCTCAAACTTGCTTCTAGAAGGATGTACGCCACGACTTCTGCTTCAGACGCTTCGCGATGTAGGTAAGCGCTGGAACTCTGGCCAGATGATTTGAACCCCACAATTAACGTTCCCTCCCTGATCGCGATTTCGGATATTCGTTTATTTAATTCGATGAAGACGCCCTCCGGCATTAAAGTTACGCAACTGCAAGGAACGATACACACCGATGGTGAGGCATTTGATCCCCGTTCGAGGCGAATCATATCTACCGGCCGCCTGTGACATTGCTATTCCTGGTCAGACGGAGCTCCAGCTGTTAAGTAGCAGGCAGTCCAGCATTTAGTCTTGTGGTCTTTATGATGCGGTGGTTCTTGAGGGCGCCCCACTACGACCACCGCGACCATCGCGATGCGTCTGTAGGTGATGCTACAAGAGCAAACTTCGGCCAGGATCCATGAGCCCCGGGCCTCGCCAGTAACAAAACTCTTGGCCGACGATGGCGTAGTCTGCCGGCTATGCCCCAGTACGTGTGCATTTCTCCAATATTCCTCGTCCTTCTCATGATTCGATGATCGTCCTTTCGTAAGGCTTCGTGCATGCGAAGCCGGCCAAATCCAAGTTCCATGGGGGTGCAAGTAATGGAAGAACGCGCATTGAGTCTGTGGTGATGCTTCTGAGTCTGGAGAGCAATTTGCCAAGTATGACGGCTGTTTACGCAAGGTGACTATAGAGCAGACCAGTTGGAGTATACTTCACTTGCACATCGGCATCCGGCGATCAAATGGAATTCATCACAGTCAATGTGGGTTGAATATAGCTGGAGGTCTGCTTAGGACCACAGTCCAAGGGATCTCGATTGATTGACACTTGCAGCACCAGACTCTACTTCCCTTGCCCCTAGATGCCCCTAGATACTCCTGCAGGCCCCTGCCTGTGCAAACGCGCTCATGTGACCGGCAACTCCTGTTTTAAACGTATCCAAAATACTAAGTAGGGTGCGTATCTAAAATCACCTGTTCGAAGGTCAGTAATTTGACCAAATACCACGGGGAAAGACACTACTGGAAAATGGAAGTACCAGTCAATATGGAATAGCATAGTGACGCACAAACGCCTATATTCTCATCTAACGCTCTTGAGTTTAGTACACCGGTGTCCAAGACGAGAAGGTATCAATTGCCCGTCCAGCGAGCAAAAGGAACCAATCACCTGTTCGAGTAATTTGATTCCTCGGAAGGTGGCGATGTATTTTAGAAAATTGGCGATGTTGCAAGACGTCAATACGTGGGTACCCTTCGGTCTATCTCCGTATCGTGAGTTCGTTTCATGATTGCAGCACTATCTACACCACTATCAACTTATATACACTAGCATCATCAATGTACTCGGCCGCATTGAATGCGTATATAACCGCGTGCTGCGATATCTGGAGAAGAGATTGGGCAAGGGTTTTGAGCGAACTTGGGCCTCAAAGTTAGGGACAGCCCCTGTCCTAACATGTGACTTGCGTGAACTTTGCCACGCCTCTTCATCCATCCAGAAATTTCAACCTTCAAAGCTTCAACTTTCAAGTAGCTTGAAGGTTTCCAAGACCGAAGAGCATGCCGCGAACGTTACCCCCAGAAATATTGCGGATGACTTTTGAAAAGGTCTCTGACAAAAGCACTCTCTGCAACATCCTTTTAGCTTGCCAGCAATTTCGTCAATTAGTGGAGTCTGCTAGGGTCTACGCCGATGCAGCCTTCTCCAAGCATCCTATCCGATTCAAGCTGGATTCTTTCCTGAAAGCAATTGAAGGACCTCGGGCGCTCTTTGTTCGCAGCCTGACCTTCGATGCCGAAGATATCCGACATCATGAACTCAAGGTCATCGACGAAATCCTCATGAAGACGACCAATTTGAAGGCCCTCTGCCTCGAGCGCCGCACACTACCACATGTTCGATTCCTTCAGAACCCTCCGTTCCTTCTCACCAAACTCGAACTCCGAGATATTCCATTGGACACCCCCACCGTCCGTTTCTTAGAGGCGCAAACATCTCTCGAGTTCTTGAGTATCCGCACACACATCAGCGGCCCCTTGCCACATCGATTTTCGCCCTCTGCGTTTCCAAACCTCAAGACCTTGGTCACCGAATGTAAGGTACTGGACCGCCTTGCGTCCGTTCCCCCCAATATAACCCACTTGTACATAAAATTGTCGGGGTATTTCAGCTCCGGCCCCCCGCGGCCCCGCCGCCTCGACTCCGTGCTGGTACTTGCCTGCCACATGGAATCTAGCTACGTCACCACTCTCTGCGTCAAAACAGAGTGGCTGGAGCTCCATGGGATAATGGATGCGTCTTCGGACCTCGCCATCGTGCTTCGTACATGTCAGCGTCACACCCTTCGGGGTATCCGACTTGTCATCTCGCCGTACGCCCCAATCCAGCCACCCGTACAATTTCAGCAGCGCTTCGACGAAGCACCATCTCTCGAGTTTGTGGAAGTTTGCAATACCACTGGGCAACACCATGAGTGTCGGCGCTGGTACCGCGATTCACCCCAGCCAGTGAAGATTCGGTGGAAATGTCAGCGAGGTTCTGAGTGGCAGGCGGACTGGTTGAAAGATGTTGACATCGTCGAGGGCACTAACCTAGTGGAGACATAATCAAATGACGTGCAGACAGTAGATACCTTTACCGCTCAAGAGTAAAGGATCATGCCACCAAATTCTAGATACAAACCGTGTCGTCCACTAACGGCCACATAAACTTCACAACGTACGGGTAAAGTCCCTGTACCCCCTGCGCCATAGTTCCACCACACGCCACCCGCCCGCTCGGGCATCTAATGGCGCAGGCCGAGGCCTTCGGGCTTGTCCGTCTTCAATGTTACGAAAATCGGTTCGTCTCTGCATGACTGAGCACCGAACAGCTCCATGGGAGAAACAGTAACCCATGGTGCCTTTGCAATGGCTTTGCAACGGAGCGGAGGCAAATGCCAGAAGCGTGGCGTCATGGGGTGACAAATCCGTCGGTTGACCGGGTACGCGGTTGACCCGAAGCCTCTCAGCCGCCATAAATAGCAGAGCACCCGCTCATCCAAAATGTACTTGACTTATCTATCTCATCCACTCTTTCTCAAATACGAACAATGGCTCCTATCAAGAATGGCCGTCACCTCTTCAACGAAGTACCTGTTGGTGAGCACTGAGATTACAATTTACTCTGAGCTCCTCATCGATCTTGTTATCTAATCTATGTCTTCGTTCACAGGTTACCCTGTCCCCGGAAAGACGACTGTGTACGATGAAAGCGAAACTATCGATCTCGAAACGGTACCACTAAATGGGGGGATCTTGATCAAAGCACTCTCCTTTTCCATCGACCCGTACATGAGGGGTAAGATGAGGGCACCGACAAAGAAATCCTATTCAGTAAGTCTTGAATGATTCATTTACTTTGCTCGCTGAAGCAAGTGGACGACCATGATAGCCCCCATATGCCATTGGTGAACCGTAAGTCCCTAGACGAGCCCCCCGATAGGATTTGTCTCGTGATAGATGAATTGCAGATTGAACAACCACGCTGTCGGGGTCGTTCTTCGATCCGAGGTATTAAAAGATGCCTTTCGATCTATCTTTGGAAACTAACTCGCTCCAAGAATCCGTCGTTCAAAGCAGGAGATCATGTTTGGGCGTTCTTGCGTTAGTCACCTCAAGTCTCGACAGGGGTCAGGATGCCTCCTAATGCACACATTTAGCATTCCAGGAATATGTCGTCCAAACCAATGTAGCACACGTTAAGCTGCTTGAGAACAAGGAGAACATTCCATGGTCGAACTACGTTGGAGCTGCAGGAATGCCAGGTGCGTTCACGAGTCGGTCTTCACATCAATTTCGTCTAATGTTGGTTATTTTAGGGCAGACAGCTTATCTCGGCTGGAAAATATTCTCCAAGGCCAAAAAGGTCTCGTCCCATTTACCTATGTGGTATTAAATCTGACGATGAGGTGTTCACTCAGGGTGAAACCGTCTTTGTGACCACCGGTGCTGGTACGTCTTAATGGCTTTTACAACTGACTCCGGTATTGACGCGATTATCCCAGGTCCTGTTGGATCGTTAGTACATCACTATATTCGAGCGCCATTCTGGTTCTAACAATGTCCAGCATCGTTGCTCAGCTCGCTAAGCTAGGCGGCCTCAAGGTCATCGCATCCGCCGGCAGTGATGAGAAAGTAGAGTTCATGAAGAAAATCGGAGTAGACGTCGCTTTCAATTACAAGACTACAGACACGGTGAAAGTACTGGAGGAACATGGCCCCATCGACATGTAAGTTGTTGCGCTCTGTTGTATCGTCACCACCTAACGTACCCTTCAGATACTGGGATAATGTTGGAGGCGCAACTTTGGAAGCAGCGCTCGATGCGGCCAACCCTTACGCCAGGTTTATCGTAAGTCACCTTCCAAAATCTCAGCTAGTGACATCTGATGGTTTTTTTCGTAGGAATGTGGTATGATCTCCCAGTACAACCAGACATCGCCCTACGGAGTCAAGGTGCGTACTCCATTGGGTGACATATGAAGCGGTATCCTCATCTCAGCGGCGTGTGCAGAACCTGATGAACATCGTCGGGAAAAGGCTGTCAATAAATGGCTTCATCGTGTCCGACCACATGACGCCCGAGAACGCGAAGGATTTCTACGATACTATCCCGGCCATGATCGCGAAGGGTGAACTAGTTTTCTTGGAAGACAAGAAATATGGCCTTGATAAGGTCGGCGAGGCAATCCTGGACGTACAGAGTGGCAAAAACCATGGGAAGAGCGTCATCGTTGTTGCAGAAGAGTAGTCATTTTGTTTGAACAATTATATCATTATACGGAATAGGTAGCTTGATGGTACACAGATACTGATGAAGTGACATTGCACAATCTCAGTAAACATGCATACAAACCGCGGTACCCTCAAGGAGGATCGAGGCGGGGAGAGAGCCATTCAGCTAGATTCCTCCGGTTTCGGTCCTAGACGTAGAATGACCTTGGGTAGTTTCCTAGCAGGTGGAACTCCGCTCTCAGCGTCTGAGCTCTGTGAACTCAGAGACGACAACGACGAAGCATCACCTTCGCCTCTTGACTGAGGCCTTGGTTTCTGGATCGCAATGGATTTAGCAGCAGGGGATGTAGGCTTCGAGGCAGTAGGCGTGGCGGCTTTCACGTTCGAAGCAGGCCCCGTCTTTCTTTCGCGTAGTGTTCTTGATGATATGGGAACCGGCACACCAGCCTTCTTCGAAGGCCTTGGTCCCTCAGCTTCCAATGCAGAGAACACCGACATGGTTCGCGCAAGCCAAGGGTCCTGGGGTGCAGTGGACAGAGATTGCCTCCCCCCTCGTTTCTTCTTCGCAGCCTTCTCCAACTGGACGAGGAAGCAATCATTATCGCGGTGATTAAGAGAGGCAATACGGAACAAACCTCCTCAAGATGTTCTGTCTTCCACCACGATTGGTCGATGGTAGTGGTACCACCAACCAGTCCACATAAAAGGGCCAGCGTACCGCTTGTCAGAGCTCGATCGCTGTATCCGCCTTCAAGGACGCTGACCAACCGCCCGCGAGCATACCGATCGCTGAACTCGATCGCGTCCCTGGCAAATTGATAGTAGAATGACGTTGGAACTTTCCGATTATGTCGAGACATCGATGAGTATTCGTGCTCGCACGCATCAAAGCCGCAGCTATCAGTTTTACAAGACTACGCGTCAGTTTAAAGAGGATAGACCTATTGAAAGCACTGTTACCTGATGAAAACCATCACATCATCCCCTGGCCCACCGGTGCTATCAAGGAATTGTTTGGCTTTGGAGAAGAGCCGCTTGTACCGGTTAGGATACAGGTCATTCCAGAAATGATCTTCTGAAGTGTACTCTTCGAGGTGGATATTCTCAATATACTGCCCATGGTTCCCATGTATTGAGACTGAAGCAGCTTGGACTAGCTCTGGTTTCCCATCCTGCGATTTGGGTCAGTATATCGGATGCGAGACGAGGGAGCGGCAGTACCTCACAGGGGTATGAAAGAATATCGTGTATGGACCCATAGTAAATCTGAGGGCCAGGTTTCGCAGAAGCGCCTGCTTCGGCTTCAATTGTCTTTCGATATGTCTCTTCGTTTATCTGCCAAGCAATGGACTGAGTCCCATTGCCTATCGTAGAATATTATGACGCCAACTACAATACAGAGAATTGAATCTACTCACCATGATGTAGGTCGATATCGAAGATGACAACGCGATTAACCCCGTGATTGAGATGGGCTTTATTGAAATAGAAATAAGATCAACATAACGGTATATTTGGTTGGGTAAGTTAATTACCGTGTGCCGCAGCGACGGCGACGTTGTTAACGAAGCAGAATCCCGACGGCGTGTCTTCACCACAATGATGACCAGGCGGTCTAATAGCAACAAAGGCTCGCGGCGCTGAATCTTTGGTATTCACGACAGTATCGACGGCTTCGCAAACGGTACCAAGAGCACCCTGAATGGCGTCGAGAGTGCCAGGACATACTACACTTGATTACTATCAAACATAAGCAGTCGTTTGAGAGAACGTACAATAAAGATCGCCTTGAGAAAGCCCGTCAGGTATTTCTGACTGGTCATTCGCGATCTTGGTTCGACTTTCTTTGATCCATAAAGTCAGGTTCTCCAGGTACTTGTCGCCGTCGATGTCTCCATGAATAAATTTGAGGGCAGGATTGTTCATGAGTTGAACAGATGCAGAGCTGCGAATGGTGTTCACGGGCTCATCTCGCGTGCTGCTTCTATTGATATCTATACGACTCAGAGCATCCGCTAGATCTGACGCGTCGGAATCGTCTGGTTTGCCTGGCGCCACTGGCGCGTCGGAATAATCCCCGAGGCGAGCTATTGCCGCTGCCAAGCCTAGGTTAACTGCACGAAGTCGCTCGGGGCGCTCTACAATCAAAGAAGAGTCCTTCGAGCGAATATATTGATGCTCGTAGCAGGCGTTCTGCAAGAATACGGTGGGTCTTTGTTCAGGAGAAGGCATTCTTCTGTAGATGATGATCCAATTGATATCGACCGTAAGTAGTGTTTAACTTACCACGCAATCAGCCTTTTTAATTCTTGGATCACAACAGTGGAGGACCAGCGTTGAAGGTTGCAGAAACTAAACGATGTGGAGCAGTTGAAAGCCACTCTCCTGAATTGAACTAGAAGGGGTGTCGATCCCGTGATTACGTCCCAGATTTGGAATCGCGTTCTTTCTTCGTGTCTTCGAACTACTCCGCCCAAACGTTTCCCTCCTTCATCACCTAATATATCGGTGACTATTGGGCATATGCTTACACTTTTTCGAGTTGCGGTTTTCCACCGGGGTGAGGTCTGTTCGATCCCGGTCTCGAGGGCTTCGACTGGCACACTTTCTCTGGTCGTCACCATCAAATGATATACCCTCAGTTAAGGATCTCAAGTCTGGGATTTGTCCTGCAGAGGCACTCCAGTGAGACACAGGGAAGTTGTGAGTACGGGTACGCCTAGCTAGAGTTACGAAGTAGCGAATACTGAGTGTTAAAAGCAGGACTCTTTGCGTCTGTGATCATGCAACCGGATATCGTTGTTAGGTGGTGTAGGTACACTCCCCGTCGAAGTGCATCAGCGACTGCAACTGGCTGTGCTGTAACTGTCTTATTTGTGGCGGTGCTCACAATGCAACGATTCCCTCCGTGACAACAATTTGGAAGCTAATACCTACCTTCTGACATTCTCAGAAAGCCTCGACCGCTAGAGTATCCAAACCGTATACAAAGAATTGCTTCAAATCCGTCAAGATGCGTTCCGTAAATATACGTGTGTGGTCTCACACCATGGCCAGTCCTGCGCCGAGCAACCTATATGTCTCTCTTACGATAACGCTGCAGGAAGAGGCGTAAAATACGCAGTTCGCCAAGCCAAATAGAGCCATGAATACACTGCGCCTTTTCGCTTCTGAAGGCCATCCTCTAGAATCCTCGAAGCAAGAACTTCGGGAACATCGGCCCACCGTCTATCTCCAACGACAAGCTCAGAGGCCTTGTGAAGACATACTAGCGTTGCAGAATCCGAGTCCCCCGGAAAGCTCTCCGCGACGCCAATGAAGTTATCAACTATTATGCGGAGGTTACGCAAGGCGTCGATGTATCAAACGGAGCGCAGCCTTCGTAGACCACAATCGCCAACATCCATCACCAGAGAGCATTGCACCCACCACGCCGGGACCCCGATTTCCTACTGGGCCTAGCCAAACTCACAAAATAGACCTGACTCGAGAGGTAAACCGCGCGCCCATTGGTGGTCCCGCGATGCTCTGCTTCTACAGCCATCTCGTGCGACGTCTTATGACATGCTACATTTCATTGTGGCGTGCTCGCAGAAGCTCAACCCACCCAACTGGTCCAAGTGGTCTCGTTTCGACCTGGTGCTCACAGTTCTGATACTCCTATTCTCGTCAACAACATACTTCTTGCTGTGCGTCTCACCCGGCTAGATCTACCGACTCCATTCTTCGGGCATCGTGCGATATCTTTTCAAGGTATTTATCTATTGGTACTGTCCGTAATCCTCTAGCGAGTTCGACGAAGGCGTCGTTGTCGTAACCACTGGTTCTCCGAACAGAACCCCCTATGCAAAGCTGCTTGCTCTAGTCCGTCCCGCTCGTCTAGCGCTGCTTTTCCTCCGATGATGTGGCGTTCAGTGCACGATATGGTCGGGGATCACGGCATTCCACGGACCCATGGCGATCAAGGCAACAACATATCATCCAACCTGCGGCCTATTGAAAATATCCAAACTCTTAGTGTGGAATTAGCCCGGATGCGAACAAAGAAGATCCCCAAGCACGCACACCGTTCAAGAAACAAGATAGCTTCCATGTACGTTTATTCCAAGTATGTATAGATGGACACACAAAGCGTCATGGTACCTGGGGTTAAGGCCTGAGCCATTGAAGTGCCCTAAAACGAGGCCTGACGCCACAGAGACTCTCACTCACGGCCTATGTTTAAACCCGCTTCCGTTACTGCCCACACGCTTGGTAGCAAGAGCCGCCCGATGCGGATTCTATGGGCCCGCAACTTGGAAGAAGCCACTCCGTCGGCGTTGTCGAACCATCTAGCATCTAGCTGAGTGAGGTCAGGATACAGCATACACGCTCGTTACAAGCTCTATCGTAGCTGTAGCGTTGAATGACGCTGTGGCGTACTACCATTCTGAATTCATCAGCTTCTTGGCCTAGACTATACCAAGTTCTTCAAGTTCTACACGGTTGATGCAGCGCTTGTCTATATTTGCTTGATATTTCCCGGAAACAAGAACAACACGAGTTGGGCTATATAGAAAAAACTGCTGTCGCCCATTTGAATGGAAAGCGGGCGTCGAAGACTGAATTTTGGATTCCGCAGAATGCGCCTTCCGTTTGAAATGACAGAAAAATATGGTTCCGTCCAGAGCCTTGGGTCACGTGGTTGTGAAAGTCAAAAATTGGCGGCATGGAAGCAACGCAGCATCTTGCCTGCCACAGGCCTGGCTCTCATAAAGCCGCCAACGCTCCTTGAACCGCAACCATCATCTCCAACGACGACGTTGCTGTCTCTGGGAATTTGCTGAAATTGACCGCTGGCTTCAGTTGACGACCCTTAGACAGCAATTCCGGAATTTGTTTCTGCGGTGCCGCTGGTGAGCTCACTGCTGTAACCCTCCGACAACCTCGCTGTGATTTCTGACACTCATTCTGGTATATAGAAACTAAAATACGTGAGATGGAAGCTACTGCTACGTCCGCATCTTCTTTCTACATGGCCCGCTCGACGCCCATAGAGATCCCTTCGGTTCGCCGTAAGATCGTACGACCGCCCACGCCTTCCACATCTATCATCACAGCAACTTCGCCGGACAATCTCGTCTTCCACATGTCACCAGACTATCCACTGTCGTTTCGATATCCCCAAAATCTCATGACGGAACGGGACCGATTCATGTATTCATATCCCACCATTGCATCCGCTTCGGCCAGCGATATTCATTCCGAATATACCAGCGCAGTATGCCCGAGCCCGTCCCCGGACGAGGTAGAAATTATTCAGGCACCACCATCATATCGCACGCGCTTCCTCGCACATCGCCCTCAGTACCACCACTTAGCAGCACCTGCCATCCGCGCAACGCCTGTGAGGAAGATCATTGGTTTCAAACCTGTCCTCCCGAGCCAATCATCTACCCCGGTTTCCCAAGAATCAGCTTCTCCCGCAATTAAAAGTTATTCCGGGAGCTCTTGTCGGCCATCATTTCCATCATCTCCACCATCATCTCCTTGGATCTCTAGCAAAGGCGAGCCGGCAGACAACGATGCAGGTCCTGCGCCAGAGGTCGTCGTCGTAGGGGGGCACAGTGCCCTCGACTTTGAAAAGTATCTTGTGAACCGAATCGAGAAGTTCACCACCAAGCATGGCTCCTTTTTCCGTGCTTGAACGGGATATCCGGTGCGGTGATAGAAGCAGGGGGTCGACTTCTCGGCCATTATAGAATGCCCCTCACCCTCACCCCTCCCCGGAGTCAGCTGGCGCGCGTAACCGTGCTCAAGGAACCACTCCCCATCAACCGTACTCTTCGGAAAATCGATCTTCGAAAATATCAGAGATTAAGTTCACCTCATATTCCCCACTCCAGCGTCTTGCAATCCCATGTGTATACTCTCTTGGACCATCCTAGACTTTTTCGCCTCATTTCTACATTCATAGACTTCAGCATAATTTCTTTGATCATCACTACCAGCATTGTCATCGCATCGCAATTCCGTACCATCAGCATCAACATCAGCATCAGCATTAGCATTCCCTTTTTCCAATTCCCTCCCCACTCATCCCGCCATCATGAATAGAGCATTGTTTTCCTGCAAGTAGAAAGAGTCTTTAAACTTCAGTACATATGATCGTCCGTACCGACCCTTGTGTTCGGAATCGGAACAAAGCGAGTTCCTGCAGCACGCTGCTGTGCTATGTGCCTGCTCCTGTTCTTCCTTCTTGCTGATGGTCCCCTTGAAAGAGCGCCGTTTGGTCAAATGAACAGTGTGGCGTGTACCCACGATGGCGGTGATTAGACATCGTCGAGTTGTAGCATATGACGATACATGGCACATACTGTGGCCTTTGTCGCGGTGACCGAGCCCAAGGCGTCTCTCCTTGGGTCAAGATACCGTTTGTGATTCTAAGTTGTAGATCTCCTCTTCGACATTGACAGCAGTGGACATATTGTGGTCCGCCAATCACCCCTTCTGACATGTTCCCTCGACTCGGAAGGTAGCGCTCCAAATATGGCAATTAATTTGGTCCGAGCTGTACTTTGGGAGCAGATTTCTGCCCAGACATCATTGATCGAGATTGTGACCGATCACTACCCGATCAGGAGTTTGGGGTAAAACGACGGTTTGGAGGCAAATACTTGTTGGTTTGCGTTTGGCGATGGGAAAGATTTACCTCAGCGATTCCTGATGAATGAAAGTGTCGTTATCAGTCACTTTACTTATCCTCGGTTTTTGGAGATTGGGAGCTTCTCACAGAGATTGAGTGAGGCTGGCCGAGCCCGAGCCCGCCATCACCATCAGGACCGTTCAACGTTGTACAATGGAGTGCTGGGCCCTATGCTTGGGGATGTCGTGGTAATACACTCATCCACGATGCAACCCTTGCCAGCTGGAACACCCTCTACCGTTACGGCAACGGAAGAAATGTGGGCTGCTGATATCGAGAGTTATGACATGTTAGCATAGGGTCAATTCGAGGGCAAGTGATAAGTGGGGCTGCCAATGACACTGAATGCTGAACGTATAACGTCCTTAGGTTAGAAGTCGACATTCGAAAGGGCTTCAAACAGAAGGAGTCAATAGAATCCTGACTTGACTCCTGCTACGATAAGTCCAAAGGGATCATACTATGATCGACACAACCTGTAACGTAGCTGACTTAGCAGATGTCAACCGTCATAACGCACACGCAGTTACAATGCCAAACTAATGCATGAACTTCACTAGGATTGTAAACCTGTGTTGTTGGCGACAGAGACAAACGATGGCAAGTCCTCGCAGACATCGCTTGGCATAATAATTCACACATGAAAGCGTCATGAATTACACGGTATACTTTGGGTATGTATTAAAACACTTGCGCCCATTCCCAGAGTTTGTCTGGGATGTGATCATCAATTGGATAAGGTTGATTGATTAAGAAACAACGCGGTGACAAGTCAGCCGCACCGGGAGCGCTGCTTATTTCCTGGGTGTGACGATGTTAATGGGTATTATTGGACACACTTTCAATCCGCTTTCAAAGTTCAGACAGCTCCATCATTGATTTTCTCAGTGGTTACGGGGTTGATTGATAGGAAGTGGGATGGAGTTAGATATGGTGCCGTCCACGGAAGAACCCCCTCCTGCTGATCATTGCTGTGCTGTTCTGTCCCGGGCCTATGAGACGGTTTAGTGGGCCACTTGACAAATGACGGGTAGATCACGGTGCCTTTGCTGTATTTGTTGCTTCCTGCATCGCCTAGCGAAAGGAAGTCGAGGTGCACCCTTCAGGTTCCCGCCTCCTACGCTTCAGCCCCACACAAGACAGTCGGTTTTAACCGTACCCAGCGGATCTACTTTGTGGAGCGTAAGGGAGCTGTCAGTCATGCAGCAAAGCAACCCATGAACAAGTTAGGCGTACGGCGCTACACAGCGCGTCTTTCAGAATGTCGGTCTAGCCATCAGAAGTGGCCATGCTTGTTCCCTGCTGCTTGCATCCCCCCTGGGAGGAGATCTATTGAGTTCGTTCGCCTGATTATGCCAAGCATGCGGTGTTAAGACGAGAAGTTCTTGAGGACTGAGCGGGAAACGTCACAAAAGCTCACGCAAGTCGGAGTACTTGCATCTGTAGCGAGACTGGCTCGTCCCTGGCTAAACCTGGGGCGAACGAGGGAATGCGTTAGCCGAGTGGCGCCGGATGAGCGAAAGGAACCAAACATGATATCGTACATCGACGTCAAATCCGATACTAAGTCCAAGACTTAGGCATTCCTATAATGTGGTCGTCCTCGGAATGATGCATGAAGTGACGGCACGCAAAGCTTGTTTAGAAGAAGCGAGATGATATTGGTATGGAGGCTGACGGAAGCACAAACAGACAATCGGCCAAAGGTCCGACGCACTACGAATTCGAATTCTCACACATGAGACGTAGAATACGAATAGTCCACCGTTGGTACAACGATGTTGAGTGGGGGGTGTCTACTGCTCGGCTGCGGCTGCGGAGTGGGTTGCTGTATCATTTCGAGAGATTATTGTCACTGGGCGGGTGGGTTGAATCTAGCGGCGTGGAACGGAGCCTGGGGTCGAACCAAAGTATTGTTAATCTAACGGCAGAGGAAGCACTGGGCGGCGGCATAGGAGGGACCTTTGACATGTCATAACGCAGAGGTAACGAAGCGTCAAATGCCAACGATCCCGCAGCGCTTTGCCATAAATATCCACCGGACCTACACAGAGCGAGTGTACAAAGAACGATCGCCGTGAAAGGTGCGCGAGGCGAGGTGCCACGGTTAGCCTCGGAAACCCTCGAGCTGGCTATATGAGCAGATAGGGCGTCGACAAGCACGTGTCGCTGTCCTCGTTGGGCGGAAATTCTGTAACAAGTATTCACGGCCCATCCACGCGGGCGGTATTTTGCGCCTTTCGCGAGGAAACTCGGAGAATCGTGTAGCAAGTACCCTGACAATGATTCCCTAGGGTAGAGATTCAGCAATTTCGTCCGAACTCTGTACTTCGTCAGGAGAACGTACATAGCAGGACATGGCCTGGCAAAACTACTTTCGCGGCTGTGACTATGGCTGCTAATGGGTCTATCACCGAGGTCGTTGCACGGTGCTGTCTCCCTACAAGCGTGGTGTAGCGTACGGTATCCCGTGAACGTTCTATTTGGCCACAAGGAGGTTAGCTAATGCTCGAATATCTCCCGGATCCTCTCAGGGCAGGGCCAGAGGTGGATACCATACCGGCAGACGGCAAGAGAGATGACTGGACAACAGAGTCTGATGCCTCTGCTAGTGGGTGGCATCGTGCTACGCTGCGCTCGGCACTCCGCGAAGGGCGTTTCGACATTTGTCATACTGTGTAATTTATTCTGGAGCGGGTGGCGAGGCAGTTACGTGGCGTTGCATGCCTGGCAGTAAGAGCCGGGAGATTTTAGAAGCTAACTTCACGCATATGTGAGCACATAGCAAGGACTCTGAATGGAGTTTCAGCGGTGAAATGTGTGCCCTCACCAGTAGTCTCCATTCTGGATAGACCCGCAGTCTGGGAAGTAAGTTGCGTAACGGCACAGACTCCGACTAAACCTACCATACGCTGAGGAGGAATCGTGGTACGGGCCGGCCATTCACTGAGAGGGCAACATGGATCTAGCGCAAGACAAGCGATATGCCTGGACCGTCCAATTGATGGAGCGATAGCCTTACAAAGGCTCGAACGAGCTTTGCGAAAGTTTATTGCGTCTTCCGATTGGATAGGCGCATGATTCGCAGCGTGTAAAGACGCAGGGAGTTGCAGTCCCGCGGCCAGAAGTTTCTGGATGTCCAAATACGATCTAATGAGTTATCAATACATTTTTTAGAAGAAACTCTCACACCATGACGACCGCTGAAGCTCTAGAAGGCGGAATTGCGCGCGCCACCGTAGAAGCTTTACTTGAGCATAGCTAAGCTTGCGCCGAAACCTAAACAATGAGCCTCTGCTGCGATCAACGCGAACCCAGGGCGACCGAACAGCTGTCAACCAATCGTTGGGATTGTTAGAGTCAAGGGCGCGCACAACCGCTCGCGTATGAGCTGGGTACATTTCGCGGAGGTGCGGATGAGGTGGGTGGTGCGACTACCGTGCTATTTGTTATCCTTTAAACGTCAGAAAATACGACCCACTGTGAACCCGATTTCCAATGGACATAAGTTGAGTGTAAAGGCACACCATGAGTTTGACTTCCGTACCTTTTTACAGCAAACATACAAATTTAAGCGACTGCACAACAAAATTGATCATTGCTGTTGGTGAATTCACCGAATCAGGGACATTAAAGGATTTGGAAAGGTGCACGATCACGTGATGTCATCGTTGCAACGTGACTGAGGACTTTGGCGTCTGTTCAACAGAAACAGCTACTACGAGCGCAATCTCCTTCACCCTTCGCGATGGCCGCCATTGCTTCATCTTCTCGCCCGGCCTGGCAAACTGAGGAGCTTCAAGAAGAATGGATTGAGGACACCGAAGAAGACGACCTCAGAGATGATTTCCTTTCAGCCAACCGAAGTCAATCTATATCATTTACAGCACCTCTCGCCACAACTATCGTCACGAATCACTCTTTGAACGAGACCACACCCTCCAGAAGCGCGGCAGGCACATTTCTGATTAGGGAAGATGTACAGGCGGAACCGTTCTTGCCAAAGACGCCAGGTCGCCATAAGAAGGGCTTGATTAAGGACTTTTTTACACCACTACCGTTGGAACGAATGTTCGAACCCCCGTCACCTCCAGCTGAGGAAGACCGACCTGCGGAACTCTCGCCAAACCATCAGGACCCCGGGGAGAATGACGGGACACCGGAATCACAGCCTGGTTTAAAGGACTTAGAGGGTCGTCCTTTTACTTTTGCGATGTCGAGGAGCGGGTCTCTAAGGCCGCAGGGCAACGGTAGCGGTGCGTTCCCTCAGGCTCAGAGCACGCCCAATCCACCGCCGTCGACTAAGCCTGTAGCACCAATGACCGACCCTCGCCTCCGTCTCTTCCAATTCCAGTACGATACATTTACTCGCGAACACCTTTCAGCAATGGTCGACTCTATCGCGATCAACTCACCTTCAGGCCAAACGGGGTCTAGCCGCGATCAATCCCCTGTTCTTCGTCTTCCACGCGTGGCGGAGGCTGCGGGGGACCGGGATACATTGGCGCGTATGCGGAGCGCAAAACGTATCAAGTTGAGCCCGCGTAGCGACTTCTATGGCGAGGATGCAGGCGAGGATGCGATAATCGCACGTCCGAAGCCCATAGGCCGCGACTATGTTGGGGAATCGCAATCGTTAATGCAGAAGATTAAGCAGGCTCGCGACTTTTCCACCATCTCCACAGAAGCGAGCGCACAACATAGCCCTGCAGGGACCGTAATCGAACATCCTTCTAATCCTGTCGATGTCACCAATGTAGAGAGTGGTAGAGGTCCGTCACGCCCTTTTAGTTATGCTGATTTGCTCAAGGCATATCCATAGCCGACGCCAACCGACTTGGCTTACCCGAAGCCGGTAGCAGCAACTCATCTGCGACTGGGAGCAGTATCAACTCGCGGAGCGGCTCTGCGTATCGAGAGCAGGCTGAGGCGTTAATGGCCCAGATTAGGGGTGACGTGAAGAGCCAGAAACGGCTCTTCTCCGGAGACACCGACACAACGACCTTCACTGCGCCTTTCGAGTCTTCAGTCGACACTATTCAAACACAGTTAACCCAGAGGACCGGCAAGGACCCTGCGAGAGAAGGCTCTCTTCGTCATCAACGGATAGCGTCTTCTAATTCAACTGGTTCAACTCGCTCGAAGCCCAGAAATTCTCCTCGACGGGTTTCCAATCCTATTTCGAAGGCGTCCTCTTCAAGGACGATCTCGAACCTGGCAGATGGTGTCGCGGATATGAACCTTCGAAATTCCCGCAATACAGCAATTGTAGTGACCATCACACCACCGACTACTATTCTACATCCTAGCGAAGCTGCTGCCCTAGCTACTCGGGCCCCCGCGGCGTATCCCGCATATTCCATTCGATCTGCCACAAATGACGATCTGAACCGCTTCGTCTCATCAAGCACAACGGCCTCAGGCACGACGATAACCTCTGGGACAGCGGCTTCTTCATTCGTGAAGCATGCGGGCCCTGCACAAATACGAACAATCGCTCCCCAGGACTTGCCCACGCTCCCCGACAAGGTGGGCAAGATGGTGTACGACAAAGTCTTAATGAAATGGGTGAAGAATCCGGCGTTTGAAGCGTCGACAGGCCCAGGGGCTTTTGCTTCCTTGCACGACGCGGAAGGGGAGAGCGAGGACCCCTTCCGAGATATCGACAGCCTGGACGATTCTAGAGCAAGGGACCAGCCTGACCTCTCGAGACGAACTGCTGCCACTGATATTGACGAGGTTATGAGTAGGATCGAGGAGGTGTCGGAGGTTGACGAGGAAGAAGCTGAACTGACGAGCTTCTCCTTCGACGATCCTACGGCGGGCATTGTCCCAGTTATGACCGGCGTTGAGACAGAAGGATCCGACGGTGGAGATTATGACGAGAGCACGGATTCAGCCGACGAACAGGAGGAGAATGCTGTTGTGCCGAACGAAGTGTCTGGTGATGGCTTCGAGACCGAAGATGAGTTACGTCCGACGGAGGCATCTTTGGCCGAAGCCGAGTCAGATTTGCGCTACTCAATTGAGTCATTGTCCATCGTCGCTGTCGTAGTAAGCCCTCAGAGGCGGTCGACCGGCCCTGCGCAAGCTTCGACCCCGAGAGTCCGTTCCGTGTTGAAAAGCGCCACGGCTACGCCAGTCTCTGTCATGAAGGATTCCAGCCGCCATAGGACACCAGCAAATAAACATCGGCATCGCAGATCAGTGAGCTTCTCTGACGGAAAGAGGGACGGCCCTATTCGTGGGTTGAGCAGAACAATGGAGGACTCTCTCTCACTAGCGAGCAGCAGTGGGGCTAGCGAAAACAACACCATCAGGGACGCCGGTCACACTACCCCTGGCTTTGTACCGTCTGCGCGGTCAAAGCGCATCGCAGACCTGGTGGAAAACCTCGAATCGGATTCCGGTAAGCGTGACTGATTACTTCCGAACCATACATTGCTGAGCTTGAGAATTCCGATTGCTAGGTTCTGAGAATAATGAATCTCCAACGAAGACTTCTACTTCAGAACGTCCTGATGAACTTCAGCCACTGACCTCACGGGACCCGAATAGTGCCGCAGGATCCATCACCTCGAGGGGGAACGATTCTCGCAGGGTATCTTCAAGGTCCAGCAAGCATGCTGTACTATCACCGACGAGATCATATCGCGGAATCCCCACTACCACTGGGAATGCGACTTTCCTCACGGAGTGTTCTTTCGGAGTAGCTCATGACCGCTTGGTCCAGGTCATCACCGATGTGCAGCCGTTTGAACCACACTGGGAGGAACTCAGCCACATTGATTTATCGGAGAAGAAAATCGAGAGTGTGGCGAGGCTCAAGGAGTTTCTTCCCCACTTGGATTCATTGAGCTTGTGGGTTCTATTACGTACTTCTTCTGTTTGCTTCCGCCGCTGACCATTTTTCTTTGATTATCTTCGTCAACATTTAGGAATTCGAATCAGCTTTCTTGGCTCAGTGGAGTGCCTAGCAGTGTGAGGACATTATCTGTCTCGTCAAACAGGTTTGCCTGCTTCTCTTTAATGAATCACGACCCTTGTCTGATCTTCCCACCCCTGTTACCTCAGTCTCACCGCGTTGTCTTCCTTTGGTCACCTGCTCAATTTGGAGAACCTCGACATCAGCAAGAATGATATCGACTCGTTGCGCCGTAAGTTGCATCCAACTTTGGCTCAATCTGCGCTAATAAAGGAATGCGGGACGCGCTGATTTATTAGAGCTGAGCTGCTTGCGACATCTTCGGGAACTGCGGGCTGATGCGAATAAGATTGGTAGCATCGATGGCCTCGAGCGAATGGATGGCCTAGTGAAGCTAAGTTTGCAAGGCAATCTCATTCAAGCCGTTGATCTAGCCCAATGTCGATGGTAAGTGAGCGTGCCACCCCACCCAATCTTTCTTCCCCCATTTTCACACACACGCTTCACGCTTCCTAATTGCCGGGCTGCATTTTCCCTATCCCCTCGTTTCCCGGGCTTTCCTTGGTCGTTTTCCATCGAACGAGAGCCGGACTAATGCTCACGTACCCTTGTTCTGATTTAGGACGAGGCTGGAAATGTTGAACCTAAGCCAAAATCACCTAGATAACATCTCGGGGCTGGCGTCACTACCTTCGCTGATTGCCTTGAATGTAGGTGTGTGTGTATTTCCTATTCCTCTGTTTATTTCATATGGTTCCGCTGGCTGCGCGTGTTCTCGTATCGTGGGTGGTCCACTCATTTACACACACACGCATGTTGGCGAGTAGTCTGCGGATAGAATACCGGATCTGATCCCATTGTTGATGATAATACTAACATTCATTGACAGACAGTAACGATTTAACCCGCCTGGAGTTTACCGCCAGCATGCCCAAGCTACGGATACTCCGCGCGAGCCATAATCGGCTCCAGGAGTTGGACGTAGGACTCATAATGAATCTCAGGACGCTTTATGCGGATGGGAATGTTCTTGGCGGTGGCGGGGAGGGAGGGAGGGCACGTGGTGGTCCCAGCAGTGGGAGAGCAGGAAGCGAGGGAGGCAAGTTGCAGAACCTCGATAGATTGGCGAAGCTGGAGAATCTGAGTTTGAGGAATCAGAGTGGGGGCGCGCTGTGAGTATTCCGAGATTTTTGCCCCGTTGGTTTGCCGTGGTATTTTCCATTACGGCGGGGCGGTGGCGGTGTGATTCGGTGGCTGACCGTGTCAACAGTGGTCTGCGACCTCGGGATATACGAGATGTCAAACGGCTATACCTCTCTGGTATGTCGAATCTACCCGTGTATGCAATGTTTTTGTTGATCAGCCGGTACATCTCTCAGGCAACCCTCTCCCTACATCATTCTTCTCTACATCAACTACACCATTCTATAATCTGCTATACCTCGAGGTCGCGGGATGTCGCATTTCCTCCCTCCCGCCGACCGTATCGTCCCTCTTCCCCAACTTGAGGGTGTTGAATTTGAACTATAACTTTTTGGATGAGGCCGATGTCTGTGCACTGCTGGGTGGGGTCAACGCCCCGGCTGCTGGTTCGAATTCTGCCGGCTATTCCAATGGTTTGGGTAGGCTGCGAAAGTTGATGATCGTCGGCTCCAGGGTAAGGAGCATGAAGAAGGTTGTGGGGTTGCTCTCGCGGCTTAGAGAGGTGGAGCTCCTGGACTTCAGGTGAGAGTCTCCCTTCCTTGATTTGCGTGGTGACGCATTCTGTTTCATCACTCAACTCTGGTCATGGTACATCTGCTGATCGGGGAACTTGTATTGGTTCTTTTATCCAGGATGAACCCATGTACACTAGGGTGGTATCTGCCTTTGCTGGTGAAGGATATACCCGGCGCGCTGCAACCTTCGAAGACTTCCTCTTCCTCTTCCGAGCCAGCGACGTCAAACTCAAATGGAGCTGAATCCCGGCCGCGCGACACTTGGCAAGAGCTTGACACTAAATTCCGGCGGGATCTCCCCGATGACGCCTACATCGGTCGATTAGCGTATAGAGGGCTTGTCATGCGAGCTTGTGGCGGCATAAGGATGTTGGACGGCGTCGAGGTTACGGAGAAGGAGAGGAAGAAGGCCATGGGTGTTCTGAAGGGGATTGGGGCGAGGAAGCGAGATGGAGGGACGGGGGGCGCGGCGGGAAAGGATTAGTGCCCGCTGGCGCTGGACGTTCAACGGATACCTCCCGGAGTGGGGGCGGGAGCGAAAGCTCAGGATGTCGATGAGAATCGAGTTTACGGCATTCGGGATACAAAGATCTAGTTTTGTTGTTTTTATTTTTGTCATGTCGTGCTGTCGTAACATTATATTTCTGCATTCGAATGGGGTAATTTGGTGCGCTCTTTTCGTACGAAAGGACGAATTTACGTCCTGATATGGATGCGCGGAGATTGCCGGCGTACTACACTGTTACGTAATGTGTCGTCGTTATCTCTGCGGCGACATATCGAGGACTTGCATTAATATGTCCCCCATGATTTCTCTTCGAATCAGCTGTTGATAAATTGGACAACGGAGGATCGAGGGATCGAAGTGGGCCCTTTGCCAACAAAGCAACGAAGGATCGAACTTTGGAGGAGGGAATTTAAACATGAAACACTTGGGTGGTCGCGAGATACACTGCCTCTTTGGTGCGGGTGCTATGAACTATGATGAGATTTTCATGTGTAGGAGACGGCGCTAGGAGGAGAGGTAGCGCCGTACGATGCGATCCTCAGCCAGCAGGAGAGCTTACATTGCCGTTCGCATAGGATTTACCATCACAATTATGGCGTTAATTAAAGCGATAAATATCTAAGTAGAATACAGCAGCAGAGAAGAACTCCGCGCAATCGTCGGAACTTTAATCGTTTGAGCAGAGTGTTGGGCCCAAAAGTGGAGATGCGTGCCTGGGAGAGCGAGATCTGGGTCCCACCGAGTTCGTCCTTTTTTGCGCGTGCAGGGTCGCCCGAAACTGCAAAGCGAGAAGGGCAAGCGTAATATAGCCTTATAAGGCAGGTGTAGATGCGAATCTGAAGCCGATCGAAGTTTGTGGCCGGGGGAGAAGCCGGGCGAATATCTGCGCAGAAAATTCGTGTATTTTACTGGGGGGAGGTGGACGAGTCGACGGCGGGGAGTGGGGGGGAGAATGGGCAAGGAAAGAGGGAGGAGAATATTTTGTGGGCATTTCTGTGGGTATATGGATATATCAGGGGAATTGCAACCGATAGATTGGATTTTATGATTAAAAAAAGATGTGATTGAGTTCCATATATGGGAGATTATAATTAAAAGGTGAATATATATCGTATAAGGGAAGGAGGTGGGGCTGAACGAACGACCGAAAACCCCCTCCGAGATGATAGAGCAAAAAACGACTGAACTGAACACTTATAATGTCGCCCAGTTGCAATTCGCTTTGTGAGTCGACCACTCTGTCACCTGTCATCCCTTCCAACGCTAATTTATTTTCAACACAGGGCGGACTCAAAGTGCGACGCGCTGGGAAACTTTGTACAAGACCTCTCTCCGTCCAACTCTCCTCCTCTCATCTCCCTTGTCCATCCGCCCCCATCGTCCACGCCGGCGACAACGGGCCTCTCATCGCTGCACGGCACGACGACCATCGATTACGACTCCAGGAGGATGTCCAGTTCCGCTACTTCAGCAGCGGACACAGACTCTTCAAGCATGATGAGCAACAAGCGTCCCTTGACCCCCTCCGACGACTCCCCCGATCCCAAGAGGCAGAGGGACGACGCCGACGGTGATGTAGACGGCGTTAAGGTGCAGCTTCCATCCATATTCACCTCGTTCGAGGACTCCCAGACATCCCCGTCGTTGCTGCCCTCCACCTTCAGGTTGGAGGCAAGCAGGAGAGCGTCGCTGCCCACGTTGAGCTCGTCGTCTGTCAGGCATGCGCCGTACCCACCCACTTCGCTCCGACAGGCATACGCCCCCTCATCGACGCCGTCGTCGACGTTTTCATCATATACATTCCCCCCTACGGAAGACCATGGGCACAAACCCCGTCCGGGACGCTTATCCACCGATTTGCACCTCAACTTGGGCAGTACTCCGCCGACGCCATTCGATTCGCCGTATCCGAATGCCTCGTCGTCGTCGTCCACCTCAGCAACGACGCCTTCCACGCATTTTGATTCACCTTTGGCCGGCGACTATCAGCAACATAATAGACATCATCAGGGTCTTTCGCCCTACATGAGCACAAGCGCCGATCAGTCTGACAGCTGGAATAATCCCTCTGGTTCAGGAATAATCCGACCCAGCTCGACTCCGGGCCAGCTCAGCTCGTCTTCCTCGTCCTCCACCAGTCCCTCTCTGTTAAATAAATACCAACTCGACAGTCTCCGCCACTCCTCATTCGGTGCTGCTCCCCAGTACAACAATCCCCAGTACAGCAACCACCAGCAACAGCATCAGATGTTCGCAGGTTCAGCACGCATCTCGGGCCAACTCGACCGACGCTCGAGTGGGATAAAATCAGACTGGTCCTTCCCCGCCCCCGATGGCGGCGCTCATTCTACTCCCCATTCACCATCCCGCTCCCCGCCCTCTATCCCCATCCCGCCCCACCACAATCTCCTCCCCAACCACCCCACATCCCCGATGCCCTCCTCCTCGCCCAACAACACCTCATCCCTCGTCGATCGTCCCACCCGCAAGCGCGGCAAACTCCCCAAGGAGACAACGGACTATCTCAAGGCATGGCTCCACCGCCACTCAGATCACCCATACCCCAGCGAGGAAGAGAAGAAGCAGCTCTGTGGCGCCACAGGGCTGAGCATGTCCCAGGTCTCGAATTGGATGATCAACGTGAGTATATCCGCTACCCTTTTTCGTAAAGTACACGGTTGTTAATATGGGGATTTCGATAGGCTCGTCGCCGCATCCTAGCGCCAGCACACCGTGCGTCTTCTGGGCCAACAACGACCGCGCCTTTCCCGCCTATCCGCGCGTCGATGTCCTCTTTGTCCTCGAATTCCCCGCATTCGGCTCACCCCCACCACCTCTCGTCGTCGCCCTACCCCCTCCTTCATTCCGGTATGAACTCGGGATTGCACCCACACTACTCGAACGCAGGGATGAACATGGGTGGATTCGATCCCCTTGTCAGGAGAGCATCAATGCCTGCCGACACGCTTCAGCTATACCACCCCATGACTCTGCAGTCGCTGCCCAGTACTCCCACCCACCATCACCCATCTCATCTACACGACTCACCCCCTCCTCAGCATCACCAACATTCCTCGCACCCTTCCCCCCATCACCAACAGCAGCAGCAACAGTATGGCGGAGGCTACCACCAGCAGCAGGAGTACAATAATTCCCGGGGCGGATCGGCTTATGGAACGCCACAATGAATCTGAATCTGATTCGGAATCCGAGCAAGCTAATAATGCATGTACGACGTATCGAAAGCAAGTGGTTCGCACAACCTTCAAAAGTCTGCTTTCTCCCTCTGTTTGATATACCCCCATCCTCGCGCCGATTACCACTTGCTCCCACTACCAACAACAACGACAACGACAACTGTGCTCTACTCTACATTATACGTAATATAAATACACACCGGACTTTCTCTCTTCCTTTTTCTGTGTCTATTTCTCTCTGTGTCTCGCTTCTCGATTCTTCTATTCATGTTGACATCTGTGTTCGATCTTTGCGAAGCTCTTTCATCCATTATAACGATTTGTCTTTGACACACGATCTCGCTGCTGCTGCTGCAATTTTTAACATGTAATGCTGCTTTTCGTTCGCTCGATGCCCTTTTAACGCTCCAGCATCGCTCGTTCCTTCTACCTTGCTTGCTTGATGCTTGACACTTACTGTCTACTTGTGCTTGCTCGTTCAATCGCTTGACGCCCATTAATTTTTCTCCCTCCTCGCCAAAATCCACAACACATGAACACACCAACGCACACTATAACCGTAACTTATCGTAGTACCACCACCGTTTCACCGTAATCACACGCATGTATGTATGCTATGTATGTATGGGTCCTGAATAAACGATTGCATTCCGCCAGCCCGACCGCTTTGCAGTTGACTTGAACACTATTCGTGTGCATTTCGACTTATGGAGATGCACCGTAATATATGGGACCACGTTGAGCGCTAGCGTTGTTGATGCGTTGATATATGATATGAGGGTGATAAACTACCTACCTCAAACGTCCTGGGCCCCAACAACTAGGGTACCCTGATGGTATGAGCATCAGCGTATTAAATTCGTATTATGGGTACTCGTATCCGTAATCGCAATCGTTCCATCTTTTCATGATATTTGATATGGATATATTGCACTTACGCTTACTCCCATACCTCGTATACTCGACTCATACTCATATGCATAGCATAGTCTATTTTTCCCATCAGGATACCAAGTATAACTCTACACTTATACATATATACACTCTTACCATTCTAGCAGTGCGCAGCTCAACGTGCATTCACCGCATTCACCGCGAATCATGGACATAAATTGCACCGAAGTCCGATTGGACATATGGGACTTCGACGGATATGGGCGCAGGCGTTGCTCGACCACCGGGCTTCCACATCAAGGGTGCTAGTAGGCGATCGCGCCTATTAGGGGAGAGTAGTTTAGCGCCCGGGCGCTCAGGGGCTAGGAGGGCGGTGATTGAGTGGGCGACGGAGCACGGAGCACGGAGAAATGCTGGGCAACGGAATCAGCAATGTCGTTAGGCGAGTCGGCGACGGGACGCGTCCGACCCAGCGAGTGAGTTCTTCCCATGCGAACACTGCGTGCATGAGGACCTTCGATTAATTTTCAGCGCTTGTATCGGGTGCAGTGATGATAGGGGCCGATATCGATCAACAACATAGACTCAGACTCGAAAATGCGTCGTCTGTGTGAAGCCAGAGCGCCGTGGCTGCCTCTAAATGACTTTATTTTCACGTTCCATACTTGTGGATCTGAGAAATCGACTTGCGACTACTGAATATACCGACGCCGACTCCCCGATTTAGAGTTGTACGCCCGACACATTGTAGCTACCGATCCTGACCCCGACGTCTCTCGGGGTGCTGGCCGAGGCTCGTCCTTGGGGCGAGCCATAAGGTATACAGCAATGGAGTGAAGTTTTCATCCATCTCACGGCGTGAGCTCATCGTGAACTCCCCGACCCCAATATAGAGTGATCCGTCGGACGGCGTCCAATCCTGCCAAGTACGCACCAATAATAGTTACCCTCGGGGCACACCATAGAAGACCATAGAGGTTCCGCTAAATTAAATGCCAAACATACGCGCCTTCAACAAAAGCATGTATGTTCTTTCGAGAAATTCGATGGAGGATTGGAGTTCCAATTTGATCATCATGAGCTTGAATGAGTCGCCAACCAGTTCGTGTTCGTGTAAAGTCAATCAACCGAGTTTCGACGGCGTTTGCCAAGTTGCTTTATTCCAATCTATCATCGTGATCCCGCATCCTCGCTCGGCGCCGCTGGACAGGTATCTCGGAGGCATATGTATGTGTATGTTACGATGTTACGAGGGTGTGTTACTATGCGATCGCCGTATGTGCTAATTCTGAAGCGACTCGCTCACTTTCATCCGAAGTCCGTACGTACAAACTACGCTTACGAAGTACACAAATTCGGAACGGCTGCGACTTCCAAGAAATGATGCATGATGCATTCGAGTGATGCGGTGCACTTGAATGTTCTGTTTTTTTTTCTTCTTGAAATGGTGAATGTTGGAGTCTGGTTTCTACTAACCAAACTGCGGCCCTTCCACGCTTCAAGTCTGATGCAATTAGCTACTGAAGACGTACATCTACGCCTTGGGCATACGGTTGGCGGATTTTGGGGAGGTCTTGTTTAAGGGTGGTGAGCGATGGAAGTCGGAATACAGGCTAGAAGATCTTAAGGTCCTTCGAGCCTAACATACCCCATCCTCGTGGCGATGGACTTAAAGACTCGGATCGATTATGTCAGATCATCATGTTGTGGACCTGGTGTAACCGTGTATGTCCTGGACTCCTATGCAATGGATACAGGAGCTATATGTCGCCAGGAGCAGGAACTGACTCTGAAACATAAATACACACCTCCTACAACTACGCACCTTATAAGATAGTCGAAACGCGAAAAATGCGGTCTAGGAGGAAGTAATCAACCCGTGAAAAAAATGGAACACGCGTAGGTGGTCAAACATGAAGACATTGATAAACATTGTATAAACAGGCAAACATAACATGATGGTCGTGACTCTGATGAATCGGAATCGAATCAGGTAGATGTGTTGCAGGGAGGCAGCGTTCATACTTGGAACTTTCAGGTCCTTCAGGTAGATTTCAGGGCTTGCTCGCGTCCTTCCGGTGGCGGATGGCGGAGATCGCACAGATGAATTATGGGGTAAGTGGAGGTGGTGTGGCTGATTCCATAACTTGGGTTCAAAATTGGATTAGTTCGTGAGTGATAGCGCTCCGGGATGAAGATGAGTGCACGCTCTGGAGTCTCTCGTCTATGGCAGTGCTGTCAACATTGTGCAGTGTAGTAGCTAAAGCTGAAATCCATTGGGCGCTAAATAGGTTGAACTGATATTCCCGTGCCTAATGATGCATGATGTCGGTGGCTGTAGAAAGAGGCTCAGCCACCTCAGTTAATCAGATTTTTGCTGTATTTTGGAACGCTTGATGCACTCTCGATTCAATAATTCACACTGCATTAGACCTTCGTACATCGGGGCATAGGTAACGCCTACACAGCAGGGTGCCTAGGCCTATCAGTAAATCGATGCAGTGATGCATCAATGGATCAGTTGAATGGAAGGACTACCATTTTTGCCTGATGGGAGTAGGATGGCCAGTGCGGCGACGACGACCACGGAAGAGAACAGCGGTACAAATGGAATCGAGACTCTGCGGGGCCATGGGAAATCTCGGCATTATCTATCTTCGACTCGGAGGCGGGCTTCGATTTCTTTGATCTAATCACTGGCGGTCATAATCAAGTCATCGTGGGGGGCGAAGAACCAGAGCGTGGACGGAGCATTGCATTGCGTACGACCATGAGGTGAACGAGAAACTTTGGGGAGTTTGGGACCGACGAAACGTATCATATTAGTATCACAAAATTTTATTTGAATTGGATGATGCGCGAATATGCAAATGTTCGGAGGGTCAGTCGATGAACGGAGATGTTCCGAAGCTCCAATGTGCCTTCCAAGTCGCAATGTAGCTGAACTATTCGGAGGAAGGCCCGAATCATCGTCGGATTGCCTGAGTAGCGGAAGGTACATGGAAGCTGAAGGGTCAAGCAACTTTAGACGTTTGCTCGATTCAATTCAGTGCTCCTTTGTATATACAAGGTCATGTTTGTTTACGGACCTGGCGTTCAGGCCAATCATCATTGTATCAGGGATACAGGGTTGGCGCTGAGATAGTAGGTAGGTCCAGGGTCGTGGACAATGAAAGAAAGCGTCAGAATGTCAAAGCGTCGGAGATCCAATAGCCTGATGCAATATGTCTTTATGCAATTCAGCATTTGAGCCGAGCCGAGCATCGATCCTATGATATACGGTGTACCATTTTATCGGACCTGCCTGCGTGCGCTGCGTGGAAGCCGCGGAGCAGGCTGGCTGAAGGGCTGGCATGGGCTGGCACGGAGAAAGAAAGAACGGAAAGTGTACTGTATACCCGCCGATTGCCAGTATATTGTCGAGGCCTAGCCTGGCGAAAATGGGAGACGGATTTGGACAATGTTGCAGGCAAATCAACTTCATTTCTCGGTGCGTAGGTCGAGTCGAGTCATTTGATGCGTGATGAGAATGCTAATTTGTGGAGATCGGCTAGGTGAATATTACAATACCCTAGCCAGGGTTTCTTTGTTCGCCTTGAGGGTGTAGCCTACATATCCGTACTGGCAAGCGAAGCTACCGAGGTTTTACGTTAGAAAGTTGCAGCATCCGACAGGAAATTTAGCAGCGCGCACCTACAAAGATTACAGAGCCTTGCGAAGTCAACGTCTTTGCGTCGCTGGGACCGAGTCGATCAGGGTCAAAGCCGCCACCGTTCAAATGATACACCGACGGATTGAATACGTCGCACTACCGGCGCCACAGCCCTACGGCCCCGCTGCTAAGGTAAAACACGCGCTGCTAAGTCGTTAGACCCTTAGTAAGTTAGCGTAATGTTAACAACGAGCCCCGACATTCGTAACTACTAAGTAAGCAACTGTCTGGAATGAATTCGCTGGCAACGATAGAAGAGCGTGATACTTCCTGGACCCTTCGAGTGCCCCGAGACCTTGGAGATATGATGAACTGAATGGTGCAACCCATCATTAGCCACGGGCTGTTAACTTACACGATCCTGTCGGTGCGGCATCTGTTAAACGCAGCGAAGTCGTAACGGTGGCTAGAGCCATCATTTCAAAACATGCCGACGCTAAATCCAGACCCACCCGACTGCTAATTCAATACGGGTAAGTGAAAGCGGGTCATCGGGAATCGGCGGCATTGTCCCTTAGCAGGGGACTGGTGAAGGTTTACTGCAAGTGCTGTGCAAGTGAACCGACAATTGAACCGTTAAGTAACGGTCTAATGGGAGTATGTACGTACTGACATATACGCTTACGAGTGTTACGAGCTAGACACACAGCGTGCACCTCAAAAGTCAGCTCTCGACGGTGTCTTCAAAGTGATCAGCGACCGGTGTCATTTGGAAACTTCTGCTGTTGTTGCGTAAATTTCGTCCGTTAACGGGCCAAAGTTGATACGCAGTGTGTGCACCGACGTGTACCATGTAGACGGCCAAATAGGGGAGTTCGGTTGGATTCCACGGAAGCAAAATTAGCGCCGCATTAATACATCGCCTAAAGCCCCTTCGACAGGCGGCTGTGTCTTTGTTCTGATTGATGGTGTTTGAACATGAGAAGAAGACATTGGTTGGCGCTTTTCCTTAGGTTTTGGAGTGGTGCGTGGCTGAGGATAGCGTCGGAGATGCTACAAGCAGGGAATTAAATCGCGGGATCGTTAAATTGAGGGCCTAGGTCAAACCTGGCTTGGGAATGGTGATTTGCCGCAGCTGCCAGAGTACACCAATCGATATCTCTTCCATTAAGACGCACGTCAAAGTTTGCGAAACTAGATAAGCCAAACACATGTTCATCTTCCGTTCTGTGATCCAGCCCAGCCCGGCGGAATGGCGACATCTGTCGTTGTGTCGTGTATTGTGGGTGCCAGCAGGTATATTCCAAACCCAATGCGCGCCGTCGATTAAATCATCCAGAATGTGGGCCAACCGAAGACAGGATATCCAGAACCCTAGAACCAAGAGGAGAGCCACCTGGCCTTGACGCCGGAGATATGCTGCCTAGATGATGCCGTAGACGTAGAGTGTAAAAGAGTCGCGTTAGTGTACTTCTCTCAGTCCAGAACACTGCGCGGAGGATTTTACTTGCCTCCTGGTCAGCGTCAGCCTCGAAGGACGTATTCCTACTGAGTAGATCACATATAGGGTCCAGACTCAAGCCAGAGGAAGCATTAGTCTTGGAAGAGACTGTTGCATAGATGGGAAGCTATTCTGCCAGCAACCTGAGAAGGAGTCCAACCTCAAGTCGCCGTCAACTTAGAAGTAGGGTGCGAGCCTATGGAGAGTCGAGCGTCGAAACGATAGCGTGAGGCACGTAGTCGGCACGGGTCGGCACCGAGCGTCTAATCTTCCCGCTAGGTTGAGTCACGCTCCTTCCGATTTATTCAGTCACGCAGTAATTTTCGCTGCAGCGGAATTCAATCTTACAACTTACTTCTTACCATATTCTCCAACTACTCATATCAGGAGTCGACACAATTGCGACTTTACCAAAGAAGCCCGAGACGTTGAGCTTGGACATCGAGAAGGTGCTCGCAAACCAGTCTAATTCTCCGAACTAGGTGGCTCAATATCATGGAAAGATACCGATGTCCTCCTCCTCTGAACCATCGCTTACACAACTGGCAGCATTCTTGCATAGTCCGTTTGCGAAGTCGCTGCTTGAATCCCACCCAAACAATCTACGGGAGCCGCATTCTATTTGGGCTAGGTGGTGGGAGTGGTCTAAATCTCATTCAAGATGGATGTCCATTGCAAAATACTATGCGGCGCCTTATTGGACTGATTCCATCCCGCAAGAAATTACGGATCTCATTGACGTCCTGAAGTCTATGGAAATGCCACGCTCGCCGATCTCTATTCCAGGATTGAACGATACCGTACGGCCTGGACGCACTCGTCTTGGTTCTGGCATGTCGCCTAAGAAGACTCACGAAGTCGACCGCATGACAGCTTATGTCCAAAGTCTAGTGGATTCGCTTCACCTTCCTGGAGATGCGAAGCCCTACTTTGTCGATGTAGGCGCTGGCCAAGTTGTTCCCGCTCCCTACGATTGGTGATTGGTGATCTTACGGTTTCTTCTAGGGCTATTTAACTCGGAACCTCTGCATCCATTTCAACTCGCACGTACTAGCGCTAGATGCTGATCGTAGCCAAACAAAAGGCGCCGAAATCCGCGAACAGAAGATCATGGGCAAGAAGTTCAGGCGTCATCCCAGTGATGATGACAGCAATGCCATAGAAGCTGGCACTATCACTCATCAGACTGTCCACGTAGACGCCCACTCTTTAGCCGAGGTGATAGACAGCTGGGTATCTGGTCTGCCTGAACCAAAGTCGTTATCGCCGATTCCAGTACTTTTGGTGGCGCTTCATGCTTGTGGTTCTCTCACACCCGACACGTTGCGAGCATTTATAGGAGCAAAGGACGGCGATGGCACCGCACGTATCAATGGAGTTTCGACAGGAAAGACCTGGTATTTTGCAGCGGCTGTCGTTGTCGGATGTTGTTACAACCTTCTACGAGCTGAAGGTAGGCATTCTTCTGTCAGGTTACGTCCGTTCCACTGTATCACGAGGCTGCAAGTGACTTCAACGGCTGCGCCCGAGAGAGATACACGCTTGATATTACTCTTCTTGATAGAATTTGGAACGTGCAAAGAGGCTGTGTTGCGAAACAAATCTAACCTTGGGGAGTCACTAGATTTCCCACTGTCCCAGACCCTTTCGAACTCCACGTTCACCGACCTACCACCGTCTGCATACCATCTCGCCACACAGATTCCGTCACATTGGTTTGATAATGATAGGTCGTCTACTTCGACCGCGCTTTCAGTGCGCAAGGTTGTGTGGAGAGCGTTGCTGGGACATGCAATCGCGGATCCTGGGCTGGCCCTTCCGGCCCCCGAAGTCAGTGGGCAAGCGCAGAGCGGGTTAGGGTCCAATGGAAAAGACACCGGCTCAACCGACAGACTCGTCAACGGCGGCGACAATGCCGCATGCGTAACTTTCAATAGAACAGGGGCAGGAACAATCACACAGCGTAAGCCCGCAGAGGATGGCGAGGACGAAAGTACGGGCTCCAATCCGGTCATGCGGCGGCTTGGTCGTCTAGCGGATTCTGCTTACCGGGATTGGGATACGTTCCTCCTTAAAGTCGGCGAGAAGCTGGGAATATCAGTACAATCTTCGTTGGCGGCGACTCAAAATGACGGGGGATGCAAGTCCCAATCATTGCCCACTGCGACTCAACTTGAAACGCTGCACGTCCTGCGCTGCTTGCTGGGCCCCGCCGTAGAGACCCTCATCGCGCGAGATCGCATCCAGTGGGTTGTGGATGAATTAGCGAAGGTGGCTAGGGATGGAAATGGTTTTGATGACAATCTAACTGTTCAATGCATCAATCTATTCGATCAAGGAAGCGGCAGCGGAAGAAACACGGCAATTGTCATTGCGCCATCTAGTGCCTTGCCATCATGTAGCTGACGGTTGCTAGTTGATGAACCATTGAATTGCGTATCTGATGGTTGACCGAAGGGAGGGGAATACCGTCGTGCTATCTACCATAGGAAGTAGACCGATCATGGGCCGTCTTTCGGGGCGTTATATTTGGCGGAGCCGCCATTTACTTTCTTCTTTACCAATTTTGACGTGGATATTCTCCACGGTGAAAGTACTGACGCTAGCGGAGGAGAGTCTGGATTTGTATGTTCGGTTGAGTTCTGGAACCAAGTCCGTTGGGAACTGAGATATGGCGCGGAATTCAGCGCTGGGAAGGGCGGTATCGACAGCATTACTTGGAGATCCGTCCTGCTGCGTTGGCTGGAGTAGCGCCCAGGCAAAGGAAGCATGGAACCGCGGTTCTGAGTAATACGCTTTCTGCCGTAGCGGTTTAAGAATCGGGGTCAAGCCTTCGCTGAGCCCTTTCAACTGATGAAGCAGTTAGCATCAACGAACAGGTACGAGGTTCGCTGGAGGTACTTCATTATGACCCCCACCTATTTCCACGGCGAGGAATGTTCTCGTCTTTTCGTCGTTCGACAATTCGGAAAATGTTGCGAACGATGCATCAAACCTGAGAATCTGGCGTCAGCAGCCCCTTATAAATTGTATTATACTTACGGTGAATACTGGCTGGCCAGCTGCTTAACAGCACTTTTGAATTCGTCGCGTTGGTACGCGCGTAGGTAAACTGGCCGCGACAAAGAAATATGCAAAGCAGGTTCTGCTCCGTCGCTGGACTTGTCGTCTTCCTTCAAAGGTACGCCTTTTAGTTCTTGTAGGCACTCTACCGTGGCCTTTGCAGTTCGAAACGCGTCTGATAATAACTTCCTCAAAGGCGACTCTTTGTCCAAACCAACCGAAACGTAGACAAAGGCAGCAAACTGCCCGTCAACGTGTGGCTGCGTCCTGATACGCCCTTGGTGCAATGCTGGATTGTCTACAGGTACGCTAGGTACTAAAGACGAGGCTAGGCCAGGGAGCTTCCTAGATTTAGTAGAATCACTATTCCGCCGATGCTGTGCATGAGCAATGAGCTTACCTTTTCTTTGGGACGGGAGGAGGTTCATCGTCGGAGCTTGAGTATGTTACTAGACTAGATTTGCCCCGTTTCATTCACCACCGCGTACGAGGACGACGACGGAGTCGAGTTTAAGTTGAACGTGCCTGCCAAATCTGGAAATACCCTTCAGCGAACAGCCCCGGCCGGCCGGCCGACCAATAACTCGCGACCGGCTTGCGGGTCGGGCGGTAATGTCCCTGAGGTATTCACGTATGCACTTTGTAATGGGCTGAATTAAAGCGGGTACCATGAGCCACCGATGTCTACGAGCAGGAGACGTAGTTCTGTCGCGTTCGTATTGTAGGCGTTCAGCGACTCAAGGGCTCACTATCTACACAGCGCTAGGTCACTCAATAGATCGAGATGGCTGGGAACTACACCACCGTCAGTATCACTCTACTGACAACACTCCACTAGGCCAGTCAGCCAACCGGCCCCTCATCGACATCTGAAGCTAATGGACCTTCGCAACAAAAGAACAGTACGCCTATGTGGTAGCAAAACATGACACTTACGGAGGGGTGTCTGGTATACGATGCCGAAGATGTGTCCTAAGCACCTAATCTATACAGCGAGAGAGGTGGGTAGCTCAGCTTCCCTGCCTTTTCGTTATGAAGTCTGATAGAAGGCGGAGGACACGGCTTGCGAAGAGTAGCGAGATGAAGATTCTTGCGGTCTCTCGCAGGTTCCACCATAATAACCGAGACATTGATGAGGATGCGAAGCTAGAATAATCATATATTGCGCTAATGGCTCTTAGAGTCTAAACCCCTTGAACTGGGAAGCCGAAACCCAGTTGCGCCTGACCTGACACTGCAATCAAGATGGGTTCAAGTCGTACGCAGGGGCGTCGTCAATATTTCGAGGATTTGAGTGAGGATCCAACTTTATGATTGTGGTCGTAGTCCAAGTCCAGCAGATTCTGACAGACGCCCGTGGGCTCTAGGCCAAACAAGCCACAACTACCTCCTATGATCGCCGCGCCGGGCCCCTGATTCAGCTCTAACTTCGACTTGATCAGATAACAATTCCTCGCAGCTTCTTGAAACGTTTACGAGAACATGAGTGTTCAATTTATCAATAATCTTACTTCAAACCCTTCCCAGCCTCCCGCATCTCATTCACACGACGCTGGTGGCCCCACACACTCTCATGACGGTCCCGGTGATCATGGACATACCCACGAGCATCTAGAACATCCAGGTACGGCGAACGCGAACGCCGCCCGACGTCCTATTGCTGACTCTTCTCGAAGGAAAGTATGCTGAACGAGACCTTCCGGACTACACGGGGCGGAATTTTGAAAGCGAGGGTTCACAGTTGGCATTGGAGGGTTCGTTTAATTATGATCGTGATCAACCATTATGTTGACATGATTTACCATCAGACCAGTCGGTTCCGGCAAGACGGCACTGACCTTGGCTCTTTGTCAAAAGCTTCGCAGCGAATATAATCTTGGTGAGGAGCTCACAGACTTCAATCATATCTGTTGATGAACACGAACTTGCATTTGTAGCTACAGTTACGAATGACATATTCACTCGAGAAGATCAAGAATTTCTCATTAAGAACAAGGCACTCCCGTCCGAACGTATTCTCGCCATAGAGACGGGAGGGTGTCCTCATGCTGCCATCCGTGAAGATATCAGCGCGAACATGGGCGCACTTGAAACCTTACAGGCGAAATACGGATGTCAATTGTTGTTCGTGGAAAGCGGCGGAGACAACCTAGCAGCCAACTACTCCAGAGAATTGGCAGACTACATCATTTATGTCATTGATGTTTCAGTGCGTATGAATCGAATCACGGTATGCGGATCTAGCTGAACTTCAGTTCGACATAGGGCGGGGACAAGATCCCACGTAAAGGTGGTCCAGGTATTTCCCAGTCCGATCTACTGGTTATCAACAAGGTGAGTACTACGCGGTAGAAGTAACGGAATGATGACGAACTGCTTCACAGACGGACCTTGCTCCGTACGTGGGCGCCTCCCTGGAAGTAATGGATCGCGACTCCAAGCTCATGAGAGGAGATGGACCCACCATCTTCTGTAGCGTAAGGCAGGGCACAGGCGTAGACGATATCGTGAGCCTTATCCTGGGTGCGTGGAGAACGGCCGGTAGCCCTGGTCAGCCAGGCGCAGTGGGAGAAGCTGATGCTTGAGCCCAAAGAAGTACAAAGGCATGTCGCCACCTGTATCCATACAAATGCACAATCCAAGTCGTTGTTTCCGAGGTACAAGGCGGAGAAATGCTAAAGGAGGTTTCCTCGCACATCTAGGCCGGGGTCGTTCACGCGATCAACGAGCACAATCGATCAGCTGGTTAGTTCGGGGTTCCTAGGTATTCAACTATGGGACGAAATCAAAGCGGTTTCGTGGCCATTTCTTCTGCTAAGTCAAAAGACATCAGTTCCTCCTAAAATTCGCCAAAGCTTAAGGAGGAAGATGACTTAAAATCAGGCCATCTCACCCCATATTCAACTCCATATGCTTTGATCCCGATCGATGGGCAATCGACATGATCGTTTTACGCTGACATTGTGGAAGTTCCGTCGAAGTTCAGTACGAATTCGCACCGGGTTTATCTGAGGCGATTCGTATACCCCGAAGCCTAGTACCCGAACAGCTTCTCCCGCAAATCCTTGATGTGATCAATGGGACCTGAGACGTGCGAATATCCCCCCCTCTATGAAGCAACCCGCATGCAAGTGGGAGCCCGAGCGAGGGGTTAAACTCTGCAGATCCGGAACAGGCGACTGGCGTTAAAGCGGGTTGATCCTACGAGGCGGGCGGAGGTGCGTCAGTGGGGTCAATAGAAAGTGCTAGTGATACTGATACTTACCAGGAACTCGGCGAACCTACCTAATGAATGCATTATCGAATTACGAGACCGGCGGATGCGATGAAACGGTGCTATTAACGTAAGTTAGGGGCAGTGGGGTGGGAGATCATCAACAGAAGACGTTGGTGGGACTTCGATATGTACAGTCTTCAAGATGGATTGATAGTGGTCTCGAAGGTGAGCGAGACAGCATGCCACACCTTGCGTCCTTATCATCTATGACAACAGGGACGGTTCATTGCATAGCCAGTGATTCAATGAAATCAATAGGCAGTGCGAGAATATTCGAGTATGGCTCCCACAAAGTTCCCATTCGGCTATTTCATTCTGTGGCGACAATGATGGTTGAGTCCTCGCAGCGCGGGTGCCTGGAACTCCAGGCGGACCCCTTCATCGGTACTACTACCATGCGAAATTGCCGTTCGTCAGGCTCAAGGACGGGAAGGATGTGCATAGCCGTGCTCAACCGACGCAAGGCGGCCCAACCTCGATACACAACATCGGGCCACTGAGCCGCAGGACAACAAGAGAGTGATTGGTGAAGTACAAGGGCGTGTAAAGTGGGAGATGATCCCGTTTATCCCCTCCCCACGTATGGCGCCTTTGAGGCCCTGTGTGATGAAAACCGTCAATCGTTTGTGAACGACCATGTTTAGCCAACCCACATTATATTCATCTCGAGTACCGTCACATCGTTCGGCAATTGAGCTATGTGAACTATGCTATCAGCGACATGCTTGACGTCGAATGTCGCTTCTGGTATAATTGCGCCGTTCGGCTGGAGTATGCCCTGAGTTTGAGCCGATACCATGTCTGTATGTGCGTTTCCTATGATAATAGCTTGAAGGTACCGGGCATACAGTGGATAAGTGAATTTGTGACATACCGATGTCGATTTGGGTACAAGTTATGTTATGTGCCCGGCCGTCGAGTGCTGTACATTTCGTGAGCCCAGAGATGGCGTGCTTGGAACAGGCGTAAGGGAAGGTGTGTGGGCGGGGTACGTGTGCTGACAAGGATCCGTTGTTGATGATTCGTCCTGATTGCAGAATTCGTCAGCGTTAACGCGACAAACTCGGTGCAGCCTGGGTACCGACCTCCTGCGGGCGTCTGGGCTTTGAATACCTTGAAGGCCTCCCGCGTGCAGAGGAAGGGTCCAACGAGGTTTACGTTCATGACGTTCTGAAACGTCTCCAGGGTAAGTTCTTCGATGAGCGTTCCAGGCGCGCTGATCCCCGCGTTCTACATGTTGTCTAGAGATGCAGTGATCTTGCCTAACAATGACGAAAGTGACTGACATTGAATAGCAGATCGACTCGTCCTACAGATGTTAACGAGGTCAGACTTTATCGACCAGTATGCCAGCATGTCTGAGGCTTGCCAAATTGTTCCACAGCCTGCGCGAATAGCTCTTGAACGAACTAAATTCGCGATGGAGATATCAAAATCCTAGATGGTGGACTACGATGGAAACTTGGACTACCTTCTCGTCGGTAACGTCGCCTGCAACGACAAGAGCCCTCTGGTCACACTGTTCTGCTGTTTGAAGGAGGGCATCAATCCGACGCGCTGTGATCACCACATTCCAACCCGCTTGGGCTAATGCTATGGCGGACGCCTTCCCAATCCCTACAGTTTTAGCAAACATCCTATCTCAGCACCGTATTCAACATTCTCAGTTTCTCAATTACGACGGTCGTACCTGAAGATGCGCCAGTAACTATTGCGACCTTGAGGTTCTGACTGTCTGTCTCTGACATGGGTGCAGTGATATCTTAGTTGGAAATCGAAGTTGCTAAGTTTTTGAACACCGCCATTTCTACCATATCTGTGCTTCTCCTGTCTCCTATCATCCTTCTCCTATCCCTCCTAGAGCTCGATAACTAACATTTGTCCGAAGGATCACGGAAAATGAGGCTTCTTTTCTTCCACTGACGAGCGTCACATTGGAAGAGACGAAGCTACTCGCAACGGACGCACATTCGACGTAAGCACAAGGATACGTACACTACTTCTTCGGTAAACTAAATCCATCCTCACGAAACAATTGTGGTAGTCGGAGAAATTCAACACTCACAACCAACTCACGACGTTACAGGAGCAGTGCCATATCGTGCTCGGTCGAGCACGTGGGACCCTGACCAAACAGTTCATTCACCTCCGCAGGCGTATACTTGACAAACCGTAGGTTGATTTCACGGCCAGCTGAATTGAATCTTCTTGATTGTGGTTTTTACGTGCAGGAGTATGGGCTGCATTTTATGAGGCATAGTATCTCGACAGCAGCGCGTCGTCGAAGTTCAATATATTGGTGCTCACAATTGACTCGACTGGGTAACTTACACCATACCCCATAGTTCTTTGCGATGCAGTAAGCGGAGACGTGCTAATGCCAATGGTGCACATTAATGTCGATTACTTACGCGCGTCCAATGTACGTGCTGGTGGACGGAGGCAAATCAGAGGTTGGACTGGCTTGGGCGCTTCGCTGTGCTTGAGCCTTATCCTACCTCGCGAAGTGATCAGTCTGCGTCAAATATCCCATCTCTAAGCGGCAATTGCTGGCTTTGGTCGATGAAACGAGCGAGGATTCAGGTTGATTCCATAATGTATTTGTTGTGATCTACAATACTGATAAATGTACGTGTATTTCCTGCCAAATACCTAGATGAGCTCTAAATTGCATCGCGCGAAAACTAATCACTTACTTGCAATGCTGGGATCCTCGGGGTATAAAGAGCTCACGGAATTACGATCGACCATGCTGCATCGATTTGAGTCAGCCGCTGCTTCATGGTAATTCTATGATGCACTTACCGACGGAACGCCTGGCAGCGACGTGCCTCCCATTGCCTTCCTCGAGGATCCTCCTCTAGTGATCTCCTGCAACTGCACAGGCTCTAGCCTTCTCTCCTTGGACCCTGTTCCCGCCTTTGAGTCCACTAAAGGCGTGTTCAGCAGCAACGCGAACGTGTCCCCGATCGCGCTCAAATACGAAGGCGATGAAGAAGCGGATCCAGACATATTGACAGTACAATTCCGGTAGATTGTGGTGGTTGTGGTGATGGTGGTTGGAGTTCAGGATGTGGGGAACGGAGCAACAGCAAGCCAGCCACTTTATATACTTTTCCCCTGTCCAGTTTATGGGGATGACATCACACTGAATTCAGGGCCACACCAGGAGTCTCAAGTCACATGATCTCAGAAGAGGAGTATAGGAGTATCACGTGTGCTCATGTTTTTTAACTTCATCCACTCGCAACATAGCCGTGTGGTGAAGTTTGACTTGTACTCGCTGCTTACCCGTGTAGAGGTTGGACGGGTTGTGCTCCCCCACCATGATCCTCTGAACTTCGTGCTTCCCATATAATTCTTCTCCAGCTCGACGACCTACGCATTATTGAATTATCATGAGTACTCCTCACTACCCTTCCTCCGGGGACGGGAAGTCAAAAGTCCAGACCAGGGACACTCCCGCGACCTCTGCAACTCCTTCCATCGTCGTTCATGGCTTGCGGCGTTTACCCAACTACCTGAAGATCGGCCGCGGTATTTGGCTTGATATAAAGGCTCGTGCACCGTGGTACAAAAGTGATTGGGTTGATGCATGGAACTACCGTGTTGTTCCTGCAACAGCACTGATATTTTTCGCGAAGTGAGTGCTACACCAGCGTACAGCTGAACCATACGAAATCATTTCCAGTGTCTTGCCAGGAATCGCATTTTCGTTGGATTTAATAGAAACGACGCAACAATATGGTGTGGCGGAAGTGCTTCTAGCTTCGTTCATGGCGGCCTTCATCTTCTCGGTATTTGGAGCACAACCTCTGACAATTGCCGGGGTCACTGGTGAGTCATCCGATTGTCTGGACAAACGATATATCTCACAGCATAACAGGTCCAATTACTGTTTTCAACAAGACGATCTTTGATATCATCGAGCGCCAGTCCGACCCACCCAATTATCTGCATTTTATTGGGTGGGTGTACCTATGGGCGGCTATCTTCCACTGGATCACCGCTCTGTTGAATTGTATGAGGTCGTGTTCACCTCATGGTCGTTCATTAAGAGTCTAACTAGGGTGCAACTTCCTCAAATATGTCACCTTGTTTAGTTGTGACACGTTCGGGTTCTACGTATCCTGGGTATACCTGCAATATGGTATTCAAGTTCTGACTCGCCAACTTCAATCCGAACCCCCAAACCTTCCCGGAGGACTCGTCGCAATCATTCTCGCCCTGCTCATGCTCGTCACTTCGTTCCTTTTCCAATCGCTGTCACAGAAGACGCTGTTCCACCGTCATGTCAGACGATTCCTGGCGGACTACGGTATGCCGATCTCTTTGATAGCGACTTCCGGGATGGCGTATTGGGGTCGATTCAATGCCGCCAACACCACTACCTTACCTGTCGGAGGTGCGTTCCAACCCGCTGGTGGAAGGGAGTGGTTAGTCAAGTTTTGGGAGTTGGATGGCAAGTGGGTGGGAATCGCCTTGCCGTTTGGAATAATCCTCTGGATTTTGTTCTTCTTTGACCACAATGTCTCGGTACGAGTCTCCATCCCCGCCTCCAGTCAAGTAGTAGATGAGCTCATGCCATCATTCAGTCACTTATGGCGCAAGGCGCAGAGTTTCCCCTTAAAAAGCCACCGGGGTTCCACTACGATTTCTTCCTGCTCGGTGTTACGACGTTCATCGCAGGACTCCTGGGATTGCCCGCGCCAAATGGCTTAATCCCCCAGGCACCCATTCACACCACGTCTCTGCTTGTCATGGGACGGCCTGTCAAGGAGGACGAAGAACGGACTTCATCTCGCACATCCGCGTCCCGCTCCCCGGGGCCCTCGCGACTTCAGTCCCAGACAAACACGATGACAATAGAACCTGTGGGTGTGGATGAGAAGCGAGCGCGTCCAGAGCTTGAGCACCCTGGTTGGGTGCCTGAGGTACCCGTCGCTGTTGTTGAGCAGCGTGTGTCGAATTTGGCGCAGGGATCGCTGTGCTTAGTTCTCCTGACTGGGCCTTTCCTCCATGTTCTAAATCTGATTCCGCGTGGTACGTGACCAATCTCCCTCTCCTTGTACGCTGCTGATACGTGTCATTCTTTCCAATCAAAGGTGTTCTTGCCGGACTTTTGTAGGCTCTTCTACACTTGCAACCTACGGTATTTCGTGCTAACATTTATCCAGCTGGTATATGGGCGCCGATGCGCTTCGTGGGAATGGCATCACGACCAGACTCCTCTACCTTCTTCGCGACAAATCCTTGACGCCGTACGACGAGCCACTGCGCAAGGTTAGGAAATCTAGGATCATCATGTTCGTTGGTGTGCAATTGGTAGGCTTCGGCGCTACATTTGCCATCACTCAAACCATCGGTATATACCGTTCTTGCTATCTCATTGATTCTGGTCCCATGTTGAACACGATCGTCTTATAGCCGCGATCGGATTCCCCGTTATCATTATGCTGCTCATCCCCTTGCGTACTCTCGTCGTACCTAGAATGCCGTTCACTGTTGAAGAACTGGCCATTTTGGATGGGCCTACCGCATCACCATTCGTACGTTTCCCTTACTTTTCTATTCTTACCCCGCATCTCACGATGTCCCTACCCCATGTTCCAACGATCACATCAACCCGCTGGTCCCTTGATATACTGTATGGCGGTACATACATATAGACCATGGAATCAGTTGGAGGAACACTCTGACGTGGGTCCTAACTCAGTAAGCGATTTATTTCTCGTGGCCAGTACTTGTTCTCCTTTCCATGCAACTGCTATCGTGCTATCTATGTACCTATAATTTCCAGACATTATCGTAGACATTAGAATTCTACCTCCAGACTGCTCGGCTTTACGTCTATAGCGTCGGCCCATTTGGCGCCCCTTTCTCGTCTCGTTCTTAAGGGCGGAGCTCATCAACTCCCACATGCTTCCTGATATAACCTTGGATTCACAAGCATGCCATGTCTCCGAAGCTTGCGCATGTGGTGCATGTGGTGTGGGTGATATAAAGTGGCTTCGAGGCTTCGAATGCTTGACTTGGTTCCCCCGGCGGTTTGGTTGATACAGTAGCACCTTCGTTGGCTTTAGCGATGGCAAGTGACAGCCAAGTTTTGGGAGTCGTGATCATTGCGCGACATGGGGACCGCGAAGGTGAGTGGCATTCTTGTTGCTAAGGTCTTCTCTCAGGCTTATCGCTTGCATGTGGTGATGCCTAGGATTCTACCAAAATCCCTCCACCTATGCTGCATCTGCGACATCTATCACCGCTCTAGGGAATGTATGTCGTGATGCAATAGATAAGATAGGTGGTTGTTGATCCTAGGTTGTCGTAGGTCCAAGAGCTCCAGCTAGGACAGAAGTTGCGTTCGATCTACGGGAACTCTTCCTCCCCCTCTTTCATTCGAGGGTTCAATACCACCATCTTCGACCAGGCGCAGCTTCAGGCGCGTGCTGACGCAGGAGGAGAAGGAGGAGTTATCTTGAACTCGGCGGTGTCTCTGCTCCAAGGCTTGTTCCCCGCGACGACCGCCTACAACACTACTCTGGCAAACGGGACGACTGTTGTGGCTCCTCTGGGTGGATATCAGGTGCGTTCTGCGGCTTTTGGAGTTTAGAAAATGATTCAAACGCTTGACTTGCTGAAGACTATCCCAGGTGAGCGCCTAACACGTCTAACCTGACGCGTGAAAACATTCTTACTCTTGGCTCTCAGTTGAGTCCGTTGAACCAAATAACGACATATCCTTGGAAGGCTGGACATCGTGCGGCGTAAGTAACGATAATGATTTGGCCTCCTTACAATTAAATAATTGACTTCTTCAGGCCTTCGATGACGCTACGGCTGCTTTCTATGCGTCCCCAGGATTCAAGCAGAAGGCCACGGAACACGATGCTTTCCTGACACAATTGCCTCAATACCTCGACGGTCGGCCAGTGACCTTGGAAAACATGGTGCGTCGTGTATTTGTTCCGTTTTATGATTCTTGTGCCGATGTACATCTTTTTAGTGGAATGTGAGTCATACTGATGAAACAAGGTGATTTGGCGTTGAGGGCTTACTGGTTTGTAGATTTTCGACTTCATCAATGTGGAGTCTATCCACAGCGCCGAGTTCCTCCAGCGCCTTCCGCCCACTTTCCGTGAACAAGCCAGGGATCTTGCGAACTACCACGAATATGGTGTCTTTTCATCTCCCCAACTAGACGGCATTGGAAACAGTAAGTATATATCCGTGTCGCGGCATTTCACCCCCAGCATATCTAACTGCCTTTTCTCCTGTTGTGCAGTTGCTGGACGCACTATCCTTCCTTCGATCTTGAACGGATTCAAGCGCATTAGCAACTCCTCTGATCCACTAAAGATAGTATACCAGTCGATCTCCTACAAACCTTTCCTATCCCTCTTCAACATGACTGGCGCAGCTGAAGCCAACCCACAGCTCGCAGGTGTCGGTAAGCGACTCTCCACAGATTCTTAATTCTGCCCCTTGAATCCTTTTCTCGTAGTGGAGTATGCCGCCGCGCTAGCTCTTGAAGTTCGGCAACCATCTTCAGGCGGAGAACCGGTGTTGAGATTCAATTTCAAGAATGGGACTGTCGACGAAGACTTCAAAACTTACAACTTCATGGGTGGCTCAGGGGACGTCCCTCTTTCGCAGTTCGTTGATAAATTCACGGTACATTTCGACGCTGCTTGCGACGAGTTTCTTCATCTGACGAATGTATGCTCAGCCGGTGGCAATTAGTGACACTACCACTTGGTGTAACTTGTGCGGAAACACGAAGGATCGAGGGTGCGGCGCGATCAACGCAGCTCAAATTAAAGGTGCACAGTCGGTTTCTCGGGGATTCAACCCGATTGGCGCCGGCTTCCTCGGTGCGGGCGTTACCCTTGTCGTCGCAGCCATGATGCTTGGTCTCCTTGCTTTCTTGGGTCTCCTCGCCTTCGGGAAGGGAAATAAGAACAGACATGATCGGGCCTCTAGCGACGTGAGCTTTTTGTTTCGTTACGCTCCCTCGACAATGTATCTAACAATTGGTTGTAGCGTGAATCGACTGAGAAGCATTCCGTTTAGCGACTTGGTGTTGGGTTCACGTACGCTGTAATATCTAATGACACAGATCGCTTCCAATTCAGCGACATGAGAAAATCAACGGTACTATATAGACCCAAGAGACCGACTGCATCGTGCATGTTGTCATCAGGTATAACACTTTTGTGGTGAGGATTCTTTATCTATCAACGCGCGAGGGAACTTCTCCCATCATTCTGAAGCTGTAACGCCGCCGATGGGGGCCTATAACCCACGACGGCTCAAAGATGGGCCCTGTCATTCAAAGGAAGCTCAATTCTCCAATACTCAGTCAGATACGAGCTCGAAAGGTCACTGTCCCTGCTGACCTGCTGACCCAGTTCAGGACGTAATTTGGCAACGGCTGAGTACACGTTTGGCCCCTTCTATCCCTCATACCCGCTGCCATCGCGCGCCCCATGGTTCTTTGTGACGCATGGACTCCATGGCAGCAGTGATTTAAAATGAGGTGGCTTTGCTTGTACATTAGCCCGGCAATTCTCAACGATGGGTGTTGCTATTGCACTGATTGCATTCCTAGTCCCTGCTGTTGTGTACGCCGTGTATCGACGCAACACAAAGATATCCATAGACCATGTTCGTGGTCCTGTGGCTGACGCTTCGTTCTTGTTAGGTATGTACATTCACGATAATCTTTTAGGATAGACTCTGAATTCTTTCGTAGGAAATCTTCCAGAGTTGTATCAAAGTGATGCTGCAGCGGTAATGGCTCTGCTATGTTGGCCTGCTTCTTTATACTGACAGCTGAGTGCCTTCTTAGGCGGATCTTAAGTGGCAAAAGGCGTATGGTGATATCGTCCGAGTCAAGGGAGTTTTGGGGGTCTGCTTCCTTCCTCGCTTTATAGTCTAACGATGAGCTAAACTGGACTGCTGATGTTTAGGAAGACCGCTTGCTCATCATGGACGCGAAGGCCCTGCAGTATATCTACCAGACATCTGGCTATCACTGGCCTAAGATGTGGGAGCGTCGAGAGCTGAGCCGCTTGGCAGCAGGGCAGGGCCTAACGTGGGCCGATGGTAATTGCGTCGAATCTTACTGAAGTAAAATGAACCTGGACTCATCTTATGGCCTTAGGCGATGTGCACAAGCGGCAGAGGAAGATAATGCTCCCTGGTTTTGGTACCCGAGAAGCCCGCTCATTCCTCCCTATTTTCTTTTCGGCTGCCAACAAGGTCAGTCTCACTCCTAGTTCCCAATACAAATGGTCAGGCTCGGGAGGACTGGCTAATGGAACGTCATACTTAGCTCGGCGAAAAATGGAAAGATATGATTTCAGCATCAAGTGCTGACGGCTCTATGGTGGTGAATATGCCTTACTGGTTGTCACGGGCCACGTTAGATGCTATTGGAGAAGGCGAGTAGATTCGATGTCGCAGAAACTTGCTGTCCGCTCAGTACTTTATACTTGTGTAGCGGCGTTCGACTACCGTTTCGGAGGTTTGGACGACGATAAAAATGAATTAGCAAATGCATACACCACTTTGCTGTGAGTCGACCGTCTCCATCACCCCTTCCTCCATATTATCACAGTCCTTGGAACACTAGAGGCTTACGAATAATACAGATCAGAAACATTTGGTTCCCCTTCACTGACGTCCATCTTCACCATTTCCACTTGGGCACATTTGCCTTCATGGTTACGACACTTCTTCCAACGGAAAAGTGCAAAGCTTCGGCACGCTAGGGAGACCGAGAGAATTGGCAACGGCGTGGCGAAGACCTTGATAGATGCGAAGGCGAATGCACTCCTCGACGGCAAAGGGAATAAGGATATCATGAGCTTGTTGGGTTCGTTCATTTCTTCTACATCTCGTTGCAACCGTTGATTGTTGTGGACCAGTACAATCCAACAACTCCGAGAACGAGAGCACAAGAATGTCGACCCCAGAAATGCTCGCGCAAATGAGGTACCCAGCATATCAACCGTGTGCTGCATTGATATATGGTAGCCCTTCTAATATTATATAAAATATAGGACCATCATGCTAGCGGGCCACGAAACCACAGCAAACACGTTGAACTGGACCCTTCTAGAAATCTGCAAGCAACCTCATATTCAGCGCAAACTCCGCGCCGAAATATGGGCAGCTGAGAACGAGCTTCGCACAAATGGGCGCACACAATTTGAGGTGTCTGATTTCGAGAATATGCCATACACCACTGCTGTGGTCAAGGAGGCGCTGAGATTCCACCCAGCTCTACATCATGCGTTTAGGACTGCTGGGAGAGATGATGTTCTCCCACTTTCGACACCTCTCCGAGTGATCGACGGCACCGTCATCACCGAGCTTACGGTTCCTAAAGGTCTGAAAGTTGTAGCATCCATCACCGGGTATAACCGGTAAGCTAGTGACCAGTGCAGAAGGACGATCGATTGACTGACCGTACATCAGAAACAAGCAAGTATTCGGCGAGGATGCAGATGTTTTCAACCCAGACCGATGGCTCAGGACCTCAGACGGGAAGAAGCAAACTGTTGTCGGGGTGTATGCAAACGTGTACGTTTGTGCATCTGAATCATCCACAAGATAATCTGACATGCTACCTCCTCATAATTATACACTAGCTTGACGTTTGCTGCTGGAGTGCGGTCTTGTATTGGTTGGAGATTTGCGTAAGTCTTTGGCATACACTATGGCTTCTTGGTTGACTGGATCATCCGCGCTAGCCTTTACGAACTCCATGCCTTCCTTATAGAGCTCATCAGTAACTTCGAGTTTGAGCTGACACCGGAGGCTGAACATGTCAGGCGGCATCCCTGTTTGGTTGTGGCGCCCACCATAGAGGGTCGGGAGAATGAGGGGGTACAGCTGCCGCTCAAAGTTCGCATCGCCATTAGGGAGTGAACGGATTCAATATGTAGAAATACTCCTGAGATGCTGACTGAACTGTGCTCTGCACAATGGAAATATATGAGGTTGTATACGAGTTGTTCACATCAGGCTACAGATACTCGAAAGGGGTGTCCCTATCTGACATTTCAGGAGCGCTTCATGAGCGCTTCGCGAGCGATCTCCTTGCATGGCTTTTTATCTTCCATCGACTCGGAGTCAAGACCGAGTATTTTACAGGTATTAATCCTTCTGCTGAGTCTGACATTACCCTCAATGACTCATAACATTATTTTACTTTACTTTAGAATACATTATTGTTTGACTTCGATCGAATGCTCCTTGCACGCACGAACCATGCCACTAATTACAATGATAGTGGACGACATGTTACCGCTTTGAACATACGTCAGGTTCGTTGGCTCTCGTAGAGGCTTGAATTGGCACCTCGCGTTATCTTTGTCTCAATGAGCCGGGCGGCTGAGGCACCCTCGGGAATTCCTTACTCGCGTGGACTTGGATGGGATAGTGGTTCTGAATATACGCTGTAATTAGCCGGCCAATGAGGATGTCGCTCAACTCTAGACCGAAAGCATCGTACACCTTGTCATCAAATATAACGCGAGCGCTTTAAGGTGAGGATTCTATATCTATCTTCATGGTGCACACGAGAGCTTCTATCCTCAAAATATAGCGCCGATGGAGGTCTATCCCACCCAGACGGTTCATAGATGCGCCATTCCACCCCAAGGAAGGGCAGTTCCCCTATACCATGGTGCGGCATCTGAAGAGTCGCTGTCCTCCTGACGTAGTTCAGGACGTAAATGGACGCTGGCTGGAGGTTTCGATTCTTCATTTGGGCACTGCGTTACTTCGTCTTGTGCTTCTTGCCTATCTCATGGTTCCCCATGAGAAATGGACGGCACGACAGGGTTAATTCTAACCAGATCCATTGACTTATAATGAGGTGGCTTTTCCTCAAAGTAGTTCGACTCAACCATGGGAGCTCAAGTTGGTATCGCATTGCTAGCACTCCTACTCTCTGTCGTCGCGTACGCTGCGTACCGACGCATCACAAAGATATCCTTGAGCCACATTCGTGGGCCTATAGCCGATGCTTCGCTCTTATTAGGTGTGTAATACCTAAAGGTTTCATAGGATGGACTCTCAACCTGAAGGCTTTCACAGGGAATCTTCCAGAGTTGTACCAAAGCGACGCTGCAGCGGTAAGCGACTCTGGCGTGTTGCCCTGCCCCTCATCACTCCTCGCTGAGCACTTCTCTAGGCGGATCTCAAGTGGCAAAAGACCTATGGCGACGTTGTCAGAATCAAAGGAATCCTTGGGGTATGGTTCACTTACCCCTCCCGAGCCAGGGCGACTTGCTGATGCTCACTAGGAGGACCGCTTGCTCATCACGGACGCGAAGGCCCTGCAGTACATCTACCAGACGTCTGGCTACCACTGGCCCAAGATGTGGGAGCGCCGTGAACTGAGCCGCCTCGTCACCGGGCCGGGCCTGACCTGGGCAGATGGTATGTGAATATTTATGACGGAGCCACCTTTCGGCATGGTAGCTTGAAGACATACTTACAAACATGGACGTATTCTATTTTTATCTTCGTAGGTGATGTGCATAAGCGGCAAAGAAAGATCATGCTTCCAGGGTTTGGGACCCCGGAATCTCGCGCCTTCCTGCCCGTTTTCTTGGGCACGGCCAATAAGGTCAGTCTCCTCATCCCGCTTTAAATGAACGTGAAGATTGACAACGCTATCTATCGTAAATCCAACTAGCTCGCCGAAAAATGGAAGGATATGATATCTACATCTGGTACCGACGGTTCTATGGTAGTGAATATGCCTTACTGGTTGTCACGCGCCACATTGGATGCTATTGGAGAAGGTGAGTAAATTCAAACCCACAATCCGCACGGTGTACTTAGTATGTATATTTCCCGCGCAGCTGCGTTCGGCTATCGGTTCGGAGGTTTAGATGACGACAAGAACGAACTAGCGAATGCGTACACTACTTTGTTGTGAGTTCAGACAAGCTAACAACTGCCATTGGAGCCGCCTGCTCTCCACTCTCTCCCTTTCACTATAATGATTCTCGAGATGTGGAGAAACAAGCTGATCCTGACGTAGATCAGAGACATTTGGCTCGCCTTCATTACCGGCCATCTTCACCATTTCCACCTGGGCACACCTACCTGCATGGTTGCGCCACCTGTTCCAGCAGAAGAGCGCAAGGTTACACCACGCGAGAGCGACGGAGAAAATTGGCAACAGCGTGGCAAAGTCTTTGATAGACGCGAAGGCGAACGCGCTGATGGGGGGGAAGGGAGGGAAGGATGTCATGAGTTTGCTAGGCATGTTCTTGGCGGTATCTGCTGTGGAGGGTGCTGATGATTTATCGTCTATCAGTGCAATCAAACGCTGCAGAGCACGAGAAAGGAAGAATGTCTGTGCCGGAAATGCTCGCCCAAATGAGGTACGTAGCCTTGCCACGCCGATATACATCCTTCTAACTCCTGATACAATGCTACATAAATATAGGACAATCATGCTTGCCGGCCACGAAACCACCGCAAACACGCTCAACTGGACGCTTCTCGAGCTCTGCAAGCAGCCCCACATCCAGAACAAACTTCGTGCTGAGATATGGGACGCCGAGGCCACGCTCCGAGCGAACGGGCGCACACAGTTCGAGGTGTCTGATTTTGAGAACATGCCGTATATGACTGCTGTGGTCAAGGAGGCGCTGCGATTCCATCCGGCTCTGCACCATGCGTACAGGCAAGCGGGCAGAGACGATGTTCTCCCGCTGTCGACTCCTCTCCAGGCGAGCGATGGCACAGTCGTCACTGAGCTGCCGGTCCCGAAAGGTCTCAAGATCGTGGCATCCATTACAGGGTACAACCGGTAAGCAGTTATGAAAGTAGTGATAAGTAGCACGGCTTTGCATCCACGATTGACTCATTGGTCATCCAAAAATTCTTAGGAACAAGCTGGTATTTGGCGAAGACGCGGATGTTTTTAATCCGGACCGATGGCTTAGACCCTCAGACGGGAAGAAGCAAACTGTCGTTGGGGTATATGCAAATGTGTAGGCTTTCTATATATCAACGTGTGCGAATTGTTTTTTCTAACCGCCACATCATACCTTAGGCTGACTTTTGCGGCCGGAGTGCGATCTTGCATTGGTTGGAGATTTGCGTAAGCCTACGAAGTCATTTCCATTGGTTGTTTATCTTACCGCATGTTGACCGCAGTCTCTACGAGCTACATGCCTTCATCATCGAGCTTATCAGCAACTTTGAATTCGAGCTGACGCCTGAAGCTGAGCATATCAGGCGCCATCCCTGCTTGGTTGTGGCACCAACGATAGAGGGGCGGGAGAAGGAGGGCGCGCAGCTGCCGCTCAGAGTGCGCATCGCTGTCAAAGGGGAGTGATCGTATACAAGTGCTTGCAAATGTACCTCTATGTACCTTGAGTCGCTAAATCACAAAGGGGCCTCCCCTATCTTGAACTACTTTAGCGCCCAGGCGACCGATTTGAAGTTTCTAACTAATAACTAGTAACTACCCAAACTCGTTGTGACTGAATATTGAAGATCTGTAGCCTGACGTGCCAATCTTGTCATTTTGAGGAAAACAACTGAAAGAAGATTTGGGGGTCCTGCTCCTGGTGAGCGTGTCAGCGCCCCTCTGCATGCCTGCAGTTGCTTACCGCGTTTGAACTTCGATTGTAAGGATATTTCCAGGATAGTTCTGAATATATGTATGGACAGTCTTGGCTGGTGTTGGAACGTACGAGGAAGTTTGTATGGGACCGATTTGTGTCGTCAGGATCTTTGATCATCCTAATTCCTGGCGTTTGGAACCCAACTACGAACATTGATTTGATTCCAAGTTCAGGGAAGGCAGGAACAAGAAGACATCACCAGGACCACTAACGCTGGCCCAGCAATTGGATTGGCTGCTGTGGGGCACGACAATATCGACTGTGGAATGCAAATGGTGCGTCGCGGTACAGATAGCTGTATCTACGCGTCAATTCTCTTACTACTGGAGCAAAAACTTCATTCTAGATCCTTGAGTACTTTGTTACTCTGAGAGATATACATTCGAACTCTCTGGGCTGCAAGGTGTCGCGACACCCACGCGTTCAAGTTGCCTGTTGTGATCCTTCACAATGACTAAACGCTTGGGCAATTGAAAAAGGAGGGCGCTACCATGATCACTACCCAGCGCATTCTTCCGTGTCGTTATCTTATCTCGACGCGTTGACGCGCCTCGCTATTACCGAACCGCCGATAACCGACGTGACGCGACTTGTACTCGTTCATGGTCATCAGATACCGATACCACCACTGCCTCAACCGCCTTGAACAATCACTCGACCGACTGTGGATTGCACTACCATCTCCTTACTCTCACGTACCTTCACTGTGCCGCCACCGCAATCATACATCCAGTCATTTATCTCGCCGGGCTATCGCTTGCTCGGTTTCTTGGAATCGTATCTTGTATGTGGTATATTCGACTTCTGATCCTACCCTTTATACCCCTCCACCCTTCCTGGCTTTGTCCTTGGCTTTGGGTGGATGACGGATGCATTTTATGGGTATATTTATATTTATATCTTCTCCTTCTATTGGGTCTTCGTCTATGGGCCGCTCAGCTTCCAGAGTTTATCTAGAACCCTATCCCTCGACCCCACATCGAAATCCTGCAGGGAAGACAGGCCACGGACCACTGAAGGCAATCTTCGATCAGCACTCAATATCAATCCTGAGCCACTCACCTTCGTCGAACTCCGGACGGAATGATGCAATCATGCAAATACAAATTCAACCATCCGAGCCCGAGTCTAAAAATACACTCCGTGCGCGCTCACTCATACGGGTTCTCATTGGGTCTGAAGAGACGGAGACAGTGGCGGTGAGTCGAGGCTTCCCCGAGTACTTGTCGATTATCACTTGCTCGTGCGAAATTCGGTGACCTTCTGGTGGGGTTGGGGGTAAGCTTCTACAGTCATTGCTCGTTAAGCATCTCAGTGACTAACGTCTGTTCATCGCACAGGAACCCTCCGCTGAATTCCACACTCCTTCCGTGTTTCTGAACTTCTCGAATATGACGGCGTTGTTGTTACTCATGCATGCCTGCGATTGTCGTCAGACTGCTGGATCATCTCTGCACCGGTCCCCAGCACTTCAACAGCAACACACACACGTACCACTCACATACGCGACTCGTATGTATATGGACGCCTGTTCCTCCCAATTCGTGCCAGCAGGGTGAAGGTGATTGGCGTTGAAGGATTTCAAGGCGTCTGATCGACGCCTATGGGCTCGGATAAACGGACATTAGACAGGTTATAGAATCTGCATGGAATCATAGGGCCATTCGTATGTATGAATGACAGAAGCATCTATCCACATGGAGACAAGGCTCTAACAAGGCTCCGTAGAGCAGCCGACGACTCGAGTACATACTCAACCTCTCCGTTCCAAAATTTCAAGTCCCATGGTCGCCGGTGCACACAAATGGTGAATCGAGTCTACGGTAAGTTTCTACGTTGTTCTATCATAGCATCACGCATCTTCCCAGAAATCAATGGAATGTTTAGGTCACGTACTCCAAGTCCACTGCTAGCGGCGATATTGAGCTCTGGCGATTTAGCGGCGCCTCCAAGTCTGATGCGGTCACCGCCATCATCTCCTCCACTAGCTATACATTGAAGGTATCTATCAGGACTAGGCCAGCCCAGTCGTGGGTGTCCTTGGCGCCTCAGATAATGATTTTCACCAGCAGCGCCGCGGTCGTTGCGCCATTCATGGACACTGCGGTGTAGTAATCTCATCACTTGGTTTGAAACCTGATATCCTGAAACTTGTTCATGATTGCTTGACTTCATTTACTGCTCAATAAAAAAATACGATAATGAATTGTACGATTTCTGTGAACCCGCGTGTGTGTATACGGTCCGGTAAAGTCGCATAGTAGATGAGTATCGTTCAATGTAATCAAGGCTTGTCAGCGGCACTCGGGGTTAGCTGTGGGAGAGTCACAAGCATCAGGCGAGACCAGCCCCTTCTTGGCCTTTTATTCACGAACCACCATCTCCATTTCCAATCCTTCATCTCCTCCTCCTCCTCCCCAGCTTGGTTCCCTTTCTCTCATTATTCGCGGCGTCGTCGAAGTGACCTGGGTACGGTCTCTCCACCCCCATAATTAAATTTCATAAACGTGAGTACTCTCCGTGTCGTCGACCGCAATCCCCGGGCTCGGGAGCAATTTCAAGCTCAGAGTCAGTCACGGTGGTGATTTGATTTGATTTGGACACGACTGCGTTTCTCACACTCCTTCTGCTCTTGCTTTTGCTTTTTCACGAACGACCGCTTACTTACCGGCTTCAGCGCATTCCTACACGATGGCGAGCACGTCGTCGTCGGACGTCCTCGTTCTTGCTGTCGGCGTCGCACTCGCAGCGATATATCTCTTCCGGGACCAGCTCTTCGCCCAAGCTAAACCAAAGTCTGTTCCCGTGCCTACTTCGAAAGCGTCAAATGGGTCCGGAAACCCTCGCGACTTCATCGCAAAGATGAAGGAAGGGGTGAGTGAACTTCCAAACATAGAATCGTATCACATTTCTTATTTGAGTGCAGAAAAAGCGCCTGGTGATATTCTACGGTTCTCAAACGGGTACGGCGGAGGAGTATGCTATTCGCCTGGCAAAGGAGGCAAAGTCCAAGTTCGGTCTGGCGTCGCTGGTGTGCGACCCCGAGGAGTATGATTTCGAGAACCTCGACCAGCTCCCGGAAGATTGCGCCGTCTTCTTCGTCATGGCTACCTACGGTGAAGGCGAACCCACGGACAACGCAGTGACACTCATGCAGAATCTCGAGGACGAGTCCTTTGAGTTCAGCAACGGTGAACACAAACTCGAGGGCCTCAAGTACGTCGTGTTTAGTTTGGGCAACAAGACGTACGAGCATTACAACAAGATCGGCCGGGACGTGGATAATGTGCTGACGAAGATGGGTGCGATACGGATTGGGGAGCGCGGAGAGGGCGACGACGACAAGAGTATGGAGGAGGACTATCTTGAGTGGAAGGACGGCATGTGGGATGCGTTCTCGGCTGCTATGGGCGTCGAGGAAGGTCAAGGTGGTGATACCCCAGACTTTGCCGTCACCGAGCTAGAATCGCATCCCCCCGAAAAGGTCTACCTTGGTTCGTACTCCCACTCTCCCCGTTCTTACGATTTGACTTACAATCCTCTACTTCGTAGGTGAATTGTCCGCCCGCGCCCTCACCAAGACCAAGGGTATCCACGACGCCAAGAACCCCTTCCCAGCGCCCATCTCTGTCGCGCGGGAACTCTTCCAGTCAACGCACGACCGCAACTGTGTCCACATCGAACTCAACACCGAATCCTCCGGCATCTCCTACCAGCACGGCGATCACGTCGGCGTCTGGCCGTCCAACCCCGATGTCGAAGTCACCCGTCTCCTCTGTGCCCTCGGTCTTTACGAAAAGAAGGATAACGTTATTGGTATTGAATCACTCGACCCCGCGCTCGCCAAGGTACCGTTCCCCGTGCCGACAACGTATGCGACGGTTTTGCGCCACTATATCGATATTAGCGCTGTAGCTGGACGACAGATCCTCGGCGCCCTATCCAAGTTCGCACCTAACCCCGAGGCTGAGGCGTTCTTGAAGGGTCTCAGCACCAACAAGGAAGAGTACCACACCCTCATTGCCAATGGATGCCTGAAACTCGGTGAAGTTCTCCAACTCGCAGCTGGCAACGACCTCTCCGCCGCGCCCACCCCAGAGAATACCACAGCATGGACCATCCCCTTCGACATCATCGTCTCGTCTATCCCGCGTCTCCAGCCACGGTACTACTCCATCTCGTCCAGCCCCAAGCTGCACCCCAACTCGATCCATGTTACCGCCGTGGTCCTCAAGTACGAGTCCATCCCCAACGAGCGCGTCAATGGCCGCTGGATTTTCGGTGTCGGCTCGAACTTCCTGCTCAACCTCAAGTATGCCGCAAACGGAGAAACTGCGCCCTTGGTCGCCACAGGCTCCGAGTCCAAGGCAGCGAGTGTTACGATCCCAGGCTATGCTATTGAAGGTCCCCGAGGCGCCTACAAGCAGGAGACTATCTACAAGGCCCCTATACACGTTAGACGTTCTACCTTCCGCTTGCCCACCAACCCGAAGAGCCCCGTCATCATGATTGGCCCTGGAACGGTGCGTACTCTCCATCACACATCATGATATGCAGCGCTTACTCACGTCTATCTTTATCCTTATCTTAGGGTGTCGCACCTTTCCGCGGATTCATCCAAGAGCGCGTCGCCCTCGCCCGGCGCTCGATTGAAAAGAACGGACCAGACGCCCTCGCCGACTGGGGCCGCATATCTCTCTTCTACGGCTGCCGGAAATCCACGGAAGATTTCCTCTACAAGGACGAATGGCCCCAGTACCAGGAGGAGCTCCGCGGGAAGTTCACCATGCACTGCGCGTTCTCCCGGGAGGTCTACAGACCCGACGGAAGCAAGATTTACGTCCAGGACCTGCTATGGGACGATCGCGAGCAGGTCGCGGATGCTATCATCAACGGGAAGGGGTATATCTACATCTGCGGTGATGCGAAGAGCATGAGCAAGGCTGTTGAGGAGACGCTTGCCAAGATCTTGGGAGAGGCTAAGGGCGGATCTGCGGACGTCGAGGGCAACGCGGAGGTCAAACTGTTGAAGGAGCGCTCGAGACTCATGCTCGACGTCTGGAGTTGAAGGAACGAATATTTTCGTGACTGACCGCAGTATAGATCTATCTATATGCCTCGCTCATTCCTACTTACTTACCTACATCTGATATCCCGTATTTCGGGTGCATGTTTATACAAGCATTCTATAGATAATGATTCATGGGCATAAAGATTGGGGTATACAATTATACAATCGTCGAACAGTAAGTAAATAAATAAAGCGCCACTAAATGAAACCTACAGAAATTGTACTCGATGCATAACGAACAAGCGAAATCCGAAAGTCACAAGTGAAAGTCGAACAACTAATCATTGATGATCGTTCGTATCGCGCAAATGTCTCTTCGCCAACTTCGGCATGGGGGGTGCGTTGTCCGGGGCGGCGAAAAACCCAGCAGCTGTGATGCTAATCGCCTCGACACCCGAGCCCGCTGATTTCCTCGTCGTTCCTCGGCCAACTGATATAGATCCCATCCTAGAGCCTGGTCCGCCTAACGTACTCCCTTTGTCGATGCTTATCATGGATCTGGCTTTGCTACTGGAGTTGGGAAATCCATGGCCCGACGCCACATTGCTATCGCCGCCTGGGGTATGCATCGACCGTACGGCTGCTGTGGGTTTGTTTGGGCGCTGACGGACTTTGTAAGGGGCTGGGGCACCGCCAGTAGGCGAACCCCAAGCGCTTGGAGGGACACCGGCACCCCCGTCAGCAGCCTGCTGAGATTTAAAATCATGGGAGGGTCCAATGGGCATTACAAGCATACCATCGTCGAGGCTGTCATCGTCAGTGTTATGGCTCTGTGGTCGATTTGTTGGCTGTGGGCTACCGGACGTAGAAGATGATTCAGAGGGAACAAGTGATGAATCCTTCAGTGTACTTCGAGTGAGTGGGACGGCCTCGCTGCGATCCGGGACTTCATCGAAGACTTCATAGTAGCGTTGGATGCAGATCTTGAGAATCGCTCCCAGTGTGTTCTTGGCTTCGATTGGTGGGGTGGACGGCGTACTTGGGGAGCCACCTAACGAAGGTCCGCCGGGCACTGAGCACAGCATCACATCTTGAATTGGATTGCTTCCCGCAAGAAGGTTAGGGCCCAACACGATAGCGAGATTGTGGGCATCCATGAAATTGGATTGAGAACGAAGGGAAACGTCATGCATCAGATCTATGCTATGAAGTTCAACAAGTGCCCTGGAACTCGAGCATTGCAACTCACGTAGAATGCTACTGAGAAGGATGTAGGCGCAGGGCATTAGCTGTGGAAGAAGGGTTTCGCGGATGTACACGATGCAAGACATATCGTCCTCCGCAGTGGGGAATGGACAACGCTTGATAGTGGGATAAAGGTTCTCGGCGAAAATAGGTTCTGGTAGATCTCGCAAGTACTTCTTGAGTAGAACGGCAGCAAGGTGAGGGTCTCCAAACGTTTGCAGGGAAACGACGTGACCTAAGAAGTGATCAATCAATGTCATCACATCGTGAATTACATTGAGAGTTAGACAAACCCCGATCATACGCATCCTTAGCGGCTCGCAGCATAGATGAACTCGGCGAGCGGCGGAAAAGCCCCTGGTCTTCCATGCCTGCGCAACTAAGAGCTCAGCCAATTAAAATAACTAAACAAGGGTATCACCAACCAGTTTCACGAAGAAATTGTATACAATCCTTGACGACTCGAGGCACACCACCCTTTTCGCCTTCGTACCCCATCAACTCCTCCAACGGCACACCAAAGACATTTGAACGTGCAGGGGTAGGCAAAGCGATCTGGCTTTCGTGTTTCAAGTTTTCCCTGTATTTAGTTGTTTAGTGGCTGCGCGTTGGTTGAGGCATGCTAGGCATACCGGTAGACGGCTGGTGGGATGTCTATTTGTGTGAGAGGCACGTGTTGTGCGAGTTCGGTCAATGTATTTGTGTACTCCAATTTACGGAAGAATTTGGGGCTAAATAACATATGAGGATCCATGATAGTGATAAGTGACGGGTCTAACCTGATAATAGCACCTGCGAGGGAGAAGAGCACTGCACAAAGCATAAGTTCTGCGGAAACGCTGCAGATAAAGGGTACATGCTCTTTGAAAAGAAAGATGAATGGACTATGTACTTGAACATCGGTCAGCTTCGCTCAGACGCCATTTCAAAAGAGAGACATACTAGTCGTTTCAGATTCTTTCGGTACTTCCGACTCAGACTGCGGTAGGCCTTCCATATCCAATTCCATCCAGGTGTGTGCCTCCCACCTGCGGCAAAGAAGACGACCGTGTAATCCGACTCAACTGTAAGCAGTTATTGGAGCGCATATATACAGCATATATCAACAACCCTTACCATATAGGTCGAGATAGCCAAGTATCCGCCTGCCAGCAATAAATTAGCGGGCCGTGGGCAACATGAATGTTGATGGCCATACGACAGCAGGAGATCATATGAGACCTCTTTGGGATCTGGTAAAGCTGATGCATTGAGGACCACCCTATTCAAATTTCAAGCAACAAACGCGGTCCTAGCGTATCGTCGACATACATTGGCCGTGTTCTGTGGGGCCAACGAGTTGTCAGAGGGCTAGGCGAGCTAGGAAACAGAATACTGACTCAAAATCGACTCCTGCTTGGAATATCATTCGTCCAATAACCTCGTCGAGACCTTCTTGACCCATTGTATGCGTTCCTGGAGATGGGGCAGATTCAGCATGATTGCGCCTACCGACCCGTGGTGCGTTGAACAACGACTTCATCTTTGCGACGGGAGATTGTGGTGTCGACGGCTGGTGCGGGTAGGAGTCGCCACGAGGACCCGTCGGCGACGATGGCGCCAACGAGAGCGCCGCTAGCCTCTGTTTGAGGTTCATTGCATTCGCTCTTGGAGGCATGGCGGAAAGACGTCGTGGGAATATCTCATCCCGAAATTGAATATTTCTACTACAACCACGGCGGCCATTTACCGCACTCTCGACGCCTTTGGGCATGCACAGGTCGCCCAGACAGCTAGTTTTCTATGCACGGCGGTTCTCAGCTCTATCCCCCATTCCACCTCCTTCACAGCCAAATGCAGCAGTTTCACCCAGTAATCCTCCTGCTGGAGCCTCCGAGGTTCGTGAACCTACCGTAGGGACGTCGAAGCAGCCTTCGGAAGACGTAGAATCCCCCAAGGTCCTCCCAGTGGCCTTTCGGGAATGGTCAGGCCCCGCAGCGGCCGCGTTTCGCCGCTACGCAGACCAGTTCACATTGTCAGCAAGAACTACTTTCTCTCAGCTGGGTTCACAATTAAACAAGGTGACGGGCTACGAGGAAATTGAAGCGTTGAAACGAAGAGTTGTGGAACAGGGTATATAACCCTATCTTTTTGCCGTATGGTCTCTGATACGACGTGCCCTAGAAAGCAGAATAGAGGAAACACGACGTGCTGCCAAGGAGGCGAAGGTCGCATACGAACAGGCCGTCTCACAGCGCTCCAGGTCACAGAAGGAGGTTAATGACCTCCTTCAGCGCAAGTCCACCTGGAGCGATGGCGACGTGGGTCGATTCACCACGCTCGTTCGTCAAGATCATCTCTACGAACAAGAAGAACAGCGCGCGCAAGTCACCGTCGATGAAACCGAAGCCTCCGTCGAACGTGAGTTTAGCGAGCTCATGCGCACGATTCTTGCGAGGTACCACGAAGAGCAGGTATGGTCCGACAAAATTCGCAGCGCGTCGACGTATGGTTCGTTGGCTGCTCTTGGCCTCAATTTGTTTGTGTTCATTACGGCGATTTTGGTGGTCGAACCTTGGAAGCGGAAGAGGTTGGCGCAGACGTTTGAGAAGAAGGTGGAGGAACTCAGTCAGGAGACGGCCTCTATGGTCGACGAGCGCGTGGGCAGGGTAGAAGCTCTCTTGCAGGCGCAGGCAGATCTCCTGCTAATGTCAACTACTGCAAGAGTTTCTACTGCACCCGCCGTCGAGCTACCAGAGCAGATCCCTGGACGAGGGCCTCTTGAAGTTGAGGCGAAACCACCATTGACAAAATCCTCGGGACCTACCTCTATCTCAGCTCTTAATGCACTATTGAGTAGCCCCGACATGCAGGCGGTTCTGGCTGCTGGCGCGCTAGTAGCAGGATCCGCCGGGTGGTTGTTACGTGCGTGGTTTGATAGATGAATAATCTTGAACTTGAACGATACCGTCCACTCAACTGCAAAATCTAAAGACCTTTATGCCTGCAACTTGAGGATGGCGTCTGCCTATTCCTGCGATCTAAAGCATTCGGGCAACGGAGAAACCAGCAGGTATCTTGGGATCCCTCCCAGACTTCCATGCCTGGGGGATGAGACCCCTACTGGATGCCCGTGGAGTCGTGTGGACCACCACTCTGTATTTGAGTCAAAGTAAAGAGTGGGGGACCCTGGTCAGTTGTTCATTGAGAACCTACTTTATACAACCGCGATTAGCAATACTCAATTGAGCGAGTCCCAAGCCATGCACAGTGCTCGGGGCCTAACCACATCTGAACAAGACGGAGCCTACATGGTCGAGGACATACCTGTGGGCCATGGAGAGCGCCTGCTGCCCGCCTTAGGACTGTAATTCCTTGTGTGATACTTCGTTATACATGGTATATATATATAAAGCCGACAACATGTTGAGACTAAACAAAGCAGTGTAGAACATAAGAAATGACCAATGAGATACAGCAAATCCATATTCGCAGCCAGTGCGATAAATATTAGCACGGCAAGTTCTCCTTGCCCGCATTCTGCAACCGGGATTTACCCTGCTCCCCCTTCGCACCTTTGGAGGGCATCACAGCCGGACCAACTTCAGTGCTAACGCCGACATCAACCTCTGCTTCGAAACTTACTTCGTTCAGCATACTCCAATCCTCTTCGCCGGGCATAGCTTGCTCAAGAAGACTAGGTTGGCCTCGATAGTCTCCGCGTAGGGGAGACGCGTCGACTAGCTCGGTATCCGCAAGCTGAGCCTCTACGAGAGCCATCTCATCCTCTTCCTGCATTACGGGCAACGCTCGCGAAGGTGGAAATATTGGTAAACGATTTACTTTTCGCTCAGACAGTGCTGACGTTGGTCTCGCGGGAGTAGGAATGCTTGTCGCGAACCCGCCCAGCCCCAACGAATCAAACTTGCTGACGAATGCAGCAAGTGCCCTACGTTCTTCCTCCAATTTTGTACGCGTCTACTTTCAATTAGTTTGGAGACATTAGAAGCATGGAGGCGTCCGCCCACCTTTTTCTCTTTCTCCAATTGCTTAACCAACTCCTCAGCCCACCGCTCGCTCTCTTCCTTCTTTTTCTTCTCCTGCCTCACCTTGTCCGACCACTCCTTCTCCACGTCCTCCTTGACTTGCCTCAGCGGTTCGCCAAGGTTATCTTCGTAGCCCTTCACAACTATTTCAAGTTCTCGGATAGTCTTAGCCTGCTCCGTGATCAGTTTATCCTTCTCGCTTTCTGTTGCTGATGGTGACAGCGGCGAACGGTCGAGGAGAGCAGCTTCAAGAGAAAGTATCTGTGAAGCCTGTGATTCTAGTTGGAGCCGTGCATTGAGAAGTTCTTGTTGCAGCTATCGCGGGATTATAGGTGATTAGTATGCGGATACCGATCGTTAGAGTCCAATAATACCTGATATGGAGACATGTCGAAGTCAATCTTGACCGGGCTTGCCGGCCTCGAGGCATCGCCAGCGTTCTCTTCGACATTCTGACTCGTCAAAATGAGTTTCGTCAATTGCTGGATCCTCGAGTTGAGGTCTCTCATGGCTTTGGATTCATCGATTTGCTACTCAGAAAATGACCTATGAGACGTATCCTACTATAAGAACAGAATACATACCTCTCGTGCGGAAAGTCGTCGATTTCTGACTGGGGCTTCGGCTTCTCGTTCTGCCAATCGCCGCTTGAGTTCCTCGATCTCCTTCTGATATCGCTCAATGAGCGCATCCGTATCGACGATCTCTTTCTTCTGTGCATGCAGCTGTTTTGAACAGACTGAGTAATGTGCATTGGTCAACGTATTCAAATTACCCACCTGGACGCCTTTCACACGCTTAGCGAAAAGCAGAGTGCTAGTACTTTCGGCGACAGCGTTAACATCGGGATTGATAGTGCAGATCACACTGATACGAGCGTTTCCAGATAGTGACGGTTGCAAAAGACGTGTTAACTTCGAGTTCCGGAATGGGACGTGGTCACTGCCGGAGGATGTAGAGATGAGAAATCAAGTAGTTGCAGTGGATCAATGACTTACGCCTTTCCCTTGACAGCGTTTTCCGATAATGTTCCAATGACAGTCCCTAGTGTGAGCAAACTTCAAACCCTCGGGATGAGCAAATTCGCAGGGATGGATAGTCTAGTCTGCCTACCTAGTATTGATGTACTTTCCTTCTCTCGTCCTTTCCTTGTCACTCGTCGCCTTCTCCGAGCCTGCGAGATCAATCAAACTCTGGAGAATATATTAGGCTATGATCAGAGTATGGATATTGAGTGCTTACCAAAACAGAAGACTGCACACTTCGCCCTCCCCTTGCCTGAAGTTTTGGGCCAGACGTTTGTCGCCCATTCAGACCGGGTGTTTGCCGGCCGCCTAAGCCGGGTGTCTGACGACCACCAGCTCCAGGTGTTTGACGGCCAGCATCTTGATCTCGCTCGCGGCTCTCGATGACAACACGAAACACGCTATGACTTCGACTACTCCTTTCGTTCCAGTCTGTGCATGCCGTCCTGCGATTTCCCTCTCCTCTTTTCAGTACTTCTTTAACGGCTTTGAGCGACGTGACCACTTCCTCGCGGAGCGGTGATAGATGTAGAGTGGGCCCGGTACCCTGAATTTGAACAACATTCGAGCCCGTAGTCGAAGGGGGTGCCAATAGGTCCACGATGGTCTCGTTATATATCTCTAGGTACGAGCACCTCAGAAGGTATTCCCTCTCGGAGGTTTTCTTGATGTATCCAAATACGTCCCTCATTGCGCGCGGAATAATCCCTGGCTCCTCATTTGTCCCCGATAGGGTGAAAGTCTTGCCTGAGGCGGTCTGCCCGTAGGCGAATACGACAGCGTTGTAGCCATCCATGGCAGCATAGACGTGAGATCGTGCAGATATGTGATATATTGGTTTGTTAGGTGTTCCCGTGTGGATCGCGTCGAAAGTGAATGAACCGGATGTTGAGGGGTTTGCAGCATGTTTTGAACATGAAGGATCAAGTTTGAGGGTGTTACTGGATGGGTCAGCCGTCCAAGCCGACGAGCCCTCTGCATTTCGCACCCTGGTCTCAATTGAGTTGTCTTGGAGTTGAGCTATCAGAGATTCAAGCCATACCTGACGGAGACCATGACCTTATCTTCTTTACCATGAGAGCTCTCGCCGATCAAAGATTGCCGAATCCACGCTTCATCTATTTCAGCAGACATATCTGCTGGATCATTTTCAATAGTCTGATAGTCCACCAAGACTTCCTCCGGATCGACTCTGGTTACATCCATCTCACTTATCAACGCATCATCGTCCGGGGGTCCCCTCGACTTGCTACGCGGCGTGTTTGGTGTACGAGGTCGACTCTGTATTGAAGAACTGGAATTCGAGGGCGAGAGTTTCATGGGTGTACCGGGTACGATGGAGAGAGGTGTCTTGGTGGAACGTATCTTCGACTCGGACGAGATCATAGCTTTGAATCTCCTCGCCGTCAATGGCGTCGGTGCTGGCATTGAAGAGCTTGGCCTCTTCGGCGTAAAGGGAACAGGAGCCATGGCAGGATTGTTGAAGTGTTGGTACTGGACACGGACTAGATGGATGCTTGACTGTGGCAGCCAACCGTGTGAACAGCGGATCACGCGACCGCGTCGCGTCGATCAGGGGCCTCTCAAAGAACTAGGAGACAGTCAAATATATACGCTGTAGATCGTGATAGAGAGCACCGTTTACATATATTGTATACATTGTAAAGACTTATAATGGGAGGGCAATTCAATCGAAGAATATCCCACCATTTATAGAGATCTAAGCGAATGAACTTTAGCCTCGTATCAAGGAACTTTAATGATTGTGACCTACACTCTGGCCTTGTAAAGACATCTCGATTAGATAGACCTCAACTAAAACCGAGGTAGCACACATACCTGTAATATACGAAGCTTCTTTTGATACCAAGTAGGACACTAAGCCGGCGATTTCGTCTGAAACTCCGAATCTTCCAACAGGAACGCGATCAGAGTACTGGTAAGGGTTATGAGTACACTGAAAGGTCTCTGATAGTCACTTACACCCTTGAAAAATGCATCTTCGTCCCCGGAGGACTCTCCGAGGACTTTTTCTAGTTTCAAGACGTATCAAAGGGTGTATACATGATTTCGAGGAGGAGCACGTACTCATCGCCGTGTCAACAATTCCAGGTGCATATGCATTGACAGTTATTTTGTGTGGTGCCAGTTCAGCGGCTAATGAAGAAATGTAAGCTCCCTCAGAGATGGCCCATCTACTAGAATTGTCCTTACCAGCCGCTTGAGTGAGTCCACGTACAAGGAATTTGCTGGACGAGTACGTTGAAAGGTGAGACCACCCTACGGTGATTCAATAACGCTTCAGCTACTTCCTTAAAATGGTATTTGAGCGTACCTTGTTTTCCAGCAAGTGACGAGGCTCCTATTATCCGTCCTCCACGACCTTGGGTCACCATTTGCTTTGCTGCATACTTGTAGCACAGGAACGTTCCCCGACCATTGACTGCTTGTACTTTATCCCACTCGGATACTTCAACTGCAAGACGTTGTTCAAACGTTCCGCCATTTAAAAAGGACGGGGTAGACATACCATCCAATAGGGGCTTCATCATGACAATCCCCGCGTTTGCAATCATCTGCCCCGTCGAGTAAGATACACCACACCACATGTATGAATATGAATGAAAGCTCACCACGTCAACTCCTCCTAGATCCTTCACCGTTTGTTCGACCATACCTTTTACGTCCGCTTCAGAAGTAACATCAGCGGGAACGATGGCGAACTTCCTCCCGCTGCTCGCTATCTCGGTTCCAAGCTGTTCGAGTAGCGCTTTGTTGGGGGCGAGATCGTTCAAAGCAACGTCGTACCCGTCTTTCGCAAGACGAAGGGCAATAGCGCGGCCAAGTCCTCGCCCGGCTCCAGTAACAAGAGCAACACCCAATGAAGTCGACATGAGGGGAGATTAGATAGTAGTGTCTTTTGTCCCCTTTTCATGAAGACCACGAATATATAAGGTCTAGAATTTCGATTGTTTCCTGATCATGTTTAGGAGATCCGAGTCCATCATCCAATAGTGGCGTCAACTCTCCGAATGCCTGGCTATACCGCTGCCCCTGTACCTGGTTCTTGACGCAGCGAGGATCGGCGAAATCTGTGTCCGAAAATCGTTCAACAAACATTACCCCGTGGGCCAAGGCATATGAACCAATGGTAATGAATGGAAGCCCCAGTGACGGAATTTCAATGAAAGCCAATTCCTAAGAAGGAGGACTGAATTCCCTCAAAGGTTACGTCCACGTTGAAAGAGAAGGAACGAAAGTTAAAGAAGCAAGCCATCAGATAAGCTCTCATTCAACACAATAGGAAAGAGTGTCAAGAACCTTGCTTGGGCTAATGCTTCTCTCGAATCACAGCTACTACAGTCTACAGCCACCGTTCCACAACACCTGTGAGGGTACCCTGATGGGCGGGACAGGCGCGGACGGCCGCTTTGTCAGGTGGACCATATCGATGCACTTGAGGATATCCATAGATCCTTCTGTCACCGGCGGTTGCCGTGTGCTGCATGTAGCTTGTGTTTGATGGAACTGTACTGTACTTGATCGAGGACGGAGCTGTATGAAGCCGGCGGTAGGGCTTTAGTAGCATCAGTGGGGATGGGCAAAGACTGGAGGGTTGGTCGGTTGATCAAGGGTATCCATCCGTATAAGCAAAGTACTAAAATACAACACTAGGTGGGTCCATCGTAGGTGTAGATCAAGCCTACGCTACAACCACCTGTCGGAACATGCCAATTTAAGCAACACCGACGTTCTCCTTGTAGATATGGCCGAACTCCCATCTACGAGAGTGTCAGTCTACTAAGTGAAGCAGATACCGTGTGCACTTACCTAGGTGCTTTATCAGCCTTGCCGACGAAGACCATCTCGTACATCTTCTCGACGGCTGGCGGACATTTCCAGTTGCCTTTCTTCCAAGTGTTTTCGCCTTATCGGTGGCATTCGATACGCTGACGTCTTCAGCGGGTTTTTTGCCTGAACCACTTGACTTTGTGCTGGTTGTCGACTTCGTGCTAGAGGTTGACTTGATGCTGGCTGTTGACCCCTGGCGAGAAAGGGATTTAGCAGCCGAGGCATCGATTTCCCTCTTCCCCTTTTTCAGACTTCCAACCGACCCTACGCCCTAATTCACAGTGAGAAGAGGCGGCAGAGTTCAACTGATCAACTTACTGTGTCGAGATATGTCCACTCCTTACCCCACCACTTTCTGGAAGTTTTGGCACCGGCACCGGGGATCAGAATAGGTAGTTTACCCATTGCCACTCCTCGAAGTTCAACGCCACCATAGATGGCGAATGAGCCTTGGGCGCCTGCCTTGGGCGTAACGGTGGCGAGATCTCTGCTGTGTTTTCGAGGTGAAGAGGGTGACTTGGGCGACGAAGGACGCGACGCTTTGCCGGAGGATGAACCAGGGCGGGGGGATTTCGGATGATCGACTGACTTCGTTATGCCTGCTTCAGCTTTGCCAGTGCCGTAGATACGTATGTACCCTTCGGTTTCGACAGCGACAGCAGCCTTGACTTTACCGGCGAACCCCTCGAGTCCGATGACTACGGCAGGGATGATGCCCACGGTGACGTTCAATTTGGCGTCCACCAACCCGCTAGCGCTTAGATTGACCTCTGAAAAGAAAATCAGAAACACCACAACGTATGAAACTTCCGGCACGTACTCGGAGTCCCTGGTTGGATATCGCCCTCTTGGCCATCGTTTTCGCCCTTCATGCCAGGCCAAACATACTCAACTAGAGTACGGTTAAAGCTCACACAACTTCACGAAAATGAGGACAAGCGTACGTTTTTTGATATTGTAGTTGATGCCAATATCAGCCGTGCCCTATAAAAATCAAGTTTGGGATCTCAAGGGTAATCTCTTGGACAGCGCATAAATGCTTACAGTGATGTCGAGGGCTCCATTGATATGTGCACGGACTTCAAATCGAGGACCAATAGAGATGACACTGTGCTATAGTCAACCTCCCGATCAGATGAAGAGGGACCAGCACGTACCCAGGCCAGTCAAAAGGAGGGACACCATAACGGATAAGGGTCTGTTCGTGGTCCATTGGCCCCTAGATATAGTGGTGCATATTAAAACGTGCACGCATAGCGAACTTAGCACGAAACTTACAGCGACTTGTGCCGAAACCTTTACACCGCCGTTGATGTCACCGTGCCAACCTTACGAACACGGTCAAAATAGGATGCAGGCGCGTAATGGCATTGCACTTACCAACTAGTGAACCGAATTCCTTGACACCGTCTTTCACCGAGCCCTTGGCGGCGAACCCAACGTGTCCGGTAAGGTCGAGCTTGAGATACGTCTTGACGGTTAAACTGAGTTTCTTCCCTGCACACTCAGCGGAAAGGTCGACGATCGTAGACTCGTTATCATAATTGGTCTTGATCTCGGTCTTATTTCCGGATTCGATGGTCGTGGCATTGACCACACCGTCAACCACGTTTCCTGCGGCTGCCTTCAACTTCGAGATGATCTTGCCAACCCAGTCGGAAAAGGCGCCACGTTCCTCAAGGTTGTCATTCGAGTCGATATACGCTCCGCGGATGGTAGAGCCTACAATGGAGAACTCAAGATCTCCGGCTCTGGAAGGATTAAGCGTGAGGAACGGATTTAACATCGAAGCACATATGCGAAGGACATACCCCGCGCTATCAAGCTTATCCCAAGCTGTGTCCACAGAGAGAACGTGGACATCAGGTGTAACGCCGTCGCGGCGACGTATCTTGTGGGCAGCATGAATAGGGATAGATTGATCCGAATCAAGTTTCGCATCCGCTATGCGCACAAACGGACCTCTGCCGCACTACCAAAAAGCGTGAGATAGCAATAAAATCAACGAGCAACGAAGCGACGTACACTTTCCGGAAGCCGGAGGACCTTGTTCACAGGGCCACCCTGAGCGAAGAGATGAGCACAGTTCTCCGACTCTGTCTCATCGTTGGCGCAGACGAGTCGGATGTCTTGTTCAAGGGCGTTGGCATCGCAATCAAGAACCACCCAGCCAGCGGCGGGCGTGATGTCGGCCATCATATGAGGAGCGCCGGACTAACACAGGCAGTACATTTCAGCATCCAATCTAACCCCGATAAAAGAGGGCTCACGAAATGCAAAGTAGCAAACCCGCCGGAAGGATGCTCTAGTTCGTAATTACACTCCCCATGGAAGCATGGCTTTGACCAGTCGCTTCTGGCCGCCGCCAACCCCACAGCAATGAATGTAAGGCTGAGGCTAAGCTTCATCCTTCAAAGCAGGACACATTTAACAAACGTATATCATCAACACGATGTAAATAGTAGTACTCACCTCGGCTATCCCAGTGAAATGCTAGGAATTGGACTCTATAAACCGCCATCAGCCACCGCCTCAAAGATCAGATAGCATGAATACTTACAAAAGTAGGGCTACTTTCGTCTGAGTTGGTGCTGTCCCATCGTCTTGTATTTATTCTATTCTTGGGGCTGCACACGGCACTAAGCAACTAGTCTCATTTGAACTGACAAGCTACTCACACTCGCGGCATGGCTGACTTACAGCGTTGAGCGCAAACCTGTCTAAAATCACTAACATGGTAGTCAATGCTCACGTCACTGACCGCTTCAATGATGGAGTGGGTGCCTTGAACTAGTCATCCTTCGCAAGAGGCCAACGAACTTAACGGCCGAACAAACATGCTATTTGTTCATCAGTGTCCATAAATTCCTCGTTTGAATACCGGGGGACCCACTGAATCATCACTGTGTGCATGCAGGGCATGCAGGTACGATGATATCGAAGGTGAATGGTTAGCCTGTCAGCTCTTTTCATTCCGACGACAACGACGGTAAGATTCTCCGAATTTCCACATTTGCAGCGATTCTAACGGGGTGGCCGGTTTTCAAACCTGACCACAGTCGGTACATCCGGTGGTGCTGTTCAAACAGGTTCGTGGTCCATTCAGGGACGATGAGCGCCTACGCGGAATGGCAATAAAGCGCGCCTCGCCTCAACCACGCCGCGCGGTGGGCGAATTGCAATTCTTTCCTAACCACAACAATCTTTCCCAATGGCTGCCTCAGAAGCCGCATTGACGCAGATCTTGTCCCAGCTGCAGACTATCCAGATAGCGCAGCAGACCATGCAAGCCAAGGTGCGTACCATCCATATTCATCAAAGGTATTCCGGAACTTAAAAGTGAAAACACGATGCATGAAATTTACAGCTAGATGCACTTGAACGACCTTCGGAGGGTGGTCAGAAAGAACGCGCAGCTGCGCCGATCCACCACAGATCTACTTCGGTGGAATCGACGCCTGGCTCAGCCCCTGAATCCAAGATTCCTCTGAACGAGACGATTGGAACCATATCGCATGGGCCGCCAGGGCAGGACGAGAAAGTTGGTGCCGCATCAATTATCCCGCCCACAATTAGCGATAAAGAAAGAGAGAAAGCTCTTTATCCAGGCCGCGTTCATCTAACAAGTTCGTACTATCTCTACATCTTGCCTATCCAGCAATGTTGGGTTTTGTCTGATTGTCGCTTCAGCATACCCGGACCAACACGGGAACACACCTTATCCCCTCAAATGGGGCGCGCAGGAAGCAGTGGAACGGGGTCCAATAATTTGCTCGCGTCTCCCGACATCACTCAAGCACCGCAATGCCATAGGGGCTCATTCTGGGTCGTACTCCATCTACCGCGCTCTTGCGATAGCAATGGGGACCCTTTCCCCTACGCATCGCCCAGATTTCAGCATGACCGAACCCCCTGTCGACATCCCGTATCAGCCCTCTTGGTCCGATCCCACTAAGATCGTCTCATTCGATCCCTTCGGGCATCTCGTGCAAGAAGTCTTCCGTAAGGAAATCGATGAGAAGGGTTTGGATATCCGCCCGAGTATTGCGGTGACCAAAGCGCATTTGAAGATGAGCGAGCTGGATGAGGCGGCGCGTAAGGGCGACTTGACTGTTGATGGCAAGATTGTCCTGAAAAGCAGGCCGCTGATGAACGCTGACGGTACTCTGAGTACCTCCGACAGTGGTGTCGAAGTAAATGTGAGCAAGGCGGCGGTAGAACCTGTGTGGTACCTCCCTGGCGTCGCCGAGCGATTCGGCATGTAAGAAGCTTGAGTTCACTCCTGTTATCTGTATCCGATTTTGACCTTTGTTGATGTAGCTCCGAGAGTCTCCTCCGCCGCGCGCTGTTCGAAGACACGGGAGGCATGTACCCGGAACTCATCACTCGGCCAGACATCAAGATTTTCCTCCCACCCATTGGCGGCCTCACTGTCTACATTTGTATGTTCAATCGTTCGTTGACTCCCTGGCACCCCTATTTATCTTTGAACTTCGAATAGTCGGCAATCCAGCATTCCTCCACGACGAAAGCAAGGAACTCACTCTACGAGTCCACGACGAATGTACGTCGTATACCGCCCCCTTTCAATTGAGATACATTTTTGCGCCTAACGCTGATGATCCGGTTCGTGTCTTACTTTCATAGGCAACGGCTCCGACGTCTTTGGCTCCGACATCTGCACATGCAAACCCTACCTGACTTATGCCATCGAAGAATGCATCCGCGGCGCTCAGAATGGTTAGTTCTCCTCCACCATCATCCACACAGCTCTCCTGTGTCCATTTGATCCCTTAATCCATCTCCATGTACAGGTGGCGTTGGTGTCGTCGTGTATTTCAGGAAAGAAGGCCGAGCGCTCGGCGAGGTCACCAAGTCAGTTCTCTCTCTCCGCTCAACTCCCCCTGCTCCCACTCCCACTCCCACCTCCAAAGATCTGTTCCTGTTCCCATCGTCCGCAGTCGTTCCTAAATGCTAATCCTTTGTTGTGTGAAGGTACCTGGTGTACAATCTTCGCAAGCGTGGCGGTGACTCTGCTGACAAGTATTTCAAATCGACGGAGCTCATTGCGGGCGTGAAAGACATGCGCTTCCAAGCCCTCATGCCTGATGTCTTGCACTGGCTCGGAATTCGCAAGATAGACAAGATGGTCTCTATGAGTGATATGTCCGTGATCCTTCCCCTTATTACTCAATGCTCATAGCTAACTCCCTCGATTCGATTGCAGGAAATACGATGCTATCGTAAAGAGTGGGATCCCAATCCTACACCGCTACGACATACCTGGTAAATTCCTTTTGATTCCCGTGGAACGCCGCTAACTGCTACCTCCTACGCAGAATATCTCATCCCCCCTGACTCTCGTGTCGAAATTGATGCCAAGATTGCTGCAGGATACTTCTCGAGCACCAAGAAGCTGACTGAGAAGGATCTTGTGAAGACTGTCGGGCGAACCTGGGAAGAGACAGAGCATTAATGGACACTGAGATAAATACGAAGCTTTTTTGTATACATCGATTTCGTTCTCTGAAACCACAAGAATTGCATTTCGCCGTTTCACGCCGCTGTAGTTGGTGTCGATTTGACATCCAGTTCTCCTTTTATGTAGCGCGCGGCGATGGTCACAAGACAAACAGTAGCTCGCGGAAGCACCAGTGACTCCACACGACGATAGGACTACCCGAGAATCGTAATAATGTACACCGCTTGCTTTACACAATCAAAACGAGGATAAAATAATGATGTAAGCGCAGATGTTATTCCGGGGGAAATAGGCAGCAGTAGAATGGACGGGCATTACTCCGCGGTAATGGGAGCCTTCTCCACTGGTGCATGTGCAGGTGCAGGCGCAAGCGGATCTAAGTCACCGGCCGGGATGTCTGCAGTTTCCTCGTGATGAGAAAGACCGCTTTCCCTGTTGACTGGGCTCGTTGGGTTCGTAGGCGAGACGGAGAGTGTCTGGTGGCTGTTGCTCGGAGACGAGGATGCATGTGGAATGCTGGGCAACAGTTAGAAATCGGTATCACGAAGATAGAGCACGTACTTCTGCGGATTCGGGATGGCAGTGCCGACGTTCGTCTGAGGGGCCACCCCCGCCTTCGAAAGAGCATAATCGCCAGAATCAAAGTACTTGCGATCCTGCGATATCTGGTCAGCTACATGATGGTGGGGGCGATACGGTCGGGCGCACCTTCTGCATCTTCATGAGGACATTCTTGTGCGAGGGCAGCTTTCCATAGAGACGGAAGAGCTTCTGCTCCTCCTCCGTCAGTTTCTACAGCACAAAGGTCACATCAGCATCAATTGCACGGGATATCAGCAAAGGTGTGAAACCCACACTGATGTCGACTTTGTTGCGCTTGGCTGGTAGCATTGCGTGCAGATATGCTCAATCGCAGTTGGAAGGAGGAGCAGAGGGGAAAGGCGGGACTTGGGCAATCGCTGAACCACTGATTTGCAGGTCGACAGTTGTTGCTGAGATGAAGGTGCTTTGCTTTACTAGTATTCAGCCAGCCGTGATGGGATTCTGCGAGCGGAGTTTCGGGCGTCGCCTCGCAACTCAAAATGAAGACCCCAGAAACCACGCGAGGCCAAAGCCGCTTTGCTTGCGTCTAGCGGAATTTTCTATCTTGAGGAACAAATGCATCCGGCAACGCGCAAAGCTGTGAAATTCGGCGAGTTCGAGTAAATCTAGTAGTGAGTAATTGACTCTAGGCTGAGGCTGAGGCGTCCATGGACCAGGGCAAACTCGACCTACCGCAAGTACTCCGCGACGTCTACCACACCATTCCACATCCAGGCCAACTCCAGGCGCGGAGAATCGAAACGGATCTCCCATGCTTTATCTTCTAGACCCGTTGTCGTTCGTTGACATCCTAGAGTTCTCTTCTGTTCAATCAGGCTACGGGGATATTCAGCCCTGTAAATAGAGGTAATGCAAAACCCAAGCAAGAAACTGACGTAGAAATTGGTAACCGCTCAAGCACTCAATCCTATTGACGCGAGGTGGAAAGATACATACTGGTCAAGAGATCCGTGCTCAATATGAATCGACTGCGATCAAAATGAATGAACGGTGTCAAGGTGACGACGCTGTCAGCTCGTTTAATGCATCTGAGCACTGCCGGACCAGGTTACTAGCCTAGTTCTTTCGCGCCCCCACTTTTAGCTGGGAGAAATACAGCACCAAAGGCGCTTTTGAATTGATCGTAGAACCTGCCGAAGCAGAGTTTGCAGCTGGCTACGGGCATCATCAAAAGCTGACCCGACAGTGGGGAAACTCACGCAGGGGTGGTACTGGCTTTAACTCGAATGAAATTCATTTCGAGATTGAATTGGGCACGCACGAACTGTGAAGTGTAGCTGACGAAAAACGAATGTGGCTTTGGCTGTGAGAGTAAAGAATGGTTGATTATGGGACACTTCGTGATGCCCCGATTGTGGGTGTCTTCCCTCGCGATAGGTGACAAATCGAAGATCGGTGGAGGTGTGGGTACTCTGAAGTGTAGAGTATCGCAAGAGCTACAACAACTGACCATGCCCCAGTCGGATGCACTAGCACCTTTAAGTACCACTGGAGCACAGAGTTCGAAGAACTGAAGCTGCAGCCGGCCCACGAGATGGGGGCAAATGATTTCGCCATGCAAGGAGGTAGTCCCTATAATAAGAGCCATTCTACGTGAGCGGCATCTCTCGAAGTTGGCGGCCGTAGCGGCACAAGGTGAGTGCACAGCCAGACGTACGGACCCAAGGTCGCGCGTGCATGAAATACCTGACGACGTCATACTTCTTGAAGCACTTCTGAATCTTTATCGTCGAAGTGGCCGGGGTCTTACGGGCACGTGCTAAAAAGGTTTCTTCAGGACGGAAACAATTATACATTTACTCAACGTATTCAGAAATCCTGCAGCATATCCTCGTAATCCCCCTCTTCATCCATACAGTACGTACCCGCATTTCGACCATGGAAGATCAGCTGGTGTAGGGTAGAGGGGATGTGAGAATGCGGAGAGATAGACACCGAGAGGGGTGCTTCGTCCAGGTGAGAATCTTCGAAATCCTCCAGTCCATCCGAGTCTGAATCGTTCGACAGCGTCACCGTGTTTACTTCGTCTTGGGGCAGGTTGGTGTTATCAGTATCCATATCCATATCGAACGCAGCAAGGTCGAGATCAAGGTCGAGATCGTCGTCTACGTCCTGTGAGGTGTCTGAAAGGATATCCTCCATGTCAAAGAGTAGATCCTGTTCGCCGTCTGGGGGTGCTGGCGCGGACAAGGGATGCTGGGAAGGCGAGTAGCTTAACTCCGGATTAGGGTGAGGCTGAGAAGCATGCTCTTCTTCATATGGACTTCGTAACGAGTCGTCATCACATGTACATGGAAGGGCTACATCCGCAGAATGTGTCGTGGAGACTGTAGACATCAAAGCTGAGTTCTCTGAGTCGTCCACTTCGAAGAACAGATCATGTTCGCAATCGTCAGGGGGGATAGGTGAAGGCACTGGAGCTTCATCATTGACAAGGGAGGAAGAGGATGAAAGCTGGGAAGGCGAATAGCTTAACTCCGGATTTGGGGTAGAAGGGACATGGGGATGGGAAGCGTGTTGTTCGCCAGAGTCAGAGGGAGTGATCACGGGTTGCAATGTGGACACAGGTCGAGGCGTCGAGCGGTCAGACTTCCGGGTTGCATTAGTGTCCATAAGGGCTTCGTCTTTAGAAGCAGGTGCTGAGTGGGTGTCTGGCTTCTTGCGGAGAAGGGGAGCATTCAACATCCAGGCAAGGGCATCCAGTTCGTCCTTAGAAGCATTAGTCAAAGGAGGATCCAAGGGGGTTGACGCTTCGGTGTCTGCACTCCGGTCTTCCATATTGGACAGATGAACGAAGTCCTCTTCAGTGGTAGGAATATGATCATCGTCCGACAATTCGACATCACTTCCGTCTTGCATTACAGACTCCTTTTATACAAGCAAGTTGGTTTGGACGGTCAATAATTTGTAGATTCACGAACCTGGGGCCGGAATTGAGTGCGCTTGGTCCCATAGATGAATAGGTTGATCATCGCGGAGCAAAGAACGTCTTCGTCCGTCTCCACACGTTTCTCCACTGAAAAGTAAGACTCGTTGTCATCTTGATTTCCCAAGACGTCCAGAACAGCTTCAGATACTTTGCGAAGTGAGGAGGTTCGTTGTGACTTGATCCTCTACGCCAGATATTAGATAGCAGCGGGGCAATACGCTTACTCACATTAATTTGAGACTGTGCTTCTTCTCGAAAGGTGGGATTTGGTGAACGTGCAATGATGGAGCATATAGCGCGAGAGATTGGTGTAAAGTATGCCAATTCTTTATCTAAGTTCTGGTCGGTGATAGTGATGGATACCATAGTTGTATGATACGGTTCAAACTTACCTGAGCTCGCGGTCCGAAGATCAGAGGATATCGTCTGGGCTGGTGGTCACCACGGCCCTTGAAGTGCGGATCGAGAATGATGGCTTACTTAACTAAATGCCAGGTCAGAAACTTGTGGTGGGCCTCCATAAGCAAGAGGGAGATAGGGAGTAGAAGTCGTGTATCGAACGGATGAGAGTCGTCGCATAATGAAGGTGATATTCGCATATCGGGGGGAGAATCGGAACCCTCTTGTTGTATCGTTTTCCATATGTACTTCAGCTGTATCTCGACGAGTTTTGCATGAACAGCAGTGCCATCCGGGGGAAGTGGGCGGCTTGGTACAAGTATAACTGCACGACTAAGAAGAATTTCCATGTACACTGAGCAAAAGCTCACTTCGCGGTATGCCAGCATCATCAATTCTGCAGTCCGAGACGCTCTCAATACCTAACGCAATCGAGTTCTGGGGCCCATAATGAGCAACAAGGAGGCACTACGCATATAATCGCAGAAACACCCACCAGCCTTAAGCATTTCCCGAGTTGTCGGCAGGTAGCAGAAGATTCTATTACCTCCGAGGGTACATCTTCCTTGTCTACCATACCTGATACCGATATGATGAGAGACGACGCGAGGAAGACGTCGAGCCCTTCTGGCAAACGCGCCTGAATTTTGGTGTACGGAGTATCATCGGCGACTTCTCCTAAGCACAAGCGGTGATATATGCTCAGAGAAAGCGAGTATTCAGCCGAAATCGCTCGGACGCGTGTACAGAATGAGATTCTCGACATCGTGAATGGTAGTGGTGAAGACGAGGGGAGAACCCTGCAACACGTACCGGCCCGGCGACTGGAATGGATTACCTAATCAATGATTTCCTTGTTTGGCGACACAGGATAAGATCAGCTCACAGCTTAACGCAGCCACCACCAACAACTTCACTGCGATTAACATTGGCGACGACGGCCAACGACTTCACCGGATATCGCGTTGTTGGTCAAAGTCGAAATGGTAATGCTTCCTTCTCATGGCCAAGCTAGGCGCGATTTCTAATGACGGACTTCTGGTCCACCTCTTCAGACTCAAGAACTGGACCAGAAGATCCAGGAAGTCTACAAGCACATCCAAACCGAGCGCAAGATTCTTCAGGCCTCAAAGTCGCTTGCTCAGGCTACCACCAATCAAGATGTGCTTCGCCGAAATGAAGCCAAGATAAGGGAAACGGAGCGTACGCTCTCGTATTTCGAAGAGACACTTCGGGAACTGCAGGCGAGAAAACTCCAGGGGGGTGATCCATCACGATCAAGTTATCCAGGTTCGCCGCAGGTAAGTAGATATCAACTTACTTCGCCAGGTAGCGGCGGAACTCATTCTATGTTAGGTCCCGCCCAAAGACTACGGCCCCCCGTACCCTCAGGAAAGCCGGAACTCATATGGCGAGTCAAGACCGAAGCCGAGAACGTACACCAATCTCGACTTAATCAAAGCCGACACGCCCCTGACGCCTGCAAAAATATCCAAGATGTTGCATCAAATGGAATTCAAGTTGCAGGTCGAGATGCAGTACAAGCAAGGTATCGACAAGATGGCCAAATTATATCAAGCGGACGGCGACAAAAAGTCGAGGGCAGATGCTGAAAGTAAGAGGGTGGAGTCCGAGAAGAAGATACAGCTGTTGCAGTCAGCCTTGAAGCGCTACAAGAATCTGCATGTCTTAGATGACGTCGCGGAAGATGAGGATCCAGGTCCGTTGAGCTATACGGCCTCCGGCTTATGGGAAACCTGACGATTTCTTTAGACGGCACTCAAGGCGACCGTAAGGATAACCTCCGTGCTAAACCACTGTCGGGTACCCTCTATGTTACTGTGAAGGGCGCGCGCGAGCTCGAACACGCTCCCATGCCAACATTCAGTCGTTTGCGCTCCTCGTCGAAGCAAATTACGGAAACGCAGATTTCGATCAAAGTTGAAGGCACCCAGGCAGCTCGGACGCACCCGTCTCGAACAGATAGATGGAATGAAGATTTCGAAATTACGGTGGACAAAGCGAACGAAGTCGAAATTACCGTTTATGACAAACAGGGCAGCGATCCCAACCCTATCCCGATCGGGATGGTGTGGATTCGAATCAGTGACCTCGTTGAAGCCCTGCGCCGACAGAAAGTCGTTATGGAGAGTAGTGGAGGATGGGTGACCGCGGGAGCGATGCCAGGCGACAGTCCCACTATGTCTGCTCATGGGATGGGAGGGTCAAACGTGGGCATGGATGCCTCCTTGGGCTCCGCGCCAATGCCAGGAGGCCCACCAAGGAGCACAATGGGACCCCAATCTGACGGCATCGACGCGTGGTTTGCGGTAGAACCGGCGGGTGCTATTGCCCTACATCTCAACTTCAGTGAGTTACACTCCATTACTTGCACACGTGATAATTAATTTATCCTCTCAAGTCAAGGAGAATGTTCGCAAGAGAACCATGGATGGTGGCCCTCTCGGTGGTCTCGGTCGTCAAGGAGCTGTCAGGAAACGTAAAGGCGAAGTCCACGAAATGAACGGCCATAAATTCGTACAACAGCAGTTCTATCAGCTGATGCTATGCGCATTCTGCGGCGACTTCTTGCTGAACGCTTTGGGGTATCAATGCGAGGATTGCCGGTATACTTGTCACAAGAAATGCTACGAGAAGGTAGTGACAAAGTGTATATCAAAGTCGACGATGGGGGTACGTGGCCATCCTCTTAGTATCGTCATCGTATTGATTCTCTGGCGGTGCTACAGGATGGAGACGAGGAGAAGATCAACCATCGCATTCCGCATCGCTTCGAGCCTCTCACAAACATTGGTGCAAATTGGTGTTGTCATTGTGGATATATGCTCCCCCTCGGTCGCAAAAACGCTCGAAAATGTTCTGAGTGCGACATCACTTGCCATGCAAATTGCGCCCATCTAGTCCCAGATTTCTGCGGTATGTCGATGGAAACCGCCAACGAGCTTCTTCGAAATTGGCGAGATATCAACAAACAGCGAGGGGGCAAGGTTCATAAGCGCACAGAGACGCTTCCTGTGGCTCAGCAGTTCTCGCAGCCTGAGCAACTTAATGCTGGAATTGATCGCTTGAGGATAAGCGGACCTCCGGATGCTTGGGCTCCTCCACAAGATCAACGAGAACAAATGGCTACCCCTACTGATCAATACAATGCACCTGGATATCGCCCATATCCGCAACAACCCCTTCCGCCTGGCCCTCCCGGTTATCAGCAGCAGCAACAACCACCTGGTAGACCTCCCCCTGGCAGAGTGCCGTCCCCCATGTGGCCGCAAGATTCGCAGCCAGGACGTCCGCCAAGTTCTTACGAACCAAATGTACCTCCACCTATGGATATTTCGGGCCAGCCACCGCAACATGGAGTACGCTTTACTTTCTCCTACTTATTCATTCTTATATCACTAACGCGTGAACAAGCGTCCTCCCATGCATATGCCACCTCCTCGACAACAGTCCCTTCCTGCCGGACCCGGGTCCCCTCAACGCCCTCCTCCCCAACAAATTCCGACTCAATTGATACCACCCCAGCCCCAAGAAGTTGTTCGAAAACCTTCAATCCAAAGGAAGGTGGGACTAGATGACTTCAACTTCCTTCGCGTGCTGGGCAAAGGGAATTTCGGGAAGGTCATGCTCGCCGAGGAGAAGAAGACGGATAAGCTCTACGCTATCAAGGTCTTGAAGAAGGAATTCATCATCGATAATGACGAAGTCGAAAGGTAGATTACCCCTCTTGCCGATGTTCCTCCTTTGCTTACACCATATGTGACCAGCACACGATCTGAGAAGCGGGTCTTCTTGGCTGCTTCGAGGGAGCGTCATCCTTTCCTTCTCGGCCTCCACTCGTGTTTCCAGACTGAAACCCGCGTTTATTTCGTTATGGAGTACGTCAGCGGTGGTGATCTCATGTTGCACATCCAAAGGAAACAATTTTCTCTCCGACAAGCCAAATTCTACGCTTCCGAAGTTTTGCTAGCGTTGGAATATTTCCATGCCAATGGAATCATCTATCGGTACGCTCAAACGTTTCATCGTTTTCGAGACTTTAACTAACAAGCCCACCGTTAGTGATCTCAAGTTGGACAACATCCTCCTTACTTTGGATGGCCATGTGAAGGTTGCGGATTACGGTTTGTGCAAAGAAGAGATGTGGTTCGGCCAGACTACCAGTACTTTCTGTGGAACTCCAGAGTTCATGGCACCTGAAGTACGTTCCCTTTCTGTTTTGGACTCCGTGAGTCTGAGCCTTCCGTTCGATAGATTCTTCTCGAGCAACGATACGGCCGCGCTGTCGACTGGTGGGCCTTTGGTGTGTTGACTTATGAAATGCTTCTCGGTCAATCCCCATTCCGTGGAGATGACGAAGACGAAATTTTCGATGCTATTCTCGAAGATGAGCCTCTGTATCCAATAACAATGCCGCGTGACGCCGTTTCAATACTTCAAAAAGTAAGAACTGCTACTGCGAGTTTGAACGGCTCTCAACCCTCTCTATTAGCTGTTAACCAGGGACCCCCAACGCCGCTTGGGCTCAAGCAAGGAGGATGCTGAGGAAATTAAGCGGCACCCATTCTTCAAGGATGTCAGCTTTGATGATGTGTTGAATAAACGAATACCTCCACCATACTTTCCAACTATCGTGCGTATAAACTGTTGTATACATACTCTTCTAACTCTTCTTTCTAGAACGGACCAGCTGATACCAGTAATTTCGACGAAGAATTCACCAAGGAACGACCTACTTTAACCCCAGTTCATACGCAACTCACGGCTCGCGACCAAGCCGAATTCAACGGCTTCTCATGGGTACGCTGTGTTTATTACTGGCTCTCAGCTTTGGCGTGGAGCTTACGCGTCCCTCTTCCTCTTAGATTGCATCATGGGCAGATATTTAAGGACTTTTGTTCGGTGCCGGCATACGGCAACCAGTGTCTAATAGAGGTCACCCTATACGGCCTATGTACACGGTATCGACCATTGGAGCGTCATCCTTGGCGCACACTTATGACAATTACGAGTTATCAGCAGTCTACACTACTGGTACTGAGACCCCAAGCTTTGTCAAGATTAGGGTACATGCTTCAGAGCCTCTGGCTTTGAAGCGTTGGTGCCCCGTATATTTATATTCTAGGCAGACGTGTCCAAGCAGTAGCCATCGCGCGGTGTTTGCGTTCACCGCTGGCCCCTTCCATTATTGCATTGTTTAGCTTGGATGTGTTTGCTCAAAATAAAACCGTGAGTGTTCCTCCGACATTGTTAGAATCTACATTGATAGCTCGGCTTTGTCCGTCGTTCTCCTACCACACCGTCCCTGTGGCAGAATCGTAACCTCTCCTGCCCCCCCCTCTCAACGGTAATATAGGATGAAATCTCTCCCCATCCCGATGGCGCTTGCGGACTAGGCAACTGACATGATGCACTGGATGCCCTGTTACACCAGCATATATACTTGCGCTGTGGGCGCGAAAGTTTCCTCCCTTTGTCCGATGGTTTCCATATCATCGAAAACATTGCCTTATCGGGGCATCTACGAACAGGAATCTGAATGAAATTAATGGCTCATTGAAGCTCTTCAGCTCATGGCAACGAAAGATCCAGTCCGCCTCTAATCATTCCGGAGCGGCAAACGTTTTAATGAAGCACTCGCGCCTTAGAATTTATCGCTCCACGTCTGGGTCGCATTGGGACGACCATTCGTTCCTTCTGCGAAATATAAACCCTCCCAAGACAGTAAGGGACTTCGGCTTTCCCGCGTCTTCATTCTTCTCTCCTATTACTTCTACTCTTCGTAACTCTAGCATGTTGCAATTCGTTGCCGCATCTCTTATACTAGCACTGAGTGGTAGGTCATGATCACACAAAGTTTGATATCATAGTTATAGCTGATGAACTTAAATTATAGCTACAGCCGCAACTTTCACCGTTCTGGATGTGGACCCCGGAGTAGCCCAGAGTAGTGACTACATAATCGTTTTGCACCGACTCCTAGGAAGTTCCACGCTCGAAAACGACTCGGACCTCGACCTGCGACCGATTGTCCCTACGTTCGATATTAATAGCCCGTACAGTTTCTCCCAGTAAGTACCAACCCCTTACATTAGAACAGCAAATATGGCAACAGTGCTACCCCAAGGTAAACAAGTGGGCCACTCAACGTCAATCCAGCGCCGTTGGACGACGGACTTGCACTAGACGCGGGGGTCGTTGGCGAAGTGCCAGCGGAAGACCCTATGGCGCCTGGGGTATTCGGAGGAGCCGCAGGTGAACCTGAGCCAGCTTCCGGAGGCTGAGTTGGTTGCGCATTCATGCTCAGCGTGTTCGGGTCATCCGCTGTCACTGTAAATAGAGGAAGGACGCTCCCAGAAACCGTCCAAGTTTCTTTTGCTGGATTATTGAGGCTGTCCTCAGCAAATTCACCTACGCAGACACCTTCGGTTTGTGTCCCCCAGCTGGATATAACGTGCTGTGAAAATGGCGAGCCCTCTTGCGGAGCGGCCGTAGCTGAGTTTCCAAGAGCATCGGCTACGACGGTCCCTGTAACAACATTGTTGTATTCGTAGGTTTCCCATTCAAATAGATCGTGCCATACCGCGAATCGTTAGAGCAGGGCCAGTGTTGAAGCCACCTGTAGGAAATCCTTCGGCGACCTCATACGTAGTGGCGCCATCACTGCCGACGCCAATAGGCCTGACAGAGATGATGGATGGACGAGGTCTTCCATTGTCCAGGAATATCTCTTGTGCGTCGTAAATACTCAATCATAGAATCCGATTGTTTTTGATAGTTGTTGGGAGTAGGCTTACATGCTCAGAGCGAATCTCAGTCATGTTATCTCAGTACCTCAATTTCTAAAGTGCAAGTCCTATATGCATGTCTTGAATACATGAGAGGACGAAGAAACTAAGATAGGGGTCTCCCCTTTGAGCAGGCACTTCAGCGTCAGTCAATGATTATATAAATGTTGAACATTTGATCCTCCTTGAAGCCTATTCTTTGCGAATAATCGTGTTCTCCCATATATCGGTGGGCCCCTCGCTTACATGGTGAAGACAGATAGTTATACTGACTTAAGCCTGCTCCCTTCTAGTGATGTGACTAGGTGTCGCTCGCCTACTCTCACGCTGCAAGTGCCATTTTCTCATACGAACCAAGGCAGCTGTGCACCTCTGGAGAATTCCCCGTGGCCCAAACTCTCCATGCCCGTTCAGGCCTTCAGGCCCAGGACACTGTTCACAAATGCGAGAGACAAGTGGTAGCGTGATGTTGTTACCCAATTTGTCGAGCTTTTCCGCAGCTCGCTTGCAAAGACTCTGAGAGAAACCTCCCCGGCGGAAGGGTAGAAGTACCCGTGGAAATGGTTGTCATTCTCCAACGAATCACCGCCATCAATGTCCAGGGAATGTCCAGGGAATGTCCCTCGATGTCATTATTTCCATGCATCGCATGATTAAATGCCACAAAATAACGCTGCTGCCTTCATGCCGGTCTCTGTGGGTTCCCATGCTTCGCAGGTTTTGTATATAACCTCAACGTGTATCACATTGGGTCTCTCACAATGGCTTTTCTTGTTTATTCCCTTCTCGCGATAGTCCTCTTGACGGTCAGCTTGTCGGTTCGCCGCAAGCGAGATTCCGTTAGGAAGTTGAGGGGACCACCGTCACCTTCGTGGCTGCTAGGTAGGATAAATCGAAGGTTGCATCCGTTGACTCAGTTGCTGATAGCACCTAATAGGAAACGAACTCGAAATACGAGGACAGGCCGAGGTCGGTGACCTTGACTTTGCGTGGTCGCGCGAATACGGTGCCACTTTTAGGATCAGTGCCTGTTGGGGGGTAAGTATACTACATGCTCTCATGATATAAGTAGAGAATAGATTTGACCGTTTTTTCGACGGGTTTAGAATCAGGTTGTCTTCACTTCGGACCCTCGCGCGCTTCAGCACATCTTTCATACTTCGAGCTACCACTATCCCAAGCGGGCCGATGCCAATCAGTCAGTTCGCAATATAATGGGAAGAGGCATTGTATGGGCGGCAGGTAACCACAGTCTCGCCCATTTGATCGTATACATTGACACTTAAGTACATACAGGCGATGTGCACCAGCGCCATAGGAAAGTGATGAACCCAGCATTCACGGCACAACAGCTGCGAGCTTTCCTCCCACTCTTCCAAAGTACTGCCTCTCGTGTAAGAACATCGGATTATCCGGCGGCTTATCCATCGGATGCTGACAATTGACGTCGCTACAGATGTCCCAGAAATGGAAGGACTTGATCCAAGCCGGTGACCAGACCTTTAACGTATCACGATGGCTTGCTCGGAGCACTCTGGATGCTATCGGAGAGGGTGAGTATCACTACAAATGTCCAAAGTTTTGTTGTTCAAGCATTGCATCGTAGCGGCTTTCGACTATCGATTTGGGGCGATTGATAACGCCCATAGCGAACTGTCTAAATGCTTCGAAAACCTGTTGTAAGTTCCGTTGTCTCGTACTATTTAACCTGTTCTAAGCTGTATCTAAGCGCCGATACCATCTTGCATCCTCCCAAGTGGGATCTCCTTTTCAAGGCATTGTGGCGATATATCCCCCCTCCTATCCTCCAGTTTGTTGAATATATCCCAACTAAGGAGTATCGCCGATTCCGCAATTTCAAGGCGCTGGCAAAACGAATTGGCAAGGAATTGATTGAAGAGAAAGCTGATGGAGCGATCGCGGAAGGTTCTAGTCGAGACATGTTGAGCGTTTTGGGTGAGTTCGCTACTTATAAGTCCTAATGTACCTCACTTGCTCACCAATACCGCAGTGAGGTCCAACACCTCCGAAGACCCTAAACTCCAGCTCGACGAAGACGAGGTTTTATCTCAAATGACGTGTGTTATTTTCCTTTGGCATATTGTAGTTTGACAAAATCTGACGGTCATACAGAACTATAATGCTGGCTGGGCATGAGACTACCGCGTCGTCGCTTACCTGGCTTTTGTACGAACTCTGTAGACATCCGGAAGATCAGGCGAGGATGAGGGATGAAATCCAAGCACTTCGCGCAAGGCTACCAAGTGGCACAGATTTCACCATAGCCCACCTTGACTCTCTCACGTTTACTAACGCCTGTCTCAAGGTTTGTTCTGCCTCGCACGCCCTGAGGCAACCTCTAATCTACGTCCGTAGGAGGTCCTGCGGCTCCACCCTATCGTTCCCTCTCTGGTACGCACAGCAGACAGAGACGACATCATTCCTTTGGCTCTGCCTATCACCACCAAGGACGGAGAGACCTTGACAGAACTACATGTCAAAAAGGGCCAAGATTTCTCTCTGTCTATAAGTACTTACAACCGCCTCCCCTCCGTGTGGGGGGATGATGCAGATGAATGGAATCCTCGTAGATTCCTCGACACTTCCAAGGAGAAGCAAATATCCATCGGTGTATACGCGAATTTGTGCGTTCTCGTCTCACGTACACTTCGTCCTTACAGCTCTAACGTACGCTATTGATTTAGGATGACATTTTGTATGTGAATGTGGCGGAACGTCCGAGACGTGCACTCACAGTCGATTTGTAGCTGCTGGTGTCCGTGGATGTATCGGTTGGCGATTTGCGTGAGTAACTAGTCGCCGTACCTCGCATCGACAATACGCTCATTTCTGTTTCGCACAGCCTCATCGAATTACAAGCCCTTGCCGTTGAGGCGATCGAACACTTCAAGTTCGCGTTGCCCAAAGGTGTGCAGATAATGAGGCTACCCGCCGGTATCATGGTCCCTATGGTTAAGGGCAAGATGCACGAAGGAACTCAGATGCCTCTTCATGTCTCTTTGGCGGAAGAGTAGTCGGTGATTCCCATTCCAATCTGCCGTCCGTGACTCGCAATTACCATCAATCTAGGCCTAGTACAGATTTAACGATCGTTAGCGACACCTTCTCTTCCTTGACAAATTCGCCTGGCTATGTTGATAGTTTCCGTCTGTGATATGGGTGACTGTTGGCACTGACTGCCCTGTTGACGTTGTTAGCACGCTACTCGGCCCTTATATCCTTACTGAGCGCCCAACTTAATCATTCAAAAGAAGGGTATTGAGAAGGTCTGGAAGAGCCCTAATGTGTGATGGGAACACAGTGGTATTCATCCTCCACGTTCTCGAGGAAACTTGAAATCCCACTCCCTGAGTTGCCTATATTCACGGAAGGCGATATATAGTAAGTTTCCTCCGCTTCTCATCATCCCGGTGGGCAACACGGGCTTATCAATGTTATATGTCAAGGTAAAGCATCAAAAAAGCCTGATCCACATACTGGTAGTGGTGGAAATTCATTACGCTGTAGCACCATGAAATTTGTTGGTAAGAATATGGGTGGCATTGGAACAACTGCTTCGTTGGATCCGAGAGCACAATATAAACCCGGGAAACGGAACCAACTCGCTTCACTGCTCCCACTGCTCTTCATTCATTCAGGTTTTTCTCATTTTCATTTCTCAGCTGTTGTACGGCATGTTGCAATTGATAATCCCTTCACTTTTCCTGGCACTGCGCGGTAGATCATACCAATTCTCGATGGGTCTGCATTGTAACTGATGCATTCAAACCTCAGCTTCTGCGGCAACCTTCACTGTTCTAGGCGTGGACAACGGAAACCAGGAGCGCCCGTCCATCGTTGCCGTCAGTCCTCTCGGTGTTGGACGAAACGGCGCTACTACGTACGATGTTGCCAGAGAAATCTTTACCGGTGGCTTCAACGCCATCAACAACGGTGTCAGCACTTTCTTTCCCAGTGCGCCTGTGACAATTCATGGTACGTCATGACTCTTTGCAAGCGGCACACCGCTAATGTCAATGCCTCGCTGTAGCAACTGTTGTAGCCAACAGTGAAGGGAGCGTGGTCACAGAAGCGCCTCAACCTGGACAACCCTTTGCGCAGCACGTAGTGTGCGATTTCAACAGAGGTGTCGGTGCCTGCGTGTCCCACCTCTTCGATGACGGAGCACAGATAACTTTGCCATTCTCCGGAAGAGTCGTCCCGTTGTTCACAGTGACGGTGGACGATGTTCCGGGACGAAATGTGCAACCCACTCCACCTCCTTCGCCTCTGCCTAGTACGCCAGGTGGCCCAGGCTCTCCTGCGAGTGGTTCAGCTAATTCACCAGGGGTAGTTGGCCCAGGTCCCGCTTCCTCGGTCGCTGCACCCCTTGGTCCGCCGGGACGAAATGTACAGCCCACTCCGCCTCCTTCTCCTCTGCCTAGTACGCCAGGTGGCCCAGGCTCTCCTGCGAGTGGTTTAGCTAATTCACCAGGGGCAGCCGGCGCTTCCTCGGTCACTGCACCCCCCGGTCCGGAGGAGTCAAACGGCGCCATACTAATGTTGCATGGGTCACAGTGCCTGTACATCGTTCTGGTGTTAGTATTCTCGTTGAATTTGTTCTGTTAGGATTCGTTACATATGTCTATATTTCATCCTGTTTCATACCACAACTGTTGAACTGTATTATTATTCTCGTTCGAGGTGATACCGGTTTAGGTATTTAGATAAGTTAAGTAGATGAGATTAACGATGTGAACCAGCCAGCGTCTGCTGAACCATGCTGTAGCGCCCATTTGACCATTTCCGCGGCTTCCGCTCACTGACAGTGACACCCCGATTGCTCTTTCCAAGCTGAGACAGCCTAGTCGACGTCGCTTCCAAGGTATGTATTCGACATTGATCGAGAAACCGCCTCGCCCAGCCTAATCCTCCCAGAATAGCGCTCGCCGCTATATCATTGTATTTTTACACACGTTAGGTCTGGAGGTAGCATCTAAGGCTTGGCTTTACTAAACTATTCTTGCCTTGGGCACCCGGGATTGACATAGAAGACAGCCCACGACCGTCGCTTCTGAAGAGGAATCCGAAATCGGGGTATAATAGCTCATGTATCCGACAGACCACTTGCACTGAAGCTTGCCGTAAAGAACTTCCTGTGGAGCTCTTAAAGAATGGAGCGGGCAGCTGAAAAAATAGAGCGACTCTACATTCGGTAGCAAAGCAACCGTGAGTCCTGTTCCAACTATCTGTGCGCCATGCGCCGCTCACTTCAACTCTACAATCTACAGGGCACGCCGGAATCTTCCTGCGCACAGTGCACGGGACATAACAAAACTACTAACTTCCCGTTCGTACGTTATTCATCTTACAGAGATGTGGTACGTCGGCTGAAGCAATCCCACTTTGCAGAACCATGATAATCTCCAAGGCGCTCGTCAGCATTGTTCTTCTGGCAATCTACGCGAATGCATCACCAGTACCGGCTGACACTGACGCTGGCGTTGGTGCAGCCGCTGCACTTGATGCTACTGCTGGTGTAGACGCGGGCACAGCAGTTGGCGTCCGTGCGCGCCCTGCTGTCGCTGTCGCTGCGACAGATGTTGGTGTCGGCGCTGATACACGAGTTGGTACCGGTACGAGTGTTGGCGCAGGACTTGGCGTCGGTGCAGGTATCGGTGCAGGCACAAGGGTCGGCGCAGGACTTGGACTTGGACTCGATGCTGGGGGCCGTGTAGGCGCAGGTACCCGTCTTGCTACCGCCGTACGCGCCCGACCTATCGTCGCTGCGGCCACGGGTGCAGATCTTGGTGTCGGTGCGGGTGCGGGTGTCGGTGCAGGTCTTGGTCTTGGTCTTGGTGCTGGCCTCGGTGTCGGTACTGGCGTCACTGGTGTGGTACGCCACCGCCCTGTCACTGGTGTGGCTGCGGGTGTCGGTGCAGGTCTTGGTCTCGGTCTCGGTTTGGATCTAGGTCTCGGTGCAGGAGCGGGTGTCGGTGCAGGCGCGGGTGCTGCTATCTAGTATTGGGTGCAACACATATGGTTGCTGGGCTTGGTCCCGGCTTGGCCAATGTTGGACTCGGTATGTGTAAGTAGTATTGTATTAGTACTGTACTCCTGTTTGCTCTGATTGAGTTGACTTACATCCAAAGTCTTTTCATCTATGTAATTGTCAAAATCGTGGGGCTCTCTTGTTTTCTCCAGTGCGTCCGACTGCTCTGGTCTTCTAGCGCCCAAAAGTCTACCAGTGTCCACCATCCGTCTGTCACCAGGTTTCCGGTCTACTGCAATCATGCCCCATGTCTCCCTATATAAGTCGACATCTTCCACGTATATCATGACAGCACCTCCTTGATGGGCGCTTTTGACGAACAAGGAGGACCACAGGCTTGCCATCGTACTCAACACCCGCAAGCGGAAACCATGAACGATCACAGGGAAGGGACGTTCCAGAACGCTATGGGTCACAGTGACGAAGAACTGCCTCCCGCGTTCACCCCCTACGAGGCGGAATATTTCACCGTTGGGGACGGGGACATCGTCTCACACGATCCACACCTCAATTCTGACGGTAGGCTCACCGCTTCGTACTCGAACCATTTGGATCCTTGCTGACATGTTCCCCGTGCATAGGAGAGGCATTATATCGCTTCCTACTCTCGAACGCTCTGACCCCTCCCTCCTATCTGGTCCACTGCAAGGGCACACATTCCGAAACCCACTACCGATGGGTAAACTACGAACACTCTGACGGCAAGACCGAGAGCAGACGCGAGCACCACACAGAAACGATCACCGATTTCGATTTCTACATTGATATTGGGCAGCACATCGACCCTGCGCTTGTCGTCCATTGGTCGGTAGCGGACGCAGATCCTGCGTTTCGGGGCGCTATGGTGCGGGAGGTTCAAGGGCGTTCTGGCGGGAAAAGGGTGAGCACTTCGCAAGAGAACAAGACGTATGAAGAATGGGTTGCTGTGCAACGTGCGAGGGGGATAGCGCCTTGGGTGTCGCTGGGCGAAGCTACGTCGGAGATGGCTCAGGCTGTCGATGATCCCCGCAGGCTACTCAGGTCTTCCAAGTCGTTGAGGCAGTGGGCCGACGAGTATTGTGAGAGCCCGAAACTTCTAAAGGAGTTTGTGTATGAAAAGGTGAGCATCGTCCTGTTCTCTCAGTTGCGTTCTGACAATGGAGTTTCTGCAAGGTCCTGTACGGCTGGAACATCGAAGAACTCAATAAAGCCATCCGAAATACCATCCGCACCTCTCCCTACTCGGGCAAACTCACCGTCTCGATCGAAACTCATGGATCCAAAGTCAACATACGTCCGGATAACACCCTCTCTCGAATTCTCTCGAAGTGGTGGGTAAAAGGCCTTCTTTGGGCCACCCTTATATACCCTTTCATATGGGTCTTCAAACGGTATCACCCACTGGGCGGCGGTCGGTGGCAGGTCTACGGAGGTGCGTATGCCCTGAAACGATGGGTCCCACACGACAACAACGGTAATGGCAATGGCAACGGCGACAATGGTCCTCAACCCCCAGGTGGTCCCGATCCTGATGCTAAAGCCAAGCCCGATTATACACAGTCCGGTGTCGGTGGTCTTTTCTCGGGCGTTAGGGAAGGTGAATGGTTCAGGGTGTGGCAAGGAACGATTTTGCGGGCTGTAATGAATGGTTACACTTCGTCAGAGCCTCTGTACGCGCCTGACCCTTCAGCGGCGGGCTCCAGATTAGATGGCTACTTGCCTCCTTACGAATGAGGGGTCGTAGGACTCGAAATGTGATCATTGTAATTCATGTATACGATCTTATTCCTCCTCGTGCTGCGTACAAGTTATACAAAAAACTTTAAACAACAAACAAGTTACCCATTTCATGCCGCGGGTTTTGACGCCTCCGCAGCAGGAGTAGGCTCAGGCTGAGCGGCGGGTGTCTCATGTGAGGCAGACTGGGCCTTTATACGCAAAGCCTCTTCATGAATGTCTTGAACTTCCTTAGCAGTGGAGGTATAGAAGCTCTTGATACGCTGGCCCAACGGTGTCGCTAGTGCCTTCGCGTAATACTGACTCGACGCGTTAGCTAGGTACAATTGGCAAGGGGAGTAGGGAGCGTACGTCGGAAGCCATCTTCGAGAACCCTTTCTGCTCGTCCACAGCTCTGGCTTGCTGGGTAGCAGCTTCCAAAGAGGTCTGCACCTTCCCGCTAATCGTTTGATCAGGTCCAAGCGCGCGCTGTCCTAGGTTTGTGTCCAAAGAGTGGAAATAGTCCAGGAAGCGTTTCGAGATGCCTTGTTTGTCTTCGCGAAGACGTTAGCGTAGACGAAGGCAAAGAAGAATGTAAACGTACTATCGATGTCAATGGCACGGTGAAGGATGTTGTCGGAGAGTTGGTAACCCTTGGCAAGGTATTCGGCCGCGACTACAGAAACTAAGTACGATCATGGCAAAGAGATGAGGTCGTGTACGCACTTCCGGCGCGTGGCTTATCGGACTGGTCAATTGGCACACCCGATCGGGGCTCGTCGTGATGAGGCTCATCCTGGTGGTCCACATCTGACGTCACCTCAAGGCGGCTACCGTCCAATGTTCCACCATTCAACTGCGGCGCAGGGCACGGTCGATTGGATATAGACTAGCGATACTTTCAAGGCTAACTCACCATGAGCGCAGTCTTCGCTGCGGAAGACTTCTCGAAATATATTGTTGCTGTCTTTTCCTTGTAATCGATGGACTGGATCCTGGAGAAGTAGCCATTGGTTATCCAGTCAATCAATGTCATCCGAAACCGGCTCACTTTCCACAAAACCTGCAAAATGAACGGTTCGATCTCCCGAGCAATAGATGATCAAAGTTGACCGACGTACGTGAAGAAGTCGTGAAGCTGAGATTCGCCCGTGGTCGGGGCGATGTTGCTAACCTTCACAGCGGGTGGGTTATCGGCTCATCGCTCCAGTCGCGGGATTCACTTACATGTACTGAGTAAGTTGTGGTGGACATGATGGCGGAAGAGGGTAAAGGGAAAGTTCCTTTCGTTCCCTTGCGCTTCAGGCTTAAGTAGCATCTTGAGTGGACCTAGATGACATCATGAGATGGGTAGCATGTGATAGTCTGGCTTCGGTGAGCCCCGCACTGCCATAGGAAAGATCGCAGCTGAACACTGCATAACTGGAAACTGGGCCGTGGCACTCTGAGTACTGAGGCCTGGGTACTTGAGTCCTTGAATGGACGGTCGAGAATAGTCGCTGGGGCTGGCCTAATGTGGCGGTGATCTCCTGGCGAACGGAATTCCATAGTGAAATACACCATTGTCTTCCCAATGATCGCTGCTGTAGCACTCCCCGGTTACATCTCATTAATATACACTAAAAATACGAAAGCACAGAGTGAGGTAGATCTTACAGCAGGACCGTCAGGTCTTCGCCTTCTTAACCAACTTGATCCCAAGTGAATTAGGCTTTTTCTTTTTCGGTGGCTGAGGAGCGAGCGTCGCTTTTGCTATCAGCTCCTTTGCAGAGTCGGGGAGTAGGCTCTGCAGCGACGGTTCGATGTCGTCGGCCTTGCGCTTGACGGTAATCACCTGGGGGATTGGAACGGACTCATCCACAGGAGCGGATTCTCCAAGCACCGCAGGCATCGTAACTTTTTTGAACACCTGTCTCACCAACTTCTCGTCCTCGTCCTCCAGCCGCTTCCTCTCTAAATCCTCCTCGTCCTCGATCTCTCCTTCGGCTATCCTCGCCGTCAGATCCACCGTGTGCCCCACGCGCTCATTCCTCGCATTCCTGGCTCTGATATCCTGCAGCGCATCGAGAATGTCCATCTCGCGTTTCGAGTCGACAGTGCGGTTTTCGAGTGCTTTCATGGGGTTGTTCTCTTCTTCCTCGAGTTTGGCCAGTCGGTCCTCCTCTTCTACGGCCGCTTCCTCTCTCCACGGCTCGAAGTTGCGAGACGCACCGTGCTCGGCGGAATAGTCGGTGTTCTTGGGATCCGTCTTGAAAGTGATCTCGGCGGAGCATAGGGTGCTATGCGGCGCGTTAGTGACGAGACTCGGATCGACATAAGACTTACCATTTGATGTAGAACCTGAAGATTTTGATACCATAGTAGTCCTCGCCCTCCACCGTCTCTTTGCGAGCATTGAATTTCTTGCCCTTATATATGTATTCGCCGCATGTGTTACATCGCCTGTTGGACATTAAGTGAAGGTCAGTAGCAGGGGCCGATGCACGTACATAGAAAACGGGGCCATGAGACGGACAACCTGTTGCGAATTCTTGGGTTGCTTCCGCCGAGGAATGAGATCAGGATCGAAATCCGGGGGGAAGTATTTGTTAAGGACTAGTGGAATTCAGTGGGGATACATTTTTTGAGATCAATCATAAGTCACCTTTGCGTTCAGACATAGTTGTAGAGTTCGAAGACGACGAGGGATGTGAGAGAGTTTGTGAGAGTCAAGACGAAAGTTACAGCACCGTACTCGCAGAGTCGAAAGTGACTATGATCGTGGGAAATTCAGAAAGGGCAATTGTGATGACATAAGCAACTCCATAGATATGGGTGGTACCCAAGCGGTGCCCCGGGCCGGTACCTACGAAGTGCGAGCGAGTAAATTTGGTTTCAGACTTGAACACAAATCGCTATCCACCTCAAGTCTGAGCCAGATGCGTGGACACGTTGAGTCTCGAGGCTTGAGCAAAGTTGGCCAAAATGGACAACTAGGTGCGTGAGGATTTCTTTATACCTCGAAGGCTGCCTTCATCGGGATTATCACGCATACAATGCCAGGACGGGAACCAGTATGTCCACTCGAGTGCTCTTTGTTGAGGCAGGATGAAAACCCCATCCACGGGCGGCTTTCATATTGTAGCATGGGCGTTTGCGAGCAACTCGTAGACAACTCCACGGTCGCGAGACGGTGAGCGAGGGAATCCGACAAACTAGCTCGTGTCGGCAAGGGCGTCGCCGTTCAAGATCATATGCGCACAAAGAATCGATGGTGAGCGTCCAGGCCGGCACACATACCAAAGAACTTGACATTCAATCATCAAGCAAAACTGAATGCTCCCGCGAAATCTGGTAAAACACCCTTCGTTTTGACATGAATCGGAAGCCAAGCTGAAGGAGCGTCGAATAGACATGTCTGAACGGCACTGACTGAGAGGAGACAATGACAAATCACGGACGCGGAGGTCCAGGATTGCTGAACCAGAGAGGACACGGATGTAAGCCTTCATGTTCAATCCTCAGTGACGACAACCGCCTGAATTCATCCATAGACCAGGAACGCAGAGCATGCTACTCTCCGCTATGTCTACAGGCGACAAATAGAATGGTGATTGGTGACATTCAGCAAGTAGATTGGCCCGAAGTAGCGGAATTTTTGTGATCATTGTTGGCAGCACCAAGCTTACTTTGACCCTTGTAGTCCACGTACAGCAAGGATGCCGTGGTATCACTGGGAAGATTCCAGCAGTAGCTTCAGGCTCGTTCAGACATCATTAGTCACTAGCCAACAATAGACTCGATGGAGGAGACTTGGGTTGACGGAGACAGCAATGTGCAAGATGTCAACTCTCCATGAATTGCCCCCGCTCCCGTGCAGTCTAGGCAGTGGCTGCAAGCCTGTACACGCTCATATAAAAGCCCTTTGCAAACGGTTTGTGATCTTCAGCAACCTCTGTCAGCTTCTACAGTGAGTAGCGTTCATCTACTAACGGCGACCGCTTCTGACTATCTCGCTTTTTAGGCCGTCAAACCCCTGCTATTCCTCGTTGGTTTTTCTCCTCTTTGCTAATGAGACTGTGACCGATTTATTTTGTTCAGAGTCGACCATGCGTCCTGCCTTCATCGCCATCGCTCTCGCTGCTTTCGCACTCGCCCGTCCTTTCGATGGGGATTCATCGAACGTAGTTGCCCGCGCTGAGGATGACGGCATTAAGGAGCAATTTAAAGCTGCCGGCAAAGCTGTCGGCAAAGCTGCCGTCACCGCGGCTGCTCCTCATGCCAAGGCCTTCGCCGGCGCAGTCGCTAGTCATGTTTGCGACCACGTCAAGGCCAAGCTGGGCGCCAGAGGCGTTGATGGCATCGACGTTGACGCGGCCGTCGACGCTGTGGCTGAAGAGATGTTCGCAGAATATGTGGCTGAGCACCAGATTGAGGATAGCTCCGACGGCCTGTGGGACGCTATCAAGAAGGGAGCCAAAACACTCGCCACACATGCGGTTAACAAAGGCTGTGCTGCTATCGCCAACAGTACTGGCGATGGGGCTGCTCCCGCTGATGCTCCCGAGGAAGCCCCCGCCGCTCGGTAGTTGGATGATAGAGGTCTCTAGTACATAGTTGGTATGGTCAATTTATCAACTATCTACTTGCACAAGCTTGAGGTCGTGGTCTACAAGTCGACAAGACACTTGGCAACTTTGAATGTTTGGTTGCCTCGTCCGACAGTGGATGAAATATAACAAAATCTAGCTATGACCCGCTGTGACACAGTTATAATATCGCCCAATGGCCAATAGTCGCTTCTCCAAGCTTATCGTTCTAATCATATTTATGCTCGCCCTCGCAGCGGAAATCACATACGTATATAGAAGTATATTACACGCCGACGTATGAGTTACAAGACCAGCTAAAGACCTAGAGCTCAATTCACGTATCTCAACGTGTCCAAAACTACCCGTGGCCGCGTAGTAGGTTGGCGGAGCGGTCAATAAAATATTGACCGTGAGAAGAACAAACTTGACCTTCGCGTTCTGATCTGCAATTCTCACCCATTTTGATGCCCTTTTCAAAGTTTCCATTGAGAGTCTTTCAAGTCGGCCATATCCTGGAATCGAACGGCATGATATGGGATTCTTCTCGTCACGGAAGGACGACCTTACCACATCTCCCGAAGACAAGTCAAAAGTCGTTCAGGTCATCCGCTCACGTTTCGTATGTTCTTAGTTCACATGCAATTGATGGCCTGCCACAACCTAATCTCTATTCTGTAGTATGGTAAATCCAAAACAAAGGAACGCGAAGAACCCGATGCGTCTTTCTCGACGGCACCGTCTCCAGCCCAGGCGTTGTCACCGCTCACTCGTCGGCCCACGACTGCCAAACATGCAAACAGACCGGCCACGACATACGAGAACACTGGTAGTACCAGTACCGCACGGCCAGCGACGGTGTACCAAATTGATATCACTAGTCAGTCGCCACGCGCCCCCCTTCCCTCCACCACACTCCGGACACCGAAGATCATACCGACAGAATCGCCCCATAAGACGGATGCTGTCACGTACGCTTGCATCTCATTTCTTCGGTCCTAAGCTCACTCCCCAACCGCAGGGTGACATTGGCGCAGCGGCTTGACGAGTTGGCGAAAGCCAACTCAGACGGTCTACTCAAGTGAGTCAGCAATCAATATATTTCGGCCGACGATTAAGGTGCCACAGTGACGAGGAGTACCGGCTGCTGCGTCAAGATTTGTTCCAGCGATTTGCATCTGGTTCTACTGTCCCGACAGAGGCTGCCATCGTTCCAACTTCACGACGAAGGGCTGGAACGGGGACGACCAGTAGATGTGAGTCCTCAAGTGGCCGTCCGAGCTATTCTGACTCCATTTCTCAGCATCTATCACCACACCCTCTCGTCCCACCTCCCAATTTCATGTTGACACCACCCGAAGTCCGTCAATACGGTCCAAAGGGTCTGTGTCCTCCGGCATGGGTAGCTTCTTCAGCCGAATCACCGACTCGCGACCTCGGTCCAACTCGAAAGACCACAGCGACGTTTCTAGTGTCTATTCGGCACAGTCCAACATATCGAACACATTCCACAGGCTCCTTACACGAAAGACAAGCCAGTCGTCGGTGGGCACCGACGCAGGCGACGCCGTATCAATCACCTCGCGACGCACAGACCGAAGCCATAATGATAAGATGGGCGTATCACGCTCTACGACGAGTGTGAGACGCATGGCTGCACCGCCATCCGCCTTTTCTCTGCGCATAGGGCAAACAGAAACCCCCCCTTCCCCAGTAGTGGGCGTTGGGGTAACGAACATCTTTGATGAAGCTAACTTAACGACTTCCCAGGATATCCGCAAGGAGATTCTGGCCGTGGAGTCGGAGAAGAGGCGGCTGATGGACTCGTTCAATAGTCTCGAGCTGAGGGTGCTCACGCAGAATCAAAGGCGGGGCACATCGCGTGCTCTAGGCGCACCTACCAGAGATATTTTCGGCGAGACAGGCTCTTCGAGCGCTAGTCTTCGGACTGTCGATCGTGGCGAGAGCTTGCGGAGGAGAGTGTTAGATACTGACGCTGTATCAATACGCTCGGGTCTGTCTACCTCGCCGTCCCTTGCTCGTTCCGCTGCAAGTTGGAGAACTCGATCGACAACACGAACGGGAACGGGTCCTTCCTCCATTGCAGAAAGTTCTATCCGTCACAAGAACTCGAGACGAGCCCTTGAAGAAATCCCGCCTCTCCCTCCGCTCCCCGGAAAGCTCCCAGTGTCCGGGTACCTTGGAGTACCTAGTGGCGGTAGCAACTCGAGTCATTCTCCTACCAGTCTCACTGCCGACAACTCCAGCTTCCTAACTCTGGATACCCTCCCCGAAGACGATGTTCCGTCGGTGACTGACGAAATGGACGAGATCAAGCGACGACGCGAAGAGGTTGCCGCCCGCTACGAGGCTCGACTTGAATATCTTCAAGCAAAACTCAAGGGTGCCCAGCTGCATGAGAAGTTACTCAGAAAATGATGATGTTACGTCGAGTTCACGTATTTTACATTGTAATTGTTAGTATGCCCCTCCCGTTATCGTGGGTTCATTTGAATAGGGTGACACTACTGTATGTCTATAAAGCGAGCATACTCTACTTGAAACTACTTACTCTAATCGATCACAGTTTAGACGAAGCGCGAGCAGCTTTCCTCGCGTTGACTTCGAAAGGAACGGTCAACGCCATCTGGGTTGCTGTGGCCAGGCAGCGTTGTTTATCTCTCCACCCATCTTCAATGGAACCTTCCCCAATGTTGGCTGGTGCCGTCCAGACCTCGACGTAGATATCATGGTGTCCGGACGGCTCATTGAAGTAATTACCCTTCGAATACAAGCCCACCGTACGACTCGCATACTCCCCCGTCTTGGGTATCGGGTATTTGAACTCAATCGCGAGCATCATTGTTGGGAACCAGCTGTACTGCCGGTTAGGTGGAATTCGAAGCACGTGAAGTGGTTATGACATGGCATAAGCGTACCTGTGTGGCAGTCCGACGTTGTCGACGCCAGACATGATCATGGGTGTGTTGACGAACATGTCGACTAGGAACGCGAGTGATGAAGCTGTTATCCTCTCATCCTTGCCTGTTAATTCAAACCACGTTCCCCACTGAACACCGCCACCGCCAACCCTCGCAGTCCGCGTACCATTTTCCTCCCGCAGTTCTGGCTCATCAGTCCATTTTGTATGTTGATGAAATCCGAAAGCGGTGGACATTGGTAACTCCGTTGCGTTGGATGGATGGTGGTGCAAGGGGAGATGGCGAGCGTACTTTGAAGGGGGCGCCATGGCAGCTTTGAGCCCGTCGTGTCCTGGCGTCGCTTCCTCAGGCTCCATTACGCCGAAGATAGCATGTACGATAAACTTAAGCTGATCCTGAGAACGTCGTCGCGTCATTATCAGTATGCAGTGAATCTAATAATGAACGCAGTGGAACTAACCGCCTGTACGAAATCCGCGAGGACGTTCGTGAATCCTTTCCCGGATCTCAGGATGCGGATGTGCACTTCAAATGGCGCAACTGCTGTGGTTCGGAGATAATGTGCGGTGACATGGATAGGGTCGCGGTGAGACGTGGTCGACTGGCGTTCTATGCACGCCTGCAAAGCGAGAGCAAGAATATACCCTGGGAGAATGTCAGCCCACTGGAGTGTGAGATAAAACATGCTAGAGAAGTCTTCTGACCTCCATTGGGGACACTGACGGGAAGTCAATAGTGCGGTGCGTAAGGACGGGCGAGTGGACCTACGCTCCGATGCACCAATCGGGATCCACTTCACCCTTGAAGACTTTGACGTCCCCCGCGTCTCGGAGATACTCTACAGCGATGGCTTGACGAAGGGTGGGCATAGTTTGGTAGGTACCTGTCCCTAAGCTTGGGCATACCTCATTTTATATATGACCGGGTACCGGTAACAAAAGACCGGCCCCTGTCAAGCTTACAACTAGGTTCGAGCCCCTATCTTGATCGATGAGAGAAATTTAAAGTAGATTAGATTAATCTCGGTGGATCTTGTAGAAGGGAGACACATCTATAAGGAGGAATAAATTATCACCGTTCAAGCCTCCACATAACTTGGCAGCCTGGCCTCAATCTTTCAGCTACTCAAGATTCATGTACTTCTGTATCGTAGTAGCAATTATCCACGACTTCCTAGCTGTGTTGGCTCAGTTTCAACCTTGAGTCTGTCAGAGTCTGTTTAATGATTTCGATTCCGCACTGGAGCAATGTATTATTTCCCTTCGGCTTCGGGAACTATCTCTTCTTTGATGATCCACATCATCGACTCTAACTCCAGAATACATACATGCCCTTGTCGCTTGCTTGCGGATTCTTGCGGACAACGCTCGTCGTCCAACCAAATACTTCGGTTTCGTGGACAAACCGTGGACAGGGTCTCACGATCACGGTCTCATCCAAGGCCCGGTTGCCGGTACACATGTATTACGATTATAATTAGGTCCCCCACGCCGACAGAAGACATGACCTCCTTCATCATCGACGCTCATTTGAACCGGCCTCTCGCATGGAACACGGAGTCGTCCTGCGCTTTCTGCAGGATAGTCAACGATGAAATCCCGAACTTCCGCCTGCATGAAACAGACAAGGTGATCGCCATACTGGGTAATAGCCTCATGCTCTAGCAGCCTGGCGTCGATTGATCATAGCTGATTCATTATTCGATGTGACCTTCTTGTACTTTTGTTTGTGTGCTATGCGCTACGCAGATATCATGCCGCTGCGTCGAGGCCATGCGCTGGTTATACCGAAAGTACACTGTTCGCGAATATCGGAGCTCCCGTCTGAGTACGCCGCTGCTGTAGGAGAGGTTGTCTCTAAAGTCGCTAATGCTCTGACGAAAGGTGCGTCCGACGCCCCCAATATATTCATGTGAGGATGCGACAAGGAATAACACACTGTCAAGCTCTAGACAACAGCGGCTTGAATGTCGTTTGTAATCAAGAATACGCCCAAGCGGTGCCACATGTGAGAAACCCCTCTTTGAAGCTGAGAGCACCTCCTAAATTGCCTATTTCTATAGGTACACTATCACATCATACCGGCTCCGATTCTCAACGCGTCCCCTCCTGCGCCATCAACTTCCGGACCCCTCTCCCACAGACGTATGCACCAAGCAGAATTCGAGAAGCGGGACGAGTTGGATGATGAGGACGCAGAGGCATTGGTGAAGGGGATACGGGCACATCTGTAGTCCAGCGCGAGCGGAAGCTGGTGTCTACTACGCGTTGTGACTTCGAAATATACGACAGTGCACCCTACTCAACCGTTGAATACACCGTGAAGGGTGAGCGATGTTACCTCACCTCTCGTGGAGGATATCGTTCTGCTGGTCGAGCATTTGACACGGCGCCCACTTGACGGGATCCCACTTCGTCCATCCCCACCCCTCCTTGATCTGTTCGAATCCAGCCGGATAACTTGGGGTTGCATAGGGGAATGAAGAGAAGTGGTCGCACCTCTGGCTTTTTATGCGGTGCGATCACGATTAGCCACTTTGACTTTGTGCTGAGTTCCCACAGGAGCGCGAAGAGCTCGGATGGGTCTTCGATGAGGTGGAGCGCGAAGGAGCAGAACACCATGTCGATCGGTCGCTTCTCTACGGCGGATGAATGAGGTTCTGCATCAGTGGTTGTGACCGGGGAAGGTGAAGATATTTCATTGGAGGCGGCAGCGATTGGGGGTACCGCTCCTTCAGCTATCTCACGAAATGACAACGAGGAGCACAATCTAGAGGTTCTGAGACGATAAGCTTCAGACGTATACTACAAGCGCCGTCAACCATGAAGCCTTCGACCCCGCAAAGAATGATCTACTGACTGGATCAGCGGCTAGTATCACGGGAGGATGTGCGTCGGCGGGAAGTGACGGCGGGACAATCCCCTTCCGTCGGGGTTGGACTTGGCCAGAGGGCAGCTGAGATCCACTACTGTTTATGTTTGGCGATGTACTTTGCAGTTTTCCGATGTGCCACCACTCCAGTACCGAGATCGTCACTTCCCCACTGTTCAACAGTTAGAGAGTTCAGATAGTTTATCAAGCGCATTATCACCGTACCTGCCTGAACTGATTCAGCCTTCGGGGTTTTATACGCTGGAATCGACGCTCTCACCACAGGCCATATCAAAAACCAGAGGAGACATCAATTTGGCATCTGCGTCTGGTTGGTTTCCCTCATGTTCGTACCATCTGTATTCTGTTAAGCTTCGGTGTACGAAGTTGATTTTGTCGTCCATACTTGTTCATCCAGTGGAAAGTACAAGCCTTGACTCCCGGAAAATGGGGATTCTTGTACGTCGCACCCACTCTGCGATAATACTAGTCAATTTAGGATAGAGTTTCCTCTACTACGCCAATTCGAACTCGCCTCGTCTACACCGTACTCTCCGTAGTTGTCGCGCATAGAGCTCGATATATTACCGGACGACGAGACTCGTTCTCCTCGAAATCGCGACATGTGCATGAGGATTCAAGCTCACTTGTGACCCTGATGGTAAAGTCCAAAGGCTTACCCCTGTCATTAACAGCGTGTTCTCCCAAGGGGCTTGTCAGGGGCCGTAGCCCAGTTATAGTTGTGTGTTCTAGTGGACCCGTCACTTTTCCTTGGTCGTGAGCCAGATAATCGCTTTTAGGGTAGTAAATGGTAGTCCCCTTGAGGTTGTGTAGTTCTCGAGTTGTATTGTACAATTATCACTGCCCTCCAACATTCTCGTAGTGCCCACAATGTTCGACTAGACTACCATTCAAAGGTAGCTTACACATTCACATATCTACCACTCTGTTGATTCTCAATTTATCCTATGCTTGGCAATCCAAATTTCAGGCATCCACTACCTTACTTGCCCAACTGGCTACTCTACAAGCTTCGTTCCATTGCCTCCTCGGCACAAGCTCCACAAGTTTTTGTTTCGCTGTGTGCACGGTTGAGTAAAATTAATTTCGAGTTCATGTTCCACTGAGACCGGACACCGATACCTACGTTGCTTCTGCTGTCCTTTCATCGCATAAGGGGGGATCTTCAAAGAGCGCTTGAAGCCCCTGGTGCGACCTCAGGGGCGCCCGACTATTTGCCATATGTGGCGGCCTCTTCGATCACGCTCGAGTCCAGCCGAACATTGGAGACGTCCTTCACTCCCATCAACGATTCTCAAGCTCACGGCTTTTAGATCCTTTCAAGGATGTCGTATCCCCCAGAGGACAGCGGCTCGCCACCGAACCTCTCATCGACGCCCACGCCCACGAGCCATATGCAAAGAAACGTGAGCTATGGGTCGCAGTGGTCGCCGGCGGACACGCCTCAGCACCACCACCAAGGCACGTCGTATTTCCCTGCCAACACGTTGCCAACCACATCGAGAGCTCCACCTCCGATTCTAGTCCGGAGTTCTTCAGCGCATTCCGCAAGACGGGCCCACAGAAGCACGAGTGTCAGCAGCTCGCAGGCCACTGGTCGCGGGCAGAACGAGGACGACGTGCTGAGTGAGCTGGATGAAGAGGGTTCACAAAGCTCGCCTTCACGTCGCAGACGTGCGCGAGATCAAGAGGCCGACGTCGAGGAAGAGGAAGAAGAAGAAGAGGAAGGCGATTCACATAGCGACTCGGAGAGGGAAGACGACGACCCCATTACTCTAAAGGACCGACAATCCCTTATCAATGTAGAACACCCATTCGGTCTCCCGATTTGGAAGCCGGCTCTTTACAAAAAGTCCCGTTCGGTCACTCGCCACGCTGACGAGGCCCTTCATTCGGTCCCTTCGGCTCAGGCGGAGCGTCATCTACTTCCTGGAAACGTGTTCTGGACGATTGCCTTCGGCTGGTGGCTTGCTGCTGTGTGCCTGGTGCTGTCGGGCTTGCTTTACCTCGTTCCCAATGGTGGAAAGCAGTACTCGTCACTGATATATGGACTTGGCTGGTATTTGTTCTGGCCGTTCGGTAAATACGTAGAGGGGGATTTGGAAGATGAAGACGTCCATGTCGAAGGTGATGAGGAATCTGTCAACGATAGACGATCAAGCAATGCCTCGGACGCGCCGACACTCCGGGCCAATGGAGATGCGCCGTCAGCATTCCACACGCAAACTATGTCATGGAACCCGATAATCACCCCCTCAGATGAACGTACTACTCTTCTGTCAACTACCCCGACATCCTATGGTGTTGCGCCCCAACGCCAGGCGTCTGATTCATCCAATGGCTCCGTCGCGTTTGCTAAAGAACTCCGTGCCAGGAGTGTGCTGGCCACAGCTTGCTTCTGGCTGGCATTCATCTGTATCATCGCCCCCCTCATGCTCATCGTCTGCATCTTCTGCTGGGCTCTCGTGATAACCGTGCCAATGGCGAAGCTGAACTGGGCTCTGATCAAGCATATATTCCACCGACCACATTCTATTAGGTTCTGTGCCGCACCCCAAATGTTCTTATCCCAGACAGTCGCTCCGTCTGCCAGTACCGATGAGGTGACAGCAGCGGAGGCCCCTCCTACAGCCATCAAACACCCGAGACTCTCCGCTGGTCAAGCCGCGCCATCAGGTTCATCCACCGTGCTGCTTTGCACATACCGTGCTGTTGGTTGGAAGTACTACAAGTACACTGTTGGGGGAGTCAACATCCTCTTTGTGAATCTCATTCCCGTCGTATTTTTCGTGATCTTCTGTGGCTTCGTTATCATGCCCATGGTTGAGAGGAGGGAGCACGAAGGGAAACATGTCCCTCCGGTTCTCGCCGCTCTGGGTTCCCAAGCACTCATCTTTGTCATGAGTCTGCTTAGCGTCATTCCTCTATCGTACTTCATCGGTATGGCCGTTGCATCGATCTCCGCGCAGTCATCTATTGGCATGGGTGCCGTCATCAATGCTACCTTCGGTTCCATCATTGAAATCATCCTCTATGGAATTGCTCTAACACAAGGGAAGGGCCATCTTGTTGAAGGTTCCATCGTTGGGAGTTTACTTGCCGGGGTTCTGTTGATGCCGGGGATGAGTATGTGCAGCGGAGCGGTTCGAAAGAAGGAACAGAAGTTCAACGCGAAGAGCGCCGGGGTAACAAGTATGATGTTAATCATGGCCATCATTGGGGCTATGACGCCCACGCTGTTCTACCAGACTTACGGCAACGTGAGTTCCGACTTGCACTCATGCTATAGAACTGTGACTTACCCTGTCCGTTGCAGTTCCAACTCGTTTGCAATGGATGCCCTGAAGGAGGTTCAGACGGACGTCCGTGGATTTGTGACCATTGCTACTATCAGCACCCTGACCCAGTTGATGATCCTTTTTATCAATCCACTGTGAAATCTCTCATGTACTTCTGTGCCGCAATTCTGTTATTTGTGGGTACAAAGTTTGATTTCAACGCAATTGCCCTTACTGACTTCGCATCTAGTCTTACTTGGTCGGCCTCTGGTTCTCACTGCGCACGCACGCTACCCAAATTTGGCAGAATCCACAGCAACTGCTGCAACCCTTGGATCTCCCTATCCACAACCGGTTGTCTATCTACCAGAAACTACTTCCTTCAGACCAAAGGCGACCGGGCTTGCATCACAAAGCAAGTACAGTTACGAATGAACCACCTTCCCGCTCTCAAACGCCCGTCCCTCGCGAGTCTTCCCAGCCTTCTTCATCACGCATACCGGCTACTTCCCCTTCCGTTCCAAGGAGAGTTTCTTACGCACCAATCCCATCCGCACCACACCTCGGCTACACACCCGTCTTGGAGACTGTTGATCAGACAGTGAAAGCTTCCGGAATTGCGCCTGAGAACATGAACGCCGACGATTTCACGAGAGCTGTGGCCGTTGCGACCGTTAGTGCCCTGCGACATCAGCAAACTGCACAGTCCCCGGCTCGGTTGCGTAGTTCCTTGGAAGGCGAAGGTGGTAGCGGCCATGGCGGTCACGATGCGCCGGCTTGGAGTCGTACAACGAGTGCTAGTGTTTTGCTTGCATGCACAGCATTGTATGCAATCATTGCAGGTGAGTTTCATGTTCCCAAATTAGGCGACGGAACTCAGTAGCGTCTGTAGAACTATTGGTGGATGTCGTCGATGTCATCTTGCAAGGTTCGGGCATCGATGAGAAGTTCTTGGGTGTGACGTTGTTTGCCCTCGTGCCGAATACCACTGAATTCATGAATGCTATGTCGTTCGCGCTGAATGGGAATATTGCACTGAGGTAAGGTTCGTTTCTTGGGGATGCCACGACCAACTTAGCTAATCCCATTGTAGTATGGAAATCGGCTCGGCCTACGCTCTGCAAGTCTGTTTGTTGCAGATCCCCGCAATGGTCGCTTTCTCAGCTTGGTATTCGCCTGAACACATGGGAGAGATTGCTTATACCTTCACGTATGCCTTCCCTTTTCCTGTTGGCTGTTTGAAAGCTCAACTGATTATTTTGTGGCAGGCTCATCTTCCCCCGTTGGGATGTTATCGCGCTGATACTGTCAATGTTTTTGATGACGTACACGTACATTGAAGCAAAGAGCAACTACCATCGTGGAAGTATCCTCATACTCAGGTACGTGTTCATGTTTTCCCGCCATCCGTCGTCGGCTAATGTTCCCCCTTTCCTAGCTATCTTGTCCTCGTTGCCGGGTTCTATTTCGCCCCACCCTCACTCGCTGACGCCGAGGGAGGTCCGCTCTCGACCACCGTGTCGTCGATCCCAACGCAAACAATCACAGAATCCATCCGCTTGTTCTTCAAGACCTTGCATTTCGGTGCCTGATTTGACGCATCCATTAGTTACTCACAGATTTGCCTTCGCAGTACTGATAATTACTTACTTTGCACGCTCATACATTTGATACCATTATGAAAGATTGTTGTTTCAACGCCTCGTTTCATTTATTACATGACAATCAATTATATCCACGGACAAAAGTACATACAGTAGCAATCTGACATTTTTCTCCATAATCCCCTAGGCGTAAGTCATGTTGTTGCTTTCTGCGAAATTAACCCTCTCCCCCGGCTATTTACACGGTAGGACAGTTTACAGTTTCGCTGCGCTGGGCGTATCGTTCAACGACTTCCACTATGCAACAGAATTAACGGCAAGGACAGCGGTGAAAGTGGGTTCGTGACGCTCACCCAAGGGGCCCACTCTTTCATGTGATCCACTGTGTCGATGAACACTGCAGGCCTTCTTTCCTTGAATGATTTCGTCCATTCGATAAGATCGTTTCTATTGCCTGTGATCATTTTTTTGAATAGATATGACTCTATAATATGTGCATCCTCTGCACTTGACGGCGGGTGGAGCAGTAAGGCCTTCGTAGCAACAATCGAAGGCATGGATGTGGAAGACGCTAGTTCCTTGGCGAATGACAACGCTGCAGGCAGGACGTCTTCGCGCTTGGGTAGAACGGCAAAGTATAGTCGCTCCAGAAGGGGGTGGGTGGGCAAAAATATTTGCCCAGACAAAAGGAGCGCCGCTGCCGCCGAGTAACCGAGGAAGCGGGGTAATAAGAAAGAGGAGACTCCTGTTGCGTTCAAGGGGTTGAATCTACAAACTGAGGCTCTACAGATGACACGAACCCTCTGGTGACACTGCGCGGCTGGCAAAAGGGAAGGCGGTCTTCGTGCCTGCCCATGCGAAGCGGAAGTCAAATGGTAGCTGTAACGCTGTCGCGCCCGCACCAACTGCGTTACCGTTAACGGCAGCGATGGTGATCTTCCGGCACCGAAGGATTGCTAAAGAAACTCTGCCTCCAGAGTTTCGATAATCTTGCAGACGATCAGAATGCCCCCGTCGCTTCGAAGAGACGTAGAGAGCGTACCGTGATCCGCAACGGCGTTTGGATCGACACCGCCTAGATGCCATTCTTCGGCTAAGTCTGCCTGAATATATATATGTATAATGGACATGCGTCGTAGGTCGCTTTGCAACTTGGGGACTTACTCCGGAGCAATACGCAGGGACAGTATGGTCAGCTGTGAAAACAACAACACGGACTCTGTCGTCCCTATCGGCGTATTCGAAAGCTTGGATAAGCTCTTGGACGAACGGCTCGATAAATGTGTTCCTCCTTGTGTCAATGTCAGTAGCGCGTTGTATCCATTTACTACAAGACAGCGGCTCACGCATTTGCTTTGTTGACAATGACCAAAATGCCATTGTCAAGAGCGACCTCGATGTGAGATAGTTTGAGAGTAATGGTGATGCGATTGGTACTACCTGACTCCTGGCGCAATTGATGGATCAAGTTATTCAGTGTTGGCGTTCTTTTCTAGCACTACGAGTGGACTAGGGCCCGACTCGATAGGAGCTAGCCCTTTGGTATTGAGAGTCAGACAAGAGGCTATAACTAAGGCCATCACAATCCCTGATGCCCTGTGTTGGACGTACGCGTCCATCAACTATGTATGAGAATGTTGTGGAGCTTGGATAATAGATAACTAAATAACTTTTTTTGGCGCCATGGAGATATCCGCTACATCCTGGATCGTGACTCAGGGAGCGCCACTTGGGGAATTTGCTAAAGTGCCCCTACCAAGATATAGAGCTTATCAACAGCCCAAAAAGTGCTAGCAAGGCGCATGTCCGGGACCCTTGAATCCAGGAAGTTTGTGAAGTGAAGCTTCGATGGAATCATCCTTGGTGTTCTGATTTACCAAAAGCGTACTTGGGAGTCAATACTGCGGTGTGGTGGCGGGGAACGCAGCTTTGCGTCACCGCCACAGCGTGGCAAGGAAGCCGGATTAGTGTGCTTATGAGTGGCAGTGACCCCGCAGAAACTCAGCGATGCGGTTAGTTCTGAAGCTTCCCTTAAGGGTGAACAACGGAGGGGGGCTTCCAGGCAAAGTTATCGCTGAATCCTGGTCGGGTAGTGAGCGATTGAGGGGCGGCGTGAAGCAAACTAGGTCCTAAGGAATCTACGGAATCACGTCGATCTCAATCTACCATACATTCAAGAGTTGATACAAGGTACATTGGCTTACTATCCTCTACATACGCTGCGATGCAACAGTTACTGAGCGTAGACATTCACAACTTTGCTTTACTGCTATAGTATTGCTTATGCAGGAAACCCATGATTGCGTCCGCTACACCAAAAGAATCAAACTGAGTGGTCAAGGGAGCGATGCAATGTCATAGAACTTACCGCATTCTCCGGGAGCTTGTTGGGGTACCTATAGTCGTACGACGATGAGTCGAAAAGAGGGTGACTTTATAAAAGATTAGAGAAGAATCTTACAAAGTGACCATCGGTGTTGATGATGACGTTCGATGTGTTCTTTCTGCGGCGCCAGACACGTATCTGAGCTTCAACTGGACCGCCGAAACTAGAGAGGCGAGAGGAGTAACCATCTCTCGTAAAAAATATGATCTTAACGTACGCCGTCGTCTCTGGCTTAGGCATGATCCAGAACATGGGGATTCTTTCGTCGACGACTTTCATCATCTCCCAGACTTCGTAGAATGTAGTTACGTCGGCGAACGTCGCAGCTTCCTCTACCGCCGGCATCTTGAGCAGGACCTGTTGTTTGGCCACCTTCTCACCCCCTTCATCGAGGTCAGAAGAGTCATGGTGATAGGAGGGAACGCAAGGGCGGTTACCTGGGGAAGAGGGAATAGATTGTGCGTAAAGCCCGTAGTCAACATAAGACTGCAATACATCGGGGTGCCAGGACGCAAAAAAAGGGCTCTTAAGCATCAAAGCCTTCGCTTCCTCCCTAAATTAGATCATGAGCTCTGGCGCCGTTGTCCGATCCGCCATAAAGTCCACAGACCTGGAGCCCCATCTGTCGCGCCTGAGAAGAATTCCCAAGGCCGTGTCGGGGACGTATGTATTCTTGGTCAATTCATAGCACAATGGAGAGACTATAGTCGCGTCCACGTTGATGAGAGAAGAGAACAACGCCGGGTTGATCAACGCCGCCAGCGTCCTGCACAAGAAGCCGTTAGGTTTGCAACGCCCGCACGAAAGGGCGGCTAGTTACATAGTCAACCCGCCGAAAGAGTGGCCGATTCCAACTAGTTTGCGATTCTTGAATCCGTACTTCTTGCGGTAGTCCGATTCCGCTGCGCTGACCTGTGGTAGGTGAGTCGGCGGCGTTTTCAACGGGCTCTCCGCCAGGAAGTTGTTGAGGAAGTTGACGATATCGCGGGAATTATCCCTGCAGTCATCTAGCCAACTGTTATTGAGGACTATACAGACGCGAAGATGCAGTGTGGAACTTACAAACAGCGCCTACTTTTCCCTTGTTGAGCAACGCCGAGTCGCCTGTTTGAACTGCCTCGTAAGACCAGACTTCTGCAATGTCGAAGTGCGAGGTGGACTCGAAGATATAACGGATTGTTGCATCCCAAGTCTTTGGGGAAATCACCATTAGCTTTGTTAATATATAAACTGAAAGAATGAAAACTACCTCTTTATTGAACCCATTCCCGTGCACAAAGAGGAGCGTCAATCCGCTTCCGGTTCTGTATGCCCCCTTCTTGATGTAGCGATTCGCGGAAATCCATAGCAACGCCTCGCGTCCTTGGAACCTGTGTTCCTCTGTCCGCGACGCTGTGGTCTCCGCTCGAACCTTGTCTAGATATGTTTGCATTTCTTCAGCGGCTTGCTTCTTCCCCTCCTTCGCTCCACAATAGTCGCCCGTGAAGGGGATCTGGACAAATGGCGTGCTCCTTGGCCATGCAGCGGGGATAATATGGGAAGTAACGATAAACGGCTCGTTGGTCGAATCTCGTTCAGGAGACGGTAAGTCTGGTAGATTGGCGGAGGTCAGCGCCATGGGAGGCGGATTGACTGGGAGAAGTGGACGTGTCGGAAAAATCGGCCTGGCTATAATGGAGGCATGTGGGGCGGGGTAGGAGGTGATGGTGGAAAAATCGACGGGATTGGCTTCAGAATCTAAGGCTACGATACTCGACATGGTGCAGTGACCAACGATTGCAAGCCTATAAATGGTATGTAAGTTTTTGATTGGTCTGCAAAGTGACAGATACCCTGCACCATCATCTTAGCGCGACAACGAGACCAATGTGCAGGGGTTGCAGGATATCCAACACACAGTCAGGAATCAGGGATCGCCGCAAAGCTTCAGAAGGTTCCACTCAGGACTACTAGGGATCGTCGCAAAGCTTTAGAAGGTTCCACTCAGGACTACTAAGGATCGTACATACTTAGTGCGCCGCTGCGATGCCACTTTCTAAGATTACATTTGCTCCCTAGTTGTTATTTCCCAGTCCGCGGCGTTATCTACAAGAGTGGAAGTATAAAGAGCCTGGATATGATTTGCGAAGGAACCCAGCAACTCACAATGATTAACACAAGCGCTTTCTTCGATGCCAGTAACTGGCTTGTTCTTGTCACAGCGTTCTCTTTCTACTTGACGAGCACTCCGCCAAACCGTCCTCTCGCCGAGAGCGGGCAGATCATCAAATCGACATACGAAAAGACCTTCCTGCTACGACTCTTAGCGCACAAGGTTAGTAAATGATAGGCGCATTATTACCGATGCTCACCTAAGCCATCCCAGATGTTCGTTTGTTCCGTCTGCGTGATGCACATCGTGAGCTCCTTTGCTGGAGAAGACCTCGGCATCTGCACAGCACGCCCTTCCGACCGATCGTCTACAGGGATCGTGACGCCCTCTACCATGATGATCACCGCCACCTGTGTCGGCTTGGCCATGAACGCGATACGCTTGTGGTGCTTTGCGACGCTAGGAGACCATTTCGATTTCCAAGTGAACGTCAAGAAGACGCACAGGCTCATCACCAGCGGGCCTTACTCCTTCGTACGACACCCTTCTTACACATCTGGAATCGGGGTCTGGATTGCTGTATCCTTGGTCATGTTCTCAGAGGATCATTGGTTTTCCCAATGTGTCCTGCAGAACATGGCTGGCAGAGTGCTCGGTTGGGTGTGGCTCGTGGAATTGGCCATGTTGATGCACTTCGTCTTCGTTGTGCGACCCAAAGCAGAGGACCAGGGGTTGAAGGGGCACTTCGGCAAGGAATGGGACGAGTGGGCAACTAGAGTCCCTTACCGAATCTTCCCATACATTTACTAGGCGGCCCTCCAACCTCCCCGGCTCGTTAGCGCCACCCCCCCTCCCCCAGCATCGGCCTTGAAAGAGAACAAATGTAAATTGTAGTTGTAGATCGTTGTAAAGGATAATGATCAATAAACTCTGAGCTTCCTGCAGTCGGAAATCACGTCCAGCAGATTGAAGCTGTGGCGTGGTGTTCAATCGCAGAAAGTCTCGCAACGTTGCTAAGCCGCGGTGACCTGTCGTCCTAGCTGTTGAGCAGGTCAAAGGTGTAGCATCGTAATTGATCACGGTCCCGGAGATCAATTTCCAGCCCCATGCCGCAGTGATATATTCGTATTCGCCTCCTTGTAGATGCGTCCCGTCGCTAAGATGGAAGCCGAGCGGATTCTATGAGTTACGGCGAGCGCTCCGTATTTTGGGTCCGCTTCGAATACATCTTCAGAGTAGTCACGTAACCAGAACTGGGTGAATTCGTCAGGTGAAAAGGGCTAACATGGAAGATGAAGGTACTGGCTGACATAGAACATCCGATTTCCATTCAATGCAAAAGCTGCTTCATGGGTAGAGAGAGAGACAATTCGGCCCAAAACACTGTGCTTGTCTCCTAATTTATGGTCATATTATGGACTGACAACCACTCACGAAGATATACCATACATCACCCACGGGTTTCTGTCTGGGATGCGTTCAAAGAGTAGGCAATAGCCTCGAGTTGGTGTCCACCAGCGGGAATTTCGAGGGCAAGCCCATCATTGCCTTTTGGTGTATGCCCGAAACCAATACACTAGTTATTCAGAGCGCGACGGTCCTCATGAGAGTCACAGTTTCTTCCTCGCAAGGAGCCACCTCCGACCCCTTTCTGGCACTGGAATGTAGGAAAATAAGGTCGCATAGGGTGTGCGACGTAGCTACATCGTGGTAAGGAAGGAAGAGGCGACTTGGCCTCACATATACGCGAAGTGTACGATCTAGTGCGATTACCTAATATATATATATACCAGGCGGAATCGGTGATTTCGGACAGAAAGTTCCTTTTTTGAGAGAATGAGAGAAACCTTGAGTGCTTGATACAACGAACCAGTCCAAGGACGCGACGGATAATAGGTCACGTGATTATTGCTTGGTTTTATTTGTACGGGCGTGGCAAGCACAAAGAAACTACACTTTTGGCGCGATTCAGGGATGCACTCAATCGCGCCAACCACCATCGTCGACGACGTCGCCGACAACGCAGAGGAGCAGGTTGACGCGTCAAACAATGCTACTGAGCAAGAAACTCTTGATGCTTCCGAATCTATTCCTTCAACGGCCCCCGAAACTGCTGAAGGCCGACCATCAAAGAAACTTCCAGCTGCTGACGACGTACACCTACCTTTCGCGCGTGTTCAAAGAATAATCAAGGCGGACAAAGTGAGCCTGATGCCTTCTAGCTCCTTGCAGTACTTTTCTGCTCTTACGCTCGAAACAATCTAGAAAATAGGCATAGTCGCGAAAGACGCGACACAACTTATAGCGTTCGCTACGGAGGAATTCATTAAACGGATTACCCAGACAGCTCGCCGAAAGGCAACAGGCTCGACGATCATGTATCACGACCTGAGTGCGTGGTGACATAGCTATGACTGGAACGTCATGCGCTTATGAACAACTTGCAGCATCGGCAGCTCGGGAGGACGAGTTCCGCTTCCTCGAAGGTACGCGTGGGTCTTCTGCACCTCGATCCCCCTTCGTTGACAAATTGCAAAGAAATATTTGAATGGTTACCCCTGGTGCTAGAGCAGGAGAGAGAACTTCAGCGGCAGAAGATGCAAAAGAAGCCCAAACCGAAGAAGAAAACAGGCGATGAGCCACCAGAGCCCAACGAAGACTCGGTGCCAGCACCCCCGGTGATTCATAATTCAGACGGTACCATGACGTACGCAGAGGACGGCCCAGGAGATTCTGAAGAAGAAATGACATGATCATAAAGCGGTATCTGTGCTATTGTTTCTGATTTTTGTCTGGATATAATTAAGACCTAGTGACCAAAAACATATAAACAACCTCTTCAACATGTTCAGACTGAGAAGACGACTATAGCGGTGATCTGCGACGTATAGACCTAGAAAGATGGACAGAGCCCATGTCCCGCTACAATGAGGTTAGCCCTCGCAAAGAGGTAGACACCACGTTGAGCAACATACCGAACGTTAAAGCGCGGGCTTGTTGTGTCATATTCCCTAGTGCTCGCTTGGTACTTGCTAAATGATTAGCGGCTGAAGTGTTCACGTCAAGTATCAGTGCCTGTCCTCGATCGCACCTGTCGAAGTTCGTCATATATCTTATTCATCGGACTGGACTTTCACTGGCATCGTAAACACTCAAGCAGCTGAGAAAATGCCTCGAAACGACGGAGGTTTATCTTCTCTACTTCCTTGGGCTGGCCACAGCGGGGAGTGCTAAATCTTCTGCCCGGATTGGACCATTCGTGCCACTGGCGTAGATGGATCCGCACGAAGGGCTGTCAGACGTCAAGTTAGACAAGTTCGACATATACTTTGATTCCGCGCCACACCCAAGTCAGCGTAAGTCCTCCGAAATTGTGCGAGTACCTCCTTTACATTCGACACGCTGACGGTGCTCTCCAGTGACCATGGCGTTCTATAAGTGACTGGAGACATCCGTGACGGTGACCACTCTATGTATATAACCCACTCAAGGACCAATGATACTATGCAAGCAAACTCCCATCATGTTCGTACATTCAATGCATACCTGATCTATCGCTAACTCTGTAGCAGACGCTTGGATCGACAACTATGGTTTCTAGATTACCGAACAACAAGATGTGGCCAACAGGGATACCAAGCTTGCGGATGCCGCTGGCAAGTTGAAGTTCTATAGGCTTGTAGAGGTCAACCAATACGTTGCGAAAGGCCACAAGCTCTTTCGTTCCTCAGCGCCCGCCTACGAAAGCGACGATAAAGATTAGGAGATGACCGAAGAGAGGGCTCAATTCTTGAAGCAACCCGGCATCGATTGTCTCATCAGCTTCAACTACGTACAATATAGCGCAGCTCAGCAGGGCATTTTGAAGGCGGTCGGAATCACCTACTTGTGGTTGCAAGTTCTCGATTTCGCAGCTGCCAGCGAGAAGCAGGTTGACGATGCCTACCGAGCGTATATGAAGCACAAGGGTACACTCGTGCACTGCCAATTTCGTCTGAATAATGGAGGTCTTGCGTCGCGAACTTGGTGAGCCCACTAGGCCACTTGCGTGAGCGTCAATGGAAGTGAATATACATCGAGCCAGTGAGTGATACTACGGGGGTCGTTGAAGTAGAATATGATAATTATGATTCAGAAAGTAAGGTCTGCCGATAAAACAAATCTACAAGTCCAAAGACCGAAATCGTCGAAATGAGACGGTAATCAAAGCACAGCACCCTATAACATCTCCCGGTGAATACCATAATGCAAGGTCACAAAGAGTCAACGTACCCCATTGACCCGTAAGTTCTGCCCATTTATCCATTGAGCAGCAGGGCTAGCGACGAATGCGACCATCGGTGCGATATCTACGGAACCAGTCATTATAGCTATTGAAGGGAGCAATCTGTTGCACGTACCTTCGGGGAGGCCAACTCTGTTATTTGGATTCTGGGCGGCAATTTTCTTGATGACTTCTTCCGGCTTGCCTGCTCGGAAGAGCGGGGTGTCGACAGGGCCAGGGGATACCGTGTTGACCGTTAACCCTCGTGATCCAAGATCTTTGGCTAGGACTCGGGCGACTTGCTCAATGGCCCCCTTTGACGCGACATACGTCAAAGCGTTCGGAAGAACAGGTGTCAGGCCAGTCAAACTCGACGAGAAGAAGATTATGCGTCCTCCAGCTATTCAGATTTCATCAGTACCCTCTCCAGGTGGAAAGAAAGCGATTCAACTTACGCGTCGGCATCAAGGGGACGGCTGCTTTGGCCAAGAACACTGGGACCTTGACGTTGATTTCAAAATGGCTGTCGAAGAAGTCCTCATCTACTTCGGCTAGCGGCTTGCTCCCCATGATTCCTGCGTTCAGCACCAAGATATCCACCTGTCCCCATGTTTTCGTCGCTTCAGCCAAGAGCTTCTGTCCACCTTCGAGCTTCGATGCATCGGCCTGGACGGCGATGGCATCACATCCCTTGGACTCTTTAGTGTTGAACGCTTTGATTTCGTTCACGACGGACTGGGCTGCGGATGAATCATTGACGTAGTTGACAACGACTTTCGCGCCTTGCGACCCAAGAGCTTTGGCGATTGCTGCACCTATTGATCGAGAAGACCCGGTGACAACGGCGACTATAAACACATACATGGTCGTGAGTTCAGGATCCCCAGAAATTAGCGTCATACTGACCTTTACCCTCCAATGAAGTAGAAAGCAACTGTGGGGAAGTAGACACTACCATTTCTGCCGCTGGCACTACCTCTGGCAATTTCGGAGCGTCCTCAGGGGCCGAAGTGGGTTCAGCTGGCGACATGCTGGCCTTAGGCTCGACCTTAGGCTCAACTGATCCATTGCTCGTGGAAGGATCCGTCGAATGGCATTGTCTACCTCCAAGATGGAGCTTCTTGCGTAGAGAGGATGCCAAGGATTTCAAGCCCGCCATTTAGTATTCGCTGAGAGGGGATCCCAGGCGGGGAGCCGGTCGAATAGGAAGCAGTCGTCGTGAAGTTTGTGGAGGTAAGGGCGATTATAGGCAAACATCCATAGTGGACTTGAAGATATACTACCGTAACTACGTGGGTCACACGGCGCAGTCTCCCTCATCCGCGCTGCTGCCGCATTGCTTCTTCTCGTCCTTACGCATCTGCATCTAGGTTAACGTTGAGGCCACATCGAAGTCCGGAACGATGATGACGATATCATATACGATCAATGGGCCGGAAGCTGCGCGCCCATCATGGCGCTAGGGCTTCATCCAATGGTCTTGATGCATGATGCATATGGTCCTAGGGTTTGGTGTTCCCAGCTTCAGCCGAGATTTAATTCCGGAATGGAACGTGTCGTTCTTCGATACGTCTTCCTCACCAACCCGTCCGTGGAATGTGTTGGGGTGATTGCGGCGTACAGATATTCGGCAAGGAAGGCCCCTGGATTCATTAGTAAACAAGGAGATAACCAGACTGCGCCAACTCTCTTACTTTTTCTTCATCTCTTTACTGATACTACTACAAAGTAGTAGCTACCTCAGCAATTCGGTAGAGAACACTCTACCTAATGCACATTGCATTCTGCAGGTATGGATTGGAGGATAGATCATAATTTAAACTGTCTACGCAAAACGGGCATGAAAAAGCGTTTGAAAATCATACGCAGCGATTACGCGAAATTAAGGACAAATAAAGAGCTAGAGCATAGAACGAACCGCGCACAGCGACGGGAGTGTACGAGATAGCAGTACATCGAGGAAAGAGTCGAACGGGATTCGATGATGAATCTGATGAGGGCACCGACTCGCAACCCACCACTTCCTAATCCATCCCTCCGTTTTTGCACTGCATGGTTCGAGTCGGTGCCCATCGACGCTCACCCAATATAGCAACAAACAAGCAACGTGTAAATGAATAAACCAAAGGGGGGTCATGCAATAGGCTGAAAGAATAAACAACGAAAAGGAAAAGAAAAACAATGCCGAGCAAAAAATGTAGGGATATCATGTCGGTATCGTCGAAAAAACGAAGAGCGTTCACAAGACCCAGAAGGAGACGATGAGTACAGTTCAGTGGTTGATTCCAGGAGGTGTGGTGAAGGGTTTAGATGGTCCATGTATGGGTGGAGATAGGGTGGGTGGATGGATAGGTTGGGGGTTTACCAGTTCATCGTGTTCTCTCTTAGGATCGGTGCGGAGATAGCAGCGGGCATTACCTGCCGCCTCTGCGTCATCTGCGAGGGGCCAGCAACCGCGGCACCACCGTATCCGTATCCTTGACCTGCCGCCGCCGACATCCCACCATCATCGATCCTCTGATCCTGGTATCCCCGTAGCGAATCCTCTGCGAAGTAGAAGCTCCTCCTCCGTGCGCCGCCAACGCTGTCCTGGTCAAAGTCCCTCCCATCTGGACGGTAGCCGGCCATGTCTTCTGCAGGTACATCACTGAGTCTGCGGTGCTTGAGCTCGTTTCTACGCTTGATTGAACGGTAGACGAGGTAAGCCAAGACGATAAGTGCGATGGCACCGAGTGTGCTGACTACACCAATGATCGCGTCCTGCCGTGCTTTATCGCTGGACGACGCGCTCGAAGACGAAGCATTGCCAGGGCCTCCGAGTCCTCCACCAGTGCCAGGGTCTGTTTGAGAAACAGAGTTGATGGCAAACCCAGAGTCGACGCGACGGGCAAGGTCCTTGGCAACTGGATCTGCGATACCAGTGTAGAACTTGGATTGTGGCGCCTTGATCTGGGCGGCGAGGTTATCGACTTCGTCGCGAGGGATGTAACCCAACCACATTGTCCGCAATTTCGAGGCATCTCGAGGTCCTTTGTAATCAGACGAAGCGTACACTTGCAGAACCCACGTCTTAACTTGATCGGCTATAAAGAGACGGATTGTCAACACCCAAACCACACGCTACGCTTGACAATTAAACTCACGTGGCAATACAAGGGCAGTTTGCAGGATAACCGGGAAATATCCGAAGATCTGACTTGGGGATAATGGATTGGTCGCAACAAACTCCCAGTTCAGTTCGGGGGTGAAGAGGATGCTGATCAAAGAGTAGTCGCCCAAATCCTCCGTCGTTGGGTCTGTGCCGTTTCTTGGATAAATCCTAGCTGGCATACCAGTAGGTAGCGGCGCAGCGGTAGGAGCAACATCAGCCTGAGCGGACTGTTGTACAGGCGTAACTGTCGTCGTTGCCTGGTCCGGGTCTGTGAGTGTGGGGAGCTCAGTGCTAGTGGACAGGGAGGCGAACACCAAAGCCGTCTGGGTAAGGATACCCGAAAGCTCCGAGTCGATCGAGATCGAGGTCACGACGTCAGAGACAGTCTGATCAGGAAGTGAGGTGGGCAAAGCACCAGTAGTAGCATTACCAGAAGGGAAGCTGATAATGACGCTGGTAGCAGTGGCACCGCCATCGCTGACGGTCGTTGGTGGGGCGCTGGTGTCGGGGACGGGGGGAACACTAGTTGGTGGGACACTTGTTTGAGGAGGGAAGACAGTGGTTGGCGGAAGGCTGGTGTCGGGGATCGGCGGTTCACTGGTTGGGGGCACGCTAGTTTCAGGGCCTTGTGGTTCGCTGGTTGGCGGGACACTCGTCGTAATAGGGGGAAAACTGGTGATCGGGGGAGAGCTCTCGCCGCCGCCGATTGCACTACTGACCTCAGAAATGATACTCGTAAGGATACTAGTCAATATGCCACCGGGTTGTGAGCTCGGAGATGACGAAATAGGGTCTTCCACAGCGGAGCTTGTGATCGTAGGAGGATCAGTGATCAGCGGTACTGAAGACGAACGAGAAGAAGAAGGCGGTGGAGGGTCGAGAATAGAGCTGATGCCACCCCCAATGACTGAGGTGAGAGTATCAATAATGCCACCGCTGCGAGACGACGTAGGTTCAGGTTCTGGCGCGGACGTGATTACTGCGGACGAGGATGCTGATGGCGTATCCGGGTCTTCAACTGCACTCGAAGGTGCTGAAGATGCTGAGGAACTCGGGGGCGCAGGTAGAAGAATCGAAGTCACGTCTCCTATGACTGACGTGACCCCTCCAAGTGCTGATGTGATCGGGTCGAGAATGCCACCGCCTCGAGTAGTCGTTGGCGTGGCGGATGAGGTCGATTCAGCCTCAGAGACTGCAGTTGTACTCGATTCGCTGGCGGACGTCGGTGGCGTAGATGGAGTGGATTCGACCTCGGACGAGCTTGAAGGCTGTACGGACGAAGATGTTGACACGGGGGGCGGTGGCAATAATATGGACGTTACATCGCCGATTACTGATGTGATGCCACCGAGTCCCGAGGTAATTGGATCTAGAATCCCACCTCCTCGTGTAGTTGATGGCTCTATCGATGATGAAGTCGAAATGGAGCTGCTCGAAGTCAAGGAAGCGCTAGACAGCGACGAAGACGGCTCTTGGCTGCTGGTCGATGAAGAAACAGAACTTGAAGATACAGAAGATATAGAAGGGGATACACTAGGGGTAGAAAGTGAGGCCGATGATGAGACTACGGAACTAGAGGAAACAGACGAAATGGAAACAGACGATGATGGGGTAGATGATGATGTGAGTGATGTCGTTGGCTCGACTGATGTCGGCGGTAGAATGGCGGTCACGTCTGGCAATGATGAAGGGGAGCTTATTCTCGGTGGAGAAGGCTCATCGTCGTCCTCGTCGTTACCCAGAATAGACGAGACTACCTTGGCTACGGACCCACAAATTCAGTCCCCTTCGTTCCTCTTCATCGAAAGAAAGAAAGACACTCACGCAAGTTCAAGTCAAGATTGATTGCCTTCTTCGTCAGGGATCGTCGCGCAAACGACCTTTCCAGCGATGAATGTGCGGCGTCCACTGTACTCGGACAGGCAGCCAAAGCAACGAGTACGGACAGAAGCTGAACAACAGACAACTGCATATTTGATGATTATATTTTCTTCTGGTCGTCGAAACGGTCGTTTCAGAGACGAAAATTCAGCGAAAGGGGGCGAGCACGGAGTGCGCTGCCAATCCTTGAGAAAAGTGGGGCGAAAGAGCGTGGTTGTACTTGGCGGAACGAGCAGAACCAGTTGCTATGAGACTGAAATGCGGCTGATCTTTGCAGACCAGAGATTTCAGTGCAAGAACAGACTGGTACGAGGAGGCGCACAAAGTACAGCTGGACAGAAAGTCGAAGGAAAGAAGAGAGTGTGGGCGAGAGAAATAAAAGGCGGACACTTGGGATTCTATTTCCAGGGTCAATCTTCGCTTGAAATGTTCCCACGGTCAATGGCCAGGTCAAACACGTCGGGCGTCGTCTTGTGTTTCACCTCAAGCGCCCCCCGACGAGTACAATGCGTCCGACAAGTACCGCAAAGGCTCGATAGCCTTGTAATACGTGTAGTAGGTAGACTTACGCTCAACGTACAGTTCCTCTAGAGTACAAGCGCAGTAACTATGGGAAAACGAGCCCCATCGGCCACCCTCACGTGCATCAGTAGGTCTTCTTCCCCATCTGAATTGTGGAACGACACACCCGAGATCAGTGAAACAATCACACCATGCAAGCGCCGTTTGATCTCACCGTGCTCAGGTACGATTGACCGCACGATTCAACCTCAAGGGCATTTTGGAAGGTGTTGCATAACTACAAGATGGATTTGCTTGGAGGGACATTTGCATGAAGACATAGTGGCTATATAATGGAACCGACAGCATGGGAGACGTGGAAGAACAGCCCCGCCGCATCTTTTGCACAGACTTCCATCAACATAAAAATGGGTGCATATGTATGTGTCAAGCGATTAGATGAACCCAATCTGCATCAATCACAATATATCAGGTGAGTCCTCGAGGGAGTTCGTGATAAGTTGCGTCAGAAAACGTACCTTGTTAGCGACATCCAGAGCATCGTAGTCAGATGTCAGTCGTACGTAGGCCTTCTTCTTGCCATCGGGTCTGCGAAAATGGCAACCGGAGTCAGATACAATGAATCAAAGAACGACGACCGGACATGCGCATCATCGGAAGTTCCGTGATGTGCACACGGATATGCACAAATAGTACCCGGAAACTCACCGGATGAGGGTGTTCACTTTCGCGGCCTGGACATCATACAGCTTCTTGACAGCGTCTTTGATCTGTCTCTTGTTCGCCTTGATATCAGTGATGAAGACCAAAGTGTTATGTTCCTCAATCTTCTTCATTGCCGATTCTGTGTTCAAAGGCCTGCAATACGGCAATCAGCATACTGATCATAGAATCGCAAGGTGCAAATATAAAACACCGCCAGCAAGGCTTAGTTTAGAATAACGCCTTCCGAACAAAACCGACGTAGTCCTAATAGAGAAGCGAGGCACTTACGATACAATAGTTCTGAATTGGTCCATTCTTGGGGCGTGAGGAATCGATTTGCGGGGGTACTTGGGGTCCCTGGCCAATCGCAGAGTCTTCGGTCGGTGGAAAGAGACAGACGTCCGGGTCTTGCGCGACGAGGTGGAGTGGGCACCCTGGAGGGCGGCCTTCTTCGCGGCCTTAGCCTTGTTGTCTTTTGCTGTAGATGTTTTCGATAAGGCGAGAAAGTCGGGGAGTACGGAGCAGACCCATAGGTGAGGTTCCGAGACATTGTGATTCGAGAATGAAACGTATGGCGATACACCGGTCAGTGATACAGTTCTACCAATTGCATGAATGTGAGAGGACGCACATTGGGCAGCCTTGCCCTTGGCAGTTTTTGTTGTGGCCATTAATGAATCGAATCCGGGGGGTCTGAGTAGTGGAGAAACCGGTCAGGAAAGGAATTCCGATAGTCTCGCGACTCAAAACCAAAATTTGAAGCAACATATCGTCCCCTCTGGCTCCGCAAAGTCTAGGAAGAGCATTCTAGCATGTGAGCTCCAGTACTTTCCCCCAACGTGCGTATGCCCAATCCACCACAAGCGCACCCCATACATCCACAATTTCCACATCACAAGTGCATCCAACTCAACAGGGATCAATCCATCTCATCCGGTTGTGATTTGGACCTTTCAGCTGCTTGAATGGGTTTTGTGGGCCGCAAGGGGACGATATGCTTCATAGACTCGGCGTAGAGATACTCACCTTGACGTCGAGGGGGGCGATGAGGAGCGTTGGTGTGTTTGTGTAGGCTGCCTGAGAATTTGCGTTAGACGCCGAATCACCTAATTCGGGCCATGCGTCCCTGACCCCATCTAACTTACTTACCAAAATAGGAAAGCGCGGCTATCTTACCCAGCTGTGAGCCTGGACGTTTCGAACAAGCCCAATTTCACCGATGTCAGTCAGCTCGATGGACACTAAAATACTACTTATTTTAGCAGGCCAGGTTATTATGAACTCCATAATGCGGACTGCCTTACTACTGGTTAGATCACCGTTGCAAAGGCTTTCAGAGCGTCACAGGCTCATTTGTAGTAAATATACTCATGTGTTATTTCATTTACTTCTAGTCCATTAATTTACTGCGGCATCAAAACGTTCTATCCACAACGACCTACGAGATCACTTAGACAGGAAGCGCATGATACCATTAGCTGTGGGCCAAACATCAGTTACTAGAGAGGAAATGAGTCCAAAGGACTTACCACACTCTTGAGATCCTTCATGGGGTATCTAGGAAGCATCGTCGTCTAATAAATCGAGGCAGCCTGAAAATGAAGCTTACAAGATGCCCAGCTTTGTGTATGATTGTGTTTATACAACGACGCCAGACACGCTTTTGGGCTTCAAAGGGGCCCCCGAACCTATAAACTCGTGAAGGGGTGATTTCATTTTGGAGCACGGAAATGCATCATACGTATTCGTCTCTGGTTGAGGCATGATCCAGAACATCGGAATCTTTGGGTCAAGATCCTTCATTCTCACACTTCGTACCCTCAGAAAAGCCGATCGCCTCCTGCACTGGCGGCATCTTCAACAATACCTCCTGCCCAGATTTGCGAGTGTAGAGCCCATGGTCAACGTATGACTGCAATACGTCCGGGTGCCAATTTGCAAAGAACGGGTTCTTGAGCAGCCATGCCTTTGCTTCGTCCCTATTATCAATGACACCACTGTTTAATCGGTAAAGATGTTCTCGTACCTCCAATCCCATCGATAGCGTCTGGAAGGATCCCTAGGTCATTCTTCGGGATGAAGGGGTCTTGCGCTTCATAGTACAAGGGCGTCGGGATGACAGGATCTACAACAATGAGTGAGGAGAATGTCGACTGGTTCGTCAATGCCGCCAATGTTCTTCAGAACAGCAAGAGTTAGTCGCCTACGCAAGAGGGCGAAGTGGTGACCTACAGCGTACATCCTCCAAACGAGTGCCCAATCCCAGCCAACGTCCCATGCTTAAACCCGTCCTTCCTACGCGACTCCGATTCTGCGGCTGTGACTTGGCGCAGGCAAGTTGGTGGGATTCGAAGAAACGGTGCTTAGCATAAAGTGCGTTAAGAATTTGAGGATATCACGAGAGTTATCTGCCCAGTGATCTATGCAATCCTCTGTTCAGATATACCACAGATCTACATGGATTACGAGGCCTACACATAGCACCCCGGGCGTCTGCATTCCACAACGCCGAGTCACCTGTTTGAGCTGCTTCGAATGACCATACTTCCGCAATGTTATGCGAAGATGTGGCGTAGAGTTGATTCCTATGTCTATGCCAACATCCACCGTAAATAACGAGAGGGTAGGGAAACAAGAAGAACGATTCACCTCTTTATTAAACACGTTCCCATGGGCCAAGAAGAGTATCAATGCACTCCCGCCATTGGACATAAGTGTTGACGACATTTCACAGTAACTTCTTATGCCCTTGGTATCTTCGCTTCCCTGGTATCGTCGCCGAGGCCTCAGACCGGACCTTAGAGAGAAACGCTTGTAATTCGACTGCTGTATTCTTCCTTTCTGCTGTGTTGGTTACGCATGTTAGGGAGCGGTATATGTGGAGTGATCCTTAGCCAGGCAGCAGGAACAATATGGGTAGAGACGTCGAATGGCAGTGCCAGATGTTTAGTCATGAGTAGCGCGCCGAATCTGCTACTGAGCTATCGGCAAGAGCCTCCAGGAGTTAAAGAACAAGACTGCCAAATGGTTGTCCCTTCACTGGACAATGAACCACATCTATTTCGCCCATCAGGACTGGGAACACCTATGGATTTGCGTAGCCATGGACACTAATTGAGTTCAGCCAAAGACAGTATTCGGCGCTTGCACTCAGCTTCGCGGCCGTTCTTTCCTCGTTCAGGCGTCCCGAGGCAGAGGTCGTCCACACCATCACAAACACAATCATCATCGGTACCGTCATCTCCTTGGCATGGGGTCCTTTCGCTTCTAGGCATTCACAGCACTCGGTCGATTCTTTGACTTCCAAGTCAGAATCCAGTCAGACCACAAGCTCATCACTGAGGGGCCATACTTATACGCCCGCCACCCGAGCTACACTGGCTTTTACTTGATGTATATCGGGGTCGTGACAGAGGCATTCTCTCCGGGGGATCTAGAAGCGATTGGACCTGGGTGACGCAGTTCTCAGGCGCGAGTTCGGGAAGGATTGGGACGACTGGAAACGCCGAGTGCCATCCCGCTTGATACCAGGTATTTACTAGACACATCCAAGAGACGTGAACCAGCGCTGCGTTGTCTTTCCCCTCTTGGAAAGGGCACAGTATAGCTTATAAGGCTCGTTCGTGCGATGAGAGGATGTGACCAAACTTGTGATGTCGTTGAACGGTAGTGAGCGCAACGTGAGTGGAGTGGAAAAGGCCGGATCTTTTTACTGCTTTCGCCCATCCGAGCATATCTCCTAACTGTCGGTAATCTCATTTACCAATTTATATACAAAATTACTTTCACTGACAAAGGTAAGCGTGGGGTGGATGCTGGAACAGAGACTGACCGAGACGTATTACCATCGACGACATCAACCTTTCGTAGACGAACGCGTCCCCCAAGCACGATGAGATTGTGGTCGTTCCAGAATAGACTCCATCTCTTGCGCTTGCTTGCTATCACTGCCAAGCTCTCGCGAATACCATGTCTTCGCCCTAAGCGCCCATGCCTTCATTGCGTCGATGCTTCAAACTAGCGTCAGTACCTTCCAACAGCACCGACGTTGCTACGGTCATCAACTCACTCAGAATGAGCCGCCGCAACCCAAGCGGCGTCAGCTGCCAACCTCCCTCGCTCACTCCAATATCCCTCCTCCTCTCCAAGCGCCCAGATCTCGTTCGTTAGCTTGATTGCTTCATCTTTGCCAATGGAGCCTTGAGCCCATGTCGACAGTCGCTGATACTTATCAACCATCGCGTTTAGGCGTCGATCGGATGCCCTAGATTGTTGAGATGGAAGAGAGCACACAGCACAGGTACACGAAAAGCCATATTGCGTTGAGAGATATTCTCTATCGTTTGCAATGTCCCATTTACTTTAAATCTAGTTTCTAGTCTCGAGTGTAAGGCAACATACCTTCGGTGACGCCGGGGTCGCTTTGTATCCGTATACGTCGTCAGCAGTTCCTCGCCCTTACGGATTTCCTTCAATGCATGTACAACCAATACTCCTTCAGACTCTCTCCAAGAGTAAACAGCATTGAAAGCGCTTGAACAGCCGTGGTTCAACCTAGCCATCTGCGGAAATATACCAACATTATCGCCGGCGCTGACTGCGTTGGTCTGAAATATTGCGAGTGCGACCTCTTCGGGATGGTCTTCGGGGCTCAAGTGAGGGGGAAAGTGCACATATGAGAGGTTGAGGAACGCATCGCGTTCAGAGGGGGTCACGCGGGCGAGAGATGTCCAGATCAAGCTCGCCGGCGATGAAGAGACTAATGTAAAACATTGCGTTAGGACGCAATGTGTTGAATATGTAGTAAGAGGCCTACTTTGAGAGGGGACTGTAAAGAGAGGCTTCTCGCGGATGAGTAGCTGGCCTGGCTATCTTGCGTATGTCAGACATCACTCGCAATCGTTGTACGTGCAAGGAACGTACTTCGATGTCCCTCAAAGCGACTAAACCTAAGGAACTACTGTTCAGCTTCCGATCCACGCATGAGATGTCGCCCACATAACTCACCCATGCCCTTTCCCGGAAGCTGCGTAACTTCGAGAAAGCCTCCATCCTCTACTGAGTGCTCCGACCATAACTTTCGCGCCCAGTCATATCTGAATATGTAGAAGCATATTATACCAACCGCGCCAGCGAGGATGGAAACGAATAGAACATGCGAGCGCGCCTGGCCCGTTGTAAGAACCACTATATGTCACAAGGCTTTCAGAAGATCATACCGGGCCTCGTCTTGACGTATTCGTGTTCCCTCGCTTTCTGGATTTCGCCATGTAGGCTGGAAGCAAGTAAAGATAAAGCACCCTCTCCGATCGGACTCGGACTCAAAAGTCATTGTAGGGTTATGGTTTATGTCATGTGGTTAGGGTTACACGCTGCAACAAGTTTCCACGTCACAGAGTCGAAGAGTTTCGTCCACGTCGCGTTTCTCTGTCTCAATCCACTATGTCGCTTCTCCGGTAAGATCGTTGCACGCTGTACTTGCTAGGATTACAGCTGAGATCACCATTTCTCCCGCAGACTCGCGCTATGCGTTTGCGGAGTGTACTCTATGTTCCTGGTGAGTAGCCATGAAGTTTCGCGCCGAGGATCCCTGCTGAACGGTGGAACAATTCCATAGTTATGGGCGATAGCACAGGAAAGATGTAGCTACCTACTCTTGTCTTCTTTGCACCGAGGGCTTGCTAATCATTGACACTACAGTGTCGGTACCGTTTCAGTCGATAGATGGCAAGACATCCGATAAATTCAAGTCCCCCCTGTTCATGGGCACATGTCAGAGTGCCCTCAGTTGTATATCAGCTCTGGTATACATAATACTACGTCGCAAGTCTACTGCGACCTTCTCCCAAACCCTCGGTCTGCACCTGACGTCCGAAACCCCGCACCAGACCGAACACAACGAAAAACACGCGCAGAACGGGAACGCGATCAGCCACGCGAACGGAAACGGAATTGCTCATATCGCACAAAACGGTTCGAGCCACAAACCCAAAGTCGATACCCGTTTCTCCACGTCAGCGCTACTCCTCCGATACCTCCAATGCTCCGTCTTCATAACGTCCGCTGCACCTTTCGGCTTCGCTGCCCTTGGGTATATCTCGTATCCCGCCATGGTGCTGGGAAAATCGTGCAAGCTCGTTCCTGTCATGATCATGAACGTCCTCCTCTACCGCAGAAAATTTGCACCCTATAAGTACCTTGTAGTACTCATGGTCACCCTCGGCATAACCATCTTCATGGGCTTTGGCAACGACTCAAAGAAGGGAAAGCACTCCTCTAACACCGCCGCCGCCGCGCCTTACGCTAACTTGATAGGGATTACCTATCTATTAATCAACTTGGCGCTCGACGGCGCCACCAACTCGACTCAGGACGAGATATTTGCGAGACACAAGGTCACGGGGCAGCAAATGATGTTCTGGATCAACCTTTTCTGTACAGTTTTGACGTCGATCCTCTCTGTCCTTCCGCTCCCATACATCCCCATTATCCACCCGTCCACCGACGGTCAGACGGAGTTGATGGGCGCGGTGACATTCATCCGCAACCACCCGTCTATAATAACACCCTTGGCACAGTTTGCCTTGACAGGCGCGTTGGGTCAACTATTCATTTTCGAGACGCTGCAACATTTCGGCTCGCTGACGCTTGTGTGAGTACCCACCCAAACCCCACTCGTATCTCCGAGCTGACTCCCTCTGTAGCACAATAACGCTAACTCGCAAACTGTTTACGATGCTGCTGTCTGTCATTGTGTACAACCACAAGCTGACTCCGGGTCAATGGCTGGGAGCTGCCGTGGTCTTTGCGGGTATATCCGTCGAAGCGTTGGTGAAACGAAAGGGTATACTTTGCTTGGTCTACTGTCCGCTACCGCTAACTGACCAATGTCCGCTCGTAGATGTGCACGCAAAACGTGTCATTCAGGAAAAGGAAAAACCTAAAATTAAATCAATATAGGATAATGCAAACATATCATAGAGTAGACAGCAATATAATCAGGAAAAATCATGTCTGCATAGCATCTGGGTCATCCCCGTCCATATCAACTAGCGGTCGTTTGCGGTCCTCCGCTCTGGATACAAGGCTGAGAAAATGGTTATACGTGGTATAGAAAGGGAGCATACCGATCGTCGTCATCGTCGTCCCTCTTCCGTCTAGAAACATTATTTGAATTCTGATATGGCGATTCTTCCAAAGCCAAACTGGCTTTATATATCGCCTCGTATTCCTGCCGTCGACTAAGCAAACAAGATCGCAAGAACACAAAAGCAACTGACCTTGATCTGTGTCAGAAATCCGCCGTTCGGTGAGATGCAGTAACGTCGGTTTTGTACGGTATGCAGAGCGTCTTCCCAGCTCATGTTGTAATATTGCATGACGAACATGACCACAAATGCTGGAGACAAACTTATGCCGCCTGGGGGGTGGCGGTTGGTGAATCAGGGGCGTGCAGGACGCGTAACGAGCCTCACCGTTACAGTGCACGAGGACGCGCCCATTGCGACTGATTGCGTCGTCGATGAATTTCTTCGCACTACGTATCAATGAGCTACAGAAGAGTTCCTGATTGTGTGAAACTAGAGGTGCTTACGCAGGAAACAGACGGATGAGATTCTGCTCTTCGTTGTCCTCCACGTCAAGAGTCATATACGTGAACTGCTGCGGAAAGCGTGGTCGGACTGAGAATGCCTCTTTCGCATCTCGTATACATACTCTAACGATTCTCTAAAGTGAGTACCCAAGGCATGCGGGAACGTCTGGGTTTCGGCGCGCAACAGAGGAACATACATGTGGGTGATTCCGAGCGACTGAAGCGTTTCGAGCGACTTGGAGGCGACAAACGGCCCAAGAAGAAGCCCAGGGAGGATTTCTTGACATTCCCGCCGCATTTCGTATCTGGGGCAGGCGGAATATGGATTCAGTGCTGTGACTCGAGTAATGTATCGCTCACCGCCACTCGACGTCGCCTGGGCCGGCTACAACGTTGCGCAATTGCTCATCATTCAATTTGACTCGAAACATTGAGGCGTGAAACGATGAGGGAAACCGGGATGAGGACGAGAAAGGATAGTGTTCACTGGTAAGCTCATTATAAGCCCAGGTCACGCTGTAAATGTAAGGCGCTTAGAGGCCGCAAAGGAGTTGCGTCGGTTGTCAGGAATCCATTCTGATAAGTAAAGTAATGTACACGAAACGAAAACATGAATGATACAGTCCCGGGGGATTCAAGAAATGATCATAGAAATCCGCTCTCCTGGAGAAGCCTCGCCATCTTCTCATCTTCCCGCTCTCTGGGCTCCCGATCCAGACTGAGTTGCCAAAAGTGTTCGCGAACATCCACCGTCTCGCTGAATTGACTCAGGGATTCCTCGATAAACTGAAGAACTGCGGGTATGGGTGTAAAGTTAAATGGTTGGGCCTGCCAACGTTTGATATCGTTGATTACTTCCATAGCTTTCTGACGCTTCCGAAAGTTGACTAGACTGCCAGCAAGATTATCAGGATTACCGTCCTGGATGAATTGAAGGGTTGTCAAAAAGACACCTGAAACAAGACTATGTTAGACTTGGCAGATACGAGAAAATGAAATGGGATACAAACCAATAAATGGTACACATGGTGGTGTTACAGTGGCCATAGTCGATCTATAATTATTGAAGTTTCTTGTAGTGTCGATGGTCATCTCACAGGCTCCTAGCTGAGCCATGAGCTTTTGGTTGACCTGCTCCCATGTTCTCTTCAGCCGTCGAATGGGAGGCGTATTCAGGCCGGAAGTGATTGCCACCATCGTCGAAAAGTTATGGAGTGTCCGGCAGCGCTAGAAACAGAGAAGGTAAAAAGAGGTACCCTGTTTATTAACACGAGAACCTACGTCTGCAACACTAATGAAATGCTTGACGGCGGCGGCGCGGCGCCGCGAATCTTCTTTACTCAAAATAGAATCAGCAACCCAATCTGCAATCTGATCGGCCGTTAGTACCTGCAGGATAGCGTGTATAGAAGACCTCACCCTATTGCTAGTTTGGATAACAATGGCTATATTGTCGTGATGTTCCATGCTCTGTTCCCGCGAGCGTTGCAAGCATTCCATAGGTTTGATCTTCTGGTATAGCTGGCTCTCTAGGATTGTCAATTGTCTCGCTAGCTCTAGTGGGTCGACGTCTAATAACTTGACTTTCCGGCCAGAGCTTATCCTAGGATAGATCGGGGGAGGAGCCGGCGCCAACGTACTAACCATTGACTTGATGTTATCTCCACCCTTTTGCTAATGCACCCAAAGGTAAGCAAAGCCATCCAACAGAGGGAGAGGAAGGATCGCACAGCTCGTTCGATCAGGAGCAAAAGTTGCTTCGAGGCGGCGAACCGCGAAACTTCGCTAGATGAGATGAACTCTTTCATTCGATCGAAGATATGGTAATCTTCTCTCTCCAGCACGTCTTCATCCGTGATCATAGACTTGAGGGTGTTCAAGACACTGAACATCCCGGCGTTCATTAGTCGCTGAAGAATATTTATGAGTGATACTCACCGCATCTGAATCACATGCTGTTTCAACTTCCCCCAATCCTCCAATTCTGGCGGTGAGAGGTTTGGTGGAGGCTGAATCCGGAAGCGTTGAACGAGGAGGTTGAACAACTCGTCAAGGGTTGTGAATGACTTGTAGGTCAACAGAAATGTCTTGATGAATGAAGAATCTAGGAAGATGTTGGTGAATGGAGATATGCACGGTCAACAAGGACGACACGCTACCTCCATGTTCGTGCGCCGTCAAACGCTCGACCAATGCCTGGACGGTACCTCCTCTCACAGAACCATCGGGATCCATCTGAATCTCTGTCTGATCGTAGTTTGGGCGTAGGTACCATGGCTTTGAGTCTGCGCTGACTGTATCCAAGTAATGCCTCGGTGCATCGTCCCCAAGTAGCTTCCGTAGCTTCTCGGCCCCTGCCGCTCTTGGCGGCGATTTCGGCGAAGCTACACCAACCACTAAAGCTAATCAGAACTTTCCGGCAACCTTAAGTAACGGTCATATACCAACCTTCATCTTCAAATAAGGTGGCTGTCTCCTGGTCCATCAGACCGTCAGGCGATACAGGTGATGCTAGCACTTGATCAAGTGGTGCCATGGGGGCGCCATTGTTCACTTGCAGCGGAGGGGGTGCAACGATGCTTCGGTTCGGTTTAGGTTGCTCCTGCGAGGGGTCCTCGTATACCGGTGGCACCCCAGTTTGGAGTTTACTGCCTTGTTTGCTGAATGCGAAGTCCATGTCGACCACGTCTTCTTGTTCAAGGATAGAAGGTGATGTTGGTGACAACGCACCGCCGAACTGGGTGTCGATCATGCTCAGACGTGACATACGCCATTCAATTGAACCCGTGTAGTCGCCCTGGGCAAGCTCTGCCTGCTCGTGACCGACAGCAAGTAGTCCTCCCAGCGTTTCGTTAACAACTCCCAAATTTGCCTTCAAAGATGAGACAAGGGTATCTACTAACTCCAGTGGAATGCCGTCTGCAGTAGGGTGAAGAGGGCTCAAGAGTTGCATTGCAAGCACAATCGAGGCAGCGTCGTCGTAGAGAGACTGCAAACTGGTTTCCAGAGCACGTACGAGTATACGTGCCTTTTCTACTGATCCAGTGTATAGTTCGTTCGGCAGGGCACCCGCTTCTTGTCGGATTCCATCGATATCGACATGCCGAGCGACGTGAATGTGCGAGATAAACAGAAGGAACCCAGAGACTTTACTCAGAAGACTTTGGCCTTGAGAGGCTACGTCTTTACCTAAGGTTGATACGTTTGATAATGGGAGATAGGAAGCAGAACAACAAATACCTTTATGAGGGTCCTGGTTTCTGATCGTGGTATTTATAGCGCTCAGCGTCTCGTCCAGTTGTGATAGGAACGAAGACAACTCGTTCACTACCTCAGAACCTAGTACGCGGCGCGGAACCTCTTGCTCATTATCCAAGGACACCCAACCGAAACCCTTCCAACTCCCAGCCGCGCCAGCGCCTACTAGTCCCAAGCCAATGTTAGCTGTTGAGAATACGCCATGCAGTCGCTTGACAATATGCTTTTGCTGAGGAGAATCCTCCTGGTGTTGGAACCTCTGAACTTCCAGCACGAAGGAAACAATAGCACGTTCTAGTTCCTCCGCGTCACCTTCTATTCGATTAGGTGTATCATGAATAGATCCCCCGGTGTCGTATTGCATTGCCCGAGCCGAGAGGACTAATTTGGAAAGGGTGGCGGTGACTTTCCTCTGGGCTGACTTCAACTGAGAGTGAACGGTAGGGTTCGGACGTAAGTTGCGCAAATCGGGGGGGAGTACGTTGCTCGGAATGTGACCAGTAGGTATCGCAGCAACGTAGAGCAGGTTGCGGACGGAAAGCACGACATGGCGAACGAGTCCATCCATCTTCTCGTCCTCCTCAGGCTGCCGGGTGACTCCATTCAGTTGTATGCTGTCTACGACTGCCTGTATGGAATTTCGAGCTATTGCGGATAGATCGGTGATGATCTCAGGCGGTGATGGAGACAGCGCTTGTTGAAGTGTTTGTGCGAGTCGCTCGGCTGAGGTGAGTTCCATTGACGTGGGGTCATCGACGGGTGTGAGTTCTGTGTTCCATTGAGAGCGTGCCGTTCGATTGCCTTCGTTGGGTTGTATATCCGAGTCATCCGAGTAGACGCTCAACTGACCACTCCGCTGCGTTGGTTGAGAGTCGGATCGCCCTCGGCCCAAAACAACGGAGGCCTCCGCTTCAGGTCGGGTCCACTGCACTTGATTATCGACGGGATTCCAGTAGTAGTACGACATGCCGTCATCTGCTAACTTCCGAATCCATGGTTCCGGTGTACCTGTGCGCCGTTGCAATCCGAAACCTGGCGTTGCGCTACCGTCCGACGATTCTATCAACGTCGAAGAACTGGGTGTGAGGCCAAGCCCAGCACTTGTCCCTGAACGGGAGCTCGACTGGGACGTCAGGCCCGCCAGCTCACTGTCAGAGATCTGGTCGTCCGACTCTTGTGGTAGATCTCGAGAGTGCTGGCCAGTCTGTGTATTGACATAGTATATCTAAAGCGGGATGAATGGTGGTTAACACTTGGTTCAAGTAACAGGTACTTGCCTGGCCGTCTACCGTCACTTGGGGCATCCAAAAGTCGTTGGACTGAGCTGGGCTGTCGATGGTGGCATTCGCGAGTGCTTGGATGCCATCGCGAGTACCGAGCTCCCTCTCCAACCACTCCTCATTTTCTACGGTGGCAGCAGATACTGGCTGAGTCCGATCGGTGGAGGAGAATGCGGCCTCGGCTTCGTCTTCGGATATTATGGTCACGTAGTTGGAGGGGAACCATCCACGCTCGTCACCTAGAAGACCGTCCCACCAGCCTGATGGCTGCTGGGTCAAGATTTCTATTATGTCGTTCCTACGGAAAGAGAGTGCGGAGGCGTCCTGAGCTTGGTAATCGTAAAGAGCGCGACAGAAAAGGGGAAACTCGTCGTCGAGCTGGTCTGCATCGGGCGGCTGTTGCGGCTGATGGAGATTGACAGGGTGCTGTTGGGACGACGTTACGGAGGTGTTGGATATGAATCCATTATGGTGAGCGCCATACATGGGTTGGGCGACCGTGGCCATACAGGCTTCAGGTAAATTGCTGAAACCAGGTACGAGGAGGAGGAGGACTGCTTGTATATTATGTCAGCAATGATCGCAGCGCTAAATTAAATTGAAGTTGGCGCCGGGACACAAAGTTCTGGCACGTGAGACCATAGGCCCCTAAAATGCAGGGGCCGCTTGTCGATGATAGGCAGTTTACTCCCGCACAAGAGTATGATTAAGATTCATAGAACTGGCGCTGTACGTTTAATAGTTCATCTCTTCAAAGTTCTCTGCTTCTCAGCGAACTCCACGATTTTCTTGTCAACAAACATCCCTTTACGTTCCCTGACTCCGTCCATGTAAGCCTTAGCAACGTTTGTCCTGTCAGCTTTCTCTCCCAAGTCCTCTAGCTCTTCCTCGGTCGTAGGCACCCAGAAAGGGTCGAGATCAAGCAGCTCATATCTAAACCGATAATTATCGCGCCGGTACAATTGAAGACACAGACTTACCCGCTGAAGATTAATTGTGGACTTGCAGCACCAGACGTACGTTTCCGAATATCTAGAAACGATGATTAGCTTTTGACGCATACGGGAGAGAACCGGCTTGCCATCGGCAAAACCAAAGCTTTCTACGACAGGAAGCAACGCAGACACTGTGAAGAATGATGTTCCTTCCTTCATTTCCTCCGCAACGATTCTCCCCCGTCGCTTGGCAACCACAGCGTAAACCTTGCCCAGCACATCAGCTGACATCAAACTGTGAGTGATTGTCGAAAATAAGGCTAAAGTTCGTACTTGACGCTTGAATATCGCACGAGTACATGGCCAACATCAACCTCGGCGACCAATCCAATAATCCGTTTCGACATGCGTCACGAACGGCCGAGATCAGCGATCCAGCAACCTGAGCCATCCGATTTTGTTCTAGTATTGGATAAGTCTCAAGTCCGTCAACATCTCACGGGAACGGGTCGTACCTATTTCTTGACTGATGTCCTCTGTGCTGATCTCTAATTTTTCTAAACAAAACATGACTCCTTCTACCGGTTCTGCACACAGAGGCCCTTGGAGCGTTGCCAATTGGAAGCCTGTTTCGATGTGATTCTCCAGATCCTCCAACAGTTTACTCAACTCATCCTGCGTCGAAGCGGTCTTCCGGTCTTCCGCCAGATTCCTGATTCTATACTCAAGTCAAGCCAGCGAATAAAGGGACGACAACCACCAGAAGCTTACGAATGAGGACGTGAACCTTTTCTTCCATCTGTAAGCACACACCCGCCAGTCCGACGAGGTCCAAACGCCCATATCCGCTCATCAAGGTCCTTCCATTCCTCTCCGGCACTCTGGCATACTTCGTGCAGCGTCTCCCAGAACTTGTCCGCCGACACAGTGGGTGTGCGATCAACGTCACCATGGACATGGCCAGCTAGTTCTTGATCAATATTCCCATCGCTGTCATCTTCCCCATGTTGCTTAGATCCTTCGTCGTTGACAAGGTTTCGGATCGTAATTTGGTTTTGGAGAATGAAATCAAGAATGGGAGGTGGTAATGGGGTAGCGCGGATAGTGAACTTGACCAGGTCGTGCGAAATGGCTCCATTGATAGTGCCCCGGGGGGCACCAGCAGTCTTTTGAGGCGCCATGTCTAGCGTCAAAATTCGCCATCAAACTCGAAGCAACCCAAAGGAGGGCATCCTTACCAGGAGCGCGGACAGCTGTCTCACGGAACGGAACGATTGGTTTCGACACGTGGATATCAATTTGAGCAAACCGCTCCCGCAGATCCTTGAGGCATCGCTAGATCACATGTAAGTAGCGTGCCACAGGACAAGACGGAGTGATTCACCTCCAAGTGTAATTCGCCAGCTGTGACGATAACATGTTCACCCGTGGATTGTTGAAAGGTTTCTACGCAGGGGTCTGATTGGCTGAGGAGCTTCAGTCCGTCCAACAGCTTTTGCATATCGGCAGGTCGCTCAGGCTCTAGCGCAACTCTTACGATTGGAGGTGCCTACGCCAATTATGAGAGTGAATACTTGCAAGACGAGTAAACTCGACATACAGTGCGGTTGACGGCCCCGAGATTGATGACATATTCTGGAGAGTCGCTGGTCTCTGGTGAAACGCCATGTTCACTTGGCGCGCAAAGAGTGGCGCTTCTCCACACCTTCCCTTCAAGGCCTCGTATAGCGAATGTATTGCCTGCGCGTATGCTGTTCACTGCTATTAACTCACGCCCCATCATGGTGTACAAGGACTCGACGACTGTTGTTGTTATGTACTTTCGATTGGTAGGGTGCTTGGGCCCTAGTGTAGCGTCATACTTCGGGAGAACGGCATAAACCGTCATACCAGGCCGAAGGGTTCCGCAGTATAGTCGCGCAAATCCTAGCAATACTTCCCCTTCCTTCTCCTGCGGGTCGGTTCCTTCGTTCTGGTCTGATGAAGAAGCACCTCGAGGTTCCGGGTTTGGAGCATCAGTTTGTCTGGCTTCTCTCGCAGCCTTCGCCCTCGCTCGCATTTCGTCGGCGGTCATGACCTTCTTCTTGTTCTCGGGGAGGTCCTTTGCGGGGACGGCAAACATTTTACTGACGTACGCAGAGACGTAGGCATCGCTGGAGTAGTTACACGAAAACAAGTCTTCTTCAAGTTTGTTCTTTGCTTCTACTTTCTCGTCGCGATGAAGTTGTGGATAAAGGATTTTTGGCACGCGGGTGTTCTGGGCAACGGACGGGGCCGGTACGACATCGATAACGCTTTGGATGATGCATGTTGACAAAGAGAGCCACTGAGACAATATAAGGCCAACGAGATTACGCGAGTCTTTCGTTTTCAGGTCTCGTGGAAGTATCTTCAAATCCAAAGAAGCCACTATCTTGGTGACTTTATCGGGATTCCTAAGCAATCATTAGGCATAATGAACCCCGCTTTTCTGAATCGACCCACGGGTTCAGCAGGACCGCCTCATAAATAGCCCAAATATTGTCCAAGACAAATTGAACGAATAGTGGCTTCAACGATCGACCACGGAGGTGCTTGAACCCTATGACTTTCTTCGTTTTCGGATCCAAGAAGAAATCACCCCACAGCACTCGCCGCAAGGTGTGCTCTTTGAAGCCAAGTTTAGTAGAATATAGCTGCGAGAATTTGCTGACGCGGAAACCCCAGCCATCGATCGCTGATGCAAATATGACATTGCCCCGTTCGGGCGCGAAATAGATATCCTCGTCGTCCTTCTCTTGGAACTCTTCTTCAACGAGCGATGAATCGGCTTCTTCACCCATTGCTTCCCTTCTTTCGGCAAGGCGCCTCTCTCGTTCTTCCCGCCACCGTAAATCATCTTCCATTCGCTCTGCCGCAAAGAAACTCCCCATAATTGCATTTACCTGCTCAACTAAGCGGGAAAGATGATTGTATGCTTCGATTGGAGACAATTTCAGTTCAGTGATCAGACGATCAAATTTGTTGATGACGAGGATGGGTCGCAGGCGATCCTGCCAGGCCTGGCTCAGCACAGCTATAGTCTTTCATATGGGTGGTCAGTGTAACCCATACTTCGTCAGTCTGTCTCTGAATTTACGCACCTGGGTACAAACGCCTTCAACGACGTCCACCAAGACAAGGGCACCATCACATAGTCGCGATGCAGTAGACACTTCACTAGAGAAGTCCACATGACCTGGGGTGTCAACCATATTAATAAAGTACGTCTTCATTAATCTTCCTAGTCGATATCCGTCAAATGTAAAGCAGCATAGATTTGAGTATGACCCACCTCTCCCCATCGCTGCCCCTCTCAGCAACCTGGAACTTGAGTGTAACGGCGCTGCTCTCCATAGTTATACCTCGTTCCTGTTCGTCTTCCCTGCTATCCAGAAACCTGAGCTTGCCGGCCATCCGATGGGATATAATATTGTTTGCAGCAAGCAACGCGTCCATGAGGGTTGTTTTACCATGATCAACGTGGCCCAAGGTCGTGATGACACGAACGAACGAGGGATCTGGGGCCTCCATTGCTTTTGCACGATGGTGAAGGTTGGTGGAAGAGTGCGATCTCGGGTCCGTCTCACATCTTGGACTCGGATGACGCACAACAGTGACTCAACTTCATCACTGAGATTAGATTAGATCAGATAATGGATTACAAGTCCCACTACGAAAGGATTTCTATCAGGCTCCGTCTAACCCCCTCATCCAGTCCTTTACCGATGAGAACTACTTTACCGTCCTCCGGTACACCAAGGGATCTCTTCCTCCCGACCACGTCTATCTCATATAGGTTTCGAACACCTTGAAGCACGTACTGCTCACCGCTATCCAAGGTAAACATCCCTTTGCAGCGAAGAACCTCCAGCTTTCTATCTTCCCCAGATGGAAGCTTCCCATCCCATAGAACGCTTCTCAGCCACTCATCGAACCTTTCGAATTGGCCTCCGCTCAACGGGGGGCAAGAGACCTGAAGGCTTGATATCCCCCGCATCTCGTAGTGGGTTTCATGGGGTCCACGGTTATCGGTATGATCGTGAGCGTGACCAGCACCAGTGTTGTATGATGATTCGATCGGTGCATTGCGAGCATCGGGTCCGGAGCTGAATGCCTTGAGATCAAGAATGCACTTGAGGTCGATCTCGCCACGAATGGTTTGATATAATGGGGCCACTGGGTTGACGCCGTTGATAATACCCTGGAGCTCGGTAACGGCCGATTCAGAAACCAAGTCTACCTTATTCAATAAAACAACGTCTGCACATCCAATCTGCCTATAAACTATTGTATTGCCACCACTGTGAGCATGAAGTCATAGAATTTACTGACCGTAAGCTTTCACCAATCCCGTCAACAGCATGGTCTTCCTCTATTTGCTGGGTAGTAATTACATAAGTCGTATGGAGTTATGCTGGATGAGATCACAAACCTTCTTTCCGAAGACTGCGTCTACTACACAAACAACGCCGTCGAGGGTGATGTCTCTTCCTAGACCCATGGCAAACTCTTCGTTGTACCAGAACATCGACGCGATTGGACCTACGCAGGTGTCAGAAGTTCTGTCGACCCAGTATACAGGCACCTACCAGGATCAGCTAAGCCTGTTGTCTCGAGTAGAATATAATCGAACGCGCCCTTCTTCTGCATTAATCTCTCGATGGCTGCTATCCCGGTGTCTTTGATACTGCAGCACAGGCATCCGTTGGCTAATTCAAGGAACTCTTCGGACCTTTCAGAAGGATCTTCCCCGGTCCCTACATTTATCGTTTTTGCTGTATATAAATATGAATCAGTGAAGTAATCTCAATGAAGTAGTTTGGACTAACATTCGATATCCTATGCATTCATTATTGTAGTCAGCGGTTGCTATGGAATGTAAAGGCATCCGGGATCTCAACTGCAGTATCCCCAAATTCGTTCATGATGACAGCGATTCGATATCCGTGTCGTTCAGTAAGGATCCTCCTACATTAGAGGCCAGGCTTTCAGCTCAATGTAAGCGATGAGAGTACAGGGCGGCTCACTGAAGAAGCGTAGATTTTCCTGCACCCAGAAATCCACTGATTATCGTCAGAGGAACTCGAGCCACAGCAGCATCTGGCTTCAGGCCAATAGGTTTGACTTCGTTTACCGGTTGCTCGATGAGTTGTCTAATCTTCCGAGATGGGTATAAGTGAGATTAAAAGGACGCTCTGATTCAAACTGATGTCGCCGTACGGGATATCGTCGTCGAGGTCAGTCATGATCATCACGCAGCACAAGTGAATGCGGCAAGCGGTCGAACGGAACTTGAGTCGATTGAATGACAGAATGAGCTTGATTCACACGGCTACAGCTCCGGTGTCAAGCATGTCACAACACTCCATCACAAATATACGATCTGCTGAAACCAATCTCAATGCACAACGACGAGGAGCCTTCGTTCTTCGACCGCGAGCGCGACAAACTCGCGAAAGAAATTACACTAGTACGCGCCGATTTTCCATGGGCTGCGCTTTATGTCATTGCAGCCGCTCCAGGGGTTCGAGGAGCTGCTCTCCTCATCAAATGTCGCAAATAGGAAACTCGAAGAAGTCTTGGGCATGACGAAGGAATACGACACCATCGCATCACTGTGGCACAGCTTCTACAAGCTGATGAATGAGTCTGGCGGTGACACCAGTCAAGGCCACGATAATGAAGTGCATGGCTTACCTGGTACTGGGGGACATGTCATCGCGTCCACGAGTAGGAAATCGGAGAGTGGGCAATGATGCTGCGCTAACGAACGGTAAGCTGGAATGTAGCCTATGGAGAGAGATTGTCACCGGATTGAAGTACAGCTTTCTGGGACTCCGGAGTCTTATCAGCACAGTCTGTATTATGACCTAAACAGCAACGCGACTTTTATAGATTCTCAATGACAAGCCCGATGCTCCAACTACGCTACTTGCGATGTATCCAAGGACGCTTTCCTTTCACTAGCACTGCCTGACGTGCATTCATCTATCTACCATACTCCTTGGCCTCTGCCCGTTCGATCAGATGCCTACTCCGGGAGTAGAGGGGGAACCACGCTAAACTGCGCGGCAAAAACTGACCAACAAACATCTCGAGCGCTTCATTCCCCGTCAAGCTTCAAGGGACGGCCTTAAGTGACTTACATCTAGATTTTCAGGTGCGCAGAAGAGCTTATTGCTGAAGATTTGGCGGAAAGGGAATATCTGTCCGCCGCAATATGGTTTTTGGGTACGCGGGCGACGTGCACTCCAACATCGAAATTATTCCATACTGCTCTGGTTGCATTGGCTTATTCTGAGTGAGGTGATCGCCGCACCATTGTCGATGTGTCGAAGAGTACTGACCATGACTTGAAAGTATCAAATGACATTCATAAGGGGTGCATCCGTCTACGGCAGACTTGGCCAATGGTCAGTCAAGCGTCATGCCAGCATCCCACCACACACACACACACACACACATTGTCTGGACAGGCCATGTTTATTTGATACTGCTGCGCAAGCATTAAAGCGCTGCCCTTGGACAACCTAGAGGCGTCCGGAATGCAACATAGAGCTTACGGCTAAGTTATCAGTATCCTCTATAAAAGTCACACTGACTTGCGCTCTATAGAATCGCCCAACCATGACGGGTAATAAAGACGGTGTCGGTAATTCCATATCTTTACTGTTGTTACTCTTGCGGCTTCTCATCTTTGTTTGTCTTTTCTGGCACAATATAAGGAAGTTTAGTATTCGCATTAAAGGTTCACGCTCTCGATGCTAGCGCACAGGTCCTACAACTCTGCGCAGGTCTAATAAATCCCTGGTATCAGGCGGGACGGCACTCGTCGAGCCCAATCTTCCCAATCCTTCCCAAATTCACGCCTGAGGATTGCGTCCTCCAGATCCAATCGCTTCCAGAGCCCAGCAAACAAGACAAGGGTTTGCAAACCCCACAGACAACACACTCCTCGGCCTATTACACTCTGAAGCCCGTAATCCCTCAGCCAGTGCCCCGGAGAGAACACCTCCATCACGACCCCGATATACATCAAGAATAATCCAGTGTAGCTTGGGTGCCGGACATATGAGTAAGGCCCTCCAGTGACAAGCTTGTGGTCTTCTTGGATTCTGACTTGGAAATCAAAGAACCGACCGAGTGTTGCGAACGCCCAAAATCGGAAGGATGCACATGCTAGGCATATGACGGTACCGATGATTATCGTCTTTGGGATGGGGTGAACGACGTGTGTCTCAGTACTTCTGTACGAGTAAATGATGGTCGCGACGTGCAGCGACGAGACGCCGCCTACGAAGATCTGCAGCTCGAACATTAGCAACTATCCATCGTACACGGACAATGGATTCGTACCCTCTGTAAGATCGCTTGGAGTCTTCCAGTCTTGTCAGTTAGGGTCTGCTTTGCAAACTGATCCTTTGGGACGGCGGCATGGGGTGGTGTCATCACCAGATTGAATGAGGCTGCGGTGACGACAACCAGGAGGAGTTCGACTATAACTGGGGTGAGTCCGTTCATGCTGGTGGCTTTCTCGTTCCGCTATCCTAACATTAAATAGTAGCAAAGGGTTGAACAGACATGAGAACACTCGCTGTAGCGAACGTCATTGCGGGTTGTAGAAAATAATTGTTCGGGGCAGTTCAAACAGGCGAACCGGTGTTATTGACCACCGACACCTAAGGGCCAAGACTAGTTAGGCACTGTACGCTTGGTCGGCCAACTAGATTTGCGATCCTCGAGGGGCGGGTGACATGATTCTGGGCCAACAATCCTTGAGCTTCAGTTAGAACTTGCTTCATGATAGTCCCTTCTTCGAGCACTCCTCACATACGAGGAATAAAATCCACAATACTTGGAAATGATATGTCGAGGGTGAAAAATCTCGATCTCAAGATTCCTTGGTGCTGAGCCGAATGACGATGACGACTTATGTAAAATATGTTTTATCCGTGCTTTTTTAATCAGGTTTGGCGGTCCTCTTGGGATCCCGAAAAGCGTATCCGGTTTCAGCACGTCAGGGAAAAAAGCTGGGCACTTCTCACATTTGTTACTCTAGGTATGCTTCAAAACGCAACTCGCGACATAATCTAACATTGGAGTCACAATCTCAGTAAGCATAGTGCTTCGGTAGCTTTAGATATACATATTGATTACTACCTCCATGCTGAGTCTGCGGCATTACATAAAATAGAGGATGGTGTGGTATTTCACTAACGCAGTATTTCAGTTCGTGACTCCTATTCTCTCCTATCTCTCTATTCCCTAATTTAGCCAGCATCACATGTCTGAGATCCCTCTCTTCACCACCACAGACATGGACGCGCGCGAGAGATTGACAATCCACTCCGTTAAAGACTGGGAACGCGTTAAAAATGACTACAGACTAACCGCAATGGCTCAACTGGAAGAGCAAATTCGATCTCAAGGACTCGCAAGCCAGCGAGACGCGTTGACGGAGCACCTCAACCGGGTTGGATGTGCGCTTCCCTCGCAGCGGTACCAGTGCATTCTGACGCGTTGCTAATCTTTAAAGTATATTGAGCGCGCATTCGAACTTGCAAAGCCCAACCTCCGAGTGAATGGTCGGAACTACGAAGATGTAGAGGCTGATGAAAGTACGTGTGACCCTTTTGCGTATCACGATATATGTCTCAGCGTTGATTTCGGGTTAGATGTCGAACCGTTTGACGAGGCGCTTGATAGACATATCTGGTCGTTGGCAGACAATCGCTTGAACTGGCACACGAATATCGCAGCAGCTCGTCGAACGAAGCCGATCGCTATTTCTTCGGCTATACGGGATAGTTTTGCACTACAAGCGGAAAAGGACGCTCAGGCACCTCCCCCAATTGTACACGTAGGAGGCGAGGAGGAAGGTATGTTGCTAGTAAATTGACCTTGAGGGTTCTCTGAAACTTGCTTTAGACGATGGGATACATGATGCAAACATACAATCCTCCGCCCAACAAGCTTCCGCCATTGGGCACGAGCTGTCTCAGGTACGGTCAATATCAAATATCCTTCCGGAAGACACTGCTAATGATTCGCTTGCAGACTATCCCCAGTCAGCACGAACGCTCGGAGCGCTCTAAAGTAGTGGCTGCTGAGATCAAGATGATGAAGCCATAGCCGCTACGTCCTCTTCGAGTGTGTTTCCGATATTCATTTTATGTTGTACGAAGATCTTGCGGTATCCACCGATGTTTTTTGCTTCTCTTATTCTCAATGCGATGCGCCACAGTCCCTCGATCATCCATGCATACTTTGTAGTCGGTTGACTACTGGGTCTTGGAAATCGAGGCGGTTGTTTCTTCAGCAGCATGACGTCGGGTACGCACCAAGGCGACGACTAGCGACGCAACTGTAGCGGATAGTACAGACTCACCTTCGCGGAAGAAATGACGACGATCATACACCGAAAGCGTACAATGAGAACTCTGAAGGGTGAGATTCATCTGGCATACTCTCTTCGTTGCTTATCGTATACAAATTCTTGATTCGTCAGACATGTCGCTCTAAGTGCCTGCGCCACTTGGAAGCCTTTCTGAAACGCAAGGCGCTACAACTAGATTCCAAGCGAAAGAAGGCATTGGGGAACCACTATTTGTGATGTATCTAGAGTAACTTGGCTTTTACCAGCACTGCTGTGCATGGACCCACACATCCTTAACACTACACACTTAATTTCTGTGCATTCGGTTGCGTGCTTGGCAAACTCTGCGTCCATTCAGTAACCCATCCACCAACCGTCCGCTATTGTCCTACCGTAGCTTCAAAGGACTTGGCATACTAGATGCTCGCTTTCCTTCGAGGTTGGACTGCTGAATGTTTCTGCGTATATGCTCTCATGAAATGGAACATCGCATGTACTCCAGCACTCAGTACTCATTTACAAATCCATTCTCGATGGCGTATAGATTCTCGGAGAGTGCAGAGCAGAGCCGCGGAGGCCAAATTATCGTTCATTGTAACTCCGCAACTCGCTTCTAGACCAGACAGTGCCAGACAGCTTGCTGCTACAATGCCAGCAAGGATGAGACGTGTAACGCGCTTGTGCGACTTACATATTCAGGCCATGGCTGAAAGCTCCGCTGAAGACTACCCGTGGTGCCCGGTAGCATTCCCTTCCAATGTGGACCCTTCCCCTCCGCATTGTGGCTCTCGGTTTGTTGCACGTTGGGTTTGCCCGCCAGGCGTCAACAAAGTAAGGAGATATCTCCTCATTCTGGGTATAATCATGATCTTTTCTCAGGGCGGCCGAGCGAGTAACACCGGGCTCTCGTGCTTGGGAAGCAATCGTCGACTCGGATCCTGCAGCGTTCGTAAACCTTTTCATTGGAACGACTGCAGGCGGACATGTCTTTCCGGGTATCTATTGTTCTCTCAATATCTACTCACTTATCCTGAATGCTGGTAGGTGCTACCGTTCCGCATGGAATGGTGAAGGCGGGAATGGACACCGATTCACCAGGAAACGTGCATTGAATTTCTTGTATATCGTGATATAAGCCCTGCTGATAGCTGAGTGTAGCATGCCGGATATGATGCCAACCCTGCGTATCTCGCAACAGGGTTCTCCCAGCTTCACGAAACTGGGACGGGAGGGGTAGGCACTTTGATCTACCTGACTTGGTCATTACCTGAACTACTGTATAATAGGATATACCGCTTTCGAATTTCAAGCTCTGGCCCCTGGCAGATTGCCCCTCGTTCGATCGATGTCATACTTCCCTTGACAAAAGGAAGATATCTCGGAAAATATTGCTAGACGGTAGAACATGATGTATATCGAAGCTTTGTCAGGTTCTGAACTATCGTTTATAGGTTCCCCAGATGACGAGGCTTCACCAGGATACTTCGCGACGAATTTGGTAAGGCATCTCAACGACTCGCATCTTCACCGTTAACGGAGGAATAGACGACTGGGGTTCGTGTGGAACTGACTGCCACGCGACGAACTGCTCTGCACAGATATACATTCCCGGCAACAAGTACTCATCCGCGTATAATTGTCGACATCAGCAATGATGGTAAAATGAGTGCCCGTGAAGTTGTTATGAAAATCAACGGAACAACTGGGCGGGTCGTTGGTAATATCGTCTCCAACAAGTCTCCTGATCCCAAACTTATCGTGTCATAGGTGGAGCAACCTTCGACGGTTCATTTGGTCCTGGATCATATCGTGTCTACACCTGTGTCGACTTCCAGAGCGAAAACGCTGGATACGTGGTACCAACCGAGTATGGCGCATGGTCAGGAGACACTCCTAAAAAGGGCACGAATGAAAATTCATTCGACATCTGTAAGATCGTGAAGAAGGACTTCTGTTATTTGGCACTGACCAATTCTTAGCAACTGGAGGTCAGGTTGGCGCACTCCTAACCTTCCCGCGCTCTTCAGCTGGTCGCTCTACGTCCATTCTGGCCCGCGTTGGAGTGTCTTTGATATCGACGAAGCAAGCCTGCGCTAATGCTGAAGCCGAGATTCCTCACTTTGATTTTGAAGCCGTCAAGAAGGCCTCCCGGTCACAGTGGAATGATATTTTAAAACGTATTCGCGTTGATCCAGTAGGCGTCCCGAGAGACTCAGTCGAGTTATTTTATTCTTCGGTGAGTTTAGCAACACCTACCTGCGTACTTCTTCCTAATGGGATGATTTCCTAGCTTTACAGGACTCACATTGTTCCAGCCGATTGTATGTCGTTCCCTCCTTGATATCAATCCTTCCTCATAGCGCCTAGATACTGGAGAAAATCCTAAATGGAACTCGACCGAACCGTACTACGACTCCTTCTATTGCAACGTGCGTATCTCCTCATTAGCCCACCTAGTGTCCCTCAACATCGACAATAGATAGTGGGACACATATAGAACCCTCTTTCCTTTGATGTCTCTTCACGACCCAGAAAGCTTCGCAAAGATCGTGCGGGGAATGATTGATATCCAAAAGCATGAAGGTAGATTGTGGGCAAGTTTCTTTGCGGTAATATAACACTTGCAACTCGTACAGGGTTTCTCCCGGAATGTAGAAGCGCCACCGTTATGCAGCACATCCAAGGGGGCAGTAGTGCGTGTATCCAAAGCATCTGCGTACCAGCTGAAGCATATACCAACTCTCGTTTTTTCAGATGGAGATCCTATCTTGGCGGAATTCTATGTCAAGTAGGTGATTTGAACGCTCGACACTGTTATCGCTGATCTTCCGAAGGTTCTCCGATAGAGCGGCACTTCTCAATGTATCTTCATCGGACTTGTACCAGGCACTCCTAGCAGACGCCGAGAACTTGCCTCTAGATTGGGAACTTCAGGGGAGGCAGATCAAACCATGGAAGCTTCTCAGTATGTCAATCGTGTTTCTTGGGGACTGTTCTATAATACCACTTGTGCCAGATTATATCCCAAGTGACAAATACGATGGGGAAGCCAACACTAGGCAAGTCTCAAGGACATTAGAGGTATACATTTCAACCCCGTCGCTATTCACGATTCTGAGGCCTTCTTGAGTATGCCTTCGATGACTTCACGATCTCGCAAGTCTCAAAGCTTTTGGGCAAGGAGGACGACCATCGGAAGGTGAGGCACCATCCTAACTCCCATTGGTATGACACTCTCAGGCTAACGGACGCAGTATTCTCGCCGCGCCTCGAATTTCCTAAATGTGTGGAACCCAAATGTAACGGTACCAGGTGCGACAGAGATCCGAGGAATGATGCAGGTATGTCCTTTGGGACAAAAACACACACCACAACGCTCACAGTAATGCTAGCCCCGTCTTTCCAACGGAGCATTTGACTATACCGACCCTCGTCACTGCAGTATTCATGACCCCGACCACTCGACATGTTATCTTGACTCTTACGTCAATACGGACGGCTTCTACGAAGGCTCTCCCATAGTTGTAGGTCAACGTGCTTATTGATACACGATAGCAAATTGACCAAAGCCCTCACGTAAAGTACTCTGAGGTGATATGATTCCATCGCTTCTCGTGCTTTGTCTCTGACTGAACCACATAGTATGTTCCCCACGACACTGCGAAACTAATCGAACTACAAGGTGGAAACGAGAAATTCATATCGAGGCTTGACTTTATCTTTAACCAAGTCAGTTGATACACCTGAACCGGTCAATCGATATATTAACCTTGTTGCGCAGAGTTACTTTGAGCCCACGGATGAACCTTCGTTACAGATGCCGTTCATGTATCATTACGCGAATCGACCTGGCCTCAGTACCCAACGGTCCAGGCAAGTCATCGCTGAATTCTTTAACACTTCAAGCAACGGCCTTCCTGGTAATGACGGTAAGTCACGGTTGACTCCGTCCCAACATTGATCTAGATCACCATTGCGTCCAGATTCTGGTTCGTTGATGTTCTATCATATACACCAGACAGAACCTACACATTACCTATAGGTGCCATGGGAAGCTATGTCGCGTTCCTTTTGGCTGGGCTCTACCCGCTTCCTGCAACAAATCAAATATTGCTCTCATCTCCCTTCTTTCCCCAAGTATCATTTCGAAATCCCCTCTTTGATACCACAACAACCATCCGATCAAAGGGATTCGTGGGTAACCCACCCAATGGGACCGGTGGTAATGTATTCATCAAGGTGCGGTGACTGGGGTAGTGGGTCATCACACGCCTAACTTCTCTTTTGATAGAGCGTCAGTGTCAACGGAACTCCATACAAATCTAACTGCTATCTCGACTGGGACGTATTTGTTGCGGGCTCTCTCATTGAGTTGACGCTTACCGATAACATCAATGTTACATGTGGAGAGGGAGCCCACGCACTTCCCCCTTCGCTGTCAACCGGAGGATACGATTGATGCTTTCCTTATGCTATATCCTCGTTTTACAATATTGATAAATGATAATCACAAGTTGCAACCCAAATAGACCGGAAGTGTTGATGTCCTGGCTAGAGGACGCCCCTCGTCTATTGTCGTCTTCTGAATCTCACTCGCGACCCAATTAATGCACTTGACCCCAACTTTACCCAGCGCTTCTGGTCTTGCGTTCGACTTCTGGACACCCCAGGCTCTGGCTCAGGCGAGATCAAATGCCGCGAGAGGCGGAGACACTGCCCCTTCCTCATCCATGGGATCACTTACCTGGTGAGCATTTCTGGGTCATCCACTCCGATGTGTAGCTAGCGCTATGAAGGTTCGTAATCTTCATGTTCGGCTACTTGCGACGTCTCCGTAGAACTCAGTCTATGCATCACCGTTCAGCGTGCCTGTCGTGATACAAACCCGTCGATGCATACGTCTATGCAATGGAAGTGTAAGCATCTACCCGATCTCGAAGACTACTCGATATTGATGGAGGATTAAAATCTGCTCGTGTCGTATTGCAGTCGCGAATAATACGTTAAGCCACTCTCACCTTCGACATGGTCATATCCAAGGGTTGCTCCATGAGCTTCAAGTATAGCGCTGCTGTCATTGTAACTCGGGCGCCTGTCCTAGGTACGCCGTTGGATCACTGGATTTACGCTGATGGTCCAAGTCATCCGTTGACGCGAGCGGCGCTATGGACAGTGTAAAATCAGCACGCGTCAGCCTCATTTCCTGAAGAAGCCTAAGAATCCCGGCAACTGTATTTCCGCTTCTGGTGACTGCCCGTCGTATTGACTCTTCTCATCATTGACGGGCCAACTGGGTTGTATCTAGATGTCGATATATCGGTGTCGCGCAAGCATGGGGTATCAATATATCAATGGCCTAAGCCACACAGCCATACAGGTACAACGGGTAGCTATGCCGCATTTTTGCTGCAAGACCTTGCGAGCACTTCCGACACTGAAGTAAATACTCCTTCATTGGTCCCATTTGTCCTCTCTCTGGATCTCATCAGTTACGCTCGTGTCCTTGGCATACTGACAACGATCCGATCAAAAGGATATGTCGGTCACCTACGTATGGGAAGCGCGGCGATGCATTCATCAAGGTACGGTTCCTCCTTGGATCCTGGACTCTAACCAGTACTCTGGCAGAATATTAGGTTCTGAGTCGTCAATTGACGGCATGGTATCAACGCGTGCATATTTATTCAATTGGCCGAAGGATATCACGGGTGGCACAAACTATATCGTCGCTGCTGGCTAGAATCTATTCCGAGCTGAAATAGACTTCAGTGCATCATTTACATTTTGACGCGGAGTAGTACGGAGCTATTTCAAGCGCAATTCGAGCGCCGTGATCGCCCCATATCCGTGGGAAAGTAATATGGACTTGTTAATCGTGAGACTTTGTACTCCTCTAATCACCCCATTCTGGTTACTTGTCCTGTCAGTAACGCAGCACCTTGCTTGGGGAACTCAGCGGTTGTTATCTCGAGACCATGCCTGTTGAACTAAAAGGAAGCTGTCATTGCGGCGCAGTGAGGTTCAGTCTCATGTCTAGTACCCCAGTGCCATATCAAGTAAGTTCAACTGCCGCATAACATCAGTCTGTCAGTGATGGCGATGATGCCCGCAACAGCTTTGTCTGTGCTCTATTTGCAGAAAGGTCGGCGGAGTTGGTGGTTCCATCAATCTCGGAGGACATTCGAAAACGTTGAAGGTCGATGGTAAAGAGCATGTCAGGTAACTGTTCAACAAGTTGAATGTGATTCTTATCAGATGTCATTCTAATGGATGTATTCAAGTGTTTACAAGGCAATCATAGATAGAGACACCCCGAAGGAGCGGGTTGCCTCGTCTGAAAGAAGCTTTTGCTCCAAGTGCTCCGCCATGTTGTGGTTGTACGATGAAACATGGTCGGTCGGTTACGGGTATAGCCGACCCACAACAATCGTGCTAAATGGTCGTACAGGCCTGAATTGATTCATCCTTTCGCGTCGGCCATCGATGCACCCGAACTCCAATCGCCGGGGACTTTGGTGAGTCAACTGAATTATCGTTGTACATATGTAATTCGAAGCGCTAATGTTGTCACGCTTCTGCTCCAGACCTGCTTGATGCTCAACTCGAAGCCCGATTATGTGCGATTGCCTGAAGGCTCAAGAAAAGACTACAAAACTTACCCACGACAGTCTTTGGAGGAGTGGCACAAGGCAAACGGTCTGTACGTAGAGTGAAGCTTCAAATAACCGCACCGAAAAACGTGAGACCGCATGGAAGAGAATGTATGTGCTTCGAGCTATCACGTCGAATCTATCCTTCCCTTTATTCTTAACGTAACCTCCACTTTCTCAAACCCGCTTCTACAGCCTCGCGGTTAAGTCAGAGAAATCGGGTTGCCCACTTAATACCGCCTCTTCCAAATGCAACAAGGTGCTCGAGACTTCTATTAATGGACTGAACAGGCATCATCCAGCCCGTCTCCAGCCCGCAGCTATCTAGCTTACAGACCTTCGCCAAGAAACCGCCCATTGGAACAATTGATGTACGCACCCGCGTTCTTCGTACGTAAAACATCAATGGTCTCTCGAACATGTCTACAACCGCAAAATAAACGTCTGATTGTGATGAGATCGATAGCCGTCTGCACCATTCTCCATGGGCAGCCTTATCAGAGTAGGTGTTACGCCGGTTCCTTGCTCCTAAAACTGTCCGGTGTTTCACGAGTTATCTACATGTCGACTGGACTATTCTTTTATCCATAGCTGCATAGCTGCATAGCTGATTCAACCTTCGGGGACCGGGGATGTTCGTCAGGCAATTTGGCATTGGTCTTCTAGTCCTCACTCACACTGCTCAACCCAAGGGAGCATGACTCCTGAGGCCTGAGCGCTGAGCGCTGCTTGAGCCCCCTGAGACCAGAGGCTTGTCGGAGGTGCAACCTTATTTTCGCAACTAATCTACGACAATTTTACTGGGGGGTCAGATCTTCAGACTCTTCTTGACATCTTCAATCAACATGACGGCGACGATAATACTTTTCTATCGGCCCAAAGGTGCGAACAGAAGTCATTCCCTCATTTCGCCGATGATTGTTATAACAAAATCTGATTTAATGAGCCTGACTTGCTATCGCAAGCATGCTGTCACCTTTCTTGTTGATGAGGCTTTTCTATTCTTCGTTTCCGTTTGTGATCTGACTTGTTGAACATTTCTAACGGCTGCTCACAGAACCTTGTCGGTATTCGCCTGTCGAGAGAGCCGGCGCTAGCTCGTTTAACAAGAATCTGTATTGATTGACAGCAACCAAGACCGACGTTACTGGTATTTCACTACGCCGATGGCGGTTTTACTTTAGGCCACTGTAAATGGAGCGAAATGGTTGACGTGCGCTGGTATTGGCTAGTAGCGACAAACTGTTTTTCAATCAACAATGCGAAATAAATTAATATAGAATACAAGCCCTAGTATGTTAACTATGCAAACAGTCCAGTCTAAGATGGGATGATCTACGATAATGCTAGCTAGAATACAATACAAGTTTACCCTCGTGTAGAAGATTACTGCCCAGGAAAGAATCCCAACAATCCGTCTTGGGCATCTGCCGCCGCACTATTGCCCTCGCTTTGTGAGACCTGTAGCCGAATTTTCATCAATTCCTCCCAGAGATGCGAAGGGATTTGGTCCCCACGGCGGAGGAAGGATCGAATGTGGTCAAGCCACTGCTTCATCAGCCGATATCGTCCCTCGGCTCTTGAGCTCAAGGCTTTGGTAGGGGACGCTCCCTCCTGCATGGACAGCAGGGATACCTGTGCCAACCAGTAGAATGGTAACGCGTTGCAAACGAAGGGGGGCTCGTCTTGATTCTTCTCCAGGTGCATGGACTCCGGGCTTGTCAACCACGAGTGCAGCCAGTTTTGCAGTCCGATTTGAGCTTTCTCTATGCTTTCTTTCATCGCATCAGAGAGTACCTGCTTTCCTCCACCATCCGACCCCCCGGTCATTAAGTCCGATGATCCCCTTGACTGCTGTTCGGCGCGATAGGCGTATATATCTCGTAAGATGGAATGTATGAGGATGAAGTGTGCGAACGGGTTTAGTGGCAACGGTGCTGCCATCGGGCGCCCATCCGTGAGCGCAGCGAGCGCATTCTGCATTCCGACTCCAGTAAGCCTCCCTTTACCGAGTCCATAAGGGGAAGGAGTGCGTAGAGCATCCATCCATTCTTGGGCGCTGCCAGCCCGCCATAGGATGTCGTCACAGGGAAGGCTAATATCGAATTCGGTAGGCTGGAAGGATGGGGTAAGAGAGAAATACATGCAATGGCAGCAGTCGTGAAGATAAGATAAAAATAAGGCTCTAGAGAATTTGAGTCAGCGATCTGGCTGGTCCTCGGAGAAAACGGATAATCTCACCGCTTGATGGATTCATACGTTGTCCATTCCCTCCAAGCAGTGTCCAATGAGGTTGAAGCATTGAAGTCTGCAGGTGTCCAGGAGGCAACGCGGTTCAATAGACCTGATCTCCTGATCATCTATGACGAATGGTGAGAACAAGCAGCCGCGGAATTTGCCAGAATTGCTTACCATGACGAGCATGCCGTGATATACATTGGAGGAGACCCTCTGATCTGCTTGTTGATGGAATAATCCAATCGTCTGGAGTAGCACCACCGCCATAATCAGATCCATTTGCTCATTGGAATCGCTAGGATTCTTGGTCTGAGATTTCGCCGTGAGACCTCGTTTGTCATTTATAACCATGGGTACTTACAAACTCCTGTATCAATGTGTCTCGAGTTGATGACAGTACATCGTTGATGAAGTTCAACGCGGTCCGAGTTTTCACGAATAGTGCGCCGCATGCCTGCATAGCGAGAATAAGGATAGGCGGTTTACCGTCGACTTTCCACGTCGACGAATGCAGTATGGGGACTTGCGTCGAAAATGCTGAGAAGAATAGGTAGACTGGTCAAACATGTGTGAGCCATTCGTGCGAAGAGAAGTCAATGAGTGATACTTACGATACTGTTGCAGGTCCGAGGGAGACGGACGTGTTGTCGGGAAGGGAGCCGAGGAGGATTCAATACTCGTGCAAGGAGCGTGTGATAGACTGATGTTTGATATATTATCTAAGGGTGCCGGGGGAGTGGCCAGTAGAATGGTATCCGAGAACTGGGTAGGATATTGTTGAGTCCCGGCATCGAGCGAAGATACATACGCGAGCTCGTCTGCGGTTAAATTCGAGTAGTTGGCGTAGAAGTCTTGTCCCTCAGTCCAACCGAAGTCGCCGCTCAGAAGGCCAGAACTTTGTTCAGGCGAGGGCGAGGTAAATGATTGTTCCAGGAATGGTTCAAAGAGGTTGGTAGAATAAAGCTTGTTCAAGTGGGAGTCGAGGGTGAGAGCGTCTAAGCCAAGGTCATATGAACTAAGCTGATTATCGAAGAAGTCCGACCGCGGCGACGATGTTGACGACGCGGAAGAAGAGCTGGACGAAGCGGCGAACTGGGGGAGATCCAAGATAGAATCTGAATCGACCCCAGGGCGTGTTGGGGAAACGGATGTGGAGAAATAGCCAGAGGAGGATAAATTTGTGAAAAGCTTGGATGGAGTTGTGGGCATGGACGACAGGGGTGATACGATAGGGGTGGCGGACCCGGTAGACCGAGGGGTTGTTCGCATCGCAGCGCGTTGGGCCGCTGCCAGCTTCTTATTACGAGAAGTTTCTGGATCGTTGATAAATATACATTCCCTGCCTCTTGAAGCACATTTTGAGCAAGGATATTGAAGGTCGCACTAAAACCGGGCGTCAGATACGCGGAGCGGTAGTTATCAAGATTCGATATACCTTAATCTTGGATTCAGCGCAAGACTGGGGTGTGATGTCAAAGTTATTAACGGCGACTAGACATTACCAGTTCAAACTTACCTGGCATGATTTTCGCCTCGAGCGGTTCGTGTTCTGACTGAAGTCCCATATTAGAAAGTGGAACACTGATACTCATCAACGCCCGGCTTACAGATCCCCGCAGGTCCTTTTGTGGCGTGTTAAGAGGTCACTCCTAGTGAACTCTGCATTGCATGTCTATGACCGAGCTGTTAGCCACATCAAGCGGATGCTTAGGAGAATGACGGACATCGCATCGGTGTGAGCGCTCGTTGGTGTCTAGTAATGAAGGTTAACTCCGTGGAGGAAGAGTAACGAAAGGGAACTTTACTTACGGGATCGTAAATGGCGGTTCAAGTGCGTCGTTCTGGTGAACTTCGCGGGACATAAAGTACAGTATTTCGTTTGAGGAAGAGAGGGCATGTTACCCTTGTGAGATCGCATTCTAGATACTTCGCCGTTAGCCTTGTAGTCGATGGAGTTTCTCGACAGGGAGGTCATTTCGAACTGCGGGGCGGCCATTGGCGGGGTCGGGGAGAAAGGTCGAGAATGCTATCCCGTCCATTGGCTTTATAGCCTTGGCCTCGCATGTAATACGCATCAAAACCCAAGATCTGAACATCCATCAAACGCCATTGTCTACATGTACGCGCCGGCAAATTAGATCCTATAAGATGCGAAGCTGCAGATGGGTGCAGGAGCTCGAGATCGGCAAAGCCAAAAATATAGTGAAATCCGGCGTTCACGGATCCCCTTGTATATCTTAACGGACGGCAACGCCAATTCTATAGGGGATCAAGGTTAAGCCTGGCCAAGAAAGCATCAGTATAGGCCATCCCGTTTACAGTGGCAGTCATGCAAAACTTCACTTGCACTTCTGGGCAGATGAGCGAAGCTCAAGGTGGGCATTAGGTCGGCCAGGGCCCAGGGGCTCAGATGGTCAGGTGGTTGATGGCTTCCCATACGCCTCCAGACTGACCACGACCAGCGACCTCCGCTAGATGTTGTTCAGCATCGGAGAGTGCCGCTGAGGTAAGAAGCATACGCCACAAAGTGACAGCGTTAACATGGTAGACGCGCGATGGCGCCGGCAATACGCATTCAGCATCCTGTTCCTCTGTTCGTCCCACCTTGGAGTTCACGCGCACCTGATGGCTGGCAATGTCACGCGCATAGGAACGAGGATGGCTCCCAGCAGTCGACTGAGAATCAATCATAGCGTGCGGGGTAGTACCGATTGGTACCGAAACGCACACATTTTGATCTGCCAGTCTGCCACGGTCTCCAATACCCAGCAATCACTACGGGCGTGTGTCAAAACCAGCCATGCGATCAAAGGTCTTCCAGTGTTCCGCCCAGTATTTCCCAGCAAGCAGGCAGAGATCGGCGTATTCGACTGCCAAATTTCAATGTGCCTGCAGAAGAGTGATGGATGAGCAAGATGCCGGTAAGTCATGTTGCAATGTTCTGTACGCATGGGTCGGATGACTTCCAAGGTGACTGCGGCTATCAGTCGTAGGTGCGTTTTCGTTGGACGATCGTTGTCCAACTGCAGGGGACGATGCAACAATATCACCCGAATATTCGGTGACAGATGGCTTCGGGGGACGAATCCACGGAGCCCGAGAGTTTTGCTCCCGAACCCACTTTAAGGCTCTTGAAATCAAATGAATTGTCAGAGAAGATATTGAATCCGGTACGAATTGGAAGTGGTACATGGCAATCAGTTGCAGTGCCTGTAGCAGCGGCCTCGCAGCTGTACATCAACATCAATTTGCAGCGTCGATGCGCGATACTAAAGAATAATAGGAATCGACGAACAGATCTCAGGCTGAGGAGCCTGGAATATATCATGGTTAGAGGCAGAGTTAAAGACAGCCTAGCCGCCGCCCAGAACCCTCTGAGTTTGAGCTGTCGACTGTACTAACCCTGGATCAGTCACGTGATATTACGGCGCTTGTTGAAAACCAAACATACAACTGGAGTGACTTGTAACCTTAAACCTGACCAGTAGTAGATCAGTTCAGCGAAGTCACAATTCTTCTCGAACTAGCCACTCATGTAAAATCCCCTTAGAGATCGCACGGGAATGGATTTCTGAATCTTACCCCGAATCTTATATCGCCAGAAGCTTACTATGCGGCCTGTGTTTGTCTCAAGCAATCTGTTGTGAGTACAACGTCGAAATGAACTTACCGGACCCGTGACAAAGCATTTTCACGAAGACCAATGATCTACAGGATATACATCCCCGCAAATCCCTTGAATACGGCTCTTTTTGGAGCATCAAGAAGCACGAACGTTCCAATGGTCCCCACGTTGATTGACAGGCAAGTGTTAAAGTCACGGTTCACTCACGCTAAATTCAACCACCGTCGAATTCAAGGAGCGACGAAGACGCAATCGTGGACGATATCGGTTCCCCGCCGAAAGCAGAAGATACCGTTAATTGTGAATATGTGTTGAGCGGTCACTTGTAAATAAGCCGCTGAGGGCCGCGCGCGAGATGACAGCATATTGCGTTTAACTGGCCAGCAAACGTAAGAGCAGAAGAATACGGACGGTCGGAAACTGCCATCAGAAACCAGCAATACAGACACTACCCGGGCCCGGGTAACCGCACCTCCCAGATTCGACTGTTTTGTCGACTATCGAATATTGATTGTCACAGTCGGAGCGCCGTCAGCAGTGAAAAGTCCGTCGACAGTTTCCTTTTCAAGCGACAACTTAGGTTGAACCGTGGGAAACCACGAGATGGTAACAGTGGTTCGAGTGCAAGAGCTGCCGGTGAGCGACGGACTTTCTACTGGGCCTCATCGATCATCTCGCACAGTATTGTCCGAACCCGCGTATTCCTCATGGAGCGACGTCCCCAAGGGGCAGATTCATAGGACGCTCGCCGAATATCTTATCAATACTCGACAGTACATATACAAGGTCCTCTCGCTGGGTTCTTCATTTATTCTCCGCTAATTTCACCCTCCTCGTCGACCCTTGTCCAGAGGAAATGCCATACATCTTTGGCCTCTCTGCGCCGACCGAGCCCGCACTTCTTGATCTTCGTGATCAATATGTACATTGGCTACAGTCTCCCCAAGGCGAATCCATCCGACTTGCGGATGTCGTCTACACTACCATTGCCCACCGGCCCGTCCAGTCTCACCGCCTTTCGATTTCAGCTAGCACGAAGCCTGAGCTTGTAGAGAAACTTCGCTCAGCTACGGTGGTACAGGCTTCACAAGAAGCAGCTCGCGTGGCCTTCGTGTTTTCGGGCCAGGGAAGTCAATACCTGGGAATGGGGCGCTCACTCTATCAAACTTCGACGTTGTTCCGACAGCACATTGATCAGTGTCATGCGATCTTGATCGACATGGGGCTTCCAGGGGTGCTCCCCGTCGTCACTGCAGGCGCGGAAGGAAGTGGATTGTCGCCTTTGGAGGAGTTCCAGGCGTATCAGACGGGTGTCTTTGCCGTTGAATTTGCTCTCGCTAAACTCTGGATATCTTGGGGATTGAAGCCAGCGCTGGTCGCTGGACAGGGGTCAGTGTGAAGGCAGTTTGTCATATTAATAGAAGGCTAACCGTGTGTATATCCAGTCTAGGGGAGTATGCGGCCCTGGTCGTTGCCGGTGTGCTGACACTTGAAGGGGCGTTGACCATCGTCGCCAGCCGAGTACAGCTGCTGATCAGAGAATGCGTGGCTAACTCGAACGGAATGCTCGTAGTTTCGCTTGCTCCGTCCGCAGTACGAGAAGCCCTCCATACGTCCGAGCACTTCGATTTGCTGTCTATCTCCTGTTGTAACAGTGCATTCGATTGCGTCATCTCAGGGCCGCTGTGGCAACTCAAGGCGCTCAAAGACTATCTCGACGCTGAGGTTCACTGCCGATCTAAATTCCTCACGATCCCTTACGATTTTGCAAGCTCGAAGGCATTCAAGTCACTAGACGATGATATCAATATCACGACGAGTAGGATTGAAATTTTTGCACCGATTATTCCTGTTTTGTCAAATCAATTCGGGGAGGTGATCATGCCTGGAGATAGGTCGACGTTCGACGGGGTGTACTTTGCAAGGCACTCCGCGCACCCCATGCCCTTTGATAAAGGAACGCTCCAAAGTCTATGTATGCACGCAAGTCTACACATGGACGCTTGGGTGGATATCAGCCCGCATGCGACATCCTTCCCTATGCTCGAGTCCAGTCCCAGTGTTTCTGAGGATGCATCTTTGGAGTCTTTACGACGGCAACAAACAGCATGGTCTCTACTTGCGGCAACGCTATCCGACCTTTACGTGGCAAACGTCAACATCCGCTGGAGGGACGTATTCAGCCAACTTGCCTCCTCCTCCTGTTCGAAGGTGCCCTCCAACTCTTTGCCAAAAGCGAAACATTCTGTTCGGTTCCAAGACGAAGAACCATCCGAGCGTTTATCGGCCATACACGATGAGCCAGCGCTGATCGCAGCCCACCCATTCCTCCATTCATGGGCGCAGTTTCCATCTAGTGATAACGGCCTTGTCGCCGTTTTCGAAACTCCTGCGACTCGACTCGTCGACTACGTCAAAGATCACATCGTGTGTGGTTCTTCTGCCGTATGCCCCGTTTCTGTCTTCTCCGAATTGGTGCTTTCGGCAATATCTATGTCTAAACGGCATCTGGGAATCAGCTATCAAGACTCTGATGTCCTTCTTCGACAAATGCACTTTAGCAGGCCGTTTATCTTCAACGAAGACGCATCGCAAACGATCATCACGAGTATCACGCTCAACAACGGCTTCGGTATTTTTAGTATCCATTCAAGGTCAGGGAGCTTTCAGGCTGAGGATATACACATGAATGGGGAGTACCGCCTCCAAGCCACCCATCTCCGTGCTTCGAAGTTCAACCGTGCACTGGCTAGCATAGAGCGACACGTCGACACCCTGTGTGACATGTCCGCCAACAACGAACTTCAATTCTTTTCGTCGCGCACCGTGTTCGACGTCCTATTCCGCCGCATCATCACGTACGGAGAGCGATACCGTACCTTGGAATCCTTTACCCTTTCGCCTCGAGGGATGGAAGCTGTTGCTCAATTTAAGCTTCCCGCGTCCCTGGTTCGCGCAGGCGAAGGCTATTTCATCCAACCGGCATTCGTCGAAGCCCTGGTCCAGGTGGCGAACCTCACAGCCGACCTTAGCAGTGGAAGCCAGGATGCTTTTCTCTGCAGCGAGTTGGGCTCCTTGCGTACCATCCCGAGCCAGATCAACGCCACCGCCCAGCATACATTATATTGCAGCGCTGCATCTTTGGAAGACGGTAGACTGATGGTCGCTGACGTATATGCCATAGCCGACACAGGATCTGGATCCAGACAGCTCGTGGCGCATCTAAAGGGGCTTCAGCTCCGTCGTGTCCGGGTTGATGTCCTTCGCAGAGGGTTGTCTGTATTGGCGACAACATCTTTGAAATTGCCACTTAAGCGGCCATCTCGTTCCCGCGAAACGATCATTAATGACGAACCGGTGTCCCCTCCCAGCAAATCAGTTAGCGTTTCCTCGTCTCCCACACTTGTCCCCGACGACGCATCGGACGACCCAGTCCCCGGTGGCAAATTGGGCGAACCAATCCCCTTCGACCTGGATTCAGGAGATCATGACCAACCCGTGGAGAAATCAAAGGCAGCCTACGGGAAGGCATCATATCAAGCTAGAGGGAAGGATGTGCCACCGGCTGCCGACGACCATATCCCACTTCTCAACGCTCAAAGAGTAAACAAAGTACCAAAGGTCGTTCACCACGTAGAAGATGATTTCGTCCCAGAGCAGATCTCCATGCAACCGTCTGAAGCAGCCCGGATGAAGAAACTTCTGCGAATGGAGGCCATTCCAGCTGCGCTACAAACCTCCAGGAATAGGCGCCCACCCTTGTTCCTCGTTCACGATGGTAGCGGAATTGTGACGCATTACAGTCGTATTGGAAACATAGATCGCGGACTTTGGGGCATGTTTAACCCTCTCTTTTTTGAAAACAAACACTGGGATGGTGTTGTACCAATGGCGCAGGCGTATGCCAAACATATACTGAACACGAGCACAGGGGACGCTCCTATCCTGATAGGGGGTGAGAGTCTCTTTTGTATGATCACTTTTTGACGCTCACCTACGTAACCAAGGTTGGTCCTTTGGTGGAGTTTTGGCGTACGAGATTGCCCGGCAGATAAACGCTAGATGCCCGTCGAAAGTGCTAGGGATCCTGCTCATCGATTCTCCTGGGCCGATTGCGCATGTTCCGTTGTCCGACTCATTGATCGATTCGGTTGTCGGTCTTGAGACCTCTAAATCGAAGTCGACGTTGGCAAGGCTTGTTAAGAGGCAATTCCAGACGAACTCCCGCATGCTTGGGCGATACGATCCACTAGCTTCCAATGCTCCCTGCCCTCCCATTGCGCTGCTCCGGTCTAGTGAAGGTTTTAATCCACCTGGCGTGGCGGACGTGCCTATATGGCTGGCTGATCGCCACAATACCGAGCTCGCCACCGAGGGTTGGAGAACGCTCTCGAAAGATCCCATCAAAGTCATTGATATTCCTGGAAATCACTTTGAACCTTTCCACCCTAAAAACGTGCGTTACTGAATTATTTCCAAACATGATCATTAATAATGTTTTCTTCAGATTTCGGAAGTTTCCCGCTGTATCGCTATAGGCTGTGAATATCTAGAGAGATTGTAATGATAGATTAGACATCGATTGTTGACCGTTGAGTGTTGACGCCATTCTTTTAACACATGCGGGGGTTCACGAGGCTTATTTTCGAGGCTGGAGAAAATTCGTAGATAGAGGAATCTCGAAGTCCTTCGATGTGTATTTACAGGTGGAATTTATTGTTACAAGGTTCCAATCAGACTGTGCCACTAGCTGAGATTTTGATAGTAGCACTGGGCTTTCCAGACTGACTGCCGTAGCCCTCGATCTTCTTGACGATGTCAAAGCCCTCAACGACTTCGCCTTGGGGTCGGTCAGTCTCACTGGTACGATCTGCGATGAACTGATGATCATACCGAAGACAACATGGGCACCATCCAACCAAGATGTAACGACAGTGGTGATGAAGAATTGGGAGCCGTTGGTATTCTTGCCAGCGTTGGCCATGGAAAGAAGACCAGGCTTGGTGTGCTTAAGCTGGAAGTTCTCGTCTACGATATTAATCGATTAGTCACGATCGCGTTGTATATATTAATTCATTAAGAACCTGCGAATTTCTCTCCGTAGATGGACTTTCCGCCAGTGCCGTTGTGCTTGGTGAAGTCACCACCTTGAAGCATGAATGAAGGGATCACACGGTGGAATCCAGAGCCAGCGTATCCAAAGCCATTCTGGCCAGTGGCGAGCTCTCGGAAGTTTCTGGCAGTTTTGGGAACGACGTCGTCGAATAGCTTGAAGACAATACGTCCCGCAGCCTGGTTGTTAATTGTGATATCGAACTAGAGGCAGTTAATGTTGTGAGCCGCGATCCCTGGTGGAAATTATCGGCGGCGCGATCGTGGGCAGATCCTCATGATCAAGGTAGACCAGAGTATGCCGCAAAAACTTTGAGTCAAATATTGAAAGAGATGAACTCACGTAGACGTTGGCCATGGTTGTAGATGAGATCGATGCTACAGCTTTCACAGCGCGCGCAGGTATTAAAATAGGGGAGGGCGGTCGTAACCGAATCGGAGATAAAATTTCGAGTTCCGATTTCCCTTCGCTTAGACGCAAGTAGTAAGTTGGTGTTTTCCACAAATTTAGAGATGACCATGCTATTAGTTCATTGGCGATAAGTTTTGTAACAAAGGTAAGGCAAACGATGAGCACTACGTTGGAGAATACAATCCAAAAGTATTGCAGAATCCTTTCTAACGTTCATCTGTCTTCAGACCAAGGACCTGCCACTCCGCCTGAGCATCCTCAAAGGATCTCTTGATGATACTCGCGTGCTTCTCCGACCTGGACTTGAAGCCAACTTTGTAGATGTACGGTACAGCAACGATGCCATCCGAAAATGTTGCAGCTTCGTCGTTAATGTCTGGAATAACTGGTGATCCAGTCTTCGGATCTCTGGGGGCTTCGAATTGAACACCCCAGATCAGGCGTGATAGGACGATGAAGAGCGAAGCTTCAGCAATGTGGCTTCCCTGGCAGAAGCGCCTACCCCATCCGAATACGTAGCTATTGGATGATGCGGATGTCATTTAAATTGGAGCAAGTCGGGAGAACCTTGCGAGTAACTCACTGGTCCCTGTCTGAATCGGGTCCACTGCCCCATCTGGTGGGTTTACCCTCGGTGTACCACCGCTCTGGTTGATATGCGAATGGGTTAGGGAATCGGACAGGGTCCATGTGGATTGCCCAGATGTTGCTGTCAGACCAGGGTAAGTTCGCAGGGTATGTCGCTAAATGATATGGTCTCACCCTATCACTGTTGAACCTTTAGGTATCAGGTATCCTAGCGATAGATTGTCAATGGTTAGCGGAGGGGGTGTGCTAAAATGGGGTTATCCACCTTTGTACACCTCATCTTCGTGAGCGCTGTGAGGTATACCTAGGGTGGATTGCTCAGATATAGAATGATATGTACAATGAGTGGTATCTTACCCATGATCGAAGGGGGTCGGCGACGGAGAGTCTCCTTGATACATGCAACGAGATACGGGAGGTTTGGTTCATCTTCAAAGGTAGGCATGCGATCTGAGCCGACTACTCGGTCTACTTCTGCCCGAACCTTCTGCAATACTTCCGGGTGTGCAAGCATCATGAGAATGAAAGCTATTCGGGGGATATAAGATGACGTGCTCTGATGAATGGGAAAATCAGAAACGTACATTGCATGGTGCTAGCAGTGGTATCTGAACCGGCCTCAAGGACAGTCCCAGCAGTGTAAGCCAAAAGCGTATCCTTCAGCCACCCGTCGTCAGTCAGACCGCAGCCAGGCGCTTGTTCCTGCCCAGCTTCCGCACGCTGCTTCAAGTAGTTCCCAACGTAGCAATCGCTTGCGATTCCTTTGCTCATATCGCCTTGAATGTCCTTCAGGAGGCCACCCCACAGTTTCATTTCCCTAGCGAATATCAGCATCTTCTCAAATGAAGCAGATATGAAAGGATGAGCACCATTCGTGCATCTTCCGGGCGGCTACACGCCACGGCGCAAGGATATCTGGCAGCGTTCTGAAGACAGGGAAGGCATCGGCGCTAGAAGCGAACGTCAGGCGAACAATAGGCCGCAGCAAGAAGAACTTGAATTACATGTAATTTCCAGGCTGAGCGACATGAGTGAAGTTGGCCAGAACCTCGTATATCATATTCCTTTGAGAGCAGATAAGTGCTGAGAAGAGATAGATAAAAGTAACACACATACAAATACGTGTTGTTCGTGAGCTTGTGTACTCGCTTGCCATACATGACGGACATAACGATGCTGGTGGTCTGCAAGGGTCCTTAATGGCTGCCGAAGAAAGACAAAGGAGTCGGACTTACGTATCGTCGAATCAAGGAGAACCAATGCCTTTCTGGGACTTCACCATTGGGCCCTTCCTTGAGTTCCTCGACAATGCTTTGATCCCCATGACTGACGAGGTCGTAGAGCAAGACTCTTGATTCGAGTTCCTGGGCAGGCCTCAGGCGCTTAGATGGACCGGGACCAATAGCGCTTTGAAGAGATCGTCTCGCGGTCTAGGAAGACGCAGGGTAGCCCATGATGCACCATTCTAATCGAGTGAACACACCTTCCACTCCTTCTCGTAGGGTAAGAATACGAGTCTTTGACCAGCGCTCATTATATCGTGTGCGACGTGCGGGGGTGATCGGCTTGAGAAGTCTTTGCTTCGGTTGAGGAAGAGTTCATCGGCGGCCTCAGCAGTGTTGAGGACGACGACGTCTTGCCACGGGCCAAGGCGAAGGTGGAAGATTTCACCATACTCCTTCGCCCATTCTCGGAACTGGAGCCAACTGTGAATGGTTATACTTAATAATTTATCGGCGGGGACGTACCTTGGGGTAAGGGCGGAGGGCGTCAACCTGGAAGAGGTTGCCGAAGAAAGGTATGCCCTTGGGGCCAGGAGGAAGTTTGTACGGAGACGAGTTCCTCCTCCTGTAATGGACTACAGCCAGGAAGCTGAATGTGATTGCGATGGCAGTTAACTCGGTAGCCGACAGCGCCATGTTGAAGGGCGGTGCGACTGAAGAATTGGAAACGATGGGTATGCCGCATGTAAGCACTTATATATTTGGCTTCGGCATCTAGGATCGGTGGTAGGGTGGCAAGACAGGACACGGTGTCACCTAAATCCCTTACTACCACATCTCAACTTCCGGCGATGGCAAACGGAGTGGAAGGTCATACACTTCTGGCGGTAATGAGCTTACCCATCGGCGGAGTTGGTGGATCAGCGTCCTCTCACGTCGACTAGAAGCCTAATCCCAACCGTGCCACTAGCAATACCTACGGGAGGAGGGGAATTCGTAAATTGCGGGGTTACTCTGGACTGCGAGGCTACTTACAGTGAGATCACGGGAGTCGGTGTTGGAGGTGGGTGCAGGTGGGCGCCTTCGCTGCCGTTACGCGAGTTTCACTACCCGGTTCTCAAGATGGAAGAGCTTCCGTGTTCTGCGCAGATATATTTATACGCAGAAGATTCGTGTGGGCGACCTGCGGAATTGCGCTTGTTCGAGTTGCCTGGATCGTCAAAACTCGAACTGTTTCGATGTTCTTTCTTCCTCGACGCTCATCTCGACTCACCCAATGTACCGTAATCGACGAAAATCCTCGTTTACAGACATCAGAACGCCAGCCACCCTCCACGTGTAGATGAGAGAGCGCACTGTTAAAAATAGGGCGACATCACTATTCAATGGAAATATATATTCTGGACTCGCTTTGCGACATTTCGCCACACTGCGCGCCGAGGCACTATTCGACAGAACGAGGATCAAAGTTGAAACATATTGGACGCTCACTGGTGTAAACGCCACCAGTTCCCTCGCGACTGTTATCATCATTCAAACGCACTCGGAATTTGGGATTTAAACGTCGTCGCCGGGTCAACGAGTGGATGAACCATCTGATTCGCCGAGTGCCCGCAGCCCAGGCTTTATGGACAACGTCAGTCGTGGGCCAGAGGGCAGAATTGACATACTATCAAAGGCCAGTTCACACAAGTCGCGTCAAACACAACATATAGATCAAAGTCGCTACCAGACATTCTGCGTTGAATGAGTCTAGACTTCATAGATCAGCGAGCTCTTCGCGACTGTCACGAGGCCCAACGTACCACACCACGGAATTGGGAGCCACCTTTGCAAAGATAAAAAATCAAGTTCGTGCGCAGGTCCACTGTCACGCGGGCGGCTCTGACTTTTGGTTTGTCACAAGCCCAAGCCACAAGAGTGAACTAACTTAAAGTCAGTGGTCCTGGAGCTAGTTCGACAGTTGGCGAAATCAGCTCCCTAGTACGCTCCTAGTGCATGGTCAGAAGAACGGAATCAACAGATGGCCCCAGTTGCTAGCGCTGCGACAGACGCTATCATGGGGGGTCTAACGAAGTCATGCCAGTGTATTTGCAGCATATAAAATGAACGACGGCGCGGCTTATCTTCCTCATCCTCCAAATACCTTTCTTACCTGGTGAGTACTGTTACACCTCGCTACTTCACGGAGATGGCTGATTCGAACTTCTTTTTTTGTTCGTGTAGAAGGTCTTACTCGTTCACCACATTCGGTTGGTCTAGCTCAAACGCACAGCGACGAAGTCATATACTAATACTTATACATAGAACCATGCGCTTCCCAGCCCTTGTTGTCATCGCAGCCCTCGCGCTCAGCGTTGCCGGCGCCCCAGTCGAAAACAGCCTCATCAAAGGCCCACCACCCCCAGACGACATGAGCGTCTGCGGCAAAATCGCCTACACCGCGAAGGCCATTAAGGAGACGATCAAAGACAAACTACGAGGATGCCTCAAGATTGGAGGAAGCGCTATGGGTTAAGCTATTTCTCGTCAACACTGATTCAGACTCCTGATCTCATGAATAATATGTCTATCATATCATATGTATTTATATACCATAATTCCGTGTTTTCTATATAATCTTTAAACAAAGAGACGAGTGGGGCGAGGTAGCTTAATCTGTACAGCAACAGACGGCCAGTGACATGCTGATTAATTCGGTCGGTCTACGTAGTACAAATTACAATGCATCTATGTAATGCTCGCAAGGATGGGAGTTGAGAGTGGTGTACATGCCTATGGTACATAATGAACAATGTTGTTGAATTGCAAATGATGATACAGTGCACGTTGTGATCATGCGTGGTTGGAGACGGCATTTCCGAGAAGTTAAACGACAACGAAGGCATAAAGAGATGGGACGTCCAACGAGCACGGATGGCAAATAGAAGAGAAATGTATAGTATACTACCGTTAGGAAGGGTAGGCAAGCACCATATTTCCAAAATCTTCATCTTCAATATCATCCAGCGGGTCCGTATCCATCGCCCATGAGAATTGCATGCTGCTCGCCTTGGGGATTGGTGACGCGGTGATACTGACTGCGCCGACAAGAGAAGGAAGGTTGTCAAAAGGAGGAGATCTTGGAGTTGCTGAGGACAAACTTGCTGAGGACCGAGACGGTGAGAGGAACGGCAACGAAGGGGGTGTTGACGACGTATTTGACCGTTGAAGGTTTAGCACCCTACTGAACAAGCTGGGTGAGAAGGATGATTTAGGGCGAGGTTTGGTCGGCGAGGATGGCCTAGAAGGTAAAGTGGTTTCATTTGGGCGGGCATCAGGTAGCAGAGGAGAGAACTGTGGTGCGTCGTCAGCGTTGTTTCCCTTCCCTTCAACATCACTGCTAATTAGCTCGTCCACCTCTTCCTCTTCCGCCTCCATGGGTTCTTCTGATTCATATCCATTCTGCACCACCTTCCTACCTCCCTTGACTTCCCGTTGGCTATCTGATACCACCGCTGCCTCCTCCTCTCTAACGAGCCGAGGGGACCACAGTGAGTGGTGGCAACCCATATTCTCGACGGCGGTGGGACGGATCCAGCGTACCGAAGGAGAAATTGGACTTGACGTGAGCTTGTTCAACCGGCGTCGTTTACGAGCAGGGGACGAGGGAGATTCAATATCGTCGGCGCCAGGAGACTTGATAGAGGTCTTTAGAGAAATAGGATTGGGGTCTCCTGTCACCAGAGGCACTGGTAGTTCTTTTGGCAGGTCAGAAAGGCCTAGCGTATCGGGCGGGACCGAGGGTCGTTTGAGGGGTCGAGGACAAGGACGAGGATGGGGCGGTTCGCGGGGTGAATCTTGTGGTGAACTGTCGGACGCGTTTACCGCAGGCGTTGGAGTCGTGAGTCTCGAAACTAAACTGGGTAACGGCTGCAGAGAGCTCCGTAGATGATGGGGGAGGAGGTGAAGAACGGATTTGATTGTCTTACGGCCATCCCGAAGACACTCCTCGATGGCGGAGGGGGTGGCATGGGCGACCTGGGAGTGGAGCGGTATAGAATCCGGGGTAGAAGGTATTGAAGGAGCGAGCTGCTCTGCGACGAGATGCTCATCTTCATTGGTGAACGGACCACCAATCTCGTTCAAGCCGCGCAAAGGAGTTTCTATGGGCGCACGAACGTCGTTGGCCGAAACCGGCAGGCTGGCAGGCTTCGAGGAATGTGAGACGGGGTCCGAGTCGTCCTCCGAGTCACTGACAAGGGAAATCACCTCCCTTGTCCCCGTCTGACCTTTCGATCTGATTGGTCTTGGGGGCGGGCTGGGAGAGGAAGGGATTTCGATTACATTTGGATCAGTGGTTACACGTGCTAGAGAAATAACTATGGGGTTGAGAGTATCAGGCGAAAAGGTCTCCACGCACCCCTTTGCCTCTTTTTCGGACGGAATAAAACATCGGGGCGTGGCGACGATACGCGTCGTCGTTTACGCGTCGCCACTCCCTGGCCACTCGCTCTTGTAGCATCTTCCTTATCCGTCGATCTGGCCGGGCAGAGTCGTCTCTTTCCTGTCGTTGACGTGGATACTCGAGGACCTGACGTGATACTTCCTCGAGACGTCGACGCGACCGGGACGGGGTCACTGACGCGTGCCCGCCTCCGTGCAGTGGGTAGCAGGCCCATGAGTAGAGGGTCGCGCGCTTAATTTGGACAGATCCTCACAGCCACTGCATCAATCGGCGCTCAGCCTTTCTATTACCTAAAAATTGACAACGTTGCATTGTGTTAAACTTATTTACATTACAGTGTCAGCTGTGTACTGTCTCAAAAACACTACAATTTCGCCGCTCGGGGCGCTTCATTCAGCGACGTCCACTAAGCGACATGATAATTAGCAGCGATTAGAGAGACAAATGTGCTAGCCTACCCAAGGTGCCCACTCTTTCATGTGGTCCACCGTGTCAGTGAACACTGCTGACCTTCTTTCCTTGAACGACTGCGTCCCCTCGACGAGATCATGCCGGTTCCCAGTGATCATCTTCTTGAAAAGGTATGACTCGATGATATGAGCATCCTCTGCGCTCGATGGGGCGTGGAGCAGCAGCGCCTTTGTGGCAACAATGGATGGTGCCGAAGTCGAGGACGCTAGTTCTCTGGCGAATGTCAAGGCTGCGGGCAGCACATCTTCGCGTTTGGGGAGGATGGTGAAGTAGAGTCGGTTCAGGAGGGGGTGGGTGGGCAGGAATATTTGTCCCGACAGGAGGAGTGCTGTCGCTGCAGAGTACCCGAGAAGGCGAGGGAGGAGGAAGGACGTGGCTCCTATCAAGCAGAAGTAAGTGTCATATCGTTCACAAGAGTGGTTGGATCACAGGTTACGCACCTTCAGGCGATACCGCGCGGCTTGCAAACGGGAAGGCGATCTTCGCACCTCCCCATGCGACGCGGAAGTCGAAAGGGAGTTGCAAGGCAGTCGCACCAGCACCCACTGCGTTGCCGTTGATGGCTGCAATGGTGATCTTCCGGCATCGAAGGACGGCCAAAGAAACCTGGCCTGCGGCATCCCGGTAGTCTTCAAGTGCATCAGAATGAAGTTGAGACTATGGTGGGACTCAAGGATCACCGTGGTCTGCGATGGTGTCTGGATCAATGCCATTCCAGTGCCATGCGTCGGATAGATTGGCCTAGGATTTGACATGTATGTCAGTGTCGGACAATCTTGGGGTATATTACGGTGACTTACTCCTGAGCAATAGGCAGGGGCGGTATGATCTGCTGTAAAGATCACGACCCGGACTCTGTCATCCTTATCTGCGTATTCCAAAGCCTGTACAAGCTCTGGGATCAATGACGCGACAAAGGTATTCCGCCTGCACAGAATTTTGCCTGATTAGCGGTGTACTTATTCAAAAAGGTGCCACTTACGCGTTAACCTTGTTGACAATGACCAAAATGCCATCGTCGAACGAGACCTGGATAAAGGATAAATCGAGGGAGTTGTAGTCAATGTCGGACATAGTCACGGTCTGAATCGCTTAGCGTCTGATGCTGAGTGCTTATAAGCCGACTGTAGTACCGAAGAATTGGGGATCAGAACTCTTCTATCTTCCACTGAATAATAGGAGTTAAATTCTGACTACCAATACTCAGTGCAAAACTCAGGGTATCGGGGATACGCAGACCCCTGTACTATCGTGCCAGTGGAGAGGCTCTAACGATAACGATCATCGCTACCCCGCTACTGGGCTGGAAGTAGGGACTAGTATTGAACTTGGCAGTGGCACTGACAATGAACCTGTCCCGGCAGAAGCCGTGTCCCGTGTGGCGGTGCGTTACATCTTGGATCACCGGCACTGGTGCCTTTTGTAGGCCGTAGCGCTACTCAAATCTCCTCTTGCCCTACTTCTGACCCTAGCAACGCCTCCGAATCGTGCTAACGGATAATTGTCAGGACCCTGGGGAATCACTGCCTACTGCGAGTTCTAATTTACCCTCTATTTATAGTACTTACCTACTAACGATGTGATAGCAGCACGGTGGGATGCACCACTCCCGACAACTAGGGCCTCGTGGTGCTTATCATTTTGAGCCCTAAGTTACTCCAACGATGTGTCTAGGCCGCCTCGTAGGACACTGGCACGACTTACTGGGTAGCTGTTGATATCGCCCCAAGGCTTCATGCTGATGGCCCGCCTGTTGGGGCTCCATATCGCAGATGGTGCCATTGGTAGGTAGTTAACTATCCAAATCCTTAGACAAAGACTCGCGTCACTCGAGGTTCTGAGTTTGATAGTGGACAGAAATTTAATCCACCGATGATATCCTTCTAGACGTTCCATCTACCTAGGTATAATGGTGCTGGCTCAGATCAAAACTTAGGTGCGACTTCGTCAGCGAGAATGGAAATTTTCGGTCACAAGTTAATCAATGACCCCCCCTTCAGGGGGGGGCAACGCACGGTGTGCACGTTACCATCATACAGCAGGCGGGCGACTGGGCAGTATCAAAGAGAGATTGCATTCAGAACACTAAATTTGAATGCTCAGTATTCAGTACCTCAGGCTTGGTGATGGAGTAGATATCGATTCATTCAAAACTCTTGACAGGATACAAATACATGGGTGACAACCGTCGCGACGCACGTAACTTACACCTACGGAATGCTACCATCAGAGTGTTCAAAGCTTGCTCTTGGCGGAATAGTACTGCTTCTGCAAGAAGCCCATTATTGCATCCGCTAAACAGATAAGATTGAGCTGCAAGCACAAGGGTGAAGTATTGTCACCTTACCGCATTCTCCAGGAGCCTGTTGAGGCACCTACAAGTAATTCGTCGATCAGTGGGAGGGGGAATCACAAACGAGTGGAGAAGCTTACAAAATGACCATCCGAGTTGATAATGACGTTTGAGGAGTTCTTTCTGCGACGCCAGACACGTAATTGGGCTTCAAGAGGACCACCGAAACTACGGACGGAGAACCGACATCAGCAGCCACTCTCGTACGAACACGCGATCAACTTGCGCTGTCGTCTCTGGCTTGGGCATAATCCAGAACATGGGAATCCTTTCGTCGACGTCTTTCATCCTCTGCCAGACCTCGTAGAATGTAGGGACATCAGTGAATGTTGACGCCTCCTCCACGGGCGGCATCTTGAGTAGTAATACTTGCCGTTCGGCCCTCTGGTTGCCCCCTTCTTCGAGGTCAGAGAGGGGCATCATGACAAGTGGGTGTGAGGTGCTTACCTGGGAAGGATGGGATGGCGTATGTGTAAAGCCCGTGGTCAACATAAGACTGCAATACATCTGGGTGCCAAGACTGAAAGAAGGGGTTCTTGAGCATCAAAGCCTTCGCTTCCTCCCTAAATCAGGACATGAGCTCTGGCGCCGTTGTCCGATCCGCAGTGAAGTTCACAGACCTGGAGTCCCATCTGTCGCGTCTGAGGAGAATTCCCAAAGCCGTATCGGGGACGTATGGATTCTTGGTCAATTCATAGCACAGTGGAGAGACTATAGTCGCGTCCACGTTGATGAGAGAAGAGAACAATGCCGGGTTGATCAACGCAGCCAGTGTCCTGCGCAAGAAGTCGTTAGGTTTGCAACGCCCGCACGAAAGGGCAGCTAGTTACATGGTCAACCCGCCGAATGAGTGGCCGACGCCCACAAGTTTGCGATGCTTGAATCCATACTTCTGGCGATATTCGGACTCTGCCGCACTGACCTGTGGTATGTGAGTTGGAGGGGTGTCCAAAGGACTCTCCGCTAGGAAGTACGTGAGGAAGTTGACAATATCGCGGGAATTGTCCCTGCAGTCATCTATGCAACTCATTCAGCAAATGATATGAAGTCGTAGAGATAACGCCTACAGACTAGGCCGACCTTTCCCTTGTTCAGCAATGCGGAGTCGCCAGTTTGAACGGCTTCGTAAGACCAGACTTCGGCAATATCACAGGACGAAGTGGATGTGAAGATATAGCGGAGAGTTGCATCCCATGTCTTGTACAAAATTCAAAATTAGTAATGTCTCGTAAATAGTGCGGAGAAGTACCTCTTTATTGAATCCATTCCCGTGCACAAAGAGGAGAGTCAATCCGCTTCCATCCTTTGGACCCTTCTTGACGTAGCGGTTAGCGACAATCCACAACAATGCCTCACGTCCTTGATAGCTGTTTTCCTCGGGCTTCGGGGCAGCAACCTCAGTTCGGACTCTGGCAATATACTTCTGCATTTCTATCGCGGCCTGCTTCTTTCCTTCCTTGGAGCCGCCATAATCACCCGTGAAGGGGATTGGAACGTACGGAGTGCTCCTTGGCCAAGCACCGGGGATAATATGGGTGGAAATAAGAAACGGCTCGTTAGTCGAGTCGCGTTCGGGGGATGGCAAGCCCGGGAGGTCTGTAGTGGTCAACGAGATCGGCGGTGGGTTTACCGGGAGAAGTGGGCGTATCGGGAAGGTTGGTTTGTTGGTGAGTGAGGCATGCGGGATGGGGTAGGATGTAATGGTGGAGAAATTGACGGTATTGGCATCAGAATCCAAGGATAAAAGAGTTGACATGATGCAGTAACCAAAGGTATGGCCCTTGCAAAGACGACTCGCTGCCGTATAAATATTCAACCAATTTGTAGGCTAGCACCGTTATCTGTGCAGATAGCGCCACCAGTGCGGGGGCCCGAAGTTGGATCTTCAATATGCACCAAGGGCAGTCAGGGGTCTGGGGTCGTCACAGAACTCTAGAAGATTCCTAGAGGGATCGTATGAACTAAGTGCGCCGCCGCCGCGGGGAGGCGACCTTCCGAAATTCATGACCCTAGCCACGAGACTACCTGCAAGATGATAAGTGTAATTGTGCTTTGACATGGATTTCAAACCAACAACTCGCAGAGAGATGATCATGGACTCCCCCCACCCGACATTAACAACTGGCTCATGGTAGTCAATGCAATTTCCTTCTACATGATAAACACTCCTCCGAACCGTCCTCTCGCTGAAAGTGGACAGATAATCGAATCCACATACAAGAATTCCTGCTACGTCTCTGGCGCGCAAGGTCTGATCAGTATACAGTAGTGCGAACATTTCGAGATACCCACCTAAGCCAATGCAGATATGTGCTTGTTCCGTCTGCGTACTGCACATCCTGAGCTCCTTTGCTGGGGATGACCCCGGACTCTGCTCTGCACGCGCCTTGTACGATTTGTGCAAAGGGATGGCGATGAATCAGATACTCGGAGTCTCAGAGATCATTTTGATTTCCGAATCAACGTCAAGGAGACGCATAGGCTTGTGATCAGCGGGCCATAGTAATTCATCCGTTCGACATCCGCCCTACACATTGGGGAAGAGTGCGTGGATCGCTGTGTCCTTGGTCATGTTTCCGGAGGATCGTTGGTTTTCTCAGTGTGTACTAAAGCGTACAGTGGGCAGGGTACTTGGGTGTGTCTCGTAGAGTTGGCGATACTAATTTACTTCGTCTTCGTGGTCAAGGCAGAGGACCAGGAATTGAAGGGACGAGTGGGAGCAGCCAGAGTCTTTTATCGAATCTTCCCGTATATCTGCTAAGCGCAGTCCGCCGAGTTCAGTACTCACTCTACGCAGTGGCCTTCCTTGGGTGTAGAAGAGAAGAACCACGAGTTGCAGAACAGAGTCTTGTAGAGGGCTTGTGAAAGACCGTTGTGGCTGTGCTTACAGCAACTGCCCTTTTGGTGTAGACCTCTTCCTCGTACCTTGCTTGTATCCGCCACTTTTATGACCGCGACGTCCACGACAGCAACATCGACATGTCTTCAGAATCCTACAATCTCCAATATCTACTCCCCAATACCCCGTTTCTCCTCGCCTACTCTTTGCCGCTCCTTCTCGTTTCCTTGATCTTGACATTTACTGGGTCTTTTCTCACCCTCGACCGCACGCGCTCATTCCCCCAGAAATATCAACCTATTCCAGGCTCCTTTGGGACGCAGAACTCTCGTAAACAACTCTGGATTCTCGAAGGGGGAGTTGGGGGATTGGCAATCGGCTTCCTCTTTGGGGGTAAGCCATTCTTTTGTTGGCCGTGCTACACATTGTTTGATGCCACACAGTCCAGTTATCGACACTCCTTGCGCTGCTGATCCCTTCGGTAACTTCGTCGAGCCGCTTGGGAAATGGTAGCTTCCTGGCCATCTGGATCATTTCATCTGTCCTCACGACTCTCCTGGCTGGTCGTTGGAGGTATTGCGCTTTCGCTTTCATAGGCCTTTCCGGCGGGTATGTGCTTGCAGATCTTATCGACCGTCCCAGTTGACCAGATCTACTACCAGTTCTATGCTTGCAACAGGACTATCTATCATTATCCACCCCAACCTCGTAACGCGACAGATCTTCGTTGGGATTCTTACCCCATTCATGCTTATCTCGTCTCTCCTCCCGTTGCCGCGCCATCGCCGGATAACCCTTCGTTTCTGTGCAGCCACGGCAGGCTCCTTTGGTTTGACCCTCTCCACGGCTCTCCTTGCACATATCCCCGCGTGGGCGAATTGTTGGGAACGGCTGTGGGTGCATGCTGATATCGAGTGGGGGACGAGTCATGAGAAGGGGCTGAGTGCGATGTTCTGTCTGTGTATCGTGATAGGTGTGGTCGTCGATTGGTTCCTGAGGCGCAAGTTCGGTGAATGTCCTGACGAGGTACGTCTATGTATACTGTATACACGCGCACACTAACTTTGCAAGTAGAAATGGGACTCGTATCTCGCTGACTACGCCTCTAACCTCCCCAATCGCGCGGACCGCGCCGGGTCGTTCCAGCCACTGACAACATTCTGGGAACGAACTTTTGGTGCAAAGAAAGAGCCCGAGATCATATTTCCCCCGACATCTGGCACTCCGGACTTGAAATCACCGCAGGGGTTCGACGTGTCTGTCCCCTCACTGCACAAACACGATGACGTACTGTCCCTCCCCAAATCCCCTGGCTTCCTCCGTAAGGCACGCTCGCAAACGCGGTTCTCCCCCGGTGCGAAGAGACGCGAGGCAGTGAAATTCCGACCAATGGGGGAACTGAGTTCGGACTCTGAGCACGAAGGAGATAGCTTCCCCCGTAGACCATGGCTAAAGCACAATTCGACTACGTCTACGGATGCTACGCTCGTGGATGCAAAGCAGGGTGGTAGTAAGTCGAGGGGGTTCGATCCAAAGGGCTTGGACTATGATGAAGAGCTTGCGAAGTTGCAGGCTTTGGGAAAGGCGCGGGATATCCAGGAAGGCTCGATCCCTGAGTACTCAGATCATGAAGACGAACAACCAGCCAAGTCCACTGGCGCCTCTAGTGCAACGTCACATACGGCGGTCGCACAATTATCGCCGTCGGCATCATCGCATCCGGCACACACACCACTTGCACCAGTCCCTGCGACGCCATCATTGATCATGGCGCTGGACCGTGTTGCTATTGCTCAGAGACAGGCATTTGGCGGCAATGTGACCTCACCGACACCCAAGGCAGACGGCCTTCCGCGAGCCAGTCTGCCACCATCTGCAGATCACCTCCCCCTGGAAGGTCGAGCCGTACACACCGGACGCTGGCAGGACTTTTGGAGAGAAGTTGACGATAAAGCTCGACAGTAGAGCTATGCCCTTCACGACTTCCATGAGTGAGCATTGGATATTTATAATTATATATTTATTCTGAATTTGACCTACTTAATTACGACTTTTACGAGTTTATATCATGTCATACCTACCTGTAGGACGATCACAAAGGATGGTGCCTCATTACAAGTACCCCAGCATGCATGCCAAAGCTTCTCAAAATATCGCTCGTGCTTCCTAGAAAGCTTGGTTTTTCAGCTAGGACAGGAGCCGTATGGCCATATGGTCAGGCCACTTCTTTGTGGGGCACACACACTCGGTAGAAACCTATCTTCACGGAGTTGACGAACGGCACTGCCCCATATTTAATTTCGACAACTCGATGGAGACCCAGTCCCTGGTGCCTAGTGATTGTCGGCAAATGAGGTGCTCGAGAACCGCAAAGTCGCGTCTAGTGTGGCTCGAAGCCCGCAATTCATGATTCGCGAAGGTGGCTGTAAGGGTTCAAGAATAATACAAGGCTCCGTAAGACAGACCCACCTTGCCACCGCCGAAATCATCATGGCGAAACCGACTATTATAAGCACAGAACTGAAGACGGTCGCGCGCGGGACCACGTTCTTACGGAGGCGAGATCCGGAACAATGATATGATCTCAGAATGCTCGCTGATTAGAGAACGCCGGTTAGGTCGTTTCTTATTCTTCAACTTCAATTGGCCATAGCTAACCAAATTGGTAGGATTCCCGCCATCGATGCTAGCACGTCGTCCGGATAGTCATGTTCGCCAGCGGATCCAGTGTGCAAAACAGAGCACTTCTTTGGTGGAAGTTAGCGGCCGAACACGATGAGCCATTAACGCCTCATGATGCCGGCCCCGACTCCGTTATAGTTTGTGAAGTTAATAGCCGAGCATGAAGCGTCATCAACGCCCCACGGTGTTCGCTTCGACTCCGCTATAGTGTATGTAGGTACCATCACTTGACTCGGAATTCCGTGGTACGATTTATGGCGCCGGCGCATCAGCATGGAGGCGCGTCTGGTGTAGGCTTGATTAGATACTGTGATGCGGGTTGTTACTGGTGAGCTTCAACTTTCCTTTCCGACACAAGGGCAACATTGAGTACACCTTGTTTACTAAGATCGCACGCTGTTGCTCAAGGATCGAGCCTATACTAGGGAATATGGACGTCCGTTGCAATTCGTGCACCTCAAGACCTGATTCGATAGCCGTCCGACAGCCGACCCGCCCATCCCAGCAGCAATTGTAGCTGACTTAGGCCATTAGGATGAATTAACTCCATACTCCGCAAAATCATGATTCGAGCCAGAGCGCCGTCATTTTGTGAACATAGTAGTTCGTACTTTGATCCCCTTGATGCTCTAGTTTTCGCAGTTGTGCTTAACCCACCCGGAACTCGTCATGATGGGCTCGGCTGGAGGCAAACGCAATGTCCACCCACATGATCCAACCATTCCTACGAAGGAGATAGCTCTTTAGGAAAATAATGTATCGCTGATAGAAGCTAACCGTTGGTGACTATTTTAGGACCTTTCGCTCAGAATTTATAAAAGCACTCGACGAATCGACAGAAAACTCCACAATATTCAGTCACCCAGCACATTCAGGCATTAACATGGCAGCTCACATCCCATCTACGGGCAAAGCCCAAGTTCGTGCTCTCCTCGGTCTCCTCAATACAGCGGTAGAGGAAGCGATCGCGGAATACGACAAGCAGGGACTCGATGTCCCCTCTATAGATCATGGATACGCACACCCTATGGATGGACGGCTACCGTCGCTCAAGTTCAAGCACGCGATTCGTACTCTCGAAGGAGCATGCGGGCAAATATGCGCAACGCTCGCCCAACCCAGTCACACAATGGTTAATGTGCGTTACTATTGCATGCACGTTAACCATAAACAGGGACGCATCTGACTTCGCTTCCCACAGTACAGCATGAACGCCTTTGTGCCGGCAGCCATTAACGCAGCGATCAGGGCGGATATCGCTGAACGCTTATCCAAGCATCCCAACGGGCTTCATGTCAATGACCTTGCCAAGGAGACTTCTATACACCCCCAGAAGCTTGGAACGCTTATGCGGCTTCTCGTTACGAATCACTGTTTCCGGGAAGGTGAAAGAAGCAGCGTTCATTTGAGAGGAGACATGCTGATCATTCTACGTGTTTATGCAGTTTCGTCCAATGTCTTCGCCAACAACCGTTTGTCCTTGACAATGTCACCCAATAATGGTAATAAGGTCTGCGATATCCTTGAATTGAAGTCAGGAGAGATGCATCGTAAAGCCACTATGTGGTTGTATGAAGCTCTTACAGACCCTGACTTTGGGCCGACGTACAATGCGACCCGCTCCCCCCTGATGTACGCCCTCGGCAAAGAAGGCTACAGCGGGACTCTATATGAATACTTGAATACGCAGGTAAGCTATGCGTCTATTCTGTCCTGACTGTTTACTCATAGCTATGTGCTCCATAGCCGGGCGTCGTGGAGGTATGGAACCGGGAGTCAGTTGCTGTCTAATTCTTGTGCTGACACTCCATGATCAGAGCTTCGCGAACGCCATGGTTGGATACAGAAGCGCCACAGGACATCTGAATCTCCTGAATGGTACGCCACCAACTCCGTTTATGATCAATGGTCTAATGCCCAATGCCTAGTTTTCCCTTGGGGAACACTCCCTCCCAGCACTAGCGTATGCGACTTGGGCTCGGGTAATGGGAATATCTCCATTGAGATATCGAAGCACTTCCCCCAGTTAAAAATAACCCTCCAAGACCTTCCGGAGACTATTCGAGAAGCACGGAAGGCAGGTCCTCCAAGTGTACTATGGCGGGCGCAACTGATCTTAATCAACACCAGTTTTGGCAGACGGAATATCCTGAAGCAATCAACGAGGGGCGGGTGACGTTCACACCCTTAGATTTCTTCAAGGAATCTCCCGTTCCGGGACAAGACATATACTATGTATGTGGCCCAACGCCGATTCCTGATCTCCGGCTTTCAGAACTGAAAATGATCATTTGACAGCTCAGCCAAATCTTTCACAATTGGGGAGATGAACACAGTCTGACACTTCTGAAGAACATCCGACGCGTAATGGTACCTGGGAGTCGGATGTTGATTGGTATGTTGGTAGGATGAGAATCGTGACTAATGTCTGATGTCGCTTTCGAACAGATGACTATCTAGCCGTTCATCTTGACCCTGCCTCCATCGAGAAGCAGCACACATCCATGTCACGGGTATGTCAGGACATGCTTGTCGTTTGGACATCTAACTGTATCGGCGATAGGCGCCCCGCCCCTTGAGCCCGGGATTCGGTCAAGGACAATCCAGAACGTACACTCAGGATTTCTGCATGTTGATTATGTGCAACGCAAGGGAACGCTCCCTCGAAGATTTCATAGAACTTTGGTTAGCCTATTCTTCATTTAAGTTTTGCTGCACTCTCTAAATCCAGATGTAGCGCCGCAGCAGATCTAAAATTCGTGAGGGTATGGGACTTGGCCGAAACTTGTCTTACAGAGTTTATCGCGGCCTAGAGAAGATGGTTGCTGCATCTTTCTGTGTGTATATAGATTGAATTTAGATCACTGATGTATTCCGCCATATGTATAGACTTCTGCTGCCTACGATACGTCCACCGCGCTCCACGTCAAGATAACGTAGAAATAAGAAGACATAATATGCACATTTCTTCTCCCTACAAGGAATCGTTACAATGTGTGGGATAGATTGGGCTCAGCTAAGGGTGTACGATGCTGGTGCAACGGTTTTAGGCGTGGCCATCCATGGGATATTCTCCCTGGCCAAAGTCACCACCTTAAGCCATAAAGCGCTTCTAATGCGCCACACGGCATGTGGCCTACTGTCAATCCTATCAGCCCTTACACGGGAATCGCCGTCTATGAGGATGCTGAGAGTCATGACAGTAGTGAGAATACATCCAAGCGCGTTGGAGGCGGAGATCATAAACATGATGATCATCTGCAGTTTCGCGGCGCGCTCCACGGATGCACCACCAAGGAGAGCTCCCGTCATCATCCCCGGGATGGATATGATTCCAAGCACGCTGCAACATGGAGCCATGACCTTAATCAACAACTAGCTCAAACTTTGGGAAGGAGATGATTGACCTCATTTGGTTGATAGTCGGCATTAGAGAGACGCGGAGCGTTTCAACAGACATGGACTTGCAAGCTTCCCATCGCGTTGCGCCAAAAGCGAGATACATCTCGACTTTATCACTGTTGTCACTGTTTTTTCGGTGTCATAAGGTCACGGTGTAGATTTCTATACTTGACACTTGCCTAAATTCACGTAGTATGTAAGTACTAGATACCACAACTCCTGAAATGGTACTCCCACAGAGCATGCCGACGATTGGGACTGTGAATTGGTGAAACGTGATGAACATGAATACGGTGGCAAGTGCGGTGCAACTCACTGAATTGCCTTGGGTCCCAAAACGGATCATTGGACATGGCAAATCTAGACCCAAGGACACCCACAGGTATGTTCGACAGCGCGAGCCCTACCAGTGTAGAAATGAACTAGCATATCACATGATGGTCATACCAAGCCCATTGAATCGCGTGTTGCCAAACACTGACCATGTGAGGATGCCTCTTCTTTGACTTGTTAACAACTTAGGGTCGTGTTATGAATATGTCACTATGGAGGCTAGGGTGCAGTTGTGATCATACTCACCGACTTCGAAGGTTCCTAGCACATTCAGAAGGCCTGTAATGCCGATCAGTCAACCAAGATGTAGGGCCCCTTAGTAAGTCAGGGTCCCGCTCGATCGCACTTACACACAATGGCTGCCACAGCCCATGGATTCTTCGCATCGAAAACCTTTTGTAACAGAGTTGACGCAAGGCCTAATTGAATGACACATCTTATTGATGATGTTATCAATGGGCGTTCAATTCCCAGTCGCAATACAGAGGACAGGGCGACGTCGAAGAGTATAAAAGATAGGGCCAGTCCTACGTTGATCCAGCTCAAGTTAGGTTCCGCTGAGTATTCGGGTTGTCCAGGACTTGTATCCATTGTGGCAGGTATCAATCACAAATCACAATCGAGCCTGCGTACTATCTGATAACGAGCGAGTCGGCCAAATAAGGGCCAAATAATTGCTTAAATAGGCTATTTTTCTTACACCCGACTCGAACATCGACGGACGGTGATCCTTACATTCGCACGAACAGTGCAACATCGACAACCGATAAGCACGGCTGGTTCAGTATATACTTCAAGTCAGTCACTTGCCCGGAGCCGTGGTTGTGGTTTCCGAATTGATTCTGGTCTTCGGGACTCGGTCATGGAGCACCTTCCTCTTTTGTGCGCTCCATCACGGATTTCATTTCGGAAACGCCTCGCAAATAATGTCTCCGTATCAGTCTATATACCCCGTGCTACTGCAGGCCCCGATCAAACAAGACCGTAATACGCCGCGAAGTCGTCTTCGCTCTCGCCCTTCGCAGTCAACTCGACAATTCCTCTAAGGAAGGCCATAGCTTCTTTTCCTATCAATTAGTCTAGGAATGCACTGGCCATATCAAAGTGTTAGCTGGTGCTATGTACGATGCGTCAAAACACTCACCTGCCGTCACCCCGGAGCTCGTCCAAATCTTTCTGCCGTCGTCCTCGTTTACCACCCACCGCGCTTTGGCTATCCATTCAATCTCTTCTCCTCTTGTATTGTCCTGATACATACTCAGCATCACATCCAATCTACATATGTTTCCCAGACAGCCACGTATGGTGGAGGGAAGGACTGACCACAACTATGTTGAAAGAAGCTTTGTTTGTGGTCGCTTTCTTACCGCGGAGGAGACCCGTTCCTGCAAGAACCCAGGAACCCGTGCAAACGGTTGGAACGTGCAAGCACCTAGCGCTTGGCGTTGGACGAATTCAAGGAGAGATCTGGGAACATTCTCTGGACGTGCGACGGGACCTACATGTAACGTTACATCAGCTCTATCAAACCGTAGACTACACAAGTGTTGCTCACCACCAGGAATCAGCAGTATATCAAACTGCTCGCTGTCTCCAATCTCATCATACCTTCTTGATGGTACGACCAGCGGTCCCGGCGAAGATTTCACGAGATCGAGCGATTCCGCTAGGTACACGATCTCCAACATATATTTCAAACCGGCGGATGCTAGCGGCAGATCTTGCAAGTATTTGTTAGCAAACTCTGGTTCAATGCATCCGAAGAGCGCGATGGGGCCTTGGTAATCCAGAGATGTTACATCCTCGAAGAGACACACGGCGAGGCGGAGAATGGTTGGGCTATGTCCAGTGGCCATGTGAGGTTTGTGTATTGTTGAATTGTAAGACAACCCCGTGTAGTAAAACTCCTTTTATATTGAACAATTTCCTTGTTTCCTAGCCGTGGCTCAAGAGTGTTGTGAATCCTTGGAAAACGGCCCCATTTCCGCTCGAGAAGAGTTCGGACGAGTATCCAGGCCTGGTACCTCGATTAGCAATCAAACTACGAAAGAAGGTAACGGACGGCTCATATTGCCCGTTATACTTACTCATTGCACAAAGGTCTTGGTATGGATTTCCCCTTGAGGGTGGGTTTGAGGGAGGAAATGGACTAAGTGGCATTAGAAGACTTGCGGGAGCTGATGAATTCCTTGCCTTGATCGCCTATCATATCAGCTGGCACTTGGTTTGTACTATCGAAGAACAAGACAACTTGTTCGGCATCGCGGTGTTAGGCCGACTGTGTCATCATTTGTAAAACGTTACTATCAGTGGTTTCCAATGACCGAGGATACAGATTCTATCGCCCTGGTCACAGACGTATTGCCCTGCGCACCCTTTCCCCGGAAGGTCCTTTCAGATGCGGCTTGCATCAGCAGTTTGGACCCGACCAAATCCATGAACTACCTAGACGGTTCTGCGTGGATAGTGATCATAGAAGCCTGAGTCTGCGTGCTCACACTCGTCGAGTGGATCTTCGCGAGTTGCTGGGGGATCAAGTCTGTTGCCTCTGGGTACTGAGGCTTTGACTTTGCTATAGCTACAAATGAATTAGGGTACCGTGAAAAATAGGGTGTTTTTTAACAACGGATTATTAACAGTGTTAATAACAGGTTAATAACAGGTTAATAACATCGGTAGAGCTCCTGGCGGGTGTTAAAAATTGTGAGAAATACACGTGACCAGCAGCCCATGAGGCTCTTTTCCAAACGAAGTTTAGTAGTGCCTTGCCAAGTTGCCCTCACCCCGAGGACGACGACTTCGAACTCGATAGCGAGATTAACCTTAACGCCCCCGTTCTTCGGGCATTGCTTAGAGGTGAAGCAACCCCTGCTGCACAGTCAGCGTCACAACCTCCCGCTGCAAAGACCTGTGCTAGTATTACTGTAGAGGAGGCGTGGAAGTTTTGACATGCCTAGCATCGTTTTTTTTCGCGTTTTTCACCGCCAAAATTTTTTAACATGTAAATAATAGGTTATTAACAATATTTAACATGTTATTAACCCCGATGTAACTAATTAGTTAATAACTGGTGTTAACAATCGGTCCAACAGGTGCAAAGTTACTAACATTGTTATTAACTTGCTGTCGAATTATTCACGGTACCCTAAAATGAATCAGTTATGGTATGAGGCAAAGTCGAAGGAGAGAACGGTGTTGCTTAATACAGGCCAAAGATACAAGCTGTCCTTGTGTCTTCGTCTCAACTGAAATCTACGCAAAATATATCTCTCACTTTATCTTTCCTTTGCGAGACCTAAAACGTTCTCCCTAGGCCGTAACGACTCAGCGCTTAGCCAAGCGCTAATCTGATTAGAAATTAGTCCATGCTCTGCAGTTCACCCACTTCCGGTTGAGGAATTGAATCTGATGGTAGTACAGTAGTATAAAACAATGATTGTTACATGGCAGTGACAGCTCGCTGCGAAGGCACTCACTTCGTCCAATCCATCACCAGCGGTGCATCACGATATGGAACCATTAGGCTATGCTAATAGAACTCCAATTGGCAACGTTCTGTAACTTCCGGACTAGTGTAGCCTACTTAAAGCCCCAGAGACGACGAACGTCCTCATCAATCCCCTCAATTTGTTATCTCACATCTAACACAAATGACTTTCGATATTTCGACAACCCTCTCTGCGTTGATCGACGGCTCATCGTTTCCCGCCGAAGCGGCCAGCCAAATTTGCGCTGCACCCTCCATCACTTCGACCAGGCTTCCAACAGATGGAAAAGACACGGTAGAGGTCGAAGGCTTCTTCTGGGGTCTCTGGGGTGCCATCATCGATGCGGCAGAGAAAAATTCAGACGCTCAAGGGCAACTTGTGAAGCTCGTTGTCGAGCTCTCTAAGAGAGGATCGGCCCAGCCGACGTGGAGGATATGGGGGCAAGAACAGGCGTGGAAAGACCTTCCGCTGATAGGAGCCGCGGCTCGCGAACAATTCAACGGTATGACATCCATCATTATCAAGCTATCATGCAGCTAACTAAATACGGGTGACATAGGTTTCGATCCATCGGATTCAGAAGAAGTGGAGCGCTGGGTGCTGAGAAACGCATTCCTCGCTAGACTAACGGAAGCTAAAGGGTTGTTCATGTTGTACGCCATCTGGTCGCTTCGTGATGCTTTGGAAGAGGAAGCTTCCACCAGCGTGGCCATGAACTCAGGCAACGTTCGTGCAGCGGCGCAGTGGATAAAATACGCTGGGCAGAAGATATACACCTCGACCGAGGAGTTTCCCTCGGGGCCGCAAATTGGGGCGCCAGCTAGAGGAGGGCCAAAGTGGAAGGGAAAGCACGGGTTTGATCCAGAGCGATGGGCTCTTTGGAAGCGCGAATTCAGTAAGTTGAGCACGGATAAAAACATCGATGAACTTGCACGAAAAGACGCGTTGGAAGCCGCCGAGAGGATGTCGCAGATCGAGGGGAAAGCGTAAAGAAAAGGAAAATAATCACAGTACGGACCATTGCAATGTACACGAGAGTTCTTGCTGGAATCGAGATGGAATCTGGTAAAATAAGCAAGTGTCAGAGTGCCTCGTCTCACAACGCCTCAGCCCTCCGCATGTGCGTGTCTTCGTCAACGCAAGGTCTACGTACGAATATGTGCGACGTTTCGTCTACCTAGGGGTATCACAGGGGAAGCGTGATGCTCACATGATGTGACCGTAACACCATGGAAAGCGCGTCGCGAGAGGCGCCCATAACTCAACCGCGACAATCTCATCGTTGACGGCGACGATGCAAGGCAGCAGCAACTGGTACCCTCGACAACCACAGAGGAGTAACCAACGCACAGATGGTCATCACTCTTCCCCAGAAGCTCCCGTGAATCGCTTGGCAGCGGATTCGGTACAGGACGCTCATCGCCTCCTGGCAGTATTCCCAACTGCCTCAGCAACCCCTTCAGTGCATGGTAAGCTCTCTCGCAGATGGGAATGGCGACGATAACAACGATTACGATAGTTGCGAGACATCTTGAGACCATGAGCATGACCGCCGCCCCTCCGTCGTTCGCTCAACCCGGGTATTATAACTCGTACGGCCACGTTCCTCAGGGGAGTCCAAATCAATACACGGAGTACTCACAGGAATTCGAATATATTTCATCTCCACAACACGCCGATGCCCAATCCGCCTACTGGCAAAGGACGAGGAACGATGCAGTCAGATTGTTGCGGAACGAGGTTGACCCGTAAGTACTCCATATATGCGGTTTGTATGGTGTCAGTAATGGTTTCCAGCGCATATATGCACCATAGTCCTTCGGCGTGGCAGCCACATACTTCACAAGCGACCAATCCTTTTGCTCAATCTGTATTTCAGCATATGGCTCCCTCCAATGCATACCCAACTCCCCCACCACCAGGGTTTAGCACCGCTTCGTCTTCATTAGCATATGCGCTCGGCGCACCTCTGTCTCAAAACTCACAGAACCAACTCAATCACCGCCCCCAGCAATCCACCCAGTTCTTCAATCATTTTTTGGAAGACAAGTCGCGCGAAATGCACACAACCCATCCCCAGCAGAGCATCAAACAACAGCCGCAGTCGATACCACCTGAAAGCCCTGATCCACTGTCTCTCAAGGCTGTCACTCCCCGGAAACGCAAGCTTGAACCTGTAATAGAGATTGTAACCCCTCCTGCTTTCAAACGCATGCTCGCCAGTAAACCTCAGTTACCGCTGACGCCTCATACTAGCTCTCCTTCTATCCCACCTACTCCTGTCACTGCACCTAAAACTCCAAAGCGCCAGTTTACGATGGAGTGCGTCGAGATACCTACTGTACCTTGGGCAACACCCGCAAAGAAGAGGCGCAGTGAAGAAGATACAGGTGATGAATTTGGTGGATACGGCTCTGTCGACGATACAAGCATCAGACGATCCCAGGACCATGTTGTATCCTCCTCCAAACGCACTGGTGATAGGGACGATAGGGCTCCGCTGGAAAGACTGATATCTCTCATAGAGGACATCTTCGAGGCAGAGGATTCCTTGCCTACCGACGTTGATATCACCGATCTTCCATCAGCATTCTTCTCTCCCCTGACAGTCGACCCGCAACACCCCCTTCTGCAATCAGGTATTATAAGGAAGCTCACCAAATACATCACCCAAGTTGCACGACCGCCGAAGCGTATGCAAGGACTCAGCGGTGGGCCTGGAACGCCACGGGTGAAGGGTAGGATGGCTGGTATCGACGTAGGTATATTATCACGCATTCTGAAAATCGTAGAGCGGAGTGTGCATGCGGGCGAAGATTTGGATGTTTTCCCCGGTGGGCCGGTGATCAAGCAGACGCAGGAGAGAGAGAAGACAGCCTCTCCTCGAAAACCTACAGCTAAATCCAAGAAGGTCTCTGAACGGCGTTCAAAATCCAAGACGCCTGTAGATAGTGACGACCCACTCCCACCTTCCGCCCCGCAGTCTTCTAACGCTGCAGATGTCGAAGTTGATTTTGAGAAACTGGCTAGAACTCTGGAGTTGGCAAAAGAGAGTGTCCTTGCTGCGGACTGCTGCATGGCATTGCTAGCTAGCGATAGGTTGCCGAAACAAGTACGTAGCGAAAGCTTCTCTGATTCTTCCTCTAACTCGATCCCTTTCTATGTAGATTTACTCGGAGGAGTTAATCACATCCTGCCTTTCGACAGTCAAGAATCAATTGACGAAGGCGATCTATCCCTTCGTTGAAGCCTCGACAGATCTCGACGCCAGTCATACTCATCCAACCCTCTATCATCTCGTTAAATCTACCACCGCCTCCTCCACGAAGGCCAAGAACAATCGTCGCCTTCTGGGCGAGGTATTCCAGGCCCTCTCCTCTATCTTACCCCGAGTGAATTCACTGATCAATGCAGAGACCGTTGCAATGTCCGATTCCATCATCATCCAGGCGGTGTATATTGCAATCGGACCTTTCTTTGTCGTTGATTCCGGAGAAGGGGATACGAAAGGCAAGAAGGACAGTGTTGTGCTCAACACATTTGGAAAGAGTGCTATGAGGGGTTTGAGGTTGGATGCTCTGGCTCTTATCCGTAGTGTAGGTCCTTTCCTCGCATCACCACACCTTCACTGAGTAAGCGAAATTGTGCAGATTTTTGCTAACCACGAAGAACAACGGTCATGGATAATCGAGGAGATATTGTCCTCGTTGATCAAGCTGTCGGATGCTAAGCAGAAGGCAGGGCAATTCCGGTACGCTCTTATCTGTCCTCTGGGGGCATGCACGTTAACAGCATTCAAGTCTTCGGGATGGTCGTTCAATTAGGACCGTATCTGCTCTCCTGCTTCAACTAGTCCAGACATCGGCCCATGATGTCAGACTAGAGGCAAGAAGAATTGCAAAGGCCCGACAGCAAAGCTTTGCCATGAAACGGCAGGAGAGCTTTACGGAGAGCCAGCAAGCAGTGGAAGAGCCATTCCTTGATGAACATGATCTCGAGGTTCGTTGGCTCTCGTCGAACATGGCATTCGTGTTAATATGTTGACTGGTTCAACGCAGGAAATCAAGTTATATACGACCGGATTAGAGTCAGCCATCAAGTCCGCGAAAACTATCGTGCTCTTCTTAACTACTAGGTGGGTTTATTAATCTGCTTCTTGGACGCTCCGCAAATCTCGCCACCAGATCAGGGAAGGGCAAAGCCACCAAGAATTCCAACGAGGCCGAATATAGGACCATTTTCGATAACCTCATCTCCGATTTACTTGTTGTCTTGTATTGGCCAGAATGGCCTGCGGCAGGATTGCTGCTCAGCATCGCCTGTAAATTCATGGTCTGTTCGTTTGCTGTTGTGCGGGCTTTCCGTCCTGATCTTTGCATGTTAGGTTGGATCACTTGACGATGTAAACTCGGCTACTCAAACGGATACGAATGCGGCCAAAACCATTGCACTTGACCATCTTGGCGTCATTGCGGCTCGTATTCGATCAAGTGCGCTCAAAGTTCAAAATGTGTCAGACAATCCCGACTCAAAGGTCAAGGCTTTGAAGCCTTTGGACGAGGTAAGGGATACATGTAACCATGATGACATTCACTAAGTGGCGCACAGATTGTTGCAGATCTCAGCCAGCGCCATCTAGATAAATTGCTCGCTGTTCACCGCGATGTAGCTTCACACCTCAGCAAGCGAGCATCCGAGGATCAGGCATATGATGTGCGTTGCCGGGAGCGACTGACTTTATCCTCCTTATTGACCTCAAGCTGCAGAGTGCTCGCGAACTAACTGCGGCAACTTTGGGGCAAGAGCTTTCACGAGCGCTTGAACAAATCAACGCTTGGGTGACGAAGCAGGAAGATGATGGAGACCTCAACCTGAAGGATAGTAAACGGTTGTTGACCTTCGGTGGGAGCATCAAGGCTGCGATGAGAGATGTTTGGAAAGATGCTGGGGCAGACGTATTTGACGTTGGGTAGGTGCAACTCCTCGAGTTTACTACTATTCACCCACAAGGTGACCATACACAGGTCGCAAGACGAAGTGTCCCGCGTCGATCGAATGTCCGAAGAGGTTGGGACGATTCAGGCGCTACGCAACTCATTCACACCTATTCTCAATATCATTTTGACGTCTCTCGACGCACCAGCTATATTCATGCGGACGAAGGCCTTGCGGGCGCTTGGACAAATCATTACCAGCGATGCTAACATCTTATCAGCGGTCCGTATTTCATCTGGACTAATCAACGACCGCAATCTCTGAGTATAACACTTTAGCCAAATGTGCGGCGTGCTATCGAAAGTCATCTTTTGGACAGCTCACCAGCTGTGCGTGACGCTGCCGTCGAACTTATTGGCAAGTATATGGTGGATTCCCCAGAGGTCGCTAGCGACTATTATCCGAAAATTGCCGACCGAATTGCAGTAAGCCTTGTTTTCCTTGCGGCTTGCTATCCGTTCCATTGCTTCATTGCTTATAGGACACTGGATTGTCTGTGCGTAAGAGAGTCATCAAGTTGCTGAAGGCTTTCTATGGCGCTACGGAGGACATACCAAGGCGTATTGACATCGCTACCCGTCTAGTACTGCGCAATTTCGATGAAGACGACACCGTGAAGGATCTTGCGGTCAAGTCGATTGAAGAGCTGTGGTTTCAGAATCCGCTTCCGCCATCTGCTTTGAAGAAGGGTGGTTCAAGCCACAATGCAAGCACCAAAGCACCGCTTCTAAACAGAGTGTCAGTGGTCATGGGTGTCGCCGCCAACTTCAGGGACCGCCAGTCGCCGCTTGAGGATACATTACATAGAATTGTGGCCGACAAACAAGATTCGGAAGCGGCCTCTCTTCATGCACATTACTCTGAAATATGTGAGGCACTAATAGATGGTTTGGTCGATGATTCCGATTTGCCTGGCTTCGTGAGTCCTCTCTCTTTGACCTCCTTTCGCCCTTTGATGTTGGCGCATAGACGGTTCTTAATTGCATACGAACCATCTACTTATTCACCCTGGCCTATCCTGCCATACTCTCCGGCTCGCACGCATCAACCCTCCTACCATACCTAAAAAATGCCACTTCAGTGCGCTACGCTTTCTATTTCACAGTTTTCCTCCGCTGACCAGGTTCATTAGGCCGAAGAGCAGGCTACTTCCGACTACCTTCTCAAGATCTTTCGCGTTTCTATCCCGCACATGCCGAAGACCGAGGCCAAGTTTGGCGCTGAATTGCAGATAACTCTACAACCCATGATTGTTAAGCCGTCAGGGGGCATCCTGGTGCGTCGTCAAGTTCTTGGGTTCGACGTTGCTTGAGTTTAGAAAAGGCTTTGCAAGAAACCGTTGCATGCATGTGTACCGTTGTGCAACACCTCACCCACGATTTCTCCCGCCTGGCCGCGTTGTTGAAATCATGCAATGGTAAACATCAACTAAATCACTCTTCACATACATTCTTATAATGTCTCAGCTCGACTACAGCAAACCATCCAGCAACCCAGTGATAAACCAGTGACGCCCAATGAAGCCAAGGCACAGTCTGTTCTCATATTCATTGTTTCCCTTCTCGGCGAACACTGCAATTTCGATCGGCTCCGTGAGAGTAACCCAAGTTCGTCGTCCGTGCGGATATTATCCCCTCGGCAGATAGCTAACAGCCATATAGGCCTCGCGTCCGTACTGAATAGCGTCACCCAAGGCTCTATCATGGAACACATATATGCCAGCCTGTTAAAGCTATATGATAAGTATACCGATGCGACCCTTCGTGGAAGGATTCTGCAGTGTTTAGGTGCGTTTTATGCAATGATATGACTTCGTTACTGACATTTGAGATGTGTCAGGCTTTCTGTTTCGGGCGCAGCCAACGCTAATGACCCTAGAGCGTTCCGCTGCTGTTATGGATGCTATCTTTGCCTCCCCAGAGGAGGACGGGAGAGCTCGATTGTTGAAGATCATGCAAAATTTCCTGGAATCCGAATCATTAAAACATTCGAACAAAGAAAAAGGCAAATTTTCGAGACTTTGCTAGTGTGTTTGCAGCCTGATTCCCTTGTGTAGAAACCACCAAGGGCAAATCCAAATCCCAAGACGTCGATATGGAAGAACTTGTTGGTAACACGGATGGTTTCGCCGACTCGGGGTGAGTGGTCTCTTCCATAGTTCGCATGTTGCTGAGTATCGCATAGCGTAAGCTCCGCCGTCGTCCAACGATACCTATCCCAAATTCTTGAGGCTGCTCTGTCCCAGAATTGGCAAATCCAAGCGGCAGCAATAGATATCCTAACCTTTACCATTAAACAAGGCCTTGCCCACCCCCTTCAAGTATGTTTCAGCCATACCGTATGCCTGGAATTCGTCGCTGACGTAAATCAGTCTGTTCCGGTCATCGTAGCATTGGAGACTAGTTCCAATGCTGCTCTGAGTAATCGCGCCAGCGCACTGCACGCGATCCTACACAGTAAACATGCGTCCCTGCTGAACTCCCGCTACGTCGATAGTGCTCGTGCTTCATTTGTCTATCAACGAAAGATAGCATCTGGTCCCATCCAAGGTGATACATCCCTTCTCACGATAGCTCTTAAATCCCAACACGACTTTTAGGTTACCGAATGGAACCTACTCCCACTGCCCTTCTCCAGCGATGGTATTCACTAGTAAAAGAAAAGCGTGCTTCCAGACAGGATTTTTTGCGATCCTTGGTAAAAGTATTCGAGGGCCGACCATCTGAGCAATGCACGCAGGTAAGTCCGCAACCGCTTGACCCTTTATCCTTCTCATTGAGCAATAGGATGACGTCGATTTCACGCGTTTCATGGCCGAGAACTTTGCATCCTTGGACTACAAGACGCAGGAGGAAGTGATGACTGTGATAAAGACCTTGACCGCCATTCTATCTACTACTGGCACCCAACTACTGGAGATAATTTCCCCGTCGCATCTGCTATCGCAACTTAAGGCTCCTGCTGATCCAGTGAGTGGCCTGTCGTAAGTAAACTTCCGATAATTCCTAACACGCCTGGCACGTAGTCAAATCAGCCTGGATCTATGAATGACGGTAGGGGCTCCTGCGAGATCCTTTCCCCCCACTCACCACGCACGCTTCCAGTAGGGACCCCTGATCCTCCAACCATGTTGGCAACTGTTATCATTGGGATGGTGATGCTGCTTAAGGCCTACCTCAAAAGCCTTTACGGAATATCGGAAGAGTAAGTCTCTGCCATCATGCGAGACTTGGTGTTCTCAATCCCTCTCAAGTAAATGTAACAAATTTATCATCGGCAAAAAGAGTGCGCTTGGCGACAAGGCTGCTGTGCGTCGGCACGAAACCCCTATTTCATGGGAGCGTCTGCCTTTTGCATCGACGCCACTCCTGACAAGCGAAGACATGGCTGCTCAACGAGCAAGAGTAAGTGGAAATTGACATGTGCTGCTGGTTCATTGCTGATGTGTCTTAAGTTCTTGGACATATGGAACGAAGATGGTGTCACAGCCGAACCGGACGACGAATTCTCCTAGTGTGGACGATGAATTGCTAACTTATACTTGTAAACTGTATTGGTCGCCTATGGTAATTATGTTGTTGTGTAGATGATAACTTATCTAGATAATGTAATGCTAATGCTAAATCACTGTAATAACATTTGTCTACGTACACTGCGCGCCGCATTTCAAATATGGGTTGAAAAGGCTACGTCCTAGAACAGAGCCATCTTTCAATCGCAGGATTGACGTTGCCTACAAGAATATTACAAGACAGAGAGATCTGCCGTCGACCCATTGCAGATGACTCAAAGATCGTGATGCATGCTTCTCAGTTTTGTTTTGAAGGTTGTCCAAACATCCTGATACACAGAAGCTGTCTATAACCAGAATGGATACTCTTGTGCTGGAACGTAGTGCGAGACAAACAAAGTATCACGTCCTGACATTTTTCAGACAGCTATTTAGAAGGAGTATACAAATATACTGATATGCTGCCAAAGGAGCTTAGCCTGCTTTGGCAGTCTCAAGCCTATCACATGGTCGTAGGTCAGCATGATATAGTGCGTCAAACAGAGTTGACAAGACTCACGTTTTCGCCTCCGTCTGTTCTTTCGGGACAGAAACTGGGGCGCTACCGGCACCACAAGTCAAAGCCGTGCCTTTGCTCTGGAGAGTCTTTGGGACTTTGGCCGAGCCAACGGCGCCACCCCAGCATTTCTACGACAAAGTTAGCGACTACAACACGGGCACCAGGGGTGGGACTGACGTGAAGGATTTGAATTGGAGTCTTTGTTTGCCATATCGTCCACGGCTTAGTCTCGGCGGTAAAACCACCAATGAAACTGCCCTTGGCGCCTGCTTCGACACTCAACCCAGCAGAAAGAGTCAAACATCCCATAAACTGGGCCCCAGCATTCCTAGCATCGAGGTTGTTGTTGCGCGTGTTCAGGTATGGCGGAGTAAAATCGCGTGTAGAGACACTTCTCCCCCCTATTTCCCGTGCTTTGTGCGAAGCGTGAGCCGAAGCTTGAGCGACCACATCCGCCTGAGCCCAAACATCCACTTCCACGTATGCGCTCAGGTCGGCAACAGCTCCGCTCAAGAGCTTGAAGCCTATGAAGAAGAATGAGTAGAGCATTAACCCCGGCTATGATGAAACGCCTGACCCAGATGGAGCTGAGGTATCAAATGGCTATAGGCAATTAAGAAACCAGACGACTTCGAAGGGGTTGTTGGCACTTACCCCTTGATGTTTGCCTCCGCTGCCAAGCCAGCTGTCGCCGAGATACTGAATGCTATCGGCATGAAATTGTGAGTGTCATGCGCAACTGGAACTCGATGAACTCGACTTACGGGCTGACTCTGACTTGATAGTATTTGCTCCATCAACTGCCTGTTTGACTTCGTGGTTGACATCCTTTGGATACCAAAACTCAACTTTGGAATTGAAACCGTTAGCCCAATGTCCAATATACTGGTCTGGACTCACGTTTATTGCTACATACGAAGATATCACATTAGTCTCCGCATATAATGATAAGAGTAATACGCACACATTATACTTGAGGTGCGCATCAATGTCCACCTCGATAGCCAAATCGAGTTCGGCGCGAGCATCGAGGCGAATTTCCGGGCCCAAAGAGAATATCCTGGAGATATTGAGAGAAGAACGTCGAGGGTGAAGGTCGACACCTACGGTTGGATCTGGATGGGCGTGATTGGGAACTTCAACAACTCCTTTCTTCCCGTGTCAAGGTGGCCATGAACATAGGCATGAGCATGGAGATGAGCATCAACTTTGGCGTCCACAACTGCAGCGATGGGGGTTATATATACAATCCCTTCCGCGCTGTCTAGCACTCACTTGCATATACAGCGAAATCACCGAGCTACGAGGGGATTAGTCAATTTCATAGCAGCTAGGTGATAGGTTCACTTGGGGAGGTATAACCGATCCATGTACGACGAGGCCAAGCTTCACATCGGCATCGATGGAGCCGCCGGCCTCTACTTTAAGGCTTACTTCTACGCCGTTGGCACAGCCATGTGGCAATTCAGACTGCGCCTGGAATACTACGACGTCGTGGTCGGTGTGGTGCTGGAGCTTGAGGAGATGCTCTGGGTTGATTGTGAAAGAAGTCGCTTCTGCACTATAATCAGAGGGCAGAAGTGAGAAACATATACGCTACACACCTTTGATAGTCTTGACCACTGCCTTGGCAGCATCAGCCACAGCGTTAGCAGCGTTAACGACCGCATTTTTGACAGTGTTGAACGCGTTGGAGATCCAATCGAAAAGGCCACGAGCATCAAGGCCTTCCCCAACCGCAGAGCCATCAACGCCAGGTACATTGGCGCCGGCAAATACAAAGCTGACGGTGCCCGTTCTGCAAGTATTGAATCTCAGTATATATTACGCAGATGTGTAAAAGGCGTCTTCACTTGGCAGCATCGATGGCAGCAAGGTTGGAATCGATCTTGATAACGTGAACGGTCGGTGATGCACCATCACGTCTGGATATTTTCCCAGCAGCATGATGGGGAATAGACTGGTCCTCTGAGACGCGGGCGTTGGCGATACGCAAGAAAGGGCCGCCGCCACACTATACAAAGGTTGGAAAGTGATGGGTAACCTCGATGATTGGCTTACGCTTTCAGGGAGGCGGACGAGCTTGTCTTCTGGCCCTCCATGATCAAAGATATGGTTGCAACCCGAAGCATCTGCGTCATCACTCGCGCAGACAAGACGGATCTCTTGATCCAGAGAGTGAGGGTCGCAGTCGAGGATCACCCATCCTGCAGCAGGCGTTACGTCCGTAATGGCACGCGGAGACCCGAACTACAAAGGCACCTGCGTAAGCAGTTCGTTTCGTTGATAAATGTCGGGACTAACGATCTTTAGAGCGCCAGAATGACCAGTATGCTCGGGCATATCATAGGCACATTCGCCATGGAAGCACGGCTTGCTCCAGTCATTAGCAGGCTTCCCCAGAGAGAGGACTGCATATGTCACAACGATAGACAGCGATGCTAGGAATCGTCCCATCTTTGCGGCTATCGCGAGCAAACAATATCAGCCTTTCCATACAGAAAATAGAGCTCGATCACTCACTTGTCACAGACTGGGCCGTCTACGAAGCAGAAGTCCCTAACCAACGCCGGATTATGAGAACGTCAAAGGCGATACGTAGAACGAGAACCTACCTGTTGGATCTTCTGAAGTTTGACAACAGCCATCTGTTATTATATACCTAAATGAAGAGTGAAGAACACCGCCGCTCCTCTACGGATAATGGGCTATGATAGTGTGCTCAGTAGCTGGCGGTATGCTTCCAAAATAGCGCGATCCATTTGGCTAGATAGCTGGGTTCCAAAACGTTTGGCAAGGTATCGAATTCAAAGGACGACACTTGGGTATGCTTGGCGAAACAAGTGCTGTTTTACCCAATCACCATTCGATGCCGGTCGTTAGTCTCTCGCCACTAGTCACGTAGCGAGGAACAATTTACATGTCGTTTCGAATACCTTGAGCGTGAAGCGAGCCATTACGGGGATATAGGATCCTACTCGTAAAAGGTCTTTAGCTTCAACCTATAGAGAGGCAAAACCAACGTTGTCGACGGGGATCATGTCCTGATAGCGAGAGAGCCTTCTCCAGAGCCGCTCTCAGGCGTGACGACTCAAAAAATCAGCACTCAAGATAGAGTATCGAGTGGCAAGTAGTCCAAGCTTGTGGGCGAATACTCACTTTGCGTAACCGGGGCTGCTATGACCCCATCCTCCGCTTCATCAACTGTATTTGCCCGGAATGCTGACATTTTAACTACGAAGGCACGGCCACCCTCGCCCAGCGAAAACCAACATTGCCCAAGCCCCCAAGCACATAAATGCAACAAAGAGAAGTTTAGAGTGTGGATTTGGACACGTCGGGTTGCCCAGTCCGGACGGGCGCCAAAGAGATGGCGTGAGAGGAATCTACTTATTCGTACGCCCACTGCTTGGTTCTCCACCTCCATGAGCACTCATGAACGTGAGTCGTTTGTCCTCGGGAGTTAGTGACCTCCTTTAAGCTAACGATGGTTTTTATGCCACGAATTAAGATACTCCGTGTTGCGGTTGTATTGCGGTCGCACTTTGCCAACGCATACAAGTTACAACCTGGCACTCTCCACGGATGTTTTACTGTATAATGACCTCCAATGACCAGCTGCCCGCATTTGGAAATTTACTCTCTCTATCTCTATGATACGAGGAATTATCGCCGCATATGTTCTGCCCCATGGCTGGCAAAGCTTCGAAGGACTAAAGGGGATGGATGCATCATGTCAGTCTCCTGTCGGCGCAGCCCAAACCTCGGGAAATATGTATAACCGTCATTCCAAGTGGTAAAGGCCTTGCACTCCTCGCTTGCAAGTCTCAGCTTTAGCTTTAGCTGCGATTGTCCTGGTTGTAAAACCTATAGCTCGCTCTGTAGGCATAGCCTTAGTCAAGCCAACAACTTTCTGCGGCTCTGCGGCGCAACTCGTAAATCCTCCTCGTCGCAACACTACTACATTGCGGCAAAATATTGGCTCCAATGCTTCTATTTTTGTACATCGTATTTCTCCGCTGAATCGCCTGTCGACATACAGGCTACAAGTATAAAATGCCTATCAGAAACGACATTTCGGCAAGGCTTTCACCTGCAACCCACAATGAGGCGAACGCTCATCGCTGGGCTAATAGCGGCTGTCACTGCCCCCCTAGTTTGCGCTATCAATTCCCAAACATATACCTGGAAGAATGTCAAGGTCTGTCTCTATCACCATTTTTATGGTTCGCTATCCCACGGCGAGTACTAGATTGGCGGCGGTGGTGGCTTCATCCCTGGTATCATTTTCAATGAAAAGGAAAAGGTGAGGATGATGTAAAACAGACCCATCGTCTTTCACTTACAACTCCCAAAAGGGGCTCGCATACGCAAGAACAGACATCGGGGGCGCCTACAAACTTAACAACGACGATTCTTGGACACCCTTACTCGACTTCGTCGGAGACGCTAACTGGAATTCATGGGGAGTCGACGCTCTGGCAACGGATCCAGTCGAGCCTAATCGCTTGTACATGGTAATTGAGCTTCCGAGGTTTTGGTATTGTACGCTCATAGACTTTCAGGCAACTGGAATGTACACCAATTCATGGGATCCTAATAATGGCCAGATATTAATATCCGATGACTATGGCGCCACGTTTACTTCCTCTCCTCTACCCTTCAAAGTCGGAGGAAACATGGCTGGGCGTGGAATGTATGTCTCCCCCATGTTATAACAACTACTGACTACTGATTTTCACATCTTCATCAGGGGCGAGGTAGGACACCTGGTCATGTTATCTCGATAGTATGTTTATCGCTAAGTACTTGTGGCCCAGCGTTTGGCCATCGACCCTCACAGCAACAACATCCTATACTTTGGCGCGCGCAATGGAAACGGCCTTTACAAGTCGACAAACTTTGGTGCAAGCTGGACTAAAATCGCCAACTTCCCCAGTTCTGGTAAACGAGTTCATCTGTTCAAATGATCGCGTACATTGTATCTGAAACATTTACCATAGGCACATTCATCCCAGATCCTGATGACCCTTTCGATTATAACAACCAAATCGTCGGGTTGGCTTGGATCACTTTCGACTCTACATCGGGTGCCGCTGGTGCCGCGACACCTCGTGTGTTCGTAGGGGTGGCCAACAAAGATGAAAGCAACATATTCATCTCTGAGGATGCGGGAGCTACTTGTATGTGATTGCGACCGTTTTGAAGACCAGTTCCATTTTGCTGATATTTCGACAAGGGTCTGCTGTCGCGGGTCAAAACACGACATTCCTCCCTCATAAAGGTGTTCTATCTCCATCTGAGAATACACTGTATATATCTTATAGCGACGGAGCTGGACCTTACGATGGAACCAATGGCGCGGTTAAAAAGTATCACATCCCCACATCTACTTGTGAGTGTGCGGGCATTTGCCGCAAGAGTTACTTCTTTACCCCTTTACAGGGACGGATATCACCCCTGTCTCTGGAAGTGATCTATATTTTGGCTTTGGCGGGCTCGCGGTCGATAAGCTGGCACCGGGAACAGTCATGGTAGCTGCTCTCAACAGTTGGTGGCCAGATGGTCAAATATTCCGGTCCAATGACAGTGGCGCTACTTGGAGTCCCTTGTGGGGATGGAATGGATATCCTAATCTCGAGAAATACTACACCTTCGATAATTCACTGGCACCATGGACGGGCTCTGACTTCGTCGACACCACCCCAGGCACTCTGCAGATTGGATGGATGATGGAAGGTGATGACTCGCTCCCTCGTGTCCTCGTGAACTTGGCGAACACTGACTCGAATGTATCAGCTTTGGCGATTGATCCGTTCGACTCCAACCATTGGCTCTACGGTACTGGTGCAACAATATACGGTAGCCATGACCTTAAGAAATGGGATACAGCACACAACGTCACCCTTAGGATGCTCGCTGACGGCATCGAAGAAACCTCCGTTCGCGGGTTGATATCTCCGCCTACTGGCCCAAATCTCTTGTCTGGGGTAGCCGATATCACAGGTACGTCTTGTCGTTAATGCTTCTAGAGAGTGGTACTGACTTATGAAGGCTTCGTACACGACAACCTCGACACGCCTCGTCTCAAGTCTTATGATAACCCTAAGTGGATGACCAGTCAAGACATTGACTACGCCGGTAATCTCCCTACCAACATAGTTCGCATTGGCGCGGGTGATGAGTGAGTTATGGTACTCTCAATGAATACTGGGCTCTTAAATGTGTGCCAGAGAGATTAAACAAGTTGCATTCTCTTCGGACTCCGGCTCTTCATGGTGCGCATTTTACCTGTCCGCCAAACATGAGCTTAGGTACTAAGGTGCCTTTACTACAGGGCAATACATTATGGGGCCCCAGATGGTGTTCATGGCGGCAAAGTAGCCTTCTCTGCCGACGCCGATACTATTCTTTGGCGTACAGACGGGAGTGGTGTTCTAGTTTCACGCAATCAAGCTACTTTCACCGCAGTAACCACACTTCCATCCGATGCCGCCATCGCTTCAGATAAAAAGAACAATTCCATCTTCTACGGGGCCTCTGGTAATGTATTCTATATATCGACCAACAACGGAGCGACGTTCGCCGCGAGTGGGTCGCTCGGCTCATCGACCAGCGTGAGCGACGTCTTGGTCAACCCTGGCCTCACTGGAGATGTTTGGGCTTCTACAGATAAAGGCCTCTTCCACTCAACGAATTCGGGTGCAACTTTCACCAGTATCTCTGGCGTAACACAGGCATGGAGCATTGGTTTTGGAGCTCCTGTCACTACAGGGGGTTATCCCGCAATCTTCGCGGCCGCAAACATCGATGGAGTTGGGTATTTCAGAAGCGATGACGCGGGAGTCAATTGGGTAAAGATTAATGATGCTGCCCATGGATTTGGGGCCATTAGTGGAAACGTCCTAACAGGTGACCCCAGGATTCATGGCAGGTGAGATCAAACGAGCATCCAACGTTATCGTTTGTTGACTATTTGCTTGCATGAATCAGGGTTTACCTTGGGACGAACGGACGCGGAATATTCTACGGCGATACCGCCGGGGCCCAACCGCCTGACACTGCGACGGCCGCCCCGACGTCGTCTGTAGCTGTCGTGACTTCCTCGATAATCCTAACAACTTCCGTTGCGGATCCTACGAGTGCTCCAGCTACCTCTCAGGTCCCGGTAACCTCCAGTACCAGCGCACCGCTCGCAGGCGCTACCGCAGCTGTCTTCGGTCAATGTGGTGGTAAGTTACTAACCGTACTTCACCCTCTAGTGAATCATTGAATTGGTGATAGGTGAAGGTTGGACAGGAGCCACAATTTGTGCAACAGGTTCCACATGCACAACCTCAAGCCAATGTGTGTACACTCTTATCTTCCTACTTTCGATACTGATGGTACTTCCCAAGGGTATTCCCAATGCTTGCCGAATTAAGATCCCACTGAGAAGAACTGAATCCACCCTCTTGCTGCTGCCGTTATACTTCGATGCCCAACGTTATGATACTAGATGTAAATTCACAAATCAGATCGCGATCGCCTTTAGATTTACATCACTGCGTTGAAACGAGTGATGTTCGTAAGCATACAATTGGGCAACGCCACCTACACCTGGGACGGAAGACGATGCACGCTCATTGGCAACGAATTACAAGGGGCATATATAGTGATACACGATGGAGCGTAGCGTCTACGTCTTGCGCCGCTTGGGGCCTCTTCCTTCCTCCGCCTCCGCCTCGCGTTTGCTCTTTTGCCCAGCCGCCCGCATATGTTCTTTCCGTTTTTCCTTGTCTTTCTCCAATTGCTTAGCCTCTTCTTTCTCAGCTTTCTTGCGCTGTGCCTCCCTACGCTCTGATTTCTTCTCTTTCCGCCTTGCAACTTGGTCCTTCCGGAGTGCTCGTATCTGTTGCATGAGCGCCACGGCCTTCTTTTCCTCTGGCTCCATTACAACCGCGCGTTTTTGCATGTACGTCTGTCGTGATTGGGCTTTCATCAACTTTGGCTTAGAGGCATAGGGTAGGGCGGATTGCAGTTTAGCGGGGATCTTGAGGGGGTTAAATCGGCGTTCCGGACGCTCAATGCGTTTGTAGGTGGAGTTGACGTTGAGAGGCGTTTTTTGGCCTTCATCTCGGCGCACCTGCCCAGTGAGGCGCATACCGGACCACTGATTTTTGTCGGAGAGCAAGAGTGACGTAACGGGGTTGTAGAATTTGCGTGGTTCGATGGAATACCACGCCCTCAGGAATACAATGTCTAGAAACGGAGGCTATTAGGGCGACCGTGAACTCGATTTGATCAATACACTTACCGCTCATGAGGACTTTATCCTCAAAGGTTGCACGGAATGCACCATCCGGTTTTGGCAACGCCTTCTTAACTTGTCCCCGTATGCCCGACACAGTCCGTATATTGGCGCCCTCGAATTTGGCGACCTCTAGAGCACTGCTAAACATATCTTTTATGAAGGCGGTGTTCTTGAAGATCTTGAGAGGAACTCCCGTCAACTTCAGTTTCTTCACAATCTTCACTGAGCGATCGATGTCCAGCACGACGCCTGTGGCAGCGACCCGGAAACCCGGAGCATCGCTAGTGAGAGTATTGAATGCACAGAAGCCAGTATTAGGAAGAGTAACGGGTCCATAAAAGGTGCCATAACAATGCATGTGTTCTGGGGTGTATTTCAGCATGCGCATGCGGATGGAATGGTCGTCGAGGGAATATATCGGTACAGTTTGAAAACGCCTCCACCCCAGGGAAAAGATAAGCGGGTCGTTCGTCTTGAGAGTACGGGTATACCATCGGTGACGTTTGATGCGAACCTGTACGAACCCGAACCTTTCCTCCGCAGGAAGCAAGCCCCCGACGATGATGGGGTACGTCGGATCGAAATGGTTGACCAGCTCACATGGGACGTCGCCGAGTTCTATCCGCACATACGCGCCTGGTGCATATCCTTCCACTAGCGCGCGTGTTTCTGGATCTTCAATTGCAGCGAATTCCGCTCGGTTGAGTTCCAGTTGTCGAGCCATTTCATCTTTCTTTTCGGTGTAGAAGTCAACGTTGGAAGACGAGGGTTCGTCGTATTGCTCGTCAAATTTGCGTTTGAGCTCAGCTTTTTTGGCCGCAAGGGCATCGGCGCGGGCTTTCTCGTCGGTTGTATCAACGGGGCCTGGTTCAAGATCTTCGAAACTGGCTCCTTCTCCTTGTCCCTCGCCTTCTTCATCTGCGTCTTCAGCTGAAGCACCAGTGATAAAGAGGTTTCTAATCGAGTCAAGCATCTCCTCGTCTTCCCATTGCTGAAGGGCTTTCGGATTTAGAGGATCTTTGGTCTGATCTAACATTTCATCGTCGTTAGTGCTGTCGCTCTTCTTGACGTGGAAGAACTCGTCGATCTCGGTGGATGTATTCTCGCTTTCGCGAGAGTCTTCCTCTTTGTTGGAAGATAGAATTTGAACGGGGGTAAGATCGGACGAGTATATAAGTTTCGTCCAGTCTCGCCGCCGTGGTCGCTGGGATGACGAAGATTCAAGGAGGTGGGAGATATTGCGCTTCCATTTTGGCAGGTTCTCCTTATTGTCGGCGTCCTGCTCGTCGCCGTCTTCATCGTCTTCATCTTCGTCTGACGGGATATGATCATCAGTCTCATCAAACCGAACCCTCTTGTTGTCGTCTCCTTCGTTGTATTCGAATTCGGAGTCGCTCTCGGCGTATTCAATATCGCGCTTGCTTGATTTGCCAATAGAGGGTAGAACACGAGTAGGCTGCCGCCGCTGGGAGCGGCCAGTATGAGCCGGGGTACCTGGTGAAGGGTCAGATTCATCGTCTTCCATCTCCTCATCCTCAGAGAAGCCTTCATCCTCAGAAATGATTGAATCGGCGTCATCACCATCACCATCATCTTCTTCTTCATCACTTTGTTGCTCGTGTTCGTACTCGACGCGACCTGTATTGTCTTCGACGACCAACGCTTTCGATGAAGAACCAAATAGTTTTATTGAGCTTCGCGCAACACCATCTTCCAGGGTCGAATTGACGTCTTGGAGATCCATAACCATCTGTTCACCTTCGCCTTGAGGTACTGCCCTCGATGCTAGTAAACATATATAAAGGAGGAAAGTATTGCATCAACGTACCATCTGCGTTACCTCTGGTGAAACTACCCGGGACGTTGACATAGACGGCATCTTTGTCATAAACGACCCCACCGACATCGCTCATCGGTGCATGAACAAGAAGCTTTTTCTTTTCACTGAGCTTTCGCCGCTTCTCTGAGTTCATATCGGGCAAGGGACAAGGGTCACCGAGCTTAGCTATGCTCTTGACATCCAAGTCCCCTACGCCTGGTATATGAACTTTTGTCCCTAGTCGAAGGTTCGTACCGTGGATGTACCCATAGACGGTGACTGTCCGATCGCATTTTCCCTTAGACGTTCGGATGAGTTCACGGGGAGTAAGATCTTCCAGTCGATCCGCTAGAAGGTACGGGTGGGTGTTACGGAACACCAAGGGGCGGAATTTCATGACACTAACGAAGCGGGAAAGATTGAGGATCTCTGTATCTGGATACCGACCATTCAGCACCCCCGAGAGGTAGAAGAGTTTTGCGCCCTGGTATATCTCCGTCCAGAATCGCTTTTTCAGAGCCTTTTTTGTGTCACGGAGGGTGGCGGCCTTTTTTATGAGATCGAGGTGAGTGAGGATGCCGATCACTTTGGGAAAGCCATGAGACTGTAGGACGTTCAGGAATTCAAATGATTCCTAATGAGCGACATATCAGTGTGTGTAGAAACGAATAGCGTTGCCGACGCACCATCTCGAACCCAAACGAGCCATCTATCATTAAAAGCACCAAGTCTACAATCTTGCCAATGTCAATCATGGAATTGAGATCGTTATTGCACTCGATAAAGGTCAACCGTCGCTTCTTCCCCGCAACAACCGTAATGGGACCCTTGGCCTCGCTGAGGGTCTGTTTCGTGTATCTCCTTACAAGAGACTTGAGTAACGTCGTCTTGCCCACACCAGGGGGACCCACTATTGCAACGATGACTGGTGGAGGCTCATCGTCGGGGGTTCGGTTCACGAGGGGAACATGCAAGCGAGTCTGGTCCTTCTCGACATTGCGTCGACCTTGACGTTCTGCTCGTCGACCAGACTTGGGTGCGAAAGCCTAGCGATAAAACTTGGTGAGCTTCTCGTAGCATGTGAGTTCTGGGTTGGATTACCTTCTCGTTGAAGGAATTTTGCTGTTTCTCCTTTCCCTTCTTCTTCTCCACCTTCGCGCCAGACTGCGACGGTCTGTGCGCCTTGTGTGGTCGATCGTCCATAGCAAAAAGTACAGAGTTACCGGATTTGGTAAATGCGGTATGGAACGCGAGCATGTGTCGAAAATTCCTCACGTGATGGGCACGATCGCCGACGCGGCCACAGTGACAGTGTCAGTGGTCACTTTTTGGCAAGATAGAGAGGTAGAAGATAAGGGGAGAATATTGCAACATCCGCTGACCATGGACCGATCCCCTTGGTGTAGTCACATCAAGTTTGCGTGTCTACCATGACCGAGAGAGTAGTGCTTAAGTGAATATATATTTCCATACACGTTAGGAGCGACGGTCTAAACAATCTTGTATGTCGGTATCCTCAGATGACAGACGGCGTCGCGCTATGGAATAGAATGTATCCGTTATCACTATCACTAATTGGAGGCGAGTACTTCGGATTGATTTGTTACGATGGTCATGTTGCGAAGCTATTTGGTTTATCAGAATATACGGGAGAGTAGTTCCAGTCACGTATATGAGTTTATCAAGCTGCTCTTGGTTTACAGTTACGCTTGGGATAGGAATGGGTGCTGTACCAGGACGCAGTCTATTGATGCTTCTTTAGGATCCTGAATCAAAATAGGGGAATATTGTAGTCACGGGATCATGACCGATCGGTCAATCGTCGTCAATCATCGGCGCAGCCTGAATTATCTTTGCTTGAGTTCCCCTGGCTCTAAACTGTAGGCTGTAGGCGTTGAAGTACAGTGCGTCGTATGCGTGAAGATCCAGGAAGTACGGGTAATTTTTTATTTCATCAGCAAAAGGGCTAATCATCTTAATCGTCTTGAGGCGCTTAATCAGGTGTCTGAGGCCCTTAAGACGTGTCTTGGGATGTCTTGAGAACTTGAGTTCTGAGTCGAGCTCAGCATGGTGTCGAAATCAAGACAGTAAGATGAGATTCAGTACAGTACTGTAGATACAGAAGAAAATAGAAGGCGAGTTGTACTACAAGAGTATACAGCGGGTCTAGAAAGCAATCTCAAATGCATGATGATCAGCAAACTTGTTCACATAAAAGGCTTTGAACTTGTCCAAGTCAAGTGTGTCTAAAGGAGAGAAGCGGAGGGGTAAAAAGCGGCGGCCAGCGACACCCATATGATGTGCTCCCCGGATGATGGTGTCAAGGCTGATGATGGAACGAACAAGCCGTCCACGGCGCTTGAGTGGCTTCACAATCCACATGCCCGTATCGTCGTCTGGTGATTCCGCAACTGGAACATACCAGCTAACAAGTGCACAGCTATGCGAGATCCCAAGGTGTCGAAAGGAAAAGAAGAGCCGAACCCTCGCAGTGTAGAGGCCACGAAAGCCTGGGAGGGTGGGATCCTTCTGGACAAAGATGCAGTCGTACCGGCGCGGACCGCGTCGCCAGCGAGGAGTCGCACAAATCCATTCCCTGTGCATGCCACCTGAACCAGAGGGATCACTCGGGGCATAATACAGTGACTCAAAAAACCCTTTCTATGTTGGTCAATTTTGCACAAAACACTAAATAACGGAGGAACTACTAAAAATGGTAGCTCAGGGTCAGTGTAGCGTTTGTAGTGCCCCTTCTCAGCTAAGTGACAAATCTTGATTCAAGTCAATCAGATAAGTCTAGAATATTCTACAGAATTTCTAATCAAGGGATGCATTGAAAGGGTTTTTTGAGTGTACTATCTAATACTTGGTATTCCCTCCTTTGGCCTTGATAACGGCCTCAATCCTCCTGGGAAGGCTTGATATAAGGTTCTGGCATACCCCCACATCAATCCCATCCCATACCTCTGCAACCCTCTCCCATAATTCATGTACTCCTCTAGATGGTGTACTGTAGGTGTTGAGTTGGTGTTTGATGTGCTCCCAGAGGTGTTCAATGGGATTAATATCAGGAGACTGGGCAGGCCAGTCCATGACCACAATCCCTTGATCCTCAAGCCACTTCTGTGCCAATTTTGAGATGTGCTTGGGGTCGTTATCCTGCTGAAAGATCACGTTCTCTGCAGGAATGTCACACTCCTCAATGGTGGGAAGGAGACCATCAGCTGAAATGTCCACATATTGCTGGGCATCCATCCTCCCCTCAACCTCAACCATTCTCCCCACCCCATTCCATCCCATCACCCCCCGGACCATAATATTTCCACCCCCATGCTTGACAGTTCCTTCAATCTCCCGGTCCTGCAAAGGTGCCCCTTTCTGTTTCCACACCCATTTCCTACCATCTGACCCAAATCTGTTGATTTTAGTTTCATCTGACCACAATACCCTCTTGAAGTCCTCCACTGTCCAATTCCTGTACTTCAAAGCCCAAGCAAGACATGCTTTCCGATGTTTGACCGATAGAAAGGGTTTTTTCTTCTTCACCACAGCCTTCATATCATTTTTCTTGAGGACATTGCACACGGTTTGTGTGGAGACAGGGTCACTGAGGACTTTGTTCAAGTTTTTGGTGACCTGAACAGCATTCTCAGCTTTTCCAGAGTTGATTTGGCTGATGATTGCCCTCTCATCAGCCATAGTGAGCTTCTTAGGACGTCCACCCACCAGGTTTTCCTTGTTAGGGATTACCTGGCAAGCTACCCTAGAGACAGTAGCTGCACTACAACCCAACTTGAGAGCAATCTTGGCCTGAGAATGGCTGGTATTAAGAAGGGCAGAGGTGATATCGGTGCGAAGGGAGTTGGGAATGGACTTCATTGTTGTAGGGAAGATGAACAACTGACAGAGCTTATATATAGTGCCGGTTGTGCCTGGATGAGTAGTAGATGACATCATATGTGTCATCCTGATGATACTGAGACTTTATGATGAGTAATAGCCAGGAACAAGGCATTCAGGAACCACACTCAAAAAACCCTTTCAATGCATCCCTTGATTAGAAATTCTGTAAAATATTCTAGACTTATCTGATTGACTTGAATCAAGATTTGTCATTTAGCTGAGAAGGGGCACTACAAACGCTACACTGACCCTGAGCTACCATTCTCAGTAGTTCCTCCATTATTCAGTGTTTTGTGCAAAAGTGACCAGCATAGAAAGGGTTTTTTGAGTCACTGTACACTGCCACGGCGGAGTGGTAAACCTGAATAAGCCCTGAAAACTGTGGGCATTCCTCTAGAGGAAGAACAATGTCGGCATTTTCAGAATGCGAGACACTGTGAAGAAAGCGGCAAATGAGCTCTTGCAGCTCTTGGCACTCGATTTGATTCCCCAGAGCCTGGACATCCCGGGGATACCCCTGCGCTGCTCCGAAAATTAGTCTTTGAGATCCGTTGAGGGTCTTGCTGCTCACCTGGTTTCTTAGCGAGCCTAACATAACCAAGGACAGATGGCCCATCAACATCTCCGTCATCATCTCGCTCGGATACACTGACACCGGGGACCGGTTCCTGGCTTTTCTCTTGAGGCGGAGTGGGACTCGTACTCCGTACACCATGATGTTCGTGGCCGCGTTGAGCTGTGAGCTATATGTCAGCATGTTTAAGAGTTCAGGATTTTCAGATACTCCTTACATAGCGGTGCTTGAGTCGCTGGATCCTGCGAGCTATCCAGCATGCCGCGGGACATGTAATCAACACGCATTGCAGAGAGTTGGTCCAGGCGCTGGTTGGTGACCATCATTTGCATGATTGCTTCGAAATGGTTGGATCGTCGCCAGGGCTCCTTGACCGCTTTAATGTGCTTAGACTCGGTGATCGAAGAGCATAAGCCATTCGGGGCGCCGAACAGGCGAATATGGGTGTGGTAATGAGTAAGTGCGTGCTGCCGAGGGAGGGAGAATCCTTCAGGTCGCACACCAGTTTCTTGGAAAATCGTTCGAAAAGCGTGGAACCGCTTCAAGGCATTCTCAAGGTCGCGGAGTGTTGCCTCGTCGTGAACGTTACGTCTTGTGAGGTAGCAAAATTCGAGAAAAGCTCGGATGGCTTGCACCATTCGAGAGGGGACGTGGCCGGAAAGTGCAGGGAGATAAACCTGAGGGCATTGGAAAACACTGCATTTAAGAGCATCAACAAGACAACTTACTTTCATCAAAGCCTTCGAGTCATCACCTGTCCATTGCTTGAACCCACGTCCTTGAGGAAACCGCCGCAGGCCAGGGAATGACGGGGTGGCACTGATTCTGGGCACAAGACACAATCAGCAATCATAAGGTGTTCTGTTAAGTTCGACCAGGCTTACCGGCGATCTATATCAGCGAGGATTTGATTCGCTTGCTGTTGTCCGTGAGTCTTCACCAAATATGCTTCCACCTAAGTAACTAGATGATCTTTAAATGAGCCCTTGATCAACTGGTGAAGAATATCTGGTGAGAGCAGCTCGTGGATATCGGCCCGCGGAAAGTCGTTTGTGAACGGCTGGGGGTCGGTTGTTAGTATCAGTGATGTATGATAAGGACGAGTCCTGGACGACACAGCAAAAAAAATGAAGGAACTCGGAAACTCTCGAGAAGAATGAGAATTGTACAGTAATGAAGCTCTATGTGTGAATATGATCATGCTAGTGCCAAGGTCTTCGAAAAGGAGCCGGAGTTGGTGTTCGACTTTGCCGACCCAGTTGGAGAGACAGTCGGCGCCTTTGTGCGTGTAGAAGGCTGAGGTGGCCTCAGGTGGGAGTGAGTGGGGGAAGAATGCGATAGCGTATGGGGAGGGTGCTTACAAATGCCTTTGCCGTAGCTTCTGCAGCTGGATGCAAGTGCACGGGCAAGGAGTCTTTTGCCTGTTCCTGGTGGTCCATGGAAAGGAACATCGCGCGGAGGAATGATCCCAAAGTTTTGAAACACTTCGGGATACAGGAGTGGGAGTAGCGTCACTCGCAGTGAATGAATGTCTGGAGGGTATGTACTACTTTTAAAAAGGCATATTTGGAAGCAAAATGAAAGGGAACATACGTTCATCCAATCCACCAACATCATCAAATGACACCGCCTGGTTGGGGCCCAACGGGCCGGCATCTGCGAGAGCAGCATCCCCACGTACCCGACCAAGGTTCAACAGAGTGCAAGACTCAGATCACCTGGCAACACACCAACTGATCCAACGCCCAACCGGGCGCGCCGCCGCACCCGTGCCAAACATATTGCCCATTGACCCAACAAGTCCTTTCCTCGGCCGCCGCGTGCACGTAACATGGTCATCTCCAGGCATGCCCATCCGCCACCCAAGCTCAGCACCCGGCGCACTCCATCCAAACTGCTTGCCCTTGCGTGCCACCCCACCCGCGCGTCACTCTCCTGTGCGAGAGCTGCCTCCCAAACTGCCACCATAACCGTTGACACGGGTGCCTTTACACGCGACCTGAGTGGTGGGGGAATCTGGTAGTTGACGGGTGCACGGCGGCGGAATGTGTACGGCTGGCCGTCGGTGTGCCCCGCCCGTGGCGGCAGAGATCCAAGGATCTTGGCTGGAGGGGCCATCTGAAGACCTAAGAACATGTCGGGGGTGAGGCTCTTGGAGCGCAGATGCGGTACCTGCAAAAGCCGAGAGATGTGTGTATGTATCCAACATTGCACAAAGCAGTAGTACAGTCATAATAATGTAAGGCTTCGCCTTGGTTTGAACGCGTACGCGCTCTAAATCAGGTGACTTACCCCGGGTTCGCACGATTCCGTTGAACAACCCCCTTCACCCTTGTCTCCACGACGAGCCCTTCATCGTACAACATGCCCTTATTCCCCTTCATATCCATATATCTTCCTCACTCCCTTTCACCCCTCGGACCATACCATACTCACCGGTCAACTATTTAACCCTGTCATACGCACTCTCAATGATCAGTCAGTTTCCCACCGAAGATTCACCTCAAGCCTCGTTCGAACCGGCCGTCTCTCCCGCCCTAGCAAAGTACTCAAGGTAACCAGCCCTTAGCTCAAGTCCTCAAGTTTATCAAGAACCAATCCCTGTTTTCGCGCGCATCGAACAAAGAATACTATTAAAAGGTCAATTCCTTCCAATATCTATCTAACTAACATCACACCCGGTCAAAGGAATCAGAATCGGCTAGCCGGAGGCAGCCTCCCTCGCATTAACTAACCTATTCCACCCCGGATAGGATCATTACAACTGGAGCCCACCGCGAGGGTTTCTGGTTTCCTTTGTTTTGACACCATCCCGTATTCCCATCCGCGTTCCTGCGGCCACCTCCAACACGCCTCCCAAGCTCCCGCCACGCGATAAATCCGGCCGCTTCATTTCCAGCTCGAAAGCCTCAACGTCTGCCTCTCCCGCGCCGCCTGGTTCATTCCCATTCACTCGAACGGGACTCCGCTTTCCCCCAGCACCCTCTATCAACGAACTACGCGAGTCCCTGTCAGGAACTGCCTCTGCCTCGCCATCTCACACCCTCTCTACCGAGCCTTTCACCCCAATCTCTGAGCCAATAAGCCTCGATCCTGCTGCGAACTCATTCACCCCATCTCCCGAGCTCTTCGAATTAGATCTCGAACCACCTGAGCTTGAATCCCCTGCGCTCTCTCCCCTCACCAACCACGAATCTCTCCCCCCTCGTACCAACACTCCGCCTCCCGCTGCCCCTCCACAGATCATGGCTACCCCAGCACAAATGCCTACGCGCGGCCACCATTCTGCACCCAAATTCACTGGCGAAGGACAGTTTCTCAGCCGGTTCTTCGACGAAATAGAGGCTCTAGCTGTGGCAGCCAACCTGAACGACAGAGACAAGATCCTCTGGACCTTACGCTACGCCGAAAATGCTGAATACGAGATCTGGTCCACTGGATTACCTGAGGCCAGCGGCGCAAACTGGATCGCATTCAAGACAGCCGTCACGCGGCTCTACCCTGGCTCTGATGACGATAGGCGCTACACCGTCAGCAACTTCGAAAGCTTCTGCGAACTCCACTCACGAAAGGTCATGCGCACGAAGGAGGACCTTGGCAAATATCATCGTGAATTCCTCACGATCTCCACGTTCTTGAAAGGCAAGAGCCGCATCTCAGAACGCGAAGTCAACAAACTCTACTTCTCGGGATTTGACAGCGCGTTCCAGCAAAAGATCCGCGAACACTTACAGCTACGCAACCCGCTCCATCACCCCGACGACCTCTACAACGTAAACGACATCTATGAAGTTGCGACCTTTATCCTTGATGCACCAGTCCCTACCATTATCAGCAATCTCATGCCTTCGCGTGAGCGTGCTCCCGCCCTCTCGCCAGTGAAACAAGAACCATTTGACATGTCAGCGATACAAGCAGCAATCACGGCCTCTATGCAGACAGCCATGACCGCCGCCACCCAGAACATGACAACAATGATGCAGCAGTTTGCGACATCAATACTCCAGCCAACGATAGCCACTAATTTAGCAGCATCACAAACACCTTACAGGCCTTACCAACCACCTGCTCCTGCCACGTACACACCCACGGTGCCCGTATCTGCAGCACCAGCTCAGCCTCAGAATACACCACTCCGCCCAGCTCTCCCTCCCCGCTGCCCCTTTTGCTATGAAACCACCTCTCACACTCGCATGCAGCAGTGCACGATCTACCACGCCGCCTTACGAAAGAATTGGGTCTACCGTAACGAGAACGGCCGTCTCGTGCTCCCAAATGGTCAGGAAATAACGCGAGCGCTTCGCGGCGGATGCTTTATGGAGCAAATCGAGAACTGGCGACGCGACAACAACTACCCAATGGACACGCCCGATCCAGCCGCATCGCAAACAACCATCCGTGATCCCCCTCCTCACCAGCCTGCTCCCGCGCCACCACCAGTCGCCTCTGCAAACCTCATCACCGTCGGGAACTACAACTGGAGTGAAGCCGAAGATCCATCAGCTAGCATAGAAGAAGTAGACGAAGAAGATGGGCCGTATGATATACCTATGGAAGAACAACTCACCATTGCGCAGAACGTGATTTCAACCCTGTTCAAGCAAAAGAAGCCTGATTCGACTAAGAAAGAGGTCCGATTCGAACAACCCAAACGCGCAACCAGGTCATCGACGGCCTCCACCACCACTCCGACTCCACCCGCAGCTACGACAACTCCCGCCAAACGAACTCCGTCCTCTTCTACCCCCATTCCTCCGCCCCCGCCACCAGTAAACCACCTCAAAGAAGCACTAGAGACTGGCCAAATCAAGTCAAACCCGCAATATCGTTACCAATCAAACGCGGAAGATCCCAAGATCGCAAGTAGTGTGATTGAACGCGCTCTCGACGCGCCAGTTACTGTCACTCAACGCGAACTTCTTGCACTCGCACCGGAATTACGGCGCCACATTCGCGACCTCACTATGACGAAACGAGTGCCGACAAGCGACACCAAAGTCTTGTACCAAGAATGCACCACCGATTGCGGCAACGCTGAGGCTTCTTCTTTCTTCAATAGCGAGGCTGACTTCGAGCAGGAACATGCCTTATCTCTCTTAGTACAGGAACGCGAACAGCTCGTCTCGGCCAACGACATGGAATCCCTACGTGTCGTCACTCTCAAACTAGAAGACACTCATTTCGTCAGCTGTATCCTTGATTCAGGTTCGCAAATCATCTCTATGCGACGCGCCATCTGGGAAGCACTTGCCATTCCCCTCGATCTCGACAAAGGCCTCGTTATGGAATCAGCAAACCTCACGACAAACAAGACGCTCGGCCTTGCACGCAATATCAAAGCAAGCATCGGCGAACTTGACTTTTACCTGCAGATTCAGGTTGTCGAATCGGCTCCGTACGACATCCTCCTTGGACGCCCGTTCCATTGCCTACTTTCGGCTGTAACCCAAGACTATCCTGACGGGCGACAAGACATTTCGCTTCGTGACCCCAACTCCAACCTTCGCATCTCTGTCCCCACGACCGAACGATGAGTCAAGCGCTGCCCGAAAGGCCACATGCACCCCATGCACCAAGGCTCACACCATTTTCACGCGTCGATGATCCGCCAGTAAGGGGAGACGTCTTCTCCAATACCTATTCCGTTTATACCACTTTCATTGATCCCTCCCCGTTTTCTAAACCAGTCTCGCAACCATCTTCGGTCTCGTCCTTAATTCATACTATACTTCCCGCGCTCTCTCTGCCTGATCCCCATACTCCGCCGCCCCCTCTGCCCTCTTCTTATGTATCTCATTATACTTCTAATATTTCTACTCCGTCTCTTTATCATTCCGACCCCCGCTCTACTGTATATCTTGAAAAACCCCTGGACAATTATTCCGTACCTAATATTTCCATATTCTTTGCCGCGAATGATGACCTCCCTGCAAACGCTATGTCCCCTAGTGGCCATGTGCGCATTTGCGAAAAGGGAAAAGTTCTGAGCGGTTACTACTATGATATTCCATTTACTTCACCTTCATTTGACTCGTTCGCTTTGTCTCATGGTTCCCAATCTTCTTTCTTACCTACCGATCCCCCGCTTCCATCTGCTACGTCTTTATTATCTCAGAAAAAGCCCTACAAGAAAGTCGCTAACCGCATTAAACCAGTCGCGACAACACTCCCTGCTGAATACCGCATCGTACGACGAGATCCCCCTGACATCCTCGCCGATTTATCCCCACTTCCTACACACCCTCCCGACTTCTCGCCTGGCAAACGCTACACCCAAGAACGCTTCGAAAAGCAGAATATCGACCCTACCAACTGGCTCTGGCCCGAAGAAAAGAAGCTCGCCCACTTCATTCTGCGAGATAAAGAGTTCGCCTTCGCATGGGAGGAACCAGAGAAAGGCAGGTTCTCATCCGAATGGTTTGACCCAGTAATTATCCCTACAGTCGAACATGTACCATGGGCACTTCGCAACATCCCAATCCCACCTGGCATCTATTCCCGCGTTATCGACATCATTAAGGACAAAATTGCATCCGGCGTTTATGAAGATTCAAGCTCATCTTACCGATCTCGATGGTTCTGCGTACTCAAGAAGGACGGCTCCTCGCTACAGCTTGTTCATGACCTCCAACCACTCAACGCGGTCACCATCAAGGACGCATCTCTCCCACCTCGCATGGAAACCTACGCCGAAGACTTTGGCGGCTGCGGATGTTATGGGCTCTACGACGCCTTTGTCGCCTTCGATCAGCGTGCCCTCGATGAACGATCAAGAGACCTTACCACATTCCAGACGCCCCTTGGTGCCAAACGACTCGCTTCACTTCCTATGGGTTACACCAATGCTGCGCAAATTATGCAAGGCGACGTCTCCTTCATATTCCGCTCCGAAATCCCCCACATCACTAACCCTTACATTGATGATGTCCCTGTTAAAGGTCCTCGAACTCGCTACGAACTGAAAGACGGCTCCTACGAAACCATTCCCGAAAACCCAGCCATACGCCGTTTCGTCTACGAACACCTCTCTAACATGTACCGCCTCGCTCACCGTATGATGAAGTTTGGCGGCACCTTCTCCGGCAAGAAGGTTGAGCTCTGTGTCTCTCGCGCCCTTATCGTTGGCCACAACTGCACCTACGCTGGCCGCGAACCAGATGATAGTCGCGTTCAGAAAATCAAGGACTGGCCACACTGCAAGGACCTCACTGAAGTCCGTGGTTTCCTAGGCACACTTGGTGTCATGCGCATCTTTATCAAGGACTTCGCCACTCATGCTCGTCCTCTTGTCAACCTCACAAAGAAAGACACTGACTTCGCCTTCACTCCTGAACATATCAATGCTATGAACACACTCAAGCATCTCGCCGTCAACTCTCCCGCGCTTCGCCCTATCAACCACTCCTCTGACAAAGAGGTTGTTCTTGCTGTAGACTCTTCCTACATTGCCGTGGGCTACATTCTCTCGCAGATTGGCAACGACGGCAAGCGCTACCCATCTCGTTTCGGCAGCATCACCTGGAACGAGCGTGAATCACGCTATTCTCAAGCGAAGATCGAGCTCTACGGTCTCTTCCGTGCCCTACAGGCTACTAAACTCTGGCTCGTTGGTGTAAAGAAACTTGTCGTTGAAGTTGATGCCAAATATATCAAAGGCATGATAAATAACCCAGACATTCACCCTAACGCTACCATTAATAGATGGATTGCCGGCATCCTTCTCTTTGACTTCGAGCTTCGACACGTACCTGGAAAATCTCATGCCCCCGCCGATGGTCTCTCTCGCCGACCTCACGCTCCAGAAGACCCGCCAGTTGACGAAGATATTGAAGCCTGGATTGATGCCGCAAACGGCTTTATGCTTGAAATTCGGTCGCGTCATCAATGTCGCCCCACGTCACCTCACCATTGGAAGCTCGAACCCGCTATCTGGACTGTCGTCGACCACGGTGAAGACTTGCCAATTCATCCGCCCCAGAACTCGCGAGCTGCTGACCGCGACAAGGCTATTGGCGACATTGAACACTTTCTTCGTACCACCGAGAAGCCGGCTCACCTTAAAGACTCCCAGATCCCTTCCTTCATCCGCCGCGCTCTCGACTTCTTCGTTCGTGATGGCAAGCTCTGGCGCAAAGACCCTCAAGGCCGTCACAAGCTCTACATCCCACTCCCGCGCCGATTCTCTCTCCTCCGCCAAGCGCATGACGAGCTTGGTCACAAGGGTATCTACACTACACGCACTCGCCTCCTCGAACGATTTTGGTGGCCACAGCTTGGCCGCGACGTCCAATGGTACGTCAAGACATGTCACGACTGCCAAATCCGCTCTACGCAGAAGCTACATATTCCTCCCACTCCCACTATTCCCCCTTCCCTCTTCCGCCGTGTGCACATTGACACCATGGTTCAGCCACTCGCCAACCGCTTCCGCTACATCGTTCACGCTCGCTGCGCCCTGACAGCGTATCCAGAATGGCGTGCGCTTCGCCGTGAAACGGCCGAGCACATCGGCATGTTCATTTTCCAAGAAATACTCTGCCGTTGGGGAGCCGTTGAAGAAATCATTACCGACAATGGAACACCTTTCGTCAAAGCTGTCGACTACCTCGCAAAGACTTATGGTATCCATCACATCCGCATTTCACCCTACAACTCCCAGGCAAACGGTCTCGTTGAACGCCAGCACTACAACGTCCGGGAAGCTATAAGCAAGGCATGTGACGGCGATGAAAAGAAATGGGTTTCAGTCGCACCAGCAGTCTTCTGGGCCGAGCGTGTCTCCATTGTCAAGGCCACAGGTTTCTCCCCATACTACATGGTTCACGGCGTCGAGCCGACTCTTCCTTTCGACATTCATGAAGCAACTTACCTCGTTCCCCTCCCTTCCACCCAACTCTCTACTGCCGAACTCATTGAACATCGTGCCCGACAGCTTCGCAAACGCCCTGAAGACATAGAGACCATGCGTCAGAAGATCCTCAAAGGCCGCATCGCCTCTATCGAGCAGTTTGAACGCCGCTTCACCTCGAACATCCACGATTACAACTTTCAGCCTGGCGATCTTGTTCTCGTCCGCAATATCAAAATTGAAAAAGATTTATCTGGCAAGATGAAGGCGCGGTACATCGGTCCTATGGTAGTTGTTCGGCGAACGCAAGGCGGGTCATACATACTCAGTGAACTTGACGGCGCTGTCTCCGCTCTCCGATTCGGCGCGTTTCGTGTCGTCCCTTATTATCCCCGCTCCCGCTCGTCACTTCCCCTTCCAACACATTCAACGGACGACCTCCTCGATGACGAAGCCACAGACAATCTTATACACGCTGTTCCCCTCATTCCCCGTAATGTTCCATCCTCACGGCACCCCATCTAGACTCTTCTCCCATCTGTTTCCCTCTTCTTTCCCACCCTTTCCCTTGATTTATGTATATTTCCTCTTCTTTTCTTTTTTTTCTCTTACTCTACTGTGTTTTATCTGTGTACGTTGACCACGGAGGGTCAACATCTATACCCCCCGGGAGATGTAAGGCTTCGCCTTGGTTTGAACGCGTACGCGCTCTAAATCAGGTGACTTACCCCGGGTTCGCACGATTCCGTTGAACAACCCCCTTCACCCTTGTCTCCACGACGAGCCCTTCATCGTACAACATGCCCTTATTCCCCTTCATATCCATATATCTTCCTCACTCCCTTTCACCCCTCGGACCATACCATACTCACCGGTCAACTATTTAACCCTGTCATACGCACTCTCAATGATCAGTCAGTTTCCCACCGAAGATTCACCTCAAGCCTCGTTCGAACCGGCCGTCTCTCCCGCCCTAGCAAAGTACTCAAGGTAACCAGCCCTTAGCTCAAGTCCTCAAGTTTATCAAGAACCAATCCCTGTTTTCGCGCGCATCGAACAAAGAATACTATTAAAAGGTCAATTCCTTCCAATATCTATCTAACTAACATCACACCCGGTCAAAGGAATCAGAATCGGCTAGCCGGAGGCAGCCTCCCTCGCATTAACTAACCTATTCCACCCCGGATAGGATCATTACAACTGGAGCCCACCGCGAGGGTTTCTGGTTTCCTTTGTTTTGACACCATCCCGTATTCCCATCCGCGTTCCTGCGGCCACCTCCAACACGCCTCCCAAGCTCCCGCCACGCGATAAATCCGGCCGCTTCATTTCCAGCTCGAAAGCCTCAACGTCTGCCTCTCCCGCGCCGCCTGGTTCATTCCCATTCACTCGAACGGGACTCCGCTTTCCCCCAGCACCCTCTATCAACGAACTACGCGAGTCCCTGTCAGGAACTGCCTCTGCCTCGCCATCTCACACCCTCTCTACCGAGCCTTTCACCCCAATCTCTGAGCCAATAAGCCTCGATCCTGCTGCGAACTCATTCACCCCATCTCCCGAGCTCTTCGAATTAGATCTCGAACCACCTGAGCTTGAATCCCCTGCGCTCTCTCCCCTCACCAACCACGAATCTCTCCCCCCTCGTACCAACACTCCGCCTCCCGCTGCCCCTCCACAGATCATGGCTACCCCAGCACAAATGCCTACGCGCGGCCACCATTCTGCACCCAAATTCACTGGCGAAGGACAGTTTCTCAGCCGGTTCTTCGACGAAATAGAGGCTCTAGCTGTGGCAGCCAACCTGAACGACAGAGACAAGATCCTCTGGACCTTACGCTACGCCGAAAATGCTGAATACGAGATCTGGTCCACTGGATTACCTGAGGCCAGCGGCGCAAACTGGATCGCATTCAAGACAGCCGTCACGCGGCTCTACCCTGGCTCTGATGACGATAGGCGCTACACCGTCAGCAACTTCGAAAGCTTCTGCGAACTCCACTCACGAAAGGTCATGCGCACGAAGGAGGACCTTGGCAAATATCATCGTGAATTCCTCACGATCTCCACGTTCTTGAAAGGCAAGAGCCGCATCTCAGAACGCGAAGTCAACAAACTCTACTTCTCGGGATTTGACAGCGCGTTCCAGCAAAAGATCCGCGAACACTTACAGCTACGCAACCCGCTCCATCACCCCGACGACCTCTACAACGTAAACGACATCTATGAAGTTGCGACCTTTATCCTTGATGCACCAGTCCCTACCATTATCAGCAATCTCATGCCTTCGCGTGAGCGTGCTCCCGCCCTCTCGCCAGTGAAACAAGAACCATTTGACATGTCAGCGATACAAGCAGCAATCACGGCCTCTATGCAGACAGCCATGACCGCCGCCACCCAGAACATGACAACAATGATGCAGCAGTTTGCGACATCAATACTCCAGCCAACGATAGCCACTAATTTAGCAGCATCACAAACACCTTACAGGCCTTACCAACCACCTGCTCCTGCCACGTACACACCCACGGTGCCCGTATCTGCAGCACCAGCTCAGCCTCAGAATACACCACTCCGCCCAGCTCTCCCTCCCCGCTGCCCCTTTTGCTATGAAACCACCTCTCACACTCGCATGCAGCAGTGCACGATCTACCACGCCGCCTTACGAAAGAATTGGGTCTACCGTAACGAGAACGGCCGTCTCGTGCTCCCAAATGGTCAGGAAATAACGCGAGCGCTTCGCGGCGGATGCTTTATGGAGCAAATCGAGAACTGGCGACGCGACAACAACTACCCAATGGACACGCCCGATCCAGCCGCATCGCAAACAACCATCCGTGATCCCCCTCCTCACCAGCCTGCTCCCGCGCCACCACCAGTCGCCTCTGCAAACCTCATCACCGTCGGGAACTACAACTGGAGTGAAGCCGAAGATCCATCAGCTAGCATAGAAGAAGTAGACGAAGAAGATGGGCCGTATGATATACCTATGGAAGAACAACTCACCATTGCGCAGAACGTGATTTCAACCCTGTTCAAGCAAAAGAAGCCTGATTCGACTAAGAAAGAGGTCCGATTCGAACAACCCAAACGCGCAACCAGGTCATCGACGGCCTCCACCACCACTCCGACTCCACCCGCAGCTACGACAACTCCCGCCAAACGAACTCCGTCCTCTTCTACCCCCATTCCTCCGCCCCCGCCACCAGTAAACCACCTCAAAGAAGCACTAGAGACTGGCCAAATCAAGTCAAACCCGCAATATCGTTACCAATCAAACGCGGAAGATCCCAAGATCGCAAGTAGTGTGATTGAACGCGCTCTCGACGCGCCAGTTACTGTCACTCAACGCGAACTTCTTGCACTCGCACCGGAATTACGGCGCCACATTCGCGACCTCACTATGACGAAACGAGTGCCGACAAGCGACACCAAAGTCTTGTACCAAGAATGCACCACCGATTGCGGCAACGCTGAGGCTTCTTCTTTCTTCAATAGCGAGGCTGACTTCGAGCAGGAACATGCCTTATCTCTCTTAGTACAGGAACGCGAACAGCTCGTCTCGGCCAACGACATGGAATCCCTACGTGTCGTCACTCTCAAACTAGAAGACACTCATTTCGTCAGCTGTATCCTTGATTCAGGTTCGCAAATCATCTCTATGCGACGCGCCATCTGGGAAGCACTTGCCATTCCCCTCGATCTCGACAAAGGCCTCGTTATGGAATCAGCAAACCTCACGACAAACAAGACGCTCGGCCTTGCACGCAATATCAAAGCAAGCATCGGCGAACTTGACTTTTACCTGCAGATTCAGGTTGTCGAATCGGCTCCGTACGACATCCTCCTTGGACGCCCGTTCCATTGCCTACTTTCGGCTGTAACCCAAGACTATCCTGACGGGCGACAAGACATTTCGCTTCGTGACCCCAACTCCAACCTTCGCATCTCTGTCCCCACGACCGAACGATGAGTCAAGCGCTGCCCGAAAGGCCACATGCACCCCATGCACCAAGGCTCACACCATTTTCACGCGTCGATGATCCGCCAGTAAGGGGAGACGTCTTCTCCAATACCTATTCCGTTTATACCACTTTCATTGATCCCTCCCCGTTTTCTAAACCAGTCTCGCAACCATCTTCGGTCTCGTCCTTAATTCATACTATACTTCCCGCGCTCTCTCTGCCTGATCCCCATACTCCGCCGCCCCCTCTGCCCTCTTCTTATGTATCTCATTATACTTCTAATATTTCTACTCCGTCTCTTTATCATTCCGACCCCCGCTCTACTGTATATCTTGAAAAACCCCTGGACAATTATTCCGTACCTAATATTTCCATATTCTTTGCCGCGAATGATGACCTCCCTGCAAACGCTATGTCCCCTAGTGGCCATGTGCGCATTTGCGAAAAGGGAAAAGTTCTGAGCGGTTACTACTATGATATTCCATTTACTTCACCTTCATTTGACTCGTTCGCTTTGTCTCATGGTTCCCAATCTTCTTTCTTACCTACCGATCCCCCGCTTCCATCTGCTACGTCTTTATTATCTCAGAAAAAGCCCTACAAGAAAGTCGCTAACCGCATTAAACCAGTCGCGACAACACTCCCTGCTGAATACCGCATCGTACGACGAGATCCCCCTGACATCCTCGCCGATTTATCCCCACTTCCTACACACCCTCCCGACTTCTCGCCTGGCAAACGCTACACCCAAGAACGCTTCGAAAAGCAGAATATCGACCCTACCAACTGGCTCTGGCCCGAAGAAAAGAAGCTCGCCCACTTCATTCTGCGAGATAAAGAGTTCGCCTTCGCATGGGAGGAACCAGAGAAAGGCAGGTTCTCATCCGAATGGTTTGACCCAGTAATTATCCCTACAGTCGAACATGTACCATGGGCACTTCGCAACATCCCAATCCCACCTGGCATCTATTCCCGCGTTATCGACATCATTAAGGACAAAATTGCATCCGGCGTTTATGAAGATTCAAGCTCATCTTACCGATCTCGATGGTTCTGCGTACTCAAGAAGGACGGCTCCTCGCTACAGCTTGTTCATGACCTCCAACCACTCAACGCGGTCACCATCAAGGACGCATCTCTCCCACCTCGCATGGAAACCTACGCCGAAGACTTTGGCGGCTGCGGATGTTATGGGCTCTACGACGCCTTTGTCGCCTTCGATCAGCGTGCCCTCGATGAACGATCAAGAGACCTTACCACATTCCAGACGCCCCTTGGTGCCAAACGACTCGCTTCACTTCCTATGGGTTACACCAATGCTGCGCAAATTATGCAAGGCGACGTCTCCTTCATATTCCGCTCCGAAATCCCCCACATCACTAACCCTTACATTGATGATGTCCCTGTTAAAGGTCCTCGAACTCGCTACGAACTGAAAGACGGCTCCTACGAAACCATTCCCGAAAACCCAGCCATACGCCGTTTCGTCTACGAACACCTCTCTAACATGTACCGCCTCGCTCACCGTATGATGAAGTTTGGCGGCACCTTCTCCGGCAAGAAGGTTGAGCTCTGTGTCTCTCGCGCCCTTATCGTTGGCCACAACTGCACCTACGCTGGCCGCGAACCAGATGATAGTCGCGTTCAGAAAATCAAGGACTGGCCACACTGCAAGGACCTCACTGAAGTCCGTGGTTTCCTAGGCACACTTGGTGTCATGCGCATCTTTATCAAGGACTTCGCCACTCATGCTCGTCCTCTTGTCAACCTCACAAAGAAAGACACTGACTTCGCCTTCACTCCTGAACATATCAATGCTATGAACACACTCAAGCATCTCGCCGTCAACTCTCCCGCGCTTCGCCCTATCAACCACTCCTCTGACAAAGAGGTTGTTCTTGCTGTAGACTCTTCCTACATTGCCGTGGGCTACATTCTCTCGCAGATTGGCAACGACGGCAAGCGCTACCCATCTCGTTTCGGCAGCATCACCTGGAACGAGCGTGAATCACGCTATTCTCAAGCGAAGATCGAGCTCTACGGTCTCTTCCGTGCCCTACAGGCTACTAAACTCTGGCTCGTTGGTGTAAAGAAACTTGTCGTTGAAGTTGATGCCAAATATATCAAAGGCATGATAAATAACCCAGACATTCACCCTAACGCTACCATTAATAGATGGATTGCCGGCATCCTTCTCTTTGACTTCGAGCTTCGACACGTACCTGGAAAATCTCATGCCCCCGCCGATGGTCTCTCTCGCCGACCTCACGCTCCAGAAGACCCGCCAGTTGACGAAGATATTGAAGCCTGGATTGATGCCGCAAACGGCTTTATGCTTGAAATTCGGTCGCGTCATCAATGTCGCCCCACGTCACCTCACCATTGGAAGCTCGAACCCGCTATCTGGACTGTCGTCGACCACGGTGAAGACTTGCCAATTCATCCGCCCCAGAACTCGCGAGCTGCTGACCGCGACAAGGCTATTGGCGACATTGAACACTTTCTTCGTACCACCGAGAAGCCGGCTCACCTTAAAGACTCCCAGATCCCTTCCTTCATCCGCCGCGCTCTCGACTTCTTCGTTCGTGATGGCAAGCTCTGGCGCAAAGACCCTCAAGGCCGTCACAAGCTCTACATCCCACTCCCGCGCCGATTCTCTCTCCTCCGCCAAGCGCATGACGAGCTTGGTCACAAGGGTATCTACACTACACGCACTCGCCTCCTCGAACGATTTTGGTGGCCACAGCTTGGCCGCGACGTCCAATGGTACGTCAAGACATGTCACGACTGCCAAATCCGCTCTACGCAGAAGCTACATATTCCTCCCACTCCCACTATTCCCCCTTCCCTCTTCCGCCGTGTGCACATTGACACCATGGTTCAGCCACTCGCCAACCGCTTCCGCTACATCGTTCACGCTCGCTGCGCCCTGACAGCGTATCCAGAATGGCGTGCGCTTCGCCGTGAAACGGCCGAGCACATCGGCATGTTCATTTTCCAAGAAATACTCTGCCGTTGGGGAGCCGTTGAAGAAATCATTACCGACAATGGAACACCTTTCGTCAAAGCTGTCGACTACCTCGCAAAGACTTATGGTATCCATCACATCCGCATTTCACCCTACAACTCCCAGGCAAACGGTCTCGTTGAACGCCAGCACTACAACGTCCGGGAAGCTATAAGCAAGGCATGTGACGGCGATGAAAAGAAATGGGTTTCAGTCGCACCAGCAGTCTTCTGGGCCGAGCGTGTCTCCATTGTCAAGGCCACAGGTTTCTCCCCATACTACATGGTTCACGGCGTCGAGCCGACTCTTCCTTTCGACATTCATGAAGCAACTTACCTCGTTCCCCTCCCTTCCACCCAACTCTCTACTGCCGAACTCATTGAACATCGTGCCCGACAGCTTCGCAAACGCCCTGAAGACATAGAGACCATGCGTCAGAAGATCCTCAAAGGCCGCATCGCCTCTATCGAGCAGTTTGAACGCCGCTTCACCTCGAACATCCACGATTACAACTTTCAGCCTGGCGATCTTGTTCTCGTCCGCAATATCAAAATTGAAAAAGATTTATCTGGCAAGATGAAGGCGCGGTACATCGGTCCTATGGTAGTTGTTCGGCGAACGCAAGGCGGGTCATACATACTCAGTGAACTTGACGGCGCTGTCTCCGCTCTCCGATTCGGCGCGTTTCGTGTCGTCCCTTATTATCCCCGCTCCCGCTCGTCACTTCCCCTTCCAACACATTCAACGGACGACCTCCTCGATGACGAAGCCACAGACAATCTTATACACGCTGTTCCCCTCATTCCCCGTAATGTTCCATCCTCACGGCACCCCATCTAGACTCTTCTCCCATCTGTTTCCCTCTTCTTTCCCACCCTTTCCCTTGATTTATGTATATTTCCTCTTCTTTTCTTTTTTTTCTCTTACTCTACTGTGTTTTATCTGTGTACGTTGACCACGGAGGGTCAACATCTATACCCCCCGGGAGATGTAAGGCTTCGCCTTGGTTTGAACGCGTACGCGCTCTAAATCAGGTGACTTACCCCGGGTTCGCACGATTCCGTTGAACAACCCCCTTCACCCTTGTCTCCACGACGAGCCCTTCATCGTACAACATGCCCTTATTCCCCTTCATATCCATATATCTTCCTCACTCCCTTTCACCCCTCGGACCATACCATACTCACCGGTCAACTATTTAACCCTGTCATACGCACTCTCAATGATCAGTCAGTTTCCCACCGAAGATTCACCTCAAGCCTCGTTCGAACCGGCCGTCTCTCCCGCCCTAGCAAAGTACTCAAGGTAACCAGCCCTTAGCTCAAGTCCTCAAGTTTATCAAGAACCAATCCCTGTTTTCGCGCGCATCGAACAAAGAATACTATTAAAAGGTCAATTCCTTCCAATATCTATCTAACTAACATCACACCCGGTCAAAGGAATCAGAATCGGCTAGCCGGAGGCAGCCTCCCTCGCATTAACTAACCTATTCCACCCCGCATAGGATCATTACAATAAGTACGAGGTAATGGACCATATAGTAAGTAGTGGATAGATAAGTAAGGTGTCCGCATAGATAAGCATGGTGTCCGACGCGGGCAGTGCAAGAAATGTAATTGTTCGAACAAGAAAATGGTTCAAGTGAGAGACAGAGAGAGAGATAGAAAGAGAGAACAAAACATAGTCAACAAAGAGGACAAAGAGGCATACTTACTACGATATCAGCAACAAGTCCGTATTCATCCCAAGCCTGACCAAGCTCGAGATTCTGTGCAATGGCATCTGAATGATCCCGAGTTCGGGGAAGGGCTTCCACATCGAGGTCGTCGGGATGAGACATACATCTAAAATCGAGAGTTCAGCATTGAACATCAAACAAAGAGGGGCCTGCGTACTTGGGGGCCAAGCCCAAAGATAGTGTGTCGAAAATGGCCATCGGGAAAGCGCAAGACCTCGGGAGTCGTCATGCCTGGGCGAAGCGATTGAAGGATATATGAAAGTGAAGAATGGAAAAGCTGGCGGCGGAATTTTCGGAAGGCTGTACTATTTGCGTGTTCTTTATCGGCTGTGATTTCTTCTGTAAGCTGAATATCAAGGTAGTATAAGAACAATCACATACTTTTAGGAATGGCGAGAAATCCAACAAGCACTACTCCGTCACGATGAGCTCGGCATGTTGTGTTGTGAATATTGCCAATGGAGAGGTAGAGGGGATAATATTCATTTTGGCCCGTTGCGACAGATACCGTTGTTTTGTCGCTGCCAAGGATAACCGGGACAAAGACGGCACCCTTTGTCTTAGGGTCTTTGGCTATGATGTCCTACATTACGGAAGTGAGATTGGATCACTCGCTGGGAGAGAAGTGCTTACAGATTGTCTCCAGGCCCAATCACCGGACATGAAGTCCTTGTACCGGCGCTCGTCGCTATCGTCGTACTCGCGGTATGCTGCATAATCAAACTCGCCTTCAAAATCGGGATTATCAACGATGTTTTTGACAAGTTCCCGGGGATCGCGGAACCAGACAGTGTTTTCGTCATCCATCCACTGGGGGATGTCTGTAGCTGGCTTCGCGCCTTGGTAGAATATGGAAATTGATTGCCACGGAACGCCGCCGAGGGGAGAAGAGTCGATTGTTGCCAACATCGCCTTGTGGTTGGCAAAGGGTGCAGACCCTGTTTGATTCCATATGTTCATTAGGTCGTCGATACGCTCCTGGCGCATTTGAACACGCCGAAAAAGCAGGTCAGCGGTTTCAAACGCGCTGCGGCTTTCAAAGGGGGTCCAGTCATCATCCGGTCTAATATTTCGAGGCTGTGGCGACGCGTTGGGAGGAAGAAAGGCGCCTTTGGCAGTACATGGAGCCCCTGCCATGGTGGGACATGTGTCAATACTAAATACAAGGCCAGAAATTGGCTGAACATACCATTAATGATGGGGTGGAAGTGCTTTGAAGCCCCTGCATTAAATGCGGTCTCGGCATCTGTCTCAATCTCGACATCTTCCTCGGAATCGGCAGCACTTGATGCTGAGTCTGGGTCTGGGTCTGGTTTTGCATAAGTTCGAGCTAATGCTTCGGTATAATAAAACTAGGAATGTACCTGTTGAGCGAGACTCTAAGTCCAAAAATGAGTTTGATCTGTTGTCCTCATCGGAAAAAATTGTGTCGTCTAGTGAAAAATCGGAAGTATCATTGTCGTTGTATATCGGTTCCGGTGCGTGAGTTGGTGAGAAGGGAAAATGATTGGGTTGCTCTTCAGCGTGCTGCTTTGCATGCCAGCTCAAGTGCTGAGTGAGGCCGGATTGTGATCGGAAAAACTTGGAGCAACCCTCGATGGAACATGGAATCACTTTGGGAGCGCGATTTCGGCGTAGGCCTGCGGTACGATGTGCTGGAGAAGCCATGGAGGAGCAGATTTCGAGAGATTTATTCTGGAGAACTCGGCGTGAGGTGTGCGGCTGTGGAGAGTGTCCCAAACGCCCTAGTTCCATCAATCTAATATATAACTTAGTGACCATGTTGACAAACAGAGAAAAAGCGACACATACCCTGTTCCCACCGTTCGAGTTCAACCACCACCTGCCCGTCACTGAAAACACTTCCTCTGCCTCCCAATCTCGATGCCTCCCAAGACCCGCGCGAAAAATGTCGATGTGCATCCCGGTGATGCGGTCCCGAAGCAACGGCGACGCAGCAAGGCTGAGATACAGGAGGCGGCTGAGGCCGAGAAACTCAGCAAAAAACAGGCAGAGGTAAAAACCAGGAAAAAACTCACCAAAGTTGCCCAGGCAGAGGCTGCTATTCTCCGCAACAAGGAGGCAGACGAAGCAAGCGAGCCTCGTGTTCGTCCTCGGCGGCAGCCTCTGAAGCGTAGCCACGCGTTGTTGGACGTCACACAGCCAGAATCTGACAAGGAGAACCATGGTATCAGCTCAGATGGTGAAAGCAAGTCATCCTTTGTACCTGAGGGCTTCATGGATCCTAGCTCGGACTTCGAGGTTCCCGTTGCTCAACCTCGCGCAAAGCCCACCACCAAGTCCAAGAAGAAAAAAGGCGTCTCTATACGCGCTGAGATCGAGCTACTTCGTCACCATGGCTTGTTGGCCATTGACGAAGCGCAGGAGGCGGAGGAAGAGGTGATGGTGATGGAAGAAGAGCCTCAGATGCCAATCCCACCTAAGGTCAAGTAAGTCATCTCGATTCTCATCATCAGTCAAATGCTCACGCGTTGTCAAAGTCTTCGCAGGGCCTGGGAGACGCGAGGTGCCAGCGTGAACACAATCGAAGAAGCCATGATGCCGCCGGCGAAGAGGGTCAAGACGGGAACAAAGTTCCCCGGTGAGAAGGCTGCTGAGATTCAATCTTTCGATGTGAACAAGGCACCCAAGGTGCCGAAAGGCAAGGGACGCGAGAGGGCTGTCACGTTCAGCGACAACGCTGAGCCTGAGCATGCCCTGGAGCCTGAAACTCCCCATCCCCGTCCCACGAAGCCTCACTCGCGTGCACCAGACAACCTCTTCACCCCCGGACCCGGCCCAGCACCTCACCGTAAAGCCACCTTTATTCCCGATTCTCCCCTTACTCCGGAGGAGGCATCTCCTGTCAAATTCGGTGGAATTGCGGATCACAAAGATGGATCCGATGATGAAGAGCAGATTGCGGCAAAGTTGAGTCCTGTTAAGGCTGGAAGGCGTGTAACCTCGACAGTGAGTTGTTATTCACCCAAATACCTCCAATTTTTCGAACTCACTGTTTTACTAGGCCATTGTCGCGATTCAGCCTGCGAAACTGCTGAAGGAGGTGCAGCCCAGCAAGCCATCTGTCAAGAAGACGAAGACGCCCACGGACATAGAGAGGCCGCATGCTGCTCCTCCGAGTCCGAGTCGTGCCGTCCCTCATGCCCACTCTAGTAGCCACAGCGTAGAGGCTTTTGATGCTGACTCTGATGACGGCATTCTCAATGCCCGGCCTGTGCAGTTCCGTTCAAGGGCTGAGCCTACGGTTGGCCACGGAGAAAGATCCGAGAGATCCTGTGAGTTCTTGTGTTCAATGTGTTACATTTATATTATCCTGACTCGTTGCGCACCTTTTAGCTCAGCATGAGTCTGTCCCAACCAAAGTCAGCTGCGCACCAAGCACCGTTCCAAGCCGTCCGCCCTCGACAAGGGCTACCAACAAAGATCTCCCAGCTGGTGTCGACCAGGCAACCTTCCGCCGGGTTTACATTGAAACGGTTATCAAGTATGCCGCAAGACTCACCAATCCTTGGGAAAATGCGAGTGCCTTGCACATCAAGATCTACCAGGCAGTCTGGAACACTGTATTCCCTGAGGTTCCTCATACGTTCAGCCTGAATCATACAGATGATAAAGTCCTGTCGCTGGTAAGCCCTGATGTTGAAGACTTCCTGGCACCAACAACTCACTGTTCGGTGAATCTCCAAGATCACTCAACGCACGTATGAATGGCGTACAAGGCTTGCCGGAGAAGCGATCAACGCTGTGCTCCAACTTGAGAACAGCGATGCCGAGTTCAAGGACCTCGAATACCGCAAGGCGTGGGTTACTTGGGCTCTTAAACCCAAGTACTGGGGCTTCACGTTCGCTGTGGCCGACTCTGAAAATCCCAATGTCAGTATCTCCAAGTCCCAGTTTTCAATCATCGGCAAGTCTAATTATGGGCCGTCTAGGACTGGGAGGGTTCGTTTGAGTCAGATATTGTTGCTAAGACATTTGCGGCTCACTTCAAGTTCATCAACCGCGCTATCACCGTGAAGAGTCTTCCCCACCTGACATTGGTTCCTCCTGGAGGCGCGTTGGCACTTTCCCTTGTTGCTGTAAGTTTTTTCGCTGCTTTTGATCTTTTTCTCACCCACTGTCTTTTATTAGGTGGAGCGCGCCTTGGAACTCTGGTCCCAGGACGTGCTCAGCCCCTCTCCTAACGGTACCCAAGTAACCCTACCAATGTTCGACTCCGCCACTTGGGCCACTAAAACCGCTGGCTGGACCCAGAGCTTCCTTAAGCTCAGCCTCGAGAGCTGGGGTGACATAATCGAGACCGCGCAGAGTTTTACTTCTGCGGCGTGTAAGCCCCCGGTCAAGGACAAGGTTATGTTGGCAGAGCCTCTTGATGCCCGTGCGAGCTTTGTTCCCCGGCCGAGGCGGAAGTAGGGCTATGGAAGCAACGGCGGTGAGTACCATAAGTATACTGTTAGCTGCAACGACACTAATGATTCCTGATTAACCAAAGAGCCTCCAGCGCGTGCGCCTCTACCACTGCTCAGGCCCTAAGTATACCCATGTCCATATCTCCTGCACGCGCACAGTACTCTTGTTGCGCAATTGTACATACAAGGCTCTCATCGCTTCTCCGCCATGCCACGTACATGATGTACCCAATACGGTGCCGCACCCCTCTCGTTCTCAGCCGTAACCCCCCTCCGTCTGTCTGATATCCACACTCAATGAATCGACGAGCACTTAACTGCTGGCTGTCGCTATACCCCACGAGTCCTCAACATATATTCTCAAGACCTTCATCTTGATACACTCTTTTGAAATTCCTTCTTTTACGCTATTGCTTAGTTATATTTGCACTGATTTCACTTTCATACACATGTTCTTTACTTACTACTCTCCTTCGGACACTCTCGCTCGACACCCGCCATACTCGCCCATACACGCTCGATCTTCTGTCTTGATACACACTTATTCGGCACCTTACCACATTGTTCCGACTCCTTAATATGATCTTTGTTATCCTTTTTCTTTGTCTGAAAGCCGGCTGAATTGAATCTTGACTTGTCTTGATACTCTCTTGATGCTCCTTGAAGAAGTCTTAGTCTTTCTGAGCTCAGAAGAGTGTCTGAACTCAGAAAAGTGACCCTTCGTAATTAAGAGTCTCGTCTGATTGTCTGAAAGCGCTTAATAAGCGCTTTCAGACCCCTTGCCCTTTTCCTGATGTTATCCATTATGTGCAAATTACCTTCGTCGAATTGGTTGATGTCCGATTACATAAGTTAACAAACCTTGAAAGTGCAACTATACAGAACACTTCACACCATTCGGGAGTTTCCGAACCACCCCATCGAATTATCTGGTAGCAAGTAGATCACCCATCGGCGGCATTCTCAACAACAAAATGGTCAACATCCCGAAGTACGTCTTGACGGTACTTGTCCGCACAATACCTGACCACCATTTGTTCTGCAATATTCTAGGACTCGCAGGACCTGTGAGTTAAGGCAAACTTCCGAGATCCTTCTGACTTAACAGCTCGTCTCTGATGCGTAGACTGCAAGGGCAAGACATGCAAGAAGCACACGTACGTCTAGAATTGCTCTGGATACGGACGTATGGCTAAAGGAGGTGATGTAGCCCTCATAAGGTGACACAATACAAGAAGGGCAAGGATTCCCTTTTCGCCCAGGGAAAGCGCCGCTACGATCGCAAGCAGTCGGGTTATGGTGGTCAGACAAAGCCTGTCTTCCACAAGAAGGTAGGCCCTCGCGCGTGGAGTGTACCGATTACGGATCTCACATTCCCGTCTTTCGTAGGCTAAGACAACGAAGAAGGTCGTACTACGGTTGGAATGCACAGTGTGCAAGTACAAAATGCAAATTTCCCTGAAGCGATGCAAACAGTGAGTGATCTATACTTGAAGCTATTCGTATGATGGTATATCCTATCTCCAGTTTCGAGCTCGGTGGCGAGAAGAAGACCAAGGGTGCTGCCCTCCAATTCGTATGTGTTCAATGCAGAAAAATATCCTAGCAATCAGTGACTAACCTCTCTTCCATCTCAGTGAACGACGATATACACGAGGCCATGCTTATCGACGTTCATTCATTTGTCTCTATGCACACAAGCAGTTATGTACTCTTGCGCTACAATTATCTCCTTGATCACTACATGCCACGCGACGTATGTATATGTGGATAATCCTGAATAACTGACAGGAAGAGATAAATGAGTTTCCGAACGTAAGCGAAGACTAGGTCCGGCTGTTCACACTGCGAGTAGTAGTTGATGAAGGCATATTCAAGAGCTTCAAAAGCGATATAACAATGAACAACGAACAGCGTACGAAAACAAACAAAAATGAACCCAGTTATCTCTTTCATCGCAGTTACTTTTCTACCTCATTCAGTCTTCGACATCCCCATCTTCGTCTACACCAAGGATCAAATCCCTTACCAGCAAATCGGAACGTCTCATCTCCAATATGTCCTTTAACCGGATCATCATTTCCTGTTTATTTCCACCGGCGAATATGGTTGGGTTAGCGATAGCGTGAGCAGCTAAGTTTCGTTTCAGTGCCCCCGCTGAGAGTTGTCCGCAAACTTCTGGAGCGACGACGAGCGGCGGAGCGGGGCACGTTAGATACTTGGTATGAACACCTGTAGAGAAGGTCAATCAATCAATGCATCCACAACTATATGTGATGGAGGGCGAGCTTACGCGAGATGTATTTTTCGCATTCGGCAGGGCAGTCGATCCTTATGGTACGGTCATCTTCCCAGATCGCGTTGGCAAACCGGCGTAGACCAGGCATCCGTACGCCGGTGCCGACAAGACAGAGATATTCGAGTTTAGTTAGCACGAGGAGAGCGGGGACGGAGTCGTCGTCAATGGCGGGGTTACGCGAAAGGGAGAGGAATGCCAAGGTACGTTTGAGGGCAGTAAGGTGAAATATGCTAAACGTGTGTGAGCCATTGCTATCTGAAACTAAAGGGACAGTGCCTACGTTTCGTTTCCAACACCGGTTTCTTCAAGGAATAGGCTACTTAGACGGGGAAGGTGGTGTACATTCAGAATGTCGATGTCGCGAAGTTGAGCCCCGTTGAGGGAGAGTTCCGATAGGAATAAAAATGCGTCCGGTTTTCCGAGGACTAGGATCTATCTGTGTGATTCGTTGGTAACGGAGATGCGTGGACCTACCTGAGAGTGTGTCGTAGGAACCCAGGTTGAGACCGTTTTCGCGTGCCAGTGATTTGTCGAGAGAGAGGAAGCGAATCTCAGACATTCGAAAAGTGTCGAGAATGCGATATGTGAGAAGACCTGAATGGAATAAACGGACGCAGGTAAGCGACCACGATTCACAGCGTACCGTGGTTCCCGAGGAAGTCAAGGATGCCTTGATGGGATAATTCAGACAGAGCATATATGCGATCTTTGAGGCGTATACCCGGCATCAACGAGTCCAGGTGTTCGATAAATAACTTGATTCCTCGAGGAGTTTCGGTTCCAGTTACGGGACCTCGGAGAGCATCTATATATACGCATATAGTCTGAATTCCCGCAACGCAGAAAGCAACTGGACCTTCTAGAATTCGAATCCTAGCCCTAAGGCGATCTCCCTCAGACCTGGTGTCCTCAGAGGCGATTTCGGGAGGGGAAGAGACGAGGCTAGAATAGCGCAGTTTATCACGAGTTAATCCAACCTCGAACGAGCTATCGTGAACAGAAGCGCATGAGCGCGCGTATTTAGACGGTCCTTTTAGCTCAAGAAACGTTCCAGAATCATCGCAGAGTCGCTTCCGTTTCGAAGGCCGAGATTTGTGGGGGTTTCGCGCCAGAGAGTCCATGTCCGAGTCACAAACAGTCAATGTCGATTCGTCGTCGTATTCCCATAGAGGTGGCAGATGAGCATATAGAGACCCGGAAGATAGTTTTTCGGATACAGAGGGCATCGCGTCTAGAGCTTGAACTAGCAGACGAGCGAAAGATCTGGACAGAGTTCTTTGATCCCCGAAGGAGCCTTGGTTTCCTCGTAGATGGCTCAGGTAGCTAGAAGGGGAGACCGCCGGGCAGTACAGAGGATTTTGAGGGTCGATGAGTGGGAATTTGGCTGAGGGCATGATCGTCAAGAGAGAACCTAGTAGTAAGTAACGTGACTGATGAGTTGGGCAACCCAGAGTAATGTCGCGGCGCCAGCTAGTGGCTTCGTAGTGTATGCTCATCATCAAAGTTGGTTACAGTGTTCACATGACATTTGTCTTGCATAAGCTTCTTCTTCGTGGTTGTAGGTCATAACCACGATATTTGACATGTCACGTAGAAAGGTTTGGGGTCACACCTCTCCAAGCACACAAAAGGACAAGTATAATAGTAGGGGCGGAGGGAAAAAATATGAATTCATCGTATCATCCCTTCACTGTCGCTCCAAGAACTGCTAGCGTACGAAGAGCTCAACTCGTTATATCGAGCAATCTTGAGGCTCTGGGACGGTGGGATGAGTTTCTCCTCCAAACCGTGTGGGTGGTCACCATGCAGGACGCCGACGCGCTTCATGGCTAAGAGCTGTGGATGGCGAAGATTAGAAAAGGGGAGAAGGAGTGGGGTCTTGAGATGCGTACATTGTGCGCGGCATTGGAATGATCGTGAACGCCTCCGACGAAAGCAGTAGTAGCATCCTTTCCAATCATTTTGATGAGTAGATGCCGCCTGCCTGGATGTTCTTCCATGAAGCCAGAGACAAGGATAAGAGGTCGTTTCTGGGCTTGTTCTTGGACTGTGAGAAGAACGGAGTAAGCTATGGGGAACGAAATTTGTTCGCAAGTCCAGATGAACCATTTGGTGGGATCGTACTGGTACCATTTAATGGCGTTACGGTAGTCCATAGGGAATCGGTGATGGGAGTTATGATATCCTTCGCCAAGTTACGAGTGCGGTGACTACATGATGCCTATTCTGCCAGCGTACGATGGGGGTCTTGCTCAGGTCGGAAATGTCGGCGACACCGGTCTTGCGGCGGGGCCCGACTAGCATCCACCTGAAGTGTGAGTGGTAAAAACCTTTGTTGGCGCTGTAGGGATCGAGCTCGGTGCCGGTGTAACGATGATGAGCGTGATGCTTTCTAGACCAACACTTGATCGAGCCCTGACACGCACCAGAGCCAGCAAGAGCCGGGGCGAGCTGGAGTGGTACACCGGCATTGTATGAGCGATGAGACCACAGCCTATGATACCCAGCAGTAATCCCTAACCCCGTCACATAGTAATAGAGGATTGAGAAGAGGGCGGTCTGCCATGTGAGCCTCGTGTAGAATGCGCCGACGATCCCGATGACGGGGTAGAGATCAGCAGGGTAGCAGAGATCTAGCTGATCTCGTTTCGCCAGTTCTTCCAGGAGAAAGGCCGACGAGGTTTCTCGTTCTTGAGCGTGTATGCGACATAATTATCGGGAATGTCGATATCAATGGGGGCAATATCCGGCTGTGTAGTCAAAGTCGACATGGTGGTGACAACAAGAAAAGAGGAAAGAAGCGTCGAAGCGTGCAGGAATGTGGCAATATATATGATCACCCATCATCATAGTTTTTGGGATTTGGGAGTTGACGGATGGATTAGATGTACTCGAATCCCCCGTCGGCCTATTGTTTATCTCCCAGCCCGGTGAGGACGATAAGCGGGAGCCGCTTGGCTGGGAACTTGTTTTGGTATTGACCTCCCCAGCTTGGGGAATCCGTCTTGGGCTGATCTGATTGCTTTTCAACTGCTGATGAATAGTAGCCAAACCGAGTGACCGTTTGTGACCGTAGTAGCTTACTTTTGAGTACACATGAAGCAAGCTAGCACAAGTAGAAGGAGACAAGCCAGCGAACGAGTATGACCTGGTTGATTTAACCTGGGAGAATAACTTAGCGGTAAGTAATGTGACCGAGTCAGTGTGACTTTGTGACGACCACCTTGTACTTCGTCCACGACCATGGATCCGAATAACAGCCCTTTGCGATCACTGACAGTTGGGCTGACGAGAGTTTCAGGTCAGTACCATGTCAGACCTCAAACTAGAGGTCTACAAGGCTCTCGAAACCTATATTCACTGTCTTAGCGCATAGGCTTGACCGTCGATGGTCTAATTCACAATGTTATTCGGAATTAATCTCCCTCTGACAGAATGCTTTCAAGTTCCTCGCTACTGGTGCATCCGAAGAGAGGGACGTTTACTGCACTAGCAATATTACTACAGCTATAATGTGAAGCTATAACGCTCGAAGCTTTGCACACAGTACAATGAAGTATGTCTGAATGATTGGGCCAGCGAGGGGAAGGAGGCTAGAAACATGGGTGTGCATCGAGTGAGATAGGTTGACAAGCTACACGAATCAACACCGAACATACATTGACCTCCTCCTCGGGACCCAGCGTTATAAATACCGCAACAACTCTCGCATTCTACTCAGACATCAGTCAATTCTCTCCGCAAGTCCAATACTTGTGTTCCCAGCTGGTAAGATATTTGCTGACTCTTCTCTGCCCGATGCTCACCAATAGTAAATCAGAGATGCCTCAATACCAGTCTACCTTTGTTCTGGCCATCCTTGCCGCCACTTTGGTTACTGGGCGTGGGGCCAATGACTGGTCCAAACCATGCTTTAATGGCGAATGTGCATATGATATTCCGACAAAAGGACAATCGGCCTCCATCAGATTGGTTAGTTCATAGCATATATCCTCTCGTGCATAGGTCTCGCTAACCAACCTTCGGGATAGATCGGTGCACCCCACGCTATCTCAGATATCACACCTGCTGCAGGATGGGTCATACTCGACTGTGATGCAAATTCGATGGCGCAAGACATTCGTCTTGTATGTAACTCCGACGATGCGGAAGCCGCTGGTTGTAGGTCTGTATTAGACCCATATACGCTGTTAGACGAGAAATTCACCCCTTTTGGTAAGCCATCTCTTCGACAGCGCCGGACCCGTCCACAAGTATGTTCGTCTACCTGAAAACGTAAACGGGCTTCAATCTCCTACTCCGAACTAGACTAACAAATGTTACATCGTAGTGTGGATCTGAGCCATTCGCCCGCGTCGCCAACCTCCGGGTTCATGAAAACCAGTCGATCCCCGAACATGCTGCATCAAAGATCTCGCGCCGTGACGGAACAGCGCCTCAAGTCTTTGCTATCAGCATCGATGACGATGTAAAGACTATTGTAGTCAAAATTCCGAACAATAACTGATTAAATGTGCAGTTCCCGAGCATTGATGTAACCAAGTACGGCCAAGTCCTCGCAGTTGCCGTTGGTCTGCAGTATTACACGTTTCAGCAAACATAATATTCACTATTGTCCACTAGGCACCAATGTCGCGGGTGTAGACACCGATTTCTCCGTCCCACGGAGTATCATCAGTCAGGTTGGCGCGGATCAATGGAGTGCACAAGCGGTAAAGGGTACGATCAAATAACCACAGAGCGAATGGAATAGTAACGCATTGCGCTTTCCAGACGTCACCGAAAACGCAATCAAAACCGTCAAGGCCATCCTAGATCCCTACTACGCCGCCAAACCTGACGGCGAGGTTGATGTAAAGAAATTGTTGTTTTGGGAAGAGACTGATGGCACAAGAAGCGACGGTGGATTCAAATGGGGCTCAAAGACGAGGAATTATACGCTCTCTTGGGCGGAAGACAAAACATTAGCTGGATGCAACGATCTAGCTTTCACAGCGGAAATTAATGCCAGGGTGGATAACAAAGCGTATGGTAGTGCGGCCTTCTTCAGTGCGGCAGCGGTCGTGGACTTGACCTTCTCGTCGATCAAGGCAATGGCAAGCAATCTTGTCGGTGAGCTATCTTATTTCTTTGCTTCGAGCTCGATTGATTAGATCGCTTCCTTCCCTAGACTTCTCCGCACACTTCGAGCACCATCTGACTTTAGCCCTCTCGTTGGAGGTAAATTCTACGGCCACTTAGCAGAACCCAGTAGTAACTAATCCCCATCTTTAGGGGACATTTGAAAAATCCTTTACTGTGTTAGAACCAGTGGCGATCCCTGATGCGGGGGTTGATCTCAAGTGTGTAAATGTTTCGAGTGCTATTGTACCATGGCTGACACTTTGGGTGGCAGGTATCTAGCTGCTGGTCTTATGTTCGGCATCGACGGAGAATTCCATACATCTGCTCGAGTCGGTCTCGAACTCAAGACAGGCTTTAAGTGGGGCATCGATAGAGGTATGCCATTGTGCATTTGGGATGTTGCTTGGCTAATAACCTGTATCAAGCTGTTATCTCCATCCCAAGTACTGAACAATCAACACCATATGCTCGAGACGGATGTGAGTGCCCCACAAAGATGACTCAGGTCCGCAGTGCGCTAACCCCACCTCGGGCAAGACTTCGACTTGAGCATCAGCGAAGATGAAGACGGCAACAAAGCGACGGGTGAAATCGGCTTTTCTATCACTCCAAAACTCATCCTCGGCGCTGAAGGCAAGGGCAAACTTTCCAACGTCAAGGTTTCTGGGAACGTTGGGTTGAGAGCTGGTGCTGGTCTTACGGTTGGGGTAACGGGGCCTCCCAGCGGCAATTCGGATTGGTATTGCGCGAAGCTTAATGGGTTCATCGAGGGTGTTGCTGGACTCGACTTTAAGCATCCCATTGCTCTCATACCAAATTGGGAGACGGAATATTCGTTGTTCAGGAAGGATCTGGAACTCTTCACGGTGAGCTACGATCTCATCATTATGCCTGGGCGGTTCCGTTTATTATTGGTGTAGCATGGGAACTGCCCAGTGCCAAAGCAAGAGAGGAGGAGTTTAGCTGGGTTGTTGCGACCTCGGTCTTCAATCAAGTCCCTCATCGAGCAGCTAAAGAATGGGCTGCTGTGCCCTAAGAGAGATATTAGCAAGGTGACTAAGGCTGACGCAAAGAGCGGCTTGGATTCTTCAACGTACGCGCCTCATTTTCCAGTTTCATCATGTGCGGCTCATCATTTTGATACATAGCATGAAGATGAAGAATTCAAAATGAACGCGAGGTCCGAGATTTATAGGTAGTCGAAGCTACGTACTGGAACTCCCTTCGTGTTGGTATTAAAGAGCTCGCTTATTTGATTCTGTGGTGCCTCCGATTGGGGGAGAGAAGTGTTATCAACCAGTGAAAAAACCTAGTTTTCCGCATACCTCAAATACTATGACACCATAGCGGACGTCCCTCTTGTCCCCTTGCTGAGCGGACACCGCTAGCGTAGTCGCGACTATCATTCATTTCCTTCGATTTCGGGAGCTAAGAGACATAAAAAGGGCCTGACCGGGAATTGAACCCGGGACCTCTTGCATTTCAGCCTTTCCATGAAGGGCGGTATTACTATGCCTAGAATGGCATTCCCCGAAGCAAGCATCGTACCACTAGACCATCAGGCCCTGTATTGAGTAGCCTACACTTGCGCTACAGGAGCCCTGGAACACAGGACATCTGCATTTTCCACGCTCCTAAAAATTAATCACTCGCGATCACACTTGCTATTTAAGGTAATTCATGGATTTAGACGCTCAAGGCTATTTGTCCTTATGATACACGCTCCTTTCGGTGATTCACAAGGTTACTTTTCAACGGCCACTCACAAAGTTACTTTTCAATGGTTATCCACAAAGTTACTTTTCGGCCTAACTTTCGTATGGGAAAAGTGAGTCGAAAAAGAGTGCACCAAATTCCTTTTTGGCCATTCTGTGTCCACTTTTTCCCATACAAAAGTCCCCAAAAGTCAGAAAAGTAACTTCATGATTCATGAATCACTGTCGAAAAGTAAACTGGTGCTTCACCTCACGACTGTGAGAAATTGATTCAATTGATTGGATCATTGACAACTACTTACGGTTACATAAATGTCCTGCTGAAATTGTTGGTGCTGATCGTGCTGAAATTGTGCTGCCAGTGAGCGGTAGTGTATGAGAGGAGTGAGGATGCCCTTGGAATCTGCGTCAAGTAGGTTGGGATGGAGACTGGGGGGAGGGTGTATTGAAAGAAGGGGAACTCACGGTTCTGTGACCGCCGAAAAAGGAATTTGTGCAGAAGAACTGCTCCCCAAGGGTAAAGCGAGGTGAAAAGCCTTGCCGATTTGGGCGAACATCGGACAGCTGATTCTCTTGTTGCCAATTGCCATTGCCAATTGTATTGCTATATTTTGCAAGGTGTTCGATGGTGGGGGTAGTTGACACGGGGGGGAGCTTGCCGCGATTAGTTGGGACTTGCGTCGGGCAGCACGAGCTGGTTCTTCGGTGTACTCATCGGTTGGTATTTGTTCCCTTAATTCGAGATGTTCCAGGTGTCGAGGCCCAAGCGTTCGCACAGTGTGCGCTTGCATGAATATAACGAGAGACAAAGAACGATAGCAAGTGGGTAGCAAGGGACATGGAATTTGCCTGGAGCAGAGTCATAATCCGCCGCGTGCTGTAGAGGACCTCGCCATTGAAGACGACGACGGATGTATGGTAGATGACGTCGATGTGCCGTCCTGTGGGTTGCCTGGATAATACGCCGTGGTTGAGTTCACAGCTGAACAAGCGCGCTTATCATAACGAGTACAGTTGCCAGACCTACGGTCCATCCTCATTCAGAGGCTGAGGAGCGACTGAGTGACGGAATAGCGTCGGTACACCCGCAATTAAAGGGAATCAAAAGGAGCTAAGGAACGGAAACAACGTGAGGTTCCCAGGCGATCAGACAAAGGGCGGAAAGAGAAGCAGGCCTCATGATGGAACACCTTACACCAACATGTGCTCGGATAAGGTCAAAATCCACCAAACGCGTACGAATGAACGGAAAGGATTGTCAGGCCGCTGTTTTGGCCAGGAATAGCAGACATGCGACAGAGCACACACAGACATCAACGTCAGGTCACTGTCTTGAGAACGACGGAGGTCACATTTGACCGAAAAATGTCATAATTCCCTTCCTTCCTCCTTCCAAGCTAAGCACTATGTCAGCGGGGCCACATTCGATGGTATAACACCTATGTATTTCGTCTGAGGCACTCAGGTTCTATGTGATTGGTAAAAAGATGATAACGCCTTAATGCCCTGCCCGAATGTATCGACGGGATGATAATGCGGCTGAATCCATCCAGAGAGCTTGTTCTTGATCGTTTGAGATTTATACCGCTTGTCTAGGAATATCAACGCCGCCCAGTCGTTTCGGTGCCTGATGGCGCGGCCTGGTTGGAAGTGAATTGGGTGGATGTTACGGAGAGAGGTTCATGTTTGGTTACCTATGCTCTGGTTGACGCTGTTCATGCAGATGTTTTCGTATAGTTCAACACCGGGATCTTTCTTCCCTTGCGACTGTGATTGGCTGTTCGACTTCGTTCTGACGAACTTCATCCGTTCCTGGAGTTCGGCTGACCCAAGGTTAGGGAAAGGTAACCCTATAATAATCACTGCCCGTGCGAGTTCGTCAGAGAAGTTGAGCCCTTCGGACAACTTTGCACCAATTACAGCGAACAACAAAGCGCCGTTTGATGTACCCTACGAAATGGTGTTAAACGGAAGGATTACACCATTGGATGGAGCCACCTTCGCCGCCTGGCTGTACGCTTTCAGCGTTGCGTCAACGTCGGTAGAGTCATGGGGTTCGAAGAAAATCTATCGTCAGTATGAAATCAGCATACCATCCGGAATCCGTGCATCACCACGTACTTGTTTCCTTTGAGTCAACTTCATAAGGGTACCCTGCTTTTCCCATAACGTGCGAACCTTGGCCAAGAATCTGTATGAAGGAAAGAATGCCACAGTACCGGCAGGAAGGAGCCTGCAGAGATTTAACAGAATTTGGCCGAGTTCCATCACCTACGAATAACCCAGGATTATCTCTAGCAGATCGAAATGAATAACAGACGTACGACTTTGTCGCTCTGCTGCTGCTCTACCCTGTAGTCCAACTCTACTCCCGATGGTCCGTTTCCAAGCGCCACACCCAGCAAGTTAGAAGGGGGCATTATATGCCCGCAGCTGAATGTCGACAGCCTTGATGATTCCAAGGGGTAGAATAACTGAGCGATAATATCGGACATCTGTAGGCCACCAGATCAATTTGATTGCTGCCCGCAAAGTGGAGAAGACTTACCGGAGACATTGTCCCGCCAGCAAGGATGACCGCTCTACAGGACTCTACCACTTCCATGAAGGCAGGAGATGGGTTCAGTGTCTGGTACTTGACCTCTACATCATCCGGGCCAGTGCAGGTGAGCATCACGCAGCCGTCTAGAAACGTGGTTCGAGTGGCGGTGACCTACGACCGTGAGGGTACGCACCTTCATTGGCAGATACGAGGGCGACAATCAACGCTTCGACATGTTGGAGAGGTGGGAGTGTGATTGACTCGTGGTTAGGCAGATCTAGGAGATTTTGGGATGTGAGTGGGTGATTCGTCGGTTAGATAAACCACGGACTGCTATGAAAGCTACTAGCCTCCGCATATTTGGATATCTTCTTCGCAACCTTCGAGAACACGCGTCAATGATTGACCGAAGATTCGATCACGTTCGTTACTTTGCTTTTCCGTAAATAACTCTCAATCTCCAAGAAGTTAAAGCCGGCAACATTTTTTCCGACGCGTTCCAAAAGACGAGCGGGTGTCAAGGCTTCTGTCTTCGTCTTCGCGTGGGCCTGCGAAGCACTGGCAGGTGACTTGGCCCACTCGACCAGGTATTCTTTCAAGGCTTTCATGAAAGTAACGAGACGCTTGAGATGGAGCATATGGAAGGCCAGCAATCTCGTCCGAAACTTGGCAACATAGTGGCATACTTGGGCAAATGCAACGCCTAGTGCTCGCGATGTCAGCCGCGCGCTTGTGATAGACAGAAGAGTGGAAATCAGGTCTGTCATAACCTCGGTTAGTCTGCTGCGAACCGAATGCTTCACTAGACGTCATACTGTGTGCTTCGTCGATAACAACAACCTGGTCTCGTAAGTCGATCCCCAAAGCTTCTCGAGCACCTTTGTGTAAGAGAAGATTGTAGGGAAGCGTCACCAACTGCTCCCTATGAGCTACCAATAGAAGAAGAGAGATGAAAGAAGGTACCTCAGCCTGGGGAATCGCATGGCGAGACCCGAAATACGGGCATGTATCAGCTATCTTTCCTGCTTCGGCAAGTTCTTCGATATCCTTAGGCGTCGACTAAAATATCCCTGTTGATTGTATCTGTCCAAAGCAGTCATTGGACCTACTAGTACTTGGTCTCGAAAGTCGATCATCTTACTCTCGTCCCCAATTGGAGGAAGATAAGGACATCGTTTATCAGCCTTGGCTAGGAAGTAATAAACATCATGGGACATTAGACAGAGGCGTATGCTTCTCGACTCACCGTCTAATAGGTCACGGCACTTATCATCAAGGTCCCATCGGTTTCGCCGCAGCTCCTCGTGTATGCAAAGCTGTTTGCGGGATCCCAGGGCTACGGCAGGTGTGAACAATGTAGTTATGTCGTCACTTTCGATCTCTTCGGCACTGCGTTTGACTCCTGGGGTGGCGGTTGTATGTTGGACCGTGGAAATGTCGGCGTGTAGGTTGAGCCGTCTTAATTCTGGAATGACTTGAGTAAGCTGCGAATGCGTACGGGACGCATAGTATATCTTGGTAGCGTGTGGTGTATTTGCTGCTCCATCCCATCCATTAGCTTTATTCCCGCCGATTTCAAACCTACGAACGCTCAAGATAAGTCAGTTGATACAACAATACGGCACTACAAACTTAGCCATTAGGGCCCGCACACTTGGCGATATATTATCGTCCGTGTCGACATCTTCGTCGGGTAAAAACATGTCATCACCCTCGATCTCGTCGGTCGTATGACTTTGCTCAGTAGTTTTCTCATGATAGTACCTGTCAACTTTCATAGGCAGTGCACGATACGATAATTATACCTGTCGTTTCTTAACCCTGGCTTTCGACATCTTGACCATGGCCTCTTCCCGCTTGCGAGCTTTAATGAGGCGGTCTCGGGTCTCTTGCTCCTCCACCTCAAGTTCACGTATCAGGCGTTGCCTCGTTTGCTCCACCACCCAGTCAGGTGCTACAATTAATATTTTAGAACCGAGCAGGCCTCATCTGGACTCGATGGACGGTACCATCACCGCTTCGCCTAGATTCTGGTAGTTTTCCCTTCTTTGCTCGTTGCTTCTCATCCATTAACCACGTCAAAGTAGCACAGAGCAAGCTTAATGTCTTTCCCTGCATGAGGGTGTAAACGAATCATCCCGTGTTCGCATTCGCAACATGAAACGCGTACCGTTCCTGTGGGACTCTCGATAATAGCTACCTTGCGGTTTTCGATGGCAGAATAGACATGCTTCATCAGATCCACTTGTATGGAGTAAGGAGGATCGAACGGAAATGCTGGAAACGATTCTGGGGTTCGTAGCGACAATGACATGGTACTCAATCAGAAACAACAAGGGTGGCAAGACGCGAAGTCGCGTAACTATCGGTCAGGTGAGAAAGAAAGGGAAATAGGAGTTTCTCCTAGCGAAAGGAAGGATGCACGTAAGCTTGTACAGTATTTACAGCAGCGTTCATGAAGTACAGTAAATCAAAGAGATTCGAAGGCATGGAAGCAATAAATGATAGGCTACAATGGAAAATATGATGTGTCTAGAGGGCTCGCTGACGAGCAAGCAGATCGAAAGGATAAGTCAGTCCCCGTAGATTCCAAGCGTGCACCCCAGCGCAGGCAAATCTTTGTTACACACTGATTAGCGGCATCACCATCCCCGGTATATATTAGATCCTCTGACAGGTGGCACCTCCCAGCTTGGCCTCCATCATGAAGCAGCCTCCATTTCGTCCTTGTAGTATATATGGAGCCACTCTTCAGCCTTCTCGTTTTCCTTCTTCGCCTGGCTGACCATTTGCGTGATTTTCTGCAGTGCTTCAGCTTGACCAAGCTTGCTTTCTCCCACAGCATTGTCCCCACAGTGCTGTATCTTCTCGCAGGAGGCCTGTACCTTCTTGATTCCGATGGCGGCAGAGGAGCCTTTCAAGTAGTGGCCCAGTCGTGATAGCTCATGTAAATCCTTTGCCAATCTGCGACACTGGGTTAACACTTAATCGTGGTGATGATCGGTGCAGTAACGTACAACGCGCGATCCATGTTGACGAATGTCTCCTTCGCCTGAACTAGATACGCAGCGGTCATTTCAAACGAAAACTCTTTCGTGTCCCCATCGTCGAGATCGAGGATTTGGTTGAATATCTCCTTATCGATGATGTCCTAGCATCAAAGACATTAGCTCAAATGGCTTTACATGACCTCCAAGGTGGCTGGGGTCTATTGAGAGTAGAGAATGGATAAGACATACTGATGGAATGTTGTCGTCGCCGTCATCCGTCTCGTCGTCAGCCAAATCATCCTCATCTGCCGGCGACTCCAACTCCTTTGCTGGTGGGGGCGAGGGGGCATCAGCGGCATCTACGGGCAATGGTTTCACCTCGGACGTAGGTAAGCTTTTAACAGGAGGAGAGGAATTTCGCCGTTTCTGCGTAGATTCCATGCCAACAGGAGTTTTGTAGGGGGCGTGAGCGGTCGACCTGTGATGCTGAATGCGCCATTGAGAAATGAATTATAGAATTTGGTGATGATGGGAGAGAGCCAAGAACGGCTAACTGATTATCAACGGACCGACCTCAGATTGATCTACTCTTTGTTCATATGACGTCCCATATGTACCCGTGGATGGGGCTAGAGTTACTGCTGTATACTACTACCTACACAACCTGCCCCTCCTTCAATTCCTCGATTTCCTTCGAGCTGTACCCCAATTCTTCCAGAACCTGGAAAGACGAATGTTGGGAACAGCACTTGTTAAGGGAGCACACGACCCCATACCTCGGACGTATGTTGTGACAGCCACGGCGGTGGGCGTCTCACGGGCATTTTCTTACCGTCATAAAATACTGCTGGGGCGACAACCTTGATTTTCCCTGCCCTCGGATGCTTTTGTCATAGTCAATACGCATTCGCTCGGTAGCATGCGGCCTTACATCAACCTCTACAGCTGCATGGCGAGCCTTCGCCTGTGGATGCTCAAACGCTTGGCGAACGTTGTTGATAGGACCAAATGGTATACTGTCGGTGGAGTCAGACGGAACAGCCTTATTACGCTCGATAACCACCACATACCCAAGCCCAGTGAACTTCTCTATCCAGTAATCTCTCGTGTTGGTGGTGAGCACGTCAGAGATGATCTTGATCAGTTCAGTTCGATTCGCAACCCTGGCAGCATTAGACGAAAACCGAGGATCATCGGCCAACGCGGGCTGCTCTAGAATGCGTGTAGCCAGGGTTTTAAACTATCGAGGTAAGTTCCTACACGCGTCGTTCGACATGAATAGGGTACACTTGCCTGGCGTTCATTTCCTGTCCCGAACATCAGGAAGCCATCTTTACAAGGAAATGCTTGGTATGGAACAATCGACGGGTGAGCAGTTCCATGTCGACCGCCCTCGTGTCCTGCGATTAGATAGTTCGACGCGACATTGGCGAGACCAGCGAGCTGTAGAGTTCAGTTTATCCGAGATTCGGCAAAGACGCGGGGATTACCTGGGTATCAAACAGGCTGCAGTCTACCCAGACGCCCTTGCCAGTGCGTTGTCTGGAGATGAGGGCAGCCATGATGGCCCCATGAGCATACAACCCTGTCGCAATGTCCGTCGATGCGACACCAACCTTGCAAGGCGGTCCGTCTGGCTCCCCAGTTCTATTTGGATATTGAGGGCAGCTGCACAGGACCGTAAAGAAGCAGGCAGGCTTACATGTGCATGAGCCCACCTTCGCCGGCGATTATGACATCGTAGCCTGGGGCTTGGCTATATGGCCCGGTCTGACCATACCCTACGCCAACTCAATCACAGCCTAAACAGCCTTGATACCGAGGATGACGTACCAGTGATGGATGCGTACACAAGGCCGGGGTTGATAGCTTTGCAGTCTTCATAGCCAAGCCCCATGCTAGCGAGTTTGCCGGGAATGTAATTCTCCACGAGAATATCCGCCTGGGCAATCATTTTATGGATGATCTTCAATCCCTCCGGTTTCTTGAAGTTTACAGTCATAGACCGTTTGTTTTTGTTCGCGGCTAGGAAGTAGGCCGACTCCGCTGGAAGATGTTTTGCCTCCGCAGGTGCACCTTCGATCAAAGGTGCAGATGGTGGGTCCCATTGTCCTTGTATATGCGTTGGTCAATATTCTGACTTGACTGAGAGTTTGCGGTTCCGCTTGTAACATATAGCTTGGATCAGGGGAAACCACAGGGGAGATCATCGCTTTAAGAATTCCCGCTTGGGCGATGGCAGCATTCCGCAGCCTCTCAGCTATCAAAATACGCGACGCACTGGTGTCATCACCCCGAGTAACCTCTTCAACTTTGACCACGTCGGCGCCGAGGTCTGCCAGCAACATCGTTGCCGTCGGGCCAGCCAAAACCCGGGTGAGGTCTACGACCTTGATGCCTTGTAAAGGCGGTGGAATTCCATTCAGTGCACTTGCTTGTTGCTGATAGAGCCTATGTGATAGTCCACGTAGAAATCTTGTACTCGCCCTTGTCATCAACATCATGGGAGGGTGGGGGCGGGGGGAAGGCAATGTGCACGAGTGAGAACCGCGGCCATGAGAGTTGGCGTTAGTTACCGGATCCGGCAACTTGAGCTCGTCACACCACAACCGTCAGCGTTCTCTCCCTGATTCATCTTTTACCATCACCACCACCACCGTCTGCAGTGCAGTATCCCTTCTTGAAAATGCTTTGCAGGCAAGTTATCCGACGCTTCCCAGCGTCGCCTGCAACATGGGCAAAGCAGTCTCATCGTGCAGTCTTTGCACTAAAACGTGACATGGCTACTCCGGCCAAGCCTCCGTCACCTAACGATCCTTTTGCAAATGGCACGAACGCATATTATGCTGAGGAGATGTACCGGATCTGGAGGCAGGATCCCAAGGCGGTACATGCTTCTTGGGACGTTTACTTCCGAGGCATGGACAAGGGCCTGTCGAGCCCGCAGGCATTCCAACCGCCCCCAACTGCAACCCAGCATTTACCACCCCCTGCTGATGGAGCGCCTGCACTGTATTCTACATCCGGGGAATTGGACGACCATTTGAAAGTGAGTGGCATGACGCAACTTGTGGACCATAAAATGTTCATCCCGGTTTTCTCCAGGTCCAACTGCTTGTGCGAGCATATCAAGTTCGAGGTCACCATGTTGCGGACTTGGATCCTCTGGGCATTCTTCACGCCGATCTTGTCGACTACCATCCCCCCGAACTTGAACTGAGTCGCTATGGCTTCTCAGAGCGCGACCTTGAAAAGCAAATCACGTTAGGCCCCGGTATCCTTCCACACTTTGCAACAGAAGACCGCAAGTCTATGACCTTGGGCGAGATCATTAAGCTCTGCCAGCGTATATATTGTGCGCCAACTCTTCGTGCATTTTTGGCAGCCATCGTTAACCCAATTTATTAGGTGGGGCCGTCGGTATACAATATGTCCATATTCCCGACAAGGAACAGTGCGACTGGATCAGGGAGCGTGTCGAAATCCCCAAACCATGGAACTACACCGTCGAGGAGAAGCGTATGATTTTGGATCGCCTCATCTGGTCAGAATCATTTGAGAAGTTCATGGCCAGCAAGTACCCTAACGAGAAGCGCTTCGGTTTGGAGGGTTGCGAAGCTCTCATCCCTGGGATGAAAGCTCTCATTGACCGTTCTGTCGATCACGGTGTGAAGCACGTCACTATTGGTATGCCGCATCGTGGCCGTCTGAACGTCCTTGCCAATGTCATCCGCAAACCCATTGAGGCCATTCTCAACGAATTCTCGGGAGACGAGGGCGATTCGCCTGCCGGTGACGTCAAGTACCATTTAGGCGCCAACTATGTCCGCCCCACTCCTTCAGGAAAGAAGGTCTCGCTTTCCCTCGTCGCCAACCCGTCACATCTGGAAGCCGAAGACCCCGTCGTACTTGGAAAGACTCGTGCTATCCAGCATTTTGAGCAGGACGAAACTTCCCACAACACGGCCATGGGTGTTCTGCTACACGGTGATGCCGCTTTCGCGGGCCAGGGAATCGTTTATGAGACCATGGGCATGCACAGTTTGCCAAGCTATGGTACTGGAGGCACCATCCACTTGATAGTGAACAACCAGATCGGCTTCACCACCGATCCCCGTTTCTCGCGTTCTACTCCTTACCCCTCTGATATCGCCAAAGCTATCGACTCGCCGATCTTCCATGTCAATGGAGACAATGTTGAGGCCGTCAATTTCGTTTGCCAGCTTGCCGCCGACTACCGTGCTAAATTCAAGAAGGATGTCGTCATTGACATTGTCTGCTACCGTCGTTATGGCCACAATGAGACTGATCAGCCAATGTTCACTCAGCCTCGCATGTACAAGGCCATTGAGAAGCAGCCTACTCCTCTCACACAGTACACTAAATTCCTGGTTGGCCGAAACACGTTCACCGAGAAGGATATTGAAGAGCATAAGAAGTGGGTATGGGGTATGTTGGAGAAGGCCGCGGCCGCATCCAAGGACTACGTACCCACGAGCAAGGAGTGGTTGTCTGCTTCATGGCAAGGATTCCCCTCGCCGAGACAACTAGCCGAGCAAACACTTCCCACCCGTCCTACCGGTACTAGCGAAGAGATCCTCAAGCGCATCGGAAAGGCCATCTCCACCTCTCCCCCCGACTTCTCTCCCCATCGTAACCTTCAACGTATTCTTACGACCCGTGGCAAGACGGTCGAGGAAGGAACCAACATTGACTGGTCAACCGCCGAGGCACTTGCTTTTGGTTCTCTCGCCCTAGAGAAAATTCACGTCCGCGTCTCCGGCCAGGACGTCGAGCGTGGTACTTTCTCGCAAAGACACGCTGTCATTCACGACCAGCACAACGAATCGCAGTACATTCCTTTGAACGACCTCGGCTCTAACCAAGCTCGCTTCGTCGTTTGTAACTCCTCTCTCTCAGAGTATGGAACACTCGGCTTCGAACTTGGTTACTCCTTGGTTTCCCCCGACTGTCTTACTATGTGGGAAGCTCAGTTCGGTGATTTTGCCAACAACGCGCAGTGCATCATAGATCAATTCATTGCTGCTGGGGAGCGCAAATGGCTTCAGCGAACTGGTCTGGTGGTGAGCTTGCCGCATGGATATGATGGCCAGGGCCCCGAGCATTCTAGTGGCAGAATTGAACGGTTCCTGCAACTATGTGATGACCATCCTCATGTTTTCCCCACTCCGGAGAAGATCGAACGTCAACATCAGGATTGTAACATGCAAGTGGTGTACCCCAGTACCCCTGCCAACTACGTGCGTTGTGATTTGTCCATCCGATTTCATTGCCTGATCATTGCAACAGTTCCATGTCCTGCGTCGTCAAATCCACCGCGACTTCCGCAAGCCAGTTCGTAGACATCGTCATTTAGAACGCGAGATGGTTATGCTGATACTTCGACAATATAGCTTATCATCTTCTTCTCGAAGAACTTGCTCCGTCATCCCAAGGCTCGTTCAGATCTTTCTGAGATGACCGGCGAGACTAGCTTCCAGCGATACATTCCTGACCCCCATCCCGAAGAACTCGTAGCTCCTGAGGAGATCAAGAGACACATTCTTTGCACTGGTTAGTCGTCTGTTTTGACACTCCTTATATTATGACTACATTTGTTATAGGTCAAGTCTACCAAGCTCTTCTAGCCGAACGTGAAGCCAAGGGCTACAACAATGTTGCCATTAGCAGACTTGAACAGTTGTCGCCCTTCCCTTACGATCTTGTGAGTTTCTTGACTGTAAGGTTCCGGGGCCGTAATCTAACTGTGTTCGTAGGTTACTGCACACCTAGACAAGTACCCCCACGCTGATTTAATGTGGTGCCAAGTACGCTTTAACCATTCTCTCTCCTGACTGGCCCGATGTTTACTCTCTTTACAGGAAGAGCCCTTGAACAATGGTGCTTGGAGCTACGTTGGTCCTCGTATCTACACCGCCGGCAGCCAGACAGCGCACCATAAGGGCAAGTACCCGTACTATGCTGGTCGTGAACCAACCAGCTCTGTCGCAACCGGTAGCAAGGTAAATTTGCCTGACTCACCTCAGACATTCGCCTCTGATTATCGTTCTATAGTCACAACACAAGAGAGAGATCGAGGAGTTCCTTGCCACTGCTTTCGATCTTGAAAATGTTAGACGTCTCCGTATAGCTTCATAATTCATTCTTGTTACTTGTCGTTCGCTGTCCATGGATGAACCATTTGTTCACGTAAAATATGCAATTAGATCTTGATAATGAATATTCTCTTCTCCAGCTCATCAATTAACAATTGTGTACTTCAGGATATGAACAGTAAGAGAGGCCTTGAGGCCTTGAGGAATGGACGTGGAATGATTGGATCCCGAAGTGCAATGTGGATTTGGCAATTACTACCCACGGCTCGGCATCCAGCGACTGCCGCCGAGACTCTGACCGTGAATTTCCGCTCTGGTCACTCTTCCAACAAATCTTTCCAACGGCCTCCAATGCTTTCACGAACGGTGCTCAGTCGCGCTGCTAGAAGCGCTGTGCGCAGTCCAGTATGTTTCTCTTATACCAGCTTGTAATGGTTTCTGACTTGGGGTGCTAGCGCTCTTTACGGGCATTTGCTACGGCGCACAATACTTCTGGTCCTTTTACGGAGGTGACCACGCTTTCCAATGGCCTGACTGTTGCAACGGAGGCGCATCCGCAGGCGCAGACCGCCACCGTTGGTGTCTGGATAGATGCCGGCTCACGAGCAGAGACCGACGCAACTAACGGCACCGCGCATTTCCTGGAACACATGGCCTTCAAGGGCACAGGCAAACGGACGCAACACGGTCTGGAGTTGGAGGTCGAGAATATTGGTGCCCATCTCAATGCTTACACGTCCCGCGAGCAGACCGTGTACTACGCCAAGAGCTTCCGCAAGGATGTTCCCGTCGCCGTCGATATCATCAGTGACATCCTTCAAAACTCCAAGCTGGAGAACTCGGCTATCGAGAGGGAGAGAGATGTTATTCTTCGGGAGCAACAGGAGGTTGACAAGCAACTGGAAGAAGTCGTTTTCGACCATTTGCATTCGGTTGCTTTCCAGGGTGCGTGCCTTCTACCTCCTTACCTCCGCTCTCCGTCTTAGATCATGTTGCGTTACAAAAGGTCAACCACTGGGGCGTACCATCCTCGGTCCTAAGCAGAATATTTTGTCTATCAAGCGCGACGACCTTTCATCTTACATAAAAACCAACTATACCGCCGACCGCATGGTCCTTGTTGGTGCCGGTGGTGTCGACCACGCTGAACTCGTCAAGCTTGCCGAAAAGCACTTCTCTTCCCTCCCCGTCTCCCCCAACCCCATTCCCCTCGGCCGTCTCGCTCACCCTAAGACATCATTCGTCGGCTCTGAGGTTCGCATCCGTGACGACGAATCACCGACTGCCAACTTCGCCATTGCGGTTGAGGGTGTTGGCTGGAGCTCGCCGGACTACTTCCCCATGATGGTCATGCAAAGTATTTTTGGTAACTGGGATCGCAGCCTTGGTGCCTCGCCATTGCTCTCATCACGGCTTTCACACATTGTATCTTCGCACAACCTCGCCAACTCCTTCATGTCCTTCTCGACGTCCTACTCAGATACCGGTCTCTGGGGTATCTACTGTGTTTCCGAGAATGTAGTTAACTTGGACGATCTTGCCCACTTCATCCTCAAGGAGTGGACTCGCATGGCAGTCGGTGCTACGGAGGCCGAAGTTGAGCGGGCAAAGAGCCAGCTCAAGGCTGGTCTCCTCCTTGGTCTCGACGGAACAACAGCTATTGCTGAAGATATTGGTCGCCAACTCGTCACTACTGGACGCCGAATGTCGCCCAAGCAGATTGAGATGGCTGTTGACGCTGTCACCGTCGACGAGATCAAGCGTGTCGCCCAGAAATACATCTGGGATAAGGATGTTTGTATTCATTCCCTCCGCTACTTGATAAATACTGATCAATGCCCTATTAGATTGCAATTGCCGCGATGGGAAGTGTTGAGGGTCTCCTGGATTATAACCGTATTCGTGCAGATACATCCTCGCTTCTTTACTAGATGTTCCCTCCTGTTTCTCTGCTGTGGGTCTAGTATAAAAAGTAGAATAATTCCCATTCACCATCACGTGGTCATTGCGCGCCATGAATTGAACCCCCTAAGTCTGTGTGTCAGTGCGTGCGTGCCTCGCATCTTGTGCTCGTATTACCACCATCGTCTGTACCATGACCTCTGTCGCCTCTGTAACCCGTCAAATCGCCGCCCTCGACATCAATGGAAAGAAAACTGCGTCCTCCTCCTCGATAAATCGACCAACTCACGCGAAACACCCCAGCCAGAGTAACGTTACGAAACTACTGACTAAGTTTGCTGCACCAAATCCGTTCCCGAACTCAACAGCGAAACAACCTTCAGCCTTGAGGCACCCCACCACAGCTGCAGCTTCTTCCTCACATCATGCGACAACCTCCACGAAATCAGATCCCCGCAGTGGCATTGACATTGGTACATATGATGGCGGTCTGGAAATTGAGAACGAAAAGAGGGGCGAGAAGGTTTATGGCGAGGCAGCAGAAGAGCTTGCGTTAGACTCGAGCACATCCAAGTACGCACCTTCTCAGAGGCTATTGGTGGTGGTTCATTGATAGGTATCTTAGGAAATGCCCAACAAGAGAATGGACACTTCACTCATTCGATATGGGGCGTCCTCTCGGTAAAGGGAAGTTCGGTCGCGTATACATGGTTCGCACGAAGGCCGAGCCCAAGTACATCCTTGCTCTGAAAACTCTCTATAAGTCTGAAATCATCCAATCCCGAGTGGAGAAGCAGATCCGCCGTGAAATCGAGATCCAGCAGAACTTGCGACATCCCAACGTCCTACGGCTTTACGGTTATTTCCACGATGAAAAGCGGATATTCCTTATGCTGGAGTTCGCTGGGAAGGGGGAGCTGTACAGGCAGCTCAGCAAATACGGCTGCTTCTCTGAGAAACGAAGCTCGCGGTATATCGACCAGATGGCGGACGCATTGTCGTATCTTCACGGGAAGCATGTTATTCATCGCGATATCAAACCGGAGAATTTGTTGCTCGGGATCAACGGGGAGCTCAAGATCGCTGATTTTGGGTGGAGTGTGCACGCGCCGGGCAATCGTAGGATGACCTTGTGTGGAACGTTGGACTACTTACCGCCAGAGATGGTGGAGGGCAAGGAACACAGCGAAAAGGTCGACTACTGGGCTCTCGGTGTCCTCACTTATGAGTTTATGATCGGCAGTCCTCCATTTGAGGATCGCAGTAGTGTGAACAGTGAGTCCTCTCCTTACTTGACCCGCGTATATTGCAGGTCACTAACTCTAGATAAGATACGTATCGTCGTATTGCCAAGGTGGATCTCAAGTTCCCTTCATCGATGTCTCTCGAGGCGAGGGACTTGGTCACTAGGGTGATTCACTTTGTATATCTCATTCGTCCACGAAGTGTTTCTTATCTACTTGCAATAGCTTCTACGATACGATCCGGAACAACGACTCCCATTGTCGGAAGTCCTACGGCACCCTTGGATTGTCAAGTACAGATCGAAAGGAGTGATCCGTGACGGAAGTGTGTAGTGCGCATCGTGACCACTAACGACCATCCGCGGATACCTTACCCCTACAACTACTGTCCGATGTACTACTTGTAGCCGCAGTAACACAGCGTTAGTTTCCGTTGCAAAGCAGGCTCGTGCGTGGCAGGAGATCAAAGTCCTTCGTGAACGCGTGGATGGTTGGTGCGTCCCATCGTCCTCATGCTCGATCTACGGCAAACTTCACTGTCATTTGGGTAGAAAAGCAGGCTAGACTACGATGTCTACATTGTGCCCTGCGACTTGTCTCAGACAAGATTGTAATACGCTGCAAATTCGTCTTCATCTTCTTCCTTCGCACTCAGCTCGATGACTCCTCGAATAACTTTGGTCACCTCTTTTCCTAGCAAGTATTCGAGGAATGCATTGGCCATGTCCATTCCTTCCGAAAAGTCAGACAACGCTTCTAGTAAGGAGATGTAATCCACCACGTACCTGCGGTTACTCCGGAGCTTGTCCAGATCTTTCGGTTGTCGTCTTCATTGATAACAAATCGTGCCTTAGGTATCCACTCAATGCCTTCCGTTTCGGTGCTTTTCTGATTCACGGACTCAGTCCAGATAATACGATGAGAGCTCGAGAAGGCTTACGACAACGAAGTTGAAATAAGATTTATTGGTGGTTGCTTTCTTACCGCGGAGGAGGCCCGTTCCCGCCAGAACCCACGAGCCGGTACAGACGGTTAGAATATGTTTAGCACCTGGTGCTTGGCGTATAATGAAGTTGAGCAGAGCCTTGGGGACGCCGTCCGGACGGGCGGAAGGACCTAGGAGAAATGTCAGTGCTGGCAATGGAAGACATCATATTAAGGAGCGACTCACCGCCAGGAATCAAGATAAGATCAAACTGCTCGTCGTCCTTGATCTCGTCGTATGTCCTGGACGGTACGACAAGAGGGCCTGGTGATGACTTCACGGGATCCAGTGTATGTGCCAGGTATGTGATCTCGATTGTGTATTTAGGTGGGGTTGAATTCTTGAATACAGGCAAAACTTTGACGACCTCTGGCTCAAGGAAACCAAAGAGAGCAATGGGCCCTTGATAGTCCAGGGACGTTACGTCGTCGAACAGGCAGACAGCAAGACGGAGGTTGGTTGGAACCGACATGTCGTTGACGGCTGCAAGTCACCTTCGCGCCAGGTTTTATACAGGATCATTGAATACCTGAGGCGCTGGTCACAATCAGCACTGACTAAGAATGCACCCATCTAACCGGTTGTCCATCAGACTGCGCAGAGTCGCGCAGTACATAGTACCCGTCAAACAAGGCATCAGGCGGGTCAGCTTGCCCGGTGTGCGCAATAATCTTGGTAAGACGAATGGCATATGGAGAACAGAGTCGATACAAAGACTCACATGGGTTCACGACCCTTGTCTGCGAACGCCCGCAGCACTTCGATTCGAACGTTTGAACACAATCCTGAGTCCTGGATTCGTTGTACGTTCTATTGAGGTATTGTGATGGCACCGCATATCCGTGAATCCATAACCTGAACACATCTTCCTTTGCGCCTAGATCAATCGAAGGGACACCACGAGAGCCGTGACAATCAAAAGGCCAAGCGAATTCACGTACAACGCGGGCGTTGCTCTACTTCTTCTACAAGAAACGGTACTTCTGATTATATATTTGTCGGACCATTGTCCTGAATATAGCAATAAGATTTCCATGACTGCTAGTCATCGAATAACGTCGCCAAGTAATCGTGGTTCGTCCTCGTCCTTGACTTTCTCGTCCTTCCTATCGAAATGATCTGGCCAAACACCCCTCCCCCCCCACCACAGTACTATGATATATTTCTCCAGCCGACGGACGATATCTTTTGTTACTTTGCAATCCCAGACTTCCAATCAGGCCAATAGGCGGCTCGAGATTCCTACGCTCGTCAAGAAACTGCTCCACTGACGGGACGCAGATGAATGTTACAGTAATGCCACTGCAGGGTTTCTATCTTGGCAAAAGCTGGTTGCTCGGCTTCAGACGGTTTCAAAAGTGCTTCAGAACAACTTGAACCTATCTCTTCGGCTATCAAGTCCTGCACATGTCGGTGTTGTTTGAAGAAGCTCGCCCCATCTTCTTTCTGTATTGAAGGAAAGTCCCGAATGCGTAAGGCAGCAGCGCGCAAAGGTGGCAGCAGAGAGTCTGAACAGAGGAAGGACCGCCTGCCTGTCGTGCCCTATATACATGTCGAATCCCATCGATGTCTTGTAAAGACAAGTGACATTTGCGGCGTCGGCATAACTCGCCATACGTGGGTCGTCAGTGCAAGCTCTGGAAGGGAAAGGATCAGAGAGCCGTAATGTGAAACCCACTTGTACAGAAGGGTGATAGCGTAGGTGCTGGAATGGCAAGGATGAGCGCTCTGCAATGATTGCGGTGCCAGCGTATCATTGCTTATGTAAGCGTCCGATGATTTCTATTCCTGGTTGGCGTGCCAATTCCTAGTCCGAGTCACTACTCTAAACAACCAAGCAACAGCGGCATCGAAATATCACGAAGCCTAGATTGGTGCCAACAGTTTGCGTCCCTGTGCCCTGTAGAATGTGTACCGGCTCGAGCTCTCCATCCACGGTGCACGGTCTCCAGCCATTCGTGCAATACCAGGTCATTTCCTGGAGCCAAGATGTATAAGAAAGTCTCAAGTACTCAAGCTCAAGGCGTTGACTCGTGCAGGCTGCGCTCAAGATTCAGTGGCACACAATGTGGTTGAAGAATTGAGACAAGTCAACTCGCCAGGGATGGGAATGTACAGATGACGGTCAGAATATTGTCAACTCCTTGAAATATTATTTTGGAAAGCTTCCGCGCAATTCACATAGCTCCAAGGAGCCTGTCCTTGCTAGCTCCAGCGACTATTCGCTTCTTCTAGTCCCCTGGTACTGCCAGTAACGTCTATTATTCTCATCTAGTACTGCAAGCGCCAAACTGACTACCGCTTCACGACGCTTCTCGTACTCTGTTGGCAGCTAGCACATCTACTAATTTGTGCTTTTCTTCCGCCGACGGCCTTTAAATAGGTGCCACCGTCCGCAATGCTACTCTAGCCAGTCCTCTTTTGCTTGCAATCGTACCCCCTTTGTGATCAACTCGTATGTTTTCTTCCTTGCTTGACCACTGCCTTGAACTTATTTACCGATGATGGCCACAGATAAGAGATGGCTAAATACCAGTCGGGCTTTGCCCTCGCAATCCTCGCTGCCACCCTCGTCGCAGGTCGTGGCGCGAATGACTGGTCAAAACCATGTTTCGACGGTGAATGTGCATACGACATCCCGATCGAAGGGCAATCAGCCTCCATCAAGATGGTGCGGAACGCTTCATTATAACAGCCTAAGTTTGTCGACTGAAGTCATCCTCTCCATCGTAGGTTGGTGCACCGCATGCCATTACGGATATCACACCCGCTGCAGGATGGGTCGTCCTCGACTGTGACGCAAATGCCAAGTCGCAGGAGATTCGACTTGTGTGTAACTCGGACGATGCTGAGTCTGCTGGCTGCAGGTCCGTATAAATTGCATCCCAATCGATATTCACTAAGGCTCGCGGTCATTGTTAGCCACCTCTTCGAAGGTGACGGTCCCGTACATAAATACGTCCGTCTACCCGAGAGTGTAAGTCGAAATCGTCTTCGATCAGCGATGTTCAACGTATTAACGAACACGCACAGTGCGGGTCTGAGCCGTTCGCCCGTATTGCGGACTACCGAGTTCACGAAAACCAGTCGATCCCCGAGCATGCGGCCTCGAAAATATTGCGCCGTGACGGCGTAGCTCCTCAGGTCTTCTCCGTCAGCATTGATGATGATGTACGCCAATCTGTTACTTGCGATGATGGCAAGGACGAGTGATCGACTCATATTCTTTTAGTTCGCTCTCGTCGACGAATCCAAGTATGGAAAAGTCTTCGCCCTTGTCGCTGGTGTCAATGAACCCAATGTCGATACCAACTTTGCTGTCCCGCAGGACATAGACAACCAAGATGTCGCGGATCAATGGGCAGCGCAAACAATTCAGGGTATGTATTCTGAAATGACGCACTTGTTGGGGCTCATCTGACCATTGCTGCAGACGTTGGCGTCAAGAACCTGAAGGCCACACTTTCGACCTACTACGTAACCAGACCTGATGGCGAGGTCGAAGTCAAGAAAACGAAGAGTGGAGAAGAGGTCGAGCCTCTGAAGTCGTCGGGCAAGTTCAACTGGGGATCAGAAACGAAGCCACTTACGCTTTCATGGACGGAAGAGAAAAAGCTCGCGGAATGTGGAAAAGCCGGCCTCAAGGCTGAACTCTCTGGCTCATTAGCAAACAAGGCGTATGGCTCGGCGAAGGCGTTCAGCGCAGCCGCGGTTATTGAACTGAGTGCATCGTCAATCAAGGCCATGGCAAGCAACATTCTTGGTGAGTGTAGAGTTGATTTGCGTCACAGAATAGCACGCTGATGCGACCCTCAGATTTCTCGGCGCACTTTGAGCATGATTTGACTTTGACACTATCTCTGGAGGTGGGTATGAGTAACTTTACTTAGAATCTGAGTGGTTGACATACCGTATTTAGGGCGAGGTCAAGAAAGAGTTCACCCTCTTGGAGGATACAGCCATCCCTCATGCTGGTATCGACCTCAAGTGCGTAAAGTCTATCACTGCTCAAACATTTGTGCTGATCGAAGACTGCTAATCTTTGCGTCGTAGGCTAGTGGCGGTTGGCCTGTTGTTCGGCGTCGGAGGAGAGTTCACGATTGCCAAAGCCAAAGTTGGTGTGGAAGTCAAGACAGGGTTCAAATGGGGGATTGACAAAGGTTTGTTCTATTAACTTCACAATTATTCTTTTGTATGGATGTTTATCTGTTTCCAGCTGTCATCGCCATTCCTGGCACTCATGCCGCCACGCCATATGCCAAAGATGGGTGTAGGTCATCGTGTATTGATATTCGTCCGAGGCGCTCACGCATATTCTTTCTTGCCTTTTGCTTTTTAGACTTTGACTTCGCCCTCAGCAAAGACGAAGACGATAACAAGGCAACTGGGGAAATCGGCGTGTCAATTACCCCCAAATTCAGCTTGGGTATCTCAGGGAAGGACAAGCTCTCGAAAATCAAGTTCACCGGTAGCATTGGCTTGAAGGCGGGACTAGGCCTTACTGTTGGGATCACGGGGACGCCGCCCAAGCGGGACTTGGATGCAATGGACGCCTCGGATGCATGGTATTGCGCGAAGATTGCGGCGTACATCGAGGGTGTCGCTGGTGTTGACGCGAAACACCCCGTCAAATTCATTCCGGATTGGGAGAAGGAGTACTCATTGTTCAAGAAGGAGCTCGAGATCTGGTCGGTAAGTACATCGTGTTCTAGGGATAACTGGGGCCAGCTTATTGGGCCTTGTGATAGCATGGCAACTGCCCCCAACCGAAGGAGAAGAGGAGCAACTTGCGCGGGTTGCTGGAGTCGAGAGCGACGGACCTGACGGTGAAGGATGTTGTCAACGCCTTGAAATGCCCGAAGAAGGATATCAGCAAGATGACTAAGGGAGATTCGAAGAAAAGCCTCAGCTCTTCAGCGTACGTATTTTCTGTCGGAGAATCCGGACATGGCTGACTAGCCCATTATAGCATGAAGATGAAGGACAAATAGAGGAATGATTTGTCGGCCGTCAACGAGAGACGATAATGCGTTAAGTACACGTCTTACATATCATTACCAACAGACTGCATCAGTAATAACATTATATCCTCGTCGCGATAGCCATATGGAGTGAATCTGAGTCTGCGTCCTGTTTCCCAGGATGGAGTTGAACGCTTGTTTTGCTTGACCCATGATCATGTCATTCTGTGTGCGGAATCCGGTCATGTCACCAACGGAAAGAAGCTCGTTACGAACCTTGTTTGCTGCGTGCGGATTCCCTATCTCTCGGAAATCCAGCGGAACCGCGGCCTTTGACAATACCCCAGGCGCCGACGTTCTCGTCGGCGCTGCACCGCAGAAGATTACCACCTTCGCTAGATTCCCGTGCACACATGTCAATGGCCATGATGTATGGTATGCGCTGAATTGTATTCAACCCTAGATCGCAAGGCGACGAAGGCCCAGGTACGGGCTGTGAAGCATCTTTCTTAAAATTCTACTGACTTTTCTCATCGGAATAAGGAACGTTGATGGAATGTTTTGAGGACAGTATGCCGGTAGGCGTTTCCAAAATTTCCGTAGTGGATAATGTGCATATACAGGTGTATAAAAGCTCAATGAAAGTGTCTTTTGGAAGCAACACTATTCGACCCAAGTGTTGAATCGATACTCGATTCTCAAATCTCCCCGATCACCATGTTGAACTTGCAGACTCTTGTCACCATTGTTTCCCTCGCTTTGGGGCTAGCCTCTCACACTCTTGGTGCTGTCCTGACCAGTAAGTCACTCATGTGCTGGCCACGGACAAGTCACAGACTGGCGTATCTGTATCCATTGACCATCGTTCTAGGTAGCATCGAAAGAGTCGCAACCGACAAAGCTGCCCTCCATGTCAACGGCATCGACGTCAATGTCGGGACGATCTCCGTCCCAGAAAGCCACATAGACAGGCTCATCAACGCCACCCTCCGCGTGCGATCACCGCACCCGGAGACGACGCTGACGAAGAGAACGGTCAATAATTGCTGCTCCTACGGATGTGGGTTCTTAGCTTTAATCGAGGAATGGGCCGCTTCATTGATTGATGGTCGGCATATAGGCAGGAGGACGTGCGTTGACGGGCTCAGCACCTCCCCTGACCCCCCGACGTCCGGCGACTGCGCGGCGTTGAAAAGTGCGCTCGAGGCACTCGCGGCCAGCGAGTTAGTCGGTGCGTCATTTCCGTGCAATTTACCCAACCAAGCTTCGTGTAAGCCTCCGAGTGCATTCTACATTCAATCGTTTAAAGCTGAACGGTTATTTGAATATTATGTATAGGCCCCAACTTCATCGTGTCGCCCGGCTATGAACGAGCGTACTGGTACGGCACCTGCTTAGTCGGCTTCATCAATCTCAACCCAACAGGCGGTGCGGATGAATCATACTGTGACTATCTCATGGTGCGTTCATAATAGGACGTTATATGAATCCAGGGTATGAATCTGACGAGGGTACTCGCCGGGGTTGTAGGCTGGGATCATTACGAGCTCGTATGACGAGTGCGTCGCGACGCAAGGGAAGACCGGGGGCTATTGTCTTCAGTATTTGAGTCCAGGATTTGTATATGCCCTCGAGTAAGTACTAAGCAATGGTTATTCCATGATCCGAGTCACTAACCGTGATTAATTGGGGGCTCGTGCAGATTACGACACGTCTGATACCTGACTTTATCGAGGGAGCTATCCCAGGGTTCTTGCGCAGTAGACGTAACTGGCACATTCGTTTTGGTCCTACATATGGGCAACCTTTTTAAGTATCATTGCGTTGGTCGTCTCGTTGTGAAATCATACGTTTCCCTTGCAAGAATATGAGTACTCAAATCAGGTTCCCGCTAAAACGAGAGGATGTTATAGATCCATCGGTAGAATGTAGGCACACCCCACATACCGGGGCTTGTGCTCGGACGGAGAGTCATGTGTCCATGACATGCTGGAGGAACTCTTCATCCGCGAATCATAGCGTACGTTGGGTGAGTGACGAGCGCTTGAGCACTTCTGGGCGAGTTGGGGTGGTTCGGAGCACGCGACGCCGGGAACTGGGGATGTAGACCAGATGAGTACCTGATCTTTTCTATGTGAGGCCAAGGCACGGACTGTACCTATGTAGTAAGGCGGCGGCGGCATTGCTGGCAACAAAGGGGAGAAGGCGGCGTCAGCATGTGCAACGACAGGTAGCAGGTGACGCGACCATGGGAGTAGAATTGAGTCACAAGATAAAGAGAGGTCGTGATACATCATCGTCCAGTCACTATACAACAGGTAGTAGTCACTAGCCATGATGTACATTATTATATATCACCAAAGCACACAGGTGGCGAACGAAGCGAGACGCGCGAGCGAGGACGACGCGCCTGGCTCGACCGCTCAACGCAAATGCAAATGCTCGCACTCAGACGCTTGCGAGACGCAGACATCACAAATGGCAGTGGCAAGTGGGCTGGGAGTTGGGGCTAGTAGACGGAGAGGAAGAGGGAGGACTCATGAAGGAGAGGGAGACGCAAGAGGGAGGCAAGGGGAAGGGGGGAGGGGGACGAAAAGCAAGGCAAGGCAAGGCAGCGTGAAGCGAGAGCGAACCAACGTACCTCAAAGCAACCATATCGCACGAGCACGAGGGGAGCAGAGGGCGTACACTAACAACAGACAGATATTGTTGGTGAACAGACACGTGTGGAGACTGCGAAGACGAAGGCCGCCAAATATCATGAATTTGAGATACAACATACTGAGCGATACAAGGGCATGTCTGTCGCAAGCAATCGTGCGGTGCGGACTTACACCGTAAAGGAGTCTATTTCCTCTCATTGTCCAACCTCACCATTTCCGTCACCTCCACGTTGGCTTGATAGAGTCCACCCAGAATCGGAAGCCCTCTGGCCTGCTCCGTTGATGAACCTGGCGCGCACAGAGGTGGAATTTCAGCCGTCCCAATGAGTGCTGCATAAGCTCCTTCGTGTTCTTGTAAAGCCAATAGAAGGAATTCGTCCAGAGTCTTCGGAGGTGTAGCAGGGCCACCTGTAGAGAATATCTGTCCTTGAAGAGGAACATACGCTAAGCCTGATGCTGTGGCCTTGTCGATGGCACCGCTGACAATGCCCCCGAGGATTGCACCAAGAACGAGTGGTAATTTGCCGTAGAGCCCTGGGATTGTACCCAAGGAATCGACATCCCATGCAAGGGGAACGATGTCGTATGTATTTGCGAGATTCCCATTCCACATCTGATAGGGAGCGGGACCATCAGTGATCAGAGGGAAAGCCCCTGCAAACAAAGCCGCAAACGGTTCATTTCCGGGAGATGGTCCCGCGGTTGGGTACACGAACACATTCTCCGGCGCATTCTGGAGTAGCCCCGCCTTCAGCAAAGCTAACGCGACTGTTGGTGACAAAGCGCCCCCTAGACTGTGTCCAGTGAACACAAGGCGTGAGCTAGGCGGAATGGTGCCCAAGAATTCAGCCATAGTCTGCTGACTAGCAGCGTTGGCCACAGTCAAGAGGGTGGAAATGCCGATTGCCGTTCCAGAGGCGACGTACGGCTTTGTGTGATCGATTGTAGTGGCTTGCTCTGGAGGGGTGGTGATCCCGGCTTGTACCCAAGCGTTGAAGTCGACGACTTTGTCAACATCTGCATCGATGGCGAAGTTCTCCGCCGACCCACGTGCGGTACCAGCGACAGCGAGAACATAGGTATCGAATGACGACCCATCGACTCCGAAATTGGCTGAGGGGTTGTGTGCAATGTACCAGACGCGGTCGGGTGCTGTCTCTGCGTTATCAGGCTCGGCCTTCCATACAGTGGGCCCCCAGACGACGGTCCAATCGCCAATGTTGGCGTTCGTCAAGGCGGGCTGCAAAGCCGAATCAATCTGGTTCTGCAAAGCTTCCTGCGTGCCCTTGCACGTCGAGAGCAAGTTGGACGCGATGGAGAGGGCGAACACTTGCTGATGGATGTTGTAAGACATGATATGGTTTGGGTTTCTATAGAGCGATTAGCACTGGGGAAGCAGAGAGCGAAGCAATCTCACTCACATACAATTTGATGGTCAGTTGAGATTGCCTGGTTCCTTCTTGCGCAGAGCCTTTATATATGTAGAGACTGCACCGTCCTAGACTGCCTGGGATATACACGCGCGCAAAACGCCGGAGCAAATGATATGTCTGAGGTACATCACGTCCCTCGAGGTCCCGAACAACTCTTTCTAACCGAATTGCTTTGAATGTGTGAGGCGAAATCTGACATGTATCTCTACATGTTCTTCGGCACAGGACAATCTCCGGACAGCGAGAAGCCGTCAATGGCTCGACTAGGACTAGGACCTATGTAGGAGTCTGGAGAATAGCACGCGGGGAGAAACCAAGACTGGGCAGCCGATGTGCTCTGCGATGGTATGTGGGCATTGCGGTCGGAAGTGGGCGACGGTGACTGATATTACTATTCGGCACCCACGTCGAGGCTGAGAGAACATGGGTGTAGTAGGCCAATATCGGGGACAGTTGAGAGTCATAACGCAAGGGCGAGCGGCAATAAGCAAACAAGTGGCAGATGGGTGGAAGGACAAATCTGGTCCTTACTCTTGGAGACGGACATGGAAGGGAGTCGGACTACGATAATACTGATACTGCAAAACCACAAAGCCAAACCGAGCTTTCTGGGAGCGGTCGCTTAACGTTTAACGTTCGCGCCCTTCCCCAATTCCACTTGACAAGCAAAGAATACACCCCACGTAGGGGGCGTATAGAACTCCTTGCTCTTGGCAGCTCTTGCTTAGCACGACCAATAATTTTATCGCAGGACCACACATCCCATGTTCGCTCACTCACAAGGCACAGAGACACAGGAAATCATGAGTGGCGTTGATTAAGCGTGGGTATCGACAGGAAGAAACTTTTGGGTATCGACGAGACCCCACGAGCGTAGACTTGGTTGGTGTACACCTAGCATTGCAACACGGTCAGAGAGCGTAGAGTAGGGACGACGAAGGAAAAGACCAACAAGTTCGTTGAATATAATCGCCGGGTGCTTTCGATCAGAGAGCGCAGAGCTTGGGTGGATCTTCACTGTCTGTAGATCGCAATACATCAATGAATCACATCGCACTGTGGATCGTGATGTCGGCGGTCTTACCGTATGTCCCATCGTCTGCTTATACGTCACTCCATCGGGCTGCAGCAGCGCGGAATTCTGCACTAAACCGTGCGCCAGAGCTTTGAGCACCGCGTCGTCATTGTTGTTGTCCGCGCGCACGCCCTCATCGAACGAAATCCCAAACCGCGCGCAAGTCTGTTTCAGCTGGTCACGAATATCGCGCGCCTCCAACAGGGCCCTTTCGTTCAAAAAGTGCTTCCGACACCACTCTCGTCGCCCAGCCTTGTTTTCTGCTAGCGCAATCTCCTGGTACGCTTTGACGACGCCGAGGATCGTTAGGTGGTCCCCCGTCGGATGGCGGAACTTGCGTCGCAACTCCGCGGCTGAATCGCGCTGATCGCTGACGTCGACGAACAGCTTTGATGAGGCAGAGAGGACGGAGACGATCTCGACGATCTCGGGCGCGCAGTTGTATTCCTTGGACGCGAGGACGATCCGTGCATAGCAGGGGTCGAGAGGGAAGGCAGCCATCTGGCGCCCCGTCGGCGTCAGTTCCTTCGAGTTATTGAGTGCGCCAAATAGCCAAAGTGACTTGTACGCCGATACAACTGGGAAGCGTGGTCAGCGCAGGTGCTGTGACAATTCATGATATAAAGATGTACCCGAATCATAGTCCGGCTTGTCCATGAAGTCGAGTTCTTGGAAATCCTGACCCAGGCATTTCAGCTGTAGAACACTCGATGTAAGGCTGCATCGTCTGATCTCGGGATCTGCAGAAACAGCCATGTTGTTGTAGGCCGCTTCTGTATACAGCCGGAAGCATACCCCGCTTCCCTACGAGGACGCGCAGTTATTCATGGAGGCGAGTCGAAGAAAGCTCGAGTTACTTACCTCTCGACCAGCACGTCCTGCTCTCTGATTGGCTGAAGACTTGGTGATGTCTTTCGTCAGAAGGGTATCAAATCCTGGAGCGCCTTGATTTCAGCATCATGATATCTCACAAAGGTCGCGGGACGCGCACCTCCACCGGTCTCTCGTGCGAGATATTGCTTCTCTTTGCACTTGCCTGTATCAATGACGTATTTGACGCCCGGGATGGTGATGGACGTTTCCGCGATGTTGGTGGCTAGGATACATTTTCGGGTATTTGGGGGAGCCGCGTTAAATACTTTTGAGTTCTGCCCTGCCGCTTGGGCAGCGTACATTGGACATATTACAACCTAGTAGGCAAGGAATTATTTGTTAGGGAAAAAATAGACGGACGGGGAGATCTTCTGGGTATATCGGCATACCTCCATAGATTTGTGGGGTAATTTATTAGCGTATAATCGAATGGACTTTTCGAGACTCTCGATGTCGTCTTGGCCTGGCGGGAGAGTATCAGAGAATGATAAAAGAAACGTGAAGGGTAGATAGGTATACCTGGTAAGAAAATGAGAACATCCCCAGGCCCTTGATCGGTATGAACCTGGAAGAAGACTCGCAGCGCCGCGGCCAGGTAATCGCTCTGACTCTCCGCCGAATGGAATATTTGTACAGGATGCTGCCTTCCTTGTATATACTCAATGGGAGCACTAATGTCGTGAAGTTGCAGTGAGCATACGAGTCACTGCGTAGCCTGCGGGACGTACTTGTCGAAGAACTTGCTGAACTTTTCCGCGTCGAGCGTTGCGCTCATGACGACAATCTTGAGGGGGTTCAGCAGCGAAGCACGGCCTTTCCCCTTCGCGTCCGACGGCTGGCTGCGGTATTTCTGGATGCCCTTGAGTGACGCAAGGAGGAGATCCGTGCGAAGGGTGCGCTCATGCGCCTCGTCGACGATGATGACGCTGTAGCGCGAGAGGAGGGGGTCGGAGAGGAGCTCGCGGACGATCATGCCGTCGGTGAGGTACTTGATGCGCGTGTCTGGGCCGCTGCGCTCGTCGAAACGCACGGAGTAACCGACGGCGGCACCGACTTTCACGTTTTGCTCGGCGGCGACGCGCGCGGCGAGGGAGGTGGCAGCGACCCTCCGCGGCTGCGTTACGGCGACCATCCGGGTCCCCGCGATCCCGGATTCGAGGATATATTGGGGCACCTCTGCGGGTTTTTGGAGCATCAAATTTAGTTGCGAGGAGCAAATGTGAAAGCATGGACGCACGGGTGGTTTTACCAGAACCTGTTTCCCCAAGTAGCACGATAACATCGTTCTGGCGAATTTTGGCGATCAATTTTTCTCTGCCTGGGCAGTAAGGTCAACCTGGCGCAATTTGACCACGGCACGGGAATTTGTATACCTAGTGCAATAGGTAATGCGCGGCGCTGCTCTTGCAGAGAACTTGATTTTCCTGGCTTAGTCGGTCCATCGACAGAGCCATTGGATTTCGACGGGGAACTTGGTCCGTTGGGAGCAGAGAATCGATTCGGTGTCTTATGAAGGCCATTCAACGAGGGACGCTTGCCTTGTTTTCGTTTCGATCGCGGGGAATCCTCTACATCGACCCAAGGCATTTTGACACGGCGTTTCTTGGGCGAATCGAAATTCCGAAGCTTGGCGGCTTTCTTGTTGCTCAGGATTCGTATTTTGGCCATTTACAGGGGAGGTTCGTGGCAGAGAAAGTGTTTGAAGCAGGCGACATATGAAAATTGGGTTCGTGGTGGACTTTGGTCGTACCTCTAGACGATCCATCACGTGTGCCTGGCTCCTATTCAGCTTCGAGTTCATGACTTCGTGTGTCCTTGCAGGTACAGCAGGACATTTACATACAAATGTAGTAAGGCCAGCTCTTCCCATTCCAGTCGCAGCGTTCCGACGGATAAAGTCTAAGCAGTGGGGTACGTCCGTATTAGCGTCCGTGCTACTGATCTCTAGTCCGAAGTGCGCTGGCTAACATGTCAATTTCCACAGCAACGCCGAATGGAACTAGGATGTCGAGAAGATTCAAAAGGTGGACGAGATAAGGCTGTGGACACTAGGCCCTCCGACTCTATCTCGCCTTCTTTCCAAAGTTGTACACTTGGATCCTTCTGCCGCCATGTTCGCTGCACCCGCCACAATGCTCGTCCTCGCGGCGCTCGCAGCCCTCAGCTCGGCCATCCCCGCCGCGCAGACGGCGAGCAAGTGCTCCACCGGGCCCGTGCAGTGCTGCGACAGCGTCGAGCACCACACCCAGCCGCATGTCAACAACCTCCTGCTCGGGCTGGAGCACTTTGGGCTGGTGAAGGGGCTCGTGGGCGGGCTGACGGGCAACGTCGGCATCAAGTGCAACCCGATCCTGCTGTCCAGCAACGACTGGTATGTGTCTTATGGGTGAGCGCTGGCAGGAATGAGCTGACTGTCTGGGGTTCGTGCAGCACCGCGCAATCTGTCTGCTGCGAGCACGTCCACTTCAGTGAGTCTCAGAGTGTTCGTGTACCGGGGCTAGACTGATTCACGCAACAGAGGGAAATATTGCCGTTGGCTGCACCCCGGCAAACATTGACATCCTATAGATGTAGTATGCACACAAATACGATGTTATCGCGATTATCGGTGTGTTATATACCAGTCGCTGTCATGTACCTATGGCCAGCCGCAGCGACATCCCCAATCTATAAAGAGATGGGATGAATTTATGATTGCAATGTAATTTATCCGAAGCCCCTGTCTATCTATGCAGAATGACCGCCGACAGATCAGTCATCACTTTACCTGTATACCACCATGAGTGCGAATGTCACCTTCGATCCGCTTGCAGGACATCTCCACCACCTCACCGCCGAGCAAATCGAGGCCTTTATTGAATTCAAGGACAATCTTGCGCTTGCGGGGCTGTATACCCATGCCGCCGAGCCAGAGTCGCCAACGGCATCGCATGATGATCCTACTTTACTGTGCGTGAATAGTCGAATAAGCTTGCCTCCCGGGCGGGCTTTGGCCTCGAGTGCGGACGCTCATGGGCGTGGACGTGCAGGCGGTTCTTGAGAGCGCGGCGCTTTCACCCGGGCCCGGCGCAAAGGCAGTTCGCGGACACGGAGCAGTGGCGCAAAGAACACGGCGTGGAGGGTTTGTACAAGACGTTTGACCCGCAGGAGTTCGAGTCGGCCAAGCGCTTTTATCCGCGATGGACGGGGCGGAGAGACAAGGTATGCGTCGTTACTCCAGATCACGCTCGTCATGCTTGAATCTACCGCGAGTGCAGCATGGATTGCCGCTGTATGTGTACAAGCTCGCGGCGGTGGTGCCGTTGCAGAAGGAACTGGATGCGGTCCCCCCCGCGCGGAGATACCAGCGAATGTCAGTGCGTGGCGCGCAGCTCTTCCGCCGTGCATTCACCGTGACGCGTCCGCCGTTGCAGCGTCGCCCTCTACGAGTTCATGTGCAACTTTGCGCTCCCGCTGTGCTCGCACCTGCCGCACGCGACGGCGCCGACGCCGGTGTCGTCCGTGATGACGATCATTGATCTGAAGGGCGTGGCGCTGACGTCGATGTGGTACCTCCGCAGCCACCTGCAGGAGGCCTCGCGCCTCGCGACGGCGAACTACCCCGAGACGCTGCACGCCATCGCCGTCGTCAACTCGCCCGGGTTCTTCCCGACGATCTGGGGCTGGATCAAGGTGCGCTTGCGTGTTTCGTGCGGGGTGGTGTAATGCGTTTGCTAGCTCGGTGTCTGATGTGTAGGGCTGGTTCGACGAGAACACGAGGAATAAGATACATGTCCTGGGGCGGGACCCGGGGCCGACGCTGTGTGAGCTGGTGCACCCGGCGGACCTGCCGAAGGAGTATGGGGGCGAGCTACCGTGGACGTTTACGGACGAGCCGATGCTGGATGATGAGGCCAAGGCTGCGATTGGGGAAATGCCCAAAGGGCCGGTCAAGTTTGTGGATGGCAGCGTCGTACGTTTGTACGAGTGAGCACGGCGGCATGGACACTTGGACGTTCAAACCCTCAAGTATCTGTAAGTATACAGCAAGGGAATTGGCTGCAATAATACTGCGAGTAGTACAAGAGCGCGAAGCAAATAATCATTTACTACAAGAATATAACATGGGGATGGCAATAGCGGGCTTCTGTGATTAGTACATATCCACCTGCGAGTTGGCTATGGCCATTGGGAAGGAAGGTGAGGTCATGCGAACGCTGACAGCGGGGCGCCTCGGTCATAGAACTACGCTTTTACTGCTTTTAGTAGTACTACTCACTCGCTTACCACTCTACAGGAACGCGACTGTAACGGGATCCCTCTTGACGACGACGACGGCGAGGCGTATAAATATTGAATATAATATTGAATACGTGCACGTTGGAGGTGAGCAAGAAGCAAGGCGCGATAGACCATTCTCTACCGGAAGTTGGGCACTGGTCGTAGGCCACACTCTGTCGTTGAACTTGTCTGCGGCGACGGGATTGGGAATATGCGGAAATCAAGTCTCCTGGATACGGAGTGGGTGATTCATGTGCCTTTCACTGGGACTGTGGCTTGGGCATGTGGCAGCACGTCTCTTGGCGCTGGTGACTGTACATCTCTTCAAGTGGGGACCACCAAAGTACCCAGACGTCTGGTTCCGACACGAGCTCTGGTTCGCAGGGGAAGCGAGAAACGAGGCCGACTTGAATGTGCTCTGTTGTGACTTGTTGCCTCATTAATATTGACCCCAGGCTATAGCTATATGCGCCTATGCACGTCTGCGTGTTGGAATGTGCGCTGAGTCGAGTGTCGAGCTTGCAGCGTGTGCGTCACCGTGACGATAATCAGACTCGAGTATGCAATGGCTTGGGATAAGCCTGGGCCGACGGACGACGCGCTGAAGGAGAGGCTTGTCATGGGTGACGTACATATCTGACCACAATTACCTTCTTCGGCATTTTCGTGCTGTTCTTTTTAGGCTTTCCTTCTGCGTCGTCGCTCTCTTTCCTTTTCATTCACCGTTTTTTGTCGTCGTCTGGCACGCACGATCGATGTCGACTATTCTCGAGCACCACACGAAGCAGCAACTCGACGACGAGCTGCCCATCCCCGACAACTACGTCACCCACTCCCTCAAACAGCATCCACCTCTGCCCCCCTTCCAATGGCGCAACTGGCGCACAGAGATAACATGGGTTCCCCTCGTCCTCCTCGTCTCCACCCCCCTCATCGCCGCTGTCGGCGCATGCTACACGCCTCTGCGCTGGCAGACTGCCCTGTTCTCCGTGTTCTACTACTACGTCACCGGCCTGGGCATCACCGCCGGCTATCACAGGCTGTGGTCCCACAGATCCTACAACGCCTGTGTCCCGCTGCAGTATGCTCTCGCCATGGCTGGTGCCGGCGCCTGCGAGGGCTCCATCAAGTGGTGGTCACGCAACCACCGCGCACACCATCGCTACACTGACACTCCCCTTGACCCCTACGACGCAACCGCAGGCTTCTATCACTCACACATTGGCTGGCTCCTCCTCAAGCCCCGCACAAAGCCTGGCTTCGCGGATATCAACGACCTGAGCAAAGATGTCGTCGTAAAGTGGCAGCTCAGGTGGTACCTCACCCTCACCCTCGTCATGGGCTTTGCCCTGCCCACCCTCGTCCCATGGCTTGCCTGGGGCGATCCGAAAGGTGGATACGTCTACGCCGCCATGATGCGCCTCGTCTTCGTGCACCATGTGAGCACCCGTCTTTCCCGCCCCCCTTAACGTTCTGATGCCCTGCCAAGTCGACGTTCTGCGTCAACTCCCTCGCACACTGGCTCGGCGCTGCCTCCTTTGACGACAAGCACACCCCCCGCGACCACCTCCTCACCGCCCTCGTCTCCATCGGCGAAGGCTACCACAACTTCCACCACCAGTTCCCCGCAGACTACCGCAACGCCATCCGCTGGTACCAGTACGATCCCACAAAGTGGTTCATCTCCGCCTGCGAGCGCGTCGGCCTCGCGACACACCTCAGGCGCTTCGGCGAGAACGAGGTCCGCAAGGGCAGGTGGAGTATGCGCGTGAAGGGCTTGAGGAGGGAGCAGGACGGCCTGGCGTGGCCCAGTCGCGCGGAGGCCCTGCCCGTTGTTGGATGGGATGCATGTGCGCTCGCTCGTTCATTTCTGTATATATGATCACGTTTGACTGTTGCGTAGTTCAGGAACAAGCGCGCACGCGCCCGCTGATCCTCGTCTCCGGCTTCATCCACGACCTCGCCCCCTTCCTCGACGCCCACCCCGGCGGCCGCCACCTCCTCGTCAAGATGGTCGGCAAGGACGCCACCACCGCCTTCTTTGGCGGCGTCTACGACCACTCGAATGCCGCGCACAACGTAAGTCCTCCTTGAGATTTTATGATTTTGTTCCATTAGTGATGTGCTGTGCGTGCGTAGCTACTCGCGATGCACCGCGTGTCCATCCTGCACGGCGGGGGCCCGCACGCCGCCGACGAGAGGTTCGTACCCCCTGCGCAGCGCCTCCGCATCGTGCGCCACGACGAGTAGGCGGGAACCCAACATCGCGGTGAGTCGATGAGGGGAAGAGAGACGAACGCGCGGCGCGTATATAATCAACCGTCTCACGAACGCGTTAATCCTTGGGCACATACATACACTTCAAACATTGGGACTCGTGATGCTATCGACGCTTTAAAGTTTATACTTGATATACTAGAATCTTTACCTACTTGCTCGCTACTTAGATCGTCCGTTCCTTCATTCTTTACACGCTGTCCGCCCTTCCGTAGCATAGTGACCTGCGCACCTATTACATGGAACACTCGTTTCGGTCATGGTCTGTGTGTGTCAGGTACAGGTGCGACAGTGTCAACAGTGGACGTCACTCAATGCATGCACCAAGCAATTTATTGCACCGTCACATAGCAGTATGCGTACTCGAGATGACAGAACACTATTAGAGAAGCCTTCTAAACGTCCTTCATCTTCATGCTATACAACAAGTCAGTTGGTTCATACCCGCGACGGACATGGAGCAGAAGCACGCACGCTGATGAGCTCAGTTTGCTCTTTGATTCCCCCTTCTCCAACTTGCTCTGATCCTTCTTCGGGCATTTCAATGAGTCGAGCACGTCATGGAATGTCAAGTCTGATGCCCTCGACTCCAGCAGACCATGAAGGGTGCTCCTTCTTGCCTTGGGTGTGGGGCAACTACCATGCTGTAAAAATATCACCCAGTCGGGCTGCCGAAGATCCTTGACCAACATATGCACTCACTGTCCAGAGCTCAAGCTCCTTCTTGAATAAGGAGAACTCCTTGTCCCAATCCGGGATAAACTTGATGGGATGCTTCAAGTCGACGCCGGCGACACCCTCAATGTGCGCAATGAGTTTCGCGCAGTACCAGTCCGACGACAGGGCGACATCCCTCTTCGGTGTTCCGGTGATACCAACAGTAAGCCCCAAGCCGGCCTTCAGGCCGATGTTCGCGCTGGCCTTGACATTCTTGAGCTTCTCTTTGCCGTTGATGCCCACGCTGAACTTGGGGTGGATGGTGATGTCGATCTCGCCGGTTGCTTTGCTACCTTCGCCATCTTTGCTGATTCCAAAGTTGAAGTCTTGTATGGGTAAAGGGCGGGTGAGTATTTGTGAGAGACCGAACACAAGATACAAAGACGCACATCCATCCTTCGCATATGGCGTGGCGGCATGAGCACCAGGGATCGCGATGACGGCTGGAGCAACAGATGAGACGCAGCGGGAACCTATAAAGCACATGGACGAACCTTTGTCAACACCCCACTTGAATCCTGTCTTGATTTCTACGCCAACCTGGGCTTTGGCGACCATCTCTCCGGAGACGCCGAACATCAGACCGGCCGCGACATACCTATACTTCATCAGTGAAAATTCCGAGGAGCAAGCAGTCACGCACTTGAGATCAATACCGGCATTGGGGACAGCGGTGTCTGGCATGAGGGTGAACTCCTTCTTGAGCTCACCCTAGATAAGCCAAATGAATGGTCAGACGCTTCCTTTGCAGCAACCCAATGACATACCACTAACGACAGTGTCACCGTCAAATCGTGTTCAAAGTGTGCGGAGAAGTCTGGGGGAAGAAGACCCAGTCAACACGCCAGAGCTGAGAGACCGAGACATTAATCACCTAAAATGTTGCTCGCCATGGCCTTGATCGACGAAACGCTCAACTCAATAACCGCAGCAGCACTGAACGCCGCCGCCGACCCATACGCCTTGGTGGCCAACGAGCCCTTCAGTTCAGCCTTGAGAGCCGCTGACCCGCAGCTCGCCAGTGTCTTCTCCTGCTTCACCGGCAGCGTGATTGCTTCGGTGCTCGACCCCCACTGAAGCTTTCCTGATTTCTTGGGAGCATCAAGCTCTTCTCCACTTTTAGATGTCTTGACATCGACCTCTCCGTCAGCCTTGGGCACGTAGTAGACGGTGGAGATGGTGGCTTTCAGGCCTTTGACTTTGATTTCGGCGTCTGACAGGGAATCATGGCTCCGCGAGAGGACCAAATGAGATCATAGTGGGATACATACCATTCATTGCTTGCTGCGCCCATTTGTCAGCGACGTCCTTGTTATCGATCCCTTGCGGGATAGCGAAGTTGGTGTCGATGCCTGGCATGTTGGTACCGACGACAAGCGCAAAGACTTTGCCGTACTTCGTCTCGTCGACCCTTGCAAACTATACAATGAGATGCATATCAGTCAGTTGCCCTCTTCAGCACAGAAGGCATGGAACATACGTCGTCATCAATGCTAACTGAGAAGACCTGGGGAGCGACACCATCGCGGCGCGAGATCTTTGAGGCCGCGTGCTCCGGGATCGACTGGTTTTCGTGAACGCGGTAATCTGCGATACGTGCAAACGGCTCGGAACCGCACTGTGCATTACTCATTACTTGATTGTACGACGAAACACGGAACAGGGGCTCACACTCTCTGGCAAGCGCACATATTTGTGGACGGGACCATCGCCCTCGAAGAGATGGCTGCAACGATGGTTAGCTACATGACTACAGGTGGAGACACCTATTCAGACAACACACCTGCAGCCAGCAGCCTCAGCGTCGTCCGAGTTACACACAAGGCGGATCTCCTGGGATGCCGCATTCGCGTCGCAGTCAAGCACGACCCACCCTGCAGCAGGCGTGATATCCGTAATAGCCAGCGGCGCGCCAACCTACAAAATCCAGTCTCAATGCCGAGTATTTATCAGAAAAATAAGAGAGATGTACCATCTTGATGGAAGCAGACTGGTTCTCGGTCGGGATATCGTAGGCACATTCGCCGTTGAAGCAGGGTTTCGACCAGTCATTGGCACCACGACCTGCTACCAGGGTGGCAGCGAGGACGGCGAGGGCGAAGCCAGACTGGTATTTAGCCATCTCTTACCTGTCACGCGCACCAACGAATCCCAATCAGCATGGATACATCACAGGAGATGAACAGAAGAACACACGAGTGTATCACAAGTGGGGAGCTTGCGAAGAGGGCGGGCTGGGGAACCCTGCAGCAGACATGGGGGATATTTAAGCATCGGGAGCCACGACTTGGCCGCTATGTTGGCTGTCAACAAAGCCTGAGAGCTATCAGCAGTAGTCTCGCAAAATCACCGTTCGAGACAACATGGTGGGTGTCATTGACGCGAGCTGGTGGCGGCGAGCTAGTGGTGTATTCGCGTCCTCGAGCTGTCTGCTAAGAGTTTCGGTGGGGCCCAAGGACTATGCCAGGGTCTAAAGGTCCTCTCTATCTGGCAAGCCAAAAGCTATCTGTCACCGATCGTGCCCATCATGTAACAGGCCTCTCTTGAACTCGAACCAGGAACCCTGGATAATCCCTGTAAATGTTGGATCGGAAAGTGCCGGGTTCGTGGCCAAAATGGGTGGATATAATAAAATTACCATATTGGGAAACTGAAATGAGTGGATTTCGAACCGACCTCCCAAAAAGGAAACAGGAGAGCTCCAGGCAGAGCCTGTTCTTTCTAAACTATGGACACCACCCACGGATGGGGGTTACAACGCTCGGGGAAGCATACTTGTCTGATATTTTGGAAGAAAGTATATTGAAAGTATTCTAAATACCTTAACATTACCATTATATAAAGTATTACTCAAAGTATGCAATGATTTAGTATCATACCCAATGGTATTTCTGACTTAGCAAAAAGATAAGCAACTCCGAAATCAAATACCTTTGAAAGATATCCTCCCAATATTTTCTACCAAAGTATAAATCAAGTATAAATCGTTTTGCACAGTAGAATACTTTTGTTTGCACCTTGCTGTTTCCAACTTCTATTGCACTAATCTACATACTTTTTAGCTGATCTATCTACAAAGTATTATACCTATAATACTCCAGACATTGATTCACCTCCTTTATTCTGAAAGTATAGATTGCTTGAGGGCTGGTTTGGTCTAAATGCAAGTGGGTTGCAGAGCGCAGTGTGTGTGTTCATGCAAGTAGGTGCAGGTTTGTGGATGTGGCTGCAGTTTTGCTGGTGCAGGTGCAGGTCTGTGGCTATTGTTATGGTTCAACATTCCTTTCTTTCTATTTTACTATTCTTTTCCTTATCTTATCAGACACGTAGTGTATTATGCAAGCATGCTTACCTACTTACAATATTCTGCTTATGAGCTAGTGGTGTATTCGCATCCTCGAGCTGTCTGCTGGGAGTTTCGGCAGCGCTGAGGGACTATGCCCACCTCATTATCTGTTATGGTCTAATGTTTCTTTTCTTTTTTTCAACTATCTTTTCTTATCTTATCGGGCACGTGATGTATTACAACATGCTACTTACATCATCCGGGCCGTCTTACTAATAGTCTCAGTCAGCGCCTTGCTGCTACTGCATGGGCGCAGTCAACAAGTGTCATACCTCGTGCAGCTGAGCTAACCTTTCCATGGAAAGACGGTAGGATACAGCATGTAGATAGACATGAGGACGTAGCATGTGTAGTAGTATATAAGTATCCTAATAAACACCCCGAGACGTTAACTCGTTCTCTTGGGATTACCACTGATATAGTGCCTAAGTCAGCGTCTTCGCGCTTTCTCCTCATCTCTCACTTCTCAACTTACTATCTCTCACTCTGATTCTTGTTGGGTCCGCATACACTTTATAGTGTATTAGTGCCGCCCTAACATTATCCCACATTAGTAAACTAAATAGCCTAGACCCTGACATGTGTATGACATGATTAAGTAGTTAGAAAGCCTAGTATATAGCGACTGCCAGTATAATCACAGCTATCTCCCAGATTGGGAGGTAGCTGGTTTTCCTAATGCGTGATAGCCACATCACCATCAGCCACCCCTTGTAAGGGGACACTCCTATTTTCTCTCCTTTCCTTCATCCCATGGACTCTTACCTACATTCCCTTCATTCCCCTTTGTTCCTTTTCGCTCCCTTTCCTTTCCACTTCCTTTCCACCCACTCCTTTTGCATCCGAGCCGCATCCGGTGACTCCGGAGTCTTCCCGCGCTTCGGACACTTCGGACTCGCTCGAACTCATTTCAGACACTTCGAATATGCTCGGACTCGTCTATACTCTTTGGGGCTCGTCCGGGTTACCTCTATCCTCTTTCCCCACTTCGTTACCCTTCACCCTTACTTCCCCAAGTCGCTGGCACAACTCCTGTGCATTTACCCTCCACTTTATTATCACATGTTTCCTTGTACCTTGTGATATTCGCTCGGACTTGTGGCTGGTGTACTGTACAGTTATCCTGCATTCCTCTCACACTATTACAGTATATACTTCGCTTCCTAGCATGGAGAATCCTTATCCTGTTCTCTTTGGATTCTCCCTCTGCTAGGTGAGCAGCCCTCTCATGTATTGTAGTTAGTCTTATTCATTCTTTGGATTCTCCCTCTGCTAGGCTCGTGCTGTGCGGCCATCTTGAGGTTGCCCTTACACCCCTGGCATCAACGCCCCAAGTCAGCTGATTGCGCCCTTCCCATGTGAGTCCCAATACCTCTGCTCAGGGCGCTGTCGCCTATTGCCACGGCGCAAAGTCCCACCCGCCGCCTGCCACAGTGAGCTCAATGCTTCCCTCCCCACTGTGCTCTACCTACATAATATATATATGTACAGATAGCAACGTGTATGCTCTATCCATTCGTCTCATTCCCTACAACTGCCAACTAGCTCGAACTCATGGTATACCTGTTAACTAGGGCGGGACTTCAAATCAGATTCTCCCACGGCCTTTCCTTTCAACAATCATGGCCCGCTCATCAATAGGCCTGTCTCACAGTGCCCACCTTGTGGTTGCTGACCGGCAAATGGGTGGCCGATCAACATTTCAGCCAAGGTCCCTTGTAGCGCATCAACGCAAACGAAAACGAGCGCTTCAAGAGGCAGATCAAGATTTACAGTGTCAGTACCTCTCTACCTTCCTACTTACTCACTGAACCATGACAGTTCTCAGCACAGAGACTCAATGAATTGTGGCCGACATACGTACCAAAGTCCACTCCGAAGAACCAGACAGAGCCTTCCAACAGTCCGACGCTTGATGACATGCAAGACAATGAGATGGAATGGGAGACTTTACCAAATGAGTTAAATGGTGATCAGCTCTTCTTGCACAGTATGCATGACATGCTTTCTACCAGGTGTGTACGTTTTCTTCCTCCTTACATGTCTATGAGAACATCCCATACACCAGATGGGATGGAGTGCACCACAGATGAGATCACCATACACAACACGAGAAGTTTGAATGAGTGTGGTTTCACTGGCAGCGCCTTCTCCCGGACCTTACCGACGCCCTCATCAGGTGGAAGAATGCCTTGCCAATGGAGCAATCCTCATCTGAAGACGATTCGACCACCAACAAAGACTTTGATGTATTCATCATTGATCTCTACACCCTTGAACACACCACCACCATCCACTGGACGCCTGATACTGAGGCTGCTGTTGCCCTCGTGCGGAATGGATACATTGGTGCCTCTCCTCAGGCCCCCACCCTTGCCATCTCCCTGAAGACGTTGGAACTCTATCACCGGCTACATCTACAGAAGCCCTTGTTCAGCTATGAGGCGTTTACAAAGGTCCTTTGTGACCTATACAATGTATAGTTCCCGCTTTCTCTTAACCCCCCAACTAACAAAAACTCCTAGGCACCCTACCGCTATTGCTGGCGCAATGCTTTGGCAAATACATACAACATCTATCTCCTTCTCCTGCACACAATTGACAAGCACATTTGCGAGGCGCTTGGGCGAAACACGCCGAACTGGCATGTCCTCAATGCCTGTCCACCCTGCGGGTATGAGGTGAGCCAGTCCTGCCCCGTTGATTGCATGCCTGACCCTCGTTGACAGCTTGAGGGTGAGCCTGAGCTTGCTTTCCGCCGAATGTTGGTACTCAACGGCAACAACTCGCTCAAGCAAATCACTCACGCTGGCCAGCATGACATTGCTGATTGCCGTGTGTATACTCAGAGTAACTACTTCCTCCCCCGTGACTTCGTTGATACCTTGACATGCGACAATGCTACCACTCTTCACCTTTTTTTTTTTGAATGAGCACCTGACAGTTCACCACGTCTTCAGTTGGATACCAACTGGATCCAGTTGGCAACTGGTGTCCAATTGGTGTTCAGTTGGTGTTCAACTGAATTTTTGACATTTTTTATTTGGCTGGGAAATGGCTACGAAAGTTCAGTTAAATATCAGTTCAGTTCAGTTCAGTTCAGTTGGACACCAGTTGAACACCAAGTGAACTAAGTGAATAATTAGTGTTCATTTGGTGTCCAACTGAAAATTCAGTAGAATGCCAAGTGGTCACCAATTGAACACCAAGTGAATGTCACTTGAACACCAATTGATAATAATGCAATTGTATATACATATATATTTTTAACAATTTTTAGACAATTTCTGTGAATTTATTTGAATTTTCTACAATTTATTGGTGTTTTTCTGAGGCAATTTCCGCTTTGGGACGTCCAAAAATGAGTTAGCAAGGGTTATCCGATGATAACTCATTTTTTTCCGGACGGGCGCTTATTGGGCGCTTTACCACGAATATTAATATTCTTTTTATTTTATTTTACTTTACTTTTTTTATTTAGGCGCGCGCCTATCCGGCAATCGCCGCGACGCCACGTGCATGTGACAGTGGCGTGCCACGCTGGCACTGCCGCCTCTCTCCCCTCAACCACCACCATCCCCCATCCTCTTGCTTTCACCAAACCCCCCCCCCCCAACGTCGCAATGCCCCACGCAAGCCAACGTCGCGAGGACGCGGAGGAGCTGCCAGGAACAACGAGGAGGGCAGGCCAAGGTAAGCTGCCCGCCCCCCTCCTTTTTATACAACTGACCGCCGCCCCGCCTCTCCCCCCACTCTCCAACGTCCACCAATGCCCCCCCCATGCCCCCCCAACGCCATCAACATCCCCCGTCGTCCCCAACGCCCCCCAACGTCGACGACGATGATGCGCACCCCCCGTCGTCCCCTCAACGCCGTCGACGACGCCACACGGCCCCCAACGCACCCCGTTGTCCCCCCAACACGCCCCAACACGCCCCCAACGCCCCCCAACAGCGACGACGACGACACGCACCCCCCCGTTGTCCCACCAACGTCGTCGACGCCCCCCTATGCCCCCTATGCCCCCTATGCCCCCATTGCCGTCGACGACGACGCCCGCCCCCCAACACGCCCCCAACGCCGACGACAACGACGCGCACCCCCCCCCGTTGTCCCACCAACGCCGTCGACGACCCCCAACGCCCCCCTATGCCCCCCAACGCCCCCCTATGCCCCCCAACGCCATCGACATCCCCTGTCGTCCCCCCATCACTGTCGACGCCCCCAATGGCCCCCGTTGCCCCCCGTTGTCCCCCCCATTGCCGTCGACAATGACGCCTGCCCCCCATCACCCTCCAATGGCCTCCGCCATTCCCTCAACGCCTGCCGTTGCCCCCCCAATGCACCCCCCAACGCCTACTGTCACCTGTCGTGCCACCACCAGCACTCCCAACAAGCCCAGGTCAACTAGGTCAGCAACCAAGGCCCTTCAAGAGGCCCTCAGGTGAGTCAGCCCCCTCTCATTCTCATTAGTAGTAGTTAGTAGTAGTAGTACTTAGTCTAGTAATAAATATAAATAAATTCCTTTTAAATTCAAATAAATTGACAATGAATTGACAACACCTTGTCTGATAGTGAGGACCTCCCTGTGCAAGTTAAACAAGTCAAGAAGACTCCCAAGACCAACAAGAAAACCAAGTAAGTCCTCCGTTGTCTATTTACTCATCCTCTCTTCATGCTGGTTGTTTGTAGGACCTCCGCCAACCGTGATGAAGAAGATGAAGAGGCTGAGGAACCTACTGTGCAGAAGATGACTGCGTACGTTTTTACTTGCTCTTGCTTGTGTCCACAAACTGACTGTCCGCACCAGTACATCTAGAATTCTCAGTGAGAGTGGGGCTGCTCTTGCTCCGCCACCTCGTCGAGCTGGGACTGGGGTTCTCCTACCTCCAGTCGCTCCGAGGATTGTCTCCACCCGTGTTCGCCGTGCTGATCCGGGTGATGTTCCCCAAGTCGTAGACAAGGGGAAAGGTCGCGACTTGACCAATCTCGGCTCATCTGACGCAGAGGACGAGCCAGAGGATAATGACGAAGAAGAGGAGGATCAGGAGGAGGAAAAGAAGTTGAGTGATGAAGGGCCAGGGGACATGGATGACGATGAAGAGAAGGAGAAGACATCGAGCGAGGAGGAGAAGGAAAAGATGTTGAGTGATGAGGTGTCCAATGCAGGTGACGACAAGAGTTCTGACACAGGTGACGATGCCATGGACCTCGACTCCAACATCACCCCTCGCAACCTGCCTGCCTCCAAGCGTCAGGCTAGCGCCTCTCCCATCACCCATCGCCATGTAGCTCAGCGCAGCAAGGCTGACCATGCCAACAATACACCTTTGCCTGCTCCTGTCTTTGCTGGGTTCAATGATATGCCTTCCTCTCCCATCGCTGACGACTTCAATGATTTGCAAGGCGCCTCCCGCACCATGGGTGGAGTTGCAAGGGCCAAAGGACATGGGGTAGCCCCCAACATGGCTGACTTCAGTGAGTTTGTGCTTTTCATACTTGGCTCACTTACTGACTTCTTTCTTAGATACCCAGCAAGCAGACCTTGTCCCCATTCACAATGAGGGCAGGGTCTTGGTGTACAAGCATGAGGACCGCACCATCGCTAAGCCCCGTGCTGTAAGGATCCCTTTGGCTTACACCTTGGGGCCTGTCCTTAAGGCTATGGTCAAGAAAATGACCGCTCTTGCAGGTATGTCACACATTTTGACTTGGCGTTTTTTGCTTACTATTTGTTGCCATTTAGACTCTGACATCTCGTTGTGGGTCAACGATGACTGGGAGATGAAGGGCCCATTTGCTGTGGCTATTGAGGGGGATGAGCCTGTTGAGTGGGACAACAACAAGGAAATGGAGTTGTTAATGGTAAGCAAATTCCGACTTGACTTGAAAAAAATTCTGACTCTATCTCACTCAGGAACGCTCAACCCAAGGCTCTGGCTTCCACCCCCCTCTGTCACCTCTGTCGACGCTCCCTCCACCATCTCATCTCTTGCCCCCTCTGCCTCTGTCTCCACTGCTGGTGCCGACACCGCCTCGCTTACCATTTCCCAGCAGCTCACCACCGCCTTCTCCGACCCCGCCCTTCTTCAGCTTGCCATCATGCTGAAGGTGCCCTACAGCATGACGCCCAAGGCATCTCAGAAGGGTGAGATCCTGCAGATCTATGCTCGGATGAAGGCAGCTGCCCAAGTCCCAGCAAAGTGGTTGGAACTGAAGAATGCAGGGAAGTGGATGTTGAAGTGATGTGCACACTTGTTGTACAAATGTATAACAAAGTTGCGCTATACCAAGCGCCCGGTTCCCACGCATTGGGGACCACCCATAGACACTGCCAACACCCATTGGGATGACCCAGGTCATCATGGGATGACTGGTGTTGAGAGCATTGCTAAAAGTGTGCAAGCACTGTTTAGCAATCTGTACATACATTACAAGCGCACGACTCCCACGGTCAATGCAACGTTCCCACGTTCAGCGCCCCATTAGTAGGTCTGTTGACCTCTATTGTGACCGCCGGAACAGGCACCGGAACGCCTCGGTCTCCGCAGGGAAGCAAAAGGAGCGAAAATAAAACATGGAGCCATCATTAGAATGATGTCTGGCATGTTCCCAAGCTGCTCCGGAGCTAATCAAATTCGGACGCGATTTAGTGGACACCTATATTCACGCCTCGCGCAGAACAGTACCCGTGGGAACCTGGGATGGTCATTTTCCTTACATGTCTAGAGTAATAGACACAAAGAGTCAATAGAGCGCAAATCATTACATATTATGGATTGATTGCATCAACATCATTAGTGATTGTTACCAAGGCAATTAGAGTGCATTAGGACGCTTCTACAAGCTTCTAATCAGACTATAATAGCCTATAGTTTAACAGTGGACTGGTCATGATCTTTCCATCGACGAACTTCGCTCACTCTACATCCGCAAGACCAACTACAACACCTACTCCAAGATGTTCAACAACGCTGAGCAGTTCCCCATCCTCCATGCTCTGTTGAACGACCCCACTTACGATCAGAGCTCAGAGGAACACAGAGCTGTCTGGGGAACTCACAAGCTTACGAAGGAGAACTTGGCAGCTGTCACGAAGGAGTTGAAGGACAAGGAGGACAAGGAGAAGAGGGCCAAGGAGAAGGCCAGGCTGGCCAAGGAAAAGAAGTCCAAGAAGGCCTCAACTTCGAAGTAGGTAGTTTGTTTGTGAATCATAGATGTAATTCAAATGATTTCGTGTTGCCATTTCTTGTTTGAATCTCACCTTGCATTTCAAGTTGTACTGACTTCAGCAGTTTTTCTTTACAGGCCCTGCTCATGCTGCTCTCTTTCTGGCTGCTCCTCAGACTCCTTCCATGTGTCTCTGCAGCACCACTGGAGGATCCCTTCCCAGGCATCCTTTTTGCAGACTTTGCCAAAGTGATCAAGTCCAGCTTTGGTGCCGACATCACTCTTGCCACCGTCTTGATGCTCCTCTTCAGTGTCACCAACAACACCGACCTTCTCAACCTTCATGGTCAACAACAAGCTGTCCCTACCAACACTCAGGTCGTGACTAGCTGGATGGCTGCCTTTGTCCGTGCTATCAAAGACAGGCTTCAGCTTGACTCCCTTGTCGCTGATGATGATTCGGATACTGAAATGAACACTGACTCTGACTCTGGCTCTGACTCTGGCTCCAACTCTGGCTCTGCATCTGGTTCTTGTTAAACTTTAGGCTATTATAGTCTGATCAGAAGCTTGTAGAAGCGTCCTAATACACTCTAATTGCCTTGGTAACAATCACTAATGATGTTGATGCAATCAATCAATAATATGTAATGATTTGCGCTCTATTGACTCTTTGTGTCTATTACTCTAGACATGTATGGAAAATGACCATCCCAGGTTCCCACGGGTACTGTTCTGCGCGAGGCGTGAATATAGGTGTCCACTAAATCGCGTCCGAATTTGATTAGCTCCGGAGCAGCTTGGGAACATGCCAGACATCATTCTAATGATGGCTCCATGTTTTATTTTCGCTCCTTTTGCTTCCCTGTGGAGACCGAGGTGTTCCGGTGCCTGTTCCAGCTGTCACAATATGTTGGAATGATGTAATCCGGCACATGATCACCATTTGAATGGACTGGAAAGGGGCATTGCCCGGCCAGTAATGAATAAATGGTTGGGTGGTCATGTGATGGGGAATACATAATTGTTGGTTGTGCAGTCATTGAACAAGGCCAGATAGCTCAGATGGTTAGAGCGTCTGGAAAGCATCCAGGAGGTCCTTGGTTCAAACCCTAGTCTGGCCATCTTTTCTTGCCCCTGATTTTAACACAATAGAGGTCAACAGACCTACTAATGGGGCGCTGAACGTGGGAACGTTGCATTGACCGTGGGGGTCGTGCGCTTGTATTGTATGTACAGATTGCTAAACAGTGCTTGCGCACTTTTAGCAATGCTGTCAACACCAGTCATCCCATGATGACCTGGGTTGTCCCAATGGGTGTTGGCAGTGTCTATGGGTGGTCCCCAATGCGTGGGAACCGGGCGCTTATGTAGCGCAACTTTGTTATACATTTGTACAACAAGTGTGCACATCACTTCAACAGAGTCAGGTCAGAGTCAGGTCAGAGTTGACATGTTTCACAGGCCAAAACCATCTGGAGTGGAATGGACTCTATATAGACTCTACTTGGAGTTTCACAGTTGATCCAGACTCAGACTGCACTCAAGTTGGACTCCATCCAAATCCAGGTTCACTCTGATAGGTTTAAGCTACCAGAGTTACTTAGAGTGGAGCTGGAGTGGAGCTGGAGTCTAACCATAGTCTAGTGAGAGCCAGGTCAGAGTTCAGCCATATAAAATGTGGCAATCTTGGCAAGTTGGGCTAAGAGTCTGAGTTGAATTTATACTGATTTTGATTCTCATATTACTCGGCAATGGAGCCTTCTAATATCAAATCAATCACAGATATTGTTTTTTTTTCTATGGAGTAAGTTAGAGGTTATTACACAACTGTTGACTCTCTTCTGAAGCATGTGTACATTAGTAGATTCCTATTGTTCAAATCACAAGTTCAATTGCATTTGTAATGACTCTTATCTGAGTCTATCTGAGTCTCAGTGTTCTTTAGAATGGGTGCATAATATTATCAGATGATAAGATTAAGAGTTTATATAACTTACTCCCATGTGACTAATCCAATCTGAGTCTATTTAGTGTACTACTCTGAGCAGCATTTAAATTGTTTAATAATCTACCAGAACTTCAAATCACCACTTCATACATGACTTATTGAACTATTTGATTGTGAATTAACACACAGAGTCATTCAGGACAAGTGTAATCTATCTGAATTCTTGATAGAGTTTTGGGTTCAATCTAGATAGAGTCTAAACTGACTCTGGATGAGTGGAGTGTTGCACATGCACCTCCACATGACCATGACCATCAGGACATGAGTCAGACACGCAGTTCGCAGTAAAACTTTATAGAAGTATCTTACTAATGATGTGAGTCATACTGACTAGGTATTGACTGTGCATCTATTTATATCTTAGGTAGATAGTAGTATATAAGGAGCCTGTATCTGTCCACAATCTACCAAGTGTGTTGAAGTGATGTGCACACTTGTTGTACAAATGTATAACAAAGTTGCGCTATACTAAGCGCCCGGTTCCCACGCATTGGGGACCACCCATAGACACTGCCAACACCCATGGGAACGACCCAGGTCATCATGGGATGACTGGTGTTGACAGGATTGCTAAAAGTGCGCAAGCACTGTTTAGCAATCTGTACATATATTACAAGCGCACGACTCCCACGGTCAATGCAACGTTCCCACGTTCAGCGCCCCATTAGTAGGTCTGTTGACCTCTATTGTGACCGCCGGAACAGGCACCGGAACGCCTCGGTCTCAGCAGGGAAGCAAAAGGAGCGAAAATGAAACATGGAGCCATCATTAGAATGATGTCTGGCATGTTCCCAAGCTGCTCCGGAGCTAATCAAATTCGGACGCGATTTAGTGGACACCAATCTTCACGCCTCGCGCAGAACAGTACCCGTGGGAACCTAGGATGGTCATTTTCCTTACATGTCTAGAGTAATAGACACAAAGAGTCAATAGAGCGCAAATCATTACATATTATTGATTGATTGCATCAACATCATTAGTGATTGTTACCAAGGCAATTAGAGTGCATTAGGACGCTTCTACAAGCTTCTAATCAGACTATAATAGCCTAAAGTTTAACAGGTTATGGGCCCTGCATCAGGTGATTGGTCACCTGAGCGTGTGAATTGATGTGCTGGATTAGGGGGCTGTGTTGGAATGATGTAATCCGGCACATGATCACCATTTGAATGGACTGGAAAGGGGCATTGCCCGGCCAGTAATGAATAAATGGTTGGGTGGTCATGTGATGGGGAATACATAATTGTTGGTTGTGCAGTCATTGAACAAGGCCAGATAGCTCAGATGGTTAGAGCGTCTGGAAAGCATCCAGGAGGTCCTTGGTTCAAACCCTAGTCTGGCCATCTTTTCTTGCCCCTGATTTTAACATGTTGGAATGATGTAATCCGGCACATGATCACCATTTGAATGGACTGGAAAGGGGCATTGCCCGGCCAGTAATGAATAAATGGTTGGGTGGTCATGTGATGGGGAATACATAATTGTTGGTTGTGCAGTCATTGAACAAGGCCAGATAGCTCAGATGGTTAGAGCGTCTGGAAAGCATCCAGGAGGTCCTTGGTTCAAACCCTAGTCTGGCCATCTTTTCTTGCCCCTGATTTTAACAGGTTATGGGCCCTGAGCTCTAACTTGACAACACTGATTGATTGTTCCTGCATTATTGAATTGCTGCCTATTGTTATACTGGGGGTTTATTGTGATTGATCTAGTGACTCATTGAGTACTGATCTCGCATTTTGGCCTATTGGAGCTTATTGAAAGTCACAACAAGACTATAACATTGTTATTGATAGTCACTACAGGACTCTAAGCTGTTATTGATAGTCATCACAGGACTCTAAGCTGTTAATTGTCAGTCACACAAGACTATAAATTGTATTGAAACACTATGTCTACTAGTTCAAGCTCAGATAATGGGGTCAAGGTGAAGCCACTGACCAACTCCAACTATCAGGAGTGGTGTGGTGAAGCCAAGGCCTATCTGATGCGACTGGGGCTGTGGAGACTAGTGTCTGGAAGGGAATCTAAACCTTCAGACAAGGCTGAGCTGACCAAATGGGAGGCAAAAGCTGAAAAGGCTGCTGGGGAGATTTACCTGTTGGTTGAGGCGGACCAAAGGATTCATTTCCGAGGTCTAGAGGATGATCCAGTGGGAATGTGGGCTGCCATAGAGAAGGCACACCTATCCAAGAAGCCCGGCGCACGCTTCAATGCTTATGACGACCTGTTCTCAATCCACAAGGAGGACAACGAAGGTCTCATCGATTTGGGAGTCAGGATTAGCAAGGCAATGGCTAATATCCAAAATCTGCGTCCAACAGGCTTTACCATTGAGCAGTTAGACGAAGAGCTACAGTGCATGGCATTGATTCGGGCTTTGCCTGATGAATACAAGCACTTGTCAGCTTCTTTGTTGCTAATGGAAAAGCTGGACAAGGATACTATACTCCAAGCATTCCGAAGCGAAGAGCTTAATCGTCAGCGCCAGACTGAGCAAGCGAATAGAGCCAGTCACAAGGGTTATGGAAAGAAGGGCGGGGCATACAATGGAAAGGGCAGAGGTCACCCCACAGTTGATGCAGACACCTGCTCATTCTGCAAGGGCAAGGGTCATTGGAAGAAGGATTGTGAAGCATTGAAGAAGGTCATTGCTAGCAACAAAGAAAGTGGATCAGGGGGGAGCAATGCCAAAGTGGCAGTGGAAAAGGCAGATGCTGCGACGGAGTTTGCTGGTCAGGCAAGTGCTCGTTCTATGAATGAAGCTTGTGCTGCATTTTCTAATGATACCCATTGGAATACAGATACAGGGGCCACTTCTCATATGACACCTCACAAAGAATGGATTCGCAATTATACCACATATAGAGTGCCAATTAGGCTAGCGGATCACACCATTGTATATAGTGAGGGCGTCGGAAATGTGCTCTTCAGACCTGTAGTTAATGGTAGACAAGTTAGAGATGTGGAGATCACTAGAGTACTCTATGTTCCTGCATTGTGCAATAATCTGCTTGCTGTTTTGTACTTGACTCGCAATAAAGGCTTTAATGTTCATATCACAAAGGAGAAAATGGAGTTTGTTCGTAATGATGTTCTTTTGTTCTGTGCTACAATCAATGATGCTGGTATAGGCTATTTAGATGGTAGTACAGTAGACACAAAAGAATTTGTTCATGTTGCATCCACTCTGCCTTTGGATCTGACTCTATGGCATAGACGGCTTGGCCACCAACACCATGACGGAATTAAGCAGATGATTAAGGATGAAATGGTGGTTGGATTGACACTGGACTCTTCTGCAAAGCCAGATCCTGTTTGTATTCCCTGTCTAACTGGGAAGATGCATGCAAATCCATTTCCTTCGTCATCCAACAGAGCTGATGAGCTGTTGGCATTGGTACACTCTGATGTTCACTATGTTGGCATTGATTCCCACTCTGGTCAGAAGTATTGGGTCACATTCATTGATGACTACTCCAAGCTGAAGGTGGTGGTTCCACTGAAGCTGAAGAGCGAAGTCTTTGCTGCATTTAAGCGGTTCAAAGCATGGGCTGAGAACCAGACTGGCAAACATATCAAAGTCTTCAGATGCGACCAGGGTGGTGAATTCATGAGCAAGGAGTTTGACAAGTATTTGGAGGAGCATGGTATAGAAAGGCAGTTCTCAGTGCGAAACAGACCACAGCAGAATGGAGTGGCTGAGCGTGCAAACAGACTGCTTAGTGAACGGATCACTGCAATGCTGGATGAGGCTGGATTGTCAAAGGCCTTTTGGGCTGAGTGTTTGGCTGCACTTGTTCATGTCTTGAACCGATGCATTACGTCTTCAGTAGCTCATGCTACGCCATATGAGGTGTGGCATAGACGAAAACCTGATGTTGGGCATTTGCGGGTATGGGGATGTGTTGCTTATGTGCATGTCCAGAAGGACAAGAGGGAGCATTTGGGTTCGCATATGGAGAAGTGCATATTCATTGGGTATCCTGATGGGTACAAGGGTTGGAAATTCTACAATCCAAAGACGAAGAAGGTCATCATCTGTGAACGCGCAGATTTTGATGAGCGCTACACTTACAGTGGCCAACTTCTGAAGGGCATTGATGAGCACGACCTCTCAGAACCAGCTCCTCCGAAAACCAGTCAGCAGAGCGCACCAGAGGCAACATCCAAGGACAAAGACAATGCTCAGCAAAGGGTCATCGACTTGCCTGCAGTTGATAATGACGATGAGGACAATAGCAGTGAGGATGACACTGTTGATGATGATAATGTGAAAGAAGAAGAACAGGTGGAGGGTGAAGCGCAACAGGATGATAATGAGACACCAGAGCCAGAAGAGACTCCCCCACCTCGTCCTCGTCGCAGAAGAGCTGCACCTCGTGTGGATGATAGTGATGATGAAGCGGAAGTCGATGATAGACCAGTGGCTGTAAGAAGACCAAAACGCGACATCAGACCTCCAGGGGAATGGTGGAAGGTTCCTGCTGCACCTCCAAAGGCCAGGGAGGCAACTCCGGACGTCTGGGAAATGCGAGATCCAACTCCTGCTTTAGATGATGATGATTCACAGTCTGAAGAAGAAGCTTTGGAGGCTGGTCCTGTTGGCAAGTTAGTAGAGCCAGAGACTTATGCTCAGGCAATGAGGTCGCCCCACGCTGCACAATGGCATGAGGCTGCACTAGCTGAATACAACATGCTGCTTGCTAATGGGACTTGGACACTGGAACCTTTGCCAGAAGGAAAAGTGGCAATTGGAGTCAGATGGGTCTTTCGGGTCAAGTATCATGCAGACGGAAGCATTGAACGGTTCAAGGGCCGGATTGTTGCTAAAGGATTTAGTCAACGGCCCGGATTTGACTATAATGAGACCTTTGCTTCGCCATCGAGACACGCTACCATCAGGACTGTGCTCGCTCTAGCTGCTAGAGATGATCTGCACTTGCGCTCAGTTGACATTTCACAGGCATTCATAAACAGTGATATTGATGCTGAGGTGTATATGGAGCAGCCTGAGGGATTTAAGCAAGGTGTAACCAAGGGTCAAGGAAGGATAGTCTGTAAATTGAACAAGTCTCTGTATGGGTTGAAGCAGTCACCTCGGTTGTGGAGTGAGAAGCTGGGTGAAGCACTACATTCAATGGGCTTCAAGAAGATTTACTCTGACCCCTCGCTCTACATCTATGATGATGGCACTGTCAGAATCATAGTCCCAGTGTGGGTGGATGATATCACTCTTGTTTCGAAATCAAAGGAGGCTCTTGACAAGTTTGTGATTGAGCTGGAAAAGCATTTCAAGTTGCGGGACTTGGGGGAGACTTCGTATCTGCTGGGCATGGAAATAACACGAGACTGGGACAACCACAAACTCTACATCTCGCAGCGTCAGTACATTGTCAATAAGCTTGCACAGTTTAATATGTCTGATTGCAAACCAGTGGGGACTCCCATGGCTCCAGGTATGAAGTTGACCACAGATGACTGTCCCAAAACATATGAAGAGGCACAAGAGATGGTGGATATCCCCTACATGAGTGCTGTTGGCTCCTTATTGTACTTGGCTACAATGTCCCGGCCTGATATAGCCTTTGCTGCGAGTGCACTGGCTAGGTTCAACTCGAACCCAGGCATGATCCACTGGAAGGCTGTAAAGCACCTGCTACGCTATGTGAAGGGCACGATGGATATGAAGTTGGTATATGGACCTGATCCCGCCATAGGAGATGAAATCTTCGTCACATACAGTGATGCAGACTACGGCGGTGATAAAGGGACAGGGCGGTCTACAAGTGGTTACTTGGTTAAGATTGGGCTGGGAGCGGTCTGCTGGAGCAGTAAAGCGCAACAGATGGTTGTTCTGTCAACCACTGAAGCCGAGTATGTTGCTGGGGTTGCTGCTGGTAAAGAAATATGCTGGATGAAGAACCTCCTCTCGGAAATTGGTTACAAGCCAACTTCGCCATCCACGCTCTACATGGACAACCAGTCAGCGATTAGAGTGGCAAAGAACCCCGAACACCATGGCAGAATGAAGCAACTCGACTTGAGCTTCTTTTGGTTACGCGATCAAGTTGATTGCAAGCGCATCCAGCCAGTCTATCTTCAAACAGAGGAAATGCCGGCAGACCTGCTCACCAAAGCACTGGCCAAACCACAAGTGGAAAAGTTGAGGGAGATGATGGGATTGGTGGGATAGGAGGACGTATTGGGCCAGGGGGTTGTTTGTGGGTGCCCCAATACGTGGGTCCACCAAGTGTTGCATCAGGGGGTTGTGTTGAAGTGATGTGCACACTTGTTGTACAAATGTATAACAAAGTTGCGCTATACTAAGCGCCCGGTTCCCACGCATTGGGGACCACCCATAGACACTGCCAACACCCATGGGAACGACCCAGGTCATCATGGGATGACTGGTGTTGACAGGATTGCTAAAAGTGCGCAAGCACTGTTTAGCAATCTGTACATATATTACAAGCGCACGACTCCCACGGTCAATGCAACGTTCCCACGTTCAGCGCCCCATTAGTAGGTCTGTTGACCTCTATTGTGACCGCCGGAACAGGCACCGGAACGCCTCGGTCTCAGCAGGGAAGCAAAAGGAGCGAAAATGAAACATGGAGCCATCATTAGAATGATGTCTGGCATGTTCCCAAGCTGCTCCGGAGCTAATCAAATTCGGACGCGATTTAGTGGACACCAATCTTCACGCCTCGCGCAGAACAGTACCCGTGGGAACCTAGGATGGTCATTTTCCTTACATGTCTAGAGTAATAGACACAAAGAGTCAATAGAGCGCAAATCATTACATATTATTGATTGATTGCATCAACATCATTAGTGATTGTTACCAAGGCAATTAGAGTGCATTAGGACGCTTCTACAAGCTTCTAATCAGACTATAATAGCCTAAAGTTTAACAAAGTGCTCTACCAGAGAACTTACTTAAGTGTGTGCATTAAGACTACCTAGCTACAAGTAGTACTAGTTTTATAACCAGTGAGTAGACACTAGTCTTTCACTCAGCGCACGCTTGTCCTCCCCATTAGGGTTGATGGACAGATGGTCGCTCAACATGGAGTCCAACCGTAGGTAGTCTGAGTGGACTCTCACTCCACTCAGATAGACTCTGCTCAGAGTGTAGTCAGAGTCCCAGAGTCCAGTCAGAGTCCAGTCAGACTCATACAGACTGTACTTAGACTCTACTCAGACTCTCAGAGTTCAGTCAGAGTTGAGTCAGACTCAACCTAGACTCAGCTCAGACCCGTGGGTCAGTGTCATGTACACTCCGTGGTATAATACGAGGTCCTGCTCTTCTGACCATTCCGCTTCTCTCAGCACCTTGGTCGGCGACCTCTTTAGTTCGGTCACTGCCTTAACTACTGATTCATCATAGTTTTTTTATTTTCTAATTTTTGATAAAATGGGCGACTCTGCTCTGTCAATTAGGACATGGCCTTGCTGCATGGCCTTGATTCGAAAATATTCCGGCTTCAAAAGGACCATTGTGTTGTCGTCCTCCCCCCTATCAAGATCCGGTCGTTTCGACAGGACGTCTGCCTTCATATTTGAAGCTCCTGGCTTGTGTTTTAGAATAAAGTTAAACCTTGACAAGTATAATGCCCAGCGCGCCTGGCGTCTGTTCAATTTTTTGGTTGTCATGAAGTACTCCAGATTTTTATGGTCCGTCCAAATAGTGAACTGACGGCTATTTCCTTCCAGGTAATGTCTCCAGGCCTCCAGGGCGCGAATGATGGCTAGCATCTCCTTGTCATGAATGTCATAATTCCTCTCCGTCTCTGAGAACCCTTTCGAAAGGAAAGCGCAGGGTCTCCACTTCTCATCTTCGCATAACATGGAGAGCACCGCTCCCAATGCATAGTTGGACGAGTCCGCCTCAATCTTCATTTCTCAATCCGTGTCTGGTAGCACTAGGATCGGTTCCTCCGTAAATAGGGTTTTGAGCTTCTCAAAAGCTTCCTGCCTCTTCTCGCTCCATATGAACTGCTCCTTTTTTGTGAGTTCGTGCAACGGTTTAGCGGCGGTGGCGAAGTCCTTTATGTGTTGGAATGATGTAATCCGGCACATGATCACCATTTGAATGGACTGGAAAGGGGCATTGCCCGGCCAGTAATGAATAAATGGTTGGGTGGTCATGTGATGGGGAATACATAATTGTTGGTTGTGCAGTCATTGAACAAGGCCAGATAGCTCAGATGGTTAGAGCGTCTGGAAAGCATCCAGGAGGTCCTTGGTTCAAACCCTAGTCTGGCCATCTTTTCTTGCCCCTGATTTTAACATTATGAACCGTCGATAGTAGTTGCTAAATCCTAGGAACTGCTGTACTTGTTGCACGTTCTTCGGAACCGGCCAATTTTTTACCGCTTCTATTTTCGCCTCCTCCATCTGCACTTCGCCATTTTTCACTACTACTCCCAGGAATTCTACTTCGTCCACCTCGAACGCGCACTTTTCTGGTTTTACATATAAATCATTGTCTTCAAGAATCTTTAGCGCTCTGCGTACTACTTCTCGGTGTTTTTGTACATCGTTGTCCGTGAAGATAAGTAAATCGTCTAGATATATAACTACAAGTCCTTCGTCGATGAGGTCCTTGAAGAGTTTGTTCATCATAGTTTGGAAGGTAGAAGGAGAGTTACTGAGTCCGAAATACATAACCATGGGTTCAAACACCCCTCTTGGCGTCTGAAAGGCGGCCTTCCATTGGTCTCCCTCTTTTATCCGTACATTGTTGTACCCCCATCGGAGGTCCATCTTCGTGAATAACCGTGCCTTCGCTACCTTGTCCACCAATTGCGAGATTAACGGCAAAGGATAGGCATTCCACACGGTGTGTTTATTTAAATACCGATAGTCCTGTACCAATCGTTTTTTCCCGTCTTTTTTCTGGACAAAGAAAACCGGCGATGTCTGTGGGGACTTCGAGGGTCTAATGTATCCTTTTTTCAGGTTTCCATCAAGGAAATCGTTGAGCTCTTGTTGTTCGACCGGCGACAATGGATAAACCTTCGAGGCCTTCAGTTCAAAGTCTGGGGTGAGTTCAATGGCGTGGTCCCATGGCCTCTCCAGCAGCATTCTCTCCGAGTCTGGTTTCCTAAATACTTTCATGAAGTCGTGATAGTAGTCCAGTACCATCTCTTCTTCCGTTTTTTCCTTTTGCTCCCTTAGTTTCTCCTGATCGTGTTCAATAACATAATCGTATTTTCCTACTGCCCTCAAGTGCATCTCCTCTTCTTCTTCGGTTTCAACGTGCATGTGCGTCTTCCACATCCGGTTGACATACATCCGGGCAACTGACTCGTAGTATTGGTTGGTCAGGTCGTCCAGCTCACGCAGGTATCCGCTTCCGAGGCGGTTCCACTGCCTTACTCCTGCTACCAATATGTTTCTCAAGCCCAGCTTGGGTTTCAGCACCTCGCCTGCCTCTTCCACATCTTCTTCTGACTCATCCTCTCCTGGATACGGCTCTCCTTGCATAAGCTGTCCCTGCTGGTCCTGGTAGTTTAGACACTGCCTTGGGCATCGCGACATGACTACCTCTCCCGTCTTCCAGTCGATCTCCGGGTTGTGCTTCTTCAGCCAGGTCAACCCTAAGATCACATCGACGTTTCCTAGGTTGGTTACGTAGAACACCATGACCTCTAGATGTCCTCTGAACAGCATCCGTATTTCCACCTTCTCTGTCACTCTTCCTGCGTTGTTGGACGTGCCATCCGCATTCCTGATGACCGCCGGGTTTGCTAGTTTTTTAGTTTTTATGTTATTTTTCTTTACGAATCCTTGGTCAATGAAAGAGTCTGATGCTCCGCAGTCTAGCATCGATTCCGGGCTCAGTGTGGTCAGGGTATCGTGCGTTCTAAGGGAAATGTCAATGGGTACATAATTTTTGCTTGAGAATGATCTCTGCACATAGATATCTTTGGTTGTTTTTTCTTTTTCTTGCGTCTTAGGTGTCTCGTCTGATGTCGAAGGAATAGATATATTGTCCATAACTACTGGTACATGGGGTTCGGCGACAAAAGAGGAGTCCGGCTCCGCGACGAGTGCTGCATACTTATTTTTGGAACTCAGGTCGACGCCTCCTGGGTTCCTTCGGAAAAACCCTGGCGGGTCAGCTCCTCTTGCCAGTACTCCTGCTGATCTTTGTACGTCATCTGCCTCACGTCTAGCCTTCTCTTGCAATCTCGGGCCATGTGCCCCAATCCTCCGCACTTGTAACAACGGATCGGCCCCCTCTGTGACCTATCCACGTCCATCGCATTCGGATCTCTAGCTGCGATTTGCGGAGCCGGGGGTGTGGGCTTCGCAGGTTGCTGCTGCTGTTGTTGTTGATTTTGGGGCGGCGTTTGTTTTTGATCATACGGGCGCCACTGGTTTTGTGGCGTTGTTGTCGTCTTGGTCGCCAGCTTAGCTGGTGCCGCTTTTGCATAAGCCTGCGCCTCTCTCCATTGTCTGTCCAAGGCGATGGCTTCCTCCTGCCATTCCTCGCATCTTCCTGGTAGGGGCCTCCTACCGTATATCCGGGTCAACAAACCCGCGTTCAACCCTCTCTTGAACAATTCGACCAAGGCTACGTCGTTGTAGCCTGTGTCGTCTTTATATGCGTTGAACTTCATGACGTAGTTGTTATGGCCCGGTCTGACCCGAACGATTATCTTTTCCTATATCTTATCTAAACGCGCCTATTACTAATTCTCATTACCATACCTTAGTAAGATCCTCACGTCTAACGCATGTCCGCAGTACATTACCAAGCTCCTCATGGAATCGGTGCGCGTTCCATGGAAAGACGGCTGCAGTAGGCATGTAGTAGTACACGAGGGTTATGCATGTATTTTAGTATTTAAGTACCAATAATATACCAGAGAACGCTAGCTCGTTCTCTTGGGATTTCCGCTAGTAATAGTGAGACCTAAGTCAATAAGCCCTTCATCTTTCTTTTGAGTTTTAGTATTCTTGTAGGAGCCACGTTAGTCCTAGACTAGTGTCGCCCTAACAGTAGTCCTCTGCCGTGTCCGAGCCTTGATGAAGATGGGCTAGGGCCGTGATGGCCGTATCCCATGGGTTGGGGTCTCCAAACGCCTCCTGGAGGCTCCGGCAAATTCTTCTGAGACTCGAGACCTGCTCGTCTGGTACCCGTGTCCTTACCCAGTCTAGCACTCTACCCGTCATCGTATTCTTCCAGTTGTCGACCTTTTTTGTAAGGGGACACTCCTATTTTCTCTCCTTTCCTTCATTCCATGGACTCTTACCTACATTCCCTTCATTCCCCTTCATTCCTTTTCGCTCCCTTTCCTTTCCACTTCCTTTCCACCCACTCCTTTCGCATCCGAGCCGCGTCCAGTGACTCCGGAGTCTTCCCGCACTTCGGACACTTCGGACTCGCTCGGACTCGTCTCAGACGCTTCGGACTCACTCGGACTCGTAGATACACTTCGGGGCTCGTCCGGGCTACCTCTATCCTCCTTTCCCACTTCATTACTCCTTGTCCCCACTTCCCCAGGTCGCTGGCACGACTCCTGTACATTCCCCTTCCACTTCATTATCACATGCCCCCTCGTACCTTGTGATATTCGTTCGTACCTGTGGCTGGTGTACTGTACAGTTACCCTTCATTCCTCCCACGCTACTACAGTATATACTTTGCTTCCTAGCATGGAGAATCCTTATCCTGTTCTCTTTGGATTCTCCCTCTGCTAGGTGAGCAGCTCTCTCATGTATTGCAGTTAGTCTTATTCATCTCTTTGGATTCTCCCTCTGCTAGGCCTGCGCTGTCGGCCATCTTGAGGTTGCCCTTACAGATGTCCTGCCGTCCGATGTTAGTGACTGCGAAAAGCATCCGTTCCGTGTGATCCTTGAACCGGAGTACAAGGTCCACGACTTCGGAGATAGATCCGTTCTCATTTGGTGATCCGTCAACATTGAAGACCGGAATCGGAGCGGACAGCTTGCGTCGGGTGAAACCATGGGCATCAGCAAAGCGCGGATGCATGAAGACTCCGGTGGCTCCGCAGTCCACCAGGGCCTGCAGGGTGCATCAGTGTTGTGTATCCGTGCTCTGCACTTCAACAGGTATATCTAGCGAAAGCTTGCCGGGCAGCGCGGAGATCTTATAGCTACTGGGTAGCCGCCGTTCCCACTGCGGGCGAAACCTTCGGAGTGTGCGGATTGTAACCGGAGTCATTTGCTTAGCGTCGGACGAATCATCGGAGTGATTGGAATCGTCTATTTCGTCTACGCTAAGACAAGCAAATCGGTTATTTACCAACGAGGTCGCACTGATCACTCGTTGGTCCGGACAAAATCCGCCGTGTCCGATTCCTCAACCGGGGCCGTTCCCTCATCGTCTATTCCTTCCGAGGTCCCCGCACTTTCTACAACGTCGGCCGCGGTCAAGAGATCTTCAATGGCGGACATCCGCTCCTCGGTGGTCATGAACCGGACGTCGTACCGGAGTGGGCACTCGCGGGACATGTGACCGGGCTTGCCGCATCGGTAGCAGAGCTGTGAGGTGGCAGGTCGGGAGCGGGTGTGGTCGACATCCATTGGGACACCGGGTGAGAGAGCCTTTGGAGGAGGCGGAGGTTGGAAACGGGGTTGCAAAGGTGGGAGCTGAGTCCGAGGCGTGGGGAGCACACCCGCAGGAGTCCGAGCGACTCCGGAGCCGGCTGCTGGTCGGACGAGGGATCCGGAGTGTCCGGAGTTTCCGGAGTGCACGCCAAAGTGGAAGGATTGGTTAGCAGCACGGTTGTCAGCAACCCGCTGTGCTGCCTTGTACCATTCCTCGAAGTCATCCTCGTCCGGACAGTCTGCGGACTCGGCAACACGGCTCTGGATGATGGAGTCCAATCCACGACGGAACTTCATCGTGATGTTAGAGCCCTCGGTGTATCCAGACTGGTCTACGAGGTCCTGGAACTCGTCGAGGTACTCCTGGAAAGTCCGACGCCCTTGGTGGTACCGGGTGGACTCCAGTTTTAGCATGGCGGCTTCGCGTTCCCGATCCGGAAGGAAGCGAGTCCGGAACTCGGTTGCGAAGGCGGCCCAGGACGCAAAGTATGGATCCTTCGGACTCCGGAGCACCATGTCTGCGTACTCCTTAGCTCGATCCTTCTGGAAGAAGGAGAGACACCAGAGGATTTTGGCCTGCTCGGTCGGGAAGTGGTCCGGACAGAGCTGGAAGTAGATGGAGCACGCGTTGTAGAACGCGCGACCATCCTTGTGGTTTCCGTCGAAGATCGGGGGAGAGGCGGGCTTCAGGCGGGAACGTGGGGTGTTTTCGGATCGACTCGGGGCGTGCTGGGAGGCTTCAGTGCCCCTCAGCTCGGAGTCCGGAGTCGTTTTCGGAGTAGTCGGACGGGGTGTTAAGAGGAGTCCTTCGATTCGGGCAAGTGTATCCTGGATGGAGCTGATTTGGGTTTGGTGTTCGTACGTCTGAGCCCACAAGGTCTGCAAAGTCTCGGAGTCCGGTCCTGAAGCGACTGGCTCGGATGGCGGGATCTGGCTGGAAGCGCCCGGCATTTTGGAGTCGTCAGGGGAGCGAGGGATGGAGTTCCTTGGGTCCTCAGAGGTGGGTGGGAGTAGCAGGAGAGCGTCCGGAATGTCCGCAAAACCGGAGAGACGTCGAGAACGAGTCCGGAGTGGCGCAGGACGTTTTCCGTAGGGCTCTGGTGCCAGGATGGGAGATCCTGTTCTGCTGTAAGGGCAACCTCAAGATGGCCGACAGCGCAGGCCTAGCAGAGGGAGAATCCAAAGATAATGAATAAGGCTAACTACAATACATGAGAGGGCTGCTCACCTAGCAGAGGGAGAATCCAAAGAGAACAGGATAAGGATTCTCCATGCTAGGAAGCGAAGTATATACTGTGGTAGCGTGAGAGGAATGCAGGATAACTGTACAGTACACCAGCCACATATCCGAACGAATATCACAAGGTACAAGGAAACATGTGATAATGAAGTGGAGGGTAAATGCACAGGAGTCGTGCCAGCGACTTGGGGAAGTAAGGGCAAAGAGTAATGAAGTGGGGGAAAAGGATAGAGGTAACCCGGACGAGCCCCGAAGAGTATAGATGAGTCCGAGCGAGTCCGAAGTGTCCGAAGTGCGGGAAGACTCCGGAGTCACCGGACGCGGCTCGGATGCGAAAGGAGTGGGTGGAAAGGAAGTGGAAAGGAAAGGGAGCGAAAAGGAACGAAGGGGAATGAAGGGAATGTAGGTAAGAGTCCATGGAATGAAGGAAAGGAGAGAAAATAGGAGTGTCCCCTTACAAGCTCCCTCCGGGCTTATCCCGCCTCCACCCTGTCTTCCCCGTGGTCAAACTCTTTCCCTTCGTCCCGGACCCCATTCCAGGTAGACGCCCTGTTGCTCCACCCCCTCCACAGCTTGTTGATGGAGAAGAAGAGCATGAGGTAGAAGAGGTCCGGAATAGCAGACGGTTTGGTCAGGTCCTGAAGTATCTGGTACGCTGGCGAGGCTATGGCATCGAGCATGACTCCTGGGAGCCCGCGAGCAACCTCCAGCATGCTGCCCAGAAGGTCAAGGACTTCCATGATCGTCATCCGGACGCAGTACACTCACTCCGGACGAGTCCGACGACTCCCGCACCGCTCCGGATGACTCCTACAGCACTGGACCAGTCTTGGGAGCGTTGGCGCAGTCGGAAGGCTCCGGGCTCTGTGCAGTCGTACTTCGACATCTTCTCGCAGCAGTCCGGAGTTTCGGGGTTGGTGAATTCGTGGCGCGGCAGGCAGGAATCTTGAAGGGGGGGTGATGTAAGGGGACACTCCTATTTTCTCTCCTTTCCTTCATTCCATGGACTCTTACCTACATTCCCTTCATTCCCCTTCATTCCTTTTCGCTCCCTTTCCTTTCCACTTCCTTTCCACCCACTCCTTTCGCATCCGAGCCGCGTCCAGTGACTCCGGAGTCTTCCCGCACTTCGGACACTTCGGACTCGCTCGGACTCGTCTCGGACGCTTCGGACTCACTCGGACTCGTAGATACACTTCGGGGCTCGTCCGGGCTACCTCTATCCTCCTTTCCCACTTCATTACTCCTTGTCCCCACTTCCCCAGGTCGCTGGCACGACTCCTGTACATTCCCCTTCCACTTCATTATCACATGCCCCCTCGTACCTTGTGATATTCGTTCGTACCTGTGGCTGGTGTACTGTACAGTTACCCTTCATTCCTCCCACGCTACTACAGTATATACTTTGCTTCCTAGCATGGAGAATCCCCATCCTGTTCTCTTTGGATTCTCCCTCTGCTAGGTGAGCAGCTCTCTCATGTATTGTAGTTAGTCTTATTCATTTCTTTGGATTCTCCCTCTGCTAGGCTTGCACTGTGCGGCCATCTTGAGGTTGCCCTTACATTTTCCCCCTGGATGTAGGAAAGAAGGAAGAGGACTTTTGTGGCCTCGTTGGGGAACTGGTACACATTCACGAACACGTATACTTCAATATTCCGGATGAAGGTCCGGCACTTTGCCCTTTCTCCGTCGAATGGTTCCGGGCGTGCCATTTTTGGGCCATTTCTGGCTTGGGGCGCGTCGGGAATGTCTGCGAACGGCGTTGGGGGCGGCGGCGGTGTAGGGGGTCCGGGTGGTGGTGGTGCTCTTCTGGGTATTTGGGGAAGCGGCCTTTGACTACCCATGCTGGGTGGTCTGCTTCGTTGATTCAGCGCTTGCTGGATCCGGGCCTCCATTCTCGCCTCCATACTCTCCATCATCTCCCTCATTGCCGCCATCATATTGTTCGATTGTTGTGGTGGCATTGGTGGATTTGGGATAAACGTGGCTGGCATGTTGGGGTCCATTCCCCCTCCCCAGATACTAGTTCCTGCGGCGGCCGCCGCATCCGCTGATGTATCTCTCCCGAGAAGTGTGGGCCTCCGCTGCCTGTCGTAGGGCTGAGCGGCGATTGGTCTGGTCGTCGAGAACGACATTGTTCCCATTGAAGAAGTGTCGACCGGGGGTGTGGCGAGGTGTTTTGCGAAGGTTGGGGGGGAAACTGGGATGATGATAGTTTCGAAAAGCTATGGGGTGCTTCTCAAAACTTGGATCACGGTTCGTTGGTTGCGTCGGTTGAGAGTTGGGTCGGGGATGAGGAGGTAAGGGAATACGGTGTAAATGTGCGAACGGGTGAGATGTGTGCGGGATGGGGGCATATAGGGGTTCCTGTCAATTAATTCCAAGTTTCAAACTAGCACGCGCCGGTGCCTGAGCAAATGGAATTAACGATTTAGGTTTCGTCGGCTACTAGATGCGAAGCGGTACACCGTCTTGCTGAACAAACAGAGTAGGGCCTTCTTTCTCTGCCCAGCACTCTGCGCGTTGACCCTTCCCCAAGGGTTGGTGATCAGTCAACGCCTAAAGACTCACTCAGAGGGTCGTCTAAACGTTACCCCGCTAGAGTGTAGAGTCGGTTGTTCGAATAGGGTGCACAGCTACAGGGGTATGAAATAAACAATCAAGCGCAAACGGCGCTCTCGAATGAAATGGAAAAAGGGTTAAAAGTTGGAGAAAATGGATTTAGAGAAACGTATCCTGCGTTTGACGTCGGTTCTTCGCAGTTAACGCTGCTGGGTGGGCGTACAAGGGGTAACTCGTTCTTCTGTTAGGGTGACGCTAATACACTATAAAGGCGTACGCGGACCCAACAAGAATAAGCGTGAGAAGTAATTGATTTGAGAGATGAGGGGAGTAAGAGCGAAGACGCTGACTTAGGCACTAGTATTAGTGGTATTCCCAAGAGAACGAGTTAACGTCTCTGGGTGTTTATTAGGGCACTTATATACTACTATACATGCTACGTCCTCATGTCTAACTACATGCTGTATCCTGTCGTCTTTCCATGGAATGTTTAGCTCAGCTGCATGCAGTATGACGCTTGTTGACTGCGCCCATGCAGTAGCGGCGAGGCACTGACTGAGACCATTAGTAAGACGGCCCGGATGATGTAAGTAGTGAGTCATAATACATCACGTGCCTGATAAGATAAGAAAAGATAGTTGGAAAAGAAAAGAAAAGAAACGTCAGACCATAACAGACTTGGGGAAGTAAGGGCAAAGAGTAATGAAGTGGGGAAAGAGGATAGAGGTAACCCGGACGAGCCCCGAAGAGTATAGACGAGTCTGAGCGAGTCCGAAGTGTCCGAAGTGCGGGAAGACTCCAGAGTCACCGGACGCGGCTCGGATGCGAAAGGAGTGGGCGGAAAGGAAGTGGAAAGGAAAGGAAGCGAAAAGGAACGAAGGGGAACGAAGGGAATATAGGTAAGAGTCCATGGGATAAAGGAAAGGAGAGAAAATAGGAGTGTCCCCTTACAGATAGAGAGAACAGCTTTGATGAAGGTCTTGACAGATGTCGAGGAGTCGTGTGAGATAGAGTAGAATTTTTTACGAAGGGACATACACGTAGATGGGGAATCTCTCTTGTACTCCTTTTGAAGGACTTCCCATGCCTGTCGTCCCAATTTTGTTGCCAGAGCATTCAAGGGTCCTCGGCAAGCATCTTTGACAAGAAAGAAGATGAGTCCATAGGCCTTGGCGTCACTTTGCATCTGGGCGGTCTTCGATAGCCCCGAGAACAGCGACTCAGCAGGGTTAGAACCCTTATCCGCATCAGAGGCTGAAGCAGAGGCAGTGGCACTAGCAACGGCAGGTGCAGGTTCAAGAATAGAGCCAAGGTCTTGAGTGTACAAGAACGCGGTAACATGGTCCTTCCAGCTAGCATAGTTTGTTCCGTTGAGTTTTGGGATGGTCGCAAAGAGTGATAGCGACATTTGGGCAAAGGCGGCAGAAGAAAAGGGTCGAGGCAGGTAGGGTTGAAGAGGAGATAAGTGGGCGCGAGAATTCGCAGCAGCTACACAGTGAACAATAGGGACAATCGTGGGCGCGAGGATCGCAGCGGCGGCACAATATAACTTGAACTTCGAAGGTTCAAACACAGAGGCCCATAACCTATTAAGAATGGTGGTACGGTGAGAACGACGGATCATATTAATTAGTCGCAGGTGGCGCGTAGTACAGAGTATTTGTACATGTTATTATAATGTAAGGCAAGACTCAAATTCCAACACTCCGCCGCTGAAACCTGGTACGCCTTGTTAGCTATCCCTAGGCATCATGACCACAACCAATTCACATTATTCAACAGGTGCACGCATTAAAATGAGCGCAAAGTCACACTAAAAGCAACGTCGGGCGCCTACCTGCCGCCGGGTTCGAGGATTAATTGGATGACGTAACTCGGATTCTCAGAGATCTTTCAGATCTGAGAGGGTCTCTTCTCTGTGTGCCACGATGAGCGCGCCTGTTCAGCTCTACGTCTACGACCTCAGCAATGGCATGGCATCCCAACTATCGCGCCAACTCACCGGCCGACAGATCGACGGCATCTGGCACACCTCCGTCGTCGTCTTTGGCCGCGAAGTCTTCTACGGCCAGGGCATCATGTCCGCCGCGCCAGGCAGATCCCATGTGCGTATACCACCCACCCTCACTCATGATCACTCACCGAGCTCACTCGCCGCCTGCATGTAGCATGGCACGCCGCTGCGAGTGATCGACATGGGGGAGACGTCGCTGGACGAGGCGACGTGGAATGAGTACCTCGACGACATGCGCGAGCACTACACCGCAGACAAGTATCACCTCCTTGACTTCAACTGCAACTCTTTCACCAACGACTGTATCGGCTTCCTCACCGGCGGCGCCATCCCTGACTTCATCAAAGATCTCCCCGCAGACTTTCTCTCCACTCCCTTTGGTGCTGCGCTGCGGCCTACCATCGACGCCATGTTTCGTGCTCCATCCGCTTCATCTACGCCCACCCCTGCCCCTAGGATACCCGAAACCCAGCCAGTGCGACCTGACCCGAATCCCCAACTAACCGCGTCGTTGCTGCAAGCCATAGCGAACCAGGCCGCCCTCCCAGAGCTCCCCCCTCCATTCACTCCTCCCACATCGACTTCAAATCCAACAGCAGCCACGCAATCCCTAACAGGCCCCATCCACCTCGCAACCAACCCCGCCTCCTTCCACACTCTCCTCCGCACCCACCGCGCCGTCGTCGCCTTCTTCACCCAGCAATCCTGTCCGCCCTGCCGCGTCATCGAACCCGTCTTCGAGCGCCTTGCGCACGATACCACAAATAACATCACTACTAACAGAAAGGGTGGCCTAGCGTTCACCAAAATCGACATTGGCGTCGGACTCGGCTCGGCGCTCGCGCAGGAGTTCAGCGTGCGCGCCACCCCAACGTTCATCTTCTTCTTGGATGGACAGAAGATTGCAGAAATCAAGGGCGCGGATGCGGGAGAGCTCAAGACGCAGGTCGATCTGCTCGTCTGGGGAGCATGGCCGCGTGAGTCCCCCTTCCTTCGTTATCTTCGAATCGTCTCTCTCATTCTTCTATTGTTCCGATTCCGTTGACTGATCGTTCGCTCACCCATTCGCTCGTTCCTCCGTCCATCTGCCCATTCATTGATTGGTGTTTAATTAATTAATTAACAACCGACGAACAATTAATCATGATTAACGAATATCCATACAAACTCATCAACCTATTTCTTTGCCAACAGCCCACCCACATGCGTCCCTCTCGACGCGCGCCCTCTCCTTCTCCCTTGCCCCCATTCTCTTCACCCAGCAGCCCCCCCTCGACGCGCTCGCCACCAAGTTCACCGCTTTCATCGACGCGTACTGCGATGCCGCCAGCGCGGATTCTGCGTGGGGGTTGGACGACACGGACACGGGTGGCAACAAAGACAAGTCATTGGGGGACGTACACGCAGCCAAGGCGGCGTTAACAGGGCGCGTCGTACCCTTCCTCAAAGCGCGGGCCACCCTCCTCTCAAACTCGTCCTCGAATCCCTCCTCCAAACCTCCTCCCAATACGAACGGCGCGTCGTCGAGCTTGGCGCTGAAGATCCCCATCGACCCCTCGATGCTCACCGCATTCACCCGCGCAACGGAAGTGCTGGTGGGAGCTCTCAAGGTGGAGGAGCTGTTCCCGCTCGCGGACATGTGGAGGTTGGCATTCCTGGACCCTCGCGTCGGACAGTTTCTCGCCACGCAGAACTCTCAAACTCCGAACCCCATCGAGGTATTCCTCGCGAAACAAACCAACTCAAACAACTCAAACGACGCGTCCACATCAGCACCGACATCGAGGAACTACACCCTCGTCCTCCTGCGCCTCCTCGCCAACGCGTTTTCCTCCCCCGAGTTCGCACTCCTTATGATGAAATCGCGTAGATTGAAGGACGCCTGGACGCCCCTCCTCGTCGGCGCGCTCCTGCACGCAGACGCAGGCGTGCGCACCGCCGCCGCAAGTCTGGCATTCAACGCCGGGGCCTACGGCTTGACCCAACGTCTAAACCCAAAGCCAAACCCAAACTCCCCACCCACCAGCTCCAGCTCCAGCTCCAGCGCGGAGGAAGACGGCGACGGCGAGTGGGAGGTAGAGCTGGCGAGCGCGCTCGTCGAGGCGATCGACCGGGAGACCGCCAACGAGGACGTCGTGCACCGCCTCGTCGCCGCCCTCGCCGCGCTCCTGCGGCTGTCGCCGTTCCACGAGCAGCTCGGCGGGCTGCTGGAGGTGCTGCAGGCGAAGGAGGTACTGAAGCGCAAGCTTGCCACCGGGAATTTCGGTGCAGGGGGAAAAGGAGGGGTGAAGAAGGAGGAGGTAAGGGCCCTGATTAGGGACGTCGCCGACAAGTTGTGCACGTAGGTATAGAGTGCCTTGGGAGTATAGTGCGTTGACGGTTGATTAGATTTAGACTAGGGGTGTTTCGATACAACTATGAACTATATTTATTTGCATGATTCTATTGGTATGATGGGCAATTCTGGTAGACTGGCTAGGCGTAGCACGACTTCGGCGAGTAGCTTTAGTACGGTAGACGAGATGGCTGTTATTATCCAGCGCATTACGCTGAAGTATGGATTGACCTACGTTGTACGCCAACCCCGTCTATGTGCAAGTGCAGATAACACCTAAGATTCCTTGCCATAACCTGCGAACCGGAGATCCTTTACTAGTGCCTCTGACATCCGGATGGGTACCCTCTGCTGCAGTCTCCAGCCGTTCGACTCTCGCCTCTAGCCTTTCCAAATACGTTCCTACAACCGATATAAATACCTTGATCTGCGGCAAACGAACTGATCATACTCACCATGATCGTGATGGAAATCACGATAATCATCGCTATCTCTCCGAGGAGCCGAGAACAACAGATACTGCACAACATTCAATACTACGTGTGCATTAGAAATCCTGGCATCGAAGTGCTGATCTCCGTCGACGCGATTGAACGTCCCGCTCGCGTTGTTTGTGTTCGATTCGATACTGCCATCTTGCTGGGTCGCAGCGCCCGAACTTGGCGCGGGAGCACTTCCGACCCCAAGACCTGAATCATGCAAAGCCACCATGCCTTGCAAGCATCAAGCAGGAACGTCAGTAGCTCGTCATACGGCAGAGGTCGATCTCATACCTTGATAGCGTAGTGCAGGGCCTAATATGCTATTCTCGTACGGTAGTGTGCCAGTGGGGGTGCGCGGACACAAGAGTGGAGGGGATACTATGTTCTGCCGTTGGAGACAAGCTTTGGAGGCGAATGTGACGACTATGCGTTTGTTGTGTGCAGGGTAACACCGTGGTTTATATATCACTTACGTTCCGGGTCATAAAGCTTTCAGGCTTCGTATTACAGTGTCGTCGGTCCGCATGCTGAGTTGGAGAGGACGGAGAAGGCCCAATTAGGGGAGCGTTGGGGTTCAATTGCTCGATGTCAACGTTCAACGTCAAGCGGCTGTGCCCTAAACTTGGGCATCTTCGATCACATTAGTGACCCCCCCAGTAGATAATATCATGATGCGAAACAATCGAAAATAACTGCGGACACTTTCTCATCCATAGTGTAGACTTGCCAACAATGCGGCCCTGGATATTGCAATCGTCGCTTGCTACAGCATCACTGAGCCCTTAGAAAGACAGAAGGCTTGAAATGGCACTAGAACCTCACAGAACTTTTAATTTTGCATCCAAAAACCCTCCCCTCATATCGTACGGTCCTGCTGACGGCAGCAGCGGCGTGATTACATTTTCGTTACAAAAAGGTCAAGCTCATCTTGAAGCCGGAAGTATACTGCCGGGAGTAAGATGAGGTGAGCGTACGCGCTATTCCTGTGGGAAGTTGTTAAAACAAGTCTTGATAAACTAGACGCGGGATCAAACTTATGGAATAGCTGAGTCAGGCGCTACTTGCTGGCTCTGAGCTGGTTATGCTTCTGATTTGGGAAGACGCTGTTAGTTTGATGATACTCCACTTGCCGTCAACCCAAAGCCGACACACGCGGGAAGGCAGAAAACGAATAGTATCACAACCCGTTCCAGTCTGGCGCCCGGGTACTAACCAGCGAAGTAAATAAGCGCCGACGGACCTGACTGCGACGATGAAGTACACGGTCTCCTCCAAGGCCTACCTGAAGATCTTCTTCCACGTCGCCAAGCACCCGCACACGCCCGTCAACGGCGTCCTCCTCGGCTCTCTCTCTTCCAATGTCGTATCCATTGTGGACGCCGTGCCACTGCTGCACCATTGGACGAGTCTCAGCCCCATGATGGAGATCGGCTTGGACCTCGCTACCCAGCACGCCGCCTCGCTCGGTCTGCAGCTCGTCGGCTACTACCAAGCTTCAGAACGCCTCGATGACACCGCACTCGCGCCAGTCGGTGAACGCGTCGCAAGTAAGATCAAGGATGGCTTTAGCGATGCAATCGCTTTCGTCGTAGGTTCACCTTTTTACTTTCGCCTTATTCCATCTAAAATCACTCGGCTCACCGCGATGCACGTAGATTGATGGAGAGACGATAGGCTCAGGAGCTCCAGCTCTGCTCGTACGGGTTTTCCCCTCTTCCCGTTCACCCCTTCTCATTCCCTGTACACAGCCCTACGAAAGCACGGGGCCAACCCCTTCATCATGGCGTCCATCTCCTTCTGACTCCACTCCCTACTCTCTCGATGACCCCGCCATCCCCCCACGCGCGGTATCCCTCGTCCGCGAGAGCCGCCTTCACGAGAAATTCGGCGACTTCGATGACCATCTCGAGGACGTTACTATTGGTTCGTCCCTCCTCCCGCTCTATTCCCATAAACACGTCGTTGCTCGAACCCTACTCGAACCCTTTCACTATGCTATTGGCGTATATTTGAATACTGCATGCTAATTGGTCTGTTTTGTTTCCAGATTGGTTGAGGAATTTAGACTCGGTACCCGCAGATCTGGGCGTATAGTGCCCACACTCCCCGCATGCCAACCCCTCATCACGTCACCGTACAACACTGTTTTCATCGTACCCACAATGCACAATCCATCGATTTAAGAACACGACCACCCTGCACAGGACTGGAACATCTTCTGTCCCTCGCCAAATCAATACCCAAACTGGTTATACGTGCATGGTTAGTAGCAAGTGATCGTACAACAGCCGGCCGTCCGGACTGTTCGCGCACAAAGTGTCATGCATTTGCTGCGGAGTTAGACTCTATGTATTGCCATGGTCTGCTGCTGAAATCATCTTGCTCCAATACGCGGAGGTATCTTCAAGATACAGAACCAAATGTATGTGGATGTTGATACTGGGGGGTTCGGTTTCGGGTATGAGATCACGTCTCTCAGCATTCCTATTGCAGATATTCGTAAATTGGCTAGGCAGTCCTCGCTGACGCTAGTCTTTGTTTCTCGCATGAGGAAATCCAATTTCTCGGCACCAGTGAGTAAGGATACGGCGGTGGCACTCTCTGGCAAAGTCCAACTTGACGGACCAACGACTCGTTCACAGGAACTTTGCATATATTGAGGCAGTGTGGAAGATAGTTGTGTGGTGTGTTGGATTCCTCGGCAGGCGAGGTTTGAATTTTGAGCGCTGACGAGGACTAGTGAACACGATTCGACTCGCTGCCTACTCACGATAGCAAAGGGGTGGGGGCACGCAGTGTAACAACAAAGCAATACAGCAGCAAATCAGGGTAGGATTGCTGCACCGCCTCGGTATGATGGTGGGCCGCGAATCACTTCAGCAGGTGTGTGATGAAAATCGAGTACAGTTGATTATCTCATAATGCATAAATGGATTTTGTGATTTTCTCGACGAGGGCACAACCTCTCCCCAAATCTATTAGTTAGATATTCAAGATGTCTATTATATCTATATTTTGATATTTTATTCGAAGCCAGCATGTGAGTGTACGATTTACACCGAGTCGATTAGTGTCCAAAAATATTATGCATTATGAGATAATCAACTGTAATATATGGTTGGGTTCACCGTTCCACTATAAATTACTATGAACATTTCGAAGCTGGGCCAAACCATTCCCCTCTTCTTCTCCACACTTAGTCGCATACAATAACCAAGGTTGCGGAGACAAATCCCAAGCATGTACAGCACCCATCCTCCCCACGATCGTGCGTTGGATCAACTTCCCAAGAACCACATCTGATTATTGTGTTGATAGAGTCTGTCCAAAGGACACTACCACATCCCGAACCACGTCCCAACCCACCCCAAGAAACTACCTCCAATCTGCCACACCCACCCCTTCTCCCCGAAGTTTCTCACAGCACTATCCCCAGCCAAAATTCTAGCATCCACAATACCAATAATTCGAGTGGCACGCTCAATCGTGTTACTGGGGACCAACGCTTCGATGCGCGTAGTGTCAGCACGCTCTTAAACTGCGAAGGGACGACTATCCAGTTGGTGGTAATGTCGGGGGAAGCTGCAGGGGAAGCTGCAGGGGAAGCTCGTGCTACGGGGCAGGTTCTGCGAGACGGAGACGGTGGTGCCAGCAGCAGTTCGTGCAACAAGTAAATCATAGGTCGCGGTATTTAAATCCATTTGCAGGAGCCGAGATACAAAGGTTGCAGGCCAGAACGGAGGAACTCCAGTCCGACATTGAGTGGATGGAGACAAGAGCAGAGGATCTTTTGCTGGAGATTGAAAGGCTGAAGGATGATGTACATACATTGTCAGGCAGATTGAGACGTTTGCACCGCGGAATAGCTTCCGCCTCTCGAAGAATGGGGAGGAATAGAGCAGAGCGAGCAAGGGGGTCTGGTGGGCGGGATTGATTAGATCATAAGCGTAGAAGAGTATGATAATAGCACCTTGGATATATTTATAGCGCCACCCGTGTAGCCGCATGCCCACAAGCTTTGATTAGTTGTTGATTAGTTGATTATTCGACAGACGGGCAGCACATCTATTCACTCAACGCATTCAAGGTTACACATACCAGCATCTCTATCTCAAGGTGGCGATACAGTGGCTAGGGATATAACGTGAGACCCTCCTTACAGTGCGCCGATCTTGTTCGCCAGCATCCTAAGAGACCAGCTTGAACATACGCGTCATAGATTAAGTAGCTCTGTAGCGCTTAACGATGGTTTACAATAGTAAACGTAGGTGACTTATTCGCAGAATCGCCCATCACTTCAAATACCGATCCAGTTAGTTCTCAGGATGCATCAAATATACCTAGTAACACCGAATGTTTACGACTCACCAACAACAAAATAATCGCCTCGCGGAGGCGTGTCTTGCGGAACGACGACGTGTGTTTTCCCTTCCATGATCGGTATCTTTTCAGCTAGCGGGTGCGCATTATCTAGATGCTCGTTCTTCCCTCTTCCGTGTCCAAGTACGACTTTGATAACTGAACTCTTACTTTCATCGGGTGCCCCTTTGGTGTTCCAGGTAACAGCAAACGGCCGCCCCGCCGTGATCGTGGCGCTTTCCGTTGGATATGTGACAGGCGGGTTATATACAATCTCCGAGTCACGGCGGGGGAGTGTAACGCGGTCTAAGAATGATTTTGATAACGAGGCCGAACGAGGATGGGAATGGATTTGGGGATGAGAATGAGGGTTCAAAGGCGTCCCCGAAGTAGGAAGAAACACGCCAGCGGAGAGGAGCACCAGGACCGTCGTCGGAAGTCTGAGTATAAAGGGCGATTTCATCGCGAGCTGGTCCAGATACGCTTGTGCGGATAGACGTTTAGATCACTGGGAGATTTGGATGTCACTCGACACTCAGTGCTTCGAACGTGAGAGTGAGTCTGCGAGTAGACTAGATATAGAGCTAGGCGTATCGATTGTTGTCTGCTGTAGCACGGTCGTTAGGTGTTTCGTTATGTGGTCCTGTAGATTTTGGCCAGTGTCCGGTAGAGTGTCTGGAGGTGGATGTGGAGTGGAAGCAGGTGATAACTTGAACGTCGGGAATCAAATTTACGTCCAAGTTGCGATCATGTGCTTGTCCTTGAGTCCAGTCGGCCGGCTCCGGCGTACCGAAACCAGGAATAATGCAGATTGAGAGCATATTGAAAGTACATATATACAATCGTGATTTAAAGCAAAACGAAAACATAGCGGGGTCTATATCAGCGATAAAACATACATTGAACCGTCCAGTCGCTCTTCTACATCCTTGCCTCCAGACTGGCCCACCTAAATGCCCACGAACCGACTAAACCCGCCGACCCTCTCTACACTCCTCCCCATCTCCTTCTTCCACCCCTCCAGCGTCTCTCTACATTCCCCGCACTTTCCCTTGACGTATTCTTCAGCAGGCCGGAACAGCGTGTTAATTCCCATCGTCCCCCTTACCCTACTCCCGTTCATTGCTGTTCCTACCCCGTTGCCATTGGCGTTTGCGTTGGCCGCTACCACGGTAGGGGACAGGGACGGATTAGGATTGGAAGAGGGCGAGAGGAGCTGTGTGAGGGCTGTTTGAAGAGCTTGAGATGAGGACGAGGACGAGGAAGGGTGTAACGGCGATGGGGGCAGCGCGTTATTCACCCCTCCGCCTCCGCCTGGTGTATCTGTATTCCCACTATCGCCTAAAACACTCGAACCCAAACCCAAACCAACCTCTACATCTCCCAGCATCATCCCGACACCCCCGGAGCCCAGCCGGCTGACCACCATTCCCCAGCCAACAGCCCAAACGTCGCAAGGGAGGTCGATGTCGCGGGAGGTGGGATTCCAGTGGTGAGTTGTTGGTGGATAGAGGAGAAATTGGTGCTGCAAGAGGGTGTGATGGTTGGAGGAGTACGCTATCTGTGGACAAGGTCAGTGGATTATAAGAAGGCGCACGCAGAAGAGGAAGAGGAATAGAGGAATAGAACAAGGACCAGTACTTGCAGTGACGGTCGGAGAAGGTGGTTTGATAGAACGAAAATAACCTAAATATAAGTAGTAGAAGACAGATTGAACGCACCCAAGCACTTCGAATAGAAGGCGCCAACATCTCTCCCAACCCACCAGTCCCACCTGATCTTGACCCCGAGCCCGAGCCCGAGCCGCTGACATCAACATCTACGACCATTGAACCTTTTGGATAATGCAGTGAGTGGGAATACGACGGAGAAACGCGAGTGATGAGGAGGGGGGAAATAGATAGTAGGGAGGCGCGTACCATCGGAGTTTGCGTTCAGTACCGTAGGCGTACTATTACCATTATCTGTAGTAGTGACCCCCTCGTCCCCCTCATCATTGGAATCAAAATCACTCGTTATTGATCTCGTTCGTCGCGTGCGTGAGGGCGGGGGAACAACCAGCCCCATTGCCAGCGATGATGCTCTGAGGCCCCATTCAGCGGCGGCATCTACCAGTGAAGGGTGCTTGTGCTTTATTGCGAAGGAAAGGATTTGGAAGGGGTTGGTGGGGAGCGACAGCCTGTGGATAATAAGTTAGCGAGCATAGTCCCGACTGGTTCGGCTTGTGGAAGAGAGAGACACTGGGGTGGAAGAAAGGCACGAAACATGATCCAATGATGCTACTCACCTAAGAGCGCGAACGGCGGCGTCAATTGCGAAGAAAACCCGGTATTTCTCTGCTGCTTCTGCAATTTGTTCCAGGAGGGGGAAGTCTAGCGAGCAATGAGCGGAGTCCGGTTGCTCATATCAGAGATATATAGCTCACCGTCGTGCGCGAGAGCCGAAAGGTCAGGCGGTGGTTGACGATACATGTAGCGCAACAGGATAGAGAGGACGGTGGAATGTTCTGCCAATGCTACGATCTCCGGAGCCTGCTGATTCGAGGTCTTGAAGGTAGATATATCGTCTGCATCAGCGAATATGTCAGAGTGCATCTTGAGGTTGATGCGGTGGACCTTGAAGAGGACATTGTCAGACGACAGAAGCGAAATGTCCGAGTCGGGGGCGTTGACTGGCACAGAACATCAGCATCAGAATCGGTGCAAGTGACGAACGTGAGTCAGACGTACATCGTCGAGAAACCGTTTGTCCGCTGATGTCCATCGCGTACAGCGGTGAAATATGGTGAACAGCTTCTGTGATTGAGCGCTAGTACAAGAATTGCATTTGAGCGCCCACGCGTCAAAACCAGTCAGTACACGATCCTCCAGCCGCTTCTGATTGCCGTTAATTGTATAGATCAACAATTAGCCATTGTCGATTTCTGCTGGCTAGCACACATTCTTGTTTGTCTGCACACGGATACTTTTACACAGTGTCTTATTGAGAGTAGAACGCCTTCAAGCGAGTCATTTACCTATCGTTCTCATTCCATCTCAAAGCTTGGAAAGAGCATGGTTGCGCAATCGTTTGTACAGTATTTTTACTCTACTCGCGACCACGTTGCTATGTTCCTGATAAGGATAAACCACTCTGACTCTCTGTGCTCGTCCTTTCTTTATGTCGTCCGTCCGATCTGGTATACGACAGTCGCCGCCAATGTACCGTCACAAATACTCACTAAACCTCTTCATCTTCCCCATCCGATACAAGACCTCCTCTTCCCAATCCATCATCCACTTCGGACAGCTCATGCACCTCAGCCCGATCACCTCCCTCGTCTGCCTAAATATCTCCTTTATTCCTCCACCTCCCGCTCCCCCACCATTCCCATTAGCGTTAGCATTATTACTGTCGTTATCGCCATTACTATCACTCAACCCAACGATTCCCCCAACCCAGCCCCCAATCCTCCATGCCACCTTCGCGTATAACTCCGTCCACACTTCGCACGGCGAATCCATGGTCTTGACACCTGGTTTGTCTTTAAGAGATTCCCAGTGATAGCGGGTGGGTGATTGGTACGTCTGGATCTGATGTAGGAGGAGGGAGAAGGAGTGGTGGTAGTGAACCTGCCAAACGCATCAATAAGAACTTTGATAACTGGGGAGGGGGAGGACGCACCCAAGCAATGAACGTATTCGCGTTCAAAGTTGATTGGATGTCTTTGAGAGGGAGACCAAGGGTATATGGCGCTGCTTCATCCATCAACGAGGTATATCTATGGATTGTCGCAATATGCAAAACTTTGAGTGGTTGGTGTGGTATAAACTCCCTATGAAAATGCGAAGGACGGTTTGAGTGATAGAATCGATAGAACTTTGACTGGTTGCACAATTCCAGGTGAAACAGGGGAAAGCCGAGGCCAACATACCTTAATCGATTCCTACACGCCTCTTTCGCGGCATGAACTTGGTACTTCTCGACTGCGGAGACGAGGGCTACAAGGGAGCTAAAAGAGATTACTGCGATGGTCGCTATGGGTTGTGGCTGATTGTGCATGAACTGGAAGAGAATTTCGAGGGTTGCGGAGGATTCCGTTAAAGTTATCGTCGGTGGTGGAGTGGGGCTGTTTGAGGGGGCTGTTTGAGTACGATTGAGAGGTGGGGGAGAGGGTGTGGGTGAAGGAGGCGCGCGACCATAGTGCTGAGACGGCGTAAGTGTTGATGTTGACGCTGAAGAAGGTGACGGCGATGGCGATGGTACACTATTTCGATTGCCGTCCACGCTGAAGAACTCGTTGCTACCTCCTTTTGTGCCCCCTCTATCATCCCTCGCCTCCTGGTCGCCCTCCGCCTCATCATCAGTATCCAGGCCCTTGCCTTTCGTTCCCTCGGCATCAACGATACGAAATTCCCCGCAGGCATCCAGCTGGGAGTGTCGTTGCTTTGATGCAGACACAGGCGAACTCGCAAAGGTATTAGGTGAGTCCGCGCTAAGAGCATCCGCGAAGAGAACGGGAATATTGGAGAACATTTGTAAGTTTACGCGCTTCAGTTTAAACGATATGAAGTCTGAGGAACGGCATGTTATGTCGCTCTCTGGGTTGTTGACTAAGTTTAACGACAAATATAACGTCAGTGCCCCACGTCAATCATCGACGAAATGCGCTAAGAACTCACTCACACCGAGAGGATATTCTCTCCATTGTCAATCGCGACTTAGGGCTGGGAGGGAGGTCTCTGAGTTGTGAACCATCAGATCTTGAAACCTTGAGGTTGATGCGTTGGTGCCTGGTTACAAGGCCGGGCTCACCTGCAGAATATAACAGCGACTCTTTAGATGATGATGGAATAGAAGAACAGTGTGGCGCTAAGCGTAGAGCGTGTGAGGGCGGCCATTACATAAGACTATGAGATGCTCTTTGTCAAGTCCTTCTGCAGTTGGTTTTCCCAACGTTGGCTTGCTGCATTGACGGTGTTGTTAGTCGCTTACATGCCACGTACACAGATGGACTGAGCTTGGAAGTAAATTGATCGCGAACAGGGGGTTACATATTTTCAAACTAATTTACATCGTAGGGATCTCGCCCAACCGCAGTTTCGCTGCTCCGAAAGGTATCAAGTTCACCTTCAATTTAGGTCCGACGCACGCGTTGGGACTGGTCGGGGGAGTAGACGCGGTCCCCTTAGTTAACCCCCACTCAATCTGGCAGGCGTCAGCGGTCATACTGACTGGCGACGAGTCGGCCGCCCAGGCGTAGAAGGGCAGTTCGGAAATATCTGCGGATTTATCAATGACCCTAATGCTGGAGGCATCGATTGCAAGTCGCCATTCCCCCGTAGGAAGCAAGGTATGGGCTTGAGTGTGATTGTCAAACTACGAAAGTGGCCAGAGTCAAATTAGCGTACACGGTTGCACTGAATGCGACAAATCACACCACTTACAGCCGTCAAGAAATCTTCAGGGGCGTTGGGATACAACCTTCTTACATCGTTCAAAGCCTGAGCACTCCTACGCGAGTTTAAGCAACATAGGCCGGAGCGTACATAAGTAATGCATCACCTTTGACCCGGTGTTACAGTATCATTGAACTGCAAGTCTATTGCATACAGTAGAGGGCCCCGATTCACGGCGATTGCACCATTCGGCCGAGCCTCGATGGTAGTCGGCATATCCAGTGTCACTTTAAACGTCGTCGTTCGAGCTGGTACCTAAATTGACCATGCCATGAAACTTAGGCACCATGATGACTAAGTCCAAAGGAGCACGTACTTTTACGATATGGAAAGAAGACGCATCTACATTCAAGCGAGCCGCACGACCGTTGTTCAAGGATATTGTGCTCTTGCCACTCTGAGCCCAATCGGGGACGCGAATCTTGAAATCGAAAGCTTGTCTCGCGGAGACAGTATATGTCAAAGACGGCCCAAAAGGATATAACGTGTCGACTGTAACTGTTCACGACATTCATCGTGCTGCGTAGATTCATTTCTGGGCGGAATACGTACCTTCAACTCGATTACTCGATCCCAACCGGCCAGAGAATGTCGCCGGTCCAAGGAAGGCATGGATGAGAGAAGTCCCATTCGCATCGGTGACGAATGAATTCGCCCAGAACTTTGGATATGCTTGCGGATGGTTGACAGTGCAACAAGGATAGTTTCTGTGTTGGATGGGTTAGGGATCACATTGAAAGCGAAGGAATTTAGACAGACAACTCACGGCTCGAATCCAAAGACATTGGAATCTGGGCCATTGTTGCCCCACGGTGGCGGATTCATTTCTTTAGCCCAAATCTGGTTGACTATCATCATAAGAAATAAGTCTGCGCCAATGTGCGCAAACGAGGGAATCCTACCTTCTTGGTCGTATTGGTGAGCTAGCAGTTCCGTAGTCAATCAGACGTCAGCTAATAAAGACTGGACTACCTACACTTCCAATCGGGCATGAGTGCAGCGGGCAACGCGTTGTACGCTAGAGTCTCTTCGATCGCAATTCTAGAAGGATGTTCTGGTGGTACATACCTAGCTTTTCGGCTCTATCAGCTATGGAGTTGTTGCCAAATATCTGGTAAATAACTGCGAGCGAGAATATCTGTTCACTGGCGCCACAAGTCAGACGGTAAGAAAGTTGGGGAGTGAACTCTACGAACACGACGGTGCACAGCTCTGTTCTGTTCTGATATCAGATAGGGAAACTAAGACATCACAAAGGGTGAAACGTACCCTCGTGAGGGATCCAAACCAGCGAGGTGCTCGTCCGCAGAGAAGGTACCTTTTTAGGGTTAACGGCATTGTAATATTGCAGGGTACTAATGTCATACCAGAAGCACGCCCGTGATACTTGTACAATAAATCCAGACGATTAAATGTGCTTTGCTTGTCACTCTCATCGCCGGTGAAGCGATATGCCAAAGCTTCCGACTTCAGAGCTAGCCACAAGGTAGCTGTGAGATCGACGCTTGAGCTGAGTAGACGGGATCTCACCTTCGGCATTGTTCACACCATGTCTGCGAAACCCGTAAGATTGTGAGGAAATGTCGACGAGTCACACTCACGTTTGCATATTTAGCGACGTTACAGCTTCCTTAGGAAAGTTGGTGTCTGTGTACCACTTGTTTTTCCAATCAAATCCGGATGCTCTAACCATTCGCATCGACTCTAGGAGCTCGGCTTCCTTGCCTACAGTAATAGAGGAGACGTTAGAATTAAAACATCTCTCGAGAAAACAAACCTCTTGGGAAATTATCAAAGAGCCATTCCAGAGATAATATCAACTAATGAAACAATAGGTAAACGTAAGCGGCGTTTGAGGAAGCTTACCTCTTCCCAGCGAACGAACTGGTAATCGAAATTAAAACCGTTAGAAGGCTGGCCTTGCTGATTATTGGACCAGATTTGATGGACTAGCGATGCAAAGCGATGCATCGCGTCCACGATCCGCTCAGTTTGTGACGGATCTGCTTCAGCGTATTGCTGGAACCTCCCATCAGTATAGCCATGATTTAGCTAGTGGCTATTCGGTAAGCCCACGTACAATGAGCCCCAGCAATACGAGATATCGAGGCCACACTAGCCGAGGAATCGACATGTTCCAATCGGGGCCAATCCAACCATCTGGTTGCTGGTTGTCCAAGTTGAAGTCAAGAAATTCGCGGAGTTGACCAATCAACCTTTGGTCTTCTAGTTGAAAGGCCAAGGCAATCATTCCGTTACTGTATCCAATGAGAATTTCGGAGCACCAGGGGACGGGGAGTTTACGCACAACCAATAAGGCCCAGATTCGTGCATCTCACTATATTCAATACTACCTCCTGGGACCCAGATTGAGCCTGCGACACTGGGTTCATGTAAGAAGGTTTTTGGATGAGGCGTAGAGTGCGGAACTTACTAACTATCGAAATCCCTCAGATGGCCTGCCAGACCCTCTGCTTGAACACGGGCTTGGTTCAAAGACCATCCAAACGGTTTGATGGCGCCAGTTGGAAGGCGTCCAAAGCGTGGGGCAATCACTAGTTCCAATCTGTTACTAATAGCTCTCTGAGTACATTGTGCATCCAGACGTACAAGTGCTCGATGCACCCTCAATGGGTTGCGGTGACGATGAAATCAATGCAAAGAGCGTTAAACCGGTCGAGACTTTCATCTACACATCACAAGTCAGCGGATTTTCTTCATTGGTAGATTTTGGCTACCTTGACTAGGAAATGAACTTTTGGACTGTCATTGATATACGACGACTTTATGTATGGCTTTGAAGAAGCGGGGCCGGTAGCGAGCTTCGTAGACTCTACCATCCGCAACGGACCGCTGATGAGAGAACATTATCGTCAGCTGATGTACTTATGGTGCAACTGATTGGAGGCATTTGCGATTGTTCCATGTGTCGCACTGGAGGCTATAGTATCATAACACCAGTACGTCCCATTTGAACATGAATCGGGCCCTGAGGAAGTGTATATTTTCCCAAGAACGGCGGCAGCGATCCGGATGTGTGCAGACATCGTCCCGGAATTGATAGTCGACGTAGTCATGAGAGCGTCCTTCCCGACTGTCGCGCTTACCCTTGTGTCACGTGGGATTTATACGACGCGCCAGACGCCGCCACCACCATTGCCGATCCGCCTACTCTTCGAAATCGATGGCCCGCAATGGACTACGGTATCAAGTCGCTACCAAATGGCAGGACTCATTTCGGAGGTTTAATCAACGCGAACCAGGGATCTCTGGGTTGATTGCCTTCAGTCAGGTAACACCATTGAACCCTCTTTGACGAGCGCTGGGTTCAAGTGGCCCGGATTAGGCTTGGGATGTCGCCACCGAATTTCTGAAACCAAGAAATATCAACGAACCTCTGCCCCCAAGGCAATACAGTAAGATGTTGCTCGAAATCATGCAGCCGTTTGGGTCCAGACACGATTCGTCACAGCGCAAGCAGTCCGTGCAGCACTGGATGTTATTCACAAGAGCAAGAGGCTACCTACACTTATCGAAACGTTCCTCAGTACGTGCTATATACTCGACACGATAACTGTATTAATTATCAGTATTGTAGGTCAAGTAGAGAGCCTATTTTATCTCATTCAGCAGGAAGTCGACCAATTCATGATCGAATACACTGTGAGTTCAGTTTTGGTGCTTGCTGCCTATCACTTCATCATAGGAACTAGGCGGACTTGGACGTCGGCATTATCTCAAAGATGGTCTATAGAGTACACGAGTGGATGAAAGAGTGGACACCTGCTACCGAGTGAGTAATCGGTTTCGCATTTTACCGGTAGGTATCTAATTAGCATTTGAGGCTTGGAGCTGCATTCCAATCAGTATATATCAACTTCTTCCAGACACATCTCTTCTCCATCTTGCCAGAAAGCTTTTCCAGTGCCTTTAAAGACCTCATTGCATCCACTCTTGCACCAGAAGAGGAGGGCGAGGCGCTAAAGCAGGATCATCAAATTTGGTCCACATTTGACGCGCTTGGCTTCATTGACCGCTTCGAGTCCCTCATCGCTAGTGTTGGTTATGAACATATTGAGCGCCATGTTCTTGAAACATGTACCGGACAATGGGGGGAACCCATGCTAACCCCTACGAGGGACTGGATGACTGCCAAGATAGTCCCATGGATGATTCATGTCTACGGACGTAACATCACAAGCAGTGAGCACTCACCACCTCACTCGCCGATCCTGAGTTGACTGGTATCATAAGCCGAGGAGGCGCGGGCCATGCTAGCTGGTGTGGGATCGCGGTTTGACTTTCATATGGCCAAAACCCTTTGTGACTTACGGTATTTTAGTCTTCCTGCCGTCAGTCTTGTTGTTGACCACTCTCATGCCAAAGGACCCGCGAAATTTTTGATATTATCATCGACTTCCCTGATTCTGAGGGGGCTCTGAAAGATCTAAAGGTGAGTCGGTACTAAAGCCATCCCCGTACGCGTCTTCATGGGGCTTTGTGACTGCTCTAGGAATGTTTGCAACGCGTAGACCAGCGCGCTGCCTTGGTGCAATCGTTACGCCAAGCGTGTGTGGAAGTACTTGCATCTATTCGGTTCCCACTAATCCCATGTCGAATAGTCACCGCAAGAGACTCCTTCACCCTGGTGCGGACACAAAACTTATCCTTTCACAATATGTCGCCACGATCAAGTGTCTTCGAATTGTCGACCCTCCCGGAGTACTTCTTTTCAAGGTAGCTGATCCTATTCGACGGTACCTTCGGTTAGTCTTATACCGTTACGTACCCTTCATCGATGCTTACCCGCGCTCGATGCAGTGATCGGCCCGATACAATTCGATCCATTGTAGCCAACCTCGTAGGCGACGACGACAGTGGTGATGCCCTCGTTGACGAAACTGAGCCACCTCGGCCGCTCCAGGCTGCAGAAATTGAAGACTACTCGGACCCTAATTGGGAGCCCGAGCCAATTGATGCCGGTCCTGGTGGGTCGAAGTGCCACCATCACCGAATCAAAGATACTAATTCCAATACAGACTTTCGAGCTAACAAACCCAGCGACATCATTAGCACTCTTGTCAGCATCTATGATTCGAAGGATTTCTTCGTAAAAGAACTTCAAATTTTGTTGGCCCAGAGACTGCTCGCTGCTGGTGATGATCAATCCGATAAGGTCGAGAAGGAAGTAGGTGACCATGCCATCCTTTTCATCGAATTTTCTCATAAATACGCGGGGTATTTGTAGAGGAGAAATATTGAGATATTGAAGATCCGGTTCGGCGAAGCTGCGCTGCAAGTTTGCGAGGTCATGCTCAAGGATATGACCGATTCCAAGCGAATCGACCAACATATACAATCCCAACAAGCGGTAAGTATCTCCTCCATTCGCTGTAGCCTCCTTCTCGTTTATCTTTCACTACTTTACAGTCGGTAATCCATCCCGCGATTATCTCAAAACACTTCTGGCCAGCTTTAGAATCCAGCGAAATTTTGATGCCCGGTCAATTGAAAGAGTAGATTATTTCCCTGCGGTGGTAACTACGCCCGTTCTTCTCTCACTAACCAACCGTTTCTTTCAGGCTCCAGGATCAATATACTGCCGAATTTACCAAGTTCAAGCCCGATAAAAGACTGCGCTGGTTAACGCACCTTGGCACGGTTGACGTCGAACTGGAGTTTGAAGACCGAGTTGTTGAAGCTCTCGTTTCGCCTCTTGAAGCTGCGGTCATCGAATTATTCTCGGAGCAGAGTATGACGGTGCCTATTTTTAGCTACTGCGTGGCTTATATGTGACATAGGCGAGTGGACGCTTGACGATATCGCTAAACGAGTGGGCTTGTCCCAACCGAATATCCTTTCCAAAGCGGTCAACACATGGCTAGACCTTGGTGTCTTGGCGTCAGCAGGGGAGGGGATTTACAGAGTCCTAGAAGTCTCCGCCGGCAAGGGTGCTGAAGCAAAAGACCACGTCCACAGGCCAAGTGAGTGGACGAATGTTTCTACCCTTCAATCTCTTATCGCTGCGATAGCTACCGTCGAAGTGGAAATGCCTCCAGTGGTTTCCGTCCAACAACAACAGGCAGAACAGATGAGAGTCTATTGGAAGGTGCGAGTTTTTGCTTAGAGCACCGTAATGTTTCAACTAAAAGCACTTCTAGTTCATCGAAGGCATGCTGACGAACTTGGGGGCGCTTCCGCTCGACCGAATACAAACGATGCTGAAATTTGCCCCTGGGTATGATCGGACGATCACTCAGCTCGCGGGTTTCATGGAAGCTGCAAGAAGGGAGGACCTAGTAACCGTTCGTGACGGGATGTGGAAATTGAATAAATGAATGTCGCTTCCAGTACCCCTCGACCTTGTAACGTTGTCAGCGGCGTCGAAATTTATCGAGTCGCTCACTTGACACTTATTGCTTCAAGTGAGGCATGCTACATACCAACCATATATTGTCTATCATACATTCACGTCGCCATGGATTAAATTGTACTCGCAAGGTCAATGACGCGGTTTCTTGTCTCCTTTTAGAGGTATGTGTTCGGACCTGGAAAGTCCAGGGGCAGGCGGCTGGGATTGCTGTGTTGTAAGGCGTGCCTGGTCGATATATTTATTGTGTACCTACCATCATTCCTTCAGTCAAAAATATGGCAAAGTTGCCGTGCTGAGAAATAATGCGCGTAGTTCTTGGGAGGCATGGTGGAGCGCTGCCTCTATGGTACTGAATCTATAGTACCGAAGCCGGACTATTCCACATTTGGACTCGAGCGTCGGAGGGGGCGGGGCAGGAAGGCTTCGACGTTTCGGTTTCGCTTCATTCCCCAAGCTGCTTTCGATCTTGATTTTGCCAGAATCGAATTAGCCTAAGACGGAAACGGCCATACTTCTGATGTCCCGAAACTGCGTGTTAAATTTCCCTGAGGCGCAGGGTCTCACATGCACAAGCAAGAAAAAAGGTATGATTGTTCTCAAGGCCTCTCTCACCGCTCTCCAGTGCTCTCCTCGTCTTTCTTCTTTGCGACTCGAAGATTGCAGCAGGCTGAACCCGGTTTGAGCGAAACCACACATTCTTTTTGACCACAGTCTTTTCCTCGACATACTCTCTCTTTTCCGATCCGCCAATCCTCCACCTCGCCGATGAATCACCATCTACGTTCACATACGCACCATGCTCGCGCTCACTTCAAAAACGATGTATTAGCAAGAGCTCCTTTTCCTACGCCAGCCCCCATCGACCGTAGGGCTATCAACCTCAACATAGATCTGCCCATCATCGGACCGCTTCTGTCTGTGCTTGGCTTGAATGGGGAAAAATCTACGTCAACACCCCCGAAGGCGACACCGACGCCAACACCCGCCCCAGCGCCCGTCACGACACCAGCGCCCGCGCCTACCAGTGGAAATACTGCAGGGAACACGGGAAATACAGGTAACGCTGGAAACACAGGTAGCAGCGGTGGGAGTGCCGACAGTGGGAGCGGAAGCAGCGGCGGAAGCACTGGCACTAATAATGGCGGTGGGAACGCAAGCAGCGGGACAGGGGCATCTGGTGACGGTACCGGCAATGGGAACAGCAATGGAAGCAGCGGTGGGAATAGTGCCAACAACAGTGGGGGAAATAGTGGTACCGGTGACAGCGGCAGTGGGAGCAGCAACAGCGGTAGCACCAGCGATGGATCGAGCAGCGGGGGCAACAATGTCAACTCGGATGGTTCGAGTACATCGCTCTCTGGGAATGGATCGTCCAGTTCCGACAGCGGTGCATCCGGCAACAATTCTGGATCTACCAGCAACGCAGCGAGTGGCAGCACCAACAATCTGGCTGGCGGCGACTCCCAGTCTGACAGCAGCAAGTCAGGCTCTCAGGTCGGTGGGTCGCAATCATCTGGGTCCTCGAGCAGTGGTGACGGTGCCGATGACTCCAACTCTGGTTCTGCGTCTGGCGGCAACAATGCGGGCGTGGCCGCCGCAGTGACCGGATCGCCAACTAATGGTGCTGCATTGCCGGGCATCACTTCCAGCGGAGGGTCTGCCAGTGGTGACCGCGGGCAGACGAACGATGGAAGCGTCACCACGAGTGGGGCTGGAGCCAACACTAACAATGGAGGCCTGTCGAAGGGAGGTATCGCCGCAATCGCGACTATAGGTTCCCTCCTCCTCTTACTCCTTCTCCTCCTTCTCCTCCGTCGTCGTTACATGAAGAAACGTTCCCAACGCCACGCCTTTTGGGGAGCGGCCTGGGCAAGACGGGGCTCGGGCAGCGAATCTCTGCAGAGGAGTGAGCTGACCATGATTGAGAGCGGTGGCGGATATCTCAGCGCACGAAGCAGCTTCGCTAACACCGACTTGGAATCCAACGGCTCTCCTCCATCATCGTATCCCGCGACGCCTCCCCCTCTCTTATTGAGTATGGATAGCCCGTCAATCAGCCCCCCGCCAATGGCGCAGATCAGAGATGGTACGGAGAGTACTCAAGGAAGCCCAGTCTTGATGTCCTTCGACAGTCCCCCGATGGCCGCTCGGTCTCTTTCCCCCGAATTTGATGTCAGAGTTGTCCAGCCAGAAGACAACGAGGACGACGAACTACAATCTATCTGTGTCCGGCCATTCACACCGTCCGAATCTTTCACATTCCCCAAGCCCCCTTCCCGACCTTCAACCGCGAATTCTGCTGACCTCAGCCGTCGCAACACCCTCACTCAGCAATTCCTCCCAGTTGGCTCTCGTCCCGCAACGGCGGACAACGTACTCGGCCGTCGACCAACATTAGCCCGGAAAGTCAGCACGCAAGCCCGCCCCCAGACTGCCGACGTAAACGTTTCTCGCGCTACTTTCTCTCGTTCAATGAGCATCATGTCCCGATCCTCCAGTCGCCGCTTCCGCCCCCCTTCTGCAACGGCCATGCCCAACCCTTTCCTCACACAGTCCGAAATGGACGTCTGCTCCGTCCGGAGCGTTGACCTCGAAGTCATCCAAAGGCCCTTCAACCCTACCTTGGACGACGAACTCCCCGTGCTTCCGGGAGACAAGGTCCGCGTTGTACAGGAATTTGACGATGGCTGGGCCTTCGTCGAAAAGCGATTCAGTGTCGACGGCCAGTGGCAATCAGGTCTGATCCCGGTCGTGTGTCTGCATGCTGGGATGGACTCCCAAGAAACACTGAACGCCCAAAGAATGAGTGCTTACGGAAGTACCTATGGAGTTGCTCTTTGAATGGTCAGTTCTTCGCCGCTTCTCGTCGCAAATGAGTAGCTAACAGTGATCTTCTTTTCCAGTGTAGTACTTAACCATTTCTCCTTCGCTTTGGGTGGAATAAGGCTTTATTGTGTATTGGACGTTTCCAACTTCCCCGCATTCCGATTCTCTTTCTATCTTCTAGCTGATCAACTAAATTTGTATATCTGACAGCGACAATCGTCCTCTACTTGTATATACGAACGGTGTATATCGGGTCCCTCATATCGTGTTTGTTTATACCACAGATCTTTTCTATATTCGACATTTATATACGTATTTTATCCTTCGTCATATTTATTTTTACGGTTTTCCTAAAATAGAGTGTCCTCTACGAGATGAGATGTAGGTACTTGGCTAATATTTATCGCCAGTGTATTTGGACACCTAACCAGGCCTTGATCGACGGTCAACATTCAATGATTAATGAGACACGAGAAAATAATCACCTTCCTAAACCTTCACCATGCGAAGGGGTTCGATGGTCGTAGCACATACGAGGCTCGAGTTTCAGAGGAACGTTCGCTAGGGTGTGTTGATTACAGAGCCATGCATGTGTCACTTCTGATAACGGCCCCACGCTGGGCTCGAAGCGCATGGTCATGATCAGCAGCTGGCAAGGGTGATTCGAAAATTCGAAATACGTATGGGTGATCGGGGCCACACGTACGTTCATTACAACTTGAAAGTAAATTTCGGCTCCGATGAGGCAAATAAAGCGACGTAAATATAACAAGAACACCGGAGAGCGTCGGCACCGTGTACCGCAATTACATCGATTTTGGATAGCACTTGATATAAATAAGGTAGGTCGTCCAAACAACCAGTGAATAGAATACACTCAACGGCAAGTGTCCTCTACCACGCGGCGCTAATATGAATGGATATTCATTCAGTGGTGAGTATGATACATCTGTGTTCGAAATTACATGTTTCTCAATCTTGGGTTTGGTCCAAAGTGAGATTAACAGTCATTTTACCCGTTCGTAACAACGGGCCGAACGCTTCGTCCAGCTTCGCAGCCTCCCCCTCGTGATCATCTTCGTACACCTTGCCACTAGCAACATACGTCTTGAGTGTGACGTCCATGTTCCGCAATGCCCCGTGCTGTGCGAGCGAGCGTACTGCGCGGTACAGTTCTTCATAGTCGGCGAGGGAAGGATAATCCAGTGCATCCAGATCCTTGCCCTCCTCGTTTGCGATCTCGATTACAAGCTCACGAATGGCACAAGGAAACGGAAGGCGAGCAATACAGTCCCGTATCCATACCATGGCACTGCGGTACGCCTCATCGGATTCCTTCTGGACCTCTAGCTTCAGCTCAGAGGGCCGTATGCGCTGACCTAGTTCGGGAATGAGAGACGAGCAGGGCGCTGGAAGGAGGATCGATCAGCGGGCACGATGCGGCGGTGCGGACGATATACCTGTCACAGTGAGATCAACTAGCTTGTCGGAGATTTTTGGGGGTATGCCCCAAGGGCCGTCGCCTAGGTGCTCGATGGTCAAAGACCTGAGATTCGGACACTCTATAGCGTCGATACGAGGGAGTCGATCTCCCTTGCCGATCACAACTAGTTCGCGGAGAGCCTCCAACCGAATGATAGACGGGTCCGCGGGTCGTAGCAATGCTCCATGGTCGAAGGTGTGGGTGATCACAATCACAAGTTCGTCGAGGCTGGTTGAACAGGCTGAAAGGAAGGGCAGAATATCCGAGCCGTCCTCGTCAACTCGCCAGCCGACTAAGGCAAGTTCTTTGAGGCAAAGTTCAGGGATTAAGGACATGATTCCAAGCGTGGATAATGCGATGTGTGCCGCGACCGTCGTGGAAGGATCCCAAATGAGACATAACGAAGTGAGATTCCTCATGTGGGCGAAGCAGTCTGAGACCCATGGTGGTGCTAGGGCAACATCATCATCCCACCACAGATGCAGGCAGACAATATAACGGGTGAGGTAGGGTGCAGTGAAATGCAGGAAGGAGAGTCGATCAAGAAGTCCAGCTGTATCTTGGTTTATGACTATTTTGCTGAAGATGCGGGGCCGGCAGATATCGTTCCAAGCGTGACAGACGAGGGAGCAAGCGATGAGAATGGGTGATACAGTATACGTAGCGGTGAGGTCGTCGTCGTCTTCTGGATCCTCGATGGAAGCAAGAATCTCGCGCACGAGTTCTACGGGGAGTCGGGAGGTCATTCCTATCAATTCTATCGCACACCTGCTGCGAACCGCAGGATTCAGAGCCAATATTTATGCTGTAGAAATGTACCCACCCGTCAGAGAGGAAGCTGTGAGACAGTTGCACTTTTGACAGCGAGACTTCTTATGAGTTGTGCAGTGCTTAGCGCTCAGGGTCGAGTTTCGTGAATCAGAATTCTGATCATCACGACAAGACTCACGATTCTATCGCAGTGTGCACTGCAATTCCAAGACGGACCACGCTGAAGGAAGACATCATACTTCGAGCGGACTACAGTACTATAGAATCAGAAGGGAAATGCCTTTCGTGAGGCACGCAGAAGTCGCAGACAAGGCAAAAGTGTGGGTTATTTTAAATGACCAAGTCAAATATCATTCCAACAACTAATGAGTATACACAGATGCATTGTTGACATCTACCCATGCTCGGTATACGCGACATCCCACTACCATATACAACTTTGCACGAGGCTCAGCCAGATACACCTCAACGTCGAACCCGCTTGGAGGCACTTCCCTTGCCTGCCGATGCCTAAGGCCTAATGCCTCAACATTGTTCGGCAAATATCCTTCAGTTCCTTCCCATGAAACGTAAGAAGTTCTGCCGTTGTTGAAAACTCCTACATCCTAACTTGACATTCGAAATAGGCCGTGTTTCAAACCGTTGAATCTTAGCGTTGGTACTCTGTCCGGAGACCGCCAGCGTCATTTTGGGTACGGCGACAAGCTTCAGCCACCTAATCTCCTTCAGGTCTTTGCTCTCCTTTTCTTGCCCTTGTCACAGCGGGGCTGCTATGAACAGCGCAATGGAATTGTTGGCATCAAAGATACGATCAAACTGGAACGCTACACGGATGTATGAAAAGCGTGGTCTACTTAGTTATGATTATAGTCCGTGAGGAAACACATGAAGAAAACACGACGAACACTAGAACAAGGCTTGAAGATTCAAGAAAGGCAGCACCAGAGATGATGTGGTGGGTTCTTCAGCATTGGATACTACCTTCAAACTGACCTATTATAGTTGACCGTTGCTGCGGACCTGCGGTTCCCTTTTGGCATGCTGTTTACAATTTGATAGTTCCTTTTCTGGCGCCCTGTTCGAATCACTGCACGGCAAGGCTACTCACGTCGACCCGCTTGGGCAGTGCCGAAGCTCCTTGGGCGACTGCTCAGGCCTCAGGCCCAGTACCAATCATTTGTCAAGCAGTGTTTCGCCGCTCAGTGCTCTCGAAACTGACGGTCGTATTGCCAACAACTCTTCGGCACTGGAGATATCACTGCGGTAACCGATATAGGTTTGATCCCTTGTGCCTTCTTCCGAGAGAATTCAGCGAACAGGACTTCATTCGTGTATAAGTACTACCCCAAGTTGATGGATGTTTCCTCAGCCCGGTGCTCTACACACAATCTCTTCTTCGGCTGGTCCGTTCAATCAGTACACATCAATCTCCATCTCTCCCCGCCATCACTATGCGATTCTCAGCAACACCTTTCGTGCATACTGCTTTGGCGTTGATGCTGATGATATCAGTGACGGACGCTGTTCCACTTGGCCGTGCAGCGCCAGCACCAAAACCTGTACCCGCTCTCCCTAAAGCTGCGCCGGCACCAAAGGTACCTGCAGTACCGCCCAAGGCCCCTGTCCCCCCGAAGGGTGCTCCCGGCCCACCGAAAGGCGCACCTATACCCCCCAAAGGCGCGCCGGTGAGTATGCCAGTACCATGGCATTGAACATCCCAGCTTAATGAGCTCAGAAGGTACCAACAAAGCAGCCAAATGGACCCGCTCGGCTGCCACCACCGTCAGGGCCTTCCAGGCAACCCCCCGGTGCTAGTCCGGGGAAATCAGATCCGTCTTGTGATGTACCTGTCAAGAACAGCAAAGGAAAAACAATTCATAAACGCTGCGATACATCCAACGACCCTCTTTTGGCTCACATCACCATCGACTCAAGTTGTGCAGCTCATGAGGCCAAGGTGAAAACTGCTCTGACGGACGCGATTACTCTGGCAACCACGGCGCATGGTATGGGGCCGGCTGACCAAGCGTAAGTAGTGACTTGGCATTGCAGCCTTTCGTTTAGTTGATGCTTTGTTATTAGGTTCAAGAACTACTTCCTTCCTACAGATCCCGATGATGTAGGTACAGTCCCAAAGGTGTTCGCAGCGATTGCTGGCTCGAAGATGTCAATGAAAGTGACATGTCCTACGGAAGCCCAAGAACCGAGTTGTAAGGGAACGTAAGCTGCAGTAACACTCCTTGCTCCAGCTGTAATGACAAATCCACGTCTGACTATAGGTTAGCATTGACGGACACGAAGCGATCTGCCAATCCTCCGACCATGAGGCTCTGTCCTGTCTTCTTCACAGATCATGAAACCCAACTTGATCTCAATAGCAAGCTATTTACCCCTACTGGATGGTGTACGGCTCCTCCACATACCCTGGGGAATTTCGTCACAGCAGGCCACACTATTCTGCACGAAATGACCCATTTCGGATATATCGGTCTCCAGGCCGGGCTAATCCAACCCACCGATAATGATGATACAGCGTAGGTTGAATCCTCGTTACGATGTCTATCCGTACTTACATCCAAGTGGAAATTCAGCGGGACTCTCGATATATTAGGTAAGAATGACGAGAATGACGGGAGGAAGAAGTACGGCAGTCCGAGCAGATATGCTCCGGCAGCGGCGCGGACACTCCAGCAGCATTGGGTCGCTTTCCAAGCCCAACAAGCATCGGGCACTAAACCCCAGAAACCGCTGAAGACTCCACCTCTTGCCCCAATGGAGAATGCTGAGAGCTATGCAGCTGCCGCTACTGGTGAGCCAGTCATCTCGCTTTATCAAGCATCCGCTAATGACTTGTGACCCACAGAATTCTATTTTGCACACAAGTGCCCTAACTTCGATCCCACTCAAGTGACAGCTGCGCCTTGAGATCCTGATGAAATTGATGGCGGTGCTACCTAGAAATTCGTGTAGCTATTCACTCCCTTTATTGATTGAGAAAAGCTTGCTTGCGTATCGCAATATTTCGTGTTTTCTGTGCGATCCTTCGTCAACGACACTCTGATTCCTATCCCGACTCCCTTTCCTTTGTCGTTTAGGCCCCAGGACCACAGAGCAACAAAGCTTCCTTATCTGTTCGTGTATCCAGTGGAAAACGAACTAGGATTTAAATGCTAGCCAGGCCCAAGACAAACGTCCCGAACACTCGTTTCTCCTCCGGCCCAAACATGTAGCTATGGTGTTATAATAGAGTGAGTGGTCGAGCGGCATGTGTCGATTCGAATCGGAATTACAGCCCATAAGCAATACGAAGATGTTTCATGATGTTTAACTGAAACACAAGTACCGACGGAACGGAATGAACGCATCTTTCATTTGACGAAGCATAGCAAAGCACAAACAAAGGTCGACTAAATAGCGATATAGTATCGCGGAAATATGGATATTTTTCGGATACCTTAAGTACGACAACGAAGCGAACTTATTCAACAGTAAATCCTTCGGTTTCCCTGTCGAAGTTGATCGTATCAATATATTAGCTCTCCAAAACCAACAGTTAACTGGACACGCACTCGATGGCGAAGAGCAGTTTACTCTCCAGGCTCTTGTAATCTTCATACGGCGGCAAATCAAGCCTATTGAAACACGTATGACTCCTCGGAAGCCCTTGAGGGTCGCCGGACTTCTCGATGGTGAATCGACGCGGTCCATCGGACCCTTGAAGGTCCTTGAATCCGTTGACGGGAAGGCGAGAGGTACCTGTTGTAAACTGAAGGAGGCGAACCTTGCGTTCGGCGGGCCATGAACGAAGACATTGCCAAAACCATTCTATGACTTGGTCGGTCTTCTCATAGCCCCGGTAGTCGGTGAATTTATTCCAATCATCACTAGTGGCGGTTTGGGATTACACGGCGTCCACACATCAATAACAAAGACATAGGTAGGCAAACGGAGAAGACGTACATGTCAATGTCAGACATCCCACCAATGAGCAGCTCAAGCTCGCGTTCATCAAAGACATTGATCAAGTCCCACGAGATAAGTTCGAGGAGTCCGCGGCTGAAGGCATTGAATTGTTCCTTCACCCGTTCAGATATCCGGTAGGCAACGACGGCCTTCACGTATTCGCCTTTGTTCTCTTCCGTCACGGGAATATCGCCGCCACCTGGTTTGAGTTCGACGGTCACAATCTCCCCAAAGCGTTCTTCCATCGTCGTGAATGTCTCGTCGAGGACGTCCGTGATATCGTTTTCCCTACGTAATCGACAAGGTGAATACAACACTAGCTGAGGGAAGGGGGTAATGGTAACTCACAACATCCAAGTTAATGACCGGTGTAGATCTGTATCAACGCTATCTAGGTCCTCCAATGTTGACGTCTTTTTTAGGATCATCTTGTAGAAGCTGCGGACAAAGTAGGCATCAAGAAATCGTCTGTGGAAAATCGCCAGGCCAAGGCATCGTCCAATGAATCGGAAGTAGTCCAAATGGTCAGGGTTGATGCCGGACGCTGGATTGATTTGGAGGGTGTAGTTATCACTGGTAGAATATTCGAACAACCCATAACTAGGATTGAAGATTTCGTGTGACAAAAGGAAGAACCATTCTCTAGTCAAGACACGCGCACTTAGTTGTGCTCCAAAGGATACGTGTATACACTAACCTCGAGACACCGCCATAGTCTAAACCTTCCTCGCCATCGAAGCTTACCATCAACCGGCGTTTGAGGTCAGTAGCTGGGAAGGCCATGACAGCAGTGAAACTATCTTCAAGGATATGACTTCGTCGCACTTTGATCTCGCATTTCCCTGGTGAGACCTGCATTCTGGGTTGACTCCTGAAGTACACTACTTTCCTGCGATAATCACGTTTGTATTTGGGTGCTGATTCGTCGACCTGTGATGGAAGCCGGGGATCGTCCCAGGAGGTAGTTCGTGTGTTGTGGTCAACAAAGTAGATTCGCTCAGCAGAAGTAATTCGCATCTCCCAACCCGATGGAAGAGGTCCGAGCTGTGGATTGGGGACTTGTGAAGGAAGGGCGGCTGTAGATTGCTGTTGCTGTCGTAGGGCAAGTTGTTGTCGGCGTGGATCTACCCATGTTGTAGCGCGAGTTCTATGATCAACAAAGTATGGTCGGCCTTCCGGCGTAGCGCGCTCTTCCCAGCCAGCAGGAAGGGGGATAGATAGAGGTGCAGCAGATGGCGGAGTCGGTATCGTTATTGTGCTTTGAGTTCGGGGTGGTGCATTCGAGACGGCTGGAGATACTGCACGAGCTGGTGTGTTGGAAGCGGAGACATGCGGAGACGGTGTCGTGGGAGGAGGAGATTGCTGAAACGTTAACGCTGGAGCATTGGGGGATCGCCAGCTTGTTGTCCTCGTGTTGTGGTCGACGTAGTAGGGCCGTCCGTGGGGATCTAATCGTCGCTCGAAACCTGGAGGCATAGGGTCGTCGTTCTCTATTGAAGGTGTAGGCATGGATGGAGCACTAATAGTAGAATATGGTCGAAGGGATGATGAGGATGTGGACGGCCTGGTCGACGGGGGTAATGGTACTGAAGCCCGGGCAGGAGTGAGGGACGACGACAAAGCCTGTGATGAGAACTCGGAGGAGAGACCTATAGTAGACTGTGCTCTAGGGAGACGCGAGAAATCTTGGGCTTCAGATGGTCGTTGTGATGGGAATGCGAATGTGAGCATGAGCTTTCCGTAGACGTTCAGCTTGTTTTCGGCCATTGTGAGATCTTTGGTGATGAGGCCTGAGATACATGAGATGCATGAGGCTACTGCGATGGGTAGATGGGCCTACTCACCACGATTCTCTTCCGCAGATTGTATCACCTCCGAAGCAGGAACACTGACTACACCAAGGAAACCCTGGTCTCGGTTTCGAAACTTCTTGTGGTCGAATACCTGGATCGCGATGGTGGACGACTGGCGGATATTCCTGAGGAGGGTTCAGTCCACGGGGCGCTCATCTTGTGCAAGGGAACGCGGACTCACACATCGAAGGTTTCATTCCAGAGTGGACTCAGCGACTTCTTCATGATTCGGGTCGTATTCGTTTGTTCACCGTCGACGGTGAGCACAGCGAATGGATCAGGAAGGCTAAAGAAGTCTCTCTTGACGAGCCCGTTAGCTCCCCCCACTGCATGCCGCCCAATAAGCATGAGAACCTAGGAAACGCTCATGATACTCACGAGTAACACGAATGGCCCTCTCTACGGTGCTTGAGCTGTGGAAGACAGAATGAGCCGGGCGTGAAGAGCGCAATGGAAGAGCTGACCTGCTCGCCATAGCCATTGAGATGGTATACGGTTGTGGTAGACTTGCTGCGGCAGCGTTCCAACAGTCAGCTTCAGGAATCAGCTTCGACGGGCGCTCGGCAAGCGGTGCCTCTGCAGAACGTGATCGTGGGACATAAAGCCCGCCTTGTCCGCATATGGAAAGAGGCGGAAACGTTTGGCGTCGGGCCATGGGCGCGCTGCGCATGTTTAGGATAGCGGAGGTGCGCGCGCGAACGCCCCTTGACACTTGCTACCATGACCAGGAAGTAGTGCTCCCTTTGAACGCTCTAAGCTCTAATACTCAAAAGCATTTAGATGTTGATCGCCAACTCTAATTTGCGTCAAACTCCAATGAGATAACAGTTGAACAATGAAAAAATCCAGTGATGACGTGCACGGTTTAAAGAATAAACGGCGTGTAAGTTACTTATGAGAAGCGACATGTGCGAAGCGCGCGGATAGAGTAGGTGCGAAGGTATAATCGGAAGCTAGGACGAGAGGGGCGGTCTATGCGTCTGTAGTCTAGTAACCTTCCTCTTCCTCGGGTTCGGCGGAATCAAGGCCGACCTCTTCGTAGTCCTTTTCGAGCGCCGCGAGATCCTCCCGAGCCTCCGAGAACTCGCCCTAAAAATCACAGACGATGAGCAGGGATAGCCACACGAGAGGGATATGCATACCTCTTCCATACCCTCACCAACGTACCAATGAACAAACGCACGCTTGGAGTACAGGAGATCGAACTTGTGATCTGATAACACGTATATCAGATTTATATTCAGGGCAAGGGTGTAGGTTACTCACCGAGACGAGCCCAAGCACTGGCAATGGCCGTGGTGCTAATGAAGACATTAGTCCCTTTCAGTTTCATGAAGATAGCATATACGTACTTCGACAGCATGCAGAGACTGCGGGTGTTCTTAGCGAGATCGCCACCAGGGACACAAGCAGGTGGCTCGTTGCAGATACCAAGCTAGATGACATCGATAAGCAAAGACACAGCAATGAGTATAGATGTCACCATACCTTGAAACCAGTCGGACACCAGTCGACAAACTGTATCGTACGCTTCGTCTTAATGGTGGCAATGGCAGCTTGGCAATCTTTGGGCATCACATCGCCTCGGTACAAGAGGGCGCACGCCACTGCAAAGTGATTGAGCAACGGATAGATCCGCATATCCCTCATGTTCACTCACTGTATTTTCCTTCTCTGGGGTCACATTTCACCTACGGTGCATGTCAGTGTATGCCAGATGGGGCTATCAGAAGTGACTCACCAACTGGTTACCGCTCTCGAAGCAAGATGTCGTCATCTCTGCAACAGAGTTCTGTTCGTGGCTAGCCTTCTCCGATGAGAGGAGGGGTGCATAAGTGGCCAAGGGGAAGTGGATACGAGGGAAGCTGAGCAGCGAAACTTAAGTAACATCCAGGTAAACGTCGCAGAGGCAAACATACGGGACAAGATTGGTTTGGAACTCGTTGAGATCGACGTTGAGGGAACCATCAAATCGAAGAGAAGCAGTGACCGAAGAAACGACCTGGGCGATGAGACGGTTGAGGTTGGTGAAGCCAGGAGAGGCGACTCCAAGTTTGGTCTTGCAGATATCGTAAATAGCCTCGTTATCCACCTGTCACAACGTCAGTCGAGATCAGGCACACTAATGAAAAAATACCCACCATGAACGAACAATCCGCGTGTTCCAAAGTCGTGTGCGTTGTGAGGACCGAGTTGTACGGCTCTACGATGGAACTCGACAACTGGGGAGCGGGGTAGACACAGAATTCTAACTTGGCCTTCTTCCCGAAATCTGCTGACAATCGCTCAAGCAGGAGGGCGCCAAAGCCAGACCCAGTTCCGCCACCGAAGGAATGGAACACAAAGAACCCTTGAAGCCCCGAGCAGTTGTCCGCCAGGCGCCTCAGCTTATCCATCACCGGGTCGATGAGCTCCTTGCCCACGGTATAATGACCTCTCGCGTCTTCAAAGAGGGCAATGAGAATTGAGAGATGAGAAGCGATAAAAGGAAACATACAGTTGTTGGCCGCGTCTTCTTTTCCAGTGATCATAGTCTCAGGGTGGAAAAGAGACTTGTACTTTCCAGTCTTGACATCGTCGATGACCCCAGGCTCGAGATCAAAGTACAGTGAACGAGGTACATGTTTGCCGGACGATGTTTCAGAGAAGAACGTCGAGAAGCCGGCATCAGTGTGCGACAAGGAGTCCGGAAGAAGACGCCCATCAGGCTAGAGCAAATGCTAAGAACCTGCCGTTATCGAAAAAAAATGGCACGACTTGCCTCTATTCCATGTTCCAAGGTGTATAGCTCCCCTGCAAATCTTGAGATTAGAACGTATCAATATACGATGGAACTTGCACATACAGCAGGCATTGCCAATTTGGACTCCTGCTTGGCCTACATGGATAGAGATGACTTCGCGCATATTCCAAGATTTTGACGATGGTGGTGGTTGTGCGTGAAGGGTGCGTGTTCTGAAACATCACGTGGGCGAATATGTACTTCGTGTATCGCCCCTATCATTCGCCCCTATATGGGATCAGACTCAGCGCTATTGTATTGCGCACGACACAAACACACACATCGACATCGTTTTCCTTTACATAAATGAATACATGAATAAAGACAGCAGTTGTACATCATCAACTAGAGTGCTCGATAGAACTCTTCCGGGGGAATACCATTCTTGTCATCCAAGTCATCATCAAGATCGTCGAGATTGTGATGGCCGTTCGTCGGGTTGCCATTGATATTTGGATATTGCGCACCGATTCCTGTGCCATCAGCAGTGTATGGATCAGTGGTCAGCCGAATCGGCACAACTAAGCGTAGCTCGGAAAACGGCGCCTTCTGAGGCTCAGGAGGAGTACACGACAAAATGACACAGTCCTGATCATGAGTGACAAACAAGCCGTTAGCGGTGAATCATGTAAACACGTTCAGATTTAAGACGTACCACAACCGTTAAACCGGCTGCAGAAAAACCACCGACTTGCACATTCTCATCGATAGCGATTTCCCCAGAGTACGCAATCCAATTCGGTCCGTCCCCCTACATTCTTTAGTAAGAAGAGATTCGAAGTTGCCAACCATCACACGAACCGCCATTTTGAATGCCCCAGTGCCCACCGTGTCTACGCGCCATATGTTTGTCTTCGTGCCAAGGACTTCGGCATTTCTTACGTCCACTGTCGTTTGTCGCACCAAATGACACTTCGTCATCCGCTTAGTGCTAGTGGTGCTAGTACTGGGTCCATAAGGGAGGAAGCTGGCCAATGAAACGGCCGTCGATCGAAGCTTTACGTGGAACGGTATCGGCTGAGTCATACAGAGCACCCTCGACGCTGGAATAAATAGAGTAACTTCTATGTCATGAAGATTCGGTGATTTGGATTCGATTGTCGAATGGAACGAGCGCCAGCCCGGCGTATCGCTAAAGCCATTCTGAGTGACCGTCATGGGGGCTGGAAGGGCTTTTGAGGGGCGGGATCGAGGGTGGTATACGAAAGATGTGGAGACAGCCCTACGAAGATGAATGAGCGCTTAGGACGAAGACGGGGACGATCTCAACAGACACATTACTGTGATTTGTCGAGCCGAAGATATGAGACTTGACGAGCGGTACAAGACTTGGCACAACATGTGGCTTGTCGACGAGGACAGATATTGAATAGTCAATTGTAGCGGTGAAGCCAGGTAACCCTGAGAGCTTGACATCATATGTGGGAGGTAAAGGCTAAGGCAAGATAAGCGACATATGACCATGAGATAGATCGAGCACACGCACATATGTTTTGCCCTCATATTCGAAATGAGTGGGTAAGGTCAAACTAAAAGGTAGGGTCGTTGGGCATTGCCCCCCTCCATCGGACTTGAACCACAACTGTTGTGAATCTAGACACAGCTTCGCCGAGGTATGACCGCCTTCTGCGACCTCTTTCAGTCGTAGCTTACCCTCAACCTACCCGGGTGTCGCTGATAAATTGCGTGGATATAAATTCACGACATACCTTGACCTCTACATTAGTGACCACCTCTGGTTTCACAAGATGCACCTCCCCTTTGACCAGACTTGCTGTCCCATACAATGGCAGAGCCGCATCCTTATCTTGCTCATCGAGCTGCAAGCTGACGTTCCCACTCTTCGACGGCTTCACGAACTTCCCTGCCGGTCGAGGGCTTAGTGCACCAGCTATAGCAATCCTTTCTTCGTATGAGGCCGGCTCTGCAGAGTACATGGGCGTTGCCCCGTTCACCAATGATGAGGCGCCCGTGCCATATCCTGGTAGACTAGTCGTGGACATTGCTTGTTGGTTGATGGTGTGGAATCAAAGACCGGGTGAAGCGCAGCAACAAGGTCGGCCGCACAATTCCCTGAATAAGCAGCTGTTTGCACACACACGGGCGTGTCAAAGCAACCGGATGCGCTAAGTGGATACTCGAGGACCATATGGTTTCCGGAGCCCCTGACTCAGCCCAGTAGTTGCCGCGACTCGGCATCATATCACCTTCTCACGATTTAATCATGGAAGTAAATACTGCGCGCCACTCCAGTGAAGTGACGTCACTTTGAAGTAGGATATATAGGCTCGGCGCAACGCCAGGCCCTCTCTGATCAACACCACCATCTACAACAATGTCAGACACTACAGAGAGCAAACAGCACCCATCACAGGTAGTTGCACCAACGAAGATCGACAGCGTTTCACAGCAAGGTTGGTGGTGGACCTCGAGCATCTTTCATGCACTCAATATTGATTGGTTTGGCGACACTCTAGCTTCTACACAGCCGGGAGATGGTTCCGAAGTCCGTATTGTAGATCAGCGCACCAGGGAAGAACTAATAAATGATCCCAACGTGCATGTCATTGAGGTGCCGGGCCAGAAAGTACCCTTCAAAGATCAAGTAATAGGTTATGCTCAGGTTGGTGTTATCTGGTCCGCCAACGCCAGCCTGCTTACTCACATAATTTCATTCCCGCAGAAAACTCGTGGCACGGTGAGCCTATGTTAGATTGTGCACTACGTGAATCGATCTCACATTTTCATTGACATCCAGCTCTTAGGAAAGGTCTGTCTCTAAATGCCAGTTGTAGTTACATGATGTCTTACTCAGTGTTGTAGACCGAAACTAAGCAACATGGGGACCAAATCCTCGAGGGCCGCGCAGCAGCTAGGGAGTGCAACGAATAAGAGAGGGTAAACGAAGGCCCCGGCCGACCTGGGCATAGTGTACATCTTTGAATAACGACGAGAGCATCATCTATATACTTCAGGAATAGTTATACATGCTACGACTTAGAGAAGGTTGAGCATACGTCTCTGTCGGCGTCAACGCCGCGCTCCTCGCCATCCCAATCAATGATATTTTGGGTGGATACTCAAAGTTTGCGGAAATGGTGGAAACGACAAGGCCAACAATTTCGACCTCCAATTTCGAAGATTGCTGGAACAAAGAAGGGAGAGATGAGGTATGTATCGATTCGTGGTGTAACTTTAAAGTCGGCGAGTTCAGGGTACTGAAGGGAGGGAATCCCTTGAGGCACGATATCAAGTGGGTTCTGGTAATGGGTTGCATTTCAGTCGAAGATACTCGAGCATGGGCGTACTTGCGCGCCGTTCCGGTACAACAACCGTAAAGTAAAGGCCCAAGACTCGCCTTCAATTTTTGGATCTCACAAATTATTTCATGTATGTTGTACAACGTTAGGTAAGTTGGTACTGGCACTAGATGACAAGCCTAACCCGCGACCCATAATTCATCACTGGAATACTTCTACAGGGAATGCTTGAGCCATTGCTTCGTATCCGGCAACACTGAGATGAAGAAAGTCTCCCGAGTTGAATTCAGCCTTCAATTGAGCAGGCGCCGCAGGATCCTTGACAGCGGCATCGAAGTCCACGACGGCATCGAATAGGTTACTCTCCCGAATGAAGGCGTTCACTCGCTGCCTCGTCTGTTCGCGAATAGAACTCGAGTACGGTTGGATTGCAGCGCTGAACCCAGGTGCGCTGAACGGGGTGATAGTGGCACCAAAAATGGGAATGTTCGCAGCATGCGAGCGATCGATTATTTGCTTGAAGGCAGATATGAGTCTGTCTCCAATATCCTGTTGGGCCTGCGCAGTAGCCGCTGCCACACCGATATCGTTCACTCCCTCGAAGATTATCACGAATTCCACGCCTGGTTGAGCCAACACGTCTCTGTCGAATCGACTCAACACATTGGGCCCCAGTCCGTCTGCGAGTATGCGATTCCCTCCGGCCGCCTGGTTTGCGAAGGAGAGTGCCTTTAAGGTTGGGTCTCCAGATGATTGGAGTCGTGCGAACAGCAGATCCGGCCAACGGTTGTTCGCGTCCGTTGTACTCCCCCTTCCATCCGTTATACTATCTCCAATGATGGCAACCGTACTCTGCTTGGTCGGAACCCACGCATCCAGAGTACTGATGAAGAACCAATGCGCTGTATTCTGCACTGACGGCGCATTTTGCAAGGTTGCCGCGTTGACTAAATTGCCGAATCCCATCCAACTAGTTGTGCGACTCCCAGGGTGACTCGTAATATCGTTCCCCGCTTGCCCCGAGGCCAGATACAAGCTCGCGGTCAACTCTGTCCCAGCCACGACATCCATATCAACCGGATCGGACACCACCAATGCTGCGGTTGGCACTGTAAACCCTGGCGCACCGCCAAACGTCAAAGTCTTCAGCGTCGTGGTATCGATCGCTGGACTTCCTGCGCCAGTGTCTGCGCTGCTCGCCCTTAAAGGCTTTGCGAGGGTGACAGCTGTGATAGGTAGGACTGTGGACCCGAAGGAGTTTGACAAGCGTAGACGAATTCGAGAAGATGTAGCTGTAACATGAATAGTTTGTCGGATAGTGGTATTGGAGAAAACGCGACCGCTGGTATTGAAAGGTGGGTTCGGTAAGTTCGCTGGCTCGGTCAACTGGGGCATCGAAGTCCAAGCAGCAACCCAATGCCCATCGGTGGCCTTAGCATGCCGACGATGGTTTTGGAGGGAGGAAGCGCCGTAGGTTTGGTCGATAAAAAACGCAAAGAGAAAGAGAACAAGGATGGGGAGTCGATTCGAGCCGGAGGTGTTCATCGTCACCGCGCTAGAGCTGTGAAAAGCCTAGGGTACGTGTCTGGTCATCGTTCTCTCTTATAGCATCGCTGGGAGGCGGATATTGCATCAGCCTGAACGGTGGGCACATAGCGGTATAACATCGGGGGGGCCGTGGGGCGGTCCGGGTGACATTATTGGACGTCGAAGCCCAACAACTCCGGCTACTGTCCTCGTCGAAGGTCAGCAGGACGGTATCGACGTCCTCCAGCCGGGCTTTTTATATTGAAGATAACATCTGTTGAGCGTGTAGCCATGCACCCACGGTATGTGCGAAACATAGTCGGAACCCGAATCGAAAGCCTCGGAGTCATCGCCGATACGTCCAGTCGAAATCAAGATGTAAATCCTTGTGGTCAACGAAGGGGAGATGCTTTCGTCGGTTAAGCCTGTCATGAACATGGCATCATTGCACAGGATCATGTTGCAGGCGCTTAGCTGAGCGAACTGGTATGTAGTATGCAATCAAATGCAAATTGGTTGTGTAAACGCGATTCGAACGCTCATGGACCTCATTTTGATGCCATTGGTTCGTATGAAAAACAGAAAACTATGGGAAATTACAAAAATCATGCGGGTTGAATGATGTAGTCTGGACGCTGGTTGTAGAGTATGCAATAGTCACTACAATGAGGCAATAATAAAATCTAGATAGCACATAGTAAGCACATCATGTCCGTGGGCAAACTGTAGTCATAATTTTGAGTGTTGGTATGGTACCGGAGTCCCTTGAAACGGAAATGTCATTAAACGTGCTACCGCGAAGTTAACTGGTCGAGCTCGTGTCCAGTGAGGTCCGTCCATGGATCAGTGACGAAACGTATAGGATGAGCATACTGGAATTCGAGCAGAGGTGAGGAATGTGGATCTGGGGGTGTAAGTGCAAGAACGATGAAGTCCTTCACCGCGAGCTGCCCAGCGTTAAACCCGCCAACCATGGTGTTGCGGTTGCACCTAACCTCTCCTTCCCAATCCAGGTTGGCTTCCTCTCTTTCAGGAACCAAGCAGTCCATGCTTCCTGCTGGTGGAGGAAGCGGCCATATCTTGCCTTCTCCAAGAGTGCAGTTTCTCCACGCCTTCTGCCCGCGCACTTGAACGGATATTTGGCGGAGTAGGAACACACGTATGACTGGCTTGGGGGTTGGGGGCGTATAGGAAGAAGAACGTGAAAGCCGGTGCTTTTGGGGTTTGAGGGAGGAGGATGACGGGCAAACGGAAACGGCCGTGGGCGGGAGCGAAGACAATGAAAGGGGGGAGTGTACTAGGGTAGCGGATGTATCGACGGTTGAAGTAGTGTCGATGGGTGACAGCGGATAGACTTCCGTTGATTGAGGGAGGAAGGCCCGCAGTGACGCGATCGTTCCAGTGAGTTGGATGTGAAAGGGGATGGCCTCCTCCAGACCAAATATTTGAGCCGCGGGTACCATCAGCTATCACATCGGCAGCGTTAATCACATAAATGGTTGGGGATTGGGGACGGAAGGACGTACATGACAATCAATAGGTGTTAGGCTAGAGCTAGGACGCGGTTGCATCTGAGCAGTTGCCTGTTGCCATTCTTCGGGCGCAACTTTCAGTGACGAGAATAGACAGGGACTCGAAACGTTGGGACGATGTGGTCGTGTCCGGGGATGGTAGTGGAGGCGGATGGAAATCCTGTAGGTCATTCATGTTCGTAAGTACATGAATTAAGCAAGTATGATGGCAATCTTTCGACGTACGTTTTGTTCTTTGTCAACCAAGTCATTTTGCGGTGGCGGATCTTTACGATTGTAACTACCAAAGTGTAGATACATTTGGCGAAGAGACCGGGCACGCCGGGGAAGGCGGTGTCAAAGGAGGGAGGGAGTGGTCGCGTCTTGTCGCCCTCTTCGTACGTTGACGGAATCAACAAAGAGAACGGAACAGAGTACGGGCATATAGGCTGTTCGGCAGTGGCATCCTTCCTCGACCAAAGAGTATATGTCTCGTTGACTAGTTTATGGGATTTGGATCCTCCTTCGGATATTGTAAGGTCCATCCTCCCATCAAGCTGGAAGTAAACGTTTAAGCGTGCTGTCGCGTCGCACTATCCTCGCTTCACTCACTTTGACAGTGACTTCCTCAACGATCGATGGGTTCTCGAGGCAAATGGCTCCCGAGACCACCGCGTGGCGGCCGTACGAAGGAACGCGGACACCATCCTCTTGCTCGTTTAGCACGATGCTCGTCCTCCCCGCCTTCTTCACAAACACCCCGGTGGGTGTTGGGCGCAACCTATCAGGTCGAGGAGTATGTTCAAGCCTCTCCTCGCCCAAAAGGAGTTCATCTGAATACTCCGGAGCAGGAGATGATGGGCTGTATTCCGGTAACGGGGATATCGAGACTAGTTTCGTGACTTCAGTCGCTGGCATGTAAGTGTATGTATGACAGTTCGAGGACAATTGAAGGAACCTACATCATGTCTTGGTCCGGTATTTATTGAACGGATTGAGCATTTCTTTGTACATGACTCAGTCAGGCGAAGGTCTGTGCCTGACTGCTGAGGTTCCGTTCACCACGCCTGATCATCGATCAAGGCTTGGGTTGGTTCGCCCAGCAAGCTCCAGTAAGGCTGCGGCACGGGCTCCAGCCCTAAGAATCGCCCTATATCGCCATATCGACGTCAAAGCACAAATAAATTTTGTCCACAAAAAACGTAAAGGAGGGTATTCGATGCAACCAATAGACACGGATTAAAAATAAACAATTCCATCAATACAAAAAAATCGCGCAATGGATACAAAGCTTTGCAACTACAAGTACCTGGAGACACCAACGCATGGTTCAAAACGAACGTTTGAGGCCTTTCATCTACGTGATGTCCGTGATTGCTGAGAAAGCCTCGAACTGGGTCTCTCGAGCCGGGAGAGCGTTGCTTCCAACCTCCTCGCACGTTCCGCGTCGCAGATGGTGTCCCACTCTTCATCTCTGCTCATGTAACTTACTGGCCTCGATGGCCGGTCGTCACTATCCGCCCGCACTTGGCTTGCTTGACTGGCCTGCGACCGAGGTCTCTGCGCCCTTGACGAATTCGGTAAAAACCCTGCCAAGAGCAATGTACTCCCGCGCGTGTTGCCGTATGCCGGTGGGGGTGGCGCCGCGATGAGATGGTCTTCCACATCACCTGTTCCTACACCACTTTGTGCCAGGGCCGACGCATAGGTGGGTAGCGGCGGGCGGTTCCACGGTGATAGTGCGATGAGGGAGTCCATATGAGGGTTGTGACCAAAACGCCGGGACGTTGGGAGCATCTCCCCAGCATGGAGATGGGCATAACGTTCAGCGCGCAGACGGAAGATGCGTCGCTCAATGAATAGCAGCTGGCCGAGGGTGGCGATGGCGAAAACGACATGCACAAATATGAATGATGATGTGCCTTTTAGCTCACGTCCTGACGAGGATCCTGGCTGGACACGCTGAACAGCAACCACCCAAGCGGCAATTGTACCACCCAGTATTATCACTTGAGCAGCGAGAGTGAGGAGCGTGGCAAGTCGAACGCCCCAGTATACTTTTGATTTGTTGAAGAAGCCGAATATGAGCTTCTGGTTAGCCTTGGCGCGGGCGGTGGTGTCAGTAGATGATATGCTGGACGCGGACGAAGGCAAGTTGTCTGTCGAAGCAGCGGAGACATGGATGGCGGGCGGCGGGGGAAGGTCTCTGTCTGCCGGGTGCCGACTTGGCATAGGAACATCGACATTGTTCGAGTCGCTGGGTCCTGCAACTTGATCCTCCTCCCTGTAGCCTATCTCCCCTCGTTTCGACGGCAATGGCTCAGCCTCTGGCCGTCTCTCCCGCGAACTACTTGGTGATGCTGATGAGATGGGTTCTGTCATCGCAGGGGTACGAGTAGGAGAGGATGTCGATGTCGATGGGCCTGGGGAGGAGAAACTGGAAGTCGAGGCGTCGACAATTGGGTTCATTTGCGCCAGAGACTCTCGTGAGACAAGGGTCGCTTGGTTCTGAGAGAGCCTCTACGCCCCCGATCTGTCCAGTTGAGGAAACGTACTTGGATTTACGCTGGTGATAACGTACAAGGGCGTCTGGGAAGAAAAGAAAAGGGCTTGCGCCTGGCAAGATCTTGAGCGAGTGGTGCGCCCAGCTGACCACGTCGTCGCAGAAGTGGATGAAGGAGAGATCGCTCGGTGAGGTGGCAGCAACCAGGCAACCAGGTCGGTCGTCGCGGTTGTGTTGGCAGAGCACGAATGGTGGGAACAATTCACCGACTGGCAGCGACAATCATTCCGAGCGCCAACGTTCAGACGTCCGGGCAAGTCCCAACAGTGGATGCAACAAGAAACAAATAGTTATCAATCAATTGTTGCGGGTGGAGTATCAATTCATCACATGGTATTCATATATTCATAGGGCACACAGCAACGAGACTCAGACTCAAATTCAAAGCTCAAAGTCGACCACTTTCGGCTCTTCGCGTGGTATAATCGGTCCTAGATCAACGACCGTGTAGAAAGCAAATGTTTTCACATCTGGTTGTTGCAGGGAGGAGGCCTGCTTCGACGAACCGGATTTGACTGGTGAATCCGTCGTCGGACTAACGCACGAACCAGTTCAGAGAAGACCGAAAGAGTGCTAGTTGATGGACTTACTCATCCAAAGCGCCGCCTTCGTCCGACCGGTATGTGTAGGTGACAAGCATGTTAAACTGCATGGAGGTTTGAGTAAGCAAGGAACCTCGGAATCCCGGAATCGAGTCAGAGGGAGTCATATCACGGACTTTAACATTACCCTTCGCCTCCTTGCCAATCACGACTTCACCGCCAACAACGGTGACATTCGCTCTTTTTTCCAATACACCAACGTTCTTTGTTTTCGTCTTCGCTTCTTTTTCGCGTGCAGCACGGCCGAGAGCACCATAGCCCGTCCCTCCCAGACCAAGACTTTCGTCGTCAAACATGTCTTCGTCGTCATCGTACTCCCAGGCTTCCGCAAACGCGGCGACAGCGAAGAAAGAAGTTGGCAATGAAATGGCGAAGGGTGGCCTCCGCGCCTTCTCTGGAACACTGGGGCTATCTTTAGAAGCTGTCTCCGCGGCGCTAGCACTGGTGATCGCAGTCACTGGCGTTGCTGTAGAGGATTGTACGCGTTGAACGGAAAGCTTAACTTGTATTGGATCATACAAGGGGTTGGTGAACGCCAGATGAAACGGATATGTCTTCCCCGCGTTCATCCCACCTTGGCTTTCCAAACTCTTCTCGTCCTCGGCTTGGGGAGCAGCTGTTGATCTTCCAAGGGTCCTCTTCGCATCCTGGGGAGTCGGACGAGCGTTCTGAACGTGAGGGAGTGTGATGACGATCGCCGGCAGATAATTCGCAGCCATGAGTTTGATCTTAAATCGCACAGACTGAGCCTTCTGCTCAGGCTTGATGAGAATATGAGTGCATGCAGGACATCGTTTCGTTCGTTTGGCATGGAGGGGGACACGAAGAGGCTTCAAGTCACTAGAAGATAAGGTTGGCACGACCGACGCAATCAATCGGGTTGGATACGCACTCGACCTTGAAAGACGACATCCAACTTAATTCCCATCTTTGCTCTATACTCGCTACCTCGTACGGGCTTTCGAGATGTTGCATCAGCTCCACATCGCGCTCCCCACCACCGCCTAAACTTGCTGCTGACACGACATCCATCCTGCTTTTGTATACCGGAAATTCGTCCTTGTTGGCCGTCCTGTCCCTACCCGGCCGACCTGGAGTGCGCCCATGAGCATTATTGTACCTACCCATCCCAGGAACATCGCGACTGAGCGCGGCCGACGCACCGGCCATCGCGGTAGACTGGTGTGTATGCGCATGGATATGTGGAGGATAGCCCGAAGTCGACGCGGCTAACGACGATGCGCGTATGAAAGGCTCGAAATGTTCGCGAAGTCTATCAAATTCGAGGGCCTCTGGAGCTGATTCTTCCGTTTTGTGCAATTGGGCTGAGAAGCCGCCATAAGTTCTAAACGGAATATAGATCCAATTCACTGGACCACGTACCAGCAAGGCCTGTCGGTTTCTCAAACGTGATCCCCACTTCTGCCGAGTCCCATCTACAATGATTGCAGTACAGAAAGAAAGGTGCCTCCCCCGTTCCGGACACATTTCCATACATCTCCGGCGGGTCAGAAGGCACAACGCTCAGCGTATTCATACAGTTCGGGCACTGAAAGCAGTTCCTGGCACATCGATTCTTCTCCGCGCGAACACTTGCGCTAGGGACTTCAAAAAGACAGTTCGGGCAGTAGTAGCCACTGACTTCGACAGAGACACAGCGGTTGCAGCGTACGGCGTCGCATTCTTCGCAGAAAAAGAGGGTGTGCAGGGGATGGAAGCTATGCGATGAAGACGGCAGGTGAGGTGGTGGTGGGACTGCCGTCTGGGACAAGCATGGGCAGTGGTAGTGAATGCTGGGTCCCATTGTCAAGGCGAGCGGCAAAATGAAGTTTACGCTTCCGATAGGGGTATCGAGGGGTATCAGGTGATGTACAGATCAGGGGCTAGGGTCTTTGGAATCCCACGCTCCCCCTATAGACCCTATCAATCCCTGTTCGCACAGAACCATAGAAGCTCACTCTGCAAGCACTCGAGCATTGAGCAGCTCGACTTCCGAAATGCTAGCAAATCTAGCCATGAACGTTCCATTTTATGGACTTACCGATATCGTATATTATAGTCATGGTCACGATTTGTATTACGTTGTAATAAAGTCAATAGGGCTGCACTTTTGACCTCTCTACCTTCGACCATGTATCTGACGCCTCACTTTGAGAGAGGACCACGAGTAATCACTAATACAAGTATTCATTCGTGCATATCTGCAAGCCGTAGACATATAACGCATAGTAGAACTCGGAATGTATCACATTCACTTGCTTGCTCTGGAACGTTTACACTCGACATCTAATAGTAAGTTCTATTTGAATTGAGAGCATTTGTACTCCGCTCTCGCATAGTAAATACTCAGTATTCAAGAAATACCCTTCCAACGCGCTGCTTAAAAGTTAAAAAGGTATTGGCGACTGCAAATGGTACACTGAATACCAAGGACAGCGTCAAAGAGGAGTCACTGTTAGGGAAGCATAGGTCAGTGCATGAAGCCTGCGCATGATGTCCGAGGCAAGCCTCAAGGCAGCGCAGACTCAGAGGGCTGATTGAAGCCCGAACCGCACCGCTGATCTTCCTCAAAAATTCCGATCATCCTCGCAACCTCGCTTTCATCTGACCAGCACTCCATACACCAGCAGGATCATTAGATACCCTAGCATCCCCCCGGTACACAGTCAGTCAAGTCTGAATCGCCCTCAAAACTCAGATGACTGTGACGATACCCAAGCCAGACGCCGAACATACCGTATTCCATGCGGGGTTAAAAGAAAAAGATGGGAATGTCGTGGGTGAGACTGAGGAAAATCCAGTGGTCACAAGCACACGATATGCTTTTGAGGTTCGTCGGTCTAGTGATAGCCTTCTCGGATTCCCAACTTGCTTATTTATACTTTCTTTCGTAGAAAACCGATTTGGTGCGCGTCAGCGATGGGGGAATCAAATCAGCCGCTCTATACGTGCGTCTTTAGAGACCCGAGAGGGATCGGGCTGACGCACAACCCTGACTTCAGATCTACCACAACCTCAAAGTCCAATCATACACTCCTCGAACTTGGCGCACGCACCCTCTCCACATATGCCCGCCGGAGCCTTACGACCCTTCGGAGCCCCTCAACAAATCCGTTTTCGACTGGATCTTCTTAATCTCGTCTCTTAACTTCAATTTCTGGTCTGAGAAAGAGGGGAGCGAAGAAAGGTTTGGGGTCGAGTGGCAGGAGGGATGGGAGGGAGCGGCGGCCACGAATAGGATGGTCCATACAGGCTACTGGAGCCTAGTAGCCGCCCTGAATCGAGGTCAATCTCCTCTTGAAGGAAACGACAGATAGAGGAGCTGAACATTTGACCATTTAGCCATGGCCGACGACGGTATACCAATAACCGATCCGAATTTCTACTCATCAGAAATTCTGTGTCCCGATTCGCTGATCGAACATGTATTCCGACCTGCGCAGGAGTGCTCGGAGACGATTCCTCTCCTCCAAAGTCGCATAGCCATCATGAGAGAGGTTGGCCATATCCTTTGCACAGTGAGTACTTTTGCACCCGTCCAGTCAACCAGAATGTTCAATACAACTTCAGAACTTCGGCGGTTCTTTCAAAGGGTTCAGCGACGCCTTTCAGTCGAGATACAACAACGAAGGGACTGCCCTTCAGCTAGTCAAAATGGTCACGGAGACCTTTCCCTCCTTTCGGGACGAGGTTTGGTACGAAGGACGAAGAGGTCAGACAAATATTGTTTTTCCTCTCAATTTCATTTATGCTGACCGTCTTTACAGTATACCTATGGAAGCGTGCACAAATCCTCGTCGCTGAGACATGGGCAGCGTTCTATCCACCATCGCCGCCATCTCCCTCCAACCCCCATCCACTATTTCCTGGCCCTCGCGGCGCGTCCATCCACCAACTGACCATGTTCGCAGACTACCGCGTCCCTCAGATCCTCCACCATCTTCGCATACTCGAATACCCTCCTTCCCTCCTCTCCCTACTGCACGCCGGGGCCACCCTCGAGTATGGGTCGCGCGAGGAATTGAGCTTGCGTTCGGCGAGTATAGTGGCTGTGGAACGTGTGCGGGAGGAGATCTGTTGCTTGATGGGGGAGAACGGGGAGGATGAAGATGGAGTGACGAGTGTGCTCATTGATTTCTATCTGTGGGATCTTGCGAAAGAGATTGAGACTGGAGATGGGAACGTCGAAGGAATCCAGACGGTCGCAGTAGCACCCATTCACAGGACAAGGAGTATTTGGTACTGAATGCAATTACGTGAGGGTGATACAGAGCATGGCAAGAATTTATAGTCCAAGGCGATATCTCCCCCTAAGGCTATCTTTTCTTTATAACGTCTATGGGTGACGACGCCTGAGGGAGGCATTAGCGATGGAGACGCGATAGTTCTGATAAATGAGGATCCTCACTTCATTCGTCGCGACTCTACGACTCTTGATGATCAGTTCAGCTTCATCCCAGAGCGTATTCCCGCTCCCGAATTTTGCCCAGTCGCTCCAAAGATCATCTGGCTGACGATAAATATACGGAACCGAGACTTCAAAGTGTTCTGAAGCCGCGAACACGATGCGCTGATCAAGTTCACCCGACGCGATTGTCTTCTTTCTGGCGAGGTCATCCCCGTCCGGCCATTCCTCGAACAGGACGCAGACTTGAAGGCTGGGCGGGAAATTCGCGATCAAGCAAGAGATGTCCGAGTCGACTTTCGGGAGATCTGTGCACAAGTGGGTGAGGCGCGGCAATCTGGCGAACAACCAGTACCAGGTCGTGCCCTCTGCGACAATCAGGTCAAGATGGGTCAACTGCACGAAGGCTGGAGGGAGCGGGCCGTCAAGAGCGGGGAATAGGGTCGGGAAGCAGGACAGGCGGCGCAGACCCTTGTTGTAGGAAAGGTCGATGGCTTCGTCGTTCCAGACCAGAAGGCTGACAAGATTGGGGCAGAGGGGGAGGATCTCGATGATACTTTGGATTCTGAATCGGTGTGGCAAGGTAAGTTCCTGTACCAGCAATGCTAACTCGGGCGATTTGACCAGCGTTCGCCTCAGCAAAGGCAGTCCGGTGGATATGTAGTCTGAGTCGAACGTGATCGAACGGTAGAGCTGTCGATAACACCTATGGGCACAGACATGTTAACCAATGTAGCGCAGCCTGAAGGCCTCCACATCCAGTGGAAAACGCGGAATTCACCAGTTCTTGAACCTTCGACACACCCACAAGACAGTTGGAAGCTGCTTCGGGGGTGTTGATTTACCCAAGACGAAATCAGACATGATTGCTTCGACACAGAGGCGCTCTACGTCTAGTGGAACATCAGGCATTTTGCTCGTGGTCACTGGTGATGGTGTTGAAAGAGCAAAGAGGTAAACTCCCATTATACAGCGCGTCAAAGCTTAAACATATAGACCCGACTTTGATAGTCCGCTTCAGCTTAGGGAAAGTACAATGAAAATCTCCACCTGGATGACAAAACATACAATTCGGTTGGTGGTAGTTCTGACGATGGCGGGGGTCGACTATAAAGTAAGTAATATACGAAGATAATAATGATAAAGGCTGGACAAGATACTATCGGCGTCGGCCGCTGCGCGTGCTCTGAAATTTGGACGTCTCTCTCCGTAACCGTCTGCACAAAGTCAGCACGAAACACTCAAAGGGGGTAAGAATGCGGACGCACCGACTGGCCCTTTCTCTCTCAATCTCCCTCTTTTCGACCTCCTCCGAACTCAACACCTCAAACTTCGTCCTGAAATCTTCTATGTCCGCCCAATCCCTCCACGCGCTCTTGAGCGTCTTCGGTCCCCTGCCGTCTTTCCCAGACCTACTCCATCCGAGCCCCAAGCCGGTTTTGTCCTTCATTAGGCCTGCCCCACTCTTATCCCGTTGTACGGCCCCACCAGCAAGAACAGACCCCGCTCGAGCGTGTTCTTCTTGTTCTGAGCTGCCTATAACTCCCCATTCGATCGCATCCTTTTTATGCTTGATGAGCTCTTCGTGTATGGCGTGGGCTATCAGAGGTACGGCCTCCCCGGTCAAGCCGAGTTCCATGCAGAGCTTTTGTGAAAATACTTCGGGCGTAAGTGGGGACAGAAGATCCCACTCGATGTGATCTTGGAGGTGATGATTTGCTATTTGGACGTCGATCTAACATCACTTTAGTATTAGTCTCTGAAGTAGACAGGGTCAAGGCAAGGAGGGGACTTGGACTCACGCTAACGATCACTCTGCAGTCGGGGATTTCTTCGCCCTCGCCCTCAACATCTAGGTCCATAGCCCCATCCATGCCAATTTCCATAGACGCTACTCCTTCGTGATCTTCCAACTGTGCACGAATCTGGTTGGTCACAGTGTCAACCCAAGGAACTGGCGACAGGTCGAGGTCGGCGCAAAATATCTTCGCGAACGTCTCGGGTTTCGTCAGTGTGTCGTTGAGGTTCCATACAAAGCAATCCCGTATGCGATGCGTGTCTGTCTCGAATTCGACGCGTATTGGGACGAGTGCCGGCGTCCGTTTAGCATGAGCTTCCAATTGTTCATGCGTCCTACAATGTCTATCAGCTGTCTATCCGCGTCGATGTCAGTATTCACTCACGCGTACTCGTGCGCAGTTGCCGCTACAATTCTTGGCTTGATGAACCTCTCCGGTGGTACCATGCCTAGGTAGCTTCGATCGAGTTCGGTGCTCTGTTTCGGTGGTGCCACAGGGACCGGCGTGGATGTTCCTGTTTGCGGGTTGCCAGTCCGCCGGGATTGGCGAATAGATGTTCTCGTTCCACCACTAGCCACAAAATCCGAGTCGTCCGACTCTAGTTCGCCAGCATCGGGAAGGTCGTCCCCGGAGCCAGGGTCCGCATAGTTCACCACGCCCCCCCTGCGCGTGGCCGTACGAGTAGCAGTGGAAGACGCCGTGGCAAGGATGGGCTGCATGAGCAGCGTCGTTCCGGTCCGCAGACGCGACGAGTATGTCGAGTAGACAGCCTGCCTCGTAGTCGGGAGAATGGATCGACGAGTAGGGGGTTGCGGGATAGGAATTGGGAGCGCGGGGATTTGCTGCGCTAGGAGGTATGCTTGCTGGGGCTGATATGGAGTAGGGGTAGCATTCGTTACGTTCATGGGTTTATTGGCTCGAGAGCGAGAGCCGCGCGTAACAGCCCCGGATTTGGGGGCTGGCGTCGGCGTTGACGACCAAGTATGCAGATTCTTCATGTACACTCCGGTTGTCGCGTCAATCTCGGTGCCATCGAGGCTTGCAGTATCGGAAACTCACCTTTTGAATTTGCTTGCTGAGGTACCGGTGCAGCGTAGCCTATTTGCTGGCTGGCGTTCTGCAAGCTGGAAATTGTTTGCTGCAATTGGATGTCGGACAAATTTGTATACTGAGTTGGGAAGGAAGATGACATTCTTGCAGTAGCCTGGTTTGGAAATGTGGGTGAAATGTACGTGGGAGTGGATCACAGAGTCCCCTTCAGCCTTTGACGAAGTAATTCTCTCCAGAGTACCGTCGGTATTCCTCTGGATCGATGCTGGCGACACGGCGAACCACTTTGGATGGGAAATGACCGTCAAAAAGCCCGAGATATGGCGGAAGTTAGGTCCAAATGCCGGGCGCCTATATTGGCGCCAGAATGGCTAGCCGACGCGCTGCGCGACGGCGCGGCAACACGCTTTCTTCAAGTTCCAACATGTTACCGCGAATACGACATTGCTGCTGTTTGGATGCTACGCTGAGAAGTATTGCCTCGCAAAGATGCGCCTCCTCTACTGCGTCAAGACAGAATCTAGGTCCTAACGACGGCATCCTGGAGGTACTCGAGCAAAGTGAGTTTTTCATTCAACATGGTCGAGTATTTCTCGCTGAGAAACTTGTGTCGACAATTGGAAAGATATGCAGGAAGAGGCCACAAAGCCTGAACGGAATCCATATAAAATACGCGCGTTTTCTACGGCTATCAATGCAGTTAAGCAGCTAGAGCGACCAATAGTCTCAGTGGAAGAAGTTCGATTCGTGCGTAACTTTCTTTGCTTACAATAACAGATATATTGACGTATATTAGCTGAGGGGAGTCGGTCCGGGTATAGCTCGTCGTATACAAGATTATCTTGACGTGCATTCTCCTGTCAGTATGTGCACTACAACTTTCAATGGAATTTGTTTTTCATACCAATGAGTCTTAGGTACCACGTCCAATTCCAACAGTGAAGACATCTGAAAGCTCGCTCTCTGCCTCCGAAGTCGCGAGACTGAAGGAGGACCTCATGTCAATAAGCGGAGTGGGGTACGTCTGATGGTGATATAATCCAATCACGACAGCAATTCTCAAAAGCACAGACCTAAGAAGGCCCAGACGTTGATTGATGCTGGATGCACATGCTTGAACGACCTGAAGCTTCCACAATATCGCTCAAAGCTTAGCAATGCCCAATTAATTGGAATGGACTTCCACGACCATCTACAGGAGTCGGCACAGAGGCACGAAGCTGAAGTAGTGGCGGTGAGTAGCCTTATGGTGTAGATGCGCCCCAGGAACATATACCCCCAGCAGCAGCTTATCCAGGACAGCGTCTCCTCAAAATTCGAAGTTCATTTGGTGGGGGACTAGTAAGTTGCACTCCCATTACTTGCGAACGGTCATATCATCCATCTAGTTAGTCGTCGCGGCGCATCCGCCTCCTCCAGCATTGATATCATGCTTCTGCACCCCTCGCATGTCCACATCCCCACTCCAGCACCCTTTACCTCGGCATCCAAGAAACCATCTCGCTCTCAATCCGTCTTCCACACAGCACCCCCTACCAAATCCTCACGGGCCAACTCGCCCCTCTTGACCCACGTCCTACCGTCGTTGCAAGACCGCGGACTGGTCGCTGCGGCTCTTTCGTTTGGTCTGCAGACGTGGCAAGGCATCGCGCTGGTTCCTGACGGTGAGAGCGGCGGTCGCGAAGATCGGCAGAAGCGGTTGCAGATGATCGGGAAGAAGGAGGGTAATTATAGACGATTGAATATTAGGTTTGCATCTTGAAGGTTACGATAATCCGCCTAGAACTAACCACCTATTTTGATGCTCATCTAGTATGGTTCCTATCAAATCTAGGGGCGCTGCGCTCCTTGCACTCACTGGCGATGCCGAATTTAACCGTCACCTGTACACCAGGGCCACTAAACTCGGTCTGCACCTCAACGAGTACGGCTTATGGCGATGGAATCACGAAGCTTCGACTGAGAGCGACATGAACCCTTTTGACTCAGAGCAGTCGGATAGTCAGTCTATACGAGGCCATTGGGAACTTATTAAAGCGGAGAGTGAAGAAGATATCTTCCTCGAACTGGGATTGGATTACGTCGCGCCAGAACGGAGGAATTATGGGTTCTTGGTGGAGATGCCAGGAAAGAAGAAACGGGGGAAGAAGCTGTCTTCATGACACTCATGCTCAGGGCGCTATCTGTCGTTCGATCTGTCGTTCGATCTGTCGTTCGCCGTCTACGCTCCTTGTAGCCGTCCCCTTCCACCTTTACTGAGCCCCCTGTGGTCTGGCTGCACGAATAGTTCCACATTGATATGGTAATAATAACTGCCCTTATATTGGTCTGATGGACATTCGGGGGAACTTGAAGATAATGACTTGATTGGCCATTAAAGCACTGCGCACCTTCTGTGCTAGTGCACTCAGTACCAAATACTCCTTGTCCTGTGGATGGGTGCTACTGCGACCGTCTGGATTCCTTCGACGTTCCCATCTCCAGTCTCAATCTCTTTCGCAAGATCCCACAGATAGAAATCAATGAGCACACTCGTCACTCCATCTTCATCCTCCCCGTTCTCCCCCATCAAGCAACAGATCTCCTCCCGCACACGTTCCACAGCCACTATACTCGCCGAACGCAAGCTCAATTCCTCGCGCGACCCATACTCGAGGGTGGCCCCGGCGTGCAGTAGGGAGAGGAGGGAAGGAGGGTAGTCGAGGATGCGGAGATGGTGGAGGATCTGAGGGACGCGGTAGTCTGCGAACATGGTCAGTTGGTGGATGCATGCGCCACGGGGGCCGGGAAATAGTGGATGGGGGTTGGAGGGAGATGGCGGCGAGGGTGGATAGAACGCTGCCCATGTCTCGGCGACGAGGATTTGTGCACGCTTCCATAGGTATACTGTAAGACGATCAGCGTAAATGAAATTGAGAGGAAAAACACTATTTGTCTGACCTCTTCGTCCTTCGTACCAAACCTCGTCCCGAAAGGAGGGAAAGGTCTCCGTGACCATTTTGACTAGCTGAAGGGCAGTCCCTTCGTTGTTGTATCTCGACTGAAAGGCGTCCATAAACCCTTTGAAAGAACCACCGAAGTTCTGAGATGGTACTGAGGATTTTAGTGGACTATATGGGCAGAAAGGGTTCTGACCATGCAAAGGATATGCCCGACCTCCCTCATGATGGCTATGCGACTTTGGAGTAGAGGAATCGTCTCCGAGCACCCCTCCACAGGTCGGAATATATGTTCTATTAGTGAATCCGGGCAAAGAATATCTGAGGAATAGAATTTCGGATCGGTTATTGGTATACCATCGTCGGCCACGGCTAGTTTTGACAGATTCAGTCCCACCGCTTGTTACTCACATCGCAATACTCGCCTCGATTTAGCGCCACTACTAGACTCCAGTAGCCTGTATGGACTTTTATCCTCTCAGCAGCAGGTCCCTCCCATCCTTCTCGCCACTCGACTCCGTACCTATCTTCGTCCCCTCTCTCTGACCAAAAGCTGAAATTGAGTGCTGCGATCAAGAAGGTCCAGTCAAGGACAGATTTATTGAAGGGGTCCGATGGGTTGAACGGCTCCGGTGGACATATATGGAGAGGGTGCGAGCGCCTTGAAGTTCGCGGGGTGTATGACCGAACCTTGAGATTGTGGTATATCTAGAGTCAATGCTGTGCGTCACCCGGATGCCTCTCGAGTCCGAGCATGGATCGAACGCACGTATCGGGCAGCTATTTTCACACCGTCGTCGCTGACATGCACCAAGTTGGTTTTCTAGGACAGAAAGTATAAGTCGGGAATCCGCATGCAAGTCTACCACAAACCTGAAATGCATATTCCGTACTAGCGATTACGGGGTTTTCTTCGGTCTGTCCATTGCCAATGTCTTCATCCTTTTCCTTTGACCTTGAATAGGATATATGTTCGGAGGCTGGTTTGAGTATCGTCACAGTCATTTGAATTTTGAGGGCGATTCGTAATTGACGGACTGGCCAATAAATGTATTAGTTAGGTATCCAGTGGCAACAGTACCTGTATCAGTGCTGCTTACTGACTGAAGGAGAGGGAGGTTTGGGGATGTTAATCGAGCTTCCCCTCCAATTGCCTTGAGGCCTTCTCGATTACGCCTCGGGTATCACTGACCTTTAAGCTTCCCGTACTCCTCTTTGACACAGTTCCTATCGAACGCATTCGCACCGCTGTTCGGTATTTAGTATACTATGTGCCCGTTGCATCGATCCCCTATGTCTTGGACGCGATTTCTCCCATAAGCAGCGCAGCTGGAAGGGTGCTTGGCGTACTAGCCGGACATCGCGTCTCGAATATAGCCGTCTCCAATTGTCGCAGATTCGTACCATTGTACACTTCTATTACCAGCCGATCTTGGACTTGCTACAAATGGGACTAAGGAACGTTTTACCCGCCCGCAATAATGGATTGAACACTTCGCTCTACTTCGCAGTCATCTTGCTGCTACTTTTGAGACGATTCTTGTATCTTCCAATTTGTCGTGCTGGGGGAGGGAGCTAAGTCCTTCGTAACCGGCAAGAGAAGACAATCCAGCCCATCTTCAACACGGCCAACGTTGCGTAGAGACACGATTTCAAAGGCAGATATCGCATGGTGGATCCGCATGTCCGGGATCCCGACAAGCTATAGCGAGCGCAGGATCTTGTATCGGTCGAGACAGTTTAAAACCCAGCTAGGTGCCAAGTAAATATCTCCATCGCGCCACAGTTGCAGCTGGCGGGTGTATGTACTGAGATGTGGAGCGGGAAGGAGAGTTGGCCGCTGCATTGTCTTTAACGATGTACTTGCTTGAATTCCCTCTCATGCAGAAATCCACAGGCCAGACTGTTGACATTGTCACCAGGTGCTATCCACATCTCTACCGTTCAATTGCGCTCAGCGCGGCAGACAATGACACATCTGTGGGACTGTCTTTGCTAAGACGGACGCTGGTCGAATTTCCCGAGTTGGCGTCACTGGTACAGGAACTCACTCTACCGCATCATTCAGCAGTCAGCGACGTCGAAGAGATCGTCCCTCTCTGCCGCAACCTAATTAGCCTTCTGGTCTGGAATAACAAAACCTCAGTAGACCTTTCCAACCACAAGGCTCTGCGCCGCCTGTCCTGCTTCCCAACCCCATTCCCTTCGGCTCTGGGGGGCCCGCCCCCGCCAAACTTCGTCCATTTGACCCATCTCGGTATATTAATCTCGGAGGGCTCAACCTGGTACCCGCAGCTCTCCAGATTGATAAACCTCACACATTTATCCACAGATCTTCCGTCGGTCCACTCGGACCTTCTCTGCTTGGTCGAACATTTCCCTCCAAGCCTTTGTGTCTGCGTCCTTTTTGAGGAGTGGCCATGGGTAGATGTCCGAATGATGTCCATCGCTTCAGGTGAAGTGGACCGACGCATCGTGTTTTCAACCTCCGAGACCGACATCGACCTCCCGGTTCCATATATATGCCGTCCGACAGAAGATCTTTGGAGAGACTGGGCAAGACGTGGAAACGGGAATACTCTCTGGGATGAAGCTGAATCGATCATCAAGAACCGTAGGGTCGCAACAAATTAGTGAGGGTTCTCGCCCACTGAATCTCAGGCATTCGTCGCTGAGATGCCCTTGAGAATGGTTAATCCAGGGACTCCCAGGGAATCTGTTACGATGTAATATGACCATACGTCTTGAGCTTGAGTGGTCAAGACGCACCGGCGTTGAAGGGGAGATTTTGTGTAGAATCTTGCCAGTCGCGGAATCCGGAGGCTTTAAATCCTAGAAGGCGAGCTGCTTAAAGCTTAAGAGAAACGTCCCATGCTTGGAGTGAACTCGCATGGTATGGTTTGGGGCAGACAGGGGTTGATAGGGTCTATAGGGAAATCGTGGGATTCTGAAGACGAACTTCATCTAATTAGACCGTGTCACCGCCGCTCAGCTATCTCCGTGAGTTGTTTTCTTTTAGTTTACAGAGTACGGTAAATTTTTAGCAAACCACGCAACCCGGTAGAAATGTTCGATTTCCCAACAGTCCCAACAGAAATAGAGCGCCTCTGCGTCGAAACCGCGATATCTGATATCGTCTGGGATTGTGCAGGATGTCCGGACGTGATTCCTGCCCTAATTCTGACATGCAAACGATTCAAGACATGGTGAAAATTTCCACTATTCATCTCAACGGATCAATCGATTTACCTGGACGAACTTTAGGTGCTATCCCTACATATATCGGTCCATTCGAATTGAGGACGAGGACAAAATACCTCTGCTCCGACGAACCCTTCTTGAATCGCCTTCGCTAGCTTCACTGGTCCAGGTACTGATCTTACCGGACGAGGCCCAACTTGACGACGTCCTTAGCATCGTCCCCCTCTGTCACAATCTGACCAGTCTTATGTACTGGCAAACTGAGTTCCATGGTGAAGTCGTCGCTCTCCGGGAACACAACGCTCTGCGTCGCTTATGCTGCTTCTTCGACCTTTTCTTCTCAAAACCCAACGACTGGAACCCTTCTCCTTTCATGCAGTTGACTCATCTTGACCTCGCTACCCACGATGAAAGCTGGTATCCAGCACTCGCGACATTGACCAACCTCTCATACTTATTTATCGAACTCGTCCCTGATACTTACGATCTCCCCCTGCTCGCCGAACACCTTCCGGTTAACCTAAGAGTCTGCGTATTGTTTATCAACCAACGTTGGTCGGAAGGGGACGTTGTCAACGTCAAGCCATACGCGTCTGGCGAAGTGGATAAGCGTATTGTGCTCGGCTCCTTTTATGACGCCGGTCTTTCTACTCAGTACGTCCATCGTACTATAGCGGAAGTGCGTTTGGAGTGGACAACATACGCAAGAGGGCGGAGCTTTTGGGAGGAAGCCGAATCAATCGTGAATCAACGCAGTGTGCTGAAGGAAAGTTGACCCTTCCCTCGCCTGTCCTAGCATTCTTTCATTCAAGTTGTTTACATAGGACTTTGTAACCGAAATCACACAGAGGGCTAGTGTCATTCAGCAGGAGAATAGTGCTGTTCAATGTTGTCCCTAGCGCACATTAGTTCCAAGCCACGACGAAGGCCTTGCTTGGTCGGCCAATCAGCTGGTCTATACTCCAACCCTCTCATGTTGCCAGACAGAAATGCTGCTAATTGCTCGCATTCGCCAAACGCCGTTGGTCTTCGCATTCTTCACGCGATGTCAACTATCTCCCGTCTCATCTGAGCTATTCAAACTGGTCAGGTTTGCAGCACTAGTATTTGGCATTTCAACTCAACCTTGTATCAAGTAAGCCGCATTATACACATATATAGCTGAATGGGCGTTTGAAGTGGCTCCGTTTAGTCTAAGCCCTCTACATGTTCACAAGTTACATGCAACGCTCATGTTAGCACTTCCCCACATGAGCTGAGACTGCTTAGTAGTGCCTGTTAAAAGGCCCTCTAGTTTCCAGCTTATCCTCACTCCCCACCGAACAAGACCCTGTTCATAGGATGTTCGCTCAAGGTCACTTTAATTCTGACGCTTCGAAATTTCACTAATCATAATACCTCCCTCCCAGGAATCCTTTTCCTGCTCCTCGCCCTCGGTCTGGTCCAGGCTCAACGACCAGGTCTTGTGTATCCCTTCGTCCGGGATCCTATGAGCTGACTCCTGAGACTCTGTCTGTACGGAAATTTAGGTTGCACGGCGCCGACACCTTCGCCGGGTAATGGAACCTGTGGTGCAGCGACGGCTACTCCGACGATCGCCCAACCCTTGGGCCTCGAGATCTCGAAGTGGATTTGGACTGGGGAAAATGCAGTACCCGCCGGTCCCAATCCCCCCGGTTCCCGTGCATTCCGCAAAACGTTCACGTCGCAATGCGGGAAATGTGCCGTTAGTGCAAAGATCTTGATCACAGCGTCAGTCATAACTCCCTTCCCTGCTCGCACATACTAATTTGCCTCGTCGATGTTGTAGGGACAATTCCTACAAGCTCTTCGTGAACGGAAACCCCATCGGCACAGGGGCCAACTTCACCGACGCCGAAGTATACTACGTCGCTCTGCAGCCGTCGTCAAACCTCTTCGCTGTTGAGGTCACCAACACGGAAGAGGGCCCTGCCGCACTCATCGCCAGCATCCTTGTCCAATACTCCGACGGTTCTACGGAGACTGTCATCACCGATGAGACATGGAGAAGGTTCCTCGGCTCTCCCAAAGGCTTCGAGCTCCCAACCACCACCGATCTGAGCAAGTGGGGCTTCGCTACTTTCCAGGGCTTGTATGGTGTGGCACCCTGGGGAAAGACGGTCGTGCCGCCCGCATTGTCGGTCAAGGACGCTGTGGTCATCTGGACGGGGAAGTTTGACAACAAGACTGGTGTCGCGCCAACGGTTGCACGGGCTTTCCGGAAGACAGTCGTGACGCCAGGGTGCACGAAGCGCGCCGTCAGCGCGACAGCCGTCATCTTTGTGTACGTCCTCATCGCCATCTTCGTGGATAACCCGTGCTGAATGAAGTCACAGTGACAACCAATTCATCTTCTACATCAACGGCGCGGTGGTTGGCTCCTTCGCTAGTTGGCGCGAGGCCAGGGTCTACCATATCCAGGTCCTCGACCCCGACGTTAACGTGTTCGCGCTCAACGGCAAAAATACCGGAGGACCGGCGGCATTCCAGGGCGTAATCCAAATCCTATACGACGATGGAACGTCCGATACAATCGTCACCGACACCACGTGGAAGGCCCAAGAAAAGGTGACCGCAGGTTTCGAGTCCCCCAAGTTAGACGACTCGAAATGGGTCAACGCAACATCAATGGGGCGCGCAATCACGTACAGAGTTCCTTCGGCGTAGTCGAAATTATAGAGTACCCCATGACTTCAATATAGCGCAACTTGGATGATGGTTGGATGGAAGATTTGATCATATAGTCTTTCATTCCTTTCCCACCTATAGAAGTAGTCAGTTGTATGAAATATCACTGAATGGGGACGAACGTGGGCAGACAGGATTCAAGCCGCCGAATGTTGACGGACTGGGGCAAACCAAGTTACACAACTACAGCTATCAATGACATCCTGAAAGGTACAATTAGGTTGGTACAATTAACGACAGACGACCACGCCGGGTCGATATCCAGAGACTCGAGAGAGGGGGGTACACAGTAAAAATACACGTAAGGGATGTGGCCTGTGATCTACGAAGATGTATATGAGATCAGTGTGCGATGTTCGTACGCGGCCATCACGATAAAGATGTTAGTGCTGGGTAAGGGTAACCTCGTGTGTGCGAAGCCCTTACCACATGAGATGAGATAAAAATATAAATGACTACGAGGGTGTATGGTAGTCCGTGAAGCGTTCTATGCTGAGTCGAGAACTTGAGGGTATCATTCATTGTCTAGATTGTCCGCTGATAGAGAGGCTCGACATCAGTACGATCAGTGCCTCTGGACGAAGATAACTTACAGGAGCCATCCCCCATTCACGATCCATCGATTCCAATCTCTTATGCATCGCCTGTCTGCACCGCGAACAAGTGACATGCCGAACAAGGGGGCGGAAGGTCCCATCAATAGTCTGAGCAGACACACCTATGGGAAACGGTGAGTTAGCTGGTTACATATATCTTGAAGAAAGCAGTCGCGCGGGTACGCACCAGGTCCTGCGGTGCATATTATATACGCCGCTGCCAGAGCCCACGCCCGTTTCAACGAAGCCTGATCTTCCGCGCTGCACCGATCTTCTGACGCACGGTCAATCAGGTGCCCCTCAGGAGCGGTACACACGATCTTTCTCAAGGCCTCCAATCTGCGTTTGTGCATCCCCACCAGACGCATGAGATACATGCCGCCCATTTTCCGCCCCATCTCCGGGACCAGCCCCAGCCTCCCACCAATGGGTTCGCCGTCGTCTGTCGGACATAGATCGAGCCCATGAAGATAGAGAGACGCGGTTTTAGTAAGCGGGTAGAAGTCAATGGATGCGGCGAGAGCGTACACCTCAACCGGATAAAGAGGGGCGTTGGCCGTCAAAAGCGCGAATAACGACGGCTCGCGGGGGTGGATATCTGATAGTGCGTCGTTCACGCGGGGCGAAGATAGTGCTAGCGCAGAGCCTTGCATGCCGTGGTTCACGTCGACGCCGTATACATTGTGGAGGCGATCGACAGCTTGCGAAAGGATGTGGAACGGGGGGGAGTGATGGGCGGGCGAGATGTCGTATATGAAATGGAGCATGATGTTCAATACCTGCGACTGATCGGGCAACATCACGAATTCGATTTCTGCATCTGTATCTGCGTCCGTCGCGCCTCGCTCAGTTTCCCGTGGGTTGTTCCAAGGCAGAAAGCCACACAGGTTATTATTCGATGCGGAGCGTAAAACCGAGGAATGGACGTAGAAGAACACGGAATCAGCAGAGAGCAGGACGAGGTCCGGCTCGAGGTCGCCACAATTCCTGGCTGCTGGGTGAAACGACGTTGAAAGCGAGACAAATGCGCCAGGTGCTTCGATCTCTTTTGAGGGACGTTGCGTATGTTCCGAAGACGCTATCAGGTCGTGTTCGTTGCTCTCCGATGGGGGTACCATGCATATTGATGGTGATGTGAGCGGGGTATACTATATCGCACTCCTCGCATAAGTCAACTCTTCAATTAAATAAGAACCAGACTCACGGGCGGTGTGGGTATTTCACCAGCACTCCCCTCCCGTTGGTTATAACATGTATCCATGGACGCGGGGGATAAGATATGCTGGAATATTGCCTCGAGTTCTGATTCAGTGGCCATCTCATCCGACGTGTTCATTATTGTGGGCGCCAGTGGCTGAAACGAGCGGAAGAAGAAGGGAGTTGGCCGGGAGATAGTGGTCGAGAAGAAAGAAGGAACGGAGTTTCGCCCAGGTTTGACCTGCTCTGACCTGGGATACAGAACTTACATATAGGACTGGAGGTTGCTCGCCATAGGCTGGCTATAGATTGAGTATTGAGAGCCGGTAGAAATCGAGGGTGTGCTAGGCCGGCCCATCGCACCCTATATATACCCTGATCCCAGCGATTGCGCTTATTGGCTCAGGTCGTCCACACTGCTACGTCGCTGCGCGTCTCGCATGTATCGAGAGGGTTTCCCCGTTCTCTTATGCAATTGGTCAAGCGGACGGGTACCCGCGTGGTGGTCGCCTTCCGGGTTTGTACGTACATCGTCCAAGGACGAACCGAGAATTCATACAAGTTCATCAATATTTTCGTCGGAGTGCTGGAGCGCTACTCAATCTCAGCCCAGCAAGAATAGTTGAATGCTTTACCAGAGACTAAGCGAAAATCATCACTAGCTACACTGACACCTGTCTCGAGTGCCACCCCTTCAGATGAGGCGGGAATTTCACAAGGATAAAATCGGGAATCGGTGGTAAGCCCCCATCCTTGCTGACAAGATTTCCTGGTACTTTGACAATGTCAAAAGTACATTCATCTCAATCGCAAGAAGCGAGCCAGCGTATGTTGCATCTACGTGATTAGCTAGTGTTGTCTTAGAGAGAGCATTCGGAGTGACAGTCGGCGGAAAGAGAGGCAACGAGCATACCGAAGATGTCTCCCTATATTGACAATAGTGATGGTAGATCAGCTAATGGTGATGAGGCGGATCCTGCCAACTCGACGTTCGGAACAAAGCAATAATGCGTGGCAAATCGAATCAATGGAGGGGTTGGTCATGCCGAGTTCGACGCAGATCAACGAGGGCGCAAGTACGGGTCACCACTGAGGTCAGGTCTGTTTTTGCCGTGGTTGCCAGGTCCTCGCGCCCAAGGGGTTAGTTATTCAATGAGAATGGAAACGCTAGCAGCAAAGACTTGCGTGCTGTTGTTGAGTTGACAAGCTCAGCGAGCTGTCCACCCTAGTATGGGATATCCTTAATCAACGATGCAAGCTTTGAGTTGACAAGTCACAAGAAGATGGATTGACATCCGGCAAGGGTAATTAAGAGGTTCATGTCGGTGTTGGATGGCGAGGCACGTGGGACGCAAAATCTCCTGGAGCACCTAGTGTAATCGGAGGTATCCCAGATCACTCATTGTCTGAGTTGGTTGTTCAGCGAATGATTAATGAGGCCTCGCTGGGGAAAGCGGGGAAAGCAGTGGACGGCCGAACCAATGCCTGTCTTCTCTTTATTTAACAGCAGTGGGGATCTAGGGTTTGAAAAGGCTTGAAGGGCTTAACCACTTCCCGGCGGTGATAGTATTTTAAGGCTTTGATGGATAGCGTTCATGATCTCGGACGATCTAAAATTTCCGCCACCGATGAGTATGAACAATGGATAGCGGTTGTGATGCCAAAATCCAAACATACCCGTACCGACGTCGAGATTAATGAAGCTAGAAGCCCGTGTCCTGGATAGGGGGTGTATCCCCATAGCCTGGCTTGAACATCTTCATCTGTCGATGATGTTTTGACGACCTCAAGGTTTAAGCGTGCAGGCAAAAGAAAAGATGTACCCGTTCTGGCGATCCCTGATGTAGCACTTGACGCGCGTTGTTGCCTGCAAGGGCTCCGTTCGTGTCTGTTCATGTCCACTGGTGAGACGCGATTGGGATCAAATCCAATGTCGAAGCTTGAGCGAGCGAAGCGAAAAACGGTTCACACCGTTGAGATCTACCCATCTGCTTACCGCCGGAGGACACAACAAGGCCCGGCGAGTCTGGCAGCAAAAGAGTTGTCCAACGGAGTTGTGCAATTAGCATCAGAACCCTACTCGAATGAGGGCGTTTTCCTTATATAGAAATCTTAGGCGGGATTCGAAATTACATGCTTTCCCCCTCGCTTTCCCAACGATTTCCTCGTTAGTTCTGCGAACCAGACGCGTATTCAGGCCGGCACATGCCTGCATTATTTTAGAATGTTTCCGTGATCCTAAAAGCAGTGCTCTGTGTGTCCATCGCCCAGGTATATAATAAGGCCCTTCAGTTAAAACCTAGTATCAACTCAGCTACTACCCCTCGCGTCCCCCAACCGTTTGACCAAACTGATGAACAGCTGGCTATTGAACACCTTTGACTCCTGCGACCCAAGGGTGCTCCCTGTCTGCGATGGGGGCATTCCCCCCTACGCACGCCAGGATACTCCCGTCCCGGAGGGGGTTTTACAACATGGCTTTTCGCCATTAGTTAACACTAGAGAGCCGGCCCTGCCTGACGCGTTGAAATTCCTCGTGCATGGCAAATCCGCGATAGACACGGTGTACGAGGCACTGTGCAAGGTAGGTGTAATCCCCCAGCAATGATTGATACAGCCCTCACTCAAAAGCATGTCTAGACGAACAGCGACAATGGCTGTTCGCTTGACAATCTTTTGGACATACATACATCGGACGAAAGTTTCCCAATTGAACCCAATATTTGTATGTCGATGTCGAACAGCTACGAAACTGGCTTTATCGCGCAGCCGATGTTTGACAACGCGGTCCGCTACGACGTTCCTCAATCGTGGCCAGTGCCTCCTCCCGATATCGCGACAATACCATCTGCATCATACCAGCGCTCCTACGCAGGGGGCAAGAGGGGCAGGGAGCGTTACAAAGAACATCTAGTGAGTACTCACAAATGCTGCCGGACACGGAATACGGAGGCTGAAGTTGATTCTTAGCAATCCTCCCCCTACAATCGGACACAACGGCAACACGCCGCGAACTCGGAGTGGTGGTACGGAGGGGACACTGCGTATCCGCCTCCTGAGCCACCCTCTTCGTTACGTCAATCGTATCGGGAGGATACTGTAGCCCAAAACCCGGGCAGCCAGAATGGGGCAAGCCCCAACGGTAGAACATTTAGAAACAGAGATTCGGGAGCCAAAGTCACAGTAAGTCTGCACCAGCACCTCCTCTCTGTTTCTAAAGTCTGATCATTGGGGCTTTCTACCACTCGGTGCACACGTAGTTTGACTTCGGCCTCCCCAGTCCCGCCGACTCCACAGCTTCGTCAAACGGGTCCTCGGGCTCTAGCGTCGACTCGAGGAAAAGTAGGAAACACCACACCGATAATGTGCGCAGCAAGGCTATCAACAACGCGAGGAACAGGCTGAAAGCCCTCTTTCCATCGAGAAAGCTGGTCGATGCTGAAGAAACAGGTACGTCAGAGCCGTAACTGCCGAGGTGTAGCACCGACGGTACATTCTTAGCCGTTCGCGTTTGCAAGTACATCCTATCGACTCGGATCGTCCCCGAGGATGAGGGAGAAGTCCAGAGGTGGTGGTCGAACCTGGCGCCCGCAGCGACTTCGCCCTCGGAAAGCGGGAAGGCCCAGGCTGGCGCGTTACCTGAAGACAAGGATGCACGACGAAGGGAGCTGAAGCGTCGGTCAGACGGCCTTCGGCACGAAGCCACGCGAGCCCTCAACAACGAGCTTCGGGCATTGTTTGGCCCGTCCGGATCTCTGGTAGATACCATGGATTTAGGTACGTGCGCCATGAATCCAGAGAAAGAACCGTCTAACGAGTGTATCTCTGATCAGCGTACGATTTCTTGGTGCATGCGAAGGAGCGAAGAGTCGTACCTGACATGACGGCGCCGGCATGGCGTGAGGAGTGTGCGGTGACAGCGGGTCCCTTCTTCGAAAAGACGAAGTGACTCACCATTGCACTTTCCTTCATCTGGGCTAGTCCCATATCTGTATCAGACCAGGAATGTTGCATCGTACCTAGAGCGAGGATGCAGCATGGACAGGACGTGTTGGGGAAAGGATAGGATGTTGTTCTCCGCGCACATATATATGATCGTCCGTTTTGCCCATCTTCGTCGTGGATGCGAGAGCTTGAACAGCAAGCACATGCTAAAAATGATGAGCCTGAGGTATTAGATGGTCGATGGATAGGTTTGTTGTATTTTCGCCGAGCGAACATGACGGATCGAACCCCGAAAGCAACGTGTTCGACCAGAGATGGCAATAACAAAGGATCCGTCGCCTGTATCGACCCCCCATTAGAAGAATATTCGAGGGCGTATACAGGACGTCAACGGAAGATAACGCGCCTGAGGTGAGCAATACTCCCACCTTTGCAGGTCCACGAAAGCGGCCGGAAGTGGACACACTCGAAGCTTGGAGCATTGGGGTGCTTCATGCCAACTCCGATTTCGCGCTCCGAGCCGGGTGACGCGTACACGCCGCCGTGCACAGCGGCGACACGCCTAATGAAGTGCACCCGGCGAGATTCTAGAAACTGTACACGCACTGGGTCAATACCCCAGCTCCCAGGACGACAACAAACGCAACTTACTCCAGAGCCCCGGGGGTGTACATAGTCCTTGCATAGCTCTCTGAATTATGCCGCTATTTTATAGTATTGCACGCAGCCTGTTCACCAGCTCCGGAGTCATTGTTCTTCGTCTAGGTATACGCGCGGAGTGGGCAGAGTACATGCGGCAGCTGCAACCAATCATCAGACCGTGGATTTGAATAAAGATTCCATTTCTGGTTCCCAAACCTTCCTATTGCACAGCCGGGACGAGGACACATGTCTGGGATTGACTCGCCGATAGGGAGGTGACTCACCAAACGTATTGTGTCCTCACTAGGGAGTCCGCGGTCTGTTGGGTATCGTTACCATGGTAGTATTCGTCCATTAGAGAGTTTGCGAAAGCCACCGAATGCCCAAATCGAGCGATTTTCAACTTGCGCAAACTGGTGGCTGGTTAGACAAGCATTTACTCCTTCTGTTGATTTTGATTTCTGCGGCATAATAAGCTCATACGCGCAGCTGTGAACGCGCAGCACAATACAGCTAGCCTGCTGCTTGGAGGAGAGGCTATCAGCAAATTCTAAGTAGACGCCCAAAGCCACCGAGTTCCGCAAGCTCCGCGAAAGCCACCCAGTGGCTTTCGCAAACTCTCTATTGTCCAATAGCTCAACTCTGAACGGGTCTCAACCCGCAGCGAAGTAAGTGTGATATCGAGACAAATGCAATTTCTAGTCACTGAGCGCCCGAAGTTAGGCGCTATGGGTATTTGCAACGCATCATAAACTCCATTGTGTGTATAACAATGGTTGTATGACTTATATTCCCATGCTACTCGCAAGAAGGTCCGTGAAGTGATCGATATCATCACGATACACGATTTGTGTCTGTAATAAGCAATCAGGTACCCTGCGTCCGAGACCGAGAAAAGGTTCACACGTCGTTGGTGCTGGACAATCGAAAGTCGAACGAAATCGTGAAGTACACGATTGAGGAGCACCGACAGGTTGTCGACGAAGGTAACGAGGACGCGTCTGAATTGAATTAGACGATGAATTGTGGCTCCTCTTCCTGATGGAACTGCTGCTAAAGAAAGCTGGTTTGATAGCACAAGACCCTTCAATCGCGATGTCGCGTAGACTGCAGAGGAATCGGGATTGAAGCCATATCATTCCGACTGTGGTCCCGGGCGTGTGCCATTTCGTTATCTTAGACTGACATGATGATGCTACCATACTAGTGCCCCTCCTTCCGTTCAAGTTGGCAACCGTTGAAGAACTTGCAGTGGATTTGCTCCAGCGCTATGCCCTTGCCAGCCTGGTATAACGAGCTGCGAAGACGCCACACCCAGAACTAACGTTTGCAACAACGGGAATAGTATAATCTACGCACAGCACTGTTATTCGCATAAATAGGGCTTCTTTGACTCTCAACTACTCAGCAACTATCCAGGAAGTGATTTCAGTTGTGAGTACTCTTCTTCAGCTCCTACTCTCCGAATTGATACTCACCCAATGCACTCAACAGGCCGTCATCACATCGTGCGTTCCTCCTCCAGATACTTACCTCAGCTCTGCCATTGACTTCTCTCGCAGAGTCGACCATGCGCTCTGCCTTTGTCATTCTCGCTCTTACTGCCCTTGCGGTTGCTCGTCCATCTGGGGCCCCTGGGGATATCACTGCCCGCGCGACTGATGACAACGACACTATATTTGACTGGGTAAAGGCCAACCAAGACAAGATTGCCAAAGTAGCAGCCGGTGGTCCGAAACCTTAGGCCAGCGTTCACTTTACGGCGGAGTGAGCGAATGTACACTACATCCGGATATGTCCATATGCATGTGACGGGCGTAGCTTCGACTCTGAGAAATGTACTGCCTTCCTCTATACAAGTGACACTCTCGCCGGATATTGTGGACGACTTTACGCACTATATCATATGAGTACCCGGCGCTGGGAATCGCCCCAGTACAGGAGAACTACTAGTTGAACCCAACTCAACATCCGGTATGTAGTTACTGAAGCTTTTGATAGTGAGTTGACGGAGGCGAACAGGCAAGCAAGTATGATGGATTGTCGACAAAACTGCTGTCCCAATCTTGCAGACAGTCGACGTGATTCCCAGCAACAGAGGTGTTGTAACCGTGGGAGTTGCGTCGTAACGTCAACTTTGAAGTCCCTTATTCTTCACAATGGCGAAACGGCGTAAACGGCCCCGATCAGGACTCTCTGGAGGAGATACCTTTTCACTCTATCAGAATGTCCTTCATGTGTAAGAAATACTCAAGAGGATGATACCGATTCCCGAGGACGAAGCTGCAAATCCAGACAACGACAGTCAGGATCTTACTCCTGTGGACGATATTGCTGATATCGTGGAGACATTTCGGAAGCTGCTAGGACCAAAGCTTAACTCACGCCCAGTACGTCACGGTCGAATATCACAATTCCCCTCTGTTGGATTTGAGCAATCTTGGCGGAACAGGGGTATAGAGATGCACGTGACCACTGTAATACCGTGTCGCGCGCATGTATTTCTTTATGCGTTTGCTGGAGTCTCAGCCAAACGCAATATATCTACTTGCTCACTCGGAACTCACGCGACCTCACCGGCTTATTTCAACACCCTCGATTCTTGGTGAACAGTCATCCCTAGGTGCTCTCTCTCTCTAGTCTTCGGCAAGAGGACATTGAAAAGCTCCGAGTCCACCTCCGAAGGGCCGTATCTGACGCTCGTGGCTAATCCGGGGCGGTTGGACGAGGAGCGTGTTATTGGCGAAAACCAGCTATGGTCCCACGAAACGTTCTATAGGCATTTGTGTCTCTTACAGTCCTCTGTCACCCAGGTGAATTCTAGAATTAATACCGCTTCGTCGCTGGCTGCTAATTTCTTCAGACTGAAGCCAGTGCTCGGATGTTCATCGATGCCTTTTGTTACCGTGCTGCAGCCATTCTTTCCTAGCGATCTTCCGAAGGCAAGCGAGTTGTTCTTAGCCTCGAGGTACCTATCAACGCTACCGCTAGAAAAGAAGAAGCTGCCTTAGAAGGTTTCGTTGACTATGCCATTCTGTTTGCTGGGGACAGTCGTGCTAGTGAGAATCTCATCTCTGCCCGATCTCTGCAGAGCCGATGCTTCTTGGTCTAATAGCTTCTTTCATTCGCGAGCCGCTTCTGTCAAAAATCCGGCTGCACTCTGATTTTGTTATCTTCGTCACGGAAGCAAAAGCCGTCGATGTATCACTCTACCACCAACTCCCTCAGGCGCTGGGAGAAATGTACGCCTGTTCTGCAGCCGTCAAGTTAGTGCCTGTCACGAGTCAGTCATATATCCGCTAACCCCTCGACTTCAGCAAGAAAATAATACGCGGAGCCCTAACCAATGGGCATGGTTGTTCCTGATTCTGAAAGTCCTTCCTGATGGTCAAGGTGGAGAGTACAATGTTTCTGAGGAAATCTCGATCATGACAGCCGGTGCCAATTTCGCTCTCGAAGTCAATTCAAATCCGTGCGCGCAGATTTCTGTCATCATTGCTAGCTGGGTGTGTATCGAAGCAGCTCATGGGCAGTATTCAGCTGATTGGTTTTCCTGCCTAGATCGAAAATAGTTTTAAGGACCTGGACAGCAGTGATTGGTACAGGGCCAAAGTTTAGGTTGTCTCGGTATTTTAGTGTTCGCGTTTGTGGAGTGTTTACTTTGTTTCATTCAATCTTCACTGACACATGGATGATCATTGTTAGTTGATACGAGGCCTTGGGTTCTCGGACATCAATGCGCAGGGCCTCACAGTGGCGCCCTACGTGGTCAGTTGGTTCATGGTCGTCCTCCATGCTTGGCATAGCGATCGCACGAAAGACCGCGGTTATCACATAATGCTCTCTTGTGCTATTTCGTTGGTGGGCTACGCCATTCCGAGTCTGGCTATCTTGTCGCCGAGGAACGTTGGAGGTCATGTGGGTGTTCCGAACCACACACACAAGCGCAGAAACTAACTTTTGACTTTAAGGAGCCGGGCAGCTAATGCCTTCTCTCTGACATCCGCAGGATGCGTACAGTGCATGTCACCAGGTCACGACAACTCGGTTACCGGGTGGCGCCTAATTTCATACCTTCAACAATCATAATTCCATACGGCATCGAAACGAGTCAGAAACACTTCTAACAGGTTGACATAGGCCAATGCTAATATTATTGTACACCCCAGCGAGATTGATCAAGTTTTCAAAAATTCATCTCCCTGATCACTACATGATAATGCTGATACCTCCCTCAGTGTTGCAGCCGAAGTTGGGCTTGATCCTCAGCGCCACGGCCTTTGAAAGATTTGAATGCCCGCAACACGAAGTACCGTTTTCTCGACTCTCCGTCTCTTCGATGTCACAAAGGTACGTAGACACGATAATGTTATCTAGAACCAACTGTACACTTGATGTGCCCATCATTGTCTTCTAAATAACTACAATTGGATCAAACACAGCTTCCAATCAAAACAATTGGCATTCAGACGGACCAAGTATGGTACGTAGCTTAAGAGGTGTCGCACGAACGTTGGCTTATTCTTTCGACTGACGGGACCATAATACACGAGTGGGATACCCTCCCCGTTAACGCGGACCCCCGTTCATTTTCCATGGCGGAAGCGACCCCAGACGTACCATTGGACAGCCTTATCATGGCACCGGAAGTTCCCACTTCTCTCCGCCGCCCAATCTTCAAGCTTCATAGATAGTCCAGATGCCGAGTAGCGTCTGTTGACATCATGATGCTTGGTTGTTGCCAAGTCCGATGTTGCGTCAGGCCCATTGATATTGCCCTCAAAGCTCATTCGGACTACAAAGGTGTCACATCGAAGTGCAAACGAACCGGCTTTGGTTGGATCTGAGCCTAGTTGGACGCCTGAGTTCTACCCTTTATACGGCGCCGACTAGTGAATGCGCTCCCCCCACATATGATGGACGTTGCCACCCCCTTCGCATAGCGTTGCAGAAGTCGGGGCCTTCGGGACGATACAAGCCGCGTCTTCCCATTGTCAACAGCAGGCAAATCCGGGGTACCTCACGCCCGAGTCGATGCTAGAAAGTGCCTGTGATATACGCCTCATACACTAGCTGGTTCTACTGGAATATTGGCCACCAGATACGACCATTGAGCAAGTCAACTCCTTAGGCATGTGCTCGGGCATCATGACCGAGCCATACCCAATAGAGGCCATCTCGGTACCAGTTCACTGCACTTGTCGCAAATGGTCAGTGCGTACTTTGGGGTAGCATCCTAAAATTTCGTGGGCTTATTGTCGTAAGTTATACAGGTGTTCGTGAAGGTTACCTCTCAGTTCATTCGGTTCTCTGGCCTCAAATGAATTATCCGAACACAACCTGCAATATGCCTCTTGATTGAAATCCCGTCTCCGACTCGACAAGCGAGCGCCGCTGCTAGCGCTACGGGCAGTCACAAGCTCACCAACAGTATCCGACTGAATGGGAGATTTCTGATCATATTGTCCCATGAATTTCTTCACCAGCGCTCAACGTTCAATCAGCACCAGCAAGTGCCACGTCGGCGAGTTTCTATAAAATGCTCCAGATTGTTCAATGGATGTACAACAGCCCACAGGTCACGAAATGGACGCCTTCTCCAACGTCAGTAACTGGCTCGCGCTCGGGACTGCAGTGTCTTTCTAACCGCGCCGAATCCCCCTCTTGCAAAAAGCGGACAGGTGATCAAGACATGGTACGAGAAGACAATGTTGATGCGTACGGCAGATATGTCGTTCTATGAACTTTGATCGAACTTGGTCATTACTCAGATCACATTATTGCAAATCCTCGTTTGCTCCGTCAGTTTCATGCACATCCTTAGCTCCTTTGCGGGAGATGAACTTGGCATATGCACTGCACGCCCGTCCTACGACGCATTGGGAAGCTTACCACGATTCCCTCTACACAGATGATCATCGGCACCTGCTTGAGTGTCTCGATGACTGCGGTCCGCCTGTGGTGCTTCGCAACACTTGGCCAACACTTTGATTTCCAAGTCAATATCAAGAAGACGCACCGGCTGATAACCCACGGGCCCTACGCGTTCGTCCGCCATCCTTCCTATACGAGTGGCGTCGCAGTGTGGCTTGGAGCGACGTCAGTCATGTTCTCAGCCGATCATTGGTTTTCCCGGTGTGTTGTCCTCCGGCGTGCCTGGGGTTGGGTACTTGGATGTGGCTTACAGAGTTGGTCGTGGCGGTACGGTTTGCCCTCGTAGTGCGACCTAAGGCGGAGGACAAAGCGTTGAAGGCTCACTTTGGACAGGAATGGGAGGAATGGGCGACCAGAGTGCCTTATCGTATATTCCCTGGTAACGTAACGAAGGAGTCCCTTGAAACCCGTGTGTCAACGTCCCCGTCCTTCTGCCCGTCGCGAGAAGATATCTTTATCGTACCTACACCCGCATTTCTCGCGCCATTGTCATGTTTTGTCGCGTACCTATTGGGAATGGATGGATGTTGCCATCATGAACGTAGCTTTCGCGAACCATGGTGTGATTTGATGACTTGATGCCTCTAAATATTGTAGTGAACCGTTGATATTTTTGTGTCAATCGCATTTACCCAGCCAAGGCATGAATAATTAATGTTTTATAAATATCGCGAAGCAAGCCCAGAAAAGCAAGAAAAACATATATACGGTACGTCTAGAGGGGATATATAATGTACGTATAACTAGCAGACACTGAGAGCTAAAAGCATGGAGAGGTGTGATGTATACAGTCTAAGAATATGCTGAGAAGGGATTGGAGGCTGTGGGGAATGTCCATCGAGATCTATATGTACTCGTAAAAGTCGTTTCATCGTACGTGATCAAGAGATGCAGGTTCAAGGGATGCAGTTCGTGACGGTTAAATCGATGCGTATATGAAGACCAATGGGGGAGCATCCAAAGTAGGGAGAGATGCCTGGCTTGATATGGCTTGCACGACATACGATATGTCGGCAAATGTGGGAGGAGAACAAGAAAGCCGATCAGAATATCAGAATTGCGGAAGCATATAAGCGTAAGACACATAGGAAAAAAAACAGTTCGACTTCGACTTCGAAGAGGTTCCCTTCAACAAGTACCCGAGCATCCATGCGGAGGGAGTAAGAGAGCAAATTTAGAAACACGGTGAACATATCGACCACGTGCGTAGGTCGCTAACCTCCATACGCGCGTCGATGTGGGAGCAGAAGGGAGTTGTCGCTGTCCAAAAGAGGGTGTCGATATTTCTCCGAAAACGGTCCTTCGGTGAAACCTCACGCATTTCAATCCTCACATACACCTGCCGGAAGCCAAGAACCAAGAAACAGACAAGGGCGTAAGAAGAGAAAGAGGCGGATTATTGGGAACCAAGGTGAAGGTGCTGGGCAGCAGAGATATCGCTGGGAATCGGCATATGCGCGGCAGCTTCGAAGTGACTGAATCCGGGGAGTTCGACCTTCTCTCGCTCGACGGTCTGTGTGGGCGTAACTTCCATTTCGTCCACGTTGCCAATGGTTTGTATGGTGACCGTGTTGAGATCTTTCGTTTTCGTGTCGTTGTCCTCTTCGGCGATACCCTTGGCAACTTCATCGCCGCCGGTCCCCAGAACACTTATTCCAATATTCTTGCGTTCCTGATCCCGCTCCGCGATCTCTTCATCTCCACTAAGCTCCATTTTCCCGACCATGCCACGCTGGGGACTAGAATTGTTCGAGGCCCGTTCTCCATCTCCATTGGATTCGGAAGAAGCAGAAGAGACCTTCTCATCCGTTCCCATGAGCGATTTGAGTGACCTGAGGGTAGGTGACGAGGTGGCGCTGGCTGCGAGCTTCAACGGCGGTAATGTAATTGGTGGCGAGCCAGACCGTGAGGCAGGTACCGAGCGCCCGAAGCTGAAACCAAAACCATTACTCGAGGTTCCAGGACCAAAGGCAAAGCTAGGCGTAGTCGACCCGCCTGAGGACACGTACGTAGATCGAGTACTGCTGTTGGGATGGATGGGTGTCATACCGAAGGCCATTCGCACCGAATGAGCAAGATGATGGTGATTCCCGCTTCCACCAGCAGGACTGATGCGATCCTCTCGCTCGCGTCCACCGAGGAATAAGTGAGGAGAGGGAGGTCGGGAACTAACAGCACTGAGGGTACCGCTGCCGCTGTGCACTTCCTTCTCTAATTCCTTACCCAATCCACTGGTCTGTAGAGGCAGGGGAGGGGGCAACGCATGGGTAACACTCTTAGGGCTACTTCCACCGCTACTCGGTCCACTGGACAATTGGGGTGTTGGCAGCGCTGCGGCACTGAAACCAAAACCGGACGGAGGGGGCATCTCTCCGAAACCGTTGACAACTTTCCGCTTGATAGAGCGCTGGGAGTCTCTAAAGCCATTGCTGCTGGGCGGACTGCCATACGGCGCGGTGTTAAAACGACTGGGACTGCCTGGCTCAAGTTTCACCGCGACGTCTTTGGAAGAACTGATCGGACTAAGGGGATGGCCTTTGGGAATAGCATGATGGGAGGGTGGCGGAAGCATGATAGGTGATGGCGCCCTAGATGGATTTGCAGAATGAAGATTGAGTGTTCGCAACGGCCCCAGGAAGGGGCTTGTCGAAGGAGTTATGAAAGCGTTGGTGCTGGAACTAGGATGCGCCGCCGTTGGCGAGTGTATCACACCCTGGGCGCTGTGATGTCCATCTTGATAGTACTTGTGGGGATCAGTGCTGTGTCGGTGAGAATTTGACGCCCCACGGCGAACTTTAGAACTAGTGTGCATCATGAGTGATTCAGAATCAGAGCTGATTGGTGAAGGCGATTCTTCATGGCTAAGTCCGATGGGTTTGTACTGACGGTCATGATGTTGATGGCGATGGCGTATTTGGGCAGCGCTAGAGTGGTCGGGACGTTCACCAATGCTGTGCGTACTTGGCCGATGATGTTCGTGATGCTGCCGGAGTTCATCTAGATGCGATGATGATGATGAGTGATGATGTGCGTGGGGGTGATGTATTGAGGAGGAAGAGCTAGGATGGCGCTTGTATGGGGCATACAGCGCGTGAGGTTTCGCATATGCATGGGGATGAGCGGGCCCAGAGCCAGCCGCGTGCGCAAGATCGACAAGATGACCTGAAGAAAACGACAAGCCCATACCAGGACGCAGACGGCTCCCTTGCTCGCGCTCGCGGGGATCCGCATCACTTGAGATAGGCGTCATTTGCCAAGCGGGCCCGCTGAGCCTCCTTGTACTCCTCTCTTCTCTTGGATACAAGCGATCTTCAACATCCCTCGGTTCATCGTCTACTGCCATGCGCATGTTAGACTCTCTCTCGTCCGATATGTCCAGCAAGCTGCGTGGGCCTTGATAAGGAGTGCTGATTGGACTGGTCGTGGCGCTCTGAGATGTCTTGATATTGAGACCACTGCGCAAGGACGACAGTGAAGACGATGATGCCCGGGTACTTGTGTAACCGAACTGCTGTTGATAATCGTATTCGCGTTGGAGCGCATCGACCTGTCGGATTTCCATTTCAGCTCTGCGTAGTGCTTCGGCGTGGCGGGCCTCATACTCAGCCCGCCGCGCAGCTTCGGCGTTCTCTAGGGCTACAAGTTCTTCCATAGCGGCCCGCGAAAGTGTTGCAAAGGGGCGAGCATCTCGTGATGTCAATGACGCTGAAGAAGGCTGCGGAAGGGGGGTCGGCAAGGCATGGGGTCGTAGGTTCGGCGGAGAGTGCTCTTCTGAGGTGTGGTGCGAAGAGGAAGGGAAGCTGCGGCGGGAATGGGGGATATCGTAGGAACCAACCGAGGTTGGGCGAGCGTAGTAGGAATCATCCTGAGGAACAGCAAGATGTTATGTCAGAATACAGCACGAAAGAGAGAGATGGTCAGAGCGCACCTCGTCGTCGCTGTTGGCGCGACTGCGAGCCTTCTTCTTCACTCTAACCCCGTGACTGCGTTCATGGTGTTGTGGATAGTCATCTGTCCCCAGATCACTCATGCCGAATATGGGGTGCTGGTCATAGTCGTCTTCCTTGATACGTGGTTCATCGACAGCATGGTGTACGTGTTTCTTGCCCTTCTTTAGTCCACCAGGCTCGCTTGGCTGACTGTGGGCGGAGATTTGTTGATTGGTATGTATTCTGGAATGTCTTGTAAGCTCGTCTGAGCGGGAGAAGCGCTTTTCACATGCAGGAAAACTGCAAGCAAAAGGTTTTTCGCCAGTATGGGTGCGTATATGCCGTGTCTATGGTGCGCAAAAGCTCGTCGGTGAGTGCAATCACCTAAGCGTGATAAGGAAGCTTGCAGACCTGATGCTCGAGTCTGCTGAAAGCACGGCCGCAGAGCGGGTATGGGCACTTGTACGGTCGCGGGGTGACTTTGTCGCCAGGCTTGTCCTGGGACGAGGAGGGCATGGCGGTGGTGGTGGTGGTAGGAAGACAAGAGGAGAGGTAGAAAAGACCGGAGAATGGCCGGGGAATGGATGTCGATTGTTAAGGATAACGTGGGGTAATGTGTCAGTCGAATCTAGCGCCCGAGCACTGAGAAAATATCATTTTTGGCGAACCCGCTTGATTGGGAGTTCCCCGCATTCGGATCGGTCCGATTGATACCGGTGCCTTTACGCTGCATGCGCTTACAGCGATTGTCTGGCATAGAATATTTCTGTCAGAAATGCAATTCCGCCAAATCGGCCTAAGTTACGCCGGTGAGCGTAGCGCGACAACCTCGTAGACAATAAGCGCTGGCGGATAGCCCTTACCGAGGCAACGTTGAAGGAACTTATGTACTTGGCAGTAATCCATTGCGATCGACTTTAGCAGACATGTGATTGTCTCGCCAGGACTTAACACGTTCATCGGGCAGTCCCGGAATCCCTTTCCCAGTCGGACCCGAATCCATCGTGCAAACATATGATGGAACATTTGACACGGTGATCTGCATCCCAGCCGCGCGCGGGGAAGAGCACAAAGCGGTTCAGAATGGTTCAGCGGCTCAATTGATCCACTCAAGGCGGCCCAGTACAGCACGGCGCGCCAAGCCAGCTGTACGTTGCAAAGAAGATACATTCATACCGTCTCCACCGCACCCCAGACTCGTACGTAGAGGCCTTGAACTTTGATCCCCATTGATCTATTCCCAAGTCCATCTATCACCCCTTCTCCTGACTCCTGCTTCGCCCATCAGACGCTCCTTTGTCCATCCGCCAGCCACATTTTCCATCCCGCTGATGCCCTTGAATACTTAGTACTTAACGCCCAGCGCCATGCAATGCAATGCAATGCAACCAGCTCACTAAATATAAAATCGGAAAATTTCACTAGCCCCATCCGCCGGTTCTGCCATCTTCGTGCCAACCCCATACTTACCCCGATGCGGCGGAGACTTTCATAGACCGAGCCTCCACCCGCCTCCACCAACTTTCGCCGGCTTCACGATGGTGCCTTCCGCGGAGATGATGCACAGAGCGATAAGATAATCAGGTGCATCCGATAAGATAACTCTGTCACGTGGAAGCGATTGTTTTGGCACTAACCTTGCAGCGCTTATTGTCGTTTTCGTTTTCAAACTGCAGAACACACCGGCTGCAGGTGCTGCACAATATTTCGAGTTTTGTCCGATTACCGACACAAGGTGTTCTCTCAAGGCCGTGAGTGCAGCGGCAGCACTCATCTCCTCCTCCGACAGAAACCTTTTTTGTGATTGATCGAGGTCAAGAAGCTCAATAGGTGTAGCCTCAAGTAGTACAAATGCAATACATGCAGTAGCAGAAGTTTGTGCTAGAGGTTTAGAGTATTGTACCAGGGGCAGCAAGTGAGCAATGAGTGCGAAGGCGCACTAGGGCTAAGTCCCTGTAAAAAAGTCCCCAAAGCGGCACACACTTAAAGGAATTAGTCGACACCAATCATGTCTGTATTCTGGTCAAGTTCATGGCCAGATATCCTGCAAGCTCCTAAGCCCCTGCGGGTCAGGTGATCGCAATGGTATATGAGACAGGGGAAGGGAAGGTTGTGAACGTGAGTTTACATCTATACTATCGAGTGCACAAAATAAGTATGTCACATAAGGGCTTGGCCAAACGGACCAGTGGTAAACCGTTCGCTGGCCGATGATCGCCTTCCGTCAGACTCCGTTCAACCGTCTCCCCGCAGCTCGTTGCGAATGTACGTATACACGCTCCAGGCGGTGGAGAAACTACGCGCTGGGCTTGGCTGGGCTCGCAATCGAACTAGTCGTCATCCGAATCGTAGGCTGTAAGATAGGAATCTCCGAAGGATCACGTAAATAGGGTCTTACGAATTTAGGGGAGCCTAGTCCATTTCGAGTGTCCAGATTGTTGCAGTGGGAACCGGAAAAACATGAAGGTTTACTTCGTGGTTTGCGAGATTCACCGATGGAGCATAGGGGCAGGGGCGCTGGCACCCAGCCGGCATACAAGGGAATAAGTGGGCGATAGAAAGATATGTGGGAGCCAGTACATATGTTCTGCAGCACCCGTTTCTCACACAATCTACGTTACATCGCCTCATAATCACCCCGCACTCACATGTGTTCACAGGTTTGCGCTGTCTGCGCTCGCTGGAAGCCTAAGTATGTGAATGTGCCAGCACTCGTGTGACTGACTTCTGATGGTATGTGCTTGCAGACTCGGCAAGTATGATTCTCAAGCCTGGCCACCGCAACCGTAGGCGAAGCCAGCGAAACCTTACTTTATTAATGAGTTATAAGCTCAAGCTCAACGGTGATGGAGTGGCTGGAGTTTCTTGGTTCCGGTGGGACATATGCACGGAGGCGGCCAGGCCTTACTTCGGAAATACATATAACCAGCGGCCCATCAGCGAAGCTGGTCGTCGCTGTCCCGTCGAGCCTCGCTTAACTTGTGTGGGGTCCAAGAGAATTCCATACACAACCACATGTCTGATTTTTCTTTTTCTACATATTCACAATCAGGGTACATCGAAACAGCGCGGACACAAGGAAACAAAAGAGGGAAAGAAACTGCATATGGATGATGGTAGTACAACTCCCGACGCGCACAACCCCATGGGCGCAACGAACTTAGCTCAGCCCTGGGATCTGTCTTCATATTTACTAGCCACCCAGTGACGTACTTCGCCCCCTGGTGCCACATTGTCTTGATGGTGAATGGTAGGCTCCCAGAAGCTTACATTGTACGGCTGTTCCTTCTCAGGTTTCGCCGTCGGTGGGAGGTCTCTGGGGTGGATTGCCTTCATGTGCCTCTTGGCGTTCGAAGGGGCCGAGAACCTCTGGGAGCAGTAGTCGCAACGAAAGGCTAGCATCCTTGTCAGTGACGGTTTGAATCACATCAGGGACTCACGTTGTTCCCCGGTATGGGTATTTTTATGCGTATCCAACGCGCTAGGGCGAGTGAATGTTTTGTCACACATATCGCACGGATGTGCTTTCGACGTTGTGTGAGGCAGCGCAGAGGTAGAAGGTGAGTCCGTCGTGCTAGTTGCGTCGCTGTCGTAGGTGTGGGCTCGTGGATACGGGTGTGCCGTGGAGGAGGAGAGGGTGAACCCAGAGGAGGCACCATGAATGTGGGTCCTAGCATCACTCATGGTGCTTGTAGGCCTGTAGGTTCCGCCTCTCCCACCCAGACTATTACATGTAGGAATGGGGGAAATCGGGGTGCTGTGTCCGTCGTAACCTTGATTAAAGCCTTCCAAGAATTATCGATATGAACGAATAGCCAGAGTCGGAGACTAAAGAGCCAAACCTCGTGAAGAACTTGCATCCTCGAATCTGTGGGGGTCACGGTGCCCCTGCCCGCGGGGCACCTGGCCTCGTTGGGAATATACACCTCTGTATGTACCTTTGGCGCGTTGGATCTATCAGCGGGCCTTCCCGGATCACAGAACGGCAAAACGCTTACCGCCACTGTCGTTGTCTCCACCGCACGTGAGACTTCTTACGCTTTGGAGAGGGATAATAGGCGTACCCTCAGGCAGCTGTGCAGCATTATTAGACACAGCTCTAACATGAGTACCGAGGGCTGTCCAGTTAATACTTACAGGCGATGGTTCATCGCGGGGCGCAGGAGGCACGGAATCTTTCCAGTTGAACACCGTCAACGTTGTGGGCGTCGGAATAGTGTCTGCATTGGGATATCCTGGGCCGATGCCTCTAGGTACCTTCGACATGTCGATTCGTCGCTACGTACGTCGATATCGACGTGACTTTCTGACACGGCTAGAAGGTCTCGAATGTACCTACCGAGTCGGTCGTTTCTTCGACCAAAGGTGGGGCTGATCTAGGTACGCGTAAGATAAAATTTTAGCGGGAGAAGCCGCCACCTACTACTTGGATAGAAGGGCGAATTTAAGTGTCTCCTTCAAAGATTAGCAAGAGGAGTGTAAAACTGCTTGATAGTAGTCAAGAGGCAGAGGAGATGCTTGATCCCTTCAATACTGAGCCATACTTATAGCATTGGAGGTAAGTATGTGCTGTTCTATGAACTTGCCTGAAACATAGCCGGGGAAGCTAAAAATAACGGCAGGCTGATCATCGAGAAGGGATCGAAGGTGGCTCAATGTGCGATTGAGGGAGATTAAAGGGGTACTATATTGCAACGTGGAGAGGCTGCAGGACACTACATTGCACTGTGGCGGTTAGAATATGCTCGAACGTTGCGTGGTTCGCCGGCGGCTGTAATGCCAAACCTTGTTCAATACGTGATTCTGCGTGAAGACACGAGATTACTGTCAGTGGCGATATGCGTTCCTTAAACATACTGACCATGAAGAGACGTACGTCATGAAGCGTACATGTTCCTTCATATACATACGTCGCAAGCACAGGCGTGTTCTTGATTTGATGCTAAACTGGGCGATCCGCAAGGAATTTGGCTAACGAGTGTTACAAAAAATATATCACCATTTCTGTCTCCTTGCCGCCTTCTTTGCGGCAAGCGTCTTTCTGCCTCTTGCCCCTCTGACGACCTGTAACTCACTAAACTTCTTCTTGGCATAGCGCTTCGCCTCTGCATCGTCGACAAGTTCGTCCACAATCGTGCGTTTTCGGTGCGATTTGGGCAGATTATCACTGCTTGGCGTGCCAAAAGGCGTGTCAGTAGGCAGCACCGTTCCGATCTACAAAACAGGACAACCGTGAGTTCGGAACTGAACCGGGAACGAGGCGAGCAGCTTACGGCGAAGTATTTGGGCAAGCCTTTGATGCCCTTACCCTCGCCTTCATCTTTCCTGTAAAACCGCTTCGGATCCAATTGATTACGAAGGCGAAGAGCTTCCACTTCACGGTGGAGTCGTGGTAGATCTGCCTCAGCAGGTGCCGGGAGATCGAACCACCCAGGCCCTGCGGTTTGCTTTTTCAACTGTACCCGAGGCCACGTTAATATCGCACATATGTATTTAACGGAAATTAGAACTGACTGCCTTTCGTTCCTTCTTTGTTAGGGGCTTTCCGGAAGATGAAAGTTCGGGGGGTGGCATCGGTGGCGCAGGTGCTGAGAGTGAAGACGTTGCGAGCTCAGCACGCTTGACATCGGGATCGTACGCAGGACCCTTGGGGCCTTTCTCGTTCAGTGAAAGGTAGGGTGACGGAAGTGGGCCAGGATTCAATGTGGGTAATGGTCTGAAGATGCGTTATTGAGGGTGCATTCTGTAAATTAATTATGCCACACACATATCGGTCTTGTCTGCCCCCAATATGAGGACGTCCTCCTCCTGGTCGAAAGGTATTGAAGGCTTGGCTGCTAGCCGAGCATTTTGTCTTGATTTTTCTAAAAGACTCTCCAGGTATGATGGTGTTACGAAATCGTCGCTAACTTCATTGTCTTCTTCATCTGAACTGGTTAATGAGTCTGATTCAGAATCTGAAGCACTGTCGCTGTCCGACGAAGACGCTGTAACCCGTAAGTTTCGTGAGACACCCAGAAATGAGGAGATTTACCTATTTCTCTCCCTTTGCCTTTATCTATACTTGTTGGTGTCGCTATCAGACTGATACGACGGGGAGATGCGTTCGGGCTCGACATGGAAATTTCACGAAGGTGTAAGCGCTAATATGCAACTGAGCGCTAAATTATACTCCTTCCTTCCGCAATGTTTCCCGTGTCACGGTTTTGTCGACAGTCAGTTGTGCTACGGCGTTGGGCGCGTCGCTACGCTCACACCGAATCGAATGCCGGCCCCAAAACAGCCTCGTTTGGCTTCAAGACTGTCAAAGAGGAGGAAAAGGAGGACCTCGTGAAGAACGTGTTCGATTCCGTCGCGACCTCGTACGACCTGATGAACGACGCGACTTCCTTTGGTGTCCACCGACTTTGGAAGGATGAATTTGTCTCCTCGTTGAATCCGGGAAAGAAGGGACCTATGAAGTGTATAGACGTCGCAGGGGGTACTGGAGACATCGCTCTCCGAATTCTTGACCATGCTCGGGAGAAGTTCGCCGACCGCGAAACGACCGTGGAGGTGGTAGACATCAATGGGCAGATGCTAGGAGAAGGTTACAAGCGGTTCAAGAAGACTATGTACCATAACAGTCTGTTTTCCATAGTTCTTATAGGTTGATGCACTTGCTGAACTCTGGCGCAGCTCCTCAGGTATCCTTTCACGAAGCGAATGCCCAGGCCTTGCCCGAAGCTCATTTTCAAGATAATACCTATGATCTTTATACTATCGCATTTGGTATCCGCAACTGCACGTCCATACCATCCGTTCTTGAGGAGGCGTACCGCGTCTTGAAGCCTGGCGGAACGTTTGCTTGCCTTGAGTTCAGCAAGGTCAACAATCCTCTCATGAGCATGTGAGTCGTGTATTCGCTCAGGATGCTACAACGGGTGATTCATATGAGTGCCACCAGGTTGTATGACCAGTACTCCTTCAGTGTCATTCCCCTCCTTGGGACGATTCTAGCTGGTGATCGGGACTCGTACCAATATCTGGTCGAATCCATACGTAAATTCCCGCCACAACCCGAGTTCGCGAAGATGATTAGAGACGCCGGTTTCACCACAGGAAAAGACGAAGACGGCGGCGCATGGGTGGACTTATGGGGAGGAATAGCCTGTATACACAAGGGGGTAAAAGTGTAGTTGGGGCCCTCTATAGATATTATTTATTATTTAGATGATTCTCCCCCAACTCTCGTGTGCAATTCGAACACCACTACTTCACTGGCACGCGTCTTCAGTGTGGCACGCCCCTAGTCGAGGCGACGGACCGGCGCCAAATACTGATCTCTACTACCTACCACCACCATCCCCACCATCTCTCCTCCTTCACCTTCTTCTACTATACTCAATCGCATTTCTTCGGGCTTTCGCAAGAGCGCTAAACTCATCAAGCGAAAGTCCCTCCCTCTATTGAAATCCGACGCCTCAGAAGATACCTTAGTCACGGACAAGATGTCTTCGACAGCTGGGCCCGCGATGCCTCCGGCTTCGGCTGACTTGGCAACGACATGGGCTTTCCTCGAAGAAGGAGTGGATCATATCATGACCAAGCTCCAGACCGGCGTGAGCTATAGGTAAGCACCCATCAATCGGCTTCTGTGGCTGTTAAGATGGAACGATGACCATGCTCTTTCGAAACACTCAGCAAATACATGAGCTTATACACTGTGGCGTACAACTATTGCACGTCGTCAAAGATGAGTGGCGCGTCATCAGACCACCCGACCGGGCTGAGCAACCGTTGTGAGCGTCTTTCACGCCAATGCCCTCAAACTAAGTCTTATCATGCATCGCATCTTCGGAAGCAGCTGGGGCAAACCTGATGGGATCCGATCTTTACAACAACCTGATTCGATACTTTGTGTCACATCTGAAAACGCTGCGTGAAGTAAGGACCCTAGTCGATCTTAATGAGCGGGCTTCCGGGCTGATTCTGGGTAACTCTAGGCATCGGACGCGCTCCAGGACGAAGAACTGCTCCGATATTATGCTCGTGAGTGGGATCGGTACACCACCGGCGCGAACTATATAAATCGGCTATTCACCTACCTGAACCGTCACTGGGTGAAGCGAGAGCGCGACGAAGGACGGAAGGGCGTATACCCTGTGTATACATTGGCTCTCGTGCAATGGAAAACCAACTTCTTCATGCATGTACAGCAGAAGAACACGAAGCTTGCTGGTGCCATCTTGCGATTGATCGAGCAGCAAAGAAATGGCGAGACAATAGATCAGGGCCTCGTCAAGAAGGTTGTTGACTCATTCGTTTCCCTTGGTTTGGACGACACCGATATCAACAAAGCGTGTCTCGATGTATACAAAGAGCACTTCGAGGTTCCCTTCATAGACGCCACCGAGAAATACTACAAGCAAGAATCCGAGTCATTCTTAGCCGAATCCAGTGTTTCCGATTACCTAAAGAAGGCCGAAGAGCGACTTCGGGAGGAAGAGGATCGCGTTGAACGATACCTACATACCCAAACCCGTAAACCTCTCATAAGCAAATGCGAACATGTTCTCATTAGAGAACACTCCGAACTCATGTGGGAAAGCTTCCAAAGCCTGCTCGATTACGACAAAGACGAGGATCTGCAACGCATGTATGCTTTACTCTCTCGGATACCCGAAGGCCTTGAACCCTTGCGCAAGAAGTTCGAGGAGCATGTCAAGAAGGCCGGATTGTCTGCCGTCACAAAGCTGATTGGGGAGGGTGCAGAAAATGTGGACTCGCTTGATCCGAAGGCATACGTAGATGCTCTCCTCGAGATTCACCAGAAGAACTCTGAGACCGTCACTCGAAGTTTCCGGGGTGAGGCGGGCTTCGTCGCAAGTCTCGACAAGGCTTGCAGAGAGTTCGTCAACCGAAACGCCGCCACCGGGACGTCAACCTCGAAGTCGCCCGAACTTTTGGCCAAGCATGCGGACATGCTGCTCCGCAAGAACAACAAGATGGCCGAAGAGGGTGATCTCGAAGGGGCATTAAATCGCGTTGTAAGCTTCTCCGTAACGGCCGCACGTTCAATCATCTTACTTTGATTAGATGATTCTCTTCAAATATATCGAGGACAAGGACGTCTTCCAGACGTTCTACACCACCAAGCTTTCGAAACGCCTCATCCACGGCGTCTCCGCTTCCGACGAAAGCGAGGCAAGCATGATCTCCAAGCTCAAGGAAGCCTGCGGTTTCGAATACACGAACAAATTGCAACGCATGTTCACCGGTAAGAACGGATAGCCACCCCCCCGACACGTTCACTTAATGAAACCGTAGACATGTCACTGAGCAAGGACCTCACCGATTCCTTCAAGGAGAGAATGCAACAGAACCACGATGATATGGACATCAACTTCAGTATCATGGTTCTTGGCACGAACTTCTGGCCTCTCACCGCTCCGAACAACGAATTCATCATTCCCACTGAGATCCAGCCAACCTACGAACGGTTCCAGAAATACTACCAGACGAAGCACTCGGGTCGAAAGCTTACATGGCTCTGGAACTACTCGAAGAACGAACTTCGGACGAATTACTTGAACCAGAAGTACATCCTCATGACGAGCTCGTACCAGATGGCGATCCTCCTGCAATACAACAACAACGACACTCTTTCATTATCCGAACTTGTAGCTGCGACGTCCATCAACAAGGATCATTTGACGCAGATTCTAGCTCTCTTGGTCAAAGCGAAGATCCTCATCAACGAAGAGACAGACCAATACGATCTAAACCCCAGTGAGTTACTACGATATGGGCTACAATTCATTGTTAAGTCTTTGTAGACTTCAAGTCGAAGAAGATTCGTGTCAACCTGAATCTTCCTATCAAGGCCGAAGTCAAAGCGGAAACAACGGATGTGCTCAAGACGGTAGATGAGGACAGAAAATACGTCATACAAGCCACGATCGTTCGGTCTGTCGTCTTTCCTCTCTATTACCAATTGCAACTCACGTTCGGCGAGCAGTATTATGAAGGCTCGAAAGACGATGAAGAATCAGGCCCTGATCCAGGAGGTTATTTCTCAAATCTCGCAACGCTTCGCCCCGAAGATACCTGACATCAAGAAAGTAAGCACTATGTAACCCCCACGCTGTTATTTCCCTAATTCAGCCACTTTCTCAGGCCATCGATACTCTATTAGAGAAGGAATACATTGAGCGTGTTGAAGGTACACGAGATACCTTCGCTTATGTCGCCTGAGCAAGTTACCTTCGTGATTGGGATATTGTCATTGCCTCCTTTGTAGCATATTGTTTAGCTTCTTTGCTTTTGTTATTTCAATCATCACTTTTCCAGGTATCGCCGCAGGAACCCCGCATGAAGTGAATTCAGAAGGAAAACATCAGCAGTGGCGCCTCTCAAAGGTTGATTCGGGCTTCTCAGACTGAGTTGCTAGTTATTTTCCGATACCTATGTGTGTAAGGAGGCTTCAACTCTTCATAGTTCGGAAGCAAGCAAAGTTCTCACACATCGTGTCATTTTTCCTTCCTTAGAAGTTCAGAATTCACGCCTTGGGGGGTTTATCGGCTCTTCACTGAATGTTTGGGCCAGTAATGCGAAAGCGGCAGCCGGCATCCCTCCCATACCCCAGAAAGTGATTCTCAGGTTTTCACAGCAATCTAAATAGTACGTTCTCCTTGCATATAATAGCCACTGTGAACGGGAGGGCCCACTTCGTTTGTTTGCCATGGATCCTCCGAAACTCGATGATACGTATGGCGGAGCACTCATCGGGCTGGTGGTAGGGGCGATGTGAGTCTTGACGTGTCCCTTACTTCCCATCGCGTAGTTGATCACGAACGGCTCGCTTGGACAGACTATATGGCGTCACTATCCTTCAATCGTGAGTTCAAACATGACCGTATACTCACTACTGCGACACCCCTTTGCAGGTACTTGTATTTTAGGTGACCCCCCTTGCATTGTTCTCTAAGGAGCATAATTCTAAACCCAGTCCGTAGGCGGTATCCGCAAGACTACTGGTTCGTTAAGTCCATGGTTATACTCCTCTGGTGAGTAAATGGAGACGATCCTTTCCGTACCGTTTACGGACGCCCACACCAAAGGGCTCTAGATACCGTACATCTCGTGCTTTGTACGATCACTATCTACTGGTATTACTTCCGGAACCTTTGGTAGTGTGCCTATGAAGAAGCTCATGCATCGTACATCGTGGCAGGGTCCTCGTCACGAACTACTCAAACCCCGAGGTGCTAAGCCAGACACACTGGTGAGCGCGTTCTACTCCGAGTACACGTGCGTTGCTAATATTTCTGTAATTGCGGGCCTCAGGAGCATGAACGTAAGTATACAACTTTAAATAGCTTGATCCCTCGCACGACCTTTACATGAACCGCATGTCAGCTACAAACCGACTGTAATGTAAGTTTTAGCTCCCCCTTGTGGTCATTTGCTCATCACAAGGCTCAGGGACTGATAGGGCTTGTGGTTGAGCTGTGAGAGGATACTCTGTGGGTCAGTGCACTTCGGTTTGCATTAATGTATCCTGTAGGTTCTTTGCAAGACGTGTTTGGATCAGTGAGTGATGTAATTTCAGGCACTGCGTACCTTAACGTTACTTTATTAGTGTCGAGGAACTGGGTTTTGACTGGTATCATTGTAAGGAACAAATTACAAGACCGTCGAATGGCATTGATGTTTATTTTTATAGATTGTGCTGGCCAACGTCCACTTCAGTACGTCTACACAATTCGTACTCTTCAAGCTCACTGAGAGGTATAAATAAGGTCTTGGAATATGTGAGCATCGTCCTCGTTGCCGTCAATCACCACAGCACTCAAAGATTACTCCAGACTTCACGGTGGAAGCGTGCGTCGGCATTATTACGCGTGATCCCAGGCTTTAGGTTTGAGCGCATGCTTTAGATTCCTCCTTGCTTCCGTGAAAGAATTTCCCAAGCTCATCGTACGTGTCGGCCCCGTTTACCCGGCTGTCATCTAACGAAACACGCAGTGGGTAACGAGTACTGGATTGGGGAGCGCTGCTGCCGCGGACATTATTATCGCCGTGTCGCTGTGTTTCTATCTAACGCGCAGTCGAACGGGCTTCAAGCGGCAAGCATTTCTCGGGACGCCGAGTCACACCGCCCTTCTCACTCGTCCATCGCAGAACGGACTCGCTGATATCAGCGCTGATCGCTTATAGTCTAACCACAGGTCTTGTCACCAGGTGATGAAATTTGCTTGATTCCTCCGATGACCACTCATCCTTTGCAATATGTAGTGTGATCGCGTCAGTATGTGTCGTAACGGTGAATCTCACGTACGTATCAACTCCTTGAATAACATACTAACATATCAATAGTTTGCCATCATGCCCACGAATTTCGTATGGTTATCATTTTTCTGGATATTGGGAAAATGTAAGACATCCCGCTAGCGTATGTCTTCGTTGATTAATCCGGACTAGGTTACGTGAATTCATTCTTGGCTGCGTATGTGTGGCAATAGCTACAAAGTGTCATGTACTGACGCGACTGGTGACAAAGTCTCAATAGCCGCGACTACCTACGAGAGAGGGCTATCGGTCACCGGGATGGATCGTTTCTCCAGTTGTCGCAACTACACCGCAGCGTCATATCATACCCAGAATTCTCAACCCCCATGGCTATTATAAAGGTATTCTCAGCTGTGTATTTTCATGCGCAGCATATTTGACTGTTCTCGCAGCCAACACCATTGTCTATCAACGTAACCGTCGAAACGAGTATTGCAGCAAAAGGGGAGCGTAGTGCCGCGGAGGTAAGACTGATCCACCGGAATATGTCTGGGTGATGATCCTTACTTTCAAGGAGCTAACTCCATCGACGTGTATATCGAAGAGTGGATCGCAAGAAGTTGTCTAATCATTCCTTAGTGGAGGGTCTACAGGATATGAATCGTCTGACTTCTGTCCTTAACTTACTTTGTGCTGGTCTTTACCTCTATCGCTACGATAATATGTTGAGTTTGTGAAGCTCCTAAGGGCTCCTGTTGCTCGTCCTGATTGGGTGCTACACGTGATTTCCAGCGCTTGCCAATAACGATCACAACGAAAGAACGTCTTCAGCCTTTCACGGCCTCTCACCACCAATGACAACGAATTTGCGCGACAGCATCCTCGCGGCCCTCGCGAAACTACCTGGAACTCGAGAATTCCATCTTCATGTTCTCGTATCTGCTCCAAGAAAGCATTCGGAGCTGTATCAATTTGCCCAACCCAGGCCACGCACATATTTGCAGGATATTCTGATTCTTTTGTCCGAACAAAAGACCCCCGACTCGCCTCGAATACTGGTCACTGCCGTCGAAGCGTGCGTCTACGTCCTACCGGCGACCTCTTGCGCTCTGTTGTACGTCTCGAAGGTCGACTCTACTGGATTCGCCTCCACGCCATCTCCAACATCGACCCTTGTTCGAACGCTGCTCGTTTACTATGGGAGTCCTACCACTCGGCCGGTGGCAGTTGATCACGTTTGGATCCAGCTCTTCGCGCGCGCGCAGGCCCAGTACTTATTCCCCAATTCCTCAGAAAATCCTGGAAAGCGCCCCCTTGGCGACGCGAAGCTCTGCGCATGGTGGAAACGCGTCCTCACAGATGTGGCGACGGAGCTGAATTCCTTGATAACCCCCCGACCTCTCATTAGGCTCCATTATATCCTCCCAGGGATGAACGAGCTTGAAAGCTTCAATATACTGAAATCGGGTCCCACGTCCCACAACGATACTCACGTTTGGAATTACAATCACCCATACTCACAAACCGAGATCCCCTGCCCCTGCCCCGCACCAGGTGACGCACAGGGGTCAACCAATCTGGGACACTTCATCCCTTACTTCGACGATGACCCCAAGTCTCGGTTCATGGACGAAATCGCGTATATCACTGATAAAGACGGTGTCAAGTCTCCTGTTCGGAAACGGCCGCGTAAATTATCGCACACCCAAACGGATCGCGAAAAGGCTGAAGCGGAGAGGCCGCCTTCTCCCAAAGGCACCCAGGTATCCCCCCTGGGTGAATTGGGAAGGGTGAGCCCTGATGAGTTTTGGGAACGGATGTCTTTCCGTCAAGAATGCGTTGCCGGTGCGGTGACTGGCTTTTTTACGCTTATATTATCCGCACCCTTGCCACCTTCTGACCAGCCAACGTCAAGCCCGTCCCCTCTCGCTCCGCAACCTGGGCAAGTCTCGTCCCAAATTAATAAACGCATCATGACTTCACTTACCTCTGGCGTTGAATTCTCTACGGAAGAGCGAGCAGTACGGGGGACAGAGGCGATAGAGGGAGCGATTAAAGGTTTGTGCGAAGGTTTGAAGACCATTCCAGTGGTGCCAATTTCCACGATCCATGCACCTCGCCCTCTCCGAGCTTCCTCCCCACATGATGTTGGCGGAGGACAAACCCCAGACCCATCACCATATCTCGCACTCCCGCGAACACCTTCACCTAAATTGGTGAACGGCAAACGAGCAGTGCCTGATGTCTCCCCGAATCCATTCCCAGAGCCTGTTGTATCTCTTGAGACCTACCGGTCGCATATCTACGGCTCCGTCTGCGTCAGCAACCCTCCGCTCAAAGAGCCCACGGAGAAAGGCGTGGGTGCAATCAAGGAGAATTCCACTGACAACACGGATGCAAGTGCGCATGTGACTTTGTTGACAGCTCGGAGGAAGAAGAAAAGGGCCTGATGAAAAGCAGAGGTGAGTGCATTGTTCTCATTTTACTTTACACTGTGGGTTTAATCAGGGTATTTTTAAAAGATGGACCATTGGAGAGACGGCCTAAGTAAATGTCAATCGAGAATGTAATTTGGCTTGTGTCCGTGCAATATAAATGCAAGGCTGATGAGGAAAGATATCAAATGATGGAGCTGTGCACGGCATGATGATGGGAGGATTTGAAGTATGTTTCGCAGAGGCACCATTGCAGTGCAGAACTTTGGCGGTATTTTGGTCCTTTTTTCGGTAGATTGCGATAAGCAGTTTCAGAGTGAAAGTGTGATGATCGGACGAAAAATGGTTCTGTTATGGAATTCTGTTAAATTAAAACAGAGTTCCCGGTTTGGCTGATTCTTGGCGCACAAGGACGAAGCAACCATCGCCTTCCCTCTTCGTTGGTTACCTCCCATCGTCGTGAACGACGACGACCACACCGAGTCCGCCGTTCGCCACGACGTCCAGCTTCTCTCCTTCTCACATTACGCTTTCTTCACGCATTTGCCCGCCCTTCGAAATTCTCTGCCGCTTTGCTTCCTAACTTTGCCCTTTCCTCGTTTAACCCTCGTTTTTATTTTCCCATCCCTCCTCCCAACTTACGCAATGTCCTTCCACAACGCCAGCGTCGCCACGCACGCCCCCCAGTCGCTGCCGCCGTTCGCGCAGGCCTTCAGCAACACAAACCTGGGCAATATCTCGTCGGGGGGCAACTCATTGCCTCCGATTCAGTCTAATGCTAACGAAAATAGGCGCGTCGCTTCTCCCTCAAATCGTTCACGCCCCCCGAGCGAGGAGGCCCCTGGCAGTCGAGTAGCTGGCAAGAAACGCGCTAGGGCAGATATCACGTCTCCTGAGCGCGATGACCAACTCTCCGACTCTGAGTGAGTTCCATACTCATCAAATGTCTACTATCAGCTCATTTCGATGTTCACACATAGGCGGCACTCGCCGCATATTGTTCAGATCAAAGAAGAGCAGGAACAAGAATCCTTGCATGCATCTCCGAAGGCTGGTTCTAGGCATCCCCCGGACCCGGCGAACATCCCTCCTCCGTCTTCGCTGCAACCGTCACCGTCGAAAAGGCGCCGAGCAGCGACCCTCAGCGGTGCACCCCATGCGTTGAATCTGAACACTGACTTGCGTCTACATACTGACCAGACCAACTCCACTCCTATCTCACCTGTTGTCAGGGGATTCACCATTCGTGACGACCCCGCTGCCATCGAGCAAGTACGATCATCTATTTCAATCAGCCAGCAACAAAAGGCCCTTATAGAGCAGCGCAGAGGCAGCGTAGCTGGAATTCTGTCACCCGGAACGAGTCGCGGTACACCTCCACAAACGGCTGGAGAAGAGAGGACGGCGCAGAAGTCATCAGTCCCGCAGCGAACGCGACGTAGCCCGAATCCCGTGCTGAACGTCCCCGTCACACGCCGCGCCATCAATCGTCCACCTAGTCCCAACTCCATCGTAGTACCCAGCCAACAACCGCAGCAGGCACCAGGAGTTAATACCCTTGGTCCTCCGCCAATCAGCTTCGCCCGTCGCCGTGCAGGCTTCCTGGGGGGCAAGAGGAAACCCGCTGACATCGTCATCAGTCCCCGAGAAGCACACACTCAGGAGCAGTTTGCTCCTGCTATTCAAAGCGCGCCGCCAATCCCTCAAGCTGGTGGACAAGCAGCATTATATTCTGGGGGATTTCCAATGACACTCCCTCGCTTGCCATCGGTAGCAAGCGGAGGGGATTCTGGGCGAAAAGTTGGAAGTGGAATAGTCCCTCCTACCCCTACGAGGCTCGCCATGCAGCAGCGTATGGCTTCTGGGGCGGGAGCAGCGGCACATCCTATCCCCGCATTCACCGGCCGTTCACCGCCTGTACCCTCAGTTGCTATCTCATCTACCCTGGTACCACCCACACCCAGTGCACTGCAGTATCCCGGATACTCTGGTGACAAGTCAGCCTTTCTTGCTCCATTCGAAATGTTCTATGACGCTCTAAATGATTCCAAGCAGCTGAAGAATTGGTTGGCGGAACAACTAGCCAAATCAAATTCGCTGATGCAAGGGTTAGCGCAGCAGCAGGAAAGGTTAAACGAGACCGTAGAGGCCCTCGTTGAGAGGCGCACCGGAGGCATGAAGAGCGAGATGGCCTCTTTGCGACGACGTGTGGATGAGTTGGAGGACATGTTACGGGACGGTGTACATGATCGTGCCGACACAGGTGACAAAGGTCTTCGCAATGGCGCTGCTACAGAGTCGTATGCCTTCCCTCCGGGGCCTTCTTCCGAACGCGCTCGCCCCGACGCACCAATGCGGAACGTGGAATCGCAAGGTTGGGGCCCGGACAAGGAGCGCGATAGAGATTATCGTGAAGAAATCGAAAGAGGGACAAACTCGCCGGCGTCTTTCGATGCACGCCGCCATTCTACCTCTGCGGCTCGCCTGGATCCTCCCCGATCTCATCACCAGTCTGAGATAGCACCTCCGTCGACATCACCTCAGATGTCGAGATTAGCCGTCCCATCACCTCCACAGGCCTTTCGTGAGGGTCCCGGGCGAGGGCCTTCTCCTCTTGGCAGGGTTTCTAACAGTGCCGGTCAGCGCAACTCTGGCGAACGACCTTCTCTCAATCGACAGCCATCTAGTTCGAGGTTGGGGTCCCATCGCCCCACTTTCCAACAGCCGAGTACGGAACCTACCGCCGAAGGCAGACAAGGTGTCGTTGAGGGTACAAGGAAAGGCGAAAATCGCGATCGTCCTGAATCATCCATGGACGAAACGTGAGACTGGGTCCGACCGCAAAGTTGTTGTATTTTCGGTCCAAAGTTGTATTTTTTATGATTCGCCCTCCATTCTGCTATGTTCGTTTTGCTGTCAGTATCATTCTATCTTTGAAGCACCCTTCACGACTGTCATGTGAGTTCACACATTCTTTTTTTACACCTTCTTCCACTCCCAGAACACAACATGAACACTTCGTGCTCGGATTAGCTCTGTACTCTTTGCTATTTCCAAAATCCGTTGTCGCTTTACTTTCATGGATCTCGCCGGTAGTATATAGTAGTCTTGTATCGTGATGCTATTATTTATCCACTTGTTTCTTGCGTAAATAATGGCAGCCCTTCGCTTCGTTGTTCTTTCTACACCACCGGGGACAGTAAAGAATCCTTCTCACGACTTTCATTTGTTCGATATTTGGCACGAACCCCATCCATGCCACACTCCTTACCCACAATCGCATTATACCAACGTTAACTTCCCACATTCCTTTGCCGCCTCCAAGTCAGATTCGCATCCATGTGTACATTTCCACCTATTCAATCACAGTTACCCTAATTGTATGATACCAAGCGTCCGCCAACATTGAATTAAACTTGTTTCGTCGACCGCTACTGGAGCTTTTAAATCAGCCATGGGCTTGTGCTAGTACCGATGGTGTGGTTCCATTCACGATGTCAAGCCCTCTGATTATCCGATATGATGGCTTGCCTTATAGTCTGTGGAGGTTCGTTGTTTAATTAGGTGCTTTAGCTCTCCACTTTCTACTATTTGTTACCATGACCCTGATGCTCTAGGTGCTATCACAGCCTTGCGATGATTCCCTCTAGGCTGTGACGGAGGGGTCAAACCGAACACACATGTGCTTCGAATTCAAGGCTCTACCTTGATTTTTGGTACGCTAGTTTTCTTCTGGACTAGGATAACCCGACTAATAATTAACCTATAGTAGCACAACAATTTGGGTGTACCAAGTTGACTGTTACGCGTTGTAGGTGGCTATAAATGCGCCGAGGGCATCCGTTTCACGCATCATTTAGCATCTAGCAATCCTTGGTGAGTATACAACAAGTCACAGTGAGCACGCAATTGACACATGGCAATGTGTTTTACCATTAGCCACCGAGTCGACTCAAAGTCCTCGCCATCTGACTCCCAACATGCGCGTCACCTTCTTACTCGCCGCTTTCGCTGCTGTTGCTTTTGCCGCGCCGGCACCGGCACAAGATGTCCAGGACGGCGGCATATCCGCATTGGACGCGGCAAAAGCTATTGGCGGAGCCTGCCTTAATGCACTGAAGTGCTCGATAGTGAAGAAGGTGAAAGGCGCCTAGTCAACGAAGGGGAGATATGCAGGTACCTCATTCAATCGACACACCGTAGAGCGCCGATACAGTAATATACTCTGGGCGAACGTTCGGCCACCAATTGAGTTGAAGTGAATACTCTGGTGCCAAGTCATGCACGAGAGGCTGACGTGTCAGTGATGCCATTATTGCGGTAGGCACACTGTGACAATATTAGCAATCCTCGAGCCTCGGTTGTCATAGCCGAAGGCATGAGATTGAACGGCGACGTAGCCTGGTGCTCACATGCCAGTTGTATGCTTGCATTCCTGGAAGTAATCCTTACCGGTGTCCAAGTGTTGCCTTGGAGACGTGATTTATTTAAAGTTTTTGAAGTATCCAGATTAACACCTATCAACACCCAAAAAACATCTCTCCAGATCAAAGGTAGATCATCTGTACGTGACTGGATGGACGTACTATCCCTTATGGAAAGTAGAGCGAAATACTGGTATACAGGGGTACACAAGGGGCTGACAGGGGCAGCCCAAGCATCCTTCATACATGTCACTATGTGAGAAGGTAGGCGTCATTTTCTGCTTCCGCAGTGAAGGCTGCTTACTGTAGCATGTTCAAGGGGATGGATAAACCCTTTTCACCCATAAACTTGCATCGACAATCGGCAAGATCTTAGCAGCAGCAATAGGCGTGCTACCAAAGAGCAAATCAGTTGAACTTGCAATGCAGTAGAGTTTCTTCCTTTTTGAGAGCAAGCATGAAGCTGTAACAGAAATATACCTGATACGGTAACACGCCGTGCACGGATTGATACTTTCACCCTGGGATCGATGAAAATAATATTCAAGTAAACGGATTATTAATTAATTACTTTCACTTAAAATATCTTACACTGCCACATTCAATACTATGCCCGAAAGTAAGCTTAAAGTCCCAAAGACTTAACAAATTAATATCTGTAATCAATAGTTTTTTTTCTTATACTTACTTGTTGCTAACTTTTAGAATATTTTCGGGTGAAGTTGTAAGGGCAACCTCAAGATGGCCGCACAGCGCGAGCCTAGCAGAGGGAGAATCCAAAGATAATGAATAAGACTAACTACAATACATGAGAGGGCTGCTCACCTAGCAGAGGGAGAATCCAAAGAGAACAGGATAAGGATTCTCCATGCTAGGAGGCGAAGTATATACTGTAGTAGCGTGAGAGGAATGCAGGATAACTGTACAGTACACCAGCCACAAGTCCGAGCGAATATCACAAGGTACAAGGAAACATGTGATAATGAAGTGGAGGGTAAATGCACAGGAGTCGTGCCAGCGACTTGGGGAAGTAAGGGCGAAGGGTAACGAAGTGGGGGAAGAGGATAAAGGTAACCCGGACGAGCCCCGAAGAGTATAGACGAGTCCGAGCGAGTCCGAAGTGTCCGAAGCGAGTCCGAGCGAGTCCGAAGTGTCCGAAGCGAGTCCGAGCGAGTCCGAAGTGCGGGAAGACTCCGGAGTCACCGGACGTGGCTCAGATGCGGAAGGAGTGGGCAGAAAGGAAGTGGAAAGGAAAGGGAGTGAAAAGGAACAAAGGGGAACAAAGGAAATGTAGGTAAAAGTCCATGGGATGAAGGAAAGGAGAGAAAATAGGAGTGTCCCCTTACATCACCCCCCCTTCAAGGTTGCGGCGACCCGACGCGAAGATTCCTGCCTGCCACGCCATGAATTCACCAACCCCGAAACTCCGGACTGCTGCGAGAAGATGTCGAAGTACGATTGCACAGAGCCCGGAGCCTTCCAACTGCGCCAACGCTCCCAGGACTGGTCCAGTGCTGTAGGAGTCATCCGGAGCGGTGCAGGGGTCGTCGGAGTCATCGGACTCGTCCGGAGTAAGCACACTGCATCCGGATGACGATCATGGAAGTCCTTGACCTTCTGGGCAGCGTGCCGGAGGTTGCTCACAGGCTCCCAGGAGTCGTGCTCAATGCCATAGCCTCGCCAGCGTACCAGATACTTCAGGACCCAACCAAACCGTCTGCTGTTCCAGACCTCTTCTACCTCATGCTCTTCTTCTCCATCAATGAGCTGCAGAGGTGGCGGAGCAACAGGGTGTCTACCCGGAATGGGGTCCGGGACGAAGGGAGAGAGTTTGACCACGGGGAAGACGGAGTGGAGATGTAAGGGGACACTCCTATTTTCTCCTATTCTCCTGTCCCCCTCCCTTCCTCCTCATTCCTTTCCCCCTTCCTTCATTCCACGGACTCTTACATACATCCCCTTTGTCCCCTTTCCTTTCCACTTCCTTTCCACTCACTCCTTTCACATCCGAGCTTCGTCCGGTGACTCTGAAGTCTTCCCGCACTTCGGACTTGCTCGGACGCTTCGGACTTGCTCGGACTCGTAGATACACTTCGGGGCTCGTCTGGGCTACCTCTATCCTCCTTTCCCACTTCATTACTCCTTGTCCCCACCAGGTCGCCGGCACGACTCCTGTACATTCCCCTTCCACTTCATTATCACATGTTTCCTTGTACCTTGTGATATTCGCTCGGACTTGTGGCTGGTGTACTGTACAGTTATCCTGCATTCCTCTCACGCTACTACAGTATATACTTCGCCTCCTAGCATGGAGAATCCTTATCCTGTTCTCTTTGGATTCTCCCTCTGCTAGGTGAGCAGCTCTCTCATGTATTGTAGTTAGTCTTATTCATTCTCTTTGGATTCTCCCTCTACTAGGCTTGCGCTGTGCGGCCATCTTGAGGTTGCCCTTACAGCAGTGTTGCACAATCAGGACGAATTACCCCTGTCATTCCCCTGTGCGACCTTGTGTGACGCGACACTTCCCTTACTGGTTGTCTCTTGCCACAGAAGCCCTCATTGTTCGAGGGCTAGAAAGACATCTGAAACAGCGACAACATTGAGACTCAACAGTGTTTCTTTGCATGAGATAGTGATCGACTTTTAGCTGGATAAAATGCTCTGGGCTTGTCAGAGGAGAGATGTGTTGAATTTTCGTAGAAAAATAGATTCGCAAGCCTTGAGTTTGAACGTTTGAACGTTTCAAGGGATCATCAATCCTCGATCAGCACTTTCCCACGATCTAACTACGTACAACCGTGGTTAAACCAACGTCAACACTCTTCTTTAGATATTTTTCTCAGTACGAATTACGAATGGAGGGGTTGATAACGCGGTACGTTCATGCGTCACAGTGGTAGTCTGAAGCAAAGGCAGAGCAAAGGAGGCCCTCGTTCCACAGCTGTAATTCGCAAGTCTCTGCTACTTAGACGAATTGTCTAGTGGAGTCATCATCTCAACTTTCTTGGACTTTCAGATCTCAGCTCTTGAATTGATGATCCCGCTGGCATGTTTTTTATCATCAGCCCGAGATTTTCGCTTTCAATGAATGTTCCTCCTATTCTACATTCTATCCGTTTCTGGCATGCAGTGCTGCGGGTTGCGACAACAGGCATGGTCATTTCCATGATTATATCATTCGATATTGAAGCTTGACTTCTGAGACTCGCCGAATAAACACTTCCATCGATTGGATCTCAGGTTTTCAACCTCGGTGAACAATCTCGGTGATTCTGATTGACGATCCCTAAATGAACCTAGAATCTTAACATTTTCTATCTGGGTTTTACGTTCGTATTGTATTTGAGCTTATACACGTTAGGTTGGCCATTGTAGATTGTTCATTTCTTATTTTGATATACACGACAAAAGGTTGACACTTTAAGACCATGTACATCCCAACGATACGACCTTTCTGTGCATGCCACTGGTTGGTACGCACCGGAGCTCAAAGCGATATTTACTGGTCGAGTTCGTGGGGCGGCTTCTGAAGTATGAATATACGACCATTCAACAATCTTGCCACTGTAAACCATGTGCCGGTGGAGTTTTTGCCTAGGGGAAGACAAGGAAGCGATGGACGCGACAGCGGAGAGGGGAGGCGGGAAGAGGATCGTTCGAAATCACTTTACCAGGCTAACTGGGCATACAAGCACCAAACATGAGATCCTTCAACCAAGTCTCAATTCGTTCCAGGTGCCTCCTGCAAGACTTTCTTGTTAGTACAAACGGGGATACCGCGTGTCCAAAACGGTCGTTTGGTGGATTCATCTATGTACATATTGGTCGCATATTTGAAGGATATCCCGTTGTCTACTTTCCAAGGTGAACTCTGCCACGAATTCGCCTAATGGAAACTCATCGACAACGGAAAACGGCTCTAGAAGTGTGGATGACGGACTTAGTTCCTAGGAGCCTTGTGTTGGCTAGCCATCACTGCACTGGCAAACTTGCTGCGAGATCGAATGGATGGCCCAAAGAAATACAATACCTGCGAAGCAATATCCGCATCGGCCCACAACGAGTAAGCATACCATAGGTGGCGGGCAGAAGGTTACGTACATATGGTATTGGTAGTAACAACACAGCGGCGAAGGCGAGCAAGGTATTTGCCCATTTGAACGTAAGCGCCGTCAGCAATGGCTGGATGAAGAGCGGAAAGGCCATTCCCAGTAAATTACCTGTATTTGGATCGCTGGGTTATTAGACTGAACAGGACGTAGATTTAGGTGAAAACAACGACAAAGAGATGGGCGTACGGAATAGGCTCTGGGCAGCTAGCGCAGAGGATGCAAATGGACCATAACTAGGGTGCATGCACATCAGTACATGCCACTACCTTTGCACTGATGCGAAAGACATACCAGTCAGCGAGGTAGGTGAACACCGAGTGGTAAATCAAGAACGATGCCCATCCAAAGATCTAGATGTGCGTGTACATCCAGAGATCAGTCGGCTAAATTTGCGTTCGGAAGGGGAGGCACATACCACGATGCCAATAATCAAACCAATCCAATGCACCCGCGTGAAAGAGCACCAGGCGTATATGAAGATGCCTGCCGGGAACAAAATCGCGGCGAAACACGCTGTGTACAATCGGGCCTCCATATCTCGCTTTGGATAATATTTCCTATACGAACAAGAGCGAGTTTAACTAGTCAGCAATAGATGTACAAAGCTAGATGAAAGACATACTTATAAAGTTGCTCCTGGTATTGAACCGTTATGAAGCCGAAGAGAGTCCCGATGCTACGATGGTCGAAGAGAAACAAATATCGTGAACATCGTGAGGAGGAAGCACATAGCATGACGCACACCATGCTGACGAACGCTGTCCCTATCTGCCCTTGATTAAAGTTATGGAGTGTCTTGAAGACAGTACCCATGGATCTAGGCGGGAGGCAGGTTATTAATTATCACAGCAAACGTACAATACGGGTGTCCACATACTCGATGACACCGTAGATGATACCCCAAGAAAAGCCGATCCACAACTACGCGGAGTAGGATTCAGGGTAAGTCAAAGAATTATCACCGATAGATCAAGAGCAATTTACACTGAACGCTATCACAATCGGCTCCGTGAACAACAAATCTGCAACGCCTTCGTAAATAGCAACAGGCATAGATGTAAGAAAGTACACCCACAAATGGGCCGGGTGCAGGAAACCCAAATCAGCTGCCCCAATCGTGGTCGATCGACTTTTGCACGAATTCTGTTGTAATCCGGATCGCCATTTTTCTTGGCCTCTTTGCGCGCCTTCGATGCGAGGCGATTGATGAGGATGGCAGATCGTGTCTCAGTAAGAACGAACGGTAGGATCAGAGTATACGCGACGCTGTACCTACACAGATGGAAATGATCAGCCTCGTGGACGACACAACAGAAGGCAAACACCGACATTAACTGTATCCATTGAATCCATCTCCAGTCAAGATGCGGATTCATTTCAATCCAGCCGGCAAGAATTGGACCGACGCCGGTACCTCCTACGGCGGCGGCAGAGAACAAAGCCATGGGCAGGCCACGTCTGTAAACAAAGTCAAACCCGGAAAATGCGAAAGCACCGAAATTCACGCACTCATGCGGGGCCCAAATATCGGCAATCGTGCCACCGACCATGGTAGCGCCAGTGGACCCAAACGCGCCTAACAAGAACCGCATAACTATGACGGATTGGATATTCTTCGCTCTGCCAAGGTCGGCGTAAGAGGCGGTAAGCGCTCTGTTGAAATGAGGGCCTACAGAGCTGTGCCTAGAAACATGGCACAAAATCCCACAGCGCTACCGACGTACAAGGGCATTCGGCCAAATTCTTCGCTCCATGAAGCTGTCACAAGAGGGACAACGCCGAAGCCAAGGGGATAGACCGCGAGGCCTACTGCTGCTTGAAACTCCGTGCAATTTAAATCGCGAAGCATTGACGGAACCCCCATATTATAAGCTCCCGCCGCGGAGGCTGGAACATTCGGATGTTACGACGATCGCTACCACAACTATGTCGCGACTTACATGCGAGAATAGTGGACATCGAGGCGACGAGTGTAATGGCCCATTTTCTGCGACGCGTGAAATTCATTGGATTGCGAGGGTCGTCTTCTTCGAAGTCGATCTAAGGAGGAGGAAGGTTATTAGATAGCATTGTCGGGAAGCAGCAATCACTCATACATATCGGTATCCAGGATGTTCTACACTGACGGTAGCTCCCTTCTCTACATCAAGGATGTCCTTGCTAGTGCCGACCGTCGACGACGGCGATGCAGCACTTTTCGTACCGTCGGCGGAGATTTGTACTTGTACGGTATTGTCGTCAATACTCGCTTCCCCCTCTACTGAATCAGAAGGTTGGTCTACGACTTGCGCATGGTGCCGCAAACCTGCCAGGTGTGGGACGTGATCCATATCCAATGCTTGGTTCAAAGTGGGGATGAAGCTAACGTTCAGCGGGAACAAAATGGTGGTATATCAGCCACCTGTGGTAGGAGCAGGATCAAAGAAGAGCCGCGGGCTGAGCGTTGGTACCAGCTACAGCGAGGGATGAACACAACGAAGGTGGACCGAAGTCAAGCAGAGAAGCAACGCCCACTGGTCCGGTAAAACCTTCGCGAGGCAGCTGAGAAGTCCAAGGTGAACATCCACGCGGCTCTGGGAGTTTATGAGTGCGATAGCGACAGCGTAGAAGATCCCCAGAGTAAAGGAGGAATTACAGGCCGATGCCAAGAGAATCGTGCTGCAGGATACGCGAGAGACGGACCAGGTGATAAAGGCCGCGGCAGCAAGGGGAGCGAGAGAAGTAATGGAGGTAGGACTTGAGGCCGTGGGGGATCATCGGATGGGTGGTGGCCCATGTGAGGGAGATGGCGGAGGAGATCAAGCATGGCATCGCAGGGGTGGGTGGTAGGAACGGGGGACAGATAGGAGTGACATACACGGATGCGACGAAGATGGGACAGGCGATCTGGTGTTTGGTGACTTTAGTCCCTGGTCCCGCCACAGAAAATGTTATGATGGATTGCAAACCTTTTGAGTAACATGTAAAGAGTGGACTTTACATGCTTGCTCCCAGGATACATAAAGCTCGCCCTCGGTCGAACCATTGTTTGCAAGAGGGTGTCACTGAAATAAAATAATGACCGACGGATGATTTTTCTATCAAGACAATGTTGCTCGAACCGACCGGTGTAGGAGAAGGATTCCATATTGGGGAATTCCATCACGTGGAGAAGGCCACAAATTCCAACTCAGCGATGTTCCCGCCTACTACGTACAACCGAACCACTTTGTCGCCGCTCAAACACCCCCGTCGCACATCCCAGTTTCTGGAGCGGTGAGCCATGAGGCCTTGAGGATGCTCACTTCCTTTGGTCAGACAATACCCATCCCATCAACATCCCATACATCTGCATTCCATAACCGGAACCCCTCCTGACTTTCTATCTCTCCTCCAGTTCAATCTCGCAGCTGATATACTCTCTCAATGATTGGTGAAATAACGCACCTGCTTCTTTTTATTCATTCATTCATATGGCGTATTGACATTAACATTAAGTCTGGCGTGCGAAGCAACATCTCTTTGTGGACAGTCTATCGTCTAGATCTGTCATTCGTTCCCAAACTAGTCATTCTTGTGGGCTACGGACACGTACTCACTCGCCAGTGCTCGTGTCACGCTCACGCTCGCTTTCGCGTTGAGAACGGTCGCTTGTCCGTCATCCAGCCACTCGGACTGATCTGCATGCACCATTTGTCGGGGCCAGTGTTTCACAGCATACAAGGACGGGGGGGACCACATGCGTCTTGTGCCCCTGCTGGCCTTGGTGGGCTCTCAGGTCTATGCTGATCTACTACTACTTATGTCGCTCGTTCATCCTAACCTAATCTTCTACCAAATCAGTCTGCGCCCCCGGCATCATCCCGCCGCAATCGCGACTCAATCTGTGGGGACTAGTGAGTCAGCTCGGCTAGCGCGTGCACCAACTACCCACCTAGACACGGCGCACTAATCCTTTGTCCGCGATCGCGATGACCTACAGGATTGGACGTGAAACCTGCCTGCGAGTCCACCGCACGCGCCATCTTGCGCCGTTGTCCATCGCTGCCTCGACGAATCTGTAACTCTTCGATAATAGCTCGTGTCAGTTCACTGTGTCAGCAAAGTAGCTTGCCCTGGTCTGGTCGCCAGTTGAGTCGGACTCGTAATGGAGCTGTGCTGTGCTGGTGCGGAATTCGAGCACGAAGAACTGTCAACGGTCGATATCGACAAGATCTAGCCACCGGTAACTGTATCAATTATACACCATCACTGTTCCTCACCGTTGTCGACGCTTGAATCCGCGATCACAACATTTCCGGCAGCGTGAATCATGATGCATGATGCATGAGTGCCGACGTATGTGATTCGTCAACACTGCGGAAGGTTGTATGAGAATCACTGCGTTATTTGAATACAAGGCGAACTCGTCACGAACCAAGTTTTGCCTTGCGCCTTTAGGGGCTTGCTGATGACTAGGGCCACAACGGTTGGGTTGATACGAGAAAAAGAAGATGACTGTGTAGGCCTTTCCAAAAAAGGCCATCACGGAGGCCCAAGTTGTCGTGGGGAAGAAGAAGCGACAGGTCGACAGCGAATATTGTAACCTCGACACCGGCTACGACACCCACAGCGAAGTCGGCACCTAACTTAGCAAATGTATCGTAAATGGGTCACAAGGCTGCCTCGTATGCTCCCTGTACAGCCTCGGTACAGCCACAACAAAAACCTCTACCTCTTGCCCCAACGCCGATAAATCAAAATGTTTATCACTTATGGTAGCTTTGCTGTGTTTGCAGGCGGAGACGATGCATACCCTATACCTTTTACTTCCTATCGTGCGTGAATCACGATTGCAAGCTTCCTCATTCAATACATCGTTGGATTGGGCTTTACACTTCCGAGTTGGCTTGACAGTTGCGCCTCGACTCATTTCTCCAGAGCGAAGTGACTTCTTTGAATTGTATCCTATTGCACCCCGATGTTTCCTGGGACATCCATCTTCGCAGTTGACACAGGGAAAATCAAGATATAATGTCGGAAAAGTTTATCATCCTCAACGATGCGCTATCCCGACCTCTTCTATCCATTCCGTCCCCCCTCTCCTCTCCGTTGCTGTATAACCTTCCGCACCGATTTCGCAGTCGCCATTAATGAACAAGATTAGTCCGTCTGGCGGCTTGATCATATCAGTCTAAGATAACGAAATAGCAACCATAGTCGGAACAGTATGACTTTACCTGAAACCAGAAGGGGTCCAGTCGTTCAGCAGGAGCCAGTACTAGTGTTGTTATTTGATAGCCGGCTAAACGATAAGGATGCGAGTTCCAAAGCGTGGCCTTTGCATGTGTGCAAACAAGACCACGTGGACTAGGGGGCGCGGCAAGAGCGCGAACAGAGCGTCGTGTTGGAAGACTTACAGATTCTTCATTCAGGCATCTACTGCATCTACGCATAGCCATTCCTCAGATATAACGCAGGCAAAAAGGTTGGAATGAAATGGTCGATCAAGGAGAGAAGGTGAGAGTTGACAATCTGGTCAGCACCTGCACCCTCCAAGACAATTAGATCTAGATGGGTCAAATGTACGAGAGCTTGAGGGAGCGGGCTGCCCAGATTTTAAGGAAATAGGGTCGGGGGACAGGCGGCGCAGAGCATTGTGGTCGTCTCTCAATTCCAAACCAGACTACCTGATACTCGTTATCTTTGGTAAGTCGAAGCTAGAACAGAGGGGGGCATATGCGTGGTGGGCATCTTGGGTTGCTTGGGAAGATCAGTGGAGTTGTGGGCCTGCCATCATATTGCCTGAGTACCAGCACACGCATGTATCGGCGCACGCTGATGGTGCATATCCCGGAAGTGCTTGTGCTGGGCAGGTTGGGCCGGGAGAGTTTGAAGTGGACGGTGAATACGAATAGGGCAGCGTCAATACGGTGCGCCGAGAAGATGAGGGTGAAGATGTACTGAAGTGGAGTTGTTGCCCACGGGAGGATAAGGAATCAATCTGCTTCAAGCGTCTCCTGCATTCTGACGAGCACAAACGGGGATACTGCTTCTCATCTATGAAGATGGTTGGGCGGATTCACCTATATACAAATTGGTCGCGTATTTGAAAGAAACCCCGTTGTCCACTTTCTAACGTGGGTTTCTGATGCGAGGTCGCCTCATGAAAGCTCATCAACAACGGGGAGTGGCCCTAGAAGTATGGTGATAGACTTATTTCCTAGGAGCCTTGTGTTGGCTGGCCATAACCGCACTGGCAAACTTGCTGCGCGACCGAATGGATGGACCATAGAAACACAGTACCTGGTAAGCAAATCCGCCCATGACAACAATTAAGCATACCACGGGTGACGGGAAGATGAGGTGTTACTTACGTATGGTATTGGTAGTAACAACACGGCCACGAAGGCGAACAAGGTATTCGCCCACTTGAACGTCAGAGCCTTCAGCAATTGCTGGATGAAGAGTGGAAAGGCCATTCCCATTATATTACCTGTATATAGGTGGCTAAATCATCAGACTGAACAGAGCGTAGATCTGGGTTTGGGAAACAAGCAACGATGGAGAGATGGGCGTACGGAATAAGCTCTGCGCAGCCAGCGCAGACGATGCAAATGGGCCGTAGCTGTGGTGGATGCACATCAGTGAAAGTCACTTTTGCACGGATGCGAAGGACATACCAGTCAGCGAGGTAGGTGAACACCGAGTGGTAAATCAGGAATGACGCCCATTCAAAGATCTAGATGTGCGTACATATCCAGAAATCAGTTGACTATAACTTCGCAATAAAAGGGAAGGTGCATACCACGATACCAATGATCAACCCAATCCAGTGCACCCATGGGAAAGAGCACCACGCGTATATAAAAGTGCCCGCCGGGAGCAAGATTGCTGCGAAACATGCTGTATAAAGTCGAGCCTCCATATCTTGTTTCGGATAATGTTTCCTATTTGAACGTGGTCGAAATCACCCTAGCGTGAAGCGAGATAGATGGAAAACATACTTATAAAGTCGCTCCTGATACCGAATTGTTATAAAGCCGAAGAGTGTCCCGATGCTATGATACGTGGTAAGAAAGCCATCATGTTAGCATTGGGAGGAGGAGGCGAGTAGTATGACGCACACCATGCTGACGAACGTTGTCCCAATCTGCCCTTGATTAAAGTTATGAAGCGTCTTGAAGACAGTACCCATGGATCTATGCAGGGAACAGGTTATTGATTAGCACAGCAAACACACAATACGGGCCTCCACTCACTCGATTACGCCATAGATAATACCCCAAGCAAAGCCAATCCACAACTACATCAAGTGGCATTCAGGGTGAGTACAGAAATTTTAAACGATAGGTCAAGGGCTACTCACACTAAAGGCCATCACAATTGGCTCCGTGAACAGCAAATCTGTAACCACCACCTGAGTAAATACCACAGGGGTAGGACACATCAAGGACACATACATATGGGCCTGGTGCAGGAAACCCAAATTAGCTGCCCCAATCGTGGACGATCGACCTTCGCACGGATTCTGTGGTAGTCTGGATCCCCATTTTTCTTGGCTTCTTTGCGCTTCTTCGATGCGAGGCGGTTGAGGAGGATGACAGATCGCGTCTCGGTAACAACGAACGGTAGGATGAGAGTATAAGCCCCGCTGTAGCTATACAAGCGCAATTGATCAGCTTCGTGGATGTTCGCAGCGAAAGGCAAACACCTACATCAACTGTACCCACTGAATCCATCTCCAGTCAAGATGCGGATTCATTTCAATCCAGCCGGCAAAAATAGGACCAACGCCAGTTCCTCCTACGGCGGCGGCAGAGAACAAAGCCATGGGCAGACCACGTCTAGAAAAAAGTCAAATCCGGAAAATTGGGAAAGCATCGAAACCCACACACTCATGCGGAGCCCAAACGTCGGCAATCGTGCCACCGACCATGGTAGCACCCGTCGACCCAAACGCGCCTAGCAAGAACCTCATAACTATGACGGTTTGGATATTCTTCGCTCTGCCAAGGCTGGCGTAAGAAGCGGAGAGCACTATGTTGAAATGATGGCTTACAGGGCTGTACCCAGCAACATAGCACAAAATCCCACTGCGCTACCCATGTACAAGGGCATTCGGCCAAATTCTTCGCTCCATGAAGCTGTCACAAGCGGGACGATGCCGAAGCCAAGGGGATAGACCGCGAGACCTACTGTTGCTTGAAAATCCGTGCAATTTAAATCGCGAAGCATTGACGGAAACCCCATATTGTAAGCTCCAGCCGCAGAGGCTGAACATAGTGTTACGACGGTCATTACCACAGCTAGGTCTAGGTGTCGGGACTTACATGCGAGGATGGTGAACGTCGAGGCCACGAGTGTAATGGCCCATTTTCTGCGACGCGTGAAGTTCATTGGATTGCGAGGGTCGTCTTCTTCAAAATCGATCTAAGGAGGAAGGTTATTAGATAGCATTGTCGGAAGGCAGTAATCGCTCGTACATATCGGTACTCAGTAGATTCTACACTGGTTGTAGCTCCCTTCTCTACATCAAGGATATTCTTGCTGGTGCCGACCGTCGACGACGGGGATGCAGAATTTTTTGTACCGTCCGAGGAGATTTGTACGTCAATACTCGCTTCTCCATCTACTAAATCAGAAGGTTGGTCTACGATTTGGGCATGACCATGCCATGAACCTGCCAGGTGTGGGACGTGATCCATATCCAATGCTTGGTTCAAAGTGGGGATGAAGCTAACGTTCAGCTACATCAAAATGGTATTTCAGTCATCTGTGGTCGGGCAGGATTAAAGATGAGCCGCAGGCTGAGTGTTGGTTTGTCATCGATTCCGGGGCGATGGCAAGACCGATATGCGTGCTTCGAGTCCATCGTACGATGGTATTTACCCAATAGATGCCATTAGCATCGTGTACGGGACCTGAGTATTGACGCAGTGTCCAGATGTAATGCAAGTTTCCAGTGAAGTCGACAGTGAATTGATTTTATCACGTGACCGCTTGGCTGCGACTCTGGCGACTGATCGAATTCGTTGTAACTTCTAAGTTCTCATTTAGTGGTAAGTGCATAATTCTATTATGACCCACTCACGTTTCGCCAAATTTTACTTATATCTGACAATAAACAGTAGGCGGTTGGGGGAGCTATTTGATTGCATCCTCTCCATAGGTCAAGCAAACGCGCCTATCGAAGCTCAACCGATGAACTAGCGAATAGCAAATTTGCGAACGTCAGCTGGATCCCGCTACGATGGACCATAAGAGTAAAGCGGTTGCGGGGCGCGCCTGGTCAGGTCAAGGACGCGTAAGACTAGGACGAGAACCTGGATGTCGGCGTACAAGCTTGACGTGATAAAACCAAACTTGCTGTGGAGGTGGACCCGAACAAGCAAAAAAAATGACAGAAAGAGATTGAGTTCTACGGAGGCTAATCCTTTATTGGTCAAAGTTACTCACTGAGGATGGCGCGTATAAAGCGCGACGGAAACATATCCTTCTGCCGCACCATTGGTCCCTTCTCAGCAGACCCAAGATGCACGCCGGCCCATGGTTGGTTGTGACCACTTTCCTTTTAACCCATGTCGTCGTTGCCAATCCTCTACGGAGGGCGCCCCCTGTCGTTACTCTCGATTCAGCCACAGTCACTGGGACCCAATTTGGGAGGGTGAACAGGTACCTGGGAATTCCATTTGCTCAATCACCGTAGGTCCCACAAGACTGTTCATTACTCGCCGACTGGATTTCGTTTCTGTCTTACAGAGTTGGGGACCTGAGGTTCAGACGACCTGAACCTATCGCCCCGTATACGGAATCATTTTCCGCCCTGACATACGGGAAGGCTTGCCCTCAGCAAGATGTGCAGCTTTCGCTTCCTGGGATCTTGGGCTTGGCCGACAGTACAACGGACTTTCTGACCAACACAGCTTGGGGAGTTGCCCTCCCGGACGGCGAAGATTGTAAGCTACAGTACTCTTCCTGTGAAAAGTGGTTGATAGAGGACTCCTAACTAGGCCTCACTATCAATGTCGTGACACCAGCATCTGCAACACCTGCGTTGAATCTGCCTGTTATTGTCGTGAGTTCAATCCCGTTGCTCATGCGATCATCGAAGGTAACCGCTTGTCCCCCTTTAGTGGATCTACGGTGGTAAGTGCATCTCGTGACCGCGTTTTCGAGCTAGTGCTTGACATTGACAAGGTGGTTTCCAAATTGGGAGCTCCTCCTTGTAAGACTCAATCGTTCTCTTTCAAAGAGCGATCTGACTGAGTACTTGCATCGACCTAGATACGATGGCGGATCGGTTGTTGAAAAGTCGATCTCAATGGGAGAGCCCGTAATCTTCGTTAGTATGAATTATCGTTTGAGCGGTATGTTCGCATTCTTTGGTTTCGTTCATAGTGGTTGAGAGCTTCGATCCGTCTAGCTTTCGGCTTTCTAGCAAGTCAAGAAGTCAAAGATGCTGGCGTGGCGAACCTTGGTCTGCATGATCGTGAGTTTAGTCCTATTACAACTGTCGGATATTGTAGTGACGAAGATGATATTTAGAACGCGAAGCGCTTCGATGGGTCCAGAAATACATACATAAGTAAGGTGGCGTCGTCGACGTTCCAGCAGAACAGTGCTCAAATTTTGATAGCTTTGGCGGCGACCCCACGAAAGTGACTATGTGAGTCTACAACTTTCTGCACGAACTGTAGCTAATTCATCCGTCCATCGTAGTTGGGGTGAAAGTGCCGGCGCCGTCTCGGTCTCTATGCACATGGTAGCAAACGATGGGGACACCGAGGGACTGTACCGCGCTGCAGTCATGCAATCTGGAACACCCGTTCCAGTTGGCGATGTGACCAAAGCTCAAGTTCACTACAACAATATCGTAGAAAATACCGGATGCTCCGGCGAAAGCGACACCCTAGCGTGCTTGCGAACCCTGGATTACGAGGTCTTGAAGGGCGCCGTGGATCAAACGCCGTCTATAACTGGGTACAATGTTCGTCGACTCCCATTGATTTTCTAGGAATGATTCACTTATTTGCTTCTTAGACGTTAGTGTTGCCCTGGTTGCCGCGCACCGACGGTACCTTCATCAGGGAGGATGGGCAGCGACTCGTCCAACAGGGCAAGATCGCAAATGTTCCCTACATCGTCGGTGACTGCGATGACGAGGGAACACTGTTCGCCTTGATTCTAAACAACCTCACGTTAGTCCTTATGTCACTCACTTGAACGAGGCTAACTTTATGATATGGTTAGAACCACCTCTGACGTCCGGGGGTACCTCAAGGACGTCTGGATCCCAGACGCCACTCCCGCCGAATTGGACCAGATCTTAGCTCTCTACCCGGCCGATATCACGAAGGGGTCACCTTTCGACACCCAGATTTTCAATGCGTTGACACCCCAATTCAAGCGGGTTGCTGCGCTTTTGGGAGATGCGGCGTTCCAAGCTCCTAGGCGGATGTTCTTGGACCACAGCGCAGATACGCAGAATACTTGGTCGTTCCGTATGTACACTCCGCGATGATTGAAACACGCACTGCACTCCCCGCAAAAGTGAGCAAGCGCCTGAAAGCGACTCCCTTCCTCGGCTCGGTAAATCCCTTCCTCGATCTTCCACGTCCCCTCGACAGGTTTGCTGACGTCTCCTAATCCCTCTGTAGTTCCATGCATCCGATCTACTCAACTCCTTTGGAAGTGGCGATCTTGCAGAATATATTATCCATTTTACAAACGCTCTCGACCCCAACGGCAATGGCATTACCAGTTGGCCGAAATACACCGCAGACACTCGAAAGCTGATGACCTTCCAGGACCAGCTCTTGCAGCCGCGAATCATCACTCAGGACAACTACAGACAAGAAGCGATCGCATTTCTTACCGCCGTCATGCTAGCGCACCCCATTTAAAAGTAATATCTAGTTCACTACTTGGTCGTTCTATCTCCTATGCACTACCACTATACTTCGTAATCCTCGGCTTAATCCCATGCATGAGGCAGCCTAAACACCCGTCTCATATATATTGAACTACAATCTATGCCAGGCGGAAAAAAGACAACAATGCCACAGAAGATCGCTGTCAATAGCGCCTTGAGGGTCGGGTATTCGGACACGGCATGGCTGGATAAACCCTTCCTCTGGGTGGCGCGACTACACAACACTTTATGGACTCTGAGCATTGCCAGAACTTAGAAGAGCGACTTGACTTACTACTTATGGAAGTGAATCCAAGAAATCGTGGGAAATTTGTGCTTGTTGATTTAGTCGCTTGCGCTTCAGGGTCCAACTTCGCGCTCGACGCGCTTCGACTCATCTCCAATACAGGATTCCATACTTATCGTCATTCGAGGAGGACGATGAGCCAGCCTGCTACACAATTCGACGCTATATACTATGGTCTCAACTCTGAGCCCGGCAGTACGTGGACTTGAGTGCTACAGGGGACACGGAAACTGATGATCTTGAAGAACTACGCGTGGCTCAAAGTGGGATGGCATGGAAAGGCTCGGGGTCAGATATTACAGCGGTTCCATCAGCGGACATCAAGTGGGCACAGTGGCTGCGCGTTGCCCGTAACTTTCAGCTGCGCGTCGGAGTGAAAGATAGGAAGAAAATATGTTTCGACGGTTTTGTGCGGGAGGTATGTAATTACGAGAGATGTAACAACAAAAACTTGAAATTAGCGCAGGATCACGACAAACTGCAGACTCTGTTGAAGAATTACTTCTCGGTGACTCTGGAGACGAAAGAAGTGTCGTTCAAAGGCTGGAATTGGGGAGAGACCGACTTCCAAGGTGCGCGCTCACAGACCCGACGAATGCGAGTCAAGTTACTGATGAAAAGCCACCAGGCCAGGATCTTGCTTTCTTGGTATCTAATAGAGTCGCTTTCGAATTGCCGCTCGCCCAAGTGGCCAATTCCAACATTGCAGGACGTACAGAGGTTTCGCTTGAGTTCTCAAACCCTTCGAGCAAGGCCCCGACCAAATCGTCACTCGACGAAATGGTTGAGATCCGTTTCCACGTACCTGGGGCTTACACGAAACCACGCGCTTCAGATGCCGGTTCGCAGAAGTCGGACGATGAGGAAGATACCAACGAGGCGGAGATCAGTGCCGCCCAGGTATTCCACGATATGATAAAAGATAAGGCCGATATCGGGCAAGTGGCTGGAGACCTTATTCTTAGCTTTGAAGAGGTTCATGTCGTGGTTCCTCGTGGTCGCTACGACGTCGACATGTTCCCCGACTTTCTTCGTCTGCGCGGGAAGACGTACGACTACAAAATTCTGTATACGAGCATTGGTCGACTTTTCCTCCTCCCTAAGGATGATCAGCATGTTCTTTTCATTGTAAGTCCTCATAAAGGAAGCTTCGCAATTCATTCTGACCATTCGGTTAGCTTGGATTGAACTCTCCTATTCGTCAAGGACAAACCAGATACCAATATCTGGTCATGCAATTTAATCGAGAAGAGGAGATGACGGCGGAATTGAATCTACCAGAGTAAGGTTCCTCAGCCTCATTCCACTGGCAGATAGACTCACATGGATTCAGAGAGGAAGTCGCCAAGTACGATCGCCTGAAGAAGAATTACGAGGACCCCACTTTCGAAGTTGTCTCAGGAGTCTTCCGTGCCCTGTCAAAGAAGAAAATCATCAGCACAGGAAGCTTTCAAAAGTAAGATGACCATTCGTCCTGGTGGCAATGATTAATGTATTCCCAGTCGGAACGGACAACCAGCTATCAAGGCTAACCTCAAGACTGTCCAGGGAGACCTCTTCTTACTCGAGAAATACATCTTCTTCGTCTCGAAATCGCCAACTCTCATTGAGCTCTCGGACGTTCACCAAGCCGTATTCTCTCGCGTTGGCGCGAGTATGGGTGCCAACGCCGCCCGCACATTTGATCTCAAATTCGTGACAAAGAGCGGCCCCGAAATCACCTTCTCCTCAATCAACAAAGAGGAGCATGAATCGACTGAAACGTATCTCAAGGAGAAGAAGATCAAGCTGAAGAACGAGCTGGTCCCAGACGTTGATGTCAGGTTGGCTGCTGGAAATCTAGATGACGATGACGATGACGATATGCAAAGTATTGCTTCTGATGAGGATGTCGCTCCTAAAGTCAAAATACGGACTGGCGGCCCCGACGACGAAGATAGTGAAGAGGATGGTGCGATCGTTCTCGTAATGTTGCGTCTACCATATGTCTGACATTATCCTACAGAGGACTTCGAAGCGTCTGGCTCGGATAGTGGATCGCCCTCGGACACAGATTCCGATGCCTCCGGGGCGCACACTGCTTCGGACGCTAGCGGTGACCGTGATTTCATGAAGAAGAAAGTGAAGGGTAAAGGGAAGGCAAAGGCGAAGAAAGACAATGCCGCCGCCAAAGACAGCGACGCTGAGGATGACAATGTCGACAAACCCAAGAAGAAGCCTGCTCCTAAACCGAAACCCAAGGCGAAGAAAGACACTGACATGGATGTGGACGAGGACGGCGATAAGCCGAAAGCGAAACCTAAACCTAAACCCAAGGCAAAACCCGCTGCTGCTGCTGCTGCCAAAGCTGGTCCGTCGAAAGATGACATGGATGTCGATGGCGAGAAACCACGACCCAAACCCAAACCGAAGGCTAAGGCTAAGCAACCACCTCCAGGAGATGACGAACAACCTCCGAAAAAGAAACTGAAGGTCAAGGACTAGGGTTCAGTATAATATACATAGCAGTTTTTCGCTTCATCATGTACCATAGTTCGGAAAAAAATCTTTTCCAAAAAGTACCACAGAAGCTACACATAGTAATAATTATACATAGGTTGCTGGTATAAATAAGGGTCTAGGAAGGACTGTTAAATAAACGCTACACATATAATTCAAGACTTTCTATGCAAGAGGGAACCTGGAACAAATACATCTTGCGAACTGACATCGACGAAAGTCTGACCTGTGCGGCCAGAGGGAGTCTTTCGGGTGCCGCTTCGAGACAACCCCGTGCCGCTTGTAGAAGATCCGGCTTTGGGATTGAAGAGAACATTCTTTTCCTGGTATAAAACATATGACTGGAAGAAATAAGCAAAGGCGAAGCAGGCGTTCGAGACGAAATACTTACCCGAGCAAGAAGTATAACCTCCATCCATTTTTCACCGTCCTTTTGCGAGCACGAAAAGACGTGCAGGTAGTCTGCCGTGTTCTCAAAGAATGAGAGATTGTCGGTAGACTTCGTCGCAAAAACATAGGGCTTAGGAGCCTTATGGACGCGAGTAACAGCGTATGCGTCGAAATTTGACAGTGAACAAAGGAAAGTCTCGTCTTTGCCCTAAACCGTTTACGTTAGCTACAATCGGGGCAGGTACTATGGGAGAGCACCAACCGAATCACGCTTTGACAACCACAAGCTGTGCTCTCGAAGTTGCATCCATCTTTTCGTCCACTTGCCACGTTTGGCTTCCCACTCTACCCAACCAGAGTGCATTGGCGAGCTGGAAGGAATGTTCTATAAAAGAAATAACGAGTCAGCAGAGTGAGTAGATAGTCAAGTTGCCGACGAACCGAACGAGACAAAATGCCAGTCAACGACGTCATCTTGATCACAAACATGTTGACCATCTTATCCTTGTTCCACGATGCCTGAACATCGGCCAGTAATTCAAAGCTTCTGATGGGGCGTTCTACACGACATATGAGTTGGAAATAACGCACTTGAAAAACCAAAACACTTACCCATGCCGAAATCCTGAGCCACTTCGAAGAGCATCCAGCCACCCGAACCTACGAATTGCTTGAGGGACCCTTGGGCCTTCACCATGTCAAGCACGTCTTGAGCAGTGGTGTTTGACGAGATTTCAACGGTGTTAAATGATTGCATGTCGCCGATGAAAACGCGCTGCTGAGTGATAACAGTGGTCTTTATGTCGGCCAGAGGAAGTGGTGGGATGGGTGAAGGGGTCTGGCGTTGTAGACTTTTCCTAGGGACAGGGTATGCATCCCGATCCATTGACGGCCTGGATGGTCGACTAACCGATCGTTGTCGTGCACTGAGATGGACCGTCGTCGATTGTCCTTCATCTTGTCTACGTCCTCTCGCGAACTGGTCGATATCCGGAGTTTCCGTTGCTTGCATATTGAGAGACTTAGACTTGACGCCATGTTCGACAGTCAGGTCGTCGCGGCGCCGGGACCGGCCCTCAGTTTTACTTCTTGCTAGCTTCTGATGTTCGACTGGAATCGGTGGAGCGGCGCGATCGACCAACGGTCGCGTCTCCGTTCTATGAAATGATCTCATCGGCCGTAAAGTCCGGCCTGGCTCGTGGGTGGGTAACGGATTCCTATCTGGGGAAGGGTGTCTAGATTTCGAACGACGAAGTTGCGGCATCTCTGGCATCGGGAGAGGATTGTGGTCAGGAGAGGGGATCCGGGTCCGAGACTTAGAACGAGCTCGTTCGATGCGCGTTTGGGGTTCCGGTATTTGCATGGCCTCCAGTCGTTTGGATAAATCGTCAACTGCAAACGGCCTGGAGCTATTGCTGGGCATGGTCATGGTCCGCATGCGACCCGATCGCGTTTGTACATTGGACTCTTGGGAATCTACTGCTGTATGGGGTCCGGAAGGCCCAGCGGGGCTCAAGGGGGTGCGAGGATGAGGCGGATGGAGTTCCCCATTCAACGCTGCCTTTGCGGCCCTTTCGCGCCGGCGTTGGTCTCTCTCCTCCTTTACCTTCCTTCGTATAGTCTTCTGCGCCCTAAGTGCGGTGGGAATGCGCTGGGCGAGAGGCACATCGTCGTCAGACGCCGAGTAATCATTGGGTACGGTCTTCTTCGACTGGGAAGCCGATGGAACACCATAATCATCCTCCGACTCGCTTTGTTCCTCTTCAGACCCCGAGGTCGGGTCAGTATGGTGTCCATGACCCTCACGCCCACGACGCCCGCGTCGGTCATCACCATCATCGCCGCCATTTCCCCAGTTACTACCTCCGCCAAATCCACCGTTGCTACGGCCAGAAGCTCTCCCATAGCCACTATTACCTCCGTAATACCCTGTGCTCCCATTGGACGAGTAATGACCGTTCTGTCCGCCCTGCCATTCCGATCCCTCGACCATCTCGCCGTCGTCGTCGCCAGTCATCCACTTGTTTGAGTGTCGGCGGCCTCGAGATAATGCCCAAGCGTGGAATGAGCTACCGCGGATAGTACCTTCCGACGAGCCTGGCTCGAATGCCGCGGCGTCAGTGCTGCCCATGCTCAGTGAATTTGAGTGGTGAAAATAGATCGAATGATGAGGCGTGCGATCCAGACCATGATATGGCACATCCACCCCGCTGCCAATTTCATATCCAACGCCATCAAGCTCTTCGTGATCCTCATCAACCAACAAGCAATCTGGAGACAACGATCGCGGGAAGATGAAGTAGCTCTCGTCTGGAGGGGAGTTCGGGATGTCGCTGTCGCTCTCAGCAGAAGATGAGTGTGGTTGTCCGGATGTACTGTGTTTGAAGTCATCAGATCGACGAGAAGTGCTGTGTCGCGACTGGGAGTCCCGGCAGATGCGGTCCTCTGAGTCCGACAACGAGCTGGAGGATAAAGAACGGCTGGAGGAAGAGGACCTTGAGAGGGAGGAAGAAGAATCGGCACCAGAAAGGCTTTCGGGGGAAACATCCAGATGTTCCTGTGAGAGTGGTTGTATCTGGAAGGAGTGTTCGTTGTTCACATCGAAGCTGGCAGAAAAATGCGGCTCCACGGTTGGGTCGTCAAAGTCGTCAAAGTCGTCATCATCTCCGTCGTTGTCGTCCGTAAAGTCCAAGAAATCGGTGTCAAGGTCAGTTGTAAAGTCCTGCCCGCGGGGCGAAAGCATGGACGAAGGGGGCCCTGGCACCATCTCGGCAAACTCAGAGATTGAAGACCCCAATTCCCAAGGTTCGAATGGAAGGCGCGCACCAACTTTACCTTTCCTATGCTTTTGACCATGGTTTAGGGTGGGATAAACGGTTCCAATTGGCTGATACGTACCTTTCTAGGTAAGACAAGGGGCGCGTTCATCTGAGCTAACGCGTGTAGGGAAGGAAGAGAAGGGCGAGGGGCAAAAGCGGGTCGTTTGTGCGCAGGATGAGTGAGGTGTGTTCTAGGGAACGAACTCATTGTCGCGGGGGACGACCTGACGGGTGACGCTAGTCGGTTCGCGGATTCAGAGGGACATGGAGAGAGAGGTGAACGCGGGGTAACTCGAGTAGAAACGGTGGACGCGAGAGGCGCCTTCGCGTCAGAGGAAGAAGTGACTTGGGTGGCAGCAGTGGACAGATTAGCAAAGGGGTCATCATCGAGCAGGAACGTGGGGGAGGCTCGTGAAGCGGCGTCATCTAGAGGAGGGTGGTATATGAGTTCTGAATGGGAACGGGCCCGAGATGGTCGAAGCTCTGGGGTAGACGGGGTCGAGGGGGTCGGGGGAACGCTCGAAGGGGGTGAATGTAAGAAAGAGGGGATAAGTATCGACTGCAAGGAACGACGTTTCTTTGCCATAGGGGAACTGGGTGTCACGAATGAAGTGATCGCTTGAGTCGTGATGTATATGTGTGCCTAGCAGAAGCAACGTGAGATGTTGGTCTCGTAATCCGCGCATAACAAAATTGCGACTGGGCTGAGAACATCAAGGAATCGCGTAAGTCGCGTTCCGGGCATTCCATGAAATCAGGCAAGGGACGCGCAGAAGACGGCCAAGCGCGCATATAAAGGCTAACCAACTCACCAAGCTTCTAGAATGGTTTTGGGCGAGTAATCCTGCGAACGGAGGGTCCCTCACGAAGATGCGGCCTCCTCCAATGTCGTGGAGGTCGACTGGGGCACAGTGGCCGTCGAGCACGTCGTCTCGTTCAAAAACGTGAATCTGCTTGGTGGGTAGATGATGGTGGTCGGGTTTAAAGGAGTTCTCGAAATCGCCCTGAGAAAGGCAAAGACCTGCAGTGATATTTGGGGATTGTAGGGCGGTCGCCATGTGTGTGCGGTGTGAAATAAGCCGATTCCTCGCGATTCGGCGAGTCTCCAAATTGGCTATTGAGCCCGGCGGGATAATTGTAGTTCAGGAAACGGAACGGTGTCGCAGTGGGGACAAAGGCTCTGGCACATGCACCAGTGGTAAATTCGAGGGTGAAATCTGAGGAGAAATTTCAGACGGTCGGTTATAACAGCTGGGAGTTGCCAGGTCACGCTGGCTCATAACCTTGAGGCTCGTTAGCCGCTCATTTCCCTGACAACGCCAACGCCCACACTCAAGACTATCTGCGCTCACTCGCCTCATTCGAGGAATCTCTTCACGACCATCCATCATCACTCAATCACCTCAATGACACGCCCCATGGCATCGGGACGCCCTCTGTCTCTCAGTCGTCGATATCTCTCGCTCTATGACTGGCTCAACACGCTGGCTCAGCAAACTTCCAAGCCTATGTTAACCCTGTGATTGATCCACGGCATGTTGCTTTTACGCAAAAATCACGACGTCTGCGGGAAAATCCGACTTGGTTCAAGCTGAATGACTGCGAGCAGCCCGGAGGATGACAAGAAAGAACCTGCACGACATCTACTTACTTCAATAACTACATATGTGACTGCACATCTCGGTAAATCCACAGTTTGTTTGCGCCAAGACCTGTCCTAGTGGCTGAGCTGTCTATGAGTGCTCACAAGTAGAACCACTGTCAAATGCTACAGCCATCCAATTTCAATGATCTCTAGAGTGTCCAAGTCCAAATACTTGAGAGGAGTCAGTGAAATATGCTCATCTCCTAATACCCCTTAGGGGTAAAGGGGTGTTACTAGTTTCTGACCGTATGCCTGAAGATTTCCATGTGCACACTGCATGAAAATTAGCTTCCGAACAGAAGCTACCAGATATCTGGGATACTCATACTCATATAATAATATGTGAGGAACCAGCAATTGTTGAGCTAGATAACAAGCCTGAGCCAAAACTGCACATCGTCAATGATCACTGGTTGCGGACTTCTCGACTTGATTTGACATCTGTTCCTCTGATTATACATCAACCATTCTTACACTTTAATTCATGGAGAAAATACACATTCTTTTGAACAGCCCGCATGTGCCATGAAATAGGTGGGAATTCTCACGTAAAAATATGACTACTATATGGAACTGGGCGAAGTGGACCCTGAACTTCTTAGGCCCCGCCAACTTGTTGTAACCACTGAAACAAACCGAGCCCAATGCCTCTACAACTACCAGGGTTCTATTTTGACGAGGAGAAGAACAGGTATTTTCCCATATCATCCAGGCCACCAAGCAGTGCCGCCCCCTCCCGTCAGGGTGCTACAACCCCGTCAACTGGTGAGCCTACTTCCCAGTTGGCGGCCTCCGAGTTATCGCGGACGAAGCCCCGAGAGCTCAGATACATAGACACTTTGCCTCGTTCGTTGTTCGCGCATGATAGATCAAGGCAACGACAGTGAATATCTCCTATTATACTTCCTGTGAAGAGGACTGACCAAGCACGCAGCCGTTTGGACGCCTCGAGCTTCGCTGCGACCTCGAGGTCCGAACATACGTCTCCACCTCTAATCGGCGAACTGACGACATTCACGGTGAACTGATAGCTATCTAAATATACTACCCTCCACTAACTATTTTTTTACCGTTCAGAAAGCAACCAACACCGCCGGGGACACCCACTTCCTCGTTGGCGACAGCTATGGCTGGATCTGTCGCGCCACTATCCCATATAACGAAGACGACTCGTACCATGATACCCCCTCGCAAGATTTCTGGGGAATGGACTTCAATCTGAGCCCGAGCTCAGAGGTACGCAGACACCCAACTGAACCAGCTTGTCTTTTCACAGCTTCGTAATGACTAGATCTCCTCAATGTGCTCTTCAGGTTCTCGCTGCGTGTGAGTGATACGATATAAACGCGCAAAGGCGCCCTTGATGCTAATTTAATTACCGTCGATAGCGCCACTTCTGCTGGCAAAGCGGCCAAGATAACGGTCATGGACCTCGATTCCGCAAGGTATACTCTCGTTCAAATGAAATATCTGAGCGCGGGGGATATTGACACCCGAAATCGCACAGTTTACACTCAACACTGTACAGTCTCAACGGGCTGCATGACATCTGGACCAGCCATCTATCAGGACGCTCGTTGGTAATAGGTAAACCATGTCTAATTGTTTGGATACCAGATAACATAAATTAATCTCGGCGGCACTTCGCAGGGGCAGAGCGTCAAGCCGTTTACATAGAAGACATCGACGTTGGCCCACCGCTGCGAACTCTAGAAACGCAAAGCGACGTCTTCTCTGTCTACAAATCTGACGTACGTCGCCTACTTGCTGCAATGTTCCATCCCATGCCATTACGTGTTATTCTTGGCTCAGTCACTCATTGATATCGCATAGTCTCTCGTCTATACAGGAGCTCGGAACGGGGATATTTCGCGATTCGACCTCCGGTCAAGCAAGCCAGACGTCTTGGGGCCACTGCTCCCAGGTCGGTTCGCTGCCAACTGCGACTCGATCAAGGGGAATACGAAGACCAGAAAACGAAACACCGGCCATGGCACAAGCAGGACGTCGGTGGTCCACCTCGATATCATAAGAGAGTGGCAACTCCTCGTGAGTCATATGGACGGACGAGTGAGTACCACCATCTCTCTCCATTCTCCAATTTCTTTTCTTTTCTCCTTTCCTCTTTTTTCCTTGTCCTTTTTCCACCCCCGAAACGATAGAATGAACCGGTCATCGCTGCATTCACATGTCCACTTCTCTAATGTCTCTAACACTACGAAACCCCAGCTGGCAACATACGACCTTCGATTTTTGCGTGACACAAGACCCGTCCGCTCTTTCAACGGACACGTAAACACATTGACCCGTCGCTTGGTGCGTGCTTACGTCTAATTGAGGATCTTAGCTTACGGTGTTGCATCAATGCGTAATCGCCCTCCGTATATAGGGCATCGCCGTAGATCCCCAGCAGAACTTTCTGTTTGCTGCAGGTGAAGATGGCTGGATTCGCGGATGGTCATTGCAGACCGGCGAGTCCCTCCACCCGCCTCCGCTTTCGAATCCAGGAAACAACGGATCAGGACCTCATCCTGCTGACTATTCCGGCAGGTCTTTGTTGGCAACGCGGTTCTTGAAGCCCATCGTCTCCATGCAGATCGCAGAAGAACCGGGTGGTCTGTGTTTATATGCGGCTGGGCCAGGTGGAGATACTTTACCTTCTGTACACAAGTATTTCCTTGGTGACGCAAGTGCGGCCTCTTAGTGATACGATTCTGCATGCTGCATCGACGCATTCCCGGACATAGATTCCTCTAACCGTTTAACATTTTGCTCTTATCACGTGGGGCAAAGGTTAAACGTTACAATCCAGATATTACTGCGTACTAAATCTATCAGTCGAAAGGACTACATCATAAGCGAATAATTATGCACAAGAACTCAAAACTCTGAACGGTGATCTACTTATATCTAACATTTATCTGTGCGTTAGAAGGTTGGGTTACTGGCAGGGGCCTTCTTGGCGGGATGAACGGGTTTGCGACGGAAGAAAGAAGTAACAGGCTACTCTCCAGCGGACCGCTGTACGTTGGTTTGCTTCAGGTTTGCTTCGAGGTGACTGGTGGGGGCCGTTTCTGCGTTGTATGATTTTGCGCTGGCTGGTGACGGCACCTCTAGTGGCTGCGGCTGCGATGTCATTATGAGGTATGTAACCAAAGAAGGAAGGATATAAGATACCTAAGGGAAGGGGGTAAAGGCTCTGAAGACACCATACTCGCCACTTCGTTTGCGTTTAGATTGCCAGAGTTGCGGAGAAGGTTCAATTCAAGAATGGCCTGGTGGTAAGCGTTCAAATCGCTGAGTCGAACTCTAAAGGACAACGGCACAGGACGAGAAGCTTGAGGACCGAACGAGCCATTTAACGACATCGAGCTTGAATGTGTTTGCAATCCGCCAGAGGAGAATCCAAGACCATATGAAAGGTCGCAGAGCCGAGAGGGATAGAACTGCTGAGAGCTATGATGGGTGTTGAAGGCTGAGTCGGGCCGGGGTGGAGTGAGAATGGTGTTTTGGGTGAGTTGGGTAAATACACTGGAAGCTCTGAATTCTTCGGAGAGATCCAGGCTACCGCCAGTATCAAAGACTGTAGGGTCCGGTTGGATTACCGGTAGGCTGAGAGGTGCATTTTGTGTTCCTTCGAAGTGCGCCTTGGGGTCGCCCGGTTGGGTACCAGGATGCGCGGAGAAAGAAGGGAAAGTCGCGGGTATGTAGCCAAGAGACGGAGACTGAGACAAAGACCTTGAAGAGTCGTGTAGCTCACTTGAGCCTAAATCCGGAGTCAGAGCAGGTGTGTTGCCGCTCAGACCAGTGCTTGGCGATTCAGACGAGAGGGTGCCGCCACTTGGGAGTGAGTCGACGCTCGCTTCGTTGCTAATCAAGACATTAGGCTCGTTTGCGGGTGTACTACATTCGGATATTCCGGAATCCGTTCCCCCCGCAGAGATTGAGGACTGCCTCGAGGAAGAAGGCAGGGACGAAACAGGCATGTAACGCAAGAACTCCATCTTAAGACCGCCTATAGGTACAATGCCGGCGGAGGGCGGGGTGTTTTCTTGGTGGTCGAGGCTGGCGTCGGCACAAATTCGCGGAAAACCAGCATCCGGTCCTGCAACCCGCCTTCGCTTATTCTTCCCAGTCTCGCCATTGGTCTTGGCCGGCGAATTTGTTCGTTTCTTCTTTCTCCGCCTAGTGAACCAATCATTTATCCAACCGGGGTTGCTAGAAGGTTGCAAGATAAGCAGTGCCAAGACGAGAATCTTGGAATGGTGAGACGAACAGGCCAGTTTCGCAAGCAAGGCGGTATTTATCCTCTTCGTCCAGACGATTCTTCGAGAGGAACGCAGACTCCAGAACCTGTAGCTGAGGCGCACTGGCGAAGGTTGGAAGACGGCGTTGTGGTTTCAGCATGAGAGTATCGGGCGCTTGAGTAATGTCGACGTCTTCCGACAGATGGACCCGCCCATCGGGAGCCGCGGAGAAAACTTAGAAAAATGACTTGGTTAATCAAAATATGGATGTCCGTGTAAATTCAAATAATGAATAATTGTCGAAATTGTGAACATGGTACAATGAAGATGCTGTGATGGCTAACTACTTTTTGCCTCCCCCCTTAGAGCTTCGCAGAGAACTGGGATTCCGTGACACCCTTGCCCATGGCAGACGTCGAAGAAACACCTCCAGTAACGGTTTTGATCAAGTTGTCAGCGTAGTCGGCACCACTCCACTGTAAGCAACGATGAGATATGAGAAGCAGACATATGGTCGATGACTTACGCGTTGATGAGTGAGGACATCAGTGCCCAGAGCGCGCTCCTTTCGTTGAACGAGCTCAACGTAGGACTTCATGCCAGCCTTGGCGTAATTCTTCGCGAAGAAGTCAGAGATGTACGCGTTCGAGTGCAATCCACCAAGCTATGGGAATAGATGTTAGTAGCTGGGAGACTTGAACCATCATAGCGACCTACGGTAATGAACTGCCAAACGAAGCCAAGTTTGCCGAGCTCCCAGATGAAGGCCTCCATCTCCGCTTCCCCCATGCCAGCGGCATCCCAGTTGAAGGAAGGAGACAGGTTGTATGCGAGCCAGTGACCGGGAAGAGCGTGGTGAACCTGATCCGCGAACTCCTTAGCCTGGGCAAGGATGGGCTTCTTGGTCTCCATCCACAAGAGGTCGGCGTAGGGGCCGAATGCGATGGCGCGGTGAATAGCACATTCGGTGCCGCCCTGGTAACGGTAGTAGCCTTCACGGGTTCGGGGGGCGTCCCAGTCCCAATAAGGAACAGTCTTCAGACCGAACTCAGCCTTCGCGATCGCAATGGCCTGGTAATGGGCGACATGAGCGGCACGAGACTGGAATTGGGAGATTTCCCTGATGCCATGGCCCTCAGCGCGGAGCTGATGTCCAATAGTGTCAGTGAAACGCTGGAGTCTGGCAGCGACTATCCATTGATCCTCGATAGCTTGGAGTTCATCGCCAGATTTGCCGTGTCGCTCAGCGTCAAGCATCACAGTGGCCAGAGGGCCGATATCAGGGTTGGTGCTGCCGAGGATGAAAGCGTGGTCGCGTTCGTCAATGTTGGAAGTGATGAGGGTAGCGGCCTCCGAATCGGTGCGGGCAATGACAAGGTTCTCGACACCCATGATGTCGTATTGCAAACGGATGGCAGTCAGACGATTAATGTGTTCCTGAATGGGAACGAGGACCTTGCCAGCCATGTGGCCGCACTTTTTAGTGCCGGGTGCCTGATCCTCGACATGGATACCGGCCGCGCCCTTCTCAACAAACATCTTAGCCAACTTCATGATGGCAGTCAAGCCACCATGGCCAGTATCGGCATCAGCCACGATGGGGCGCAAATAATCGACGTAAGGAGTTTCCCGGAGTTGCTCATCGTTCAGGGCAGATCGGGCTTCGCGTTGCTTGCGATCGTGGAAAAGCTGAGCCATGAATAGCTGCTCAACCTTGTTGGGAACAGTGTTGGAGGGGTAGTCTACGGCATTTCATCAGTCAAGAAATGCAAATACCTGATGAACATGGGAAACTCACCAGCAAGATCGGGTCCAGGCTCGTTCGTAGACGATGCCGTGCTGGAGCATTGCCATCCCGACACGTACACGGTCTCAAGGTACTTGGCCATCTGGGTCACTTGAACGGTGTCAAGGCTGTAAAATCATTGCTTAGGACTGAAACGCCAACTGAGACAATGGTCAACTTACGCGCCATAGGTATGCGATGGTGTCCCCTTCTTAGCATGCTGCGCGAGCAGAGCCCACAACTTCTTTCCCTGAACGTTGGACGGGTACTGGATAGGAATCGTTCCCCGCTTCGATACGACCTGCGCAGCGGTATAGGGCCGCTTGACTCTTGCGAATCGTGGGTTCTGCAACGCGATAAGCAAAGGTCACACTATTGGAAGCACTTTTGCTTACCTTCCACCAGAGCTCAACTTGAGCAACCTCGGTTTGGAAAGCAGAACGTTCTTGCGACATTGGTAGTGGGATCAAAGGAGTAGTGGACAGGCGCTGAGGCCAAGGCGACAATGCCCGGTATATGAGCGATTTCGAAGGAAGCCCCTTTTTCACCTGTCCCTGTTCCGTTCGGAGGGGCATGTGATTCCGGGTCCCGTCTACTACGGCATTCCCCGCCAATAGTGCCATCGGCTCCCCCTCTTCAGGTCTAGCTCCTTCGGAGGTGTGTTTCGCCGGCAATTTGTTAGCCCATCCCTTAAAACCCGCTTCCCTGGTTGCAGCGTGAGTTTCTCAGACAGCCATTCGGCGAGGCGTCTTTACGCTCTATCTCCTAGCCGCCGAGCTCACAACTACACAAGGCTCAATCTTATAGCGTTACCCCACGCTCTGTCGTTGCGGAGGTTCAGCGGGGTGTGGGGAGGCTTGGTACTAGGCTATTGCGCAAATGTATGTATTCGGGCTGTGTCACCGTTTTTTGAATTTGAAGGGGCCTCGTCAAGGTCAAGGGAGCAATATTGATCACTTAGAAAGCAAGTGGAATCATTAAACTCGATCACCAAGGGTTCATTCAACCCTATACACTAATCAGACTGTCACCAGATACATAAAGCAAATTTGAGGAATACTCACTGTCCGAGCCATACTCAAATACCATGATCGAGGATATGCAAGCACCGCATCAGAAGACACTTTTAATTGCGTACCACTATCTACGGTCGCCATCGTACACCAGACCAGCAAGCCCGTACCTAATGAAGAAGGCTAGTACACTGCCTGCGACCTTAACGACGTCGGTTAACGTACACGCAAGGCACCAAGGACAAGCCGCTTACCTGTACACACATCAACACTTGGACAAGCCTCTTTTCTGACATCGGCCCCAGTCTGACAAGCAGAAAATTCAGAATGGTCAAATTTGTCGTCTCATGTATTAGCCCTGTCTTGGGGTGTGGGGTCGCAACGGTGAGCCCTAGCACGGAAAAAATTTGAAGGATGAATGTTGTTAATCGCGACGGAGGCCGCTCAAAAACAGCCTTGGAAGGATGGAGGAGATTTGTCGCGGGGTCGAACCTACAGTAACGATTCGTTGAATTAGGATACCATATTTGTACCGCTAGTCTCACCTAGGGACTCGGTGACGTGGACAAGGTACGAGGCCGAACAGTTGAGGACACGACAAGATAAAATTAAATATCTGCGGCATGAAGAAGAGAAGCAGTGTTTTTGAGAAGTGTGCTTGAATTCCGACCACAGCGAAGGCCATCCCTGTCATATAGCAGAGGGTGTCTCCAGGAAACGCTCTAGCTGGATACCTGAAATACCTCGTGTCATTGGTATTTATAGATGAAAGGAAGAATGACATCGCCTGACCAATTATGGTACATGAAGCCTGCGCATACCGCGACAAGAGGAAGCATGAAGTAGAGGCTGAACAAATGACGTTCAACCAGCTCCTTGCTACCAAAGGCCATTCCCGCCTTCCAAACGCCTCCGAACCCTATTTCGGTGTTGTTGCCAAGAAGGTGGACTGGGACGCGCACTCCTATGGGCCATGGGAGGTATAGAAGGTCGTTCAAAATCACTGAAACGGCGATTATGAGGGCTTGAGATACCTCGGATCCATTAATTCCGGCGAGTATGTTGATCGAATTGGTGCAGAAGGTTGAGAGTAATGACATGTATAAATAGTACAACGGCCCTGCGAATCAAAGGTCGGAGTGCCGCGCACGCGGAACAGTGACGAGACGCACCAAGGTTGACGAGGGTGCCGAATAGAGACCGCAGAGGTAAGGGTACGACGACGTTCGTGTTGCCGCGTTCCGCAAAGTACACCATAAGTAGAGGGATAGACGCGATGACTGGGATTGGTAGCTTGTGGCGCCAGCGTATATCAAAGACATCGTCCAGAAAACCAAGCAAGGTCGCCGTTAATAGGGATAGCAAAGATGAGAGATACACTGCTAGCTTCGTAAGGCAAGTCTTAAGTCTTAATACTCTGCTAACACCATAACACCCACCTGCCTATGTGGAAATTCGGACACCGTGATTCCTTCCGCAGTAGCCGATGAATGCACCGGAGTTGTCAACGCGTCGGAGAAAGCAAACGGGATGAACAATGTCAAGGTCACGATATAAACCGACGCGCAGACCAGCCCCATGCTTTCCGGTCTATAAATGGTCGATGAGCGTAGTGCTGAGGCGTAAATTGAACCCACCAACATCAGCGTTGAGTATGTTTTCAGGAGATCATTTCCAGTCAAATTGGCGTTGATGAAAGTAGGTCCAAGAGACGGCACGAGGTAGATCGTAAACAAGAAAGCGAATATGGAGAATCCCAAAGAGGTGTACAAGACAGGTAGTTGAGGTACTGGCTCGAGCAACGGCCTGACAATGAACCAACTTGCTACGGGCACCAAAGAGAGCAGGAGGATGCGGTTGAGGGGCCTTGGAGTAGGAAATACGGCCATCGTGGTTGTGCGAAGCTTCACAAGCTTGACAGGTTATAGAAGTAGTGGCGTGGCGTCTATTTCGAGCGCTTACTTCAGGTTTGTCACAACCGTCACAGACTCACAACCAAGCGACATTCTTGCAACCGCAAAGTTACGAACATATAATGGTTCCCTCTACACGTCGTTTCCCAAATGTCAAGCCCGACCCACAACCTATCATCCCTACTTATTAGCTCACTCAACGGAGAACTTTACCCAGCGGAGAAGTCAACGCGAAGGTTCGCTCTGGACCCTGCAAGAGCGAAATGCAACAACCTCCCCGAACACTCCCACCTGCTTCCAGCTACTCCAGTTTGCCGTCTATGGTGCAGAGTAGCAATTGATTTACCCATAATCTGAGGCTGTATATCTTCTTCTGCGTCCATGCACCTTGTCGAACTGTTTTTGAAGCACTCTAAGTCTGGAAGGAAATCAGCATCTCTCGTCGTATTTCTGCATAGTTCCGCCAAATCATGTCCAAGCAAGCCCCTCAACTCAAGAGCCTTTTGCTGTCCGTGACTGCAGTTGTCACATTCCAATTCTCAGTCAGTACAATTCCAGGCTTAATAGACTTGAAGATCATGGATCTTGACCTTTGAACCCTCAGGGGGCATGTGATAATGAAGTGGAGGGGGAATGTACAGGAGTCATGCCAGCAACCTGGGGGAGTAAGGGCAAAGAGTAATGAAGCGGGGAAAGAGGACAGAGGTAACCTGGATGAGCCCCGAAGTGTATAGACAAGTCCGAGCAAGTCTGAAGTGTCCGAGCAAGTCTGAAGTGTCCGAAGTGCGGGAAGACTTCGAAGTCACCAGACGTGACTTGGATGCGAAGGGAGTGGGTGGAAAGGAAGTGGAAAGGAAAGGGAATGAAAGAGATGTATGCAAGAGTCCGTGGGACGAAGGAAAAGAGAAAAGGAACAAGGAGGAAGGGAGAAGGACAGGGGAATAGCAGAAAATATGAGTGTCCCCTTACACTAGCTGAGTGACTGTGACATGGTGTGACTGTAGTAATGATACTCGGTTTTGTTTGTTTGTTTCATTTCGTTCGAAGGCCATTCTGTTATCATTTGTAGCTAAGATTTGTAGCTAAGAAGTAGGTCTAGACAAGGCTTTTGGTATTGTATTTTAGCTATACATAGTTAAGCTATCTTATCTGGTGAATCAACAGATCTGTAAGGGGACACTCCTATTTTCTCCTATTCCCCCTGTCCCGCCCCCTTCCTCCTCATTCCTCTCCCCTTTCCTTCATTCCCTTTCCTTTCCTTTTGTCCCCTTACCTTTCCGCTTCCCTTCCGTTCACTCCCTTCGCATCCGAGCCCCGTCCGGTGACTCCGAAGTCTTCCCGCACTTCGGACTCGCCTCGGACTCGCTCGGACGCTTCAGACTCGCTCGGACTTGTAGATACACTTCGGAGCTCGCCCGGGCTACCTCTATCCTCCTTTCCCACTTCATTACTCCTTGTCCCCACTTCCCCAGGTCGCTGGCACGACTCCTGTACATTCCCCTTCCACTTCATTATCACATGCCCCCTCGTACCTTGTGATATTCCTTCGTACCTGTGGCTGGTGTACTGTACAGTTACCCTTCATTCCTCCCACGCTACTACAGTATATACTTCGCTTCCTAGCATGGAGAATCCCCATCCTGTTCTCTTTGGATTCTCCCTCTGCTAGGTGAGCAGCTCTCACATGTATTGTAGTTAGTCTTATTCATTTCTTTGGATTCTCCCTCTGCTAGGCCTGCGCTGTCGGCCATCTTGAGGTTGCCCTTACAGCAGAACAGGATCTCCCATCCTGGCACCAGAGCCCTACGGAAAACGTCCTGCGCCACTCCGGACTCGTTCTCAACGTCTCTCTGGTTTTGCGGACATTCCGGACGCTCTCCTGCTACTCCCGCCCACCTCTGAGGACCCAAGGAACTCCATCCCTCGCTCCCCTGACGACTCCGAAATGCCGGGCGCTTCCAGCCAGATCCCGCCATCCGAGCCAGTCGCTTCAGGACCAGACTCCGAGACTTTGCAGACCTTGTGGGCTCAGACGTACGAACACCAAACCCAAATCAGCTCCATCTAGGATACACTTGCCCGAATCGAAGGACTCCTCTTAACACCCCGTCCGACTACTCCGAAAACGACTCCGGACTCCGAGCTGAGGGGCACCGAAGCCTCCCAGCACGCCCCGAGTCGATCCGAAAACACCCCACGTTCCCGCCTGAAGCCCGCCTCTCCCCCGATCTTCGACGGAAACCGCAAGGATGGTCGCGCGTTCTACAACACGTGCTCCATCTACTTCCAGCTCTGTCCGGACCACTTCCCGACCGAGCAGGCCAAAATCCTCTGGTGTCTCTCCTTCTTCCAGAAGGATCGAGCTAAGGAGTACGCGGACATGGTGCTCCGGAGTCCGAAGGATCCGTACTTCGAATCCTGGGCCGCCTTCGCGACCAAATTCCGGACTCGCTTCCTTCCGGATCGGGAACGCGAAGCCGCCATGCTCAAGCTGGAGTCTACCCGGTACCACCAAGGGCGTCGGACTTTCCAGGAGTACCTCGACGAGTTCCGAGACCTTGTAGACCAGTCCGGATACTCCGAGGGCTCCAACATCACGATGAAGTTCCGTCGCGGACTGGACTCCATCATCCAGAGCCGCATTGCCGAGTCCGCAGACTGTCCGGACGAGGATGACTTCGAAGGATGGTACAAGGCAGTGCAGCGGGTTGCTGACAACTGTGCTGCCAACCAGTCCTTCCACTTTGGCGTGCACTCCGGAAACTCCGGACACTCCGGATCCCTCGTCCGACCAGCAGCCAGCTCCGGAGTCGCTCGGACTCCTGCGGGTGTACTCCCCGCGCCTCGGACTCAGCTCCTGCCTCTGCAACCCCGCTTCCAACTTCCGCCTCCTCCGAAGGCTCTCTCACCCGGCGTCCCCATGGACGTCGACCACACCCGCTCCCGGCCCGCCGCTTCACAGCTCTGCTATCGATGCGGCAAGCCCGGCCACATGTCCCGCGAGTGCCCACTTCGGTACGACGTCCGGTTCATGACCACCGAGGAGCGGATGTCCGCCATTGAAGATCTCCTGACCGCGGCCGATGTTGTAGAAAGTGCGGGGACCTCGGAAGGAATAGACGATGAGGGAACGGCCCCGGTTGAGGAATCGGACACGGTGGATTTTGTCCGGACCAACGAGTGATCAGTGCGACCTCGTTGGTAAATAACCAATTTGCTTGTCTTAGCGTAGACGAAATAGACGATTCTGATCACTCCGATGATTCGTCCGACGCTAAGCAAACAACTCCGGTTACAATCCGCACACTCCAAAGGTTTCGCCCGCAGTGGGAACGGCGGCTACCCAGTAGCTATAAGATCTCCGCGCTGCCCGGCAAGCTTTCGCTAGATATACCCGTTGAAGTGCAGAGCACGGATACACAACACAGATGCACCCTGCAGGCCCTGGTGGACTGTGGAGCCACCAGAGTCTTCATGCATCCGCGCTTCGCTGATGCCCATGGTTTCACCCGGCGCAAGCTGTCCGCCTCGATCCCGGTCTTCAATGTCGACGGATCACCAAACGAAAACGGATCCATCTCCGAAGTCGTGGACCTTGTACTCCGGTTCAAGGATCACACGGAACAGATGCTGTTCGCGGTCACTAACATCGGACGCCAGGACATCATCCTCGGATACACCTGGCTTCGGAAGCACAACCCCGAGATTGACTGGCAGACGAAGGAGGTGACCATGAGCCGCTGTCCGTCCGGATGCGATACCTGTCGGAAGGAGTTCCGCCATGACAAGCTGACCCGACGCAAGGAGTCCGTACGACTCCGGGAGTGTCGTACGGGTCCGATGCCAATGGTCGAGGAACTGCACTCGGACGATCTCCCGCAGCTTCAGGACTGCGAGGACGACAATGAGGACGATGAGGCCACAACTCCGGACGACTCCGGACCTTGAGAAGGGCGACCGTATCTTCGCAGCCATTCCTCCTCCGACTCCGGAGTACCTTCGGAGTCTTCGGGAAGAACACGTCCGAGCTTCGGAGACGGTCTCGCAGCGCCTCGCATTGGCTTTCCAGCGCAACAAGCCCCACGATCCTTGGAACAGCGCAGTCCCGGACTTCCTCCGAGAATTCGAGGACGTCTTCGCCAAGGAGTCCTTTGATGAACTGCCCATGCCGCGTCCGTGGGATCACGCCATTGAGCTAATGGACGGAGCGGAACCGACCTCTACCAAATGCTACCCGCTGTCCCCCGCGGAGCAGAAACAGCTGGACGAGTTTCTGGAAGAAAATCTCCAGACTGGTCGGATCCGCCCCAGCAAGTCGCCCATGGCTGCCCCGGTGTTCTTTGTTGAGAAGAAGGACAGATCGCTCTGCTTGGTCCAGGACTACCGGAAGCTCAACAGCATGACGGTCAAGAATCGGTACCCACTTCCACTCATCTCGGACTTGGTGGATAAACTCCGGAACGCTCACTACTTCTCCAAGCTCGACGTCCGGTGGGGTTTCAACAACGTCCGGATCAAGGAGGGCGACGAGTGGAAGGCCGCGTTCCGGACTACGCGCGGACTCTTCGAACCGTTGGTAATGTTCTTCGGACTAACGAATAGCCCATCCACCTTCCAGACCATGATGAACGACCTCTTCCGGGAGCTCATTACGGAAGGTGTGGTCATTATCTATCTGGATGACATTCTGATCTACACCAAGACACGCGAAGAGCATCGCCGGGTTCTCAAGCGAGTCCTAGAGATCCTCCAGCGGAACAAGCTCTTCCTCCGAGTGGACAAGTGCGACTTCGAGCAGACCAAGGTGGAGTATCTCGGAGTTGTCATCTCTGAGGGTAAGATCGAGATGGATCCCGTGAAGGTTTCCGGAGTCGCGGACTGGCCGACCCCTCGGACTCGGACTGAACTCCAATCCTTCCTCGGGTTCGTCAACTTCTACCGCCGCTTCATCAAGGACTACTCGCATATTGCCCGGCCTCTCTTCGACCTCACTTGTGCAAAGGAATGGCAGTGGAACGACTCCGCTCAATCCGCATTTCTTCGGATCAAGGAGCTGATCACTTCGGAGCCCGTTCTGGTCTTTCCGAAGGAGATCGGCCTTACCGGGTTGAAGCGGACTCGTCGGATTACGCTATGGGTGCGGTCTTGTCGCAGCTGGATCCGGATGATGGTAAATGGCATCCTGTCGCATTCTACTCTAAAAGTCTACAGGCTGCGGAGCGGAACTACGAAATACACGACAAGGAGATGCTTTCAATCATCCGGGCACTCGAAGAATGGCGACACTACTTGGAAGGCACAGAGACTCCGTTTGAGATCTGGACGGACCACAAGAACCTGGAGTACTTCATCAAGGCCCAGAAGCTCAACCGCCGTCAAGCCCGCTGGTCGCTATACCTCTCCCGCTTCGACTTCACTCTCCAGCACCGTCTGGGTCGGACAATGGGTAAGCCGGATGCTCTCTCGCGCCGCTCGGATCACTCGGATGGTAAGGATGACAACAAGGATGTGGTTTTACTTAAGCCGTCCTACTTTGCCGTCCGTGCCACGGGTGTCACTCTTGAAGGGGAGGAGAAGGATATCCTCACGGCTATCCGGACTGGAGTGCGGAATGCGAAGTTTGAAGATGCAGTGGCAAAGGCGGCGGAGGAGCTGAAGAAGACCCAGGGCAGTCGCAAGACAGTCCGGAGTGCGGAATGGTCTCAATCGGACGGACTCCTGATGTTCCGGGGTAAGATCTACGTTCCAGACTCACCGGACTTGCGTCGGACCATTGTAGCCCAGCACCATGACACTAAGGTCGCAGGACACGCCGGCAGATGGAAGACCCTAGAGCTCGTTTCGCGCAGCTACTGGTGGCCCAACATGTCCCGGTACGTCGGATCCTACACCCGCCATTGCGACCTCTGTCTCCGGACGAAGGCCCAAAGGCATCCGCCCATGGGTGAACTCCATCCGCTTCCCATTCCGGATGAACGCTGGGATCGCCTGAGTGTCGACTTCATCGTCGAGCTTCCAGAGTCCGATGGATTTGATGCTGTCATGAACGTGGTCAACTCCGTAAGCAAACGTGCCCACTTCATTCCGACTCACACCACAGTGTCTGCCCTCGGATCCGCAAACTTGTACCTGCAGAACGTCTGGAAGCTGCACGGACTCCCTCGGTCCGTTGTGTCCGACTGGGGTCCGCAATTCATCGCAGAGTTCACCCGAGAAGTCTACCGGATGCTCGGAATCAAGCTGGCTGCCTCCACTGCGTACCACCCTCAGTCCGACGGACAGACGGAACGGACCAACCAGGAACTCGAGTCCTATCTCCGGATCTTCGTCGGAGAGCGTCAGGACGACTGGGCTCGCCTCCTACCTATGGCGGAGTTTGCGTACAACAACCGGGTCCATGCGTCCACTCAGCAGTCACCCTTCCTCCTGGATACCGGCCGTCATCCTTGTCTCGGGTTCGAACCTCATCAGCCACCGTCTCGGATGGAGTCCGCAAACGAGTTTGTAGACCGGATGAAATCCGCAGTCGACGAGGCTCAGTCCGCATTGGTCAAGGCTCAGGACAACATGAAGTGCTACTACGATCAGCGTCGGACTCCCGCTCCGGAGTACCAACCGGGTGACAAGGTCTGGCTGGACTCGTCGGACATCAACCTTGCCCGACCCTCCCGGAAACTCGGACACGCACGACTTGGTCCTTACAAGGTCGTCCGGAAGGTTGGCAAGGCAGCGTACCGGCTCCAGCTCCCTCCGGGCTTATCCCGTCTCCATCCCGTCTTCCCCGTGGTCAAACTCTCTCCCTTCGTTCCGGACCCCATCCCGGGTAGACGCCCTGTCGCTCCGCCACCTCCGCAGCTCGTTGACGGAGAAGAGGAGCATGAGGTAGAAGAGGTCCGGAATAGCAGACGGTTCGGTCGGGTCCTGAAGTATCTGGTGCGCTGGCGAGGCTATGGTATCGAGCACGACTCCTGGGAGCCCGCGAGCAACCTCCAGCATGCCGCCCGGAAGGTCAAGGACTTCCATGATCGTCACCCGGACGCAGTACGCATACTCTGGACGAGTCCGATGAATCCGACGACTGCTCTACCTCTCCGGATGACTCCTGCGGCACTGGACCAGTCCTGGGAGCGTTGGCGCAGTCGGAAGGCTCCGGGCTCCGCGCAGTCGTACTTCGACATCTTCTCGCAGCAATCCGGAGTTTCGGGGTTGGTGAATTCATGGCGCGGCAGGCAGGAATCTTCGCGTCGGGTCGCCGCAACCTTGAAGGGGGGGTGATGTAAGGGGACACTCCTATTTTCTCCTATTCCCCCTGTCCCACCCCCTTCCTCCTCATTCCTCTCCCCTTTCCTTCATTCCCTTTCCTTTTCTTTTGTCCCCTTACCTTTCCGCTTCCCTTCCGTTCACTCCCTTCGCATCCGAGCCCCGTCCGGTGACTCCGAAGTCTTCCCGCACTTCGGACTCGCCTCGGACTCGCTCGGACGCTTCAGACTCGCTCGGACTCGTAGATACACTTCGGGGCTCGCCCGGGCTACCTCTATCCTCCTTTCCCACTTCATTACTCCTTGTCCCCACTTCCCCAGGTCGCTGGCACGACTCCTGTACATTCCCCTTCCACTTCATTATCACATGCCCCCTCGTACCTTGTGATATTCCTTCGTACCTGTGGCTGGTGTACTGTACAGTTACCCTTCATTCCTCCCACGCTACTACAGTATATACTTCGCTTCCTAGCATGGAGAATCCCCATCCTGTTCTCTTTGGATTCTCCCTCTGCTAGGTGAGCAGCTCTCACATGTATTGTAGTTAGTCTTATTCATTTCTTTGGATTCTCCCTCTGCTAGGCCTGCGCTGTTGGCCATCTTGAGGTTGCCCTTACAAGATCCTACAAAGAGAGGCTGCTTACTATGGGACTCAGAGTCGGAGGAAGGAAGCAACAGAGAGTGTAGTTTATACCACTTGCAAAAATAGTTGCAGGTATGTAGCCTTTTGAAGTTCGTAAACGCACTGGGCAGGTTGCCAGATGCAAAGATCTGTCCTTTGGTGATACTGCTGTTCGAGTTTCAGCTACTTGCTGAAAAGCAAGAAAGAGCCACTCACGGATCGGTAGTGATTTGAGGGTCAGTGAGAAGAGTATCACCACCTGAGGGGCATGTTAGCGGACAATAGCACCTCCTTGATTGCCAACATGCTTACCTTGAAGATCAGAAATGAAAACAGACTGTCTTGAAATACTGAACATACTGAGCAAAGGCGAGGAACTTTGCTTGTCGTTCCTGATCCAGATTCTCCATTGGAAGAAGCTCTGGGCTGTCATTGTTGATGTACTTGATGAACTTCCCATTGATGACCTCCTCAATGGGATAAGACTTCTTGACACCGTCCACCTCATTAGAATTTGCCAGTGCTGCATGAACAAAGCACATCTGGGGAATGTTGAAAGGCGCCTCCTCATTGCACTTGATGAAGTCATAGACCAGGTCCAATAATGCAGAGGCCCACACCAGGCAAGCGATCTCCTTGTCTAGAATCTCGCTCTGCTTGGTGCAAGAGTAGTAAGCAAGCTTGCCATCAGGCTTCTCGTAGAAGGCTTGCTTGATGCAAACATAGGGCAATGTGGTAGGTGTGGTAGGAAAAATGGGGGTGCTAACGTGTCCAAAGCGAGCACTCTTGAACGTGCCACAGAAAGCCTCTCCTTTTGGATTGACAAAGATGCTCACTCGCTTAGGGGTGACATTCTTCTCCAATTGGACAATACTCGGAGTACTGATCAAGTCCTTCCAGCTTGTGTGAGGTGCAACAAAGACGATGCATGGCATCTCCTCCATGTTGTCTAAACATGTAGCAGTAAGGAGCAAAACATGGAATACAGAAGTAGACACATACATTTTGAATGAGCACTCCCCCGTGTTCCTGATTCCTGTGCTCGCAGTGCTGCACAAATGGTCTTGATGTCAGGGGACTCTTGACCACGCTGAGGAATCTTGTGTGGTGGAGTAGACAGTTGATCTTCTGGTTGGTCCTCATTGTCATCAGAAGATGATGGCTGTGAAACAAAGTATTAGTCCTAGCAGAACCTGATATTCAACTCAAATCAGCTTACAATAGTTACTGGGTTATGCTTTGTCCCTTCATCTCAATTGTGTGCTTGCTTACTGATCATAGTCCCAGGTGCCTGCTGCTGAACAAGAACATAAGCACTCTTGAAATTACTATCCAGCAAATGACAGGGCTTACCACAGACATGGGGGGTCTATGGTTTGATGAGCAATAGCTGTCTTGGGTGGTCTTGGTTCCAAAGGGCTGCAACAATTCATCATCAAGACACCAATACAATCATAGAGGAATCAAGACTAACCTTGACTACCACTGGTGGGTGACGAGAGCTTTCCTCATCTTCTTTCTCAGCAGCTTGCTCAGCAATGGTGTCGCGGTAATTGAGGATCTCAATGTAAATGTGGTGTGGGATCGAAACGAAGATGTGCAATCCCTTTTTGGAATTAAACTTTCCTTTTGCATTTGTGAACTGGCTACGAAAAGGTGCTGGCATACCCACAATAGGAACAAGTTCATGCCAGTCAGTGTCACGAAGTGTAAGGGGACACTCCTATTTTCTCTCCTTTCCTTCATCCCATGGACTCTTACCTACATTCCCTTCATTCCCCTTCATTCCTTTTCGCTCCCTTTCCTTTCCACTTCCTTTCCACCCACTCCTTTCGCATCCAAGCCGCGTCCGGTGACTCCGGAGTCTTCCCGCACTTCAGACACTTCGGACTCGCTCGGACTCGTCTATACTCTTCGGGGCTCGTCCGAGTTACCTCTACCCTTTTCCCCCACTTCATTACTCTTCGCCCTTACTCCCCCAAGTCGCTGGCACGACTCCTGTGCATTTACCCTCCACTTCATTATCACATGTTTCCTTGTACCTTGTGATATTTGTTCGGACTTGTGGCTGGTGTACTGTACAGTTATCCTGCATTCCTCTCATGCTACTGCAGTATATACTTCGCTTCCTAGCATGGAGAATCCTTATCCTGTTCTCTTTGGATTCTCCCTCTGTTAGGTGAGCAGCCCTCTCATGTATTGTAGTTAGTCTTATTCATTACTTTGGATTCTCCCTCTGCTAGGCTTGCACTGTGCGGCCATCTTGAGGTTGCCCTTACACCCACGCCGTCAGATGTCTATGCTGACTTCCATGGATTTCTCTGTGAAGTGAGCACTTTTGTTGAGGGCATTATGGGCTCATGCAAAGCTGGTCTGGCTGCTGATGGCATGCACACTGTGCCGAGCAGGGTGTTCTTTGGCATGGGGGTTTACACACTTTGCAAGGTATTTTTTATGGCAGGTAGGTTGCTTTCCTCCTCTTCATCCTCCAAACACTCATCGCGATGAACACCTAGGAATTCCCATCCATATTTCGATACAAGACTTTTGCCAAAGTCCATCTCGAGTGGCCCGACTCTGTCTGGCACTATGGGAATATACAAGAAAGTCCCATGATAATCTGTGGTATGTTCAATCAAATATATTGATGATTTCACTGACTTATTATTATATATAGGCTGGATATTTTGAAGCCTGCATTGGTGGATAACATCTTGGCACCCACCAGAAGGCAGAGGGAGCAATATGGCCACTGGCTGATGGTGTATGGGAAGACAAGGACTCTTGTACCCCGTCGCATGGCAAAGTTGATTGTCAAGCATGAAGCAGTAAGCATATATTCCCAAGTTCTCAATGATCAGTTCACCTATTGTTAGAATGATGTAAACGGGAAGGGTGATATCTTCGAGCCTGGATATCTCAATATTGCCCTTCAGGAGCACCCCTATCTGGGGTATCTTGTTTTTGGAGAGAGTGCATGGACTCACCTTGGTGGGTCAGTGGGTGGGGGTGATCCCTTGTCTTCTCTTTTCAATAAGCACAGTATGTGATGATAGATTCCTTTCCCCCTTTTTCTTAAACATTGAGGTAGATATGCTTGATGCAAAATCCCATATCAACCCAGAGTACTACGACAGCATTGTCCCATACAACGTCATGGACAAGACTCGGCCACAAAAGCAGACCTACTTGTACTATCAAGCATATAAGACTGGCAGGAAGCAGCTCTGGATGATAGCCAAGATTCCTTCCTCGTGTGCTTATTTATCTATTTATTCTCCTGCTCCACTAACTGTTCCTTTCTAGTCATGTGGAGTCCTTCAATCTCAATACTGGGGTGGAACGAAAGACCCATCTCTTTTCCAAGATTGTCAAGAAGTCTGCAAGTGTTGCTATTGGGCCTTTAGAGTATTGCGGAAATGGCCACATCATAATGACAACACATCAGAAGAAGAGGTAAGCCTCCCCACTCATTCATACATTGAAGAGTACTGAGATAAATACAGAGTATTTGTTGTACAAGGTGACCCCTCACTATTGAACACCAATTTCAAGAGATACATCCAAGGTATCTATCGGTGTCATAGACCAGTCCTCACGCCCCCTTAGGGGTCCCCTCTACGCCCCTTTTGGATACTCGGACCTTTGGAGTCCCTTGGGCTCCGCCCTCACGGCCTATGCATGGTGCACAGCACTTGGATTCACCTGTTACATGTTTCACCTACATGTGTACTTATATACTAAGCCTCACTACATGTTAAGGACTGTGTCAAGGGGCCTCCTGACTCGTCCGCACAGGGGCGCGGGAACGCGCGGGAGCGCGGACAAGCGGACAAGCGGAGCACACAGGACTTGGCTTCAGCTTTGATGCTGCGCCCTCCTAGCCCTGCGGTGTCCCGATTTCGGAAAGAGCAAGGTGAGAGGCGGGCTACACGGAGGAGCCTGCAGCGAAGACTTAGAAGGCAAGAGGATGACAAATAGGAACTAAGATTCAGAGTGAAGAATACATGTCTACTAATGCTACTATAAATACTGACTAACACATGTATGTAGTGAGGCTAGTATGTAAGGACACATGTAGGTGAAACATGTAACAGATGAATCCAAGTGCTGTGCACCATGCATAGGCCGCAAGGGCGGAGCCCGAGGGACTCCGAAGGTCTGAGTATCGGAAAGGGGCGTAGGTGGGACCCCTAAGGGGGTGTGAGGACTGGTATATGACACTACATACATGTGTTAGTCAGTATTTATAGTAGCACTAGTAGACATGTACTCTTCACTCTGAATCTTAGTTCCTTTTCCGTCACTTGTCTCTTCTAAGTCTTTGCTGCGGGCTCCTCTGCGGAGCCCGCCTCTCACCTTGCTCTTTCCGAAATCAGGACACCGCAGGGCTAGGAGGGCGCAGCATCAAAGCTGAAGCCAAGTCCTGTGTGCTCCGCTTATCTGCGTGTCCGCGCTCCCACGCGTTCCCGCGCCCCTGTGCGGACGAGTCAGGAGGCCCCTTGACACGGTCCTTAACAACTGGATTAAGAACCACTTGGATGAACCAGGCCAACCAAAAAAGGGAATGTCCAAGGAGCACCAGATGGATCTCAATAAATGGATTACTTCCTTGGAAGTTGTTCGCCGCCATGCACTCTCTGCCATCTGGCTCAGGCCGCGACATGGAGGAGACTGAGGATGGTTTCAATGGCTCAGATGAAGCCGCCAATGATGACGATGATCAGCAGATGGTAGTAGGGCCTTCCTCCGATGATACCCTTGTTGGCGATGAAGATGATCAACCACCGAGAAAGAAGCAGAGGCTCAGTACGGATGCTCGGCTATTGCTGACCTTTGGAAAGCAGAATATCATTCCTCCACTCTTTGGCATACAGGTGACTAGACGTAGCAAGAAGCCTTAGACTTGATATATTGCTTTCGATTGACTTTGCTAGTATCAAGTAGTATACTTATATTTCAAAACTATTGATGATTGAGATGCACATGAAAGGTACCTGGGGTCCCACTCAAGGGGATTTGTTCGCAACCCTGTCGTTTGTGGCGGACCACTCTGGTTCGCAGGCAAACAGTGCAAGACTGACCTGCCAAGGAGCAGATCAGTCTTGCTTTCCATAGATTACAGACGGAGACTGTTATCCTGGTTGAAGAAGTATCCACGGGTGCAAAAGGCGATGGGCGCTGCAATTGAGAATTTGACGGTGATTTTGCGTTGTGTCTCCCGACTTCCACCAATTCAAGGGTCAATATTGTAGGGTTGGCACCCTGTTCGGACTCGGATACACGATTTCTCGTACGTATATTATCATTTCATTTACTTCTTGTTTCGGTCCGTGACCAGCTGCAGCCACATAGTTATTTAGGTATTAGTTACTTCCTCGTGCATGCACATCCTGTGTCCTTAATTACATATACTACAAGTATATATAGTGCTACATATCTACCTACAGAACAATAAGAAGTACAGTTTCCCCTTCCCTCCGTTGCGTTGCAAAAGTCAAGTCCAGCAGTCGCACGCGGCGCTGCTTGGTCGTGTTTCCGTCCTCTGTTCTGTTCGCCACGTGGCGTTCGGTTTCACTTTGTTCCTTCTCACTTCGCTTTTAGTGGGAACACCACCCATTCCCAGTCCTCGCATTCACACCAGCGAATACGACTTCGCACCTACAATATTGTAGGCCTCGATAACACTCCCGTTAAGTTAATCTTGGTGTGTCAAGTTTCTCCACCTTAGGCTACAATACTATATGACAGGTTGGTTGCCAACTTGCTGAATTCTTGTACTATCACGTGTACTGTAGTGCAAACACACATAGATGTGCAAAACCAATTTTAAGTTGTTGTAGATTCCATGTCCTATACTCGGACATGAAGTATGTTTGAGAAATAGACTTCATTGAGCTACTGTAAAAATCTCAAGGCATTTGAGAAGTTGCAAGTCCATTTCCGCGGGCAAAATGTGATGTGCAAATAGTCATTTCAAATTTGACTTGAATGCTGTGGAAGTAATAACAATCCTACAGACTTCTGATTTTTTTCTTAGCTAGTATAGTAGTGCTAGAGTCTGAATCTAGAGTCCCTTGCACTCGTACCTACTGGTTCATGCACAGGAAAACCAACAATATTTTGCGTGACAAAGAAGCTCCTATTTGCCCCTTGTTTTGCAGATCCATGTGTTGCCGAGCGAGCGGCCGAATGCATACGGCGGCACACGGCTGCGCTGCTGGGTCTGTGTAACAGAAATATACCCGATACGGTAAAGCCACGTTTAGCGCTGGCTAGTCACACTCTTTTCTAGCTACGCTCTTTAGTCAATCACTCTCTTTAGTCTAACCTTAGTCTCTCCTTTTATTAGTGTATTTACTATGGCAGTCATCATGGTAGTCTACTATATAGTTACGAGCCCTATGTACGTTGTAGGGCAGAGTTGCATAAACAAGGACGACTTACCCCTGTCTTTGACTTGTGTGACTTCGTGTGACGCGACACTTCCCTATCCGGTTGTCTCCCGCCACATATTTTAGACAGAACTATCTCGTCCATCTCATCTCTTATTCCCATCGACACTCTCATCTTATCTCTTTCTCCCTCGTAATCTCTCTCTTCGGGCACCCCTTGGTCTGATCAACCAAGGCTATCCGATTATATCCCGCTGAGTAATTCAGTTTCCCTATTTTACTAACCTCGTATTATTTAGTTTAGTCCTATTGGAGTAATGTCTCATCCCGCGTCCTCGTCTGAACCACAGACCCCGCTGGCTATGCCAGCTACTTATATCCCGGATGAGTCCCCATTGCCTCCATTAACACCCAGTACTGATGACTCGAGCTCGAACCAGAACAGCGGGATGTGAGCGACATACTCCAGCATCGCCGCTACAAACACTCGCGTTGGGTTCTCCACCCCGCGAGAGACTTCTCCCCTGCGAGAAGTTACCTCACTTGGCTCTCCTAGAGCCTTGGATGTCAGCTCGAATGCCGGGGTGTTCAGCCAGAATAACCCCGAAGAATCCGGGCCCTCCCACGAGGAACGCCCTTGGATTACGATTGGTCGTGGTGGACGCCCTCTCCGCACACCAACTCCGGAACTATTCCCCGCTCAAGAAGCCGATATCAGGCGCGCGGAAGATCTATTGACCCAGGATCAGAAAGATATGATCCTGCGGCGTAGCGCATCCGTACAAATTACGGATGACGATTCTCTGGATTCTGAATCCACGCCTAAAGATAAAGGCAAGGGTGTAGACCCACGTGAGCGTGGCGAGCCAGTCTTACAACTGGGTGCACACGCCCCTTTCCTCGGAAAGTTCAATGCTCCGACAGAAGAGGAAATTGCAGAGCAACAGGCCGCGTTTGAGTTTTGGCAGCCCAAGCCAGCTCTCACACCTTTGCCCAACATACCCAAAACCAGTACCTCTAGTAATACTGTACCTAGTATTCATCCAAATGATATAACCTTGACGGAATTGTTGAAAAATCTTAAGCTCATCCAGGACCGCTTTGACAAACTTGAGTCTCAAGGGCAGAATAAGTTTCAGAAGCACAGTGAGCCCAAACATGCTACGTTCACACCCGAAGTGTTGTCTGAGGATGAACGAAGATCTATTGAACGCAAGGCGCAGGGAAATTTCGCTCGGAATGATACTAACACAAGCTTGAACTTCCCGAACTGGAATCGTCGTGACCGGCGTCATGTATCCCGCCCTAATGAAGTAGTACCGCCGTCCTCGAACGTTGGTCGTATCTTCAACCGAGTTAGCGGACGTAATCATGATTACGATTCCGATGATGATCCGTCCTCAGACGGTTCGGACTCTGGAGGAGGAAGCAGTTCGAGACCTTCTCGTCGTAAGAGAAGGAAACGGTCGTCGAAATTAAAAGCAGTCTCACCTACTGTGTTTACGGGTGAGCCTAAGATTGATTTGTTCAATCGGTGGATGCGCGAAGGCCTGCACTACCTGGACGACACCCGAGTTGAACAGCGGAAGGAAATCCGCGCCCTCGCCCGCTATACTGAAGGAAAGGCGCAAGCCTATTACCAGAATGTCATCGCGGATGATGAGTCGAACTGGACACTTGAAAATTATTTCAAGGCCATTTACGATGCGTGCTTCCCATCCAACTTCCGAGAGAAACAACGCCGTAAATTGGAGCGATTCTATCAAAGTGAGTTATCGGTTAAGGAATATGCGGCGCAAATGTATGATATGATAAACACCATCGGAGGCCTTGATGCACGTCAGGGCGTCGTACATCTTTTCCGTGGTCTGAATCCTGAACTTGCGATTGCCTGTCGGCGCATGGGATTGAATCCCGAGGATGCATCTTGGGACGAGGTTGTCGCCGAAGCCGAGAATGAGGAGATTGTCCTCTCAAGTATTCGTAAAGATAACCCTCGGGGTGATAAGCGTTCGAAGGACTCGTTGACTCAGTCGAAATCATCCTCATCCCATGGCTCAGGAAGTCCGAACAAACCTGGAAGTAACTCCAATCAATGATCACGCAATTTCAGAAATAACAGTCGCCGGAACTCACCGAATTATAATAACAACTATGCAGAAGTGACTTCAGGCAATGATGTGCGAACTGCGGCTGGTAGCTCCTCGGGCAGTAAGACCAACAGTGGAGTGTCTGGAGGGCGCAAGGATCTTTCGCCCCAAGAGCGACAGAGACTTCAATCTGAAGGCAAATGCTTCCTGTGCAAACAAGCTGGTCATATTGCACGTAATTGCCCCAAAGCAAACCTCTTACCTGGAAGGGGGGGTAAACCACCAGGTATTCGTGTGAATCATATTGATTTTGCGGAGCACATGGTTGATGAGTACCTTCCCGACGAAGCGAGCTCTGCACACCTTGAGTTAGCTGCGCTGGGATCGCATGATGATGCCTTGCGTGCCGAATTCACGAAGTCGTCAGACCCAGGTGTTCCTGGATTGCTGAACGACGACGACTCTGATTCCGACGAAAGCTTGGAAGACTCCCGCCAAATTAGCGCACGATGGTTGAAGTTTCTAGCGAAGCATTACGCAAGCGACCAACTGGGCGATGCACGAGCGAACACGTATACCTGGCTGTTAGAATTAAGTCGCGATCTAGGTCTGCCGGGTGATGATTACGGTCAATATCCCTGGACTGAGCTGTGGTTCTCGCTAGATAGGGTTTCCGTATATCTGGCGCTTTACCACATTTATACATGAAGCTCATATGAAGCACATGACTTCACATCTTCCGTACATTTATTTCATATAAAGGTCATATAAAGCCCACTTCTTTTGCGAAACTTTACATTCCTTCATATGGCTTTACATTTCTTCTACATTTCTTCTACATTTTCTTTACTTCTTCATGACTTTGAGGCAATAACAATTGTTGAGGAGCTTCACGTAAAGCTTATATGAACTGCATGTGAAGTTTATATGCGACATTCATATGTGCTTCATGTGAAGTCCATGTGAAGCACATATGAAGAGTTTATATTCATATGGATTACAACTAAGTTATGAGTTTGTCTCATACACAAGTGCATACAAGCTTCATGTGTGGTTTATATGAGCTTTACATGTGATTTATATATGCACTACATGCACTTTATATAGAGTAAATGTAAACTTCATATGAGCATCATGTGTGGTTTGTGTAGAGCGAATGTATACTTTATATGAGCATCATGTGTGGTTTATACAGCATATATATATGCTTTATGTGCAGTTTATATAACATACATGTACGCTTCATGTGAACTTTATATGTGGTTTATGTGTGCTTCATGCGCACTTCATATGCAACTTATACATAGTAGAGGTAAATACTTTGACACATTTAGTCCTCCTCCTCCTCACTCTCCTCCTCCTCTTCACTCTCCTCTTCACTCTCTGAGTCTTCTTCATCCTCACTCTCCTCATCACTGTCTGTCATTTCTATTCCTGCTTCTTGATTCCTCTTCTTTTCCTCCTGCTTGGCAATGACCCGTTGAGTGTGTATGAATAACAGCACATGCATTGTGAAGTCAAAGTTGCTAACTGTCATTCGGTTGAGAACAGTCTGGAAACCTCCAATCCATGCATTGAGCTGTTCACAGGCCTAAGCTCAAATTAGACAAGTATGACTGCTAGACCACTAAATTCACTTACCTGAGTGTTGAAAGCCCTCTTATAGTAAGGGTTGCCTTGCTTGTCATTGGCAACCACTACAAGATTTGGTGCATCTCCATTGAGGGGTGCTGGATTGCACCAGGTCCGGCAAAGATGATCAGTGATCCGGTGGTTGATGTAGTGGTATGAGTCCACAATAATCCTAGTTGTTGGCTCCCAAGCAGGCCAGTGACCTTGCCTGACAATATGCTTGAGTAAGGCACACCCCTTGTCAATGGCAATGTAGCTGGGGCGTGAGGCAGGATCAGGATAGACATCTTCAAGGAACCGAAGAATCTTGGCCACCCCTTCTGACTTGGCAAACTTGCGCCAGGCAAGGACCACACCACATGGAGCACAGATGGTCTCCACGCAGTAGTACCTAGGAGCAGAGAAGTAGTTGTTATACTTGCTGCCACTGACCTGTTCAACCTCCTGCTCTGCAAGGTCATCATGCTCTGGCACCTCTGCTCCTCCACCAACAGGCAACCATTCCTGTCTCTCCTCCTGAGCTCTTCTCAACATCCGCTGCACTCCAAGAAGTGAGGTGTTGGCATATTGCCTGCGAAATGTAGCCCACTGCCCCTGGTGATCTTGACAGGCCTTCGTGTCACCAACCTTGACCTTGCCACATCCCTTCATATGGCACTTGTTTTCCATCCTCTCTGCATGCCTCTTGCAGAACACCCCAGTTTGGGCATTCTCAAGTCCTGCCTCGCACCCTTCCATTGCGCAATGTCGTGGCCCCATGACAATTCCATCAATGACAATCATGCGGACCTCTCCATGATTGCCAGGTGCAACAGGGCCAGTAGGCTGAACCACAGCAGCAGGCTGGTTGTCAACCTCCATTGCATCTGGATCAACAGGTTCCCCTGCATAGTCTGGAACAGCATGATTTTCATCATGGCCAACAACTGCAGCAGGGTCATTGGGTTGCCTTGGAATGACATCAGCAACATCCTTGAATGCATGACAACACTCATCGCAAGAATGTCCCTCTGCACTGCGGATAACTCCATTGTCGCCGAGTTCAATGTAGGCAGCAGCAACCAGAGCATTGATGGAGAGATTGTCTTCAAAGACAATCTGGCGCTTGTTGAACTTAGCCATCTGCCGGATAGACTCCTCCACAAAGGCCTTCCAGACTTGTCGACGTCCAAGTTTGAAGGTACCTCCACTTGGCTTGACAAATGAGAAGTTCCAAAACTCGGTAATGGCAGCAGTGGAAGCATGGAAGCTGTAGTTGGCATTGACGATAGCCCCAGAGACAGTGCGGTCGACCCAGACACTTTTGCCAACCTTGAGATACTTGGCATTGTTGAGGTACAAGCACAAGTCATCACCGTTGTTCTGGGTGAACCGCTCGTGATCTGCCCAGTAAAGTGAATTGCAGGAAGAGCATCTGCCAGCCAGAACAGGGACTTTCTCCAAGCACTGACTCCCCTTGAGCAATGTGACATGAGCAATATCACGTTCCCGGAGGTCTTGAGTAAGGCTATGGTCGTTACAGTCAAGAGTTGGACAAGCCATGACGATGGGCATGATAAGAATGATGGGTTGAATAGAAGCAGTGGAGATGGGGCGGAGTTTGGACTTGAAATTCCCAATACTGGAGTGTGAAGCAAGAGACAGAGAGCGGCTGAACCGGCTGAGTTTCTTGCCTGCAAGCGTAATTTGCTGCTGCTCAGATCGTGAAGTCCGTAAGTCGTCAGTGGTGAACAGGGAGACAAAGCCACTGTCAGAGAGCTTTGCTTTGACAGCACGGACCAGGGCAGCCATCCAGCTAGTAGACTCCTGTTGCTGAGAAGCCTGCTGTTGTCCATGAAGGTTGAGGAGATCCGTATTACTGACAAGAGTCATCAGAAGCATCAAGACAGTAGACAGCTTGATCTTGGGACCAAAGTTGTCCTGAATGCTTTGAGCAAACTCAGTGAAGAGCATGTTTGGAAATGGATCTTGTTTAGGTGCTGCAGCAACACATGGAACAAGTCCAAGCAAGAACCACACCACTAGCAGCATCATGTAGGTCTGTAAACAGAAACTAGGCAAATGAGCACGTGTTCAGACAGAATATGATGGAGACTCAAGCAAGAAATGGTGCAAAATATATGCAATTTTCAATAAATATAGTAGTACAAAGATATATGCATAGGGAGAAATTCTAGGTTGTATGAAGCTGATGACTTACTTCGATTTGGATGGCCCAGCCTTCTTCTTTGCAGACCTCTTCTCCTCCTTCTTCTGCTCAGTGTTGATCCGTTCCACCAGTTGGCCCAAGGTAGCCTTGCCAGGCTTGACTGCACCCCACAATTTCTTGTAGATGGCCGAGCCCACTCCAGCATCACCCTCCAGATATGTGAGAATATCTGGATGCTGAATGGCAGCCAGAAAGAGGGGATTGTAGTTGCTGAAGCTGCTGGGATTCATGTAGATGGCGCGAGTGTTTTCGACATTTGGAAAGGGAGGAAGAGAAGGGGATTTGGGATCGTGAGCGTCATATTTGGCCTTGAGTCGTTCTCGAGCAGTACTGGCAGCTTTCCAGTGCTCATACGCCGATATGATGTCCCCATCGTTGGGCTTGGTGTTAGGAACCAAGGAGACTGGGACCTCAAGAAGAACGGCGTACGGGATCAGGTGCTGCTTGGTGGAATAAGCTGCACAGATGTGGTCTGGAGCTGGCGGAAGTGCACCTGCAGTAGCAACACCAACAGATGAGATGGATGCTGAGGGCGCAATAGATGAGGGCGCAATAGAGCCACCAGAGTGGGCAACTGAGCTGCCAGAGTGAGTTGATATGAGAGAAGGAGGAAAGGCGGGAAAGGCCGAAGTAGATGCTGCAGGGAGGGGCTCCTGATTTTGTGAAGTTAGAAGTGCTCAGACGCAGATGAAGACAAGCTTACCAAAAGCATGAACAACTTGAAGTCATTATTCCAAGTCACATCCATGTCATCCTCTAGCGCAAGGGCAAAAGGACCAGCGACCTCCCATTCCCCATCAACATCCAAGACTGAAATAGCAGACTCTACATATTCAGATCAGCAAGCATATTAGATGAGAAGGGAGTTGAATGACTAACCTGTCACAGTCGGAAATTTCCTGGTCAGAATCTTGAGGATTGGTGCCAGCGTAGGAAAGCGGGCCATGGTTACAGAGTGGGGCTTGTCGGTCATCCCCAAGGTGGTGTGCATGACTACCTTGCCCTTACCATGAGTCTCAATAGGCGGGACATCACCAACAGGAACTAGATTGAAGGTAAGCGCAAAGCAGATGAAGTCAAGTTGAGAGACTCACCAAAATCAGCCATGTTGGGCGCAGTACCAAAGGCGTTACCACGTGCGAAGCCACCAGTGGTCCGCGAAGCGCCCTGCAATTCCTGCAAGTTGTCGGGTGGAGAGGGCGAGTGAGAAGGTGCTGGGAGAGAAGCAGCACTGGAAGCAGCACTGGAGTGAGAGACGTTACGGCGCTGAGCCTTACCAGTGTGCTTGTCAGTGAGTGGGGACTGGCTAGCATCGCGTTTAGCAGGCTTGCGAGGAGTGATATTGATATCAACATCCATGATTGTTGCATCACCCTCGTCGTCACCACTTCCATCACCCACACCAGCAACTTCACCCTCAGCAGCTCCAGCGGCCTCTTCATCAACATCTTCATCGTCATTCTCTTTATCCTCCACATCCGCATCAGCCTCCGAGTCCTTGTCTGACTCTGCACCGAGGTTGTGCAAGTCTCTAGCTCTACCCTTACCCTTATCCTTGACCACAGCAAGTTCTTCTTCATCACCGGAGTTCGAGTCGTCTTTGGAACCGGCGTTGACCTGTGGGTCTTCATCGTCACCTGAGTCGGGATCAGGACGACGTGCACGGTCAGAGACAATGCGCGGGGTAGTGGAAGGGATCTGAATCCCTGTGCCGGTGGAGCGAGGCGGTGGAGCTACACCAGCCCCACTTTGCTGGAGGATTCTAGACGTACTATAGTTAATTAGTACGGTGCAGGCATCATGATGAGTATATCAATACGTACAGTGTCATGTTCTTCTTAGCAACTGCTTTCGCAGCCTTGTCCTCTGCATCACGGTCGGCAGAGGTCCTATAAATATTGGAAGTCAGCAACCGGTACAAGCAAGCAAGTAAGTGATACATACTTCTTGTCTTTCTTGGTTTTCATGGTCTTCTTTGCAGCAGACACACGGGACTTCTTGACTGGCTGCTCTTCTTCATCTTCATCTCTATCAAACATTGTTCAGATTTTTTTTTGTGAATTGAAAAGAAATTTATTTATTTTAATAATACTACTACTCTACATCTATGCTACTGATAAAAGAGTGATGTACTTACTCTGTCTCTTGAGAAGCCTCTTGTACTGCCTTGGCAGCAGCAGTGGCTGATCTGGTGGACCTGGGCTTGATGGCACTGTTGAGCAACAACAGGTGAGATGCAGGTGCAGTGGCATGGTAGGTAACAACACAAGTGCAGGGGTGTGTGATGGGGATGTGGTGGGCGTGTGGTAGGCGATGACAAAGGTGCGGGGGTGGGTGGTGGGTGACAACAAGAGTGCAGGGGGCGAAGACAAGGGCGAAGATGAGGGCGCGGGAGCGAAAACGAGAGCGTGGGAGCGCAGGGGCGACGACGAGCACGAAAACGAGGGCACAGGGGCGCGCAGGGGCAAAAACGAGAGCGCGGGAGCGACGATGAGGGCGCGGGAGCGCAGGGGCGACGACGAGCGCGAAAACAAGGGCGCAGGGGCGAAAACAAGGGCGCAGAGGCGAAAACAAGGGCGCGGGAGCGCAGGGGCGACGACGAGGGCATGGGAGCGACGATGAGGGCGCGGGGGCATGGTTGCCATTGGGAAATGGAGGGAGAGGGAAGTGGGGGTGGTGGGAAGGGGTGGGGGCTGTCAGTTTTGACAAAAGGAAGGGGCAGGGTGACTTACATTCCCTGGCCCTCCTCCTTGTTCCCTGCGCCGCGCGTGGACGCCTTCTGGGTGCTTCGTGGTGCTCTTGGGGGCATTCCGTGTGTGTGAGTTGGGTGAAAAGTGAGGGGATGGTGGTGGTTGAGAAGAAAGAAGGTGGCAGTGCCAGCGTGGCACGCCACTGTCACATGCGTGTGGCATCACGGCGATTGCCGGATAGGCGCGCGCCTAAATAAAAAAGAAAAGTAAAATAAAATAAAAAGAATATTAATATTCGTGGTAAAGCGCCCAATAAGCGCCCGTCCGGAAAAAAATGAGTTATCATCGGATAACCCTTGCTAACTCATTTTTGGACGTCCCAAAGCGGAAATTGCCTCAGAAAACCTCCAATAAATTGCAGAAAATCCATATAAATCCATATAAATCCATATAAATTCATGTAAATCCATATAAATCCATGTAAATTCATACAAATTCATACAAATTCATATAAATCCATGTAAATTCATATGAAGCATATGTATCTTTCATAATTATGTCTCCATCAAATCTACTTCATGTGAACTTCATGTGCATTGCATATAAATATTTACATAAATCTTATATAAAGCTCACATACTATATATAGATAATGTAAAAGAAATGTAGAGGAAATGTAAAGGAAATGTAAAGCAAGTAGAATAAATGTAAAGATTTTCCTGCCATTCCTATGAAACATATACTTACATTTTCTCTATATGAAGCTTATATAAAGTCCATATAAAGCATATGACTTCATATAAAGCTCATATGAGCTTCATGTATAAATGTGGTAAACCGTCAGGTGCTCGGGTTTCCCCCTTGACTTACCAGGTGACTGACCGTATGCATGGCATATGTGTCAATGTGTCCGCTGCGCTGTTAGGGGATGATTCTTTTAATTTTGGATTGTGGTATACACAGATCCTTGTTGATCGAGTTGATCCAGGTTGGTCTGGTGTTCTTGATAAGGATTTCTATGGTGGAACCGTTGGGATAACGGAGTTTAACGCGCGCATGCATCTAAAGGCCAAACTTAACTGGGATAAAGGGGTAATTGATAGCTGGTTTACCATAGGTGCATATGGTCCAGACCACTGGCATATTTCGGAGAATAAGTTGGAAACTCACGCAGTAATAGACGGGCGACTGCTTCAGAACGAACGCCTGAATCTGGCGTCATGGTATGTTAAGTATTCGGTGCCGTGGGCTGTGGATCCGGAGGATTCGCCTCTAGTGTGTGAACCAGAGTATGATACCTCGGACCTATACCAAAACCCAGGGGATGTGGCCTTAGAATGTCCAGCAGAATTGTTAGTAGGCGAGGTTTTCTACCCATCAGAACCTCACCTCGGAGATCCCTCGCGCTTGTATGCGCTGGACATGACAACGGACGATACTATGCTGCTGGATGAGCTCCGTCTCTTTGGTGTCCAGATTGACCGTGATAAACTGCCAGCGATGCAACGGAACGCGGCCGTTGTAAAAGACAAGGAACGTGCCGTACCATCACCTGTTGTAGTGACCGTGCAGATCAACGGTAAGCCCGCAAAGGCATTACTAGATTCCGGTTCATTAGGCGACTTTATGTCTTCGACATTAGCGGATCAACTGGGTGATAAGAGCAAGGTTGCTCTGGCGAAGCCGATTCCTTTGCAGCTTGCCGTACAGGGCTCGCGAACCAAAATAAATTGGTCCTGTAAAGCCAACGTGAGCTATCAATCCATTAATGAGGAACGAACGTTCGACGTAATCAATATTTCGAACTATGACCTGATTCTGGGCACGCCGTTTATGTACCAGCATCGTATGCTCTTAGGATTGAACCCCGCGCGTGTTGTTGTAGGCTCAGCGGTTAGCCTGCCCCTTGACGGCCCTGGTGTCTTGCGTGTTGCATCGATGTCGGTGGACTTCGATACCGTTGAAATTGAACGGGTACGTAAGGAACTGCTGGAATACGCTAGACCACTGTGCAAGACCATGGATGAGACTGACCTACCGCCTTTGAGAGCAATAAACCACACCATTCCTCTAATTGACGAGGAGAAGATCTACAAGTGGCGGCCGTCCCGATGCCCAGAACCGTTAGTGGATCAATGGGTTGAGAAACGTAACGCGTACCTCAAATCGGGACGATGGAAAATTACTACTTCAGGGAACGCTGTGCCTATGCTTCATATTTATAAACCTGGGACGAAACTTCTACGCATAGTGGTTGACTTACGTGAACGTAATGCTAATACCGTTAAAATGTCCACTCCTATGCCGAATATCGAGGCTATCCTGCGCCGCATTGCCGCCCATTTGTTTCGTTCAAGTATGGACTGCAAGGATGCATATGAGCAGATACGGATTGTTACCGAACACGTCGCTCGCTCGGCAATGACGACGCCAGATGGTATGATGGTAAGCCTGGTAATGCAGCAGGGGGACTGCAATGCCCCTGCAACATACCAAGCGTTGATGAATCACATATTCGCACCCTACATTGGTGTGTTCATGGATGTGTACTTGGATGATATAATTATCTATTCGGATACGCTTGAGAAGCACGTTGGGCACGTCAAGATGATTATTGATGTGCTTACCCGTGAAAGACTGTATCTATCGGAGAAGAAGTTACACTTTCTTCAGAGTGAGTTGAAGCTTTTGGGTCACATCGTCGACGACACTGGCATTCGTATGGATCCGCACAAAGTCGACACCGTGGTTAATTGGAAGACTCCGACGAACCGGGATTTACTGCGTGGTTTCCTGGGTGCGGTTGGCTACTTGGCTGATGATGTGGCAACTGTCCGTATTCCTATGGGTGTGCTGGCAAAACTGACGGGTGATAAAACGCCGTTTCGTTGGTCTGATACCCACCAGCGCGCGTTCGACGAGATTAAACTACTCATAAACCGCTTCCGTGGCCACAGCTGTCGTCCGCTATCCTATGAGACGAACGCTGATCCGATTTGGTTAATCACGGATGGCTCGGCAACTGGTGTCGCTGGTGTGGTGAGCCAGGGCAAGGAGTGGCGCACCGCCCGCATAGCTGCTTTCTTTTCAGCAAAGCTGAATCCTGCGCAGCAGAACTATGCAGTGCACGAGATCGAGATGCTTGCGGGCCTTGAGTCCATGTTGCATCACCGTGATATTCTGCAGGGTATTAACTTTCGTTGGTTGACAGACCACAAAGGACTCATACACTTACTCAGCCAGCAGAACCTCTCAGGGCGTCAAGCACGTTGGATGGAGAAAATGGCTGAATTCGACTTCACGCCAGTCTATATCCCGGGCACCGAGAATGTGCTATCAGATGCGCTTTCACGAATATACGCAAATGACTCACCGGGTACTGAGCGTGCTGCATCCGAGTTTGTGACCTACGATGAGGACAGTTTCTCTGGTTTTCGTCGTCGCACTCCAATAATCGTGGGCGACGAGGCAAAGTTGGAGAGCCTGGCCCTGGAGGGCGTGTCCTTGGCAGTAAATGCTGTCCGTCGCGGCGATACGACTGCACGGGAGTTTGCGAAACGTATGGCTGCGAAGAAGTTCATCCTTCGAGGTCCTCGTGGACGAACGGAGGGCGGGAATAGAGAAGAAGTAAATAATGGACCCACAACCATTCACAAACTTCTCAAAAAGGAAACAGTCCATCAGCCCGGCACGGAATCAAATTTGGTTCCGTCGACTAGTACTAATTGAGTACTTCCCACATCTGATGAAACACCCGTTAACCCCGAGTCGGTCCCACCTAGGGCTGAACTCCCACTCGCGTCGACAGTGACAGTTGTTTCTCTCCCCACCGCGTCTATCGTGAATGTTGTATCTCAGCAGCACAAACGCGACTACAACATCGACTTCCTGAACGAAATCCGTAACAACTATATGGACGACCCGTTTCTATTGTTGATTGTGAAAGATCCTCACCATTACAAGAACTTCACGTACATCGACGGCCTTCTCTACCTAGTCGAAGGAGGGAGAAACCTACTATGTGTACCAGACACCATCATTGCGGGAAGAAAGGCAAAGGAGGTCATAATAGACGAAGGTCATTCCCTTCTAGCCCATTTAGGGCCGGAGAAAACATTGGCTTACCTCCGCGAATTTGTTTGGTGGAAACATATTTCTAGGGATGTTTATAAGTTCTGCGAGTCTTGTCGCACCTGTGCCCGCAGCAAACCATCAAATCAACGAGCTTACGGTCTCCTTCGGCCCTTACCCATTCCATCCCGTCCATGGGACGCCATTGGAATCGACTTTGTGGGGCCATTACCAAAGTCTGCGGACCGTAACGCCTTTTACGATTCTATCACGGTAATTATTGACCTCTTAACCGCGATGGTTCACTTGGTACCCAGCCGAACAACCTACGGTTCCGTCGAGGTCGCAGAATTGGTGTTCGCTGAAGTCTATAAACACCATGGGTTACCTCGAAGAATCGTGAGTGACCGCGACCCATTATTCACGGCGCGATTCTGGCAAAAACTTCATGAATTAATAGGCACAAAGTTGAACATGTCGAGCGCGTATCACCCACAGTCGGATGGATCGACGGAACACGCTAATAGAATGATTACGCAAATGATTCGGCAATGTGTTAGCAAGAATCAAAAAGACTGGGTTCGACGTTTACCTGCCATTGAATTTGCCATTAACTCTGCACAGACAGACTCTACAGGGTTTGCACCGTTCTTCTTAAATACCGGACGCATGCCGCGGCCATTTCTTTGGGACACCCCCTCGTCAACAGAAGCTAAGGGTGTCCGGGAATTTGCCGAGAACCTTCGCGAGGCGATCATTACAGCTCATGACGCTGTCCTAGCCTCTCGCACGAAGCAAGTTTGAGATGCTAATCGACGTCGACAACCCTCTCCCTTCCACGCCAATGATCTCGTCTACGTGTCAACAAAAAACATATCGTTTCCTCAGGGACTAGCGCGAAAACTAATACCCAAGTACATGGGTCCATTTCGCATCTTGCGCGACTTCGGAAATGATATGTTCCAGGTGGAATTACCCGTCCATCTTATTGCTCGTGGTGTCCACCCATCCTTCCATGCATCGTTGTTACGCATACATATACCTAACGATGATCGGTTGTTTCCCGGCCGATCGTTCGAGCACATTGTCTCATCTACTACAGCTAATACTACAGAATGGAATGTCAAGGAAATTCTAAGTCATTCAGGTGCTGGAGAACATGCTTTGTTTGAAATTCTTTGGCATACTGATGACAGAACATGGCTACCGTTCCATAAAGTCAGTCATCTTGAAGCACTACGTCGATATTTCGAATCACTAGGAATTTCAAAGATTGAGGAGCTCCCTAGGGGCTCAGGGATTCCCCCTAACGACCCCCAAATCATGCTCGGTTGCATGAATCCTGTCAAAATTGAGGATAATGGCTATTTAAGTGATAGAGAAATAAGCATGGAAGACCATCCTATTCACTCTAATAATCTAAGTCCATCTAATCATCCTCACCTCGCTTCTATGGCTGCAGTTGAACTAGGTAGATTGCACCCAGTTCACACAGCACTCTCTCGCAACTCCGACGGCGTGTATACGCTCAAGGATTTGGACGCGCGCGCAGCCACTGCCTCCTATACCCGTGACGAGCTTATCAGCTTCGTCTCCGCCAACCGTCGCATAATCCAAGGAAGTCTCACCGACCCTCTGTCACTTCCTCCCCGCTACATAGCCTTTGCGACTTTGTACAACAAACAATTCCACGTTACCACCAAATTCAATGTTCCCCATGGGCATGCCTTCCCGACTCGTCTCGCGGGACCAGGTCTCCGATTTTTGGGACTTGTTGCAGCAAGACCCCTTGTACCACGTAGAAATCCCAGGGACCGGCATCAATCCCAGGCCCCGAACAATTGGCGTACTGCGATCCCGCCTAATCATATGGGCCAGTCTAGACCCATGGTGGGCCAGAGTTCTAGCCGACGTCAACGCTCAGAGGCCGGAGAATTTGTCTTAACCGCTGAACGACACGATGTGGTAACCAATCTACTGCTTGATATGGTTATGGGCAAAGACACTTCCCCAGTTAATTCCCCTCCTGTACGCGAGTCTCCCGCTGTCCGTCGCGGTGGTGCTTCCCTTCGCCGTCCCACGCAGCAACCTGGGAAGCGCCATAACTCCACTCCGTACGCTCGCCCCCAGAAGATTTGTCCCATCATTGTTCCTACCAAATCGAGTCCCGACCTCGGTTCATCTCCGATTGATCAAAAGATCTCGGGTTTACCGACAGCTGATGACATTCCCAATGCGGATAAGCCACGCGACACTGTTCCTATCAACACTTGTCCCTCGCCATCCGACTCCGATATCGAGCTTGTCAATACCCCTTCCTCGGTCTCGTCTGAGCTTACGACCACCAGCGAGGATGTCGATATGCACACTGAGAATGACAAATCCAGTGACTCCCCTACCTCCAAGGTTCCCACTGTGGAACTTGCGGACCTTTCCATCTCCAAGGACTCCGCTATTGCCGAGAGCGCCAAGTGAATCTGTTCCACAGATCCAGGAGGGCGTATGTAACAGAAATATACCCGATACGGTAAAGCCACGTTTAGCGCTGGCTAGTCACACTCTTTTCTAGCTACGCTCTTTAGTCAATCACTCTCTTTAGTCTAACCTTAGTCTCTCCTTTTATTAGTGTATTTACTATGGCAGTCATCATGGTAGTCTACTATATAGTTACGAGCCCTATGTACGTTGTAGGGCAGAGTTGCATAAACAAGGACGACTTACCCCTGTCTTTGACTTGTGTGACTTCGTGTGACGCGACACTTCCCTATCCGGTTGTCTCCCGCCACAGTCTGAATGACGCGTGACACACTGTGACGAAAAGTTTGCAAATCTATGTTTTTGGGTACTCGTCGTACCGGCATCGTCATTGCTCTACTACTCGGAAAGGGATTCACTCAAAAAGTTGATAGGTATTTAGCCAAGATGAGCGACAACCCCTCGTAGCATGCCGGGAGTTGTAGGGACATCCAATCTGGAGCACCAGGTCGAATTGTCCAAGATTTTGCAAATCTGTCTAAGTGATAGTAGCGTATCTAGCGATAAGACAAGTTGATGACATCCAGCAAAGCTATTGCTCCCCAAACATCCCCGTTTGGATTATCTCCACCTCGCGCAGAAGAACACTCGAACACTCGGGGCTTCGTCCTCTTGGGTCCCGAATCTTGCTGAACCTCGATCACTGAGGCCTAGCATGACACAGTTTGGCTTCAAGGCCGACGGAGGGTTGCCCGTGTGAGCGCTCCTAACACCTGACAAGACGTTCAAAGTGTAAGAACACAAAATCAATTCACTTGGTCGTACCAATTTTTGATGCTGTATTGTCTCGGCAGGTCATAACAGCCAAACGGTCTACTCGGTATCTCATCTTGGCTTGGGAAACAGGTCATCTTCTTCCTCTCCGTTCAACTTCTCCTCTTCAACAGGGCTCGGCCTCTGTTTCGTAACTTCGCCTCAAAATGGCACATTGCATGGTGCGATAGCCTTGAACTACACGGCTACCTGAAATCTGGGAACCGATTGAGGACATATGGCGCCGTTCCGACATTCTCCTTTGATCTCAATACCATCCATCTCGATGGACTGATGTTTGAAGAAATTGACATCTCAGACCCAGCGCCAGACGTCGATCCATACACCAACGAGGATCGGTTATGGATGGAAAGGACTACCTCTGAGACACGACGTTACTCGGTTAACGTGAGGCTAAAAGACGGGAAGTCGTTGTTTCAACATTCCCCCGACTCCGGACCTCCGGCGACCACCGACTCGTTCCATTCCAACAGTCGGAAAATCCACTTTGATCATATCAAGCCTGCCGGCCGCCCCCTGAAGCAAGCTCCCGCATCAATGGGCGAAGCGTATAGATACCTACTGAACCCCTCTTCCCCCAAATGGACAAACAATCGAGTAGCCATGGTACGCGGCATGACAATGTCCTCCCTGCTCTGGAAGTTTATATCTATTGCCAACAAGGTCATTATTAATTGTGCACTCGTCATGGCCTTGTGGGTTTGTCTCTCGCACACGCAAAACCAGGGGATGTTATATGTATTCTCCGAGGTGGTCAGACACCTTTTGTCCTGAGACCAAAGGGTACTAACAACGATGGAGCCCAGCTTTGGGACCTTGTCGGCGACTGCTACGTTCATGGAATAATGGATGGTAGCTTTGCATTACAGGCCAAATTAGAGGATGTCTACACGTTCAGTATTGTTTAGTGAAACTCGGTTGTATCTTTAGCTCGATGTTTACTCGCGCACCGACCTCGGCCCCTTTCTTGCATGGTACATCAGCAGCCGTGTCTGTCGTGTGTCCCACCCATGTCGCCTTCAGAATCCGCCTTCGAATTCATGGAATGGACGCCATTGAGGGCACCGCCAACCTTTCAATCGATCTCAGGCTCCGGCTCGTCATGCACGTTCCCGATCTCATACAGCCCTCTTTCACGATCGACTGGCGACTCAAAATTTTGGAGATGCATTTTTTTGACCGAGATTTGTGCAGTATGGAGAGTTGTCAGCGAGATGACTTTGCGTTGCCCTGAAACCAGTCTGCATCCTGATATCTTGCAATAACGTTAGTCACTTTCCCCTCGCTGCTACGGTTATTTTCATGTTGCGGGTGTATTACAGAATCTCATTCATTGCTGAATGGATTCCCTCTGCAACCATCTAGACGCTTTGCTGCGCGCTGGTGCACTTTTCTCATACATAGACTCACTTATTTGCCACCAGGCTCATGCTTTATCTTCCACGCAGTCAGATCAACAAGTGGAGAAGTCATCCTTGGACTGCGCACTGGATGTTGATGGAGATCGCGACTGCGGGTGGGAACGAGCTAAGACCCAACAACCCTAATCCTACCAACAACAGTGCCACACATGTACCGTAGATAAACGGCGACAACAAATGGTGCAGGTACGTGATCATCGATAAGGTGGAGGACTATTGATACGAAACGCAATGGTTGCGTTGCCATAAGGTCGCTTAAGTCAAATAACTGAAGGTCAAACGCAGGGATCCTGTGGTCAAGCGCGTTTCTGTTAGCGTTGGTGCATCCTTTTAATCAGCCCTTTCCCGTCGCCTAACCTCGCACATCAAGATCTGGGGTCCACCCCAGGTTAAGCTGGAGTCATACTCTGTATAACCTTTAGGCCTGCGCATTGTGCTACACATCATGTGCACTGCGTATCCCTGATCCTAACAGTACAGCTCCGTTTATATCGCGGCAGAATCTTTGCAACGCGCAGTCAACGCCTTGTGCTCTTGCCACGAAGAGCGCTTGAAACTCGGGCTCCAACCTCATAAAACCCACAGATCGGTGACTCGCAACTCAAAGTCCCTCGACCATGGTTCTCACTGACTCTACGCTTCCAAACCCTCTCAACCCTCCCAAGGGGGGCCTTCACCTTCCTGATCCTTACCAACCAGCTTCTCCACCAGCTTCTCCACAATTTTATCAATCCACCAAGCCAATGATATACGCCACCGTACCCGTTGCACACCCCCTCACCCAGCATCATCACAGTACCCGACGACGATTCTTCAGAGCCTTTCTCGTCATTATCCTGGCGTGGGCCTTGATTGAAATGCTTGTGCGAAGTGTACCGGAATTTTCGTACTGGAATAGTAGGCACGGAGATGAACTGGTGAGTAAACCCTCTCGGGCTCCTAAACCCCTGATCCGAAACTCGTCATGGTGTAGGCTCTTTGGACGGATACCTTTGCTATTCGGAAAGGCGTCGATCACCATCATTGCGAAACGGAATGGCAAGAAGTCCCGTCAGGTTCACCGTTCTTCCCATTGCATGCTACCACCACCTTCGATGTGCCGTACGACCTTGACACTATGTTATTCCTGGCACGAGGCCCAGCAGGAGGGATTTTCACTGTTGTATCGTCTGATGAAATTCGCGACGCCGCCCGCGTGGACGTTGTCGTTAGCTACTTCCGCGAAGAATTTAGAGACCGTGCTAAGGTTTGTCGTATCGAGCGTGGAGAGAGTACTGCAGGCGTAGGGATCTTTGTGAGTTCTACCCTCCCATAGCTTGTAACTTAGTCAAGAAATCATTGTGATAGGCTCCGAAGTGGGATACCCGCAGTCCTTCCCGAGAGCAACGCCTGGACTTTTCGGTGGTTGTAACACTTCCCGCAAACTCGCGTACAAAACCTCTAGAAATCAAAAACTTCGAGGCCGACATGCCACTGTTCGGTCTCTCCGCCGAACATTTGCAGGACAGTGTTACCTTCGCCAACATCACTCTCGTCTCATCGGAAATGTTCATCACGGCCCAGGTCAGTAGCCGCCTTGATCTCTAGTTCATTTGGGCCGTGCTCATATTCTTTATAGTTGTTGGTTACTGAAAATGCTCTCCTCAAAACCTCCAATGGGCCCATATCTGGCACAATTTATTCTCCCGACTTGCGCCTCATCACTGCCAATGCACCCATATCCGGCACATTTAATGCTACAAAGTCACTGCACCTCATCACATCCAACGCTGCCATTCATGCAGATATTGGCTTGACGAACGACGGTGATCACTCCACTGATGCGGTCTTAAAAACAAGCAATGGGTAAATCCATCCTCTCCACTCTTACTCCTCTCCTCAGCACTTATCGTCATTTCAAAGTCCAATCCGCTCGTTCATCAGTCTCTTGAGGGATAAAGAATGTTCTTCTGGAGGCATATATAGCATCAAAACTACCACCTCCAACGCAGCTTTAGGTGTCGATTTCCCCACAGCACCCGTCAACTCGACTCTCTCACTGGACAGCAAGACGTCCAATGCTCCTGCCACAGTGTCACTCCACCCAACTTATGAAGGACGATTTGACCTCTTATCGTCGTTGTTCACCCCGGTGCTGGAAAAGAGTTCTGCCGACGATCCGTCTGGAAGGGGGCGCGAAAGGACAATTGAATCCCACTCCAGCAGGGGCGTGCTGTCTGGCAGAGTTCAATGGGCAGGTTCAAACGAGAGTGAAGGTAGGGTGCAAGTGAAGTCTAGCATTGCCCCGGTTGTGCTAAAGTTCTAGTGGATGTGTTGTTCTATGTCACTTTATGAGCTTTGAGTAGTATCATCATTCGTCCCTTCTGACATGAGCCATAAGCTAGCCTTTCCCGTCGTGGGAACTTGAATCTTTTGAGGTAAACGATTGAAAGCATCTTTCGTTCAATCCAACATAGATAGATTTGCAAGTCGTGGACCAACGGTGAAATCCAAGCAACAATTCTGCATCACGCGACTGATAGTTGTTAGTTGATGATGCGGCAGGATCCAGATTGGCAGCTCAATCCCACCCGCTGCGTCGTGAGACATATCGAGGGAAAAGGGAGAGGCATATTTGGTACTCTAATCTACAGTATCCATGTCTCTTTTCGCTGAACCCCCGGTCTGCCTCTAGCTACGCGTCCTCTGCCTGCCGGAACGGTCTTGGAAATAAGTCCTGTTTTGCTCTTCACCAAGGATGAATATTCGAACTACGGAAGACATACTATTCTGGATCATTACACGTTCAAGTGGAAAGATGGCCGAATGGCCCTTGCCCTCGGACTAGGTAGTACCGTAGTAGTCTCCGCCGTGATGCGGGGCAGATGGCTTATCGGTTATATCTACACCCAGGCTCTCTCCTCAATCATTCCGAATTCCCAAACACATCATACACTATAAATCATTCCTCCGACTCTATTACATACACTACGTCCAGGCAAATTGCGGCAGACGAGGAATTGTGCATATTCTATGGCAACAATCTCTGGTTTCAAAGCGCCGATATTCCTGGAAATATCAGCCCGCCACCCTTCGACGAGGACGACGAGGACGACGAGTGGGGCGGCTTGTCAACCATTGACGTTTATACAGAGCACAATGACATCGCCATGAGGAATCATAATCCGTTCTCGCAGGGTGATCCTAGCCAGATAATACCTGAAGAAACCCTGCCTTTCGATCGTTTCAAACCCCCTCCGGAAGAGGAAACCCTAGAAAGCATCCAGACCAGTGCGTTCGTCGTGTTGCTCTACGCGAAACGGTTATGTAAACCTCATTGATCGTAAGTGCTTGCCTGGGTCGTCGACATTGCCGATCCCAGGCATACAAGCACTATGCTAAAGTAGGTGGACTTCTCATTGCCGCTGTTAAGCGTAGCTGATTGTTTCTGAGATGGCTAAAACACAACAAACTTGAGGAGGAGATGGGCCACTTGAAAAGGGTTAGGAAGCAGGGAGGAACATCTACTATGCTACTCGTCACGGCACTTCCACCTGCGAACCTGTCATCAGACCCACCGTTCCCTCAGCTACTAGAATCCTTGCCTCAAGACCTCTTGCTTGGCACTCCATACGCGATCTCTGTCCCATCCTCAGTTGCACTTACACCAATATCACATCAACTCAAGAACTCCTTGTGGCCGACGATCTTCGCCCCGAAAAGGAAAGATGTAGGTGAGGAATGGACGCGGGGGAAAGCCGCTTGGGCTTGGGAAGCAGTTCATTATGTTATGAGAGAGGCATCGAAGATCAAAAGAAACGGAGAGGTAAGTCTACCCATGCCTTTGCCTCGTTGGCGATTCAACGATCGACAGGTTCCCATCGTTTCGTACGTTCCTTCACCATACGACTCGGGATCTGCCTCGGAATTGTCAATTGCCTTCGCCTCTCATGATACCCGAATCTCGGCCAATCATCCCTTGCGCCATTCCGTCATGAATGTCGTTCGCAAAATCGCAGACTACCGCAACACCCCTTTAAACGACTCGATCACAGAATCCTCCTCAGACGATAATCGGCAGAATGGATCACATTATCTTCTGACTTCTCTGACGCTGTTCACGAGCCACGAACCGTGCGTAATGTGCAGTATGGCGTTGCTGCACTCTCGGGTCAAGGAAGTTGTGTATATACGGGCCATGGGAAAGACAGGTGGATGTGGAGGAATTGCGTGCTTGCCTATCTTGAAAGGTGTCAACCATCGGTTTGGTATCCTCCGTTGGAAAGCCGATTTAGTAGATGACAAGGACGGGGTTCTCGTGGTAGATGATGATGTAGATGCGTAGACCTTCTCCTACCTTCCCCTCCCTTCCCGCAATTTTGCAAGAAAAGAAGCGGCGCATGTGACTGAAAGAACCACATCCAAGGAGGCCCAAGTCCATTCAAAAAGGTTATTCGCATAGGCGGCGAAAGTTCGTAAAGCCTTCGATGATCAACGTGGCCAAGTACGTACATCTTCGATTTAATTTCAAGTTACATCCTAGATGAGGTGAAGCTAGATGGAGGTTGCCACATCTTGCCCTGAATATACTCGAGCAAGGAGTCATCTGACAAACCCCGAAGCAAAAGATGTCCGTCCAAGTTCTGAATTAAACTTATTTAACAAGGTCGGGTGTATTACGGGAGAGCATACGCACCTCTTTCTGCGCTTGTCTGATCACTGCTGCAGCAATCTTGGAGCTGATGGTCCTGATCCTGTCTAGGCGAGGGTAGATCAACCCGCTGCGGACTTCGTCTTCATTCAAGGACTCGCTCAGAGCTATCGATGCTTGAGTGACCATGCTATCGGAAATGCGTTTCGCTTTCGACAAGATGGACCCAAGCCCGATGCCGGGGAAAATGTACATGTTGTTGCCCTGACCAGCTTCTAGAGCGACGTTGTTGTGCACCACTGACGGGTACGGTGATCCAGAAGCGAACACGACTTTACCACCAGTCCTACGAACCAAGCAATGGCCGTCAGGCACAACATAAGGACGCAGTTTCAAAAGTGGGCTAACCATTTCACGGCGTCGTCAAAGTCAAGCTCGGATAGCGATACGGGATTAGAGAGAGGGAATATGATGGGACGCGTGTTGAGGGATGCCATTAATTTGGCGACGTCTTCAGTAAAGGCATTCTATAGGCAATGATTGACGTCGTCGACTTGCTTGGATAATGTAGATAACGTACCCTCATGGTGCTCAACCCCAACAAGGCCGTCGGCTTGACGTACTCAATAATCTCGGTGAGCTTCGTTAATGGCGGGCCACGATAGTCTGTCCTGGCGAAGACTGCGAGCAGACTCAGTACACGTTTCTAATGCTGAGGGTCTATATATAGTAAACTTACACTTTTTGTGTTCCTGTAGCCCCTTTCGGTCGGCGGTGATGAGTCCTTTAGAGTCGACCGTCTGCAAATGCGGAGTGAGCATGAAGTACGCTCTGTAACTCGTGCTGGACCTTACATATATGTGTCCCTTTGCTTCTTCTTCGCTCATCCCCAGGAGGGTGAAGAACGATATGAGTTGTTTGGCGACACCGATACCTGCAGAACCAGCGCCAAAGAATAGGATTTTGTGGGAGTTTAATGGGCGACCAGAGGCTGCAGAGGCAAGGCGCGCCGCATTTATGAAACCAGAGAGTACCACCGCACCCGTGCCTTGGATCTAACAGGATTCAAGTTTAGATGCTAGCTAATATACATCTGGGGAGGGATAGTCTTACATCGTCATTGAAGCAGCGATACTTGTGTCGGAATTTGTCAAGGTATCTGAATGCGTTGTCTGTAGAAAAGTCCTCAAACTGGACGAGGAGGTCAGGAAAGACCTCGCGCATCGCGACCATGAATTCGTCCATGAATTCGTCCATCTATCATAGTAGATCGTTGAGCGGATGTCGAGACACGCCAACAGTGATTGACCACTCACTTCTACGCCCACTGGCCGTTTCCTGCGAACCCCAATGTAGAGGGGATCATCCAGGAACCTCTGCGTGTTTGTCCCGAGGTCAAGACAAATGGGTACAGTTGACTGGGGTCTAATCCCGGCTCCAGCAATATAAAGGTCTCTGCAATCATTGATGAGATGTTGGGATGCACTTTAGAGGTGATGATGACACGGACAATTTCCCAATGCTAATAGGCAGACCGTTGGCACCGAGGTCACCGAGCCCCAAGATTCTTGAACCTATAAGATTTATTCAAGCTCGAGGACATTCACACGTAAAGATAAGACAACCCACCATCTGTAACAACGGAGATACGAGCGTTATGGGCAGCTGGCCAGCCGCTGAGAACATGGCGTATGTACCCCTTATGCTCGATGGAAACGTATAAACCCTCTGGTCGCCTCCATATATGAGAGTAATTCGAACAGGCATCTCCCACCTAGATCAGTCAAGCCACTGGACTGCCAATGAGGGGTAGCGAATGACTTACGGTAGGCGTGTACAGGATAGGAACCAGTTCAAGCATATTGGCCAAAAGAATTTCATAGAAAAGGTGCGGGTCGCGCTCTTTCAGCGAGCTGAGGAAGATATACTTCTCAAGACCATTCGACTTGGAGCGCAACTGGACTAGACTTCGCTGAAGGTGATTGGTATCATGGAAATGAGGTGGAGGTACTTTAGGGGGTAAGTGGGTCATTGTGGCAAGAGGGGAAACTGCAGGGCCAGGGGAAACGACGGAGAAAGCCATTTTGATTGGGAAATGGAACCAAAATGCGAGTTATATAACTGGGAGCTCAGGACGGCTTGAGAGTGATGGGAAGACATGTGAAAACAAAAGCGTGTAGTGTTACCGGGGAGAGAGTAGAGTCATTATTAGCAAGGGCGCAATGTTGCGCGGCGGAGGAGTTCACAGTCCAGAACACGGACCTCCGCTGGTTGACAAATCACGAGACCGGGAAAATGACATTAGATAGTGATACGGCAGTGTCTAGTCGTGGTACTATGTGCACCAAACGGTGTATGGGTCCCATGGCATAAACCTAAAGCAGCGCCATTTGTAAAGCGATTCATCACGCAAGAGATAGAGAAGCTCACCTGTTTGCAAAATCGCGGAGGAAGGAACCCCGAAGCAGCGAGCTTCTTACCAGAACTCCCTTTTCCTCAAGCGGATGGCCTTTACCATTGAATGTCTCTCACTCCACTTCTCCCTATTGGCAGCATGCGCTGCATCCCGCTCTCGTCTCGCCGCTTTCCGGGCTGATTTGGGAAGAGCAGCTATGTACTCAATGAACCAGCTTGGACATCCAAATCTACGCGCCAATGCACTCCGCGTCCACTGCTTCGGGTCTGATCGTCGCAGCTCACGCATTTCTGCTTTTTGTTCTTCCGTTAAAACGAAAGTTTCGGAAAGTTTGGACGCGCGTAATTGGGGCGGCATTGACGTTCCTTCTGGTACATCGCGGCGCGGCTTCAGCAAAGGTGATACGGGATTTGTGGTCAACGAAAAAGGCGACGGTGCTGATGGGGGTGGCCGATGAATGAATGTCAGGTTTTCGTCGTTGAGGATGGTCGTGGTGGCGTTGGGATTGTTCCTAAGGGGGTCTGGTGCGTGATACGGTGGCCTCTCTGAGGTTCCTGGCTTTGGCCTTGGATGCCGCGTAGCATAACCTCGCGAAAGGGAGAGAACGGAGGAGATTCGTCTGTTCATGGCAGCTATTGGGATTACGCTTGGCGTTTAGACGCCCCAGTTTGTCGGAGGTTGTTGTGATGTATTTGCTTTGGCGCTTATTTCCGGGGACCGGAGTCTTGGTTTTGTTCTTTACTCTCTTCATGCAGAAAGGGCTCTATCAACTCACCAACTTAGTGAATTCGTTGCGGCATGGACTCCACGTGTGGTGGACTCGAGGCAAGCGTTATAATGCAGTCTGCAGCTACGACGTACTGAAATTTGATCAATCTGTACTAGAATATTTCATTCTAGTTGCCGAACGGTTCAAAGATAATAAATCTTTTCTCACTGCGCAGCTGACAACCAATGTTTGATTATGCTCGAAAATATGAATTAGCAGCTCAATCCCTCGTACTCTCAGCTCTGCATTTTCCATGCCACGGCTACGCTGAAACAGCCGTCCCTGTCTAGCCCCATGTCCCCTTGCATACCGGGATGATGCTGTAAACCAGTCTTGTTTTGGTCTTCAGCAACAAACTACGGGAGACGTACTATCTTGGATCATTGTTCCCCCAATTATGTCGAGTCACGGACTCGCACGTCGCACTCGTCAAATAAAACATCCGACCGACAAACGTATGCACCCTCCAAAAATAGACTCAACAATACACCGTCTCCAGAAGAAGTCCTGGGATGTGCGGTCGTGTCGCTCGACGTTCAAACAACCCACGAGAGCGACCAATACTCTAGCTTTCCTGGCACGCCCACGCGCGCACAGCACACTGAGCGGGTCTCAGTTGGCGGGCCTCGTATGTGGCGAAACATAGAACCCGAATTATCTGGTTATGTTGATCACTCTTGTGTAAATTGATACATGCTTGATATAGACAATTGTGCACTTCCTCGCAACGTCATATCACTAAAACAGCAACCCCGCGAAGATGAATATAATACATTTAGGATGTAAGTGACCATTAAATAAGTAAGCCACAATGTACCCTTCAAAGTGGATTTGCTAGAGTCACACCGGTCAAAAAGTTGATGGCATCTTTTCTGAAAGTGTCTTGGGTAATTGTAACGGGGAAGAAGAGGTTGTCGTTGAAGGTCACTAGGTTCGGCGACGATGTGGTGTACTTCGGCCAGTTGATTCCGCGCCCTTGGCCGTTGGGATCGAGCTTATTCACGAAGTTGATGAGGTAGTCCCCCAGCTCACCACCGAAGTACACATTGAGAATGTCGGAGGCGTGGAACTACAGGAGGAAGTTGAATTAAGTAACCGCTCGATTTAGAAAAAAAGAAAGCGTACGGAGCCAAGGAAAGGAGCGGCCTTGAATCGCTTGCTGACTAGAGAGAATGTCACAAAACACTCCAGTATCAAAGTTGCTATCAACGTACGGAAAGCCCACGTGTTCTGTTTGCTAGAGCGTTGTTGCAAGAAGAATCGTCGCGGCGCTTGGAATACAGCGTCTCCTTGAAATGCAGCAAGCCTCTTAAACTGCGGTGACAATGCATTCAGAATGCCTGTGCCGAACGGAGATCCTTGTATAAGATCCAGTGGATAATGATTCAACATTTGATCCAGTTCAGCGTTCGTTGATTGGGGCATGAAGAAAGTCTTGATATAAGTCCGGACCTGACTGGTGGTACTAAACAGTGCATTAGTCGTAGCACCAAGCAGTAGAGGAAGGTGTCATACGTGACGTTGAGATTCGCTAGGGAGAACAGGGTGCCTTCGTCGTCGCAGTCGCCGGTTACGAATGGCACGTTCGCCACTTTCCCAGCCTGGACGAGCTTCTGTGGGTTGTCCGTAAGAAAAACGCCGTCGGCTCTGGGAAGCCATGCAAGCGCCAGGGACTATGTCACAGTCTCATTGTCAAGTTATTTTGTCATCATGGCGTAAGGCTTACCTGGTAATCGAATATAAAGGGTGTATGATCAACTGCGGTCTTCAATGTTGAGTACGGAACCGATCGCAAGCACGCCAGGGTGTCAGATGCGCTGGAACAACCCGTCTCGGCTGCGATAGCATCATAGTACGTTTGACCGTGTGAAATGTCTCCCACGGGAATGGGTGATCCAGACTGCATGAAGGCACCACGGAAGAGACCCTCATGATTCCCATCGTTCGCTACCATATGGAGTGCAACAGAAATAGCACCCGCACTCTCTCCCCAACTTTAAACATTGGATCAGCCGAGAAAGAAGCTTCTGTGTGCGCCATGCACTTACATAGTGACCTTCGTGGGGTCGCCTCCGAAGCTCCATGGGAATTGAGCTGATTGTCGCAGATCCACATGAGTATAACTCACCTGCTGATGTACTTCTGGATCCAGCGTAATGCTTCACGTTCTACATGCGTCGCTTTAGGGGGCGAAAGGGGGCAAAAGGGGAAAACACGCACGATCTTGCAGTCCAAGATTTCCAACGCCAGCGTCTTTTACTTCTTGGCTCGCCAAAAAGCCAAATGCTGAGTAGGGAAAAGAAAAGTCAGGGTGCGTATGCACCAAGTACGGATAACAGCACCCACCACTTAATCTAATTCGGTCGATGTCAGAGCTAGAACGATACAGTGACAGGAAGGATCATACCTGTAGTTCATGCTCACGTAGATGACTGGCTCGCCAAGCTGTATGGATCGCTCGACTATCAGACCACCATCATATCTGATTGGTGCGAAGCATATGATGAGAATCCACGAGTATGGGAGTCTCTCGGAATGTCACTCACAGACTGGGGCTACCCAGTTCGAAACCACCTGGTGCGGTAATCTCTGATCAGTACCAATGCAGGGTCGCCGTCAAATCGGACATACCACCAAAGATCCACTACGCATCCGGGTTCAGTTTCGTCACCACGCGGACAGAATATTAATAACGTACCACTGCCACAGGAAGCTTGGATGTCGGCGTTGCACTTGTGGGTACTACAACGTTGATCGAGAGGCCTGCAAGAGGGGAACACGTTCAGGTCGCGTCTACTACTGGACCAATGCGCAACCCACAGTCTTCGCTGTCTGGGAAGATAGCTTTATATGCCGTGTTGACGATCAAGTCGACCACATCGCTAGCTAGGCCATCGGGCAAGGGAAGGCGAGCACTTTGCTGAGGGCAAGCAGGGCCAAATGCTGTCGCCCGGACTGTTCCTGTGTACGGTGGAATGGGCTCTGGTAACCTGAACCGGCGGTCTCCCGTACTATAACGCGTCAATGAGTATATGGGTACCGTCTACAAGCTGGTTTATATGGCTTACGGGGGTTGGGCGTAAGGAATACCGAGAAACTTGGTGACGCGACCTGAGGTAGTGCCGGTGAAGGTCGCAGAGTCAAGGGTTACGCTGTTTGCCCTTGGGAGAGGGGTTGCGGTGATTTGAATGGCGAAGAGCCCAAGCACGACCTGTAGAACGAAGAACATGGCAATGTCGACCAGGCGGTGGTTGTGCTTCTAGACGCAGCAGTCTCCTCATTATATATATTTCAGCTACAGCCATGGTTTCAAAAAGGAAAGGATAGTCCTGACGCTAGCTTGTTCTTGGGAAGCCATCTCACGACATCACGCGATTGAGTCCCAGTGAATGTTGCTGAAGGGTGACAGGTTCGGTGGATGGATATTGATAGCGAGCCATTCACAAAATGTGCACCGCATGGTGTGTAGGGTGTGCTACTAATGTTCCTGGCGCAGGCAAGATGGTCCCTTGCGCGATTCCGGGGTAATGCGGGGTAGCGTCCAGTATTCGCTCAAGAATTACGCAGAATTACGCCGGTTGCTGCCTTTGGGTTGTCTTGAGAATTTGACCGGCAGGGAGGAAGCGAGAGCCCGATATCCGACGGGACCTGTAAGTTTTATATGACAATGCCATCACTATCCTCGGGAGAACTGAAGAAGTACCTTGGTTGGTGCCTTCTCGACGGAATTCGAGGCAAAAGATCAAAATCAACTCTTGGTTTGATGTTGGAACACAGTGCGGACGATGGTTTCTATTTACGACATGTGAGGCTCTTCCTTCTTGACTGAGGTCATTGGTGAGCGCCATTTTTAGCAGCCGTTGGAGATTCCAAGCACGGAAGTACAAGAAAGGTCAGAGTGCCAGCCCTGAAAAGATTCCATGTGGACGCACCTCACGTGTGGCGCGCAACATATAGACTTGGCAACATCTGTGCTGGCGTGTAGACTATATTTTGCGGAATATATGGCTCCCCGACAAGAAGTTCAAAATAATCTCATGTTAAAACAACAAAGACAGAGACGGGGGTAGTGTAGCGCCGTCCTGGCAGAATGAGAATATGGGATCACGATTGCTTCTGGCTGGTCATATGCCTTCAAATTCGTTGGAATCTCGCGATCATCGCTCTGCGCGAACACACAGGTTGGCTAAACTTCCTGAATAAGCTAGATTAGTAACACTGATGAACATCCGAACCTCATCGTTCTTGACCGTGCGCCATGCTGTGAATCGCATTGACCATGAAGCGTATAAGCTGATCGCATATACTTCCGCAGTAAACGCAAAGCCCAGATAGGACAGTCCAAGATCACCATTCCTGAACACGTTCAGTTGGCGTTGCCTGTTGATAGGCGAGCATGAATTTAGCAACGGCGCGGCGTATCGGGACCATTGGTAACACTTGAGCCTGGTCGTGTCCGAGGGGCGGACCGCAGATCTGACATGAACTGAAGGCTGCGTACCGATCCCAGGAATTTTGTATTTTGTTTGTATTTTGATTAACCCTTTGGTAATCCATTCTGATTGTGATTAAGCGCATCAGTAAAGTTGACGACTAACCTTCAATTCACCTTCATATCTTGGTCTACTAGCCAACCAGCGTGAGTTCGAAGGTACAGTTGGCTGTGGCGGTAGTTGCGAGGCCTTTGAATGAAGTCATTCGTGTTCTCCACGTTCTGCACCTGATGATTAAAGCTCAAGCTTGAGGGGCGATCTTCCCAAGGTACGTCGAGGTTGGAGACCTGAAATCTCTCTGGACTATTTCGATCGAGGGGCTGTGGACCATTGCTTGTTACCTAGGATATCGAAATAAAAGAAAGCGTGTTAAAGAGTACAATACATCGCGAAGAAATAAAATACAAATCGATCGTTTAAAGCATCCAATTAAGATAATGCTGAAAATATAAGTCGTCAAGTCCCGACTTCCAACCACATAGTGGAAACTCACTTATAGTCCCTCATCATACAGCTTTCGCGACAAAGCGACATAAAACCTCTCCAAATCTTCCTTCTTCTCCAACTCATTCTTCTTCTTCCTGCCCTCCGCTGTCCGACCCCGTGCGTGCGAGCTATCGTGTAAATCCGCCTCAATCTGTTCCTTCGCCTTCGCCTTTCCACCCAAGATCGGTGGAGTAGGTACTTGATCCACCAACCAATCGAATACAGCAGATAAGTTCTTTGTGGACGACTTAATGACATCGTCGTCTTGTTCCCGTTGGCGCGTGCGAGCCTGTTCGCGCAAGGAAGCTTTCGTCTCGCTCGAACGATCCGGTTCGATCGATATCGAAGAGCGCGAAGGCGTGGGTGGAGCGGGATCAACATTACTTGCAGTGCGAGCTGCATCGTCTCGTTGCAGCTTTTCCTCCTTCTTCCATGCTCCAATAAACCGCCCCCAATCTTTGATACTCCACCCGTCGGCGGCGCCCGCTATCGCCGTTATGTCCAACTCTAGTCCCCTTGCGCCCCTCATTTCCCAATCTACACAAACACACAGAGATATGGAAAATACTAAGGTATCAGCAGCGAATTGGATCAGCTTCTAAGGAAAGAATGCTCACGGTCGCACCCCTCTAATATACCCAGAAACTCACCCCATTTCGCGCTCTGGATAGTCACTAATCCATCATTACCCCACTCCCTCTCCCACGCCCATCGCTTCATATCATCTTCAGTACTCTCGTGAGATTCAAGTCCTTCCCATACTGTTCGTAGCCGTCCTCTTTCCTTCTCTTCCCACCCATCGCACACCATCTTTGGTAACCAAAATGGATGCCATACACTAACACCTTCCAATCTACTCGCCACACTGAAGTATTTGACCTTGGGGTCATTGGGTGTTGATGGGTTGAATACGGTGTTCAGGTATGCCGTCGTAAGATTGGCGTAGGCGGGCGAGTCAACGACGGAGAGAAGGAGGGTAGTGAAGGAAGAAGGCAATGATGAAAGGGATAAGGAGAATGGAATCGAGGAAACAGGATTCGGGGGTGGTGGAGAGGTCGATGGCGCAGACGCTGCAAATGCCTCCTGCTCCGCTTTACGAAGTTTCCCAATGCCGATGTACTCCTGGCGTCAGCATATTTTCCAATCAGTTAACATACGAGCAGCTTGTATATAACACTTACTGCACACCAATCCATGAACGGACTGCCTCGATGCGGCGTGCTTACACTAGTCAAACTTAATGGAGTGTATTCTGTGGGCTTAATATGAGTAATCAAATGTCGACAATCCAGTCCGCCCATGGAGTGTGCGAGGAGATTAACCCCCCTGCCTCGAGCCCTAACTTCAAGTTGTTTGTGTAACGTTTCAGCACGAGAATTGATTGAACCAGTCCTGTTTTCCAGGTGAGGTTCCGCCTTGAATCTGAAGGAGGCGTGCGGCACTCACCCAGGAACGGATGTGACGATGACGTCGGCACCCACTTTATCTCGAAGGATGTTCAACACATTTGACCAATAATGTACGCGAAGACTCGGAAACGAAGAGGGTCCTCGAACATCAAAACCGTACAGACCTGAAGTCGTCAGTGAGAACCGACACGGTCAACGGCAAGCGACGCGTACCGTGGCAAAGGACAACTGGGTACCGTGGCGTTCTTATTGGATCGGACAAGGCAGGATTGGCTAGCAACTGGTGAATGATGTCTGGCGGAGTGTCGTCCTTCGGCCGAGGTGTTCGACGATGGTGCCGGGGCGCATTGTGCGGATTTCTCGGAGGTTCATGCGGTGGTTCATGGTGTTCAGCCGATTCCCTATCATTACGTGAAAGTTGCATCAGGGAGTTCCACGTCCATTTCCGTTCCGTTAACCATGGTAAGCCAAGAACTGAGGCTTTTGACCCAGTAAGTTTCACATATGGTACTCCAAGTGAAGGCAACGTACACTCCAGCGTCCCATTACCAGACAGGTCCTTCCATCGGGGCCACTCAAGCATGCGTTTCAACACCGGCCATCTGGAATGTTGCAGTGGTTCACTATTAACTTCCATTCCACTGCCATGCGCCTGGAGATTGTCGAGCTTAGCTTGCCTATGTAGAAGGTATTGATTGGATAGAGAAAGGGTTCCGAACACGTTCACAAGCCGACGTAGGAATAGGGTAACGTGGGCGGGGACGTAGACGCTGTGCATTATAAAGAGATGAAGAAATCAAACGGTATAAATGCTAGGAGAGAACACAGAACATCGAGCCGTTCGTTGGGACGTGGTTGTTGAAGAAGAAGTGAGCCCACGTCGAAGACCGTACCGAACCCCAAACTAGCTGCAGTGGGGTTGTTGTATCATGACTGTGAGAAATCAAATGTAATCGTGAGAAGAATATAGCAACGGGATACGGTCGGCTTGTACCTACTTCCTTGAATCCCAACCTCACCGACCGCCGCTACCGCTATTCTGAAAACGTCGATAGGACTAGCTGGAATAGCGTACGGGCGATGGTGGGGGCTCTCATACTGGTTCAACTGCTCTCCTGGCTTCAATTGCTTGCCTGCCCCATTCCGATTGGCGATAGCCTGAGGAGAAACTACGACCCTCTGGACCTACTCAGCCTACCGGTTCGTGCTGCCAATTAGTTGGTTACTGTTGGTAGCATGCTAGGCTACCTGGCTGGGCCAGAGCATTAGAATTATGGAGAGACCAGCAATTCATCTCGGGACTAGTCGCTACCAGTGGAGGGTTGTGAGATTGCATCGGGAAGAACCCAAAGCCTGTCACGGATTGCACCAATGAGACGAGTGAACTTGAATGCATCCCTACCCCGGCACTTTCAAGTTCTACTCAGTTCATTGTCGTAGTTGATAGGCTTCAGGCTCTAACCGCAGCGGTGAGTCTTCTTCCTCGTCATTTATTCCCTTACTGACGTTTATCGGATTGCCTCCTCAAGCAGGCATTTATCGACAAGCGAGTTTCGTCAACTCGGACCAATCTCGTGCGTAATCACAAATTACGATTGGCAAAGGATCCCTGCGTAGCCTAGGAGTGCTATGAAAACACGAGCACGATAGACATGGGTTTATTAAGTGTGTACAATTGTTCGTCCATCTACGCTACTAGCACACCAGTCAAGTCATTGAGCCGCAAGTCAGCGAACTTCATGCCATTACGAAGCAGTTCTTGATCTTCTGTTTCAATACTTCTCCATTATGAGATAATCGACTGTAGATCATTTCGATGTTACATTGGAGGAAACAAGATTAGTCTGTTTGGATGGCGATTGACCTGGGCGAATTCTTCCTCTCTGGAATTGATACTCATGTGTATCATGTAACGACGCACCCTTAGGCAAGCAGCAGTCGTTTTCGTTGCCGCTAAGTCGTTCAATGGAGATTACGAGCGCCAAAGCACCAGTTCTCTCCACGTGGACTTCGCAAGGATTTAGTAAGAAATCTTGAAGCATTGCTCTCTTTTCCCTCACTCGTTCGCCTTCGTTCGCTTGCTGGGGACATTTGCGATTTTCCAGGCTGCAACCTGTAGCGATCACACTCCCTAATTGTGATTTTTCCAAACGTCTCACCGCCACTCATAACGACTCGGACATAGCTGCTAGGATACCAAGTTCGATGTTAATTCAATGTTGTGGCCAAAATTCGACCATGCGTGGGCCTTTGTTTATCCAGGTTCGTCGAATTTACCCTCCAGGCTTGTGTAGGGATCCCAATTCTGACTTCCTGCCAATTGTTGTCGTCAAGTTGCCATTCGCACTCCTTTGTACTCCCAATTGTCATACTTACTTGGTTTAGTACCTCAACTTTTCTGGGATACTTCGTCTTCGCTCGGACCAGCTCTCTTGCATTGTATTTTTTGCAAATTGAACGCGCCACTGTGCCACTCCTCCGTGCTACTACTGACCTCAGGCTATATAATGCAGTTGTCGAAGGGCCTGACTACCCACACTTCCCTTGCCGCGCTATTGACCTCCATTACTATCGCTTTCCTTACCCCTCTGTTCTTGCTTACTCGTCTTCGGGTCAATGTCTCATAACCTGAATCGTGGTCAGAGATTTGACACTGGACAGTACCACTGTGCACCTACGCCATCGACACCTTCCTCAACGTCGTGTCACGGCCGCAGCTCAACGATTGCGGGGGTGAAAGGGCTTTGGCATAGAGGCGAAGAACCCCAGGAAATCATCGGAAGTGACTTCACTAGCTCTACCTCCTCTTCATCCGCCTATGAAGACACCAGTAATGCTCGCGAGTTCGAGGAGTCCAAGCCGAGTTCCTTCGGCATCGGTACATACATCCAAGAGAAGGCATTGGCTGCGAGGGAATTGTACCTCAGACAGAATAACCTCCCCCTCGAGGTCCCCAAGCTCAACCCTCATGCATCAACGTTCGTGCCACAACACGTTCGACCTCTCACGGTACCTCATTCGAACGCGCTTTCAATGCAACCTCCACAATGGTCCCTTGTCTTCGCCAGAGGTGCCCGAGGCTCACCCGAGATGCAGGATGTCGTAGCGAATGAGCTGATCAACACCTTTCCTTGGAATTTGTACGAAGTCCCACAGCTGGCTCAACACTTTTGCTGGATGGGCGCGCTAGGCACTCCGCACCTCGCACCGTTCGCTTCGTCAGTGAATAGAGCTCTCAGTGGCAGGGCAGGGGAGCTTGCTCACGACTTCAGGAAACACCTACAACTATATTGTCATGACACATTTATGGCATTTTGGGATATGGTGAGTCACTCTATCCCTCTCGTTCTCAGTTGGGGCTTACTCCACATGTCCAGGCGTACCCAAGCGCTATAACGTTCCAAACCACTGACGCGTCTTATGTTATGTCCGCAATTTATCTGACGTCTTTCATGGGAGACCTGTTCAAATGTGGCTTACTCCTCGCAGGGCCAACCATGGGTTGTCTGCGAGTCCTCCTCCGAAATACCGTCTCCCTTGAACACCTAGAGGCCATACGCACCTTTTTGATACAAGCTGGCAAAGGTCTGTGGTTTACGAACCCTTCGGAGTGTGCCGGTGAGAGGTGGTCAGTGGAGTTGGGGCGATCGGCTATCCCTGCGTTTAGGAATGACTTCTGGAGCCAAACGATGAAAATGACGGAGACATCTGGAATACTGCGGACACCGAAAGACGGGGAAATTAGGGAAATCAATTACGAGATCATGGGGATTTTAGACGTGTGATTTTTTGTAGGGTAGAGGGTATGCAATGTGTATCGTACGGGCTGTGTAATTACGATTGAAAGTTATGGGGATAGCTGATGATCCATATATGAGGCACCACCTAAGCTACGACTGATGTCTTTGTCCTTAGGAGTTCGCTATATCTGCAGAAGGTTCCACCCGATAATCTCTTCTTACATAGCAGCAACTCATTCACAAACCATGGTCCGTAGGGTAAAACCTGGTAAAACGCGATGCGCTGCGGGATCATCAAGCCGCCTCACTTGCGAGTCCTTCGTCAACTCTTCCTTGGCCTTTCAATATCCCAAGAATACCAGTAGTATGCTCACCATTTTATCAAGGGAAACGCAATTGGGGGAAATGCAAACATTACGCCATATACATCGGTTCTTGGCATATTAGTCTCGACGCAGCTCGAGGTCGATACGTACTTGAGGATCAGGATGGATTCGTGTCACCAGTCTTTTCCCCCAATTCATGGGTAATTACCACCAAGTTTATCTTCCATCAAGCTCCATCGGGTCAGCTTGCTTGGCGCTGGGTGAGCGCTGATCCCATGGTGAATGCCGACGGCCTGATCATCCTTCGATCGCACTCATTCTGACTCGACACAGGGTCTTTGCCCCGTGCCCCACGCAGCCGAGCACCCTTAAAACGTCCTGGAAAAGTGTTCATAGAGTAATTCTACTGATGATCTAAGTGTATCATGCACAATCCTTTTCACCCCGAACCCGCGCCACCAGGCTTTGCGACAGGAAAGATCGTACCGGAGGAACGAGCCTCGTATGTATTTTACTTGAAATACACTGGTCGCAGACGCTGAACAAGGTCTAGCATTCTTTCCCGGATCGTGTTTCATTGGCTCACTCCGCTCCTACAAGTTGGATTTTCTCGGCCGTTGGAAAAAGAAGGTTTGTACAATACCTAGTATGATGCAGCTTGATTGGGTTTTGAAATCCATAATTTATAGACTTATGGGAGTTGACGCCTTCAACCCTTTCGACATCACTGGCCCGGCGTGTGGAGACGGAATTCTACTCTCGATGCCCTCCAGAGAAGAGACCTGCCTTCTTAAGGGACTTACAGCCTAAACAAGGGCCGCCCAAGACAGACGAATCACTGTTCAAAGCTTTGCACCGTGCCTTTCTCATTCGGTGGTGGGTTTCTGGTGTCTTTTACTTGATTGGGGGTATGCGAACTCCTTATTTTTTTCATTCTCTGCTGAACTGGTATACCAGAGACCCTGAGAACAACTACTCCACTCGTTACAAAGGTTTTCCTGACCTGGCTGACGGAGTCGTACCTATATCACCAGCTGTCCCAAGCCTCTAGGGATGCACTTGGGTTGGAGCGACCAAAGGGAATCGGATTCGGCATTGGATTGGCGTTTGCCATTTTCGCAATGCAGCGTAAGTCCATGGTCGTCATTTCGTTCGCTGAACCAAACTGACACGTCCCACAGAGTGTGCTAGCTTGGTGAGTCCTCTAGCTTTCAGCACAGTATCGTAGTTCTGAATGGACCGCTTTAAGTTCACTAATCATTTCTACATGAGTAAGCATTCAATTATTTCGGTTATTGTGTGGTTGTGTGGCTTAACTGATTTTGTTTCCATCTTGTAGTGGCGATGACGAATGGACTGCGCGTGCGGTCTGCAGTAAGTGACCATCCATGCTTCCAACACTGTCGGCATTGTATTAATGTGCTACTTAGCTTGTTGGCAACATCTTTCGGAAATCTCTCCGCCTATCCGGACGTGCGCGAGCGCAACATGGTGTTGGTCAAATTACCACCATGATATCCACTGATTCAGAGCGATTGGATGCATTCTCGTCAACTGCTCATGGGTTCGTTCCGCAATTTTGGCCCTATAATGTCTTGTGCTAACCGAGATCACTTTATTACGACACAAAACACACTACGTACAACGTCGCTCAGACTTTGGGTTGCTCCTATACAGGTACTCCAGTTCTATCCATTTTTACGGAAAAACGAATATGTTAACCCTCCGTAGTTAATCCTTTGCATTGGTCTCCTCATCGGGAACGTGCGTTTTTGTTCCTTCGTTCAACTATTTAAGTAGAATGACAATCATTAAACCGCTCTTTCTTAGTTAGGGTATTCTGCACTTGTCGGCCTGGGCGTTCTCATCTTTGGAATGATACCCCAAGGATTCCTCGCGGCGATCATCTTCAAGCAACGCCAGAATGGAGTAAAATTCACTGATGCTAGGATGAGGTTGACTACCGAGGTTCGTATATCTATCTGTCGGAATATCATGAGTGATACACAGAATACTGATTGGCTGCGACGATGAATAGGTTCTCCAGGGGATACGTATACTCAAGGCCTATGGATGGGAAACGTTCTATGCTCATCAGATTGAGAAATGGAGGCGCAAAGAGATCAAGACACTGAAGATCTCAGCGTAAGGGGAACAACTGACGTCTCTGTGACGCTATGGTTCTAATCACCTCATTTAGGGCGGCGACTTCAGGCCTCATTGCTCTAGTGGGAGTTATCCCAATTCTTTCCGCTATCCTCTCGTTTGTGAGTAATGACCACATTGATAAGTTTGTGTCGGCTCTCATCAACTCCTTCGCCTCGTTAGATTACATACGCTTTAACCAACCACGATCTGAACATCGCCGTAATCTTCAGCTCGCTCCAGCTTTTCAATGTGCGTCATCATAAGTTTACTTCCATTCAGTATACTTATACGAATCACAGGTAATTCTCGTACCTATGGCCACGTTCCCCATTGTTCTTGGTTCCCTTTCGGGTGCGATAGTTGCTCTTAACCGCATATCAACTTTTCTGCTTGCGGAGGAGCTTCCTGAGCCTTATCCTATCGACGTGAACAGCAAGTATGCAGTCGATGTCGACGGGGATTTCACTTGGGAAGTTACAGAAGGGGTAGAAGAGAAGTTTTCCCATCCGAAAGAAGGTTCAGAATCAAACGAGGAGAAGGTCAACTCCATGAAAGATGTCAAGCAGAACGAAAACGACCGGGTCTTGCCTGTTATTGCCCCTGATGGCGACGAGAAGGGAAATAACGTCGCCGGAGAGGAAGAGGATAAAGCACCGTATATTCTGAAGGGTCTCAAGATGCAGATTGAACGAGGTCAATTCGTTGCTATCGTCGGCCGTGTTGGCTCTGGTAAAGTGAGCAACAGGGACCCTGCTATCTTTTCAGAAATGTCTGCTAATTGAGTGCTGTCCGCTTTCCATAGAGTTCGGTATTGCAGGCATTAATTGGAGAGATGCGTAAGACAAGCGGATCAGTATGTTTATGACTCTCGTCTTGTCGAGTTTCGATTATCATAATTGGTGCTAGGTTACTCTCGGAGGAACGATATCGTACGTTCCACAGCGTCCTTGGATTCGCAATGCCACCGTTCGCGAGAATATATTGTTTGGCCAGCCTGCGGACGAAGTTCGGTGAGTTTGCTCCCCTTCATACAACCAGCCGCACACTAATGGTGCTGTAATGCTAGATTGCGTCAGGTTATTCAAGCTTGCAGTCTGGACCACGACTTGACCATCCTCCCCCAAGGCGAGGAGACCGAAATTGGAGAGAAAGGCATCAACTTGAGTGGTACGTCTGTCCGGCTTTCGCATTCCTGGTGATCATACTGATGCCGTCGTCGTTACTGCATGCAGGTGGTCAGAAGGTGACGCTTCATGACGTTGGTAGTTTCTCCTGCTCAGTTGCTGATACGCACATACTAGGCACGCGTTTCACTTGCTCGGGCTGCTTATTCCGATACAGATATCGCGATTCTTGATGACCCCATCTCCGCTGTCGACGCCCACGTCGGCAAGGCCATACTCGAGAATTGTCTTCTATCAGGTCCACTCGCTAGTCGTACCCGTATTCTCGTCACACACGCCCTTCACGTCTTACCCAAAGTCGATTACATCTACGTCGTCGAAAATGGGCAGATCGCTGAGCAGGGGACATACGCAGTTCGTAGTCATTCGGCATACATGCTCTGCGGCTAACTAACAAAGACGTCGTTCGCTACAGGATCTTGTAGAAAGCAATATTGCATTCGCCCGCGTACTTGAAGAATTCGGTTCTCAAGGAAATGAACTAGGGGTGCCAGGGCAAGCCAGCTGGAAACTCACTCAAGCTTCGGAGGGAAAATCGCAGGGTGGACCGCTTGACTCCCCCTCCCAGTTGATGCAAGACGAGGAGCGAGTCACTGGGGCCGTTACTTGGGAAACCTATTCGAAATATTTCCGTTACGGCGGAGGCATCTTATGGGTGCCTCTGATTGTTATCTTGCTCATCGTGGACCAATGTCTCTTCGGTGAGTCCCCTTTCCATACTCCTTGACGTGCGCTCCCTCATCTCATCTCCTTGTTAGTTGCAACCTCATTGTTCCTTAGCTTTTGGACATCAAACACTATCCCAGGATTCACTCAAGCGAATTACATGACGGTGTATGGCCTTCTCGGAGTAGGCAACGCACTTGCTTCTTTCTCTGTCGCGTTGTCGTTCTTGTGAGTCGGGTCACATCTTCGGGCTGAACTGTTCGATTTAATTGTATGGCGCCCTTCAAGCCTGACAGGGCTGATAGCTGGCTTTAATCTCTTCCGTAAGGCATTGGCCTCGGTATTGAAGTCTCCAACAGCCTTCTTTGACACGACTCCGATGGGTAGAATGATTCTGACGTCTGACTGCCCACACATGTGCTTATGAATATTCCTAGGTCGTGTTTTGACTCGGTTCTCCAAGGATCAAGATGTCCTCGATAGTAAACTGCCTGCAGTTTTGTACTCCGTAGGTCGATTTGGCATCCATCGTCTTTATCTATTTGACCAAGGTCCTTGTTCTTTTAGTTCATGGCTACCATAATGTCTATGTTCGGAACCGCTGGCCTGGTCTTCTATACTTTCCCCTATCTGGGGATAATGTTTGCGCCAATGGCAGTCATTTATTATGTGATTGCCAAGTACTACAGAAGGACATCGATTGAAACCAAACGTTTGGATTCTTTGATGCGCTCCAGGCTTTACGCGTCTTATTCTGGTTCGTACAACCCATCCCATGATCGCGCTATGACTTATGCGGGGATGCCGCCAATAGAGGCCCTGACGGGCTTGCCCACCATCAGAGCCCATAGGATTCAGGTGAATATTTAACCGATCACACACAATACACAATGTAGCTGATCTCGTCGTGAAAATCAACAGAAATCATCAATCGACGCAACTGAGCATGACCTCGACATGCAGAACCGTGCTTACTATGTAACACTTAGTATCCAACGATGGTTGGCTATTCGTTTGGATCTTTCAGCGAATATCCTCATCCTTGGCATCTCGCTATTCGGGGCTGGGTTCCGTGAGACGATAGACCCGTCAAAAGTCGCCCTCGTGTTGACGTACACACTCTCTGGTGAGCCTTGGTCATGTTTCATCTGTAAACGCAGACCTTTTGACTTGGTTGGCCTCCTCAAAAGTCGCCTTGTTGTTTAGTGAGTCTCAGTTAATATTTCTACTGATAACCTACTTGTATTTATCATTTTCGTGTTTTCCAGCTCAAGTTGTTAATTTGTTCGCTGAGAACGAACAGAATATGAATTCAGTCGAAAGAATGCTCGTTTACACCGAGCTCCCACCTGAGGGTGATCAAACAAAGCCGAATGACCCACCTCCTTCGTGGCCCTCCCAAGGAGGGATTGAGTTCACTGATGTGAACTTCGCCTATCGAGATGGCTTGCCTTTGGTCTTGCGAGATGTATGCTTCCAGGTGCGACCGGGTGAGAAAGTGAGTAAAGTTGCTGTACTGCCCTAAACGGTGTTCCTCAACGTGTGGTTAGATAGGGATCGTTGGGCGAACAGGGTCCGGTAAGTAACCACCCATAAGCGACCAAAGTAGTTGACCGAATCCTCATCACACACAATAGGCAAGAGCTCGTTGCTCCAAGCCCTATTCCGGTACGTAGTCAGTGCCGACCAACCTTTCTATATATCTAAGGAACGCGAATAGATTGACGGAGCTACGTGCGGGTACAATCGCCATCGACGGTGTTGACATTAGGAGTGTCGGCCTCGACGTACTCCGAAGTCGGATGGCCCTTGTTCCCCAAGACAGTACGCTATTCTTGGGTACTTTACGAGAAAACTTGTGCGAATGCCCTTTGTTTTGTCATGCGTTGTATATTAATGACCAACCTAGGGACCCGCAAAAGTCGCGGACAGATGCAGAGTTGATCTCTATACTTCAGACCACTGGGCTGCTACCCCTTGCCGGCCAGCAGAATCCAGAGTCAGAGAAGAAGTTTAGTCTGGACGCGGCCGTCGGGGATGAAGGTGATCCACACCATCATGCAGCTATTTCCATTCGCTAACAATGAAGTTTGAAGGCCTGAATTATAGCGTAGGCGAGCGGCAACTTCTCTCCCTCTGTCGAGCACTAGTGAAGAATAGCCGCATCATCGTTTTGGTAAGTTGCAGAATGTCCCGTTTACCCAACATATACTCAAGCTTGCATTCTTCTATTAGGATGAAGCCACAAGTAATGTCGATGTCGAGACTGACTCTCGTATACAGCGAACAATCCAAACCGAGTGGGCATCCTCTACACTCATTTGCATCGCACATCGTTTGAACACGATTGGTAAGTTGTGGCTAGCCCTTTTTGCACTATGGAATATATCGCTCACTCTGAATGTCAGCGTACTACGACCGCGTCTTGGTTATGGATTCAGGACGAATGGTCGACTTCGATACCGTTCTGAATCTATTCGATAAGGAGGAGAGTATATTCCGTGCCCTTTGCGACGAAGCATCGTTGAATCGCGAGGACATTCTCAAGATTCGCGCCAGCGCGAGTGCCCAGTCGAAAGATCTATTGCTGTAACGGCATCGCGGACGCTTGAATGGAATGCATTATACCTACCGAGATAACCCCCAAGCTTGCACCACTGCTCTACATATACCACCGCTCATACACAACATATCCCATCTAATCAGACATAAATTTGGACTGTACCCTTTATTAGCATTGAAACACGAAGATGCAAACCTCCGCTGGTGACATGATGGCGGCCAAAATTATGGCGCCCTGATTCGAAACGACCCTGAACAATCTCCCATCTAACTGCGTACTACAACATTAATGCACATTCGTTCACTACTATCCCCCAGCACTGCTCTTGTGCTGGTCTCACTGGTCGCCGCCTCGTCTGCCTCGGACGTGGTTAACTTGACCGCTCTCTCTTTCGAGACGGTCGTTGGCCCGGAGCCCCTCGTTCTCGTTGCATTCTGTACCTCATGGTAAGTTGATTAACTTTCTGATGCTTTTAGCTCAAGGTTGATAACCAGATATTATCTGCGCCAGGAGTGGGCATTGCAAGGCTTTGGCACCGCATTACGAGGAGGCCGCTACCGCTTTGAAGGCGAAGAACATCAAGATCGCCAAGGTTGACTGTGTCGCAGAACCAAGCTTCTGTGAGGCCCATGAAGTCCAGGGATACCCGTACGTGGCAGAATACTTCCGCTTGCAACGCTAGAATCTAACAAGGCTCATACTGTCCTCGCATCCTCAACAGAACGCTGAAAGTCTTTCGTTATGGTTCCCGGGTTGACGGTTATCCTGGGACACCTCAGGCTGATAGCATCATAAATTACATGGTCGAGTAAGCCCTCCAATCTTGCTACCGCATTCGTGGGTAGTACTGACCCGCCTCCCCCAAGGCAATCCCTCCCCGCAGTCTCCGAAGTCACCACCGCCAACCACGAAGAATTCAAGAACGCTTCTAACAATAGCAGGGTCGTTGTTACCATTGCCTACGTCGCCTCCTCGACAGAGAGCCCTGCAGTGGAATTCAGTGCCGTCGCTGAGAAACACCGCGACCGTAGTGCCTATGTCTTCGGTCTTTCTACTGATGAAGACGCCATTGATGCGGCGGGCGTGACGCCACCAGCTATCGTGGTATACCGCAGCTTCGACGAGCCCAAGACCGTATACCCTGGCCTCCCTATCTCCGCAGTCTCAAACCCTGAATTGGAGGAATGGATTTCTAGCCTCTCCGTCCCCGTCATCGACGAAATAAGCGCAGAAAACTACGCCGTATACATCAACAGCCCCAAACCCCTTGCCTATCTCTTCCTTGATCCCTCTTCCCCCGACAAAGAAGTATACATCGAAGCGATCCGGCCCGTAGCTCAACAATACAAACCCCAGGTCAACTTCGTCTGGATCGATGCTGTCAAGTTCGTCACGCATGCCAAGGCATTGAATCTCAAGGATGTCAAGTGGCCCGCCTTCGTTATCCAAGACTTGGGCAGGAAGCATTTGGCATATCCTCTGGATCAAAGCATGGACGTCACACCTGAGGCTGTGGGTAACTGGTTGCAGCAATTCCTCGATGGCAAGCTCGAACCCATGCTGAGGAGTGCGCCCATCCCGGAGACTCAGTATGGACCTGTCTCCACAGTTGTTGGCAAGCAATTCAACGAGATTGTCCTGGATGACTCCAAGGACGTCTTCGTTGAGTTTTACACTACTTGGTGCGCGTAGCTTTGACTCATGACCACTCATGGGAACTAATGCTTCCATTAAGGTGCGGACACTGCAAACGGTTGAAACCTATATGGGACTCCCTAGGGGAGAAGTACGCTCCCCTCAAGGAGAAAATTACCATGTACGTACCTATACACGACTCTGCCCAGTAGCAACTCACTGACCCAATTTTCATCTGCGTCTCTAGTGCAAAAATGGAGCTATTAGCAAATGAACTACCACCTTCTGCCCCCTTCCGTGTCTCCAGTGTCCCGGCCCTCAAGTTCAAGCCTGCTGGATCGCGCGAATTCATTGATTATGATGGCCACCGCACCCTCGAGGACTTCATTGCTTTCGTTAAGGAGCACGCGAGGAATAACCTTGAGACGCCGGTCGTTCCTACCGAGGGCGAAGGAGTTGGGCAGATACCATTGGGTGCTGAGACCCGGTGAGATGACCGCCAATTCAGAGCGAATGTCGTCGAGCGGGTGTAGCCGCTGGCGGCGTGTACTCGGACGTTTAGACATACCTATACCCTGCGCGTATAACTCTTTTTTGCTGGCGCTGTTGCAAAGGAGCCAAATACGATCCCCATACCATAGTACAATCGAAAGGTTGGGATCCGCTAGCGTAGACGGGGGCATCGTATTCCAGGCAAAGTCCACGTCAGTTCTCTCACCACGTACCTTCCATCGATATCTTCTCGTAGGGTAGTTAAGGGCGTCGTTCGCAGTGAGTGCAAAGCTAGGAAGGGGCATTGACGTTAGGGGTGTTAGGGCCGCTGCAGCTAGAGGGACAGCGGAAAATGCAGCGGTGATACTGGCGACACTCGAAGATTTGAATTTGAGGCCTCGGCGAAAGCGGTGGTGATTGTCTGGGCAGGAATACATGTTGGAACGCGAATTCTGTGGATGAGGAAGGCGAGACAAATCAAAAACAATAGAACAATCAATCGGTCTCTGATAGTAGCTGAGAAATCATTAGAGACGTAGGCTGTCGGTCGCGTAGAAGAGAGAAAATTCATATGTCCATGAACAAATTTACCAAGTAAAAGCGTTCTACACGGAGAGCGGTGCCCCGGTAGTACACAAGATACAATTATGACCCAACTATTAGCATTACGTCAATTCAGACCAAGAAATAGAGCTATCCTCCCACCCCCTTATTGATATCACAGTGCCACGAAGGCAGCAAGACCGAACGAAACAGCGGTGCCGAAGTAAGAAAAGGATTTCCAACTGACGACACCACCGTTGTTTTGACCAGAGGAACCACTAGCGCCCTCAAGGAGATTGGGGCATTGGGGTGCATTCAACACGTTGCCATAGTGGCTAGCAACCCATAGGGCGACACCGTTCGTCCAGCCAAAGCCAGCCTATTCATGTCCTTTAGTCATCTCAAGATTTTAAAGACTGTAATACAGTACCTGGACTACATACTCTCCTCCGCGACCTGCAGAGTCAATGTCAAGATTAGAGAATTTCTCGAACATCTATGGTGTCAAGTGTTAGCAGCTGGTATTAGCGACATTTTCAGTGTCCCACTTACGTTGCCAGTGTTTGTGAGGCTCTGGGTAACGTTCAACTCAGCGTCCGACAGCCTAGGTACAAGACCGGGTACCTCGCCTCCGGTGGCACGCCTGATAATCAGCTAGTAAATACCGCTCCTCTAACCCATGAAATAAACGTACCAGCTGCAAAATGCACTAGTTATGTATCTGTTCGCCAGTTCTCTTTGAAGAATCTGCGCCCAGCCTTCACCTTGGGTTGCATTCCCGCCGTTAACAACAGACCCATCAAGCCTGTTCAAGTCTGCTTGCGCCCCAGTCAATGTTGCATTTTGTGTCTGATTAGTCTGTTCGTGTAATGGTTGCCCAGGAAGCTGGTTTTCCTCGAGACCAATTTGGCCCCGAGGAACCAAAGTGAACGACGACTGATCGGAGGCTGGCGAGGCGATAGCGCCAGATGTGAGATTGGAAGGGAGATTACGGAGAGCTTGCAAGATGATGTATTGATGCGGAGGCCATGCGTTCGGCGCGTCCCTATAAATAGTGTCAACCATGTCCCAGCGTCCAGGGACAATGACATACCACTGCAAACCGGTATCCAAGAAAGTTGAGGGGTAGGTACCGTTGTAGCGATTCATGACCATATTGACAGTGGAAAAGGCCCCAAAAGCATTTTCGGGTGAGCGTAATAGATCGTCAGGAATTATACCAGCCCACAGAGGGTAGAAGTGGGCCGCAGAGAAGAAATCACTTTGAGTATTCGACGTGAGATTGAAATCGTAGAAGGCGAGTTTCGTGGCATTCCAACACAAGTCCAAGATACCTTCCCTCAGGTTGGTAGCAGCGGTGCGGTGACGGGTTGCAGCGGCTGTGTCGGCCTGAGAGTAGAGATCAGCGAGGATAGTATGGGCTTGATCTATTGGATTCAACGTAAGTCAGATCTTCGTTGCTAGCGGAGGGTGACGTACACAGGATGCTGTTCAGGTCAATAGCAATAGTGCCTCGAACATTGAGGGTACGCAGGCCAGCATCACCATGGGTGTTTGGCTCTCTTAACCAACGAGCAGTGTAATCCCATCCGGTTTCGGCACCGCTGGCAAGCTCGGCGTAGAGATTGGCACGTTGACTCTCATTCAAGGCCGGTAACTCGGGGGTATTGGCGGTGATGTAATCTGGATCGGACAGTGAGATCTAACATTAGACCAGGGATGCCAAGAATACTCACCAACGATGTACGACTCTGGACGAGGAGCCGTGTTGTTAACGTTGTAGTGTGACATTGTGTGAATACGCCCAGTGGTAGGGCTAGTGACGTTCACTGATCGGTTTTCTTGCCACCAAGTGAGTTCTCTCTGTTAGATTGGTTAGTAAGAGCACCTGGTACCCCCGAGAATGTTCCCTTACCTCCGCCAAAGGTAGAGCGCGCGCTAAGATCGATGTATCTCCCGAAGCGGTAATGTAACGTTCGAGCATCTGGAAAACGGGCTAAGTCCCCAGAAACAGACGCTCAAGGCATGCTTTGAGAGTCTTACATGAATAAAGACCGGTGGCTGAGAGCGGTTAAGGTCTGTCCGGATAATGTCAGCGAGTCTGCAGAAACACGAGAAAGTACACTAACAATAGGTGCGGCCGCCATTGGGAATGAATCCGATGGTTTCAATTTCGTCCATGAAGTTCTGAAGTGTCGCGTTAACCACCTCGAATAGCTCCGACTCAATGAGGCCTTCGACAATCCAGAAGCTGTCCCAATAGTATTGTTCACGGAAGCGACCACCTAATATGACGTTAGCATCGAATCATATGTCCTAGAAAACATCATGACATGCCTGGCACAACAAAGGTGTGGTTCAACGGAATCAAAGAGCTCTCGCAAGTCGCACTTGGGCCCTGGCCACATATCTGCGTTTCGTTCGTACCTCGAGTGAGAGAATTCCAGTAGGTATGGACGATCTGCGTCCAACTCCTGACCACAGGGTTTGTAACATTATTCAAGAATGCTGGGCTGTCTTTGAAGCCAGGTAGGGTAAGAGCTTGTAGTTCAAGGCCCTCCCCCCGGAAAGCATCGTTGACAAAGTTCGTAATTTCCCCAAAGGTCGGCGTAGAGCTGAGATTAGCAAACTCATTAAGAACTTCCTGGGACCGCTTGCTCGTGGGCTATTTGAGGAAGCGCGGTTCGTAAGCTCCATTCTGCACGTGTAACTTAATACGGCACGCCCACCTTGTCAACAAAGGTTTTCGCATCCGGGAACAGGCCAGCAAGGTTGACGGTTTGAAGTAACTTCAAATCACGTGGTCAATACGCGACTTCTGAGGAATTTCGAAATGGATTCCAGAATCCACACACCTCTCCAGCACAAAAGATCTCACCTGAGGAAGTTGTGGTTCGCGTTAATCTCTTGGGATCTCAACCACAGTCCAACTTCACTTACCAGGGCACCATGCTTGCCTTGGTGGCAGCTGGACTTGAGAGGGTAGGCTAGCGCCTGACGAGGCAGTCGGGCTGGCGACCGCGGTGGAAATGGGCAATGACAAGCTCGTCGCAGACTGTCCTGGCGCCGTCGCGGATGAAGTTTGTGCAAGGGCTCCATGGGTAGTCAATGCGACCAACGTCGCCGCCAACGAAGTCAGCATTCTTCTCGGGCTCGGAGGGCGTCCACAAAGCTGGCAGGAGGGCGAGAATCAGTCGACCTCGATGTAATGGGCCAAGTGGTTGAGAGAAGTCGACCTCGCACGAGGTCGAAATTTATATCAGCTTCGGCGTTCTGTCCGCAATTAGAACGTCCATCAGACCGGAGCCATCACTCGGCGCAGAGGTGGATTCGAAGGCGCGTTTCTGGTCACAAGTTCGCTGTGAAAGTCGTCGACATCAATGTGGTTTATGCCAATGGGGATCCGACGCGAAAGCTTGACAGCAGCAATACACGTTGGGGTGGGAACACAGCGACAACCCCGCATTCCCGGTCTAGGTGGTACTCCACTACAAGCAAGACAGATGAAAACTACCGGCGGCGTCGTGTGTCTTGCGAATATGAAACGCTGAAACAGTTGCTGTCCCAGGCTGTCCCGGATCTCTAGAAAATCGGGATTGCTTGGCGTCACGATCACATGTTCAACCAAAACATATTGTCCAAGAATCCAAGTTGAAGTGAGTGTCGTATGCCGTGGAAGGATATATGTATAGCAGAGTTGACGCAGGGACGGCGGTGGCGATACAGGAGATTGATCATGTAGGAGGCGTCACGAGAGGAAGCCGGTCGTCGAACTTTGCGCCTGTTACCTATGCTTCAAGCATGACGAGCGTGAAAACACTGGTGTCTAGCATATGCGCGAAATGGAGCTGTTGTAGTGCTTCTCAGCTGTGACTCTTACAGTAACTACTCCACTTTGACTGTTGACACCTTCATTTTTCAGTCCTTCAACACCGAAGCAGAAACACGGACATATACCAGCTGTATCGGCAACCAACAATAGGCCCGCCTATATGAAACAGAGACATACATCTCTTCCAGCTGTGTGCCCATAGTGCTGCCCGCAGGATTGGTTGTAGATTTGGGACCCTATCAACTCCTAGCCCCTGAAGTGGGCCAAAACCCGGTAACCCGGAAGGACTGAAATCCGAAAGTCAGTTACCCCGCAATGCGGGGTATGGTCAACATTGAATTACCTCCACCATGCACTTCAATGCCCTCTCTGTATTAGCGTTCGCTGCAGCGAGTAACGCCGTGATCCTAGACTCAGCAAAGGTCATCGGAACATCAACCGGTCGAATCACTAAATACCTTGGCATCCCGTACGCTAAACCACCGTGGGTGTATTCCGTACTTGTGTGGAGAACTGTTGTACCCACCGGCAGCCTCGCCCTTGATCTCGCCCAGCATCGGAGACCGTCGCCTGAGGCTTCCGGAACCGAACAGCCCGTACTTTGGTGTTTTGGATGCGACTGTCTACGGACCAGCATGCCCTCAACATAGGCCCGGAGGCTTCCCCATACCAACTGCTGTCGGGAGCGATGTCCTTGACCTCTTTGTGAATACAAGCGCCAAGTATCTAGCGGAAGGTAGAGCGCGGTGGATTGATGCAATCCCCGATTCAGGTCCTGAGAATGAAAACTGTAAACTTGTAGCTATTCGCGGAAGTTCGATCATGACTGACTCGCCCAATTTGAAGGCCTCTCTATCAATGTGCAAGTGCCATCCGAAGCGACATCATCTTCAAGACTCCCGGTACTTGTGGTATGTTCTCATCGCATCCTTTGTTCTCTGTCAATGAACTCCTTTGACAGTGGATATACGGTGGTAAATGAACCCTGGTCGCTATATATCGTCAATGTTAACGCTACTCCTCTAGGTGGTTTCGAGGCTGGTACCACTAGAATGTACGCGTCGCACCTGTATATCTTGCATTCCCTTTGTGATCCCCTCGCGCAGGTACAACGGTGGTCCAATAGTAGAGAGATCCATCGATTTGGGGGAGCCAATTATCTACGTCAGCATGAACTACAGGTATGGTTGAAACTGTCCCGCAATACATGCCGCTGATGCTAAGCACCAATAGGCTAAATGGTACGTCATTTCAGATGCTGTGAAACGTTCCACTACATACGTCCGTAGCCTTCGGATTTCTGGCAGGCAAGGAAATTAGGGACGCTAAAGTTGGGAATCTTGGGCTACACGATCGTGAGTAAGATTAACCTACGTCTACGTTCTCCCTCGAGACTCGGCTGTAGAGCGCGAAGCCTTTCGCTGGGTGCAAAAGTACATTGCCAAGTGTGTACCCTCGCCGTTCAACGATCTTTTTTTGCTTACTGGATATAGCTTTGGTGGAGATCCTCAGAAAGTCACCATGTGAGTCTACGGTAGTCTCATCCTACTATCGGCCGCTGACCGTCTCTTGCTGCAGTTGGGGTGAGAGCGCCGGGGCAATCTCGGTTTCTCTCCATATGTTGACCAACGGTGGGAACACTAATGGACTCTTCCGTGGCGCGTTCATGCAATCCGGAGCGCCGATACCTGTTGGTGATCATAGTGTCGGACAGAAGGCATACGACGCGATTGTCACCGGCACCGGTTGTACTGGGGCTCCTGACACCTTGTCCTGCTTGCGAAAAGTGTCCTACGGCGCGTTCAAGGCCGCCGTAGCGAACACGCCATACATCTTCTCGTATCAGGTAACTATCCCACTCGTAGAATGGAAGGTCTTATGGCTCACCATTCAACGCCTTATGCTAGTCGTTGATCCAACCGTATCCTCCTCGTGTGGATGGAGTATTCTTGACCGATCACCCGCAACAACTGGTCAAGAAGGGATCGGTCGCCGACGTGCCTTTCGTAACGGGAGGTTGTGATGACGAAGCTACAATGTTTTCACTTTCGACTCTGAACGTCACGTAAGTTTCTCCTGGAATGATGTATTTTGCTGGAATTTTACTCTTGTACGCTCAGCACTTCAAAGGAGTTTAAAGAGTATATCAAAACATTGTGGCTGCCGAAAGCATCGAGATATCATCTCAACAAGATCATGAAACTTTATCCCGATGACGTGGAACAAGGCTCCCCATACGACACTGGAAGTCTGAACGCATTGAGCCCTCAGTTCAAGCGGTTTGCCTCTTTCCAAGGTGACGCTATCTTCCAAGGCCCACGCCGCTATTTCCTCCAACAAAGGGCTGGAAGACAGAATACTTGGTCATACAGTATGTCTCACTTCATCGGAGTACCTGCCGGACTGACTTTGATCTTGGGTTCAATTCCAAATCTTAAGTCACTAAAAGGTTGAAGTGGCTCCCGTTCCTGGGATCGGTGAGCCTTTCAATTATACTATGATACTTGTCGCTTAAACTCGCGAACTTGACTTCGGCTCAGTTCCACCTCTCGGATTTGATGTACACATACTCGAGCGGCGAGCTTCAAGACTACTTGATCCATTTCGTGAATTCCCTCGACCCCAATGGAGATGTCGCCCAATGGCCAGAATACACCCCATCATCGCCGAATTTGTTGACGTTTGAAGACGACTTGGCTGGGCGACCAACGCTAACGAAGGACACATTCAGGGGCAAGGCGATTGAACTACTCACCCAACTCTTATTGGAAAATCCTGTTTAAGCCCTCGTATTGTTCCACCCGTATACCAATACACGTCCAAACGTTTCCCGGTGTGGAGCACCTCCAATACCAACAATGGGCGCGATGTAGTTCGGATTTATATCAAATCCCGCTTCTTCAGGAAGTTTATCCGACCTGTGTGCTCAATGACCCAGGTGTAGAGCCAATTGTCCGAGACATTCTCCCACTCAGCGAGGACATATGACCAAAGAACAATCCCTGTGATATCATACTCTCAATACAACCAAGACGGTGCAATTTTGTCGCCGTTGTCGCTTTAACATGAGATTTCCTGGAATTCTTGCCGGGGAGCCATATATCCGCAAAATATAGTCTACTGGCCAGCGAGGATGCTATCAAGTCTATATGTTTTGTTCAGATACACTCCACACGTGAGGTGCGTCCACATGCAAACTCTTCAGGGCTGCCCCGCACTTCGCTCATGGCTTCCCGCGCTTGGAACATTCAACGATGATCCAACGGCTGGTTAAAGTGGCGATCATGAATTACCTTGTCCAAGAACCCGAAGCTTCGCACCTTCTGTTGCAATTTGGCGATCTATCGATCATCGTCTCTCTAGGCTGAGGAGTTCATAAATCGTGGAGGCAGATAATTGCTGAAGATACAGCGCAACGCTACTAGCGTGGCTCTTGTCAGAATGATGCACCAATCAAGACTATTAAAGACTGCCAACCTCTTGACTTCCCTCGGGAGCTGAAAACACTGACATATAGATTCTCTAGATCCCACCAGATACCCGGCTCTTGCTTCCTCTTTGCCGGTCTTGTTCTCAGGACGAGCTAAAGCTAGCAACCGGCGTAACTCTGCGCAATTCTTGAGTGAACACTGGACGCTACCCCGCATTACCCCGGAATCGCGCAAGGGACCATCTTGCCTGCCCAGGAACGTCAGTAGAGCACCCTACACACCATGCGGTGCACATTTCGTGAATGGTTCGCTATCAATATCCATCTTCTGAACCTGTCACCCTTCAGCAATATTCACTGGGACTCAATCGCGTGATGTCGTAAGATGGCTTCCCAAGAACCAACTAGCGTCAAACCTCCACTTTCCTTTTTGAAACCACTGTGTTGCACAAAAGATATATAATGCAGATGCTGTTGCGTCTAGAAGTACAACCACCGCCTGGTCGACATTGCCATGTTCTTCGTTCTACAGGTCGTGCTTGGGCTCTTCGCCATTCAAATCACCGCAACCCCTCTCCCAAGGGCAAACAGCGTAACCCTTGACTCTGCGACCTTCACCGGCACTACCTCAGGTCGCGTCACCAAGTTTCTCGGTATTCCTTACGCCCAACCCCCGTAAGCCATATAAACCAGCTTGTAGACGGTACCCATATACTCATTGACGCGTTATAGTACGGGAGACCGCCGGTTCAGGCTACCAGAGCCCATTCCACCGTACACAGGAACAGTCCGGGCGACAGCATTCGGCCCTGCGTGTCCTCAGCAAAGCGTGCGCCTTCCCTTGCCCGACGGCCTGGCTAGTGACGCGGTTGACTTGATCGTCAATACGGCATATAAAGCTGTCTTTCCAGACAGTGAGGATTGTGGGTTGCGCGTTCGTTCGGTAGTGGACGCGATCTGAAACCTGAAATTCACCACTCGCAGGTCTCTCGATCAATGTTGTGGTGCCCACAAGTGCAACACCAACGTCCAAGCTTCCCGTGGTAGCAGTGCGTTTCAATCTTCTTTATGCTTGGTGACGAAACTGAACCCGGATGCGAAGTGGATTTTTGGTGGTATGTCCGATTTGGTAGTGACCTGCGTTGGTACTAATCAGTGATTACCGCATCAGGTGGTTTCGAACTGGGCAGCCCCAGTCTGTGAGTGACATTCCGAGAGACTTCCACACTAGCGGATTCTCATCATATGCTCCGCACCAATCAGGTATGATGGTGGTCTGATAGTCGAGCGATCCATACAGCTTGGCGAGCCAGTCATCTACGTGAGCATGAACTACAGGTATGATCCTTCCTGTCACTGTACCGTTCTAGCTCTGACATCGACTGAATTAGAATAAGCGGTGAGTCTCACTCGTACTTGACGCAGACGTACCCTAATTACGTCGTCCGCTCTAAGCTTTCGGCTTTTTGGCAAGCCAGGAGGTTAAAGACGCTGGTGTTGGGAATCTTGGGCTCCAAGACCGTGAGTACTGCCTCCTGTCCCATCCCTTTCTTCCCCTAAACCGACTATCGCAGAGCGCGAAGCATTACGATGGGTCCAGAAATACATCAGCAGGTGAGTTTCCTCCGTGTGGGATTGTCGCGAAAATTGGCTTAGTTTCTCCACAGCTTCGGAGGCGACCCGACCAAAGTTACTATGTAAGTGCATAGTACATAACACAACAAAAGCTTCTTCTCGGCTGATATAACATTTAAAGTTGGGGTGAGAGTGCCGGTGCTATTTCGGTGGCGCTGCATATGGTAGCGAATAACGGGAACCACGAGGGCCTCTTCCGTGGTGCTTTCATGCAGTCTGGATCACCCATCCCCGTGGGAGACATCTCACACGGCCAGACGTACTATGATGCCATCGTAGCCGAGACGGGCTGTTCCAGTGCATCTGACACCTTGGCATGCTTGCGCTCGGTTCCGTATTCTACGTTGAAAACTGCGACTGACAACACCCCCTTCATATTCGACTACCAAGTGAGTCTCCATGCCGTTGCCAGAACCTCATACTCATCATTATTCAGTCACTCGCCCTTGCGTGGATTCCCAGAGCCGATGGTGTCTTCCTCACGGATAACCCACAGAAACTTGTCCAGGCTGGCAAAGTGGCGAATGTACCGTTCATAACCGGCGATTGCGACGACGAGGGCACCTTGTTCTCATTGTCGACCCTCAACGTCACGTATGCCTCCCCTCTGTTGCTTGGTGTCCTGTGACTGATGCCTTGTTTAGTACCACTACTCAGTTCCGGACGTATATTAAGACATTCTTTATGCCCCAATCGACAAATGCGGAACTGGATCAAATGTTGACCCATTATCCATCGGACATCACCCAAGGCTCTCCGTTCGGCACAGGCATTTTGAATGCTTTGACCCCGCAGTTCAAGAGGCTCGCTGCATTCCAAGGGGACGCTGTATTCCAAGCGCCTCGGCGATTCTTCCTACAACAGCGGTCTGGCAAACAGAATACGTGGGCCTTCCGTACGTTGATGCCAACCCAAACACTAGAGGTTGCCTGACTTTAAGTGATTCTTTCTAGTTAGCAAGCGATTCAAGGTGTCGCCTTTCCTGGGATCTGTAAGTCTCCCTTTTGCTACAGTTGAAAGGGTGCTTAAAACTTCTCGTTGTAGTTCCATGCAACCGACATTCTCAATGTGTACTTCGGTGGTGAAATGGGCGACTATCTGATCAACTTTGTGAACAACCTCGATCCGAACGGTCAAGGGCGTGGAATCAACTGGCCCAAGTACACGACGTCGTCGCCCAACCTAGTCACATTCAACGACGACCTTATCTTCCCTATAACAATTACCCAGGACACTTTCAGAAAGGACGCGATCAACTTTTTGACCGGGGTAACTCTTGCCAACCCACTATGAGGCGAGCTCCAAAGCTTGGATATGTATGATTTGTGTTCTTCAACTCTATGTGTATTATTATTCGCGGTCGTGGTGTTGTTGTTGTTGTTTCGCAGTGATATAATGTTAAGAGGAGATGATTACGGTCGTACAGTAGGTGTATGTGTGGGGTCGTCTACTATCATGTCTATCAATCTACACCTGGAAGATCCTCCACTGGACGAGGTTTCTCTTCCGTGAATTCTTCTATTCTCGAAGCGTCGTCAACCGCAGGAGCCTGCTTCTCCTCAAACTGAGGTTTGTTCATATCGACCTCACCCATAGGAATAAAATGCGAGCCTTCCGCGACGACAGACATATGGAAATCATTAAGTGTTAGTGGTCGTAATTTAAAGCCCTGAAATGCCGATACGTTCCTTAGCGGAGAGCAGCATCGTGATGCCAAAGGATCTCACCTCTAGTTGACTTTGTTCGAGCAAAGAAGAGTTGTCTCCAGCGTTTCTGACGAACTCGCGTACAGGCATCATGGCTGCATTACGACAAAGCTCTTTGAGGTCAGACCCCGACAGCCCTTCAGTAATTTGGGCCAACATCGGTAAGGGGAAATCGGGTGCTAATGGCGTATCTTTGAGCATCTAGACATATTGAAATCGCCGTCAGAAGATAAAGGGGAGGGGGTGGATGGTGTATGAAGGATAGATACCAGCTGGAGAATTTTTGTCCGTTGGACCGTGCTAGGGAGCCCGACCGCAAATCGTTTTGGCATTCGGCGGAGAATCGCCGCATCAATGTCGTTAGGTCTGTTGGTAGCGCCAAGGACGAGGATCCTGTCCGTGGCAGATAGAAGTCCGTCCCATAGTCTTTCAAACAAATCTTCAATGATCTGCTACTCCCGAGCCGGGGAACCAAACGACTCACGTCATGAACTCGGCTTTCATCATCCCAGTGACTTCATGATCGCCTTTCGTCCGCTCTCTTAGGAAGGAGTCTATCTCGTCAATGAATATGATACTCGGCTGAGTTTTTCGGGCCAAACTGAAGAGACCGGCGACGAGTTTGTTGCTCTCCCCGAACCATTTATTGGTCAACACGGATGCGGCGATGTTGATAAAGGTAGCGCCCGATTCTTTGGCCAATGCTTTGGCGAGCATAGTCTTCCCGCAGCCAGGTGGGCCATAAAGGAGCGCGCCCTTTGGCGCACTAAGTAGCGAAGATGATCCCGAGAAGAGCTTCGGGTAGAGAAGAGGGTAAATAACGGACTCCCTCAGCGAAGATATTATTGGTTCCAGCCCACCAATGTCTGGGACGAGTGAGATTGAGTTATACCGGTTAAGTGACAGAGAGACGCACCAGAAAACCTAACATTGATATCGTCGGGGTGAATGACTTCGTTTGCGACGGTGCCTAACAAGCCATTTTTTGGAACCGCGTCTATGACAAGGCAACTTCAAGCTCACGTTCGTACTCGTCAAGTTTGAGGTTTATATGACCCAGCCGCTTCAGTGCTTCAAGTTGCTTCGCATTAACCTCTTCCTTTTTGTGCGGAGATAGGCCCTCAAATACCCACTGAGTAGTGGTTCAGCCAGTAATCTACCCGATGGTGGCGCACCACTTACTCGCATAGTATAGTACAAGGCTGCCTTGCGTGTAATCGTAAGGACTCAGGTTTGATATCCAGAAAGAATGCAGTAAAGGGCTACGCACTTGAGACGCAAGAAAAAGAGCGACTTTGAGGTTGATTCTGTCAGTATTGGATCCTCCAAAGAGATTTCCTAAGACGTACCATCTAAAACAACTCGTTTCGTGGTGGTAGAGGCCATGTTTATGGTCTTTCGGAAAGGCGGTAAATAGACGCCCACTAAAACTTGCCTTCCGGTCAGGTGATCATTCGAGCTATTGCTATTCGACGCCGTCTCTTGTTCGAATTTTTTTTTTTTTTTTTTTTTTTTTGGTGGAGCGTTTTATTTGGACTGCGTCCAAGTTGCCTTATGGACCCGTCGTATAGTCAGGTCCGTTTGGCCCGCTAAGGTGCCAGTTAGCAACTGGCTATATTTAATATATCACCGCGAGGAAATGCTTTATGCACTGCGTGTGGGACTCTGACGGACCGGTTCATCCGTTTTCTTGATGAGTTTGAAGGTCGCTACCCACTAAAACCCCGCCTGAGTCTATCCAGTTTTTCGGTAGTGAAATTTCGTTCAGGAGGACCCCTCTCCATGTTTCCAAAACTGTCTTGGTCTTCAGGGCCTTTTTCTTGTAGCGTTTGTGGGACATCTTTCTATCCAGATCTAGTCTTTCGTTTATCATGCTGTTCCATTTATTTCTTACTTCTCTTTGTGAGATTGGTCGGTTTTCATCCTGGATGACTCTGGTACAGCGTAGTTTCCAGATCAGGTAAGCTGATTCCGCGATTAGGATTCGCCAGAATCTCATGTCCCCTCGTTGTAGTTTCCCTTCCTCGTTTTTTATGGGCTTATTTCCGCACCCTAGAATGTCGCCAATCTTTGGTTGGCTCCAGGCGTATCCCTTCTTTTCCCATAGCCCTTTTGCAAGCCTCCAGATTTCTGCTTGTCCCGGGGTTTCGCATTGGGTTAGGATATGGGACATGTCCTCGACCTCTCCGTTGCAGTGGGGGCACACTCCCCTTTCCGTGTAGTCTCCTCCGACTGTGTTTGTCCAGTACCTGCCTACCTTATACGCATCGTGGATTGACATCCATAGGAAGAAGCGGGTTTGTCTGGACAGGTCTTTACTTTTCGCTTCTTTCCATATTTGGTTTTCGTTCGGGGCTGTACCACAGGAGTCGGCGAGGTGGTCCTGGATTGTCGATAGCATTTGTGCCGTCTTTTCTTGTTTATGTTTGGCTTTTGTTAATTCGATTTCTCTTATCCCTTTATAGGCTAGCGTCTGGTTTAGGCTTTGGAGTTTCGCGCCTGATATGCTGCCTCGCTGGTTTACTTCCTGCGCTGCAAACTCAGTCGCTTCCTGATCGCAACCCTGGCTTGCTAGGTTGTCCGCTCCTTCGTTCAGTAGGTCTCCTTGGTGTCCCTTAACCCACTTGAAGTGAGTTTTGCCCCGCCTGTTCCTTAGGGCCGCAACAGTTTGTCTTACTAAGTCTTTGTTCGCTACCCCGATGAAGCCTCTGTCCTCGTTCTTCTCCAGGTTGGAGGTAAGCGCTTTTATTACGTATTTAGAGTCCGATAGAATTTCTAGGGTCTCGTCTCCGGGGAAAAGTTTTACTGCTTCCAGGGCTGCGTACATTTCCCCCACTTGGTTCGTCTGTAACAGGTCATTTGGGACGCGGAGAGCTCTGTTCCTCTCATTATCCAGGCCGAGGAATATTCCCGCTCCTGCTTTGGCATTTATGGTGTTTGCCTCTTGGCACGAGCCGTCTGTTGCCAGTCTTATTTTCTCGCCTTCGACGTTGGTGAGAGTTTGGGCTTCGAGGTTTTTTCCTCCGTATGTGAAGATTCTGAAAATGTCTTTTAGTTCTACTGTGGCGATCTTTTTTCCTTGGAATGGCAGCCATCCTTCGACTTCTTCTCCTTCTACGACCTGGTCTTCCCCCATTTTTCTTGTGTCCCATAGGTCTGGGAGGGTTGCTAGTATTTCGCCTGCTCGCACGTAGCATGCGTGAGGGTTTTCGCATCCTGTCGTGTCCCTAATTGCTTTGCAGTGGTGGCATCTGCAGTTTCTCCTTGGTTTGTGGTTCTCTATGTTTTTCTTTGTTTCTAGTGTGATCATCTCGCCTACTGTCCTGATTTTGTGTTTTGTCCTTAGGCACTCTGTTACCCTTGGTTTTGTCCTTGGTAACCCTCGTTCCGTAGCTTCTGCGTGGAACCATATCGGCATCTGGCCAGCTACCGACTTCGATACTCTTCGAACTTCGATCCTTGTACCGTATTTTTTCGCGATTTTTAGCATTTTTGTGAGTTCTTTTGGGTTCTTATTACTTCCGTGACCCTGGTATGATTTCCAGCTTTGCAGGAAGCAGTTCTGTCTTACTTCCTCCGGTATCCTGTCAGTGCTTTTAGGGATATTTGTTGCCAGGATGCCCTCCGCGAAACGTGCCCAGGTCGGTCTTTCCGCATCTAGCTGAAGATATGACTTGAGTTTCATTATTTCGATCGCCTCGTTCCTTGCTCTGATGTCCAGGAGTTCTTTCCCCCCCTCCATTTGTGGGGCGTGGAGGGTTTCTTCTTTTACTGGGGACTTTTTGTCTCCCCATACGAAGGTGCGGGTCAGCTTCTGTAGGTATTTTTCAATTTGTTCTGGCATCCCTTGAACCTTCGTCAGGTACTGGGTTCTGCCTCCGATTATAAATTGGGTTATCATTTTCCGTCCTTCCAGTGTTGGGCGGCTTCTATCCCATCGTGACAGGTCGGATTCGATTTTCTCGATTATAGTCGTCCATGGTTGGAGTTCATTGGTCTCGTTGCCCATCCATGCTCCTAGCATCCGGATCATTTCTCTTTCTTTTACTATTTTAATTCCTTCTGGGATTTGGTGTTGTTGGGAGGTACTTTTTCTGTTTCGGATAAATTCCTCTCTGTAGTGCTTCGTGCCAATTGGTAGAACTTGGGTTTTTAGGATGTTAAACTTAGCTCCCGAAGCCTTGCACCACTTGTTTAGGATTCCCTCCAGTACGTAGAAGTCGTCTAGGTCACTCATAAATACTGTTGTGTCGTCCGCGAACAGGACTGCTTTCAGTTTGTCTTTCGTTCCTGGTATTGGGACTCCTCGCAGCTCAGAGGTCCTCAGGGCGATGCTTAGCGGTTCAATTGCGAGGTCAAACAGTAGGCAAGATAGAGGGTCGCCTTGGCGCACTCCCCTTGTTACCTTGAACTTGTTGCTGAGACAGCCATTTATCATTACACTTGTCCCTGCGTGTTGGTATAACGATTTGACCGTGTTGATAAATTTGTCTGGTATGCGAAATTCTTTCAGCGTCCGCCAGAGGTAATCGTGCTCAATTTTGTCGTATGCTTTCTCCTGGTCTAGGGCTATTATGATTCCATTTTCTTCTCTTGCTTCGGCGTAGTTGATCACCATTTTTATTAGGTGGGTTTGGTCCACGATCTTGCGGCCTTTCACAAATCCTGCTTGACTCTCGTGCAGGAGATCACCTGCTACTTCGGCTAGGCGTATTGACATAATTTTCGTTAGGATTTTATAGTCTGTATTCAGCAAGGTCACCGGGCGGTAGTTTGCAATGTTGTTACGGTCGTTCTTTTTATAGATTGGGCACATCCATCCTTCGGCGAACTGAGAGTGTGTTATTAGGCCATGGGTACTTATATCGTTTAGGGTCTCCGTTATGATCCTTATGATCTTGGGGGCTCCCTCGTTCCCTTGGTCTTCAGCTTCCCTCTCTCCGTCTTTTACTAGCCTTTTCCAGAGTAAGTTTGTGGCTCCGTCCAAACCTGGCGCCGAGTTGTTATCCGATAGGCGAATGACTTGGGATACTTCATCCTCGGATATGTCTTTTTCGAGATCATTCCTTTGTCGGTTGTTTAGTTTGGAGGCGATACCTGAGAGGGCGTCCTGGATGCATATTTCCCTCTCCATCTCATCCCTCTCTTCTCTGCCATCTAATTGTAACTCGTCGTGGTACTTCTTCGCTAGGTCCGCCATTTTTGCGGATGCAGTGATTTCTTCGTTGCTTGGGCTGTTCGGGACTTTGAGCGAATATATAAAATCTCTCGGTTTAATTTCTTTATTTATTCGCATCCAGTAGCGGGAGTTGGTTTCACCCTCCAGTCGGTTCTTTATTTTACCTAATTCCCTGATTTTCTTATGTCTTTTCTTTTCTAGGTCAGCAATTTTGTCTGTTATCATTCTGGCCGTCATTCTACGTGATGAATCCTGAGAGCCGTCTATCGCGTGTAGGTCTTTCCTAAGGGTGGCGATCTCTCTAATGATTTTCGGCGTTAGTAATTTGTCTCTTCTTCTTGCACTGTTTAGGATTCTGCGTTTGAGGTCATTGTATATTTTCTGGGGGTTGTTTATGTTACTCCTTGGCTGGAGTTGGCCTTGTTGCAATTCTTCCCACGCCGTTGCAATGTACTTCCGGGCTACTTCCCGGAACACTTTGTCTTCTACTACTCTCTCCGGGATGCACCATCGGCCTTCTCCTTGGTACGGAGCATCCGCGTTTGTTATTTTTGCCGATACCATCCAGTGGTCTGTGTTATCGATGCCTGAGTGATTGATGTACCACTCGTCCGACTTCTCCAAGATTTGTTCGGTGGCGTAAATGCGGTCGATTCTCGATTTTGCTCCTCCGTTTGCTATTGGTTGGTGAAACGTAAAGGACTGTTTGTTCGGGCGGGTCTGTCTCCATCCATCTTGTAGGTTTAGGAGGGACTTTAGTTCCATGAGCTCTTCTGTCTGTTGTGGTGCGTCGTTGTGGCTCGGAATTCTATCGATGGCGTCTTCAACCATGTTGAAGTCCCCCATCATGACGTCTTCAACCATGTTGAAGTCCCCCATCATGACGTCTTCAACCATGTTGAAGTCCCCCATCATGATGTCTGGTTTTCTTATTCTCGGGTGATTCTCAAAGTACTCCCTGATTTTCCGCCAGAAGGATGTGTTGTCTCCTGTTTGGTTTGGAGCATATATTGTCAGTATTGTAAGCGTTTTGCGGCCTCCCCATTCGACTGAGGTAAGGATTGCGCGGCCTTGTATTATGATTTTGGATGACACGGTATCTGCTTTGATGTAGCTTTTGTTGAAGACGATCACCACTCCCGCTCTTTGGTGGGGGCTGGTGTTATCGCCGGAGGCTACTATGTGGAGGCGTTTTCCGAAGAGTTGTTGTACTGCTTCTCTCCTCGGCTCGTCCATGTGTGTTTCTTGGACAGCGAGGATTGCTAGTTTTTTGTCTCTCATCAGCTGGTTTATATGAGTCCATTTTTGGGGGGCGTTATCATGATGCTGGCCGTAGCCTTTTATGTTAAGAGAGGCGATGGTTATACCTGATCGCATTGGGGACTTCTTTTTCTTTTTCTTTTTTCGTCTCCGTTGTTGGGGCTCATCTGGCGTTTGCCTTTGAGTCTGAGGGGGGAGGGAGCCCCTTGAATCGTCTCGAGCGTCCCCCTGCGGGGTTGGGCTGCGAGGTCTGCCTGATTGGATCGGAAGGTTCAGTTCATCGGGAGGTCGGCGGGCAGCACCACCATCTCTCTCTTCCTGAACCTCCATAAAGCCTGGGGCTGGTCTGTTGGATTGTGTAATGTTCGCGGCTTGATGATACTAATGGACGCTAGCCGGGCGGTTCATCAGTTTGTTGGGTTTCGTGCGTTTGTCTTCTTGTTGTCGTCGGGCTTATCTTGTGAGGTACGGGGCGGCACGGGCGCCCTTAAGTTTGGCTTACCTGTCCAAGAATTCGTCAGTAAATTCAGCCATACTTTACCTTTGAGAGAGAAGACTTGAGGTGGGTGTCGTTAGATTGGGATATTGATAGAGCTTTTTCATTGACAGACGTGGCTACTACCAGACTCGGGCTAGTCCCTAGCTTTCCCTTTTCCTTTCCGCTCCTTCCTTGTCGCTCTCTTCCCTTCTTTCGACGATGACGTGTCTCTGGGCTCCGGGGTGAGCCTTTCCTTGGGGGGTTGCGGGCCAAGCCAGTCTTTTACTCTGGGTAGGGGGCAGTTGAGGTTGGTGTGGAGCTCCGACTTGCACCAGACGCAGCCGACTCGCGCTCTTTCCTGGATAAGTTCGGTTGTCGAGTCGATGAAAAAAGATACATGTCGTACGGCGCGTAACCACTCTCTGTGCTCCTTGTCGAGTTTTGTGAGTGGTTTCCCATGGAGTTGCCATACTGGGTCCTCGCGGTCCTCTTCGTCGCGTCTGTCGATGTATATTAGACTCAGGCCTGCGATTGCTACGTGTATCCTTTCTTCTGACGATTGGCCGACTCCTTCTTTGCTCAGGATCCTGTTTGCGAGCGAGCGTAGGCCGTTCAATTGGCAGATTTGCCTGCTTATTGCTGTGAGTGCCTCGGTCATCTTTTCGGGCCTATTCATCACTGGGCCCCCTTTGAAATTGCATACGATCCATGAGTTCTCCGAGAGGGGGATGTTTGAGCTTAAAAAAGCGAAATTCTCCCCGTTTCTCCTATAGGCGACCGTTTTTGTGTCAAGGAGGGTCTTTCTCAGCGAGGGTGATGGGTCCTTGAGGATCATCGCGAAGGGTCTTGCGAACCACGCTTTGTGTGGGGGGGCATCCTCCTGGACAGGGGCCGCTACCGAGTATTGTGTGCCGTCGTTGGCTAGTGCTGATACTAGGTCCGCTGTCGCTGTCGTGAGGACTCTGGCTTGTTCAAAAATTTTGTTGCCGGCTCCAAAGGGGATCAGCGCCATGTATGATTCGCTGTGTGCCTTGAGTTCCTCCGCCACCTCTTTCCTAACGTTACCGAAGATTGTTACTGATGAGAAGCAGACATCCGGGAAGGGTGCTTGGGTGATTGGCATGCTGCATTTCAGGATAGACGCAGCTGGGGGGGTAGGGATCGTTTCCGACCAGTGGGGGTTCTCCTCGGGTTTGAAGCCTATGACTTGTTCTGCGAAGGGGCTTCTTACTGTGGCGATTTGTCTGCGCGTCTCTCCTTCCCAAATTGTCCTTTGTTCTACCGTCCACTCGATGGAGAGCTTCATCGTAGACTGCCCCGTCGTAATCGTGGGCGGTTGGCATGGTACGTAGTCCTTCTTCTTCTTCTTAGGTCTGGAGTCCTCTTCTTTCCCGGGGTCTTTCCTGGTCGCTACAATCTCCAAGCCGGGTCGCGTGCGTGGGAGGGAGCCTCTTCCTCCACTGTCCCCGTTTGCTGTTGTCTTCGAGCCTGGTGAGTTATCTGTGTTTTCTCTCTTTCTTTTGCTTGTCATTTTCCCGTGGATCGTAGTCAGGTCGTGGGTGGCTTTCGAGTTTTCTGGGGGGGGTAGCCCTTTGTGAGGCCATGTCCACGTTGTGCTCGTTTGGCACGTGTTGTTATCTTAATCCGTTTCGTGTAAAAATTTTTGGAGATTCTAGGATATTATTGCCAGGGTAGAATGGGCTCGTAACGTACAGGAGAGTAAAAAATAGGCATAGTAAGGCAGAGGGTTGTAACGGTGCGTCTGGGTGTCTCTAGTTACTTCCTAATAGGGTTCTCCCCTGTTGTTTTGGTACATGTGACCACCGCATCCCCTGTAGCCTCTGCCACGTTGCCCTCTCGTTCCTCTGTTTCCTCTTCCTTGTCCCCCTCTGTGGCCTCCCTCTGTGGGGTGTCCCTCATCACTGCTCCTCTTATCCAATTTGGCCCATCTCGCTCGGACGTCGCTAGGTTTCGGGCCTTTCCATCCCTGGACCTTGGGGAAAGGGCATGCAACCTCCGGGTGGGACTCGTTTTTGCAGAAGTCGCATCACTCGAAGCCCCACGAGATGTCCACCGCAAATATTTTCCTGAGGACGAAATTCTTCGTATCCCTCAGAGCTTCTTCCCATCTCTTGTGTTTAGCTGGGTCGTCTGTGATGGGCTTCGCGGTGAGGTGCCAGAAATTCGCTTTGCCGTTGGATGTGTAGGTGATCGAAAGTGTCGATAATGCATCTTGGACTTTGTCGTCGGTTGTCAGCAAATTCGTCCCCGTCCTCTCAGCATAGCATTCCTGGACAGAAGTGCGGACTTTCTCGTTGTTTTTGATCTTGGCTTTGATCGCCGTGAGTCCTTCCTCCATCATCCTGCGGTCGTTTGTTACGCCGTCCCCGGTCAGGTATGCGACATGCCAGGATCGTACGTTCTTTTGTACTTTCAGTACTGTCAAGGCGTGGTTGGATTCTCCTGCCGCGAAATCAAAGACGCCTACACCTAGTAAGAAGTCCCGTAGTTCGGGGGAGAAACCGGATAGGATGAAGACCCAAGGTGGTTCGAAGTCTTTTTTGTACATCCTCAGTTTCTTCCCTTTTATGAAGGAGTCGGCGGCGGCTTTGACTACGGTGAGGTTGTCGCAGTTAGGAGCCCGGAATTCTTTGATGTATTCCAGGATCGTATCCCCTAGGTTTGGAAATTCCGCGTGAAGACGTCTTCCGGCTCCATAGGGCAGCAGGAAGAGGAAGTCCAGAGGGGATTTGAGCAGGTTGTCAAGGATTTCCACTCTGATGCTTTTGAAGAGATCGTCACTCGCGATTACCGTGTGGGGGAAGGGACCGCCGGCGTATCCTTTGCCAGGTCTAGGCGGGAGGGTCGTGAGCGGGACAACCGACGTCGTCTGTAAGTGTGGGTTTTCCGGTTGGTCGACCTGCATGATCCCGTCTTCTTCAGTGTTCTCCCCTGCTGCATGACCCATTTTGACGTCCTGGGGACCAGCTGTTTGTACTTGGGTTTGGTGGGTCGCGGACTGCACTAGCGGGACTGGGAGCTGCGCAAGGGAGGGTTGAGCCACGTGGGTTGCCTGTCCCAACGGGGCGGGGGGGCCCAAGGGTGGAGTGGAGGGGATATGCGCCACTGTGCCCTGGGGGGTGGGGGAAGGTCCTGCTGGGAGCGGGGGGGGTGGGATAGTTGGAGGGGGGGGGGCACTCTCATGGGTGTTTCCAGGGCCGGAGCGGGAATGGGGGGTGACTTGCTTCCCCTTTCCGCCTTGGGGTGTGGATTGTTTATTGGTTGTGCGCTGGGGGTTCCCTCCTTGGGGTGGAGCCTCTCCGTTGTCCTCTCCGTCCTTGTCTCTCCTCTGGTAAGGTGAGTACTGTCTTCCTCTCTTTTCTTCGGCAGCGCTACTCACTACTCTGTCCGCGCCCCCGTTCTTCCCTTTCTTGTTTGCTTTGGCTGCCTGCATTGCCACTGCTTGGGCCGGCGTGGGGTCTAGGGAGTTCATCGTAGGCTCGGAGGCCGTTTGGTCTGGGAGGATGAGGAGGTGCTCGGCATGGGACGACATTGGGTTGGTTGGATTCTGAGACTTATTGGGGTGCTTCTATGGTGGTGGTTTGGGCTCAGGACGGGTTCGTACATTTCCTGTTCTTTATACCCTCACTTTCTCCTGATGCCTTTGTCTCAGATTTCCCCGTGTCTGGGGGTCAGGTGATCGCGAGCGCGTATCGTGTCCGACTCCCTTTGCCACTCGTTCGTGGAGGTACGGGGCTGGCTTCTTCTACGGAGCTGGGGTTGGGCTTTGGTCGTTGTAGATTATGAGTGTCCGTCATCATGATATCCGTCGGGAATATCTTATGTTCGCTCGCGCGTGGACGTTGTCACCCCTCCTTGATTCAGGCTGGGATGGTTCTCTCTACTTATTAGTCTAATATGACTGTTGTATTTGCCAGTGCCGAGGATATACACTTAGCTGGCGTGTGTGGGACTGTTTTTATTAGAGGGTATAGTATATCCTGGGCGTGGACGTGCCAGTGGCTCAGTGGCCATGTAGGCGGGATGACCCATCCTACAGTGAGGGAGATTTTCCCGGTTTTGAGTAACCAGTCTTGCTGGGCAAGCCTGGACGTCTTGTTGGCTACCCATTGCGGGCATTGCCTCCCTTTTCGCCCCGTAGAGGCCAGACGCCGAACCCCCATGGTGGTGGTTCTCTTGTTCGAATTTCGGTCACCTTGAAATCAAGTCATCCAGCCAGAGATAATATGGATCCGTGGGCCGCGCCGGCGGTAGCTCGCTTCGAAGTGCTAGGGCAAGGATTCAGTGTATATTCCTAGACTAGGTAGATGGCTCGCTATTACTTGCGTAGAATCTATTACGGGTCCTGGAATGTAATGTAAGGAGCCGTTTTATCAATGGCGGACTGCGCGGGCGCTTACAAAAGAGGGTGGGTATTGAAGTACCCGGTAACCGGTCCATCGGGTGTGTGAATCTGATCGCTCGATCTGGATTTAGGCGCTTATTAGGCTTCTCACTCACTTAGCCTTCAACATTATTAATTTAATTCAATTAACGTTTCTTGATTTGCGTGCGTAAAGTTTAGTCATAGTTAGCACACATCATGTGAAGTGAGTCTCAGGGGATGTCTCAGGGGAGCCCCTCACAACATTATTGGCAGTTGTACCCACTATTTCATTTATGCCCATATTGTATACTTACACTCTAACATCATATATCAAATTGAACATGTATCACACCAATGAATAGATATTATGAGTGATGTAATGGTATAAAGATAGAGAGCAATGGTAATTCTGGATGAGCATGGTTTTTTAGCACATGTACATAAGTCTGATAGCAGATGAATCACAGGGATATGTAGGACTTTGATCTCTCACTCTTGTACTCATACCTTCCCCTCCCCCCCTTCAATCACATCACTAGCCCTATCATCTTGTTTGAACCTTGAGTGTCTTGCGCCTTGAGCACACTTCCAGTAGGGTTGATCTACTGTTACACATAGTTAAAATCTAGTTCACTTATCTATTTCTTAACTATTCTAAAGGTACAGTACTGTGGTTGAGCTTGATAGAGCCGGATCGATCCGATCACGGGGGCTTGTTTGGGCTCTCTGAATGAGACTGAGCTCAATTATTATTGAGTGCCATCAAGGCTATTCAACTCCAATAGACCAGCTTGATACTGTTAGAGCGATGCTAATACACTAATGTGTATGCGGACCCAGCAAGAATCAGAGCAAGAAAGTAGTAAGAGTAGGCACTGTATTAGTGGTATTCTCAAGAGAATGAGTTAATGTCTCTGGGTGTTTATTAGGGTGTTTATATACTACAGTACATGCTATGTCCTCATGTCTAACTACATACATGCTGCATCCTTCCGGCTTTCCATGGAACAGTTAGCTCAGCTGCATAAGATATGACACTTAATGACTGCGCCCATGCAGTAGTGGCAAGGCGCTGACTGAGACTATTAGTAAGATGGCCCGGATGATGTAATTAGTGTATCGTAAGTAGGTGAGCATGTTGGTGTAATATATCACATGTCTGATAAGATAAGGAAATATAGTAATGTGAAAAAGAAAGAAACATTGAGCCATAACATAGGTTCACAAACTCAGTGTCTACAGTACAGTAACCCAGGATATTGCTCACCTTGTTTGGCCTCTCATTCCACTCTGAGCCATCTGTTTTTCTTATCTGCTATGTTTTGGGCTCGTGAGTAACTGGCCAAATGCCAGTGGACCTTTGGGACATACCATGTCCTGTGGTGTGATGTGGCAGTCGTGATGGTGTGGAGCAGAGCATGCAGAGGAGATGCAACATTGGAGGCTACAAGGGGGGAAAGAAGGTGGGAGGAAGGTGGGAGGAGGGAAGAAAGGTTGGAGGCCATGACACACATTGGTATAGTGCACTGATATAAGTGAAGATTGGTGGTCTGTGTGTTGCATGCCACCTCCATGGTGAGTTCAACTTGGTGCGAGCATAAGTCAAGTGTAAGGTTCACATTGACTTTTTTTTTTGAATCATTGCTTAACCTCCGGAGTGGCGTTGCCATATGTGGGAGGGTCAGGGGCTGTACTACACAGTTTGTACCTGCTTGTACCTAAGCAGTTATCTAATGTCTGGTGACTGTCCTGACCCACTGCCGAGGTGTTCTGGAGGGACAACCAATGCAAAGAGTTCCGCGTAATGTACCCATCTTATTAGGTAATATCACTGCATCTCTCCTTCAGGATTTGAACTTCCCACACCCTGTCTTCCTCTGCCCTCAACTTGTCTTCCGATCCAGCCAGACTGATCATGTGCTCAGGAACCTCATTGCCGACATTCTCCTTTCTCCTCGGCCTCTGACCTAATTTTTTCGGTTTGTCTGGGCGTCACAAGGGGGGGTGAGACCCCGCGCTTGGCCTTAGGTGGCAGGGTACCGGAAGTGCAGCTGACTGGCTCACGGTCATGTGCTGTTCTGATAGCCAGATTCAGATGAGTAGGTTGGCGGCTGATTGGGTAGTGGTGTGGTGTTAAAATTTGTGCTCCGAAAGAGTGAGTGCTGATCAGTCGTGGTAAAAGAAATATATGAGGTGGGTGAAAAAGGGCACCAGTTGTAAGGGGACACTCCTATTTTCTCTCCTTTCCTTCATCCCATGGACTTTTACCTACATTTCCTTTGTTCCCCTTTGTTCCTTTTCGCTCCCTTTCCTTTCCACTTCCCTTCCACCCACTCCTTTCGCATCCAAGCCACGTCCATTGACTCCGGAGTCTTCCCGCACTTCGGACACTTCGGACTCGCTCGGACTCGTCTATACTCTTTGGGGCTTGTCCGGGTTACCTCTATCCTCTTTCCCCACTTCGTTACCCTTCACCCTTACTTCCCCAAGTTGCTGGCACGACTCCTGTGCATTTACCCTCCACTTCATTATCACATGTTTCCTTGTACCTTGTGATATTCACTCGGACTTGTGGCTGGTGTACTGTACAGTTATCCTACATTCCTCTCACGCCACTACAGTATATACTTCGCTTCCTAGCATGGAGAATCCTTATCCTGTTCTCTTTGGATTCTCCCTCTGCTAGGTGAGCAGCCCTCTCATGTATTGTAGTTAGTCTTATTCATTACCTTTGGATTCTCCCTCTGCTAGGCCTGCGCTGTCGGCCATCTTGAGGTTGCCCTTACACCAGTGGGGATTGAACAAGTGCCTCCAAGAATGCCGACCAGTGCTGCTGGGGTGCAATGGCAGCTGCACGATAGCCCACTTCACTATTGCGCCCCCCACATTGACATCACGGCGCACAATATCCACCTTGTGACCTGACATAAGGGTACCGAGTTGGGCCAATATGGCTCGATATGGCTCCATGGCTCGCTCATGCCCGCAATGGGCCGGTTCAGCCAGACGGACTTTTCACTGGGGTTGAGCTTTCAATTTCAGAATTCAAAAATTTGTGAAAAATCAATCAAAATATTCCACAGATCATATGCTGCTCGCTACAAGGTGGACCCGTACATGCCACACCGGAGGTGGTGGCTCACACCCACAAGTGAGCGCTAGGAGGGCACATATGAGTTCTCATCGATATGCACCCAGTGTAAGGGCAACCTCAAGATGGCCGACAGCGCAGGCCTAGCAGAGGGAGAATCCAAAGTAATGAATAAGACTAACTACAATACATGAGAGAGCTGCTCACCTAGCAGAGGGAGAATCCAAAGAGAACAGGATAAGGATTCTCCATGCTAGGAAGCGAAGTATATACTGTAGTAGCGTGGGAGGAATGAAGGGTAACTGTACAGTACACCAGCCACAGGTCCGAACGAATATCACAAGGTACGAGGAAACATGTGATAACGAAGTGGAAGGGGAATGTACAGGAGTCGTGCCAGCGACCTGGGGAAGTGGGGACAAGGAGTAATGAAGTGGGAAAGGAGGATAGAGGTAGCCCGGACGAGCCCCGGAGTGTATCTACAAGTCTGAGCGAGTCCGAGGTGTCCGAAGCGAGTCCGAGGCGAGTCCGAGGCGCGGGAAGACTCCGGAGTCACCGGATGTGGCTCGGATGCGAAAGGAGTGGGCGGAAAGGAAGTGGAAAGGAAAGGAAGCGAAAAGGAGCAAAGGGAAACAAAGGAAATGTAGGTAAGAGTCCATGGGATGAAGGAAAGGAGAGAAAATAGGAGTGTCCCCTTACACCCAGTGCGTACACCGTAAGCTCAGAGAATTAGGCGCGCGCCACGTCAGCAAGTCTCGAGTTGATGGAAGTTGAACAACCTTCGCCAAATTACGGTCTTAAATCATCAAATCTCTACCAAAAGTGCTGCTTTCTAGGCGCAAACCAACTACGGCAAGCAAAATCCACACTTCCCATGATTCAGAATTGTGGAAAAGAGGCCAGTTCAGCCAGAAAAAAACATGACCGAGCCTCCAAAGTACGCAGAATTTGTTTGGCCTTATTTGCATGGGCCTTGAACCCTTTAGAGCATGACTGCGAGCATAGCGAGCAATCATAACCCGGTTCTGATTGAACCGGCCACCAGGCATACTCCCAGGCGACTACTCGTGCCTCCTGTGCCGAGATAGTCTGCAAATAATGGATGCACCAGTTTTTGTATCGAGTTGCAGGTAACGTAGAAGCTAACTGCAACGGTAGCAGCCTAAATTTGTGAAGCTTGGGAACAAGCCTGCTACATCTACTCACTATTTTGTGTACGATAATGTATGATTATCTTGCCACGGGCTAGCTACCAAGAGTGAATAGTTTCAATTGTTTCTCCGAAATGACAAGACTGGCCCGCCAGGCTACAACAGTGCGTCTCAGAAACTGTCGAGACTGAACACGTTTCCTACTGGTCTGGGGCTCAGATGCTCATCAGATGTATGTACTTATCTTTAGATAGTCTCGTCAGCAGTATCAGAGCCAAGGGGCGAGATGTATAGACTGGTAAGTGCTTCAATGTGCTCTGATAGAATTCAGTGTCACTATCCCAAGGTGTGTGCATAGCACCTGGAGAGGTCTGACAAGTCCAGCGCAACTGAAACGCGCATCGTCTTGCCTCCATTGTACCCTTTATTCTACAGCTTTTTCGCTCTTTCCTTTTTTTTTTTTCTTTTTTTTTGGATTCTGTTTAATGTCCATCGGAGTTCCCTCCATGCGGACGACTCGTTGCTACATGTGTTCGTGTCTACTGCTATATAGAAATATAAATGGAACGGGCCCTGTGCCCACCTTGACTGCCTGGCTCTTCATGCACGACAGACGGACGGTCCATGACCTCGTCCCCCTGCCGCCCAGTGATGGAAACCACTGTTTTTCGGACACCAGTGTGATTGCAGGTAGCTGTTGCAGCGCGGATAGCTCCTCTTCTTGGCTCAAAGGCCTCGCATGTTAGGTGCTCGTCCCGAGGGAGAGTGGAAACGTGGCTATCTGTCAAGATAAGAAAGAAAGGGAGAATCTTGTGGTTATGCTTGAGGGTTGGTCGCAAAGAGAAACACTGCCGTCTGATCTTCCCTCATCAGATCACGCTCCGCATGCGAGCGATCCACAGTTGCGACCATTGTTGTTGCCAAACCGCCCCTCCCATCCCTACCTCCCCTTCTTCTCCTCCTTGAGATCATGCAGCAGCAGTGGGCAGTACTCAGCTGGTTGCGCTTTTCCAGTTGCTGCCTCTTTACCCAGGGTGTCCGCCCGTTCGTTTCCTGCTACATCATCATGAGCAGAGATCCATTGGAGCTTCATGTCAAGGGTGGTGTTGGTGTCCTTCGCACGCTTTGCTGCCAGCGATAGTGCTTCTTCTGTGTATTTAAGGATGTATTGTCCCGTTCCCTTTTTACCCGATTCAATCTGTTGTATAACAGACTGATTGTCCATGTAGATGTTGATTTTGCCGTGAAGATTTCTGCTGAGTATTTCGTTTGCTGCGAGAAGGAGTCCTACCGCTTCTGCATCAAAGGTGGTGCAGTGGGTGAGCAGGCCTAGGCTATGGCTGACAGCTGAGACCTCGCCGTGTTGTGTTACCACTGCTGCTGCTCCAGTTCCGCCCTCGTAGCCTGACCTGTTGACATAGAGTTTGAAGTTGGCCGTTGACGTGGCTTCCTGTTCCTTAGAGTCCTCGCGTGTGGGTGCAATGTGGGTCGAGACTGGGCATTGGTTGCCCAGGCGTCTGTGGGATGTAGGGAGTATAATCTCATCTCTGTTGGTTTGATGCAGTAGAGTTGCATGAGGGCAATGATGGGGGATGTGTGACGACCTTGGTAGCAGTGGGTCCAGGTTAGTATGTTACCCACCAGGTGTTCTTTGGGCAATGTGGCGGCTCTGACCGCATTTCAATGGCAGATGAAGTCGAGGGTGAATTCGAGTGGGGGGAGTCCAGCGTGGATGTCAAGGGTGTTGTTTTCCGTTGTGCGCATGGCTCCAGAGATGGCAAGGGCCGCGACGCGCTGCGCCTTCATGAGAGTCTTCAGTGCCTGGACAGACCCTACCCTTCTCTTCTTGCCTTCTGGCAAGCGAACAGGAGTATACCAAACATCGAGAGCATATGTTAGCTTGGGGATGGCCACAGCCAGGTACAGCTGTTGAAGGAACCTGGAGCTTATGCCGCCGCCCACTCTGCCCAGTCGCTTGAAAACGTTAATCCACTGTATGGTTTTACTTAGTGCTGCTGCTGTCTGCTCCTTCCATCGCAAATGTTCGTCAAGGAGCACTCCTAGGAGCTTGTAGCATGTTTTGCGGATGACTTCCTGTCCTTGTAGCTTCAGTGTGGGGTGCTCAATGGCGTCCGGTGTGAAGTTCATTACGCGCAGCTTGCTGGTTTCAAAGCGTGAGTTGTGGATGGCCGACCATGCATAGCCACCGCCAGGGCATGTCATCATGTTAGCAAGCTTGCAATGTGCGGCAGCTGCTGTTTTTGCCTCCGCAATAAAGGTAGCATCGTCCACGTAGGCGATCGCATATTCCCCCTTTTCGGTAACTGGGATATCAATGAGGTCAGTGTTGTAGAAAAGATAAAGGATCATGGAGATGGGGTCCCCCTGTCCTATTCCGTTGTCCACATTGATCCAGTCTGATCTATAATCATCAAAGACCATGGTTGTCTGCCTGTTGGATAGGAGATTATGGACGAAGTTGATGAAGGGTTGAGGGATCCTGTGTTTGTGAAGATTTGTTAGCAGCTGATCCGAGACGGCGTTTGGGAAAGCAGCTTCGATGTCAAGGAAGAGTGCCGATACCACCTTCCCCCTTCTCCATGTGTGCTTAATCTTGGATGTGAGCGTGTGGAGTGCGTCACTAGTGGTACGTCCGGGTCGTCCCCCAAAGTGACGATTCGGCAGAAGATCATGTTTTTTGCACATCTCAACCATGTCCTCGGTAACTAGAGCCGTCAGAACCTTCCCCATGGTGTTGAGCAGAGCGATTGGCCTCCACGCTTTGGCAAGACCGTAGCGGGGCTTTCCAGGCTTTTTGAGTACAATGGTTGTCCAGCGCTTCCATGCCAGGGGATAGTAGTTGAGTTGGAAGACTGCCTCGTAAATCCTAGTTAGAATGGGGGCGAGGGTGCTACTGCACCGCATGAGGACAATGTTTGGGATGCCGTCTGGCCCACAGACTTTGAAGGGCTTGAGGCGAGCAAGTACCTTGGCTGTATGGTCTGTAGTGGTGGTGAAGAGGTGCGGCACTGGGTCTGGGTAGCTATCTGGCTCCGTCGCCTCAAAGTCAGCGGGTCGCTTGGGGAAGAACATGTCAGCTAGCATATGTCCCTTCTCCTCATTGGAAGTGACCTCCTTCTGGAAGCCATCAGGCATGTTGAATTTCAGGGCGGGAACACGTACCTTGCCCCCGTTGGAGCCTGTGCCTGACATGTACTTGTTTGCAATCCAGAGTTCCTGCGGGTCAAGGTCCTCTAGGAAGTCCTCCCAGTGCTTGGACTTAGTCTCCTCCAATCATCATTTGTAGACTGCGCTGACGTGCCGAGCCTCTTCGTGTATGGGAGATGCGATGCCTCGCAGGTTGTGGGAGGCGTGTTTGGTTCTGGTGCACTCTTTACATAGGGTTTCGAGCTCGGTGTTCCACCATCTGCAGTTGTATGGGGTCGTACCGCTTCCCTTGATAGTGTCTTGGATTATCCCCTGTAAAAGTGCGGTGAGTGCCGTCATGGCGGTGTCAATATCATCTGCGGTATGAATGTCAACGGGAATACCAGCTGCTGGCAGCCGTGATGAGAGTTCCTCGTTGAACGCCTTCCAGTCGACTGTGCGAAAGTTGTGTGTGCGTCTTTCTTCCGCTAGATCTGTTGAGAGGTCCAGGATGGTGTCGATGGGGTAGTGGTCTGCCCCAACTGGCGTCTCCCCTGGGTGAACTTTGCAGACTAGTACCTGGTCAATGAGGTCAGCTGATATGAAGACGTTGTCGACACGGTACTCGTTCTTCGTTACCATATGTTCGAGGGTGGGGACTCCAGGCTCTAACGCCATTTTGAGCCCAAAGTCGGAGACCAGGTCGATAAGGAGCTGTGCATCCTCCCGGGCTCTTGGAGTGAAGAGGTGATGGTCAGTTGGTTTGTCCCACCACTCATGGTGCTGGTTGAAATCGCCGGCCCAGATCATTTGCGGATTTCCGTACTTGGTGCGTAGCTCCATGGCTGTTTGCCGAATGGCATCTAGAACTAGGGAGTGAGTACAGTCATTATATACGTTGAAAATGAAAATATCGCCTGCGTCCGAGCTTAGACGTATGGCAGTGACATCGCCTGTGCCAGCGATGACAACTTGTTCATAGGCATCAGTGCTTATCCTGCTATTAACCATAATTATGGATCTCGTAGGGTAGAGGTTTTCAGCCTGGGAGTAGGGGTACAAAGGGACCCAGTTGCGATTAGTGCGAGTGAATAGGGCTGGGCAGAGGTAGGGTTCCTGAATTAAGAGGATGTTGAATTCTTCATGTAGTGGCGAGTTCGAGACTGTTTGCTGGGTGTTCATAGATTTGTTAAGGTTGTACTGTCTAATACAGATGCTATTGGAGGTTTTGTCAGTCATGAGGCTATGGCAGGGGGGGACTTCTCTTTGACACTGTTCATAACGCCGTCTGCGGGGAGATCCCAGATTATGGTGGACCAGTCCATGGCAACTGCGGTTGGCGCTCCTTGGCCTTTGGAGTTCCGTAGCTGACTGCTCTCAATTAGTGGGCGGAAAGCGTCAGGGATGGTGGTTTGTTGCAGCCAGTCCTTCTTGGCCTGTCGCCAATCACAGTCGGTGAGGTCCTGCTTGGAATACCATCCGGAGTAGAAGGGGGATTGCCGCTGTGTCCAGGGTTCGTCTGTGGGGAAGTACGGAAGTGTGTTGCTTTCCAGGCGCTCGTCGAGCAGCCTCTGGAGCTTCTGTCGACTTGGGCAGCTGCGGTCCCAGCTGGCATGACCGCCAAGGTTGCATGATACGCAGGCATGTGCTTCCTTTCGATTCAGCTGGGGACAGTCCTGGGCGTCTTCGTGGTGTTGGGCGCATGTTGCGCAGATGGCTTCTGATGCCTTGCAGGCGCTGGTGATGTGGCCGTAGTGTTGACATTTGAGGCACCGTAGTGGCCCGACTTTGCTCTTGTGGCACCTGTAGTTGTTTCCCAGAATTTGGAGCCCTTGCCGAAGCAGTTTGCTGGCGTCTGATGGTTCGGCGAGGGTGATTGTGGCGTGTCCGTGCTGTTGGTCCTTGCCGCGGCGTGATACTGGCTTCATCCATTTGATTTGTGAGATTGTGTTGGGGGGGAGGTCGTTCTCCGTTTCAACAGTCCTCCAGGCATCTGCCATGTCGATAGGCTGATCCACTGGTAGGTAGAGGGCCTTGATGGTGTATTTCTTCGGTTTTACCATGGTGCCTGGACTGAACTTGGCAATGAAGGTGTCAAGCCTCTTGCCACTGAGCAGCCAGCTCTTAGCTTCAGCTCGGTTGGTCTCCAGAAGAATTTTTTTTTTTTTGGTCTCTGTTTTACGTCCTTCGGAGAATCTCCATGCGGACGGCACTGCGCTATGATACTCTGTGTCTACCAGTATGTATGTATGATAAATACCAAGGGCCCCTATGCCCGCCTTGACCCCCTAGCTCTTCAAGCACGACAGACGGACGGTCCAAGACCTCGTCCCCCTGCCGCCCAGCGAGTGAAACCGCTGTTAATCCGACGCTAGTGCATTATGGGGCGCTTCTGGTGTGGGTGTGTCGGCTGATTGGCTCATGGCCTCCCATGTGAGGTGCTCGTCCCGAGGGAGAGCGAGATCGAAGCTGTCAAGGTAAGAAGAAGAAAGTTGTCTTGAGGAGTCTTGAAGTGTCGTAGTGCCACCAGAACGAGGTCCTCCCTGACAGTATCCGGCTCGCACTCGAGCAAACCGCGGTAGGCGACCCACATTCACTGTCGCTCCGCCCCTACCCGCCCTTTCCTCTCTTTTCCTGCCTTCCTTTTAGCTCTCTTTTCCTCCAACCTCGACCGCTTTTCTTTCAGTACGGCTGCCCTCTTTGGCGCCACCAGATCTCCCTCTAGGTTTCCGAATGGGGTGTTGAGACGTCCAGTGCGCCTGGCAAATGCGATGGTGGCCTCCATTCCGTTCGTTGTGGAGAGGAGAACCTTCAGAGGAAGGTCGAAATTCTTGCTCTCCGCTTGTAGCATGGCTCGTTCGATGTCGTAGGCTGGGCACTCAATGAGGAAGTGCCGGACAGTTTCCTCTTTGTCGTTGCAGTGTGGGCACATGGGCGAGGCGACTTTCTTTATTCGGAAGAGGTGCTGGTTCAGGGGGATGTGTCCAGTGCGAAGTTGTGTGATAATGCTCGTTCGGCTCTTCTTCCAGTCGCCAACCAGTTCCAGATATTTCCCTACCTTGAGCGTTGGGTCAATCCTGACCAGTTTGGCCCTACGAGCAGACAGGCGCCAAGTGGCTTCCCATCGCAGTGGGATCTGCAAACGGGCAGCTTGACGTACCGCCGCCTTGCTGGAGGGTAGGGTGGATTCAAGCAGGGTGGGGGGATGCGCTGCTGGGCGGGCAGTACCTTGGGCAGCTTCCTTTGCCAGTGCATCCGCACGCTCATTGCCCGGGACGTCATCGTGGGCGGAGATCCAGTGCAAGCTGATTTGGAGGGGAGGGACGGTACCCAGTGCATTCTCCCTCGCGCGAATCAAGGTGTCCTCGATTTGCGAGAGGATGTATTGTCCTGTTCCTTTCCTGCCCGTCTCCACTCGCTGAATGACTGATTGATTGTCCATGTAGATTTCGACCTCGCCCTGTAAGTTGCTTGTCAGTATCTCGTTCGACGCCAGTAGGAGCCCCACCGCTTCAGCATCGAAAGTAGTGTTGTGAGTGGGTGGGCCTAGAGTATGGCTCAGTGCCGCGATCTCCTCGTTTCCATGGTAGACCACCGCTGCCGCTCCTACCCCACCTTCATAGCCAGATCCGTCGACATAGATTTTGTAGTCTGCGGCTGAGGTGGCTTCTCGTGCTTTCGAATCGTCGCGGGTAGTGGCGATGTGCGCAGGGATAGGGCAGGCTGCGCCCAAAGCTCTGTGGGATGTGGGTAGGATGGTCTCCGTCCGTGCTGGTTGGATATCGTACAGTCGCATAAGTGCGATGATAGGCGGAGTGTGACCGCCGTGGTAGCAGTGAGTCCAAGAGAGGATTTCTCCTATTGGATGGGAGTCCGGTAGTGTGGCCGCGCGCGCTGCGTTCCTGTGGCAAATGAAGTCCAGGGTGTACTCCAGAGGGGGAATGCTGGCGTGAAGGTCCAGGATGTCGCTGGCTGTGGTGCGCATGGCCCCGGAGATTGCCAGTGCCGCTGTACGTTGCGCTTTGACCAGAGTTCTCAGCGTTCTGACTGACCCGACCCGTCGTTTGCGCCCCGCTGGCAGGCGGACTGGGGTGTACCACACGTCTAGTGCGTAAGTTAGTTTGGGGATGGCGACTGCCAGGTAGAGTTGTCGGAGGAGCCTGGAGCTGATGCCTCCCCCGACACGTCCCAGTCTCTTGAAAGTGTTGATCCATTGAATTGTTTTGCCAAGGGCTGCCGCCGTTTGCTCCCTCCACTGGAGATGTTCGTCGATGATAATCCCTAGGATCTTGTAGGAGGTCTCGCGCGCCACCTCCTTATCTAACAATGTCAGTACGGGGTGCTCAACTTGCCTGGGTGTGAAATTCATGATTCTGAGCTTGCTCGCCTCGAAACGTGAGTTGTGATTGGCAGACCACTCATAGGCGCCATGCCGACGAGTCATCATGTTCTTTAGCTTGCGGTGTGCACCCTTGATGGTATTTGCCTCTGCTATGAAAGTGACGTCGTCCACGTACGCGATGGCTGCCTCTCCTTTTGCGGCTATTGGGATGTCTACAAGGTCAGCGTTATAGAAGAGGTAGAGAATCATGGAGATGGGGTCTCCTTGCCCGATCCCGTTGTCGACGTTAATCCAGTCAGATTTGTAGTCGTCAAATACCATCGTAGTTTGTCTGCCGACCAGAAGGCTCCGTATGAAGGAGACGAAATTGGCTGGGATTCTTCGCTTCCGTAGATTTGTAAGAAGTTGCTCCGTCACTGCGTTTGGGAAGGCCGCCTCAATGTCAAGGAAGAGCGCTGACACCACCTTCCCCCTGCTCCAGGCCTGCTTGATCTTGGTGGTGAGGGTGTGCAGTGCGTCGCTTGTAGTTCTTCCGGGTCTGCCTCCGAAGTGGTGGCTTGGCAGCAGGTCGTGCTTTTCGCACATTTCCACCAGGTCCTCCGTTACCAGTGCCGTGAGGACTTTGGCCATGGTGTTGAGTAGGGCGATTGGTCTCCAGGCCTTGGCGAGGTCGTATCGTGGTTTGCCTGGTTTTTTCAGCACGATGGTGGTCCATCTTTTCCAGACCTGTGGGTAGTGATTCAGTCGGAACACTGCTTCGTATATTCTGGTCAGTATCGGTGCGAGTGTGTCACTACACCTCATGAGGACCACATTGGGGATGCCATCTGGCCCGCAGACTTTGAATGGTTTGAGTCTTGCGATCACGTTCCTTGTCCTGTGAATCGATGCCGCGAAATCGTGTTCCACCGGCTCCGGGAGTACCTCTGGTACCGTAGCTGTGAAGTTAGCCGGGCGTTGAGGGAAGAACATGTCAGCGAGCATGCGGCCCTTCTCTTCATTGGAGGCAGCCTCCTTCTGAGAGCCGTCGGGCATGTTGAATTTTAACGAGGGGACACGCACCTTACCTCCATCCGATCCCGGGCTGGAGATGTACTTGTTGGCGATCCAGAGTTCCTGCGGGTCGAGGTCCTCCAAGAAGTCTTCCCAGTGCGCTAGTTTAACCTCTTCAAGTCGCTGCTTGTACTTAGTACCAAGTTGCCGAGCTTCGTCATGAATCGGAGAGGGGACATTCCGCAGCTTGTGTGAGGCGCGCTTAGCTCTCGTGTACTGGGTGCGTAACGAATCCAGTTCTGCGTTCCACCACCTGCGGTTGAAGGGGGCGGTGCCACTTTCCTTGATGGTGTCTGCGATGGTTTCCTGTAGAAGCTGTGTGAGTGTGTCAACGGCCTGGTCGATATCCTGAGGTGTGCGCAGGTGGTTAGGAATCCCTGCGAAGGGGAGACGGGATGTAAGCTCCTCGTTGAAGACTTTCCAGTCTGCTAGTCGGAAGTTGCGTGTTCGGCGTTCCTCGGCAAGGTTGGTGGAGAGGTCGAGGATGGTATCCACCGGGTAGTGGTCAGCGCCTGCGGGAGATTCCCCAGGGAGGACCTCGCAAACCAAAACTCTGTCCATAAGATCAGCTGACACGAAAACATTATCTACCCGATACTCTTTCTTCGTCACCATATGCTCCAGGGTGGGAGTTCCGGGTTCGAGGGCCATCTCCATGTTGAAGTCACCTGTGAGGTCAATGAGAAGCTGCGCATCCTCGCGGGCCTTATCTGTGAAGAGGTGGTGGTCAGCCGGATTATCCCACCACTCATGGTGACGATTGAAGTCTCCTGCCCAGATCATAAGGGGGTTCCCATGTTTTCGTTGCAGGTCCAGGGCGGCTCTCCGAGTACTGTCCAGTGCGCTTGAGTGGTCGCAGTCGTTGTAGATATTGAAGATGTAGATGTCGCCGGCGTTGGAGGTGAGGCGCAGAGCCGTAACATCACCAGTGCCTGGTATGGGTAGCTGGTCGTATGCGTCAGTACTGATCCTGCTGTTTACCAAGATCAGGGAGCGTGTGGGGTGAAGGTTGTCGCCCTGTGAGTATGGATATAGCGTGATCCAGTTGCGGTTAGTACGTGTAAGTTGGGCGTGGCAGAGGTAAGGTTCTTGAATTAGTAGGATGTCGTATTCTTCGTGGAGTGGGGAGTTAGAGATGGTGTGCTGCGCTGTGAGAGATTTGTTGAGATTGTATTGTCGGATTCGTATACTGTTGGGGGATTCGTCAGTCATGAGTCAACGGGCGTGGGGGACTTCTCTGTTGTTTGTGGGGGGGGGTCCTGATCCATGGGCGGGTCCCAGGAGGAGTCCGCCCAGTCGGTGCCGGGGGAGTGGCGAGTGTGAGGCCGGCGAGTGAGTGCGGCTTCTGGGCGTGGTTTAAGGCTGTCTGCGATCGATGTCTGGCGAGGCTGGATCTTCTTCGACTGCTGCCAATCGCAGTCCAGAAGAGTGTGGGTCGGGACGCGCCCCGAGTAGAGTGGGGCGCATCGCTGAGTCCAGGGTTCTTCTGTGGGGAAGAAAGGGAGGCGGTTACTCTCAAGGCGTTCGTCAAGTGCTCGTTGTAGCTTGAGGCGGCTTGGACAGGTTCGCTCCCAGCTTGCGTGCCCCCCAGTCCTACACGCGATGCAGGCGTGAGCTTCTTTGCGGAACAGTTGGGGGCAATCCCCGTCTTCATCATGTTGCTGGGCACAGGTGGCGCAGGTAGTAGAAGTGGCGGTACAACCACTGGCGATGTGGCCGTAGTTTTGGCATTTGAGACACCGGAGCGGTTCCACTTTGCATTTGTGACAGCGGTAGTTGGTATCCATGAAAAGAAGACCCTGTCGAAGGATGAGGTTAGCACTGCTAGGAGAGTTAAAAGTGATGGTTGCGTGTCCGAATTGCTGATTTTTCCCTCGTCTTTCAGCTGGTTTCATCCACTTTATGAGGATGATAGAGTGCGGCGGGAGGTCATTCTCCTCTTCGATGTTTCGGCAGGTTTCCTCGTCGTCGATGCTGTGTTCCACCGGGAGGTAGAGGGCCTTGACAGTATATTTCTTTTCCCTGATAGTGGCTCCTGGACTGAAGGCGGCGACAAAGTCCTCGAGGCGCCCCTCCGTGGTGATCCACTCTTTGGCAGCTGCAAGGTTAGCCTCTAAGAGTATCCCACCTTTTTCAAGTTTCGTGCAGCCAACGAAAGCCCAGGCGGGCTTGCCTCCGATTCGGTGAAGTGCCTCGGTGGCTTCTTTGGCGATCCTGATGGCCCCCACTGTAGCGGGGTAAAGAGGGGTCTTACTCGTGGGTGGGTCGACCAAGATGCGCCTGCGGTCTCGCTCCAGCCTGGCTTGGGTGGAGGGTTGAAGGAGTGTCTGGTGTGGGGACGGGGGTAGAGGGGCGTTAGCGGCGACCACGTTGGCGAAAGACTTGGGGGCATGCTCCGTTGTGGCTTTTAAATTGCCGGCGGTTACCTTGAGGATGTCAGTGCTTTTGTCCAGTTCCCGACTTGCCTTAAGTACTCCTTGTTTGATTGCGACCAGGGTGTTTGTGGAGAGATCATCTAGTTTTTTGGCAAGGTTCCCTGAGATTTCTTTGGCGGCATCCCGCAGGGTAGTCGTGGCTTGTTCCGAGGCTTGACGAAGGAGGAGCTCGTTTTGAATAGTAGCGAGGGCGTGCAAGAGCTCGCTTGTTCCTGTATCTTGTAGGCGAGCCGCTATCTTGAAGAGAGAGTTAGTAACGAATTGCAGATCCATTTTACCTATAAGGCGGAACATCCCCGAATTTCGAAGATGCTGGGTAGCTATATCGAAGGGAGTGTCCGCCGTTATTTGGGGTACCGGGGGCTTGGCTCGTTTCTGCAAGTGTTTGCCGGATTTGCGTGTGGCGGGGGGAGGCGAGTCTGTCGTGTTTGCTGGGGCAGCAGCCGTGGGCGAGTGGGAGGCTGCCGTGGGGACGTCCTTACGCTTGAGGCCTGCCAGGGAGCTGGTGGAGAGGGAGAAGGGGAGTACGCTTTGCTGTAGCGGAGGGCGAGGGTGGGGTGTCGGTGTCGGTGTCTCTAGATGTGGAGGGGGGTCCCGTCGTGCTGGCGTAGGAGCGGGGGTGTGAACCCTCCCTCCCGATTTACGCAATGCTGCTGCTTCATTGCCGGCTTTCAGCGCTGCCAGGGCTGAGTCGAGTGCAGTGTTGTCGAGGGCGGGGTGAAAATCATCTTCATCGTCGCTGTCCTCGTGTGAGGCCTTGCGCCGCGTGGCCTGACTACTGGTGGCTGGTCTCACGCGGTTTGGTACCACGTTACTGTCAGCTGAGCGAGTAGGGCGTAGCCAGTCGCTTAAGTTAAACCCGGGCTTGCTTCCCGGGTTGTTGCTGTTCATATTACCTCTATATCTTCCCTTTTCTTGCGAACCTACCTTTGTCGAGCCCGTTGACGAACGGGCGCTTAAATTTTCAGGTCGTGGTAAAAGGAAGAGAGAGGTTCCTCCAGAAGAATACTGCCCTTATCGAGTTTTGTGCGGCTGACGAAGGCCCACGCCGCATCTCCCCCGGTTCCGTGCAGGGCTTCTGTGGCTTTCCTGGTGATGCTGTTGCTGTTGGGGGTGGCGGGGTATAGGCTGGCCTGTCCAGTGGGCGGGTCGACGAGGATGCGTCGACGGTCCCTCTCCATCCTGGCCTGCGTGGCCGGGCGCAGCAGGGTGGGTGGGGTGCTTGTGCCTTGGTCTTGAGGTGCGGCCGCTCTTGCGTAGGACCTTGGTGTGGTTCCGGCTGTGGCTTTGAAGTCTCCGGCTGCGACTTTTACAACATCAGTGCATTTGTCGAGCTCCCGGCTTGCCTGCAATACTCCCTGACGGACGGCCGTTACCGTCTCTTTGGTCAGTTCTGCCAGCTTCGCTGTGAGGTTGTTTGAGATCTCCTTCGCCACTTCCCGCAAAATGTTGGTGGCTTGCGTGACCTCCTGCTGCCGGATGATCTCCTCCTGGAGCGATGCTAGCGTGTGTATCGTTTCGCTTGTGCCAGTGTCTTGCACTCGAGCAGCAACCTTGAAGAGTACATTAGTAATGAGCTTGAGGTCTACCTTCGTCGTTTCTATCATCCCCATGTCCTTGAGGTACTGTGCTGCTTTTTCTATTGAGCTGACAGGCTTTGGGTTGGCTTGCAAGCCCTTGGTACGCTTATGCGGGCGTAAGGGCGTAGTCGCGCCCCGCGCTGATTTGCTGCTGGGCCTTGAGGCATCCGCCAAAGGAGAGCTCAGGCTCGCCTTCTCGAGTTCCTTGCCTTTACGCTTTGCGCCTGTCGTGCTCGTCATGTCGAATACCAAGGTCCCTTGACGCATGCCTGTCATATGTGGGGGGGCTGCACGGCCATCTGCTGGGGGGTGAGCTGCGTCAGTGCTGTCACTACTTGCTTTGCCAGATTCCGGGGCTGGTGTCTTGCGCCGCGCCGCTGCGACGTCGTTCTTGGCCTTGACCGCCTCAAGGGTCTTGAGGAAGGTGAATCTACTGGTTTCGCGCCGCGCTGCTACTCTGCTGGCCCTGAGTAGGGCTACCAGCCGTGACCGTAGATACAGTTTATACGTAGCCGTCTTACGGGCTCCGTACCGTACCGTTGACGTTGAATGTACTGCTTGTTACGGACGTAATGCGTGAGGAATCTTTGCCGTATACGGGTCAGGGACTTGGGCTGTATACGGCGAGTACGGGTCAAGGCGTGTGAAACCAAATGGTAGATGCGTGGCAGACCTACGCGGGCTTGAACTCGACGTCGTCGGTACCCTGAATAGCACCGAACTCGAAAACTCCGCGACACGACCTCAACACACTCCTAGGTCACCATACCCCTGCCGCCCCTGTCGTACAGGCTCCATAAAGTGCGATATCGTGGTGGGAGCACGCAGCAATGCTTGGGAACTCATGGATAGACGAGACATGTGTTGTGGAACTGTTTGAAGGCTGGTGGACCACAGAACACGATGCGCTGAGTATTTCAGATTAACTGACTTGATAGAGCGCTCATTGGACAGTCAAGTATCCACATGAACACTGTACATATGCTGCGCAGCATTCAAGCACATTGTTGAGTATCTAGTGCATGAGAAATCCGGTATCTTGTTTATTGATATAGATTGGTTTAAATAGCGCTACTCATCCTCGATTGATCCAGTCCTCAGGACGACAATAATATTCTACCTACTCGCATTGCTCTCATTCTATGTCCGATCAGTGCGCCGTTGGTCCAGACGGCGAATTACTCCCCGCCTCTCAAATACAGTGGTATCATGACCCTGATGATGCTATGGCCCTGCCAGTACCACAGGAGAGAGAAGAACCTCGTACGTACGCAACTAGGTGACATTGCTTTATTCTGATGCTCCCTATACAGAATTAGGGCGTACGCGTGGTGGTCGAATTTCACTGAAAATGCAGGACGCCATCTCCGCTCTTCAGCTTGACGACGACGGTAATCCAGATCCAGCATTGCGACGCCCTCCACGCTTGCAAAGCGGTCCGTCAAGAAACAAAACCACCGCTTCTTCCAGAGCTACCGCCGTCATCAGTAATACGGACAATGATGAAGATGAGGATAAAGACTACGAAGACTGCCCGCCTCTCATTGACATAGAGGACTCAGATGACGATGATGACAACCTTGTCTCAAATGCGGAGGTAAGCTCGTTATTGATCACTCATCAGGTGTACTGATTCTATCTCACTTACTATAGATCGCTGATATGCTTCCCACCAAGGCGGTACTTGCTGCGTCCCTCAAGTCTCGTTCACGGAAGCGTAAGCAAGCTATGAAGGCCACCGTCTCCCAGCCAAAGCGTGTCCGTGAGGATCAGCCAGTGCTCGGGAGTGGATCAACTAGTGGTGTTAACCCAGCGACGCTGAATGCGAAACCAAAGGTAGATACCAGTTCGCTTCAGATGGCCGATGCATAACTAACATTGATTAGGCAAAGCGTGGCGCGATCTATTTATTCTACAAGCAAGTTACCACCGATGCAAACGGCAAAAAGAATGATGGGGACCAGTACTTCAAATGCTTTCATGGTAATCGCAAAATACTCAAGATCACAGCAGCGATGAAAGGCAATACAAATGGTGAGTACTTTAGAGTATATTTCTCATACACCGCTAATAGTAAATAGGTTTAACCCAGCACTTGAAGAACTTCCCTCTCCTGTACAAATTCTACGAGGTTCTGAAGCTATGGGGCGCTGATGGAGTCATTACTCCAGATGAAGTGAAGATCGCCAACGGAACAGCAAAAATGGATGCCGATGCCATGGCTAAGTACGTCTCCGGGCTTGAGCAAGAGTCTGCCAGCATTATGGCTGCGTTTCGACGCCAATTAGAGAAGGATAAAGTATGTCACGCTCGTCCGCATTGACACCATTGCTTATTAATTTTCTAGCCGACTTGGGATCAGACATCGTTTGGGTCACTGCTTGCTGATTGGATGGTTTCTTGCGACCAGCCATTCACCGAGGTTGATCGCCCCGAGTTCCGCAAGCTTCTTGAGTTTGTCTCGTATCACAGCGGCAATACAAATCCTCTCCATATCCCACACCGAACATCTATCCAGGAGAAGATCATGAAACGAGGTGCCGAAGTGATCTCGGAAATGAAGGAGATGTTTTCGGTGAGAACAGTCCTTCACTTTGACACGCAACCTCACCGTGCATTTGTAGAGCCTTGAGAGCAAAGTCTCGATCTCTTTAGATGCATGGACATCAAGCAATCAGTATGCTTTTTTAGCCATTGTCGCCCATTATATAACTAATGATGGTGTTCTTGGTGAGTCTGCCCACTTCGTTGATGTCACTTTCTAATATCCAATAAGAGGAAACACTCATCGACTTCAAGGAGATGATAGGGGAACACTCAGGGGACAACATGGCCGATGCCGTTTGGGGGACACTTGAGAAATATGGGCTGATCGGTCGTGTACATGAAGCATTCTCTTTACGAAATCAATACTAATTACTTACAATAGACTATGGCATTCGTTATGGACAATGCCTCAAATAACAACACTCTTATGGATGCCTTGCAACGGAAACATGAGGCACTGGGCCTTCAATTCTCAGCTACCGATGCTCGCCTCCGGTGTCTTCCTCACACTATACATCTGGCTGCATTGAAGGTATGGATTCTTCTCCGCACTTAATTAAGAAACATGAGCTGAAATATTGTAGCTCCTGGAAGGTATCGGTGCTATATCCAAAAGCGAGAGCGCATGGGCTGCAGGACGTAGTGGGGACTATCAAACAACGGTCTCCTCTCCTGATAGCAGGGATGTGGACGACGATGCTGTGTTCCGGGAAGACAACGGCACTGAAGAACTTGATTTCTCATGCACAGTAACAAGGGTACTATTCGTTATCTATAAGTGATTGTATTAATAGACTGAAATTGATTAGCTTTGCCGGATTGTACACTCAGTACGATCTAGCCCTCAGCGCCGAAAGTCCTGGCTTAATGACGTCTCTTTGTCACTTCAAAAGTCTGGATCACCCAGATCATCACTTCCGTTAATGTTAATCCTCGATGTTAAGACCCGCTGGTCTTCGACACATCAAATGATCTGTAAGTTACAATTCACATCTCTGCATGCTTAACTATTTATCTCTATTACTCTAGGCCGTGTGTTAGCATATAGAGAAACCCTTAGTGACTTCATAGGAAAGACAGTGAACCGGGACCTGCTGCAGTACGATCTCACTCCGGCTCACTGGGATGCAATTGCGCTCGTTGAAATTTGGCTGCGGAACTTCCATGCTGCCACCGTTCAGATGTCAGCAACCTCCAAGCTGATGCTCTCGCAAACCTTTGCCGTCCTTCGAGGACTTCAAGAAACACTACGAGACACCATTCGGACACTCCCAACAGACACCCCGACACAGCTCCGTGATGCACTAGTGGACTCTCACTTGAAGCTCAGTGAATATTATTCAAAGATCGATGAATCTCCATACTATATGTGGTCTTCACGTGAGTAGTTTCTTCGATGCACTATAGTATTAACCATTCTGATCATCGTGCTTAGTCCTTGACCCACGGATTTCTTACGACGGTCTCGCTGAAGACTTCAAGGAGTCCCCTGAGCTCCTAAAGGACCTTAAGGCCTCGAAATCCAAGCTCGAAGCTTACTTCAACCGACACTACAAGAAGACTGTTCCGATCCCCTTGTCAGCAGCAAGCTCTGCTCAGTCGGTCACCTCGGAGGGTTCCGAATCATCTGAAGTTCAAGTTGACTTCATGGCACGCTATCGGCGCAAGGAACATACGACTATAAATGAATTGGCCGAGTACTGGAAACTCCCACAAGAAGATATGGATTCTTGTGATCCAATAAACTGGTGGTATACCCGCCGTTTTCAGTTCCCCAACCTCTACTGCCTCGCTCGTGATCTGTTGGGCATTCCAGGTATGTTCGCATGCTCACCTGCCTTCACACTAACCAATTTGACTGGTAGGCTCTGCCGTCGCTGTAGAACACATATTCTCGGCTGGAAGGGACACCATATCTCTTCGGCGTGCAAGTCTTAAACCTCAGACCATCGAGACACTGATGTTACTCAAGCAGCGCCTTCGCATTGCTCGCCACAAGGTCTCCAATTAAGTAGATATGTACAACTACATAATGCGGGAGAAATAGTTATATTGGTTATCGTAATTACGGTCGTATCACCGTACAATGTCCGTACCGTACCGTCTTGGTAATCTGCGGCAAGCGTATACGGATGGCTGAGTCCTATCATTGCCCGTACTTAGGGCGTAATCATACGGCCGTGACCGTATACGGTACGGGTAACAGCCCTAGCCCTGAGCTTGGATGTAGGTCGCTTGGTGATCTGATGATCACTATCGCTATCTTCAGTGTCGTTGTTGTCGTTGTCGTTATCGTCGCTTTCGTCCTCGATGTCATTATCTTGATGTGTGTTGTCGTCGGTATTCATGGGTATTCCTCCTTCATTTGGCGCTGTGGTGTTGTCTGATGGTGGTGGTGGGCGGAACCAGTTCCGTAGTGTGGTCCCGGGCTTACTGCCCGGGATTGTGGGGTTCATAGGACCTCTTCTTGCTTCCCTTTCTTGCGGACTTACCGTGTAATGTTGCCGGCCTAGGCGGGCGCTTAGTTTGATGATCGTGGTAAAAGGAAGAGAAGAGCCCCTTCCTCTCTTTACGCTCGCTGGATGCTCCGATAGCATGGTTTCCAATCCATGTCGAAAGCGGGAGTTTCGCCAGGCTTTGGAAGAGGGACATCCATTTTTGCTGGATGGTTGAATGGTTGAATGGACATGTGTAGCTTCGACGCAACTTGCGTACTTTGAGGTGTGTCTACACAATTTTTCTGCCCTCTCATCTCTGAGTATTCACGACTGATTGCTATTGCTGTATGCAGAGTGTCAGTGTCTGCATGGTGTGTTCTCGCGCTGCGGGCTACTATGGGTGCCGCCGTTTCGTGTCTGCCCGGGCGGACCAAATTTGACGCACCCATGCCCACATACCACAAACTCAATATGTCTCTAACAAGTGTCTTCCTGGGGGACAAAGTAATATTGCATAGGCTGCGATTGGGAATCACGACGGTCGGCCGAATCACATTTACTTGGCTAAAAAGCGACCTTCGACTCCCCTCGGGTCATACAGACACTGGGCCTGCGAATTGACCATCATTCTCGTCACATCAATTCCCCGACAAGAGTTTCCACCTGTGCAAAAGCATGAGTTACTACGCGCATACCGGTCTCGCAGCGAACTCACTTCTTGGGGTCAATCAGCGTCTTCTTAATAAAGGATTTGGCTGCAGACAGGGGGATGGCCGGACACTCCGCCTTTCCTTTCACTTTGGCCATCAGACTCGAGATGCTCCCTCTCTTCGAAATCATGGAGCGTTTCTCAGGTTTGCACGAGTCCCCGGCCTACAGTGATAGAAAGACCATGAGCCATCGGCGCGCTCGAGAAACTGGATCGACGCACCTGGGCCAAAACGAACTCCCATGTCCAGAAAGAGACCTTGACGCTGGGACCCATACCCCAGAACTTGGCTTCCGCACCCACATGCCCATCGATGGCGAACTTGACACAGTAGCCGGCCTCCACTCCTGAGCCGGAAGACGGGCTTGGGGACGACGGGCGCGGCGACTTCGGACTTGAGGGCCTTGATGCCCTCTCCTCTATAGCCCGACGGCCCCGGGGGCTCGACGGCGGTGAGGACGAGCCAGAGCTCTCAGCAAAGGTCTTGGACACCTCTACCTCAGCGGAGAGCTTAAACTCGAAACCGACAAAGCCGTTGGCTGTAGTGGGCTTTCCTCCGCCCGCGGCAGCACCGAGCAGGAGTTTCGGAGTAACCGCGATTTCGACGGCGCCTTTGGCTTTTCCAGCGGCGCCATACTTGGCTCCAACCTCTGAGGAAGGGGTGAGACGACGGCTAACGAAGACCACGATGACGTACCAGTGGAATTGAAGTATGGCTTCAACTTAGATCCACTTTTGGGCGGGATCGTGATGACACCTGGATGGAGGTGAGAGGGATGCTGATGAACCCAGCGTGACGGCTCGTACCTTGTTGTACGCCATACTGCAATTTGGTTGTGAGCTCCAAAGAAGCTTCCGCCGATACACTGGCCTCGAGCTTGATACCACCCAAGAGGCCTAGTTTGGCAAGCCTGGGTGCAGAATAGTCAGTGAGTGTTTGAGCCACATACACTCGAGGTATGCGCGTACCCGAACTCCAGCGCTGTGACTCCTGGAATGCCCCAAGGTGGGTTCTCTACTTCCCAACCAAATTTGCCCTATGTCAGAGTATCGATTAGTCAACGAGATGCAGGTCGTCTGAAATTACTTGCCGTCAGTGCGACGTTGAGGGAGAGCTCATGTCGCATATGAGCTTCGAGGCCTATATCAACACGTCAATGCGTCGCCCTTTCGAATTTGAATTTGAACGCAGCAACACCCACCGTCGAAGAACCCGAAGATACGATCGAGGATGCCATTCTTACCCGTTGCAACGCCGCCCCACTTCAACTTACCCCAAAAGAAAGTATCGACCTTCCCGGTGACGGCCAATCCCCCACTGGCGGTTGTGTTGTACTTTACAGGAAACTTGCACTGCAGGTCTTCGGACTTGATTTCGAACGACCTCCACGCATCAGTGGAACTACCGAAGCTGCCGGAGTCGTCCTTCTTGACGACGTCCTTTCCGGTTGGGTAGTCGATTTTGGGTGGGGCGCCGGGTGGGCCATTGAAGTAGTAGGGCTGGATGTATGCATCTATCTTGGTGAACTTGAATGCCGGCGTGGAACCCCGGGGGGAAGTTGGCGTCGAGGGCCGCGACTTATCCATTAACTCTGACGTGTGCTGTGTAAGATATCGGATATGTTTTTCAGAGTGAAAGGTCTTACGATCCATAGCGTAATTCATGAATGCCTCGACAGCTTCCGGCGAAGCAAGGTCATCAGGAATGGCGAAGTTGGTATCAACTCCTGGTTCGGTTATTCCGTACTGCCAAATTCAAAGAGGTCAGATAGGACAGTAAATGGACACATGGGGTATAACTGACGGCAATGAAGTCGACATCCCCGTGTCTAAGTGTCGTTCAGAAAAAATATACGAAAATGAATATGGGTACATACAGGGAGTGGTCAGCTTGATCGAACTAAATAGATCGAATATGTCAGTCATTGCCGCGGGTAGACATTCGAAGGATTACCTTGTCGTCAATACTGATAGCAAGAACCTGAGGTGCGACACCGTCTCGTCGGGTCACTTGGTGGTGCGCGCCAACCGACTGGTCGTCGTGTACCCAGTACTTCGAAATCCTGGCAAACGGAGAGGACGAGCACTGGCGATTCAAGGTCCGTTAACCGGTGTCTTGTTTTCGATATGCGAGGCTTGACTCACACTCTCAGGTAGTCGGACATATTTGTGCACAGGTCCTGAACCTTCGAAGAAGTGGCTGCACCCAGACGCCTCAGTGTCGTCGTTCTGGCATACGAGACGAATGTCTTGACTGAGGGCGTTCGGGTCACAATCAAGGACCACCCATCCCGCCGCCGGGGTAATATCCGCGATGGCGTGCGGGGACTTGGCCATCTACGATGCTTTCAGCTACCACGGAATCAAATAAAGAGGTTGGAATACCCACAAGCTTGACAGTCCCCGACTGGCCAAGGTGGTCAGGTAGATCGTATGCGCACTCGCCATTGAAGCAGGGCTTCGACCAATCGTTGTGGCCGAGGCCAGTAGCGAGAGTGGCGGCTAGGATCGCGAGACCAAATGCCGACTTCATCCTCTGTTTTCAGTTGTGTTGAGACATAGGCCAAGCACTCTCTTGGAGATGTGACAAACTTACAGATGCGAGGACGTCCAGGAGGGATGGGGTGCGTACCCATCAACAGTTGCGGCTACTTTTAACTACACAGACGTTAATCCAATCTAGCAGATTTAGGCATAAGCATAAGCCTACACAAGCACGCCACTGCGATGACACCGTGGTTAGTGGTCGAAATTTGCGGAACTAAAAGAGTGATACCTTTCCATTCTATGTTTCACGGTAGGGAGGCCTGACGCTAGTTGTTTAGTCAAAATATAGTAGGCGCTTGAGTGCTTGGCCGGAGGTCATCGTGCGCTGGCAGCTAGCATTTCCTATGCCAGCTGCTGGACGGACACAGCCATCCCTCGATAGGAATACGTGCCACGTGTCAGTATGACTATACCGAAAGGGAGGAAGTAAAGAACAGGGCCACCTAAGGTGTGTGTTTATATACAATGGTATACAATATTGTGATATTGCTCGGGGTGATCGCCAAATCATGTATTTGAATCATCTGAGTTATGGAACAAGCTGGCCCCCGCCTCCGCTCTTAATATCCTGATATATACAAGGAAACTGAGTGTTGCGAACCTACGAACATAGTCGCACTTACTGGTCAAATAGTCCTATCGTTTCCCTTTCAGATAGATCGTTGGTCATGAGTCTTCCTTCAATTGCACTACGAGGTAGCGTCCGCACATCCGGCGGACTGAGTTGTAACGACGAGGAGCAAGGCGAAGCAGGTGTAGGACTATGCAGCGTGATGTGGTTCTCTATACCCGAGGTCAGGATATGTGGAAGGTAAGGGTGAAACAACGTCGTGTTGACTATTGAATCATGTCCTGACAGATATGCCAGTTGAAACGATGTATGCTGCATTCCTTTAGATAATGAAAGATTACCTGTTAAACGGCAGTACGGCTGGGATAATTCCAGAGGGATATATCTATCATTCGTCTCGCTCTCCACGAAAGCTAAAGGAGACCTCAGCTGGAGTTTTGGCAGTGCTCACCGGGATCTGTTACCTATTTCAGAGGGACTTCTCTGCGAATCCCACTCTCGTTCCCCAATTCTTCTTCGTTGGTTAACTAGGTGAGCGATATTGGGAACTTTCCATATGTATCCACGAAAGTCGTCGGAGCCAGCAGAATAGAACCCATCCGTCTCAAGGCCCATGCTACCAAAAGATCCATGCTAAGAAAGTCCGATTGGAATTATTAAAGACGGAACTACTGCTTTCGAAATAAACTCGCCTTGATGGTACAAGTATTGCAGTAGGTTCGTTGATTCGAGGGCACAGGCGGTCCATCTGGTAAGAGCAAGCCACTAAATGTCGCTATCGGCTGATATTCATGTAGGGAGTAAAGCGTGGGCAGGTGGTTCTATTTGGTGCTTCAGTCATCAAAGAGGGTCAAGGCATCTTTCGGCTTACAAGCAAGGTGACAGCAAGCATATCACCTAGTCTTGTTGATCAATACAAGAACTACGAAGGGTTGGTTCTCACTAACCATCGCAGTTGAACGCCACACTCGATGGCTCCGGCATGCCGAGGCGGCGGGAGCCGCGCTTCGACAGTGTTGTGTTGTACTTTCCAATAATGTTATTCGATTTGACGTTACCGCAACATGGAGTTATGCTCACGCTTTAGACAATCCCACCGTTCGTTCTCTGCGTTAAAGGACCAAATGCCATGCGCATATCTCGTAGGTGTACTCCGCCACGCGAATCCGTTGATAAGAAATTATGCTCTAATGTGGGATGGAAGCGGACGTCGGTGACTTCGACCGATTCTTGAAGTGTTGCCTGCGCTCGGGATAATCCGTTACCTCGTCCATCGTGCATTCGTATACTCCCGTCATCGCTGAAGGCTCGTTGAGTCAAGTTAAGTCCCAAACGGATTGGGACTACCTGGCGCTTAAGAAAAGCTCCTCGTGTTGGCTGTGACAGGTCAGGCCGCGAATACAATCACTATGGTCTTGGTAGATGATGCTGGCCGAGCCTGAACTCCCTGCGTCCAGCTGAGTGCGAGTAGCAACATCAAATCTGAATATTGGTTTGTCGGAGCCTCCCCTGATAGCGGTAAGCAGTCGATAGTGAGTGTGGTGCGAAGGTTGCATACGACAGTAAGTACTGCTTCCTAGCAGAGAATGCCAGATTGAATATGTTTCCCTTTAGTTTTGTCAGCGATCAGGATATATAACTGACAGGGCAAACATACGTGGGGTCCAGTAAATGAGCACATAGGACGATGCAAGTCATCCTGGTGGAAGTCCCAAAGATAAACTACACAATCTAAAATAGTCGTCGATTGGAGCCAAATTAGTGAGAAGCGTAGAAAGAGGTCATACCATCACCCCCACTCGCAAGGAACTGCCCATCAGATGAGAAAGCTAGAGCATTCACGCAGGAAGTATGTCCACAGAGCTTTCTGCATTGCGTACACAGTATGTTCATTGACATCCACGGCATGGATATGGATGACTTTACCGAGAATATGGCAGACCGTGATCAAGAAGAGGTTCTATCATTCGACTTCGGCCTCTTAGACGGCTAGCAAATTCGGAGTTCATGATGGCTCACTGGAAGAGGTCAGATGTCGAAACGTTGAACGTTTGAATGTGTTGTTGGAATTCTCGGGTGGCTGAGCCGCGCCGCGGTATCAGCGGAAGCAAAAATGGATAAGTGGCAGTGCACCACGTGAGTATTTGAAATTCAGGAGAGTTCAGGGGAGCAAATCGCAAGATTTGAGATCACAGATAATCACTTGACAATGAAGTGTTTCTAAGTAGGTATCTTCTACCTCGAGCCTCAGCCTCAGTCGCCGATGTATTGTCTATTCCACTTTGATTACAACTTTCCCAATGTGCGCCTGAGACTCCAGATGTCTGAATGCCTGGAGTGCCTGGTCGAAGGGGAAGACTTTATCAATCACCGGGTGCAGATCGTGAGCCTTGAGCAGCCGAATCAAGCCCTTGAATCTGCGCGGAGATAACGATAACGTACTGTCAGCAAAACCCTATGGGTGGGATCGTCGCCAAACGTACTGTTCCACTGAACCGAACAGGATGCCGCGTAATTGGGCAGCTCTCAGAATGATGGGGTAGACGAGATTGGCGTCGCCTCCCTACAATCACAGCCATCGGTTGGAATAAGTGGGTACTCGGCCGAAGCATATCCATTTACCTGAGCCAAGAAGCCAACCAAGTGGACCCAGCCAGATTGCTTGACTGACTGGAGCGACTTCAACAACGTGCCGAGCCCACCCACCTAATGGCACATATTTGTGTACTGTAAGTCCCTCGATACTAGCTATTATTAGGAGAACGTACTTCAATTACATGATCTACTCCACGACCATTGGTCTAACACAGAGTACATCAGGCATAATTCGTTTCGGATACCGAGAAGTTGGCTGCTTACAATTTCCTTGACGACTTTTTCCCAGTCGGGCGTTGTCTTGTAGTTGATCAAGTGTTTCGCGCCAAGTTTAGAGGCGACTTTCAATTTCTCGTCGGACGAGGATGTCGCAATGACTGTCGCGCCAGAGGCTACAGCAATTTGAAGCCCAAAGCTGTGGACGCGTTTTGTCGTAAGTGGCGAGAAGAGGACAGCATAATGCGCGCTACATACATAGAGACTCCCCCCGTGCCTTGTATGAGTACGTGGTCACCAGCCTTGACAGGATTGGGGCCAAGAAGGGCGTTGTACGCCGTCAATGCAGCGCCACTGTTTTAGCAAAATTGGCAAGTCAGATTTGCCACGGAACAGGATGTATCAACTGTGTACGCACGGCAGAGTCGCCGCCTCTTCAAAGGAGAGATGGTCGGGGATTAGCTCAAGGCCCTTTGAGAGTGTAATCAATATCCGTGTTTATCTCCTACCGCTTCATACGCAAATTACGCACCTCCGCAGGACAGATAACATATTGCGATAATACACCTTGAACGGGACCTCCGCTCATGGTTTTGACCGAAGCATTAGGTTCGAGCGCATCGTACTCGTCGACGTGCATCTGAGCGAAGTTACAGCATACTCGATCTCCGAGTTTCCACTTGCCCTGTGCGTCTTCGCCAACCAGGGCGATTTCGCCGCTGTAGTCAGAGCACGGCACTAGATCCTCTTGTATTCTGACGACAAAGTTGTATCAGCACTTTTGAAGCTATCGAGACAGAAGGATAACGTACATCAGATCGGGACCCCCGTACAGGCCCTTTGCTACAAGCACATCGCGATACTACAAGACAAGGTGATGAGACGAGAATATGGTGAAGTCTCCGCTTTCGGGAAGAACCTACGTTTAGCGATACAGCTTGTACCCGAACCAACACCTCATTAGTCTTCAGAGGTCGAATCGAGCTTTCCTTGAGCGTCAGGTTGTCCAAGGAACCAATCTTTATGGCAAAAAGATCGTCGATAAGCCAAAAACTAAATCATCTAGTTTCCTGAGGACACTCACCTTGGATACAACGTAGTGCTTTGTGGTCGTAGGGGGTGACATGGTTCCGTGTCGCTGAACCTATTTGCTCGCTGCATGGAATATATACTCTAAAGCAATAGAGGTTGTGGAAGTTGTGTGTAAGCTAGTTATGTGTAAGCCATTTACCGATTTCAATCCCACCACAATCGGGAATTAATCATGCCCTCACTCAGCCAACCGTTGCTAATCAAGTTCAGGCCGAATTTTGTGTTTGTTTCGCGTGAGAGGATCCGTCTTTCTGCGCCGACGAGGAGGGGTCCTATCCTTTTCGATGCGCCGCTTCCCGTAACTTCTTGCGATGCATAGGCCAGATTGATCAGCCTGCAAGCCACGCCAAACGCAACCGTATCGCTTGCTGCCGCAAGGCGCATCAGTCTGTGCCGGTGGCTGTGCGTTCGCACACTCAGGAAAGTTGAAACAAGAATCCCTTTGTAGTCAACGCTGATCATCACTGTCCATGCCCTTCATTTCACCCGTTTCATAGTAGCTGCGTAGAGCTCACTGCTAGAATATTATGCCGCTCATTACTCTGGACTACCAGGATGCCTCAACTCGCATGCTTTCACCGGTAGCACCTCAACCAGATCACTCAAAGACTTTTGTCCATTATCTACCACTCGGTGGTACGCCTGACATGGCTTTCTATCATAAGCTGGAGCATTGACCGCTCGCTATCTAGCCACCGTGTTGCTGCTACTTGCGCCACACCCCTCCGTTATCTTCGTCGTCGTGAAATATCACCTTTTAACCCTGGAGGAACCCTTGCTGCTTTTTGTCCATCTTGCTGCAATATACACGCTTTCGTTCCTCGCCTTCTCATCTCTGATCGTGTGTGTTGCGCGGGATCCTGGTCCAGTGAATTCCGTCGACGAGGCCGGTCGAGGGGAGGGAGACGGCCTGATGATGTCCACCGTGTCGGACGATGTGGATTTCAACGGACCAGGAAAGTGGTGTCGGGAATGCTGGGTTCGTCTTTAGAATATCAGCCGTGCAGAGCTGACCAAGCCCGTAGGCACCGAAACCCGAACGCACACACCACTGCTCGCACTGTGGGAGGTGTGTCCTTAAAATGGGTAATGTCGATCCCCTTCTCCCCCCCTTCTCCCCCCTCACCACCACCGCCCAGATCACCATTGCCCGTGGCTTGGTGCTCGCTGCATAGTAAGCACAGCCGACATCTGCTGGTCAGCCTCCGCGATTTTTTACACCGTTGCAGGGCCACAGAACGTACCCGGCGTTTGTTCACTTCCTGACATCTGTGACGCTGCTCGCTACGTACATTGCATTTGTGAACGGCTCCGCGCTTTGGTTTGCGTTCAACAACGTGCTCGCGATTGTAAGTACTAGGTTTGTCGGCCACTCGGCAACTCACCGCCCAAATCTAGGACGAGGCGATATACTTGCACGAACTCAGCTTGTTCTTCGCAGGCGTCATCTTCGCACTGGTCATAGGGTCTTTCCTCTTCTACCATGTATACCTAATTTCGTAAGTGGACACCTGAGCGGTACTCAGCGCCTCATCGACGTGGTTTGGCAGGACGAATCAAACTACGATAGAGAACCTTTCGCCGTTCATGCTGCTCCGACATCTCCCCCCTCTCCCCGCATCTAACAATGCTGGACGCATACTCTCGGATCCCCCATCAGAGCACGAACTTACGTATGAACAGCGATATATTGTGCGAGAAGCGCATGGCGCGATACGATTGTACGACATCGGGTTGAGACGAAATTGGGCGCAGGTGTTTGGATGGGAGCGGAGGTGGGGCTGGGTTCCCAGACTGCTACACGGTGGAGGAAGGTGAGTGACTTGGACGGCTCGGCGCAAGTATTTCTGACTCCATGATAGCAAGGGCGATGGCAGAAGCTTCGTGCGCAATCCACGCTCCGACGACATGCTCGCGACATTAGCTACTGAACTTGTTAAAGCCGGCAAGGACAATTGACGCACAGGGACATTCTTATACGTATCTATTTCTATTAATTTATGTCGCTTTGTACCGCACCATGGCATGACTGTTGCGCGAGATGACGCGATCCGGGTTTGGCGGTTTAAAAGCTTTCGCTCTCGTTTCGCATCTCCTTTCCTTCTCCTCCCAGAAACGATGGCAGTTTCTGCAGATGCCCAAACACGACACTGATATTCCCACTTCAACAGCGACTGCATCGGCACTTGACCAATGTTGCTTGGAGCTCAACATGTTCCTTTGGAACACGCTTAGAACTTGTCTATTCTAGGTGAGCGAGCACGCGGTCCTTCAATCCTCCATGGTGTCTAATTGCACAAGCCCCTTCTCCCACCCTTACGTCGTCTATGACCGGCGACCCCTTTCGCGAACTCTAGGTCCCATCGCTTCGGGGCGGAACTGCTTTCAAGCACAGTTGCTCATACGGCCGGCTCATAACGTCACTTAATCTATACCCCAAATTTGTAATCCATACTGGGGTATAATACCGTAAAACGTGCGCAGCAAGGCTTCCCAATGGCTTCACGTTTCCGTTTCCAACGATTCACAGCATTATAAAGCCCTGTCCAAATCCAAATCCATCGCTTGACAGACCACTTGATTTGCCACTTCTCCCCTCGTATCGCGACGCAGTATGGCCATTCAAATCGTCGACGTCCAGACGCTCAATCAGTCCAGACATTTGGATCTGCAGAGCGACCTCTCCCAGCAGCTTGTTGACGGCTTAACTCGGCCGCATGGCGAAAAGGAAATCCCCACCGTGCTCTTATACGACGAACGAGGGTTAAGACTCTACGACGCCATCACGACCGAAGTCTCGGAATACTACCTCTTTGGCGCCGAGGAGGAAATCCTCAAGAATAAAGCCGATGAGATTGTTCGGACGATGCACAGTGGATTGGGGGACGGGGATCCAGACTCGGAGGTCGTCCTCGAATTAGGCGCCGGGTGAGTTTAAGTTGTTATCGTCCCTTGGGGGTTGCCATAGTTGGCTGATTTTACCCACCCGGCACTGCTTAAAGTTCTCTAAGGAAGACCTCCCACATTCTCGCAGGGCTTTCACGCATCGTTCCTAGCCAGTGCGATACAGCGCCGATCACCTACTACGCCCTCGATCTTGAAGAACGCGAACTTCAGCGAGTACTAGACTCCATATCAAACTCAAGCGTTGGAGAGATGTTGCGAGGAAAAGTAGAAACGAAGGGCCTCTGGGGCACTTACGAAGACGGGCTGAAGTTTGTAGAAGACGAGGGTTCTCCCATCAGCAGCCATTCAAATTCCCCTACTAGCCAATCTTCGAGAAGAGAGTTGGGGCCGCCATCACCGACCCCCAGATCGGGATCGAGTTCCCCACTGCATATTCTATTCTTAGGTTCGTCGTTGGGGAACTTTGACCGCAAGGATAGCGTCAAGTTCTTGCAGTCCATGCCCCTTCGCCCTGGCTCAGGCGATACGCTACTAATTGGTCTCGATCACGATAACGATAAGACGTTGATCGAAGAGGCGTACAATGACCGCAAAGGATATACGAAGACGTTCATCATGAACGGGTTGAGAGCGGCTGGACGTGCGCTAGGAAACGAGGATATGTTTGAAGAAGACAAATGGGAATATGTTAATAGATATAATGAGGCGGAGCGTGAGTGGCTGAGTCCCGCTCAGCTGCATACTCAGTTAACACCTTTCGTAGGTCGGCATGAGGCATATTACAAGTCCAAGTGTCCCCAGAAACTCGAAGATCCGAAGGCGGAACATGGCTACGAGTTCCTTGAAGATGAACTAGTCAAAATCGAGGTCTCCTATAAGGTACGATACGGTGAATGTGACCCTTACAGAACCTAATATGCCGAATGCAGTACTCGGAAACCGATGCCTATAGCCTATTCACTGACTCGGGCCTCCGCCCTATCCAACGTTGGACAGACAGTGCCACCCAGTACTCCCTTTGGCTACTCGAGCGTCCCCCCTTTATGTTCCCCCTTTTGAAGTCCCCAATCGCCTTCAATGGCCTCGGCGAGATCGTCAAAAACTTTCCCCTCTCCAACACGCCCTTCGGCGTTCCTTCACCCCAAGAATGGTCAAACCTGTGGGCCGCTTGGGACTTCGTGACCTTGAAGATGATTCCACCCTCGATGCTCCACGTGAAGCCTATCCACCTGAGGCACATATGCCTATTTTATCTGGGCCATATCCCGACGTTCTTGGACATCCATTTGAGTCGCTTGCTGAAAGAACCGCACACGGAGCCTGAAAGTTTCAAGGTAATTACCTACCATTTGTTTTGGGGGCTTGTAATGATAAACACTCTTCCATCAGTATATCTTTGAGGTGATTCTACGTTCTGTGCTGTCTTCTTGGGCCGTTGATCTCATTTCATCGTTAGCGAGGGATTGATCCTAATGTGGACAACCCGGCCGAATGTCATGTATGTCCTCTGTCAATCCTAATAAAGGACGGCACTCATAACCAATTATCAGCCCCATTCAGAGGTTCCGCAGAATGAAGGCGATTGGCCTTCGCTTGAAGCTATATTATCCTTTCAAGCCCAAGTCCGCTCAAGGCTTTTGCATCTCTACGACGATGTCTTGACAGGAAAGAAGGTGTTGACGCGAAAGGTCTGTCGCATATTGTCAATGACTTTCGAACACGAGGCTTTCCACATTGAGGTATGGCGGAGGCGCTATCACTAAAAGGCGTATTTCTTGACATCGCTTTTCGTTAGACGTTGCTCTACATGCTTTTGCAAGCCGCCGGAAACGGGACTACCCCTCCCCCAGGATTCACACCTCCACCCTGGAGCTCGCTTTCCGCAAACTGGAACGCTCTCCCAGCGTTGGAAAACACGACAGTTACTCTGGGTCCGGAAATCGTAGCATTAGGCCACGACGACGATGAAAGGGAGGATGAAGACCCTGCGTTCATCACTGACGTGAAAGATCACGAATTTGCATGGGATAATGAGAATCCCAAGCGTCAGGTCGAAGTCAAGCAGTTCAAGATTGAGTGGAGGCCGGTCACGAATGGCCAGTTCTACGAATTCTACAAAGAGTATAAGGACGACATGAAGCTCCAATTACCGGCCAGTTGGTTGGAGACAGATGATAAGATGATGGTGCGTATATATTTTCTTTACGTATTGTATACGTTTTGTGGCGAAAATCCGCTCACTATACTGTGGAAGTAGGTTCGCACCCTGTACGGCCCTGTACCTATGAAAGTGGCGCAGAACTGGCCGGTCGTCATTTCGTACGATGGCTTGTCTGCCTATGCGATCGTTAAAGGCGGAAGGCTTCCAACCGAGCCTGAGCTTCGTCTCTTCCTAGATAAATTTGAGAGCGGCTACGAAGGCGGCGCAAATGTTGGGTTCCGTAACTGGCATCCCGTTCCGTTAGTTCTCCGCCTTGGCTCTTATCAGATGTTGTGTTGACCCCACTCGCTCAGCGCAACGACCGGCGGGAAGAAGTACGGTGGAAAAGGTCACAACGGCGGCGTCTGGGAATGGACTTCAACTACGCTCACGAAACACGATGGATTCGAACCATCTAAGCACTACCCAGGATTCACGGCGGATTTCTTTGACGGATGTCACAACGTGATTGTAAGTAATTGATATTGCTACCAGTGAATATGGCTTCTGATACGTTTGCAGTTGGGCGGGTCATACGCATTCATCCCTCGCATGGCTGAAAGGCGCAGTTTGCGCAACTGGTACCAGAGGAACTACCCGTATGCTTGGACGGGAGGGCGAATTGTTTACGATATTTGATGATTGGCAGGCGATATTTTACAATACATGTAAAATGGTACCCGATATGCAAACTTCCCCTTGTTCTTATCCCTATGTCTGACGACTTCTTATTCAAGCCCTTTCCGTGGAGCATGAGTGACGACCTCCGCAAGAGGGACTCGAACTCATTGAACTGTTTGGCTTTGTTTATAGATTCAATGTTATTGAACTTCATCTCAAGTTGAAATACATTAGTGCTCACGCAAAATTTCGGACTAACGGCATCGGACCCTGGTTTCGGGCCAAGTTCCTTGAATTTGGTCATCTCGATACGAATCACCCAGAGGACCGATGGTACCATTCATAGCAGGCATCCTGAAGACCGCGCTCTGTAAAGTTCCAACCTTGTCAAAATGCATGTTCACCCTATGGAGATAGACATCCTGCCTTCCCAAGATGAAGGAGGATCGCTATCCAAGGCTATCCAAGCTTCAAGCCCCACCGCTTGATCCCTTGGGGGCACGCTGTTCCATAAGCGCAATTTTCGTGGTTCTGACAAATGCCAGAATAGGACGGTACTGAGCGTCCGCATTTTTCAATGATCAGTACATGTACTGCTCCCCCATTTGCTAGGTCGGATTGCTGCCAAGGTAAGCGGGTTGATAAATTTTCCGTCGATTATACGATCTTGATCCGTATTGGAGCAGCTTTGCTGGTCACAGCAGTGATAGAAGTGGTCTCGCGTCATATGACAATCGTTGCCATTTATTTGTTGCCATTCAATTGCACGCCTTGTGCTGCCATTGAAGTATACAAAGAAGAACATTGGCTGTATTTCGGTGGAACTTGCGGCATTAATTCTCCTCGGCATGCCTATCCGTAGTCGTATAAAAAGGGAGATGAGGCATTTAATTTGAAGCAGGCACTCATAGGCAGACATGCGTCTATCGGTTGCCATTGCTCTGGCTACTGCCATCCAATTCGTTGGGGCTCACTGTATGTCGTCTCTCACAGTGCTTTGTCCTCAAACTGATCCCTGTGCAGATACTTTCCCCCAGTTCATTGTCAATGGGACCACGTCAAGTGAATGGGAATACGTTCGCATCACAGAAAACCACTGGTCTAACGGACCTGTGAGCCTCTTCTAGTTACTGAATGGCCATATTCCTGATCCAACTTAAAATAGATTCAAGATGTGACCAGCAACGCGTTCCGCTGCTTCGAACTCGACTCTACATCTGCCAGCCAAACCAACACGGCTACCGTTCGGGCTGGCTCCACTGTTGGCTTCAAGGCCTCCAACACCATGGGTAGGTCACTCAGATCGATTAAACAACCGAATTAACATCTGTCCTCGAATCGAACAGGTCATCCTGGTTATTTCTCGGTGAGAATTCATTCTGTACAGCGAGAGATGTTCCTGATCATATCTGAAGGCCTACATGACGCCAGCGTCCCCGGCCGCCAACTCGAACTCGGCTGGGACAGGAAACACATGGTTCAAAGTCTGGGAGTGGGCTCCGGGATGGTCGGCCAGCACCGGTCTGATCTTTGACTCTATGAGTGCGGTATTCCCCTGACCCCTTCATGTATCTCTTACTAACGGTACGCAAGACATCAACGAAGTGTCCTTTCCTATCCCCGCCAGCTTGCCCAATGGTACCCTTGGGCTTCTTATCGTTTGATGTTGCTAATGCCTCCCTCCCCAAGGGCAATACCTGATTAGGATTGAACAGATTGCTCTCCACATCGCCAGCAACTTCGGCGACGCTCAGGTACGCTCCGTATTTATTACTAGCTATATCTCTCACCGTATTCCCGTAGTTCTACATTGGATGTGCTCAAGTTAATGTTGTTGGAGGCGGGAACGGCTCGCCTTTCCCGACTACTTCCTTCCCTGGTGCATACACCGGTAATGAACCCGGCATTGTGCGTACATTCGTCACACTTTGATCGTCTGCTTACCTTGATATCGCTTCTAGAAACTTAACATCTACGCACTCCCTGCTGGGTACTCTGGCTACACTCCTCGTTAGTGTATTATTCTTTCTTGCCACTTCACCTTTTCTGACCACCCTCCTCAGCCGGACCTCCTGTGTGGCATGGTTGATCCAGGAGATCTCGCGATGTGTTGCTATGTACATAAGTCCAGAATCTTCGAGCTCTAATCCATGTAATTGATTCGTCCAGCAGTAAGTTGAGCTGACCATGGGACTCTCAACCATTGAAATTGAATGACTCGAAGGCTAATGAAGCCGCGAATCGTGCAGTCCATGACACTACATTATCCCAGTCGTGCCCTCCTTTTCAACAGGATCCGGCAGCCATGGAGACTGCATTGTACTGCAACTGGGTTAAAGAAGCCAACAGCCGTCGTACCGGATGCTCGCGCAGTTGCCACATGGTTTCAATGAGGCCATTGACTCGCCTCACGATACCTTTTTCTGCGTAGCATAGAATAAGATCTGCAGTCAGTAATCTCGTATCTCCGAGTCGCCTGAGAGTTCCAATCATCTCCGGGTCGCCGTGCAGTACTATTACTTGACTGCAATACCCCATAAAGTTCAAGAATATCACCATGCTGACCCCTGGTCGACCGAGATGCCTCGTTGCTGCAGAGCCCTTTAGCGCTAAGTTAAATGGGCTATCCAACTATGGTGAGTTCTTGTTTTGCCCCCATTGAGTGAGGTCGCGCTCCCTGCTCGCCATCTATTTGAGAATCGACATCGATTCCCAGAGGATGCGGCCTCGTGTTCATCAATAGATTCGGTGCGTATATATTGCTTCAACCTACAAGTGATCTGACGTCTGTGTCTCCACCCCCAGCACACTCGACCCCCCCTCTGCTGTATTACCCTCCAGCATTGTGCCCGTCATCTTACCATGTTTATTTCAATCACTCGACGTGAAGTCCTCCAAGATGCTAATAATGTGATGCCTCCCTGGGCTACGGTAGCTATAGCACTCATAATATTCGGTGAGTCCCGTAACTCATTCCGTTTGGGCCCTCTGGTGACCTTCATTTTGGATTCGCCAGCAATTTTTATGATAATTGTTGGTGTAATATGCCATCGATTCGGATGTCTGGGTTCCTCGCCATCGTCTCGCAATACACCCATGACGAATGCAACATCCCCTAGCAATCGCCATGTCTCCTATACTCCGCCACCTTCGAGACGTGTATCCCAAACACAAGCGGCACAACTAAGTCCACAAAGGCCCATGCACAGGAAAGAGAGGCCCATGTCACAGGTCGTTGGCTTGACATCGTCTGAGACTGTTAATCGAGCCATGCTGCATCCGCCACCCCCAGCGTATACTCCATCAGCAGCTCGATCAAGCTACGCCCCTATCGCACCTGTAATCGAAAAGGGGTACAGCTCTATATCTGGGTCCCGCGGTGAGTACAACCGTGATGCACTGATATCTCAGGTTCCTGATATGCCACCTCCGCTCAGTGTCTAGAAACACTTCCAAAAGTAGCACACAGTTCCCCATCATGAACAATTGATTGCCTTCGCAAGCTTCACACGTTGTAATTCTGAGATGTGCTTAATTCCCTATTGCTGTCGATTATTTATATACTCATCAGTTTATATAACAACATGACCGAGTAGATGTATATGCAATTATCTCCCCAAATTGGAGCAAGATCCAGAGGCAATCAAATTGTGTACATAAATACCAAATACATGATCGGGTGATGGCAAGTTTGTTGGCTTCAACGTCAACATGCCGGTAAGGCTAGATCTTCGAGCCAAGCGATCAGTAATCTGCGAAGTAGCCAAATCAAAGCCAAATATCAGCTCAACTGTCGAATCCGCAGTACAATTCTCCATCTTCTCAAGCGCCGAGTGATGTAGTTACGCTCGACCTGAGGGTTCCTTTAACTGGCCGTGGGGGAATATGTTTCGCAAATAGGGAACACGTTCACACTTATAGGTGGTGATGGTGTGATCACATGTTGGTATCTGGCCCGAACGTCGCCGTCCGAAGATATAACAGGACGCTGACACCTCGACTTACTCACACGTCAATAGTGGTGACCTGGTGTCCGCCCCGCCATTGTCTACTGAGTGTTGTTGGCATGCAGAACTCGAGTGCCCAATGTTTGGAGCTTACATTCCACATCTGCTGTTAAGCCACCGCCAGATGACACTACCAGGGTGCAGGTAAGACAGCGAGGAATATCGTACAAGTCAGGGGCGGTACTTTTCACACCAATTGTTCCCTAGAAGGATGAGCTCGAAAGACCATGCCTTTTCTGCGTAGATAGAGGGTCACCATCGCTAACAACACATGAATTGCAAGCAGGAGGATCTTGCAGATGCTAGCAAGAACCTTACTTGAACGGTTTGAGGAAGCACTCACAAGACTTGGTTGTTCAATCAATCAACGCCTTCTGCTGAACCTTTTAGCACCAGTACGCGGCAGGTAAGCACAGAAGACGTACATTTTAGTAATGTAACTTGGGGCGGCATCTCTACAGATTTGTGAAGAAAAAGGTATAGTTCGCCGCTGAATCCAATTCTCGAGCGGTAGCTTTCCGTGGCCGATGGGTTCGGCGGGTGACGGCCTTTCGTTTCGACCAGGCCCGATCCGCTTCGACGGCGAAAGGAGACATCTTATCCATGTTTAGCCACTCCATGAAGGGATTGACGAGGGAAGAGTTTTGGGCTGGCCTTTGAGTCGTTTTGTTGAGGGTTTGTTGCCGGTTGTCCATGGTAGGGGAAGATATAGAGGAGCCCCGAATGGACTAGTGATACTCAGGACTTGTTCCAGTGCTCTAAACCAAACTCACCGCCGGATCAGAGTCGATTACTATTGGCTGCAAAAAGACTATAATTAGTCTGTACTAATACGTGGGCGGCATAGCTCACGCTGTTGTCTGCAATCTCCACTGCAACGCCGTCATCATCAGACATTGTCAGGTCCAATATCGTCTCCCCTTGATTTGGCAGGGTAAGCTTCTAGAGAGATATACCGGAGCGGGCTGATCAATTACCAGAAAGACTAATACGACGGTATGATGCCCTTACTTCTGCAATGATCATGATATCATCATCACTGTCGTCAATACTGAAGATGCCCTGGATTAGTTTCTCTTTAATCTAGAGCTTTATGCCAGTGCCATCATCACAGTACCCACTTGGACTGCTGTTGAATTGCGTTGGTTGAGGCATCTGTTGCAAGTCCAACTCTGTATACCTCTTATATGATCATCTCTGTTGGACGCCTTGAGAAGCGCGGTGAGCTCCACAGCTGAGAGGGCAGGCGTATGGCAATCTGTCCGTCTTTGCCATCAGCCTTCGACTTTTTGCAATATCTCTACTATTTAGTAGATCACTTACTATGGTGCCAAGAGGCAGAGCAACGTGAGCAAGTCAATAAAAAGGCCTTTGCGCCTGTTTCTTTACCGCGACAGAATTTGCAAGGACCTGGCATATCCAGGGCGGGGAGAACGTCGTGGGTATACTATGCTTCATCAATGCTTCGTACCCCATCACTACTTCGTAGCGTCACAAACGTCACGTCACAGTGTTGCACTCCGACTTGGCGATCACAGGGACGAGCGGAAAAGGTATTGGAACTCACGTAGGATAAATCAATCCCAGATTCATTGTCCGCAGCGGCTTCTGCGGCAGAGCGTGGCACCAGCCAAGATTCTACCGTTTGAAATATGGTCGTGTATTGCTTCAAAGTGGTACGAATGCGTGCGTAGGCATTGCTACATCACATTCCGAGAATATCTTAGCAGGGGAGGAGACAATGGGTGAGTAATTCAAGGGGTACGAAGTAGTGATGGGGTACGAAGCATTGATGAAGCATAGTATTGTAGACTGGTCACCGTACTTGGCGCCCCTGCTGAGTTTGAATAATTGCTTTTCGACCACCGCGAAGGTTCAACGTTGCAAGTTTCCAAGTTCCACTTATCTGGCGGTGGAACCAAAAATCGAGCCATCATTGCACCGAACAACAACTTGGGTCTGTACCACTTCACAGCCACACTGCAATCGAACTATGCATTCAAGGCTTCAAATCACTCGAGCCCAAATCGAGCCAGGCTACCTATTTCCCATGAAAGGCAAGCGCTACTATTATCATTGTTGATCAAAGCTGAATGTCACTGTGCGTTTGACCAGGCTATCACCAACCCAAGTTCAGTTAGAACAATTCCAAATTCTCGTGCCCTGACTGTCAGTCCGAGCACCAATTGTTCAGTGATTCAAGTTACGTACCCAGTGGTCTCGAGTGTCCGGATGTTTTGAATTCACAGGGCCGCAGCCGTCGCGATGATGTACCAGTACTCTGGTGAGCATATAGGCCGATAACCTGACTTTTCTCTTACCTTTATCACTGAATGATTGGCGTGTAGAGAGTCCCTATCCAACCTAGGAAACTGTGAATCGCGTGAACACATTCGCGCTCCGAATTGGCACCATATGCCCCGTTTACTCTGTAATTTCCGCAGCATCTCTTCGGATAAAGGAAGCTTCCAGGGACATTCTAGCAGGTCACCTCGTGTCCTACGCCAAGGTGGCTTCAGATGGAGAAAGCTGTCGTGCGTAAAATACTGATTTTGTGATTTCCGCAGCACATCAATAAATAAAACTTCCTGGATCATCGCACCGTTGTTATTCCGACAAGCTACCATGCCCTACACCATGCTGGTCTCAGACGAGGAAAACGTCGCTCTCCTCGAAGAAAATGAGGAGGAAGAAAATCTTCCTCCACGATCCCTATGTCAAAGGTGTCCATTTCTTCGCCTACTCATTTCGCCTACGTTCCTCTGGGTCATCATCGTCGTCGAAACCATCGGCTTTGCTGCTTTTATGGCGTACGCTGCTATTAATGAAGAAAAGGCCCCATACTGTGCATATTCTCCATTCTATCTGTTCTACCCCGATGCTGATTATTCTCGACCGCTCCATTTAGCTCCCGTGAACGACGCTATTTCATACAACTACCAAAGCTTTGTGGGAGGGTTCAATCAAGACCTCTCTCTATTCCAGGCTCCGCCGTCGAAGGAACTAGACCAACGATGGCGAGACCTATACAGCCGTACGTATGTCCCGCCCTGCTACCAGCCTGCATACGGGATCGTTGCGCAGGACATCGACGATCCTCCTTCAAGGGATCATCCCGTATGCGAGCTGGCTACAGGACCACATTACAGCTTAGTAACTCATGACCATGCTTTACAGTTGGTATGTCTCGTATTTCGAGATACGAAGCAGCCAAGTTGCCCAACGCAACAGTGCCAATCCCAGGCGATGAAGGGCACTACATCGTAGAGCTCGACGTCTTTCATCAACTTCGCTGTTTAGTAAGCTCATATTTTAAAACCTGGCTGCCTATAGCTAACACCCATCACTTAGGACCGTATCCGTCAAACTATATACTCTGACCACTATCCCGATGCGCGCATTTCCCTTGGAGACAACCAACAATACGCCAGCCACTGCATCGACTCTATCCGCCAGTCCCTCATGTGCTCGTCCGACGTCAGCCTACTCGTCTGGCAGTGGGATGAAGCAACACAGCAGTCACGCATTCGCAACGATGTTGTTCACAGGTGTAGGGACTTCGACAATGTCAAGGGGTGGGCGTTGCATCGCCAGCTCAAAGGCGGCTTCAACACAAGTGTCCGGGCGCATTAAAGGACGTTGCTCGGGCTTTGATCCACGAGGTACTTCCAAGTTTCATGTCTGATGGAATCATTCGGGCGTATCTACTTACGTTCATTTATGCAATCCCTTTGTCTCAAACCTCCTTGTCTCTGACTCTAAGCACTTCTATTTCCTTGCCACAAGTTTGTTCACTATCATCTATCTGGAGAACTTGAGTCCGTGGCGTTTTCTCAAATTATGGGACCAAACAATGGCATTACTCATCATATCATACGTGGAAGTAAAGTGGCATCGTAAACCACGGTTATCTGGGTTTACCAAGGCCCAAAGTTGCAGCCCCATGGGAAAAGGGCTCCACGGTGTCACTTCCAAGCCTCCCAGGCCCTGACGGTGTACCACGCAGAATGTACTGCGCAGTAACAACGCTGGCGGGATGCCAATTATTTCCGTCACAAAAGGGGAAAGGAACTGCACACACACCGGATCGGCTCCGATTCGTCAGTACCGATTTACGGCCTTGTATGTACCATCTTCGTAGAAGATTGACACAATATTTGAAGGGGCCTTAGCGACGCCGTGATTCATTTATCGACCGTCGACCGTATCGAGTAAAATGTAAGAGGAGGAGTTTCACGCTACAAAAGAGGCTGAATTCTTGCGCTCTCTGAGCCAGTACGAATCCTGCAATGCACACTTTCCCAGCCAACGTGGTTATAAATTATACGACACGCTGAGGGGAGAAAACATCACCCTCTATCTTCCCTATGCACTCCTCTGCTACAGCCAGCTCTTGCATACGTGGGTCGTGCTAGCACGCTTGCCCTCCCGATTCCATATTTCTCCATGAGCTCGTCCTTATCTCTTTTCACGTCATCTACCGTCAATCGATACCCCTTCGGCGTGATCCCCTTCCCAAACGTTTCCGTAACATGATTCGAGCAAAGCAGAGCAACGAAAATATTCAGGATGTGCGCTGGAATGATTAATCCGAAGATGATTTTCCAGATCGTTTCTAGATGGGCCTTCTCGAATGATAACAATGCCGACTTGCATCCAGGTAAGGAGGTGCGTGGGTAACATCGATTGCTCATGGTCGCTTGATGAAGAGCATTAAACCATCCGCAGCATTGTAGCGAGTTTTGAATCATTACTCTTCCTACCTCCGTGTAGTCCTGACTCCACGCGCGCTGTAATTTTCTATCGAGGGAGAAAGCGCTCCGTTTGTAACTGGTATACCCAATGACGAGGATAGATACGAGAGATGGCCAAAGGAGCAGAGTGTAAACCGCAAGGATGGGCCGCGAGTTCAGAATGACCCCGGTGAAGCCAAGGATGAAAGTAAATAGCAGGATGGCGGCAGCTATAGTGGCAAGCACAAGAATATCGTTATCTGCGACGTAGATCACATCTGATAGATTCCACGCTACGTCAAGGTCAACCAATGTTCACTGACGAAGTAATGCAAAGACGTACTCCTAAACCAGGTTGATATCGCTGCTGTAGCCAATACACAGCTGTACGAGAGTAGTAATAGCACGGAAAGAATCAGCGCCCATTTGAACTTATTCCACCGGCCGAGCGTTTCTATGCCCAGGCCGTTTGCTTGCTTCAAAGTCGATGGGAGGTCCTTCTCCTTGGTGAGCTCGAAGGAGAACAGCTTAGGATGGAGATCAATAGTGGATGTGCTGACAGACTTTGGGCAGGGCCATTTATTTGTAAATTTGCTAGTTGTTCCAATATCCCGGATAAGAGAGTTGCCTTCTCCAGATGCAGACGTAGACTTCTGTTCGTGATCGTCGATGCACACGGTGCTACGACTGTACGCGGAACTGGCGGAAGGCTGGCGCGATAGAAATCCAGCAGGCTGTTGCGCAGGAATGGAGACAAAGCTAAGACCACGGCTGAGATAGCTCCGGAAAGTTCCAGTCACCGAGCGGAGATTGGGTCCAGTTGTGAAGTCAGGTGTGGGTAAACGCACAATTTGCGACACTCTTGTGACATCGGAGAACATAGAAGAATGAGAGTGTTCTCTTGTTGGTAGACGTGGCGTTAAGTGAATAGATGTGAATGTGTCCCCAAGGGCGGGCCCGTTTCCTTGCAGAGGTCGCTCGTAGCAAGACGGTCCATCGTCCGTCGAATGGCCACCAGCAATGAAGGTGCCACTAGGAGGGTGGCGGCCGGAACGACGTCTAAATGTGTTGTCTAGTGGCCTACCATTTCTAGAGGCTGCCTGTGGTTTTCGATAATCCATAGGCCGTTGGTGATGGTACAAGTCCAAGGGTACAGGGGCCACAGGCGCTGGTCTTTTCCTAAGCAAGTACAAATAGACTAAGCGCCGTTTAGTGGCGATTCGTGAACTTCTCGACTTCATACCATCAACTATCACTTCCTCCTCCAGGAAGTTGACCGGTTTCCCCTTCTATGACCATGTTATCTACATGGCTCTCTGCGTCGCGTTCGTGTCGATGTAGAGTCTTGTCTCTAGGTTCTTCGGTGCGAGTAGCTTCTGGGCTGCAGAAAAGTGAGTTTTTCCTCTGCTCTCGACTTTTGCGCTTTTGCCGACTCGGGACCATCTGTCTTTGCACAGGTTGTACCCGAGCCAGCTTGGTACTCCAGAGACGATAGTCGTCTCGGATATCCTTTTTTTTTGTTGTAAAAAAGTCGCAGAAAGTCCATGTTCTGACCGCGTATGCACTTGACAGTTGGGGCACACAACGGTCTTTTCTATCGATATCGAACCGAGTCTACGGCAGCTGCCATCGAGACAGAGACGACGACCAATAATGGCACCCAGTCACCTATACCTCCTTCTCAACCGGGGCAGAGCACCGGCGTAGTATCGGACCTACCAGAATGGAAATCTCTAAAAGGGCGAATACAGCACGATACGCTCAAAGCCCTCACGGTGAAGCCCTACAAATACGACAAGATGACTAAAGTTCAGGCCGACGTCCTTGATCAACTTCCTGGACTTATCGCTCCCCCTGATGCCGAGGATCCCGACCCTCCGACTCGAGATTTACTCGTTCGCGCAAGAACGGGTACTGGGAAAACTCTCGCATTCTTAGTTCCAGCTGTTGAAGCACGGTTAGCGGCCATTGAACGTGCCGGCAAGCAGGCAGTAATCGACGCTGGTGTCAAGTCTGACAAACACTTGGAGGATAGGGCGCGGAGAGCATTCGCTCGTCGACATGCTGGCACGCTGATCATTAGTCCCACACGCGAGCTGGCCACCCAAATTGCTAACGAAGCCATCAAACTGACTCACCACCACGAAGGCTTCGAGGTTCGGCTATTCGTTGGAGGCATGAGCAAACGCCAGCAAATGCGCGAATGGGCGAGAGGTCGCAGGGATATTGTCGTGGGCACACCTGGCCGTCTACGTGACGTACTGCAGAGCGAATCAGAGGTCGCGCACGGTCTAGAAAATACACCCATGCTCATTCTCGACGAAGCAGATACGTTGCTTGATCTAGGATTCCGTGAAGACATTGAATCTATCAAAAGGTTCCTTCCCTCTTCACCCGAGCGTCAGACGTTCCTGTTCTCCGCCACGGTCTCTTCTGCAGTTCAACAAATTGCAAAGTCATTCCTATCGGACAATCACGCGTACATCAATTGTGTCTCTGGCTCAGACCCGTCTCCCGTCCACGCACATGTACCCCAATACCACACTGTGCTCCCTACGGCAGCCCATCAGATTCCAACTGTCTTACGTCTCCTCGCTCACGATCAACTCACCAACCCAGGGTCCTCTAAAGCCATTATCTTCTTCCCTACGACAAAGATGACCGTGATGTTCGCCAACATTCTTCGTGACGTCGCTCGCCAATGCCTACCTGCTGGCCGCAATACGCGTGTCTTCGAACTGCACTCAAAGCGTGCCCAGGAGTCTCGTACACGGACCTCTGACGCGTTTAGGGCTGACACTTCTGGTGCGTCGGTTCTCATCACGTCAGATGTTTCTGCTCGTGGAGTAGACTATCCTGGCGTAACGCGCGTTATTCAAGTCGGTATACCGTCGGGTGCTGAGCAATATGTGCATCGAGTTGGGCGAACCGGCCGTGCTGGACGTACTAATGGCCGCGGCGACCTCGTTCTTCTCCCTTGGGAAGTCAGTTTCGTTACATGGCAGCTTACCAAAGTGCCTCTCAAACCTCTCACCGTCAACGAACTGAAAGCCCAAGTAACTGAGCTCGCAGCCAAACACGATGCAAACCCGACCGCCTTTTTCGACGACGCGAACGTACCTCGTAAATCGAACATCTTCTCCACCCAGCCCCTTGCCCCCATTCTGGCAGATGTCGATCGTACTGCCTCCGATTTGTTGGCGAAGGTGGATCCGTCGGACATTGAGGAGACCTTCATGTCACTCCTTGGATTCTATGTGGGACATGCCCAAGAACTTCGCATAAGGAAGGGTGAAATTCTGGAGGGTTGCAAGGACTGGGCCGTTGATGCCATGGGCTTGCAAGCCCCTCCTCACATCAGTCCGACGATGTTGGACCGTCTTGGTCTCAGGGATCGTGGTGGCTCCAAACCTTCCGGCAGGTTCAACTCCCGCAGCTCATTCTCATCCCCTCGCTCGTCGTCTTCCTCATACTCTCGCCCCTCCTCTTCGCACTCCCGCCCCTCCTGGGAAAGCCGAGGTCATGTTCGAGGCGGTGAGGGCGGCGACGGCTCGTATCGTGGCCAACACCCTTCCCGTAGCTTCGATTCGAACGGCTCCCAGGATCGTAGAAGCTCCCGCAGCTATGACTTGGACAACCGTGGAGGCTATCGCAGTTCTCGAGGAGACCAGAGCTCACGGGGTGGATGGAATTCCAGGAATGAGGGGTAAGCCCCTCGAAGGACCTTCAGGCTCCTCCCCACACCCGTCAGTATATCTGCAATTCATGATCTACATCTATCTCCGTGGAACGCTATTGTAGTTCGTTGCGAAAAGTTGATGCCGCGAATTCACCAACTCCCTGGAGCAAAATTTACATTACTACTTGCTTAATGGACTTACAGAATATTTAGAACAGGATACCAATCTCTTGCACCTTAGTTAATACTGGTTGAAATAGAAGAACGAGCAGACCTCTTTCCATAAGCTATGCAGAATTGGAGGTTCTCATTCTCTCCATCATTGGAAACAGGCAATTGACCGAGGAGGCTGTCAAAGGCTCGTGAGTTGCGTCCTTCTAGTCTATCCTTGACACTTCTATTGCAAGACCAGAATGGAATGGAGGGTCGCTAATACCAGCTAAGCTTTTAAAAAGTTGTAGAAGCTACCTTTCATTGGCCAGACGGCTCTTCCTATTGGCTGTTCTCTATTTGTACTTACTTGTTTCATTATATGATTGTTCTCTTCCTGTTGATTGTTTTCTGTTTCCTCTTTTGCTCTCCTTACACTGGTGACATAATCCAATGGCCCCCCCCCGCGATTACATTGTGATTAAACTAAGTGCCTATATAGTACATAACACCAATGTAGTTATGCAGTAAATATGATTAAAATCCATTATATTTCCCTGTTTTCTCCAATATGACGGATGAGATTACTTTGAATATGGCTTCTTGGTGTGATCTCAAAAGTGTCGGGGATTCCAGCATGAATTCATTGAAAGTATAAGTTGTTATAGGCACATCCAGGAGGCCCCTTAGGGGCTACTAGGGACGCATTCACATGCGTTCCTGGCTATGGGCTCGGGCCACGTATACACGCGGCCACTCGGACTTCTCGGATTACAGACTAAGTACATATCCAAGCACACTGTACTTACTATGACCGGGCTCATTGCTGTTTTGTGAACGTGCGGACGCCGCATGTTCCCCAGTATATATTCCTGTACTGTACATACAGTTGCCTTAGTTTGAATATTAGTTCTTTCTGCACTTGCATTCCTCGCCTCTCTATTGAGGTTCCCCCGTTGCATCCCTTTGCCTCTGCCCGTACCCTCGGTACCCGCGTAGGACTCCTCCTGGAAATACAGGGCACGCAAGAGTGTGGGAGGCGCAGCCAGTAGCTGAAGCCAAGCCCGTACGTCCTTGCTCCCCTCGTTTCCCCTCCGCACATCTACATGGAACTGCACACCTGCGAGTCCGCATATCCCGAGCCCCCTGCGAGTGTGGCTCTTAACACTATTGCCATGTCCACAGACTTTGCGTTGACTACATGAAGACTCGGCCCTGCGGGAAAATCACATATCCATAGTGTGCCAAATGAATCTGCATGTATAGCAGGATCTGGAATTCCATAGAGAGTGATCATAGCAAGGGCATGTGTGATTCCGTTGGCCTGGTATTTGAAATAGTACTTGACTTCAGTGATACAAACAGCATCATTAACTGTAACTTTGACATTGCAAGATCAGTGCGGTGTTTTTGATGAGAACTGCTCGACCAGAGGAACAGGCTGTTTGCCCATTTGGCAACTGTAACTTCCTCCATTGAAAGATATGCAGATCCTCTACGCCGACCTCAACCTGTTTATTAATCAAATACAGGTGCAGGGCCAAGGCTTCATGCAAGTCAGGGTGTAGAAAATGTGATGCATCTTCAGTTTTGTGGAGTAGAGCATAGCCGTCACCAAGGTCTTGAGTTAAATGCAAAGACTTCTCCCCTTCAGTTTTGACAAATCCAGGAACCAAAGTGTGGAACACATTGAGTTGGCAACACAGAAGACTCTGCTGAGCAAGATTTGCATATGGGTTTTGATGTTGGAGGATCTCAGCTCCTAGATTACCAATAGTCTGTTCTAGCACCCACTGTGCAAGGAGCACATTTGGCCCTATACAATGGGTTTCAGGTGTGCAGTGAAGGAGAAAGTGAATGGAGGGCCAAATGAAGTGTAATCGGTCCATGCATCACTGATAATAAAGTACTTCAAAGTTGAGACAATACCCAAGAAGGAGTTGGTCAGTGTAAGGGGACACTCCTATTTTCTCTCCTTTCCTTCATCCCATGGACTCTTACCTACATTTCCTTTGTTCCCCTTTGTTCCTTTTCGCTTCCTTTCCTTTCCACTTCCTTTCCGCCCACTCCTTTCGCATCCGAGCCACGTCCGGTGACTCCGGAGTCTTCCCGCACTCCGGACCCGCTCGGACTCGCTTCGGACACCTCGGACTCGCTCGGACTCGTCTATACACTTCGGGGCTCGTCCGGGCTACCTCTATCCTCCTTTCCCACTTCATTACTCCTTGTCCCCACTTCCCCAGGTCGCTGGCACGACTCCTGTACATTCCCCTTCCACTTCATTATCACATGCCCCCTCGTACCTTGTGATATTCGTTCGTACCTGTGGCTGGTGTACTGTACAGTTACCCTTCATTCCTCCCACGCTACTACAGTATATACTTCGCTTCCTAGCATGGAGAATCCTTATCCTGTTCTCTTTGGATTCTCCCTCTGCTAGGTGAGCAGCTCTCTCATGTATTGTAGTTAGTCCTATTCATATCTTTGGATTCTCCCTCTGCTAGGCCTGTGCTGTCGGCCATCTTGAGGTTGCCCTTACAGTCAGCCTTTGATACTGCTTCTGTGGAGATAGACCATAGCAAAAGAAGGTAAAGTGTGCGGACAAGTTTGCAGAAATGAGTCCAATAAGTGTGAGGAAGGATCCCGTGAAGCAGAGCTGGACATAATGCATAGACATAGACGAGGTACTCAGAGGCCTTGAATCCACTTGAAAACTTTTCTTAAGGATTTTGGGGTGGTCATTCAATGCAGTTTGAAAGATAGGGCCTTGCATTGGCAACAAGCTGGCTGTGCTGTTTCCAGGTGTTGATATCATGAAGCACTGCCCATTCCCAATTTTTGATGTGGTCTGTCGAGCTGATAAGGTCACTGTCACTGCCAAAGAGTCCAATCAAGAGGTCAGGAAGGTTGAGTCCATCAAGGTGCTTAGTATCACCAGTGAAACAGAAGGGAGGAGGGAAAGTGAGTTTGACACCAAAGAAAATTGAAACACCAGATAGCCCAGAGTCACAATGGCGTAACTCAAAACAAGTTGGATTTGGTGACTCAATGACTGAGTGGAGACTTTCAAAGAAGTGTGTTGCTGACCCACTGGGAAGTGTATCTGTAAGGGCAACCTCAAGATGGCCGACAGCACAGGCCTAGCAGTGGGAGAATCCAAAGAGATGAATAAGACTAACTACAATGAGAGAGCTGCTCACCTAGCAGAGGGAGAATCCAAAGAGAACAGGATAAGGATTCTCCATGCTAGGAAGCGAAGTATATACTGTAGTAGCGTGGGAGGAATGAAGGGTAACTGTACAGTACACCAGCCACAAGTCCGAACAAATATCACAAGGTACCAGGGGGCATGTGATAATGAAGTGGAAGGGGAATGTACAGGAGTCATGCCAGCGACCTGGGGAAGTAAGGGCGAAGAGTAATGAAGTGGGGAAAGAGGACAGAGGTAACCCGGATGAGCCCCAAAGTGTATAGACAAGTCTGAGCGAGTCCAAAGTGTCCAAAGTGCGGGAAGACTTCAGAGTCACCGGACGTGACTTGGATTGCGAAGGGAGTGGGCGGAAAGGAAGTGGAAAGGAAAGGAAGCAAAGGGGAACAAAAGGGATGTAGGTAAGAGTCCGTGGGATGAAGGAAAGGAGAAAGGAACAAGGAGGAAGAAAGAGGGACAGGGGAATAGGAGAAAATAGAGGTGTCCCCTTACAGTATCTGTATTTATATCACTGTGGGTGTTTGCAGGTTGGCGACCATCGGGACGAAGGAGAGAAAGCAAATAGTGGGGCGCGCCAGGTTTATGCCTACCGGAAAGCCTGCAGAAGGTGTGACAAGTGAATTTCCCAAGGTGGCCTACCCAGCAAGCCAGTTTCACCAACATAATTGAATTGGCTGTGATACAGACCAAATGGAGGCAGCTCAAGCTGAGTCAAGCCTTTCCACCATCCCAGATATGGAGCCCACCTTCATTCTGAATTGCAGTGAGGTGGTAAAGCAAGGGGAACAGAAATGAATCCAGATTCTTCAGCAAGTTGGGACCTGGTATTGAGCCGGCTGGCAGGACATAGTACATCTTGTAGTGCTTGTCTAGATCAAGGTTGATGATAACCCAGATATATAACCAACACTCTGAATGCTTCATGCGATAGAGCTGCACACTGTCCATGGAGAAAAGCAGTAAGGTATTGTCATCCAAAATATCGCCATTGATTATGGCCTCAAGGTAGTCGCTCCCGCAAACGAAGTCGTCATACATGTCTAATTTGCCACCACTCTGACATAGCTTTCCAAGGAGTTCTTGTAAGGGGACACTCCTATTTTCTCTCCTTTCCTCCATTCCATGGACTCTTACCTACATTCCCTTTGTTCCCCTTTGTTCCCTTTTGTTCCCTTTCCTTTCCACTTCCTTTCCACCCACCCCTTACGCATCTGAGCCACGTCTGGTGACTCCAGAGTCTTCCTGCACTTCGGACACTTCGGACTTGCTCGGACTTGTCTATACACTTTGGGGCTCATCCGGGTTACCTCTGTCCTCTTTCCCCACTTCATTACTCTTCGCCCTTACTTCCCCAGGTCGCTGGCATGACTCCTGTACATTCCCCTTCCACTTCATTATCACATGCCCCCTGGTACCTTGTGATATTTGTTCGGACTTGTGGCTGGTGTACTGTACAGTTACCCTTCATTCCTCCCACGCTACTACAGTATATACTTCGCTTCCTAGCATGGAGAATCCTTATCCTGTTCTCTTTGGATTCTCCCTCTGCTAGGTGAGCAGCTCTCTCATTGTAGTTAGTCTTATTCATCTCTTTGGATTCTCCCACTGCTAGGCCTGTGCTGTCGGCCATCTTGAGGTTGCCCTTACAGCTCCTGTGATGTGCAACACCGTTAGAAAAGCTTTATCAAAATTTCTCCTCACACACCTGTACGCCAAAGAACGCAAGGGGGTCTATCTGATTGAGGCTGATGTGGTAGGAGTCCAGGTCATTAGTGATGTTCAGAGTAGACTTGAAACTGAAAGTGAAAGTCATAAGTGCGTGAAAGTCACAACCGCCCATAGCCAAACAGTGCAAAGCCATTAGCCATTGCTGGCGGAGATCGAATCATCAGTTCCCCTGGGTACCCCTGTTGCCTGCACAGTTATCACTGCGCACCATCTGCTATGCCTCCGGAAACATATAGAGAGCAGATTCAGCATACTTTTCTAACTTATATTGTGCTAACTCACCTTCTTACTATTCCAACCCTTTCTCCTGATGAAAATGAGCTAGATTAAAAAAGTGGAGCCTGGGTCACATACATTGTCCTTGTCCTGTTTCCCGAACAGTACTCTGAAATTCTCGGGCTTCTCCATTTGCAAGATCAGCACAAAGGTAAGTTCCTGGCTCCAGGTGATCTTGGTGAGTGAGGCTGGAATTGGCAAGGGAGAAGTTGAGGGGAGGGAGGGAGGTTGGGCCATGGTGGATAGGAAGGAGCGATGTGAATGCTCTGTATGCGCACTACATGGTATAACGCAGCTGCAATGCGTTGACGATGCATTTACAACAAGGTTGGCAATGGTTTGCTGTGGCGCTGCCAACTCATTGCCGATCACTTATGTCATCTATTTGGCTACGGGCGGTTGCGACTTTCGCGCGCTTACGACTTTCAGTTTCAGTTTCAGTTTCAGTTTCAGTTTCAGGTCTACTCTGAACGTCACTATTGAGAGTCCAGTCGCTGCCTGACTTGGCGGAGCGAATAAGGTTGGCCATGATGGGTATTGAGGAAGAGTTAATGAAGAAGTTGGTGTCTGAGTTGGTAGCTGCGACAAGACATAAGGATAGGCTCATCAATCATTCATATTCATGCCTAGCCACTCCGTAACAAAACATATGCCATACACCAGTTCTCAAGTAGCCACATTCAAATATTCAAGACCTGGTGTATGCACATGAAGGCCTGCCAACCACCCGATGCAGGGTCAATTCAGGGTGCGTGTACACGAGCCTTCAACAAAACACACAAGGGTTAGCAACATGCAGCTTGAATGTTGTGTGAACTTAGTTCATGGACTCTTACTCAAGTACGGCCTGAGATGCACACATCATGTCAAGATGTACAAACTGTATGTGGGGCTACGCATCTGGTGTCGCCAGGAACCGCCTCCACCCGCTCTCATGCCACCCACGCACAAACTCGTCTTCTGAGAACCGCCCCACAGCCCACCGCCTCGCCCTCGCCCGCAGCGCAATCTCGTCTCCCTCCGAGAGCGCGAAGACCGCATCAAATGCCGACGCGTACTCCGCCGCCGACGTAGCATGGAACCCTGTGCGCTCGCCCTCAAGGGGCACCACGATATCCCTCAGCGGCCCGCCCGACGCATGCGCTACGGGAATCGCACCGGCAGCCTGATTATAACACCTGTCAGTACAAAACCAGAACAACCGAATACACCGCTGACGCGCGACGCACCATGTACTCCACCACATTGATCCCGAAATGCTCGTCGACCATCGTGTTCACGCCGATGCTGCACTTGCGGAGCCATTCCAGCATAGCTGGGTACGGGGCATTCACCACAAACACGACGTTTGCCTGGAGCAGAAGGGAATTAAATTGACCATTCGAGAAGAATATGAATAGAACGGACTTGGAGCCCTAGCTTCGTTGTCTCTTCCTTCAATGCCCCCACTCGGGCTTCGTCTTCGTCGTTGCGCGCTCCACCAATCAAAACCAGCTTTGCCGACGAGCCGTACTGCGGGTGCTCGCGGAGTAACTCTGCAAAGGCTTGCAACTGCATGGAATGATCTTTCTCGGGTCTGAAGATAATCTATAAAGAGTCAACACCGAGACGAACCCCAAACTCACCGGAACTGCGCAATGCTCAAGATCGTGTGCTCCCGGCCTTCCAGCGGAAATTGAGCGAGTTCCTTGGTGTCGCAGGGGGGGTAGACAATTGCCGCGTTGTCGGGACTCTGGTGGGCTGGCAAGATGAGTTTGAAGGGAAACAATACGAGCTTGTGCAGTATATCGATCGTGATGTCCGAGTGCTTGAGGATCGAGTCCACATGGGCTTTCGTCCACGAAGAGTTCACCATCAGAAACGACGCCTGCCGCAGCGCAGCCGCGTAGTAGTACATAAACAGCCGGTAGTAGCTTGACGCGAATGGGTTAGCGCCCACGAGAAAGCACGGAGAAACCTACAGCAACTTGACGCCGCTCAGCACGCTCGACTCCGCGACCCTGCTCTGATTCGTGTGCCACTTCTTCCTCGAGCGCACGCGCGCGAGCATGTCGGTGCTGATTGTCGGGTAGTGCACATAGGCACCGGCCGGTACGCCGCATAGCCACGAAACGACAAAGAATGTGAAGGCATAGCCCATGGTGTCTGCGCGCGACATCTCAGTGCGAGCGAGCGGAAGGGACACGTAGACGACATACCGATGTAGAGGTCCGGCAGAAGAGATGCCATTGCCTCGAGGGCCACGTACATCGACCCCAAGCTCTGCCCCAGCAATGTGAAGTACGGCCATGTTGTGCTTTCGACCAGGACCCTCGATTTCAAGAACACGAAATGGAGGCTTGATGGGTCGAGAGTAATGGCGAACCGTGACTACCCTCCCACATCAGCGAGCCCCGACGCACAGTTCTCTCGATGCTGACCTTTGCCTTTGCAATAATTTCCTCCTTCGAAGCATCTACGTCCCCGCTATACACAACGAATAGCAGATTCGGATCCGAGTGTTGCATTGCGGCTATCGCAGTCCATAGCACTCGTTCTCCGCCGCCGCCAGCGTTGCTGTATCATTACTTGGATCGTTCAAGCCGAACCAGAAGGGTAGAACCAGACGCAGGCATACCAGTATGGGTGGAAGAAGCCAATGATACGCTTAAGGGATACATCGGATCCGAGGCCAGCTCGTTGGGAAGACTTTCTAGCACGCAGATAGATGCCGCATATTTTGAGGGCACCGAGGACAGTCAAGACCAGAATGAGAGCAAATATGATCATAAGTTTGGAGTTGAACTCTTTGAAGTTCGAAATCAACCACGTAGTCTCAGATAGGAGACTTACCCACGGTCAGTACTGTTCTCTCACGGTCAGACGGGAACCCCTCGGTAGAACCTTCACCTTAAACAAGTTCTCCCACAACTTCAAGGTACTGTGGTGACGGTCTTTCCTTGGTCAAAGCTAGCTCTACTTCGTTCTCAGTAGACTTCGAACCTTAAACCCATGGACTCAGATCGCAAGTCTACCGTATCCTCCTTTTATGGAGGCCGTAAATCGTCAATGGACCCTCTCGGCGCGGATTTCAATTCGCCAGTCCAGCATTATGCGAATCCACCCACTGGTGTTGCGGACAGAGCCAGGAGGGACTCTGCATCCTCCTTCTACAACCCAGAACGAGCATCACGAACAAGCGTGGATTTGCTGAGCGGTCAGCCGAGGCCGAGCGGTGGTTACACGCGGGAGACGTTTTTCCCTGGCGCAAGGATGGAACCCTTGAAGGGCGGAAGGGATGAAGAGGAGGCAGCGGGGAAGGAGTCCCCCTGGGACATCTACGCTGACTTTAATAACGCTGGGCCAAGATATAGTACTGCGTTCGGGAAGCAGGACGCTGCGTAAGTCCCTCTAGTTATCGACGATCTTCAGGCTCTAATCACAACAAAAGATACCAACAACTACCTGCAGTTTCTTCGCCCAAGGCCGAGTACGACGCTACCAGTGCTACAACCAATGGGCAGGTCGAGATGGTCACCGTACCCACCATGGGACCCGAATGGGGACGTGATGAGCTGAAGGGCATGACTAAGTCAGGCCGTCGCGAGGTCAAGAGCAACAACCGAAGAGAGTTCTGGAAACGATGGAACCGTAACGAGGTCGGCTTATGTGGACGATGGTTCAATCGCAAGGCGCTCATATGGTTCCTCTTTGCGTTATGCTGCGTGTATGTTTCGTGCCTGCCATACCTGCTAGAGACAGCTCACTTTCTTTGTTTCTAGCATCATCATCGTACTCATATTCACCATACCCCGAGTCCCCAGTTTCTCGTTCAGCTCTGTCACTCCTCTCGCAAACGCCACGGGCGATTGGGCGTTGGCTGTCCCTGTGACCTTCAATCGCTTTCCCGCCAATTTTTCGTTCCCAGCTTTTGCCAATCTTCAAGTCAATACGCAGGATAACTTCCTGCCTGTGCGATTCAGCCGCCTGCACGCTAGCATCTTTGACCTCGATACTACCGTCCTGGTAGCGACCGGTGATATACGTGGGCGGTCGCTTCCTGCGAAGTCCTTCCCAGAAATTCAGATGCCGTTGAATTTCACTTACGTCGCGAGCAATGATACCGACCAGACATGTAAACGAGTTGCAATGATTTTCCCGATCTATCTAATCTTTTTCCTTTTTGCAGGGAAAAACTGGTATGCTAGCTGCAGGAACGCAATCAACTACTCTGATGGCAAGCGACCGACGGTGCAGTTCCGACTCGTACTTGACATGAATATAGTCGGACTTCCCTCCACCCGCCATGCTTCTACCACGATCACTGACGCTGCGTGCCCTATCGAATTGCCCTCAAATTCCGTCTAAGCTTTACTATCCGAATACTCGCTGCCTTCCTTTTCTCATCTCGACCATATTATATCGGACTAGTGGACATTATTACATTCGCATTAGACACTCACACTCCTTCGGCCCTATTCGTGTGCTACTATTATCATTCGCTGTGTTGCAAAATAATATTTAAACACTCCAGTCGAGCTAGCTACTAGGAAGACGCCGTCGGTCGGTCGTACCGTCACCACACCGGGCAAACAAATCCGACAAGGCTATGTATGGCTCTGAGTATACACCCAGCCTTTGAAATTGACAACAACAATCGTACATTATGTCAAGAACAAAACATATGCTTCTACCGTAGATACATACAAATAGTTTCTTTCAGGTTACCTTAGCATATGAACAACAAATCCGTGTCCTGGAAAATTGAACGTTCAGCGCTGTAGCATCTCTTTGAATTGCGGGGATACACACGATGGGATGAGAAGAGGACAGCTGATATTGTCGACGATGTGAATTTCGGCAGCATTCCGAGGGAGGGATATAGACCTACCTGAGGCTTTTGACTGTAATTGGCGCGCAGAATATCCCTTTGGTAGACGGAGATGAGCCTGGTGAACCCCTGGAAAGCAGCCCCCTTACCTGACGCTGTTCAGAAGTTGCTGGTAGCTTTGCTGAGGGTTTTGCCCTAGACGTATGTTGAAAGGTGCACGAGGTGGGTGATGAAACATCGACTTACGAAGAGAGGAAACGAATGCCTAGCAATGAGATATCAGTGGGCTTCCAGGGTTAAGGGAGAGTTGATACGAACGAAACTCATGGCCCCAGTCGCCTCACCGGCCTCTTGTGTGTCTGCACTTGTCTGATCGTCTTTACACCCACTCCAAGATATCTTGGAAGGGAAACTCATCGATCTCGTAGCAGTTTCCACTGGAACAGACTCACCACGTCCGCTGGGCTTGTCCGTGTAGCCTTAGCGATCTTTTCGGCCTTCGTCGAGGAGGTCGCTGACTTGAAGATCCCCATGGCGGACTGGAGCACTCCGCTCATATCCCCTCTGGCGTAAGAAGTCACCGCTCCCAACAGGCCCTGGCCAATTTCGGCAGCGAGGTTCGGTTCTTTGATCTTACCCTCAGTGGAATACTGACATACCGGATAATCGAGGTCAGTGCTATCACGGCGGATGATACACTGGACATACAACGTAAGGGAGATCTTGGGAACATATGGGTCAATGATCAATGAGTATCTCACTATATAAGCGCACCAAGAGCGGTCCCCGAATGGCAGGACTACAGAAGTATGTTGAGGCTTGCCGACACATTGTTGAAGAGAAACAGTGAACACGTACATCATAAATAGCTGTGAGTCTGCAACCCGCTGGGAGGGGCTTGACCATGATGTCGTGCATATCCTACGAAGAGGTTGTCAGGATCTGCGAAGGCTGGCAGATAGCTAGCACGCACACTATCGGTGATATGTCCGTTTTCTACATAGTCGACCTATATAACTTGAGTGTTATAAGGATCATAAATTCCAGCGACGGTGTGCGCACCGGATAGACGACTAGAGACCAGTCGAGAGTGAGTAACTGCGGATATGTAAAGAAGATGAAGTATACCTTCGTCGAAACCGTCTTCCTCGTCGCCGTCCAGATCTTTCGTTTGCCCTCCATGCCCGGAGTCTGATGACAACGAGGAAATGTTTGTTGAATTTGGGAACGAGCCTTAGCGACCCCACAAACTTACAATGAAAGAAAAGCGAGTCGTTGGGCTGTGCATCGCGAACAAGCCACTCCATGGCCCGAATCTAAAACACTTCTAGCAGAGCACCACGAGAGATGGCCCAGCATACCATATTTTCTCGAGTAGGCAATTGACGAGGGTTAGTCGCTTCATCTGTTAGAACAACGATATCGTTTTCTTGGTAACCGAATTGAGCTGAGGAGTCCAGTCAGTCGATCAGGGGGATCTAGACAATCAAGGATGAGGGTATACGAACAACATAGGAACCTTGTAACATTCTTGGAGTCGTTGATACACCCAGAAAGCTGTCCATCTTGGCCAAAATAGTTGATACCAATCTATAGACATGAAAGGGCGTTGAGAGAATGGATTCAGGGGTAGATAACTCACACTGAGCGCCTTCTTTTTACCATCGCACTGCGAGTACTGGAAATTTGGCTGGGCTCTGTTGTGATGGTGGTCCTCAAATTCGGGGCCGTAGTATTGAGTTCCGGCAGGAGGCCTGTTCGGGGGTCGGTGTGTGCGATAGCCAGACCTGTACGTACTAGATTAGTGGAAAGAGAGTTGTTACAGGAAAAGGGTGTCCCGCACTGATTGTCGTCTTGGTTGTGGTACCCTCCTGAGGGGTTATAGCCCTGGGATTGATGCTCATGCCTTGGGGGAGGTCCGTGAGAGGGTGCATAGCTGCGAAGGCGGGTGTCACTATGGGGGGAGTAAAGGTATGGACTGAGTCTTGCCTCGGTTGTTGTTCGCCGCCCCACTGGGAGAAATCAGACCTCCCCTCATGGTGCCCGCCATGATGCCATCCGTGGGTTCTAGCGTGTATTTGAGTCGTTTGCTTGGAGATAGAGATCAACGAAGAGGTGACAGACCTATCAGGCTCGGGAGTATCACTATGATTGTAATGAGCACTCAAGGACTCCATAAGCATTGTTAACGTTGTTGATCTCACTTTACTGTGGGTAAGTATGCCGGCGAGTATCCTTGGTTGAACCGCTGGCTAGATCGTGTCCGTCAATGGTTTACAGGATGTCCGACGAAGGAAGCGACCAGACCGACGGCTCAGCGTGTGATCAAGTCAACCAGCGGGAGCTGTACTTACGGCTGTTGTCTCCGGACATTGTACTGCCCGTCAGAATAATCGCTGTTCGAGTTCCACATTGTAAAATGAACACTTCAGTCTTCTGATCTCAGAAGTCGCTCGGAACCGTGCACGGTGCACGAATCTAGAATCGGGTAGATAGATAAGATGAAGCGACGATTAATCCGATCGTGGTGGTCCTCACCCACCTGACGCTGATTCTGATTCCTTCACAATTATTGCCAAGTCTTGGAGCTGCGGAAGCAAAAGTTACTTGCCAGCTTCGGGTGATAATCGATAATCGATTACATGGGCGGTTTTCCACGGACACACACCGCCCAAACTTTGGAACGTCTAGGAGACGGTTCATCGACATTGCCGAAAAAAGAGATAATACCCTGTACTTTTCTTTGGTTTCTAATCAGATAAATCAGGAGTCCTCAGGATTCATTTATCACACCCCTACAACCATTGCAGACCAGGGAAAGAGCCGTAGAAGACTACATTATCATCACCGCCCTTTATCCATTTCTTAAAGTCATACCTAGCCGCCGCCGGTTTCGTGAGAGCAAACCGCAAGTTCAGCCGAAGTGGAACACGTCTATGGCCACGATATTGTCAAGCTCGTCGGTCTGCAGCACATCAGGTTCCTGTATAACAAGATAGGGGTATCCAACGCACCTTCAAACCCAGCATCCTCTCTTCGTCCAGCAGCATACCCTCGTACATCCCGGTCAGACCCCCACAAGACGCAGGGTTCGCGGGCGTATACACCACACACGGTAGCTCGCACACTACAGGCTCTTCGAATGTCAGAACGGCGCCATTGGCGAATATCGTGGAGGGGGATGTCACGATTCGCATGTTCGGTACTGCCTTGGAATCGTTCCTCTGCAATCCCGGCGCGGACGGGGGATGGGGGACGCGTGTAGTAGATGGTCCGGGGGACGATGTTGTTGACCTGGGTGACGACAAGGTCGAATGAAGCGATCCCTCCCCAATTTCATCGTCCCCTCCAGAGTCAGAATCCGTCGGCAGATTGAAATGCAATGGCGGCTCGATGGGCGGGCTCCCATCCTCTGCTGAGGCTATGAATTGATTTACCATGTCCACTAGTGCCTCCGCATCGCCCAATTCCTCATCCATCACCTGCGCAAACCCCAAAGTCTCCACGGCGTCTTCGTCAAAGTCTTCGTCGTCAAGGTCTTCGTGACCATACAAGTCATTATCGCCCTCCTCCTCCTCCTCCTCCTCATCGTCTGTGTCGCCGTTATCGTCCCACCCATCCCAAGGATCGCTCACGTCTCCCTCGTACGCGTTTGGCTCCGCGACGCCCGCCGCCCATCTCGCCTTCGCATCGTCCACCTCTTGGCCCCACTTCCGTACATGGAACGGATTGAAATCGTATATCCGTATCCCTTCCGCGCCCGACCGATCAGCCATCCTAAAGCCCCTCGTATCGTGTATCACCGCCATCCTCTGTCCCGCGGACGTTGTAATCCACCGTGTCGACAACTCCGACGCCGGGATCCACCTCGTCGTCTTCTGGCCCCACTCCGCGTACCGCACCGCCTTCTCCACGCCCCCCGCCCGCCTTCCCGCCTCCAGCAGCGCCCGCCGATGCACCACGACCAACGCACTCCGCCACGACAGCCCGTTAGAGATCTGGATGTGCACGTTGAACACCACGATCGATTCCTTTGGGTCGTAGAACACCTTTGGCTGGAACGAGGTGTCCCGTGAATGCGAGAGGTACGGGTTGGGTTCCCCGCGCGCTGAGATGCTGCGGTACTCCATGTGCGGCTGTAGCGTGGGGAGCAGGAGCGAACGCACAGAGCATGCGAGCTCCAGGTCCCAGATATCGAGCGACGCAGGTGGATGCGTGCTCGCTACGACCAGAACTGTCGGGGAAAGGAACACTAGCGACGTATATACACTCGAAGCAGGTGCGGGGTGATCCTGCGAACCCTCAGTTCAATTGTCGCCTTGCAAAGACGATGCCGCACTCACGATCACCAGCTTGCCCTCCATCCACTCGTATACAAAGAACCGGTCGACCACGTCCACGCCAGCATTGGGGAATGTCAGGATCAGCGCAAGGTATTTGCCCACAATCTCAATGCTGATAGCCAGCCGCCCCGAGTCTGGTGCTATTTGATGGCATCGGATCTTGGGCTGTTTCGCGAGCGGATGTGGTTTAGACGTAGATATCTGCGTGAATGTAATATCGACCGAGGATTCCGTCGATGTAGTGATAACAGCAATTAAGTCATGTTCATAGACTGAGAGCCCGATGTCTACAATGGGCGCCTCCACTTCTATGCTCTCCCATTTCGATTCCTCGAACATCTTATTGGGGAGACGAAGGTAGCGCAGCCCAACGGTCTGCATGCGATCCAGCATCGAGTCATGGCTGATAGCTTCTCCGAGGAAGTAGATTCCGCCAGAGAGGTCGTATATCCCCGATGCCGTATGGAGGACGTTGATTCGTTCGCGGAAGTCGGGGCGTAGGATGCGCCACGCCGTCTCGCGTTCTTTGAGGTGCGAAACGCGCTCAGCCAGGGTAGTATCGGTGAGAATATCAATGTCCGTTCCATTGAGTACTTCTGCGCCAGCGAAGTGGGCATCGATCGAATACTGTAAGATCAAGGTGTTTCTGATTAGATCACGGAGAGATGTGTTGACTTGAAGACATCTGATGACATCCTGGATGCGTGCGTGCAGAAGAATACGGGTGATGAGTTCCGGAGGAAGCGAGAACAAGTAGAACGGCATCGTCCACTCGGAATGGTAAGATGAAGAAGGGTGCTGTTCTGGAGAAGGTGAAGCCGACCCCGCCACAACCTAAATATGGTCATAGAGGCGCACATCACGTGATGCTCCCCGAACACTGCAGACCCGAACTAAAGTTTTTTCATTGAGTTCAATCGCAGGCTGCAGCTGCTACTTACCACTATCGCTTGCAAGCTCGACAGACAGCCTGCGCGCCAAACGTTTCAGATCAGAACTGAACTCTGTGCTCACCTGACACCGACTTGATTAGAACTCATCTCACCCCTTTGTCTGGTTATCGAAGAATCGAATCAACTCCTGGGATAGTCGCTAACTTCTCCCCTTCCTCACCTTTCTTCCCTGACGAGACATTCTGGAATCTCAGCGTCAAAGCACCCGAAATCATGGATATTTGCCTCGCTGGCTCACAAAAGTCGCTCATATGGAGAGAATGCTGGAGACCAGGGACCTGCTAGGAACCTGACGTTGCCTACAATCGCATACGTCTCGCCAACTCTCCCCAGCGTTGTACTGGCATTCCTCGTTGCTATTTTGGTCGACTTGCAGTCCATTGTGATTGCTTAATCAACCTAGTGCGTCCGTTTCTATGTGCGTTGATGACAGGATGACACGATCAACGTATAGTCAGCATCCTAGTAATATCATTACACCGTAGACGCGTGTTTTTCGTGAATGTTAGAGACAAACGCGATATCCACCGTGCACTGCGTTCAACGCTACTGCTCAAGGTTCTACCCACACCAATCTTGATCTCGCCGACCAACAGCAATGGTAGATGTCAATGACTTATCTCTTTTGAGGCATTTTCTCCAAATTGTACCATCGACGAATCATCCTCAAACGCGGGGTGACACGTCCGGCAGCTGTATATCATTGCGTTGCCCGTTACTACTTGGAGAAATTCATGGGACCATTTCCCATCACAACAACCCTTCCGTTTGCATTGTTACATCGGGACGCGCATGGCCGTACTCGGGAACACCGCCTCCAATGACATCGAACGTCAATCGAGAATCAACCTGCCGCCGAATGCGAAGAAACATGCTAACTTCGCCGGCACACGAAGCTATAAAAACCCTCCTGGTTTCCCCCAGGGAGGTCATTCATTACTCAATTTTCTTCCTTCTCCCCTCCCCGCTTCTTAGGGCCTTTTGTTCTTTCAGCCTTAACGCCTCCCACCTACGTCGTTTAAGTCGTCCTTCTCGGAACTGGTTCCTTTTGCATTTCATACCTTTCCAATTCGCGTCAACTTCATCCTTCGCCCTTCGAATTCATCTTCAACGCACAGACAATAATGTTCATTACGAGAATCATCGCTACCTCCGCTGTCGTCGTCGGCTTGTCCGCATCTGCCTACGCACATGCCGCCGCTCATCCTGCTCTGGGGATCAAGGAGCCCATGAAGCGCCCTGACGTCAGAAGGCCCGATGCCAAGAATCCTTGTGGTGCTGGCGTCAATATCGCCACCAGCTTGGAGACGGTACAACCTATCCAGGTCGCCGCTGACGGAACCTTTTCCGTTGTCGTGGAAAACTACAATGGGTGGGTGTTATATGCTCTCTTCCCACCAAACTCTTGTGTTGACTGTGTATCTGCAGGGGAATTGACGGTTCCAGGCAATTCACCCTCAAGGTCGATCCTACGGGTACGGGAAAGTCGTTCCAGGCTGGCACTATCACGAAGAATGGGTTGAAAGTCACAGTCAAGAACGAGAAGGAGACAATTCAAGCCAAGCTCCCCGCTGGCATGATCTGCCAAGGCGGTCAGGCACAGAATTTGTGCGTCGCACAGTTCACCAACGCTGCCGTTCAGAAGTTCGGCAACTGTGTTGTCGTGAGTGTTCAACCCATCTTGTCGACGCGGTATATCCTGATAATCATGGTTTCTTAGCTTCAACAGGGAAGCAGCTCGGTCGCTACATCCAACTCTGCGAGCAGCTCTTCCTCTGCGAACAACAGTAACTCGGCATCAAGCAACGCAAACAGCTCTTCCGCGTCGAACGAGACTGTCACCAAAGGTGCCAGCGGAGCAGTCAATGTGAACAAATCAGCTACTTCTTCATCGGCTGACTCCAAGAGCGCGGCTAGCTCTGCCAATGCTGCCAATGCCAACTCTGCCAAGTCAAGCACTGTAAAGACCGCCGTCAACGGTAACGGCGCAGTCTTCAAATCATCCGTCAGCGACGCCAACTCCAACTCCAACACGTCTTCTTCTAGCGCTGCTTCGAACTCTGCTAACACCGCCAACTCTGACACCAAGGTTGTCTCGTCTACCAACCCACATACGGGCGCGTCCACTTCATCCACAGTCAAGTCGGCCTCCACTTCGTCCAATGCGTCGCAATCTGCTTCGAACGCGGCCGCTGCTAACAAGAGCTCGTCATCGGCTGCTGAAACATCCTTCGTGGACCCCAAGACCGGCAAATCAACTAGCTCTGTGGTAAAGTCGAGCAACAACTCCTCATCTTCCTCGACCTCTTCCTCATCTTCCTCGTCTTCGAATACCTCCAACACCTCGAGCTCAGTCGTGACCTCCAACGGTGGAAAGACCGTCACCAAGTACCGCCGTGCTTATGTGAATGTTCCTTTATTCTACACACCCGTTACTAAATACTGATTTCATTCGCTTCCAGGGCTCCCGTCTTGCTCGTGCCATCCTCGATGCCGAGGACGACGGTGCCGACAAGGAGGAGGTTGTAGAGGAAGTCGTTGAAGTCGTCCGCCGATCCTTGATTGACTGGATCTGGGCTTAGACTTCTCTCCCCCTCTCTCGATTTTCAACATTTCAACATTTCTGTGCATGTTTGATGCTTATTCATCTTTACGTTACGGCGATGGAGGATTCTATTGACGCCGTTTGGCGACTTTATTCTTGTTCCTTCGCTCCACCATTTACATTTACCTTTTGCTTCACTATCGGACAGTGAACGCGCACTTTTATACCATCATATATAGTAACGTTTATTACTTTCTTCATGAGGCGGAGATGTTTTTTTATATTGACGTAGGGCACGACAATCTTTATTCCATCACGATTTTAATCGCACGAAGTTGTGAGAGTGTGTTCGACGTGCTGCACGGCTTCGATTGTCTCGGTTCGGTCGGCGTTAGCTTGTAACGTAATCCGTGCGCCGTCGCGCCGATGGTCTCCTCCGGTATTTGCTTCCGAGTTGGGCACCTGGCATTCACCTTGGCATGAGAGATGATGATGATGGATCAGATAGAATCCAGTGGACGGCCACGGTCCTTTCTCTCTACCACACCCAGTATCGACCTCACGAAATCCAGGACTCTGCGACGACTTGGAAAACATGTGGAACAGCGGCTATGATCAGAATCAATACAGTAGTTCAAACACGTACGCTCAATCTCCATGACTGTCCTTAGCCAGAAACTTACCGTGGTTTAGTGAGCAGTTTCGACCAGGGTACTCACCATCCTACGCACCGAATCCAGGAAGGTGAGTTTCTTGTTTGTGGCTCAACTATTTGTGAAGCAAGCCACTTGCCAGATACTCGGGACCTCCTGGGTCTGGGTACGTTACTCGATTAGTGTAGTTTATGCGGCAGTTGTTCACACTTATGCCCTAGGTATCAAGGCGCCAGACCTGTGGCCTCGCTGTGGGGAAGCGAGCAAGGGGCGCCGTCTGGGTGAGTCCATTTGACGTTGAAGTGTTCGGGCTCGCTCATTACAGAACTATATCCCAAAGCTACTATCCTCCACCACCAGGTCCCCCACCCACTTCACGAGCCACTTATCCGGGTGAAGGATACGGATATCCAAACCAGAACGATGACCAGTGTGTTATATTTCTTAATTTCCAATGTTTCCAGATTAATCCCATCCTTAGGCCTGGCTATCAGCATTACCCACCACCAAGTACCTCTGACCTCGTAGACGACATAGTAATCCGCTGACATACTTCGGACTTAGGCCATCCACCAAACAGGCCTCCCACTGATACCCAATATTATGGTCCCGAATTCGAAGACCAGCAACATAATCGATCGCAGCCAAGTTTCCAATACTCTCAATGCAACGGAAGGAAGAAAGCTCTTAGCGTATGCGTGCTAATCTCTTCTTCAACGTTGTTCTGACTTCATGCTCACAGATTGGTATCAACTACTTCGGTCAAGACGGCGAGCTTTCTGGATGCATCAACGACGTTAAGAACATTACAAGATTCTTGTGCAGTTCGTACACTCTTTTCAGATTTTGAATGAAAGGCCCACCTTGCTGCCCCAACACTGTAGCACAATTTGGGTACAACGAAGACGATATCGTGATTTTAACGGATGATGCGACCAATCCTCGACAATTACCCACTCGGGATAATATTGTAAGTTTGCGACTGGCCCTTGAGATAGGATAATGAGAGTACATTAGATCCATGCCATGCGATGGCTCGTCAGCGACGCGCAGCCCAACGACTCCCTTTTCTTCCATTGTGAGCTGTAAAATGACTTCTTGTCATTTTCGACTCTGACTCCATCTATTGCCGCCAGACTCCGGGCACGGAGGTCAGACGAAAGATCTAGACGGTGATGAAGAAGATGGGTTTGACGAAGGTATGTCGAAATGACGTTCACTCTTTGTGCGACTCCTGACGTAATTCTGGTTGTCAGTAATCTATCCAGTACGAATCTTCCTTTCACTCGTGTTACTATTCGATACGTACTTAGCTTCATTGTCACCTTTGGATCCCAGGTTGATTTCCAAGAAAGTGGACATATCGTTGATGACGTGCGTACTATTGTGTCGTCTTCACACTATAGTTATCAACGTCGTCCACACAGGAAATGCATGAGATAATGGTCAGGCCTCTGCCACCGGGCTGCAGGCTCACAGCTATTTATGATGTACGTATTACGGCTACCAATGATGTCCAAGGCTCAATGTATTACCTTCCAGTCTTGCCACTCTGGAACCGCCCTTGGTGAGTAGCTCAGGCAATAGGACTTTGCACTGATAACTAATTCAGCCTCTCAGATCTACCTTACATTGTGCGTCTAAAGTATTAGTGTGCGACGTCTGAATGCAACCTCATAGCGTTGTAGTATTCCACCGAAGGTAAAATCAAGGAACCTAACCTCGCTGCCGAAGTTGGTCAGGGTCTCCTGGGAGCCGTGACTTCCTACGCCAGAGGCGATATGGGCGGGGTATTCCAGTCCGCCATGGGGATTTTCAAGTCGGCAACCTCCTCAACCAAGGCCGAAAAGATCACCAAGGCCACCCGGACAAGTCCAGCAGATGTGGTAGGTTGAGGCAAGTTTAGATAATTCTTCCTTTGTTGATCACTCCCTTAGATTTCTTGGAGCGGATGTAAGGATGATCAGACGAGTGCTGACACGCAAGAAGCCGGCCAGGCGACTGGGGCTATGAGCTTTGTTAGTGCTACCTTTGTCCTCTTCAGCGTTGGATCACCTATAATGATTGTGAATTGCTAGGCTTTTGTCTCCGCTCTCAGTAAGTCGCAACACGATCTCGTTCACCGTCCCGGCGTGACGCATCAACACAGAGGAAAATCCTCAACAAAGCTACCAACAGCTTCTGAACAGCGTCAGGTACTAAATTAGTTGTATCTAACCAAAATATCGACTCATCCTTGGTCCCAGAACCATCCTACGTGACAATTACAGTCAAAAGCCGCAGGTACGTCCTTCCTTAGCTCAGGAATGCGAACCGAGATTCATCTTGACCGCCGACAGCTCTCAGCTTCTCATCCCATGGTGAGTACCTGACCAGGCATTCAGATACCAACCTCACCGTTTCGCATTGGCTAGGATACTGACCTGCTATTCATATGCTAACGTTGAGGGGCACGGAATAGGTGGAAGTATCTTTTGTGCAGCGCTATCTGTAATACATCAGTTCCTGGAGAAGTACTCCTGCGGCGCTCCGTCCGCACCAGCCGTCGCTTTGCTTAAGTATCCACCGGGACGCTAGTGGCTTTGGTGAACTTGCAGTGAGTTCAACGTTCCACGTGGCCGATGCCGATGGTCATTCCGATCAACCAAGGGTCCTTGATCAGGGAACTTCAGGGAACCGGTAACAATGTGGGGTAAAGATAACCGGTGTGGAGAAGTGCATTTAAGAGACGCTGACATATATATCTTCCCAAGAACTCTTACATCTTTGACCCGCACAAACCTAGTTCATCCATGGCAGTACCAGAAACAGCAGTGGCGCCCAAGAAATGGAGCGCACATATGATCGACATCTACTCTAGGAGGAATGCATACGGTCCTATTCTTGGTACCGTCTCCCCTGCTGAGATCGAAGCTAAGGCCAAGGAAGCAAGAAAAGAGTATCCTGGTACGCGTCCTCGTTATCGATCTTATCGCCTCTCATCATGAACCGTTAATTCCTGGGACAGGCTCGTTCATGTACGCGGGAGGGAGTGCTGGCACCAATTCCACCTACGCAGCCAATCTGAGCATCTTCGATCAGTACAAGCTAATCCCCCGTATGCTTGTAGACGCAACCAATCGTAATCTTCAGGTGTGTGCTTACCCAATGAAGGGGAGTTACAAAAATCCAATTCAGTCTTATATATAGACCACGCTCTTTGGTGTGAAATACCCTTCGCCTATCCTTCTCGCGCCCATCGGTGTTCAAGGTGTCTGCCATGCGGACGGTGAATTGGGATCAGCCCGGGCAGCATCCAAGATGGGCGTCCCGTTCATTATGAGCTCCGCCTCCTCTAGGACGATTGAAGACACAGCCAAAGCTAGTGGCTCTGGTCCTAGATGGTATCAGCTCTATTGGTAAGCCGTTTACCACTCCTCCTTGAATCACTCACAGGAAATATTTCAAGGCCGCGATCTAACGACGTTACTTTGTCCCTCCTTTCTCGCGTCAAGGCAAATGGGTTTACTGCACTTGTAGTAACCCTAGACACGTTCCTCCTTGGTTGGCGCCCACACGATCTCCAGGATTCATATCTCCCGTTCTTCCACGGTATTGGAGTACAGGTTGGCACGTCAGACCCCGTGTTCATGGCTAGGTACGGCAGACAACCAATAACCGATATCCCCGAGTTCCCGTACGACCCAAAGAAGCTGGACGCGGCCTATGCCAGTGGAGACGAGAAAGTCAAAGATGCCGTTTTCTTTGGTATGGAGTACCTCAAGGAAACCAATTCGGGTCTGTTTAGGAAGTGGGAAGACCTCAAGTTCCTTCGGGATAATTGGGACGGGCCTTTGGTCCTGAAAGGGATTCAGTCTGTTGGGGTGAGTACCCATCCCCCATAACATTGATATCATACTGATGGCACGGGTAACTAGGATGCGGAGAGGGCGATCGAATGCGGAGTGGATGGTATCATTGTATCTAACCATGGTAAGTTAAACGACAAACCCTTGTGCTCACGTCCCGATGTAACAACCATCTACCACTTAGGCGGCCGCCAAATTGACGGTGCAATCCCGTCCTTATATGCCCTTGACAAGATCATGCAATCTCCCGTCATCCTCGAGGCCCAGAAGAGCGGAAAGCTTACCGTCTTGTTCGATTCCGGGATTCGGACTGGCAGTGACATTATCAAGGCTCTCGCACTAGGCGCACAGGGCGTGTTGCGTACGTACTTCTGTGTTGTATTCCACCGTGATGCTGAAGAGTGCTTGTATCTCAGTCGCTCGTCCTTATCTATACGGCTTGATGATTGGGGGTCAAGATGGCGTGGAGGAGGTCATCAAGAACACTCTCGCCGATCTAGAAATCTCGATGGGTCTTATTGGCTTTACGGGGATTGATGAAATCATCGGTAGTCGAGACAAAGTCCTCTTGCATGCCTCTAAATTATGATAGACGCACCCCACCAATGTACTAAACTAAACTGACTTCTTCTATTTACTTGACCATGTCGTTTCTGTATCTGGGGTATAGTTCCGCGTTGCGCGGGAACTATATTCAAATGAGTACCTAGTATGGTTCCCTGGAACACATGGCCCACAGACCCAGCGCTAGATAACGAATATAAATACTAGGAACCTATTGGCGACTTGGCAACATTGACTGCTCTTTCAAATTCTCCCATCTAACTCGCCCATCCCATCGTCTCAGGATGAGCATAAGATTGGTGAGCCCATCGTTCCCCCTCGTCAAACCCCGACGTAGACCTTCTCTCTCAGTCAGCAGGTATGTTTTGTCCAATGAACTCAGCGGCTCCACGAGTGTAACTTTACCACCGCTTTGATAGAAGAACTTGAAGGTTGGTGGCTACATCGTCTGCTGCTATGAATCAAGTTCAAACTTGCATAATAAGAATATCGCAGTGTCTTCCAAGGTTTTGATAGAGGTGAGTCCGACAGAAATTCCACAAAGTCAACCATAACTGAAGGTGTATCTGGAAAGACAATAACGGCTATGTAACCACGGACGAACTAGCCGATGTCATGAGGGCGTTGGGCCGCCACGCGACAGACGAGCAAATACGTTCCATGATACAGCAGGTATCTGCATCAACCCCTTATAGAATGGGTCGGCTTCTTGCGTTAATTGTTACATCTATAGGTCGATTTGAATCGCAACGGGTCAATAGAATTCAACGAATTCTTAGCTCTTGTCGCGAGAAATCCCACTGATCCAGACTACGAACTATTGAGCGCTTTCAAAGAATTCGATCAGAACGGCGACGGCTTCGTCACTGCCGACGAGTTAAAGCGGGTTATGCATGGTATAGGTAGGAAGTGCACGTCCTTCGGGTTGTTAATCCATCTGACCGTCTCAATAGGAGAACCTCTAACGGATCGTGAAATTGCAACTATGATTGCTGAAACTGATCTCGACCACGATGGGAAGGTCAACTACGAGGGTACGTTCTGGAGTCTTTTATGAGTCGTAGCTAAGGGAGGCTCTTAGAGTTTATCAGGGTGGGTATATTGCAGCGATATGAACCAGCGAAACTGATTCAGGTCTAGATGATGAACGCTTGATGGATTTCTGTTGGACTACTTGTGAAGGCTCCCATTTGTGGTAGTACGTCGAGATTATTCTTATCCTCATCCGGGAGCTCAGCTTAGGGGATTCCCATAGATAATCAGTGCCGAAGTACGATTCTGACGACGCATGCTTGTTTTCTGCTCCCCTTGTAAGCATAATAGCATGGACATAACGAATTACCTCCATCCATGGTGCACTCAACGTCGAGGGCGAGGATTTGTTCCAAAGGAGTGAAGCATTAACTTTGGGTGGTATATTTCTACATCGAGGGGATAGTATGTGACACGAGAACGCTTCAAATCAAGTGCATCCCCAGGCATGCCTGTGTTTCCTACGATCACTGAATCACTCAGCGATAAGATAATAAGGCAAACGCAATTGCTCTTTGTAACTTCTGACTCCTCTTACTAAATTACCGCATTGTGTGAGTACAAGACCAAGAAGCTTTGTGTTAGCGTTGTTCTGAACTACTAACTGATAGACGCGAGTCAACACCCCTGACTCCTGATCTGGTTCGACCTCCGTTGATCTCCGCTTCGGATAATGCCGGCCCCGTAACGTCCCAGTCCCTCATCAACCGCGTCAACAACAACGCCAACGTCCACGATCCTTTCATCGTCCCCAACACTCAGCTTTTGTCAAATTGTAAAATGTCTGACCTTTGCCCCGTCTACGCGCCCTTTTTCTCGGCCATGGTATGTTCTTCGCGTCGCTGCAGCTGCATCTACGTGCTCATGGAATTTCCATTTTCCACCTTAGGGCTGCGCTGCCTCTATCATTTTCACTTGTGAGTAACGTTGATTGGGTAGCAGGAGGACGGCGCTCCCTGCGAAGAGTGTGTTTCCCGGTCGGAACTTGGGCTCACGAGTTGTTTCTGTTCTTGAACTGTATAGGCATTGGTGCAAGGTACGTGGAATGAGCACCGTATCACCTGTATGCTAACTGACGTTACTGTCTGTGTAATTGCAGTTATGGTACAGCCAAGTCCGGCGTTGGTATTTCAGCAATGTCGGTTCTGAGACCAGATTTGATGATGAAGTGTGTCGTACCAGTTATCATGGCTGGTATCATTGCTGTGAGTCTACTACGCACGCAGTCAGACTCATCTTGAACGCTTCCTGTGCGCCAGATCTACGGTCTAGTCGTCTCGGTGCTCATAGCTGGTGATCGTACGTTTCTCGTTTCTCCTCTCGGCTGCGCACAGCCCTAACGACACTTGCACAGTCGACGCAAATATGTCATTGGCCCACGGATTCGTTCAACTCGGTGCCGGTCTCTCTGTAGGCCTCGCTGGTCTTGCTGCTGGGTTCGCCATTGGTATTGTGGGAGACGCTGGTGTTCGGGGAACAGCTCAACAACCCAGACTCTACGTCGGCATGGTGCGTTAACTAATTGCCCTGGCTCGCCATCACCCCTTGACACATCGTCGCTAGATCCTTATCCTCATTTTCGCTGAAGTCCTGGGTCTCTATGGTGCGTACCTTCTGTTCCTACATATTCAGTCGTGCTAATTCGACTCGATGTAGGTCTTATTGTTGCACTCATCATGAACACCAAGACCAGCCCTATGAAGCTCGTCTGTGGCGCTGCATGAGTTCGCGAAGCAGGATGGGATATTGGTTGAGGGAGAATATTTGCTCTTCCAGTCAATATGACGGACGTTTTTATCTTACCTGTTCAGTCACATCCTTCATAAACGCTGCGCTCATTAATTTGCCTTTGCCACCTTTGAGTCGCGGTCGAGTTCAAACATTCTTCGGATTGCTGCTCTAATTTGATCCTCATTTCGTTTCATCAACTTCAGCTGGAACCGAATGAAAACAGACCATGCATTTACCCACAGAAAGAAATAACACATAACTCGAACTATGCCGCCGCATAACCCATTACAGACCCATGCCTGATCGTCTAAGTACAAAGCCCTCAATCTACTTATGTGCGTATTTATATAAGGTACGGGAGCATGTGCCCTTCGTACGAAGGCCGGGTATACAATGTCCTAAAGCACAACTAACAGCATGGAACAACAGCACGATACACAAAACCAGGAGGAGTAGAAGGAAGATCACCAGAAGCGATTACTGATTGCTTCCCTACCGTCTGCTAGTCGACGGTGGACGATGTTGCTAGTAAAGGAAGACCACTGTTCCGAGTGTTAGGGAGAGTGCAAGACGAAAGATATTATGGCGACGTACCCCATTGCCAATGAACACCGCAGCTCGGCGAGCAATATCCATGTCCACAGCCATATTCACATCAGTCTGCTCCTCGTCGAGCGTGAGGTCCTTGCTAGTGGCAATTGTGTGCCACCCATCGTTTCTTAGCGCCTGCTTCAACGCGTCCATCCACTCGCTGGCGTCATTCGACAAGATGTACATCACATCCAAGGCGCGAGTTCTGCCTGGCGGTGATGCCTTTTGGTAATCAGCGCGCGCCTGGCGAGCCTTTGCGACAATGGCGTCCGCAGGGGGAAGACAGTGCTCCATATATTTCTCCGTGTTCTCCGGCGTATTGGAACCCCATTCGCCACCCGGTGGGGGAGTGAAGCGATCGGGCAGCCAAGAGAACAAGTTCCAGCTATAAAACGTGGAGTTCCACGTAGCCAAGCCAATGCAAGCTTCCTTGAAATCGCCGCGCCGTACATGCATAGCGAGCATGCGATCGTATGGGTTGGGGGATATGGGATGGGCCGGTCGAGGTCCGCGAGGAAGGAACAGGTACTCATTCCTGTCTACTGCCGAATTGACGATCGGTGACGACCCGAGCAATGTGGAGACCGGCGACTTCGAAAAGCTTTCCCACAAGTCAAGAACTCGGTAAGAGCCCCACAACCATAGGTCAAATGTCTGTGGGAAGCCGTCTTCAGAGCGGTCGGCTGGGACGATTTCTATGCAACGTTCCGGTGCATTGAGCAGAAGGTCCTTCCAGTGCTGGAATACGGCAGAACCCATGGCGTCTCTGACCGGCCCTTTCACATCTCGTGTATTGATGATACGCCGCTCGGCTTGTGGACAGACCACATCGAACCAAGGTTCCGAAATTGATCGCGGAGCATTGTCGCCCTCTGGCCAAGGACCGCCGGCGACTGGACCGGCAATTAAAGCCGCCAAGGGTGTTCGGGGTGGGTTTTCACGGAACTGAGATTCGGGCCAGGGATAGTAATCGGCCTTCCATACGTAGTCCTGGAAGACATACGCACGCTTGGACTCGTAAGCCAAGTGCGCGTTCATCAATCTGCCGAGAACGCGTGAACATTGAAGTATGACGGTACTGGCTTGGGCATAAATAGTATTTGGTTAACGTACACTTCATTTTGGACATTATTCCAACCCAACATCTTGATCTGGTTCGTAAATTTGACATATCTTCCGGTGCGCCCCTCAGGAAATGGCAGGTCGAGGTTGTGCTGTGGTAGACTTTTTTCGTATTCCCGGAGTCTTTCGTAGGTGGGCGGCGAGGTTTTGAGCGCCGCAGAAGCACCAGACGTCGTCAAATCGTAATAGCTCTTCGAAATGTAATCTCTGCTCGTCGGGTGGAGCGACGCAAAGATAAAGAACAGGGTGAGCGAGCCAAGCAGGATGAAAACGACCCGCCGACGCCCAGTGATCGTGGAAAGCTGGCCAGAGAAACGCCTGTTGGACAGTTGTTCGTAGAAATAGCCGGCCATCGCGCGCAGCAGCGACAGCGAGCTGAGTTGCAAGGAAGAAAAGTCTGCGCGAAATTTGCTGATGGATTGCACTATTTATACAAACGAACTAAAAGTATGGGCGCCTAATCCATCATGTTTTTAACTTTCGAATCTCGGGTGTACCCACGCCGGCACGAAGCCCCCATGATGGAATTGATGTATCAGTTTGTGGTTTCGAACTTCACTGCTTCAAGCTAAGATAGGATAGAAGCTCTAGTCGTACCCAAAGCTACAATTCAAGGCTTATATGGGACTGACAACGCCCTGCTGCGAGCAAACCAATGCATGTGTATTCCAGCGTAGTTAGGATAGCCCGAGCGCCTGGGTTACCTCTGGTGACCTTGAAGCCCTCGTTGGCCGGCGACACCGCCAGAGTCAGGACAAGTCGGATCGGTGACATTATAGTCAGACCATTTTCACGGTGGCATTAACTTCATTTCCCTCACTTGGGTGTGAGTATCATGAGCAAGCTTAAGAGCTGTTGGTATGCAGCACTTACTGAATCAGATGTTGGTGCGAGTTGTTCACATAATCAGGTTTCAAGCAAGGTGTAGACGGGGAAGTGCACAGAAAACGAAACCGCGTCGATGTTCCTGACTCCATTAGCAAATCTGATAACAAATATTATCGTCACGGGTGCGCCACTGGCAGTGCGTGTCTAGTAAGATGCGGCCCGGCTGTATGAATAGCATAGAGTATCACACACGCATAGATGGGATCAAATAGGCTTCTCATCCTTTACGGGAGACTTGGGCTAGTGCCTCCTGGGGTGTCATGGGATGCACTCAGAAAATAACTTCTCAATTTCAGATGCTGTAAAGGAAGTGGCGATATGGCGAGCGTGTGTGCGAGTATATTGGCGATGACCTTGTGGAAAAAGTGTGTTTCCTTGGGTAGGAACACGGAATGTAGGAGCAATAGAGCGGAGTCGGGGGGAATCAGGCGCATGATGACAAATCCCGACGCATACCAAAGGCGGGATCTGGCGTAGGAAGGTTCACCTCCCTTCTCCCCTTCTCATCATCACCATATGGTACAATTACCTGGGTGCCCGTCTTAGCTGCCCGGAGCGCATCTAGACTAAGATATCAGGAAACACTAAGACCATCTATTCACTGGTCCTGAGCAGAGGACTGAGAGATATCCCGATCAGTTTCGCTTCTTGCATTTCTACTCTTTCATTTGCCTCCTCCTTCCACGCGGAGTGGTCACGAAGCGTCTTAACGGACGAACAGCGATATCATGATCGAATCTGGGTCATTTGAGATACAGCAGCGCCGATTTGGGACAAATTTTTCTTTCAATAACGCATCAACTTCAACAACGTAGCCTTCTTCCGCAGAGAAGGACGCAGAAAGTCAAGACTCAAGAAGCTTGGTATACCTCTCATTGAATCGATGCGGACCAGCGCTCCAAATCGAAGGGGACGCTCCAGCTTACTCATTCAGACTCCTTTCTTAATCAAGACTCTAAGATTCCTTGCACCACAAGCTGCCGCAGTGCGTCCTGACGGTTACGGCTCTCGGCGCGTGGTGTACGTGTCTCCGAGGCTCGTAAGAGACCATGCAACTAACTTTTGTCATACTCTGATAGATAAACCAGGATCAAGTGCTGAAAAGCCAAATCTTGCAAACACTCGATGATAGCCTATATTTGATAACTAGCATTCATCGCACGACTTCCATTGCTTCTGGCCCGTCGTACAGCTCATGCTGTGGGTCATGACGTTCGACGAAGTGGAGTTCTCAACGGTATGATCCAACGGGATGATGGGAAGTTGGAAACCAGTCGACCTCTTAATGTACCTCTGAGTCGCACGCAGTCAACTGGAAGTAGGTTCGAATGGATATCTTGGAAATCCATTGGCTAACGAGAGTCTGCGCAGATGCATGCAATATTGTGTCCGACTTCTAATGTCGATTCGATGCCCAACCCCCATAGGCGAGGACCCACCAGTGGGAACTTATCTGGGACTTAAAAGCAGCGGCCACAACAGCCTGCTGGCCATCAAAACCTGGCCATGATCTCTCAGCTATACAACACAGCCTGGGCTACGTTCAGTGACCCAATCATCATCCTTTTATTGGGTGGATTCATCGTCCTATGGTCAAGCAGATCCTCTTCCGGCTACAAGAGAATCCCAGGGCCAAAGGGACTCCCATTGATAGGTAATCTCCACCAATGGCCTACAGTGAAGCCATGGCTAGTCATAGATGAATGGCACAAGAAATATAGTAGGTATTGCATCGCACGATGGTTCATGTTCAATTATACGGGCCCGTTGGTGATTTAGAATCCGACATCATATCAGTCAACCTCGCTGGGATACAAGTCGTCATCCTGGGATCGATGAAGCGGGCAACCGACCTCCATGAGAAGCGATCCGCTCTGTATGCAAACCGACCGCATATGACTGCATTGGTAGAAATGTAAGCGGCGCCCTTCATGCTAACGCTCCCGTCGAAAGTCATGCTCTTCTGATATAGCATGAACTTCGAGGACTGCATCTTCGCATTTCATCAATATGGCCCCCAGTGGAGGCAACACCGAAAGCTATTTAACGATCACTTCCAAGCACATGTCATCCCGAAGGTAAGACTACACCACGCATTACCTCCTCATTGGGCTGACCCTGTTCTCAGTACCATCCATCCATGGTTCGTGAAGCCCATATCTTAGCGCAGCAAGTACTCCGAGCGCCCGAGAAGATCCTGAAACATCTTCGACAGTATGTAACCCATTCCACTTTTCTCTCCCTTACGCAGCTGTTGTTCGATACTGAAGACCACTCTCACCCAGCGTGTACCCAGCTATACTAATGGACATCACGTACGGGGTCCGCATAGCGCCTGATGATGACTATTTCGTTTCTTTGGCGGAGGAAGCGATGTCCGGCCTCAACATATCTACTATCAATGGGACCTCGTTCCTTGATATATTCTCTGTCCTGAAGTACATACCGAGTTGGATGCCTGGGGCTGGGTTCAAACGTGCCGCGGAGCACGCGCGGAATGTAAACATAGCTGCTGCCATGGAACCATGGGAAGCAGCGAAAAAAGTGTTATCCCCCGACTCAGTCATCGCTAAACTCTTAGACCAGACGGGCGATGATGTGCTCTCCCGCAACACTGCGGCCGCTGCGTACCTAGGTATGTACGAATGATGTTGACTTTGCATTTACTTATTTATCTGGCAGCCGGCTCCGATACTTCTGTCTCTACCGCCCACACTCTTGTACTCGCCCTCGCTATGCACCCGGAAGTGCAAAGAAAGGCACAGTCCGAGTTGGACGAGGTAGTCGGGGTCAATCGTCTGCCAACGTTTGAGGACAGAGATCAACTTCCTTATCTCAGCGCGATACTCAAAGAGGCAGCAAGATGGCAGACTGTGGCACCCTTTGGTCCATTATTCTGATCTTCCGTGTGGACACTGTAATGACCGTTCGATTCGATTCTAGGCAATTCTCGCAGAAGTATTGCAGACGATGTGTATGAAGGCTATTTCATTCCGAAGGTGAGAAATATCACATCATACTAGGTGTATCAAAGGTTTGACGGGCGGACTGAAGGGAACAATTGTCTCAATTAATATGTGGTAGGTCCTTTCCTTTCTACAGTCCAGAGACTTCGGAACCTTAGTTATCCGCAGGTCGATCCATCACGATCCGGAAAACTTTCCCAACCCGTTTGCATTCGATCCCGATCGTTTCATGAAAGACGGGAAGCTCAACCCAGATGTCCTTGATCCCACCATTGTGGGTTTTGGACTTGGTAGGCGGTAGGTCGCGCCCTTTTCGATGGAGTTTCGCGAGAATTAATGCTTAGTGTTTCAGAGTGTGTCCCGGTAGATTCTTCAGCAATGATGGCCTCTATATAACCTTCGCAATCTTACTATCTCTGTTCGATTTTGCTCCACCTCTGGATGCGGATGGAAGGCCTATTGTTTTGAAGGCTGAAATGACTACAGGCATAATTTCGTAAGTAGCCTTCTATCGATTCTTGCAAATGTAGGTTTGCTAATATCTCATTTCTGAACTCATAGACAATGCACGCCCTATAAGTGCAGAATCACCCCTCGGTCAGCCAAAGTGGAAAAGCTACTCTCTGATCTGGATGTGTAGGATTAAAGGCGAGCTGATCAAGCGTAAGCAACCTTGTCGAACAATCTTGTATAGTAGTATGTACCCGAAACACTGAAGCGTCAAGGACACATGGTGCAAGCCGGTGAATTGAGTTAACAACGTCGAAATTAAATGTTCACCTGCAAAGAAGTTACACAGCTTGCGCAGAAAATGAAGCTTTGAGTGCAGATGAGAAACCTGATTAATATCGATTCCGCAACTATAAGGGTGTGGGTTTCTCTCTGAACCAGGAAGGGAAGGCTATTTGTGGCGAGTAACGTTGCGGAGTTTGTAACATCGCGTGGCACCATTCAGTCAAATGACCTTGGGTCCGTCTCGACTATCATACTCTGGAAGAGAGGCTCTGGCGTTCATCACTTTCTTGCGCAAATGCGCGCAGTCCCCTTTGCGTAACAGATCATTTACGACTAAAGCTATGGACTGGTCCGCGACGGTCTTATCTGCTTCTTCATCCGACACGGAGCCAACAGTCGTGGTCACGTTTGATTCTGCAAAATACATCTTCAATGCGGGTGAAAACACCAATCGCGCTTTCTTGCAGAGCCGACGCAATTGGAAACGCTCGAGAGGGATATTCTTCACTTCTATTGGTACGGAAAGAGCGAGTGGTCTAGCAGGTGAGCCTAGCGCTGCAGCCTGATTCTGTGGCTGATTGACGGGATGGCCAGGGCTTCTCATGACACTCGCCGACGCGACTATTCCGAAGCTAGATATCGTCGGGCCTCCTGGAACAACACACTTTCTGGCTGCCATGCGATCATATACGTTCAGGTAAACCTCATGAGATCTTCGTCGCTGCAGGATTTCACTATTCAATAGAGACGCGATGCCAGTCAATCCCATTGAGGCATCTTTATCGCTTTCCCAAGAACACTTATACAAAGATGAAAATATTACAGTATACAGCATACCCATCATACCCACACTCTCAGCCCTAGACGGCGCGTTAACTATGTCAAAAAGGAAGCGCGATGCATCTCCTAGCTCGCCTGTTAAACGCGCCCGAGTCGAGGAGGGAACACCCCCAAAAAGCTACGAGACGTTATCCGAAGCCCTTAATGACCCAAAACTGTGCCCCGTCCGGCTAGAAGGTCCTGTCGCGCACGAGTATCGAAAGCTCATGGTCAAAACTATGTTTCCTGCCTCCCAAAAGTCCTCCATATCTAGCCCATCACAAAAGTCTGGTAAGAGGAAGGGGAAAGCGACAGACATCGCTGTCGATACGTTACCAGAGGTCCCCAGTGATCGTGCCAATGTAAACGATATACAATACATCCTCGTTTCTCCCCTCGTTCATACTTGTTTGCTAGGTAGATATATACAGGCGGCCCCGTATACCCAATGGTTTTCATCAGCAATTGCCTCGATTCGCGTACGACGTCCCGGTGAACGGGCCTCCTACGCTTGCGTACATTATTGCTGGTCCGCGCATACGAGGCAAGTTTGACGTCAAGCGTGCGGAAGCTCTTGGTGTTCCCTTTGGCCGACTACGAGGTCAACTGACGAAAGGACAAGCGGTAACTTTTGAGGTGAATGTCGGGGACAACGTGGAGAAGAGGACTGTCCGTCCAGAAGAATGTGTTGGGGAGAGCGAAAGTCCCGGAGTGCGTCTGACATCTGTTCGCTTGCCGCAGTAACTGACACACAGGCTCAAACCTCCAGGTGCTGATTATCCTCGATGTGCCGACTCCAGCCTACATCCCTTCACTGATATCATCCTTCACCACCTCATCCACCTTCGCCAGATTCCGCTCTCATCAACCTGAAGACGCCAAAGAATATAACGTACGAACTGTATTCCATCTTTGCGGCAAGGGAGTTTTGGAAGATGCTCGGTACATCGAATTCATGAATGGCTTTTCTCCAAGTGTTCACGTCCGTCGAACAAATTTAATCCTTAAATCGCATGTTAATTTACCCTCGCTATAGCACGTCGTATCGTCCAAAGACTTCACCGCAGACCCAGTCACGTTTACCAGCGTTGCCTTCAACCAACTTAGGTTGAATCAACTTGATCAGGAGATGTTCCCCCTCCCTCACTTTTCTCTCGAAGCTAGAAGAACACTCTCTAGTCAGTCCCAGTTTCCCAAATATCATCTAGATTTTCGTTCACTAATCACCTCCACCACAGCGTTGCCGAATCTTCCCAAGCAAACCATCCCCTTGAAGGCGAGCCTCTTCATCAAAATGCGTCCCTTCTCGCCGCCCACCGTAGATGCTATATATTCTTCTCAAGACTTGCCCACACACGATCTGTTCCATCCCGCTGTGACAGCTCAGACATCCACGAACGTCCCTCTTCCCCTTCCCCCATCGACGCTCGAGAAATTCGAAGTCGCCCGCTCCCTGGTAGGTGATAGCATCGGCCACGTTACACCAGGCTCGGGCACCGAGAAAGCCAATGATGTAATTGTCACTCCTTTAGGCACCGGCAGCGCGCTTCCAACGAAATACAGGAATGGTGAGCAGTCTTTTGCGTTCTCTGACCTCGGATGTGTGTGCTGAAGAAACTACGCGCTTCGTGACATAAGTTTCCTCTACGCTCATTCGGATCCCGAAGTGGGGGAGTATATTGCTTGACGCTGGAGAGGGTTCCTGGGGGCAGCTCATACGACTATTCGGCGCACCGAACCCAGAACGTGCTGGGCAGGATGTGGAGAATGTTGAGACTTTCCTGAGGGACCTTAGATGTCTCTTTGTCAGTCACATACACGGAGACCACCACATGGGTGTCGCCAAAATACTCGCAAAACGGAGACAGGTCGGTCTTCCGCCATCTCTCTGATATGGCAGAGGAAGATGCCCATCTGATATATTCTGTTGTAGCTGGATCCGCCGCCGACCCAGCCTCTATATCTGGTGGCCCTTCGTGCGGCACACGTCTACCTACGCGAGTACTCTGATATAGAGGATCTCGGGTTGTTTGATAGCTCTCCAAGCGGCGTTGTCACCATCATGTCGGAATCTCTTCATTGGAAACGCCCTGAAAGATACCAGACTACCGGAATGTGGCAGCTTGGGGGGAACGAACCGTGGACAGATATCCAACGGTATGTATTTGGCGCCGCTTCCTTTCTGTTGCTAGGGATTGATACTTCGTAGGTCACAAGATGCCGCACAAGAGATGTGTAGCAGCCTAGGCTTGAAGAGCTTTCGGACGGTGGATGTCTACCATCGAACTCGCTGCTATGGTGCTGTGATTGACCATGCGGATGGATGGAGCATTGTGTATGTTCCTCCCGCTCACGAAATTTTTTCCTTTGTTCATCATGTTGATAGGTTTTCCGGCGACACTCAACCCACGCAAAACCTCGTATGGGCGGGGCGAGGGGCTACGCTTCTTATCCATGAAGCCACTATGGCGGATGATCAAGAAGAAATGGCTAAGAAAAAAGCCCACAGTACTTTCGGACAGGCAGTGGACATCGGAAGACGGTGGGTTCATACTCCTATTCCATCCAGTTACAATTGCTTATGTTGTGGTTCCGATTGCAAGGATGAATGCGGAGAACATTCTGTTGACCCATTTCTCTGCGCGGTATCCTAAGCTACCTCCTGATGCTCTTGCCCCAGTCAGCAGTACCAAAACTCCGACTGGGGGACTAAAAGAACCTATAATAGCTTTGGCCTTTGACCACGCTAACATCAAAATCGGGGATATGTGGAAGTTGAATCATTACATGGATGCCATTCAGCAATGCCTAAGAGATTCTTCGGACGACGGAGATGAGGAAGAAATCACGTTAGAGTCCACAGAGGTCGACATCTCGTAATTAGTCGTAAACCCCACTAATATATCTGCAGTCCGAATCGTAATCAATCTAGACATCGAATCTGCATATCTTCCAATAATGTAATGATTTCCCTCGCAGTAGCATCGATCTTCTCCCCTGCCTCTTGGGTTTTTCTGATATCTTGAGAGCGACCAACAGCTGACGACCTCCCACCGTTGTCAGGGCCTTCAGGCGGTCCTCCCGATTGCTGTAGCTTGAACATCAGGGTCTTGTAAAACGCAGTAAATTCTCTGGATCGCTCGACCATGGTATTGAGTTTGCTCCGGTTTGTTGGTCCAGGCAGCGCAGCGAGTATATGAGCTTGGTTGACTTTACTACCTCGCATGAGCATCCCAAGGAGGATAGAAAGGTGGCCGGAGACGAAGTCAGACCCGAACTCGGCGGATATGTCAGGTTTGAGGTAGTCGGTGTATAGCCCACAAATGGCGTCAAGGCTGCTAGCAGCATTAGGGCAAGAGCACGACCGGATGCACCCCCGCTTGATTCTGCATCTAGGATCCAAACCTGATAAATCAGGCCTTTGTCAGCATGAGATTACGAATGGCACGATACAAGATTTACGAAGATCTCTGAACGTATCCTTAGCGTCTTCACAGCCTTGGACGAGGTTTGTCAATAGTGCCAAAGCAAGGCATAATCGGTCCAATGCCAAAGCCCCAGCGATATTAGGAATGCGGTCGTCCTCTTCGAAATCGAAAACCGAATCATCTTCCTGCTTCACCATAGCCTGCTCGTCAACGGGTTCCCTCTTGACTTGAGGCAACATATTTTTGTGTGCTCTGATGACTGTTCTGACTATGTGCAATGGACCAGGTTCTTGATCCAGAAGCGCACTACACCAGTCAGGCTCGTCGTGAGTAAGACTCATGAACACCCGAAACGTAATTTCTCCGCAAGAGGTAGCTATCAAGGTGGTCGGTGGGCTGCTTCCTCCCTAAACTGAGAACGTACCGTGCCGAACCAGCTCTTGGGAATAGGCTCCGGACTGCCTCTGGATGATCTCCATTACAATAGAAATGGAAATGAGCCGCTGTAGCAACCAGTCTTGGCTAGTGGGTGATAGATCTTCCACCGCTGCACCCTCTGTTTGTATTGACCAGTGGTCCAGCACAAAAGATTCTAGCAGACGAAGGCAGTTCTCCGCGTGAAGAAGTTTAGATAAGATGGTCTCGGGCGTGTCGGAGGAAGGGAAAAGGGAGAGTCCCGATGAGTACGCTGCCAGACGATCGAGGAAGTAAGTCAAAGCTTCCTTGACGGTTGCAAGGAGGCGTGGGAGCTCGCATGTAGGTAAATGGCGAGGGTTCAGTGTACAGAGACTATGAGAAACGAGGAGGGCCGTGGAGAGCTTGTACGTTTCTGACATCAGCGAGAGCATTAGTACTAAGAAAAAGTAGCCTACGAGGAGCGAGATAGGAAACACGGCGGAATCGGCGGAAATAACTTTATACAAACTTTTGAGCTGAGACAATGAGGCACTATTTTCGAAAGGAAAACGATGTGGCATACCTGGATAATCTCGTTCTTGGATAAGCCGTACCTCTTTGCTTCGGCGGGACTCAAGTCTAGACTTCCGCAGGTTAACGCGTCTAACGACCGGGAGGAGTCAAGGATGTGAAAGAGGGTTCTACCCAAAGTGGACTCTGTGGGGCTAGTGGATATTTGGACAGCTAATTCTTCCAGTGCCTTTGAATCCCGTGCGACGACCGCGACAAAGCTAACTAGGGCTATGTCCAAAACCTATGTGAGGCCGCAATCAATTGCCCAATATATTCCAGACCGAGAGAGAGAGCGCGAACCTTATCGCCCCGACCAGCCCCAGCATCACGCATGACATCCCAAATTTTGCATAGGAAATCTGCGGCCTTTGCTTTGCGGGCGAACTGGGTATCACATAACTTGTTGATGAGTTCGATTGCGCTATTACATTCGGGATGAGTGTGCAATCTACATGGACGTAGGCGACACATACCTGGCTCTTCGCAGACCAATAGCACCTTTAACATCCATACCTTCGAACAGATATCCGACTTCATCCAGGAATCTCCGGCTCTCCCCTTTACTTCTAAGTTCCGTGATGCTTCTCAGATCATTCATCATACCTTGAGGCAGATCGGCTGCCCTGTTGTGCGACGACATTGCTTTGCCTTTCCCCTTATTCTTGGACGGTGTCCCATTTCGACTATTACTTGGGGAGATATCCGGCGAAGGATGGAAATCATCTTCGGACCCGTCAACCCCCCAGCGAGCCCGAAGCGAAGAATACGATTCGCGCGTGGACGTATCATCCTCTTGTGCTTGACTTGCCCCAGGATCAGAGGGTAAAGACAAAGAAACTAAGAAGGACCGAGAGGCTCCACCATATGTCCGTGCATGTTTGGATGCTAACGGCTGATTTGGAGGCCTGCTCGCAGGCATTGGCGATGAGGGTTCGTCTGCACTAAAGAGCCCCGCCGGCAGAGATTTGGATGGGGAAAGGGATTTATGAGATGCGTCTCCAAGGGAAGGATGACTTGCAATGGACAATGAGCTTCCTGTCGCACTGGGTCCGCCACTACTGACGACAGATGGTTCCGTCCGTGACCTGGAGAGCATTCGCTTCGAAAGCTTCGTAGGAGTCGTAGGTTGTCGAGCATTTGTTTGAATCAAATCATCTCGACGCAATTTCCCCGTCTTGGCTTTAGAGGGCGGCTTTGATGTCGGTTGGCTACTTGGTGGCTCGACATATTTACGTGCCCCACCAAAAGCCTGACTGTCATGACCAGCGTACGACGCCCGGGCCTTCGCCTGCGATGCGTGAGATGAATCTTCCGCCATGTCCACCGAACCTGGGCTCAAATTTGTCGTGTTACTGCCGACATTCTGCCTGATAGGGCCTTGTAGACGATTAAATTGAAGATAAACGTGAATTGCAGCAGGAAACTCACTGTTTAGATGGTGGTCATCTTCATCAGAAATTGAACCTAGGGGCTGCACCCTTGGCTTCTTTCTGGCAGGCGTTGAAGAATTATCTGAGGTAGATGAGAGGGACTCGTTGTCGTTTGTCTCCTCAATGTGTCGTTTTTGTAGTGGCCTTCGTTTTGCACCTTTGGTCCCATAGGTTCGGGAGTTGAACATTGTGTGTGGCGGGTAACGGTGGAAGGTTGCGACGACCGTGACAATCGCGTGACATGCGCGACTGAGATCAGGGTCACGCCATCATCAACATCACTCTCACCGCCAACTCCTCGAACGCGTTTTAATCTGATGGAGGCCTTTCAAAATCGCCTCGACTCCTTCAAGCCCAAGAAAGTCAAGCATGGATCCAAGAATGTGACTCTCAAATGGCCCCACCCGGAACACTTCAAAGCAAACGCACAGTCACTTGCGGAGGCGGGGTTCTACTTTGACCCCAGTTTCGACGACAAGGATGCGGTGAAATGCTTCATGTGCGGGAAAATGTTGAGTGAATGGGAGGAGGAGGATGATCCGTTTGATATTCACTGGTCGAAGTGCGCCAAAACCTGCGCTTGGGCTAATGTCAGATGCGGCTTAAGGGAGGATATGAATGAGGATGGCGGGCAAGTGTTTCTTTACCTACTAATCGATTTATGCTGTGACTCTCGACCTTCAGATTTGTCTTCGGCGACAAGTCGCGTATTCCATCCTCGAAAGCTATGGAAAAGGCTAGGCTAGCTACGTTCACATCAGGGGACTGGTGGCCTCACGATGCAACTGACGGACATGGCGCCGCGTCAACATCGGTGAGGATTACCGTTGTAGTGCCTTTAAATTGACGAACTTGACCATCTTCCACAGATGGCGCAAGCCGGCTTCGTGTACACTCCTCAGTTTCCGGGGGATGACCTTGTGACTTGTCTCTACTGCCAGATTTCACTGAGTGGATGGGACGAGGATGATAATCCTATGTACGTTAATGGACTCTTATAGCAGCTTCCTTCCTACAGCAATGACTTAGGGAGGAACATCGCAAGCGAGACCGCAAATCGCCCACACCATGCCCATTCTTCACTGCCACAGGCTCTAGTAAGCCCGCATCCCGAGCCAGCACCAAGCCACGGCCCAAGGCTACTGGATCTAAGACACATAAACCCAAGGCGCCGTCACGATCAGAAACAGTCGAGGATAACGAGGAAGAGGACGATGAAGCGCCAGCAGCTGTCATGAAAGGTGCGAAGACACCAAGGAAGCCACGAGGGACTACACCATCGACGGCAAAGACACCGGGCACTTTAAAACGAACCAAGTCTAAGCGTGTAATAGCTGAGGAGGAGGACGAGGAAGCCGAAGCCGAAGAACTTCCCAAACCACCTGTGGCCAAACCGAGTAAGTCGCGAGGGAAATTGAAACAAGTTTATGAAGATGTGGAGGAGGATGTTGTTGAAGAACCGGAAGAATCTAAACCTCGCATGACCCGTCGACAATCTACTCGGACTCGTTCGAAATCAAGAGCACCAGACGAAGAGGTGATGGAAGTGGAACCCTTGGATATTCCCAAACGACAGAAGAAAGCCCCGACGAAGGTCACACCTCCGGGCAGTGATTCTGAATCATCTCCAGCTGCTGAGTCCTCGCGCCCTCCATCCACGCGTACTACCTCAAAGTCTCGTGCCAAAACTGCCCCACCCGATGAAGGTGAAGTCATTGAGTCGCAACCTCCGCGTCGGCAACCTCCTGCTAGGCCTACCAATGGGCACGCTCGGAAGCCTTCACGTTCGCAGTCTAAGCCCAAGGTGATACCGGAACCGGAGCAAGTGGAGGAACCCCCCGCACCAGCCCCGCCTAAGAAATCCTCTCGAACTAAAGCGACGCCCATGCCGGAACCCATCCAGCAAGAAAGTGACGAAGAAGCCGTGGGGCCTATACCCGCAACAAAACCCAAAGGTAAATCAAAGGCTGCGAAGAGTGTGCCCAAAGTCAAAGAGCCGCGCCAGCAGGTCAAGGCTCGTGCAACCCAGCAGCCTGACGAGGACGAGGTAGACGATCCACAATCAACATATGAAGATGCTATGGAAGTCATGGACGAACCCGAACTGTCGCCAGACCTGGGACAGCCGGATGACAGTGAACCTGTCTCGTCACAACCTGTATCGCCCGCGATCACCCAGAAGCCTCCAGGCGTACGTCCAGAATCCAACCAAGAAGGTGAATATCATAAACCAGATACATCATTTATTCGACGCTGAATGACATTGAACAGATCAGGACCTTAAGAAAGTGAGGGCCTCGCCAGAGCCACCTGTTAGCGTTCTGAAGATTGGTCCTCCTAAATCCCAGAAACGAACGAAACCGGCCTCGTCTCGAGCAGCCCCGCCGTCATCCACCTCGTCCTCCACTTCACAACGACCGGCCGTATCAACTAATTCCGATACCTCGCAGAAACCAAGCCACGTAGTAGAGATTCTCTCAGATGACGACGAAGACCCTCCTACCGCTCCTTCCCCCCCTTTGTTGACTACCACAAAGCCCAAGCCGTTGGCGCCGTCGAAAGCTCAGAAACTGGTCATGGAAGTCGTTCTCCCCCTTCCTCCAAAAGAAGCGCAAACTCTAGTAGCTGACGTCCAAATGGCGGATGACCGGGTAATCGCCCAGACCTCAAACATTAAGTCAGATACGGACGAGGATATCAAACCCAGGGTATCGCCACCCATCCCACAGACTCCTCGTCCGGACGTGCCCTTAGAAGCTGATATGAACGGGTCTCCCGAGCCCGACACGACAGCGGATGCTCCACTTCCTCCCTTGCCATCCTTCCATCCTCCTCTATCAACGATGCCATTCCAGCAACTCGATCAGCTTACAGAAGCTGAGTTGGATATGACCGTAGAAGAATGGATTCGCTATCAGATGAGCATTGAATACGGCAAGTTTAAACGCGATGGGGAACGCGAAATCAATCGCTTTAAGGAGAGGGCTGAGGAAGTGCGTCGCGCCATCGCGGCCCTGTAAACGCTAGGAACCACGCTTGCTCGACCCAACCTCTGCTTTGAATGTATTATACTTAGCCTTACATACAGGTGCATCATAATTCGAATACTTTCAGTCGACTGATAAGCGTATGTCGATCGATGCTCTTGGGAGTGAGCGCTAGTGAGCTGGTGCTGGAGTCGAGCTGCGTTCTTAAGTACTTGAGATTCTGGTAAGTCATCTGAGCCCGTCAAGCTAACCTGCTCGTCCCCACAGGTCACAGTAGACATTCCGGCACGTTCACTGAATTATCTCATAGCCTCTGATCCCCCATAAGAGTCATATCTGGCCTTAAGGCTATGTAGTCAATAGTGTTCTTAACTCCTTGACTACTTGATGTACACCCACTCAGGAACTTTGTACGGTGATATTTCATCCTTCATCTTGCATACCCTACTCTTCGATATACCGCCTCCAGCCCGGGAAGCCTTCCCAACAGGGCGAACACATGTGGGTGAGATGGATGCAACCGATGGAGGTTGACCATAATCCGCATAATGCCGTTGGAATCAAAAGAGATGGTCGGATTGAAATGCCTGCATCTATATCTCCTCAGGCCCATGCCAATATCCACCTAAACCCCAGGAAAGGCCGCCGGCGAGCATTGAGTTGTACGGCATACCGAAATGCACTACGTGTGATATACATACATAGTGTCCACAACTTCACTGCAGGTCAAGGGGAGCTCCTGAGCGAGTCGCAGATATCATCTTTATCTTTGAGTTCAGCGCGAGATATGTTTCGTTTCCTTTTCGTGTCGAAAAGGTGGAACGGACATTTCTGGACATACGCTAAAATGTATCCTTCATACCTACAAATGATCCCTGTCACGCCAGTTTAACATCAGAAAGTCTTGATAAACTCAGGGAAAGTGGGGGTTCGCCGAGAGCGTAGAGCAGCATTGTCCTTTGCTTTTGATTTTGATAGTGAGTAGAAGGGAGTCTTACCTCGTCCTAAGGGATGTTAGCTGTTTCGTGCAAGTTTCGTGGCATCAGGAAAGATCACGCACCCGAACAGTATTCCAGTTGACATTTAGTGTTGGTTTCGTCGAAGTTGGAGGACTAGTTGGAGTTAAAGTAGCCGTGATATCGAAGGTACAATCATGACTTTTGGTGCAAATGGAATGCTTCAAGTGCCTGGGGGACAGACGATGTTAATATTTGCTGCGAGAGAATGACCGACTATGGAGGGGTGGTAGACTCACTAGTGAGAGGAGGATCACCATTGTCTCGTCAATTTTGGATAATGAGTCGAAGGGGGCCTCACCTCATCCTGATACAATGTCGATAGTTTAGTTTTATTGCGCGGTAAAAGAATCAATTACCTTACCAACCCGAAGAGCGTCTAAATCGACACGCGCTTCTACTTTGGAATCGTCGCACTTGAAGGTGTTAAGGTTGAGGGAGTGATGCTTAGGGACTCTAGCATGTCCAGCAGCCTTACAAAAATTGGGTAAGCGTTGATGTTGCGTAACATTAATATATCCCAGAAGCCGTCGTGGGCTCACTGGATGTTCGCCGATGACCAACATCATCAATGTTAGTTGCTGAGAACAAGTCGAAATCGCTCTCACTTGCGCTGCATCGTCCTAAGAGAGCTCGCACCTCAGCAAGGCTTTCCGAAGCTAGGTCGATATCCTCATCTTGCGTTGACTCCATTGTAATCGACGCACGGGTTGGGAAGAAACCATGTAAATCTAAATCAGGTGGTCTTTGTATGTCCAACGGCCTTATCTTTGAGCAAATCGCAGCATCTACTTATGAATTGTGGCCGAGCGCTCGAATATCCTATACTGTGTAGACTTCTCGTTTGCTGACCGGTGTTACAAGGACGGTGGAAGAGAACTGGCTTCCACACAGTATCGGAGTTGTGGCGTGCCCAGTAGAGAAGAGACGAAAATGCGAAAAAGGCGTCGCAGTAGATCATAGAGTAGGATGCAAAGTGCGCAATCATGAGTGTATCAGGGGGACAATGCAGAGAGTGGGGGACAGTGACAGCGTCGGCGGGAGTCTTCTCGAATAATACATAAATGAGTGGACTTCGCATGTAGTGCCCCGCAGGAGCCTCGTATCTATCAGTTGTAGTGACTACGAATCCAACTTGAAGAGCGTCACGCGTGTGACGGAGAGGCTCGCAGATGTGTCACGTATGGGCGCTTACGACCCTTCCAATTCACGGTTCAATGTCGATATAAAGCAAATATAAAGTGGCTCAAGCTCAAGTGAATTAGCCGTTCTGCATGACCACCGCCGCTGGCTCGCCGCACCATGCCCATAACCACAGACGCATCTTTATAGGACCCCTCCCGGAGAAGGTCGTTACCCAGCAAGAACAGCTGCAAAGCCGAGCGAACAGTTTCGTGACCGAGGCCATCAAACGCAATGCATTTCACTTGTTCATCTCCAGAGGCGGTAGGCAGGAAGACTGGCGTGAAAGCGATGAGCAAAGTATCGTCAACGAGATGATGAGTCGCTGGCAGGACTCTGAATGGGGTCGCTTTTGGCGACGCAGGAAGGAGAACAAGGATGCGAAGGCGCAAGTTACACGCTGGGTTGGAGGCACCTTCGAAGTTGGCACCGTCGTTGAAGGGGTGAACTTGCTGCAGGTCCCCCCGAGTATTACGGGCGACGGTACGCCTTCATCACCCTTTGCCGACGAAGGAACGTTCATTACTGCCCATACGGACTTTTCGCCCGGATATTCCTTGGGTGCATCATCGGACAACCTCAAATTACCCTCAGTTTTCAACCAAAACGCTAGCGATAGTCCTAGCTCCAGTACAGCTCTATTGCGACCATCCTTGGGCCGCCGTCAAGACGCGCGACCCAGTAAAGCACAGAGCGAGCCACTTCGTCGACCTATCATCAAATTGCCGTCCTCGTTTGGTGCGAGGAGCAGTACACACCATCATCTGAAACCCCTCCGCCTGAATAAAGGCAAAGCGAAGGCCGTTCACTATGCCGATCTAGTCAGCTCCAGTGCTGAGCCCCCGCCGGCGCCACAGAGCGCAACGGAGGACACCAGTGCTGGTGTCACTGATGGACCTGCGAAGGAGGATGAAGTTGTCATGAGCGGTGTGTTTCCTTGTCAGATGGAACAGCATCTCCTACTGAATCGACATTTACTCTAGATAGGATGCTTGTCCGGGTTGACTATACACGGTTGGGTGTCGGTCCGACGTACGACGAAGTAGAGAACCGGACGGCGAGGCACCTCTCGCCAGAAGCGTTCAAAGAGTTCATAGTAATTTGGCGGCATAACCGGATAGAGTTGTACGATAACTACGTACGTCATATGCAATATACAATGCTCGACATCCCCAAGTGTTCACCCTTACTATTCAAATCCTAGCATCTGCCGGGGAAAGCGTGGTTTACTGGCCACCAACACCTTGCCTTCCTCATCCCTCTGGAGCCTTCGACGCATCTCTCGCTGTATTCGTTCGTCGATATGTCTTTCTGCCTAGCTTGCCAACCCACTTCTACAAGCGTCGCGTCGGGAGGGAAGTCCCGTTGGCCGTTTCGCAGGAGCAAGGACGGCCAAAACGTGTTTATCTGCAAGCTAAAGAGCCGGTCGCGTGCAGCGGATTGGATGTGGCAAATATGGTACTGTGGCAGTATGCACTTCAACGCAATATTGGGGTCCTGACCCTCGTTCTTGTTCTTCAGGCGCCGTCTCGATGGCAAGATCCCGCCAATGATTGAGATCCGTAATCCTGTGATGGACACCCGCGTGCGCGTGCAAGTACCGTCTATTGATATGGAGATGGCTTTCAAGACGTTCAGCCGTCATAATGTCATCGAGCTAGTGAGGTCCGAGTTGATGAATGAACCACACTGGAGGCTCCTGATCGAGAGCCAATTGGACCAAGGCAAATCCTTGGAATTGGCATGGCGAAACGGGACGACGTTAGATTGGGTGTGGCTAGACAGTGATGTCAACGGCAAGGAGAGGCCTTGGGAAGTCCTGTGCGGGCTTGCCTTCAACCAAGTGCGTCTTAGCCAAGGTTGCGCAGAACTTATAAAAGGCTAATGTCTGCAACCTCCAGTCTTCGCAGCTTTGTCGGTTGGAAATTCGTCTAGGTGAACACAAGACTACGGCCATTCGTTCAGCTAACGGCGAAAAAATAACTGCCCCACCGTCCATCGAAGGGTACCTCGATCGTATCAAGCCCAACACCGGTGCACGCGCGAAGGTGTACCTAGTGACACACGACGGAAGTCTATTTTCCATAGCGCCCTCGCGCGCCTACCCGCCAGCCCCGCCAGGGCTGCAAGGCGTCGGGGACTCGCTCAAAGAGACTGAGGTCATACGCGGTGCTATGCAGATCATGGCAGCCACTGGGGTGATCGACGTGCGGAATATCCTTACTGTGCGCCAGGCCTTCCAGCCTACCCCGCTGCATACCCATACCGAAGTCGACGGAGGAACGCCATCGAATGACGATTGGGCGAATGTGTGGTCCCGTGAAGAAGAGCACGATCAGAGCGAGGACGAGGACGCGGACGGGGGTGGCGACGAAGCGTTGAGCAGGGCGGTCGACAAGGGCAGACTGCGGATGAAACGGTCCTTCGAATTGCTGCTGAAGAACGAGCGCGTTATCAGGTTCGAGGTGAGACCAGGCTCTGTCACCTTGTAGTCTAAGTACTACTTGCTAATTCCATCTCAGGCATACTCCCGCCGCTCAGCGATGGAGTGGATACGGGGCCTTCGCGCGCTCTTGTCATATTGGAGGCAGCGACATCGACACGATGCACTGGAGGAAATGGAAATCGCGCGAGCTGTAAGGGATCCTATCACTCCTCGAGCGCATCTGCACCAGGACGGATGCGAGCGCGCGCCGGAAGCGCCAGCAGACGAGAATGACCCAATGCCCAGCTTGAGCATGACCTTCAACCGGTGCGTTCTCGATGGCTGTAACTCGATCATTCGCGGTGGGAAGCTATTTATGCGCCGAGGCCTGTACGGCGAATACAAGTAAGCGACACATATAATCCTGTGCAGTGCGTTGTTGAAGGACACATCGTAGATTGGTCCAACTCTTCCTCGTCGCAGGCCACCTCGTGTGGTTCCGCGTGAAGGCTAACTCACAGCTCAATCGCCGAGCGCGAAAGAAGATCGGCCTGCTCGATGCGTACGTCGGCTCCGGGTACTTTGCTGTGACGATCCTTCCCAGGGGGCAATACAAGGCCGATACGTCGTTGCCTCGGCGATACCAGGACGGTTTGGAAGCCGATGATCCAGAAGAAGATACTATCTTCGCAGTGTGGTATCTTTCGACCACAGGCGACGCATCATACAAACCAGGAGAGATCGGAACACAGGTCGAGGTCCCGGGTGCCGGGTCAGTACCCCCGCTATCTGTCAAGAGGAAGGTCGCGGTGTTCAGGACGAGGAGCAAAATCGAGAGGAACACATGGTGTTGGGCTCTCAACTGTGAGATCGAGAAACTCGTCAGGGCTCAAAAGGATAGGGAGAGTAAGTTGAGGGGGGTCGCCGCAGTCGCACAGTCGTAAGGAGGGTGAAGTTCTCCGGTCATTCTCATCATCTCGGACACGTATACCATCAAGTGGAAAGATTATTCTAATACCCGATATTGAATCTAATACGCTAATGCAGACGGACGAACAATTACTTCTTGGGTTTCTTGGCTCTATGGGATAATTAGCATTCAATATACCGGATTATACCTACATTGGACACACCCGTATTTACTGCGTGCAGTCTGCCGACCAATGACACCGCCGAAGTCAAGCCCCCCTCGGACAATCTTGTACCTTTACCGAACATTAGTTCGCTTCGAACCCGGTTCTGCGAGACTCACTTGACACCGGGAAGGTCCTGTGCTCTGCCCCCACGAATCATCACCACACTATGCTCCTGCAGGTTATGTCCCTCCCCCTGGATATACGCCTTCAACGTCTCCCCGTTGGATAATTTTATCTTCGCGACCTTGCGCCTGGCGGAATTCGGCTTCTTCGGTTTCATGATGAAAATCTGGGAACAGACACCCTTCTTTTGCGGCGCCTTGTTTAGGAGGGGGGACCGGGACTCCTTGGTTTGTTTGTTCTGCGGTTTCTTCCTGCGCATGGCCTGGTTGAGCGTCGCGGACGTGCTGGGACTCGGGTGGAAAGAGCGTGCAGGGGGTGCTCTGCAATAGGTGGGAATGGCATTCGGCATGCTACTTCGAGGCAGCAGCGCCCGAGTGGCAAAGGGCGCTACAGTGAGAGGTGTTCGGGTGCATGCCCGCAGCGCTGCGAACATTTCCGTACAAGCGATGAGTATTAGTGTTTTCGTCCAAGACTTGAAAGTCGGAGCGGTAGTTGTGCATTGTTTGGCCCACATCGCAGAGCCAAACAGGAGCAACAGAAAGGGACGCGTCTGTGGCAAATGGCGCTTATTCCGCACCGTCATTTAAATCACCACCAATGGCACGCGCGGCGCGGCGCACCAGGCCTGCTCGCACTCAGGCTGAATCTGACATAGAAGAAGAACCGGAAACCCAGCCCAGCCAGGACGAACGACAGCCCTCAGCAAAGGGCAAGAATGCACGACGCGGTGGTGGGCGTCCCAACGCGTCGCGAATGCAGGTAGACGGGGAGGATGAACCCAAGACTGAGGCTGCAAAAGATGAGGATGAGGACGATGATGATGATGAAAATGATAGAATCGACGTCGCAAATTTCTACAATCAGCCCCTGACTAAGGAGGACCTTCCCAGACTGAAAGGTTTAGCAGGCGACTGGGGAACCATGCACGATAACATTGCCAACAGAACTGGGTTTATAGCCGAGCTTGCTGCGTCCATCGCTGACCTCGATGTTTTCTCCAGGGAAGATTCGGAGAAGGTTCGTTACTATTATCGTCGCCCATGTGACTATCCTGATTCCTTTCCTTCACCACACAGGGTGTCGAGGCCCTGGAAATGATCATGAGGGATATTGTGGATGTAGGCGCAGAAATGAAAGCCAACGAGCAAGTCCTCGACAGCATATACCAAGACTTGGCCCGTGGAGAAGTCATTGTGCGTATCACTGCCCCAATTATCTTCGTCGCTGACCCTGTGTCTCCAGAACGAAGCGGTCAACCGCTATACTGCCGGAATCCACAGCGGCCTGATGGAATACGAGCAGAAAACCACCCGTCAGAAATATGTCAAGAACCCACAATATATACAATTCAAGCAGAGTATCTGGGTGCGTCGCTTCATTCCACCGAATGTCTAGATAATTAAGCTGTCTTGTGACATGTTAGGACGCTCAGAATCCTGACACACCAATGCCGGCGCTGAGCGAGTTGGTGCCTAAAGGTACGGTTGTTTAGCCCTTCTTCATAGCCGTTGCCCTTATCGTGACACAGAGGATGGCGATGATAGCGATGACGACGACGATGAAATCGAGGTCGGCGGTGTCACCCAGGACTTCAAGTGTCCTCTCAGTTTGATGCCGCTCCAAGATCCTTGGACATCGTAAGTGCCGTCCAAAGCGCCTCGTTCATGAACTAACAAAACTTCATCAGCTCCGTGTGCGGGCATTCCTTCTCTGGGGATGCTATCAGGGACTATTTCAGGGGTAATCATGGAGCGAAGAAGTGTCCTGCCGCTGGCTGCAATCGGTCTTTCACGCTCGCACAGTGCAAAGCTGACGCTGATCTGGCGAAGAAAGTCAAAGGTGTTCTTAGGCGCCAACAAAGGAGGGCGGATGATAGTGATGCAGACGAGGTTGTCGATTGATTCGCGCTAGTATGACGGTCGCGAAGGAGGAACATAACGCGTGTACACTACTTGGTGATGTATCTATATTGTCTTTAAAGCTGCTAATCAGAGCATAACCCCGGTCTTTATGTATGTCCCCTATTCACGACTTCCTGCCTTGTTTCCTTGCCGCTATCTAGAGCCCGGTCGTCGACGTTTGACCATAGGTTGTTTATGGAGTCGTGAGGGAAGTTAAGTTCAATAAATGAAGCGCAGACAGTGTACTGATCGGCGATGTTCAACGCTTCTTAGGAATCATAGGGGACCCCCTAGGTTCTCGTACAGTGTCACTGCAAAAGTCGAGGGCATGCACACATTTATTTGACCTCTGGCCTTTCATATATACGGTTCATATTACTTGTCTGTACTGGTCTAGCCATTTAGCAGTTGCATTCACCAGGCTTGCAGGCGCAGCTGAACGGTGGGTGTCATTCGCGTCCTCAACACACCAAATAGCGGACTAACCTGCCGGCGCATTTGCATGCGTGTCCGTTGCATTTGTCGCAGCTGCAAGCGTTGCCGTCGCACTTGACGCAGGTGCAGTTGGCCTGAACGATGGGGATTTCGATGTGCTGGGCACGAAAATGATTCAGCAAGAGTAAGAGGTGAGCCAGTACGAATACGTACAGCGAACATATTTGATTTGCGGGTTAGATGGCGTAGATGGGTTGGAATTTGCTTGTTGTAAAGTAGAATCCAAAGGACTCTCCCCTTTATACCTCCTCGCTTTTAGCTTTGACAATGTTTAGAAGGGCGGAACTCCAGCGATTAGCGCTTGGCCTCCGGCTTATCTGTGAACTTGATTGGTTCGTACCCCCGAAACTTGCTCATCGTGACCGCGATTCTTACGTGACTTCCATAGCGTTAATCCCTCAAGGTCTCACCAGCAATAATCCCTCACAAGTAACGTGTATCATTTATCATGCCATAAACACGATTACCAATCTCTTCAGCCCAGGTATTGATTGGGACTGCGTTAGAGCCTCCTCTGCCGACACCCAAATAAAAGAGACGGCGACGAATCTTGCTGCAAGTGATTCGGGGATGCAATGCTATCGATTTGCTTCCTTCGTGAAGCGGGTACACTCTTGCACTCCCGCTGTTGGAACTGCTGCATCCGCTCTGAAGGACTAGTAAAGTCCACCTCAGGGAGGAACTCTACCCGGACAGTGTCTCTACTGATTTTTTGGCAAGGCGTCAGTTGAGTATACTGGTATGATTCTTTCTTCCTATCGACCACCCTCAGGACCTTCCGTCAATAGGTGTTCACTTGACCCGGTGTTCAGTAGCACTGTGGATGACTTTCCCCAGTATGCATAGATCAGGCCTGCACCAGCGATAGACACACCTCGAGGCATTAATGTCCGTCATGGATGATTCTCAAAACATGGTATTCAAAGCCTAAAGGTAATGAGACCACGCAGTGGAACAAGGTTACTTCTCTGTCCCGGTCACATAATCCTCGTGCGGCCGCACCTGCGCATAAGAGTCGGTATGGTATAGTTGGCCCTGGCTTGTCAGCTCTAACAAAGCCTCCGTCCGGCTTCCGAAGCCGAGCCGTTGCCACTCGTGCGCGAGTGCCAGCACCGTCATTTACGACCCCTTCAACACAATCATAAATATCAGCAATGATACTACTCTCTCCAAACTGCAACACAGTAGCGTCACTTCGCATCACCGTTACTCCCATCATGGACTTTGCATTGGTGGCCGCGACGTACGTATACTCAAGCACTCATGCATGCATCACAGCATCACAATGATGCCCGCTTCATAGCGCCCCTCGCCACATAATAATTGTACCCAATCCAGAGGACCACCGATCCATCCTCAAATATGCTCGATTTCCTAATATCGTCTAGTTTACGTGCTACCAGTCCGCCAGTAATGTACGTTGGCGCCCACGAAACTGCCAATCAGGATGTAAACACTGTAACTTCAACCGATATAGACCGCTATGCAACGGGGTCTGATGCACGTCTAGCCCTTATCAACCTGTGGAGGAAATGGGCTCTGGTAGGCTCTGGTTACTTCTTGCTTCCGACCAATACCCGACCCCCACACCATTCGCAAGCAGGAATAACAGAGCTTGGAACACCCCGAGTGGCTCTGGCAACAAAGCTTGTTCAGCGTTCCCCGATGGACTTCCGGGGAAAGCCCTTCTCCGAGTCGCCCGCAGTTCAGAAGTTCACCCCTTAATGTTTCTACACCCCTTGCAGGCTGCCCAATCGAAGCAGGTTTCAGGAATTGCTTCATGGTGCCCTTCACCGGCCTCGACATTCACATTCCCCTCTCGCTCGGCAACCTGATAGATCTTGTTTAGTACATGATATCTCCAATCGATATCTGCATGTTAATACCTAACTCCAGCAATTTACTAGTTCTCTGACAAGTGGTGTGCCCGTTGGATTACTGGGCGTAATTTGTATCCCTCTCATCGCCGCCACCGCCGGGCCTGCGAAAGAAGTATGGGGCTGATCAAGGCTTTCCGAATCGCTTTCCTAATCGCTTTCCTTTGTCTCCGAGTACATAGATCAAAATGAAATGGCTAAGGCGAGTTGTATATGCATCTTCACGAGTCAGTGATATGTCATTACAGATGGGTATACAGGGATGAACTGCTACTCACATCATTCGCGGCAGGATCCAAAAGTTTGGAAAGTACAAAAGGTAATGACCACCGCAGGGGTCGAACCTGCAATCTCCTGATCACAACTAATCGTAGTCAGACGCGATGCCATTTCGCCAGGCGGCCATGTGGTTGATTGGAGACCTAGCCTCGATAGACCACCTGTTTAACGAAGCGTCGGGTGGGGCTATGCTTTTGTCCTGCGACCACGTATTTGTGATCAGGACCACGTTGAGTGAGCTGAACTTGCTGGTTTATATACCGTGATGGAACCGATCGGTACTGGACTCTGGTTTGAGATGCCCACTCCCCCAACACTGCCTCCTGAACTTTGGAGACACATTTTGTCTTACATCGACAGCTCCCTCCTCCTTCCTATTTGCGGGGTGAACCATGTTTTCCGTGATGTTGCTTTGGACCATCGTCACAGACATCTCTGGCTCGGCTATCTCTCGGATACTAAAATTCTCCTGATCCAAAGCTTGAAGTGAGTGGCACGGAAGTAAACACTCTATAATATTTCTCATAAAGCCTCTAGGGATCCTTGGCTTGCAAAGCGGGTCAAGTCATTATATTTGGCCACTGGAGCCGTGGGTGCTCGAGTGGATGCCTCGCGCCTGGCGCTGCCAAAACCGAAGAACCGCCTAGGCTACTCGGATATCCTGGCGTCGTTCCTACCAAGTGTGGTTCGCCGCTGGGTGACTAACGTTCCAGTGGAAGTAATTGACGACATTCAGTCGGATGCAACGTCGATGAGCGCCGAATCACTACTTCCATTGCTGGATGTAGTACTCGATCAACTGAAGAACGTTTCCGAACTGGAAATCATACTAGACCACGCCGGGAATCTCGACTTCGAGCTTGACTTTCTGCGCAAGCTGTACTGCTTGTTTGTCAGTCGAAATATTCAGGCACTGAGCCTACAATTTTACGACTACAAACTATCTTTGGTCTTGCCGTTAACACCATTCATTGGTTTGAGAAAAGTGTCCTTGACTCTTCTTCCGCCGTTGAACCCTTCCCCCCTGTCCGCCGACGCTTTTTCTGCGCTCCATCAGTTTCTTGAACGCATTGCTCCCTCAGTCGAGGACTTGTCCTTTGCCACACCAGACTTCGACATCGTCAAGCAGCTGGCCTCATCGCTACACTCAAGTAATTGTTCTCGCAATCGTGAATTAGTCTGTTTGCTTACTCGAGTTTCAGTCACCATGCCCAACGTTCGGGAGCTCGGGACTCCTCTTATATTCGATGATCTTGGCGCAATTCAGAGTATGGGTTCGAGGTACCCATGCCTCTCCGCATTGAAACTGTACCCGTGGAGTCCGAGAATAGCTCCGGCACTCCCACTCGGGTGTCTTCGGCTTTCCGGACTGCGTAGTCTCACACTGTCGCTCTCGGATATACGCGACGCCTCCTTCTTCGAACCATCCGGATATCGCCAACTCGAGGAACTAAATATCAGCAATGCGTGTTTGTACAGTGACACAGTGGACGCGATATGCAAGTTCTTCGCGAGCTCTAGTATCACTCGACTTAGATTGTCCGAGTTCTATCTTGTTTCGGGAAATACCTTCGATTGCCTTTCTCGGTCTTTTTCCTGTTCTCCACACGCTCGACTTAAGCACCGAATCTGTTAATACTTTGACATCTGAATTCGACTCAGTACGTCCTGCTCGCATCATCCCGCATATATGCTTACTCGTGTTATCCTCTCAGGATGCCCTTGTCGAGCGACATTATCCAGATTGGCACGTCTCTGTAATAAACTTGAAACTCAGACTTAGACTCTCCGAGTCTCCCAAAGCTATCGCCCCCGTCCTGCAACGGTGTATTCCCAATCTGAAGGTCATAAACGTCGAAAGCCTCTCGTTCTAAACACGTGCTTCTTTATTCCGAGTAGACAACCCTATACAACATTATATGCCGACGTTGTTTGAGCTCTATTCTTCTTCGCCTTTGTTCCTACACGTCCAAATCAGAGAGCAGCTTGGCAACATTGGCTGATCGAGGGGTGACTCTGCACTTATAGGGCGTGCATTGTCTTGGAGTTCAAGCATGCTATATCAGTACTACTTCCTGACGGTACTCCACTCGAGAGGGTACTCACGAAATTAAGCCCGTCATCATCTCTGCCTTCAAAGCGATAGGCTTTCCATCGGCGTCAAGAGGAGGAGCGAAATTGAAAAGGGACAGCAAAGTTGCGAAGGTTATATAGAGAGCGTCGTTGCTGAAGAATCTACCGGGGCATACCCTTCAACGCAAGTGTTAGCTTTTTGACGAGGCTCCATCGGAAATGGCGGAACCCACCTCCTACCAAGCCCAAAAGCTACACTGGTTGGATCAAGAACATCTGGGTTGAGCTTCCCGTCCTTCATGAAACGATCAGGGTCGAAGGCAAACGGGTTGGGATAGTTTTCTGGGTCGTGGTGGATTGACCTGTACATAATAACAGCTAAGGTTCCAAAGTCTCCAGACTACTGAAAGGACCTACCACATATTAATTGACACAATTGTTCCCTTCGGTCCGCACATCAATTCTTTGTTACCCAGAGTGCGGAGAGGTTTCGCTCACCTTCGGGATAAAATAACCTTCATACACATCGTCTACGAGACTTCTGCGCGAATTCCCTAGGATTGGCCGTTGTTACCTGAGATGTCCCTAGAGCAAGTGAGAAAGACAAACCAAGGGGGGTCACAGTCTGCCACCTTGATGCCTCTTTGAATATCGCGTTGATATACGGCAGTTGGTTGCGGTCCTCGAACGTTGGTAAGCGATTGACTCCGACCACTTCGTCCAACTCCTTTTGGGCTTTTCTCTGCACCTCTGGGTGCATAGCCAGGGCGAGGACAAGAGTATGAGCCGTGGAGACAGTTGTATCGGAGCCGGCTATATCAGATCAGAAAACAGCCATTCAGCACGAAGCCAACGACTGCCCCACGATACACACCTAGGTACGCAGCAGAAGCGGTGTTCCGTGAGAGTACATCATCGTTGTTCGTTGTATCCAAGAGTTTAGCGAGGACTGAATCGGGTGCCAACATTTTTTTCGCCATCGCCCATGGTTCTATAGCAGCAGCTATATTCACGTTCCGCGCATGCTCCGCGGCTCGTTTAAACCCGGCGCCAGGTACCCACCCCGGGATGTACTTCATGAAAGGGAATATGTCAAGGTATGTGGTCCCATTGATAGTAGATACGCTGAGGCCAGACATCGCCTCCTCCGCCAAAGAAACGAAATAGTTGTCATCTGGTGCCAACCGGATTCCATACGTGACGTCCATGAGTATAGCTGGATACACGCTGGGCGGGTTAATGTTCAGTATCAAAACAAATCCTGAGAGGGGAGAAAAGTGGGATGGGTTACATACTGCCGAAGGTGCTGCAAGATTTTCTCAGGAGCACGGAGTATTTGCTGTGCTAAGATGTGGGCTTCACGAACCATGGATGGATGGTACTAAAGGCAGGGTCAGCCCAACGAGGTGAAATTAAGCGGTGTATTATTACTCTCGGGATGGCATGGGCTTGGAAGTGGTCGTTGAATAGCTTCCGGTGTTGCCTCCATTGGGGACCATATTGGTGAAATGCGAAGAGACAGTCCTCGAAGTTCATGCTATGTCAGAAGAGCATGAGTTTCGAGGGTAGTCTCAGCACGAAGGGCGCCGCTTACATTTCTACCAATGCAGTCATGTGCGGTCGGTTTGCATAGACAGCTGATCGCTTCTCGTGAAGGTCGGATGCCCGCTTCATCGATCCCAAAACGACGATTTGTAGCCCAGCGAGGTTGACTGAGATGATGTCGGACTCTGAGTTGCAAACAGACCTGTATGAACGGACATGAATCGTCGTATGATACGGAAACCTACGGTATTCTTTGTGCCATTTATCTAGGACCAGCCATGGCCTGGTGGTGGGCCATTGAAGGAGATTGCCAATTAATGGTAGTCCCTTTGGCCCTGGGATTCTCTTGTACTTGTAGCCGGAAGATCTGGTAGACCATAGAACTACGAAAGCACCGAGCAAAATTAAAATAATCGGGTCGCCTAACGCTACACGAATCGCGTCGTATGGTTGGGGGATCATGGCGGGGATTTACTGACACAGGCTTCTGGGATATCGGCTGCTTTTAAGCCCACCAGTGGGGCCTCGGCTGCTGGGGCTGGGATCAAATCGTCGCCAGAGTGTGGTCCGGACATCCTATGACCTTTACGCGTCTTATCATTAGTCAATGGAACGTGTGGATAACCACTGAAATCTACTTCTTATCGACGTGCGACTCGAGGCTACGTTGTTTGTTGATTCCAGCTTCCCATAGCGCTGCAAGGTGCACCACTTTTGCGGCGGCATGACCCTCAGTGTGGGTTCTGCAATGGCCCGCAGCCAATGGCAGGGGCGCGTTGGGGATCACTTATCGAGTGTTTGGGAGCCCATCATGTATTTTGGAACGAATCAACTTCTTTTTCGACGGTAGACACTAGCGGTCTGGTTCATCTGTCAAAGTGTGACCTCGACGTTGACCAAAGTTAGTATATGTTTTCCTAAGAAGCGCGGAAATATACACAATACGTTCCGAAGCAATGAACATCGGACACACATGGTGGTGCGATTAAGCTTTGATGAAGAAACGGAGCGCCAACTCATCGGGATTCAAGTGCTGGCAGCGAGAATAAAGATGGATGTTCGAGATTTCTTGAGTCCGGACAATTTTCCTTATCTGTGGCTGCGCTGGGGCGTATGAATGCAAAGAGAAATGAGTCTTATCAAATTACAGCCGACCAAGTTACCAGCTCTGTCGCCGTAGAGATGTTCAACGAAAAGACAAACTGCTATCCATCTAATTGCAAGTTCAATTGGCACTGTCAAGGTGTGGCCTCAAGGCTGACCAAAGTTAGCACACATTCTCTTACGAAGCTCGGCGGCACGTACCATACCCCCCGGAAGTCATGGACGCCGGGGTGCAGAGTGGTAGGCAAATGTCTTCATTAAGCAGCAAGAGGGAGCAAGAAGTTTGATGAAGAGGTGACGGACCGTCAGCGCCGACTCTCAAAATTCAAGCGCTGGTCACTCCACACAAATTCTTGGGTTTTGACTTTCGGTGAATCTGGACGTTGTTGCTACTGTGGGATGCTGAGTGTTATGAGTATTGTGGTGTACTAATAAACGGCGAATCTGGTTAACATCTGTGACTATACACCAGCGCTGTTTTCCGCTTCATGACCACTTCGAATAGACTTCGGAGTTACAAGTGTCTTGATATATCGAGATATCAAGAAAAAGTTGATGAATATACCTCGAATCCAGCAGCTGCTCGAGTCGCATAAGCTAGACTTTTCTATTGTCCTCAACTCCTGTTGACCCCTGTTCAACGTTTGATCACGTGAAGACTCCCGACGTTTCCGCCGACACCCTCAACTTCGCCCGCAATTCACCTCTAGAAGAGGCAAGGACTCGAGGATGCTCACTGCCTCATCATCAAGAGCACTGCGATCGCTAGCTCACCCTTCGAAGGTATGCCTTTACGAGTTGTCTGCGTTGCGGGACATGTTATGAAATTTGTATAGCGAGCCTACCATGACCTTATCACCCTTCCAAGCAAGAGAGCCGCCGTGTCCGCTGGACCTCCTGGTTACAGTGCGGTGACTGGACATGTAGTCACTGTCTTTGGATGTACTGGCTTTCTCGGACGATATGTTGTGGCGAAACTAGGTTCGTGAGGGTGATATTCATCGTTATATTCCGCGTTCTGATGTTCTTCGAAAAGCCAAGATGGGCACTCAAGTTATCATACCATATCGTGACGAAGATGAGAAGAGACATCTGAAGCTCATGGGAGACTTGGGTCAGGTCGTACCAATGGTGAGCGTTGGCCTATGTTCGTGCTGGGAACCTCTCGTTAATTCAGGCACTTTAGGAATGGGACATTCGTAGCGAGCAACAAATCGCGGAATGTCTCCGGCATTCAGACCTTGTCTACAACCTGACGGGACGGAACTTCGATACCAAGTGTGTATAACCACCACCAGGCCGTATGATTGAGTACTAACCCGACGGCACCGCGCTACGTAGGAACTTTGACATGGCCTCAGTCCATGTTGCGGGTGCAGAGAGGATTGCTAAGATTGCTGCGGAATCAGGCGTTTCGAGACTTGTTCATGTGTCTCACCTGAATGCTTCACACACATCCCCCTCCACGTTCTACCGGACGAAGGCCGAAGGTGAAGACCGTGTAAAAGCTGCGTTCCCTCGCGCCACTATTGTCAAACCTGGCACAATGTACGGGTCTGAAGATAAGCTCCTCAACAATATGGCCAGTGCGTCTTTCCCATTGACAAATCCGACGCGCCTAAGAACTCACAGTCTATACACACTTTTTTCCGCAGCATGGTCTATCTGGTGGAAATTGAACCAGGCACAGACGAAGACGCGTCCCGTCCATGTGAGTCTCCCTGTCAGATAGCTGGTATATCTTACCAAATTAACACTACATAGGTCATGGATGTCGCACAAGCCTTGGCGAATCTCATGAGGATGCCGGAGTTAGCGAGGACGATCGCACTGCCTGGTCCGTCAACGCTAACGCATGAGTACCTATTGGAGCTAGTTGCTTCCGTGACGATGCGCCCACCGAGCGGAGCTCCAGTTCTTCCCAAGAAAGTCGCTCTTGCTCTCGCGAGAGCTGCTCAGGCAGTTTGGTGGCCTGCTCTTAGCCCGGATGAAGTGATCCGACGGTACATCGACGATGTTGACACGCCAGGCGATTGGGATCTCGTTGGCGTGACCCCATCGGAAATTGAGAGCAATGCAATCACTTATCTTAGACGATACAGAACCGCGTACGTTGTTTCATTTGGTGACACTCCGAGGAATGAATTGATGATCCCTAACGACCATGTACATTTTGCAGGGAGAACTATGTTCGTCCGGCAGTTTTCCCGTCTCGCCCTGAAGCCGCACAATTGTCGTCATGAAACTTTCTTCCATAGATACTTTGTAGGCACTGCACGGTCGTAATCCATCGAATTTTGAACTAGATGGGGATTTTGCTTGAGTTTCTTTGACAATGACGTCTCACCGGTTTCCAGCGGCTGTCGGAGGTGCACAGTGGAGCAAACAACGGAAGTTTTCGCCATAGCAAAGAAGTGGGGATATATTCGCAACATGGTTTACGAGAAATATACTAGCAAGATGTCCTCGCAGGCCATTGCCGTTATGCAACTTGCCAAATGTCAAAGGATGGGCGTGCAAGCCCGTGGGTGTGGGAGAGCAGGAGAGCTGGGAAACTTCTCTTCGGGAGAGGTTAAACCCCAACGATTAGAATCCTGGGGGAACAAGAGATTTTGGCTGGCTGGCTGGCGGGTAGGCTCCAGCCTGAGCAAGCATCTGAAAATTTGAAAAAAGAGGGACAGTGAGCCGGCGTTGTCTACGGCACGGTAAAGCATGGTTGAGGAAGAGGAGCGATATGTACCTGCTGGCCTTGCTGCTGCTCAAGCAGCTCTTTTTCCTGGGCTACAATTTTGGCTTCATCCTCCAGTGTCAGTGCCAACGGCAGAGCTACGAGCAAAGCCGATGTCGTGACAATCCACACGATATTCCCCGCCAACTTCCCACCGCGTTTGATGAACGACGCCGTTTTGGAGACGCGCGTAGCGATATTGTGTCTGGTCGTCGGCGGTACTATGTCGACGAGCGCTGCCACACGGTCGAAAAAGGACTCTTGGGGGTCTTCCGAAACAACGGACGACAAGGATATTGATGAAGAAGTGCGTGATGAGGCAGTGGAGGCATACGGGGAATTTCCCGCATCCTTCTCATCGACGATTTCGACCTTGACCATTGTTTTTTTCGAGTTGAGTCAGTTGGTGAGAAGGAACCGGCGGCGGCTTGGTGAGGGTCTGACAAGAAAACTTGGGTCGGTACCGACAAGGTGACAGTTAGTGGCGGCGTTCCTTGTGCTTGGCCCTGTTTGGGCAGATTTCCTAAACGAGATCTACATATAAGATCGGACCAGTACTTCAATTACAAGTTGGTGCCCCTCCCTCAACCATCTTGCTTTCTTACCACCATCATGCCCAAGGATACCCATTCCTCCAATTTTTCCAGCTCGCTCTCACAGCCTGGTTGGCAGTTCCCATCGTTTCTTGCCTGTCGACGTGCTGAACGAATCCTGCGTTGTGATCGGTTCCAGGCTTAGCGCTACCATCGCAATCAGTGCAGAATCACATCCATGAACTCGCAAAGACGCTGCCGCCCCCGCGTAAACAGAACACAGCTTGCGACGCTTGCAGGTCCGCTCGTTCCATCCACCCATGATGTATTACATCAAGTAAAGTTCAGCCCAGGTCGAGGAAGGTCAAGTGCAACCGGGTGCAAGGGCAGGAGAAGGTGCAGTACATCGCCATCCCTGTGCTCGAATGCAACTAAACTGCTGTCGATTTCAGTGCCAGGTATGTAATGCCCGCCGTTCCATTGGCCGATTTCATGGTTGCGGAGATTCACATGGTATATGACCGATAGCACTGTCTCTCCAAAAATTATCCATGCACGTCAGTATCTTCATCGAGGGCGTGTTCTATGACCGCTCATAGTTGCCTGTGACAAATAGCCATTACGTTCAGCAAGCGACATCCGAGAGGAAGCGCGTCGGAGTGCCCCGAAGACCACGAAATACTTCTACTAGTTCAAGGTATGCCCTCTGATTAGGTTTCACTTATGAAACAGATTCTCATCTGTCCGGTATTCGCTGCCTTCAACAACGCCAGGTATCTCCTTCGCTCCCAATTCATAGAGCATCCATTGATTCTAGAAATATTTTAGCTCTTCATCTCCCGGACCTTCCAAACTGTACGTCTCCTCTGCTCCAATGACAACTACGATAACTCTAACGTCGACGGCTTTGTGGCTTGATTAGCGCCTCTCCCATCATCGAGAATGGATACCCCGCTGCCTTCCCAAAATTCCCAACTTTCCATACTGGTCCTATCCCTATCAAGTTCGGCTTCTACCCCCCCATAACGCTCGATACCCCCACTAGAGAAGTTCTGTTGTACTTATTCTCGCCACCGGAAATTGCCAGGTATATTGGTTGCTTCCTCATAGGTACTTACTGCTGAGTAATGGAACCAGTGATCACACTCCTTTTGGGCAAACGATGGTCAAGTCGCCATACGCCGACTGGGGCGAACAAGCAATCAAACTCGAGAACGAAGCTTTCAGAACAGAGTGCGTGTTTTTAATATCCACCAACATTAATGTACCATGTGAAGATCCACACCTTATATGGTTGATTGGATATTTTATCGCCAGCAGCACGCGCGTCTCAACCGGCGTTGTTTATTTCCTGGCGATTTGGCGAATGCTGACTGAGAACAAATAGATTTGCTCTTGATCTCGTGGAAGTTTTCTTCCAAATTGTTCACAGTCGACTACCGCTTCTCAACCCCGCGTTGTTTAGAGAGCGTCTTTACCTACATGATGCTTCCGGTGCCAGAGCTTCGGAGAAGCCGTTGCATCCGGCACTTGTAGCAACGGTGTTAGCATGGGGCGCGAAGTTCTCCGAGCATCCCTTACTGGTGGCCGATCGCAAACGACCGAGTGGACAAAGTCATTTAGCCAGAATCCTAATTGACCGCGCAAGAGAGTTCGCCGAGGCATTAAAGGTGCATAGGGTTCCACATGCTGACCATGTAGTCATTGGTCTCCTCATTGAGCCGTTGCAAAGTCGTGAGTTCATCTCCTATATATCCATGACAACTCGTAGTAAGCTTGATGAATAGAAAATCCTGAGGATGCCAACGGTAAGTGGCTGAACCACCATGTGGCCGAGACTGCCTTCCTCATAGATAGACCACAGGTTATCACGGCTTCTGGCTGACGGCAGCTACTCGTCATCTTCTGGATTTACAGGTCAGTGCCCGGACTTTACTGGAGCGACACCGTCTTCATTTTGGCCCGATTGTCAGATCAACCATAAATCCGTGATGTCAACGATTCAAGACCCTGAGGCTCGGGGGACGATGATATTCGCATGGTGGATGGCGTGTATATGTGATGCGTATGCTTCGGCGTATTACCGTCGAAAGCCTGTCCTTGACGATGACGATTACGATATTGACTTCTACACCGCGGATCCTGTCCACCTAGAAGCCGCAGAGCCCCATTCGCCACTGCCCTCTCCTCGGGAGCAACTTGAGGTGCCTATCATGGGTTTTCTACCACCATTGATTCATATACTCATCTCGTGCTTCAGTTTCTTGTAAGCAGCAGCACTATGGAGGTTCGGTCTGGAGGATGACGATCTTGCGTTTCTGACAGGGTTACTACCGCGCAGCTCATGCCTTAGCCCGAATCTCCCGACAAATGTCCCGGCAGCTTTGGCGACCGGTCACAGAAGCCGATGGGATTCCGCTTAGCGAACTCTCCCGATTCTCGCACTCGCTAGTTGAATGGAGAGATACGTACCTGAACGCAGTGGGGGTCCCAAGCAATTTCGAGGGCGAATGGGACTTTGTGTCTGTAAGCAGAGTGGTCGTCCCTTGCCTCGTTGACGTTTGACTTTCCCCACAATCGTGCAGGCCGTTTCATCATGTGCAAGCGATGCTACATTCCATGTCATGTGGATTATCCTTTTCAGCGCCTTAGACGAGTTTGGGATTCGCGAGGTCAACGAACTTCAACGCGCTGGAAGCCCAGCCGCTGTACTACCTAACGAAGCCGATGTGGAGAGTGTCAAGCGTAAGGTGATGGACGAAGCCCTCCATGGCGCATTGCGAATAGCCGGTTTGGTAAGTAAACTTCTTGGCTTACTTCCTCCGCGCCATTGACTTGATCTATGTTTCTTGGCAGGCTGGCGTCTTGACATCAAACGGCTACCTGGTATTTCCCTCGTAAACTAGGGTCATTAATCGCGATTGAGTTCCGTATGTTCTTCTAGCGCCTTGATCCAGCGGTGATGCACGTTAGCTGTATACACGCTGGCACTCTCCTAGCTCGACTAGGGCGACCCGAAGTATCCAACTGCATCGCTGGCCTCGAACAGTACAGTCATTCATATGAAGAGGCTGGGGAGCAGGCCTCCGAGCTCAAACGAATGTACAAGGATGCCACCAACGGTCACTCAGATTTAGCTCACATGCATTCAACCGTTCAGCGTGGACTAGCGGTGGATGCAACCGCTAACCATTCTATGGCGATTGACACACTTCATGGTTCCAGCGTAAGTCTTGGCTAGTCCTGCTGACTGAAATCATCGGACTTAACGGACGCTATAGTTTGCCCCTGCGCCTTTTGGTGGGAGATGACACGCCCACGGCACGGTGCTTGTCAAAAAAGACCAACATCAAGCAAGTAGCAATACTGTTACCTCGTGCATCATTCCTGTCAGTCATTTACTTGTAGCTTAGTGTTCTACTTGCTGCAGGTTTTACTTATCGTGCAGATCGATTTACTTAGATTAGCTACTCCCTCGCGGGTATGGATTTTTCCTTGTTGTTCATGATCCCCTCTCGTTATGTTGTACTCATAAATGTACCCATGACTCGGACAGATCCAATGCATAGTGGTGATGATCGTAACCTTACCTGGGCATACTGATAATCGATATGCTCAAGCCTCACGAGAACACAAGAGAAGAAGAATGCTACGGCACAGGCTTAGTATTGCTGATAAGACCGATATAACAGGCATGGCTTCAATGTATGTATAGCTCTGCGGTAAATGAATGAACTTGTAATGAAATCAAATTTTATAATGAACATAGGGCGGCCGCAACGTGAATAGCGGTCAACCCTATTGTTTTTGATCAGTTGACTGGAGCCCAGAGCGCGCTCAGTTGCTGTATTTAACCTCCCAATTGTTTCTGATGTTCTTCTTTGGTTCTCTTCGTGTTACATAACTTCAAATATATACGCAACTAAACTTAGTAGATGCTAGACATACCGAACGCCCACAATTACAAGCCAGTCGGTGTCCCTTGTCATGACGACGCGATACCCTAAGTATAGTACTACTTATACTATGTAGCTTAGCTTGGAAATGTGTACTACAAGAAATGCGTCTCGTAGAAAAGGAACGCAAAATCATGTTGATGGGCCCGGGTAACTCAAATCAACTCCAAATGAATGACTTAATTTCGGGTCTCCTACCGAAGTGTGACTGCTATTCATTAATGCGAAGTTAGTGCGGAGTGCCGTTATACGATAGATTCGTGGTGGTATTGCTATAAAGGCTATCGTTGTTGGTACTGCACGAAGGAGTCGACTGACGTACCAGCGGGTGCGAAGTGGACGGCGCCGTATATTACGAATATATGGCCTGGTGAGTGGATCGATCGCGAAGGTACTCGAGGACTCGTCTCAGCATTGATCTCGAGAACGACGTATACGTATATTGTATATGTTCGTCATTAAATACAACTGTTCTTGTAGCGTAGGCACTAAGGAATGACAGGGGGAAGGGAACTTGTATAGTCGACGGGCAAAGCAGCGGACGAGTCGGGGGCTACAATAAGAATGGACAAGTAGGGAAGTACAATGGAATGTCATGTAGGCTGTTGACAGCGTGGTCTATTCGAGAGCAATGCGAGGAAGAGCAAAGATGTCTGCGGACGGTCGGTAAGCGGGGAGTCGCAGATGATACGGTACTAAGAATTGCGTACCTTGATTGGTAGGTCGTAAAGGCCACATTGCGCCAGACGTCTGCCCAATGGCTCGAAAGACGGGGAGGATATGAAACGTGCGAACGGTAATGGAGAGCAGGGAGAGAGGGAAGGGTGTATGTTGGGTCGTTGAATGAAAGTGGAAAAGGAACGGCTGGCGACATTGAATTTGACAAATTTGTCGGGAAAAGCCTACGGCGGTTGAGCACACAAGACTTAATGCGCCCACCAAGACGTCCTGAACTAAAGAAGACGCTTGCAAGTTAAAAGATGACTAGAAAATGCGGTAACGGCTAAATATTGGAGATCGTATGGTTATGAGAAAGGTGAGTAGGGGCTATGATGGCATAACTGCGCGTCGCGCAGTGGGGGTGGGGGTGCTAGAGTTTTTATGAATTGAACGATGCATGCATGTAAAGTTGTCTGATGGAGGTGGACATGGAGGGATGGGAGATGATGAACAATGGATGTCGATGAACAATGTGGTAAATGGTTCATGAAAGGAAATGCCGAGAAAAATGAACACCAATGGGAGAGCAAGAAGTACAACAACCAGATCCCAAATAGCTGGAAAAAGAAGAAAGCCAGTGGGAAAGGGGACAAGATCGCCGGAGGCGGGGAGAGTTAGAAAGAACATCAATATCACAAACGGGAGGTAGGGGGCCTCATCCACCTCGATCGTAGGGAACGCCACTGCCGGCTTGGAAGAGGGCGCACTTGACCTGAGTCAAAGCGTCCCGTTCATCGGGGTTGACGATCCCTTTACCAGCCGTCTCCAGGAATGTTATCAACGTATCTATTGCTTCTTCTGCGTCCGCTAATGTTGGTTGACGAGGGGCGGTCGGCAAACGCGGACCATCCGTATGATATATTTCCTGTCCAGACTGGGTCTGTATGTAGACAGCAGGCGCACCCTGGATAAGCACGGGCATGGTCACTGCTGGTGGATCATGTTGTATGTGTTGAAGCTGGGGGTCGATGACCGATTGGTGCATGTGCATGTCGTCCTGAGAATGATGTACGTGCTGAGGTGGGTCATGTTGATTTTCCACGCCGTGATGATGGTGATATCCATCTAGATCAGAAGACGAGCTTTGCTGAGAGGAATGGTGCTGGCGTTCAGAAGCAGTCGGCCACGCCGGCTGCAGGGCAAGTGAAATGTGGTCCGTCATCGCGCTGGACGGTTCGTCTCCGTCCATAGGATCGTCCCTGTGGATACTTTGATGAGACATCCCTACATTGTGCCCCATGCCGTTATTGCGTCCCATTCCACCACCCATCATGTTCATCCCCGTGTTAGTGGGTTCTTTGGGAATGAGTCTTCCGAACTTGGCGAGTTTATGCCATTTGCCACCGCGAATGCCATTTCGATGTTTGAAGTTCTCTACCCAGCCGCTGCTTGCTTTGAATTTGTCCTCGCCAATATTCAGCTCGCGAGCGATGTCTCGAGCTTTGGAACGGATCATCGCGTCTGACAAAGACGTGTTTGAAGCAGTAGCCTCCGCAAGCCATGCAACGAGCTCCAGTTCGATGAGTGGGAATTTGGAGGGCCTAATCACAGGAGGAAGGATATCAGTTACGCGTAATTGAGAGGGCTTTAGGTACTTGCCGATGTTTAGCCACTCTCAAACCTTCATGTTCACCGACGTTGAGCCATTTAGACCTATGCTTAAGGATCTTGCTAATCGTGCTTCGCTCGACACCATAACGAGCAGCAATATCTTCTTGACGTGCGTTTGGGTTGTCACGATGATATTGGCATATGGCTTTGCGATCAACGTTGAACAGACGTTGCTTACGCTGCTTAGCACGAGGTGGAGCCAACGAAGGAATAGGTTGCGGTACGCCGCCATTAGACCCTAGGTTTGACAAGGCCGGGAAGCCGGACGCTGATGACGGCGGCGCAGAGGTAGAAGAAGATACGGAAGTCAACGCTGACGCGACGCTGAGGGCTGGCGATGCGGAACGTGGATTTGACGTCGAACTCGAGTCAGAGCGAGAATGATGATTTGGTAGGAGATGGGAAGGTACTCGAGAGTTGAATCCAGATGATGAAGACGATGAAGACGTAGAAGCCGGCGTCAGGGGGAATTGTGGTGACCGCATGGGATCCTGGAGGCCACTGGCGCCAATAGCTAGCGACAGCGATTCGCGCTCAGGGAACGGTGTGGACGTGTTATCCGACGCAGAAGGTGGTGGGTTAAGAGGCTCAAGCGAAGGCTGAGCTCCGCTAGGCGTCTGAGGCCGTGATGGACCTGGCAACATCATATTGTAGTACATATTCGATGTCGCCTGTCTCTGATGAATGGGCGAGCAAAGTTTTGTGGATATATTAGTGATTTGCCCAGATTCACGCAAGACAAGTACTCACCGAGTCTCGAGACGATTCAGATGGCTGCTCAGGGTATCTCCGGGGAGCATTTTGTGGCTGATTGCCCTCTGCAGCGCGTTGGCTGTAGCGAGTACGGTATCGATGTGGCCCGGTGCTGGCTGGTATTTGATCAAACTGCGCACCAGTCGCGGTCGAGGAGGAAGGGTCGTGAAAGTCCTGCGCGTGGGGGTATGTCAGAGAGTAGGCGGGTGATGCAGGTGAAGGGTATTCGTGGTTGTTGAGGTCGGCGTGTCTTGTGAAGTCGAGCGTCGGCCACTGGTGCGGGTGGTGCTGGTGGTGGTCGTGGTGGTCGTGGTGGTCGTGGTCCATGATGGTCAGAACCAGGACTGAGGCTGAAACGAGCCCAGCACTCGACGATTTGACTTGTAATAAGCCCAGACGCGATTTCCTTTTATGGAACCGGTTGTATGGGCTTGACGACGCTGTTGTTGGACTTGTTTCCTTTGTTGTTTGCCTCGGAAATGAAAACAAAACTCATGCACAGTCTCGCAGCTCAAGCATGGGCAACAGAACTGGCCTGCGAGATCTTGTTGAATCTGGCGACTCCACGCTTCCTCCACCGACCAACTTAATGTCACTGCTTCTTCCATTTCTGGGCCTCACTGCTGTTCTCCTCAGAACATTCTTCTCTCGCTGGTCTGCTATCTGAAACTAAATCGATGGCTCACACGATCCGGCTCTCTCAAAATTTCTATGTTATCGATTTTTTGCCCCGTCAGGTCCATTTCTGCTAGGCCCCTGGAGGCTTCCCTCGTACTACTGGAGAACCCCCTCCCAGACCCCCCGGAAATCCTTAACTCTATTCCGTTCTCACCACAGGGTCACGTCACATTTTCCGAACCATAGAGTCTTTGGTGGATTGGGTCCTCGATGGCTTGGACTTTGGACCAATGCACGCGTAGCACACCTTGTCGTCTCTTCTGGTCTCTGATAATCCTAGTCACGCTTGGGCCCCTCACATTCAATGATAAGCCTTAGCTGCTCTGCTTTTCCGCAGCTCACAAGCGAGTCCTGCAGCTCAACAGCGCCTGCTGACCGAATCGTCGAAGCTCTTTCCTACTGTGAGTGTAGCCTGCTCCTTTATGACAGGGAGAAGAACCGCACCGCGAGCTGGATAACACTGCTGACTCCCTGGGATAGCTACCGCATTCACGTGGAGCCATTGGAGAGTACCTTCGTCGTATTAAACTCTATCCTGACCACGCACAGTTACTGCGACTCGATCAGACACCTTCAGTCCGAGACTGAATACCAGGACGTCTCTCTGTATGTGTAGGCCGCAAGGATTACACCTTCCTAGGCGCGTCTCCAAACGCCACTCGTCCACACATCGGGGTAGTGGGGTCGTCGTCGCCACCAACACCCGTTGCACCTCCGCCGGCCATCCCTTCAGGCACATGTAGATCAAAGCTTATACGCACCAACAGCTTCAGTACCGTTCCTTTCGAACAACGAGTCTACCGTGCCGCAGGCAGGAAACATGAAGATAGCTTGAGGCGACTCAGGTGAGTTGGTCTAGCACCCCAACTCGTGCTGCGTCACAAGATGCATCACGGTACACGATACTCGTGGTAGCTGCGCACAAAGTGCGACATGTATATGCTCGTTTGTATAAGATTCATCGCGATAAGCCACGAATGTTCAAGACTGAAGAAGTCTGGAGTCTGGAAGTAAATACCTCCTTTAGGCGCCCGATCACGCCATTAAGCGCCTAATCCAAACGTTCGACAAACACTGATGCACGCGGTCTGCAAGGGTCTGCAACGTCTCCCGCTCGTCGCGCGGTGGTCGGCGTTCCGTACGCCGCATGACCCTCACTGGCATCCACCCCAGAGCTAGGTCGAGCACCCCGGATCGCTGTGGCTGAGCACATACAGCTGTATACGCGTATTGACCCCGGACCTTCTAATGCCCTGTCCACTTTGGACGGGTGAAGAGATGGTGAAGGGCTCCCTGATCGACTAGCCGTGGCTTCCAACGCTTCTGCTTCGACTTCGACCGCCTCATAATCCAATTCGGGCTTCAACACGACTCTACATGAGGTTATCGGCACCACGGCACCACCTAACCTTCAAATCTCAGGACAGTAGGACATTAGCTGGTGGGGGTAAACCGGTTAGACTTGTAGCTGGGATAATCCCTCGTATCTAGCGGCGGGGAATGGAGGGTGGAACCTACCCTGCGGACAATCTCCTCCGGCTATATCCACCGTGGCTCGTGGTATGGTTACTTCAAGAACCATGCTGCTGGATTTTGCCATCTCTTACGAACTGCCGTATAGCATCAAGAATCTTAGTTCATCGCTAGCAACTTCTTCCTTCTGATTCAACAACTTCTTGCCTAATCATCGACGTATGTCTGAGACTGCCGGAACATGTTGGCTCAGGGTAACCCACCGAACGGAATAAAAGGCCCCTCTGGTGCAAGTTCGCGTCATCCTGCCTAGATCTCGACCTCTTGGTATCCTTACCGTCGCTTATGAAGGTTAAGATTCATTTCTTGTGGACGCCCTCCGGTGAACTTAATTGCCAATAGGCTGCCGTTAATGTGAAGACTTCAATGATGAACGATTTTCCTTCCTTCCCGCCTTACCTAGGATGGTTATTCTTTCCGATGAAGTAGACGACAAGGATTCCACTATCGGGGACACGAAGTTCAGGTTCGGAGCGCCGTTCGAACTCTGATGCGAGTCGAGGTCCGTTATTAATCAACACGGGCAGCAATAACAACATCCATCATGCATGCAGGCGGACGGATGCTCAAATAATTGACTGAGCGATTTATCACCGTGGGTTGCTTATCGGCTGGTGCATGGGAACTAAGTAATGCGTTCTTAGATTTTCCATGGCGAACCCTCTTCTCGCTGAGCGCAACCCTCCTTTCGACCGCCATCAACAGCATCCGCGCTCTCTAATTGCGCGAAATTAAATTCATAGTAACCCGGACGACCTCTGGTATTGGAACACGGGAAAATAGTATCAAGTTTAGTAAAGGGCGGCATTCTAAGGACCTATGGAAGTAAATCAAAATCAAAAGGAGACATCCATTCCTGTTGATTGTGTTCGTTTGTTTAACGCTTCTTTTATTGCAGTAGGTGCGAACTGGTCAGTACCACATCGGGGATCATCGGGCGTGAACCTTTGAGCCCACACCCACTCCTCACCGACGGATATTTGCTCAGAGTTCTATGAATTCAGGCACTCTATACCATCAATCCCGAATTGTGATGATGTACTTCTTCATTCTTCATTCTTCGTTATACCTCATTCTCCGTAGTTGGTGCCGCCCCGTTCCTCGAAGTAAAGTTGCCTAAGCGCCTGACGAGCGCCCAACGAAACAAGTCGTGTACACCGCAAATCTTTGTACCCACCGGAGTACTCTAAAATATTGTGCCGCAGAAGGGTGCCGTCACTTGGAGTGAGTACAAACGTTTTAAAATTATGTATCAGCTCTTACCGGGGGCTTCCTAGCTTTTGACATGTCAGTGCGAATACCCCTGTCTATTATGTCCCGTAATTTGGTTACTAGAGACTCCTTACAGCTCTTTACCAGTCAAGTATAATTAAATCTTGCATGGTGTCGTCGGGTATGTTGACTATGCTGACCATATTCAACCCACGCAGCGGGTTCCGCCGCCCTCGTGCATTAGATTACGTTCTATGCTCCCTATTCTCTATTTCGTCTAGTACTTCTTATGCCTATCTTCTAGGTCATCCCATCAAGACGTGGCTTGGAGCTACTATCCTCTCTTGTACTCCTGCTATACTAATAGCCAATATTACAGAGGCCTAGGTCGTCGTCGCCTTATATGGATGCCTTGCGGTTACTAACGTGGCTGGTGGGAAAGGCGCCACCGGCAGGTGCGAACGTTGAGGATCGTTACCACCAACCGCCGACACACCAGCTACACGGTTTATACAGAGAGGGCGGTGCGATTTCCCGCTGACATGAGTCACTTGTGCATAGGGTTGCATGTTTTGATAGTTTAACACGAGACTTCCGTGGTGTGTCGCTTCTTTTTTATTTTCGGAGGTTTTTGGGGGCGCGTGGGCACCGTCTAACGCCAGAAGGCAGATGAACACACACGGGACTTCGCGCTTTCCTCGAGCCACGTGTGCAGACGCCTTTAACTCAATTCCTCCGCTCATCTGTATCGAACCAACGGGGTGTTCAGTACACGAAAACTACGTGCACTAGGCTGGGGGCAACATGGTAGATAGACTACTTGCCAGAATTCCAGTCAGAAGCTTGTCATCCTTCTATGCGATCGCTACAGCTATCCCTCCCCTCACGGTAGGGTTCCCAAACTCGCGGCTTCTCTGCAGCCTAGCTTCTATCAGTCTAATGTACTCTATTCTTATCCCGTATTCAGGCATATTTCGACTTCCTAGTTCCCAACCTCAGGTTGCGTCTCCTATGGACAGATCATCATGATCTATGGGGCTGTTTCTACGTCTTCAAGTACCCGGCGTACCGAATAAGGACATAAATTGGCTCGATTACGTAGGTCTATCCAATAAACCTCAACGAGGATGTTGATTATCTCAGTCATCATCAACCCTCCCACACCCACAACCTGGAGAAAGCGCGTGTATCATATGCTGGCGTGGCGGGATCGGCCGTTGGTGCAAATAAGGTGTAGATGCGCCGGCAAGGTGTGTCCGTCCTCTAGCGCTGTCTACTCTGCATAAGAAGGCGACCGCGTGTTGAGCTATCCATGGCCTTGCTCTTATCCCACGTGAGGTTTACTTGGGCCGCGATTCCACTCCGTGTTTCGATTGCAGCAATCGCGAGCTGGTGCGTTGTATTGGCCGTTCAACCTATAGTATACGCACTCGAGGCGTGATGGTTCCTCCAAGACAGCTCCAGTGTTCTCATAATGGATCGGTGGGAACCATTCATCTATAGGAACGGAAACATCCTGACGTTTCGTGTGGCCCTAGGACAACGATTGAACCCACACTGTTATGTGTGTCTAATTATGCTTCCTTCGTCTACAAGTATATCCCTCCGATTGTGGCGCAGCGAAGAAGCTTCTCATGCAACAAGAGGGCTGTTCAAAACCCCTGGTGGTGATCGCATGATTTGTTTGCGGCGGTATCTGTTGTGCTGCTCAAGGGAAACTCTGCTGGCAAGAACCATGACTGAGCCTTCTAAATACAATGCTATGATCAAGTAAAAATGTCCCCTCGCCCACCGACCGCGGGGCATGTGGACATTGTAATGGTATGGAATCTGATGGAAAACGGATGTCGGATTGAAATGAAAATCTTCCCTCGCAATCCGGCGAGGTGTCGGCTCAATTCGGCATGCGTTTAAGGGTGAGTTGTCCCGCACTACGGTTACCAATGAACAACTCAAGCATACAACGATTGACGTAGTCCGCTTGCTACTGATGGTATTGTGGACCGTAAAATCGACGTACGAAAAGTCCTCGTTTATTCTATCCGATGATAGCAACTACATGTTCCCATGGTTGATGCCTTGCGCGTCGTAGTGCTGTTAGATCGATCGTCTTTCACCACGAGTATTGCGAATATAAGTACTTTGGTGTACGATACTAACGATGAGTGCCCACGACAGTGAAAGAGTAAACACCCAGCGACGCTGCTCAGTGAGCAAGCTCGCCGTCAGAAACGATTAGATTATCTACGAGCCCAGGCCCAGAACCACATTGACAACGCCGAGTTACTTGGAGTACTGGTATTTGTTCTGTCCATGATGGGGCTCCCCTGATTGTTCCTATGAGAAGCAATACAAATACACCACGAGCATAGAGTCACCCTTCAAAGGAGGCTCCTGCGTTCGACAAACACAATCGAGTACTTTGCAGCTTTCAATAGTCCTGGCTTTGGCCGAATTTGGTTCCGCTCTGAACAACCTTGAAAGCTTCACGGAGTTTGAAAATACCGCGAACTCGAAGTGCCTGAGAATCACGTTGAAGTTCCCACTCGCTTTCCCGTCTTACCCTCCGTTGAAGAAGGAACGCTGGGCGGCGGAGCGTACTTAAATGTTGATTATCGCTGGCGTTCACGGTTGAAACAGTCACCGACTTGAAACAATGACTCGTACGGTCGCGATCGGATGGAATGTCGGAACCAGTCGGAGCAGGCAGGTGGCCTGATTGGATCCGGCGTATAGTACTAGAGAATCATGCTTCGCGCGCAACTCCACCAACAAATATGTAGACAGGTCGCAGGACGGTCCTCTGTCCTGGTCTCTCTGGCTACGCCCCTCGCGACTACTCGCCGAACCTTTTCCACCACACCGAACCCCTTTAACGCGTTGACAAGCGATGCTGCGAAAGCTGCTGCAACTCCGCATCCAAGTAAGAGTTAAAAAGAGTCTACGATATAGACAGATCTACTCATCTATGACAATTACAAGCTGTTGGGAAGGGCCAGACGCCACAACGAGAGAGTTCCGCAGACGGAGCAATAACGCAGTCAACGCCGGTCACCACGGTGCCCACTATGATCAGAGGCGATTGGGTCCTCTTTCACCCTGTTTATACGCCCGAAGAATTGAAGGCGGTGCAGGTACGCTTTACTTGAGGCCACTTCTTATCGTTGTTCATTGTCGTCTAGATTCTACACAAAGAGACAAAAACCATGACAGATAAGATTGCATACGGTCTTGTCAGATTGGCCAGGTTTGCAACTACATACTCCGTTTGTCGCTCGGCTCACAATGCGCCTAGGGCTGGGTTTGATTTCGTTTCGAGATATAAGCACAAACCCCTTCCTCCTAGCCATAACATGACCCTGCAAGAGCTTCGCAACGAAGGTTACCTCCTGGATCAGAATGCATGGCTCAACGTAAGTTTCCGACATATCTGCCGCATGTATGTCGCCCTTCATCCCTTTTTAGCGAATTCTATTCTTGGAGACGATCGCAGGCGTGCCCGGTATGGTAGGTGCGACCTTGCGGCATCTACAAAGCCTACGTTTAATGGTAAGTGTGGTGATAAGTCGTTCATTGAGTATCTCTCACTCATGCTTATCTAGCGGCGTGGTGAGTGAATTCCTGTAGACTGTGTGTCCTCAACTCATGTTCGACTTAATATAGACAATGGGGTATGTTTGATCTTTCCGACCTGGTCTTGCTGATGTCGAGCTATCCATGATTATCTAGTGGGTATGTATTTATCTCTTCGCTAGCTGATTGGTAGCAAACCATATCCTCCACAGATCCACACTCTTTTATCGGAATCGGAAAACGAGCGGATGCACTTGATGTATGTATGACTCATGTGTCAATACTTGTCCGTTGACCAAATGTTTAGGACTTTCATGACTTTGAGGCGGCCTACACCATTCTTTAGGGCATTAGTTCTCGGTGCACAGGGTGTTTTCTACAACTTGCTTTGTGAGTTAGACTTATCCGACCTTTTAGATATATTGACGTAATCTGTTTTACAGTTATGACATACATCGTCTCACCTCGAGCTTGCCATCGCTTCGTCGGATATCTTGAGGAGGAAGCTGTCATCACTTAGTCAGTGTTCCGTTGATCCATGGCACCCCTTCCTTTGATTGACATCGGCCCCTCAGTACTCGCTGCATACAGGACCTGGAAGCAGGCCGAATCCCTGAATGGTTTGTTACATGTTTCTCGCCGTGACTTGCGCTGAAGAGTGAATAGGGAGAATGAACCTGCACCCGAGATTGCCATCGATTACTGGCGCCTGCGCCCCGATGCCAAATTACTCGATGTTCTCTACGCTGTTCGATCCGATGAAACGACACATCGATTCGTCAACCACAGTCTTGCCGACCTGAATACAACAACGGACGTCAATCCTTTTGCATTCAGGGAACCGGATATGCATGTTAAAGGGAACAAGATTGGGTCAGTGATTCGCTAGGAAAGATGTCCTTCAGATGAAATATTGACAACATGTGGTGCTAGATTCGAGCGTTCGGAGTCGGAGAAATATGTCCAGGAATCTCATGATCTATATCTTCAAGAAAAGCAGAAAGGTAGTAATTGAAGGAGACCTCTTCCACCTAACCACAACTCAATTAGATTATTATTGTACCTCCCTGTACTAATAGGTATTGCACATATATAGTACGAACGCGTAGTTTGAGAATAAATTCTGGTTAGCGTCAGCTAGGGGCGGCTCCTTTCCCCTGACGTGGGGGATTTGATTCCGACTCGTGACTTGCGACGCTCAGTCGCGACGATCATGAGCACCATCGCTTGCAGTGGTCTGCTCGGCCTGCCCACAGAGATACTTCTCGCCATCACATACCAACTAGACCTCCCCGAAATTGTTGCCCTTAGTAAGGTGAGAGGTACACATTTCGATCATCCCGACAGCCCCACCTCTAAATATTTCGCCTCTACGGGGCAGACGTCTATTGCCGCCAATTTACTGACGAGGGATCGCACTATATGGCTGCACCTTTTCCAATCCATAAAGAAATCTCAACAACCCTTACCCCAACTCATCAGCACATATGAAGATGATCTATCTGTAGAAGATCTGGAGTTGATTGTGCATTCTACGCAGAGCACTGCGAACCTCTGGGCGAGACCACGACTGCCCCGGCCGCTAATATACAATCACTTGGAAGCATCCACCGTCGTCAGCTTGGATTTTTTCTTGGATAGATGGTTACTTTCCATCCATCTAGAAGGGCTTGTATATCTCTGGGATTCCTCGGCCAGAGGGAGCCCTTCACCCATTTTAAATTTTAGCCTCAATTCAAGAGGTTGGGACATTTCGACCTCGCAATACGATGTGAAATCACATAGTATCATCTCGGTTATCAGTGCTCAGGATGGGTGAGTCAGCCCAAGGGTTATAAATTACGAACTCCCTACCCTTATACCGTGTTCAGGTTACATTTCCGGATATACCGAATACCCTTGCCCAAATCTGTAGAGGAACAACCGGGTCCTGCAGAACTACTACGTAGCTTTGAAGGACGAAGACAGTTTCTTTTGAAGACCATCGACGCTGACCGTTCTCTTACCGTCTTCGTGCGATCAAATCGGGTGAAAGTTGTCTATTGGGGTGACTTCGATGGGTCTAGTCCACTCTCCCAAGCAGAGGCACCCAGGATGGCACGCCTATCCATTGCTTACAATGATACTACGGAAGATTTGGTAAGGGTGCGATGCTTTGCTTTCGCTGTGGGGAACTTAGCGGCACAATTCTAGTTAGATGGACTAGTGACAGTTCGCATCTTTGGTCCTTACCTCTTGGCCTTCAGAGTCCGTAGTCTCGGGGTATACGCCTTGCCTCTCCGACAGGGGGACGCGGATCACCTTCTGTACAAACACATGTTCTCTCTGAACGCTTTCAAGAACATCTGTATCTCCACCGTCGAGATTGTCAGCGAAACGGCCGAGCCTTTTGACCTCCGTATACAATTCACTTTCCTGGCGTACGATGTCCTCCAAGGCCTGTTCATGTATGAAGTTTGCATACGAGCCACGTCGGATTACTCCATAACACCTATGGTGGATTTAACTCTTATAGGCGTATATCCTCTCGCACACATCATTAATGCCATGACACCTCCGACTATGGCGCATCTGGCCCCCTACCCTACTTCATCCCCGAACACTAGCCCCTCGCGTGGCGCACCCACCCCTACCCCTACCCAGACGTCGTTCGGATATAGTGTATCCCAAGCTGCTAGAGGGTTCATTAGCTCGTATGCGCTGGGCACCCAAGGACGACGCGCAATTTGGATCGAGAGGAGCAGAGGAAGTACGACAAGGGACTTCATTGTGTGGAGCAAGGCGATCGATCCTTTGGAACAGCCTCGTACTATAGAGATAATGCGGAGAGTCATCCACACAATTGGATCGTATGACTTGAGAGGTGAGTTCTCTAGCCTCCTTGTGTGTATCCCTCCTTGAACCACTATACAGACGATGTGACCTGCTGTGCGTTGGCGGAGGCAAGCGGTCGGATTGCCTTCGCGAATCGTGCCGGCAACATATTTTTGATACCCGCAATTCGTCAGTGGGACCGCATGGATGACCTTATAGCTCGTCTCTCGGCGAGATCAATATAGAACTATTATTGTTATTATTCTTGTATAATAAAACTTTGTATAGAGACTTGTTCAGATGCACAATATGGACATTCCTCGGTCTCTAGCATGCGCTTAGGGCGATTGTTTTGAAGATCATGAAATTTTATGATTCTCCGAGAATACATTCGTCATAACATTCGTACGTGAAATCATTTGACATCGAAGAGCGTGACTGGAATACTGACAACAATTGCGAAAGGACGCGACAAATAACATACATAGCAAAATAACAAAGCTGGAAAAGCGAATCGAATGCGAAAGGGTCAGATATGCAAAGAGCGGTTGCGGGAGATATGAAAGACGAAACGGACGAATGTGATCCGATAATGCTTGTCCAGAATATACAATTGGATCGTTAGACTTCAGATTTGATGAACCCGCCATTCAGTAGACGCGAGAGAGTCTACGGGACATCGTCTTCCCTGGTACGATGGCCTTGATGGCTCGTCGCATAAGCGTAACCGTCGTGTTGCCCTCGTCTTTAGCTGTAGGCGAACCAGCACCTCCCGAACGAGTCATAATCCCCATTTCATCGACGATCACATTTTCCATATCAGCGCTAGACACGGGCGGGGGCATCGGCTTGCGTGCGGAGTAGAAGGCCCTATGGCTCTGCGACTTGTCTTTATGCATGTCGTAGCTCGCGCTGTTTCCAACGGGACCTGCGTTGTCTGATTGGTATCCGCGGCCAACTCGCTTCACCCCGGAAGTAGCCATAAGGAAACGGTCGTAAACGCCTTCGATGCGTCGTTGGACCTTGGGGTCGGGTTCGGGTTCGTCAAGATTTACGGTTCGTCGAACTTGGTAGGGCTCGACGTGCAATGGAGACGACGTCAACTCATCCAGCGAACGTTCTTCGTCATCAATATATATACGGGGCAAATCCGTGTCGGTGCGACTTGGTCCTGGAGTAGAAACAAATAGACTCCTGTCAACCAGCGCTGACAAGCGTTTGGATGTCGTAGGAGATGGTGTGTTAGCTACAAGCAACGTCAGCAAACAGCGAGGAAATTACTAAACAGAATGCACGCACATTTCTGTAGTTCAGATTCCAAAGCAGAAACAGGTGTAATACGTAACTGTAATAGATTTCCGTGAGATTTGCTTTTCTCTCTTCTCTTTGAAGGTGACATATTCTCGTTGGTGGTTTGTTTATCCGCGGGTTCGGGCGAGCGAGTCGAAACGGTGGCGCGACGTTGTCTATTGGGTGAGTGGGCAGCAGTGTGAGGCGATAGTTTGAAAACGTCTGTGGTTGGATCGGCGACGGGTGGAAGTGACACTTTCTCGAATGAGGTCGTGGTTTGGTCGCCTATCGAATTTCCGTGTTGGTCAAAGATCTGGGTAGCGGGTACGCGGCGTGGCAGACGAGAAGACCTATTGCTGTAGACTTGAGACGTCCGACGAGACACTGGTGCTAGTGGGAGGGGAGGAAGTGGAGCGTTGACGTTGGGAACAGACGAGGCAAAAGTTTGGCGGGTCTCTTCAACTACCTCTGCAACGGAATGGAAGTCAGCATTATGTTACAAAACTCGGATAGAGCCAGCGCTTACTCTCAACATTCCGCATCCAGACTGACAGTCTATCTGCTTGGTTGTCAGCTGCGATCCTCTCGCTGCGAGCGGCTTGTCGAACGACAGGCAGCGATGACTTGGCTGTCATTCGAGATCAGCTATTGCGGTGATTATGTCATTGGAGGGACAACATACCAGCTTGCAGGACTTCGACCTCCCAGGACTCCCGACCCATATCGGTTACGGTCACTGGGGACCTGCCGCCCACGGAGCTATACAGATGCAGAGTTTTATCTATACCAAGGACCGTAAGACTGCAAGCAACGCGATAAAAAGCCATCAACGTACCAATGGATCGCTGGATGGTGTGCTTGAATCCACTCAAGCCGGAATCGTACGGTGTTTGTGGGGAGGGACAATCTGCATGGCATGTTAGCCAAAGAATGGAAGCACAGTACAATAATCATACCAGGTGAAGTGGAAGACGACCCCACACTGTCCGTGATGATTGTGAATTGACTCCCAACGGGGCTTGCATTCTCCGTGTCACTGCCACCCCCCACTGCTTCGCTCCCCTTAATCTCATCATCTTCCACCTTCGCGGGTTCTAGCTCTCGTTCCCGTGCCAGTTCTCGTTCCCGCTCAAGCTCCTCGTCCCTCTCCTTCTCAATCTCCTCCAACCTCTGCATCTCACGCAGCCGCTCCCGTTCTCGCTCCCAATCCCTGACGCGTTCTTTGACACGGTCCTTCGGTTTGACGGCCTTGTTATGGGCGCCCTTGATGGTTGGAGACATATTCTCTGCGTTCCGTTTCGAGCATGTAACATCACCCAAAGCCCGACGCTGAGCCTTGGGGGTATCCTTGGAGTCGACCTGCGACTTCTTGGCGGGCTGGTACGCGGGTGATGCCGCTGGGTTTTCTTTCCCATTCTGGTTTGAGACAGCACCAAGAGGTCTCCGTCCACTTGTTGTACCGAACGTAGGGATGTTAGCGATACGGCGGGACTTCACGTTTGAAAGTGGTGTCGTAGGAGGTGACGCTTTGATGGGGGAGAGGTCCACTGGTACTCGTTTCCTGACCGTAGGAACTATGATTATCAGATCAGTATATAAATACGCCACTTCTCTGCAACGAGGCTTACCCTTGGTAGCGTTCACTTTGGGCTGTGACTTCGACTTGAGCAGGACATGAGGAGCAGCAAGCTTATTGTCAACCTTTCGGGAGAGCGGAGACCCAAGCCCTGGGGGGCTCGAAAGGTCGGTGTTCTCCTTCGTGCTTCTGGATGGCGTAGCTAAAACTCGTGAAAGGTCCTTCTCGAAGGCAAGTGATGAGTTGTAACTCGTTGAACGTCCTTAGACACGATGCGTAAGTTAGTGGGCTTAAAGTTGAGAAGGGCACTCACTGTGAGACACTTCGGATGGCTTCTGGGCCCAATATAGGTCAGCCATTGCCTCCGAGGCCGTACACCTCAAATCGGCATTGGGTGCCAACATCCTCCGCAGAAGCTGTTCTGCAGGCTTAGACATTGTCCAAGTCCCGACCCATTTTCCACGGAGAGTCCGAGACCAATAACGCTCCAAATCGTCTTTTGTGGCAAATTGTTCGCCGTCATAGAGTTCAAAGGGCGTTCTACCGTTGATGATTTCAAAGAAGGTGACGCCGAGGGACCAGACATCTGATTTGCGGGTATCGTGAGGAAGGCCGCGAGCTCGCTCGGGGGAGAGGTACTACGGGATATGTTAGTTGACCCAACGTAATAGCAAGTAAATCAAACGGACCTCGGGTGTACCGTAGGAGAGGTTACTGAGGAATGCCTTGCTCGACTTCGCGTCGTACCTCTCAGCGAATCCAAAATCGACCAGAACTGGTACGTTCTTATGTGATAGTAGGATGTTCGCTGGCCTGGAAAAGAGTTAAACAGAGCAAATATAAAGTTGAGTTAAGCTCACTTAATATCATTATGTACGACTCCGCGCTTGTGAAGAAACTCTACGCCAGAGAGAAGGAATCGGAACCATGTTCGTGCTCTCGACTCATCAACTTCGACTGTAATCAAGGTAGGAAGGTACGCCCTGCGAAATCGAAAGTTAGTCCGTGTCCCTTGGGCTTGGAAGGGGACGTACATGGTAATCATCGCGTAGGAAGGCGTTATTATAAAGGAATGGAAAGGTATTATTGACGGGTGCGGGTCAGACTTGAATTCGCGAACGATCTTCATCTCGTTCCATCTGCCAGACGCGTCGAATTCACGTCAATGTCACTGCACCAGGTGAATCGACTCACAACGATCGCACTCTTGCTGCTGTCGTGGGTGTCTTCGACCTGTGCACGAGTTTCACCGCGATCTTGTTCTCCTGAATTCTTGTCACGTCGTCTGCATTCGGCGAGTGTGGGTTGGCCTTTGGCCGGCACAACCAGACGCTGCCCCAGTTGCCAAATCCAATCTACAAGCACGCTCGCTGGTCAATGAGCTCTCTCCTCTATAGCTCTGCAAGACCCACCTCTTCTATGAAGGTCAGCTTGTCGGCCAGAACATTGTCGGTTAGCGAGAAGATGTCCGTGTGCTCCTGAGGAGGCGGCGTTGTTGAAGACGATGATGGTGGTTGCGGTGAGAGCTCCATGGCAAAAGAAAGGATAGCTAATAGTACAGCGAGAGCAAGAAGAAAGCAAGACAGCGTCGACCCCACACGAAACAAGGAAACGAGGCCAACGGTTCAAACTCGAACACAACACACACAACACAAAATAACACGCCAGTTGACCGTGAGAACGTCGCGTCCCTAACTAATGAAGCCGAACTTTTTCATCACGACACCGAGAAGTCAAAATAGGGGTTCAATTCAGTATCCCTCTCGCCCAACGGCCTCTTGTTGAAGCTCTGGTTGCAAGCTGTATTATATCCAATAACTCCTCAACATCACAGTACAGAAAACAATATTCAGAGCCGCAACTAGTTACTCCAAGAAGGCTTTGTAGCTCATATCCACATCTATTGACGCCTCCCTCGTCGCCTTTCTAGCTCAATCGGATAGAGCGTCAGACTTTTACAGAGAGGTGAATCTGAAGGCTGCGAGTTCGACCCTCGCGAGAGGCTACTGGGAGAAATATGTCTTCTTTTTGCTTTTGCACTCGACAGAAAGCATTCTTGGCGCTTTGGCTTGCTGCTGGCACTGTGACGGTGAAACTCTTCACAAAGACACGTCAATGGGATATCTCCAGTACTAAATTAGATATTATGCAGTGAGCCTACTGACTAGGGTGGCCACGCCTTGACAGGCAACCCCTCCCAGTCATCATAAAAGAACGGGCTCTGCTCGCAATGTTTCTATAGCTTAATTTACTAGGTTTCCTTAGGTGAGACCTTATCCCCACATCGTTGAAGTTATTGTAACCCCACTGACTCATGTTCTCGCTCAGTTGTCCTAGTACTCGTTAAAATGTGGTTTCCCATCTTCATGGCCGCTGGTGCCCTCGCTGTGCTCGCCGCAGCACGTCCAACACCTCACACCGGTACATTAGATTCACATTTGGAAATCACACCTCCAAATCCTCACGCTACGCCCCTTGTTCCGTCAACGCAACCGCTGATACATCCCCCCAAATGGGACACTGAGCAAATAAAATCAATACATGAGAAGATCACATCGATGTTATTAGCGGCAAGCGCAAAGGGAAAGGAGGGCTCTGTTTGATTATGGTACGTCGAATACTTTCCTCGAAAGTTCTTAGGAAGCATGAGGACGAATCCTAGATTCTGATCAAAATGGGTAGGAGCCGAGTTGCTTGACCGCTTCATCCTTCGGGCTCTTCAGGAGCATCGCTTATTTATTGAATTATCTCTCAAGCGTTTCTGTGATGGGAAGGCTGGAGTTGTGAGCCAAAGGTTATGAGCGATATATTTTATTCAACCACTACGACCCCAGTTATGACGGAAATACATGCTGCGTTGAAAATTAGCGTGGACCGTCTCCGTTCAATGTACAAGATTTTCGCTATTTCGCGACAGCGCCCTGTGTCGAAAGGCGATGGACTCGGGCCAGCCAGAGCTGCCAGAAGAGCCCCTATGTAAGAACCTTTGTGGCTATTGCGAGTCAAGGAGATTCACAAGGTAAGTCTCCCTTGTACAAGGTCATCCTTGACTAATGTTTCCTGCTGGGTGTAGCATAGGAATCCAGTTCGTCGCTTCCTGTGACTGGCACCTTCCATCAAGTTCCCTGAGGGTCGAGTGTCTTAGGGCCTTCACAGTAATCAGGCAAGAGCCATACCTGCATGCAATTACCATTTATCCCCGCCCAACTTACACATATAGACTTCCAATGGTGGTGAAGTCGTTCTGCCTGCACCGACTCGCGAGGCTGATATACTGACCCTCGACCTGCCCCTCTCGTATGCCTATTTGACAACTTTCCGCAGGATGCAATATGGTCACTGGACCACGGGCCTTGGAGGGGCGTCATAAGAATATCGTGGTGGCCATTGACCGTATAAGATCCACCTAAATGAAGGACCATATCATTTGCACTCAGGGCCATTCCTTACATGTTCATACCTTACGACTTGCCTGTTTTTAAGTTATCAGCCCATCAGCCTGTTACTTCCTTCATAGTGTCGTGTATAGTAATTATCAGTGTATATTCAGATAATGGATGCGACGAATATATAATCATCGAAGTGTAACCTTGTCTCATTGTCTGGAGTAATTGAGTGAGTAGTGCGCCCGGCGTCAGGGGGAACAATGGTCTTTATTACGTAAGGCATTTTCGACGAAACCCTCAGTATTTCCATTGTTTATACTGCACTTTCACTTCAAGTCGTTTCCGACATCCATTCTCCCGACGGCAACTCCACTCGTATGGTGGAAACACGCCGAAAAAGCAGAGCCAATGCTGCTCGCTCGTCCCCGCCATTTAGCGAGCATGGTCTCGAGGTTGAATTACCAGAAGACCTCGACCAAGACACTCTTTCCGCTCTGCTCCCGGACACCAATATCGCCACCGTGACGTCTGAAACAGTAATATCAATCTACCGTGCTCTCCTTCTACACACGTCCGAGTTGGATGCTGCTCAGAGGGAACTTGACCAGGCACGCGCTGAGGTGGAGAGGAAGGATGTTGAGCTGGATCAGGCGCTCCAGGACCGCGAGACTATATCCAAAGACTTGGAGGTGTCGCTGGAGGACGTACAGAACGGTCTAAATCAAATGCAAGATGAACGAGATAAACTTGGTATGTCCTTATGACTTCCTCTTGTGCCTTCCGTATTGACTGGTGGCAATAGCTACGTCAAACGCGGCACTTCGGGAGCAGCTCAAGACATTGACGAGTTCGCAATCCGTTTCTTCGTCTGAACTCGAGTCTCTGAAGAGTCGCGTCGAGGACACGGAGCGCGAGAAACGTGATCTGGTGAATGTCATTAGTCGCCTCAAGCAAGAGGGCACCCAACAAGAGGGTATGTCGTAATGGTGTGCGCAAGGTGCTTCGCGCTTACATTTGTTTAGAGGAGATTCAGAATCTTCGCTCGAACCTCAAGGAAGCCAGACAGGAACACCAGACGTTGGAGGCAACGGTGCGGGAACTGCGCTCGTCCGAGACTTCGACCAAGGTGCGTGGCACGCACGGCTCTTCACGCTATATCTCACGTTCTTTCAGTTCAAACTCGAAACTCTCAGCCAACAATTGGATCTGGCTCAAAGCGAGGTGGAACGTACGAACGCCGAGCTTTCCACCAAATCAGAGGAATTTGCCAAATACCGTCGCGAAAAGCATACCGAAATCGTTTCTCTTCAAGCACAATGTGATTCGCTGACACAGAGTAACCTATCTGCGCAAACGACACTCAAAGCTCTGCAATCTTCTCACTCGTCGCAATCTCACCAACTTACGCAGACGCTCGCTCGTGTCCAAGACCTTACTGGGCAGCTTGCTGAGCAGGAGGCAACCTACGCCAGCGAAGCAAGTGGTCTGCGTCGTCTCGTTGCGATGATGGAGGAGAGGGAGAAGCAAGCGAAGGCAATTGTCGAAGGTATCGAGAGTGAATGGGCTGATGTCGGAGAGAAGGCAGAGAAGAGGGAGGCTACACTGAAGGAGGAGATTGAGCGAGAGAGAAAGTCGAGGGAAGCTGCAGAGAAGAGGGTCGATGAACTGGAAACCGTGCTGGATCGCATGAACAGAGGAGAATTGCCGATTCTCGGTGGTTCTCCAGGGACCCCAATGCGGACCCCTGGAGGTCCTACTGATCCACTTACGCAAAGTATGATGGGACTCAGTCCCACCGTTGCAATGGCTAGCAAGGCCCAGAGGAGCGGCAAGACATTCACAGAGGTCTATGCCGACTACGTTCGCCTGCAGGAGCAGTTCGCGCAGAAGTGCTCTGAGTATGATCATATGGACCGTACACTCTCTGCCGTACTCGCCCAGATTGAAGAGAGGGTAGGTTGTATCCTTTCTGAGACTCGTCAGTTTTGACATTGCTTGTAGGCACCTATCCTGTCGCAACAACGCGCAGAATACGAACGCTTGCAATCTGAGGCTGCTCAACTCTCGTCTCAACTATCTCAAGCCCTTTCGGAGCGGGACGCGAAGGCGGCTTTCGCACAGGAAACTTCCCAGAAACTCACCAAGTCTACTCGCGAGAACGATCTCCTCCAGAAGCAGCTTGATGACCTTGGTCGGCAAGTTCAAATTCTACTCAAAGAAATTGCTCGACGAGACGACCCCATGATTCCTTCGGACGAAGAACTGGAACAAACACCTTTGGAACCAGCGGCGAACATTGAAGCTGTCATCACCAACAACCTCGTCCTGTTCCGTTCAATTCATTCCCTCCAATCACAGAACCAAAAGCTTCTCCGCATTGTCCGGGAACTCGGTGACAAACTTGAGTCGGAAGAACGGGATTACAAGGAATCGATGCAGAAGGAGCAGCAAGAAGCGGTCGCCGAGGCACACGAGGCTATGAAAGATCTTATGAAGCAACTTGAGGTCCAGAAGAAGTCGAGCGAGAATATCATCCAAGCCTACGTGAAGGAGCGCGACACGCTAAGGATCATGCTTGCGAAGGCTGAAGCCCGTACGGGATCCGTTAATGGGGTTAGTGCAGGCATCAATGGTCTCCACGAAGGCGTCCCAGATATGTCTGGCGACTCTAATGCGGCGAAGGAATTGGAAGAGGTTCAGCACCAATTCGAAGCTTACCGGACAGAAATGAGTGTCGACTCTGTGCGACTTAGGGAAGAGGTCGTTGAGGCTCAACGGGAATCTGGACGCCTTGGTGCGGAATTGGCTAAAGCCCACGCGAAGATTGAGTTCTTAACTGGTACGTACGCGTTACGTGCGGCCTTTTCGGTACCCTCACTTATTCTTCTTCGGGATATAGATCGTCAACGTATGAGCCAAGAACAATCTGCCATGCATAGTCGGGAACTGGAAACGGCCACGAAGCGCAATCAACAGCTGTATGACCAATGGACGCGAATGGATATCGAATGTGCAAGAGCAACTGAAGACCTCCAGATTGCTCACGGCCACCTTGAACAGCTTCGAACCGAATGTGCCAACCTTCGCGCAGAGAAGAAGATCTGGGAGGTAAGTCGTACTTTCCATGGCATCCCAACGTGACCCAATATCCGAGCGCAGAGTGTACAATCTCGGTTACTTCAAGAGAACAAAACGCTGGCCATGGAACGCTCGCACCTGTCGGATTTGATGACCAATGTGCAGAAAATGCACAACGACTTGGAAAGATCTGGTGAAAACGATAGACGACGCCTTGAGAGCCAGCTACAGCATCTTGAGTCTCAGACGTGGGTCCTATCTTCTTCGGTTTATGACCGTATCTAAACCTAGGTTTAGCCAAGATCTCCGAACGCAAGTCAACCAAGAGAGGGACACCGTCCGACATATCACGCTTCAGAAAGATATCGAGCTGAAGGAACTGCACAATCGAATTGACAGATCCGTAAGTATTCCCTACATCTTATACGTGATCTGTTACTGAGAACTGCCCTTCATAGGTCTTGGAATTGTCTAAGACTCGCGAATCATTAGTTGGCGCGGAAACTAGCAAGAAACATCTGGAAGAGCGTGTAGAAGAACTGACCAAGAACCTTCAAGGCAGCGTCGAGAAACTTTCAGTTTATGAACGTCGTACGACCACCACTGATGGAACCGCTCCGAACGTGGACCCCAGTCTCAGTCGTGAACAACAACTCGAAGTGGAAGTAGCCGAGCTTCGGTGCGTTTGCATCACCAATATAGTCTTTTAACTTGGAGCTGATATTTGCCCCTCGTAGCTCATCCCTTAAGATCGTCGAAGTCGATCTTGCGACCGCCCGAAGCCATGTTCAACAGTTCCAAGAAATCTCAGAGGCCAACGAAGCGGCTCTGGCTTCTTTGAATGGCACATACGACGATTACAGGGCCTCTACAGAAGCACAAATCGCTAGACAAGATGTTCGTCACTTTGTTCACTATCCTTGCTTACACTGACTCCATTATCAGTCTGAACGTGCTGCGTTGGAGGAGAAGCTGAAGATTGCCCAAGAGGAACTCTTGCAGCTGCGTGCGACATACGCTGAGCTTCAAAAGACGCTCGAAAGCGAACGAACCGCTTGGCTCAATGACAAGAAAACGCTCGAAGACACTATCGTAGACATGTCGACTTCCGAAAAGAGCTCTGAGAGTGATAGAACTTCGAGAGAGAACGAGTACAGGCAACAAGAACAGCGAGCCAAGGTGAGCAATCGTCTGGCTATCTAAGTAGGTCGACTCAATTATGCGATGCAGGCTGCCGAAGAAAGATACTCCAATGAGGTGGTCGCTCATGCCGAATCCATCAAGGCCATTGATAACCTCCGCAAAGAATTGTCAACTGCCCAAGGAACTGCCAGAGAAAACGCAACTCTTGCTGAGACAGCGAAAGCTAACTTGAAGGCTTCTGAGGAAAGTTGGAAGCATCAGAAAGGCGCCCTGGACAAGGAGGTCGCCGGTCTCAAAGCACGGTATGTGTTCAGCCATATGTTGCCAACAAACATTAAACGTCTCCACCTTAGCTGTGAAGATCTTTCTTCACAAAATGCAATCCTACATCAACATCTTGAATCTGTTAGCTCCCAAGCGGCTCGAATCCGACAGACTGCCGATGCTGCACCGTCATCTAATGAAGGCGAAGCCGGTGACGATGCGGATGCGAAACTCTCTGAGTTACGGTCCGTTGTTGCATACCTGCGGAAGGAGAAGGAGATTGTAGATCTTCAGCTGGAGTTGAGCAAGCAAGAGAACGCTCGCCTCAAGACCCAGATCGACCATCTTTCTCAGAATCTTGGCGAGACTCGCAAGACGTTATCTGAGGTAATCACGTGGTCCACCTGGTCTTCGTCTTCGTTCTAACTCAATTTCCTAGGAAAGAGAGCGTGCTCTGGAGGCAACAGCTTCCGCTAGTCAACATGCTGAGCTTGTTGAGCGGATCAACCAACTCAATATCCTAAGGGAGAGCAACGCTACTCTTCGTGCGGATTGCGAGGCTCATGCAAAGCGGTCTCGCGACCTTGAAGCGAAGTTACAGAAGCTGTCGTCTGAGCTTGATCCTGCCAAAGAGCAAGCACGCATCGCACGAGCTGAATTGGAGGCCTCCGAAGCACACGTCAAACGTCTCCAAGAAGAGAGTGGCAAGTGGAAGGAACGAAACTCGCAGCTACTTAGCAAGGTTCGTATATTCGACCCTGACGCGCTCCATCGTTGACCTTGTTCTAGTATGACCGGATTGATCCAGCTGAAGTTCAAGCCTTGAAAGACGAGATTGAGCAACTCAAGATTGCGAAAGCGCAACTCGAGGAAGCCGCTGGGGAACATGACAAAGCGCTGCAAGACCAAGTCCAGAAAGTGTGTATAGGTACCAACTTCTGTGACTGACGATTTACACGCCCTTCTGTCAGACCACTACACTGGAGGATAATCTCAAGGCACATAAAGAGAGGCATAAAGCGACGGTTGACAGTGCCAGGGCAAGGCTAGCCACGTTGACTAGTGAACGAAACACCTTCCGGGAGAAATCCACGGCGCTGGAAGCTGAAAGGGCGACCCTGCAGACCTCCTTGAATGAAATGCTAGCATCTGGTGCTCAAGCATCTTCCGATTCATCCGATCAAGCCAGTATAATTGTCAGCCTTCCTTTTCCAATGCTCGCCTTTGTGGCTGATTTCTGAACGATAGGCGGAGTTACGCGCCGAGCGAGATAAGCTCAAAGCTGCTCTAGACGCAGCTACAGCTAACCCTCCTGCTGCCCCTGCTGCGATTGACCATCTCTCAGACGCAGAGAAAGCGGAAATCATTAAAGCCCGTGATGAGGCGCTTCTTAAACTTAAGGTATGTGTTCTCGGTGAATGAGGCGCTTTATGTTACAAGAGATTGAATTCCTCAACAGGAAGCGACTGAACAGGCCCAGAAGGCTCAGGCAGAGCTCGTTGGTTTCCGCCGTTCTAATGTGAGTTTCTGGCATTTTCGCTTGTGATATCTTCCTCAATATTTCGATAGGAAAAATTCCAGGCTAGGATTCAAGAGATGGCGAAGGCCCGAGCTGCAGAGAGTGAACGAATGCAAGCTCAGCAGGCCGCCGCGGTGGCCGCAGCTGTGGAGAAGGCTAAGGCGGAAGCGCAGGCATCCGGATCCGGAAGCTCGCAGCCCTCAGAAGAGCTGGCTAAGCAACACTCTGCAGAACTCAAAGCGCTGGAAGAACGTCTTGTGTCGAAGCACCAGGAAGAACTGAAAACTGCATTAGCCGCGGCCGAAGCCGCGAAGAAAGAAATGCCCGCCGAATCCAGCACTAACGAGGCCGCCACAAAGGACGCCATCGCCGCTGCTATTTCTGAACACGACAAAGAGCTGCAAGCGAAGCACGCTGAAGAAATCACTCAAGCTGTAGAACGAGGCCGACTAGAGCTGGCGGCGAAATCTAAACTTAAGGACGCTCAGCTTATCAAGGCCCAAAAGCGAGTGAAGGACCTAGAAGCCCAGATTCTCTCGTGGAAACAGGCCGGCGTGCTGCCCGACGCTCCACCCACCACCCCCGTGGCTGCCACCGGCGCCGCCGCCCCGCCACCCACCCCTGTGGCGACAACACAGAAACCTCCGGCACCTGGCCCAGCCAAAACCGTCCCTCCCGCATCCACCGCCCCTGTCGCGTCCACATCAACAGCGCCCGCTCAGAACGCGTTGCCTCGAAAGCCGGCGGCAGGCGCGACGGCACCAGGCGCAGGTCGCGGGCGAGCGCTACAGACCGCTGTATCAGCCGTGCGAGGCCGTGGGGGCGCTCCTGCTCGTGGCCGTGGCGCTGGCAATGGTCCTGCGCGCCCACCACCTGCAGCAGCAGCGACAGCAGCACCTGCGAAAGAACAGATCTCTATACAGGGGGCAGGGAAACGGACTCGGGAAGAGGGCGAAGTGTCGGGTGACGATTCTCTGGCTAAGCGACTAAAGCCCGCTGATAGCACGCCATCGGCGAGGGCGACCCCTCCAGTGCAAATTCGACGTCCTGCTCCTTCATAGTGTATTGTACTTGGATTTCTGTATTCCTATTTCATGGACTTGTTTGCATTTATCGTACATTAGCTATCGTATACACTCGTCGTGATTATGGTTAGACGACACAGCTCTTTGCTTTGTTGTTTTGTTAGAATTTCAGACCGAGCCGGGAGAGGAAGACTAAGCCCATGGATGCTTGGAATGGGTCCGTGTCCGCAAGAGTTGCGTCTGTCAGGCGGTCAATGACGAGGTGTCCGATTGGTGTAACTTGACCTTCGCTACCAATGAGCTCGAATGGCGTGTTAGGAGAGCGGTGGTACGCGGAGAGAATGTCGTGGATAACAGTTAAGTGCTTGAGCGGAGCCCTTTTAGCGTCTAAAATGTCTTCGAAGCCGTAAATTTCTTGTGCTGATGAGTTATCAAACTGAGGAGGGCCCGGAAAGCGCAGCCCCGGACTTGAAAAGGCTAGAGACGAGTACGATTGTGACGCGCCAGATGCAGATTGGTCATGAGGGAATAGTTGGCGTGAGTCGTGGCACTCCAGGTTCGAATGTCCAGTTCCAATCTCCCGATCAGTTTGAGAAGGTAGTAAGCTCAACCCCGGATCTCTAGGGCCTTGTAAGGTAATCTTAGCGGTCCCCCAGTTTGGGTGCTGGTTTTCGGCGAGCTGATTGTTCATGGACTGATTCTGACGATGCATACGCAAATTGAACTCGGAGAAGAGGCTGCTTAGAAGCGTTGTGACCGAGGGCAGAGTAAGTTGGACATTAGCAATAGAAGCCTGACGAGCGTCCGGTTCAGAATTAGCAGCATGTTCGTGACCCAGGCCAGCCGTTTGTAAGAGTAGGTTATGCGCATGAGAGTTTTGTAACGTTCGCAGAGGCCTTGATGACGCCGAGGAACTGGACATAGATTCTGCGTTACAGTATTGTTGCTGCGCAGGCAGGGGAGTGGGGTCAATGGTGATGGGCGATGATAATAAGCTCATGCATTCGGCGTACTCCTCCTTAATCAACGTTAGAGAAGGGGAACCGGTACCCTTGTTTGACTTGGGTAGATTGGGGTCCGACTCCATAAGCGTCTTGAGTAAGCTACGTTTCGCCTTTCGTGCCTTGGCTTTTGACTTGAGCTGCTTCTTTTCCAGAGAGTCGTTACGGACAGGAGTTAAGTCACCAATCGCAGGGTTGATGAGTGCATCCTGGGGCTCTGCCTTCGCTTCCAGGGTAGGAGTTGATATTGATTGCGCAGCGTTCTGAATCTGAGTCTTTTCTTTCCTTGCCGTTTTGCGTCGTTCGCGAGAGAACCAGTCGGCAATCCATTTGCTCGGGCTATAATCGACTCAGACAAACGGCATCGACCTGAAATTTGGCGCATACATACAGCCCCGTTTGCTCTTCTAATGTCGACAACACTTGTTTGCTCGTAAACGTGTCGAACTGGTACTTGTATGCAGCGCGAAGTATTTTTGCTTGGTCGTTAGATGCGCGTGTACGGGGCTTTAGCGCTGTCTGAAGGAGACTCTCGTCCGTTGTCGACATTATTGGTGGTGGTTCTGATCCAAGAGGTAAATGAATAGGCGCGCCTACACACCTGATGTTATCAGTTTGTGTCATGTGATCATGGCTGAATCGAGGTTCCTTCCTGTCCTCGACACAGATCGGTGAACACCAATTTGTAGACACGTCTAGGTGAACTCTCCTCTTAGAGTAAATCCAGAGAGAGCTCTCTGGAAAGCGTGGAAGCGAATTTCCGTTACTTTGGAACCAAGCGCACTCTGATTCGAACGGTAAGCCGTAAACATAGACACAAAACTGTCAGTCATTTCAAGGAGAAGGTCAGAATGCAGGCCCTAGTTATCAATGTCAACGAGTGAATGTAAGCTAAAGGGCATCGCCCAGTGAAGATGAAGGGGGCAGTACTGCGCGAAGGTTGGATCATAAGGCAGCCCCCTCCGTAGAGATGACACTGCACAGTTCGAAGGCTTTGTAGAGCAACATTAGGTGTCCCTACGGCGAGATGACTTCGATGCCTGTATTCGAAGCATGTACGGCGCGTACGCTATCCTCGTTGGTACGAGTTGAATATCAGCACATAAAAGACTGCGCGTTGTGCGACCGATATGTTTGAGCGCGCAAGTCCTCCTCCTCTGTGACTGGACAAGCCCACCGCCTTACTCCACATATAGCAAAGCCGCGTCATCGACAACCAGAAGCGCAGGTGGTTCCTAGTGATGGTGTGAGCCTTCGGAATCATACATTACGGGTAGTACGTACATATCCCAATTGATCAACCCGGTCAAGTACTTGAGTTCGGACCTTTCGTCGCAGAACTTTCTGAGATTATGATGCTGTCATATCGCTCCCGTAGGGTCTCCAAGGCATCGTTCGTGCCTAGATACATACCTAGTCAGACTCGGCGCAAAGTATTAATATCTAACGGAGAACTTACTGCGCACTTGTGATGAAACGATAGATCCCCAACTTTCTTTTACCAATGGGAGCAAAGCGGAGATCCGGCACAGGTTGTTGGTCGATTATTGGAAGTGAGAGAATATCATGGCTCGGAATGATTCGACCTGATCCTGGAGGGACATCAGGTCTGATATAGTTTCATACTTATGGAACTCACCGTTCGCTCGCAGGTAGGGTATCTAATCTACATACCCTTCATTAGAATCATCAATGTGTCATGTATTCCTCGTATTCAGAAAGTCCCTTGAACCATGGTCGTAGATGATGGAACTTCAGCTTGGCTAGTATTAGTTGAACGTAACATTGTATCAGAGGCCCATATCCTTGTGAGTAGCGTCAGATATGAGTATCAACGTGGATAAGATCAATAGACCTTGCTGGCTATCAGTACCGACTGTCCATGCACACGTTAGCCATCCGTCTGGCCATGCGCCTCTTCATGGTCTCAAGTAGAAGACCGAGCTGTGTTACAATGCAAAGTCAATTGGAGACTCACAACTGGGTGTCCCTCTTGCAGCACTTTGTGAACCGTAACCAAAGCTTTGAATGTCTGTACTTCGTTTGCCAATATAGGTTGTACCCGCAGTCCACTCCAGAATGATATCGACGAATCTTACTGCGGACGTATACCTGTTTGGGCGCAGTCTCTTCTGGCTTAATGGCCTTCTTGATGTTTATTCCGAGCTCATAGTCTTCCTTGTCCTTGTCCAGGGGTCCGATGAGGTGGTGCGTCTCATCGCCATCTGTGTCATATGTTGAATATGTTTGACTCTGACGCGTCTGACCAACGTTCAACCTGGCGGGGAGATATCAGCGAGTGTGAGACTGCAACGACATGAGTCTGCGTACATTTCAGCAATTGTTTAGAGGTCCCAGGCAGTGAGCAGGAAATAAGAGCAGTAGATGCTGCGGGAACCTCAGTGATAACCATGTTTCCGATCTGCAGGGTAAGTTGCGCGCTACCCAGACTGCGCGTAGCAGTAACGCGTTATGAATTATGTATCACGTGCATTCTTGAAGTCCAACAACTGCGAGACCGCGACCAGTTCACCGACATCCAACAGCATCTGTAGAATTGTTCATAATTCTCATTTTCTCATTCGCTTTCCTTTGTTTTCATATCTTCCTCCTTAAGAAACCATGTCTTTCTTCAATTCGATTGGGTAAGTCTTTGGCATACTCATCAGCTACTCATTTTCTTGAGATCGCACGTTCTGCAGGCGTTCTATGACTCGCAATGCCCCGAGGGGGCCTAAAAGATCCCCAACGCCGACATCTGCAACGTTTCCCCCAGCTGACCCGCATCCCCCGAACCCTGTTTCCCCTGCCCCGGTCTCACGGCCTTTGTATCTGGCAAGTCCTTTCGTCGAGGCAACACTTGTGAAGGGCCAATTCAAGACGATCGTTATGCTGCCGAAATATGTGGATATAATGGAATGGGTAGCTGTGAATAGTACGAGCCCTCATATTTGTTCGTTCCCCTCTAGGCTGATGCTTGACACCAGTGTTCGACTTCTACACGAACATAAACGAATTCTATGGCGTTATTGCTGAGTGCTGTACACAACAGACTTGTCCTACGATGTCTGCCGGCCCTAGGTACGTCGTTGTGATCGTGGATGTCAATGATCTCGGTGTTTAGCTGGATCTAGCTTGAACTATACATGGATCAACAATGATCGCAAAAGTGTCAACCTCCCTGCGCCTACTTACATCGACTATGTCATGACATGGGTTCAGAATCTCTTGGATGATGAAAATACATTCCCCACGAAGTCAGGTGCGTCTAACGCTGATCATGATTGTCGCGCTACTTCATCAATGCCAAATTGTGCCAGGCCGTGACTTCCCCCAATCCTTCCCGTCGACCATTAAGCACGTCTATCGCCAGCTTCTTAGAGTCATTGCGCACATATATCACGCCCATTATCCCCAGATACTACACCTCAGGTCTGAGCCCCACTTCAACTCTCTGTTTGCACACTTCCTAGCCTTCGGGCGTGAATACGAGCTACTCGAAGTGAAGGACTTGAAAGGATCGGCATCCGCACCCGTCGGCATAGGCGCACTATGGGAACGCTGGAAGGAAATGGGCATTCTAGAAGGTTAACGTCTGCTATCTACACTTGCCACACCGGATCTGGTTATCTGTGGTATCTTCGCCCGACGCTTTTGTATCTCGTGTATTCGTATTGCATTGGTTCTGAACCAAGCGGTAAGCCCGCGTAAATCTCGTTCTATTGGCTTGGTATCCTACATACATCTGGACTGCTGATCCTTGGGTCAGCCTTCTCAGTGCTCTAGTTTTTCTTGTCCGCGGGCGTCTTCGCTTTCTTTGGCTGCGGTAGTCCGGCATTGATCTTCGCAACCATCTCTGGCGAGAGAGTGAAGCCTGGGGGCAGCGAAGGGGGCGCGGGGGGCTTGGGTTTGGGTGCCGGAGGTAGTCCGGCATTGATTTGCGCAACTATCTTCGGCGGGAGAGTGAAGCCTGGGGGCAGCGGAGGGGGAGCGGGGGGCTTGGGTTTGGGAACTGGTGGTAGTCCGGCATTGATTTGCGCAACTATCTTCGGCGGGAGAGTGAAGCCGGGGGGCAGCGGAGGGGGCGCGGGGGGCTTGGGTTTGGGAACTGGTGGTAGTCCGGCATTGATCTTCGCAACCATCTCCGGCGGGAGAGTGAAGCCGGGGGGCAGTGAGGGAGGGGCAGTGCCCTCCGGCGTTGGAAGTGCAGCAGCGGACATAGCGCAGGCAAAAACTACAGTCAAGATCATTGTGCGCATCTTGTGAACTGATTTGAGTCAGCTACGGTTGAGTATGCTATGACGGTCCTGTACTCACCGAGGAGACAGTAGCTGATGTATGAGGGAGCAACACTGGCCATAGCACTTCCTTTATGATGATTCGTCGCTGGTCATTGCCAGCGGGGTCACTCTAACTAATTCCCTGGTACAGGCTGTAGCTTGGAATAGTGGGCTACCTAGTCGTGATCGCCAGTCCAATGATCTCTAGACTCTGAAAATATTGCTTCCGAAGCCCCTTGTACTAATGGTAAGTGTATTCACCGAACGTGATCCATATTAGTATGAACTATCAGTAACTCACGAATGCGGTCCAGTGTGAGATCTCTGGCATGTTCGTTTTATTGGATGATTAGGTAGGCGCCTGGATAGAAAGTCATATACTCATATATATCATTATATCTACGCAAAACCACTGCTAATCCTGTTTGCTGCAACTCATCTCGTACTTCATAGCGCCGTTCCTCAGTTGTAGGGTTTGTCTCCTACCCAAGCGATGGGAGCCTTGACATGCACTTCTGGGCTATCGGTGTCGTTCTTCGGAATATAGGCATCGTCGATCTGAATATCAGTCTCCGGCCTGAACAAGAGACAATGCGTAGATCCACCAAAGTGGAACATCCCGATTTCCTGGCCTTTGGAAACTGCATCTCCTTCCTTCACCGTCATCTCGCAAGTGGAAACCTCCGCCATCCCAACACCTATGAAGCAGATTAACCCGATTCGAGGGTCTTTCGCGCGAATGAAAATAAGGCAGCGGGTAGCCATGGACGTGATGAATGCCTGGGAAAGGTTAGGACCAGCGGGGTCCGGGCCGTCGCCGTCTATATCACCTTCAAAGCTCTCAGTAGGAGACTCGGCGTAGTACGTCCCCGGGACCAAGACGGTTTTCACTACAACTCCGTTTACGGGACTGTGCCAGCGATGATACTTGGTGGCGCTCAAGAACGCTTGGTAGATGGTCCCACCGACGAACTGAGACGCGTATGGGTCATTATTCAGCATGTGGATGACAGAGTATGGTTGTCCCTTGAGCCAGAATCGGTCGCGAGCTTGGACATGGGTAGCGACACGGTAGACCGATGACTCGCAAGCGCTGTGGACGATAGCGTCGTTATCAACAAGCTCGGCATCGATCTCTCTCTGGCCAGGCTGGAAAAGCCTGGTGAAAAATCCATCCCACGACGTGAATCCGTAATGCCCTGAAGGGTCGTCGGGGTCGCAGACATATGTCTGGGCAAAGTTTGGAAACTGTTCGAGGGCAGATGGGCCGAACCACCCGTTCTCGGCGTTGGTAAGAACGGCGGTGGATGCGTAGGAAGTCAGGTATGTAGTCCAAACATCGAACATCTTCTTGAACTGAGCATTGACTGCAGGGCTGATGAACATTGCATATCCCGCGTCAGTTCCCATCGGCCAGTCGAGGACTGCGTTGATGGGGAAACCGACAAGGTCATTTGCCGATGGGTTCTCGGGATCGTAATGCCATTCTGGCGCTTCGCTGATGATGACATTGAGAAGGTTCAACATCGTCATGTAGTCCTTGATCTGCACAGTTGAATTCAGTGCGAGCGGGGCGGCGAATAGCAGTGTGGGCTCACCTGGGGCGTGCCCGTGGGGTCATTCTCGTAGTCAGGGGGAATCTGAGCGAACATCTCGTGGAATCCTTTATAAATCTCGGGGGTGTCTTCGATTAATCGACGGAATTCGCAGATGACTGAGTTCCAGCTGCCCGAGTTAGCCTCAGGATCACCAGCTTGCGCTAACTTCTTGGTGAGCCACGATGCTAGGACATGCTTGTCTTGGGGCATCCATCCTCCGAATTGGCCGACGCGATTACGAACAAGATGACGAGACATCGGTAAGGGGTAGTTCTGAAAGTGAGTCGCGTCAGTTAGATTTCAAGCACAACAGGTTGAGTGACTAACCGAGAGAAAGCTTGTGGAATGTTTGCTGTATGGCTAGGCTGGAAGACAAGACTCTTTATGTGTTTTGAATGGGTTGAACGAGAAGCGCATACGTGCGACAAGGTGCGCTTGGAATATACAGCACCCTTGAGCGATGCTGTTGTGGAGAAGCGAAAAAGAGTCGGGGGTGGAACCTCGCCGTGGGTGGATACTCATGTCGAAATAACTTTATGTGCCCAAGTTGCCTTTCTATGGATCCCGTATATAGCAACTGAATTGAATTCCGGGGGACTCGGAGTGTTCGAACCGTCTGTAGCGATCAACAGTGACCATATGACACGGAGAGGAAGATCTGATGAGTCGAAACTTGAGATCATGAGAGGCTAGTAAGAGATCAGTGCTCAGACCGTCGTGCAGCTACTAGTCGTATAGCACAGCCGTACGTCAGTAACACGCACCAAGGGCTGGCTTCAGCCTTCAGCGTCAACTGGTGTGTGGCGGAGAAGAAATCTGATCCGGAGTTTAAACCTTAGCCCGATTAGGCTCAGTGCCTTCAACATTCAACGTCAACCTTCAACGGTGTTCACTGATCGGTGTTTATTGGGTAAGTTCTAAACATTAGCCAGTGTTTGTCGTGATGATCCACTACCAAAATTTCCGCATTTCCAGCTCCTCCTTGTATCATTAAGTAATGGCGTTCCCGCATAAACGTTCAAGTCGTGACCGACGTTGTCGCCACGAAACTTTGCGATGCTGGCTTCTCTTCCATCCTAGCTGTGGAGTGGGTCTTCCAACGCGTGGGTCGTTTGTTGTACTTGATACAACGCGGGCAAACCTTGGATTACAAAATCGTCACAAACCTCTGTACAGAAAACGAGGCGTCAGTTCCAATAAGTGGCGTAGCAGATATATTCACCTTGTATGTATGCTGGAATGCACGAGTGTTTCGGAAAGGTCGTCCTCATGATCCAGAATTCGCTTCAGGGTGAAGTCCACATCGAGCACATTTGCTTTCAACAACTCAGCAAACCCCTTCTCCAGATTCGCCACCTCTCGTCCTTCAGCAGCACGCGATTCATTGACATCGGACAAACCCTTGACAATTGCGCCTGCTTCCATTTCCACCGTGACGTTCAAGGTGATGTTCTTTAGGTTTCCATGTTCGCAGACCCGTAGCTTTTGTAGGAAATGAGAAAGCATTTCGTAGTCCGATAGTGTCGGATACAGTCCATCTGACAAGTCATCTTCTGGCATGTAGTTTTGGTTCACAATGTTGATTGTAAGCGCCTGTATGGAACGGGGAGACGGGAGGCGGTTGATGCAATCTTTAACCCAAGTAAAAGGTTCATAGTACGAGTCAACGGACTCCGCTGTTAGACGGATTGTCACCGCAGATGGCTGAATAGTTGTACCGAAGTCAGGGATACAGCCGTCCGATCCGACTAAACAAGTAGTATAAGTAAGATGATCAGATGGTCTGATCAAGACATACCTCGCACTTCGAGTTCTGATAAACTGGCGGGGACCCATGGCGGCAATACCCAAGGTTCGGAATCTTCATATTCGACACACAATCGTTCGAGATTGGGGCACTCGATGAAAGCCTTGGATTGGAACATTGGGTGGAGCGCATATATCAAGTCCACACTTCGAAGATACGCCAAACATTTGCTGTTATTTGATGGTGCGTTCACCCTCGAATCTCGCAAATCTCGCAAATCGATCTCCTCGAGTATCAGTTCCTCGATGGTCGCAGGGAGCACGCTGAGGAGATCAGAGGCATCCGTAGCAAAGAGGCAATCACGTAAAACCAACTTGCGAAGGCGAGGGGCGGCAAGCAGAGAGGCGATTCCAAGTGGCGCCAAGGCCACTCGATCCGGGAGCCAAGCATCAAGGTGCAACTCACACAAGTTCTTCAGCCGCCCGAAACACTCTGGTAACCAATCTGCAGCGGTGCAGCAAGGATCCCACTCAAAGTGAAGTTTACGTATATACTCGCTGAGGTGGGGAGCTTGGAAGTGAAGGAAAGAGAGTGGGGCGGCGGGGTTGCTGAAATCGATTATGCAAATCGTGTGGAAGATGTGCGAGCGGCAGATGGTGTTCCAAGTGTGAGACACCAGAGAACCAGCAGTAAGAGTCGAGGATATCGATGGGCAGCGTCGGTCCCCCTTTGAGCGATGAGCATCCGCAGCAAAACTGATGATTTTGGCAATCAGTTCAACAGGGAGTAGTTCGGGTTTGGACGAGATGCAAGGATTCTCGGGTTCAGTGGTTGTCATTGGCGAGAACGGAGAAAGACCAAGGCGACCAGCGCCTATGGTCGCTCAGCTCAAATACCTCCGAGAAATTATGGAGACGTGATTTCTCCCACAGCCTCCACGTGCAGGCTGCCTGACGTCTATATCATCTCAGTGCAAAACCAGCTCTCATTCAGCAAATTATCATGTTCAGGTACGACCGATTCATTATATGAGAACCGCAGTCGTTGATAACAACCAACCAGTAGCCGACCGAATCTGAACAGTGGCAATCGCGGGCGTAGACGACCGTCTCCAACGCTGAACATCCCCCTTTCGCCCAACCAGAACAGCATGCTGCCTTCGCCAGTTCTTGCTTCGCCTGGGGGATCGCCAGGGGACAGTGCGAACCAGAAACCCTTGTACATGTCTCGACCATTTGTAGACGCAGCGTTGGTGAAGGGGAACTTCAAGACCATCGTCAGATTACCGAAATACGTGGACATAATGGAATGGGTGGCTGTTAACAGTAAGTCTCAGTCTCGTGCCACAATGCGATTGCTGATGTTTGCTTGATGTCAGTCTATGATTTCTACACGAACTTGAACGAGTTCTATGGTGTTCTGACGGAATGCTGCACACAGCAATCTTGCGCCACGATGTCGGGTGGCCCTAGGTATTATATTTCCCCTTCAATCGACGCGCTGGTCGTCTGACGAGTTGTGGCTACTGAAGACTCAATTATACTTGGATCAACCAAGATCGAAGACAAGTATCCCTCCCCGCGCCTACATATATCGACTATGTCATGACCTCCATTCAAAATCTGATAGACGATGAGAACGTCTTCCCCACCAAGACAAGTAAACCATTCTTCCCTTCTTCTCATCCTACCCGCTCACACTGCGACTAGACCAGGAATTCCACCAGTCTTTCCCGACGACAGTCAAGCATATCTACCGCCAACTCCTCCGCGTCTTCGCGCACATATATCACGCACATTACCCACAGATCCTGCACCTACGCGCGGAACCTCACTTCAACTCCCTCTTCGCGCATTTCCTGGCCTTTGGTCGCGAGTACGAGCTTCTGGAAGTCAAGGACATCAGAGGCGATCCAAATACTCCCGTTGGCGTTGGCGCGCTCTGGGAACGATGGACGGAGATGGGTATCCTCGCCGCGTGATAACGTGTACATCGATACCCGAATATTTCCCTTACTCACCATGGATACACATTTACCTACGTAGTTACCACATTTACCTACGTAGTTACCACATTTTGGATACCAGATATTACTCGTCCCTCATTTCATGATTCCAACGTCAAGTATATTTCCTAAACCCATCCCTAAGGCTAGCCAGAGCCCAAATTTAACGAAAGTGGTCAAAATACAGTTTCAATGTCGTCGCCCATCGAGGGGATTCACTTATAGGAACATAGCCAATGCCAGGGTGATGCAAGCAAGTACGCTGACAGCACTGCGATCGATGGAGGAAGCACTATTGCCGGCAGGTGCAGACGCTGACGGTGAAGTACCAGCACTGGTAGCTGACCCGGTTGCGGCAGATCCAGTTGCGGCACCGCCAGTTGCAGCAGCCTGTAAAGGAGCCGACTCAATATAGACAACCCAACAACCGGAACATCGGACTCACCTTGAACTGGTCGAATGTCTTATCAGCCGTCGGGTTGATAGCGAAAACCATGCCTCGTGTGCAATGTCTTGGAAGCGAAAGAAAAGGAGTAAATTCCCTGCTCAATTCTCGTTGCGATGGAGATACTTACGGTTGTTGTGCACAGTAAAACCAAAGAGGGTTGGAGGCGTTGTTGATTGTGATGCTCCATTGCGGGAAGGCAGTGGCCCCAGCTGCAACAGGCATGTACCCGGAATCGACACCCTGGGTGGGGGTGGTCATCCTTTGACAGGGGTTGGCGAATGTAGATTGGGTAACCGTCTGGTAGGGGCGGGGTTTAAGCTGGGGCTAAGGATGTAGAGTCGGCGAAAATGCTCTTACATGGTTCTTCGACACACTGAAATCGTCGTTGAATATTGCTTTTAGATAAACGAGGACCAGAAAACCACTCACAATTGGAAAGCGACGACATCTCCATTCTTAGCCGTGACACTGTGATAGGCAGAAAGAATCAGTGCAACGCTCCAAAATCCTGGGGGTAGACTTTGAAGTCAATTCTCACAAGGGTGGGTCGTAAGCCAGCCCGTTATCTTTGCCCACAATGACGGTGAACTGCTCCGCAAGCACAGCAGTGAAAGAAGCGAAAAGAGCGATAGCGACAAAGAAACGCATTTTCAAGATGAGAATTTCGAAACGAAGGAAATGGGAAGGAATACAATCGAGCCTAGTAGAACATGGATCTGAATCAATAACTGGATGTTGACTTCACAATGGTGAAAGCACTCACGCTGCTCGTTGATGGGGAATCAGAGGAATAAGAATAGAACGAGGATCAGTCTACGTGGCTGTGCCTTCTTTTATCGGAGCAGGTTATTTGGTCTGGAAGCCACTGGCAAGCATGCCCTGAGTTCAGCATAAATGGCGCTTCCCCCATCTACGCTGAGCCCCGGTGGTATTGTCTAAAGTAGTCAAGCCCCTTGAGGTGAGGGCATGTCTGTTGCGAGTGTTACGAAACACAATGCTCAATGTGTCCGACTCTAGAACGAGAAGGGCCCGGAGGACGGCAAGATCAACCAAGAATTCTACTTCACTATTGTGCGCCTTTGACGGTCTTTGGGAATGCGTCGTCGGCCATCGACGATGGTGGTCAGGTGGTAGAGATGCCGAGAACAATAGAAGAGTGCTCAGTCCGAAAACGAAGGCGAGAGTCTGAGACCTCATATCACTTGATGCTTGGCATCTACTCCCAGCCTGTACATGACCCGCTGCACTCAAGAATCCCAGCTAATATCCCTCGCGCGTAGGGGGTGGGATGCTTCGTCGATAGCTAGACAACCCTGCCTTGCATATCTAGATTCCGAACACCCTTCCCTCATCTTCGTGCATGAACATTCTTTCATGACGGTGCATTATCAGGCAATGCATGTAGATAAAGAGGTTCAGCACATTAGCGAAAACGGCGGCGGGGGAAAGATGCAGGAGAAGAAATAAAGTGTACGATGGGGAGACGCGACGCGTTTTGTCAGTTTGACACTGTTTGAAATCAAGCTCGTCAGCATGGGCAAAGGCCGCTTTCTGCTGGAACTCATTGCCAGCCTCATCGCTGCTTGATCGCGTCGGGATATCGATGCCCAGCTACCTGCCAAACTTCTGCACCTCATAGTCGCGCTCGTCGACCGTCAGGGTGCTATTCGTGTCTCGGGAGCTGCATCTAATTGCGGAGCAATTTTTCTATGCTGATATTCACTTCACGAGTATCCCATCTTCTTGCGCGTACGATAACAGAATCCCTTGGTAACCGAATCGGGCGTCTCGTGCAGAGGATTACACTAGCACCCTCCAGCTTCATGGGGGACAAATATCGGGGCATCTACGAACTCATACGCCAACGACTTCCCAACGTGCGATATTTGGATATCGGTAGGGGAGGATATAGAACATCACCCTTCTTATACGAAGAAGACTTTATTTTCGCTGAGAATATCACAGCAGACTATACGAGTGTCGCTCGATTCATGGAGTCTCAGCTCCTAATCGAGCACTTGACTCTTAGTCTACGGTTCGTGGGGGGTCTGCACATCCATCGTGAAAGCCTTCAGAAGCTCTCTCCATTCCGCGTCAAGTATCATACTAGGACGACATATCACACATCTGAGGATCAACTCGAACGCCCAATGCGATCCATTGGTCGAACCTACCAAACATTGACTTAAAAGCACTTCGAAATGTGGTGGTCTTCGCTGTGGACTTCATCAAATTCGACGACTTGGTAAAGTTGGTTGGCCGCAGAACCTAGAACGCCCGCAATCGACCCCCTCCGTGAGTCGTATTTGATGCGCGCAGAACATGATCATGATGCATTGACCCGAATTAGACCGCATCAAGGAAGGTTGCTACACTCACAGCACCGAGGCTCCGTTACCTTCGTTTTGATGCCCAATGGAACGCTTGCCGGAGCGACCCATCTCGTTACCACGATGGGGTCAGGAGCACCTTCGACGCTATGCCAGGTCTTTCCTGCATTAGCATTAGCAGAAGATTCAACGCGAATGTTCCTCGTCCCCCTCTCGACTACGATTTTTTCTTTCGGACGATTCCAGTGGTGAGGCTCCGCTACCGTCATAGACATCCATCGCCGTCACAGTGGTGGGAGGACTGGGAGGCAGAGTATGATGCGGTCCCAGCCGACGGATGCCACGGTGAAGTACTCTAGACTACAGAAGATGATGCCGTTCAGCGTGAATGACGCTTATTTCCATGCCTGTATTTCTTGTCAGTCACTGCATTCCTGGCACCTGCCACCGTACCCTCGTGGAGAAATGACGTTCACATTACTACAGAATCGCCGTCAATCCGAGTTCGCATATCAGTAGCTCATGTACCAAGTTCGAATGCGCCTTCTGTTGCCGTTGCCAAAGAAAAGCACGCAACGGCGAGGTGGGTCTACTACTCATTGACAACGCCCTCGTGAGGTTCTTATATTGACAATGCCCAAATGGTGGCTCTATCATGAAAAATGTATCGTCTTCCATCATCTTGCTCTAGCGGGGCAGATCTAAGCTCTGACAGTTAAAAGTACTTATCCCAAAACCCCGAAGTCCCGTTATTCTTCGCCGCATACTGCTGTATACCCAACAACTTTGTGACCAAGTTGTACAGCTCGACGTTCCGGAAGCCTTCGATGATATGCGTATCATCTGGTACCGCTCGCCATACAGCATCGAGGCATGAGAGGAAGTGATACGCCGACAATCCAGAGCGCTGCAAAGCCTTCGCGACCGTGGAGAAGGGGCCTTGTGCGATGAAGACAGCACGCATCGAGGGTTCCATATTATCGTACCCGTGATTCTAAGCAGCAACGAACAAGTTAGCAGGTTGTTTGATTTGCCTATAACACAGTATGGTTGCATACCCCTGCACTCATCCCAGCAGTCCCTTGCTCATAGGTCGTGAGTGCATACCCAAGTTTCGGCACGACGTAGATCGGCGCAATCCTATCGCTATTCGAAAAGTGGTATCTCTTCGGCATCGTCTTGTGGGTGTACACGTCGAATTTATGACCGTTCGCTTCCGACGCTTGAATCAAGGTTTGCAGGTAATGTGTCTCGTTGGCCTGTGGGCGGAATCGTAAACCCATCGAAGGCCAGCCGTCTTCGTGTTCGATCATTTTTACGCCGTCAGCTCCGAGGATGTCGTCCATATATATGAACTCCGGTTGGCTCGTATCCGCCATGCCATGATCGCTGACGAAAATGGTATCGACTATGTCAGTAAGGTTGCGAGCCTGGAGTTCTGCGTGTAGATCTCTCGCGAAGCCGTCGATCTGTTGCAGCGTTCGCTGGGAGGATTCGTGTAATTGAGTAGAGGTCGGCGATGGTCCTCGAATATGACGGCGAAGCGACTCACGTTTACAGCGACGGACATCGGGCCGTTGGTATGCCCGGCATGATCAAGAGATTGGTCATATGCTAAAGAAAGAGGGCGCCTTAGCGACTTGTTGGTACTGGAGGAAGTTGCCGACGAACCAAGAATGAGCTGAGGTCGCTTGAGGAGCGGGAGATCTACCCAGGAAATAATCTGGTCGAGTTTCTCTTTCAACGGAACATTGTCCTGCAGGGATGTGATACTCCATACCATTGCATACTGATGGAAATCAGTGCTCACCTTCCATGGAACAAAGTAGGTGGACTCAACACCCGAGCTTGTCTTGGTTGGACCAAGCCTGGTTCAGTTCTAGGTTAGAGAAAGGATATGTATGTTGTGCATACGTACCACATGAGGTTCGCTGTGATCAACCCAGCCCGACGAGCAGTCTCCCACATCTACGTAGCGGGTCAAAAACCAAGTCAGGAAGCTTAAGGTCGCACTATACACGCACCGGTTCACCGAACCACCAAGAAGCATTCCGCCACGACTTTACATTACTGTAGTGGAACTCACTTCGGCTTGCTGGGTCCCAGAAATTCTAACTTAATTAGCATCTCGCCTAATTCATTAGTGAATAGTGGACGAACATTGGCAACGATCCCGTGAGATTCAGCGTAAAGCCCTGTCCTACAAGGTCAAGTCAGTTCAGAAACTAGAGAGGAGGCAGGGACATACATGAGCGTCCAGTGATTCCTGCGCGACACATTCGGGTTAAAGACGTCAAGGCCATTTGATGGTGACTTACGGAAACGTTAGCGTCTTCACACAATCTACGTTAATTGACACTTCTAAACAGTTAAAAAGGTGAACATACAGGAAATATAGGGCGCATGAACTTCGCTCTGATTCCCTGCTTGCTGATATTGAGTAAATGAGGCGTAAGCCCTCTATCCAGGTAGTCCGCGCTGAAACTCCCGTGAGTGTACGACCAGAGAACTCAAACAAAAAGAATGCACCGAAAGCCATCGATAGAAATGAGTACAACCGTCCGCTTGAAGTCATGCGTGCCATTTGACCTCAACTTCTCTCCAACGAACGTCTGGTTTGGGTGAGGTGGCAGCGGGATGAAGAGTCTCCGAACGAACACGAGCAGTGTTATGAGCACCACCACTATCCATTTGGTCTTCTTCCAGCATAAGGTGGGTGGCGTTTGGTTGTAGTCGGGGCTTCGAACTGCCTTATTGCTGTAGTCGGCACCGTGCACATCGAGCAGACATTTGGCTTCCTCCCCGTTCCGCGCCGAGTCTTCCCTCGTACTCCACATCGAAGATTCGTGGACATAGGCGCCGCCACACGAACCCGGCATGATCGACGTTCAGCAAGGGAATGAGTAAGTCGTTTCGGCCTGAGCCTGATCCGTTTATGGCGGACATTCACGGCGAGTGAAGCGCAGAGACTGCCGAGCGGTCGAACTCCTTCACGACGACCATCATAAATATCATGCATATAGACCACTGTCGATGACCCACGATGTCTTCTACGACACACCGCGATTCGACCTTTGCGCCTTTCCCTGGCTCCAAGAGGCGAAGATTACAAGGAGCCTGTGACATATGTCGCCATAAGAAGAGTCAGTAGTCTTCCGAATCAGCTCGAGTGCACAGTGCTGATCCAAAGATCTCCATGATCAGTAAAATGTGAATAGTGATGCCCAGGCGTTCGAGATTGAGATGGATGCTCAGATGCTCATTTTGACAGGTGATAGTGCCCTTATGCCGGGGAATCGGTGCTCGAACTGTATTGCGTTCGATTCAGAATGTACTCACAACCTCTCGAAAAAGGTACCTTCTACATACTGACTGCGCATCTGCATTGTGTTTTTATCGTTCGAACAGCAGGGACCGGGGAACAATATACTATCAGCATCCAACCAGTCGTGAGGCTTGCATGTTCACTTTATGCCCCAATGGTACTTACGTCGATTGTTTTAGTTATGTTACGGGCCTCGAAGAGCGCGTGAAGGCCTTGGAGCGTACTATCCAAGAGGTACGCCGGTTTCCCCTCTTCTCATGCCACACAGGCGTAATATATGCTCAGCTTCGCAGGGAATCAAACTCTGTTCAAGAATTCGAGCCTGACAATGCGGACCTGCAAGAGGAGCCACCTGCGGAAGGTGTAATGATGCTCGGTAGCGAATGTTTACCCCGTCCAGTATTCGAGAAAACTTCCTCCGCCTCCCCTCCAAGCCAAGACTCCGACGGCCTAGACGTTGATGAATTGGCCGACGAGCTGAAGCAATTGCACATACTTCCGGTGGCACGGTTCTTTGGGAAGTCCAGTGGTTATGCCCTGCTGAACATTGCGATGGGTGTCAAACAAGAATATACCAATTTAACCAGCGATAATAAACCTGACATATCGCGCGCTGCGAACGTTTATGCAAGTTAACCAGGCCTTTACCCCGTCATATGTGTCGCTGATTTTGCGTAGGATGCTGCAGAGAAGACGCATACCACCACTAGTTATCAGTTTCCTGAGCCAAGTCTCTTAGACAGCCTTGTCGAAACCTACTTCGACACCATCAACCTCACTATACCTTTGCTGCACAGACCAATGTTTGAATCTCAACTTGCGGCAAAGCTTCACTTGCAAGATCATTGGTTCGGTTCCGTCGTATTAGCTGTATGTGCAATTGCATCGCGCTATTCGGATGACCCCCGTGTTATCGACGAAGAAGGAATGGATCCGTCGCTCTCTACTGGCGAGAAATGGTTCTCACAAATCCCCGTGGTGCGCCAGTCCTTCACGATGTCCGAAGCGCCGTCTTTGTACGAGTTACAATTCTATTCCGTAAGTCGAGGCCCAATGATCTTACCATCACGCTTCAATATATTGATCCCTTATATGTACGTCTAGCTTGCTGTTTTGTACTATCAAGGAACTGCGAATCCTCAAGCATGTTGGGTAAGTTGCAGGTCTCTCTTGTTACTTGCGCTCGGGCACTGATGATATTCCTTCATACTAGCTCATGACTGGCATCGGGATGCGATATGCTCAAGAAGTTGGTGCACATAGACGGACATCGAAGGTAGATAGACCCACAGTACAGGACGAGCTGTGGAAGCGGGCTTTCTGGCAGGTTTTGTCTCGCCGAAGAGTTTTCGAACCTCTGAGCCGACGCTCATTATAGGTCGCTTTTTTTCTCGGATCGACTGCTCTGCGCTTATGTCGGGCGGCCGTGTACCATTCACGCGGAAGAGTATGTCGCGGTGCTTATTCTACTTACTATATGGCTGATGGATTGGCCCGTAGCTACGATGTCGAATACCCGGTTGAAGTCGATGACGAGTACTGGACGAATCCAGACCCAGAGTTGGCTTTTATGCAGCCCCCAGGAAAATTATCTAGCATAACTGCGTTCAATCTACTCATCAAACTAGGCGAGATTCTTGGTACTGTCTTGCGGCTCCTAGTACGCATCTTTATCCCGTTATGCATGAGTATATCCCTTTCTGATTACTACCTTTCTCCGCTAGTATCCTACGAACAAGTCGAAATTGTGGATGGGTGTGTCAGGAATGGGTGTTAATACGGAACGAAAAATTGTCGCGGAGCTTGACTCGCAATTGAACAAGTGGTTAGACTCCGTCCCAGAACTACGTAAGGCCTCTTACTTCCAGCGGGGCATTATCCGAGACTTATTGCCCACCATCAGTCCGATGGAAGCCCCAGAGCGATGACCCCGACATTCACTCGTTGTCTGCACATTTGTTCTGCACCTACTACTACATCCAGATCTTGGTGCATCGACCTTTCATTTCGGCTAAGGCCTCAGGCCTTTCGTTCCCTTCACTCTCCATTTGCGTCAACGCCGCTCGCTCATGCGCCCATCTACTTGATTCATACATGTCGTTTGGATTTGGTATCCCTGCACCTACATGCCAGGTGATTCACAAGTCTGTCCGCCCCTCCATTACCTCTTTCTGACCTGTTAGATTGTTGCCTTCACTGCAAGCATCGTGCTCCTCATAAATATATGGGGTGCTAAGAAGTCACATATATCGTTCAATACGGACAAAGAAATGGCAGACGTATATAAACTGATGCATGTCCTCAAAGTGTACGAGACACGGTGAGTCACTTTTAGATTGTAGTTAAGACGCGTCCTTTCCGATCTAATGTGATGCCCACCGCTTCCTAGATGGCGGGTCTCAGGAAGATTGTGGGATAAGATAAACGTCCTTGCTAAAATGGACCAGTTACCCTTCCCCGAATCTAACACTCGCTCCAACAAGCGCCCGCCGCCTGCTCAACAAGCCTCCTACACAACGCCTGTTACTGATGACGGCATCTTTACCATAGCAGACTTGCTAGGCTCTCCGACCCCAACCCTCAGTTCAGCCGAAAACTCTCACATCGATGTTCCGACACCTCTGTTAGGCACACCACAGACCCATTCTCATGCCGATTCCAACGTCTTTTCCTCCGATGAACTGGCTCGATTACCTGTTTTCAATTCTATCACGCTTCCTCGATGGCTGACTTCAGATGCCGTTACCGGCCAGGTCCCCTCGCACGCTGGACAGTACTCCTACGCCAGCCATTTGAGCTCCCAGCCGCGACCACAGGTATACCAAGATGAATATTTCCTCAACACCCCTGTTGCTGCGTACCCTGCACTAGCTGTATCACCAGACGAGACTCCTAATTCGCAGGCCCTGCGGCAGGCGTCTCGTCCAATGATGCCGACTACAGTGTATGATATTTCTCCCCAGAACCAAGCCAAAGTCGCCTCAGAGCCGTTCCATCTGTTCGACGGTACTGCCGGGGGCGGAGAGCTCTGGGCCTCCGCCATAGGCGGATTCGAGTACGTGACTCTCTATCCGTTCGTTGTAAGGGAACTGACACCTGCATTTCGCATAGCCTGGATGTATGGAATGGGTATCTCGCTAGTTTCGATGCAAACCCTTTTGTTTGATTGCGTTGAGCCCTTGGGCAACATTATGTACGCCTCTGCTCCACTCTCGTCTCGTCTCCTCACGCACAAAGTGGCGCGCTAAAAGCTAAATATCTTCGTATGGGCTCCTCTGTGTAGCTTTCGTCTGATTTGTAAGTAGACATATAACACGCTTGTATTGACGCTATCATGGGGTTTCACGCGGGGCCACTAGCACCAAATACGCGAACGGGTGCATAGGCCAGCAAAGGGATAGACGCGAGGAGGCAGAGCCTCACCTACGACGCCTGCAGGGCCCCGATGACACGATGGCACGATGATAACGTGAAGATGGTGGCGCGAACACAATAGCGAGCCGCAGCCACGATGGTGGTGGGTACACCTGACGGAGAGAGAGAACATGGATACGAGTGAAAGAAACCGGCATACTTATCCTAAGAACTCAAACGACGACTTCAAAGGCGCCTCGAAACCACCCACACGGACATAACGTTGACGTTGGTGAGCACGTCGCCGTGCCCGTTCCCCGTCTACTGAGAAAGTGACGAGGTTAGTACACGATGATCCACCAGATTGCGAGATCGCAAGCAAGACAAAGAGAAGATGTCCCCTCGATCCCTCGTATGCACTCGACGAGGGTCAGAACGGCAAACTTTGATGCGAGTGAGCTAGAAACAAAAGGGAAGAGACGGGGTGTCCGCGAACGACGACGAAGGCAACGAAAGGGAATGGTAGCAGAGGACGCTGATCGAGTGAACATGGAAATGGATGGGGCGGGAGGAAAGGAGAGGAAAAGAGGAGGGGGAGAGGAAGCCGACACTGCACAAAGATAGCGAGATATCTTCAAATTTGTCGTGGTGGTCGTACGCAATACCTCCCTCTAATCTAATCGATCGACGGACCTACAAATACACGTACGGCATCGCCAACGAGCCGACACCCTGCAGCATGTGGACGTACTATGGCAAACGGAGAGCGGGCTGTCAGTATGTGGGCAATTGTTCACTTACTCGTCATCTGTTGACTTGGGGCTGTAGCCACTGCAATGCATGGCCTGTACGGGTCCTATTGATCTATAATAGTACTTGGTAAAATAGATAGTCATTGAATCATTGAAGTTAGGATAGGATATGGAGATGAGATCCACATTGTAAAAGAAGATAACAGATGGAAACTGTGGAGTAGACAGTAGCAGAATGAATAGTGGTGAGCATCAACAAATAACAAACTTCCGACCTGTGACTTTGTCTTACATGGACTCATTCAATGATAGATATAGTACAGAAAAACCAGATTGTGAGAGGCCTATTTTGAGTATTATTGCTGTTTACAAAACAGTTGGCACTGGCACCCTTTTGTAGAAAAATGCACACTTGGGTGTGCACATCTTCGGTGAATGATAACTTTGGAACACGGGCTTAGCAGCCTTACATCTACATATATTGCTTGTATATACCGTTGCTGGAGTCCCCCAACAGTTTCCAGGCAGACTTTTATGATCTGATTTTTGGGTGATTTTTTCTATATTCTTACTACCACTGAACTACAATGGTGACACATACTCTGAATGGGTTTGAACAAAACTGCAGCAAAGCATCAACCCAGCAGCATGAGAAACTCTGGAGTACACATTGAACAATCTGTAGCTTGCAACCAGTGTAGCGGACAATTGAGTTGATGTCTAGAGGCATTCCCATGCTGAGAATGGCCCAACATAGGTCAGTTGACATGAAGGAACTGCAGGCCATGGAGTACATAGGTATAGAGAGAGAAAGAGCCTTAGCTCAAGGCTTGCACATTACTTGCTTCCCACATGTTCTCTGATGTTCATAAAAACTCTGGGGGGCTCTAGTGACTGTTATGGGCACGATCAGGAAGCTCCTTAGGGGCTACTAGGGGCATGCTCACATGATACAAGATTGGGACTTTTGGTCTGCGTGTATGCGCGGATACTCAGACTTTTGTACTAGTTACTTACTAATACATATACATATACTGTTACCAGACTCATGTAGGTTTCATGGGCACACAGATACCACGTGCCCTTCAGTATTTAGTTTGTACGAGTAGCTAGTTTCTACTCATAGCTACTCGTACCTCAGTCTGAATATTAGTTTGTTCTTACCCTCTTTGCATCCCTCGACTACTTTGTTGTAGTCTCTCTCTCTTCTATCCTCACCTATTGAAATACAGGGCATGCAAGAGTGTGGGAGGCGCAGTAGTAGCTGAAGCCAAGCCTGTACATACTCGGTCCTTATTTTCTCTTCCTTGCAGGCCGCGTACCTGCGGCGAACATGAGGCCCTCGTACTTGCAAGGACCGTCCTTAACAGTGACAAGATATACAAGCAATATATATAAGTTCATGTGGTTGATGTTTACCCATTCTGTTTGCTCAGTAACACTTTCCCCTATTCCCTTGTTTTCTGACTATCTTAAAGATGTTCTGCTATGTATACAGCTTATTTATCATGAGTCATGACACTGAAGGAAGTGAGTTAATCTGTAAATGTCTATGCCATACTCCCTTGTGTATCACTACAATGATTTAATGGATGTCACATCTGGACTTGGCTATCTGAAGTCTGCTACTTGAGTGTTCTAATGAAGCAATGGTGTCTTTATTGCACCCTAACCATGACTTGTGTGTTAGGCCAACACTAATCCAAAGGTATAACATGGCTCCTACAAGAATACTAAAGAAAAAAGATACAAAAGATAGCTTAGTTGACTTTAGATATCACACTAGAATTAGCAGAATCCCAAGAGAATGAGCTGGCATTCCCTGGAATTTTACTAGTCTTTAAATACTGTAATACATGTGGTACCCTATGTACTGCAGACATGTGTTACTGGTGAGGTTATTACTAAGGATATCAGAATAATGATTAGTAAGAGGACATGACATCCACATTTAGATATGATAGTGAGAAGAGATGATCTTTGGAATAAACTGGACCATAACATTGAGGGCATTTAGAGTCTGATGGCCCCTTTGTTCCCTATTCCATAATTATCCCTTTGCCCCCTTACTAATTCCAATTAAGTCACTGTCCCGATCTCCATGACATCCATCTATCTGAAAGATCCATACTTAATTAATTAGCAGATGTCATATACCAGTCCTCACGCCCCCTTAGGGGTCCCCCCCTACGCCCCTTTCGGATACTCGGACCCTCGGAGCCCCTCAGGCTCCGCCCTTGCGGCCCATGCATGGTGCGCAGTACTTGGATTCACTTGTTACATGTTTCACCTACATGTGTACTTACATACTAAGCCTCACTACATACATGTGTTAGTTAGTATTTATAGTAGCACTAGTAGACATGTATTCCTCACTCTGAATCTTAGTTCCTTTTCCGTCACTTGTCCTTCTAAGTCTTCGCTGCGGGCTCCTCCACGGAGCCCGCCTCTCACCTTGCTCTCTCCGAAATCGGGACACCGCAGGGCTAGGAGGGCGCAGCATCAAAGCTGGAGCCAAGTCCTGTGTGCTCCGCTCGTCCGCTCGTCCGCGCTCCCGCGCCCCTGTGCGGACAAGTCAGGAGGCCCCTCGACACGGTCCTTAACAGCAGACATGTAAAAGTGTACCACACCCTTTTACTTATAGCCCTGTAGCTCACTTTGCTACTGTGATATCTTTTCTTGTCCTTACAGACATGAGATCATTCTGTTACTCTTATAATAGTAGCAGCTAAGATGTGTCAACTCAATACTAAATGTATAATCCTACAGTTTACATGCTACATTTGTTGATATTTTACTTCAGTGTTTTGATGATTTGCTTGATTTGAGTACTTGAAGCCTATTTGTTGAAGTATATTATGCAGAATGAGGAAAGACATGATACCTTTATGGCCACCCTTGACATAATCTGGCAGCATTGATAGTTCAGAGTTCAGTCTGGTAGTCTCTATTCCCTATTACCTATCCATCCCCTGTTTCCCTGGGTGACCCTGAAGTGAGTGCTCATTTCTGATTATGTAACATTAATCTTGATACCATAACAATTTGGGCCATTCTATTCTAATAATATAGATTTAATAGATTTAAAGATATAGACAAATAAAATGACAAGATGAAGTAAAAAGGGAGAAGAGAAGTGCAATAAACATGGGAAGACAATGAATTGGTGCCAATGTCAATTCAATCCCCCAGCGCTAATTTAATTCCAACTTAAAGTTTGATGAGATCCAAATTTCCCGATCACCGGCATCCGGCTATCACAATAGCCACCCTCTTTCTGTAGCGCCCAAGCGTCCCAACTAAAGGTAAGAACGGATCCTTTCATTTCATTCCAGGACCCGTAATAGTTTCCTCGCGGTCACTGATAATCCGTTTTGGTAGGCCATGCAGTTTGTATACTTCTGAGAATATGAGTTCAGCAATATTCTTGGCCGTGTATGTGGTTCGGCTAGGCACCAGATGGACCATTGCGGTTAGTAGATCTATGACCACGGTGATTGAGTTGTACGAAGCGTCCTGATCGCTGGACTCTGGAAGTGGCCCAACGAAGTCAATTCCAATTGCTTCCCAAGGGTGGGACGCTACAGGCAGTGGGTTTAGCATTCCATACGGTTTCTGGTTATTCGGCTTGCTGCATCGACAGGTGACGCATGATTCACAGAAGTGGCGGGTGTCAGAAACCAAGTCTTTCCACCAGACACTATCCTGGAGGTAGTCCACTGTTTTGGTCGTGCTGAGGTGCGCTAACACAGAATGTGCTTCAGATATTACAATTTCTCGGATGTTGCACCCTTTGTGGCTGACCTTGGGGATGCATAGCACAATGCGATCTTTGTCGTTCATGTAAGGGCAACCTCAAGATGGCCGCACAGCGCAAGCCTAGCAGAGGGAGAATCCAAAGATATGAATAAGACTAACTAGAATACATGAGAGAGCTGCTCACCTAGCAGAGGGAGAATCCAAAGAGAACAGGATAAGGATTCTCCATGCTAGGAAGCGTATACTGTAGTTGTAAGGGGACACTCCTATTTTCTCCCATTCCCCTGTCCCCCTCCCTTCCTCCTCGTTCCTTTCTCTCTTCCTTCATCCCACGGACTCTTACATATATCCCCTTTGTTCCCTTTCCTTTCCACTTCCTTTCCACTCGCTCCTTTTGCATCCGAGCCACATCCGGTGACTCTGACGCCTTCCTGCACTTCAGACTCACCTCGGACTCGCTCGGACACTCTGGACTCGCTCGGACTCGTAGATACACTCCGGGGCTCGTCCGGGCTACCTCCATCCTCCTTTCCCACTTTGTTATTCCTTGTTCCCACTTCCCCAGGTCGCTGGCACGACTCCTGTACATTCCCCTTCCACTTCGTTATCACATGCCCCCCCTCGTACCTTGTGATATTCGTTTGGACCTGTGGCTGGTGTACTGTACAGTTACCCTTCATTCCTCCCACGCTACTACAGTATATACTTCGCTTCCTAGCATGGAGAATCCTTATCCTGTTCTCTTTGGATTCTCCCTCTGCTAGGTGAGCAGCTCTCTCATGTATTGTAGTTAGTCTTATTCATTACTTTGGATTCTCCCTCTGCTAGGCTTGCACTGTGCGGCCATCTTGAGGTTGCCCTTACAGCAGAACAGGATCTCCCATCCTGGCACCAGAGCCCTACGGAAAACGTTGTGCGCCACTCTGGACTCGCTCCCGACGTCCCTCCGGTTTTGCAGACATTCCGGACGCTCTCCTGCTACTCCCACCCACCTCTGAGGACCCAAGGAACTCCATCCCTTGCCCCCCTGACGACTCCGAAATGCCGGGCACTTCCAGCCAGATCCCGCCATCCGAGCCAGTCGCTTCAGGACCGGACTCCGAGACTTTGCAGACCTTGTGGGCTCAGACGTACGAACACCAAACCCAAATCAGCTCCATCCACAATACACTCGCCCGGATCGAAGGACTCCTCTTAACACCCCATCCGACTAATCCAAAAATGACTCTGGACTCCGAGCTGAGGGGCACCAAAGCCTCCCAGCACGCCCCGAGTCGATCCGAAATCACCCCGTGTTCCCGTTTGAAGCCCGCCTCTCCCCCAATCTTCGACAGAAACCGCAAGGATGGTCGCGCATTCTACAACACGTGCTCCATCTACTTCCAGCTCTGTCCGGACCACTTTCCGACCGAGCAGGCCAAAATCCTCTGGTGTCTCTCCTTCTTCCAGAAGGATCGCGCCAAGGAGTACGCGGACATGGTGCTCCGGAGTCCGAAGGATCCGTACTTCGAATCCTGGGCTGCCTTTGCGACCGAATTACGGACTCGCTTCCTTCCGGATCGGGAACGCAAAGCCGCCATGCTCAAGCTGGAGTCCACCCGGTACCACCAAGGCCGTTGGACTTTCCAGGAGTACCTCGACGAGTTCCGGGACCTTGTAGACCAGTCCGGATACACCGAGGGCTCCAACATCACGATGAAGTTCCGCCGCGGATTGGACTCCATCATCCAGAGCCGTGTTGCCGAGTCCGCAGACTGTCCGGACGAGGATGACTTCGAGGAATGGTACAAGGCAGCGCAGCGGGTTGCTGACAACCGCACTGCCAACCAGTCCTTTCACTTCGGCGTGCACTCCGGAAACTCCGGACACTCGGGACCCCTTGTCCAACCAGCAGCCAACTCCGGAGTCGCTCGGACTCCTGCGGGTGTACTCCCCGCGCATCAGACTCAGCTCCCGCCTCTGCAACCCCGTTTCCAACCTCCGCCCCCTCCGAAGGCTCTCTCACCCGGCGTCCCCATGGACGTTGACCACACCCGCTCCCAGCCCGCCGCTTCGCAGCTCTGCTACCGATGCGGAAAGCCTGGCCACATGTCCCGTGAGTGCCCACTCCGGTACGATGTCTGGTTCATGACCACCAAGGAGCGGATGTCCGCCATCGAAGATCTCTTGACCGCGGCAGATGTTGTAGAAAGTGCGGGGACTTTGGAAGGAATAGACGATGAGGGAATGGCCCCGGTTGAGGAATCGGACACGGTGGATTTTGTCTGGACCAACGAGTGATCAGTGCGACCTCGTTGGTAAATAACCGATTTGCTTGTCTTAGCGTAGACGAAATAGACGATTCCAATCACTCCAATGATTCGTCCAACGTTAAGCAAGCAACTCCGGTTACAATCCGCACACTCCGAAGGTTTCGCCTGCAGTGGGAATGGCGGCTACCCAGTAGCTATAAGATCTCCACGCTGCCCGGCAAGCTTTTGCTAGATATACCTGTTGAAGTGCAGAGCACGGATACACAACACCGATGCACCCTGCAGGCCCTGGTGGACTGCGGAGCCACCGGAGTCTTCATGCATCCGTGCTTCGCTGATGCTCATGGTTTCACCTGACACAGGCTGTCCGCTCCAATCCCGGTCTTCAATGTTGATGGATCACCAAACGAAAACAGATCCATTTCCGAAGTCGTGGACCTTGTACTCCGGTTCAAGGATCACACGGAACGGATGCTTTTTGCGGTCACTAACATTGGTCGGCAGGACATCATCCTCGGATACACCTGGCTTCGGAAGCACAACCCCGAGATCGACTGGCAGACGAAGGAGGTGACCATGAGCCGCTGTCCGTCCGGATGCGATACCTGTCGGAAGGAGTTCCGCCATGACAAGCTGACCCGACGCAAGGAGTCCGTGCGGCTCCGGGAGTGTCGTACGGGTCCGATGCCAATGGTCAAGGAACTGCACTCGGACGATCTCCTGCAGCTTCAGGACTGCGAGGACAATGATGAGGACGATGAGGCTACAACTCCGGATGACTCCGGACTTGAGAAGGGTGACCGTATCTTCGCAGCCATTCCTCCTCCGGCTCCAGAGTACCTTTGGAGTCTTCGGGAAGAACACGTCCGAGCTTCGGAGACGGTCTCGCAGCGCCTCGCATTGGCTTTCCAGTGCAACAAACCCCACGATCCTCGGAACAGCGCAGTCCCAGACTTCCTTCAGGAATTTGAGGACGTCTTTGTGAAGGAGTCCTTTGATGAACTGCCCATGCCGCGTCAGTGGGACCACGCCATTGAGCTACTGGATGGAGCGGAACCGACCTCTACCAAGTGCTACCCGCTGTCCCCTGCGGAGCAGAAACAGCTGGACGAGTTTCTGGAAGAAAATCTCCGGACTGGTCGGATCCGCCCCAGCAAGTCGCCCATGGCTGCCCCAGTGTTCTTTGTCAAGAAGAAGGACGGATCGCTCCGCTTGGTCCAGGACTACCGGAAGCTCAACAACATGACGATCAAGAACCGGTACCCGCTCCCGCTCATCTCGGACTTGGTAGACAAACTCCGGAACACTCGCTACTTCTCCAAGCTCGACGTCCGGTGGGGTTTCAACAATGTCCGGATCAAGGAGGGTGATGAGTGGAAGGCTGCGTTCCGGACTACGCGCGGACTCTTCAAACCGTTGGTAATGTTTTTTGGACTGACGAATAGCCCATCCACCTTCCAGACCATGATGAACGACCTCTTCCGGGAGCTCATTACAGAAGGTGTGGTCATTATCTATCTGGATGACATTCTGATCTACACCAAGACACGCGAAGAGCATCACCGGGTCCTCAAACGAGTCCTAGAGATCCTCCAGCATAACAAGCTCTTCCTCCGGGCAGACAAGTGCGACTTCGAGCAGACCAAGGTGGAGTATCTCGGAGTCGTCATCTCCGAGGGTAAGATCAAGATGGACCCTGTGAAGGTCTCCAGAGTCGCGGACTGGCCGACCCCTCGGACTTGGACTGAACTCCAATCCTTCCTTGGGTTCGTCAACTTCTACCGCCGCTTCATCAAGGACTACTCGCATATCGCCCGGCCTCTCTTTGACCTCACTTGCGCGAAGGAATGGCAGTGGAACGACTCCGCTCAATCCGCATTTCTTCGGATCAAAGAGCTGATCACTTCGGAACCTGTTCTTGTCTTTCCGAAGGAGGATCAGCCGTACCGGGTTGAGGCGGACTCGTCGGACTACACTACGGGTGCGGTCTTGTTGCAGCTGGATCTGGATGATGGTAAATGGCATCCTGTCACATTCTACTCTAAAAGTCTACAGGCTGCAGAGCGGAACTACGAATGGTAAGGACGACAACAAGGATGTGGTTTTACTTAAACCGTCCTACTTTGCCGTCTGTGCCACGGGTGTCACTCTTGAAGGGGAGGAGAAGGATATCCTCACGGCTATCCGGACTGGAGTGCGGAATGCGAAGTTCGAAGATGCAGTGGCAAAGGCAGCAGAGGAGTTGAAGAAGGCCCAGGGCAGTCGCAAGACAGTCCGGAGCGCGGAATGGTCTCAATCGGACGGACTCCTGATGTTCCGGGGTAAGATCTACGTTCCGGACTCACCGGAGTTGCGCCGGACTATTGTAGCTCAGCACCACGACACCAAGGTCGCAGGACACGCCGGCAGATGGAAGACCCTAGAGCTCGTTTCGCGCAGCTACTGGTGGCCCAACATGTCCCGGTACGTCGGATCCTACACCCGCCACTGCGATCTCTGTCTCCGGTGTCACACTCAGTGGGGTTTCACTGAAATGTTTTGGATGTAGTCGGATCAGTCTAGATAGATCGGACAGTCACCCAAGTTGCTGCAGGCTGAGGTGTGTTATTGAAAGAATATTCACTGGGATTCTACAAGGTAGTAGAAAGGGAAATAGGGGATGGATAGGGATAGGGGTAGAAAAAGAGTGTAGGCTAGAAGTCAATAATGGCTTCACGAGGATGAGGAAGAAGGATAGAATACTATACAGTACTAAAGATAAGTTGAAATGAAGTATGACAATAAGACTATGATGAGGAAATATTCTTTCCCTAGGATACATTGTATGACTCCGCAATGAGACAAAACTATGAAGCTCTAGATCAGACGTTTCTGCTAGATCACTTCCGAAACTGAAATAACAATAAGACACCCTGCAGAATTGTTCTACAGTCTAAATGTCCAGGTTACGACAAAACAATATGCGGTGGAATCAATACACAGGTATCCAGAATAATGTAGACACAAGCTACCAAATTACTCTGTTTGCTAGTAAAGAATGCTTTCACTGATCTGAGTACTCAATTATCAATATAATCAAGACTACTAATACAATGAGACTATACAGAAGTTCTATATAGAGGCTAGGATAAGGACAAACTTTATCCTACTATGCTGAAGGAATTCATTCTCAGGGAACAGCTAGATCAAAGAGAACTAATAAATTGAACTTCACTTCGCATTGCATTGCATTGCATTGTGTTGCATTGCGCTGCGTTGCCTATCTATCTACTACAATTTGGGGGGTATTTATACTCTACGAATACTAAGGCTGTGCAAGGATCAAGAGTAGTAGGCTGTGCAAGGCTGTGCTAAAGCTATGCCAAGGCAGTGCTAAAGCTATGCTAAGGCAGTGCTCAAAACCTATTTCATCAGTGCCGAGCCTAAAACCAAGTACTTGCTTTATAATTGCTTAGTAAGGAAGAAATCAAATTCTTCTACGTTCCAGAATATTCTTCCAAGTTCTACAGGTTACCGTATTGTCCTACAGTCTCCTATAATCTTCTTCAGCTTGTCTGAGTGAAGTGTAGTAATTGGTTGAATAATCCTGATGTAGGAGTGAAGGATAGGAGTAAAGGGAATTAAAGGGGCTTTGGAAAAGGGTAATGTAAAGTAAAATAAAGTCTATGACCATAACACAAGATCCATAGGACTTGATTCAACTTGCGAGGTGATGTCTATGGATTATAGCAGTGTATGAAGGAAGGTATAAAACACTAATATTCATGTCACTTACTACAAATCCCAATTTGGAGTATGACATCTGCAGGCAACATTAAATCAATCGTCCCCGATTGCCAACTAACTCTTATTTATCTTGTCCACAAGATGAAATAGAGTACAAATAGCAGTCATAAGATAGCATAAAAAACAACAAAACATGCACAAACTACTTGTCAGTCGTATAAACAACATCTACTGTATACTCGGTATTAGTTACTCTAGTAACTAAACTTCGTGCAAGCTCGAAGTCTGTCTCCGGAGCTTCATCTACTCCTACCTGTACAAATAAGGCAGCAATATCATGAAGGACGACATGAGAGTAATGAACCCATACTGCGACAAAAGTTATAAGTCCACATTTATCTTCATGACTTCGGAACGAAATCAATATCTGGAGAAAGTGTCCAATCTGATTGATTACTCCCTGCGCAATTCCTACGCCTAGGCGGGGATGAAAGAGAAGGTCGCTAGCAGATATTGGAGCTCTCTTTGCTTCAATGATGACTTTATAAATTGATCGAGTGACGGTATTTTGCATGGTTTCGATGAGAATGGTGTTGAGATGCGATGGTGGGTTCACCAATTGTACCCACTTCTCCACGTTAAGATCATACTGAACATCGAAGTTGCTGGGGAGATTGTCGAGAAGAGTGAAGTCGCAATAACTTCTAAGTTCTGAGAGGAGGGCATCGTCGGAATTTAGGGAAAATGGATCTGACGAGAGGCTGGGGTCGTAGGTGGCGATGTATCGTGACCGAAAGAAGGCTCCATTTCTGGTGAGGACGGCAGGAATGATAGAGAGGGGAAGGTTCTGCGTAATCGAGGTGGTAGCCATTGTTCGCGGAGTAATATCGTGGTTCGTTTTGAAGACTTGTCTGTTGAACTGGGATACTACGTGGCAGTTATCACGTGAGGTAGCACATGGCTCTTCTGGTCATAGGGGTTGCATCTAATTGCAGATCGTGTTCCTTGATTATCTTGAATTTATCTATTTAATGTTACTTCTTCTGGCTGATCAGTGGTATTCGGGAATTTATGACAAGACCTGCTTCATTATAGCGGCATAGAGTCGGAAGTAGTGAGATTAGATTTTTCTACTAATGGTGGTAGAATGACTCGAGAGGTGCAGGACGATTTCTGGAGCATGCCAGGCTAGGGTACTTATACGTCTTTATTCATATGGGACTATGAAGATAGTAACGTGGGCAATTTTCTATCATCTTCTGCTAGTTGGTGTGTCTCGGTTATTAATATCTCTAACTAGACTTTCCGTATTTCTTTTCGGTGTTTCTCTATTTGTTCTAGATGAAGACAATTCAATCTGATCATATCTTCTTGAACTGACTGATAGGCGTAATGTCACATTTGCAGGCAACATTTTCATAAACGTCAGTGCAGGCAACATCAAATAGGAACTATCTATATCAATCCGAAGAAACATATAACGAGGAAAGGCATATGACGAAAGAAGGGGATTACGTGGAAATTCTATGTGACGGTAGAAACCTTATACATCATATAGTATAAATTTCCTACGTAAAATCCATTCCTTGAGACTTTGAAGACGAACGTGCCATGGTAGAATCAAGTGCCAGGTAATAAACCATACCTGTATCTCTGTAACAGGGTTTTCGTATTCTTCATGTAATGATCGATGAAGACGAACAGCGACTGACACATACTTTCCACACATTACTTTATGCCTGATGATATGACCTAATCCCATTCCTTCCACCCAAATCGAATCTCCAATTCTGACTCTTCTGTCAGGAATGAAAAGATGCTGATGTTCACCGTGTCGCATTGTTACCACTAACTGAGGGTATACAATAGTGAGGGATTTGGATTCCTTTCTCGAAGCAGGAGGAAAGGTGTGTGGATTATTTGGAATTTCTGGAAAGGTGGGCTCATCCATATGCTGAGAGTGTACCGGCGTGGGTCGATAAACTGGTGGGGGTGGCGGCAGAATCGTTGGTGCTGGTGGTATTGATATCAAATGAGTGCGGTTTAAACGAGTGGGCGGTATGTCTTTAAGATGGGTGGTAGTGATTATAGTGATGTCTGTTTCACTGATTGAATCGTGCGAATAGGACGACATTGCTGGTATGAGGATGGCAGCGTATTGAGATGGTGATGGAAAGAAAATTATATGGTTCAATTTCCATAGCCGAACAGGGTCCTAGTACATTGCTCGCAAGCTACCAAATTGAAAAGTAGTCTGGTAGTGCTTCTACTATGCATTTCCTAATACCTAGTCATTATTATATGACTGGGGAATACACAGTCTTCACAATCGTAGTAGTCGCAGTGAAAGAGTGGAGGATGAGTTCTGGTCTCATTCTGATACTATCATCTTTATATATGCAAAGCTGACGGACTCTGAATGATAATAAACGGTAGATCCATGGGATATTCAATAGCTGAATAGTATTCGGCATAATGACGGCTTATCCTAGGATGACTGGACTGAGGCTGAGTGTTAACTTGGATATAATCTCATCAATGGTGTCATTATTTTATTAATATCTTTCCAAGATATCAATATCATTCTTATGCCATCTGACTTCAGACAATATTCCAGTCAAACACTCATACCATTAGAGAACTAAGACATGATATCTAAGCTCAATGGGTAGGTAAGATGGAAACAAAAAAATAGGTAAGAAGGGAGAAGAAATATAAGTGATAGTCCAACAGGGTATGTATCTGTTGTATATGAAGAAGAAGAAATATAAATAATAGTCCAACATGGTATGTGCATGCTGTATATAGTGGGAGACAGAGGCAAATGTCCATACATATATCAAGAAGAGGAGGAGAAGGAGTAGTCCATACCAATAGTAGAGTAAATAAAAGAGGAAGGAGATAAATAACAACAGAGGAATATTTTTTGAAGGTTTTATGAAGTTAGAGAGGAAGTTAGAGTGGAACTGAGACGAAGTAAAGGGGCAAGAACAGGGGAAACAATAAATAGGGGGTTCGAAAGGGTGACTGCACCTAAAGATCTTCCAATTGGTCGTCGCGCCAGGAGATTGCACGGCGATTGCCTTGACCATCGAACATATAGTCGGGGTCGAGGTATCCTGCAGTGAATAGAGTACGAACATGGGATGAGAGGAAGTAGGTGACTTCGCGAAGGTGACGAATTGAGTTAGCGAACTGGACGCGACCTAACATGTGGTAGAATGAGCTGATATGGTGGAGGAACTCGTCTTCGTCGGTTGTTAGTAACGGATTTCGAGGTGGTGCGGGTTCGCGTTCAATGAGAGAGTCGGGTCGTCCGTAATCTTGGTGTATACATTTGCGGGAGAAACCTTGAAAGATAAGAGGGGTAGCGGGGTCGAGGAAGCGGAAGAAGGCGCAGTGATGGTAAAAGAAGTGGCGGGTATCGTCGCGTGTTTCTGAGTCATCGATAAAATCGCGGAATGAGCTACCCATAGTGTAGTCGATAAGTCCTCGAATAAATACCATTATTTCGAGTCGGATACGGCGCAGCATAACTATCTTGACGTTCCATGGGTTGTAGGAGATAAAAGGGTCGCGGGCTTGCCATGGATTCTTATAGTTATCGATGTAGTATAAGTTCGCCGAGTTTTCGAGGTAATCTTGAGGTCCCGTTGGTATATCGAAACACAACATTGGATTCCCATCGTTTGCTTCAAGTGGTACGTCTTCGTGATTGATTTCGCAGGCCAGACAATTGGTTAAGTTTTCGATATGTGGGTAGAGGTGGTTATAGGTAGTCTGGACGTGTTCTCGTGCGTAAGATATGAGATTAATTGGTCCTTCGACGTCGTCCCAATACTGTGGTTTGAGCAGAGTCTGGCGGGCGGCCTCACATATGTCAACGACAGATTGCGATATATCAAGATCGCCGTCGTCTAGCCATCTCTCGCAGAGTGAGTCGTCTGGAATGGTGAATTGGTTACCCCAAACGCGAAGGGGATGGTTGTCACAATAGCCGTCATATCGAGTCCAAGTTCGAAGTCGTTCAAAGTGGGAATGGTCTTCGCGCCAATATGGGTGATGGTATGGTGGTTCCTTAGTGAAACGAGGCTCAGTGACTGTGATCTTGATGGGTGCGTCCATAAGGCGTACTATAGTCGTTGTCGCATCGTTATATCCCCAAGGATCGGGTTCGTCGGTAGAGAGTTCATACATTTTCGCATTCTCGACGAGTTGATTTGGGCAGGTAAAGACGCCAGTTTGGTTCGTTGGTATCTCTGCGGGTAACGAATATAATTCCTGGTCGGTTGGTGACTTGTCATGGGATTCATGAAATCGTGAGGGAACCTGCGTGATCATTCTAGATAGGATGCGAAATGGTTGCGAATGTTCGTCGCTGGATGAATCGGACGAGGCAGGGGGAGGCGTAGTGGTATGATGTAGGCGCATCTCGTTCTCAGAGTCCGAGTCTTCATCCATAACATAGTCGCTATCTTCGTCCGGCCTGGTAAGCATGAATCGAGGTAAGGGTAATGGTCGTAGATGACTGGGTGCAGTATAACGTTGACTGGGAATGGCTGGAGACGGATACGGAGTGGGTGGACGTGTAGGAGGAGGAAGGGCGAGGAGTCTGGGGTCAATAGTAGTCGTTTGAGTTCCAGTAGCAGTATTCACGATCTCGAACGAATCATCGGAGCTATAGTGTAGCTCTTCGACGTCACAAGGTGTGCTGGCTTCACTAATTATCTTATCGTTCAGTGCGTGGACTTCTTCAGCAGTCTGATCTGGGCAGGCGAGCATCGTTACGATTCGACGGTGTCCCATATCTGTTTCTTCGTCCGAAATGTCTGTAATCAACATCTCGTGTTTGGCTGATTGAATCATCGCACCTACTGACAGTGAGTTCAAAACGAAATAGATCATGACGATGTACTCACGAAGTTCACTCATAGTGATTCTCTTCTCAAGATAAATCGTGGGTGGTCTGATGGTGTCAAAGATATGGCGTATTCGTTTCAGGATCTCGGGGTAGGTCAACATATCGAGCTCGTTATCGGATACACCTGATTCGCGGAGGATGATGTGCTGAACGTAGGTTAGGCCGTGGCGTAAACATACTTTTGCATGGGGCGCAGGTGCTTGGGCGGCGCGTCGCATTCCATGCTCATATTCTGAGGCTATTGTACGAGCTATATCGTCATTGTCCAATATAATTTTTGAGCCGTATAATTCATCTGCACGAGTCCTGAATGAACGCGGATACTGCATACAAGGAGAGTCGGTTTCGTTTTCGGAATTGATCTCGTCAAGGGTGACTGCCTGATCGTCTGCCTGACAGGCTTCGTCAATGAGAGTTAACGTGAGGAGGGGCGAGGTAGGCGATCTGGGTGACGGGTAGTACATGATATGCGGGTTGTCGAGCTGTTCGTCGATGGAGGAGATGTAGGGAATGTCGGTACGAGGCTCCCGGGGATCTAAGGTAGGTTCCACTATAAAATAGTGAGTTAACAGCGCAATTAAACTGGAAACACTAGACGAACCATCCTGACTCTCCGAGACGTTGGAAGATGCGTACTGAGCGCGTATACTAGCGCCTTCATTGTCTGAACCATCCAAGGAGTTGTCAGGGTACTGAAGCTCGTCGTTCTCATCTAATTCTTCATCGTCAGTGCATTCCTCTATTTCTGGCTCTTCGACGATACTAATGGTATCAAGATCTTCGGTTGGCGGGGCCGCAATGGCGTATCGTAGATATGGCGGTGACTGTGTGAGTCCAAGTGTCGAGGCAGTGGGATAATGAGCGCGAGGGTAAAGTGGATCGAATCCTCTAAGGCCAGGGTGTTGTACGAATAGATAGTAGAGGTGACCGTTTTCAATTGCAACGTTAGAGGGATCGCGGAGTGTGTGGGTAACGAACGATGTGTTAAGAAGTACGCCAGCGTTAACGTTTACTGAGTCAAGATACATTGAAGCTAATTCAATTGAGTTACTGGAGGAGATGAGGGAGAGAATACGCTCGTTTATGGGACGGTTCCCAAAGTGTCGGGCTGTCTCATCGGTCCAGTGAAGGGCGATGCGTGCGTTGTTGAAGTTGGGAGATACATAGCGAGGAAGGAATGTGGGGGATCTACCTGGGTAGACGCCGTTGGGTGCAGGAGGCCAAGAGGGAATTTGGGCGGCGATGCGTGTCAGCGCTTGCGAAGCTAGTTGGTCGTCGGCTCGATCAGTCGCGGGGTAACTTTGATGGCCAGGGACAGCGTGGATCGGACCGGAGTTCAATGCCGGCGGCACCGACGGTTCTGCCATGTGTCCTGATCGATCGTTCTGGGGAATATGACGTGGTGCGGGGTGTAAGTGATGATATAGCTGGTATATCCTCCTGATGGTCATTTTGGCTCGTTTATATATGAAATAAATCTCTATAATTCGTAGAAAAATTGTGAATACTTCGTGGCATGTATAGCTAGGCTTTACCATACTTGGTATGCAGAACAATACGGGTAAAACATCGAAAATAGCGAACTTCATCAGAAATACTACCCTGAGGACTAGATCTGTCATATTATTAAGGTAATTTTTGCCTATATTATGCAGTTCCTGTGGAGATGTGTCCATGAGTGTCGCTTTAGACATGCCCAGACATCGCGGAGGTAGGTACCAACTTCGATATATGTCATAGAATGTCGTTTCGTAGTTAACTCGGCAGATATGATTGACTGATGATCCAATACTTCCTAGAATGTCTTCCATATGTACTCTGATATGATCTGCCAAGTATTTGGCATATTCTAGAATTTTTCCAGCCACGGAATCCTCTACAATTCGCATATCGAGTCTATAGGGGTTCTCCTGCCAGGGGGTAGGGGAATATCTGGTGTCCTTTCGGGTACTACTAGGTGTCGAATTCATTGACGTAATATCTTCTAGAGGTCTGTCTGATCTTTCCATAGTTGGTAATGACTGATGGAAACTGGTTGTGTGCCTGTCTATGTGATTGAGTGCTGACGGGGATAATGAGTCTATCGGTTGTGAGTTTACTACTATATTTGTTACTAATGGAGGTACTTTGTTCTCCATTGGGACAAAATAAGGTTTGCTTCCGTTCAACAGCTGGTCAGGGTCCTCGTCAATCGGCGGAGAGACTAAGTAATCTCCGATCTCAGGGATAATAAGTTCTTCCCTAATCGGTATAATAGCTTTCACGGTGCTGGTATCCTTTATAGCAGGCTCGTCGGCTCTATTTGTTTCCATCGGTATGGTGTGACTGATAATTGCAGGCTCCGGGGTAATTCTAGCATAGGATTGCGATAAGACTGGATCAGAAATGATGTGTTCTTCGGATAACTGTAATACTCTATCCGCTCTCAGGCCTTCGGAATGACTTCGTAACACCATTTGAGCACGCTGGACTGCTTGAATAATAGTTTCGCCATGATTTCGCTGTATTTTGGATCCATTCAGATAGACAAATTTTCCATCGCCATTGCGAGTTAAGGTGCCTATTCTTATGAGTCTCATTATCTGAGCGCAAAACCGTGTCTTATGATCTGTGAGTCCACAGCCTCTGCATGGTTTCAATATAGCTACTGCTTTATCTTCCAGTGATCTATGCGGGTACGGAATATCCTGAGTCTTTTCTACATGATAGACTGATGGTTGTTCTGGAGGCTGAACTGGTAATACTGAGACTGGCTGATTCTGTTGCACTTGGTACTCTGCAGCAGGTGTGCGCACAATATTCATAATAGTTGGATCCAATTCTGCCGCTTTATGATATAACAATGCGTAGACTGGATCTGACACTGCCATACGACTCATTCTGGTCATAAGTTGGTCAACTTTATTGAGTACTGTATGTTTATCAGAGGATTCACAATTCTTGTAACTATTCTGATTATCATAACACTCATCAGCATCCAGTTCTGATTCCGATTCTGGCATATCATACCAATCTGATCTTTTCAGACTAGGTCCGACTAGGTCATGTTCAAAACGATTTCGTTCCAACAGTTCTTCAGCTATTTGAGTAACTAGTTGTAATGGATATGCCTTGTCGGCACCATAATGTGGGACATGTGCAAGAAGACGCGTTTCTATAGTCTTTTGAAATTTACGGTCAATTCCATGCCAAAAGTATCCAGCTTGCATATCTTCATTTATCAGGCCTTGGGACATAAGCCATCCAGCCTTAGTGAAGAATTCTCGTTGGTATCTTTTCCAAGTAGCAAGTTCTGATATCTTTACACTTTGCCATTTCGCTACTAGCTTTACTAACTGATCTGGCGTATACCGAGTATCATCTAGATCTGCATCGTAGTAGTGAAGAATGTCATATTCTAATTGCAACCAATCACCGTTCTGATAGCTAGCGAGTGATTCTATGAATAATTTTACTTTTCTGCTACAATATTCAAGAACACGATCACATTTATCATGAGAATCCATAAGATTATAAGCTGTACACAGACACTTATACTTTCGAATGAACTGTTTAACAGTATCATAATCACCATGAAAACATTTGGGAGCACCTTTCTCACCAAGAGTAGGCATCATATCTGGGGTTCTGTCATATCCCGTGTGATTATCATAATGATGTGGTGAATGGGACGGGGACATATAGTGGGATCCTCTAGATGAATCAACTATACGAGAGGAGTTTCTCATTGAAGAGATATCTACGAGATGTCGGGATGTGATGTGGAATGGGAATGGGGAATGCAATGGAGTAATGGATAGTAGACGGAATATTCAACAATATTTGTTGAAATGGGAATGAATAGTTCTGACAAAAGTAAAACCTCGTCCTGCAGTGGTCACCAAATTCTTGTCACACTCAGTGGGGTTTCACTGAAATGTTTTGGATGTAGTCGGATCAGTCTAGATAGATCGGACAGTCACCCAAGTTGCTGCAGGCTGAGGTGTGTTATTGAAAGAATATTCACTGGGATTCTACAAGGTAGTAGAAAGGGAAATAGGGGATGGATAGGGATAGGGGTAGAAAAAGAGTGTAGGCTAGAAGTCAATAATGGCTTCACGAGGATGAGGAAGAAGGATAGAATACTATACAGTACTAAAGATAAGTTGAAATGAAGTATGACAATAAGACTATGATGAGGAAATATTCTTTCCCTAGGATACATTGTATGACTCCGCAATGAGACAAAACTATGAAGCTCTAGATCAGACGTTTCTGCTAGATCACTTCCGAAACTGAAATAACAATAAGACACCCTGCAGAATTGTTCTACAGTCTAAATGTCCAGGTTACGACAAAACAATATGCGGTGGAATCAATACACAGGTATCCAGAATAATGTAGACACAAGCTACCAAATTACTCTGTTTGCTAGTAAAGAATGCTTTCACTGATCTGAGTACTCAATTATCAATATAATCAAGACTACTAATACAATGAGACTATACAGAAGTTCTATATAGAGGCTAGGATAAGGACAAACTTTATCCTACTATGCTGAAGGAATTCATTCTCAGGGAACAGCTAGATCAAAGAGAACTAATAAATTGAACTTCACTTCGCATTGCATTGCATTGCATTGTGTTGCATTGCGCTGCGTTGCCTATCTATCTACTACAATTTGGGGGGTATTTATACTCTACGAATACTAAGGCTGTGCAAGGATCAAGAGTAGTAGGCTGTGCAAGGCTGTGCTAAAGCTATGCCAAGGCAGTGCTAAAGCTATGCTAAGGCAGTGCTCAAAACCTATTTCATCAGTGCCGAGCCTAAAACCAAGTACTTGCTTTATAATTGCTTAGTAAGGAAGAAATCAAATTCTTCTACGTTCCAGAATATTCTTCCAAGTTCTACAGGTTACCGTATTGTCCTACAGTCTCCTATAATCTTCTTCAGCTTGTCTGAGTGAAGTGTAGTAATTGGTTGAATAATCCTGATGTAGGAGTGAAGGATAGGAGTAAAGGGAATTAAAGGGGCTTTGGAAAAGGGTAATGTAAAGTAAAATAAAGTCTATGACCATAACACAAGATCCATAGGACTTGATTCAACTTGCGAGGTGATGTCTATGGATTATAGCAGTGTATGAAGGAAGGTATAAAACACTAATATTCATGTCACTTACTACAAATCCCAATTTGGAGTATGACACCGGCAAGGGCAAAAGTAAAGAGGTCCCGTTGCCTCAGTTAAGCTCGCTTGAATCCTCTCCCTATGTAAGCTCCTACCCGCAAACTCCGCACGCGCAAGGAGTCGTGGACTTGTCGTACGATCTACTGAAGCCCACGTCACGTATGCCCGCGGGGCTGCCTCGAGCTGGAGCAAGCGTTTCTCGTCCTCCCTCTGCCTCACCCACGCCTTCCCTTCGCTCTCTTATCCCTGCTCAACCAGAGACCGTCGAATCATTGCTGTTAGGGTCGGAGCCAGAGAACTTATTCCGTGAAACGGCGGCCATGTTCAACATATTGATAGAACCCATAGCCGATTCGGTAGAACGGTGGCATGCGATCCCCGACGTACACGCGTCAGAGGATCCCTTGAAGGAGGTTGGAGGGGAGGCCGGGATAATACCCGACCAATCCGAAAGGACAGCAGCGCTAATGCGAGCTGTACTGCTGCGATGGAGGTCGCCGCATCGATTTCTAATCTGGAACGACTTATCTGCAGATTTGCCCCAGTTCCTCACCAAGGAATTCACACTAGACGCCGACACTATGATAGCAGTTCAGTCGAACGACTCAAAGGTCGTGCCGAGGTTCTGTCTGCGCGTCGCGATCCTAGAACGCATGGGGCACGTAATACTAGCCGTGCAACAGATCTTGGTCGCTTTGAGCGAGCTTCGAAGCATACCTGCCAGCCGCGCCTTCTCCATTGACCCTCAATACACATTTGTACGGTCACTCGAATACTCCCTAGACAAGGCTCGCTTAGAACTGACCTGGGAAATGCTTCTGCACCGACTGAGCCGAGCACATGACAATATTGAAGCCCAGATTCGATCCTTGCGTCGTTACTTTACTGATTCGGACGCTCGACTATCACAAGTCTCCTTCGATTCTACGTCGGAGGGCGCCTGACTCCAGTACGGTACGCAGTCCCCCCGGACGGAATTAGCTAAGTACTGGTACCCTGAGAAGCTGCGCCAGTCGCTACCATCCCACCTCCGCTCTCCCGCTGAAGAGCTCGTAGTGAATCTTAAGGCTGACGGGTATCGCGTTCCTTCCTACCGAGAACGTTCTCCTCCTCCCCTTTCTTCGGCATCATCACGACGACCCTCTCAGAAGCAAATTCAGTTCGCGCCGGTTACAGCGGTTATACCAGCGCATCCTATATCTCGCCTCCCTGGGCTCCCGTCGCCTACCTTCAAGAGTGGGGGGCCATTGTCACGACCTCCGTCCGGAGAAAGAGAGTCCTGGCGAGAACCGCCCGCGCATTTAACCTCGTCGACTCGTCCAGGCGCGGGGCAGCCCTACATCGCGTCCCCGAGGGAAAGGGAACCTGACCACCAACTCCCTAGGAGAGAGGATAACCTATTTCAACGACGGGAAAGAAGACCAGGAGGACCTCCTAGTGGTAGCAGCGATAGCTCAGACGACGATAGGCGTAGGCGTATTCCCCCTTGGCAGCCCCCCCCAGGGCCGCCTGGCGGACCACCTGACCGGGGCGATCCAGAGAACGGTGGAGGAAGAAGGCGGAGGCCTAGAAGAGCTAGCCCTCCGCGAGACCCTGACGATCCTGACGGTCCGGGTCGAGGTCCTCGCCCTGATAGTTCACCTCTACGCGCAGCTGAACGATGGCAAGTCAATCATAAGATTCCCTTAAGCTCCCTGCCCGAATGGAATGGTGATGGCAGGACTTTGATCGACTACCTAACCGACTTGGCGACCTTCAGTGACTTGGGAGAACTGATGGAGGCCGACATAGCGCAGATAGCTTCATCCCGGTTCACGGACGCAGCCAAGGACTGGTTCACTACTCTCCCCTCAGAAGTAAGGCGGATCGCGACCTCATCCTACCTCCAGTTCGTTCTCTGTATACGCGAACATTTCATGGACGCGCACTGGATAGATGAACGCACAATAGAGTACGAGGAAATGCGCTTCAGGCAGGAGGGGCACAAGCGTGAGACGCCCCTTCAGTTCGTGCAGAGACGTTTGAAATACACTAGGTTTCTGAACTCGGAAAACGACGACAACGATGTAGGCATGGTGCAGCGAGTCTTGCGCACTCAACCTGCGTGCTGGGCCATACACCTCAATGTGGAAACCTGTCGATCCGTGGTCGAGCTCATTCGTAAACTGAAAAGCATGAATGACGGCTTGATAGCAGACTGGGAAAGATCTGAGAGTCGCAGGCAGCCGCGCTCCCAGCGTTACGACAGCTCCACCCCATCGCGTCGTTACTACTCTCGAAGAATTTCGGCTCACAACGTGGAAGGGGAGGACTTAAGTGATGAATCTCGATCACCTTCGCCGACTCAAGAAGCTTTCGCCGTCGACTTCCGACGAAACGAAGAGACACGTAACAAGTGGCCTCGAGGAGGATCCTGGGACAACTACTCATTCACGCGAGATGACTCGAGGACTAGCGAACAGCCCCCTAAAGACGTGTGTTGGATCTGCACGAGTCCAAAGCATGTGCATAGGGACTGCCCGCACTTCGCGAAATGGCTCGGCATGAGGGACGCTTGGCTAGGACGGGGAAAGAATGAACGAAGAAGCGATATTCGAACGCGTGTAGCTAAGACAGTCGAAGTCGGTAATGATGACAATATCCCCCGTTCGACTCGTGCGTGCAGTAAAGAGTGATCGTCTCCATCCCTCGAATTCGAACAGGAAGATGTGTCCTTGAGCTATTCCTCTCCCTCTACCCATTCTAGCGAAACCCCTTCGACAGATGAAGACCCGCACGAGGACTTCGTAAACGAGGTGCATCTAGCCGAGAGTCTTAGCAACCCATTCGACGCGCGTAGGAATAGCAGAATCCCTTTTGATCAGCCTCATTCAGTGAGCGGCCCTAAGCTAATCCAAGCCATCAGGCGTCGTCGATTTCCGGAGGGTTGCGGGTCGGTAGGGATACGAGCCCTGCGCATGCAAGCCCGTGTTGGTTCGCCACGATCACCTATGATCGACGCGCGACTGGACTCCGGAGCAGACGTCTCTTTGATGTCAGAAGACTTCTTATCAACGCTAGACGAACCCCCAGACATCAAGGAGGGGATAAGGATGCGGCTGTATCAGTTGACCGGCTCGGCAAAAGTACTGGGTTACGTGCGCACGAAGCTACTGGTCCCGACCATCTCTGGCGACATCGTGCAATTCGAGCTGGAGGCGTATATAGTCAGAGGCATGAGGGTGCCCCTACTTTTAGGGGAGGATTTTCAGACCACTTATGAGCTTGGAGTAGCGCGAAAGGCTTCAGGACAGTGCGAAATACTCCCCCTGGATCGATCGTATCGGCTGAGCGCATCTGCGAGCGACGACAATGACTGGGGATTCAAAGACCGCAAGGCCTTTACGGGACAATCCTTCCTGAAAGGAAAGCATAGAGTACGTTCAAGATGACAAGTGCGAGGACCTCCCAAAGACGCGCCCCCCGTTCTCGCTCGTCACACTACGCATATACAACCAGGTTGCGTCGCGAATATCCTAGTAGACGGACCCTTCGAGGACCGCGAAATCTGGCTAGTGGAGAAGCTGCTCATATCAGACGAATGTAGCGAATTTATCTCGGCACTGACTACAGTAATCACGGCTAACAATCCCTACATACCCTTGGCTAACCCCACAAGTCGGCCAGTAATGGTGCGTAAGGGAGACGTAGTGGGCCACCTCTACGACCCGCAAACCTATCTGGACGCGCCGCGTGACGCGGCGACATTCGAGAAGTGGTCGTCAGCAGCTGTAGCCCTCAAGTCCATCTTGAGCACAGAGCTAGAGTCGCGGCCGCCGAAATCAAGCGAAGAAGAGTCAGAGAACTGGGGACCCAAAACAGCCGCCATCCCAGAAGAAGCTGTCAGCGAAGACGTATTGGAGGCTGTAAATCTTGGGGCCGACATACCTGAGGAGGTACGCCCGCACCTAGAGGAAGTTCTAAGGAAGAACTCCCTGGCCTTCGGCCTCGGAGGGCGATTAGGCAAAGTCGCCACGAAGGCCACGATCCCGTTGGTACAGGACGCTAAACCTATATCCCTGCCTATGTACGGCACGTCTCCAGCTAAAAAAGAGGTTATCGACGAGCAGCTCAAGAAGTGGTTCGAGAACGACGTGATCGAACCCTCGATCAGCCCTTGGGGCTTTCCTTGCTTGGTTATCTACCGGAACGGCAAGCCGCGATTATGCGTGGACTACCGGAAACTGAACGCGCTGACGGTAGCGGACGAATTCCCTATTCCAAGACAGTCGGAAATTATACAGTCGCTCTCCGGTTCCCAAGTCATCTCTTCCTTCGATGCGCTGGCCGGATTTAATCAAATGGAAATAGAGGAATCTTCGCGGCCCAAGACGGCTTTCAGGTCACATCGAGGACTATTCCAGTTCAAAAGAATGCCGTTCGGCTTGCGCAACGGGCCTTCCATATTCCAACGGTTTATGCAGGAAGTTCTGTCCCCTTTCCTATGGATATTCGCTCTCGTATACATAGATGATATTGTCGTCTACTCTCGATCCTGGGCCGAACACCTGAGGCACCTGGACGCAGTTCTCGGGGCAATCGCGAAGGCCGGCGTCACGCTAGCACCATCTAAGTGCTTCATAGGGTACTCGTCGATCCTGTTATTAGGGCAAAAAGTCTCTCGTCTAGGACTATCTACGCACAAAGAAAAGGTCGCGGCGATCATGGATCTAGCTCGTCCGAGTTCCGTGCAGGAGTTGCAGCGTTACTTGGGCATGATAGTTTACTTTTCCGCCTACATCCCTCACTACTCGCACATGGCAGCCCCCTTGTTCGCCTTGCTCAAAAAGGGAGTGAAGTGGAGTTGGCAGACCGAGCACGACATAGCGTTCCAGAATACTCGTGACGCTTTAGCCCGAGCCCCAGTCCTAGGGCACCCCGAACAAGGTTCGCCATACCGCTTGTACACCGACGCTTCGGATTACGCGCTAGGCGCTAGCCTGCAGCAGGTGCAGAGTATAAAGGTCAAGGATCTAGCCGGATCCCCGGCCTATGGACGACTGCGTCGCGCGTTTGACGCTGGAATGGACATACCCTCACTAGTGTTGAAATTGCCGGAAGGGAGCGACCGCCCTTCGGGGAAATCTCGAACCTGGGCATCCTCCTTCGACGAGACTATCGTAGACATCGAGCGAGTCATCGCGTACTGGAGTAGGACTCTTAAGCCCGCCGAACGGAATTATAGCGCCACAGAGCAAGAAGCGCTGGGTGCTAAGGAAGCTCTGGTCAAGTTCCAACCATTCATCGAAGGAGAAACTATCACCTTGATAACCGACCACGCCGCTTTGCAATGGGCTAAAGTGTATGAGAACTCCAACCGGAGGCTAGCCGCCTGGGGGGCTGTATTCGCCGCCTACCCCAAGCTAACCGTAGTACATCGACAGGGCCGCGTGCATTCAAACGTCGATCCCTTATCCCGCCTCCCGCGTATTCCACCGCATACGTCTCCCACGCAGGACACCATCGATGCTATCATCCCAGACGAAGATAAGCAACGATTAGCTCAGAACGCCGAGGGCAGGAAAAACGCGGCAAGCAAGGCGGCCTTCTCCTCCTGGTGGCTTCACGAGGCTCTAGACGACCGGCAAGAGGAGACGGAAGAAAGGAGAAGAGACGTCTACGCTGTTCAGACCCGACGGATGGCGAAAACTAGTAAAGCGTTGCCCACTATTTCATGATCGGTGGAAAGTACAGGTCGCGCTACGAGGACTCCCGTACAGGACGCGCCCTCGCAGGGCTCCAGCTCACCCTTTCCTTGTGAATGGGACGGAGCCTACGAGGATTTAGTCAACTATTGGACTTATCCAGAGGGGATCCGTCCTCCTGAGTTCGTCGATGAGGAAATGCTCTCGAAAGCGCATCTTTTAGTGGCATTTACGCCGAAAGCTCTAGAAGAATGGAAAGAATCCTATGCCAAAGACACGTACTTTAAAGAGAAATTCGAGGCGTCTGAGCTGAGAGATCCGGAGAAGCTCCTTACACCCTCGCGATTCAGGAAAGGAGCGAACGAGCTGCTCTACTTCGTGGACGCGGACTGGCGCTACAGGCTATGTGTACCGCAGGGGCAGGTTCCTTTCGTGCTTAGACAGATTCACGAATCATCGTACGAGAGTGCTCATGAAGGCGCCAGGAAGTTCGCGAGCAGACTCAGGGAATTATTCTTCTGGCCTAATCTAGTCAAGGATGCCACGGAGTACGCGCGATCGTGTGACGTCTGCCAGAAGACCAAGGTAGACCGTACTAGGAAGATGGGGGGCCTACGCCCAGCACATGTACCGGCCTATCCGTACGAAACGGTATCACTCGACCTCATTACGGGTCTGCCGGCGTCAGGCGAGGAAATGTTCACGGCCGTACTGGTTATAGTCGACAAATTGACCAAGTTCGCATTATTCCTACCGACACACGACACGCTCGATCAACAAGGTTTCGCCAGAATGTTCGTCAAACACGTAGTTAACGTGTATGGGCTGCCGACGCGAGTAATATGTGATCGCGACAAGCGCTGGACCTCCGCGTTCTGGCGGTCAGTCGTAGCACGCTATGGCTGCCACTTGGCGCTATCCTCGGCGCATCACCCCCAAACAGACGGCCAGACGGAGGTGCTCAATGCAACGTTGGAAACGATGTTGCGGGCATACGTAGCTAAGGATAGGTCCGCCTGGTCCGATTACCTGAGCGACCTAGCGTTCGCGTACAACTCTTCAGTGCACTCGTCCACGGGGCATCGACCAGATTTTCTGTTACTAGGCTATAAACCGCGGCAGTCAGCCGCCTTGTTGGTCCCCAACCGCGACGACGCCAATCGCCCTTTCCTTCCTAGCCAGCGGGCAGAGGAATTCACGCAGAATTTGGAAGAATTCCGCGCCGCCGCCCGAGATGCCTTAATTCTAGCTCAGGAAAAGCAAGCCCGCGCGTTTAATGCGAAGCGGTGACCCGTGGAGTCTATACAGCCGGGCGACCTAGTACTAGTCAACCCGCATACCTTGCAGCTCGTAGAAGCCGAAGGCACAGGGCGAAAGCTGATACAGCGCATGATTGGACCATTCGAAGTCATAGAAAGGATTAATCCACTGGTCTACCGACTACGGTTGCCCGCTAACTACCCTATGCACCCCGTAATCAATCTATCACATCTCAAGCGCTACACCCCGTCAGAACATCGATTCGGCGAACGCGGCCAGCTCCCCGCTACTCGAGACTTACTGCCAGCAACCGAAGAATGGGAAGTTGAGGCTATCCTAGGTCACAAAATTTCCTCGCGAAAGACGGGACGGAAACGCCTCTACCTAGTGAGATGGAAGGGTCTCGACGCTACCAAGGATTCATGGCTGTCTGAACACGAACTCCGCAACGCGCCTGAGCTCAGGAGAGAATATTTGCGCAGCATAGAAGCCCCTAAAGGGCGCGCTAAGCGGAACACGTGATAGTCGTCCCTCTACGTTCATCACAATCGCATCTGTTATCGGTACCACTCTTTACCACTCTTTAGACATGAACATAGACTCGCGCCGTTTCCTTTCACCGAGATTGATGCCGAATGCGGGGTATTCAGACGATCCAGGTCCTATTCCCTTTCTTTCTAAGCTTATCATTCCGGGGGACTATCCTAAAGTGGCCCGAGACGTCACGATCGCAGGAAGGCGTTTCGAAATTTGGTCCCCTAACTCAAGGAGACTGCCGTTCTACCCTGGCATCAAGGCCCCCGGAGTAGATTTGGAGGATCTAGCTAAAGGGAAAAGGCGATACGATGGGCATCTAGGACCACTGGACCCGACCTACCATCCGCAGCACTATCAGCCGCGTCGACCTTATCTCCCGTTCATACGACGGCATAGTCACCTGAATCCGTCTAGTCTCTTTCCCGAATTTGTGTCGCTCTTCGATAACTCCGAAGCGTGGAGCCCTCTCGCGGGATCGGTAACAGGAGAAGGGCGTATCACCGAGTCGTACGTGAAGCGACTGAAGAAGCGTAACACGTCACTCCTCCAGGATGCGAAACTCTTGAGGGACGGTCTGCGAGAGTCATACTCCGAAAGAGACCGGCTTTTGTGGCAGAACCACCCTCTGTACCCCAGCAACATGCATATTGAAGCACTCCTAGACATTGTATCGTTCGAAGAGGCACTGGACACCGTTACCGAGATGCAGAGAGGCATTAAAATGCGGGAAGCATGGATTAACTATGTACGGCTCAAGAATCTAGCCCCATGGGACCCAGCAGACCTCGCATATGCCTTCGCCGTGGAAGGGAATGAACAGTACATGGGTATATGGATGTCCGACGAAGCGTATGAAGATGCGCTACTCTACATGACACGATCAGGAGTCGCTTGCTTCTTCCTGCACGAATATACCGCACAGGAAGCAACTTTCCATCATCGCACGCACGCGTACTATCCCGACGCCGCCATGCAAAACTACGTGCTTGTATCAGACGAGGACGGTCCCTGGCGGTATGCCGTGAGACGATCGAAGCTGCGTGCTCTGGCATTGGAAGAAGGGGAATCCGTAGGACGTGTAAAAAGGTTGCCGCACTCATTCCCAGCGCCGGGATCCCTCTCGCTATCTAATCGGCAGGGCTATCGATTGCCTTCATTGCGTGACGAGCGTCCGCTGCCAGCCGCGAAAGAATTAGCAGAGCTAGCTTCGCGCCCGCGGACGCCAGTGAAATTCTGGCACGACATGGACGGGCTGGAAGCAGATGCGCCGCGAGTCGCAAGTCTACCAGTAGTCCGGGTCCCGCGCAATGAGCGGAAGCCTTCGGGAGAAGCAGAGGCGTCTGAACCTGTAATTGCCCCTTTGGTTAGTAATCGGAAAGGGAAAGGCAAAAGGCGCGAATCGACCTCACCATTGCCCGACTACGAGTCGAAATCGGAAGCCGAACCTGCTGTTGCCTCGGCGATAGCGACAACTGTCGCTCGCGAGCTCGAAGCATCGGTGCACGCGGCCCAAGGAGCATCGATGTCACGAGTGGATGTCGTCTCAGAGGCGCAGTCCCCGAACTTCTCTGCGGCCGTCTCAGACAGAGCTAAGGAGCTCTATGCCGCCTACACTAGAGTGATCTCGGAATTCTGGAGGATCGACAGCTTGCCACGCGACGTGACGACCCCCAAGGAGCTTCTGAAGCTGCTCCAAGAAACTTCGAAAGAGATTCCCTTCGCTATTCCGCAAATGCTTCGAACATGGAAGGAGCGTCGGGACGTATACTGGGTACGGTTTGGCGATAGGGACCAAGCGCTGCGCGTAAGGGGCTACTTGTCGCGCGCCAGCGTCTCTGGGGCAGACGGCTGTGACGGTCCTCTAGTGACCGAATCTACATACCTCCTGGCAATGGAAGAAGTCCGCGAGCCAGAGGAGCGACCTGCTTCGCCGACTGGATATTGGAATCTCCCCATAGATCTCGACCCGCGATTCCGTGAACACTCCGAATCTTTAACGAAGGCTGAACCTCAGACGCAATCCGCGCAATACGTCGAAGCGGTCCAGCCAAATTATCAAAGAAAATTAATTACCCCAGACCACACTGGCGCGAGCCAACGTTCGCCGCCTTCACCCAGCGCGACGCGTTCGCGCAAGAAAACTCGCATCAATTCGCCGCCGCGACAGTTTGTCGCCTCCCGCTCTACAAGAGCCATCCAAGTAACTACCGCTTCCGCGCCAGCACAAAAGCACAAATCACTATCCGAAAGAATCACCTCAGATGCACCTTCTCACCAAGAACCCAACGAACAAACACGCCAGAAAGGCTCCGAAAGCCGTTACTCTCATAACCGACCACGGTATCATCGCCGTTAACTCTCGAATTCCCTAGGGAAAACTTTTTTCCTTTCTTTCTTTCTTTTTCTTCTTTTCTCTCTCTCTCTCTCTCTCTCTCTTATCTTTCCGTGCCACCTACCGCTGCCGAATTTCCGTCGAACTCCATTTTCTTGCTTAGACTTCCTCTTACAATATATTCTATACATACAATCGTGATAGCGACTGGGGGGCACTGTGACGAGGATACACTTACCCTATTTAGAAGTAGCTATCACGCTAGTATACTTAGTATGGTAGCGGAGCCCCAAAAATATATACTTACTCTTCCTGACCATCTTGCGTACTCGACCTCGCCCGTCCCCGAGCGGGTCAACCCTCCCCGTAGCCCGGGTGACAGGCGATCCCCATTCCTAGGGTTACTGGAGCCTCAGCCAGGCACACAGGCTCCTTGCTGTACGATTTGACATTCACACGGAAGGTCGTTACACCCGTGGTCAAACTCTCTCCCTTCGTTCCGGACCCCATCTCGGGTAGACGCCCTGTCGCTCCGCCACCTCCGCAGCTCGTTGACAGAGAAGAGGAGCATGAGGTAGAAGAGGTCCGGAATAGCAGACGGTTTGGTCGGGTCCTGAAGTATCTGGTGCGCTGGCGAGGCTACGGTATTGAGCACGACTCCTGGGAGCCCGCGAGCAACCCCCGGAAGGTCAAGGACTTCCATGATCGTCATCCGGACGCAGTACGCGTACTCTGGACAAGTCCGATGAGTCCGACGACTGCTCTACCTCTCCGGATGACTCCTGCAGCACTGGACCAGTCCTGGGAGCGTTGGCGCAGTCGGAAGGCTCCGGGCTCTGCGCAGTCATACTTCGACATCTTCTCGCAGCAATCCGGAGTTTCGGGGTTGGTGAATTCATGGCACGGCAGGCAGGAATCTTCGCGTCGGGTCGCCGCAACCTTGAAGGGGGGGGTGATGTAAGGGGACACTCCTATTTTCTCCCATTCCCCTGTCCCCCTCCCTTCCTCCTCGTTCCTTTCTCTCTTCCTTCATCCCACGGACTCTTACATATATCCCCTTTGTTCCCTTTCCTTTCCACTTCCTTTCCACTCGCTCCTTTTGCATCCGAGCCACATCCGGTGACTCTGACGCCTTCCTGCACTTCAGACTCACCTCGGACTCGCTCGGACACTCTGGACTCGCTCGGACTCGTAGATACACTCCGGGGCTCGTCCGGGCTACCTCCATCCTCCTTTCCCACTTTGTTATTCCTTGTTCCCACTTCCCCAGGTCGCTGGCACGACTCCTGTACATTCCCCTTCCACTTCGTTATCACATGCCCCCCCTCGTACCTTGTGATATTCGTTTGGACCTGTGGCTGGTGTACTGTACAGTTACCCTTCATTCCTCCCACGCTACTACAGTATATACTTCGCTTCCTAGCATGGAGAATCCTTATCCTGTTCTCTTTGGATTCTCCCTCTGCTAGGTGAGCAGCTCTCTCATGTATTGTAGTTAGTCTTATTCATTACTTTGGATTCTCCCTCTGCTAGGCTTGCACTGTGCGGCCATCTTGAGGTTGCCCTTACAGTAGTAGTGTGAGAGGAATGAAGGATGACTGTACAGTACACCAGCCACAAGTCCAAACGAATATCACAAGGTACAAGGGGGCATGTGATAATGAAGTGGAAGGGGAATGTACAGGAGTCGTGCCAGCGACCTGGGGAAGTGGGAACAAGGAATAACAAAGTGGGAAAGGAGGATGGAGGTAGCCCGGACGAGCCCCGGAGTGTATCTACGAGTCCGAGCGAGTCCAGAGTGTCCGAGCGAGTCCGAGGTGAGTCTGAAGTGCAGGAAGGCGTCGGAGTCACCGGACATGGCTCAGATGCGAAGGGAGCGAGTGGAAGGGAAGTGGAAAGGAGAGGGAAGAAAGGGGATGTATGTAATAGTCCGTGGGATGAAGGAAAAGAGAAAGGAACAAGGAGGAAGGGACAGGGGGATAGGAGAAAATAGGAGTGTCCCCTTACAGCATCAGTATCGCCGAGCAGGGAAGTTCTTGGTCTAAAAGCAGACAACAAATTTCAAAACGAGGCCTGATACATAGCACATGCAAGCAAGAATCACTCTACCATATCTCCGGCTGTCTTCAGAATATGACCATTGCTGTTGGTTTGCTGATGATTGTGCCAAGGGTTCAATCAGCGCCCTTACAACACCCAGCAGTGCGACTAAATACAACTCAGCACGATAAAGTTAGATCTCAGCGAGCCACCGACCTCTCAGGAACCTTTCCAACTGTCCACAGATGTTTACTTGATACAAAACAAATACGGAAGCGATGCAATGAACGACGGTAAAGAAACAGGGGTATACATGAGCCCTCTTGGGGACGCCTAATGCAGATTGACGAATGTGTGGTGTATGTGTTAGCCAATATGGATGGTTCAATAATGACAATGAAAGGAATGTGGGTCACTGGTGCCAGCCAGGGGATGATAAGCGCATAAGATAGCGCAACAATGGGGGTGACGACGGCCGCATTAAGAGTCAGATAATTGCCCTACAAGGGAATCAGGAATTGATGGCGTAGGATGAAAATGTGATGGCAAAAAGAGTGACGGCAGCCTCAATAGGAGGCGAGGTGTAGAGGTTGACTTGATGATAATGTGATGGCAAAAGCGGTGTGACAGAGGCGGAAGAATATAGACTGAAGGTTTATTGTGTATTGTGGGTGGCGTTACGGGTCGGGGCTGTGTTCGGGCTAGCGTTTGAGTGCGGTGGAACGCAGGAGTCTCGACGCGGAGAACGAAATATATAATATGATTATGGTTGGTAGGATGGAGGGCCTGCGTCAACGGAGGGACCCAGGTCAGTGGAATGGAGACACTGCTGATCAAAAGCAGGTGGATTAGCTTTCCGCGTTGTATACCACGTCAAGATATAGGACCTACAGTCGGGGTTGCTTCTGATCCGGCGCAAGCTGAAAACATGCCAGTGTGGTCAAGAGAAGGGGTGTTATCTGTGTTGCGATGTGGTGGTAATGCTGGCCCTGCGAATCTGAGAGGCACAAGCATCAGGAAAAGCCCTGTAGCTTTGAGGACAACAAAAGCTTGTCAGACAAATGATCATTTGGAGAAGCCTGCCAGAGAAGCTCAAAGTAGATCAAACCAGTATCTGTGGCTTTGAGAACAGGGGCTAGCCCCTTGTAAGCTTTGAATGTCTTCTACTGGCTTTCATTGTCTTTAGCCTCCCAACTCATGGTAACCAGTCCCCCAAAGGATAATCAGTCTTAGTATTTGTACACACATTGATCTTCCTGTAACTTTCTTGGTCCCCCTTTTGGTCAAGTCTTTATTAGGTGGTTCTTTTTTTGGCTTTATCCATCTTCTGAGTGTATTCTCACAGAAGGAAGTAACCTGATGACTTTTCTTTTCTTTTCTCAGCTTCTTGTATCAAGATGGATATCATTACTACTACTCCATGAATGTATAGATAGAATAGTACAAGTGCTACCAAATTGACTGATAAGCAAAGTTTGTACTGAAGTTATTAATAATCAAAGGAATGTCCTGGTCTAGAACAGTATCAGAAGTGAAGGAAGTATCGTCAATGGCATCCCATTTTGGGGTCAGCATGCAGCTCTGTCTGATGGTAGAAAGTGGAACAATGCCTCCCAATCTCCCAAAGCTTTTGCCTCCGGTTGTCCGTTGCTGAGGATGAACTTGATAGAAAAGTGTAGTTGGATTGGGGCCTGAAGGAGGCGAGTACCATTCCACATAGGCCAAAGGCTCTTTGGGCCAGAAGGCAGGCGACGAGATTGTTGTACCTTTGGCAGAGATGGTGGAAGGCAAGGCAAAGATAACCTTGACTCGAGCAATCTTAGTACCTGGCAGGCCCGTGGACTCAGCCTGTGCAGTGGACAAAACAATGGCAGGGTCAAAGCGCCCATGAGGAGGATGGTCAGTTGCAGGAATGGCCTTTATATGATCCTTCTCCTCCACAGCATCATCAGCGATCCCCTCATGAACCATTCTGACCATGTGCCAAACATTAAGGGTATCAAAGGGCAGTGCCAGGTCTGGCACAGTTGATTTAGGCTTTCTTGAACCTCTGGGGGCCAGACTGTTCAGATAATCCCGTAGGTGGTAGGTAAAGTTTGGAGATCGGTGCTGCTGGATGATGAAATCCATGGATCTGGAAGCGTTTGGAAATTTTGCAAGAGAGATGGCAAGTGTAGGTTTTTTATCTTTGGATGGGAATGTGACGATCTCCTTAACGTAGTTATCGAACACCTGTAGTTTTTCCTGCCTTGAGAGCCAGTCGATCATTTGGGGAAATTCATTGCGTTTATTGCTGGCTCTCCAGGCCTCCTTGGCAAAATCTATATGCAGGCGCTCGAACATCTCTGTGTTGTAGTTGTCGGTGGTGCCAAATCTCTTGATTGATTCCACATAATGGGTCATGGAATGATATTTGGGAATGTTGAAGTGTTCTCGACAGCCAATCTCTATGAAGATTTGCCTGTGGTCATGAAAGCCCTGTAGAGCGTCTTGAAGATATTGTAGAGTGTCGTCGTCATGGGTCTGGTACTGGGCAAGGTAGATGAAATCAAGGAGGTGACGTGCCGCAAGTAACGCTTCCTTGGACATTTTGCCAAGCAAGCATGCGAGAAGGATTCGGCCAATGCTTTTGTGTTCTGAACCAGAAACCTGGGACAACACTGAGATGCCCTTGCCAAAGTGACGTACTCCGTAGCAAGGAGGTAGCTTTTGCATTCGACGATCCAGCTCCTTCTCTGACATAGCAGATTGGCACCATTCCGTCAGCATGCTCAGCACCCCTTGGTACAACTGGTGCAATACGTCTGGTGTGATGGCCATATGAATATCTGCGTAGGGAAAGCCCTTCCAGAAGGGCTCATACACCCCTCCGGCAACCTTCATCTGTAAGCAGTAGTCGTGAAACTGCCTCCCTCCGGGGGTGGATTTCTCAGCATCCGCCAGTCTCTCCAGAGTCCACTGAGAAGTACGATCGGCCGACTTTTCAAGGGACTGAAGTTCCTGCTGCTCGGCTTGGCACTTCGGGCATGTTGTATTCTTTGCACATGCTAGCAGGCATTGTTCAGGGTAGTCCGCGACATAGGAAGCCAGAATAGGGAAGACTCTGCGAACGTCTCCTTTTCCATCAGTCATCTTCACTCCCTTGGTGCCAGCTTCGATGAGAGGAGAAAGAATGTGGCGCATAGAGTCGTGAAATAGCCTCTGCCCTCGACACTTGAGTTCTTTTTTGGTGAGGCCATCAGGATTAATTTTATCGGGGGAAAGGTAACCCAGGAGAATGCATGCATGTCGAGTGGGCTTTCGGCGGATGGCCTTGGGAATGTTGCCAATAGTTAGATAAACAGGATATGCAGATTTACTCCCAGAAAACTGGGTGAGATGAGTTTTGTCCGTAGCGATGATGACTGAAGCGATCGTGGCTCCCTTCGCCAGTTTCCCCTGCCAGAAGGGAAGATATTTAGTTTTAATCTGTGTCCCAAAATGCGCATAAAAGTTCATACCTGCAATGTGTTCCACCAGTTACCGGTCCACATCTCTGAGTACACCCTTTCCTTCCTGCTCATGTTGGAGTAGACCTTACAAGGGGCAAAGACAAGGTCGTTACTGAGAGAAGGATCTGCCCAGAGACTTTTGATGACCTCGATGGGATTTCGGTATCGTATGATGAACTTCTCGTTTGGGCGATCAGGGTAGCGCAGGATTTTGGCCTTCCACCGGCCACTCCTCTCAGGAATGTCATCAAGAGTTTTGTGAATTTGTCGAACGTTCTTGAAGGACAAACCCAGCTTTTCCACCACCCCAGGTATCTTCAGCAGCCTGTCAAAAGCAGCGTGCCCAGGGTCCTCCTTCACAAACCACTTGGCAATTTGCCAATCCAGCTCAGATGCAAAGGGAAGATAGGGATTTGGTGTATCACCATCGACAGAAGTCATGTCAACGTCGCCCTCTGAATCGACGGTGTGACCGAAAGCGGCGGCCCACTTGGCATGGAGCTTTTTGTCTGTGGCAATGACGAATGCTGAATCGGGATGAGGTATGCTGTGCCTGGAGTCTGCGCTGTCATCCAGAGTCAGGTTCGTCTTTCTGGGACTGGAAAAAGTGGGTGGGATTGTGGAAGAACAACCAGGCCCTGCTGCTGGACCTTGGTCGACACCGAGTAAGGAGAATGGCTCCGGTGGGATACCAGGCAGAAGATGGAAAAGTTCTTCCTCATCAAACTCATCCAGCGCTTCGTCAGGTTCATAATCATCCTCCTCCAGCTCAGGATCATCCTCAACAAGGATCTGAGGCACAGAGATCATACTGTAGTCGTCAGCGCTAGCTGGATCGTACATCTTCTCTTTCCCCTTCTCTTCTTGGCGGTTCTCTCGTAGCTTTTGCTCTGTAAGCCACCACTGACAATTAGCTGCCTGGGCCAAGTGCGAGGCAGTGCCGCCAGAGGATTTAAAGTTCTATATTCACTATTTAATCTGTTGACCCGCACGTAACAGCAGGATTGACATACTTTGTGGCATGCAGGGCAATACATTGGATACCTGGTCATGATGTCGACATCCACGTCCAACATTTGCCCTGGGTCTTTTGAGGAAACCTTTGGCATTACACTTCACACCTCAAGGTTTCTTCATCAAAGGGCTGAATATAAGAGTGAAATCGACTGAACTCACCAGGATATGATCGTAAAGGTGACAGCTAAGCGTCCTGTAGTCTCTCCAAGAATGCTGGCGTTGAATGTGGTAAGTGCTCTCAAGTAGACGTGTCCGTGTTTTGGCAGTTGAAGTACAGCAACAAGGGATCAAAGATCTTTAACGACGAATCTGATTGGCAGATACCTAAATAAACTGTGAAGGAACCAAAAAAAAGTCTCTACATGTACTTGGCATATGAAGAGAAATCACGGAGAACGCGCGGAGCGAATATCCAGTCGTTCTCTCCCTTTGGAAGATCCATCCATAATTTCAATCGAACGTGGTCAAGGGACGAGAAAGTGGGAGAGAGCCGGTCACGGCTGGGAACACGAGAGTTGTTGATCGAACTGCCGTAGACCATGTGCTCAGCGAATTTAATCACATATAGCCCGCAGTCATCATCATTTTGCTGATATGGGAACTAAAGTGTTACACGCCATCAGGAGGTTTCACGATGGGAACGGAGAAAGGCTTTACCTCCGCTGTAACATTTCTGTTTCTTTCGTCTCTTGAAAACGGGTATTTAACGGTCCACATATCCGGGTTGGAAATCGGATCCTCCGGGGCCAGATCAAATTTATCGATGAGCATTTGAAGCCACAAAGAAACAGCCTAGTAACAGGAAGTCTGGATTGAGAGAAGAAGCAGAAAAAGAGGCAAAAATACCTGAATATGCGCGTCATAATAAGATTCCCTCTTACGCTTATTGCTGGTGACTTTGTTCGATCTACTGTCCAGAATTTCAATAAACTGATCACCTAGATGGCAATGGAGAAGAATCCAGTGGTGTCCGTCGTGATTGACAGGTAACAGTATCTTTTTGATTTTTTGGAGGACATCTCTGTTGAAAATCTTGAAAGATGTCTCCTTAGCCGTTGCTAAGGAATGATAAGCGATGGACTTACGGTCTTCAACCCAAACAAATTACGCTCAGTCTTTGAGTCGACATCAGAGGCTTTCAATTGCTGGATACGTGGCATGAGCATCACTGAGCAAACCAGGATGTCCTCATGATCTCCTCTGAGAATGGCGTCAGAACAGTAAGGATTACCTGGACAACGTCTATAATCACTAGGGGCACCAGGGAATTCAATTGAGAAGATCCTACCCAGACCGTAGTTCAATACATCATCGCTGAGCCATGCCCCGGATTTGAGCTTAGCAACTTGAGCACTGGTCAAGAAGCCATGCTTGTAATCGTTAGTTGTCATGTCGATGAGCTGTAAAAGAAAATGAGCGCTAAGGGGGGAAAGGAGCGTGGTGGGCAACACTACAAGGTTCAGGGTTCCTGATAAATTAGGCGACGGCTCGGAGAGCCAGGATCGTACACTGTTCAGCAGACTTGTCAGTCCAACAAGAATCTTGCTGCGAGTATCCACAGTGTCTTTGATGGTGCTAGTGACTTCTAGGAGGCGGTCCTTAGGTATGTGCAGGACAAGAGACTGGAAATGGGCGTAGAAATCAGCACTTGCCACATAGGCATTTTCAAGAGCAATCATAGTACTGCTGATTCGTTCTAGATGCCGAAGAAAAGTCTGCCCGCGAGCTGGGGTGGAAGGGCGTAGAAGTCTCTCTGCCTGTTCCAATTGCGTCGCTAAAAGGCTCTTAACATGAAAGGCATTCGACCATTGATCTATGCGATGAAGAAGCAGATCTGCCTGAGAAGCAGCAAACTCCAGGAGGATACTGGTGGACTCGACTTCCACGGACACCCGAGTCAAGGTGGACGAGGGAGCTGGGGATGGAGACGTGGAGGGGTGGTGATCAGTAGAATGACCATTCCCTACAGGAACAAGAACAGGCGACCGAACGACAGGCGATGTAGACGGAGGAATAGGCGACAGAGAAGGAACCAAGGAAGAATTGATGCCATGAGGATCGCCAATAATAGCTGCGGCCGTTGGGCAAATACGTGTGGGATGTGGGGAAGACGGGGCTGGTAAGGTGACGAAATCGAGACATCCCATGGCCGAAGTATCAGCCGTTCCGGTCTCCCGAGGCTTCCTAAAGGGTGCGGACGTCTGGGAGAAAGAACCGAAGACAAGGATTCAAAGACCAACTCATTCCGCTTGCGCTTCTTCCCATACTGGGTTTTCCAGTATTGTTTTCTCTCCTCAGGACTAACGATGTTTACACTTGAGTTTCCAATTAAATATGGAAGATTCAATCGACGCACCCCAACGTATCCATCTTTTTCTTGTGTCGAAGGGTTGATTTTGCCGGAGGCGCGTTGGAAAGCCTTGTGCCCTTGGTATTAAGGGTGTAGCTTGTGGCGGGGCTATCCGTCTTCCACCCAATCAACATAGAATCCATGTTGTGAGCCGGGAGGTATATCTGAGCAGCCGCGGGTGAAGGGAGGTTGGGATCCTGAGAAGGAAAGCTTAGCCTGCTGAGTGAACCAAATTAGGAAGGCTTGACCCAAGCTTTCCCTTTTCAGACAGCCATGCGGAGCGCGGGACCCCGCGGCCAGCATCTGCCTTTCCAGAGCACCAACCCTCTTCCCCCACCCCTCGCCTTCGCCCTTCTTCCCCTCCTCCTTCGTCCTTCGAGCTGCGCAGACCGCCTTTGCACACCAGTGCTTGCCCTCGTTCCTTGCTGCAGGAAGAATGTGAGATACGAATGGTGAGTTGGTCTAGACGACACAGAATAACGGGCTTCGCGAAGAGCTTAACCTCTAGCCTGGTCTATATCAGCCACATCTGCGCACTCTTCACCTGCACAAGGTGTCTTCGCTATGCGCGATGCCCTCTGCGCCCAGCGGACAGCCTTATCTCGTCCCACACGACCTCGTCGCTGCCTGCACAAGGCCTTACCCGGCCTCACCTTGTCCACCCTCGCCCTTTGCTTTTGTGCGCGGCCTCGTCTCAACCCGCAACGCCCTCTGTGCTTGCCCTTGGCCCCGCCGCCTCCCTCCATCGCCCGAGCCGTATCTCGCCCAACAACGACCTCGGCGCCATGCGTACAGTGTTACGTTGAGCCCTGAAGACACCCTCAACGTATTCCGCAGCTTCCCGCAGGAGAAATGAATGGTGAGTTCGGCCAGATACCTCAGAGTATGGGCCCTACTGAGGAGTATAACCCCCAACCAGCTCCGGAATGTGTGCACGTCCTCTACCCCGAGGAGGACCCTACCAACTCGAGCACGTTACGCTCTCCCACATGTTCGGGTGAAGTTCACCTGAATGGCCGAACAACACCTGAACATCACCTGAACATCACCTGGACACCATCTGAACATTATCTGAACCTGAACAAAGGCTACAAACAGAATCTGAACATTATCTGAACATTTGGTGAAATTCACCTGAACAGTATCTGAACAATACCTGAATACCCGAACATCACCTGAATGTCAGATGAACATGTGGTGGACTGCAACATACACACCAACTCCAGGATTGCCCTCCGCCCTTACCCACGGCCTCCTCTTGTCCCACCTTCGCCCTCTGCTCTCGCGCACGGCCTTATCTCGCCCCGCAACGACCTGACAACGACCCCGACCCCGGGCCTTATCCCGCCCCACAATGACCCGACAACGACCCCGCTGCCTTGCGCAAGGCCTCCCCTTGTCCCACCATCGCCCTCTGCGCCCTAAGTACCGCCCTTTCTTGGCCAACAATGTGCTCCGCGCCTTGCGCAAGGCCTCCCCTTGTCCCACCGTCGCCCTCTGCGCCCTAAGTACCGCCCTTTCTCGGCCAACAACGACCCCGCTGCCTGCGCAAGGCCTCCCCTTGTCCCACCATCGCCCTCTGCGCCCTAAGTACCGCCCTTTCTCGGCCAACAACGACCCCGCTGCCTGCGCAAGGCCTCCCCTTGTCCCACCATCGCCCTCTGCTCTCGCGCACGGCCTTATCTCGCCCCGCAACGACCTGACAACGACCCCGACCCCGGGCCTTATCCCGCCCCACAATGACCCGACAACGACCCCGCTGCCTGCGCAAGGCCTCCCCTTGTCCCACCATCACCCTCTGCGCCCTAAGTACCGCCCTTTCTCGGCCAACAATGTGCTCCCTATCAGTCGTCTATCCGTATCTTAGTTCCATATCTTAGTCTCAATGTTACCCATTGGTTAGATCGCCGCTTGTCAATCTAATTCTTGTTGTATAAGTGAGAGGCTTTGGCTTCTCAGATCTTGCAAGGAAGTGAGGCTGGTACAGTAAGATGTACACGGTTTAGTTGCTGGACCTCGCAAATGGCATGCTCTGGGCGTGGACTCCGGGCTGACTTGGCTTCCCTCACGCTTCACTTTCGACTTTCAGCTTCTTGTTCAACGATCCCTGCTGCTCTCAACACAATGGAAGCAGCCCATTCTCACCATTGCATCACCATTGAGGAACGTATTCGGCGTTCCAACTTTCATGTGCAGGATGCGCTCTTAGGTGCACTCATGGAGTTTGTGCCCGAGGACACATTCCGGGCCCTTTCCATGGACAAAGTCATTCGAGTTCATCACTGGCCTCGCCGCTACGACAATGCTTTTGTTTTCACATCAATCCGCCAAGTACGCCGTATTTCCTTGTTCTCTTTTTCCTTTTTAACCATTCTTTCAGGTCAGGTCCTTTCTGCTTGCTGCGGAAGCCTTCCACACTGCCTGGGGTCGTCTGGCCACTCCCTTCAAGGCGGTGTACTGCTTGGAACTGGATCCAATATTTCTTCTTCCTCAGCTCCTCCGCATGTCAGCGACAAGAATACAGGCCATCCTGCAGTACCTCCACCTTGAAGAGCTCAATGCCAGAGTCTCTGTTCAATGGGAGGCAGATGTGAAGTGCGAAGCAGGGGATGAAAGGGACCACGTAGACTACCTCATACCTCTTCTCCGTCTGAGAGGTTCTTTTCAGTCACTCAGACACCTACGAATAAAAGTGGATGCGTATGAAAATCCCGAAGAGGAACCATTGGTATGTTTTGTTCAGTGGACTTCCTTTGTCTCTTATGATTGGTCTGATTCATGTAACGCAGGACCGCATCTGGCTGGACGAAGACTGCCAGTGGCTCCTGGGCTGCAGGGATACTTTCCCTGCCCTAGAAGTCTTCTCCTTCCAGACGCCTTATTTCATATTGGACGACTCTCGAGAACCATTTGAAGGCAACCACAACGACGACCCTCAGAAGATCCACGCCCTGTGGAAACACTGGGCTCCATTCTTGCCAGATCTGGCGAAGACTTACATTCACTTTGCCTACACAGAAGTCTGCAATCGCTTCGGCACGTTCTCCGCAGGCAACCAATTTCTTCTGACACACGATCAAAACGAGCACGAGTCTTCAAAGATAACCATGGTTGAGGGGCCTGAGGACGCTGATTGTGATCCATTCATCAATTACAATGGCGAAGGATTTCACGTCGAGCAGAGGCCCGCCGCCACAATTAATCCTATATACCTTCTCATCCGTCCCTTTGACTTCGCCTAGCACTCTACTGTAGACCATGAAATATCACAATGAATAACATGATGAATAACATTTCCAGGAACCCCCCAATCAATAGATATCTGAGCTTCTCTCGAGGTATAACGCTTCTTGTGCACATGAAGAACTCTGCCTTATTGTTTCCTAAGGAAAGTACCCCAGAACATTTTGTCAGGATGCCATAGAAGCACTTCATAAGCGTCGACGTTTGCCCCAAGCCAGCAAAATCAGTTGACCCACCAAAGCGGGCTGAAAGAAGCGTGAGAACAGGCCTGCCTGTACTTAAGTTGTGCTCCTTCCTCTTCATTCGTCCCCTCATCAAGCCCCTTTCCCGATGCCTACCCACACAGACAGCGCGCAGACCCAAAGCCGTCTAGGCGGCTACACTCGCACAGAACTCAGCGGGGTAACTTCTGTATCCTCTGACTTTAGGGCTCCCAGCCAGGCGCATACAGCTCCGGCTGCGTTGCACGACCCCGTTCCCGCTCCCACCGTCACTCATATCGATTACCCCTCCACTCAGTCTCAGTCCCAGGCAGCTCCTGCTGCTGGCCAAGGCGCAACCGAGACCGAGTTCGCGGATGAGATTCCCGCCGATGACGGCGATGAGCCGCCGCCCGCATCACAGGGTCACCCTTTTGCCAACTTCTACACTCGAGGCGCCAGGCGCACCTACACCAGTAAGCCACATCTCTCCACATCAACCATAGTACTCACCTACAGTTAGATCCGCTGACTCTGCAAATGAGTCAGCTCATTCAATCCACGCAGGCGACCCACGATCTTCTTCGACACACGACTCAGCAGCTCGACATCCACATGGCTGAACTTTTTGAAGCTAGATACGAGCAAGAGAGGATTCACCGTGCGGAGCTCCGCGCCATCAGGGAGTCCGTCGCCACCATCCCTGGCGCCCTCATCGAAAACCTGTCAACAGTATGCCTGCAATTCTCCTTATGTGATCATCGGGCGTACTAACCGTCTATTCAGTTGACCGCTGGATATCTGGCCCAAATGGAACTGATGCTGACCCGCGTCATGTCCAACGCCGTGTCCACAGGCATTGCCATTGGCATGGGTGCTAAACCACCCTCGACGTCTTTCGCGCCCGGTTTTGAATCCAGACATGACGCCAGGGATGAGCGGCAGGCCAGCCAAGGTGAGTACATAGATAACATCCTCGTGCTGAAGTACTCATTTCTATCAGGCCCCTCCAGGAGGAGCTGAAGGCTGGCTCCCATTGCCGTATCCTGCTGCCGGTCGTCTCGTCTTGCGTTCTCTCGTCTCGTCTCGCGTCCTCATGTATGTTGTCAGTCGTGTTCCGTAAATGTGTAGATAGTGTCCATAGCTTTGTACTCTGCACATACCATAGTTTCTTTCACCGACCGCCCTAACGTCACCCTAAGCACTGGATATACGACGTACGCAAGAACCGACGTACGCAAGAACTTATTCTCATGTACCGAAACGATGAAGCTGCTTGAAAGAACTTCTTTGGCCCACTAATGCTCGAAACACTCGTTTGAACGCTTGTTCAACTGTCAAATACACACTGCGGCAAATCACTCCCCATCCTAGTAAACCCACCTTCGATTACAGCAGTCGAGGAGACTCGCATTCCATTCCGTTATCAGCCTCACAACCGGCGCTCTCAGTGCTACTGAACGAACACAGTAATCAATCGCTCTTTGCCTCGCTCTTGAATTTCTCCAATTTCTGTCGAAATGAAGAGAGATCCGCATTCCATTCTGTTATCAGCCTTACTAAGGGTGCTCTCACCGCTAGATAATGTACGCGCCGACCTAGAGCAGTCGAATTGAAGCATTTCATACCTTGATTCATTCATATTCGATCTTGGTATCAAAGGTACGCCGTAACAAACCAATTTTTGCCCACCTCGCAGTCTCATTTTCAATTAGGGTGGTTGACCCTTCCGTCGCTTCGCCCTTGGGCTCGATAAACGTTGCAACAGCATCCTTTCCCCCTTCTCTTTTGACCCTCCAACATCGCAGCAATAAGACGTCAACCATACCGGCTACGGCTGCGTGTGCAGCGTAGCAATGTGCCCATGAGGTACTTAGTCGGATGTCTGCTGTGTGCCATAGACGGCCGTCGCGGCCATCTGGAGCCTCGAGGAGAAGCTGCACACTCAAGCACGTTTGGTGAGGCAATTGGGGCTATGTGTCACCTAGGGCGCCGTCGCTCCCTCACGCGACCCCAACCATGTTGCACCTCTTGGGGGCATGCTACAGAGACCTTGCAATTACCGCGGTTTTGGCATAACAAATGTTCCTTCACCCTTTACATGCCAGTCTATTCTAGTCATAAACCAGGCGAGCAAGCGCAGGGAGGAAATTAACGGCAGGTGCCAAGCCCTTGTGAGCGACTGCGTGAAGGCATTAAATAGCCACTGTCCGTCACCCTCCTTTCATTCCCTACCATCAACTACCTCCCTGATGTCTGGCACTCTTTTTGACGAAGCCCAGGTTATATTCCTCGCAAATCCGAGCGCCTCCAACGTTCACGGTCGTCCAGATCGGGGCTCGACCTGGTTAGCGGTATCATCAGGAGATGGCGAAAGTTGTGTCACAATTCGGCGCGAACACGGTGCAACCTTCACCGTTATCATGCTGTATAAAGAGGAGGTGAGTAACCAATGACCCGTACTCAACTCATCTTCTAACTACCCCACTAGGCCTTTGCTACCCTTGAACACGTCCAAAGTGTTGAGGCTGACATCGACATTATCTTTTATGATGTTGGAGATTACTGCAGTGTATACGACCTTGTGGAGGGGACCGTAATTGCCCTCGCCTCCAGCGGTCGATCCAAATCTTGGCCAGGTATGAAAGGATCATTTACTTTGTCCTCATGCTAACACACTCCTTCTTTAAGTCACCAAGGGAAGGATGGTAGCGGTGGGCGACCACACTCTTAAGGTATACACTGAAGGCCCCAACCCGCCACCGAAGGAGTTAGCATCGCTCGAAATACAGGTGAGTCACTCGATATTGTGTGTGTTTCTTACTGACATCAGTTCAGCAACTCCGTGACACAATTGACGATGCCTTGAATACTTTGCAAGATGAGGGATCTACCCCGCGCGGACGTCGTCAGGCAAAGATCGTCGCGGAGATCACTTTAGCCAACTTCATTACATTGATTTTCAGATTTTTCGCCTCCAAGTAGTGCTATTTTCGTTTACATTCCCTAATACATCGGACACTCAACGCTAACTCGGGAGGACTGGAGTATGCGCCTCCGGCACGAAAGCTGGCGCTATGTTTCCCTTTTATAGTAGGCTTCTAACCGCTGACCTTTCCATAATGGGCAGGAATCTCATTTACCCCACGTGAGTCCGAACCGCGGGACTCCGCGCTTCTCTCATCCTTTCCAGTCGACATGCTGTGCCTGCCGCTCGAGGAGCATGAGGTTTCTGAGCTTCTGGCGTTCCTACAAAGATCTCCCAGCCAATACACTTCCCTTCCACTAATTCGGCAACGACTCAGCGCGCTGTCGGACCCAGCAGAACACGAACACGCGACGGAGCAAGGGCGCGCGACCGACAATCCACTCGCTGTCGAGCCTGTTGAGCATGGGGTGGGAGCACCACAGACTTCGGTTTCGGCTCCCTGGCCAACACCGTCGCCTAGTCCTGAAGCCCAGGAGGTATGTCTTTTGGCCCCGCACCTCCAGTTCCGTCAGGTTTGAAATCTCCGGCAGAGATTAGTTTCCCCTGCGAGCGTCGGCGCGGAAAGTTCCTATGGGTTCAATTTCCCCTCAGATTCTCTGAGCCCTGCTCTATCAACGCCTAACCGCAAGCGAGCACAGACCTTGGTGGCTAGCCAGGAACCCTCATCGTCGTCGGACCCAGGTCGTCCTCCCAAGCGGGCTAACGCCGCATGCAATAGGAACAGCAACACTAACTGGGCTCCCACTGCCGTCGCTGGAGTCCGTCTGTCGCAAAATGCTCTGAACGTCTTTAACAACATCATTACCGCAGCTGAAGAGCTTAGACCCCTGGATGCATCAAATTGGGGCTTTCGGATTGCAGGCTATCTATTGGACTATTCTGGTTCTCAATCGGCCTCGGCCTCAGATCGCCTTTCTACTCTGGACGGGCTAGTTGTCAACATTCACAAGATTGAGGGTAACAGTCAAGGGGCTAGCGTGGTGCGCATGCTTAGATTGATCCAGCTGGCCGGATACGTCGACGTGTATGTATTATTTCCTTTCTTTTGAGAAACCCATACCTGAGCAAGACGTAGATTGCGGGAAGGAACTACATCTAGGGCCCCTTCCTCCGTAGCCGACATAGCCCGGATTTCTTGCCAAAGTCCAAGTATTTCACACCTGGGCATCGTTGCACGAACTTTCCAGGATTGGGTGTCCTTCGGCAGGAAATATGCCTCTTTGGCAGCGGCTAGTGGGTCTTAACCTTTCCTAACTCTAGTGGTCGTTGATACGATCGGAGATACAGGCTCCCTATACATCCTTTGGGTGATCGCGTCAAAGCAACTCGTCACTGCCACTCAGACTCTCCCTATGCAGGAAATCAATTGCCTTAGTAATTTGCTACGAAACCCAAGTCAAGGTGTGTTCGTGTGTCCTCTTCGCATCCAAGGAGCTCAACGATTACAGAAAGCAAATACGGAAAGTCGGTGAGAGGGACAATCATTCCAGCAATGTCTAGCTTGCGAAAATCTCACCCTCTTCGCCTCACCAACGTCTTCGGGCCAGAGTTTTTGCAAGCAGGCGAAACGGATTTGGACTTCACTGACCTGATGGCCACGGAGAAGGTTCTTGACGCATTGAAATCGAAGTACGTTCATGTTTTCCTGTAGTTCATTGAGGCTTTTGTTGACGTTAGAACTTCAGCGACTTCGCGCCTCTCCCCAGATGCAGAGATGCATGGCTACCATTTCTCTCTAAGTTGGACGCACTCCTTGAGGTCGATCTTTACTCTGTCACGGCCAGATCACTAGGCGGCCAAGGATGCTCTCCCCCACCTTCAGCATTCTACGAGGCCCAGGTAAAAGTTTTCCAGGCGGTGGCTCGTCTGCCAGCAGCCCATACCTGTGACATCATTGAGGTCGATTTCGATGCCACTGCCAACAAAGTCCAGTTAAACTCCGACCGTTGCAAAAGAGTTGCTAATACAGTCAAACAAAGGTCGAAGGCATCCAGGGCTCTTTTGGTACGTAGCCTGACTGATCTGCGAAAGAAGGTATGATTCTTTGGCATTACCAGACAACCAGGAAACATGCCTTACTCGTTTCACCTTTCAGCTCTCTAGCTTTTACAGCATGGGTAAAAAGGTTCATGACAATGAGTATCTATACCTGTCTTTCAAAGACATCCAGCCAGAGTAAGATCATCATGCTTTATTTCCTTATTCATTACGCTTACCTTATTTACATCCTAGCAACAAACCCCTGCTAATTCGTTCTAAAAGTCCTGATTGCAAGGGAAATCTTGTTCTTCTGCGCGGCACTTTATCAGAGGGCCTCAAGAAGAACCTCCTCACAAAGTTGATGGGCATATTTGGCGACCTCAGCAACCGAATCCAACCTATCAACGGGGGAGAGAAAGAACTAAAAGTCCCTTTCCTTGGTCTCCACTTTGACTGGTACAATCGTTACAGCACCAATGTACGTAGGTTTAATACCTCTCTGAATAATTTACTGGCTAAGTGTTTGTTTTACAGGGAGACGATGCACCTGACGATATTCACCCAGCTGAGCTTAGCAAGCAGGGTCTCAAAAGGCGATCGACATTCTCCCTGTTTGTGCCGCAACCGTCGGAAGAAATGAAGAGGTTTCCAAAGGCGTACGAGGCACTCAAGGACAACTTTGCCCTGGCTTTTGAGGAAATAAGAGATATAGTACCTTCCCTTCCACAATTTGCTGAATGCCCCAAGTCTGACGCCCTAATTTTCATAGCTGCAAACCTTGGTACCCAAGGAATACAACATAGAGAAGATCTTTGCAGAGTTTCTACCAGGCGATGAAGTCTCCCCTGTATTTCCCTTCAGTGGTGTCGTGGTCAATCTCAACGTTCAAACTATTGAGCACCGTGATGGCATGGACACTCTGATGTGTCTTGTTCTTGCTATAGGAAGCTTCAGGGATGGAGACATATGTCTACGGGAGGCTGGCTTGCGATTGCAGCTCAGGAATGGGGACTGGCTTGTCTTTGACTCGAAAAACATAACTCATTTTAACATGCCTTATGTAGGTGAGAGGGCGTCTTTTGTCCTGCACTCAGACAAAGCTGGAGAAAGCTGGATTAAGAACCGTAACGGTTGGATTAACAACTCTAGTTTCATGTAGATACATAGTACTTATTTTTGAAGTAATAGATTTCAAGAGAGCGGACAAACTTTAAATTCACCGATATTTTCAACGATATTCAGGGAGACTTTTCCTTACGTCTTTGGCATACCGTACCTCTTTTCAACGTTGACCTCTCTCTCCTTCCTCCATCCATCTTCCACCTCACCGCCCACTATGGCCAGAGTGACAAGGTCTAACACAGCTGCTGTCTCTTCACCACCCCCGACAAAGAAGGCGAAGAAGGGCAAAGGCAAGGCTGAGGCCCAGGATGAGGATGTGGATGACTCGGGCGTAAAGTCCAAGGCCAAGATGAAAGCACAGGCTACCGCCGCAAAGGTCAAGGCTAAGAAAGCTAAAAAGGCAGAGCAAGAAGCCAAAAGCAGTGGTACGTGCATCATGCTCAGGCAGTCTTAGCTCATGCTTTCTTGATGGCAGAAATCCAAAAGCGAAATGCAGATGTCTTATCCCGAGAGAACTCACAGGAGACGGGCCAGACTAGTCTCGGAAAGCGTTCCATATCATCAGCACCTGACAGAGTGTTGCCCAAGAAGCGGAAAACAGAGGAGGGTGTCCCTAACGCTGACGAGATAGATGGTCTTCAAGATGATGAGGCTAGTGCTAGCGATACTGCTGGTGATGGTCTTGCGGCCAGATTGAGGGGCTTGGCTCCCAAGAATGCGGCTAAGACCATATATTCTGAAGACGGTGACAATCAATGAACTGGTTCTCCCTTGATTGCTAAATCATGGCCTTTTGAGCAGATGAACCACCTGTGGAATTCAAGTCTAAGAAGCCTGAGGAGGACGAGGACGAGGACGAGGACGAGGAGGACGTGGACGTGGACGAGCCATCCGACAAGACCAGTGGCTCAGGCAGTAGCAGTTCCATGGAGGACGAGGAGTCAGATCTTGATGTCAAATCCAAGAGGCGTAAGTCGAAGAAGAGCCAAGTTGAGGAGGACTACGACATAGAGGTTGTTTCACTGCTTTGCGTGCTAACCAAGCTAATGACTCTTCAACCAGATGTTCCCGTTGAAGAAGAAACCTCACAAGAGAAGCGCCCAGGTCACTTCCCTTTCTCTTTCACTAGAGATGAAGCTAACCAACATTTGGCAGACTGTAGCAGAGGATGGCGACGATGAGCTAGTTGGTCGCAGACGGGTTCTAAAGAGGAAGCGTGGTACAGGCCGTCGGAAGGGACGTCGTGGTCCTAAAATCAACATTGAAGACTTCAAACCTTATCCTGAAGCACGACGCATTGCAATCAAGGCTAGGGAAGCCATGCGATGTCACATCTGTCTTCAAGAAGCCTTCCCACGCAACATCAATAACTTCATCTGGGACCTAGTACGTAGTACATGTGATTCTCCCAATGAGATCAAGTACCTCGACGGTCTGGAAGAGGCTGAGCTGGATGACGGCGATGATGATGAAGATATCAAAGCCATGTTGATTACCTATGTAAGTTCAATGTCGTCTCTCTCCCTTCAGAAACCTTCCAGCTTATCTTTCCCTCTTCACCGTCCCTCTGATGCTTAGATCAGCTACGTGGGACCATTGATGAGGAATGCCGTGAAGGATCGTGCCACCTTGTTGGCGCCTGGGAACTATCGGTTTCTTGGCCCAGGTTCAGACGCATCCAGCATTAAATCAAAGGTAGCCTTTCTGTTGGAAAAGGGTCACCTTCATTACGCTGAAGTGAACGCTCTGGTGAGTTTGTTTCTTATTCTCACTTGGATATGAGAATCACAACTTTCATTTAGAAGCGAAGCTTTGACGCTCAAGCTCCTTTTGGCAACAGTGCCATAGCTGATGTTATTCGAAGGGTATTCTTTGACGGCTCAGGCAGTCTGACAACCCAGATGGCCTTTGGCAAAATGCTGCAGCTTAAGGCCATACCGAAGGCCCTGCTCGCCTTGGTAATCGCAGCTGTGAGTTCCCTTCCCGACCTCGTCTCTTTAGTACTACGTATACTGATTATTTTTTGTTCAAGCTTCATCATGCAGTTAACGAATATCGTGATGGATACCGTACGGAGGTCAAATTCAAGACAAACATTGTCAGGCCTATGTGAGTAATATAGTACTCTGGTTATCTGTTCTGATTTGACTGAGGGTGATTGCAGTTACGAGCATTATATGGCCAGGCTTAATTATGTCGAGCAGAAGTCGCCAAACTGGTTCAAGAAGTTTCAAGAGTCTTTATGGCGTGATATAATGTTTGTCCATCTTTCGTCCATCCCTTCATTTCAAATGACCTTTGCATATCAGGAATATTTCCAAGCCAGGATTCTTGCATGCTCATGACTACGGTGAAGATCCAGCGGACGATTTTGATGAGGTGGATTTTGACGCCCTAGAGGCAGGCCCTGGCCGGTCAACCTCCAAGTCTAGTACTGCATCATGTACTTCATCTGTGCCTGCCTCTGCCGCTACCTCGTCTACACCTGCCCCTGTCTCTGCTTCTGGACTAGCTTCACAAACACTCTCCAGAAGTCCAACTCCAGTCCCTAGTGCATCGTAGATATCACTTCATTTCTGTTCCTTCCAGCATACATACATACTATACCTACCTTACTATACAAAGTCATCTAATACCCATTCTGCCCTGCTCCAGTATGCAAATGCCAACACCAATTTGGTGGTGATTTTATGAAATCAATGTGAATTATTTCTGTATTGCTCTAATACTACTCTTTGGGTATACTTCCAAGCTTCAACATCTTCAACCTCTTGCATACAGGATATGATCTCTGGTGACTAAAGGCAGATTTTGATTTGGACTAAGTTCTTCACATGTCTTGCAATGGATTTCTATGTTGAATGATGGCTATGAAATCTTTTGATAGGTTGGACAGGTTTGATTGCTTTGAGGGCTTCGGTGGCTTTCAAGGATTTGAAAGGTTTTGGGTCTTTCCAATCTTTGGGTCTTTCGTAGGTGACAAACGACGTCAAACAAACCATACATTAGGATTAGCTCAGGGAAAGAGTCAACATTTATGTTCTGATTGCTTTAACATTTTGATATCCAGTTGAACCTTTGTTTGAAATCTTAGTTGGCTTGCAGAGGTTTAATGGCTCCTGTCAGCTTATTTATGCTCTGGGCAGCTTCTGTCGGGCTTCAAAGCCCAGGGGGTTTTTCCTGATGAGATTGAATTTGGTTGACGGATTTGCTGATGTAGTACGTATTTCTTGTGCGGAGCTATAGTAGGGTTGAGGTTCCAGCGCGCTGCTACTACCTCGCGGCTTGGGAGAACACAATCGCCTTCCTCTAAGTATGACAACAATGACGATGAGAGATGCGAGGAGCACTGCATAGGGGATAGTGATGGCGGCGATGAGCCCTACACTCAGTTTCTGCCTGTTGTAAGTTGTAAGTTAAGTATGGGATTAAAGCGTATGGGCGGACCCTACGTTGGAAAGGATCCGGAGTTCCCATTTGCACAGGTATTGGAAGGGTGGCTCGGCCTACCTGAGCTTATGGTCCGTGTTAAGCCAATGACATTTACGTAGTCAATCGCGAAGGTATGGTTGTCCGATGTTGGTAAATATTGAAGGTCCAGGGTATGGGTTCCGTATCCTAGAGAATCGGCATGGAACAGCAACATTTGTGGTGTATAAAAGGCCCTGGCGGATGAAAATAGCCGTAATGGACCTTCGTCTATTTGAACGGTGTATGGTGCACCCAACGGATTAATGGGCCCAAATAACTGGATGCCATCGCCTGAAAGAACATAATGATGTAAGGAACTATGAAATCTCGGATGTAAGAGTGACTGCGACTCAGAGACCCTGAATATCCTAGTTAGTGATGAGTTTCACTCAAGCGTCGACAAGACTAAACACACTTCAAATGTATAGGTGAACCCACCGCTTGAGGGGCCGCTTATTGCACTGAAGAGTCAAGTGAGTAATGTAGTGGAGGAGGATCAGCGTCACTGACTGTCCGGAGCCTCCATTAAATGTGCCTAGTTGGTCGGGCAGAGTTGACCAAGCAGAGGGCGGATTGTATACGAATGAAGGGTCTGTATCCTGATAGGTTGTGAATATCAACTGGTCCCCTTCCGTACCTATCTCAGAAATCCAAGTAATCTGTCGGACACCGGTGGTGAGCGCCCGGATCCTCTCCAAAGAATATGTGTGTGGGGTCTCCACGACGTGGAATACCTACGGAGTCTATGTCTAACCAGACTTGTGACTTGTCCAAAGGTTGGTGTGTAAGGGTGATTGTATGCAGTGCTTGCGGCAATTTTGACAGAGCGAACAAGCTCTGCCGGTACTGGTAATTGACAGGACTGTTGACCGAAGTATATGCAGTGCCATTGATCGCAACATCGTAGTTCCCGCGTTCCTCTTTCCGCGACCCGAAAATTTGTACCCCGGTCCCATTGAAGGAGAATGTCATATTCGTGCCTGTTGTCGAGGTTACAGTAAAGCTATGTCCCGCGCTCCTACAACGATGGTAAAGTGCTTGTCGCGTCACGGAGGATTATTGGTGAACTGACATTGATATCCCCGTAGAGTCTATCTCAGCGGTGGGCTGGAACCAGTTACCGTTGTCAGAATATGAGATTAGGGGACTGGGGTCGTCAATAGTAGTGGTAAGAGAGGGCATCGGACCAGCCAGTGTAGCTTGAGCGCAGAGGAGTTGTTGACGTTGTGCCGTCCCCCTGGGCTCCTTATACTTGCCATTGCTATTGTGAGTTGAAACAGGTAGTCCGACGTAAAATGGACTGGTGAAATATGTGCATTCAGGAATGTAGGAACTACAAGCAGCAGCACCTCATTACCAGGAATTGTTCCTTCTCCTGCTGGGCTTTGCTCACAGACTCCCCCAGATAGACGTGCTCAAGAGGACCTCACCTCATTTCAAAGTGCGAGCTTGCTAAGTCGCCGCATACCGGAAAGCAACGGCCGAGGAAGGCTTGATCTGATGAAGATGCAAATCAGAATACCATTAACACCACATAGCCACCCTGGCTTACGATTATATATTATACCGCAGCCCAGGCCCCAGACTAAGTTTCGGAACCATGGGGGGACCTCATAGTTGTGGCGTCCAAGTTGCACGTTGTACGGTCTTCAATTTCTCGCCGCCGGGAACCCATGAAGACCATATAGGCATTACATTCTGGATGTGATTAACGGGTACTAGGCCTGGTTCCTCGACGAGGGGCCAGGTCATTTAAGTTGGTAATCGCTAGTCTTTTGTCCACGCTAAGCCGTGTCCTCTTCAATAGAGAGTTTGCGAAAGCCACCCAGGTGGCTTTGTCAGCCACCGAATGCCCAAATCGAGCGATTTTCGGCTTGCGCAAACTGGTGGCTGGTTTGACAAGCACTTACTCCTTCAGTTGTTGGAGCACAAATTTAATTTCTGTGGCATAATAAGCTCATAAGTGCAGCTGTGAATGCGCAGTACAATACAGCTAGCCTGCTGCTTGGAGGAGAGGCTACAGTTGATTATCTCATATTGCATACCGTCGGGAGACGTCCTGGGCCAATGCATTATGAGAAATATGCAATGCGAAATTGTCACATTGTGTGATATCAGCTGATATAATATGTGACAGTTACTATATCCGGCAGAATCATCTATGCCCCACCATTCTTGTCCATCGCCGCGTCGAGGAAACCCTCTAAGGTACTCTGCTTGAGTCCAGCTCTGATCTCACTCCGTAAATGTCCCCGGAATTTTCGGAGCTCTTGTGCAAGAAACGAGCTTCGTTCTGATGCAAGGGCAGGGTGGATACAAGACTTCTCCAACTGCTCGCACAGATGTAGAAGGTCAGCCTTTGGTACGACTGGCTCTTCTTCATCATCGGAATCATCTGACTCCACCACAACCACATCTCCCCCCTCGTCAGCAAGCTGATGTCGCGCTGTATCAATGATTGCCTTATCGCCAGCCGGTCCATCAAATTCTTCATCAACCTCCTCGATGATGTGTTCCTCCTTTGGATTGACCAACTCCTCCAACTTGGGTGGTTCGCCAGAAATCCGGTAGCGCTGTTTGAGCGTTTGAACGGCCTCCATTAACTCCTTTTCAGTGTTCTCGCGATCTGAGTCAGGAGGATAGCGAGGCGGGATTTTGATCATCAGCTTGGTGCGTGGTGGGATCGTGATCGTGAGTTTTGCATCTGTTGTTACGAACTTCTCTACAGCTGCTAGCGCAGCGTCCGTATCATCCTCAGCATCCATTACAGCCTTGAATACCTCCCGGTAATCTTCGTCGTGATATTTCTCACCAAGCCTCTCTTGGAGCAGCTGCTCAGCTTGAGGGAGTGACATGGTACTTGAAGTAGCAAACTGGCGAAGTATGTCCGCTGCATCTGCATGAGTAGATGGGCTATCGGAAGTAGGCCCCTGGGCTTCAATAGATGCTGTGGCCCCTCGCGAGTCCTGGATTCTTGTATGTCTCCAGCAGTTTATAATTGTTGTCTTGTCCACTGCGTTCCACGCATCACGAGCCATCTGCATGCCCTCCAATAATGTTAGCCTGTAAATTTCTACCTCGCCCGCTTCGTCAAGGTCAATTGCACGTAAACAAAATGATCGCCTATAGTGCGCCTTGAAGCAGCGGATGATTCCCGCGTCAAGAGGTTGAACAAATGACATGAGATTTGGCTCAAAGAAGGCCAGTTCAATGTTGCGCGGCTCGTATGTGATGAAGTGGCCTGAGAAATTGTCCAGTGACAAGACGACATGACGATTCTGTAAGCGGAACTGTAAATCAAGCTTCTTGATGTATCTAATGCCTCGTTTCGTTAGCATTGAGCTTTCCCAGTGATGAGAAATATCCTGACGTACTCCTCAAAGAAATACGATGTCATCCAAGCCTTCTTGTTGTTACGGTAATAAAATCCCAAGGTTTCAGGCTTCTTCTTGTTGAAGCAGCGAGGCTGTTTTGACTTGCCAATGAAGAAGGGAGGAAATTTCTCCCCTACGGCACTGCACAGAAATCCGACTGTGATACAAAACTTGTCCTTCTTTTTGCCGCTCATTTGCTTTGTTGCTAGGCCACGATCAGGAGGTGCGAAGGCAAATAAGCTCGTCTCATCAAAGTTGAGCTGGTCCTGCGGAGAATATTTGCTCAGAATTGCAGCCATCCGGACCCGCTCTGCCTCGACTGCCGCCAAATCCACTGATGCAGCCTCCCCATGGCGCCGGATCTCCTTAATTTTGTACCTAGGTAAGACATCAGAATGGGTTTAGCCTACGGAGATAATCACTCACGCTTTGCAGAATGGAGCAACCCATCCTTCGCCTGTTAGGCATTCTTCTTTAGGCACTTCAAGCATCTCCTCGTAACGCTTGCGCTTCTCTCAAAGCATTGGCCCGGTTACCGTCTCACCCTTGGTTTCCATGTGCCGTACCCAAACAATCAAAGCCCTCTCAACATCTGGTCTTGTGACCGTACGAGGGTGTTTCGACAACAATGCATTTGGTGTTGAGTTGACACGCTCCTCCAACTTTGCACGGTCACGGATCTTACGTGAAAGTGTCGACTGGTCAAATGTTAACACACCCTCCCTTCGTGTCTTGAAGTGTTCAACGATATCTGCTTGCGCCGTGTCTGGGTGCTTGTCCATGTAATTGAAGACTGTCATCCAGTCACCAAGTGTTAGGTTCTGCCGTTTACGCTCAGCAATCGGCTTTGCTGTTGTTGCATGGTCTGCTTTTGCTGCAGGTGCCTTTGGCTTGCGATTGTACGGCTGGGGCTTGGGCCGCACCTTTCGAGTGGGTTCAGATGGAGGCATGGGGTCTTTGTTTAGTGGTTTGTTTTCTGTAATAAATTTGTGCTACCGAGTCGTCATTGAGGTGGCGCTGTACACCCTAATTTAGTCTAAAAAGGGTGTGCTACAATGGTGCCGGTGTCCCCCGACCCTTCATCCGGCGATGTAATAATGCAAATCCTCATTTGTGAAGCAATGCATTATGCATTATGCATTATGCACTATATTCCCCGCCTCCCGACGTGGTCCCCATGGAAAGTCAATGCATTACGAGAAATATGCATCATGAGCTAATCAACTGTACCAGCGAATTCTAAGTAGACGCCCAAAGCCACCAGCCGGTGAATTTCGGGTTTTTTGACTGGGAAGCCACCGAGTTCCGCAAGCTCCGGAAAAGCCACCCGGTGGCTTTCGCAAACTCTCTAATGGCGTCGCCTCCGCACCCTTAAGCTCAGAGTTAGGGAGAGTCAACGGATTCTTGGCCGTGGGCTTGCAATGGAAAGGCCATAGCGGAGCTTTGTCGCCTTCCACGCCACGTCTGATACCGCAAGAACCGCGGAGACCAATAACATCGCCGTCCGTGGCACCATAGACCTCCTCATCATCGGGGTTGACGTCTACCCAGATACTGAGAGCTGGACGAATTTTCGATAGAAGAGATAGGCAAGAGTTGTGGCAGAAGTACAGCGTGTCGTTGTGCCGAATATAGATAGGCGCCTATTCTTCCCAACACCGCGTTGTCTCCTTTACTAGTGACATTCATCATGTCGTACTCGCCTGGTGCTAGTAGCGGGTCCCACTACTCCCACAAATCTTCTAGACCATATCCTGGGAGGGAATTATCCCCAGATGAGGAGGAGCGCAAGGGCCTGCTCACCGCGCACCCTGTTACTCTCAACAAAGAAGCCCGAGATTACTATGACCTTGAAGACCAGACACCCCGCTCCTTGTCCCGGAAACAAATCATATGGATAGCGACTGGATTCATAGCGCTTCTAGTATCAGGAACGTTTGTTCGGACACTACTAATCCCTCCTCATCCGAATCAGGCGTTTGTTGGGGAGAAGCTAAGGTCCAATGGGACACATGATTTCAGGCGAACGGTTGTGCTTGTCTCCATAGACGGCTTGCGGTATGTTGCATCGGGTTCCGAGTTGTTCGGATGTCATTTTACGGTTGTACCAGAGCGGACTACCTGGATAGAGGGTTTACGCCTCATCTGCTCGATATAAGCAAGCAAGGAATTAGAGCCAAGTTCATGCGCCCCATATTTCCAGTACGTCCAACTTCCTACTTCTTCGCAACAAGAAGCTTTCACAGAAATCGCGAGCGCAGACTCTAACGTTCCCGTGAGTCACTCCGTAGAGCAAGCCCCTTTATTCGCTGGAATCTAATACACTTCTTAGGAACCACTGGTCTCTCATGTAGGGCCACTCTTACCTCCGGTTTCCCTGGTGAACTCACTTTGCGATAGGACGGGTCTTTACGCCGAATCTCATGGCATCGTCGCCAATGTGAGTCATTCTCCCGCCAACCACTAATGACTCTGGTCAATATCGAATCAGAATTTCTGGGACCCCGCCAGCCGTACCGAATTTCATTACAATCAAGTGAAGTCATGTTGGAACTCTTCTTGGTGGTCCGGTGAGCCAGTAAGTCTCGTTTCTGTATGCAGTGCGTATCAGCGGTTTCTGACCCGGATTCTCCTCTGCGTAGATGTGGGAGACTGCTCGTCGAGCGGGAATGATCACGGCTAACCTCATGTGGTATGTGTAATAGTTGACCTTGTAGCCTCTGACTAGATGCCGAGACCACAACAGGCCCGGTCCGCCCAAGACAAGTTCTGGTGCCGAGTCGACATTCTTCGTTCCGTGGAAGGTCGGTCCTCGCCTACGTATCATAGCACTGAGATATAATGTCTCATTCCCTTTGCCATAGGACAAGGTTCCCTTGAAAGCGAAACTCGACCAAATAATCTCATGGATAGACCTCCCGCTTCAAGAGCGGCCCCAGCTAATTCTAGGTGGGACACAATCTTCATGCTACATAAAGGTATCGTGACATGTCTTCTTTCTAGCGTATGAGCCGTCTCTTGACCAAGCTGGACATGCCACTGGTCCAATGTCTGCTCTTGTAAATGTCAGTAATTGCGTGCATGTGAGCTTTCGTCATCGCTAACTCGTTTATCTATTGTACCTTTCCAGCAAACCCTACGACAAGTCGACGTTTTTGCGAAGGATCTTCACACACAACTACAGGCTCGCAACCTCACTGACATCGTCGATATTGTTTTCGTCAGCGATCACGGCATGACCGACACCAGCCACCCTGAGCTCATATTTATGGACGATATCCTTGGTTCTGACGGTCTGAAAATGATTGAGCACGAAGACGGGTGGCCTTCGATGGGTTTACGATTCCGCCCGCAGGCCAACGCCTCCTATTATCTCGAGAAGTTGATTCAAGCTTCGGAAGCGAACGGTCATAAATTCGATGTATATACACACGAGACCATGCCGGAGAGATATCATTTTTCGCACAACGATAGGATTGCACCAATCTACGTCGTACCAAAGATGGGGTATGCCCTTACAACTTATGAACAGGGCAATGTCGGGATGAGCAAAGGAGTACGTCTTCTGGCTATGCTCAACATTTTTCAGCTCATCGTTACTTTTGCAGAACCATGGTTACGATAACATGGAACCTTCGATGCGCGCTATGTTTGTAGCACACGGTCCATTCTCCGCCGTGGCCAAGGTCCTTCACCACTCCGCGTCCTCTTCCGCTCATTTCTTGTCGCGCCCCAACAAGGGATGGCACTCAGCATCAGACGATACATACATCATGGACGGCTTCCAGAACGTCGAGCTGTATAACCTTGTTATGAAGTTGCTTGGTATCCAGCGGTACGCGGCGAAGAACAACGGAACGATTGGGTTCTGGGATAGGTACTTTTGATGATTCGGATTTTGGACTGTCTTTGCTTTCTTGCAATAGAGCGCTGTATTTACTATGAATATCTCTTTATCTCTAATCACCTCGACTAATGGAATCTCTACTATGGGTGCCCTACGCGATATCCTCCGTGTTTTCGGGCGTGGGGTCTTAGAAGTTAGGACCCGTCGTTTGGCTGAAACGCTCCTCAAGGAGGCTTAAGCGCTTAAGCATTCAAACTCAAATCGGGATCATCCGGATTCCGAGCGTCAGTAATCGCAGCTAGCCTGCTGCCCGACCCATCCAGTAACCGATCTCATGAGCCTGTAGTTCCATGGAGCCCAATTCTTCTCAACCATGCCAGAGTGACATCTATCCTGCAAAGCAATTGAAACGGGTCAAAACGTTCGCACTCATACACTAGACCGCCAATGGTACGGGGACCTTCAGGCGACATCATGGCTGTATACCATCGCAGGCAGTACGCATCGACAAACACCCCGACCCAGGTTGTTGTGGTGCAATCAGCTCAGTGCGTGTTTGTCACAGACGGGATCCTCATCATGCTGAGCGAACAAAATGAAAGGCCATATAAGCAGATAGATCACATACACACTGATGGGTATTCTAGTAGCATTGACATTGTGGTACCCGAGTGAGTTCAAACAATGAACACGGCCTACGCTGCGGATAACTAAACCTTCGTGAATGGAGTCTTTTGTCGACCAGTGAGCGTACCTCCCATGATAATCGCAGAATCCAGATGGACTTTCGAAAGTGGTCAACAATCCTCTCTGCAAGTTATCGTTATGCGGGATCGTCTGCGACATAATATCGGCACACGACAACGATTACATGCTCGCCGTTCCGCGTTCGTAAGTCCGTTGACTCGCCCATTTTATATCGCTGGGTTAGGCGGCCGATGTGCCTGTGAACGTATTCTGTTCGAGATAATGGTCAGAGTTGAATTCAACATGGTGAGTAACAGTACCCACATCTAGAGACCGGATAACTAGATGAACATACCAGATGTAGGAGGTACAGGCGTGAACCCGGTCGACTTACAGATATCCTACTGGGTCGCGACGCAAACGATCCTGTAATGACCTGTGATTGTCACGGCGTGATCTTGGTGCGTTATTGCGAACGACGGGATGATTAACGAGTTAAGATAGCTGATAACAGGGCTACTTACCTGCGCTGCGCGTCACTAACTAGCAAAACGATTTAGCTGCATGTACGCACCTGAGTTTAACAGCCAGCATGTCTCTTGCAAAGGCGGTAAGGTATGTGCGGTGAACGCGGCTTGATGGTCGGTATGGACAAATCGCCATTCGTAGGTAAATCCTTCAGATATATTTATCGTCCGTTTAATATCTTGCTAAGTGCGATGAGGCCCCTTGATTCAGGCTAATGCCAGACTTGGTTGCGGTTTAGCTTCTATGCAACGACCTCAAGAGACGGAGGCGATGGACCCTCGGGACGCCGCACGTATAAAGTCAGACCTACCACAATGCAATGACTTGTTTGCTCATGTCAGGAGCAGATCCAGAGTGGCATTCGGACTCAACGCGGTCACGGTTATGCCACAGGACCAAATACCATTGTTCGACCCTGCGTTTAAGTACATGTTGCCGCTTTTGGTTTATAGAGTCGTGACATCACTTGCACTTTCCATCCACCCCTCTTGTTCTTGAACATCCACCTCCAGTTTCACCGCCCTTGTTATTCCCCCATCATTTGCAATCCAGCCATGTCTACAAATACCAAATACCGCACACCTCGCCCAAACCCACCCCCACATTCAAAACCAGGTGCAAAGGACGACGCAGCTTCAAGCTCATCCTCCTCTTCAGATGCCGACGACCTCGATACCTGTATCAGTGTCCTTGGCCTCAGCAGCACCATCCCAACCGTCCATCCCCTGACGGTCGAAGGAACCTTCCCTTCCCTCGTTTCCACTCAACATCTCGTCGAGGCGGCGGCTAAGAAGGGCAGCGTCGGCCTCATCACAGGGCCCGCTACCGCCTTCCACCGAGGCATGCTATCGGTGTACACGTGCTTGAAGTCATCCCCGCAGTACGTTCTTGACGACGTTCGCTTCATGATTAGCAAGTTTCTGGTCAGCCTATGCATGGACGGTTTGGAGCAGCACATCGGGCGGCCTCGTCCAAAGTCCAGCCGCACAGAGGACTGCCAAGATTACATCGACAAGATGGTGTACTACGTCAAATCTGCGATGCAGAGCCTCAAGGTCTTTCTCCGCGACTTGAATGAAATTGTTGCCGAAAGAAATGTGGCATCGAAGGCTCCAGTAGCGCCTTTTCTTTTCAGGAAGGTGGCGAAACCGTCCAAAATATCGTTGGCGACGTCGACGTCTGCCACATTGGTGTCATCAACCCCCGCGCGGGGCAAGGACGCATCCTCTGTCACCGGTCTTCCTATCCTTGCGTGCATGGAGAATAAAGATATCGCGCACCGCAAGACCTCTAGCTCCCAGTTCCTTCGCAATTTATTGAGGAGATTCCGCAAATCTAAAGTCATCTTGCCAGTCACGTCTTCATCCGTCACCCTCGTCACACTGCCACCAATCAGCGGTACGTCGGCCATCAAGGACGCTCTTCTCCCAGGTAAACCGAAGCAGCTTCCAGAGATACCTTATGAATGTCGGAATTCAGCGATATACTTCCCAACCGGCATGGATTTCTCTAACATAGATATGCAGCGCCTAATGCCTACCTACGATGATTCAAGCATCCACCTCACTGTGGACGGTGCACTCAAATCCGCATCCCTTACTTCTCTCATCCGTATCCTCACCTCCCCAGAAGCGGGTCGATTCCCTGACTTTACCCACACATTCTTCGTGTGTTTCGGATTCTTTACCTCACCCCAAGAATTCCTGGACGGCCTCATTGAACGGTTCCACGTCGGCAAAAAATGGCAACGAGCCAGCCTTTCCAGCGACGAATCTAAGTTGATGGAGGCTCAAGCACAGGCGGTCCGCGTCAGCGTGGTTAGAACGTTGACGACTTGGCTATGGGAGTATTGGCGTCCAGAAACCGACAAAGTGTTGCTGCAACAAATCATGGACTTTGCCTCGCAAGAGGTCGCTGAAGTTGTCCCTGATTTGTTCTTGGTGTGGGGCCTGGCTCAAGCGGTATGGAATATCGATAGCAAGAAGCATTACCGTGGTATCAAACTCGAATCGCCGCTTGAAGTCCCTATCGAAAGAACCCTCCCCGCACCGACCTGCTTCTGTATTTGGGATGGCAGCGAAAACACGCCTCCAATCTGCAAAGTCTTTGAAACGGCGAATGGGAGGGAGGAGTTCGTTAGACAGATCACGGTCAAAGCTTCCCAGATGTTCGCTGACATCAACCCGAGTGACGCTATTCGATATTGGGAGGCAGGAAAGCGAGGTTTCGACCGTGTTCGGCGCAAAATCGACGAGTTCAAAACTTTCGAGCGGGGGGTCATAGCGGCAGTTGTGACATCCATCCTTGAGAGCGAGAAGACCGTAGAGCGTACCATCATGTTGGAACACTGGCTGGACGTTGCGTCGGTGAGTAGATTTATCCATCATCCCCGTCCTCTGTTAATCGCGTCGAATTTTATTAGCGATGCATTACTTGGAGAAACTATTGTGTAGCGAATTGCATCTCCTCTGCAATCCAAAGTACGTCCGTGTTTCGTCTGAAAACCACCATCGCTGTATGTTTTAGTCTCATTAATCAAATGCGGTCGGTCACTCATCTTCTATGACATATAGCTGGCCAGCGAAGAGTCCAAGCGGAAGTTTACTGAACTAGCGGCCCTGTTTGTCCGCGATGGAAACTTTGCATCGTATCGTGCCGCAGTTGCGGCAGAAAAGAAGCCTGCAGTGCCCCCTATATGTATGTTTTCTGCACCTTGATGTTCGGCAATCCGAGTTCTTATGGCGACCCGTTTCAGTCCACTTCGAGCACGACATTTCCGCCATCGAAGGCATTTCTGAGACGGCCGTTGACGGTGATGGTCAGAAGGCTGTGTTGATCAAGTTCAACCAAGTAAGGACCATCATGAAAGTCTTGGCTTGTATGTCCTCCTACTTCTTCGTGACAAGTGCCGCCGCTGACACTTTTCATAGCTATGCAGGAGTGCCGCATCGACTACTGTCTACGTACCGACGACAATTTCCAAGATTGGCTAAAGCGCCACATAGACAAGCTCCAGCTCACCCCGCAAAGCGAACAGGACCTCATGAACGAACACTACGCCCTTAGGTTAGTCTACGGAGTCAGTAATCCTTTAGTCCAAGCTAATCTCATCTACGCAGCAAATTGAGGGAGACTTCGTGTCCCCAGCTGCAGCAGAAAGGTGTCGATGTATGGTCCCACCCTATCACATTTTACTGGGCAGACTACCCTGGACCCTTCCGAACTGAGCGGACAGCTCCGTCCGTCCGATCCTCCCGTTCCACCACACACAAACGCTAGCCTGAACACAGTCCCGACTCGCCACCCACAATACAACAATCCTTCAGTCTATGTTCTTCCACCTCTATCACACTGCTTTTGCCATCTCGTTATCACTAAGTCAACCTCGACACCTCGCCTCCTATTGAGTACTGAGGCTGCCGTCACTCCTTTTGCCATCGCATTCTCATCGTACACCATCAATTCCTCGGACTGTGATTACGGCCGTCGTCACCCCCGTTATCCGCTATCTTATGCGCTTATCATCCCCTGGCTGGCACCAGTGACTCACGTTCCTTCCATCGTCATTATCGAATCATCCGTATCGTCTAACGTATACACCACCCATTCGTCAACCTGCTCTAGGTGTCCCCAATAGGGCCCATGTACACTCCTTATCCCGCTGTTTCTTTACCGTCGCTCATTGCATTGCTTCCGTATCTGTTTTGTACTATGTATCAAATTGATGTGTTTATATTCAGATGCACTCTGCTCGAAATCGTGAAGGTGAAATATGGCCTAACATGACCTATGAGGTCAGTCTAACCTCGATTCTGGTATTAAGAGGCAAGTTATTTGATGGCGCATCCTTCTTCCTATTACGCGTTATGTATTTGGTAATTTGCCTACAGCAATGCCCTTTTCCTATCGATAGGCCTGCAGCAGAACTTCGACTCTTTTTGGCCAGATAAGGGAGTTCGGACATCTGAGACGCGACCTTGGGCATACTGGAAAGAGTTGGCCCAGAACAAGGCGACAGAGAAGTTTTATCCCAAGGCCAATTCTTACTTAGGCCCTATTAGAGCTCGTTCTGCCTGAGTATCAACCTATACTTTCGTTCCTTCGATGGTTACTCTCAGCTATTTGTCGGTAAAAGTGCAGGACTACATATCTCCATGTAATGTGTGCACCCGGTCGATGTATCCTCGGAGTCCTCCCTCGAGCAGACGGGGAGACCGTGATTCGTTGAAAAACTCCTAGGCCCCTTTCATAGCCTCCTAAGCAACACTGGCGCCCACCGCAAACATTGCCAAGCAAACCTCTTCTGGTTACGACTCTGTCCGAGCACCTCAACGTTAACCACAACCATGCACGCCTCCCTCGTACGCCGACAACTTGGTGGATTGATTCCTCCCAAAATCGCTTCTCCGGGCCTCCTGGTTCGTTCTGTCTATCCGAAACCCAACCTGCAAAGCGACTGCTAAATCTCATGATTTTCTATAATAGTCGGGAGGTTCTGGCGATGGCCTTTCGCCACTCGTAAACTTCTACTCCAAGCTGCCGAAGGGACCAGCACCTGCTTCTACTGGTCGTGGCCTCAAAGCCAAGTTCTTTAGCGGTAGCAATGCGTCTGGTGCCCCAATCGTTGCCACCATTTTCGGGATCTTTGCTTTAGGATACACAATCGACTATCAGAGTGAGCAAAGCACCAATTTCAGGCTTGTTTGGAATGTAACTTACACTTACTCGTCTTACAGTGCACTTGAGTACGTGTCAACGCTCTCCCCGACCGCTAATACTTATATCCGCTACGCAGAGCACCACAAGAATCACGCCCACTAAATCATGGAGTATCCAATCTGATGTTGGCGGCCGGAGCTCGTATGTTATTAGGGTTGCAATAGATAATTCGGTTTGGTCTTCTATCGCACATTCTCCTCGCTACCGATTCATGGCTTTGAGCACCGAGCTCTACCTCTTCTAAACCCGCAATCGTTCATCAAGTGAATTGGTATACGTCCTTAATGGGCCGGCTTTCAACGAGTCACGATCCACAAAAGCAAACTCTCGGGCACTGAATGCGAGGCCGAAGAAATGGAGTATCATTTAAGTCGAATTGCTGGTTCCTTCAGTGGGATTTACATACGCCGGGCCAAGCTTGTCGTCTCTCTAGCGGATGGCCTTTGGGGGTTGAAGCCCAAACTTAAGTGTGAAGTTCACCTCTACGAACGACTGCTTTGAGGCCCTGGTGCGCGAAGCACGCTTCGCAAACCTAGAGGATTGATCCCACGAGAACCTGGTGCGCTAGTTGTATCCTTGTGTCGAGTAGGGTTATCATCAGCATTTCCCGTAGACATTTTGCTTCCAAGATGCGTGGCCGGAGCATCCATCGCACCAATACATAAGAGGACGAAGAAGAAAGCAAGAAAGTATCAGAGGCGCTTGCTTACTTTAGAACAGGGTGCTGGAAGCCTCGTGTAAGTGGGTACGAATCTCATAGTCGTTTAAATCAGTCCCAAGGCACGAGCCCGACGCAAACGAGCGCACAGAACGCCTCGATTAAGTTTACCCACAGGTTTACCCACTATCATGGACTGCCGGCGAACGACCGTTCAATAGGTTGCGCTGGGCCATAGAATCCAGGTATATGCCTATGGTCACTTGCGAGGATGGTTGCGGAGGTTTTGTGGACGGGGCAAGTGAGAAAACGCATGCACAAGTGACGAGACCGTATTCGACTACAAGCTGTTAAGCTACTAACGACAAATCCAGCAGGGACTAGGGCTTACGAGCGCAGACACTCTCAGCAAAGAGAATTCGATCAATCTCGTACGTGCTCGTGACATCGCTGTAGGTTTGGGCTCGCCGTAAGAAGACACGCATGCGAAATGAATCAATGGTCTCCGGATTTGATGAAATTGACTTCTTCGTATTTTGTCTCCTGGACAGGCATCCTCAGAAAGCCCCATGAGGCGAAGTTTGTGCATCCCCTGGCCCACAGAAGCAAAAGCCCTTTAAGTCACAATCAAGTGTGTCCCTGACTCCGTTCGTGCCAGTCCAAAATGACGGCCCGTCTACTAATGATATCTGGTAAGCTACGTTGTAGGAATTCCTCGACATATAAAGCCTCTTAACAATATGGTTCTATGTGCATTTCCACTTATAACTTCTCAGTGATCACTGGCCGAGTATTTGATCTCTATACAAATATCGCAATCCGGAAGTATGCGTTCAGTGAAATCTTGGCTAACCAACGGTATGTCCTTACTCAATCCTCTGAATCACACGGAATGACATTGATCCGCCCTGCCCTGCGCCAAGCCCTCATCGTAAGAAGAATCGCGATGGGGAGAATAATAGCAAGGGTCATGATAACAATGCTGGCGATAACAACTCTGGATCCCCCCGCAGAAGTACCCAATCCTCGATAGATTCACCCCGTGGTACGTACTGCCTCTCCAATTGACCCAGCATTGATTGCTGATTCTGCGAAATGGTCGACGTGAAGAAAGGGCCGGTGATGTCTATCAGGGAACAGTCGACGGTAGAGGTGGAAATATTGGGGGCAGAGCAAATAACAACCCCATCCATAACACGCAAGAGGGTGGGGCCATCTCCTCATCGTGAATGATCACTTTTGACATGTCAGGCAGCCAGTTTCCAGGATAAGCTGAGGACCATCAAGGCAATGAGGCCATACACGGACAAGGCGGCCGCTCATCAAGCACTCGGTGAATTGTTCGTGATGAAAGAGCCGATTGAAGAGATGCTGAAACTGCGAAACACTTTGGAAGCCCAAATTGAACAGGATATGAAGGACATGAACAAGTGAATCCAGGTGAGTTCATATATGTATATTGCATTTGCGCAAGGAATTGACCCGCGTGCAGAGAATGAGCAACCGAACAGACGAAGAGGTTACCTGTCACTTGGCATGGTGTTGAAGTCAGAGGGTACATCATTTTCCTAGGGAAGTCGGTATTGAGGTGTGCGGGTGCCAACGTGTCAGAGTCAGAATGTAATAAGAGTCTTACGGTTTTGAGATAGGAAGGCGAATGGAACGGGGCACCGTGTTGCCCATTTCGGCCGCAGTGATAGAGGTAAGAAAAGACCTCGCAGTATCGAGGCTGCCAGTGCTGCTGTAGTAGCTGCTCCGCCGCCGCACAGAAGCGATGCCTGGAGTCAGCCAGGACGGAGAGCCTCGACACACTTAGTTTGAACGAACGGCGAATACCTATGAAGGATAGACATACGAACTTCGGTGTAGCGTTCATCGCGAAATTTTGCCGATCCATCACCACACAACAGAGAAACACTAGGTGTTACACTCAAGTGTGTGAGCACCATAAGGACCATGCCCACTACGCCGTGGAGTATCCAATGTACCGTCGACGATTGGGACTCACTGGTTGCTGTAGATAATTTTGTCTCATCTCTTCATCAGAGGAGTTCTGTCCCTCGCAACAATTTGTCAATCAAAGTAGTAAAATACGACAGCCAGGTAGTTCATTGACTTTCTTCGGTTGAAGAATGATAACCCTCTGTGGTCACTTATAAGTTATTTGGTATCTTTTGAACAATTACTGCTGGCAGGAGGCTAAGGTGATGCTTGCCCGGAAGTTGGCGACCTCTTGCAAGATTCTGAAGGAACAAATAGGTGCATACAGCAAAAGCAGGCAAGTCGTACCAATGGAATGCCATAGGTAACGTAAGTGACTGCAGTCTCTTGAGCGCGAAGGACACGGCCAGCTTCGCAGATTCAAAAGGTGGTTCCATGAGAAGAGCCCTAGAGCGTCACTGCTATATGTATTTTTGTTATCATAGTCCGTAGGCGATTCTGAAGCACATGAGCCATCAGGTACCTGTGTTGTATATTTTTAAGAAGTGCAATCGGGGCATTCATAGCAGCGCAAGAAGTACGCTTCGCGTAAGGTGAATGCCTCAACACCGTTGTATAAATCGGTCAGAAAGGAAACCCCTTCTTGATCCTGGATTTGAGGTAGTTGACCCACGATCGTTAAGGATGTTGAGGGGACTTTCCTCTGCATCACACCAGTGGGGTTCGACTTGATAGGCAGGCCCAAACCCAGAGCCAACGAGCATATAGGCTCCCTTGATAAATTTGATAGACTGACCATAGGTCAAACTATCATCATCATCATGTGCCACTGCTGAACGACCGGCCGATGGCTTTGTGTTGGTTCATAGAAACCATATATATGATTACCAGGCCCAGGGTTCCTTGCCAGCGGTGCGAATAATTGGGGAGGTTTTGCGGCGAGTGTGCGCGCGCTAGTGTGGTCAATTCTTATGCAATCTATGAGGTTTGGGGAAGCGGCGCTACAGAAAGTGGCAAAGATATAAGTAAACCGAACGGCGATAAAAATCGTTTACCAGCCTAGTCTCCCACCGACACCTGCTAAAGCCTGTCTGGATATTGCTCCGTGTTCTCGATGTAGAGGAAGCAGCCAAAGTAGGTGGGAAACAATGCATAGGGAGAAGAAGCTCACAAAATGGAAACGAAACCCTCAACAGCCCTGATGAGAGTTTGGTCTATTTCGTACGCATCTGTGGCATCACTGTCAACTTTCTCCATACGATACCTATATGGTAGATGAAACCCTAAGTGCCTTATGGGAAACGAACGCTAGCTTTAATGAGATTGACATGCTCATCTCCTGTCTCCTGGACCCGGGCCTGAGCAACCGTGACGCACGGGCCGCTTCTGTTTAGTGGACTCACATGTGCGGCACAAGTGAATGGGGCGAAACCTGTGATACTATACAACAGCAATGGAGAATGGAAGGTGCGTCAAATCAAGGACACTGATGTTGGCCCGCAGGATTTGACCATTTGTAGTCGGCGTCTCAGTATCATGACCCGCTGAGAGCTCCTGGGTCTATAAATGTGGCGGCACAGGGGCTTGATGCACTGGCATGAGGAACAGCCACGGTGTCGAAATTCTACAACGTAACAACGGTCACTGCTCTTGCTGAGTCACTGGGGGTGTATCTGGTGCAGAAAGAATCAATCTGGCCACCCACCCTGAGTCCACGATCCTATGGTTGTGTTTACGGCCTTGATAGTATAGATGAAATTAGTTCCACGGCATCGGTATCACTGAGCGCTCAAGGGAGCGAGGAAGAAAATTAGTTAGCACCTATGGTGATAAATCTTCCTCCAAGTGAAAGAGATAGAACTTGATCTCGAGTGGAAGGTGTTTACGCAAGCCATAAAGGGTATGTGTTTGTTCAATTTCAGGATTTACTCCACAGCCTAAAAAGCATGCTAACTACAAACCTACATACTTGGTGCCCAAGTAAAGATCCACATTCCGCTGGTGCTCACTGCTTATTCATCCTCCAAGAGGAGGCCATCACGAAGCAGACACAATGAATGAACACGATAACAGACAGTCAGACGCTCGGACTGACGGCAGCAGCACCATAATTTCTGCTTCTCGTTGACAGCATACAGCAACCAAAAGGAGATAGGAATGTAAAACAACGGTGTCTTGACTGCGCGCCTGATAGGGAACCAAAGGACAAAGTATGTTGTCGCGAGGTTAGGCTATGTTTAGGATTCCCTCACTGTACTCGAGTATAAAATCGTGAAGTATCAGATCCCTGTAGGTCCCAGACTATAGCATTCACTCAAGTCTGCCCTCTACACAATGCCAAACGACAACCCCTCAAACGACAAACCAAATAAAGGCGACAAGGGCTTGGGTACTTACTACTTTTTTATCAACCCAACATTGATTGCTGATTCTGCGAAATGGTCGATGTGAAGAAAGGGCCGGTGATTTCTACGACAGAGTCGATGGCAGAGGTGGAAATACAGGGGGCAGAGCAAACCACAACCACATCTATAACACGAAAGAGAGTGGGACCATCTCCTCATCGTGAATGATCACTTTTGACATGTCAAGCAGCCAGTTTCCAGGAAAGGCTGAGGATCATCAAGGGAACTTTGCCATACACGGACAAGGCGGCCGCTCATCAAGCACTCGGTGAATTGTTTGGGATGAAAGAGCCGATCGAAGAGATGCGGAAACTGCGGAACGCTTTGGAAGCCCAAATTGAACAGGATATGAAGGACATGAACGAGTGAATCCAGGTGAGTTCATATATGTGTATTGCATTTGTGCAAGAAATTGACCCGCATGTAGAGAATGAGCAACCGAACAGACGAAGAGGTTACCTGTCACTTGGGATAGTGTTGAAGGCGGAGATCAGTTGATTCAGGAAGTATTCAGAGAAGCAATTGCGTGTACAACTACAGTGAAAACAATGTCTTGATTTCCATCTCAACGACCGCGTACGGCGTAAGTCTCCCCCCCCCCACTAGAAGATACAATCCTGTAAGGGCAGCTTCGAGTGTGAATTTCACTTCTATAACACGGTCGTTTTGGAGTTGCCGTACAGACCTTGATTCTGAGGACATACCTTGAACGGAAGGTTTCGTGCGCGAAGCGCACAGCCGGCCGGGCCAAGCCAACGGATGGCTCCCGTGACAATCATGGAAAGCTGGTGGGAATGTTGTTGAGAGTATAGTTAGGTTATTAATGGCACTTCCCATAGGCAGCTCGCTTCTAGGACATGCGGTCGGAGCAGCCATAGCCGCGCTGCGATGAGGGGACAAAAAGGGTGCCTGCTTTCCTCAGAACAAGCCACAACTGGGTTCAAGCATAGTCGTTGAGATTGTGACGACGGCACCCTCTTTGACCCGGGTTTGGAGTTAGAAAGGGGATGGTGCGTGACTATGCCGCCTTACTCACTTCACGTACCCCCTTGACGCTCCATTGTTGAGGTGCGAGCGGTTGCGAGAGACCCTCGTAGGCAACCTTCTTCTACAGCATGCCCCGGCCCCCGATCGATTCGGCAGGTTCCGACCCAGAGCCAGCGAACACGCCGCATGCCTCTGTCAAGTTTATAGGCCAGGCCAGGCCGATCATCAGTACTACTAGAGAACGACAGGAGTCAGTCGACGTGCAATCATACCTATTACGATAGCCCAAAAGCATACTGAGTTCGCACTGTACATCTAGTATCGTGGTCATTTGAGCCTCACTGGAGCAAGTGGGTTCGGCATGTAGTAGTAGAATCAGCCAATAAAGATCATCAAACAAAGGGAAGCAGGAAGTAGATAAGCTTGATCCCTCGTTCGTGTGCGAAATAGCTATAGACTTTCTCCGTAAGCTACTATTTGACACATGTGAAAATGAACACATACCAATGCGGTGGGATCGCAATGGCGGTGTAAACGGAGAACGAGGGCCGCACAAGTTGATCGGCAGACGCTAGTGGTTGAAATGAACTGACCGCGTCTTACCCAACGCTAGAACGTCTTGAGCAAAGGATCTTGGTGAATACGTGTACAGCGAAGTTTGGACAAAGTTGGTTGGCTGGAACTGGCGACCCAGGACATACAACTCGGCCACATCCAAGTCTGGGACGATTGTGTGGAATCAAGCCGTTCACTCCACTAAACATTCTCATCGGCGAGCTGGGGCAAGCGCTCAGAAAACGGCGTATTCTCCGATCCTATCGCTTGTCAAGAAGCTCATCTAACCATGTCGGGACTTATCTGTCAATATCTTTCCCGCCAATGTGCTGAAGAAGGGCTTCAGATCGGGGAAAAGGACGGCACAAAGCTGGCTCCGAGTCAGGAGGGCTTGTCTTTGTAAATTAGCACTGATAAAGTTAGAAGTTCTGCCGCACTGCGGGGGGAAGGTGGAAGGCGCGCCAATCCTAGATGTAACCCCAGGTGATCGAGAAGGTTCAGGGACGGACAAACAAAGATAAACCGAGACTGTGCACCAACTTGTCTCGCAAACTTTTTAGAATCTTTTGGGTGGCCGTCGAATCCTTTATTTTGTTGCTTCCACCATGATTTTCCATCTCTTCATGTCGTTTGGATGTGTCCGGAATCTATCCCATTACAAGATATCCGCCCTCCTCATACTACGCCTCGGACCTGTAGCAAGCTCGAACCAAGCGCCAACGAGCGCGCGGGATGTCTTAGTCAACTTGATATGCCAGATCATTACTCCTAGCGAAGAACCGAAGTCGTTAGATGTGTTGGTTCACTGAGACCATATATGTACTAAAGCTTACCAAGCCCGGGACATCCTTCGCATCGGTGTGAACGATCGTCAAGGCTTAACAGCCGGAGTCCTAGATGAGTGAGAGTCTGAAAGAAGGCGAGGCGCTGACAACTCACAAAGTCGTTTCCGTCCGATATCTCTGAAGCGATTGCATTCACATGTACTAAAGGAGTTGTTTGAACTAAGCCACTGGCCTTGCCAAACGCCCCTCCCGTACTTTTGGGAAGATCCAGTCGACTTCGTAGCCAATTCGTAGGTGATAGAAGCTCTACAGCCATGGTGGGTGACTGTCAGGCGCTCAGCGCTAGTGAATTGATATACGGTAAGATAAAGATATCGATTGGAGCCGCCCAGGCACCCGGACTGAGTATCTTCGCCTCATACGCTGGCGATATACCGGCGGTTTGCTCGTGTTAGCCCCGACGCGAACCTAATGAGGTGAATGTCGAGCATGTATATGGAATAAGCTCATGAATTTACCAAGCTCCCGTCTGATAAAGATGTTCTTAGTTCGGAGTTCCATATGGGGGCAATCATGCCAGTCCACTTGTAGGGTGAAAAGTATGTTAGCTACTCAAGACATTCTGTTAACGTCTGCCCCGTGGCTTAGTTGGTTACGGCGTCCGACTGTTATGTTGGCATCGGAAGATCGAGAGTTCAAGTCTCTCCGGGGCAGTCTTTTGCACCTTTTTGGCAAGTAATTACGTGCTGCCAACGATGTGTTACTATTAGTGTTAAATCATCTGAGAGGACCGTTTTACTTAACATCCATGTCAGCAATAAGTAGCTATCCTAGAAATTCAAAACACAGGGAGACGCGGATTCGTTTCAGTACTAGTCCCGTTCATTACCAAGATTTATGAAGACGCCAAATGGGAAGTCTGGTTAACAATGGACAAGCTTTGATTTGCCGCTTGTTTTTCATCTCGACGGTCCAAATTGATTATGATGTACCCGAGCAGAATAAGAGGTGCTAGTGAACAGGTACTACGCCTGAAGCGCCCGCCGTTTCGAGACTGGCGGGAAGAAGAGGGCACATGCCCCCGCGCTGCCGTTCAATGCATCAATACATAATGGAGCACGTCTGTCTAAGCCGATCCCCAGTGTCCTACAAACGGGAGCCCTGACGGGGTTCCATTTTCAGCCGTGTACGACCATCGCTTGTGCCAATTTGGAGGCATGGGTGAAAGTCTTCGCGACTACGGCGTAGAACTCGCTTGCTGTAGTGAAAAGGCCGTCGATTGAATTATGCGATGCTAATAATACAAAGAGAAAAGGGATAAGTAACTAGTCGCTGAATGTTTCCGGGGTGAACGAAGGGATGGAAAGTCGTAAAGGAAAAGGTGGCCATCAAATGGGCTCAGTGATGGACGTCGGCGTCGAAAACCATTTGATTGTGGTCGTTTCTTCCGACTTGGATATGCTCGCCTGTTGCGGTAGGGATGTACGCTGCTTCGGGTACGTCTGTCTCGTCTAGACCCTCCGCTGCTTCGATGATCTCGTACAGGCGGGACGCAACCTCGGGCGGGGGCACTCGTCCACCAAGGATATCGCGTGCAGGGACTGGGGATCCGTAGAACTCCCTGTTGGCGTCCTTACGCTCTATGAGTGCAGTACCCTCCAGAGAAAGCCCGGCGAACAATCCTAAAGCAGTGAAGTAAGGGAAACCATCTCCCATAACCCAGAAAGGGCCTCATACCTTTGGACTTTGAGTAGGAGAACATTGGCGCTGGGTGTGCTAACGATGCTTGAACACTCCCCCCAGTCCCGATCGGGCCAGCACTTGCACTGATATTTCCACCAATGGTAACATTCCCACCCATAGAGAATGCTCGGACTGCGTCTTCGCTGTTGAGTACGATCACGAAGTCGGTGATGTCGGCGCCAATTTGCAGGCCCCACCCTAGGCCGCCCGTCGCGATGCATGACGGCGCTGACCACGAGCCGTCGGGCAGTCGAGCGATGACAATGCCAGAGCCAGCCTTCCCGGAGAATACGAAGCCAGCTTTGAGGACCTGGAAGATAGCCAGCCCTGTGGAGTGTTCAGCGACGCCTCAATGAGTACATTATCCGGAAATCATACCCCTTGCTCGTTGCAGAACAGCTTTGGGAATGGAGTTTAACGCAGATTGTGGCTGTTGCGGGTCGGCTGTATAGGTCGATGATACTCGGGATCCAATCCGAGGACTGAGCAAAAGAATCTCACCTAAGAAACTGTCCAGGATATTGGCCGCCTTTTCGGCCTCTCCTGGAAGACTGAACCCATGGGCAAACTCTCTTGAGCCACTGACGACCTTGCTAGAGCTATCTTGCAGGAACGCAGTGGCTTGGATACCGGCTTTTTGGGCACCCTTGCGAAATTTGTCAAGCATCGACATGCTGAGTTGACTCGGGATTTGTGCTGCAGAGAGTGATTCAGAAGAGAAAGATTATTGATCACGTGGCGGCACACTTCCTTCTTTATGACTTCCTTCTAGTTGCACCTCGGACCACAATATTCTTACTCCACACTCGTCTCAGTAAGCTAATCATTACAAAATAATTGCTACCGTATCCTGATTATTCTCATGTTAGCTTTTCATTTTGTGTAGTGATCCAGGTGAGCGTATGATGATCTGCTCTGAGATTCTTATTTATTTTGTGATATACTGAACTTCGTAGAGCCTGCACGATACGTTGTAGCTGAGATCTCCACCAAGGTCTTCATTCTCCTACTAGGTTTGCTCCCAAGACATTACCTGCCATCGACCTCAGCTGCACTGATTGTATAGCGAGTTTCAAGTTGGTACCGAAAGAAGCGAAAGAGTACCTCTGATCAGAAATCATGACTCCGAGTCGATGGTCGAGACGAACGGTGAGAGTTGGAATAGCGCATACTTGCAACTCTCTATGTCGGAGGGACGCTCAAGATCCATCATGCATCTCAAGGCCATGCAATGGTTGTCTGTAGAGCACGCGTTGGCCGCGGGGCGTGGAGTTTGCCGCATCAAGGAGTATTCAATCACTGATGGAAGCAAATCGCCTTCTTCTGAGTCGTTCTCAAGAGCACCAACGGATGTGAAGGAAGCCAATCTCTCTACAGTCATACTGATTATGCCGGCCTTGCGGACGCCATCAGCAGTACAACTACGACCTGAGGTGACACATTGATGAGGCGGTCATCCAATTCAATTTCCTCGTATTGGTCAGACGCATCGATCGAGGATATATCATCGGGAGCGGGTAACGAGACGTAGCTTGGTCAGTGATTTCGTTGCCAAGAGATATGTTATTCCCAAGAGATTCTGCCGTTATTATCGGTTGCTATTCATAATTCTGCAATACGATCTCCAGTCATTCGATGCTGTTAGCGGACTCATGCAACCGACAGGAGTCACTGCTTCCTGTGACTGAATGGAACTCCCGTTAGTACCCTCCCAAACCGCATGCTCCCATGTACTTACATATCTAGAAGCAGAAGTATGATGCGATCCGTCGGTCTGGGGTTAAACTTAGACCAATACGGCTGATCCTGTGATCATCATAGAGAGGTGAGTGACTGCATCCAATCGCAGGTTGCAGGCCATCAGAGGCAATGCATGGGCAATATATGACCGTATGCTCAGCGTGCAAATTCTGCAGAACCCCCGCGCCCGTCTTACTATGCACCCCGCCTGCCCCTCGCCCGAAGCCATCGCTGCAGAGGTGAGCCTTAGAGAACAGCGATTCGGGCCTTTATCTATTGGACTCGTAGTCTCTGCAGTGTCAGTAATTCCTATGCCAAGCTTCTGGTAAACGTTCATTTGGCGTAAAATCTAGCCTCTTCGGTATAACGACGGTCCAAAGCGCAGCGTTTCTCTCGAAACGTCAAGGGGAGCCGTTTCTCCATAAGTTTGCTGTAAGCCCATATCCCTCGCTGGGTCATTTACGTCTGATCTAACCGAGTGCCCTCAAGGTCGCTGGGCTATGGTATGTTTACGCGGAGGAGTGCCCTTACATTATTGACCTAGGCCGTCAGGCTCCTGGATTTATTGAGTACCGTATTCCTTGAAAATACGTTATATCACTTCCTAGTCACCATTCGCGGGCCCATCGCTTTGTCGCACTTCTTCTGGAGCTGCAAAGTAAGGCTTGACATACGTCGTACATAACCGATACCTTAACCCATGTCCTCACAGGCACTTTGGGCCATGGAGGTGAGTGTATTTCTAAAACGAGGGATAGTGTTTAAATTATTGGATCCAAGTCGATCATTATCGCATGGGCGCAATCGTAAGTATATCTCCCCATGTTACCGTAAACCAGGTACTCACCAATGGTTAGGTTGTATATCTTAAGGATATGGAGACGTTGGTATATTGCTGCTCGCAGTCGTATGGAAGATTGACTTCAGCCCCGTAGTCGCCAATGTGAACATGATCAAGCGACGGCTGGTCCTGACAGGAGCACTGGTGCGCACAGGGTCTCCTGCACCTCCTACGTTATCTGAACTTTGCTTCAATACAGGTGTTCGCCTCTCTGGGCAGCCTGGGTATGATATTTGCTTGCATCATTGAGCGTATTTTTACTGATTCTGTGACGCAGTGTTAGGATTATGTACGTTACGCACCCAGCAATGCCACCCAAGGCTGAATGTTGTTTCTCTTTTTCTCTCAGATACAACCTACAGACTGTGCGTTCTTCTTCCCCGTCCGATTCCGAGCCAATCGCTCAATCACACCTAGCTCACTTACTCAGGGAGCCCGATTCGAAGTCCTGGCAGTAAGTCATTGCTTTCCATGCACCCCGCACGCAATTCATCCCGATTCTTCAGTGGGAGGTGTTTTCATGTCTTATTTCTACTTGTATCATCGATTTCTCGATCTCAACAATCCTTGTCATGCTTCTAGCAAGGCAACCAAAAGGTACATCTTGGTGAGTACGACCAGACAGCCAGAAAGATGTTTCTGAACCATCTTCATATTCAGGACGGACTCGACGGCTATTGTGCTTGCATCATACGCTCTCAACACGGGGCTTTGCAATGGGTATGTTACCGCCGTCTCAAACATCAGCAACGATATACTGATCTAATAATGATGCGTCCCTGTGGTAGCGTTATCTCAACGGCTTCCATCATTGCTGTACGTCCCTTCGACTTTGCGCTCCGAAGCAGTGACGGAAACTTCCCTTCAGTATGCTATAGATCGGCGTTCGTATGCCTTCTTAGGCATACGTGTCATCCTATCTACAGGTATCATTACTAAGATTCCTCCTTGCTCGCATCCATCGACGCTGACATTAATCTTTCCAGTGCATATCAACTCTCTGGTGGCTATGTGCGTGGCGCGCCGCGGGCATGACAATGACCTGACATATATCTCCTAGGCTGAACGCGCGACACTACTTCCAAAAGGAAACACCAGCAACCGTCATTCTACAATCACACGACGCACGTCTGACCGTGTCACAAGGCGGTCAGGTGTACGCATCGCGTCGAAGGCCTACTACCGCCGATAAGGAGCGGACGCCCACCATCAACGAGGCGGGGCTCCTACAGTTCGATAAAACCCCTACTTTGATTGGGAATCAAGTGAGCCCCTACTATGTGTTTCATCTCATTCCCCAATTTTGTTGACCCCGATCAGGCTGGAATTGTAGAAGTTGTAATCCAGCGAGAACAATCCACGACAATCTCTAGACCCTTGAGATCTTGAGAGTCTAGGAGCCCTTGGATTCTGTAAACATGACATTTACTGACAAATACGCCGCCCGCATTTTGAGAATTCTTTGGACAATCTTGATCATTCCATCATATTATCCTACGAACAAACACTAATTATTAAAGTTCCTTGATTCATCTATCATTAGCGGACCCCCATAATGAACTTTTTACATAATGTAGTCACTGACTATCTTGGCTTGCAAACGATCCATCTACCGTCAATTCCTTCTCTAGGACGAACATGGTCATCCTTTGCGTGCCCTTCTAACCACTGCTCCGCGGTCATATTTTGACCATGAGGAGATACCGATCTTAGCACGAGACATTTTTCAAGCCACGTTCGCGTCCAATCAAAGCCATCTTGGCACGACCACTCCCGATATGACGTTCGAAGAATGCTCCAAGTATCATCCCGCGATTTTCTCCTCAACGAATCAACTACCGCTTGTAGAGCAAGTCTTGCTGCTGAATCGTTGGCGGAGGGTGAAGGGTCTCCTTCTCCAACTACGAAGTGCGAGAAAGCGTCAGGATGGGTGAGCTCGGCGAACTTCACGTAGTTGTGCGTCCGTAGGCTGGCAGACACGGATGTAATCCACTTTCGCGCCTCTGAACCCCTAGGCAAGAACGACGACGGTAACAGATCGAGATGCTGCTGAAATACCCCCTGCCGCGGATACTGGTCTGTTAGATAGTGAACGAGAGATATCAGATGCGCCGTTGTTGAAACAGAGTCGTGAAGTGAAGGGAGTTGGGGAACGATCGAGTTGAGTTGTTTTTGAGAGTCAAATATAGCGGCCATGAAAAGAGAAGTCTCGTAAACTGGTACCAACGTCAAGACATGCCCACACTTGAATGTCGATCACGAACCCTTCAATGTGAATGCATCTTGCCGGTTCGACGATGAGATTCCCTCTCGCAACTTCCCTGGTGATAGATACACCCGGTCAGGAGCGAGACCACGCGATGTGTTACACTGCGGCTCACTAAAGAGTATCAAAACATTCTCCTCCTCGTTCCTTCGCTTATCTGTCCGCTCGGCAATGCCGAGCGGTGAGAGTTGGGCTGAAAGCACCGAGTTAACTAACGCCCAAAATGGGGAAATGTTACTTACCTACTTTCTTCAGAATAAACTGCAAATAATCGTCTTGAATTTTGAAGTCTTTCAACCTAACGAACTCAACGACAGTTGAACGTTCAATGCCATTTGTCCAGAAATCCTACTTACGTGTCGCCATCTTTCTCTAGACCGCTACTTCTGCTAACAGAAGCAATAAGTTCCATGGGCGTTTTGGCATCTCTGTCCCTGTGCCCACCCCTCCCGTAGCCTCTAGGATGTCCAGATCGAGAACGAGAGTGGGGTTTCCAGGATCGGGACATGCTGGTTGAAGTCACACCTTGGCGCGACAGAGCGTGACCCTCTCTGAACACATTCGATCGATCATGCGGTCGCTTGATCAATAACCGGGTGGCTGCTCAATCGGTTTATCTACTTCTGGAAGCAAATTGGTAGGACTCATGAACCACCACCCAAGCGTAGCTGATGTAGCCCGGCTGCAGAAAATCCTTCACGCTTAGTGAACTGGTGGACCTCTGTGGCGCGATATTGGCTAAGGGTGCTTTCCACTAACACAAATCACAAACAAATCATGTATATATCACAACGGGCTCTGCCAAGTCTGTGAAAGCGACCGTGATCATGGCATATTCCGCTGAAACCCTCACTTCATTCAATTGGCTCAATCGACCGTGACTCAAGATCATGATCTGGGCTAGGGTGGATATTACCTGAGGCCTGAGCGATCAACCTTCAACTTTCCCTTGTTTAGACTCTCGATCGAACAAAGATACTGATGTATACTTCGAAATCAGTATCGATGGCAGCCAGCGCTTTCACGTTCGAATTAATGTGCGCGCATGCAAAGAGTTCTACTAGGTTGATTGACGGAAGACAGCGATGAAGATGACGGAACGAAGGGCACATGCAGAAGCTGGGCGTAGCTTCGTCAACGTTAAGGCCAATTAGACATCATTACTTCCCATATCGCGGGTACGGGCGCCACGCTCAGCTCCCCAGACTACCGATTTGTGTATGCTGTAGTTCCCTAGTTGGAGCAACGCCGTCGAATTCGCTCGAGTTAAGGTGTACTATCGTGTATGATAGACAAGTAATGGTGTATCAAATTTACGTTCAACTTCTGGCCTTGTTGAGACCTTCACGTTTCTAGACGGACACTTTCAACGAGTGGCAGGACCTCCTATTCTCCATTTAGCCACCTCTTAAGCACTCAGATTATTCACTATTTGTTATTCATGACATCGCTGCAGCAGGTAGAATTTGCCTTCGACTCGAGAGCTTTCAGTCCGCAAGGAAGTGATCAGGGAAAATATATGTGCATGGTGTTTCTAATAGTTGATACACTCAAAGATCAAAAGTAAATGAATAATGATAGTCTACTGTCCGGAAATTCGCTCGAAAAATTGCTTCAGCGTGCTAGAAAGAACATCGGGAAGGGCCTCGACGTTTCTGAGGACGACGTAGTATTCGAAAGGGAAGGAATCCAAGTACATCTCACGTTGCAGCTCCATTCTGCCATCGACTGACTTGAAAGTGACTTTCTCCATTGACATAATCGAATGGGCGGCCGTCTTCTCTGCTCCTCCGCGAGAGTGAGATTGAGTCGTAGGGGGGTGCAGCGAGTCTATTATGATGAAAACAATCATAACCTTCTGTTCAATCGCCTTCCGAAGAACGTTGCGCAGTTGTTCATGATCCTGACATATTCCGTCCGAGACGATGATCTCCAGCTGCCACAGATCCGCAGCGGATGACGAGCGCCGCTCCCGTGCCTGCTCTAGTGCCTGCAAACTTCTTTGGAGCAGGGAGAGAACATTGGTGGACTTTTGGTCGAATTTGAAAGAACTGATGACACGGGAACCTGTTTGATCGTTGAAAGGCCCCTGCTCACCGAACCCATGCAATAGATCAAACGCTTCGCCGAATCTAGCGACGGCAATGTCTCCGGCTTCTAATCGCGTGAGGGCTTTGGACACCAGAGCTAGCGTCTGGAAAGCCAGATGAACGGAATGGGATTCAGCCATGGACCGGGAATCATCCAGGGCAAGGAGGATCTGGAATTCGCGCTGACTTGGTCGAGTACGGCGAAGCCAAATTTTATCCTTTGTATAGTCGCTGGCGATATAGGAAATGACTTTCTTCATATTCAGACGTTTTCCCGTTCGATAGTCGCCTTTGAGACGGGTTGCGAGAGTGGGTTCCAGAATGAGGCGGAGTTGTTCGCACAATGTGTTAGAGAGGTCGGATGTCAGGCTTTCATAGAGTCGCCACAATTGTGGTGCTGCTTGCTCGGGTTGACCGAGCGATTGCCATTCGCGAAGTTGAGTTTCTACGTCAGGAGGCTCCTCACGCAGCGCTTCTGTTTCGGCGTCTGTATGTTCCGGAGGTCTCGAGGGGCCGCCCTGACCATATTTCTTGGAGGGGTTAACGATGGCTGACTCGACACCAACACCAGGGGCGGTGCTTGACTCTTGAGCCGAGTCGAACGCTTGACTGTCCTGGACATTTGGTTCCTCTTCAGTCTGTGCATCCACATCCACATCCATGTTGTGGTCGCCTTCACCGTCGCCTTGGCCACCTTCATCGTCATCGATCAATTTCAGTTTGTCCAGCTGCGCAACTTGCTCCTCTCCTGCAGGACCCAATGCGTCCATATCGTGGTCCTCCTCCCCAGGCCGTACATACTCAATTGGCTTAGTTTCGGAAGAACCGCCGAGTTTTGGCATGGGTGCATCCGTTTCTGCGCTTTCAAGGATGGGTCCCAATCGCCGATGAATCTCTTCCAATGCATCAGACAGGCTGCGAAGCGGGTTGGGGAGTTCCTTATCGTCTCCGGGTCGCGATTGTGAAGGTGCCGGGCCTTGTTGTGAGCCTGAAGATGCATCGCCGGCAGCTTGAGACTCATCGGCTTCTAGCAAATCTTGGTCTACGCCACTTGGTTCACTGATCAAAATGTCAACAGCCTGAATACAACGCATGCGCATGTCTTGTGGAATATCTTACCGATCCGGAGGCGCTGTTTGATCCTGTTGCGCATCATCATGACCTATTCCGCCTTTGCCTCTACCCGTCTGTCGGGAAGACGAAGCGTCACCTTTGTTTACGGCGTGGGACTCCTCTTCATTTGCGTACCCATCACCCGAAGAAACATCAGCGGCTGCGACGGCTTGATTGTCTTGAGCTTCATCTTCCCTAGGAGGATCCTCTTCACCGTCAGGTTCGGGCTGTGATACATCCTCTCGTGCAAGGTCGACCGTATCAGTGTCTTGAGGATTGTTCCCTTCATTTGTTTCGGGTGCTTCCGTTGCAGCTTCGTCCTCATTGATCGATGCATCGTCTGCAGGCTCAGGCATCTCATTGCCGTTCTCGTCGTCAATATCCATCCCATCGTCTTCAATTTCCTCGGGCCCCATGTTGATATCATCTGGAAGGTCGAGGGTGTTAGCATCCTGAACGAAGTCATCCATAGGAGCACCCTCTGCTCCAGGAGGTTCGCCTTGTGCTTGATCATCGTCCACGTCATCTTTCTCTGGCGCATCCTCCTTTTGACTATCGTTGGACTCTTCTGGTTTGGCTTGTTCCTCCTCTTTCGATGATGCATCATGCTTCCCTTGTTTGCCCTCTTTTGCGACAACTTCCGATTCACTGGAGGTATGTTGAGCGCGATCTTCGTTTATCTTGTCGTCGTCTTGGTTGGAATCATCTCCCTCTTCGTCCCCCCAGAGCTTTTCGTCTACCGCTGAAGGATCTGACTTGTCTAATTGGCCGATCTGCTCTTCCAGGTCTTCCTTCGAATCGTCCTCATCAGATCCCTCGTCGCCCTCTTGAGAGCCAGTATCAGGAACGTCTTCCATATCACCGCCTATGTCTTCACTCATCTCGATAGCGTTGGGATCATCAGAGGTGTCCCTTTGCTCAGCATCGTTTGATTCGTCCCCTTTCAAACCCTCGACTTGGTGTTCCTCATCGATCTCCTTGCTTACATTCTCAGTCCCTGTCCCTTCGCCCATACCGACTCCCCCTTCGACCTGCGAAGACTCGCTTCCGTCACCACTTTCCTCTGCATCAGGCGGCTTGCAGAATCCCTGGGTGGCGATTGTGTAAGTGACAGAGCAGACGACGTAGTCTAATTTGAGTAAGGATCTGAGCCATTGAGAATGGCTCTTTAATTGAATCTCGGTGATGTCGGCGTATAGGTTGACGAACGGAAGGAGACGATCCAAATCCGTCAAGACGCTGTCGCGGTCACGTGAGGCCAAAGAGACTAAACAAGTGTTAAGGCGATCAGCTGTGCCAACGATGTCGAGTAAACTGCTAAGAGTTTGGGTGGAAATGATATCATCAAGGATGTAGCGATCCCTGTCCTCCTTTTCCTGATCAACCATTTGTGGATAATTGGACAAAACGTCCTGAACGACGATTAGTAGGGAATTAATGACGCTGTCCGTTGTGGTAACTGATTGAGGAGAGATAGGCATCGGAGGGAGCGGCGGTATACATTGAGAATCGAGCCATCCCGACACAGCATGAAAGATGTGGAACAGCCTCGGGTGTTCTGCGCTCCACTTGACGATTGTATCGCGGACGGTAAGGAGATGGTTGCTAAGAGTAGTCAAAAAAATAGCCTCATCTGATAGATGCCTAAGTCAGCGACGTTCAATCAGCGCAAAGAGACCAATACCTTCTAGAAGGACCGGCACTGGCGTAGATTGAACCGCTTCGACGACCAGTGCTATGTGGCGACAATGATCCTTTGTGGAATCGGCAAGGAGACGAGAGTCGCTTATGATGGATGAAATAGTATCAGAAGCAGCGTCGAGATTTTGGATCATACTAAGGGCATCCATCATTTCCACAAGGGAGGAGTGCACCCTCAGCAGATGGCTCTGCCAAGCGACGATGACCCCGGAGATGGTCGATCCATAGTTTGCTATGGATGGGCATCCTTTGAGCATTTGAAGCCGCCGCAGAACGTTTTTGAGTAGCGCAAAGGAGGTACAAGCATTGACAAGTCTGAAGGCATGAATAAGGATAGTTGGAGACACTGAATCCATGACGCTGACCTTTTCCTTGTTTCGAGTGCTAACGAGAATCCGGACTCCACCAACATTAGGCTACGCTGCAGGTCGCGAGTACTCACATCCGCGTGATGATTTGAAAGTGACCTCCTAAGCTCAGGCAAGCAAGAGGATAGGCGCCAGAAATATTTCTCGCAGTCGTTGGTGGCATGTATCACGGCGGGGAAAACAGGCTGGCTGCGGATCCAAAGAACATCTGAGTGATTCTGAAGTACGTCTGCTCTGACAGCCGAAGAAAATCCTGCGCGCTTGAGTTCCTTCAAAAGATCACTCCAGGCCTTGCGCTTTCGTACTAGGAGCGCCTTCTGAAATTTAAGCCGCTTGTCTGACTTGTCTGCTGCTGGTAGCTGGGTCGACGCTAGACGGGCGGATGTAGTGATTATCTCGGTGGCAAAATCATTTACTGGGTCTGCTGCGTGAGCATTGATACGAGGTAGGATCTTCCCATGGAGCAGGGCTTGGAATTTAGCAAACGTTCGGTCGAGGTTTTGTAAGTGAGGCAAGGCGGGGGCCTCCAAGGAAGCAAACGCCTGTTTTGGCATTACAGAAAGCTTGAGAGGGAGTACGGCACCGTCGTCTATCCCGGAGACACTAGCCATCATAGGGAGGAGCCTATCACTAATGGGCTGTCGTAGTATTTCTCGGAACTTGCGTACAAGCTTGAATAGCTGATAATGAGATCGGCGGGCACTCTCTTTCAAAGCATGAATATTGACGTCCTTCCAGCTGGCGAGCTTGATCAAGTCCTTGATTTCTTTTTCGAGACCGACTCTCTGAGACAATATCCCGTCTTCAAGATTCTCAGCATAGAGGCCGAAATAATTCTCGACGTGGTATAGTATGCGACCAACGCGTTCGAATGCGGCTTGGTGTGTCTCGTCAGAGGTCGACGCAAGTTGCGAAGCCAGAACCCTGAAGCCTTTGAGAAGTTGCATCCTAGCTTGAAACTGACCCAAAGGAGCGGAGCGAAGGAAGTCCTCGAGGAGAGGGATAAGGTCGCGGAGATATACGACTAAGGGTTCCTCGCCTTCGCTAGCTAGCCTTGTGGCAATGTCGTCGGTTCCGTGTATTAGGGCATTATACAAGCGAAACCACCAGACAGCCGAACTCTTCGAAGATGCCGCAGCTTCAGCCTCAAGCAGTGCCTGCCAGGATGCTAGCTCCAATCGGCGCCATTCAACGATTAATGTCGTGATAGCTTGCTGATGTGTCTTCAAGGAGGTATCTCGACTCGCGTAGGCTTCCCAGTCTTCGCTTTGTATGAGTAGTTGCTCCAAGGCTGACAGAATTTTGGCCACCGGAGACTGTAAGTGAAGTTCCAAGAGAAGTCCGCACCGTGACTCGAGGTCTTGGAGGACTACTTGCTCGGGCCATTCTCTTCGCAAGTCTTGTACTCGTTGCTGCAGGGAACAGACTATAGCAGTAGCTTTGCTGACCTCAGAAGTGTTAGGGTCCGCGTAGAAGTTATACATCCTCGAGGAAGTGGAAGTCGGCTTGCTGCGTTCATGGAGAAGCTTCAACCGCAAGACACGGCTGTCATGGTCCATGCTTTCTGATAGGGAAGCGAGTTGGGAGCGAAGCAGGTCGGTCAAGGCTGATAGTCTTATCGAGTCAAAGGCCTCGAGGGAACCATGAGTAGGGGCCGTTGGACACACGACGGTTTCATAGAGGCTGACGAATTGATGGGCGTCGGCGGGGGTAACATGGACTGTCGAGGATACATTGACGCAAGGCGCAGTGGTCGGCGTGAACGCGTCCTCAAACGAGGGAAAGAGTGCTAAGAATTCCTCTTCCTCTGCCGTTGCCTCAGAGGATGCTTCGTGTACTTCTAGTTTCGAGCGATAAAGGGACTGGGAGGTTCTCTCTGCCTCTTCTTCGCGTGCACGGTCGATCAACCATAAATGGAGGGCTTGAGAGCAGGAGCCTCGAAGGCTCTCTAACGAAAGCTTAGTAGGGATACCAAGATTGCTCTCGAAGGAGAGCGCGGCTAAGTTAAGCAAGACTTGCTGGAAGCTATTGAGCCCGGCAGCCCCTCTTTCAGAGGTTGATGCGATGATGGTGGCTGCAGACTTCACAGTCGGAAAAGCTACAAGGGCGGACGCCAAGGTGTCCAAACGGGGGTCCGTCCCAATCTTCATGCCGGAGTGAGAGATCAGGCGCAATCCAAGTCTGACATCACCAAATGCCATCTGGAGGATGAGTGTGAGGTCTGCGTAGTCTGGATAAGCTGAATGCAGCCTTTGGGAAAAGCCAGCGATCGACTGCTGTACAACGTTCTCAGCGTCCAGAGCGCCCTGATTCCCTGTCCGTATACCGTGTATAAGGGGATCGAGCTTTGCCGCTGGTAAGACCTGGCGATAAAATTGAGAGACTTCGGACCAATATATTGCGATTTGAGTTGAGTCACTCCTGATGGGGTAGTCCCTGACAGTAGCAAGTCCCTGCGATGCCCTGTCCCCACGTTCCGTCAGGATATCGATACAGGCATTAGTAGGGTTGCCAGTCGTTATTGCCTCCAGCCTCTTGTGAAGGGAAATTTGCTGCGCGATATTGTCCAGATCCTCGCGCCATGATCGAGCTGTGAACTCGTGTATCCCAGCGGGATCAAGCGGCACGTCTGGTACAAATAAGTGAAGAGTCAGCCTGCCTATCGCAATCCAACCTGCCCCAAGAGAAGCAAGAACTTCTTTCGACATTTGATCAGAGCTCAACAGCCCAATTTCGGAGAAACTAGGACGGATAAGTGCATTCAATGCTTGCCCGAGTATCTGGTTATTTGTTCGTCCCAAAAGATCGATGAGATATCGAGGATCCAGTGGTCTAGAAGAGGTCAGGAGCTGATTGACCTCTGCCAAGGTTTCTGCCAGGTATGAAGTAGCAAAGCATCGACAGATCTGTGACACGTAAGGACTTGGCGTCTCCACTCTGGAACGCGACTCACTAGCACTAATTCGACACATAGAGCCTCTCTGATTTGAGGTAAGCGTGATGGGTGATCGTCAAAACTCATGAGTAATAACTGCAACTCCGCGTCAAGCCTAGATTTGTATTCCGCGAAACTCCCGAGGGAGAAAGAATCCCAGTAGCTGGTGCAAGTCAGCTTTGGTGTTTCCTTCAAAACCGGAGACATACCATAACCCAAACGTCGAAGCGAGAAGGGAGGGTATGAGCAAGAAAGTAGGACCCTCTGTGGTCTAGTATACCGACGTGTTCAGTAGGAGAACCCCTATTGAATCATGATACGTACCCCCTGAGGCGGAACGACGCTCCATATTTGCTGACGCCAGTCAACCCGTAGGCGTGCCAACACAGGCAAAGTAGCTGTTGTATATTAGGTTACATTTAAGCATTTCAGGATGATGACCCACATTTATCGGTCTCTGCAACCCATATAAGGTGCTGGTAGGGAACATATCTGTCAAGGATTTGATTCCTCGAGCCGAACTGCACCTGTATTAGCTTCCCTATGTCATTTACGACCTTTGCAAAATACATCAGTGGCGACCTCCAGTCAGACTTTTTCCCTACTTTATCATGAGGCCAGGTGCACTGAAATCGGAGCTCGCAAATCAGGGTGGATATACTAGGACCACCCATTCGTGCCGCCGCGCCTTCGCTTACGCGCTCCAGAAGATGCTGAGCAGCACAGATTAGTTAACAGATAAGGACAGCCTAGCTACCCAGACCTACGTTCTTGAATTGGGAGACGGTCTCGGCCAGAGAACTATCGTGATGATCCTTTCGAATTGAGCAGAGGGCCACGAGATTAAAAGTCTCTCGACGAAGGCCTACTCGACAAATTTAACCACCTTGCACATGCACGTTAATGAGCAACTACCTTTGTGTTCAACGCCGAGCCGTGAGGCCAGGGCACCTAATTCTGCTAATCTGTTCGACATCTCTACTTCCGGGATTGTGTCAAGCAAGGAAGACCAGATCTCCATGATCCCGAGGCCAGACGAAGGAGATAATTTTTTGTTCACGTTTCGGATAACCTCGGATAATGCTTGAAAACGTGGGGAACGACTCAAAAGCACTTTCATCATCCATGTCACAGTTGCCTGGGCTGCTGAGTGGTCGAAGAATGACTGTTGCATGATCTTTCGTAGACGCATTGCGTGTCGCAAGAGTTCTTCCATAGCTTGCGTGTCACCCTGAAGAAAATAAAAATCCTAGCAACATACGGGAAGAAGGGACGTACTGGGGCTTCTGCGTCATAACCTTTATCTACATGAGACATGAACTCTTCGCCAGCAGAAGTGACAGTCGAAACCGCTTGGTCTACCTCGTTCAAAATAGGTGAGTTGGGATCGACGGCGACTTTGTGTTGTTTAGCTACTCCAAGCTGCCAGAGGCGGACACATATCTCCAACCCGTGGAAAAGCAGACTTGCAATTGATGCTGTGGTCTTCGTCCCATTTAGTACCGACGTATTGAGAAGAATGTCCATGCGCTAGAAAGCAGACATTGGTTAGCAACATACAAGTATAGTGGAAAGGTTATGCTCACCTGAAAGGAAGCTAGTGAGGAGGGTACCCCCCAGGTGTCAACGTAGAGCTGTCGTATGTCATGTACGTAGGCATTCAAACGCGGGCGATGGAGACTGCCCAGTAATGAGGAGATATCGCATGGACCCCGGCGCTCCGTCGTCCCAAGTATGCGAGATAAATGTCGGACATGAGCCGGCGAATGTGTCTCAGCGCGAAAGTCTAAGAGGTGTTCATAACAGTCGCTAGGCGTGCTTTGCTCAATTGACAAAGGATCTTTCAACGTCGCGAGCGAGGAATGATGATCGAGCACTACCCCCGATCCATATTGTGAGGGCAGAGCCAGACAAGAGGGCAGAAAGACTCCACGACGCATCATGTCGAAAAAGAGCCCCTGCTCCTTCAAACGCCCCGTAGTGACGCCGAACCGTGGCAGACGTTTGTGATCTTGTATAATTCCCGTGCAGTCTTCATCGATGGAAGGAACATTGATCTCCACGCCACGATTACGCATAGCTCTTGATAACTCGCCAAACTGAGGGTCGACAGACATAAAGAGACGGAAATTTGGATGAGGTCTGATAATTTGGACGGCTCCATTAACGAATCCTCGCTCACTAAGCACCAACTCTCCGTTGGGTTCGCAGAGGGAATTAAGACGATCTAACACGGAGGGATTGCAAAGATTAGCACCATCAATTAGCAGCCAGTGTCCTTCATTGGCAGCGCGTATCAAAGGACCATCTACCCAGACAAACTGCCCAGCAGAGGTAAGAGAAGCCATTCTTTTCTGTAGAAGTTCCATAACCGCATGTTTGTGGTTGCGAATGCGATCATTCGTTGGGACCTGATCCAACAGAGATACAGTTTGTTGAAGACTAGACACCGCATCATTGGTTCGAAGCGATCCGACGATTTCCCTTATGCGATGATAACAGAGTACATGAGATTCTGTTGAGCCTGCCCTTGATCGTATTTGCGTGCGGAGGGTATTGGCCACCGAATCTAGAAGTATTCTGACACTAGCTTCATCGTCGAGTTGCTCGAAGCTACCCAGAATGTCCATGGTATCGGTGGCGCTGCTGAACGAGAGTTCATGGAGGACATTCCCCGTATATGTCGCTAGGAGCTTTACGACTTCTGATTTCCCACATTCCTGTGGACCGCTAAGAATGGAGAGCCAATTTTGCCGAATGCAATGACCCAAGGTTTCGAGAATCGGAAGGTGTGGATGAAGAAATTGCCCTGGGCGACGATGTGGCAGCAAGTTACTGCGGGAATGATGAAACTGGCCAACTTGGAAATGTGTTGGAGTGACGGAATGATGGGGCCTTCGTTCCACGACTCCCGCTGCGGGCGTGTGGAATGCCTTCTCAAACACACGTAGTGCAAATTCCTCATCGCTCTTAGTGCGAAACCGTTGCAAATAAACGGCCCGTAGGTACTGGATAGGGTGCAGGTGCCGATCAGCGGACATGGATAACGAACACCATCGAAGGATATCACGCAAATTGAATTCCCAAGGGGCACCGTCTCGAGCGAATGTTCGCTTCACGGTTGCTTCCATGCTGAGTTGAGTATTGTACGATATCATCGACTTCAATGTATCCTGCTCGCAGGATGGAAACAGTTGCTGGCAAACCATGAGGAGGTCCTGTGGTGTGTGTTCTTCAATGTAAACCTTGGTGAAGCGATTGATGAACGACTTCGGGAGCCCCTTCCTCCCTCCACCTTGACTGAGGGGATTTTGTGCAGCAAAGATTCGGAATTCTGGGTGCCTATTAAATGAGCGACCAAGTTCGGGGATGAATACCGTTCCTCGGTGATCTAAGACTGCATTGAGGCCCTCGAGAACTGGTTGAGGCGCTAAATTCATTTCATCTAACAAGACCCAATGACCCTCTTGGAGTGCCCGAAGGAACTCCGCATCCTTCCACGCAAAATCGCCCGGATTGCCGCCCTCGACGGGAAGGTCGGATCCAAATAGGTCGATAAGGTCCGTCTGGTCAGAAAGGTTGATTCGGCATAGTGTATGACCCGTGAGCGAGGCCAGAGCGGCAATGAGTGTCGTTTTGCCCACGCCTGGGCTACCTTCCAAAAGGATAGGTTTGGGCACTTGGCACGCTCTTACCACCCTCATGGCATTCATTTGCGTGGTAGGGGTCTCCAGATTGAATGCTGGTGAGTTTGATCCGTTGGGGCCGATGGGGAAGCAGAATGGACCGAACCATATAGACGACGTAGGATCAGATGTAGGATGGTTAGAAACTGGATGATGGACAGGCGCGAGATCCTGTAGTTGAGCCAATGCTTTGCTCCGGAGGCTGTTGATTGCATCCCCAGAATAGGTCATTAGCTGAGGCAAAGAACCTAATCCATCTAGAAGCGTCATTTGGGCAGCATGATGCTGAGGATAGGTCAGCGGCGCCGACAGCGTATCAGAGGAAAGGTAAGCGTACAAATATCGCGTTCGGTGTCATTCCATTGTCGCTTGCTTGTCGATAGATAGAATTTGAGAATGCAACCCATGCCTGTGTTCATTAGTTAGGGTAGATCAAGGGGTTAAGCAGTTTTCGAGCGTACAAGAACGTCTCGAAGACTAGTCAGAGTCGTGTCCCCCACTTGGTGGCACAACCATTCCGTGAAGTCCAGCACCTTTGTCGTAAAAGGCCTCAGCATCTCGAACTCCCAGCGGTTGCTGATGATCAGTTCAAGGTCACTTCGATCCTCCACGGCGGGTACCCATATTTCTGTGAAGCGGTTGCGCAGTGCAGGAGAAAGCTCTTTCTTCCCGTAATCCCCTCCCGGATTCATGGTAGCTACCAGCTTGAAGTTGTCCACAGCCTTGATAAATGGAGGTTCGGAATGATCGCCGCCACGCTCAGCGAGAACAATCGTGCGCGCTGGTTCAAGTACGCTGTTCAGGCGCTCAAGGACTGAGTCGTCTGCAAGTGATATCTCGTCCAGCAGGAAAGTAGTCCCTTGTCGCATTGCCTGTATAAGGGGCCCGTCTCTCCACTCGAATATTCGACCCAGTCGAAGGAGCCCGTGCCGAGCATCTTCCAGAATAGCAACGTTTCTAGGATCAAGAGCATTCGCAGAAGAAAGTACATCATTTATTCTGGCGAGAAGCGAGTCACGGGTCAAAGGCTCTGCGGGTATGTTCATTCCGCTCAAGCTCAGCGCAACATCCTGCAACACCTCCGCTTCAGCTGCCGCCCGATTGCGTACGGGGCGCAGGCCACCAATGAGGTCGGATGATTCTGTGTTCTGGTGACAGTTCAAGGTTTGCAGCTCCCTAGAAAGCGTGTCGGCATAGAGCTGGCAAATCGAGGTCTTACCAGAGCCGGTTTCTCCTACAAGCAGAACAGGTTCGTTGAATCGCAGGGCGCGAGCGATGAGTATGAACATGCGCTGCATGGCCGAAGTCCATATGATTTGGTATGGGTCGGGGAGAGGACATCCAAGATAGTTGACGATATCGCGGTCCATGCGATCGAACCGGTACATGGCTTTCTCGTCAATCTTGACCCCCATTATCGACTCGATGACTTCCTTGACTACAGCTTTCTCATCGTCCCGCCTCGCGCGCTCCGCCAACAGCATATAGCCGTTCTCTGCGAGTTCCTGATAGCCTACAGCGTCTCGCCCCGCCCACCGAAACAAGTCGCGCAGCGTGGCAAATCCCTCCTTGCTATCGAAGACGCGGCTGCCCTGCCTCTTTTTCTGGAGCTCCCGGAAAACGGCCACGATCTTCTTGCCGTATGATGGCGCAATCTTGCAGCGCTGACACAGAATGGTTTCGAGTTCAGCCCGAGGGACGTCCTCGTAATGGACTTCCAGAAAGCGATTGCGGAACGCCCGTGACAGAACCTTTCGGCCTCCGTATAAGCCAGGGGGGTTTTGGGCTGCGAAGAGCATGAAATGTGGATGCGGCTTCACAACCTCATGCGTCTCCGGGATGACGAGCTCGCGATTGTCGTCCAGCAGGCGATTCAGCGCCTCCAAAACGTCGGTCGGCGCAAGGTTGAGCTCGTCGAGGACGATCCAGTCACCATGACGCAAGGCCTGGACGAGTAGCCCATCTTTGAAGACGAATTTTCCTGTAACAGGATCAGAAACATAGGACCCTATATACTCCTGAATGTCCGTGTGTTCATGGTTGTTAATGCGAATGAACCGATGCCCCGTCCTACGCGCCAGGTATTCCACAGAGCTAGTCTTCCCACTGGAGGTAGGACCTTCAATCAGGACCGGGAACCGGCGAGTAAGAATGATACGGGCGAGATCGATCAACTTGGTCTCGACGGAGGGGGTCATGATGTATTCTTCCATGGGATCTTCAGGGAATGGGCCCTTTTCCAGGTAGAACGGCCCGAACTTCACATATCTATCGCTGCGAGTGTATTCCATGTCGGAGGGCTCGTTGGTCAGCAGTGATCGCGGATTCCTTACCCCCGCCAATAAATGTTTATGAGCGAGGGCAATGACGGTCTGCGCACTGGGTGCATCCAACACCATCGTGAACGCCATCAAGCAGCCCTCCCAAATCGCGCGCCTGAGCCCATACACCCTCGTGATGTCCGCCGCAAACGTCAGCGCGCGCGCGAGCGTCCGCATGCTGAAATGCGGGCGGTGGTTCGCGCCGTCGGCGATCTGCCCGGCCTCCACGAGCTGCTTCACCGCGATGTAGAACTCCGCGATGTTCATGACGGCCGCCTTGTCGCCGACCGCGGCGTGCCCGATGTACTGGTTGACGATGGTGAGGAGCGTCTCGCGGTCGGCGTCGGGCGCGGGCACGTCGAACTCGGTGAAGCGCGCGCGGATGTTCGGCGGGAGGTCTTTCTTACCCACGTCGGTCGCGGGGTTCATGCACGCGAAGAGTCGGAAATCGGGATGGCGGGGCACGGGCTCGAGGGCGCCTTGCTCTGTTAGCGTGATCGACGATGTCGGTCCGTGTAGCAGGCCAGCTATGCATTCCAGGGTTTCGGGGCTTGCAAGGTTAACCTCGTCAAGTAGGACCCTATCGTTGATCAGCAGGGTGCATTGAATGAGCAAGGAAAATAGTCGACGTACCACTCGCCATTCTTGATTGCGCTCACTAACGGGCCCTCCACGAAGCCGAACGCAAATCTACCTTGACTTGTTACGTATTGCATCTCGAATTGAGCAACGTCATCAGCAAAGGATGTCCATTGGCTGAGTTCGTCCCCCGCGAGCTTTCGGCGCTTTCGCGGAGCTTCCGGATTATTCGCACTAACGAAACGTCAGTGCTGCTTCGACACATAATGAAACAGCAAGCGCCTACGTCTCCTGCTGAACTTTGATGATTCGCTCTTTCGCCAGCCTGATCGCCTCTCCCCACAGCGCCGCGCACCTTTTCCAATTTTCCTCCGCGACCGCCTTCCTTACAAATTCCTCAAATTGTATGTTCTTCTCCTTCTTCCTACTGAATGTAGTACCAAAAAGATCGAGGAACCGCGAGTACAGCGAAGAGGCGGGCATGCGCGCATCAATAGGCTTAAACCCGCCCAGCAGATCCGCGGATTCGGTCTGGTGGCTGAGATTGAGTGAGATGAGCGGGCGCCGGAGGAGGGCGGCGAGGTAGGAGATGACGCTGGTTTTGCCAGTGCCGGTTTCGCCGGTGAGCAGGATAGGTTCGGACAGAGACACTGCTGTGGCGATCCGCGATAACAGGGAGACAGCGGGCTTGTGCAGCGCAAACGGCCGCGACTGGAGCGTGTCCATAGTGTTTTTGGACGGGCGGGCAGGCAGGCGTGTGCGGCCGGCGTGGACGGCAACGACGAATCCGTTCGCGTCTTTTTCTGTGTCGAAGTAGGGCGAGACGCCGTTGAGCACCCATCGCTGCCGTTCGGGGTCCAACCCGAGGTGCTGCGCGATGACGGCGGCGATGGCGTCGAGGTGGGAGCGCGCCATCGCGGATATGCAGCCAGAGCCAAAGAACACGTCGCGGGCCTCGGCGTACATGTCTTCCCGCAGCGACGAGTTCGGGAACATGCTTTCTAGGGACACTAAGTCGGACGCAGGCGCAGAAGCGAAGGACGACGGCAGGAGGTCCGAAACGCGCTGGCAGTACTTCTCCAGCTCGCGCATCCCAATATCCCGCACCGAGGCAGTGGACCCAAGCGCGACGACCGCCTGCCACAGGTGTATGAGAGACTTCGCGAGCGCCCCAGCAAGCCGCGGGAACCGCGTGTCGATGATCAGCTGCAGCTCGTCGGCGGTCGGCGCCGGGACCTGCACCTCGTGGAACTTGTGCGCCCCGAAGAAGGCGGCGGGCGGGAAGGCGCCGTTTTTGGAGAGCGGCACGGAGCGCGTGGCGAAGAGCGCGAAGTCGTGCGCAGCGACGACGCGGCCGTGACCGGGGACGTCGATGGCGCCGCGCCCGCCAATCCATTTGTCGAGGCGCAGGGATTTTGCGAGAGGCTTGATGACGCCGAGCACCTCGCTGCTGCCGCGGTCGATGTCCTCCAGCACGACCCACTTGCCTTGCTTCATGGCGCGGACGAGGGTGCCGTCCTTCCACTCGAAGGTACCAGGCTGCGTTGGGGAAGAAATGTAGGATCCCAAGAGAGACCGTGGATCGAGGGAAGTGTCGGCGAAATGGATGGTGATAATTTGGTTTTGCGCCTTGGGGTACAGGATGCTCGCTAGGTGGGATAGGAGGAGTGATTTACCACAAGATGGCGGTGAGGTAAGTAGCACGGGAACTCGGAGGGACATGTGAATGGCGAGCGTTTGCAGTGATCGGATCGCCGTGTCAGTTGAAACGAGGTTTGATTGAGGTTGGTCGTTACAAGCGTCACGGACAAGCAGTATGCCATGCACATTGGCAGTATAAGGGCTGCAAATTGTTAGGAGGTGCAATGCCACAAGAGAAGGGTTTATACCTAAGTTGTGACAGTGATATCGTTTCGTCTCTAGAATAGAAATACTGCTGGTCGTTCGCAATGTCGCGCCTGGCGTTTTGCACACGTGTTGCTTCGACAAGCGGCAGTATCCACCCATCCACCCTCACCTCACTCCCACAATCTATCCAGCAGTCCTTCTCACACGGAGGCCCCAGCGCCTCACCCTCAATCACCAGCCGTTCAGCCTCCCCCATCTCACTCTGCTGGGCATAGCATTGGATCGCCAGCAGACGCGCCCCGGCATCGAGGCCATTCGTCCACATCAGACGAGACAGATAGTGCAGCGGCCAGCATAGCTCGTCCGCCAGCTCGCGGTTGGCCTGTAGGATGCGGTAGTAAGCCAGTAGCAGTCTGTGCAAGCGATCTACGGGAATGGTCGACGGATCCGTCGGGATACATTGTAGCGGTCCGTTTTCGAAGGGTGTTTCGCGGAGAATACGGTACAAGATGCTGCAGGACAGTCAGATGTAAAATAGCACACTCAGATCGGAGGCACGCACGGAAAGAGTTCTTCGTGGAATCCGATGAGCAAGCATAGTGCTACAAGCTGATGTTCGCGTTCATTAGATGGCTCAAGCCATCGTGCGCAGAGGTCAATGAGTATCGGTCGGAAAAGTCGGGCAATCAATAGTGTCAGAGTCGGGGTGGCCAGTAGTTTTGATAGGGTTGCCAAGAGCTCCCCGGCGTCGCGGCATGCTTGGATAGATGCTGTAAAGTCAGAAGAAGCTAATTCTTCGACGAGAATGCGCGTCTGCTTCGTTAAATCGATGGCCAGTGGGTTTTGAACGCGGTCCATGGAAGACTAGTTTTGAAACAAATATATTGTAGAGTGATACATCCAAGTTGTGGATGGTAGAAAGCTAGAGAAGCCAAGTTAGCCCTGCAATGAATTTGGGTGCGTAATACTCACAGTCTCTTCTGCCTAGATACTGAATCCGGGGCGCACGAAGAGTTAATGAAGCAAACAAAAATTACCGAGTATAGTCACGTGCTATATGTCGTGGGAAAGCAATCCCGGTCCGTGAATACAGTGAAACGTTACCAGGTTTCCCGCCAAATCTTCAAGTCCATCCTCCAAGCCTTTACCTGGCACCGACACTCATTCTTTTGATCTCGCTCGTTATTTGTCTCTCGCTCTGGATTGATTGAAGTTCTTCATGCATCCCTTGTTACCCTTCTCTGTGCTTCTTTCAATTTTCGACCATGTCCATGCAGTCAGAATACCATTTCAAGTCCGGACGCTTGTTGAAAACTCCTGGACCTCCGTTGACCGGCTAGGCCGCCGTGCCCCCACGAACAACATACCTATCAAGAATATTCACAATGCCCAATACGTTAGCAATATCACCATCGGGGATCAGCAGGTAGCACTCATGCTGGATACTGGGAGGTAAGTACTGAGGCACACTGCGGGTCACTGAGCTTCACTCACTTACGGCTGGTTTCCTACAGCTCTGACATGTGGGTCAGCTTCCCGAAGACTACGCCTCAAACAACAGATACGGGGACTGAAATCACACTGAGATATGCTGTTGGGAAAGCCCAAGGTGCCCTTGTCGACCCGACTCGACTCTGTAGAGCCTTCTGACGTGACAACAGGCCACATTCGCACTGCACCAGTGACCATTGGAAATTTCACCATTGATAACCAAGCGTTTTGTGAGCATCGCGGTGTGCTTGACCATTCCATTCTCTAAGTTCGCACGTTAGTGATGGTCACCGACACAACAACATTCTCTGGCGATATCCATGCCCAAGGATATGACGGACTCATTGGCTTCGGGCCGAATGACGGCTCTGTAATCCAAGACAAGTTGAAGGGAGACGCAGGAGACACCCTTCTCACGAACATATTCCAACAGAACCAGACTCAGCAGAACTACATTACCATGCTTCTGGATCGCAAAGGTGATCCTCGGGAGGCATTCACCGGGCAGATGACCATCTCCGAGCTTGTTCCAACGTTTGAGAACATCACCACTATGCCAAAGCTAGACGTCAAGATGTTACTGAAGTTGATAGACTCAGGTGAGATACCATCAGTACTCTGTTCGCTGTGTGACGGCGTGCTGATTGAGGAACAGACCAACACTGGCAAGCAGTCACGGACTCCGATAATGGTGTTATTGGTCCAGATGGGTCCGTTCTGAAGATGAAATCCCTTGTACCCAAAGCACCTAAAGGCAAATTTGTTGCCGTTATCGATTCCGGATTCACATTCAGGTCAGTGATCTAGTAATGGTGACCATGCCTCAAGTGCTGACGTTCTTTCTAGTCAAGTATGGTCTCGCGCTTGTGAACATGCTGGTGGAACTAAAGTAGATGTTGTAGGTTCCGCGAGATATCTCTGACGCAATCTACGGCCGTGTTCGCGGGGCCGTCTACGACACTGAGAATGAATATTGGACCGTCCCTTGCGGACAATACCTCTCCCTCAGCTTCCGATTTGGAGGCGTCGAGTATCCCGTCCATCCCATGGATATTGTCAACGACGATTTCGCCATTACCGATAAGATGGGGAACCGTGTTTGCATTGGTGCCGTGAGTAGTTGATCGTTCCGTCTCAGTATTGGCATAATTACATATTCGTGTTCTAGTTCCAACCCATCACTTCAGCATTCAGTCTCCTCGGTAACTACGACATGATCCTTGGCATGAGCTTCCGTGAGTACACGTGGATGCATTTTGACCCATACGTTTCTGATCTCATGCATACTCAGTACGAAACGCCTACACGCTACTCGACTACGGCAATTGGGTCAAGAACACCCAAGATGACGTCGACCCATACATTCAGATGCTCCCTCTCACCAGCACCGCCCTCGCCAAGGCTGACTTCATTCAAATGCGCCTCGGCGGCACCGATTCAACAGGCGAGGACAAATGGTCGCTTCTCCCCCAAGATCAGATGCAACATTCTCCCGTCTCAGAGGAAGAGAAGAAGAAGAAATACCAGGAAGCCGTGCTGAGTCAGTGGCCTTACATCCTTCTGGGATGTTTGGCTCTCGTTCTTTTGGTGACGGGATGCATTGTGTGGCATTGCTGCTGCCGTAAGCGAAAGGCTAAAGCCAAAGCTGCTAAGGCCGCGAAAGGTGGTTTCGGAGAAGGGGAGGGCAAGCCTTCGTCATACCTTCCCTTGCAGGATCAAGGGAGCCAAGTTAGCTTGCATAGTCCCTACGGCGCAGGAGGGCATGGTTTCCCGGGTCGCTAGTCGCTATCGATTTATCTTTATTCTATCTTCCCTACAACGGACAAGCGATGTTGTTGTAAATACTGCTCATAGACGGCATCGAATCATCGGATGCGTGCATCCCTTGGCGCTTAGTACTTAGTTCTGGAGTCATTTCGAGGGGGCGGAGGGGGCTGGCAATACGCTACTATACCACTGCTGTCCACAGGTGAGTTGTTGATGAAGCCAAGGGTAAGTAGACGCCCTCGCCGAAGAGTTCTTGACAGCCCACATAATAAATCAAGGATGTGAGTGCAGTAAGCGTGCCACGTCACTTTGTTTGAGGCTTCTAGGCTTAGGAAAGGATCGTTCCCAACGAGTATGTATGTTCCTCGCATTGTATTGAGTCGAACGAGGTCCCGGTTACCAATAAATCAATAAGCACACAAGTGCTCAATATTCAATACCTTATTCTGTTACGCATATATGTAGGCTAGCGGGCCTGCATCCTGGATGACCCCGATCATCGAACAAGATATTAACGAAGATTCCTATCCCCTCAAACATGAGTCCTACCGACTCACTGAACAGGCCCTGCACGCAATTAACTCCCTTTTGTCGGTCTCTGACGAGATGCTTGCAGAGCTCCTCCTATTCAGAAAGCCACAATACATCTTTATTTCATAGATCGAATTCAGACAAGCATTGAATGTAGGATGAATGAACGAGTTCTCTTCTAAATTGTGATATAGTTCCGCAACGTATGTACTCCGAAACACCATTAACCGTCGTAAAATTCGTAACATATGCCCAAACATGTCGATCACGACAAAAGCGATGCCACCCACTGCTCGGCAGCGAGCAGCTTCGAGTAGCCCTTGGCCCCTGTGAATCCCCCAATTACCAACAAAAAGTGGGCCAAGCAAATGGCGGTGATGACTGAAAAGACGGTGGCTATTGAGTATGTCTTCTCCGCAGGCACGGGCTGGAGTATGGGGACAACAGGCTGTTGCAGCTTCTCATCGATAGAAAGGTCATTCAAAAGGCCAGCATTAAGCTCAAACGCAGTATTCGCCTCACGCAGCAATGCCTCTGCATGACATCAGTATGACAATGTTGGATGGGAACGAAAGGGAATGTACCTTTGAGTTTCGTATCATCTCCCACTCCAGCGTCCATCCCGGCCTTGAACCAGACTTTGATCTTCTTCATGTCCCCTTGGCTCGTGGCCGGCACAGACGATCCTAATTGGCGGAATGTGTAGAATGAAAGCCCGATATTCGACTGTTCATCGAGTCCGTAGGCCTTGGCTGTTCGGTGCTTGATGACCTGACCACCGCTCAAATCACCAAGATAGCGAGCATAAGAATGCGCTAGTAGTAGCGACGGGTCTGTGGATTCTATGTCTGTGATTCTGGAGGTGTAGGCGGTGAGTGCGGGTGGGGGGGAGGCCATGAGCGACGTGTAGATGGGGTGGGCCTGCCATGATGATTCAGGAACCTGGAGGACGGCCGAAATGTCTGCAGAAAGACTGGACTTCCTGGCGAGGAGGATAGGGTTATATGTAGGTTGCAGAACCGTGTTAGCCGCATGGCGTTCAAGTGCTTCTTCGATGGCGCTGATAACGGCAATGGTCAGTCCCACAGTGTCTAAAAGGGAAAAGAAGGAACAATACCCATAGATGTGCCACAATATCATGAGGAAGCGTACGTACTCCTCGCGGGGGAGTGCAGCGTTCACCAAGGCAGCGGCACCGGGACTCTTTGCGACCTCGTCGTGACTCTTCACGGTGCCTTTGTGAAGAATTTCAGAGATCGGAAGATTGAGGTCGACAGTGGCCATTGTGGTGAAGGGAATGGTGGTGGTAAGAGAACAAGGAGGGAGAGCAGAGCGCCGTCGGCTCTGGATTTATGTGGCGGTCCTGGAGGTGATGAGAGGTGATGGCGTGCTGTATCTAGGCAGTGGCAGTCACTTCGACGTATACGTCGATTTTCTGATCTTATCTGATAGCCGAAGCCGGGCTGTTACGCGCAATCCGTCCGGCGCTTAATGTTCTTTACCGCTTCAAATTTCCTTAGTCGTACCTCATAATGCATAATATTTTTGGACACTAATGGACTCAGTATAAATCGTACACTCACATGTGCTGGCTTCGAATAAAATACCAAAATATATATGTAATAGACATCTTGGATATCTGACTAATAGATTTGGGGAGAGGTTGTGCCCTCGTCGAGAAAATCACAAAATCCATTTATGCATTATGAAATAATCAATTGTAAGTCCAAGGTAAAAATATTCTTAGGTGAATATACTCTGAGGTATCCCAAGTCTAATACAGTTGGTAACTCATCATAAATGTCAGCTCAGTCATTATAACAACTACCGCTAGCTCCTCATTTACTACTGCCAAGATTAGATAGGTCCAGAATTTAGTACTGTCTGAGACCCAGCTGCATACCTTCCATATCTACACTCGCATAAGATTGAAGAGGTAGAATATTGCTAATGTACTGGTTAATACCCCTCACTCCTTAGGGGTCATCAGGAGATATAACATGTCGCACCGATCCTCCACTCTGGAGTACAGTGGGGCTACAAATGATTGTCCCCGGGATGTTGATTATCTCCACTCGATTTTATTCTTTGACATTATTAGCTAGTTAAATCTACAGCAAACCGTTTAACGTTTGAAGTTGTGGGGCGGCCGTTTCTCGTGTGATCGGCTGGTAACATGGGAGCATGCTCCTCCTCGCGCCACTTTTCCACTTGGACCAGGACCACTCCAACGTAAGTGACGCATAATTTGGAGACAATAATACGTAGTGACGGTCCATTCAGAGGTATATAAGCTCGAGGTCTAACAGCCAAAAGCATCCTACTCATATACTAAATCATATTCAAATCTCGCCGAGTCGTCGTAGATTACAACATGTCCACTACCCGTGAGTTGAGTTGATTTGTTTAGCCTTTCCCATAATTGACGCTAGATTTCGCTAGGATACACAGACAAAAACCCTATCAACGTTGCTGGTGGCTTGAAAGCAGCCATTCACAACCCAAATGTCTCTGAGGAGGCTAAAGAACGCGCTGCGGAACGTCTCCACGAGATGGGCGCCGACAATCAGAATCAAAGTACCCCGCAAAATCTGACAGGATATAGTGACAGTACGTCTCGCCGTCAGTGTCTATGTATATAACAACGGTTGAATTTATCTGTTGCCCAAAATAGGCGAATCCATTACGCAACAAGACATTGCTTACGCCCGCGAAATATTGGAGGCGGTAGGGTACAGCATCGAAAAACCTGCTGAGAGTACGCATGATGAGCATCAGACTCGCGTTCTTGCTGGTTACAAGGCTGCATTGAGCAGTAAGTGTGTTTTCGGCATCGCTTCCGTCAGTGGCTAACGACTTACCCTTCTCAGATCCTCATGTTTCCAAGGAAGCCAAAGCGCATGCCCAAGCGTACTTGAACAAGCACGGAGCTGCCTGAACGAGTTAGTCGATAGGACGTTCATTGGACATTGGTACCGTACCAGCCTGTATCATTAGTCTTGCAGATATGTATCATTTTTGGTCACAGCAGAATTCGGATGGAGATCTCCAGGATAACAGTCATCAACTGCACTACGGGTATAACCTTGACCACAGAGGGGCACATCGGGTCAAGATATATTCCTTGAGCGTCATACACATCTAGTATTGTGCAAACATGGGTAGGGCGTTGTAAAGCGGATAGAGAACCAAAGGATATAGGTATACTGGTTCCGTTCCAATCCAGAGTAGTCAAGTGCAGCAGAGAGCGGGATACATGGTGTAATAGATGGATGTACACGGGAATCCTGGTCCGCTTGAACGGACAATGTTGATACAGATGGGGCAGGACGACGACGACGAGCTGCAGGAGTGCAAGCAGGAAGAAAGCGGGCACAACTTTGTACATAGCAAGAAAGATGAATGAGATAAAGCAACACGGCGATAATATGGCAAAGAGTAAACGGGTGGAAGGGGAAGTAACGAGGGGAGCGTGGGTGACTGCTCGATTTTTTTGCTGGGGAAACTGATATCAGCAGCAGAAGTCTATGTTGTTGGGGGAGACGGAGGAAGGCGAGTGGATATATAGAACAATGTCCGGGTGTCATGGGTTTTAGTCTTTTCCTGAGTGTGATAAATAGATAAATAGAAGACGGGGTAGATAACTCCTGTTTTTCTACGGACTATCGAGGAGGATTGGTGCTGGAGGCCATCGACAGCAAGGGAGTAGTGTTCCCCCTTGTGAAGTTACCTATATTGGGAACCCCACGCTGGCCAGACAGATTGCTGCCACTGCGGGGCCTTGTGGTGCCTTGCCACGAGTTAAGGCCGTAGCCCAGAGGTGCCGAGTCACTCCGGGCTCTAGAGGACTTCTTAACAGCAACGTTACTTCCATTTGACGTCGAGAGGCTCGAAAGAGGATCTCCCCCACTGGATGTGACGAGTCCGCTGTCATCGACCGCCATCCGTTGTCTTTTCGTGCTGATGCGTCCGACATCCCCCACGTCGCTGTTATCATAAAGTTCCATAGATATGGATCCTGGAGAGTTGGCCCCATCGCCTCGCGAGAAAGAGACGTGCTGAAAGCTATGCTGCCTAGAGAGAGACTGAGGTCGTTGTTGGCTTTGATGAACATGTGAAGGGGATTCAGAGTTTGTTGGGCTGGAGTTCGGTGAACTGAGATTGTGGTGCATGGAATGCATTGGTGGATTCCCCATATTCATGGTCAGCGGGGGTGGGTAGCGGGAAGCGCCAGGTGCCGGCGATGTAACATAGATGTCTGGGTTATCAGCAGAGTCGAGAAGATCGTTAGGGAAAGGCGGCACTGTGGTTGAAGTGATCAGGCATGCGAACATAGATAACTTGGTCCCCCTCGCCATGATTAGGTTACTCACCGCTGCCAGGAAATCCTTTACTCGCTACATCCCACAAACGAGCAACTACATTGACAAGCCTTTCGGTACGCCTACGCTCAATATTGAGTTGTTCCCATACTCGGCGGTTTTCATCACGCATGGCGCCGAGTTGGGCTGCAACCTGAAAGGAAGCAATTTGCGGTATCAGTGTACGTACAATCGTGGGTCACCTAAGTTTGTGTGAACTTACTTCGCCAGGCAGTTCAACACGATGCTTGACGGCTGGATCAGGTTCAAGGGCTTTGCGCTTAATCTCGTCCAGTAAGTCTGGGCGATTTCGAAGGAACTTCAGATGGGAGAATTCCCAAGTCTGGGCATCCGTGGAGGTACGTTGGGCCCGGGGTGTCTGTATGTGCGACGAACATACGTTGGCGTCGCATGCAATATATGAGATGATGATTACGAATCAACATCAGCATCATAGATGGCCAGAAAGATGGGTCGTAGGGTCAAGGTACCAGCATCGTCGTCAATACCAAGATCAGTTGGGAGTGATGGTGTGAAGGTCATTTTGTCCGTAAATGGGTAAGGTGGAACGAGGAAGGCGTCAGGGGTAGACGAAGAGGGGTGACGGATTGGCATCGGGATTGCCACGGGTGGGATAGTCACAGAAAATGGAGATGCGAAATGAGTTCTTATGGAGGAAGACAAGGACAGAGCACGAACCCTGTTGATTTTATGGAAGCCGTACATGTTGAGCTGCCTCACAAAACTCGAAAACTGTACGGTATAAGTTAGTAATTCAACTCCACGAGGGGGCACAACAACGTCAACCGGCGAATGGCCCATATGCGGAGTTGGTTATGAAACAGGAAGAGCATAGAAGGGGCTGGATGGCTAAATGGCTCCTGGATAATTTACAGCGGACGAAAAAAGACCCACGTTGTTGTGCTTGAAGTGAGAACCCAGGATAGTCCTGCTGAACTCGCCAACATTCGAGACGACGAACGAAGTCCCATGTTCTGTCCAAGCGATGAACTGCGTTGACTTTGGGTCACTGATCATCCTACATGTGACCACGGGAGTCAGTAAATAATCAGAACTTAGTATGAATGGAATAATTAAATGGTAAGTGGGAAATGAAGCGCGAGGCGAGGCAGCTAATTTGAGGAAGAGCGGCTATGGGTTCGGCTTCCCGGGAGTATGAACGATAACATGGAATCGGCCTGCCTGATACGATTGGCGGATGTTTTGAGAAGCCTCTGTGATCAACAGGGTCGAACCATGGCAACGAGCTCTCCCACTGCAATTCTGTGGGCATGCATCCTCACAAGCATCTTCCTCTCTTCAACACTCGACCATAACATTCGCGGGGGGTTCAACAAGTCTGGGTCCGACTCGTGTAAAACCACGAGTTCATGTCAAATCTACTCGACGATCGAAGCCAAAGCTCCGTCGGTCAACATTCGGTAGAAGTGCGGGTGTAGTTGTTCAACACAAGTGACATGTGGGCAGCTGAAACGTATGATCGCAGAGAATCGGCTGACACAACGTGGCTAGAGAGTTCTAAGCCAACTAGAAGGTTGGCGCGTGACGCATCGCTAATCAAGGGCAAGGATGTCGAAGGGAGCAAGTGTGCATGGTGGAGAGTAGGCGGATGGGGCTACCGAAGAAGGGCTGCCGGCGGTACCTCTAGGCCAGGGGTGGTGACAGCGAGTCCACTGGCGTGCCACAGTATATGAAGGATGACAGTCTGTTGGAAAGGCGACGCTGCCTTCCCAGCCCCTCGAGCTAACTACATCCACAGAAAATGAAGGTGATACGAAAGACACTCACTGATACAGTTTTGTCACGAAGTTGTTCGTGGCCATCGGCTTCCCAAGGACATTCATATTCAAGCCCATCGCCAACCCACCTCCCTCTCCGCTCCTGACGCGACCGGAGTACCGCCTCCGTTATCGTCCTCACCGCCGCTCCCACTGCCATCGACGGGGCTCGCGTTTCCTGTGCCCGTTCCCGGACCAGGAGTGTAGCGCATGTCCATTCCATCATCATAGGCTGTCGAGCCTGGAGTCGTCGTGTCCATCGAATCGTCGTAGACTTCATCAACTTCAACCAGCGTGTCCGTGCTTGCCCCATTCGAACTGAAACTCCGCTTACGGAGGAGCCCCATACTTGACGCGGATGATGAGCGGGATGCCGTGGTGGGCGTCGCTGCCATGCGCCTATCGTGAAACTGCTGGGGCGTGCTCTCGTCGTAGGGCGTCGATGTTCCACTACCGTGGCTACTTCCAGGGACTTGCACAGGCGCTCCCTGAGGCTGCTGCTGCTGTTGCGAAGGGGCTAAGGTAGTTTCAGGAACGTTATATTGGAATTGGGAAGCTATATTGTGATGAGAATGGTGGTACGGGTGGTTATTGGATGGACCCAGAGAGGCCACGGGCGACAATCCATGACTCGACTGGGGTGGGTTAATTGGCGACAGGTTCGTGGGCGATGTCACGGTCAGCGACGATAGATTCAACGACAGCGACGAAGTGGTCCTACTCATTGGATGAGGGTGAGCGTGGTCTCCAGAACCACCGTTACCAGGCTGGTTCGTATTTTGAGGCTGCTGCTGTCCTGTTGCAGATCCCTGCGTGGGGTAGAAGGGATAGTGCTGCCCATGGTCTGGCACTCCGGACGGGGTGACTGGCGTCGGAAACGACTGGCCTGTGTGGGTCGTCGACAACAAATGCGGTGCCCAGTTTGTTGGTGGTCGCTGTTCTTGGTGGTTGTAACGGGGGTCCCCTTGCGCTATAGTATAACCGTCCATGCTGTTCGTAGCGTCGTCAATGAGATACCAATAAAGCAGAAACGAAATGACCTGAAAAGCGGTATTTTTTGGCTCAAACCCACTCATCTGCGAGATCGCAGTATTAAGCGCCCGTATGACTAAGCAATGTTGTGACTTCTTGTCCGAGTCTGCAAATATTCGAATCAGCCAAGAGTCAGATCAACAGGGTGTTGGGGTTTCTAGGTAAATAATTGAGAAACTTGTTTCCACTAATTATCCGCAAGTTCGTAACCTCCTTCCGTTGGGGTGATCGCGCTGTATTCGCCGAAGTGCTGGACTTAAGATCAACTACCACTCGGGTAAATTGTTCTCCGAGCTTCATGTCTGCATACCGAAACAGCGCATGCGTGAGGATTCCATGCGGATTCGCGGAGACGTTAGGTCGAGGGGTACCAATGGGTGGGCTAAGCGATGCAATCTTTGAGATTCAATTCAGACCTTCCTGCTTGTTGAGCGCCGCTGATCCTTCAGACCCAGGCATGTTTTTCCAGCGGTTCGGCTGATCGGTAATGCGAAGGTATTCTTTGAAATGTTGGACAATTACTGGCCATCCCAGTAAGTACTAGTAAATGATCCCGACATCAGACACCAGTCAGAAAATCATTCAGAAGTAGAGAAGAGTCACCTCTAGGTCACGCCAACGCTAATGGCAAGCTCTCAGCCACTGATTAGGCCATAATACTGCTGAATGGATCTAGCGAGAACCGCCACGGTGCGACGCAAGTGTCGGAGTCTTAAGTGCGTGGCGCTACACTCCGCGTCACTGCGAAATTCCATCCGGGCAGGAAATTGTGCTGTACGCCTATTCTTAGCCTTGCGGGCAATATAGCCCCCCTGAGAGAGTATGCGTACCGACTTTCGGCTACCCCCACCAATGGGGCTCTCTGTACGATCTTCCTTCAGTAGAGGTCGAGGGCCGAGCAGACTGTTCGACGTGCAATCATCCACTAACGGTGCCAGGGAACTTTACCGCCACAGTCATGACAATTTCATGGTTGTTTAAAGGCTTGTTTTCTCAAGAGTTATGTAAGTTCAACCAACGTTCCATTACTATCAGGGTTCTATGCCGGGAACTGACTACTTGTCCGTGGACAAATCACTTAATTCTGCTAACGACGCTGGCCTATCACAAAATCATAATTATCACCTTGGGGCTGTTGTAGGGTCCGACCGAGGCGTTGAGGCCTACTACAGCTTTCGATGCAAATATATACTTCAACATACGTGCTTCATGCTATCAGATAAGCTGCCGATGTGCACCAAGACCTCTGACACAATCTACGGCATTATCTACCTCCCACTTTAGCCTACTTCCCATGTCAGAATTTTCTGTGATGCTACCGTTAGCCCCTTACTTCATTTGTGACGCTTATTCAAGTATATACCGATTAAGTGCCTAGAAGATTTTGTTTCCGTACATTGCACACGGCATCTCCAGGAAATAGATAACAAACCATATCCGGTGCCCATCTTGTACCGGCCAAAGTGGCAGAAGCGGAAACACTATGCGATCAAGAACTTAATCTCTCGGACAGCCAAAATGATATCACCAAGCTGAACCTTGTATTCCATACCCGGGATAAGCATTACAGCGGTGTAACGAGGGAGAACTATCCAGCTTCATTGCATTCCGTCGAATGGAACTGTCCGTTACCGTGCTTCTTTGACTTGAACATGTGACGTTTGAGGTCTGACTTGGTGGTGAAGGCGGACCCGCATTCACAGCTGAACGGACGTTCATCATTGTGGGCGCCTAAATGACCTTGACATCATGATAGCAACAAGTCAGTAGACGCCACGGAGAATGCTGTGCTCGAGACATACGATAATAATTGTGCCTGGCTGTGAAGCCTCTGTCGCAGTATTGGCAAAAGAATCGGTGCGGGTTGACACGCCGCTTCTCAGCAGCGTCGGACACGGCATCGGTAGCTAGCTGCCTAGAGGCAGGCAAGCTGATCATAGATGGTCCAGGCTCCGACGAGCCAGGCGGAATATTGGATACTGTCGCAGTGATGTAGTCAGCGACTGTCCGGGGAACGAGGTGGAGGGAATTACGATAATCCGTTCGCGGTATATCGCGGGGTGCCAAGTAAATGTGACCGTCTGAAGTATCGTTGAACGGTTGGACAGCTGAATAATAGCTATTAAAATTATTTGCTATACCTCCAAAGAGACTTCAGCTTCTGAGCAATAATTCAAGGCGGGGTCCACCCACAGTTATCGGTGGAATAAAATGCCGGACTTTGGAAGAGCGAGCCTGAAGGCGCCACGTACGCCTGTTCGCCATGGAAGTGCTGAAGGTATTGACTGGAAGCAGTACTATGATGGAATTGTGGATGTTGCTGTATGTGACCGGTGTCATTAACATGCCTATCCATCATTTGTGGGATGGCCGGCTGGCTCCAGGCGTACGGAAGACCTAGATTCTCGACAGAGTTGCCTATGATTATACGTTAGAATAGGTGGAGGACTTTGGTGAATGACGACGTACTCGACACAATGGTGTCAGCCACTCGATAGCTTCCTTGATGGTAGGTATTTATCTGGTAGTGTCCATCCTGAAAATGTGAGCCGTTGGGACGTTCCATCTGGTATTTTCGCCTCTAGTGCAGGCTGGTGAATGTCAAAAACCATGCTTTATAGGTCAATATTTACAGTGCTTTGAGAATGTACTTACCAAGATCGTAGCGTCGGCCAATGGAGTCTGCCCACGGTGGCCGAATGAGTTGTTCGCTTTAAGCGTTCAACGATGTCTAGCAGGAACGGTTTCAACGCTCCACGATCACTGCGGAAGAATGGCTACGTGGCTGGGTGCATACTCCAGTGAGAAGAATTACAGCAAGTTAGCCACATGATAGGCATGCGAAAATTCGTACGGATGTGCTTGACTTGAAACATCCCGTTAGGTTGGTCTTAAATTGACGGCTGTGGAATGGCGTCACATGAACCTATGCATATTCCAGGTAGCTGGCGGCAGAGCATGCTGGGAGAATTTGAATTATTCGATCATCACGCACTTCCGCTGCAAGATGAGAAAGAAACCTCGAAAAGTCGGAGCGCGGCCTTGAAGTTCGAGGGCTGTTGGTTGTACATGTGAGTTACAAAGCCCCAGACCTGGTGCAGTTTAAGTGTTTACTAATAGTTTTTATGTACCGCCAGTGGTGGAGGAAAGATCCATAACTAAGGAGTACTATCCGATAGAGTTGCGTTTAATTCGGGGGCTTCGTTTCTGTCGCGAAGTCTACTCTGAGCGCTCCGTATCTGTAGCTTCAGAAGGTCTGACACCGAAGCAGATCAGAGGAGATACCGCGCGAGGTCGCCGATAAACCTGTGCATGTCTTTGGACGACCGCGTTGCACAGTCGGTTACGACAGAGGCACTATAAGAGGCTAGGGAATTCATCAACCCAGCCTTTCAAGGAGATGATTTACAACGGACCAGGGTAATTCCTATTGCAGATCCAGAGCAAACATAACGTATATCTGAAAAGATAGTTTAGCCATAAAAACGCGATGAGAGCGGGGGGGAACTTACTTGTCGGTACAGTTCGGTGCCGGGAGGCGCGCGGTCACGTTTAAGTCACAGGGGCGATTAAATTGAGCGCCTAATGTGTCTTAAAACTCGAGTACGCCGTCGGTGACAACGCGTACCATTGGAACTGTTAGTCTCCTTCGTCCCTTACAGACATCTCGGACATCTTGCTTGGAGTATAGAACAACATCTATATCGCCTTGCCTCGCCGGCGCTCTTTGCGACGATGGCGAAACTCCGATCTTGTGCGGAATTACTCCTGATGCGTGAAGGGTCGACTCACTGTTATCCTTGTATCCCTGGACCCTAATCCACTCAAATACGGGTTTGTTGTGATGGCTGGTTACGCCCTGTTTTTCCTTCTTCTACCTACGGAATCTCGATGAGAACCAAGGCAAGCTCAAGCCTCTTCTTTTGTTTCGCACTCGTCCAGTCGATCAAAGCTGCGGCCATCAGCTCCAATTGGAAGACGCCTGAAAATTACGCCGGGATCGCACATGGCATGGGGACGTCAGAGCATGCGTTTGCTGTGGATGTTTCTTCGTGAGTGCAACCCCAAGTAGTCTAGGAATATTTTCTGATCCGGTGGATCAGAGCCAATGCAGATGTACGGATCCCCCAAGGCGTGGAAGTAGGGGGAAGTGTAGTAGTTCGCTATTCATCTGACATTACGCGGTCAGGTAAGTGGTATCGAATCTTAACTGCACACTACTTGTCCTCTAACCCACGCACTTCACCACGGATCCTACAGAGCTCACTGCTGCTCAGGTGTTCCATCACCTAGTGCCGCGAAACAAAGCAGAGGGCAAGGAGAAGCCTGCACATCCGCGAAATGTTGGATATGCAATTGTCATTGGGGCGGTCGCTGGCTTGATCTTCTTGATTGCTATGATTGCGGTGTCGTGCCACTGTTTTAGGAAGCATCGGATGCAAAGCAAGGTTGCTTCCATATCGATGTCGATGCCAAAGTCAAAGTCGAAGGGTGGAGGTCCTGCGTCAGGTGGTGTGTACGCGAGGTTACCAGACCCGGAGCCAGTCGACCGTCCAGCAGGTACCTTCCAGCAGCCACATTATGATCCTAACGTTCCTTATGCGACACCGTGGTCACCACCTTCTCATTGAATGGACTATTTCGTGTACTTCTAAGTTATGGCGGCTATGCTTGTATCAGACAGCGTGACTTGCATTGATGCATACCTGATGCTCAACATGAATGATTCCCAGATGCGTGCATTGCCTTCCTGTGGTCGAAACAACAGGGTAAGATAGGCGCCCTCGTACACCATTGCCTCGCGGAAGGCGCGGGGCCAATCAGCGCCCAAGGCCGCACACGCCGAACGGGGATCAGACACCGCCACTGTCTCTATAGATGCACGACAGAAACACAACTATCCCATCTTTTTCTCTTTCTCTCTCCTCTTTCTTCACCTTCCTCACATCTTTCTTTTCTCCCCGTCCTCCAGGGTTCTTCGTGCGATGCGGTTAGGCCACTTCTGTGTCGGCGCGCTCAGCTCATTCATTGCGTTCGGAGACGTCGTCAATGCCATCAAGCTGACTATGCACGGGCGCAGACACCCGACCTCAAGCGACGGTGTTTTGCTGGGACGACGGGGAAACGTTTCACCCTTGACGAACAAAGGAGACGTTAGCTATTACACGAACATCACGCTAGGGGGAGCCGAGTTCACTGTCCTCATTGACACAGGAAGGTACGCATGCGCCTGAAATGAGAGTCGGCGGGGCGGCAGCTGAGTGCGTTACCTGCAGCACGGATCTCTGGGTAGCTGGCAAAGTCCCAGAAAGTCAGGACACAGGCAAGGCCAGTGGCGTCACGTACGCCATTGGCGAGGTAAAAGGTGCGCGCTCAAAACTGCTGTTATATGCGCCAGGCACTTACTCTGTCATATAAGGCCCTATCAAGAAAGCACATTTGGATTTTGCTGGACACACAGTACTCAACCAGGCGTATCGTGAGTCTCCCGGTCGACTGTATACCCTGCTGGTGTTGAGGTTCTCGAACTAGTTGAGATCACACCGGGTGATGAGCCAGCAGGAACTGGCCTGATTGGTCTTGGTCCTAATAGCGGCTCGAATATCTTCCGTACTCTCAACAGCTCAGACGGACATGCGGTCCTCGATCGTATTTTCCTTCAGAACACCTCTACGCCCAACTTCATGACTGTGCTTCTTGGACGTTCGGAAGGTTAGTACCTGGCTTCCACTGATCCCTTCTAATCTTATGTGTTGGCCATCCATATAGATCCCGTCGATACGTTTCCTGGCGACCTCACCATTGGCGAAATTTTACCTGGCTTCGAGAACATCACATCGCAGCCCAAGCTCACAGTAACCGACGTGCCTATCTGGGAAGTCGGTGACCAGCACTTTCAAGTACTGTTGGATGCAGATGGAATCATTGGGCCTACTGGTCAACCCGTGAAAGTGAAGACGGCTGTAGATGAGACGAAGAACAAGAAGCAAGTTACGGCCATTGTGGACACAGGATTCAGTCTCAGTCAGGTCCCAAGGTGTGTACAAGTCGATGTTGCATTTTTGTGTTCTGTGCTAATTCTACGTGTTTTCTAAGGGCTGTTGCCGATGCCTTCTATGGAGACATCCCAGGCGCCCAGTTTGCAAATGTTTCTGGTATAGGGAGAACATGGATCGTGCCTTGCACTGAAGAAGTCAACATCACTTTCAAATTTGCAGGCCAGTCTTACCGCATCCACCCCCTTGACGCTGCCTTGTGAGTGCAACCATATAATATTTGTAGACCATCGTCAAATACGTTGCAGAGAACCTTCCCTCATCGGTATCGATAGCATTAGAAATGCCCAGGGACAGGATTGCTGTATTGGTATGTCAGTTCTCCTTCATGTATCCCTTTTCATCTTCCTGAAGCGTATATTGAAGTTCCAACCTATTCTGTTCAACCTTGGCAAGAGCCCCAACTTTGATATGATCCTGGGAATGTCTTTCCGTGGGTTTATACCTTCTCTCCCCCCGAAGTTCATGTTTACTCACCATCTTGATGTCAGTTCGTAACGCCTATACCTTGATTGACTTCGGGGACTTCTTGGCCGAATCCAAAGGCAAAGGGGACCCGTACATCCAATTCCTTTCTACTACCGGCCTTTCAGATGGTGGGTCTAAGTCTGCATTTCCGTTTATCGAAGACCGACCAATCCATGTCTCACAGGACATTCTGAATTTGTTCGTGTTCGTTTGGGGGGCAATGACACCACGACCGACCGAACACTTGCAAGTTCGCATAACAATAATACGGCCTCTTCAGGCAGCAAGAGGACGCTCTATTATATCTTGGCTGGTGTCCTCATCGGTCTTGCCTTCCTCATCGTCGTTGGCTTCCTCATCTTCAACAAGGTTCGCCAAGCGAGAAATCGCAAGACCGCGTACCACTCTCTTGGTGATCAGACAAACGCACCCACGAATGCTGCGGGGATGCAACAGTACTACAACCCCAACACCCAGTACGATCCGTACCAGCAAAGTCAGTACCAGGCACCAAACCCCCAGTACAATCAGCAGCCTCCTCAGTACAGCCAAGGCCCTCCTCCAAATCAGTATTCAAACCCCTGGGATCATCGATACTAGCACTAGCACCTCTCGTCTCTCCATCAAATATCTGAACTTCAATGTAAGATCTTGCACTCGTTATTAGTATGGACTGTCGACTACTATTATATATACTTGTTGTTATTTGCATACTCATGGACTTTGTGCACTCTGTTCTCGCTTGGGGTACTCGCTGTGATTGGAAAAACAGTTCTATTGCGCTCAAAGTGCTACTATCACTTAGACAGATTTGCAAAATTTTGGACAATTCGACCTGGTGCTCCAGATTGGATGTCCCTACAACTCCCGGCATGCTACGAGAGGTTGTCGCTCATCTTGGCTAAATACCTATCAACTTTTTGAGTGAATCCCTTTCCGAGTAGTAGAGCAATGACGATGCCGGTACGACAAGTACCCAAAAACATAGATTTGCAAACTTTTCGTCACAGTGTGTCACGCGTCATTCAGACCCAGCACGCAGCCGTGTGCCGCCGTATGCATTCGGCCGCTCGCTCGGCAACACATGGATCTGCAAAACAAGGGGCAAATAGGAGCTTCTTTGTCACGCAAAATGTTGCTGGTTTTCCTGTGCATGAACCAGTAGGTACGAGTGCAAGGGACTCTAGATTCAGACTCTAGCACTACTATACTAGCTAAGAAAAAAATCAGAAGTCTGTAGGATTGTTATTACTTCCACAGCATTCAAGTCAAATTTGAAATGACTATTTGCACGTCACATTTTGCCCGCGGAAATGGGCTTGCAACTTCTCAAATGCCTTGAGATTTTTACAGTAGCTCAATGAAGTTTATTTCTCAAACATACTTCATGTCCGAGCATAGGACATGGAATCTACAACAACTTAAAATTGGTTTTGCATATCTATGTGTGTTTGCACTACAGTACACGTGATAGTAGTCTGCAAGAATGGAATAAAAAGGGGCCAGCCAGGGTCGGCACTATCCGAATACAACACGTGCCGTCAATACATCCGTGACATGATCGAGGTCGGTCGAGATGGATCAGCTCGCACTCGATGAAGAGGACGACCACATCGTCTACAACACTTTTCAGACATTGAATATGTTCCGAATACTCGCCTTAATGTCCTTGGCTGGCGCCCTCTTTCTCCGGGCGCGGTCTGCATCTATCGCGACCGCATCGGTCGTCCCGTTTTCTTCGAAGTCGGACAGAACGTGGTTATGGGGTTGGGCATGGGGGTCGGAAAGCACAGTTTCAGTGGTGGATAGGACTCCAGTCGTTTCTTGGATCTCAAGACCTGGTGCGCATCCTAGACTTGTCTACTTGCTAAAGCCCTAATAGCTCGCATACAGCCGCATTTGGTGCTGAACTGGGAAACCCACTACTGGGTTACGTGATCCCTATCTCTTCGTTCACCGAGCCGTGCGCTGCCAACGAATCATATCATGAAACCCCCAAGGAGTTGAATTGGGGCTGCCCCAGCCTGTGTGTGACAGGACCTCACCAGCCTGAGCCAGCAGAAACGTGGATTGCACTCGTGCAAAGGGGCGGATGTGAATTCGTTCACAAAGTCCGAGAGGCCCAGCGGTTGGGTGCGAAAGCCGTGGTGGTAGGAGGTAATGATCCTGATGTCTCAGGATATCCCGATACCCTCGTCAATATGTATAGTCAAGGTGGGTGCATTTGTATCTGCCACTGCTGTCCATTTGCTGAGCGGCTGGCGCTTAGAAGATGCGTCTGATATCAAGATTGCATCGACCTTCATCAAGCACTCAGCGTACATGGAACTCTCCTCATTAATAGCTTCTTCGAACACTTCACATTCCGGCCTACAGACTCTCTCGCTACTGATAACTGCGGAATACTCCGCATGGGAGTGGTACTCGTAAGTTCGTCAACATCATAGTCTTATATATACTGACGGCCGGCAAAAGACCAGTAATAACATTCGTCATCATCCTACTTCTTCCTTCCATACTCACTTTCATCACACTCCTCGTCCATCGTATTCGGGCCGCCAGAGCCGCCCAACTTGATCGTGCACCCGAAGAAGTAGTTCTGAACCTTCCTTGGAAAGTTTGGACTGGGAATGGCTGGGAGAAGCATGAAGGTTCCATAGACTCGTCACAATCCGCCCCCCCTTCGAAACCTCCCGCAGGCGTTGCCACCACAGTCACGTCTGAGGAAGCAGCGGAGGAAGCGACTGGAGCTTCTTCCAGCACGTCGAATCAAGCCAACCAACCTTGGTTTGAACAACAAATGGAGTGTGCTATTTGTTTGTCCCAATTTGAGAAGGGCGATCGAGTACGCGTATTGCCTTGCCATCATATATTCCACCTCGAGGAGGTCGATGAATGGCTGATTCAACGGAAGAAATTAGTGCGTGCCCATTTAATTCGGATGCCTTCTGTCAGGATTTAAATCATATCCAGTGTCCCGTATGTAAAGCCGACGTAACGAAACCACCGCCAGACCATGAGGTTCATCCACATGCCACATCAGCTACCGAGCCAGAAGCTCAGGAACCTCCCCCAACAGAACGAACTCCTCTTATTAATGATCGGTCTTGATGATGCTTGTGTACTGAAGCTGGTAACATTTTGTGTCGGTGTCCGTGTAAACTACTTTATTGGCTCTGGTTATTATCATTCCCAGAGATGACTCCCTGTACTCCAGATGGTCCGCTGAGATCACTCTTCTAACGGTTCGATGCATCGTGCATGATGCAGGACCGATCAAGCAAGAGTCAGCCGATGTCTCCGTCGCTAAAAATGCGCCGGCACAATGTCCAAGTCAAGGGCAAATTGGGGTAGGTTTGGGCTTAGTCCTGACCTCGTCTGAGGCGTGTTGGGACGTGCACTCAGTAACGTCAGCTAGCACAGGTTTGTCTCTACACTGGTAAACTCTATCTACCGCGAAGGGAAGATTCTTACCCGATTTGGGCATTCGACGTTCAACGTTTTCAACCCTCGAGTTTGAAGACAATAAGACTAGGAACCGTGTGGGAGCTCCAGCTCTTATACCCTTCTACTCAAGAGCTGAGACAATTAGTCCGCTAGGTACGCAGGGATTATTCAGGAAATAACCCATATCTCACTTCAATCAGACAGGTGGTATCGTCACATCATTCGACCTTATTGTTTTGTGAACACGCGCCGGATCTCTTCGGGAGAAATGGATATCCTTACACCAGACCCTATCAATCTGGTCTCACCCCACCGCCGACCAGGAAACCAATATGTCTCATACCGTCTCGGCGTCCCGGAAAGGCTTTGTTAAGGAAGATCAAGTTACCTTTTGAAGCCCCGGAGAGGGCGCAGCTTGTGTGCAGATGAAAATCTACTTCATTCTTAGCGTTCTATCTACAGATTGAAGACGTCCTCATTGTTCGCCGCAGATTCTCTCATGCAATGCTGCAGACCCCGAGGTAGCCTACAATAACAGCGGACTTGCACCGGGGGTCGATGCGGAGGAATTCCTCGATTACGCTACATTCAGTTCCGGGGAAGAGTATTTAAATCGCCGGAACCTCCGTCCTGGAATCTATGACGGCTAGAAATATATTGGAGCCCAGCGCCAACTTCCCTGGTGGCCTGCTTATTACCAGTGCTTATCCATAGGAAGTGCTCTCTTTCCTGATCCTTCCTTCCCTGCTTTGCTCCATCGTTAGGCCATCCATATTGATGGCCCCATGGCAATAATGGAGCCTCTCAATCGAATACAAAACAAGAAGAGACACAGTAAGTCACCATGTCTCTCTTCACGTTCATCGGGAGGCGACTCATTCCTCCTCACAGCGAAGCCGTGTAAATTCTATCAAATGAATAATTGTCCATACCCACAGGAGGAATGCGACTTTGCCCATATTCTGACGGGGGAACCTACATTCCAGAATGCGACGCCATGTCGATTTTACATCAAAGGACACTGCAGTAACGGGCTATGGTGTAGATATAAACACTCTTTGGAAAGAGGATCAGACAGTGGGTAACACGTCATGGAATTACCTGACATTGCAGTATACTAATTGAATCTCTGCAGTCAACGACCCACGAGTTCTCCGTTCACCCGACATCAGGGACATACAACCTGAACTCACACAACAAGCCCTTCGCAGACATGCAGGCAAGCCAACGAACCCCAGACATACTGACCGTTCGCCAGACAGCCGAACTTCGTTCCCAACATCACCCTCATCTGAATCTCAATCCCTCCATTACCGTGGCCCCGTTTCTCCTCGTTCTCCCATTGAAGAGTACGGGCTGAACTTTTCCATGTGGAGCCCAGTGGTAGATTCGCCACATATCTCTTCACGCAGTCGGGCTGAATCAGGCGGCTCGCCCAATAGTAGACACATATCAGAACTATTCTCGAATCTTGCGTTGTCCCCAACGAGTTTCGCCTCGGACAATGCTCCCAAGGATAGCCGCGGGCGTAACCCAATATATCCATCGAGTGTTTCGTCGGAGCTCTCGCCCGTTTTGCCGTCCATACATCAGGCATACGGCCTGACTCCCAGCCCACTCCCAGCTCCTACGTATCCAGTAACGTCGCCTGGCCTCCTTAACGACGGTTTTGATGGTCATTGGGCACAAGAACACATTCAGCGTTCTGGAGTCTCTCCGCCTCCTGGATTGCCCAAAGCAAAAGCTGCTAACTACAAAAGTATGTACGGCGTCCGATTGGCCGTCGATGAACATATTGCTGACCCTAAGTGTGGACAGCAAAACCGTGCCGATTTTTTCTCTCGAACAGACCGTGCCCAAATGGTGAGGATTGCACTTTGTAAGTACTGTTTATCCTGGAACCGTTCACGTCGATATTATCGATTTCGCTCATATATATTGCAAACAGCATTCACGGTGACTCTGACTTCGCAGAGAAACAGCTCCCTACTGCGAAGAGCGCAGGTTTACCGCTTCCTCCAAAGCCTACCACGCTTCAAGAAGCGAATGCACAGAAGGGTTACTTCCCTGTATCCTGGAGGATCATTGGAGGCGGGGTACCTTTGAGCCAGGATCCCAGTGAGATGATTTCTCCCCTAGCCCCTTGAATACAACGGAACACTGAATTCACATCGCTTCAGGCGCATCCTCTGTTTCTTCAGGTTCTACATCCAGTTCCCGAGAAGATGTATCCGAACCTTTGGGTCACATAGCTCGACCAGCTGATATTCCTTCATCGCTGAGTAGAAAAAATAAGGCCAGTGCTACCCCACTGAAGCTGGATGTATCGTCCCTTCCGCCTGTCTCACTACGGCCGCCCAATGACAATGCAACCACTCCGACAAAGATGACGCCAAAGTTTAGGCCAACCTCTACACCACCAACACCAAGCGCTACTCACTACACAAACATTATGTCTGTGAGTGGCGTCACTCGTACTGGGGATTGCGGCTAGGCACTGACTGGAATGCGACGATAGCTCTTCTCAGCCGAATCTCCTGCTGTACTTTGATCGCCAACGGGATTGTACTACATAAATATAGATGCTTCTACGTTTCTTGGTAACTCCAGCTCTAGACTATACGAGTCGCGCAACTCACATGTTGTATTTCTATCATTCATCTTCCTATAAATAGTAGCTGTATATCTTCGTTCGTTCATTAAATATACTTCGGTGCCACAATTCGCTAACTCGTCGTGGCTTCATGATTTCTGTCGTAATATTTACTAGTCAGCATCAGTATAGCACCGAAGTAGACGATGGGACAATTATTTAGGTCAGCCTCTAAATACCCAATTTTCGCCCGTCTACTATCCGCCGTCGGGTAACTCCGCTACTACCACCATCGTCGACAAGGAGTCGGTGGCGCCGTGCCAGCGGTGACGCTCGACCTGGATCATCAAAGCCACAGCGCTATACTAAGATCTAATCTACGAAAACCATGTCTCACTGCGAGATCAGAGACACATTGAAGTGCCGGCTAATGGGACGCAGCCCCCCAGCGATTTGCAGTACGTGGATACTAGGTACTGTCCCTATATTTCTACTAGTAGCGGCTGAATATTGGACAGCTGACTGGCTGGTGGCGGCTGCACTTTTAGTGGCACGCATGACAACCGAAGGCTCAACTCTAGGCTCACGCGACTATGCAAGAAGCTGGTGAAGGACTCCAGGTACAACAACGTGCAGCGTTATTCACGGTGACAGCCAAAGGAAGGATGGACCGATTCTCGTGCGATGTCCGCGCCGACCTGAACAAAGAAACTTGACAATACCGTCGATGATAACCGCACCAATCGAGGCGTAAAGTTGAACAACACTGACCGCCACGCGCCTCCGCGCTAAGCAAGAAAATGGAAGGAAATAGGCTGGTTTAGCATTCAAACTTCGGGCCCCCGTGCTGACGGCATGTATGGTCCTCGTATATCGGTCTCTGTTGGTGCATTCATCCTGCCCCACAATGTGTATATCAGGGTCAAGATACCATTATATCACCTCAGTCCGATATACCGAGACTGGGGTGAGTTCTATCATCACTGTTTCACCCTCGATGGGTCCTCATAGGAGTGCCCCAGACCTGTATTCTGACAGGTAGGCCCGGAACGAGCAACGGAGATGAAGTCATTCGCCCCCCTCACATTCCTTTTACTCGTTGCCGGGTCATTCGCCAAACCATTGCCCGCTGGGAAACCGAAGCCGGTCTCAAGCAAGGTATTCTCGGAGTTACAGCTGTATGCAAAGTACTCGGCTGTGGCATACCGAGACCAGCAGGAGTGCATCAAGCCGCTTAACAACACTGCCGTGGCTAGGGTACGTAGTATCGTTATAGTGGTGGGGACTATGTTAGCTGAGTTGGATGTCTCTAGTACGACAAAAAGTCTACCCAAGCAATTTTGGTCCGAGATGATAAGCGGAAGGAGTTCGTATTGGCATTCCGTGGTACCGAACCTACCAAAGGCGACGGGGATTGCAGTATCGGTCAGTCCTTCCATCCTGATATCTCGTTATTCGCCGCCGAACCGAATTGCTGTCGCTGTCTGCTTAGATGCTCAGATCTGCAAAACCCCCTTGGCTATCCCCGGAGTGACTGGTTCAGATTTGCAGGTCCACACTGGTTTCCAGAAGGCTTGGAAATATGTCAACGCGGACGTTATATTGAGTCTGAAGAAGGAGCTTAAGTCGAAGCCAACCTTCGCTCTCGTTGTGACTGGTAAGTTTCACCGACGCGCAGCTCTACGTATAAATTGATGTACTTGTTTCATGGACAGGTCACTCGCTAGGAGGTGCCATAGCAGCTTTGGCATCTCTGGAAATCAAGACGGCGTTCCCTAAACTGAATCTGCGTCTATTCAGCTATGGTTCGTGACCTCGATTATTTACTTCGAGGATGAGTTGTTCATCCAAACAATAGGAGCGCCGAGGGTTGGGAATCTTTCATTCGCGAAGAAATTGCAATCGGTTGTAGGGATCAGCAATATCTTCAGAGGCATGTTGCGCCATTCCCTGAATGTTATTGGAAACTAAACGCTCATGAATCACGTAGGAGTTAACCAACAAGGTAGACTTTTCGCGGACGCAATTCGTATCGCTGCTCAGATCAAGAAATAGATCCGGTTTCATTTATGCCACCTCTTTTGCTTGGTTATCGACACTTGTAGGTTTAATCTACTCCAGCCGCTCGTGTGTCGCACGACTCACGATATTCAATAGCCCGAATGAATACTGGCAATTCAAAGAACCTGGTAAGTGGTTCCCCTGAAGCACCCCTGAAACGCCCTGACGTCCTTGGGTCAGCCTCCTCCCAAAACGTAGTGATGTGCCAGTACGGTGAGGACAAGGACGAGACCACAGATAAGGATTGCAACAATACGCCTGGTAAGCGTGACTTCTCGTATCATATCTACTTTGCTTGACCGAAGTCCCTTCCAGTTATTGTTAGTCCTTTGAACGTTAAACAACATAGCATGTTGTTCGGGATAAGTGATTTATTCTTCATTCCCTCACCCACCTGCACAAACTGACTTCAGTGACAGAAACCGGTAACTCAAGCACACAGTACTGTGGTGGAGGAAAATGAGTTACTACATATGTACATATTTATCATGCAGGAGTAATAAATAATTATTTAACTACCAAACTTGAGCTTTCATCCTAGTGAATCGACCAAATGGGAAAGTAGTATTCCGAGAAAGCCGTATGTCATTGGAGAATCTGCTATAACAAGCCGTCCAGGTAAAGTAAGACTGCCATTTAGAGCATCTTCGGCAGTACTAGCCACTGAGCGCTGAAGCTCGGTGGAACGTGGTGGATCAATTAATTTCTTGACACGTCACGAAAACTCGATAGTCTGTACCTGCTCCATGCGGGCCATCCAGCATTGGGTTATTTGGCGAATCCTGCCGACGCTTGTCGCGATCACAGGGGTGTCGTTATACCTCTCAGTAACTGGGAACAATCGGCTGCTAAAGCCAACGAATGTATATCACGAGCTAAAATGGGCGCTGTATCATATTTCGCAGCACTACGACTTGCCTGTGGATGCGGGCCTCACAGAAGAAGGACTGGTGGATGCGTACATTAAAAGGCAAACACCGATCGCCCAGGACGGCATACTAGCCAATATTGGACCGAATGGGTCCAGGTGTGGGGGTGCGAAGGTGAGCAATCCATTTAAGTACAATGTTTGGACCGTTCGTGACGGTAATTTTCTAGTCTGGTACAGTCATAGCGAGTCCAAGTACGCATGATCCTGACTATATGTATACATGGACGAGGGACGCTGCTCTTGTTGTGAAATTACTTGTTGACCAGTATGTGATGCGCCACACGTCGATGCCCGATATCCCTTGCTAATTTCACGAAAAGATACACCCATAACCAAGACGTGTCGCTCAAAGGAATTATAGACGAGTACGCGGCTGCTCAGGCAGCCTTGCAGAAAGTCCGAACCCCAAGTGGAGGAATGCTAACGGGCGGTTTGGGGGAGCCAAAATACAACATTGATCATACCGCGTTCACTGAGCCCTGGGGAAGGTAATTCGTTTCCTCAATCCCAACGAGTAGAGTTCCGACCGTATTGCGTTGCAGACCTCAACACGGTATGTGTCATGACATTCCCCATCATAGATCGAATAAACTGCTTGAATTTTCGAAGATGGGCCTGCCCTTCGTGCAACAACGCTTCTCTCATATGCGAAAACTCTATTGAAGCAGTCAGATAGGGAGAGTGTACAGCAATCCCTTTGGCCAGTCCTCGAGAAGGACCTTGATTATGTTGTCAAATATTGGAACCGCACGGGGTACATATTACATACCATCAGTACGCCGGTGTACGATGATTTACAACGTCTCCTAGATTCGATTTATGGGAGGAAGTATCTTCTTCTTCATTCTTCACGACAGCGGTTCAGCATCGAGCCCTCCGAGAAGGAGCTGCTCTTGCCCGTAATCTCAACAAGACCGAGATTGCACAAATATATTCTGCGCAAGCAGACAATACACTGTGTTTCTTGCAGGTGCGATTCAACTCTCCCTTGTTGTTTTACTTTGTCTGAAAGTCTTCCAGTCGTATTGGAACGCGGATATCTACTACGTCGTCTCGAATACGGGAGGCGGCCGCTCAGGCAAAGATGCAAACAGCATCTTAGCTTCCATCCATACCTTTGATCCCACAGCGGGCTGCGACGCAGCTACGTTCCAGCCTTGCTCTGACAAAGCCCTAGCCACGCTATATGCCTGCATCGACGCTTTCCGTGGTCTCTATCAAATTAACAGGGGGACAGCTTACTCCGACGCGGTAGCAGTGGGTCGCTATCCTGAAGATGTTTATATGGGCGGCCACCCTTGGTATCTTACAACAGCAGCCGTTGCTGAACAGCTTTACGATGCCCTGTATGTCTGGAAATCTCAGGGCTACATCGAGATCACCCGCATATCCCTCTCTTTCTTCCGCGTGGTCTCTCCAAGAATACGGCCCGGAACATACACCTCAGCTCGTCTGGAATACCATGAACTCCTCGCCGAAGTCAAGAAGTTCGCGGACGGATTCATTGCTGTTAATGCCAAGTATACGCCGTGGGATGGTTCTCTCGCCGAGCAGTATCATCGGGACAATGGCCAACCATTGAGTGCACGCGATCTGACGTGGAGCTATGCGGCATCGATTACCGCTTTTAATGCCAGAGCGGGAGCACTTGTACCGGGTGGTTGGGGTGCGAAAGGCCTTGTTGTTCCCTCCGTGTGCGAGCCAAATCCGCCTCGATTAGTCTCGGTGACATTCTCCGTCCATGCGGAAACTCAGCCCGGAGGTAAGCTTCCCATCATCATCTCCTTTTGATATACAATAAGCAAACCTTACTCGCAGAGGCTATCTTTGTGACTGGTTCGAGCGAGGCACTCAGCCATTGGTCAACGGACAATGCCATCAAGCTTTCCGCGGACAGATATCCTATATGGAGTGGTCCGTTGATGTTATTGTCTCTGGGTACAGCGAGCTGATCGCACTTATAGGAAGCCTTGATGTTCCCGTTGAATCAGCCTTGGAGTATAAATACATTCGCAAGGCTGACACTGGCGCTGTCTCTTGGGAACAGGGCAGCAATCGCTTCCTTGAGACATCCACCAAAAGCACTAACGTATCCGATGAGTGGCGTTGATACAAAAAATATTTGACGGCGTCGTATGCGACGTCTTGATACGTTTACCACACACCCAAATTTGTTGATAATGTCAAGGTTTGAGATAGAATTACCCTCGCCAATACTGATATTAGTGGTAAACGAAGGGTTAACGTGTGATGGACCTCCGATATCTAGTGGAGGAGGATGGATGAGTGCGAACTCTATGCGTTAGGATCTCATCAAGCTCGAAGTCGCCCAGGACGGCGCGCGAGCTATTTTTGGAGCCACGTTTACATCCAACGTGGTTCGTGCCTGTGAGGTAGCACCCTGAAATGAATCTTACTCTAGGGAGATAGTAATACTACTCTATAGTAGACTCTTGCTCATGTTGGTCCTTTAAAAGGGGAAGCACCGACACCAGGATTGGAGGCTTTTGGTATGGTCACTCAGTTTTATTTATGGCCTCCTATCGGCTGTCGGCTCCATGCACGTGATACTTGGCGGCTATTGCCGAGTATGTCCTTCCAATCAGGGGCTCTGACTCGCGCTCTGACTAGTTCTTTCATCTGGACGAAATATCTCTCGCTCGTACCATCACAAAATGCGGAGCCTCAACAGATTACCGCTAGACGATGATCTCGTTGACCGTGTATTCACCTTTCTGCCGACTTTCGACGCACTGCAGGCCTTTCTCCTAACCTCCAAGTCCATTTATCAAGTCTACCTGAGGTATCCAGAATCAATCGTCCGAAATGTGGCATACAATGTTGCAGGACCTGCTTTGCCTCAGGCCATGCAATTGGTTGAATACAGGCGCAAGCTGGAAGACGCCAGAAACCAGGACGATGAGACGAAGTCCGTCGACCTTCCTGAAGAATCAACCACTGTGAAGCATATCTCCACCGACGCAGCGCATCAGCTCGCGAGAATCGCAAAGGCTGCTACTGGTCTCGAGGATATATTCAGCCGCATGTGGGTAGTGTACCTCTCTTGTGAAACAACAACCTATCGCAAGCCGCCAGACATAAGGACCGTTGCTCACGAACGAGCTCGTTGACAACACTCGAATCGTGGCGGTTTCGTTGTGCGGTATACAGGATCATACTTTTCTCTGCGCACTTTGGACCAAGGTTCGCTTATTTGGAAGATGACGAGACGGATTCAGACGATTCTACTGAGAGAAATGAAGATCTCCTGCAGCAGTGTATCGCATTCCTTGATGAAATGCTGGACCCCGAGCTTTTGGAAATTCGGGCAGTGATGTTGTTCTTCTCGGAGTTAGTTAGTCAGATTAAAGTGGTGGGACATCCAGCGGGGCTGGGCGTAGGTATGTCGAGTGCTGACAATTACAAGCCCCCAGCACTGAAAGGTATATCCGCAGCATCTCGAGGATTTGCTCTCATGGTTGGACCGGAGGCCATCCTCGAGTCCGTCCTTACTCGGTCGACAGGCCCACTCCAAGAAGCAGAGACATACACACCTGAGAACGTCCCGGCGACTCTACACCCTGGGTTCCTAGAAGACCCGCTAACGACCTTACTCCAGAAGAGGCGAATCCCTATTCCACCCTCGAATGAAACCTGGCGCGCACTGTTACATGAAATCAAGGGCGAAAATGATCAGTGTACGACGGTTTGCCTTCTTGAGGTGTTTGGGGCTGAGACTTTCCCTAGGTGAACGCTGTCAAAGTGTTTGTGGTATGGCACTCTACAATGAACATAGTAAATTCACCGCATTATTCTCCCAAGTAATCGATTCTTACTGTAGTAGACTGGGATCTCCTTCAGGGCATCATGCGACCCCACGAAGTGGTAGGACTCTTTAAGGGGCGATTGAGGCTTGCTCAAAGCGCCATCGACCTCGTAAATCGCCTCAACACGAACACCACCATAGACGAAATTATCAGCGAAATATTTGATGAGATCAAGTCTGTTGAAGATACGACTGAGCGGACGCATTGGCTTTGCTTCTCATGCGTGTGTGAGTTTGTCTCAGGGTATCTCCACTATTGGCTGCGTGAAACCCGCAGGAAAGGTCCGTCCGTCTCTCTTCTTTCTTAAGCTTCGTTTCCTTGCTGACGTCCGCCCGCGCAATTAGAGGGTAAGGTAATCCACGAAGACTGTTGGTAAGTCTACGCCCCCTCAATCTTTAAGCCATCCTGATTTGATCTGTACAAAAAGGTATGGCTATAATTGCCGAACGCAAGTCCACAACAGAGCCCATGCTGATAAACTCAACGTGCGTATGTCCTACGGTTGAATACCCGTTTACTAACCATCAATAAAGCACCTCTGCGATCCTACCAGAGGCGATCCCTAACACCGGACACCGGACACTGGGCCTGGCATCTGAACTGAATAAAACCGATTTGAGCATTGGGATTTAGGAGATATTGGAACAGTTTTCTGAGCCGTATAAATATATAAATATCTAGCGTCCTCCTTACAGTCTAATAAAACTGCGCGCACGCCTACACAATGATGGTCTACCAGATGGAGAACAAGGCCAGGCGCTTGACCGTTAAAATTACATATATTACCATCTGCTAATTCGATTCGTATATGAAAACAATAGGATTGGTCCACAGCAAGAAACATAGAAAAATTCAACACAACCTTTATGGGGGGACGCACAGAGACAGCAGTCTCAAAACGTACTTGCCCAAACCTCAACATCTACTGTCGACACTCTAGCTTGGTCTATCCATGGATGTTTCTACGACGATGTTATACCTACATCAGGACAAGGACACAAAGATGACTACTCACGAGAAGGTCTTTGGGGGTTTTCCGTATCTCAGGATCTTTCCACAGACAGCTATCCACAAAGTCCTCTGCTTCTTTAGGGAATCGTCCCTCTGGCGTTAATCTCGGCGCCGGCTCGTTCACAATGTGTTGCAGTAGTTCTAGGATACTCATCGTCATGCTGCCACCTTGCAAGCTGACGCCCTTGCTCTTCCTTCTGTCCTTCTTTTTATCGGTAGGTGTATTTTTGTCAGTAGGAGTCTTGGGAGTTCGAGAGGATCGAGGTGGAGGCAGGCCCATTGATAAGGGACGGTTTGGGGAAAGTGTACCCTCGAGATCCGATAGGTCCGAGTCGTTGTCATCCGACTCTGATTCTGAGAAGGGGAAGCGACCAAGAGCAAGTTCGATAAGTGATATGCCCAACGACCAAACATCTGACTTGACGGTATATTGGGCGCCCTGTATACGTTCGGGCTAGTTAAGGGTTCGAAAAGGTTAATCTGGGGTACCGAGCACGTTGGGACGCAACGACACGCACGCTCATGTATGTTGACGTGCCAACAAAAGTGTCCGCAATTGAGTTGATGAGTTCTCCTGAGACGCCGAAGTCACATATCTTGATCTGGCCAGCTGAATTGCATAGGATATTTGATGGTTTGATGTCTAGTGAGACAATGATACGCGGCGTGAGTCAGCGATGCAGTTCCATAACGGATGAAACGACAGCAAGAGACGTTCGTGAGAGATAGAGCTGCGGGCTCACCTCGATGGATGATGCGGTGGACGTCGTAGAGATACGTCAAACCTTCAAGCACAGAGAGGGCGACCTGACCGACGACATCGATATCAATGGGGCCAATCTTCTTGTAGATGCTATGGAGAGAGCCCTTGTCCATGAACTCCATACATATGCATATGTTGGGATCGGCCAGGAAAGCGCCGAAGAAAGAAACGATGTATTTGGAATTGCAGTCGTGCATTATGTGCAGCTCCCGTAGGATTTGCTTTCGGACGGACGGTTTAGCGTCAATTAGAACGATCTACGTCCAGTGAATTCAGGTCAAAGCAAGATCTGACATAAACTCACCTTCTTAGCCATCATAGTACCTGTAGGTGTGTGCTCAACTTTCTTCACGCTGCCTCCATTCCCCTGTCCTAGTTCCTGGAGATCCTTCAAATCCTCATTACGGAGCTCAAAGTTCATTTCAGCGTTCATGTCTAGTTTTGCGAGTGTGCTCGAGAGCGTTGCATGGTAGGTATTTCGCCGGGCGGATGGCGATGTGTTTGATGATGAAAGAGCTGGATTCGTGGATAGTATGGTGCCCTCCGAGTCTATTGGATTAGAGCTAGATGGAATTTTGGGATCCTTGAGGGTCATTGGCGGTGGCCGCTTCTTTCCCCCTGCCGCAGGCGCAAGTCGAGTGGGCACTGGTTCCAGCGGCACAGGTGCAGGAGCGGGAGTGTCTGAAACAGCCAGCTGCAGCGCTTTGAAGTTGCGTTTCTTTCGAATCGGGGTCGCCATTGATATTAAGAGAGAAAATCCGGATATGCGAAGGGTCAATAAGGGTATCAGTGATGTCGATGTTCGAGTGCAAGAGATGTTCACGCGAGTGATACCCCAGACGCGTCGACCACGTGGGTAGGGAGTCCATTCCCACAGTCATTAGAATATTACCACGGTTACAATACATTGATCATCGGTGGCTCAAAGTAGAAAACATGAAAGGGTATATTCGTAGCTCTACAAGACTATTGAAACAGATTCATTAATACAATGAACTAGTATTGCTGATGCATAATATACTTTGTGTGCTTCAAGCGGAAGCTTGAGCAATGCCTTGCTGCATAGTCATACGTATGGGAACGTCAAAACATATCAAGAGAGTGAATCGATAGAGATCGGAGGTTGGGATGAAGAGCATGGTGCGGCACCTGGCCCACTAATAGGCGGAAGGAAAAGCTGCTAGAGAATCATCGGAAACATAAGGAAATTGTCCAAATCATGCGAGAAAAGCCCGAAAATGTTGTAAGGAGAACTAGAAAACCTACGAGATAGCAATCATCAACGAACGAATACCCAGTCAAGCAAAGGAAACACTTACGAGGGCAACATATCATTACAAGCTTCGTCAATTAGCTTTGGTCGAAAAGGGAAGTAACGGTCTGTCTTCTTGCCCTTCCTGTTGTTGCGGGTAAAGTGCCTTGCCCAATGGTGGATTGTCCAGACCGCCAACCTGGCCCTATATCACCCTCAAGTGATGGGCGTCCACCTTGACGAGTCCCAATAGTCTTCCGCCTTGTGTCGCGTTCCGTCTCAGACCCGGATAAGGGTGTCATGGGACCATACGCCCTAGCGACGGCCTTCACGGCACGCGTAGAAGGCCCAGTGGTACCGTTGGCCTTCGGCTCGTCTGTTACCTCCTCCGAGTTCGATATGGTCCTCTGTCTCTGATCTATATCTCGCAAACCAGTCAGAGCGGTCGACCCTGTGGAAGGTCGTGAAAAAGTCGCCGAGGCATGGGGCCGTGCTGCATCAGATCTTCCTGAACGTTCAGAGTTGCTCCGCGATATAGGAAACAGCTGGTCTTCGGGCGAGGCGGTCAAACTGTGCGTACTCAGTGCAGTCGTAGGATTTGTGTGGGTTACGGGGAATTGGGGGCGGATAGTTGAAGTTGAAGCAGTAGCCTGCTTATGTCGTCGTTCACGTTCTGGCTTCGTGAAAGAGCGATCTGTAGCAATGGTATGACTGCGTTGCAACGGAGATTCAGACTTGAGCTTCGGAAGGGGAGGAGGGATTGCCAGCGGGGATAATCCGGCACGGGTGTTGCGCTCAGAATTGTTGAGGGCATTGAGCGCGCTCGCCGTCAATGCGCGGTGGGTGAGGGGTTGTATGCGATCGCTCGGATTTTGGGTACGGGAGGCGGGTGTAGGAGAAGGCTCATATCCTTGAACGGTCTCCAGAGATTCGCTGGTGCCTATCATGGGGCTATCTTGAGAATTACTTACCCGGCGCATTGATGATGAAGGGACCATGGAAGGGGCCTGTCGTTCTAGCCCCACTTTCCTTGCTCCCGCCGGCGCACGAACTGGGGTAGCAGCGACTTCCTGTCTATCCGTGTTGAAAACGCGCAAGACAGATGGTCGCTGGGGTAAGGGGGACTCCCTTTGTGTCCGTGCGTTACGGAGACCTGAACCAGGACGAGGCATCGGTGACTCGCGATGCGTGGAGTCCCCACCAGCTAGCTTCTTCAGGGTCTCTTCCCGCTCCCATTCCCTATCCCTCGGCGGAGGTTCCCAGCTCTGCCTACTTGATCCTACACTACGGCGTCCACTGGCACCACTTGAAGTAGTGGCCTCTGAATCCATCGCGGCCCTCGCAAGTGCTTCCTCATCCAGACTCACACTCCTCCCATGCGTCGTATCACCGGCATACCCTCCTCCGGTTTCGCCACCAAGCTCCTTCACCACCCTTCCAACACCGAGCAAGAAGCTGGTTACACTCCTTACCAACTCATCACTAACTCTCAACCCATCTCTCCACTGACCGCCAACGCTCCTCCACACTTCCACCAAATCAACGTCGCTACTACTGTTCCCACCAACTTCAGCATCGATTTGCTCCGTCAATGCCCTGTTGGTCCCGCTCTTCATCAACTCGTTCAATCGTTCAGAGGCCCCAACGATATCCTGCGCACTCTTCACGAGGTCGGCCGCGGGTCCGCTAGTCTCAGTAAGCCCCAAACGCTCCAAGTTCGAAGCAAAAACATCCAAGCTATGTTTCATCAATTCGGCATGTTTCCCGAGTTCTCTTGATGAAGTACCACCCATCGTTCGCCCTCCATCCTCTCTTCTCCGTGTACTCCCAAACGGACTCGAATACCTCTCTGGGTGAGCGCGACCAAGCGCAGATCCTGCCCTCGAATTCTCCAGACCAAGGCTACTCCTATATGTCCGTAGTAGAGGCGCTGTCCTCGGTTCTTCTTCGTAATCATCTTCGACATGATTGGCAGAACTCGTGCCGTCAAACGAAGCGCGGTATGATGCCATCGACGTTGCTGCTCTGGGGGCTGTGGCAACTCTCCTGGCGTTATCAGCGCCAGAGGGATGCTCTGGTGTACGAAAGTCGTTGTCATTGTACAGTTGTCCATGTGCACGAGAGGAAGGTCGAAAGCTGTCGCTGTAACGATTTGAACTCGTGCTACCACTGAGGCGACTCTGCGGTCGGCCTCCGCGATCAACTGCTGAATCTATCTCGTGTGATTCCCTTGTCGTGCGCCTCTGAACAGGTTCCGGTACATCTCTCTTAGTCAAACCCGCCGCTCTCAGGCCCTCTCCAACAAGACTCCGCCCTGAACCAAGTCCAAGTGCACTCTCAGCACTTCCACCTCGGAGACTCTGGCGTCTACCATGTTGGGTTTGGATATCCGTCGTGAGGTCACCCTGATCATCAGCAAAGCTGACATCGCCTGGGAGCCACCTTGTTTGTTGTCGTCTCTGTGGGTCTCGCATACTTGACTGATTCGTTGCCCGACGAGGAGACTGCTGGACATGCCGCGAGGGGTAATGGGACCGATGGGGTGTCGGGGGTTCGGGAGGAAGCTATTCGTGACAAGAGAGTAAAAAAGGTTTCTGAGACTTTGGAGACAACTAAACGCACCTGCCCATTGGCCCTCGAAGCAGATCTGCCACTGCTAACATCCACGCCACTGTCGTTAGCAATGCTCCCATCTAAGCTATGCTGTCTACTCATGCGAGTATCATCCTCTTGCGAAATATCGTATGCATTGTCACGAAACTCCCTTGGAAGGGGCTGCCTCGAAGTCCGCCGTCCAAAGGTAGAAGTGCGAGATGGAACCCTACCACCGAGTCGTTGTCCAGTGTCGTCATACATGGGATTGTCATGGTCAACAAAGCCAACCCTGGAGTTGGTTCGAGATCCTCTGAGGTTGTCATCATCTCGCTCATAATAATTGTCGTTGTAGTTGTTGTCTGGGTCAGGAGCTGTGAGTGCCATGGATGTTCGCTTCCGTGGTGAGCGCGTACGAGAGGACAACCCGATATTAGACGATGAAGTTGCAAGATCGCGTACTCGGGCAGGTGACGAAGGTGCTGACGTTAGGCGTCTGCGTTGAGTGGGTGGGGGAGTATGGGGCCGCGATGAGGGCGGTGGGAGCTGGGCTCGGGATGTTGAGCCCGCAGACGCAAGATTATCAATCTGGGCCTGCCGTGAGGAAGAGGAGGACTGAGTATACTGGGAGGTCGACTCGCGCTCAGTTTCGGACCCAGAGAGATGTTCGGGGGTAAGGTCGTATGCGTATGACTGCGAGCGACCGTGAAGGGTCGAAGAGTCAGATGTACGTGGGCGGTTCGTAGACGAGCGTGTTAAGGATGATGTTGAGGCTGATGCAGACTGACGTGTGGAGGCGGTATGCGAAGAAGATGAAGATGAAGAAACGGAGTTTGCTGGTGGTGGAGACCGCCGCCTTTGCGAGGGTGCTGGGGATGGTGACGAAAGCCGTGAAAAAGCCGTGATTTTGTTTAATGTCTAAGATAGCGGTAAAATCAATAATCAAGTAGGAGGCGAGCATGACCCACCATGCGATTGCGTTCGGTGAGAGACTTTACACGTTGCAAAGCGGATTCTTCCTGATTGCTGGAACGGATTGAAAGCATACGGTCCAGCCTTGCTGTATTGTCCTCCTCGCCCTCGCCGTCGTTGTGGTCATCATCTTCGTCATCGTCAATTCCGTCTCGATCGAGGTTTGCAGCCATCGCATCTTGGAAAGCCTTTATATTGGTCTCGTTGAGCGAGTTCATGGAAAAAGGGCGCCGCCGAGAGTGGAAGTCGTCTTCGTGAGTGGTCCTACGGTCGTTGTCGCCGCCAGTGCTTCCACTCCCGGTAGAATTAGTTGCTGGTGGCGAAGGTAAACCAGATCCTCGTGAGCCCACGCTAGAAACGGGGCTCGGTGGTTCTGGGAGATCTGGAAGGCTTGGAGGTGAGAGCACTGGAATGTCTGCTCCGATGTAGATCGCCGAAGAAGGTCGTTCCTTTGCCCTGAGATATCCGGGGCGAGTCGTCATTCCGCGCGAGGTGATATTGTGGTCGATTGTTGAAGCCAGAAGGGTCGGCGCCGTAGTGGAGGTTCTCTCTTAAGTGATCATGAAGAAATGGAACTTGACCTGAGCACGTCGTCGACCACAGCGACCAGCGGGAAAGAAGACGGTTGAAGGTGCGAAGGCAAAGAACGACGAGGAAGGGAACTTGCTGAATTTCCCACGGCAAGCAACTTGTTGTCTGCCAGACTGCCCACGCCGCGATATTCAAATTGGCAGACAATATGTTTCAAAGGCTGAACGAGGCTGAAACGTTGCTGCTGCAGTGCGCTTCTCAAACTATACTGTGCAGAGAACTGTGTACTGATTTTCCTCAGCTTTGTTTTGTAGCCCAGAATTTTCCAGTCGACGACATATTTCTTGTCGTACGCGACTCAGTCAGACTTGTCCTCGAACACGTTCTATAGACCTTGTCGCGGTCTTGCATTGAGACAAAGAAAGGAGACGGCTCCAATCGCATTTCTGCAGCAAGCTTCTCAAACAGAAATGCGTGGCTTTAGCCCTCAGTAGCAATCGCCGGATCCCAAAGGATCCCTCTCCGATATGTTGGGAAACTGCGTCTTCTCAGACGCCGTTTGGCTGGTGGGACCGTCACATCGAGACTCGTGGAGCCAACTTCTGCCTTGCATTCGCAATCCCGTGCTTCAAATAGCTATTGCCACGAGGCGTCCTCATGCTTCGCTCGGAGTATATGCGCTCGCTATACACGAAATGAACCCAAGGTTGGACCTACCACTCATTCTACCCAACTCTCCTATTTTTTTAGCCGTACGATGAGCCAGAAAATGCTGCAGCGCTTCTTGCACATGTTCGCTCGTCTCATATGCCCAGAAGAAGTGGGTAACGACATCGTTATTGTGTATGTACTGCGCGGAATATCAGGGGGCCTGCGCACCGGCTGACTTTCCTTGTGTTCGGGTGGTTGCCAGCGTCATGGGCCCTGCGGGCGCAGGGAAGAGCACGGTATGTCATTCGCTGGCTGCCCGTCTCGACTCTGTCCGCGATCGGCCGATCGATGGCAACTCATTCTATGTCCATGGTGTGTAGTTCATCAATACCGCCACGAATGCCAACAAGATGCCCGTCGAGCACTCTCTCGGCGCTCACAGCCAATACATCAGCAGCATTGAATGCACGTACCCTGGCGACGAAGAAGGGCGCTGTATAGTCTTCGTCGACACGCCGAGCCTCGACTACGACAGCTCTACAGCAGCTAACGCGGAGGCCCAAATTCATAAATGGTTGGCCCGAACGTCAGTATATCCTGACCCTCTATCAATGTATCTCTTACCGTTGGCCTCCAGTTATCCCAGACGCACGCACGTAGACGGCATCCTCTTTCTGTACAAAATCTCGGCCACACGAGCAACCGAGACAATGTCTCCCTTAACATACACTCGAATCTTTGAAGCCCTCCTGGGCCACGACTACATGAAGAAACTCATGCTCGTAACGACGATGTGGAATCCCAACGAAATGGAGGAATGCCTCAAACGAGAGAGTAAGATGAAGTGGGGCTTCCATATGGAGAGGTTTGACCAAACAATCGAAAGTGCCTGGAAGGTCGTGGATACTATGTTAGGCCGGCACCCAAAATTGTGCAGTGTCATGTCGAGGAGTCCTGACATTGGCGATGTCACGGAGGAGCATATCATCATCGCGTAAGCAACCAAGCATTATCATCACCGGTCAAACTATACTTACGTGCGCCTACCATAGCGTGATGGGGCAGCATGGGGCAGGGAAGAGTTCTGTAAGTCCTTCCATATTCCACGCTGTCCGAGGTGACTTAACACCCTCGGAAGTTCATCAACACCGTGACTTCAAGTAATTTCATGAACGTCAGCGACGGTTTGCACTCAGGAACAAAAGATCTGGGCATCGTGAAATTTCGCTGCGATCAAAGCGACCTGGATTTTATATTTATCGACACGCCCGGCTGCGACAGTGTGGAAGAAGTCAGGCAAGTACTCGACAAAGTCTCTGTATGGCTCAAGACCTGGTATGTCTTCATATGTGCATCATGTGTCGGTAGCAATTCATAACCCTCAATGTATTAAAGCTACAAAAGGAATGTCAAACCTACCGGCGTACTCTGGCTCCACCGTATCGTCGATAACTGGTTCAATCCTGAGCAGATCCCCATTTACTTCAAACGCGCATGCGCTGAAAAGGCGATTCATAATTTGGCATTCGTTACTACTATGTGGGATGAATACTCCTCCGCGATGCACCCTACCGATCAATGGGAAAAGGACATCCTATCGCGGCACTGGAAACCCCTTATCGACAAGGGCTGCAAGACGTACAGGTATACAGGGTCGGAGGAGTCTGCTTGGGATATCATGGACGCGTTCTGCGTCCGTGGTGGTGAGAAGTACGACCGGGAACTGCAGAGGGAGATGGTGCGGCTGAGGAAAATGCTGTGTCAGGGTGAGGGTAATGGTGGTTGTGTAGATAGTGCAAAAGGCACTGAGCTGTTTGCGAAGTTGTGGGTGTTCGTGAACAAGGAGCGGGGGACCATGCGCCATATCCGAGCCTTAACCAGACATGGGGCGAAAGACGGCGACCTTCTGGCGTTAAGATACTCCCAGATGGTGCTGCGGCGGCAGGTCCACAGCACCGTGGAGGAGGCGAAGCTTCTCGGCGTATCTATCGGACAACACGTTGGTAGAATATCTTCATCTTATTCACATCCGGAAGGGAGGGCAACTTTGGTGAGTAATGATTTGGGAGCCAAGATATTCAACCCGTTGAGATATTGATATGTTTGATAGATCCTCCCTGGAGAAGAGGTCAAGCCCACTTACATATCATGATTGCGATGAAGGGCATCGGGCAGGGCTGCCCTGCCCGTCGTGATGCATGGTGTTCGTTTTTGCTTGCTTTCTCCATGTTATATCGGGATTATTTATCAACAACTACCCCGCATCGGTGTAATAATGTACAGATACCAACGGATCACAGCGGTGGTAACCCTTAGAACCCTCCCTCGGGAAGGGTTTCATTTTCTCGCCCGAAACCCGAAGGCCGAGCGTGATCTGCTACTTTAGTGATGCACAAGCCCTCACCAGTCGGTCAATGTGCCCGAGGGATTCTTGCTAAACCCACTTGGGATGCTGATTTTCTCCTCGAAGTTAACTTGGTAGAACCGTAGGAGTAATGAATACAATGCTTCACAATTAAGGTGCCGAAGTGAGGACACATTATAGTAGCGCAGGGGCTATCTAGTGTAGTAGGTAGAGAAAGTTCATCCACTTTCTCCGTTGCGATCAAATTCCGATTTGTGGGTAAATTAACTGTTCCCTCCCATTGTTCGGCTGGGGTCAATGGCACGGGTGGCTCTACAAGACGTCAAGGGTTTGTTCGTCTCTGGCCAGAAAATCCAGAAGTACCTATGGGTCAACGGCGCGCATAACACAGGTCTCCGGGGCTGAATCTGTCTTTATCACGAAGCTCTTAATCTTCATGGCCTCGTCGTAGTCGAGGGTGCATGTAAAGTCCTCCTGCCAGCTTTTGCCCGACTTCTTCCACTTCCATATAACGCTCGCCGTCGCCACCACCCTCCTTGCATCCAAGGAAACATCCATCCGATGCTTACGCAGATCATGACATGTCCAGTGTGTTGCCAATAGATCCAAGTATGATCTGACAGCATTCAGCCCGAAGAGCGTGGAATTGTATGAGGAACGAGGCGAGTGGTCAAACACAACGACTTCTGTCGTGGAAAAGTGGCGCAAGACGACCTTGGACGGGGAAACTTTGAGATCTGCGAAGAAAGCGTCTGCGACGACGCGTAGCTGGTCTGAAGTCCAGAGGATGTTGTAGCGTAGGGGGATGCAGGAGGTCATTGTCTGCTGCATTGTGGGCGATTGCTGTAGTCGTTGGGAGAAAGAGAGCGCGGGCGCATGGTTCAAACTTATATAACGGTCATTGCCTCGGCCAGAAGAGCAGCCACTTATCTCCATGGCCGACCCGCCTACGGATCCGGCAAGCAAAATGATTACCGGTGCCGACACTGATCCAGTAGTACCCCCTGCATTTCCCCTGAACAAGGTTACTACCGCCGTTGCGTGTATCAGACCTCGCAGAGGAACTAAAAGGAGTGATACCTTAGTACCATTCGGGTCCAGAAAACTGACGGGATTGCTCGAGGACGCGCCGGTTAAGCCGATGTGAGCCAAATTACTTTTTCCGGACCATGAGTCTGTTAAACGGCCTGCAGTACTGGTAGGCTGGGCATGGAAGGAAGTCTTTGCCTTTAATACATCGAGCTAGCGAGCTTCTTAATATATCGGCACCTGTACCCGTTGCGGCAAATCACACAGGCTGTTCATCAGTCTCATACCCATAACACTGGTACGGGACTCTCGGTGCTTCCTTAAAGGGAGTCATTCATCATGCATCAGATTATCCCACACGAATACCGTCGATGAGCTAGCAGAAAGGTAACGTCGCTAGCACTGCGACGAGATAGGGGGGATTTACATCCCAGTTGACCATGTAACGGATAATTCAAAGCCCGCGATAATGTAGATCCTTCTGGTTCGACTCCCTTTACTACTTCAAGCCAAGGTTATCCGCCGATCAGCCACGCAGGATCCCTTTCAGTACTGTTTGAGTACTCGAGGAGCGTGTTACATTGCGCTAGAAGTCTATGTAGTGGGCTGGCGACCACGCGACTGGACGAGCAAGTTGGACCAATGCAAATACAGGTATTACCAGGCATCATCTAGATTCTAGAACCCAAGGTATTCACCCCACATTCAAGATTTTTTGGGCACCAACCACCAGCCGTCGGACGCATTTGAGTACGCTGGAAGCCCCACGTTCTTCGTATCCCTCAATGCCTTCCATTACCTCAGTGTGTCTTTCGCTTTCTGGTGCTAGGTGACGACACAAGGAAGGGAATCATGACGGCATTCTGTGGTAGCGAACCAGCAGAACACTGTAGTATTGGTCAGCCTACTAGTTGGGAATTCTAGATCTACACTAGTTACCTCTGGAATGCCTGGTAAGTGTCGGCCCAGCCAGATGCCACCTTGAGTCTGAAGAAGAACCTCAGGCTTCAAATTCAAGCTGTGTAGACCTTGCACGCTTATTGTGTACCACAACTGAAACCACACCAGCCCAAAAAAATCCTGGCAGTTCAAAAAATTGGTCACAGTGTAAGATTACCCCTGTGACACCCCTGAAGTGTGTCCTCCTACCCTGCCGCGAACGCAGGAATGTGCTGGTATGGCGGGGATAAGACAGGGCTTCGATATTTTTTGTCTCAACGAGGATTGATTAAAAGAGTAAGGGAGCTGATCACAGATAGATCACAAGAGTGTATTAACATTTTACATTGTGCGCGGAGAACGCAGCGAAGGGCCTGTGTTTAGTTGGGTAAACATTGAGAATACCCTGCAGGATGGTGGTGAATATGGCTATTCCTGAGCTGAGTTAGAGCTTGGACTTACAGGGGTTGTTTACGGTGCAAGTAGAACCAGCTGCACAGACGGTTGGCCCAGTGTAACCTTGGCCTGAAGACAGTGTTAGAATAATCCTGCGAGGTAGGGATTTAGTCCTTACCTCCGCATTGTCCCCAGGGACCCACTGTTGGCGTGGAAGGCGGCGCGCTACTGGTCACGGGGGGAGGGTTTGAGGTAACAGGCGGATTCGAGGTGATTGGAGGGTTTGAGGTGACCGGAGGGTTTGAGGTGACTGGAGGGTTCGACGTGATGGGGGGTATAGATGAGGTTGGTGTTGCGGTTGCAGTGTTAGGAGGTTGGGTTCCTGTCGCATCGCCGTAGAATATGCCACGTCCATTGGTACCAAGGTATACTCTTCAGCTCTTTGTGAGTCACTGCTACAGAGCGCCGTTTCGTAGAATAAAACCATACCTTCCGTAGATTCTTGGGTCGCCGGTGAGGACGTTTGCGCTGATGACGCCGAAACCGTGGGCAGCATCGTTGATCTTCACCCAGTTGACACCAGCATCATCTGACCTGAAGTATCCTTTGCCTTGGATATCTGCTGCGGCAAAAAGGGCAGGGTAACCACCAGTAGAGGCGGGGGCTCCAAATCCTATGCTCCAAGCCTCTGCTACTCCAGAAATAGAGGTGAAAGTGGCACCTGAGTTAGTCGAGTGGAAAAGACCAGCATCGGTGGAGACCCAGACATCGCCAGTAACGCCTGGGTTAACCAGAACGTCTCGAGCAGTCGTGGACGACCCAAGAGTGCCCTGTGAGGTGAAGGTCTGACCCGAGTTGGTTGAGATGTAAAAGGTGCTACCGGAAGCACCATAGAATATTGCGTTTGCTTTCTTGTCTGAGGCAATAGCGGCATCCGAAGGCAATGATGCCACGGCAGTAAAGGTACTTTGGTACTGTGAGACCATCACACCATTGCCCTCAGTACGCCAGAGGATCGTATCGGCGTTGGCGGATAAAGCAACCTTTCCACCATGAACACCATCAGGTGCGCCATAATGGATAGACCTATTATATATAGATATTAACCATTGATTAGCTTGACATCAGACTAGTCACACATACCATGAAGCGCCCGAGTTTGACGAAATCGCAACTTGTTTCGTTTCCCTGGCACCGAGTCAGTGAGTATAGGATGCACTGCAGGAGAAACAGGAGACCCACTCGTCGCCAGCACCAACACGAACGATGTTCATCGGTTGATTGCCAGCATAGTCGAGGTCTTGACTTGTCATCCATGTAGGGTTGCTGTAACTTGCGGGTCTAGGTGTATCGAGGTTGTCATGAACGAAGCCTTACGTCAAACTGAATTCAGCAAACGTCAGTACAGGGATGTGAAAACACTGACCATTGCAGTCGGCCACGCCGGACAAAAGGTTTGCCCCAGTTGGCGGGGAGATGAGCCCACGAACCGAGGTCTCTTCAATCCCGTCAGCCAATACCTCAAGCGTTACGTTGTGTATAGTATCCCATTTCTTCAAATCAAAGCCACCATACATGGTAGCACCAGTTCCGTAGAGCCAGTGGTTGGAGTTGAAGGGATCAATGACCAATGCTAGACAGCATTATGAGTAATATCAGCTATAGGGCCATCAAATGTCTACCTTCCATCATCCAGCCGATCTGTAAGGTACCGGGGTTGGTATTCGGATAGTTGGGACCAGTCCAAGGAGCGCCTGAGTTGTCGTATGAGTAGTGCTTCTGAAGGTTGGGATACCCATTCCAGCTCCATAGAGGGCTCCATGTAGCACCGCTATCAGTTGAGCGGAATATTTGCCCATCGGGCCACCAGCTGTTCAGTGCAGCGACCATAATTGTTCCCGGTACCTGTAAATCCACGGCCAAACCGCCAAAGCCGAAGTAAAGATCACCGCCAGACACGGGTGTAATATTAGTCCCTAGTCGACGATGAGAATAGCTCATCAATTGTATGAGGTCGACTTACAGGTAGAGGTGGGGATATGATACTTCCATACAGCCCCGGCGGTCCCGTCATACGGGCCTGCTCCGTCACTGTATGTGACGTATAGAGTGTTCTCAGATGGAGAGAGAACTCCTTTATGGGGGAGGAAAGTCGTGTCTTGACCCGCGACCGCGGTCCCTATGATTACTCGTTAAGCTAGGCCTCCAACATCAGGAAGCCATGCAAACGCACAGGTGGCACCGGCATTCTCTGAAACAAAGATATTACTTTCGCCTTTATTGGCAACACCGACAAAGATACGAGGAGTAGGAGACCCATTTGTACCCGTGGTAGAGTCGAAAGTGATCCAAGAGAAGCCAATAATGATGTTGTTGTATTCGTAGACGTCATTTGGATCCGGAATGAATGTACCTGACAGGACCGCGTTAGATGAAGAACCCAAGCAAGTCAAAAATTGGCATTACCGGCGCTGGGGAAATTGGTAACCTTCGTCCAAGTCGCTCCGAAGTTGACTGACTTGTAGAGGCCGTTTCCGCTGCGGGCGCCGTAGTATAAAATATTATTGCTGTGGGGGTCGACAGCGATTCGCTTGATATTGGTTAGAATCGGAGCACACTATCCCTTAGGACAACGCGACAGGAGAAGCTTACCTCGCCCCTATGTCAAGTCAGTTTGAACAACCCACCAGAGAAACGAGCGTCGGACGTACATCCCACGACCAGCCATGTTACCCCCGACTTTGAAGGGCAAAGGTGACGAGGTGAAAGTGTCACCATAGTCATTGGAAATTAAGATGGCCCCATTGTTGGGGTCCCAGGAGTTCGTGTACATTCCAACAGCCTATAGAAGGTCAAAATCCTAGCATCATGAAAAGGGAGGAGAAGTTACAAGATAAAGGCGGTTGGGATCGACAGGATCAGTCGCCAACGCGTCAATGCCCCAGTGGTTCCAGTTGTCGCTATCCACAGAATCGAGGAGTGGTTTCCAGGAATGGTCAGCGTTGAGCCTGTATGCCCCTCCGATATCCGTTCGGGCGTATGCGAGTCCCTTGAAGATCAGTGAGCACTAGGCAGTGACAAAACAAACCATGTTCAGACATGTGCACCTGTTGCTTTTCGTTGAACACGATACCGGGAATGAACCCGCCACCACCACCAATCTATTCAAAAGCGACATTAATATAGCGGAGAGGAAGTCATCGTGAAGTATTTACTAACCCTGACATTCTTCCAGTTATAAGCCTGAGAGTTGACCGCGCATGCCAACCGACTGAAGGTAGCCACCGTCACCGTCAGTAGAAAGCTTGCCCTCATTGTTGTCCAAATGGGGAGGATTCACGTTTCCTATGTATTAGCCTGTGACAGATTTATACGAATTCGTTGCTGGTCCTTCGGGTGATACAGCGGAGAAATAGATTTTACGACCCGAGAATTTAGCAGCCTCCGAGTAAGTTGTTTGTAGCGACGTCTGATAGAGTACTTTCGACAGATCCCCCGTTGTTCGCTGGACCACCGCTCGCCTCCAGCTAGCATCGTTCATGAGGGATACTAGTGCCAGAGAAAGACATCGAACTCACCCTTGGGCCTTTACCACCTAGATGGACGTCAATACTGATTTACCGAAGTTGCAGATGCTTCATCTTGGCAGGAACTGCTTAGACATCCCTCTTTACAGGTACCTCTGACACGTCAACGATTGAGCGCCCTATGTTTCGCTGCCAGCGGTCGGTCGTCTCGTCCCTCAGGCTGTGCGACCGCGCTAAGACATGTTTCGGGGATCGAATTAGTGCGGTCACTGGCACCTTGTCTTCACATATAGCGTCCGAAGGATGAGATTATCTACAATAAATAAAACGAACGTGATGGTCCTATATACTGTCATGCTAAAGCGAAAACCCAATGATTTTGCTAACGGGGCGCAGGTTGATGACAGGTTGGCCTTCAGCCATGGTGCCAACCTTTCCCCTGATATCTAGATCGTCTTCTTCATCGTCACTTTCAGAATCGTGACGTCCCAAACGACCAAATATACTGATACGATTAGCTTCCTTCGTAGTAGGTTGAGATGGGCTCTTTGTCTGAAGCGCTTCGGAACATTTCTCCATGGCCGCCGCTGTTTCGCTGTTTAACTCAACATTGAAGAGATCCAATATATAGCGCCGGACGGGCAGCCGGAATCGTTGAGTCGAGATCGTGTACAAAGCACGATAAAGCATAGTCGGGGATGAAAACAACTGCTTATACTCCGCGCGAGATTTCATCCTTCGGAGAGTATATTAGAGTTAGATCATTAACTGTTGTCAATGGGACCGTACTTTGTTAGTGACCGTGAGGCTGCATTCGCGATGACTGTATTCGCAAGATTTTGAATAGCAGTCATCACTTCTACTTCTGCTTCTGCTGTGGGCGGATTCAGTCTATTTACGCATGGTTCTGATGCATGTTCCTGCCAAGGAGGGAGCTATCGACGCGTTTAGAGTGGTTATGCGGGGAAATTTTTGATCATTTACTGAGATAAATTTCTCCAAGTCAACGGGGATGCAAAGGCCTGTGGGAAGTCCAAGAGGAGACAACGTAGCCTCCCACTGATAATCATCTAATATCTCGGCGCCTTGAGATGTTGATGAGATGAGCCCGAGGACAAAGAAACATGTTCTAGACGCACGTCAGTATGCTCACACTCGAACAAGGGAAGGATTATATGACATACCCTCGGACTGAAGGAATTGGTGATTCCTCCGCTATCTCCAGAATGGTAGGGATTACTTCTTGTTCTTCTAAAAATGGGAGTCCTCCTTCCGTAGCGCCTATGTTTCCCTGAACGATCGATTAGTGGAAGCAACAACATTATCATATTCGACTGACCACCGCCCAAAGGATGCTTTTCAACTTCAGGATTAATTCCGAGTCTTCGCTCTCATGACTGTGTTGCCTGATGAAATGTGCGAAGTCGGCGAAGTGCCCCTTGTCTTGAAAAACTTGGCACCCGAGCTCTGTTTTCGCCATTTCACCATAGAAATGCGGAGGCACCGTACCATCAAACGCTCTGTCCACGTATGAGCCAAGCTCATCACAAATTGAACCGGAAAAACTTACAGGGTCTCTTCGTTGTCGTCTCCGGAGTTTGTAGCCTTGAACACCTTGGCGAGAAAGACCTCAACTTGTACCACATAATCAATATTACGTTCCTGTCCCGTACTGGTATTTATGGGCGTGTCAAGTGAGAGATGATTTTCACTTACATGGTACCAAATGTCCATCTCCCTATCAATGTAGCCGGTATCATATAAGTATCGGAAACCCATGAGTGTTGATGTGAACCTTGGTAAAAATGAGCAAGACCGGACCACCCAAAGGGACCTGAATAAAGCTACCTCATCAACAACGGATGCCCAATGTCTCCTAGATGATCCATCATCGGCTGCATCTCTACCACTAGTTGCAACGCTTCTTTGGATTCGCAGGCATCCTTGAGGAAGTGGGCGGCTAATTCACATACTTCTGGGGCTGGGTCGTAAAGTTGAGTAACCAGTAATCGCAGTGTCCAAGCGTTGACACTGGATGAAACTCTTATCAGATCGCCTAGATGGCGAGTAGTATAGAGTCGAATATGCTAGACGGTAGGTTAGTATTTTAACAAGGTGTTATACTAGATATAACCTTGTAGCTAGAAGTCAGAGCCTTGGAAAGGATAATACGAGGATGGCCATCGCTAGTAGCTTGAGCGCGTGTCGTTGAGCCTGATACGGAACAGACTCACATATTATAATCGAGGTTTTCGATGATGCCTTTGATCAGATCCTCGCGGCTTCTGAGCTCGCTCAAGTGGTAGAAAGCCGTGAATACTTTGAACTTCTCCAAGAGCCTGTATAGATATGCAGCCAACGGGCAAAAGAGCTTGCGAACCACTCACTCGATGCCTTCCTTGTGCTTGCTCAGAGTCCCCAACATTTCGAAGTATCCATAGGTGAGAGTGTCGTTCACACGAGCTTTCGAGAATATGGGATCTGAATCTGGCGGTCCGTTGAACTATGCGTAGACCTCAATATCACGTTAGAATAAAACAACACAGGTTCTTACTGGGTCAAGTTGTGAGAACCCCCACACAATTTGCTGCAAAAAGACGTCTTCCGTTGAAAGATATCGGACGCCGTCTGGACTCGCCACCAGAGTAGTCAACAAAGCACACCCTAATCGAACCCACTTCATGTTGGACTGCAGGTGTTTATATTAGTAACCCGTGGACACGAAGATGATATATAAGAACTCACCTTCGTTCGGGGTATATCGGAGAATCGATGGCTGCGCGGATGGAAGAACGACATCAAACGTCGAATAATTCTGGAGGCCTTGATGGCTTCTTCTAGTCGGGACGGATTTCGCAAAGGTCCTTCCACAAGTTCAATCAGAACATCGAATTGCCACCGTGCATGTTCCTTCGTGGACGAAATCTGCAACGAAGCCAGGATAAAACACGTCGATCTGCAACTCGAGGCATAACTCACCTGAGATTCATTCAACGCCGCTAGGAAGGTCTTTTCGTCCATCTGCATCCCCAGCTTGATCTTGACCTGTTCAATCTGTCTCTGTCGACGAGCAGCATCATCCACTGAGTTTGCCCTTGATGATGAATGTGTCAACATTTGCTGTAACCATGTTCGATCATAATTCACCTTGGGCGTGCGTTCTTAATCATAATGGGATCCAACCTTGACCGATTTCGATTAAAGCTGTCGATACTAGACAGAGCCAACGTTCCGATGATTCTATTCTCTCCTTGACCGTAATTCGAAGCGAGATCAAATATATGAGATATCGTCTGGAAGGAACGGAGGTCAGTCAGGTCCCGGATCAATTCGTACTGGATGTACTTGAAATTTGGCAGCGATTGAGAGTGGCAAAACGCGGTTGCTCAGTTGCAGCATTTCCGCCATCAGAAGAGTAGCTTTCCGAGATAGATTCGACCCGGTGACTGATTCCTCTAAAATCGATGTTAAGGCCTTTGAAAAACATATCAACTACGCGGTGAAACCCTGCGTTGGACACACGTACGTCGAGTAATCCAGCATTATTGAAGATAAGAATGAGCAAAGCGATGTACTGATCGGTGAGCTTCAATCTACTAGAGCGCTCATGAACGTCGGGTTGGGTATTTGGTTCTGACGGCGTCTGGAAGTTGTCAACCCCTTGAACATAATGAGGGACTGCGCGGCGGAGAAGATGATGATAACGCACTCGTCAGTCGGCGACCATCGACGAAAACTTTGTGCCATTCGGGTATTTTGATATTGAGAAGATCGAAGAACATGTCCAATACAACATCCTGAAAGTAATCTAGATGTCAGGATACAGGTTATCGTCTGGTAGATTACACTGACTCGAGCTTCAAGTGAGGGTATACGGAGGGTATTGACTAACGAACGTATAGCCATGAGGTCGTTCATGCAAAAATACATGAGCCCTGCCAAATTGTCATTTGGGAGTCTGCATGGAGTAGGTAAAAAGGCATACCACTCCATGTTCGCAACATCAACTGTATGATCTTGATGCAACCCCTCATCCGCGTTATGTGGTCGGGTGGCTTCCCATATGCATCAGTGACGGCTGAGAGGGCAAGCTGTTCTACGCGTTAGAAGTGTGACTTGATCATTCCCAAACACGCCAAACCTCAAGATCAGACCCCAAACGAAGATATGCCCGCGTACGAGGGGAGTCGGCGATATGGAGGAAGACAGACGCTAAGATCGGGGCCAGCTCCAAGGGCCCGTCTCCTAGCGCATGAAGCAGGAATCGTATCCCCCCAGTCTTGGAGACGAGGTCAATATCGATAAGGACTATCAAGCGATCAGCGGCGGGCATACAGACATAGGTAGAAGGTCACACACGAATTTCCGCTAGCGTTTGTACACAGACTGATCTGAAAGGGTCCTCTGCATATTCGGCGACGGCGACGACCGCGCGCATTACCGCCTCCGATAGAGGGACACTGCCCCGGCGGCCAGCAGAGTCCCTTCGTATCGAGCCCACTTCAACGATCGATCGTATAAGCTTGATGACCTGTTCTTTCTCGACAGTACATTTGTTGTCCCGTGACAATGACCTAGGATAATGGTCTACACACATCTAGAGTTTAGTTAGCGTCGAAGCGACTTACTTGACGATATACCAATCGAGGGATTGCCCTATCCTCTGCACGGATTCAACATCCACAAGCATGTATCGCATGAGGCGGTACGCATGGGCACGACATTGTTTCGTATAGTTATCGGCGAGCGCTGGAACAACACTGAGAACGTTCAGCGACGTACGCATATGCTCGTGTGTATAAATGACTCACACCTTCACCACTTCAGAGATGTCAAGTTCATACCGCACCCGAAAATGGCGCTGAAGAATCGAAACAATCTGCTGCATTTTGTCGATCCTCTCGGCATTAGAGTCGGATGAAGGCAAAGAAGGTATGTTCAGTTTAAGAAGTTGCGAGAGGCAGCTTTTAGCATTCCTCAAGGCCACTCGTGAGACGTCAACTGAAGAAGTTACTGTAAGGGCTACGATATGACTGAACGTAGTTCATGATATACCTCGCTCTTTTGCATCGCCGTAAGGAGCAAGATTCTGCAATGCCTGGTTGACACTCAGACTCGAGCCAGTTCCATTTCCCATGGCATTTGGGGCAAGTGAATTGTTCAGGTTGCTGTCCGACGCGGCCAGGTTTTCCAGTACAACAATACGTTTGTTAAGGGCCTCGATCTTTTTCTTGGCCGCCAACAGCTCGGATTGCACTGGTTGCCTCAACGAATCCTGAAGATCATGTTGTCAGTGTATTAGTGGGAGTAGTATATATACGCGACGCACGGGTAAGTCCCTGTTCAGAAAGTCCTCCGCCCCTTCAATGATGCTTTTCTCCGTGGACAGTTGATTGCGCAGGATGTCTAACTGAGAATTATATTGATATCCAATGCATGCCACCAAAGGGGCAATCTCACCTGCTCTGTGTCATCTAGCCCTTCCAATTCGTCGAATGAGAATGACCTTCTAGCGACGACAACATCCGGGCTTGAGTTTACTAGAGTCGAGGTCTGAGACACAAATGAGTTTATGCCAGGGCTAGTTCCAGGAAGCTTCAGCAGCGAGGCCATAGCGATTATGTAGGTTCACTTGGTAAGTTGTCGTGCAGTGTCGGACCTTAAGCTTATAGCATGAATGAGATTCTTGAACGCTAGATCGCGGCAGCGAATCCACTATGAGGTATGCTAGCCGCCGCTGCACTTGGAGCAGAAAATCCTGAACGAGCGCGTAGAGAGCGCGTATCACACGTCTACGGAGGGATCGTCGATGGGTGAGTGTGAATGTGCTAGACAATGTGAGCTCTCGCTAATGGGGTTTTGCTTTCTCACAGTCATGTTCAAGCTCCCACGGTCTCAGGCGAACGCTCACAGCTGGCTACAATGTTTTTGAAGTATATCGCGTGCCGACTGTCATACGAGTCATGCACTCGAGCCGGGGAATACTGCGGGCGAAAGTCTCCTTGCTTATCCTTCGACGGGTCGATGATAAGGCGATCATTTTATGTCACCGTTGTGATAGAAAACGGGCAACAGACCGCAATTAAGTGAGATGTTCGCACACCGGTATAAGTAACTGAGAGGCGTTAGGCAGTCGCAGCGATATATCCAACACATCGAACTTGGAGGTAAAGGAATTAAGAAGAACAGGCGCCTGACGCCAATTCTGGGTACTCGGGAAATGCCGAAGAACTGTATCGTTGCTCCAAGCCACAGAGATCGGTAAGGTGGGCACAGGTACCAACGTCGCCGCCAAAAGTTTCAAGTCAAAATGGGTGAGTTATGCTGGTCGTCTGCTGCGTTGGCGAGGTTGTATACTCAATCGCTCTGTTACAGTAAGATACGCCTCCGCCGCCGTCATCAACAACCCGGAAAAAAGTACGCCATGATCTAAACTATTGGTGATGAAGTACTAAGACCGCGATCCCACTCATAGCTGCTCGCGCACGGGGCGAGTACCTCAGAACCCACTTCAAGAACATGCGGGAAGTCGCGGCCGCCGTTACGGGTTGGTGGAATAGCTGCGTGGACCCGATGTGATATCTAATACAAGATCGAAACTACAGGCTTCAAGCTCACGAAGGCGTACTCTTACTTGGGCGACGTACAGGAGCACAACCGCTGCATTCCTTTCCGACGATTCTCTGGTGGTGTTGGGCGTACGGGTCAGGCTAAGGAGTTCAAGACAACGCAAGGTGCGTGACTTACAAATACTGAGACTAATAGATATATTCTCAAACGGAATGTATCAGGTCGTTGGCCCGAAAAGTCCATCAAATTCCTCCTCCGCCTCTTGAAGAACGCCGAGTCGAATGCCGATGCCAAAAACATTGATGTTGAGGATCTTACGATTAAGAACATTGTTGTTAACCAGGCCCCTGTATGTTTCTGTCTCTGTGCATCGTCACCTTTTGGTCCTAATCCTGAGTAGAAAACCCGCCGCCGCACCTACCGCGCCCACGGTCGCATTAACCCCTACCAAGGCCACCCTTGCCACGTCGAAATCATCCTTGCCGCTTCCGATGTTGAGGTCGAGAAGAGCCACGACAAGGACGTTGTCAAGCAATTCGCAGGCCTCAACCGCAGACAAGTGGCCAGAAAGAGAATCGAGGCAGCCCGATCATAATTGCATTATGTTTTCGCCATGTACCGTGCCCTTGCAACACTCTATGATTGTCATGCCACCACACCCATGAATCTATGTATTTCAGCGTATGTTTTACATCAGAAGTCGGTCGCGGTGCTTTGCCCACCATCTGTGGGTCATCTACGGACCCAAACTTTATTTGGCGAATACCATCTATTTGGCCAAGAATTACGAGTGCGTGAGCAGATAAGCCATCACGAGGTCAACTCTACTCTCACCATCATATCATCTATTTGTGTAATGTAACCCAATCCCGGCCGGGAACGTGTTTTGTCCGGTAATGGGTGCTTACTGTAGCCTACCTTTCGCCTTCACAGTCGCCCATGTCTGAAATCTACGCCCCCGTACAAGACTTTCCCAAAATCCCGGACAACTTGACTGTTCCACAATTCCTCTTGGATGTAAACCATCCTACGCGACCCCAGCCCCCAAGCGTGGGCACACCCTGGTTAATTGATGATACGTCGGGGGCAACGTTTGGAAAGGAAGAGGTGAGATGCCGTATTGATCAGCACACTGCGTGAGTTGTTGAACCTCGGAAACAGCTACGGGCTCGGACACACGGTCTAGCCAATTCATTGTGGACAAAATACAATATTCGTGGGTCATCTGGACCAAATTCGTATCAGGGGGAATGATTGCTGATTGAACAGTATGCAGGCGATAGCGATGTCGGTATGTGATCGACGGGGTGTCGAGAACTTGAGGGTTTGATTTGACGCCCTCATGCAGTTCTCATCTTCAGCAGGAACCATTGTGGTGGGTATTGTCAGATTGACGTTCCCCAATGCCACCGCTGACAAGTATTGGTACAACCAGATTACCCCGTTGCAATATGGTCTATTCTTCTCTTTACGGTCTGCTTTGCAGTCTACTCACCATGATGCAGGGCCGTGCACAGAATCGGCGGTGTCATCTCGTACGTTTAATTGTTACCAGCCACCAGTGTTACTCAACGTTTCTCCTTCAGAGGCGCAAATCCAGACTTTACGGTCGATGAGTTGGCATATCAACTGGAAGCCACCAAGGCTACATTCATGTTTGTATATTCCGACGCCCAGGCCGTTGGAACCGCTGTCGCTGCAGCCAGACGCGTCAATATCCCTCTCAGCCGCGTCGTTCTATTCGGCGCTGCATCCGAATTATCGCCCGAGAGCGCAACTGTAGACGAACTCGCCCGGCAAGGTTTACTCTCCAGGGAAACCTTTGTGGAGAGAAGACTTGCCCCGGGCGAAGGAAAGACTAAGTTGGCTTTCTTGAGCTTCTCTTCGGGTACCACCGGAAAGCCCAAGGTAGTGATGCGTCTTAGTGATATGCAAATACATCGATTGACTGCTTTCCAGGCCGTTGCAATCCCACATTTCTCGTTAATCGCGAATGTCATTCAATTAGCCGTACACAACAGAATAAACGAGGCGTACACAACCTGGGAGGAACGTCGATTCAGGCCTAGCGATGTCTGCATTGGCGTGCTCCCTTTTTATCGTAGGCTCTTCATTGTCTGTCTGACAAGCATAAGCTCACTTCTCATTTACGTCCAGATATTTATGGATTGGTTATCAATGTTTGTCCATAATCCGTTCTTGCGCGAAGTGCTTGACTAACATACGCGCTAGCTGCATTTCATATTGTTTGCTTCGGTACGTATACAGTCACAGCTGAGGGTATCAAATTGAAGGCATTGACTAGATGTCGATCGTCGTCATTCCTCGTTTCAATTTTGTTGGCATGCTCAATAGTATCGCGAAGCACAGGGTTACACACCTAATGTAAGCTTTCACTCCCCGGAATGACCTTTCCCAATGACCATCCGTCGACCTAGGCTCGTACCCCCGCAAGTCGTGTTGTTGTGTAAAGTACGTATAGTTCGTCGCCGGTCAGAATATCTCCACCCACACCTTCGTAGCACCCAGCAATGGCAACTGCGGATGTTAGCAGTGTGAGGTTCATAATGGTTGGCGCAGCGCCTCTCACCTATGAAGTCACCGAACAACTTATTCGCATTTTCCCTAATGCACATATCGGCCAAGCTTATGGTGATGCAAACTAGTACTCTATATCCCTCGGTATTCTTACTAACGATTATGTATCTCGTGATAGGGATGACTGAAACATGCACCGCAACGACGATGTGGCCTATTGAGCACAAACGGGGCGCCTTTGGCTCAGGTGGACAACTTATGCCAGGCATTGTGGCCCGCGTTGAAAAGCAAGACGGGACACTCGCCGGCTTCGACGAACCAGGTCACCTTGTAATCAAAACACCTTCAGTTACGTTAGGTTACGCGGACAACGAAGAAGCGTGAGTTCGCTCACTATCAACCCTCCTGCGAGGAGGTGGCTTACTTCCCGCTATGTCTCTTCTAGGACAAAGGAAACCTTCGTTGATGGGTAAGTCGGTGGTTCTGAATCTGTGCGTCCATCAGATGACTTCTCCTCATCTCCATACGTAGGTGGGTACGTACGGGCGATGAAGTACGTATCGACTCAAACAAAGAAGTGTGGGTACTCGACCGACTGAAAGGTCTGTCGACAACTTTGATGGGGCTGTGACTCGCTGAGCCCTTAGTCGGATATCCAGAGATCATGAAAGTCAGAGGCTTCCAAGTAGCCCCTGCCGAGTTAGAAGGTTGCCTCCTTGATCATCCCGACGTATCCGATGCATGTGTTGTTGGCATACCCGATGACTTCAGCGGAGAGGTTCCCATGGCCTTCGTGGTTCCCGCTCCCGACTCAGCTAAACGTATGCAAAACGACAAGAAAGTCGCTGGACAGATCAAGACATCCATAATTCAAGTGCGTGGTTGCTTCGTATCATAGCGTACTCGCTGATTGACCGACCATAATCCCCATAGCACGTCGCTGATAACAAGGTCAAATACAAGCATCTCGCTGGTGGCGTTGAGTTCATAGACATCATTCCCAAGAACCCTAGCGGTAAGTGCTCAGAGACTTGGTTGCCTATTACGGTTCCCTTGATCATTTCCTGCAGGAAAATTGTTACGGAGAGTATTACGAGACAAAGCTAAACATCTACAGAAGTCGCGAGCTCTGGCTAAACTCTAGATCTAACGCATCTCGGTGTCTAAACCTGCCCAGAAGCTGAATATTGTGTACTGCCCATTTGTTTAGAATACAGTTAGACGTCGATTTGAACGTGTTTGGTTTACGTTGCTTGTCCTGACGACTCGGGGTGACGACTACAGGAGTGACAGGACTGAAGGCAACACTTAGATCGGGTAGAAGATGCTGGGGCCACATTTGCGCAGAGGTCATCGTATCAGAAACTATCCCTAGCCAGGCTTCACGGGGTTTGGATCGATGCAACTTGGGAGGTGGCATATAGCACGAGAGAGCGAGAAGCAGGATCCCGTTCCAGCGAGGAGTCGCGCTGGGCCGGGGCTGGTAAATATATCATATCAGCACCCGTTTGGTATATGTCACCGTCTCAAACCTATGTCATCACAAACAAGTCCCAAGTCAGAGGATGTTCCGAGTAGAAGACAAACATATTACACATATCATTTTATTGCGATATACAAAACGAAAGCGTCACGGACAACAAACTGCATACGAACAAAAACAAAGCGAGAATATGGCGAAAGGTAATGAGTGTACATGCTAGATATTGATGTTGACGAGAGCGACTTGGATGTTAGACGATACAACGGTAGAAGGAGTGTGGGTCGCAGGTGTCAGCTAGGCGACGATGAGTATACACAAAGTATACATAATGCGAAGCGTATAATGATAGTGCGATAATACTGGTGACGACAGCCTCAATACGAGACAGATAACGCAGAACGAATAACTGATGTTGCGCGATGATAAAGCAGCAGTAGAAAGAGCAGTGGTGGGGATGCAGGCTGAGGAGAACTGAACATGGTGATGGTGCGATGGGAAAGGGAGCGCGATAATCCAGACAACATTTGTTTGTGTTTTGTGTTTTATGTCACGGGTCGAGGTCGCCTCGACGGGTGAAATGGCTAGCGTTTGGATGGACTAGAATGAGAGAATCGGGCAGACGGAGCTGCTCGCTTGGTTGGGAATGGTCCAGGGTAATCTGCCCAGTAATATGTGATAGGATGAGACCATACATCGACGTGTTTCTGTTGCAGCCGGAGGCATGCCGATTCCCTTGATTTGCTGTGTAGATGGTGTTAGGTTGGAATAAAGAATTATCGACTTCGTGTAACAGACCTGAGGGCGTAGTGGGTCTCGAGCAGCTCCTTCTCCTTCTTTTGGGTGACCTGCAACGTGTCTATGCTGCCCTTCAGCCAGTCTTGAAAGTCCCCGTCGAAATCCAGACAGTAGTCGATACGGTATTCCTCCATAGCTATGAAGAGTCTCAGCAACGACACTTGTCAAGGGGAGGCAGGAGGACATACAAGCCAGGACTTTCATGATATTCCTTACTGGGATGAAATTGATCAACACGGTCTTCCGTCCATCACCGTCAACGGTTGTTGTAGATATCCCTCGGATGGCAGAAACATCATGTTCGAAGTGAACTGAAATGGTTTGCAATAAGAATCTGAATGAGTGAGCATCAGGGTCATAAGACGTACACATTGGTGGTACCGCAGGCTTCTTTTCTGCCGCAATTGCGGCACGGTGAGATGCAAAGTTTGCGGCGCCGTCAAACAGGGCCACTAAATCGATATACTTCTGCTTGGACTCCTCACTGGCCAACTATGTCAAAGAAGGTGAGGGACGAACTGTACTCGATGTGGCCAAGACATACTGCAATGGTGGTCTTCAAACGAAGCACAGACGAAGTCTGAACAGCAGAGGAGATGCAGTTCGCTACACAATAGTTCCTCCAAGTAACGCATCGCTGATTGAACCCAACGTGATTAGTAGAATAGGTGGATGGCGAGGTGAATTCACTCACCGACGCGACGTCTAGCCAATACTCCAACATGATGGTACGATCTACAACCTTCTCACTCTCAAGGATGGATGCTACAACCGCTGCGGTGACCCCTCGCTCGAAAGTCTTGAATGTTTCGATCTGGCGCCGAACACGGTCGAACCCCCGCTTCCCTGCTTCCCAATATCGAATGGCATCACTTGGGTTGATGGCAGCGAACATTTTGGAAGCCTTGATGGTGATCTGTCTGACGAACTCCTCCCTCCCTCTCTCAGTTTCAAGGACTTTGCACATTGTCGGGGTGTTGTCGCCGTAGTTCCAAATACAGAAGCAGGTTGGAATGGGGAGGGTTCTTTCGACAGGGACTTGGAGCAGCGATTCCATCTTGATACCTCGATAGTGCTTCTTGTCATCGATGTTCCAGACTGCTTGGGCTAGGCCCCACACCAGAAGCAAATTTGGGACAGCATCAGCAATATCTTGAGAGGCAAAGTCCATGATCTGCTGCAACAACACTTGGTCGGTCTCTGGGCGCCAGTACTCCCATAGCCAAGTGGTCAACGTTCTGACCACGCTGACACGTACGGCCAGCACCTCAGCCGCTACAGCGTCAGCGTCTTCCTTGGAAAGATCAGGCCGCTGCCATTTTTTGCCGACTTGGAACCGTGCTACAAGACCATCCAAGAGGTCCTGGGGCGAGGCGAAGAATATGAAACACATGAAGAATGTGTGGGTGAATCCGGGCATTCGATCCGCCTCCGGGGACGTGAGGATGCGAATGAGAGAAGTAAGGGATGCGGATTTGAGTGCACCATCTGACGTGAGACGGATGCTAGAATCATCGTGGGTAGGCATCAGGCGTTCCATGTCCACGCTACAGGAATGCTTGCCGTCTTGGAAGTATATCGCCGAGCGACGATTTTCGTAAGGTATCTCTGGAAGCGGCTTCGGTTTATCTGGGAGTAGAGCGTCCTTGATTGCTGATGTATCGCTGATAGGCGGCAGTACGAGGGTGACGGACGAAGGGGTAAATGGGAAGGTAACGGATTTACGGAATCTCTTGAAAAGATTGCGAAAGAACTTGGAGCTAGGGGTCTCGCGATGCGCGATATATTTATTGTTCATGCACGGAAGGATAGGGAGACCGACAGAGGACACGTCCTTGTGGCGTGCGGGGATCGATGGGACCAAGGTAGGAGATATCGACGTTGCCAGTGATAATTTGGATGGTTTCGCCTTCCTGGTAAGAAAAGGTGTTACCGGACCCTTCGGTACTACAGGAGCCTTTGATACCACCGAAGCCTTCGATGCTGCCCCTTCGGCAACAATGTCATTCAAGTCGCACAGAAAGACCTTGAGGCTTTGCATCGCAGAATTGACGCAGTGCACCATCTTGTCGATGTATTCTTTGCACTCTTGTGTTTTCTGGGTCTTTGGGAGGCGGTACCCAAGGTGCTGCTTCAGACCGTCGATGCACAAGCGGACCAGAAACTTGCCAAGCATGAAGCGGACGTCGTCGCGAATGTCCGGCGAAGATAAGTTTAGATGTGTATACACCGATATCATGTTGCGGTGGAAGGTGGTGGCGGGTCCTTCGATGCCGTCGACGTCGCACTTCTTAGCCGCGACATTGACGAGACGATGAGGGAACACGAGGGAAGGGAAGGTCCCTTCGACTGTCAGGGGATAGGTGTTGGAGATGGCGGTGCTGAGACCAAGGATGCCAACGGACGTATCCAGGTCGTCGCCAGCCAAAGAGGAGGACGAGCTTAGAGCTGCATCGTCGTTCGCGACTGGTTTCGGATGTGGGTTTGAATTTGGATTTGGATGTGGTGGGTTGTGTTTGGTATTTGTAGACATGGCTAGATGGAAAATAATGTGGGGGATAACAAGGGCGGTGAAACCGGAGGTGGATGTTCAAGAACAAGAGGAGTGGACGGAAAGTGCAAGCGATGTCATAACCTCTTTAGACCAAAAGAGGCAATATCTGCTTAAATGCAGGGTCGAACAATGGTATTTGGCCCTGTGGCACAGTCGTGACCGCGTTCACTGCGAATTGCCACTGGCAAGACATTGCATTATAAGTCTCGCCTTGAAGTTATACTGCCTTGAGAGAGATTCTTCTTCTGTTTGATAAAAGCTAAACGTCGCCAGTGCTTGCCTTTGGCCGGGACGGAGGGCTTCATTACACAAAGCAAAATATTGAATGGACGATCGACACCTCCGAAGAATATAGACTTACGATAGGTCGTTCGTCCAGAATGACTTCTGCGTTGCGTTCGCTGTGACACTTTGCAAGTACTTCACCGTCTTTGCGGGGGAAACGCTGGCCGTTGTACTATGCAGCCGTCGGGTAAGTGGCCAGTTTATTGGCCACTCTTCATCACTGACGCATGTTTCTAGATGAATGACCCCGCCCATTTTGCGCACCGAGAGCATGATGTATATGCATGAAGCGAACTGGAATTGGTCACTGCTGCATCACGACTGCTGCCTTGGCTAGAACGAAGAGCTTCATCACACCTAGGCAACTATCAACAGACGATGAATACTTGCTGATGAATAGGCATACGAAGGTTTACTGCACCAACTGACACGCTAGTTGCGCTCATCGTGCCATGTTACGGAGACCAAAATGGAGATAGAGAAACGGCGGCTGTTGCTCATCGTGCTCGTCAGCGACCGAGCAAAGTCGGTGGTTCAACTAGCCGGTTACTATTTCCCCTCTGATGCTTTCGTTCAGTGTAATCTAGCGGTTCGATCTGATCACGTACCAAGAACGCCGCTGCACAGGGACTTGCGATATACGTAGCAATTTTAACTATCGTTAGGACAGCATAAGAATGCCCATCAACGTCCCGCCCCCCCGCACACATATTACATTGCCTCTCCACCTCGAAAACACTGAGCGACGAACAGTAGATGGCAACCATGGAATACTTTCAGTCGCGCGCACTATTTGATTGATCGACCAGGGTGGCGCGTATGCATGGGGGTTGCCGTGCTCCAGGACATAGCAAATGGATGGGTCATCTAAATAGACATCTAATGAATATAGTGAGTAGATCCTTCTGCCTGCGAGAGTACACTTTGACCATACACTGGTCAAATAACTTAGCCAAGAGTATTCTTCCTTCCTGCGAAGGCGTTTGCGTCGGGTCTCAACGAGAAACTGAGGACGCTGTCAGGAAACATTGGAGAGAAAACAATCCGTATGTACCCTGTATCGCCCCTTCCCCTCCCGTCTCGTCGTATCTCCGGCAGCAGGGTGTGTTCCCGTGCTCGCGTACATCAATTCAGATGAACTGAAGTCTATTCCTTGCAGATACGCCAAGTTTGCTTTGGTGCCATGGTGTGTCCGACACAAAGGCAAAGGGCGCCTATGGTATCGGACAAGGCGGAGCTACCGGGCCGGTGAGTTGACTCACGATCTTTTGAACTTGGCCTCACTCAGATCAATCAAGTCGATATTGTCGATTATGGGCAGCGACGACACTCGCCTCACTGACTTACCAAATGATATACTCCTAGAAATAGCGTGGTTTCTTCGCCCCCAGGATCTGTTATCCCTTACCGCAGTGGGTAACATCCTACGTCCTGCCAGGTGTCGTCGTTATCATCTTACATACAAATCCGCGTCCATCAGACTTCTCGCGGTTTACGCAGCGTCTTCTCTGAGGACGTTGTCTGGCATCAAGCCTACTCCGAGTGGCCGTTGGACCTACCCCCCGGCCAAGTCGAAAACGACTTGGATGGCAGCAATCTCTGCAGATTATTTGCCAAGTCCCTCAAACTGGAATCCATGTGGGGGGATAATCATGCGATATTCAAGGTCGGCGAGACTATAACTCCAGTCATTCTGCATAGCGTACATTTCCTCACTGCTCGATGGTTGTTGACATTCGGCTCTATGGAGTTTCAGGATATCGGAGGGCGGATTACGCTTTGGTCGCTTGAGGATGTTCACAGCGTCCGCGCTGTTTGTTCCCTTGACATCGTTCCACATTGTTATGCTGTCGTTGCTGCGTGGCGGAAAAGTATCAACCAAGTAGTGATTGTTGCATACATATACACCAACAACCAGTAGTAGGCAAGTATCCCAAGTTCCAGTACCATTGGCTAACTCTTCCTCCTTTAGTTCGATTCAAGTCCACTCGATATACCTTCAGCAGGGTGTTTGGATGTTTGGCCAAGTCCACACTCTCGACAACGTCCCAGGTGCATTAAACGCTAAATATTGGTTCACTCCACATATCTGCGACTACATGGTCGCCTGGTGCACCAAAGCTCAAGGCGTCGCTTATGTTTGGATCTTGAATTTAATTACGAAGCGATGCTTCCATGCACAACTTGACCCTATAGTCAGTACATTCTTTGCATTTACTCCGATCATCGCATTTGAGCTACATTCTAGTTTGCAAGTGCCGACGTACCCATTGCCCTGATTGACGTCGAATTGGGTTCTCTTGTGGTGACGACTGGGAGCTGGACGGCGGGGGACGTTGAGCCTGCACAGGTTATACACTTCCTGAAGCTTCCCTTGCACGTGTTGGAAACCGGCGGAAACATGCCCACCCAGTCTATCCTGACGCTCGAAGACGCAGACAATGTTCCACCGTTGCCTGAGGGAGTGGCCCTTGAGCCGATATACCGTTTTCAGTCCCCCCATTTTCAGGCTCAGCCATCCGATGATGTTCACCTCGACGTGACCATGGACGCGCATCATAAATTGACCGTAGTCCAGCACTGCAGCGGGAATCATTTGTCGTTCAAGCACTTTTTCGTCGACGGCCAAGGGCTGCGACCCGCTGGTGATACAATATTCCTCAGCACTAGACTCAACAAATTCGCTCGTGTCGTCCTTTGCCGTTCTGGCCGGCGGGGGTTCTGTAGCGTCGTTGATACATCGGAAGGTGGTCATATTCTTGAACTTCGTAGATTTTCCACTCCAGATCAAGTTGAAGTTGTGCCTGTAGAAGGTGGGTTGAGTTGTCTCAACTTCGATGATGCGACCGGGCGTTTCTGCATCGCCACTTGGGGTTCTCATAATTGCAGGATGGCTTTCTTTGATTTCGTAGGATAGCAACCTTGTGATCACCATAGGAAGCCGGTAAATGTACAACAATATTGAAATCGTCCTGCAAAAGATGCCCGATATAGAGGCTTATAGAGACGTGAGGTTCTTTGCTATTTCGGGGGGGGGGGCGCCCTTACCGTACATCTTTTCCTGGCTGCCATGACAGCACGCGCATACGTTAGAATCGGTGCTCACATCAATGACTATCAAGTACCCCCTAGAGCGGCAAAATTCGAAATTTCGTCCACGGTTGGTACGGATACCGGTAACTTTTCTGATATCCAACGCATACACCCCCATATAGAGATAGAAGTTGATAAGAGTTTGGGCTGACTGTAACTGTCTTTTCTTAAATTCCCTTCGCCTGGTTCCATGTTGGGGCTTCCCATTTACGGATAACGACGCGTGTAGATGATGAGCACTTTATCAATATCTCGAACGGTATGAGATTCATTTCTTAATGGTGCAGAGATCACTCCCACTGCCAATGTAGTATGTGAGCTGCCCAGTACTCAGATACATGCTTTCACTAAGACACTCACTACGGTTCAACTGCCCAAATATTTGCCATAAATTCTTTGTCAACCATACCCATGGTCCGCGACCCGACTGAGAACCTCTGCCTTGGGATCTGGGGGCTCACAGCCCCTTCCTGCCCCCATTCGTTCAACAGAAGGTCGTCTCTAAAGAGTAGGTTGAGCGTTGGACTCCTCAGATACCCTCCAACCGTGGATACATATCAAGCGATACAATCAGTAAGTTTCAAATATGTTCTAAGTAATTTAACTTGGAGCCTGGTTCCACATCAATGCAAGGGTGTTAACTACTACCCTCTATCGCATTCTGAGTGGCTGCAACACTAAATAAGGCCAAAACCATGGTGTTATTGATATGCCATAGGGCCTGCAGTGATCTGGACTTTAAAGAAGCAGAAGCATGGAGCGCCCCGCTCGGGCGGGACGTGGGGCAAAAGGAGGCGCGGGGACCATGTATCTGGTAAGACTTATTTCTAAATAATGGACCGTATGGTGGCTACATACACGGGTATATCACTAATGACCTCGACTGTAGCTATTTCATATACCCAAAGGACTGGACAACGGGACCCGCGTACCCTGGAGAATTGGACCTGTATAAGTATGGGTAGTCATTGCTTGTGGCCATTACTCGCATCGTCACAATCCACTGCCTAGCAGTACTGCATTGGCAGCCGCTGTCACCGACAATATTAGATATAGCGCTAGCGCTACCAATCGATGATGCACCTCCAATCGTCCTCGCATTTCTCCACGCTCACGAATGACTTCCATGCCGCCTTCCTCGAATTCGTAGGCACATTTTTGTTCCTCCTACTCGGCCTGGGGGGAATTCAAACGGCCCAGACGCTCTCTGTACTTGACACTTCAGCGGCTTCAGACACTCAACGCTACCTATACATTTCCACATCTATGGGGCTGTCGCTCCTTGTCTCTGCGTGGCCGTTTCTCAGAATAACTGGAGGGGTGTTCAACCCCAACATCTCTCTTTCATTGATGTTGGTAGGCGCCATCCGGCCAGTGAGGTGCGCCCTGTTTTGCATCGCGCAATTAGCAGGTGGGATCGCGGCGGCGGCAGTCGTGCTAGGTTTAACAGACGGGACTTTGAGGGTGAAGTCAGTATACTTTCACTAGATACACGACGAACAATCGTGACTGATGGTGATTGCAGCACGACTTTGTCGCCCCGGACATCTCCTGCTGAAGGTGTCTTCATCGAAATGTTCATAACCGCAGCCTTGGTTCTCTCTGTGTTGATGTTAGCAACAGAGAAGCATCAAGCTACATCCTTTGCTCCGGTATGGCATCATCTCTTGCTACATGACCCATCTGTTGAACCTCTTGGTGCTCCGTAGGTCGGAGTTGGGTTGACCTTGTTTTCTGGTCACCTGTGCGTAGTTTTAGGTTTTCCTATCCCTCCGGCAAGATCCCCCTGATTGGTAATTGCGGTTGTGCTCAGTTTCGCCGTGTATTATACCGGTGCTTCAATGAACACTGCGAGGTCTTTTGGGCCAGCCGTCGTCACTGGGTTTCCTGATTCACATCACTGGGTGGTGAGTCCCCATTAATCAATCCATTAGCTTCAAGGCTCTTGGTGTAATCATTTCCCACTGATTCCATCTTGCATAGTACTGGGTCGGCCCATTGTTAGGTTCCCTGCTTGGCTCTGGGTTCTACACCCTTCTCAAGCAGTACGTCCCTTGGCTCCTCATCTTTCTCGCATTGAACTCTGACTGCTTTTCGCTACTAGCTATCGTAATTGGGTCTCGGTCATGGAGGAGCGCACCGATGTCGCGACGAAGTCGCCGAGGCTAAACGTAGAGCCTTCGACCTCTCAACGGATCACTACGAGCACACACGTGAATGGCTTCGATGCGCTATCCCTGGAGAAGGGGTTCATGGATTCTTCGTTCGCGACAGTCTCGAACGTGGCGTCTTCGCTGACTGAGGGACGCGGCCAGGTGGAAATTAGTAACGATGTGTCTATAATTGGTGGAATAGAAAGGGAGAGCGACAGGTGCCCTGTATAATTGATGGGCTAGCGCGCCATATCGCTTCAGTATTTTCGTTGAAAGAATGGCATTCTTTTGAGAGATGCCTGTCCTTGCGTCAGTTAGTGAATGACGGTCCACGAGTAAGTAACTGTAACTTGGTTCGATTAAGGTGACTTGGATTACTTAGACGCGGTGTGACATGGTGTGACACCTCCATGTCGGCGTGTGACATCTCGCGTTTCATTCCCTCTCACCACCACCCGAATGTCCACCGCTTTCCCGTCGACCCCTTCTCCCCAGCGCGTTTACTCATGGAATAACCCTGGAGATTCTACTCATCGGCCAATGCGTCCCTCACCACTCGCGTCCCCTTCAAGTCCCACGTCCTCACCTGTTTCAGCGGCACAGTCTCGCCGACGCTCTCAGTATAAGGCAAAGTCGCCAGCCACACCTTTAGCTTCCTCTTCGCGTTTCCACGGTGTTGTGAGATCTGCTAGTCTCAGTGGAGGCTCAGTGTTTGGCAGTGGGGGGAGCGGCGGTGGTATTGCATCCCCCATTGTGGAAGATGCACATAGGGACATGATAAGAGAGCGGTTTAAGGCGCGTTGTTTGCAAAGAGCCAAGGAAGCTCGAGATAGGTCGATCAAGCAGAAGCGTTACGAATACAACTCCAGTGATAGCATAGCGGGGAGTGATGACACGGTGATGGATGAGGACGAGGGCGACGACGACGACGACGAAGATATCCTGCAGGACGAAGTAAGTCACTAGCATACTTGGCTATATCCTACTTAAGCCGTCTTGCCCAGCTCTTCAGACGCATCATGAATAACGCTGCTAGGAAATCTCAACATTCGTATCGTGTCTCTTATGCGCAGGATGTTGGCTCGTCTTTCGATCCTGACATGGAAGATGTTGCTGCATGGGAGCAAGAACTGCACAGTACGCATATCTAGTTCCTCCCAGCTATTGTCTGTACTGAAAGCGTTCAACTTAGCATCAGAGCGGTTGCCCGACTTCCCCGCACTATCGCCGAATGACCTCTTAGATGAGGAAATCTCGGCATACGCTGAAGAGCAAGCCGCTCTTGCTGATTTCCAGGACCTCGACATAGACGAGCTGTTGGCTTGGAGTGACGCCGAGGAAGACCTATCACACCTGACAAACCACGGTATGGAAGTTGACTCTGTTCATTGACTTATCCGTAAATTTGCCGTTACTCGTATAATGCCTCTTTCATACGGTTTATTATGTATATATAACCAGATCTTATTTATGTACTTTTATTAGCCATTCAAATGTTGAGGCTAGGGAACGAATGTAAAATAGACATCCTCTGCATAACATACACCAACGATTCAATGAGACGCAGTAATACTACGTGCTAAACGTGAGAACACTCTCGCGAATATCAAGCTTCACACTACGGTCCGAAATCCAATTGAAGCGAACCCATTCCAAGGTGGCGGCGATTGTCATATCTGCTACAGAGGGATACCATCTTTTTAATTGTGCGAAGCCTGCTAATAACTCACCTTCTTGACCAACGTTGAATGGCAGCGTTTTGTAAGGCTCCGACCCACCGTGGCCTTGTCGAGGCGGGGCGCCTGGGTTGAAAAAGCTGGAGAAACTAGTCCCAACCTTCCAGACCAGTACAACATTCTCCTCCAATGACACCGAGACGAGTCTGCGCCCATCAGGCGAGAAGCTGCACGCGGCGAGGCGCTTCTTATGCCCCTCGAGAACATACAGCCTGATTGCAGTCTTCAAATCATACATAACGATGGCGCCTTCACTTGTTCCAACAGCAAGTCGCTGTGAGCCCATATGAAAATCGACAGTGGGGAAACTAAGTCTTCGTCAGCCTGCGTAACCTCCACAAACACAAGAAGCCTACGTTTTGACCACGTCCCCGATTATCTGCGTAGCAGTATCAAGAACAGCATCACGATGTGAAGTCGAGTTCGGGTCGAGAGACTTCACTACTGCTTCCATCAATCGGGGCAGATTAGGGTAGAGAACTAAAGGACGCTAACGGCATGTCAAGTTGGGAGGAAAGTTGGCCCCATTATGTAGTGAAATACCTTGCGAATGAGGAATGCAACCATCTGCATGACGGACTTGCGGTATTCGAGATTCGAAGGGTTAAGGATGTCGAGGGCCAGCGTTGTCATGAAGAGAGGGGTATTAGAAGATGCTATCGAGAGGACTGCAGCCCGTGCTTGCGCTGCAGTGTTATGTACATTGATCGAGTCTTTCCGCGAGGTCGTGGATAGAGTGAACAGCGCCCTCAGCATCTCCATAGCATCGACATAGTGTTGCCAAATCTGGAAGCCGCGAGAACACAAATCAATAGCAAGAGCACGGTGTATGGGATCCTCGGCATGCATGTACAAGGAGATGGATTTTGCAATATTGGTCAGGACGCTACGAAATGAATCACTGAGCCGCTAAATATATATAAGTCAAAATAGCCCACCTTTCCGGCAGTAGGCTGTGTTGCCCCGCGGCAGAATGGCCACACAAAAATAGTGCCAATGCGCTCGTTTCGTCATTTTCTGGGTTCGCGCTCGAGACGGGTACTATGTGAACATAATCAAAGGAAGTAATGGCGAACAGCGGCGAACTCACAAAATCTATGCCAATCATCGCAAAGTTTAATCGTGTCTTCCTCCAGGAGTTGCATAATGGTAGCATCGAAAACCAGTTTAGCGGCGTGCCGAATTTCACCTATAATGTGTGAATGAGTCCCTTCGCTAGACTTTCCATCAGACGGATGCACCTGAGCCATATAATGATTTCGAAGCCAGAAGTGGAAGATCGGGTGGTTGGAAGCGACTACCAACGGCAGACGCAAGCGAAGTTGTATAAAAGGTTATGATCGTGTTCGCAGCATCCGCATACTCTAAGGGTTTTATTCAGTAACACAACAACCCCTTCGAGGAGAGACGAACCCTCGTGAAGGGCTAATGCCCTCAAGGTGGCGGCGATTGCTATGCACTTCGTAGCAGACACAACACCGGAGATGCACCAGAGATCTGTGGGTGCTGCGCCAGCAAACAGTACGGCGCTCTCTTGGCTTAAGAGCAAGCGGTTAATTCATGTATGTCCCTTCTGCGGCAGCCGTACCTGATAATGCCATGTGAAGAGACGGACGACGAAATACCTAGCTGAGTACGGCATATGGCGTCAATGTCCTGACTCACTCCCCATGTAAGGAGGATGGATAATATGGAGCGGAGCCTATCGAGTGTAGAGTAAATGGCCCGAGTTTGCTCTAGGCCTGTATTGATGGACCTTGTGACAGAGTTTGAAATGGAAAGGAATTGGTCAACGTCAAACAAGAGAGTGGATGCTACAGGAAGGGATCACATCGGGGTGCATCATGAGCGTAGTGAACAGACCCACTGAAATCTAACGACCGGCTTCTGCTCGCAAAACGCCTCAATGTAGGGTGAGGTGGGTGATTAAGATCATTTGCGGACCTACGTAAAACTGTTGAGGGAAGGTGTAGGCGAATGTAGCTGAAGACCTCACAACTGAGCCCAACCCCCTTCTTGCATTAACTCGTCGGCCTTCCCAGCAACCATTGATCGCCAGAATTCCTTCGTCTTGACATCCCAAAGGCGGACCATGTGGTTCGCATAGTAGAGCAAGAGGTTATCTTCTCCGAGACACAGTCGCTCCAGTGTGGCTGGCGCGCCTGGGATCATATACAAACTGCGGTAGTCAAAGAAACGATTGCAGATCTAAAAATGATAACGCACAACTGTAGCCCGTCGACCACCACGACAGCTATCGTGCCGTCTTCCGCCACACAAAGGATACATCCGCCCAAAACTCCCCGATCGTCGGGGAATCGCAGAACATTCATCAATGACGTTGTGAATATCGTCCAACGTGCACACAACTTAAGGGAACTGCACAAACACAATAAATCCATGTTACCCCATGAATCGCACCTTGAGACGGCTCATGGGAGTGGCTCACTCTGATGCCCAAACTGCAAGTGACCCATCGTCAGCTCCGCCAACGATGAAACGCTCTTTAGTTCGGCGATTGTCAACGAGGAATAGTGAAGCGATGTATCCATCGAGGGGCACGTCGGACACTTTATCGAAGCTTTCTTTCGCAGCTTCCCCTGACATATGCGTCCAAGGGGTTTGTCGAATGAGGCCATCACCTGTAGGAGATGAATTCGTTGGGTGTCCGCATCCATTGGAATATGACGTACTGTAACCGAGGATTACTGACTCCTGGTCCAATGGGAGCGTAGCCGTGAGGTAAGTTTCCACCTTGCCAGGTGTCGTAGAAGGTGATGGTTGCCAAATCGTGCTTGCCGAAGTAGAATGTGCCGAAATAACTTGAAGCCGGACTCCCTTCGCCTTGTCACTGGTGTAAACGAGTAGGTCAGTCCTAGAGAGAGAGAAGGCTTTCTGAAATGGTGGCAAAGGGGTGGAGTGAAGCTGGTACGGCCTGAGAAGTGCAATTGATTAGACGCATGACTCTATTCAACAACGAAGACGTACTGCATAATTCCTTCGCTCGGGGAAGCACGCAGGCGGTTATTGTCGCCATCTACTAGATGATACCCGTATAACACAAATCTATCCTGGATGCGACTGTGAGTGGCGAGTGGTGGTGGGGATACAACAATCCCTTACGTTGAAAATCAGGACATATGATTCATGGTCAACCCATTTTGCATCTAATAAACCGGATGCAGATTCGGTATATACAGTGTTGATGTTGCCGGCGCCTAACTCAAACGTCTGAAGAAAATGGGATAAGTGCCACGCAAGCGGCATGTACCAGAAGGTGTATCACCTGGACTTCTTCAGTCGTCCAAAGGAGACCCCTGGTGGAGCTACCAGTGACATGTAAATGAAGCCCAAATCCTGTGCGATCAGGCTTATTCACCACCCCCGCTTGGATACCTTCATGCACGATGACACGTCTCCCATTGGATTCGTGTTCCTCTTGAATCAGATGCTCGGTGGATCGACTTCGCAGAGCTTTGAATGGATTGGGCAGGTTGAGTCTTGTGTCCCCATCACTTACGGCCAGTTCAGGCGTGGTCGGCTTTAACTCGTAGTTTTCCACAATGCGGATTGACTTGATGATCAGGCGGCCATTTTCGTCGACAACGTAGATAAACAAGCTGTCTTATTGACCCCACTAAGTATGTTTCCGCTACTAGTAGATGGAGCAAGTTCCTACCTTCGCCAAAATTATCTGCTACGTCAACATGAGTCGTACCATTTTCAATCCAATCGCCAAGTTTAACGAATGTTGCATGGAAGGAACCACTCCTTTCCGTTGATTGAATCTCAATTACAACCACACGACATTTGTTCGCTTCAGTTCCAGCAGAGTCTTCGAGAGAGGCCGATGGGGCCGTGGAATCAACGATAGAGGTAGCGATTAGTAACGTTGACTAGGAAAGGAGGTTATGCTACATGATGGGCACGGGATTGGAAGGGTCGCACCTCTCCATACTGAACTGTGCGCAACGATTGCCACAACCAGGACTGCCGAGGAATATCCTTGGGTTTGCTCTGTACAGAGTCCAAGAACCGATCAGTCGCGTTGATGGTCGAAAGGCATCTTCCGTCCTGCATCGCGAAAGCATATATATCGCTACATATGTGATGATTAAGAATATCGAGTTGAAGCTGAGACGCAACGCCTCACCCTTGCTCATGCAAAGATACAAGAATACCGTTCGATCCAACCAGCAGAATTCCGGATACTGCCTGCCCCGATCCAGAATGGCGGGGGACGATGTGATAGCGAAGGGCCAACCCTTTGGGAGTAGACGATGGAGTCGGAATCGGAGAGAGTGGAGCTGGTGATCCAGGCGACTTTAAGGATGCGGAAACCTTTCGGCTAGAACGGTGGGTATCGTCACCACGAACGTCCGAAGCTACTGCATCGACTGTGGGCGCATGGCTTGAGCGATCCTTCGGTGGCCGACCCTTGAGCATCTCTTTGAGTTTACTCGGTTCATCATCGAAATCGACGTAGTTCTTTGGCGCCTCCACAGCTGCGGCAGTGATCCCCGATACGACGCGAGAGCGGGAAGAGATATTGAATGGTGTCTGAGATACTATGGACGATCCCGACGGGGAAGTAGAGCGAGACGTCGGATGTGAACCACGAAGTGTAGAGGGCGAACTTAAGGACCCAGATCCAGCCCGCTTCTCTCCTCGCTCGTTCCCTGTTTCCTTGGAATTCTGAGGGCCAAACACAAATATGCTACCGTCGCGGCAGCCCAAAGCGACTGCACGTTGCTCGTTCTCCGGAGCCCAGGACACGATAGCCGAAGGTTTGCATGCTATGCAACTATCAGATATGATACTGTGGCAGTTCGTGGCATCGTTTTGAGGCAACTGCGATACATGGGCGAACGTGATAGGTAAAGTGAAGGAGGAAGGCATGAAGCGCCGTGCGTGATCGTGTCCACGACTGATAAGATCGCATTAATCTTATCCTGGATTTAGTGTACACTACATTGCAGATTGCAGAAAGTAAAGAGAAACAGCAAATAGATAGACTAGTGATATAGATCAATTTTTGGCGGGAGCACCAACAGCCTTTGGCATCTTTTTGTCACCAATCGCCAACTGCTCCAGGTCCGCAGGCTTGAAGTAATGCGGAGCCACTGGAAAGATGAATTAGACGATGGACCTCGCGTTAGGTTGAAGACACACCTTCCATCAACCACGTAGGCTTTATCTCCATGATTTGCCTCATGTACGATTTCGAAGTCATCACCAGTTCATAGTAGAGGACGGTCTTCACCGGAGGCTGATGTTGGAAAAGGCTCGAGGACGGGTGAATATACACCGTGTGGTTGGTCTTCAGTGTCCGGTAAGAGTCACCGCTCTTTTGTAGTTGGGCCTATCACCCCAACGTTGCGTAAGTCGATGAACCAACAGATCACAAGCCGAACGCACCGTATTGTAGAAATACCCTGCAGTGATTGCCTTCTGTATCGGTGTAATGTCATTGGAATTTGGGTTTGACTGTATAACCACTTCTACACGCTCGCAAAGGCCAGCCAACTGGTCCCGGATATCGCGCGCACGACTTAAACTCTTGAACTGAAGGAACTGCTCATAGCAGAATTGCTGCGAATAGTTTGTCTCCGCCCATTGTTCCCATACGTTCAAAAGAGTGAAGTGATCGCCGCCTGAGCGCACAAAGTTCTGCCGAGCTTGATCCGCATGCAATTTCTTGTCTTTAGGCCGGTAAAACAGCGACGAGGATTCTGAAAGCATTGATATAATGGTGAGCACCTAAAACAGGTCAGTCACCGACATTGATGGGGAGTCGGAACACATACTTCGTCAGTACACGAGTACTTCTCGCTAGAGATGATAGCTTTGGATAACATGGGATCCACAGGGAATTCCGCCATTCGCCGCCCCAGTTTCGTGAGCTCACCCCTGTCATTGAGAGCGCCAAGGGCGTACAACATCTCGAGTGCTCGCATTAGCGTTTCTCCGGGAGGAGGATCCAAAAACTCGAAGCCAATGAGGTCGTTTATACCTAGCGATTTGAGTAGCAAGACGACCATTCCCAAGTTGGTTCTCTGAATTTCCGGAACTGTGTTTTCTTCGAGTTCGTTGGAGAACGCCCACTTCGTATAGAGTCGGAAGGCTTTACCCGGACCCACTCGTCCAGCTCGTCCAGCTCTCTGATTAGCAGATGCACGAGAACACTGAAAGGAAATGGTTGTTAACAGGGACTACAAAATATTCACTAATATACTCACTGGCACGACGATTAGGGACGACATACCCGTACGAGGGTTGTACGAGTTTTGCTTCACAAAACCGGGATCGATTACGAACACTACGCCGTCGATTGTAATCGACGTTTCCGCAATATTCGTTGCGAGGACGACTTTCCTGGCGCCATCCGGGGTAGGCTCGAAGATCTTTGCCTGCATGTCGCTGGGGAGGTTTGCATAGATCGGGCAAATAATGAGTTCCTTAATTTTATTACCCAGAGCTCGCGCCGTTTCCTGCAGATTCTCGTGAGCAGCTTCAATTTCGTCTTGCCCCTGTGTCAGAGGAAATTAGCAAGATTCGATAGTTTGGCAGTACACAGGTCCTACCGTCAGAAACACCAGGATGTCGCCCTTGGGCTGTGTTGTATGGATCTGGAAGACGGTTGTGATGGCAGCGTGGAGGTAATTAGCTTCCGGTTGCGGGGTGTAATGAATATCGACAGGATAGCGACGTCCAGGGACTAAAGGCAGCTCAGCATGACGAGGGGGCGGGTACTGTACTCGACAACATACCATAGAAAATCGGTGCGTCGTCAAAGTACGCTGCGAATTTCTCGGCATCCATCGTCGCGCTGGAAATGAGCAGTCGTAATTCTGGCCGGAAACGAGCGATATCCTACATTATCCACATCTCGTTTCAATGGGTCTGTCTGGAAAATAGAGGTCACGCACCTTGACAAGAGCAAACAAAATATCCGTACTGAGTGTCCTTTCGTGAGCCTCGTCGATGATCAACGCTGAATAGCCCGCCAAATCAGGTTCAGTCAGGAACTCGCGGAGCAGCATCCCGTCGGTCATGTACTTGATCACAGTTTTATCGCTGGTACAGTCTTCGAAACGGATAGAGTAGCCGACTTCGTAGCCAACCTTCGTTCCCATTTCCTCAGCGACACGAGCAGCCACTGACATCGCAGCAACACGACGGGGTTGAGTGCAGCCGACCTTCTGCCCGTTCTCGGTGTATCCCGCTTCATGAAGGTATTGTGGGAGTTGGGTTGTTTTCCCCGAGCCGGTTTCGGCAACAACGATTAGAACTTGGTGCTGCTTAATGGCCTCGAGGAGGTCCCCACGGAAGGTGTAGATAGGGAGAGACTTCCGAGTTTCGTCAATAGTCTTCGCTGTAAAGTCGTCGAAATCAGCCAAACGCAGACATAAAGAAAGGGAAACAACTGACCGCGTTTCTCAGCTTCTTCAACCTGTGCCTGTATCAATCGATCTGCAGCACTCATGCCCACACCCTCCAACGACGACTCCATAACAAACTGGATAGCTTGACTCTCGTCGAAGACGTATTCATAGTCTTCCATTGCTTCGTGTTTGTCCATCGCTCCGACCTTGAAGGTACTGTGCATAGTCTGACTTGCCTCCCACTGGTCGACATCGGTAACGAACTGGTCGTCCTTCGGCTTGGCTTCTTCGTACCGTTTATACAATGCGTTTTCCTTCTTCTTCTTGTCGATCTTCCCCTGCTCCGTGATGTAGTCTTCAGGAAGCTGGTAGCCATCCCAAGTGTCATTGATCTTGAGCCGTTCTTCCACCAGCTTCAGAAGTTCCTTCTTACGGTCCAATTCCTTGCGTTCCCGCTTCGATATCTTCATCCCATGGAAAAGGGCTTCGTCATCAGCGATTTCCTTGCGCAGTAGCTCGATTTGCTGGATTTCACGTTTCGTGAGGTACTCCTGCCGAGAGTGAATGCGAAGAGAGGGTAAAGCATGACTCCGCGCCTCCTCGTCGTCCGCTAGCTCGCGTCGGCGAGCGGCCTCGGCTGCAGCACCTGCGTTCTTCGATGACCGATCCTCTACGACTTTCTTCGTCCGTTCTTTATCGCGCTCTCTAACACGTTCCGCAAAAGCATCACGGTCCCGAAGGTCCTCTGCCCGTTCCCGCTCCCTTCTGACGTCCTCGTCCTCGTCCCCTTCAATCTCCATCCCTTCGCCAACCTGCTCATCACCCCCCTCATCCTCCCCTCTGCGCCGCTTCCGAGCCTTGTCCTCCTCATCACTCATCCAATCCTTTTCGTCATGCTCTCTCTTCCTCGTGTGCCTATCCCGATCCTTGGTCCCCTTCTCGTCCTTCTTCTTTTTCGACTTCGGCCGTTCAACGACATCGACGCTGGGGTCTTCATCCAGAAGAAGCCCAAACTTCTGAGTGAGGAGGTTTTTCGTCTCTTTCTCCGCTTGCTTACTTGAGCTCGCAGCTTTAGACTTGTGCTTGTGTTTCCTAGGCGCTCTTGAGTAAACTTCGTTAATGAATTCGTGGGCATCTGGAGTATCTGGTAAACCGTAGGAGTTAAGCGACGAAAAGAGAGCATCAGGAGACTTGGAAGACGTTGCTATAATATAATCTTTCAGTGGCGTGGTGATGCATACGACCCAAGATGAACAAGTACCTGACGCTATGACATAGTCGATTATGGTTTTGTTAGATACACCAAAGAGCTATCGGATAGTCTAGTCAGTAGGGGGAAGAGAACATGCAAGTTCAACTTACTCGAAGTGAATTGTCGCTGATATATTGTTCTAGCTCGGACGCCATATCATGGGTACTGACTGAGGAGGTTCGGAATGAGTCCGTGCCGTGGGCGTCTACGGCTCTCTGTGGATCAGGGGGCTTAGCAGGGGCTAGGAGCTTCAGTCCACAGTTGTACACAAGATGGTTGGAAGTTCGGTGAGTGGGTATCAGTTATGAAGCTCAACTAGCATGTTTCTCTGAGTACAGCTTTAGCGTACCCAGAAATCCTTGGTCTTGTTCTCTATTTAGTTGGTAGGCCCCAGGATGATGGCACCATACATATATGCACTACGCGCTTGCGGACTCAGCCACAGTTGTTACATAGTTGATGGGTGTTATTGAAACTCAATCGCTAAGGTTTAATCCGTGGTAACAGTAGGTATCTCCAAGCCTGCGGCTGCGGCTATTCGGAGCGTCTGCTCTGCCTAAGTTGAAGCAGGGCTCAATCAACCGTGTCTCGCGGCATAGGTCTATAGTACACATACCTGTTTGATCATTGGTGCATCGATCATCTCTCCTTCCAGGCCCACAGCACCCTGCTGCGAGGCATGCGCTGCTTTCATCGCGTGGACTATCTTAGCTGCCCGCAAAATCTCTGGATGAAACCCCGAATGTAAGAGCATCATGAATTCATATTGTGCGAGAAATTACCGTGCGATGTTGGGACGAATGTTGACTGTATGACATCTACTTGCGTTGGATGGATAGCTTGCTGTTGTGATGTCAAGTCCCCTCAACACCGAGGTAACAACACGATTTACTGACCTTTCCTGTAAAGCCCAAAGCTCTTCCGTCTTCGCACTCTTCCCTCAAGTAATCTAGGTCCTTATAATTGACGCATACCTAATCATGGCTGATGAGACGCGTTCCGCGAACGGGCAAGGATCACCGACCATATCTATGGCCTCCAGTCCGAACGCTCGAGCAGCGATGACAATCTGCGAGCGCGTATAAAGGAGCTCACGCCGAGACCGGGAACGGAGGATCGAGGTGTCAGCACAATCTTAGTATGTCTGTTCAAAAGTCGGACAATGTATGTAAGTGGGTAGGGCACTCACAGTCTTCGGCAGCAAACTAGAGTCGTTTAGACACTGCAGTATTGATGCTCTATGACGCACGTACCAGCAATGCACTAACAATGCCGCTCCGAGCGACCGAGTACTCGGACTCCCATGAGGCGATAGAGCCAATGTTCCAAAGGGCTCTCGCACTCTCTATGCTGGGAATAATCTTAAGAGGGGACTTGCGCTCAAGACTTGTCGTGACGAGGGCCCTCGACACATGGTGCAGATCCTGAGCCGAATGAATTTTTGGAAGAACTAGAGTTTGGATCGCAGAGCTCGCCAACTACGAACAACTCAGGGACTCGATTGCGGGCTTGGATGAAGTGAGACCCACTATTTCAGCGACGTCCTCCGCAAAGAAAGGTGTGCTCAGGTCGTTGATACGCACAGCGACTCTAGAAGGCTCAGGAAGGTCTGCTCTCTGTCGACGGAACCGATGCTGGTTGTCTGGAGAGTATCCACTGTGATCCAACTGCGCAGCGCACCTGGAGAAACTGCTTCAATCTACGACGCGCACCGTCCTTATCCGCGGGGGATGGTGGCACGCTATCCTCGAGGTCGTATATAACAACATCCGACTTTACATTTAGCGACTTCTCGAGCATCTTGTCGGATGAACATGGAACGTAAAGATACGACCGGTTCAGCGATGCGGTTGAGGCACCGGAGTGAAGACATCGGACTCGAGCAAGACTTCTCGCTGGAAGGAGACGCATTGCCGCTAGCTGGTACTTAACTGCGACTGAAAGTGACTGCCGCAAATGGGAATGTCTCTCACGTGATGTAAAGTTAGGTCGAGCTTCAAGTTACACTGGCAGTGCTTCGTTCAGGACTCGCTGTCAGCATGGAAGTCAACCCCGCTGAAGGCCACAAGCACAAGTCAAAGCGCAAAGAACACAAAGACCCCGACCGCCGTTCTAAGAAGCGTCACAAAGATAGAGATGAAGACGGAAATCGACGGCACCACAAGAAGACGAAGAGGGACTCGGAGGCCAAGACGGATGGCGTTCGCGTCGTAGACGACGACGACGGCGACGACATGTGGGTGGAGAAGGATATTGGTATGGGCGGCGAACGTGTAGGTAGCCCAGCTCCCAACTGTCTTATTATTGAAGTATCTTTAACAGCCTTTAGCGACTGATATCCCAACTGCCGAATCTCTGAAGATTACTTCGAGTGCTATGCCAAATGAATCCACACCTCCACTACCTTCTAATTTGCCGACAGAGTCAAAAATGAAACGAGACGAGTGGATGCTGATGCCATCCGAACCGTCGACAAACATGTCAGTAGACGACCCGTACGACGGATACGGAGAGTCATCCTCCGGACAGAGAACCACGAGTGGTGGTGTGGATTTCTTCTCAAGCCTGGGTACAGAGCGTAAGAAGAAGAATCCTAAAGAAAACAGACCTGATCCAGACAAGGTGTGTTGCCCGAAGTCCCCAACGAGCCTGCCAAATTGACGAGAGTCGTCAGCTTGTGATCAGTTCCAGGGAGCTCAACCAGGAAATGATTAGTGGGACACCGGTGAAATCCGGCGCACCACTACCGCCCCCCAAACAAGCTATCACACCAGGCGGCCCTGGCTCGCAGTGGCGAATGATGCGTTTAAGACGTGTTTACGAGTCCGCTGAGGAAGATGGCACGCCTATCGAACAGGTTGCGCTTGAGAGGTGGGCAACCTACTAGCCTCATGGAAGACGGTTGACGTAGCATTTGTAGGTTCGGCTCTCTTGAGGCTTTCGAAGAAGCGAAAGAAGAAAGACGGATTCTTGACGAAAGGGAAGGGAAACGGGGTCAAAGGGGGAGAGACTCAGAGCCTCGGTCCAGAGGTTCTGAAGGAGAAAAGCGGTTCCTGTTCAACGATGTCGGTGTCAGCGGCGGGTCAAGCCGCAGTTCCTCCTTCCGTCGCCCAGGTGGACGAGACGACAGTGCTCCATCAACGCCCGCACCAATGGGTCAAGCTGCTAACAAGAGACTGGATTCTTTACGATTGCCATCACAGGCTGCGTCTCCTCTAGCCCAATCCCATACTCCTATACCGACCACAATGACTCCCCCTGCACTTGGGAAAGGACAAAGTCGTGCATTGTCCCCATCGTCATTGAATCGCCTTCAAGCCAAAGTCTTACGCGCCAAGCTAATGAATGCATCTGACGCAGATACGCTGGAGAAGCAGTATCAGACCGAGCTTCGACGGTCACAAGGCATCGTTGAGGACGGAGAGGGTAACCGGACAAAGGTGGAGTTACTCCCTACACTGGACGGTAGAGGGCGTATGTACGATGTTGGACATGGTGCTGCCGACACTACACAAATGCCTGGTAATCGAAAGAAGAAAGAGAAGGTGGAGACACGAGATCCCAAGACGGGCGATATCGTTCGGTACAACGCTGATGATGATTCGATGACACTGGGAGAAATGCTGCGTCAAGAGAAGCTGTCGGCCGGGATGGCCGACCAGAAAAATCTCAACGCCCAGTTTGCTCGGGCCATAGCTACAGACGGCGGATTTAAGGTAAGCGTGCCCTTCCTCAAGCCTGTTACATGTCTAATTCTTCAGTAGAATGATCTTGATTACATGGACGATAATGCGGATAAACTCGGCCGCCAAAAAATGCGTTCGGATGCTCTGAAGCGCCAGTTTGCTATTCATGGTACGGCTATACATCTATTCTATGTATCGTAACTCTGACAAATCTGCTCTTAGATTATAAACGGACACAGAAAGCTTTATCGTCTTGTCAATTTTGTTATGGAGAAGACGATAGCCTTCCCAAAGCTCCTGTCATAGCCATGGGAACTCGTGCCTACCTTTCATGTACCCTTACCGAAGAGCTTGTCCCTGGCCACTGTCTCATCGTCCCCATTCAACATCACCTCGCCATGCTTGAAGGCGATGACGATCTATGGGATGAAGTTCGAGTAAGTAATCCGAGTAAAGCCTGACCCGTCCTCTTGAGTTGACTTTTGCATCTGCAGAACTTCATGAAGTGTCTTATGCGTATGTTTGCGGAGGAAGATTCTGGTGTTGTTTTCTATGAATCCGTCATTTCGTTCAAGCAGCAAAGGCATACGTTCATCGAGTGTGTGCCAATGCCATGGGAGTCGTTTGAACTAATTCCAGGATACTTCAAAGTCAGGCGATCTCTTCCATCGTTGATGACGATGCCTAACATGATGCTACTGTAGGAGTCTATCTTGGCCTCTGAGGCTGAGTGGTCCCAGCACAAGAAGCTTATCGATTTCTCCGCGCGCCCTGGTGGGTTCAGACGAGCCATGGTCCCCAATCTACCGTACTTCATGGTTCAGTTTGACTACAAGGGCGAGAAAGGTTACGGCCATGTTATAGAAGGCGAGGGGGAAGGCGTGGAAAACGAAGATGACTACGACGAAGGTGCAAAGGGTGGCGGTGAATTCCCTCCGTAGGTTCATTCCCATCATTCGTACTTACATAGAGGCTGACATGTGCTCCCTTGGTAGGTACTTTGCGGGGGAGATCATCGGCAATGTCTTGGAGGTTGAACCTCGAAAGTGGCGACGGCCGCGACGGATAGACTCCCGAGGAAACAAAGAACGGGTCGCACAAATAAAACAGAAGTATGACAAGTTTGACTGGACAAATATGCTTGGGAGTGGCCCGTAGCCGCTCTGTGTAATACAGACATATTGGACACCCGACATTTACAATTGTGTGTATGAATATAGCGAGTAATTGATAATTGGTCATTCCGGAGCCAGCGCTGGGTGAGTTGTCTACAATTTCCTCCATTCCCATGTAATGTGTATTTTGTACACCATCTCATAAAATGGGACAGTGCAGCAGCAATACACAGTAATGGGTAGGGGAAACTGTAGACAGTGTTCCAGAGCACTTACTTCCAAGATGCCATATAGAGGAGCATTTTGTATGAAGCCGCTTGTGTCGGCCCATTGAGGAGTGGGTATATCATAGGTTCGACCTCTGGGTTCGAGTACGTTTTATAGTTGCGAGACTCCCCGCTTAGAACGATGATGGACTTTTCTCGCTGGGGTTAATCAAGGTTGATCAGCGTAGCGTGACTCAACTACCAGTGACCACGCGGCGCAGTCATTAGCAAGTCGGCGGTTCTATTTCTAACGGTAATGAAAGAGTGTAATATGACTTGTCTTACGGATGAAGTAGAAGCCTGGAATCAAGGGCATTCCGTATTCAAGACTTGCTATGATTGTGCGGTGTGGACTCCTTCCCAGAAGTAAAATTGGCAATTCCGAACTCTAACAGACTGCGTCATGGTTCTACCGTTGGTCGGAAGCCGGGTGGTGATTTCATGGAAGCGTTCTACGAAGTACATCGGGGGCAAGTACATATTTTCCCACTTCTCCCGCGAGCCTCGAATGGCTCTTACACTTAAAAATACCAACAAAGACAGGACTGAGTGGGGTTATAACATCTTCATGATCAGGAAGGAGGGGAGTATGGCCTCACATGTGTCCTTGCTGCGTCTCCGGGTTATTTTGGGGTGCGAATGGATGCAGGGGCTCGTAGTAGCCCCTCCCATCTAAAGGGCTCGACTATCATTTCCAGAACTGTGCCGACGAGGTTATAGAACATCCATGTCTCGAAGGGGCCCTAAGTTGCTCCATAGTTTTTCCTTGTCAAGGGTCCGTGGAATGTCGGCGGAACGATAAGTTATGGAAACGGCGTTGAAAGGACACGTTGCCTTCCCGCGACGCAGCGGAGTGCAGCCTCCACGAGCATTTCATCTTCCAGCAGCTAAATCATGTCCACATAGATCGTGATCTGGGTCTCACCTATGGAAAGATCGAAGGAAGCCCTTGGAACAGTTTCGCAGTAAAATAGACCCATGACGAGCGTTTTGCGGGGATGTTGTCTGATGGTCATTGACAGAGCAGGAGTCGAGGCAGGTGACGGTAATGATACACTAACATCAGTCTTCTATTACAAGATCTCCATATGGCTTCGCTCTGAAATACGACTCGTCGAAATGATGCACTCGAACAAATCCGTCTTCTCCTCCGGATGCATAAGATGTCCCGGCTGGATGCACGGCAATTCTATAACCAGGGAATCAGTGAGTTTGTCACAGGAATCAAGGGACTGGGCATACGTGTTTACAGGACCGAAATGACCCTTTACACGGCCAACTTCCTCTTCGAAGACCTTGTGCCAGAACCTTGTCTCAAACTTTCCCTGACGAAGCGAGGTAGTCGTTACGCTCATGGCCTCTTGACCACCCCCTAGAAGCACCTAGGTCATCGTGTCAGAAGTTACACCGTACCCAGGAAAGAGGGTAAAATACATAAGGAAGGTTGGGTGCGAGGGCTGCACTATTCAGTGGGGTCTCAGTTGAAAACGTCTTGATGACCATGAGGCTTTTGATGTCGTGTATCTAGGGTGATATCTCAGCAACAGAACCCTGATAAGATAATACAAGCAGTACTCACACGTGCAGTTTTATCTTTGCTCGATGTAATGAAGTAAGTGCCATCCTTGCTGAGTTGTAGGTCGGTCACAACATCCATATGAGCTCGTTCGTTGTTTTCGATTTCCTCTCCTGATTTTACGTTGAATAAAGCGACCTTGCCGGATTCGTGGCCGGTAACGATGACATTGGGCGTCGGAGTAAAGGCGCACACTGTTGCTTTTGAACCTATGGGGTTGAACATGTACAATGGTTCCTTCGATTCTGTTTCATTATTAGCTCCAAACCGCAGTTAATTAATTGTTCGAGCTCATACGTTTTGTTCCATCGCCCTCTCTGTTGATGTCGAACACGCGAATTGCGCATTGGTACCCCATTCTCTGCTCGGTGATGCATACGACCTGTCGGTCGTCCTCGCTGAACGCTACCCGTTTCACAGCAGTCGGGAACTCCCAAGTGTGTAGACATTTGCCTGTTGCAACTGACCATAGCTTGAGCATGTTGTCGGCGGAGCCCGATACCATGAATCTTGATTCAGCTATGAGAATAATGATTGTGAAGTAGATCAACATAACTATGAACGACTTACAGTCAACGTCTACGGTCCAAACAGTTCCATTATGACCATCGTATGTCCCAAGCCGCTCTCCGTTGTGCGAAAACCATACGTTGATGACGAGATCCTTCGAGCATGTGAACAAGAGATCGCCCTCTCTGTTGAATTTGATCTGAGTGAGTGACCGTTCGTGACCTGTCTCGGGGGTGATATGAGCCGATGAGGCAAAGTGTACTCGCCAGAGCGTCACCTTGTAGAAGAATAGGTCTCTGGGAATCCTTCGGTTGAGAGCAAGGTCAATCCCAGCCAGTTTAAAGACTCACCATGTTGATGACTTGTGCAATGCAAGTCGCGGCTGAAGAAATTTGGACGTCCCAATTTGGAAGAGGCCATTGTCATCGGGACGAAGCAAGGACAAACAAGAAATAAGACCTGCAGACCTGCTCGGATGCATGAGCCGCGATAAAAAAGATGCAGCAAAATGGAGGTTTTACGGACCCTCAAAGATTGTGCAGCGTGATTCATAACCTCTCGCAAAACACTGTGTGAGTCCCTCGGCCTTACTCGTTGCTTACGTGCCATAAGTGACAACTTCTCCAAGTTTCTTATTTTGACCAAGCATTTGGACAGCCATGACCGGGGATGATACGCAATCAAAGGTATATCAAAACTGCGGCAAAATGCGCCCTTCGTCCATGACGGTAATCTTCCTCCTCCCTTTGTGACCGCCTGTCTCGATCGATGGCCGCCGATCATGATCGAACGGCGTCTATTTCGCTTTCCGTTTACAGACTGAGCATTGCTATTGACGAACGAATACTATGCGATACTCTGGAACTACTAGTGGGGTGGGTGCCGCAAACTACCCTCAATCCTGAGCAGCTTTCCCGCCTCAATGTCGTAAATATAGCCAGATATGCTTTCGAGGGTATGTGCATGCCCCGAGTTTCGTTTCGCCCATGCCTTTTTGACTGTTTCAGTGTTGCATATATTGTCAATTTGCATGAGAACGTTTGCCTCCGTCAGCCTGGCGAGTGGATCGGAGTGATTGTGAGGCTTGCTGGAGACTTGCAGGGAGTGAGCTAAAAGAGTTTGCGATGCTAGCCAACGATTGAGTGGCGCTTCTGGGTCCTCATTTGGCAATGTCACGACAGGACGGTCGGCAGGATCGAAATCCTCTCTTCGCGCTGCTCCTAGGGAAGCTCTGGCCCCGCCACAATCTGTGTGGCCGACAACAACGACTATAGGGCACTCGGTCAGGTTACATATAAGGAGGTAAGATGATTGGGCTGTAGCGCACCATGCGGGACTTTCAGCACGTCAACCGCGTAGGCGAGGACAGAAAGCGCATTGATGTCATCAGGCAGAAATTGGCTGTCATGGGTTGAGTATCGAGCAACACTTGTTTGAATGATATCAACTGACTTTGCTATGTTTCTTTGAACGAAGATGACGCCTGGTCCGAGACCCGTTATAGTTGCCTCGGCTACCCGCGAGTCGGAGCAACCAAACCAGAGGAACTGTTGTAAAGTGCGTGAGAATGAGGCAGAAATAATCGAGACAACGTCACTCACAGTTGGGGCTTGAGAAGGGGCGACTTGTGCACGAAAGAAGTCAGGTTCAATTTCATGCTTGTGCTTCTCCCACTCCTGATTTCCACTGACGAGGTCAGATTCGGTGAGTTTATGAGTAAGTTCGGACATTGTAGGGCGGCGTAAATGGGTGGAAGATCGTAGGTATTTACTGAACTATACCACCTTACGCCAACCTATTTAACTAGATGAGCCAACATTTGCTCAAGGGTACGACATAGTGACACTGGAACGCTCACCTGTCAAAGATGGGGCTGATAGATACAGATGAACGTCGATAAGGCGGTTCTTCCAGAGACCAGAAGTCACGTAACACGCTCGCGTCATGACTAGAATGAAAGAATGGAAGCGAATAGTTGGATGAAGTGAGGGCCTGGACCCGCAGGACCACGCCCCAAAGGTTGACAGTCACATGAGGGAGCTTGAGCGTTGTTCGCAACGTACTTCTTCTGAGCATCGGCGGTGTGCCCTGTGCTATCTCCAGCGATAAGCCAGCGTCGTGTTGAGCCACGGGGTCACGGTGTCCATCAGTGGCGTTCGCTCGTGCAGGTGGATAGGTACAGAGAGCTCTACAGCTTTCATTTTGACCGGTATCTGAGGCGAAGAGACGTGACAGTGTATCCCATTGAATAGCAAATGGAAAGGCCTAGGCTAGGACAATAGTCATGAAGCCTCTAGTGGTTCCTCCCGAACTCCATGTAGCGATAAATCAGCAACGTAGTGGGGGCACTGAAATGAACGTTGAGAACACTGAACGGGCCCATAATATAGCTGACAGGGGCGGTGGACGGGAGTGCACGTAGGAGAACGGAGTTTCGAGCCGACGGCGAACGCGTATATTCTTTCTGTGGCCTATTCTTGCGTATTCTTGCCTGAACCACCGTTATCAGCATGATCAGTGTTACGCTTTTAAAGCTTGTACAACGCACCAAACTCACTCGGACCTCTTGAAGTCCGTTTCTTTTTGACACAGCAAGTCAAGGCGTTTTCGACGACCTCACGTTCGAGAATCGGCGCGGCGACCACATCGATATCAATTCACTATCGTGTTTCTCCTTCGCATCGGAGCCAGAACTTCGAGACACCGCGGCGGCGACCGTAGTTGAATTAGGTAGTCTGATTGACTTGAGCGTTATGGCGGTTATGCGAAGCCTACGAGCTTGGAAATTCCTTAGTATACAGTATAGTAGTATTCAATTGAGTGTGCATCACTGCTCGCTTGTATACACAGAAGCTCCTATTTGCCCTGTTTTTGCAGATCTACCGCTCGTTCTGATCGTTGCCGGTATGCCGAACACAAGCGGCTGGGCTGGGCTCCTGAGCTTGAAATCCGTGACGCGTGACACACTGTGACGAAAAAGGTTTCTCTTCGTTAGTAGTCAGTAAGTTCTCACGGTCAATAAGAAAAAATTTGCGAAGTATAGCACAATTCGAGAGCGACAGTTTGCCACCGCTTGAATATCTGAATGACCGAGCTCGTGGCTTAAGACACCTTCCTCCATCAACTCACGTTTTGACGTAGGTTCGATCTTCTGCGTACGATATACTGATTGTCCCCGTATCCAAAGTCTCGTCTGGAGAGTTGTTTGATCTTCAGCAGTCTGGTTTGTCGTTCCTACTCGGTCGAGGTGAACTCATATAGCATAATGTGTGCCCGATCTGTCGTATTGGACGATGGTAGTGGTTAGAAATGATGCGTTTGCCGCATTTATCCTCTTGCCCTAAAGCAATCATTAGTATCATATACAGTTGAACTTTCCGCTGGTATGTACTCTATATACGAAGTCTCTACGAGGCAAAGTTGAACGTCGGCAGACTCGGTTGTACAGCAACTGCAAAATAATCACCCACGCCAAGCTAGCATCATCGTAGCTAACAGATTGTGCAGCCCCCATTGTTAGGGTGCATGTCCGCCATTTCCTTCTCAAGCGCTATGATCTTCATACGCAACTCCACGACCTCCCAAGCGGGTGCCCCTTCTTGTATCTTCTTCTCGAACTCCGATAACTTGCCTTCATACTCGTTTATTAGCTTCGCTTGTTCCCTCTTGGCGGCCTCTGCACTCTCCCGTATCTGGGACTCGAGCCTGCTCTTCTCCGATTCGTACTTGGAGGCCATTTCTTGCGCGTCACGCCGAAATCGATTCGATTCGCCCTGTAGCTGATGTATCTCAGTACGAATCTCGTCCCGTAGTTCGTTTTCTTTGAGACGCAAAGCTACGTGCAACTGAGCATTAGCACGAGGGAAGAGTTAAGTGAATGTAATAAACACCTTCGCTCATCTCAGCCTTCAGCATGCGAATCTCTTGTTCATGCTTCCTCATCAACGCCTGCAGCTCGGAGTGGAGCTCGACCCCAGCGGCGGTTTCAGGAAGATCCATGTGTTTGTGTACTATTTCGTCTTGGATCTGGAGGGGGAGTGGTTCGCTACGGATAAAGTGGCGAAGTATATTCGCTGCACTGTCGAAGGTGTTGGTGTGTCGTAGCAGCATTGCCCCTTTGTCTAAAGCTGGTTTGAAGAAATTCTCCTTCGAAGCAAGCTCTGCCTCCCGAGCTTCTCCAACGGAATGGGAAACTTCTCCCCACATATTCGTGACGATGGCTAAATTCTTCAGCGTCTTCTCTCCGCACAGGCGGCGGAGCAATCTGAAGTTTCTTACGGACAAACCGCCCATTCTGACGTCTGATATACGATGCATATAAATGACACCGGCTAGTAGCTTTCCTTCTTCGTACCTACGCGTGTCGTCAGTAAAAAATCAGAGTAGATGCGAAGAAACTTGACTAACGTCGTGGTAAGGAACGCCGCTATCATAGCAAGAATATCTATATCTTTTGTTCTTGTATCGTCGAATCCAGGCGTGTCCACCAGTATCACCCTTCGTCCGTCAAGTCCAAATGGTTTGCACATCTGGACGACACTTGTACATGACTCAAGGTCCCCCCCAACGGCGAGGTTGTCGCCGCTTGCCATGTTGACAAACTAGCAGCGTTATTAGCAAATTGGAGTTGAAACAACGAAGGGATAACGAACGGTTGTCTTGCCACTACCCGTGGCCCCCATAATGCTGGAAGTTAGAGGTGAGTATCGCCAGATACTAGAGGGTAATAAGACTTGACCTACGCAATAACGACATCTGGTTGACCTCCAGTGGCACCTATATGAGGCCTTTGCATGCTGAATGCCGGGCTTGGGGGCTTGGATGGGATGGAGAACGCTAACCGCCCTGCCGTTCTGGTTTATGAGTATGCTGACTTCTTCGTATGTGACAATAGAAACTACTGCTTTGATGTGATTTCTGCAAGCAAGCTTTCATATACAGAAGCTGCGCAGAAGCTTCGACTACGTATTGCGCAGTTGCAAGTCGTACGCGCATGTGGAGGTCGACTGCGAGCGAAAGCGCTTCATTCTTGAAAGGTTTGTGCCGATAAGAAATGAAGGCAAATTATAGCATCACCATTATGGGATCGAGTCAACGGGAACAAGTTTGTGAGGTCTCTTCCCAGTCTCTGGTCTTCGTGCAGGTCGAAGTCAAGTTTGAGTTGAGTTACGTCTTAGTTCAAAGGTGTGTGAGCACGTGAGTGGTAACAGTGGTGCCGGCCCGCTCGAACTTGTTAACCTTCACCTTCATGAAGTTCAAATCATCGATGCTGCTCGATGCGGTGCGCAGCCTTTCGTTAGCTACATGCTTCCTCTGACCCTGTTCTTAGCTATTCCTAGTCAGGAATTTCTAGTACTATCACTTCAAACTCAAGAATTACTACGGTTGAAGGTACTCGTGCTATTCACAAGAACACGCTGTCGCAGTCATCCAATAGGCCTCAAGTATCAAGCGTGTGTCTGCTTCCTCAAAGCTGCGCTAGTGCTTCTCAAGCTGATTGGGTTGCGCAGCATCACTTCTATAGTTCATTGCACAGCAACCACACAGCGCGATGTGCGAAGCACAAAAACCATCGTCGCGCAGTTGGGGATGGGTCAATCTACTATATTTTGAAGTCTGAGTCCACAAGCCATCCCAGCGACGTCAGGATGACTTCGTCGCCACCTAGCCATACCAGTTTTGATCCATCCTTTCGCGAGCAAGGACCAGATATCAAGAAATCTGAGGACGTCTATATTGTGTAAGCGCCCACCTGTATTTCATATGCTATCGCTCATTATGCGCAGCGTGATGGGAGCCACCGGCAGCGGCAAAACCAGCGTAAATATAACATTCTTTGCAGGATATGGAATATGGCTTGGTTCACTAATTGAAACGATAGTTCATCAATATTGCTAGCGGGTCTTCGCTACGTGTGGGGACAGGACTTATGTCGTGCACGGACGCTGTGCAGACGTCCAAGCCCTTTATCCTTGAGGGTCGAACAGTTATACTCGTAGACACGCCTGGTTTCGATGATACAACGAAAACCGACACCGAGGTGCTGACTATGATCGCTGCCTCTCTTTCTAGCATGTGAGTATATGCCTTCGTAGCGATTTCTTTCTTACATTAATGATACAGGTATTTGAATAGGGTGAAGCTTTCCGGCGCGATTTACATGCACCGCATCTCAGACTTTCGCATGGGCGGCACGTCCACCCGCAATTTTAATATGTTCAGGGAACTATGTGGTGACACTGCGCTGCAGAACGTCGCCATCGTCACGAACATGTGGAGCGAAGTCTCCCTCGACATCGGCGAAGCCCGTGAGGAACAGTTGAAGAGTCGGGACATATTCTTCAAGCCTGCTCTAGGCAAAGGGGCGCAGATCTGGCGCCATGACAACACTTCCACGTCGGCGCAGGCTATCATACACTGCATCGCATCCAAGGACCCTCTCGCCCTGTGCATTCAAAGGGAGCTAGTGGACGAGCGAAAGGACATCGCAGAGACCGCCGCTGGTGCCGAACTGGGTCGTGAGTTGCATGAACAGGCGATGAGATACCAGGCAGAAAGGCGGCGGCTGCAGGACGAGCTGAATGAAGGTTTTCCTCCCTTATCTTGCAACTCTGTATCGTCACTAAAGGTATCAACAGCGTTAGAGCAGAAAGACGAAGAGGCTCGAGAAGAACTCGAGCAAGCGACCGCTCAGCTGAACAGCGAGATGATGCGTGTGCAAATCGATTCGGAATGCATGATATCCTCCTACTCTGAGGAGAAAGAAAGGCTTGAACGGCGGTTGCAAACATCGAAAGCTGACTGCCAACAAAGCGAAGGCGAAAATGCAGACCGCAGAAGGAGGATTACTGATGGGCTGAGTCGTGAAGAGGTCTCTGGCTCTGACATGGGGAGAACGCGGTTGATCGAAAGTTTACATCGTCTTCAACAACAACATGCCGAGGCCCTGGCAGCTCAGCGCCGATCTCAACCTAAACTCTTCGTAGAATTGAGGTTGAGAAGCCTTGGCTTCCTCTTCGGACTCAAAACTCTTGTATCTTCCAATTTTAGATGATTGGATTGCCGATCTCCTTACTCATGTTCATAGTGGTGTAGGTTGCGTTTGGGAAAGCGGAAAGAATATCATTCATAACCGTGACAATCATGCAGCGGCATCTGTGCATACGCTTGATGGTGAGACTGTTCTTATTCCCGCGTCTAAAACAAATCGATTGTCCTTTCGAAGAGTACCGTAAGAAGATGGCCGTCGAATGCTCGCAGAACCCATAAATCGATGATAAGAAGTGACAAGTGAGGACCCCTGCGTGCGAGGTGCGAGAACATAGCAATAGGGAATTGACGTGGATGTCGTGCGCCACGATGATGTACTTCGAGCGTCCGAGCCCTAGAACGTTTACGAGGTCCTCGCTTGATGACAAATAGATAAAAACATCTATGCAAACACATCGTACAGCCAACGGTCATAATCGTACTCGGGCTCGCCTCCTTCAGTTGTCGTATTTGGCATGACCTCGCGCAAGTAGTCAATGGCTCCAGGGGGTAGCTGTGCCAGCCGTAGATCAAGCTCAGTAACAAACGGCTGCAAGAATGTCAGCCAGTTATCGAAACCAGATACGAAACTGTTCCACCTTATCGGACGCGATCCCACGGAATGATTCACGAAGTTGTTCCAATGAGGTTTGATCTTCTGTGATGTCAACCTGTGAGAACGCCGTCAATCGCAACACCTAAGGAGGCCAAAGAACACTACACTAACCAGAAAATTGATGAAGGCTTCATATGTCACAGCGCCATATTCTTCCACTAGTCGGTCGTATATATAATCCATATCTTCCTCCTGTGCGTTTTCAGCCCCTGTAGAAAGGCATTACCAACACTAAGACAACTCACAGAATACACGATGCTCAGGCTGGCAAGAGCTGCACCCATTTCAGGTTGGCTGAGCGTGTTGGATTCGTCCCTATCGAAGTACCGAAACGTGCTTTCGAATTGTTCTAGTTGGGCAGGCGTCAGGTTTGTCATGTTCCGGGAAACGATCTAAAGAGCCTTAGTAGATAGAGGGACGAGGAATACAATGTGATTACCTGATTATCAATGAACGCCATCTTCTTAGCTATAGACTGTACGACAAGTTCAACCTCAAAAACTAGGTCCTGATGGGTGAGTACTGTATAATCGTTCTCTTCGACATTCGCTGCGTTGCACTCTTCTTCGGCCTTCGCTACAACGTCGAGGGTTTGCGATAACTCGCCGAGACGCTCTTGGATTTTCTGGACATCTTGCTGTTGGGCCTAGACAGTATTTGTCAAGCGCACAGTCGTCTGTCCATTGATCATACCTCCAGCGGTCCCTCGATCTGGGCGAGATCAACGGAAATATCATGCAGTCTACTTTCGAAATTGTTTGCCAGATCTGCGAATTGCTTGCGAAGCGTTTCTTTAATCCTTCATAGGGATTGCGTCATTTTGCTGCAACAAGACCTTGCAAGACCTACTGTCGAATCTGAGCGTTTATTGCGCGGGACCTGCCCGCTTCTGATGCCAACAACGTACTCCACGCCTTGTCAATATCCTGCGACAATTCTCAGAATGGCTACCAATGGAAAGCAGAGGGACTTACAGAGAGAGATAGGTTCGGAGGCGGTATATATTCCTTCAACCTGTATGTCCGGAGCTTTGTCTGAACATTGCCGAAAAGCGTCGCAAGATCCTGTTTTTCGATCACCCAACCTCGCTTCACGGTTTGCTTATAGACGGCAAAAGAACTCGAGTGTTCTTTTGCATCTACGTAGGTGCCGTCAAACTGACTGGCTGACCACTGGTTCTGGATGTCTTCTAAAGCATGAAGAAACTGGCGGGAGTGTGAGTTCAGCGCAGTCTGATACTTGGGACGCAACGGACTTCTGATGCCCGGCGTTCATAGTCATTACGAGACACCCAAACGGATTGCATCAATTCAGCAAATTTCTCCACTCGTCGCGAGACGGTTTCGGCTTGGTCTAGCAAACATCATCAGGATCAGTGTACCAACATACTAGCCATAGGTTACGAACCTATCGTTGAGAATGCATGGAAGAAGGATGCGATGTAAGTCATGACGCTACGTTCGTCGGGATGACTGGAATCACATAGGTCCTCCACTTCGAGAAGTTGCTGAGAAAAAAGGGTACATGGGACATTGCTTTCAATTTACATTGTCAAGCAGATAACACTATGGTTAGAAGCCTACTCACCGGAATGCCTAAATGTTCGGCGGCGACCTGGAATGCTAACCGAGTATTCGCATACCTATCTGACTGAAGACGACTTGAGACAGCTGATCAAGGTCAACTGGTAGCTAGCGGACCTTGTCTAGCTTGTCGTAGTCAAGGAGATCTGGCCGGTGGCGATGGATGAGGGCGCATCTATTGGGCGTTGATCAGTAGGTAAATAACGGAGGTGTAAAAATAGGGGGAACGAACAAGGCAAGACCGTCCGACCAACTTAGGGAGAAATCTTGTACATCAACTTCCTTGTACGGTTCAGTCTTCCGCTGACACCACAGCAATAGTCCTTCTTTCGCGGACAGTCCCTCCTCGCTGTTGGGCGCTTAGTGGTTGGTCAATCAAAACCCCGGGGGACAGACCTAATGTCGGCGATAGTAAATCGAAGAATCAAGGTCCATATCATGCCTAATATCAACTTCAGGTTGCCATCGATAATATCTGCGCAAAAATTATCATTAGCGACATGTAAAAAACACGGCAAGTACGTGCCTTCTGGACCAATGTTTGTCAACTTGACGCCTCTCGAAGTAATGAATTCCAAGGCTTTGTTCACATTCTCAGCTTTCTGTACACGCATCCGCGGGTTCCTGTTGTACCGCCCGAGAGAAACATCCCCTATTTGAGTCAGTGCGCGTCTTGGCTGTCAACTGGTAATGAAGTACCCATTATTTCCTGTGCGTAACTTTAGTCGAGGGCGCTATGGGAAATAAGACAGTGTGGCATACCATCAACTGTATGAGTCGTACACCGTCCGACAGATCTTTGACCAGGGAAGTCATTGGTGGGTACCCATTGGCTTCAAGTTTAGTGTTGAGCCTGTTTGTGTGGAGAGATCGGCAAAGAGAAATGGACCAAGTTGTGGGCATACCATTTGCAGAACGTCCGCTGCTGTACATCGCGTGAACGCGTCTCTAAGGTGTCCATTGGGCTCAATGTTGCTAGCCAAAGCGTAGTGGCGAAAGATGAGATTTAGACGCCGGTGGTGTGCACTGGTTGATTACCACTTTTGGTAATCATATTATCGTGATCATCACAGCCACTCCGATTGTATAAAGCTCTTGCTGTCGAGCGACCACCTCTTTCTTCCGCAGTACAATCAACAAGGAAACATGGTGAGTGCTCTCAATCACTAAATTCGGATTCCCAGCTGACGCGCATGTAAGTCTTCAGGCGTCGGTGTCAGCGATGAATGCCTTTCAGCATTTCAAGGTCTGAAGCTAGGCAAGAAGGCCAAATACGTTATCTTCGATCTCAACAGTGACAAGACTGAAATCATCGTAACGAAGCAATCTAACGCGGAGTCCTACGATGACTTTCTGGCTGATCTCCCGGAAGCTGAATGCCGTTGGGCAGTGTACGACTTTGCCTTCGAGAAGGAAGGTGCCGGAAAGAGGAACAAGATTGTTTTCTTCTCTTGGTAAGTGGAATCCCCTGGCGATATGCTTGAGCTTCCCGGGTGAATTATAGAATACGCGCGACAGTTGCTGATCTGGGGCGATTAGGTCTCCCGATGATGCTAAGATCAAGAACAAGATGCTGTTCGCGTCCTCAAAGGACGCGTTGCGGCGATCTCTAGTCGGCATTGCCCTCGAGATCCAAGGCACCGACTATAGCGAGGTTGCTTACGAGGCTGGTAAGTGAAATACAACAGCCTCGAGATTAATTACTCACGTCAATTCCAAAGTGCTGGATAAGGCTAATCGTGGGGCGTGATTTCAATGCCTCCATTCTCAATCTTCTCGGACTACTATATCTTGAATCATGGTATTTCTAAGCCACGCTATGAATAAATTCTCTTGGAATTCGCGTTGTCGTAACTGCTTCTGAAGAACTCAGCAACCAACGTGCGTCTTTCTTCGACACCTTATGAACACCCACGGAATCGACATGTACTGGCCTTTGTAGAATAGTTGCGTGATTGGAAATTGGTCGCCGGATTGCTAACTTGTTTGCTGCGCAGAGATCAATGATAGTAGAAAAACCACCACTTCCAACTTTGTGGTTCTGAGACGCGGGGCGTAGGTTCGCTTCGCTGTAATCCTCACCATTTCACAAAATCGGAGGTTTGCCTGGTCCTTGCCCGAAACTTCGCTGCCGACAAATGATTATGAAGTATACAAAGTACAAAAGGTGAAGAAACGGGATGGGACGTGTTGCCTTTGCCTTGAGGCTTAGACACCGTGAGATACGGAGTACGCCTCCGAGTCACCGTTGGTCAACAGTCACCGTGCCTACTTGCATTTACCATAGGCATCAGTACGTCTCCTCATTTATTTCATACACAATATCTATTGATTCTGCGACCAATATTTCATCGCTCTTGGGACTAAAAGAGTTGCTATTGCCGAAGCACCTGAATGACTAGTTCTTCAACATCATACACGAGCACAAATACAAGTACAAGAATTCGAATCATACATGCACACAGATCATACTGAACCATACAGGAGTTACTGATTGAGCCCTACGCGTAGCACCTGTGGTGCCCAGAGCTCCGAGTCGTCAAACAGAGAAGGTCGGGAGAATGATTACTACATCAGGCGGAATTCTAGTTGGGGACCTAATATTCATCAGTATAAGTTCGATGGGCGGCGACTGCGCAGGTCTCACCAAATGATCGCAGCAGCAGTCTTGCTCGTTTTACATTCAGAATCTGTACCTTGAACCTCGCTTACGTTTTGGACGCTCCCCCCATTTGTAGAGCCCGCCAGGCCCCGTGATTGATCCTAACCAGTCTTCCAAAGCTTCTTCGACCGTCCAGCGAGGCTTGAAGTTTTCAATGCTGACTCTGCTCTCATCGACGCCCGGCACTGTGCGGGACAATATGAGGGACGACATCTTACGGAGATGCGTATCCGCATTGTTCAGAGACTTGAGAGGGATCGATGGTTGAATATGGATCTCCTCCAGTTCCCAATGGGGGAGTCCGAGCACGTCACGCTGAAGAGCCTCCTGAACGGGATGGTATAATTCGCTATGCTTTTCGACGACAGCCAAAAGCAGACCCTTGAGCTTCGGAGTAAGGCCGCGAAGGTCACGGAGAAGTGACAACGGCTGGACAGGGTATATTGCCATTTTGAGGTATCGTAGTTGGGGTAAGGGTAGGGAAGGTGTAGGGAACAAATTAACGACGGGCGTGTGGATGGAGAGTTCGAGGAGATTTGGGAACTGAATCGTGAACAAGTTGCAAGTGCGAGGGACGTTGCCGTGAACAGCTAAATTACGGAGGTGGAGGCGGAGGATCCGGAAGAGACACGAGAGCTTCTCTGACCATCTAGCTTCTTCATCACTCGGTGCCGTCCAGTGTGTCAGCCTCCGCCAATCTCGCATTTCAATGTTCTGCAGCGCCTCTACCGAGCTGCTACCGACGGGCATCGAATAATTTGAAACGAAGAGGTTTTCGGTGGTGCGGTCGTAAGGGTCGATGGACTGGAGCATGTCTACGAATCGAGACAACTGCCTGATGCCTGTGAGAGCAATTGAGCGAAGCTTGAAGGTTCTGGAGCACTCAGAGCAGGCTTGTGAGACAAGGGAGAGAGAGCGACCTGTTTCGCCCCCGTCCGTGCAAGCAAGACGGAAGATATCCGACCATATCTCTGGGGGTGCTCCGGGTAAAGCCATGGCTGGGTGACTTTGACATACCCCGCGTTTGAGCTTGGGGTTCTTATAGTACTGTCTTCTACTTATGGCATGTCTCAAGAAGCCATTAGGCCGGAGCTGTCCGTGGATGATAGGAACATGCACATAGCGGAAAGGCGGAGAACATCAACACGCCAAAGGATTCAGTAATAAATGGAACCACCAAGAGGTGATGGACTTGGTAGTAGGGACCGAGACCATGACGGAGGGAACGAACCAAAGATCTGGAAAACTGAGGAGCCCAAAGATCAATCTCTGAGCAGCATGGGGTTAAATCTATACTATCTACAGATCAGATAGACCATGTGGCTCCGGTTCGTTGGCCTGAGGTACCTCAAATACCCCTCGTCAAGAGAAAGGCTGAGAACTGTGCAGCAGAAAGTAGCCGCTCCGGGAAAGTGTAGACTGTCGATAGAGAAGGTTATTCCCGGCTTACGAGGCACCCTCCTGTTTACGTTGTCTCCAGACCTAGCCTAGTTCTGTAGGAAAGAGGAAACGTACCTCGGCCAGTACACTGTAACTCTCTCGGAAGCTTGCGTTTGACTCTCACAGTGGCGATGAGATAGGCAATCGCCCCTTAATGAATAAATAAAGTGGCGTACACGTTGTATACCAAGAAGTAAACGGTTTATGTAAGTTTGTTTGGTTCGCAAGGCTTCCGTCGTGGTTCACGGCCAGGTCAATGAACAGAGCGGGAACCTCGTTTTTGTAAGCCATATGCCGTGATGGAGAACAGCTCCAAGAGTGCGTTCCCAAGCGAGAGTGGCGAAGTGTGGAGAAGATCTCTAGAATGTTGAGGATAGATTAAGTTTATGTAAGAGACTTATTTCGGTCAGCTGTGACCCGCCCGACAGATTGCAGTGGGATTGACTTGTCACATTCGAACGGGTGTGCAGGTGCACCGTGTATCGACGCTCGGGACCGTCTGAACGAGTGGCCTCACGGAGCACGAGAAAATCAATAGAATGGATTAACTTGCCACCCATTATGGAGTCCATGATGATGTACTTTTGAGTTCAAGTACCGGACGGACTCCGGAGAATAGTTTGAGAATAGTACGAGGTGCCAGTGTAACGACATCGAGCGCTTATTGATAAGTGGACAGGATTTCTTTTTTTTTTTGTATCAGTATCAGATCCATTAATGTCGCTATTTCGTTTCGTCTTGTCTTCACCCGGCTGAAAATCATAGACATGCCCAGAGAGGAGGCCCTATATAGACGAAAATATTCCACGAATTTTGGTTCTCCGCCATGCTGGGATGCCGAATATGCTTCGAAAACTCTGGAGCGTGAGTCAAAATGGATAGGTTCTGCCGTTGCATTTCATTGGGTACGAGGAGGTGTGAATAGATGCGCCGGTGATGAGCCACTGCTGGTCATCATAGTGTTTGCACCACAGCTTGATCTCAGGTGTCCCTACATATTTACATCAGACGCGTTTGTTACAGTGACACCCCCAAACAGCCTCGCCAGCTGACCTTTCACAACGGATTGCAGTAGATAGACCAGCGCCGCATGGAAATACCACTTGTGCACAATTCGTACCCTGGATGCTTCCTGCAATGCGGGAATTATGAATTTGATGCACAGTACCAGTTTACCGCTCGGCTGCCCCAGAGATTGGTCCTTTCTTTCGCGCGATTAATTTTCCTCCCCTTCTCGTGTCACCCATGGGGCCACGTTCCAGCTGGGATACTGTCGCACTCGTTCGAAGCTACCCCCCTGCCCTCCCACCCGATATGGTACCCTTTCCCCTCGGCGTCTTGCGGTTTTTTCGTACACCCCAATATTCTATCTGACGTCGTGCCCAGCACCGTTGTCGCGCGTGGGACTGGAGAGCACCCGTCCTAGATGATTATCCTGGACCTAGGAAGATGGGGCCGCGGTCGATGGTGTTGTGAGTGTCAGCGTCTGGTTGAACACTCAGACACTTCCTTCTCAACATCCACTGACAATGGTCCTGAAGAGTCGTCTACCACGCCATCAACACCGCATGTTCCTAGAGACGAGACCACCGGTCGGATTTTACGATCTACAGTACGACGACTTTTTCAAAAGCCTCGACAGCCTAGTAGCAACCCCAGCGAACTTTGCGGGGGGACACTGCCTTTATCTGCCTGGTGAGAAGATCTGGCATTCTACTCGAGGTCTGGAAAGCACCGCTCAAAACCGATGCCACAACGAAAGGGGGGAGACGGAGACGGAAGCGGGACGACTAGACTGGTTGCCAGGCTAGAGACGGGTGAAGGAGGGCAGGGAGGGCGATAGCGGAGGGGCGCAGTCCATGCTTATAGACGACGAACACCTTCAACGCAGTGCACTAGTAGGCTGTGATTTGGCGGCAGAGGTAGTTGGGTATTCTACCACATTCCTTCTCCAAAGACTTGTTCTGATCTCCTCTATTGGCAGAGGGGCGACGATATCATTCCCGGGGCCTGCAGCGAAGACGCCTCGATCTATTGCCGCTAATCGCCTGAATATGCCCTCAATTAGTGCATTGATTGCGACTTCCATCGCCGGAGTCCCAGACGACGGGAGGGAGACGAGGACCTCCAGTACTTCAGTGCCGACACAGGTCACCAGCGATCAGCGAAGCTACCAGGGATAGACCAACCAAGTTTCCTATATTTGCACTTAGATCTTCAGCTTCAGGACCTTTGTTGCAGAACGATACACCACCACCTACCCACTCAATATCGTAGCGCATCACCGGCATCACGGCCGCCTTGGGGATTCCTCAAACGGGGCCTGCATGCCGACGCCCGCCCGCCCGCAATGGCTGATGGCGCTCCATCGTTCTAGATGGCGGGCTCGACATTCCCGCCCACACCTTTGCTCAAGCGCCGACGCTCACGTGGCTAACCCAATCGACGAGCATCAGGCGCATAGTGCACTATGAATTCGACCATATTGCTCAGCTCGACACGTATCTTCCCTCATTACCCGTGGTCTGCGATGGTCGGTCCATTGGTTGAACGTATGCCGGCGATGAAGCTTCTGTGGCGAACGCTTGGCTGGTCGGTGTTGGGTTTTTGCCAGCCCCTTGCCTTAGCAAAACTCTCAGACACTCAAAGTCTGATGGTTGAGGACGGCGTTGTACGGTAAATGACTGTCAACAAGTCTCCCCATACCAGACCCCAGTCACATGAGGCAAAAAAACTGGTGCGCACCTTCGTATAATCATCTTCGGCCTATAGTTATCCCACCTTCCAGTGGCGAAAATGTTGCGCCATCGCCAAGTCGTCAAGTCGCCACCCTCACGCCGTCTCAAGTTCGTGGTGTTACAGACGAGTAAACGACGTCCGCCAGAATTTGTGGATCCGCACATAATCTCCGCTGACAGCACGATTAACCAGGCCTATATGCCCACAGGCCACAGGAAACCCGCAAACGGACACCTACTCGTACATCGCATATTTTCTCCACCAACCCAGATTATTTTCGAACTGCAGCGACTCCAATGTTTTGTGGCGTTTGAACACTAATATTAGTGTGGCTGACCGACAGTGCATCACGTTTTCACCTTTCCACGGTCGACATCACCTCTCCGCGAATCTGAAATGATCCGGGCGTTTTGTAGCGTTGTCTTCAGCTAAATCTCAATGCGGTTTTCTTGGAAAATTTTCAGGCAATTGCTATTGTACTACCCGTTGTACATACGGTGTAACGTTATCACACATGTAATGTCGTGGGCGTGACCAAAACCCCTCTCACTGGCAGGGAAATTCAAGAATCTCGTTCAACGCCAGCAATGTGACATTAGTCTTTTCCGAGCACCATGATTGTTTTAAACAGGGAGTAACGAGAGCTGGAGACGAAGCATCCAAACATTGAAGCTGAGCACCTTTGAACTGCGTATCCTTTCACTACTTTCACCTTTGTCCAACTTCTCATTAATCATAAGTAGTAAGTATTAAGTACTATTTGCTATCTCAATTCAACACCATAGTCATAGAGACTTGGGGTACATCTCGGTAGTGACCGTCACAGTGTGAAGTTCGCTCGTTTCTTGGATGTAGACTGCATGTGTATGAGTTCCCGACGTCCTGGCGCAAGGGACTGTCAATGTCAATGCAGCAGGGACAAACGAGGCCCAGTGGCTCCGATGCGGTCCTTTAGTGAGTTAGATGTGGAGACGTGGAGACTTAACTTTGCCTTTTGGTTCTAGATGTGATATATCGGAGTCCGGCTCATATGGGAATGCTTGCGGCCTTGACGTGGCGGTAGAAGGTGTATGGCTCACTGCGCCCACCTTTCCGGAAAGTAGGAGTCGATGCCAGAAGGGCACTTCCGATACCAACTGTCTCGTCACAGAAGGTAACAGATGTTCTTTCTTCCAAGGTCCTGGCGGCGATCGTGAGAACGTAGTGAACCGGGAACTCTGCATGGTGGGACGGAGATCAATGGGATCGAAGGCGAAACATCCCTGTGCTTGTGGAGAAGTGGGGGCACAACTTGCTTCACAGGCAGGAGACTATCACTAACCCATTGCGAAGCATTCTAAAACGCTGTAGCCATCTGATCAAACCATTGTAGACCATCGCCACCAACCGGCCTGGTGCGCGCGGATTTGAACTACTTAACGCGGGAATGGAAAGAAGCAGGAAGTTGGGAACAAGTCGTAGAACGTGTTGATTGCATTAAGAAGTTCAAAATCACAAATAGTACACCCCCAAATCATGATTCGAACGTGAAGCTAGCACCAACCTATAGGGAAAGAGATTGAATTATGGGTGTGAAGACTTTACAAAGGGGCGAACCTTATGCGACGGACCGGCCGGGGAGACCTCGTTGAGCTTTTGAGTGTCAAGAGCAAGGCCGAAGGAAGCCTTGACACCAGGACGCAAGGTCTGAGTATAGCCTGTATGCCGCATGTAAAACATATGTTCCTACGGATGGGGCCGAAAAATACATACCCAAAGCAATAACACCAGCGTTGTTGATCTTTGCCTTCACAAAAGCAGCCGAGTCAAGATAGCTAATATAGAGTCAGATCGGCGTGAGTATAATAAGCAGCACTACTGACGCCTTCGTTCCAACCTCAATGGCGACGCCACCGTGAGTGGCCTTGGTGTCGTATACGGCCTTAGCCCCAGCTTCAACATCAACGCTGACGCGATGGTAGTAGCTGGCGGAGAAGGTGTTGAGGTTATTGAGACCGTGCAGGGTGATAGCATATTCGGGAGCATTGTAACCGACAGCGGTAGCGAATCGGGTGACTTTGCCTTCGGTTACGTTGTAGGCAGCTTCGCCGCCCACGAGGAAGCCGTCACGGCCAAGAACAGCATCAGCAGTGAAAGTGGGACCCTGCACAATTCCCAAAATGAACATCAGAAAGCATATAGAAACACATGAATCCTAACCTTGAGAATGTCAACGGTTGCCCGTCCGTGGACTCCACTTTGCTTGTAAGCCGCGTTCAAAATGGCGCTCTTGCTTCCCTTATCAGGGAAAAGAGTGGTGGCGAGGTCGAGCTTGAGTCCGTTTGCAATGGTGTTTTCTACCTCAACTTGGGAACGGAGCGCGTTCGCGGTCGTCCAAGCCTGAGTGAAGGTAAGACCGTGCTTGCGGTTGGTGTACTTCGTCTCGATATCGCCGTTGATAGCGTTCGACTGCGAGTTCTGCGAGCCAGCAACCTTGAAGGTGACATTGGAAGGGGTCTTCGTTTTCACCTCAAGTGAGGTTCCGGAGAAGTGGTAGTCCTTTCCAAGCAAGTCATTGGAAGACTTGCCGAGGTCCTATACAAAAGACAGTAAAATGGGTAAATATTCGTCGTTCACGACCGCGACGACACCACTGACCTTCCAGGATGGGGGAACGGGCTGAGGGAGAGACATGGTAGAAATCGGAGGTAAAGGTTGGTTGGTGACGAAAAAGCGGAACTCGCAGGAATTTTGGGGAGCTGGACCGTGGGAAAGGGTGGCGCGCACGTTGATCAAAGAGCTAGGGTTAAGGTTACAGCATACTGATGATCATCCCAGACCATGTCGACCAAGACCCTATGCATCAGTTATGGGGGCTCTTGACCGAGATTGGGGAACAGCAGAACCAAAATCGCAATATTGCCCATGAATTGCATACAAAGGCGAACGATTTGAAGGTATTTGTGCCCTGAAACCTGTCCATGCCGCGTGACTCACGACGCGCGATCTCTAGTCGCAGGCGGTTCATTCACAGACGGGATTTGTACTTCGACGGTTTAATTTGGACAAATCCAAAGGTGCGTCTCGACCTATCGCTTGCTTGCTAGATGTCAATCATAACGCCCAACTTACAAGAAATTTGTGTGGGATACAGAAGCGTATGATGCCGAGTTGTCTCGGATGAACGCAGGGATATCACTGGAGAACCAAGGCCTTCAGTATGACAACAAGCAGCTCAATTCACTTATCAAAGACTTCGAAACAACACTCGAGTCCTTGATGGGCAAATTCCGTAACCGTGCTGTACGTGGCTTTCCCTAACCTCGATTTCGGACTAACATCTGTGGTGGTCGACACAGAAAGATGTGCAGGAACGGGAACTCTCGCTGATTAGAGACTATGAAACGAAACTACTGCTTCTTGAAGAAGAGAATTCAAAGCGTGAGCTGGCTAATAGCACCACAATATCAGAGTCCCTTGCACGTTTGTCCCATGTTCTAAGACAAGTCTTGAAGATGCAATGTGGCGAACCGAGCACCCCTCTTCCATCCCAAGCCCCCACTATATCCCTCGCTGAGCCTGGCATTGGAGCGGACGTTGACCTAGAGGATCGGGAACCTTGGAGGGCAGCCGTATTTGCCGAGCAATCCCTGGAAAGGGACATCGAACTCGCTCGACTGGAAAAAGAGAACGAGGAATTACGCAGGATGCTGGGAATAGTGACACCGCTTCAGCGACGACAAACCCGATCCGACCACGATTCCAATGGCAGCAATGAAGCGCTACACGATCAAGGACAGGGCTTTACAGGCAGTTCAGAGCATCTCCACGATCCGTCTCGAGGTCAACGACAGGCCGCGCGATCGCTCGGGCCATATGGCACATTCAAAAGGAAACCTTTCGGTGGTTAGAGTCGTATATGTGCATGGGAGGGTTTTTTTGTAGACATGGATCACCTGGATTTTTTCGAATGTTCTTTCTTACTTTTCTGTCCCCAATTCTTCTTGTCACGCGGATTCTAGCTATCAGTATCATCGCCCGTTACCTTGTTCCCAAGTCAGTTGGCTGTAAGATAGTATCAGTCATCCCAAGTCTTTCCCGATGGCAACCAAGTCAGCAAGTGACCAGCGCTTCATGAAGCTGCAGGGTCCCCACGCCGCAAGGGGATTTAGGCACATTGCCAAATGAAAAGGTACAAACACGACATGAGGAGGTCGCGGCTTGCTTGAGAAGTCAGTGGCGATGAGCTCGTCCATGTCCCAGACGGAGACATCCAGAGCACCGGCCGTTGATGGAAAAGTGAGGTTTTGATCTGACCGTCACGTCGAAGCGCTGTTTTCCTGATCCCCTCCATTGCAGGCCTTCCCCCATATCCAGTACACCACCACCACCACCTCTACCTCTCAGATGGCCACTACCACCGCTGAGCGGGGTGCTATTTCGCCAAAAAGTGGCGCTCTCCTTCCGTTTCGGCGCAACACACAGCCTGAGTCGGCCCTCCGTGCGACGCTACTCAATCCGAAGCCTCTGGTGGCAAATTCCAAGTCACCAAAGGAGACCGGTCATACCATACTGAACCGTACCCGAAGAGCATCTACGTCGCTTGGCCACCCTCCAGAGTCCAAGGGGAAGGAAAGGGACTTCTTCAATGGCAAAACATCCAATGGGAGTAGCAGTAATAGCCCGGAAACAGGTACGCCTTTGATTCATCGCCGTTCGGCATCACCACAATCATTCCCGAGCAGTATATGCACGGATTAGCTCTTTCTTAACCCACCATTCGTGCTACTGACAAAGATATACAGACGCAGACTTCAATGCTTCTACTTCGTTCACCTCCTACGAGTCAAACGTCCTCCATATACCTACGCATTCAACCGCATACAGTCAATCGCGTCCATCAACAGCGGGGACGAGCGGTGCTCCTTCGTCGTATTCGCCGCCCAGCTTACTGCAGCGCACAAGGGGAACCATCTTTGGCGCTGCCTCCGATGCCCTCGGTAGTTTCAAGCTCGGCCGGCGGCGTACGAAGACTTCGCAAGGACCCACAATATTGCCACAACCCTACGTCCCCTCCGTTATACTTCCTGAGGTCATAGAGATCAGCGCACCGCGTCGGGATGAGGAAGTCGAGGAACGAGAGAAGCTCAAGGAAGATGCTGCTAGGGCTATCTTGGGCCCTGCATTTCTGGACAACAGCAACGCCATGCGTGAGAGCAGCGATGCGTTAGATGAGGATGAAGGTGACAACGAGAAGGGTCATAGCCATGACGATGCGTCCGCCGCAGAGGAAGACGTACAATCAATTACGCAGGCCAGTATCAGCAATATCCTCAACGGTAGTTCAATTAGCGTTACCAAAGCACGGTATCGTTCAGGCTCTATGATGTCTCATTCGCGCAACAACTCGACGACGCCCGCCTCGTTCCCTTCCTTCCCATCGACTCCTTCCGCGTTATCGCAATTTTCGCAAGATTCGTCCATACTCCCGAAGTATTACCCGTCAACTTCATTACGGATATTCGCGTTATCCAAAAGTTGGAAATCCCGCTATATGATTCTGTCCTCCCCAACAACCTTCACTTCATCATCAAGACCTTCGCCTTGTCCATCGTACCTTCATCTGTTCAAGTCATCCGGGTTGGAGGAGAAAGAGCTCGAACGGCTAGAAATCAATGAGGAGAGTGTTGTCTTCGTTGCAGAAGAAGAAGTAGCTGGTAGAAGGCAGGTAGTCAAGGTCGGCGGCATCGATGTGGGGGCTTTGAAGAAGGAGCTGAATTATGAGGAAGGCGGGAAAACCATGTGGTTCTTGCAAATCACGGACCCAGCGGAGACACAGAAATGGATTAGTGGCATCAAGAGTGCGATCCTAGGACAAAGGTTCGTTGGCCTTTTGTACTATTCCATTGACCTTACGCTAATGTGATGCAGAACTGTACGCGCTGGAATATCCCCTATGACTCCGTCGCTTATAAGCCGCGAGCCACGAGGGGACATGGATGTTCAATTGACGATGCGCAGACAAGGCATCATTTCATCACCCCCAGATTCTTTCCGCCCCATTCTACCCCCCCTCGACAAGGTCCAGCCACCTCTGCATTCACCATCCTTCGTCGCCTCCCCTCCAATTTATTCCTCTCCACTCCCTTCCACTCCAACTACCCCGCCAGCCACCGGCACAACCTTCGCATCCACCGCCGAACAGGACTCACCTCGCAAGGGCTACTATGACGAGTCTAGGAAGGGAACATACAACTCCAAGAATAGCGGCACTAATGATGTAGCGTCTGTTTCATCACAGTCTATACGATCTCAGACCACGACGCCCGGTTCGGGACGTATATCGTTAGTTTCCGGGAACGCAGTAACCGCCCTCAAGGGTCTCTTCAACCGCCCTCGTTCGCCCTCTCGTGCCTCGCACGCTACTTCGTTCGACCTAGAGAGAGAGAGCTTGAAAGGTGACAAAATTGTCATAGGACCAAGTGTCGAGGAACGAGAATCGGGCGACGGCTCCTTCGCTAGTATGGGCAACAGTCTGATGAACATGCTCAAATCTCCAGACGGACGCACCGTGCGATTAGGGTCTTCGTCGGGTCATGCTACGCCCCAAAGACATCATACAATGTTGCCATTCTCCGGGGGTCCTGTGTTTAATGGTGCATCACCTATGATAAGACCTTCTGCAGACCAGGAATTAGAGCGCAAGATCGTTCCACACGCAGAACGTCAAACCATAGGGTGGCGTGCACAAGACAATCCCTCTCGTGCTACTTCAAGTAAAGACAGATCCACGAAGTCCTTGTCTGTCGGATCCCCATCGCTGAACCCTCCACCAAGGAAACGGTGGACTGCCGGCGCGATGAACCCGCCAGAAACAATAACAGACCACGCCCGACTGTATCATCATGTGAACGGCAATAGCTCTGTTGCAGGTAGTTTCGGTCTCGGGGGGTTTTCGACTCAGGATCGATCGGGTACTCAAGTCCTGCCTGATTCTAGTCCTACTGTCAGTGGACACTCATTGGGTACTCCCGAGCAGAGACAGCGGGCCCCATCTCTCCAATCCGTTTCAACCCTCGCCTCTACCGGTGAAACTGGCCTAAACGTAGAACGCTCAAGCACGAGTACGAAGCGGAGTTCAAGATGGTCACGACAAGGTAGTTCGATGCTGAATGTACCCTCCCCGCCATCAATGCCGCACGCACCATCCCATGGTTCTGCTTCTTCCTCATTCTCTACGAATACTAGGGTGCATCCGTATGCAGCAGGTGGCACCGTCGATCGACCACCAAGTCGGACCTCTAATCACTCTGTAGCAAGCGAACGGAGCGTCGTTTCGGGGTTGCCCACGTTCTCAAACTCAAAACGAGCATCGACTTCATCCGCTACTAGCGTTAATATGTCGAGTAGCCCTTCCCAAGGGTACTCATACCTTACGGGTGCGATATCGCGTGTGGCCAATACACATAGGGCATCTATGCCCCCTCCTCGGCCAGCGCCGACTTCCGCCCTACCTCCTGCCCCTGATCAAGGTGTATCTAAGCCGTCGACCCCACCTCCCACCAAGTCGTCATTCAGAGATGCTGTGGCTCAACGAGCTTTCAGGATCTCACGAACAGCTCCAGCACCCCCGCCACCCACTGCTTTACCACCTCGTCCAGACGAAGTACGGACACCATCTAGCCGAAGTCATCGTCGCACGGCATCGGTTGGGAGTGGGCGTGCTTCGTCCGAATTGTACTCGATACCTTCTTCTCCTCTTTCTATTTCGGTCGCGCCCCCCTTCCCGCCACCTTTAGGGCCACTTCCTCCAACGCCCATTGGTGGTTCGTCTTCACCGCCAGCACGCCACACGTCAATCAAAGAGCGACTGCGTATTCGTAGCACCCCAACACAGTCCCAAGCAGTTCTCAATGGTAGTCCTCCATCGATAATAACATCGATGACAGCTTCTGTCCCACCTCTCCATATATCTAATTCGCAACCGGCTACACCCATAGCAGAGAAGATCACGCTTTTACAAAACGAGTTTGACGATCCACTAATGTACACGCCCTTAACGCCAACTCTTCCTAATACTGTCCCGCGTAACGTTGTCTCCTTACCTCCGGATCAACTCCAAGAAGCAACACCATTGTCCCCCCCACCTCGACGAAGTTCAAAACAGATGTCCGTCTTTGATAAGGAAATAGACGGCGCGATCGCGGCTCCTGATACAGAACAAGGGCCTACGGTGGATATCGAACCCAAACCGCTCTCTCTATCACGCCGCGGCTCGGTAATATCCCTTGGAATTGTTAGTATGTCGCTCTAGCAATATAACGACTCGGATTGTAAAGTATGGTCACATTTGTTCCTTCCATCATAACTGTACTATTTCGGCATAAATCTTTATTCACGTTTCGGGACTTTAGATATCTTCGTCACGAACGAAGATAGATGGGTATCCCGCGGCCACCATTATGGGGCGCTAAGTATATGACAACACCAATACCTCTCACGGCGTCGAGTGCTTTCTCAAACCGAAGAGTATTGCGGAGCCGCTCGAGGGTACGCTTCTTCTTAGCAAGTGGTGGGAAACCTTACGGAGCGGTATGTACTTCAAATGTCCAACATCCATATTCCACACTCATATTTTGCTTTACAAGTCGCGGGCCGGAAGGCTAACTAATTTAGCACAAACACAATGCGGGGCCCCCGAAGGGCTCACTTTTGTCCAACGTGGCTAGCAGGTACACAACTTTCGCAGGGCCCCGCAACGGCTTTGTTTGTGTATGACTGCTCGTCTTGAAGGCTGCTAACGTGAGATATGGCGACTAGTAACCCAGAGGTTACTCGCACACCTTTGCGCACATGTGGTCTGGCACGGATGGTCGCCGAACCCGAACCCATGCCGTTGGCTGAAGGCACAATTGATAGTATGACAGTCCAACTGCCCATAGTTCGTCATGTTGAGTAAATTAACGGGTCCTTAGCTACCAAGGCGGCGAACCTTCTGGCGTTGATGAATAATGTGATGACCACAGGCATAGATTGTACCGATACAAAGAATGTAGCACATAACGCTTGTGGATTCGTTCAATTTGGAGGAGGCGATTGGGTGGGGTAGTAGATGTTGGTTGAGGTTTTATACTTTCTCGACTGACTTTGCAAGACCGTATCAGTACTGTACGAATGTCTAGGAAAATATTTGAGGACAAGCCAGCATTCCGAGCACATCTCGAGTTTACCTCTCATAGCCAGTGAAGCAGAAATCCGAATTCACTGGGGTAGAAATTCCACGGGAGAAAATGGTAGAATGGGATTGGCTAGGCAGGAGTGCCGCTGACGTGATTAGCGCTGGCTGCTATCCTCTTCTGTCAAGTCCCTTGATGGGGATGTCCTAAACGGGTGGACCACATCGCCATCCCGTCTGATTGCGGAAGGGTCCATCAAGGGTAGCTGACTGCCCGCCCATCGATCGCGACGTCGTACTCACTGTCTCAGCCAGCGAGCTCAAGATATCAGTCAATATTGAGCCTAAGGATTCAAGTTTTTGCTAGTAAATTCAAATTATGTTTCTGTATGTATACTCTAGTGAATGGACCATCATGTAAGTAGAACATGCTGGAAAACTTGATGATTTGACATTAAATGCACAAAGCAGGAATATGGTGCAACTACCACAGCCTCTGAATCACCCATGCATTAATATTCTATGATATAATCCCTCAGATTCTTTTATTTTCATTATTATTTCAAACATTGTTTGGACATACTTCGCTTTGTGGCTACTTTTTATCAGCTCTGAGTATCTATCCACTTTCTATCAATTTTATCATGATTTTAAGCAAAAGACGCAGGCTCAAATACTTAAATCTGACAAAGAACTTGAGCTCGCTGTCTAGAATGGCGAGCACGAAGGTTTGGTCGGAAGATGGCGCACAGGATTGATTGCCACAGGCCATGTGACTACCAATGTGGCAGGTTCTCACGAGGGAAATGGACCAAGGAGCGCCAAGGTTCCTGGATTCTACGGAATTCTATCCCAGTCAACTGGGTGCCCTCGATTGAAGTGATCGTAAATTTTGCATCTAAAAATTCATCAGAAGACTCAAAGGTCTTATCTCCGACTACCGTACCATTCCCACCTCTTCAATACCGTTTGGGCCTTAGACACTGTCCGAAAGCAGTGAAAAAAGGTGAAAGTAGCGAGTATCTTTTATTTATTGAAACTTCTGCAAACAGGAGATCACCTGCCTTCTCTTCTCACAAACACAGAGTGGGCCACAGTTGTAAGGGCAACCTCAAGATGGCTGACAGCACAGGCCTAGCAGAGGGAGAATCCAAAGATATGGATAGGACTAGCTACAATACATGAGAGAGCTGCTCACCTAGCAGAGGAAGAATCCAAAGAGAACAGGATAAGGATTCTCCATGCTAGGAAGCAAAGTATATACTGTAGTAGCGTGAGAGGAATGCAGGATAACTGTACAGTACACCAGCCACAAGTCCGAGCGAATATCACAAGGTACAAGGAAACATGTGATAATGAAGTGGAGGGTAAATGCACAGGAGCCGTGCCAGCAACTTGGGGAAGTAAGGGCAAAGAGTAATGAAGTGGGGAAAGAGGATAGGGGTAACCCAGACGAGCCCCGAAGAGTATAGACGAGTCTGAGCGAGTCCAAAGTGTTCGAAGTGCGGGAAGACTCCAGAGTCACCGGACGCGGCTTGGATGCAAAAGGAGTGGGCAGAGAGGAAGTGGGAAGGAAAGGGAGTGAAAAGGAACGAAGGGGAACGAAGGGAATGTAGGTAAGAGTCCATGTGATGAAGGAAAGGAGAGAAAATAGGAGTGTCCCCTTACAGACGAGCCCCTAAGTGTACAGACAAGTCCGAGCAAGTCCGAGCAAGTCTGAGCAAGTCCGAAGTGTCCAAAGTGCGGGAAGACTCCGGAGTCATTGGACGTGGTGTTAAGAGCCACACTCGCAGGGGGGCTCGGGATACGCGGACCCGCGGGTGCGCGGTTCCACGTAGACGCGTGGGGGAACGGGGGAAACGAGGACGTACGGGCTTGGCTTCAGCTACTGGCTGCGCCTCCCACACTCTTGCGTGCCCTGTATTTCCGGGAGGAGTCCTACGCGGGTACCGAGGGTACGGGCGGAGGCGAAGGGGTGCGACGGGGGGAGAACCCACTAGAGGGGCGAGATGCGAGTGCAGAGAAGGAACTAATATTCGAACTAAGGTAGCTGTATGTACGATACAGGACTATATACTAAGGAACACGCGGCGTCCGCGCGTTCACGAAACAGTAATGAGTTCGGTCGTAGTAACTACAATGTGCTTGAGTATGTACTTAGTCCGTAATCCGGGAAGTCCGCGTGGCCGCGTGTAAGCGCGGCCCGAGCCCATAGTCGGGAAACGCACGTGGGCGCGCCCCCTGGTAGCCCCTAAGGGGTTCCTTGGACGCGCCTATAACACGTGGCTCGGATGCGTAAGGGGTGGGCGGAAAGGAAGTGGGAACGAAAGGGAACGAAGGGGAACGAAGGGAATGTAGGTAAGAGTCCATGGGATGAAGGAAGGGAGAGAAAATAGGAGTGTCCCCTTACAAATACACTATGAAAGCGTACACGGACCCGACAAGTGAGACGAGATGAGAAAGAGTTAAAGATGAGAGATGAGGTTTGAAGACGATGACTTAGGCACTAATACCAGTGGTGATCCCAAGAGTGTAAGGGCAACCTCAAGATGGCCGCACAGTGCAAGCCTAGCAGAGGGAGAATCCAAAGAAATGAATAAGACTAACTACAATACATGAGAGAGCTGCTCACCTAGCAGAGGGAGAATCCAAAGAGAACAGGATGGGGATTCTCCATGCTAGGAAGCGAAGTATATACTGTAGTAGCGTGGGAGGAATGAAGGGTAACTGTACAGTACACCAGCCACAGGTACGAACGAATATCACAAGGTACGAGGGGGCATGTGATAATGAGGTGGAAGGGGAATGTACAGGAGTCGTGCCAGCGACCTGGGGAAGTGGGGACAAGGAGTAATGGAGTGGGAAAGGAGGATAGAGGTAGCCCGGACGAGCCCTGAAGTGTATCTACGAGTCCGAGCGAGTCCGAAGCGTCCGAGCGAGTCCGAGGCGAGTCCGAAGTGCGGGAAGACTTCGGAGTCACCGGACGGGGCTCGGATGCGAAGGGAGTGAACGGAAGGGAAGCGGAAAGGTAAGGGGACAAAAGGAAAGGGAAAAGGAACGAGGAGGAAGGGGGCGGGACAGGGGGAATAGGAGAAAATAGGAGTGTCCCCTTACACTGCTAGGCTTGCACTGTGCGGCTATCTTGAGGTTGCCCTTACAAAACCGGCGGAAGGAATATACATACTCTGGTGATGGGCATGTGGCAAAATTCATGCCATGCTTCGATGGACCTTACGAGATCATTCACTGTTTTCCTGAATGTTCTACATACACCTTGCTGATGCCTAACTCCCCAGGTGTTTTCCCCATAATTCATGCTTCGCAGCTGCATCATTTTGTTGCAAATGACTCTGACCTTTTCCCTTCACGGGAACTCAAGCAACTGGAGGCTGTGCAGATTGATGGGACAGGCGAAGAAGAATGGTTTGTGGAGAAGATCATCAATGAGAAATGTGGGCGGAGTGGTCCGGAATATTTGGTGCAGTGGCAAGGTTATGGTGACGAAGAAAACCGATGCTTGAAGCAATGCAACATTGAGGATTTAGAAGCTCTGGACCTTTGAGAAACGGAACATGACATGGGACACACAAGTTCAATATTGACACATAGGCCTATGACACGCACACTACAAAAACAAGAGAGAAACCCCTCAAAGTGTTATGGTCTGACTTTTCCTTTCATTTACTCCTATATATCACATGATTGGACATGTAGTACCTTACAGGATTGCACTTATGCCCTTCGGCCTGTATTATTAAGTACCTTAGTCAGAACCTCACTGTAGGCGCATGGGCACAGTACATGACATCATGCCTCACATTGATGTGCTAAGCATTCCGTGGAATGCCGACAGGCTACGGCGTGTAGATAGACATGAGGACTATGCATGTACCATAGTATATAAGTGTTAAGGACCGTGTCAAGGGGCCTCCTGACTCGTCCGTACAGGGGCGCGGGAACGCGTGGGGAGCGCAGGAGCGCGGACAAGCGGACAAGCGGAGCACACGGGACTTGGCTTCAGCTTTGATGCTGCGCTCTCCTAGCCCTGCGGTGTCCCAATTTCAGAGAGAGCAAGGTGAGAGGCGGGCTCCACGGAGGAGTCCACAGCGAAGACTTAGAAGGCAAGATGGCGAAATAGGAACTAAGATTCAGAGTGAAGAATACATGTCTACTAGTGCTACTATAAATACTAACTAACACATGTATGTAGTGAGGCTTAGTATGCAAGTACACATGTTCATGAGACATGTAATAGGTGAATCCAAGTGCTGCGCACCATGCATAGGCCACAAGGGCGGAGCCTGAGGGACTTCGAAGGTCCGAGTATCCGAAAGGGGCGTAGGGGGGACCCCTAAGGGGGCGTGAGGACTGGTATATGACAATAAGACTGAATATTATACCCAGAGACGTTAACTCGTTCTCTTGGGAATCCCACTAACACTAGTGCCTAAGTCAGTGTCTTCATAAACTCCCTGCATCTTCTCTTTTATCAACACTTACTTACTCTAATTCTTGTCGGGTCCGCGTACACATTATTGTGTATAGTGTTGCCCTAACACAAAGTCTTCCGGGTGAGGGTGAGTGTAAGCACATGCTTACCTTCCACCCCTGTTCCCCTGTATCTCCCCCTTGATCACACGTCCTCCCATATATATACATGCAACCTGACTACTAATACTTACTTCCTCCTTTGTACTCAACCACTACTTCCTCTGCTCATGAATATCATACGCTTGGTCCATTCACTGTGTTATGTTCTTGAGTGTTTAGCCTTTGGGCTACTTCCACAATATATTGTGTTCCTTGCATAATGCCTTGAGTTGAGGTACTATAAAGCATACTCAACTCAGCAGCAGGCTTCAAAGTTCAGCATACTTTCATTGCAACCGACAGCCACATTCAAAGCACTGCCGGTGCCTCTAATGTGTGGTTGAAATCACTAACCAAACTGCTATTGCTGGTTGTGCAAACCATTCTCCCCGTTCCTCAATGGACTTAAAGAAACTTGTGATAATTTAATTGCATTTCCAAGGCTGTTTCTTGTGTTGGGGTGAGGCTCACGCGCAAGGTAGGCGTTGCGTAGCCCTGACCAAGGTCGTCCACGGCCGTACGGCGGAGTTCAGCGCCCTGCACTGAGTCGGTCAAGTCAGCGTCTAATTCCCTAATCGGCCATCCGGATACAAATTGGTCTGTGCACCCTGTGTGAGAAACATTTGTAAACAAACCACTTCATTCCAAACTTCCTCGTCGACGCCCAAAGCGACGCAGACGCGATGAATTACCCTCCACGACCGCCTCCTGGCTACCCTATGGGCATGAATCCTCCCCCTCCTCCAGGAATGCCTGCTCCTTCCAATGCGTCTTCGTCAAAGCTACCCAAAGAAGGTTAGAATCACCTCTTCCCTACGATTGCTCATTCTGATGCAGAGGATTGCAGTATTGGCGCAAAAGTCTCAAAAATGGATTCAGATGCAGAAGAAGAGATACGGCGAAAAAAGGAAAGGAGGTTACGTTGACATGGGCAAACAGGTGCGCCGTGCGCGTCGTATTTCGCGACAATTTTCTAACCGTTTATGCAGGACTTGCCCCCTGAGCACGTTCGCAAAATCATCAAGGATCATGGGGACATGAGCAACCGCAAGTTTAGAAACGACAAGCGCGTTCATTTGGGTGCTCTCAAGTATGTCCCCCATGCTGTAATGAAATTGCTCGAAAACATTCCTTATCCTTGGGAGCAAGTACGCGAAGTTCCCGTGCTTTACCACATCACTGGAGCTATCACTTTTGTGAACGAAATCCCTCGTGTTGTTGAGCCTATATACCATGCTCAATGGAGCAGTATGTGGTTGGCCATGCGGAGAGAGAAACGTGATCGTCGACATTTCAAACGTATGCGATTCCCTCCGTTTGACGACGAAGAACCTCCTCTGGATTATGGCGACAACGTCTTGGATGTCGAGCCCTTGGAGGCGATTCAGTTGGACTTAGATGAAGAGGAAGACTCTGCTGTTATCGACTGGTTCTACGACCCAAAGCCGCTAGTAGATACTCCCATGGTCAATGGCTCATCGTACCGATACTGGTCGCTTACGCTGCCGATTATGGCCAACTTATACCGACTAGGTCGTACCCTCCTTTCCGACCAACCCGACCGGAATGCTAGCTATCTCTTCGATAAAAATGCGTTCTTCACCGCTAAGGCCTTGAATATGGCTATTCCTGGTGGGCCTAAGTTCGAGCCCCTCTACCGAGACATGGATGCCTTTGACGAGGATTGGAACGAGTTTAACGACATTAATAAAGTCATCATTCGCCAACAACTGAGGACCGAATACAAAGTTGCCTTCCCCCATCTATATAACTCCCTCCCCCGTTCTGTCAGCATCTCGCCATACCATAGCCCTAAGAACGTTTACATTCGCACCGACGACCCAGACTTGCCGGCATTCTACTTCGACCCCCTGATTAACCCTATTTCGTTGAGGGGCTTTATTCCCAAGAACGCATCGCTTGTGCCTCATGAGGACGCTATTTTCGGTCCTAACGGAGCGGACGATGATGACTTTGAGCTACCAGAGGAAGTCGACCCCTTCTTGTCCCACAAAGACCTCGAGAATGATCTCACTGCGGACGGTATTGCGCTATGGTGGGCTCCCGAACCGTATTGCAGACGTTCTGGGCGAATGCGGCGTGCCCAGGACATCCCATTGGTGAAGAACTGGTACTTGGAACACTGTCCACCGAACCAACCTGTCAAGGTTCGAGTCTCATATCAGAAGTTGTTGAAGTGCTTCGTTTTGAACGAATTGCATACTCGACCAGAGAAGGCCATGACGAAGAAGAACCTCTTCAGACAGCTTAAAGCTACGAAATTCTTCCAAACAACCAAGTTGGATTGGGTCGAAGCTGGTCTGCAAGTTTGCCGACAGGGTTACAACATGCTGAACCTCTTGATACATCGGAAGGTATGACATCCGAATGGCATAAGCAATTATATCGTTTCTCACCCTGTCGACCGATTCTAGAATTTGAATTACCTGCATCTTGACTACAACATGAATCTCAAGCCCGTAAAGTACGCTGCGGTCATCTCTTGTCTTCGAACGCACCTGACTGTGCTCTGCAGAACCCTCACCACAAAGGAGCGTAAGAAGTCCCGCTTCGGAAATGCGTTCCATTTGTGCCGCGAAATTCTCCGTCTTACCAAGCTGGTCGTCGATGCTCACGTTCAATTCCGCCTTGGAAACGTCGACGCGTTTCAGTTGGCTGACGCCCTGCAATACATCTTCGCTCACATTGGTGCGTTGACGGGTATGTACCGTTACAAGTACAAGGTTGGCATGTTTATCGCTTGCCTTACGAGTACCATTGACGATAATCCCATAGCTCATGAGGCAAGTCCGGATGACCAAGGATCTCAAGCACCTTATCTACTATCGGTTCAATACTGGACCAGTCGGCAAAGGTCCTGGTTGTGGATTCTGGGCCCCTGGGTGGCGTGTTTGGTTATTCTTCATGCGTGGAATCGTGCCGCTCTTGGAACGATGGCTCGGCAATCTTCTCGCTCGCCAGTTCGAGGGGAGGAACAGCAAAGGTATCGCGAAGACCGTGACCAAGCAACGTGTGGAATCCCACTACGATCTGGAGTTGCGGGCGGCTGTCATGCACGACATCCTCGATATGATGCCCGAGTCTATCAAACAGAACAAGTCGAAGACCATTTTGCAGCATCTATCGGAGGCCTGGAGGTGTTGGAAAGCTAACAGTACGGACCAATCTTTTTATATACTCCTCGACACTGACTTCCCGCTGCTGTAGTTCCTTGGAAGGTCCCAGGCATGCCGACTGCTATCGAAAACATCATTCTCCGGTATATCAAGAGTAAGGCTGATTGGTGGTGCTCGTACGTATACTCTTTCTACTTGAAATTTCCGTCGCTAAATTGTGGTTAGGGTTGCTCATTATAATCGAGAGCGTATTCGCCGAGGAGCCACTGTCGACAAGGCTGTCGTCAAGAAGAATCTAGGCAGATTGACTCGTGGGTTGACGAATAGATGATAACCCTCGCACTCTAATTCTACGATAGGTCTCTACCTGAAGGCAGAACAAGAGCGGCAGCATGCTTATCTCAAGGATGGTCCTTATGTTAGCGCTGAGGAAGCTGTCGCTATCTATACTGCGACTGTCCATTGGCTTGAAAGTCGGAAGTTCTCCCCGATTCCTTTCCCGTAAGGCTACTCTGAATCTTTATCTTCGCCACATCGTTGACCAACCATCTAGGCCCTTGTCTTACAAGCACGATACGAAACTTCTGGTATTGGCGCTCGAGAAGCTCAAAGAAGCCTACTCCGTCAAAGGTGCTGGCGCTGTATATGCCATCTCCTCCATTCCTAACGAGGTTTTTAGGTCGTTTGAACCAGTCGCAGCGAGAAGAATTAGCTTTGATTGAGCAGGCCTACGATAATCCTCACGAATGTAAGCTACACCATCGCCAATAGTAGATGTACTCTGACACGTATGTCAGGTCTGTCACGAATCAAGCGACTGTTGCTCACTCAGCGAGCCTTCAAAGAATCTGGCATCGAATTCTTCGATACTTACGATAAACTCATTCCTTGCTACGACATTGAGCCTGTCGAGAAGATTACGGACGCAGTACGTTTTTGTTTCTACTCACAATCTCCTCACTCAACGCGATACAGTATCTTGATCAATTCCTGTTCTTCGAGTATGTGTTTAGCGTCATTTATCATGTCTTCGTCTCTAATACCTTGATGACAGAGCTGACAAGAGAGGCCTCTTCCCTGCTTGGATCAAACCAGCGGACACTGAGCCACCTCCTCTCCTCGTTTATAAGGTTTGTGTCAATATATTCTTCGTGGCGTCAACATTCAAATCTTCATCCAGTGGTGTCAAGGAATCAACAACTTGACGGACATCTGGGAGACCAGTGAAGGCGAATGTGTCGTATTAATGGAGACAGTACTGTCTAAGGTATACGAGAAGATCGACTTGACACTTCTGAATCGCTTGCTCCGTCTCATCCTCGATCACAATTTGGCCGATTATATCACTGCCAAAAATAACACTGGTATGTGCTTCTTGATTTTCGCGCAACAAAATTAATCAAGCGTGCCTAGTTCTGACGTACAAGGATATGGCACATACCAACGCGTACGGTATGATTCGAGGTCTCCAGTTTTCTGCCTTCGTATTCCAGTACTATGGCTTGGTACTCGACCTCCTTATCCTCGGTCTGCAGCGAGCAAGCGAAATGGCTGGTCCACCCCAAATGCCCAATAATTTCCTCCAGTACCGCGACTCATCGACGGAGACCAGGCATCCTGTTCGGCTGTACTCTCGCTACGTGGACAGGCTGCACATCCTCTTCCGATTTACTGCCGACGAAGCCCGTGACTTGATCCAGCGATACCTTTCTGCTAATCCCGATCCTACTAACAACAATGTTATTGGGTACAACAATAAGCGCTGCTGGCCTAGGGATTGTCGCATGCGCCTTATCAAACATGATGTCAACCTTGGGCGAGCCGTCTTCTGGAACGTTAAGCAAAGCTTGCCTCGCTCTTTAACCACCATCGAATGGGAAGACTCGTTTGTCAGCGTTTATTCCCAGAACAACCCCCAACTCCTTTTCTCTATGTGTGGCTTCGAAGTTCGCATTCTTCCGAAAATCAGGACTATGAGCGGCGAGCAGTTCTCTCTCAAGGATGCTGTTTGGAATCTCACCAATGAGCAAACCAAGGAGCGAACAGCACAAGCCTTCTTACGTGTTTCGGATGACGGTACGTTGGTCGATCTCGTGATGACTTTTGGACTTACAGCATCCTTCAGGTGTCCAGCAGTTCAATAACCGTATCAGACAGGTTCTGATGAGTTCCGGGTCTACGACATTTTCCAAGATCGTCAACAAATGGAATACAGCCCTCATCGGCCTCATGACGTACTATCGCGAAGCTGTCATCCACACCAATGAGCTGCTTGACGCTCTCGTCAAAGCCGAGAACAAGATCCAAACTCGTGTTAAAATTGGATTGAACAGTAAGATGCCGTCTCGTTTCCCTCCTGTCGTGTTCTATACACCAAAGGTAAGCCTATCGGTTCTGGGAGCGCTCTCCGGCTTACAGTTCGTCAGGAATTGGGTGGCCTGGGTATGTTGTCTATGGGTCACGTCCTCATCCCTCAAAGCGATCTTCGCTGGTCCAAACAAACAGATGTTGCAGGTTCGTCTCGTCGCCTGCCTGTATTCCCTGTGTCATACTGACCATTGGCCAGTTACTCATTTCCGTGCTGGCATGACGCATGAGGAGGACCAACTCATCCCGAACTTGTACCGATATTTGCAACCATGGGAAGCAGAATTCCTTGACTCCGCCCGTGTCTGGTCCGAGTATTCAATGAAGCGCAAAGAAGCCAATGCTCAGAACCGTCGCCTAACCCTTGAGGACTTGGAAGATAGTTGGGACCGTGGTATTCCTCGCATTAACACCTTATTCCAGAAAGATCGGCATACGTGCGTCTCCATCGTGTTCTCCTGTTCGTTGCTCATCCTTCAACGTAGGTTGGCCTACGATCGTGGCTGGCGTGTCCGGACTGATTGGAAGCAATACCAGTTGCTCAAACAGTTAGTGCTTCGTTTTCTCCTGAGACCGTCCATTCTAATGCATTCTCAGTAATCCTTTCTGGTGGACTTCGCAGCGTCACGACGGTAAACTGTGGCAACTGAACAACTACCGGGTTGATGTCATCGCCGCTTTGGGTGGTGTTGAAGGCATATTGGAACATACACTCTTCAAGGGAACATATTTCCCCACTTGGGAGGGTTTGTTGCTTTCCCTATGTTTACACTTAGACCTTCGCTCAGCGCTTTATTTGTAGGTTTGTTCTGGGAGAAGGCGTCTGGCTTCGAAGAATCGATGCGATACAAGAAACTCACCAACGCACAGCGTTCAGGTTTGAACCAAATTCCTAACCGTCGGTTCACTCTTTGGTGGAGTCCTACGATCAATCGCGCCAATGTCTACGTCGGTTTCCAAGTTCAGCTTGATTTAACTGGCATTTTCATGTATTTGATTCTCCCCCTTTCATTGACTCGAATTCACCGTCATGTAGGCACGGCAAAATCCCCACCTTGAAGATCAGCTTAATTCAAATCTTCCGTGCCCATTTGTGGCAAAAGAGTGAGCACCCTTGTCTTCTTGGAACTCGCGACGGAGTTTAACCTTATCTACTAGTTCACGAGAGCGTTGTTATGGATCTTGTGAGTATCCTCAATTTTCCGTGACTTTCATTAATCCTACTGGACCTCTAGTGTCAAGTATTCGATCAAGGCTCGAACCCCTCCAAATCGAGACGGTGCAGAAAGAGACGATTCATCCTCGAAAGAGTTATAAGATGAACTCCTCCTGTGCTGATATTCTTCTCTTCTCTGCCTACAAGGTTCGTCTATGAGCGCCCTTTGCTTCCCTAATATTCACAATCCACTAGTGGAACATCACACGTCCATCACTGGTCACCGACGTAAGTTCATTTTTGCCCTAATTTCGTGTTGCTAACCTCCATTCTAGGTAAAAGATGTTTTGGATGGGACTACCAGTAACAAGTACTGGATCGATGTTCAGCTTCGATGGGGTGATTTCGATAGCCATGATATTGAACGCTATACTCGTGCCAAGTTCCTGGACTATGTAAGCCTTCTGTTTGTTTACATTGTTCTTGGCTCATGTTCTCTAGGTCTCTGATTCCATGAGCATTTACCCGTCTCCGACTGGTGTGATGATTGGAATGGATCTGGCTTATAACCTTTGGTCGGCATACGGCAACTGGTTCCCTGGCATGAAACCGTTAATACAACAAGCAATGGCTAAAATTATGAAAGCCAATCCTGCTTGTCATGTCTTGCGTGAGCGTATACGGAAAGGTCTTCAGCTCTATTCCTCCGAGCCTACAGAACCGTATTTGAACAGCCAGGTGAGGCCTTTTTGTTTATTTCAGCACACAAAGTTTAATCTCAACCCTCATAGAACTATTCGGAGCTTTTCTCTAACCAAATCATCTGTAACTTTACTTTTATGTGTGTTTGCGACCTAGACTGATGATATCTGCTTCGTAGGGTTCGTTGACGATACCAACGTCTACCGTGTGACAATGTGTGTGATTTCTTTTGCAGTGTACGCACTCTCGGCTCACCGTTCTTACTTAATAGTCACAAGACCTTCGAGGGTAACTTGACGACGAAACCAATCAGTCAGTTTGATGAGCTTGGACCGATGTATAGTGACTTAGTGTTTCCACAGACGGTGCGATCTTCATCTTCAACCCCCGTTCCGGACAGCTCTTCTTGAAAATTATACACACGAGTGTATGGGCTGGGCAAAAGCGACTTGGTCAGCTTGCAAAGTGGAAAACGGCTGAAGAAGTCGCAGCACTGGTCCGCTCCTTACCTGTTGAAGAACAACCCAAGCAGGTTATTGTCACTCGCAAGGGCATGTTAGGTGATGATTCCCATCGGTTTGCTGATGTACAGTGTGTTAAACAATCGCGCAGATCCTTTGGAGGTTCATTTGCTCGACTTCCCCAACATCGTCATCAAAGGGAGTGAACTCCAACTTCCCTTCCAAGCGTGCATGAAGATGGAGAAGTTCGGTGACTTGATTTTGGTGAGTCAGGCCACAGGAACGTCTGTTAACTCTTTTGACGACTTCCATCGTGTAGCGTGCAACTCAGCCTCAGATGGTCCTGTTCAGCTTATACGGTATAATCCTCCTCCTTGTATCAAGTCATGATAGCTCAGTGTTCCTGATTAGACGATTGGCTCAAATCTATTTCAAGTTACACGGCTTTCTCACGATTGATCCTTCTTCTTCGTGGTTTGCATGTGAACAACGAAAAAGCCAAAATGATCCTGCATCCTGACAAGAATACGATTACCGAGCCCCATTTCGTATGGCCAACGCTATCTGACGAAGAGTGGATCAAGGTCGAAATCGCCATGAAGGATTTGATTCTCACCGTCGGTGATTTTCTAACGATTCTGGTTCGGTGCTGATGTTGGTTTGAAGGATTTCGGCAAGCGCAACAGTGTGAATATAGCTTCTCTAACCGCGAGCGAAATTCGTGACATCATCCTTGGTCAAGAAATTGCTGCTCCTTCAGTCCAAAGGCAGCAGATGGCCGAGTTAGAAAAGAGTTCTGAAGCCCAGTCTCAAGTCACCGCAGTTCAGACGTAAGAATGCTACCCTTACCCTTCTTCGTTGTGCTCAACCGAATAACTGAAGCCAAACCACCAATGTACACGGAGATACTATCCAAACGGTCACGAGTATGTTGTTCCCTCAATATGGTCGATTGAACTCAGCCTAATTTCTCATAGCAACGAATTACGAGCAACAGGTGTTCAGCAGCAAATCTGACTGGCGGGTTCGAGCAATTTCGGCTACACATCTCTCGCTTAGGTTGCAGCACATCTACGTCTCGAATGACGATGTCAAAGATGATGCAGCTTCTTATACCTACGTGCTGCCAAAGAACATTCTACGCGCATTCATCGCTGCATCTGACCTTCGGACACAAGTCGCAGCTTTCTTGTACGGCGTCTCCCCTCCCGACAACAAGCAAGTGAAGGAGATCAAGGTTAGTATGATATTGATGTACCTACGGACCGTGCAATCGCTGACACACATACACAGGCTATCGCCTGGGTTCCTCAGCGTGGTAGTAATTCCAATGTTGAACTACCCACACAGCTTCCCAAAGACGACTTCCTTCTGAAGGACCTGGAGCCGCTAGGTTGGATAAAGACACAGGCACTCGAAATCAATCATCTCTCTCCCGTCGATGTATCGACGCAGGCAAGAATAATGGCGGATCACCCTGAGTGGGGCTCGTCAACTATGTGCATCACTGCATCGTTCACTCCTGGCTCGGTGTCTCTCTCTGCCCACTCACTCACTGTCGCCGGGTTTGAATGGGGCAGAAAGAACACCGACACATCGCCCAATCCCCCCGTGAGTTTCACTCCACTGACACTTGACTCGTAACTTACAATGCACAGGGCTTCAATCCCAATATGTCAGAGCGCGTTCAACTCCTTCTCTCCGACCGCATACTCGGTATGACATTAGTACCCGAGGGTAGGGTATGGAATTATGGCATCGGTCTGACACAATTGTGGGCACCGAATCTCAGCTATTCTATGGTACTGGATACACCACTTTTGTTCTGGGCTGAGGAGCATCGCCCCGCAGCGTTCCTCACGGTATGTGTCTTCAACCCTCGGCTCCTAGTCACCTGTCTGATAGCGACTTAGTTTGCCAACCTTGAGCAAGGTGAGGACAGCGCGGACGTCGAGAACAGTTTTGCTTGAGTAGGATGGTTGTATATGCGTATTAATGATGTATCTTAGTGTTTCTCTCTGCTTTCTCCCCACGCGTGTTCGAAGTCCTATACAACGGCGCCAATAATGTAAGGTCATTGCAAGGTGAGGTACTAGGAACTCAAACTCCAAGCCTCAACGCCTCAAGCCTCGCATACTTGAATGAAGTAGACGAATATGTATCCCAGTGATAAGATATCGTGTCCGTCCCTGAGAAACACCTTGTGGATTCTCTAGAGAAGGGAAGGGGGGCTGACTTTCAGGAGGACAAGAGTATCCCAACAGAAACGAGGCAATCACTGCTGTATTTCGGGTGTGAAGGTGATGCGGCTCGAAGTGAACAAATGGGTGGTAGCTGGGTGGTCATACGCACGGAATGGGGGGACAAAGTGAATGAGGCGATCGGAAATAAGTCGAAGGCATCAATTCGGCACAGGCAACCGGAAAACACTAGAAGGCGTAGTACGTGCATCTCTTACGTGCTGTAGGCGTATTGCATACTAGGCTTCCACTTGACCAGATCGAGAGCCATCGAGGGCATAATCGACATGACCCCATTCTACGACGCAGTAGCAGCCGTGGGGGCTTCTATTAAATACAAGCCTGGCAAGGCAGCCAAACCCTCTCGCTCTCACGCATGATGTATGTGCCTCCGGTGACTGTATTTCCCCGCAAGATCGCGCGATGAGCACTAGAGAATCAAAAGAGTTAGGCTTGGTTGCATTTCTGCCATTCGTCGGTCGGCATCTTGGTTGTATGACGTTTCTTGGTGCTTGCCTTTCAGATGTTTAAAGAATTATCCTTCACGTTGCGAGGCTCATACATCAGAATGTCACGAGTTGTCTTGCACATCTCACCGCTGACGCGAACGACTGATTAGATTTAGTAACTGAATCAGTGGGAATGCGACTACCGGTAGAGTTTGACTTACCCAGCAATGTTATCATAATCAAGTATGTCTGAGTAGCTCGGGCGCTGATCTAAGGGTTCAGCGAGGAGTACGACTGGCCTTGGGGTATTCTAGCGCATTTGTATTACTACTGACCAGTGTATTGCTCTTCGACACTAACATAAATTCTTACTTACATACTGATGCCCATTGCACTGTATGAAGGGATGTTGCAACCTGCATGGTCGGTGACGGTTCAGTTATTTGTAGAGTCGGAGAACGAAGTATCGATATTTCTGCAACCCCGCCGGCGCTAAATGTTACTTCAAGGTTCGCCCGATGGGCCGCTTATAGGGATCATCGCGAAGACACAAATAATGGGAAACACCACTGGAACTTTGATAGGAAGTTTCCGACAAATTCGTGGTTTCACCGTTATCAACACTGACCTAAATTCGAAGATTTCGATGCGCGAAGAAGCTGAGCATGATGAAGGGGCACCAGTATTACAACGTTCAACCTCCGGTCACAAAACCACATGCAGCGGTACGAGAACTCAGAAAGCCATCTGGAACAAAGGCTCCCATATTCACGCAGGTCCTCGCAAGCAAGGAACCCTGTCCCTCTCCTACTCATGACCATCATTCGTCGATTGTTCATTCCAATCGAAGTGCCAGCCCAAGTTGACACAGCCCACGATTTCTTCTCGCCTTCGCCAGCCAATACGGCCCATTTGATGTTAAATGAGACCGCAGTTAGCCTTGAGGGAACCATTCGTCAAGCCATTCTATATTGAGAACCTAAGGAGATTGTCTCTCATTGGGCTATAGATGCTAAACTCGATCTCACTGTCACGTACAGGTCCTCCCAGTCCTTCATATCCAGCGGCAGACTCAAGCAGTGGCCTCGCCGCGCTTCCTCCAGAGTGGCGGAATTCTGCAAGGGAGACTATGGGAGATAATATAGAAATGACATGCGGACTCCGGAATACGGGAGAGGTGGTCGCCATCATTTCTCTACGAGCACATGCGTCTTCCTCAAGCCTCCCGAAAATCGATGCGGTCTTGCTCCACAGATGCGAAGTCAACCTGCGAGGGTATAAAATCCCCCCAGTCGGCATTCTTTTCTCCTGCATTCAATCGCTTCCTCTAAATCATTTTTTCTGATTCACAAACATCATGTGTTTCGTCCTAAATCTCACTACAGTTTATGCTTGCAATCACCACGTTTTTACCCGCCGTCAGAAGGTTAGCCGTCATGTCGATCTCGCTCTCGTTCAACACGACGAACTTTAGTAGTTGGACTGTAATAGCACCAATTGCGTCTTCAGCCAGCGTCATGGATCCGGAGAGCATGCGTGCCAGACTACCTGTGCGCAAAGGTATGCCAGCAATTCCTATGCTAAACTTCATTTCTTATGAATGCAGCCTTCAAGACGAGCAGTCATTCACAACCAGTGCCGTAACCCGACCCTGTGACGGGTGTGCATATGCCGGCCACGGCGCGAACGAATGATGTGAAGGTCTTCGCCGTATTATTTTATCCGCATCGAATAATAATAAATTGTCATGCATCACAACCTGTTGCTGCAGTAGGACCTCCGCTGACAAAACGAGTCGTGAGCTATGTCCCATACCTTGAATGGGAAATGTCGGAAGTCCTTGACTTGAGACGTGCGCACCGACATCGATGCGTGTTGCCGAAAGCTTGCAGTCCGACCGTGTGTCGAGACCACGACCTCATTACTGACAAACCTCAGACTGACTCCGGTAGCCGTCCTAGCTGATAGCCTGAAAGACACTGTCCGCGGCCAACGTGTCAACTTAGACTGATAAGGTCGCCTCCTCTATTGCGTCGAGGATGGATCGATATGATATAGATGTAACGCCATTGCCTAGCACTTGTAGCGGTGTCGTATAGAAGTCGACGTACTTCGAATAACCTGGTAACTCAATCCTCGCTTTGAGGCAATTTTTGTGCTTCTTCCATTGCTTTCCTCCGACCTCCCATCAAGAGCGTGACATAGTCTGCACCACCGAGAACTCCAGAGGCACCCCCACCGTTCCCAGATTTAGCTTTATTCACCTTCCGATCCTTCAGTGTGGCTTTCTTCTTCGACGTTTGTAGATGCACATGTGCACCCTGGGCTGGCACAGCTTTGTTGCTAGCCCCTCCCTTCGTTTTTTTGGTCTACAGAGTATTTCATATGAGAGAAATGAGCGAACAACTCGCGAACTTACTACTCTTTTGTGGACTTTAGCACTTCTACCCATCGCCGTAGTTGCCGAAAAGAGGCGCGTGCCACCAACATTAGGAGATGGCTCGATAGGGGCAATTCAGGGGCCTGAATATGAGTAGTATTTTTTGCAGATAACCGAAATGTTGTAAGGGATCAAGCGAATGGCCATTGTGATCAATGATATATTGATAAAAGGAGATAAGAGGGGAATGGTAAAGTTGGGTATCCAAAATTTATGTACATTCGCTTCACGCCGCACGGGCTTCAAAACACAAAATCAAAGTATATAGGTCGCAATTAGCAGCAGTCGGAATAGAGGCGACGCGCTTTCTGTTAGGCATGATACCTAGGTGAGGAACGGCGAGGTAAATGGTTTCGCGGACCGTAAAAGGTGAACAATGAGTAATGGTATGGCAGGATGGTGGCGATTCGTCGGAGCTACAGCGTGGCGACGTGAGTAACAACACTATCATGTAGGACTGACGGGAACTGACATTGAGCTAATCATCGGCATAATCAGACTCTTCCTCACTATCGTCATAGGATTGATGATCTTCCCCGTATTCGTCAGGTTCATCAGGTTCTGCCAGGCCGTCTCCCCCCGTAGCCGCACCACGAACGGCGGCCTGTTCCCCTTGTTGTTCTTCGTACGTGTCTTCATCTTCGTCATCACTTTCCAAGTCTTCTTCCGGCATCTCTTCTTCCTCTAGCCTTACCAACCAACCATCCCCATTTTGTCTTTCGCCAAGTTCGTCGTCTGAGTAAAGCGAACGCCGTAGGCAGGGTAACTCCGTAGCGGGAACCCAACATCCAGCATCTATAAGCCTATCTAGTTCTTCATCCGCTCGCCCAGGGCTCCGGCGCACCACGTAACGTTTCAACGCGTACTTCCGTATATCGTGGTGATGATACTGACTTGACGGGGACGAATTGTTCGGAACCTTCCTTGGGGACGCGTCGTGAAACACCACACTAGGGGTCGTTTGGCGCAGCCATCCGCCTTCACGATACACCACGAATTCTCGCAGTAACGAAGCACTAATTCCTGATAGCTTCAACTCACGCAAGGCCGGCAACAGAGGAGTGCGAAGTCGTGCGGCGGGAGTGTGTGTACGACTATTAGGCGCAGAGGAAGATAGAGAGGAGCATGGTGATATGGCGGTTCTTTGAAGATCTGCTCCTTTCGCTTTGTCTATCCCTATAACTCGATTGTCCTCTCCCTCCAGGAGAACCTTAAATAAGGCATGACTATGCTTCAGGCGTTCAGAGGGCTCGATCCCGATGTTAGCGCCTGCGGAGTCTTGAGCTTCTCTGTCGGGCGAGGGAGACAGACGCTCAAAATCCACCTCCAGCGTCTGCAATCCGGGTAGAGCCCGTAACATTGAACGCCACGATTCCAAGTCGCAATCCAACGCAAGTATAGCGAGACGTTTAAGATTGGACAGGTTCGGTATTGGTCGAAGGTGGATTATGCGAACCGGGGATGGTGGGTTGGGGTTAGAGATGACAGGTGCACGTTGATCGGACGAGACGTGCGAAGCCGATGGGCTATGGGAAGGAGGAAGGCTGGAAGGAAGGTTTGTTGCAGGTGGCGTCGGCAGAATCTGCGGCGGATGTGGTGAGGCCGTCGTTGCCGGAGGGGTTCCATCGACAACGAGAGAGGATGGGGAAGAATTCTGAGAAGAAATTGGGCTGAGTTGGATTTCCCTGCCCTTTACTATCAGATCAATGAAGGAAGTATAGTCCCTTTCGGGGTACTCGTCATCAGGCTGTGGTAGCTCTAAAGTGAGCTCAGACAAGGAGGGAGCGATAAGGTGTTCGATGATGGCGCAGAGATATCCCGGATCAAGGTCAACCAATGTGAGTTCAGTTAAATTGGGCAGAGGAATGGTATCGATGGCTGGAGACCAGTTGTGATCGGGGTCACCGTCGCTGTTCTTGGGGCCAGAATAATGAAGCGAGAGGGTCTTCAACTGGGGGCTGTCCCGCAACATCGCGGCAAAGGGGGTAAAAGGAGGCCGAATCTTGTCAGCGTGTAGAGCTAGCTGCAAGTGGTCCAAACTGTGTAGAAAGTTGGAATCTGACCAGTTGAGGTTGACCCCGATCAGCGAGACGTTACGGAGTTTGGGTAATTTATTGTGGAATACGATCACGGGGGGTCGATAAGTCGCAATAAAGAGATCTTGCGCGTTACTAAAGGCTTCGAAGTGATAAAGTTGCAGAGTTTCCAGATGTGACCCTCCAGTTGCATTGCTGAGATGCTTGCGAGCAAGTGCTTTACACGCGTCGTCTCGCACCTTCAGATGGAATGAACGCCACAGCTCGACATGGGGGATAATTATCCCGAAGACATCATCAAAATGATCCTTACATAGGTCCCTGCCTTCCCTGCATTCTCCCGGGGAGACTGTGTCGACCATGACATCGAGAAGTTGTATAGGCGATCGTTTGTGACGGTCTTTTGCATCCGTCGGGGGTAGACAGCGACGGATATACTCTCTTGCCCGCGAAAGGTGCTTCGGACTACTGAAATGAATCGTAGTCCAGAGACAAGCTGTATTCAAAGCGATGCCTCGCCAGTGCCTGCAGATATGGGAGACCAGAAGTTGAAAGTCGGGCGACCGAATGCTAGGATCATCTTCACGATACATTGGCTGGTTGGGTTTGAAAAGAAATGGCGACTGGGCATAAGGATAGTCGAGTCTGACGCCCTCGACAAATATGCGACTGATGAGCTCGACAGGGAGGCGATGAATGGGAGAGAGTAAGGCGGAGAACATGGAGGCGGAAAGCAAGCGGCTAGCTACTTCTCAGGCAGACGAAATTCCGCGAATCCTAGCCCAAGGGAATATTCCCACAGACTAGAATAGTGGCAATATTGATCATCAATGGCCTCGTTTCCAGGAAATTCCAACCATACTGGTCATCTGCCAGAAGCTTCGGGCTGTATTTGGGCACATAACTTGCACAACGAGTAGGGGCATGGGGAAGAGCTGGGAAGAGCTGGCGTGGGTCATCGTAAGAACTGTGTGGCTCTTATCAAACCATGATCACATAGAATCCGATTAGCTGAGAATTCTAGTTGCAGGAGGCCTGAGGCCTGCTGTCTTGAAGTGTGAGTTCCAGAATGCCTCGTGCCGCCAGAACTTGACTGCTGACATGGGACGCGGGGTTGAGGTTATTAGTTAGAAACATATCTCCGTCGTGGGTCAGTGCCGTCGCATAAGTGCGTCGGTGCCTGAGGGTTGCCTAGCACAACCTGGAAGTAAATGGAGTGGCACTGTGGTACTGTATTGTAGTTATGTACTATACTGTGGATAGGTCCCAGCGTTCATATACTGTAGATGACTGCCATCGTTTATAATATAAACAGCCGGGAGGGGAAAGGGGGCTCAGGCATCCGTCTGGGTCAATGCGATCGCGTTCGAGTGACTTTACAAGCTACAAGAGGTTTGATCCGCCTACGCTTCAGCGCGCGAAGGGGTTCTTGTTGGGCATTATTGGAAGAAAACATCATCTTCGTCGGTATATCCCATTCCTTCAGGCCACTGCTCAGGTTCGTCAAAGGTCTCAACCTCTACGTACCGTTGCACTGGCACCATTCCGACAAGTGTGGAAAGCGGACGACTGGTACCGATGCGCAGCTTGACTAGCGGCGTCCTCGCCTCTGCACGTAGGACAACCATGTCGTATAACTGCTGGTCGTCAGACATATTGTATATCACGGACAGCTCCTGAAGTTGTGGCCAAATTCTGGCGCTGGAGGAGTGGTGGCCCAGAAGCCTCACAATGATCGGGATTTCGAATGACGTGTTTAATACCGTGAATTTAGTGATGTGGGGGAACGCAGTATACGTTTTGCGGTAGCTTGGACCGGAGAAATCGAAATCGCAGAACGTGAGCTCGCGAAGGGAAGGGAAATTGTGGGAGGCTGGAGAAACCCAGAAGGCCTCCAGGTCGCTCTCTTGGACTTCTTTCAAGTATAGGGAATATAAGGCTGGAGCTGATATTTGGCAGAGGACATTGCTGTATATCCAACCATGGGCGCCCCATAGCCTCAGTGACTTCAACCTGGGTAAGTGTATGGGCTCTGAGCCCGGAGGAGGCCAGTCAGGGAAATGGATGCGGTCTCCGTAGAGAGAGAAATTGGTGAGTGATGGGGAGGCGGTCAAGATATCCTTAAGAGTACTGTGGTTCAAAGGGATAGCTTTGGTGAGTTCGATATGTAGTGTGACCACGGTAGTCATGGGAGGGCGGTAGAATTGTGGCGCTATTCCCCTAAGGCGAACAAACTCTAGGCGAGGAGCTCCCAACTTCAAGATTTGAGTGAAGTCTGGTTCGGGTGTTGGGTACTGAAGAGAGGGGTTGGCTCCTTCGATACTTAACGATATATGGACGAGGTGCGCGAGGGCGGCTGGATAAATTTCAAGATGGTCGAGCAAGAGATGGTAAGGATAATCCAGAGAGACGTTGATGACTACCCATCGCCAATATTTGATATTCTGCTCCAACAACGCAACGATGGCCGGCTGCATGGGGCGCTCGCAAGGCCAGCCGTCTACGCGAATTTCGGTGGGGTACGTTTTTGATCGTTCAAGATATGTCTGAGTCTCTTCAATCGTTTTCTCTGGGACGACGGCCACGTTCCTCCACAAGCTAGGGGTGGCGATTGCAACACATCGCCAATGGTGGTTAACGTGCGAAACCAGCAACTCGAATGGCAATAACTTTGTCTTGACATGGTCTTCGGACGGGTGCGTTGTTACGTGGATTTGGCCGACGATAAACATGTGCGATAATACGTCTTCTGGGAAATGAGACAGCGGCGTGTATTCTGTAGCAGCGGGGCGGTGATCCCCCTGATCGAGGCCGATGGTGGAGCCTCTGGCATGGTCTGCTGAAGATATCAGCATGGGGTTGTGCGGGGCGTTGCTAGTCAATGCCTACGTTGTGTGCGAGACTGGACGATCTGCATAACAAAAGGGTCAGGCGGTGTGATGTTGGGGTGACCGTTGATGAGCTATGTTATGTAAAGATCCCAACGGCGTACACGCCAGGACCGTGATGCTGAGAACATGCCGCGATAGAAGGCAGTATTCTACCCAGAATGGTGGTCTAACGAATAAGAATACCGCGCTGGACGCAAGGGTGAGAGCTTCTACAGAATGGCCAAATGAGGAAACTTAAAGGGGGTGAATCTATAAGGTTTGCTTCATCCGATTGAGAAAGAGAGCCACGTGATACACAGTGGCTCGGCTTCTGTTGAAGTTCATCGTAGTCTCGCTCAGTGTGTACTATGGCAAACTTACCAGAGGGTGTGTTTCTGAGATACCCAGAGAATTTGGGCTCTCATATAAGCATCGACTTTGAGTCTGCTGTTGCTATGCTTCTCCGCGCCATTTCTCTATCGCAGCAGGTACCCTTTTCATGGGGTTACATTGACAAGCCACAAGGTGCGCCGCGCCATTCTTGTCCTCGGGTTATGGCGTTCAAATGGGTTGTATCTACAGAGGGGCAAGTGTTTTTAATCTTCTTGCCCACTCTTCAAGCTCCTTTTCCATCCGACGGCATACGATTTCTAGAACAAGAAGCGAGACATACAATGCCAGCCAACAATCGTGTGCGTACCACTTAAACACATTGCCATTTACTTTGTTCGTATAATTTGCGCATCCTCACAGACCACTCATATCAGATCACTATAGGAACTTGAAATCCACGAGGCCAAGTTCGGGTTCATTCCGGGGTCGCAGGAGGCAGGAGCATGGAGGCTACGTCGGCGATTTCGTCTAAGCAAAGGAGGACACCCCCAGCTTGTTCTTGTCCACTATTCACGTGGCCCAGTTATGCGTATGCGACCCTTGGTGCCTTCTAAATGCCTTGTTAACGTCCCGAATTTCATTCAGAGATCCCACCTGCTTTGATGACCCAACCGGTTCGCCATTACCCTCTGCGACCAGTGAACGAACCCTCGATATATGTTGCGGGTGACCGGATGGGCCAGAAAGTGTTTCCCCACGGTGCCATGCCCAACGCCCCTCCCAACGCCCCCAACCCCCACGCGATGGGCGCCATGAATAACATGGGAGGGGGTGCGCCCAGTATGCCGATGGGCTTCAATCGACAGGCGCAAATGCTAGCGCAACAGAGTGGTACCATGGATGCGTTAGAACGGCGGAGTCAACGCGATCCAAGTGGAAGAGATAGAAGTGGTAGCACTACAGCGGTGAGTGCCGTTTACTCTTTGTAGACCGGTATTTACGGAACCAGGTTACGCGACCTCCCGTTGTGGACGACGAGTCAGGTGGTACGTTCTCACTTGCGAAGTGCTTGTCTGATTTAACCAAAACTATCGGTAGATGAAGCTGAATCGATATCGACTAAGACTTTGGCGATCAATCGGTATAAGCGAAATCATGAATTGATGAACGAGGTCTTTAGACAGGCTGCTTTAGGTTAGTTGTTGTCTCAAGCCCTTCACACCCGCTCTTATAGGAGTAGGCGATAAGAATGCAGGTCCTCCTAAGCCTCCTTATGCCATATTTAATAAAACAGAATTGGACGCAAATATAGTAAGTATACGACTTCGAGAGCATTGTCACTTGCTTATCGGATTTGTGTGCAGGCCAAACTAGAAGCAGAGATAGAGACACTCAGAACTCAGAAGAAATCAGCGAAGGAAAGTCAGCACTCTGATCTCAACGCCGACATCTCGATGCAAGATTTTGTTCAAGTATAAAAAAGTAGCTCTTCGTAGGTGAACACGATTTCGCAGCTGTAGTCTTGTAATGGATTATAGCAACAGCCTTTATTAGTCCTTCTGAAACTATGAATGCCCGGCGCAACTCTAGCATAGTATATCATTTGAAGGGGCAGTCCGATACATCCTATGAAACAGTAAAAATACAAGTTGGAACTGGGAATGTAGCAGAGAGATATCAAAGGGAGTAAACTAAAGGTACAGTGGCAAAGTTGGTGCTTGGTTCGAGTAATAAAAATAGAACGAAAAGTAGAACGACAAAATAGCAACAACGACCAAGCAAACGAATCATGGTCCAGCAAGAATTTAGAAGAGAAAGTGTCCGCGAAGGAATCTGTCTACTGGGCAACGCCATACCATATGCTATCCCTGGCGGCTCCCCCTTGGCCCTCATTTGCAAGGATTTGTGTTGCAATAGCGTCCTTGTCTGGCAACGGGTCATTCAGAGACTTCCGTCGGTACCCGTCCGCACCACAGTCTGTCGGCACATCCTGTTTAACGGCTGTGGGCGTCCGGGGCTCGACATATGGGTCTGGTTCAATCGACGCCCTGAAGCCGGGGGTAGGGGATCGCACTACGATGCCTGGGGTAGATCCTTCTGGGAATGTTGCCCCTACAGGTGAGACTGGGGACGGAATGTCAGCCGGTGGAGCAGGGAACAGTGCGGACAATGTCAGGGATGATATTTCCCTTGGTACGTCGGGGAAGCGTCGACTGCGACCGGGATAAGAATACGGGATGTCGCCGACTGTCAACTGGTTGAGAGTCGTGGAGGACTTTCGTGAGGTTGGCAAGCCGAAGGGTGAATTTGCAATACTCGAGCCGAGGGAGAGGTGGGAAGCCCGAGCGGAGTACGGCGATGACGAATTCCGAGTGTCCTCCAGTTCTCGCATCCCAGCTATATCCAGGATCTGTCGGATGTCTGTGGAGGAAAGGGAGGAGCGGCCGAGAGATTCCTCATCCCCGGGACTCGTTCCGGGTTTACTACCGATGGTGGCTTGATTGGAAGATGATCGCGACAAGGTAGGATCGGCGGCAGAAATGAGAGACCATGAAGTGAATGTCGAACGAGGACTGAACAATGAAGATGCGTATTTTTCCCGGACGTACGGCGGGTTTCTAATGAGCGGTTGCGAGAAGGAGACAGCGGTGGGCGGTGTTGGTGGTAATTTCACTGACTGCCAGTTCTCTGGCGGGGCATCGTGGAACGTAATTTCCTGTACGTGCTTCTTGCGGCGGTCTCGGATGATATAAAATATCATCAAGAGGACTACCAAGATGGTAAGACCACCCGCGCCCGCAGCAATTCCAATTATCGCTTCCCTATGCAATATCAGAACCCCGTTACGGGAGCATAACGAATATGCATACCTTGGGATTCCAGGTCTTCCGGAAAGCGCACCGGAGGTCCCCATCATTGTCTGATTGAATCCATTCAAACTATGGTCCAGACAGTTCGTATCGGCTAAGTCACCGCCGACAGAGAAGAGGTTGCTTGTCTCTCTGTACCCTGACGCATCTGTGAATAACAGGACCGCTTCCGTGTCGCGTTGGGCGGCCATTACAAACGTTGCTTTCCCTTGGCCAGGCTCCACATCGACGTTCCTGAGCCTGTACGCCTGAGCGCCGGGAGGAAAGAGCCAAATTGACGGCGGCTCATCCATCCCATTGAAGCTGACAGTAAAGTTTTGGCATTGGGCTGGTTGTGTGTGCAACGCAAACCGACGGCTCGACCGAGAGACGGCTGGTAGGCAGCTAGTTGCATCGTTGGGGAAAGAGAGTATCCGCATGACCTCGGAGACATTCCCGACGTTATTTCCGTTGCCGTCCTCGAGTGATGATATGAACGACGCGCCCGCAGAAAGAGGTATGAATGATACAGATACGCCCTTTGCATTCGCGGAGGGAGTTGGGATAGGAATTGAGACGGGGTACGAGTCGAAGGGGAGGATAGTCAGGACTGCAGAGCCTGCAGCAACGGCAGCAAGTTCATCGCCAGTGAACGAAACATTGGCTACTCCGCATTGCACGACGTCGGCGAAAGTGACAGAGAACGCAACCTGTGGGTCCAGGACCAAAAAAATGAGAAAGATAAGGAAGAAGTACAAAGAAAGATTCATGGGCAGCCCGCGCAAAAGGATTAAAAGGAAAATGGCTTAAACGTGGAACATAAGACGGAGCCGTCAACGAAAGTGGGCTAGCCAGGCAGAAAGGCAAGGGAGGAAAAGCGAAGAGGGAGAAAAGAACGGTTGGGTTCGGGTATTTTACTCATATTCTCTCAAGAACACTATATTGGCGGCAAATTGACGGTATGTTCTGAGAGCCCCGTTGCCATGCACAAACTTGACTGTTGCTGATAGGGGCGCTCAAGGGGCGACATGGCTGAATCAGGCAGGGTGATCGAGAGCACGTGACTCACGGATCCTCCTGTACGCTACAGCGTCGAGCAGCTCTCTCTTTCATTGACCGCCATGATCCGGTCAGCACCGTCGTCCATCGTTTTTCGCGCAGGTCAGGTCAGGCGCATAGCGAGCGCAGCTGGAAAGGATTACGGTCGTCTACCACACTCAAATTCTCCCATCGTTTCCAAACTTAAGTTCTTTAATGCCGTATCTGGAGACGGAAACACAATACCCACGTATCGCGTTCTCGACGGAGTGGGGAAGCCCCTTGAAGGTGCTGAGCTGCCCGAAGTAAGTACCCCAGCCAGAAACGACGCGATCCCTGATGCTTACCAGCCTACCAGATTGACCGAGCGCTTGCTCGGAAGGTGTAAGCACTGAATATCATACGTTGAGAAGTGACGCTCTCAACCAAATATATAATGTAGGTACGAGCATATGCAACTACTCCCGACCTTGGACACTGTTCTCTACAACGTTCAGCGGCAAGGCAAGATATCATTTTATGTGAGTCTCGTGTGCTCTCGCAGCGGCTCGATTTAACCTCGTAAATCAATAAGATGACTTCCGTGAGTTATACTTGAATAGCCCGTTAGCAGAGTTAAAACTGACCTGCCGCTAGCATGGCGAAGAAGCCACTATCATTGGCTCCGCTGCTGCCCTTGAATTGGATGACGAGTGAGTGCATCTAACTCATTATCAATATTCCTTTATCTCAAAATCTCAAAGGGTATTGGGTGGGCATGGTTATCCACTGCCTCCGGTGTTTGCACTGACCTCCTTCAATAGGGCAATACCGAGAAACCGGGGTTCTTCTCTGGCGTGGGTGAGAGCCTTTGCTCGAGGTTCAGGATCTCTTCATAACTTTGCACAGGTATGGCCTTGACAACGTCATGGCTCAATGTTTCGGCAACGAGGAAGACACCGCCAGCAAAGGAAAACAGATGCCGGTGGTAAGCCTTGCATCTTCATACTGACTCTCGTATTACTCACCTCACTATTAGCATCTTAGTTCCCCGAAATATCACTTCCATACCATTTCATCACCTTTAGCTACACAGATACCTCAAGCAGCTGGCGTCGCTTATGCACTCCGTCGAATTCCTTCGAGACGCTCGCGTTCCATTGCCGCTTGCTACTTTGGCGAGGGTGCTGCCTCAGAGGTGGATAAATCTATGATTTCGTATATACCTTACAACTAATGCTATGGCAGGGTGATTTCCATGCCGGTCTGCTGATGGCTTCAACGATCCCATCCCCAGCTCTATTTATAGCACGGAACAACGGCTTCGCTATCAGTACCCCGAGCTCTGAACAGTTCTATGGTGACGGTATTGCTAGTCGTGGACCCGGATATGGTATCCACACCATTCGAGTCGACGGAAACGATGTACTCGCTGTCATGAGTGCAGTCAAAGAAGCTCGCAAACGATGTCTTGAAGAGGGACGCGCGGTGCTTATAGAAGCTATGACTTACAGGTAATGAAGTTTCTTTGTGATACCGACCGAATACTGATTTCACCTCTTCTGCTTCTAGAGTTGGGCACCACTCTACATCAGATGATTCGTTCGCTTATCGTGCACGCGCGGAGGTTGAGGATTGGAAGAAGATAGACAATCCTATCACTCGGTTCCGTCTCTTCTTGGAATCACAAGGATGGTGGGATGCTCAGGCAGAAGAAGAACTCAAAGATCGGCTAAAAGCAGACGTGATGAAGGCCTTTAAACGGGCGGAATCACTCCCGAAGCCAGAGCTTAAGGAGCTTTTCACGGACGTCTATGGGGGCGAAGAACCCTGGAATCTGGTACGAGTCCACTTCCAAATCGTCCTTTTTCATAGCTCACACGCATAACCCCCAACAGAAGGAGCAACGAGCGGAGTTGCAAGGTCTTCTGCGAAAGTATGGGAACGAGTGGGAACCCTGGAAAGCGGAGATAGGACGGTTCAGAAATAAAGCACGAGACCTCATCGATTAGCGGGAATATACGCGTGTGGAGTCTGGATAGAAGTACATGCCGTAACCAGGAAAAGTTGCAAACCGACGACGAGACAGGCCCTGGCCGAGTAGACCATTCCGCAGAATTTCTAATCATTGAGCATCGGTTGAAGAGTCGTTGGTTGCATGGTAACTTCAGAATCCCACAACGCTGGGATTTATAGCACCGCCCAGAATCGAGCTGCTTGTGAGGTCGTTGGTGGAGAGAACGCTAGTGTCACCCACTTTAAGAATGTACTGCTGTTGTTTATTCCGAGGATTCAGTGCTGACGATGAGCGCGGAGCGTTTGAACATCGAACTTGTCGGTCGGGGACTTGCTACGTGCTTGTTGGTGGAATTCCATCAATGAACCTGAAGGGCATATTTGCATATAGTGTATCTACATCATCGACGTGACGACGAAATGAACGGTCCTTCACAAGCAGAACAATATCTCCTAATCGCCACCGAAACGCCGTGCACTTAGACACTCCGGCGGTCACTCACCGTTTGTACCGAGACCACCAACGTCGCGCTGATGGCGGGTACTTAATGAGGGCCGACATTCGCGACCAGTGCCAACCGCAGCCGGCAGGTCCTGCACATCCGTCGTTATTTGGATTGAATTGCGCGCTAGGACAAGCCTGGCTGATGCCAAGGGTTTGGCCCATGCCCCGAACTGATCTTGCGCGAGGTACTGGCCTGGTCAGCATCACGGCTGATCGTAGGTCCGTCAAAAGAGTCCCGAGCGTTGATCAGCGCTTTTCATTGGCTTGAGCCCTCTGCTAACCAACGCCTGGTACGCTTTACTATACACACGATCCAGCCACAATAGCATTTTCCGCTTTCGAGTATCCGCCCTGGGCAGCTCGTCGCAATGATGTGGCCTGCTCCAAGGGACTGCGAGGAAGCGCACATCATTGAGGGGGGCGGTAACAGCCATGCGATTGAGTTGGGGGACACCGAGGCACCAGGCGGGGCTTGAAGCATCTTGGAGAAGATGAGAGTCCCCCGCGCCCGCACCAGAATGATGGTGTACGCAGATGGATGGAATTTGTGTATTGCCTTGGAGAAGCACCGTGCCATGATCAGCATCTGCTATATCTGGGCTGGAAGTCGCGGCTGCTTGTGATATCGTGCTATGCTCCGGTAAGGATGCAAGGCAAAATTCATTATTAGAGGGTGTAGATGGCTCCCGGGATTGACCTGCCAGCGTCACAGCGTCGCCGGTATCAGCAGGCGTGGGCGGAGAGTACCATTTGTGCTCTGTACAAGTATTAGCAGGGCCTACTCCACAAAGTTTATTGCTTAACTTACCTACCAATGGAGTAGAAGGAGTAGGATTCTCATCCATATCAGTTCTATGAGCTTCGAAGTCGCGTCTTGGGCCGCTTGAGCCATAAGGATTCTCTTCCATCACTTGCAAAGGAATGTTAGGAATGCTTGCGGGCAATAATGTCCTGCTGTTGGTGAGAATCCACTCAGCAGGTACGGTGTAAGGGCTGGGCCTGCAGAAACTGTCGGTGTGGCCTGTAAACACGTTGAGCGCCGTGGCTGTGGCATTCAAGAAGTGAATAGGGGCGGAGAATGGCCCTGGAGGTTGGAAGTAACTCCTGTCAGGATTCTCCCACGAGGGTAAGGCAAGCATTGCGATCAGAAGCAATATGTTGCTTTTACCTTTTCACGGTTTCCCTCATGTCTGATAACCCCCGCTCGTCGGAGGATTCGTTCTACTCCAGCCGCTCTTTCCCTTGATGCCTCTGCCTTGGACTCCTCGACGGCCCTTATCCTGGTTCACGATGAGGATGACGACCTCAGCGACAACTCCCCCATTGAAGACGCTGAGGATAGCCAACAATTTGAGGTTACCTCGAGGCCCTCAATGGCGTCGCTCAGACCGTCGGTTGTCCTGCTCTACCTGCTCGCGCCTTTGCTCAAGTTCGGGGCAATGATGCTGCCAAATATTGGCCCGCCGATTAAATACACTGTTCCTTCGATATTCGTTTTTGCAACCGCTACGGCGTTAGCTCAGCAACTTTGGTACATGTTGTCACGACACCTACGAAAGCATAGCGTCGAAGATATCGTACCGGAGGTCTTTGCAAGGGGCAGAGGCAAGGAGAGGTCGCGGGAACAATGGCGGCGTCTGTCCAGGTTCTGCGCAGGGGCTGTTCGGTTGCTATTGTGCATCTTGTATTTCCACGGTGCGCTCACTTCGTCTAAGATGCGCGACGTCTCGCTGACCATAATAAATAGCTGCTGTTGAAAGCGTAGTCCCCCTTGTACCACGGGCTCTTGTAATATCTCCTCAATTGGTTATCACAATCCTTTTCGGCGCACCACTGCTGCCCTTGACTACCCCACGCTCGCTCTCTTCGCTCAGGACAATAGCGGTTACTGGTCTATCCACATTGTCCTATGTCGCTTGGTTTATCTGCGTCGCCGTCGCACACGCGCATGGTACACTTGAAACGTCCCATAGTTGGAGCAACCTTTATAAATTATGGCGGCCTCTCAGTAAGTCCACTAGATCCTGCCTCTTTAAATAAACTCACAGCGTGCAGCTACAACGGCGTTTGCATTCGCATGCCCCAACTCGCTACAGTTGTATTCTAACATGAAGGGAACTACCGGTCGCTCCAAGACCTCCAACTACCGCTCATTCAGCACACTGCTCCTACTATCCTTGACCATCGCTATCAGCCTTACCCTGCCATTAACATTCTTCACCGCCCGTTGGAGACATTCTTCGGTAAGAGATTTTCCGGCCCTCCTTGTCGGCTTGCCTTGATTTGTTCATAAGACCTCGTTACAGCCGCCCCCGCATACGCAGGCCATCGACATATTGCAGGCGATCACTCTTCTCCTAGCGATACCTCCGCTGATCATTACCATGCCCCCATTACCAGCTCCCGATCGATTCCGCCATTTGACAAATGTCTCGGTATCGAAGATTGTGATGGTTTTTATCGTCATTGCGTCCTCCACCCTGCCCCTGGATGTATTGTCTGTCATCGGCCAGGTGACCTTGGTCCTCGCACTACTCAGCACATATGTTCTACCAGGTACGGTTATATCAATAGCACGTATACCTCTGCACCGCTGATCCGCGTTTAGCTTTCTTGCATATTGTTGTACATAACTTCAAGCGCCCGCTCTCAATCATTGTACCCACACATCCCTCTACACCAACCGCCCTCCACCAGCCCTCACACCCCGAACCATCATCTCCTATTCTAGCAAATGACGAGCTACTGCAGCGCAAAGAACGTTTGCTGCAGAAGCGACAGTTCCGGAAACGGCTAATATGGGACATCGTAGCTTGGCTTTTGCTTGTCCCGCTAGGCGGGGGCGGATTGACTTGGACCGTTGGTAAGTTAATGAAGAAGTGGTGAAAACTCGCCTGTTTCTATCTTCGCTTCATTACTGCTCTAGTTTTATCTGTATTTGTTCTATCTGATACCGCAGTTGCGTAGAAATACAAAAGATAAAAGAGACTACTGGACATATGGAGGACAGGAAAGCTAATAGTGGTTTACCACTACTTCATCCCTTTCTCTTGTTCGAAAAGTAGGCTTCCCAGTAGCTTGTCCAAGAATCGTCCGGGGTTCCTTCAGATGTTTGCAAGACGAACTCCCTCTTCCATACTAACGATTTTTGGGCATCCCGCCAAACGAGTGACAAAGGTTGGTAGGACTCGACGTTTCCGGGAGTAATCTACGACAAACTAAACCAACGCGACAGTACAATGGGATCCGACGTACCTTGTCTAATAGCAGTGCCTTAAGGTCGAGGGGTTTGAAGAATCTGAGGTTAGGGTGCCTGGGAAGAGCATGACTCTGGCGAGGGCTAGCGTTTGAATGATACGCGTTAGTGAAGAAAGATTTGGGACGGACCGAGAACTCGAGGTATCCGGGGCAAGAGGGTGATTGGGAGATAAGCATGCTGGAATGACGTCGATCCACCAGGATTTTAGTAGGATGAATAGCTGCCACAAAGGAGAATTAGGGACGATTTAGTTTCACTCGAAGCACGTCAGGAGGCATACCGAAGGGCTCGTCGTTCATTAGACACCGCATGGCCGTGAATATCACTTTGGCGTCATCTCGAGTCTTGAACCGCAGATCCACTGGCGACGAACCATGACAAGTAATGTTGATCAACCGGCCGTTCAGATCAGCGGAGTAGGGCCCTTTGGCAATATGCCCGGGGCGGTCGTCTCCCGACAATCCTTCTCCGCTAAATATGACAAAGTCCTGGAAGGGGACGGTCGTGGACATGAATTACGAGATGAGTGAGAAACATTCACTTACGAGCCCAGTCCTGGTGGCTATGATGAAGGCATTGCGTGTAGTGTCGTACTTTAAAACACCTTTGCCCTTCTCTCTGCACAGAAATCGAGCTATGGGCGTCCATGCTGATTTGTTGGCTTGCCAAGCGTCGTAGAGTTTCCCATGGTCATTCAAATAGACAGAGAGGTGGTCGACACCATTTCCCCTCCTTGCGAACTTGCCGAGATTAGGGTACGCCGGCCCTTGTATTTCCTCGCTGGCTTGAAAGTCCATGCGGAATGTGCGATATACGACGGAGGAGAACCAGTAGCAACTACGATCCCACAGGTTATAGTCCCCGTATTCTTCCTCAGTAACCAGTGCCAAAAGGTCAAGGAGTCGGCGGAAGGAAGCAGGGTTAGGCTTAAAGAATGCCGACCAAGCTTTCTGAAAGTCGGGCCCAACTATTGACTCGGCACGGCGCGCAACCTGGGCCTGGTGTTCAGCTAAACACACGCCCTTCTTTTCGATAAGATTTGCATTAGATGATGCGGTGAACATAGTCATGTTCGGGTTCGAAACGAAACGGTCGACTCGAAGGAAGTATTTCTGATGTTCCTCGGTAGCGATTTCGAAGAGCAGCATTTCGTGGTAGGGCACGAGGATTGTCTCTTTGCATATGTGCATTGCGACGACGTGACATTTGTCTGGAACTGGGAGACCTCGCAGGCCCTCCGTGAAGGTCGACAGAGTGTCCTTCCAGATGGCGATTTGGCTGATTGGCGATGTCCCTGACCCGTCGTCTACATCTTCGAGAATCGCAGTGAGTTTGTCAATGCCCGAGTAGACTGGGGCGGGTGCAGACGAGCCAGCTGAACTCGATAACGAAAGTCCCATCGCGAGCGCAGGACAAAAGTGCTACAGCAACCGCCTCGTGCCCAAAATTGCAAGCCTACACTCTCTCAAAGGTGACAGTAGGATGAGCGCTTCGGCGCTAACGCGACTTTTCCAAAACCAACTCGAATGTCAAGGAGGAATTCACCATCCCCACCCCCAGCCAAGCGGGCAAAACGAACCATGGACGGGCCCTCCAACTTCGAGAATCCGAACGGGAACCACAACGCTCTCCCCCCTCTGTCGTTATCGATACTAGGCGTCGAACCACTCGACGAGTTCATCAAGGAAATTGCAGACTTTATTCACCATATGATCATGACACGTCCAAATATGCCGGGGCAGGTGGAAGTTGAGGCCAAAATTGGAGTGCTGCGCGATCTTTCCGGTTCGAGGCTATCGTTACCAGTGCTGGTGGAAACAAGTGCGTATTTCGCATGATAGACGGTAGAATGGCAAAGGCTGATGCCCTCGATAGTTCTAGTTCCCGATACTATAGAATGCCGTTTCGAGTCCAATATGTCAATGGTGGGCAGCTCTTTGCGTCTTTGAATCTTGTACGATGGGCTCAAAGGTATTCACAGCACCAACATAAACATTACAATAATCTCCTGAACAACTTAATGAATACTTCACACCAGTCGAATCGCCCCTCTCCTCCTCTGGAGTACAACCATTTGCATCTTATTGACACTTTTTACCCAGTCGAAGGCCAACGACAGAAAGTACGAGTCACGAGAGAGGAGCAATCTGGGAAAGTCCAGGAATGCATGAAGAAAATCCGACTGGGGGACTTGAATATCTACAGCCCCAAGCGAGCAGCTGATTGGCGCGTTTCGGTCAATCTGGAAGTTCCAGGTACGTTGAACCACGTTCAGCACTCGCACCCCGTCTCATATCGTGTACTGCCCTCCAGTTCCACACCCAGTAGGATCAGCATCCCTGACGAGGCGGAAAGATCGCCTCAGCTACTCTCACGAAGAGTATAAAATTGACTTGACTCAAGTAACATCAACAACGTCACCCAATGCCCCAGTATGTTCCTTGCCAAATACTGAAGTCACGATTCCGATGATCCATGTGGTAGCCTCAAGTGATTCACGAACTTGAAATAGAGATAGCTCGTTCAGAGCTGTTATTATCGACAGCGGCTGTGCGTGGCGATCCGAATGTCTCAGAACAAGAACGTAGTGCCTTCGACGAGCTGATACGCGCTTTCGTCAACAACGCCAGGATTCTCGTCCGAAATTCCAACGACGGGTGGCAATAAACAGATTTACTTATGGGTATTAAGCCTGGTATTATTGTTCCTATTACTTGGTGCCTACAAGAGCTGCAGTGTAACATAAACAGGGAATGATTGAAGAATGGGCGAATGGTATGTGTTGTATTTTATGGGTTACAAACCAACGACTTCAACTTGATCACCATCTTCTAGATCGAATGCCTCTATCTGAGTGCCATTATCAGCCTCATCGCCGTCGATAGATAATTTAGGGTCCTTTGCGGCTACCGCCTTACTGCCCTTGCCTTTCTTGTTCTTGGGTTGCGGTTTGGCAGGAGCTCCGACTTCTCCTGCTAATGGGTATTGCTCGCTTAATCCTGCTTTCTTGAGGAAGGCCTTCACGATGGCACCACATTTGGTTGTAGGGCGCACAGTTAACGTGATGTCTTTATCCTTGGTCAATTTCGACCGGATTATCAGTTTGAATGTATCGCTCTGGCTGGCTTCGGACTCTGCATCGGATTCATCGGATTTGTCCGCAGCAGCTACTGACTCTTCTTCATCTATAAGGGCATTGATGTCGCCCCCAATGCTGGGTAGAGACTGGTTGCGAAGATACTCGAATGTTGCGCGGTCGCAAGCAACTTGGAAAGGCTGATTAGCAACAGGCAGACAGGCATATCTCGAAAGAAAACACACCCAGTTCGGCTTCAGGCGGCATCTCTAGGGCATCAGCAGTCACGGAGGCAAACAGTCGAACGCCGTTGTAGCTGACTCTCAGGTTGTCGACAAGAACACTGGCGGAATCTGCTACCGAGTCAAAAAGCACGTGGAACGTGTCATCCTGAATATGACTATCTTAATGGTGGGTGGCTCGCAGCAACCATTTGACCTACGCGATTCATCTTGAACGCCCATATTTCGGCCTTGCCGATCGCGTCGAGTGGGTGGGGCCTCCAGCGCACGCTTATGAGGATGCTCCCAGTAGCATGCGGAGCAGGTTCCTCTGAAAATGAGCTGCCAGTTGATAGTTGGGGGAATGATGCTTGGGATTTGGTAGTTTTGGCAATCATAGCAAGTTCAGGAGCAAGAATGATGGTGTCAGTGGATTCATCTGGATCAAACGCTGTGGGGGACGCTGGTCTTGGAGCAGGTGCTAGGGCTTGACTAAATGGCCAGTCAATGAACGCTCAAACGTGTAGAGGAGAGACGAGTACCGAACGACGTTCCGCGCATTAATAAGTTGATGCAAAGGGATGTCTGGAGGAGGGGTGATGGACTTTGATCTTGATCGACTGCGAGCAGATTTGCGTATGCGTTTATTCCCTTTCCTAGGACCATGTTCAACGATCTCGACGTCGTCGTCAGAATCAGAGCGACCTGGATCTTCGGAGAGAAAGCTTCGTACGCTCTCAGTTTCCACACAACATTGGATGCTAAAAGTATTTACCGGATGATATCCTGGTCTCTCTCCCACCGGGGAACTGGGTGGTCCTGTTCTTCAGACTTGCGCTTACGGCCTCTGCGCTTTGGAGACCCATCCTCGTCGCTATCGAGTGCACGAGGCGGTTTGGCCGATGCGCCTAAGCATTCGCTTGATATGTAGTGCGGAATGAAGTACTCAGGTGCCTTACGTTCATCTAACTGCTCTAATACCTTCCAGTCCTTCAATGTACGCGACGTGTTGCGCATGAATAACGCGTCTTCATCTTGCAAGTTGGATGTGCTCGAGGTCCCTTGTGTGGAGGAATCGTTGATGGAGCTACTGGAGGAGGCTTTTGGCTTTGGCTTAGGTCGTGGTCGAGGACGCGGTCTTGCTTCTGACATGTTGCAATTTAACCGTGGAGCGTGGGAATTCCAGGGTTTCGCGCGAGGTCATTGTCACGCCGTGTGACCTGCGTCACACGCTATGTCGGAACCAGTCATCTTCAGACGCACGAAATCAAAACCAAAGCAAAGAGCGCGCCAGACATCCCCCACGGCAGGCGATGAGGAAGCAGAGAAGGGAACGGAATCACCCAGCACCCTCGTAGCTAAGCTGAAGAGGCGAGTGAAACCCAAGTCGAGGCTTAGTTTTGGTGCAGCAGACGAGGTTTGCGTTTCACTTGCCTCGTAGAGCTGAATGCTAATGGATGGGGAAGGAGGGTGATGGGGAGGTATTTCAGGTGAAGAAATCTAGCCTCAGTCAGAAATTGATCCTGGGGCGCAACGCAGCACCGTCAAGGTCGGCATTCTTTACCATGACCTGGACAACGCTGAGGACCTATCAGTACCCTCGCGCAGACGACTTTGGCAAGTCGTGGCCCTGTGTATGATTCCGCGTATCTATCAGAGCTGAAAGCAAGCACACCGAGTACGCGGCCACGCCTTGCTGTCGATGATGGAGACGTATCGATGGACGTAGGCGAGACGTCTATATCGAATGTTCAAACGGTGGATATATTTGGTGCGCATCCTCAATGGGGTCCATTTTCGTTAGCTGAACCTGCAATAGAGTCCGAAACAACTATTCCTGCGGAGGCGACTATTAAGAACGCGAAGGAGAAACGCGAACGCTTGCGCGGCACAGGAGCAGGAGATGACTTCATTTCCCTCTCTGTGACCCGTCGTGTTGAAGACCAAGGACCGCATCCAGAAAGCCGCCTCGTACGTGAAGAAGATGAACTCGGTGAAGGAGATGATGGTTTGTCTCTTCCGCCTAGCCTCGTCTTGCTCATTAAACTTATGCGAGATCTTCAGAGTTTGCTGAATATACCAGTGCACAAGAGCGCATAGCTTTGGGGAAGAAATCACGGAAGGTTGAAGCCTCTAAACGCAGGGATGCAATGAAGGAAATGATCGCCGACGCGTAAGTTGAAACCGATATTTGCCCGCTTCCCAGTGTTCATACAATGTTGTCAGCGAAGAAGAGGACGACGAGACAATGGAATGGGAGCAAGAGCAGCTTAGACGAGGTGGAAATCAAGCTCAAGAAGCATCAAATACACCAGTCAAACGTGTATATGTAGCTGCAACTAGTAAGTGGACCTCTAGACGAATGTGTCCTACAACTTAGTTATTTTTAGTCCCCACGGTCACACCGATTCCATCTCTTGGCCCGGCTCTGTCTCGCCTGGCTGCATCATTATCGCAATTGACCGTGTCTCACGCTTCAAACACGTCGTCACTCAATGCAATCGCCAAAGAACGTTCTGAGGTCGACGAGCGGGAAATAGAGTTGCGTGATATGGTTGATAAGGCCGAACTAAAGCGTTCCTGGTTCGATAGCTTCCATGAGTGGGTTGAGGGTGTTGCCGAATTCCTTGATGAGAAGGTTTTCTTCCGTTTATCTTTCCCTAACGTTTGGCCCTAACCAGTTCGCAACAGTATCCTCAACTCGAGAAGTTGGAAGAGGCTCAGCTCACGCTGTTGAAGCAACGTCTCGACGTCGTCGTAGACCGCAGACGTGCGGATGACGAAGACGACTTAGCAACCTTCCACGGGAGACAAGCAAACTCCAACGTCGATGATGCTACCCCCAAAGATGAATTTGGCCGTTTAATCCCTCCTAGCGTACTACGCCGCGAACGTCGAGCCGCTCGTTTGGCTCGCCGGGCCCGACGTCAATCAAAAACAGAAGAGGAAGGATACTCGACTGATTCATCTCTAGCTCCTGCCGAGCAAGAGTCATATGAACATACTTCGGGAGAGTTGATCGAACGCAAGGCCGATGTCTTAGCAGATGTGCGGGCTGCTGAATTCAAAGACCCTGCCAAAAGTAAATGGTGGCGCGAGTGGCGCGAGAAGTATGCAGATAGCTATGTCGGGGCCTGGGGAGGACTAGGACTCGTAGGCGCATGGGAGTTCTGGGTTCGCTTGGAAATAGTTGGATGGGACGTGATGGAGGTGTGTGTATTTGATCCTTGCTGACAACCCAACTTACACTTAATAACAGGACCCTAGAAGTCTCGACGGTTTCAAATGGTACAAAGGGTTATACGAATATTCTCGCCCCGGAGATCCCACAAATCCTGATAGCGAGCTTGGGCCGGATGGTGACTTGGTTTCATCCATGATATCCACGGCCGTCATACCTCGCATGTGCAAATTAATTGAAGGAGGGGCACTTGATGTATATTCAGGCAAACATATTCGCAGGATCGTTGATCTTGCAGAGGAAATGGAGGTCAGCGTTGAACGAGGAAGCGCTAAATTTCAGGTGGGTGTGTCCTCCCTTAAAGGGTACCAAAGCTGACCTCATAGCTAACAAACAGGCGTTACTGAAATCTGTATATACCGTCTTCGATCGCGCAACTCTCCAAACTGAGGAACTTATCGCTCGCTCCAAAGACGCTGCCCCTCGGCAGCCGATTTTTGATCCAGAAGCTATTCCAGCAAGGTCGCGATTCCTCGCGCGCCGTATCAAGCTTGTCCAGAATCTAATGCGGTGGCGAAAATTTACCGGTGAGATGCTCGGAGCCGGAGAGATGGCGAGTAGATTGGTCGATGGTTGTATCAGGAGCGTGGCTGAAGAAGGCTGGGACGTTGGTGGCGAAGCTGCTATGCAGAAGGTGCGTCGAGGCAGTGTACAACGAAATTTCCTCCGTCCAATGATGCTTGTTTAGGTGGTCTCCTTCTTACCGTCAACACTTGTATCATCTAGTACCAAGCGAATGTTGAATATGCCCTGATGGCGTATGGCCGCCTATGGCCGCCGCGAGCTCCGAACGGTCGGTACACATTGGACTGCCTATGCTTGATCCTTATAACCGTGGGGGCCGCCAATTTGCAAGTGCCTGATCCCGAGGTCCCCTAATCCCACTCCATAAGGATAGTTCGACGCGACTTCGCTCGCATACCTACCGAACTATCCAGCGGAGACCTCGAAAATCGAGACTGAAACCTATATGACCCGTATGAGCAACCAAAATCTTGGAGTTTACTTCTTGCGCGGTTCGTTCCGTTGTCAAACATCCTCCCTCTTCATTCCTGATGGCTTGTAATATACGCATATCTAGACGTAATTTAATTTTAGTGATTTCAAATTCGCACTTTCGATCATGAAGCGGAAGCGGGCTTGAAGACTCCAGCATCCCCGCATTGCTCGTGCTCGTTAATCATGTGCATGGTGTGTACCGTGTGTTTGCACATTTTGGTTCTTCATAATATTTCAGAACAACCGGCGGGCGTTGCGGGAGCCAGAGTCTAGTCCTTCAATCACGGTGGCTGAACCTGCCTGGATATCACCCTCAAAGATGAGCCATATGGTCTACCCCTATAACTTCTTGGACTGTTCGCTCCAATAACATTACTCTCTTCCTCTCTTCATTCCCCCACTCTTCCCCGCTTTATATTTTGACGGTCGCTCCACTAATCACATCCCCACTTCCCCACTTCCGCGATCCTTACCTCTTCCGCTCCGCTAATCACTCAACTCATTTAACTTCTCATGTCCTCAACGCAGAGCGACAGCACACAACATTGGGAGGAGGCGCAGAAGAACGATGTCGAAGCTCTGGCTTATCCGGGGGACGAAGACTCCGTACAACTGAATTGGTGGGCAAAGTATCGGTGTGTACCCCTTGTATTCATTAATTGAGAGCCTCTCGAACATCACGGAATCACTAGAGATATGATCCGAGAACCGGCTGCTGAGTTCATTGGGACGGCCATCCTCATCGTGTTTGGGAACGGCGTAAACTGTCAAGTGGTTCTGTCTGGTGTCTCCGGTGTAGCTTCTTCGGCGAAGGGAGTAAGTCATTCACTTAGACGTAAAACAAGTCGACGTCTCTGATGTTTCTTAGGATTACCTTTCTATCAATTTTGGTTGGGCGATCGGTACTGCTCTGGGGGTTTGGGTGTCTGGTGGAATTTCTGGAGGCCATATCAACCCAGCGGTATGTTTCTATAATTCATTATAATCACGGTGAGGAGTTCTGACATCGGGCAGGTGACTATAGCGCTCGCTACATGGCGGGATTTCCCATGGCGCAAGGTGCCGGGGTATATCTTTGCACAAGTTATGGGCGGTTTGGCTGGTGCCGCTTTGGTCTACGCAAATTATTACCATGCCATCAATATATTCGAAGGAGGTTCAGGTGTCCGCACCTTGAACACTGCTGGGCTCTTTTCCACATATGCTGTAAGCATGACCAATTTGGACATCGTTTGCCCGTATTTGACCAATGTACGCTTGCAGTTGGACTATCTTTCCAATGTGTCTTGCTTCTTCTCCGAGGTCCTGGCCACTGCGGTGTTGCTCATCGTTGTACTAGCAATCGGTGATAAGAGAAACTGTCCACCTCCCGCGGGGCTTGCCCCACTGGTCCTTTTCCTACTCATTCTTGGCATCGGAGCTTCCCTCGGCATGCAAACAGGTGCGCTTGACTCCTCTGTCATGATTGTATCTGATACATTGCTGAAACTCCGTAGGTTACGCGCTCAACCCTGCTCGCGACCTGGGGCCTCGTCTCCTCACTGCTATGGCAGGCTATGGGAAGACTGTATTCACGTTCCGCAAGTAAGCCATCTCTGCATTGACAACACTTTACATAGATTAACGATGCTGTCCGTAGCCAATACTGGCTCTGGTGTCCTATCATGGGTCCAATTGTCGGTGCGCAACTGGGCACAATCTTTTATGATCTTTTCATCTTCCAAGGAAATGAAAGCCTCATCAACAAAACGTACGCTTTACCTATTCATCTTCACCGCTACCCCTCTAATTACACGTTCAACGTTTAGGAATAAAAAGTCGGACAGACCCCATGCGCCATCCGCACAGCGGGACATGCTCCCCGCTGGACCTGGGGCCGTCGACAAAGTCTAAGCCACTGTATCTTAATCCCTATCTCACGACCTGTAGCTCTACCACCTCCCTGATAATGTATGTACATACTTGTACAGTTCATAGAGCGTATAATCATCGCCAAATACTTAGTGTTCGTGTCCATGTCCAAGCACACTGCTAAGCGTGAAGGGCACAAACATACCCAAGGTTATGAGTCCTACTCTCGCTCCTTTGGATAGGTCTTCTTTGTGGCCGGAGACGGGCTGCAAGATTGTTGCAACGTACAAGAACGTACCACCCTACGAGTGCGTTAGTGAGCCATGCAGAATAATAAGCGAATATCAGTTACGGAGAAAAGGAGCGCCGCCCCAGTCCAAGTGTGATTAGTCCCAGACGACAGGTATGACATGAGATAGTACGTCAGGATGGCGCCGACGGGGGTAGAAGCACTAAACAAGGCGAGATGCTTTCTACATTCGGGGCGCGGCAAAGAGGTTGCTAACAAAGATGTTGTTAGTGCCAAGGCTGTGGGAGCTGTAAAACAAAAAAATCGCAGTGTTCAGTATCAGCGCTTGTGTAGTCAGCTAAAATTAGACGTGCCCTTGTGAACCATTAATGCCATGAACACAATGAAGGAGAGTTCGGAGGGTTGTGATGACGAGGATTGGTTGGTGGGCAAGAACGATGCCCCAAGGGCCAGACCATCAGCCAGCGCGTGAATGAAGAGACCTAATGTAAGAGCTATGGCATGACCCCGCCCCTGCTGCGCTGCCTCGACACCTTCGTGAGATCCGGGCCTTGGCGACCGACGTTCGGCATCTTCGACATGCGCGAGCTCGTCTAGTTCCGCATCAAATTCAAGCGTACTGTGTTCATGGAGTGAAACGGGGCCGAATGATGGGGAATGTGAATGTGGTGCCAAGACCTGCTCTACAGCGAGCATCAAGACAAAGCCTGTGAGAAGTGAGAGGGCTATCATAGATGTGGGTATGCCAGCCTCCGCTTCTCCAGCGCGCGCGTGGCGGTGCGACGAGACGACGGCTTCAACACCTCTGAGAGCATGAGTCTGAGTCTTCGGGTTGAACACTGAGATACACACTCTGGAATGATCACTCCGAGGGCCGTTCCGATTAAGAGACCCGTCCCAAGGGTGGAAAGCATGGAAATGTGAAGCTCTACGCATCATCCGGGTCCATTCAGCGTCCCGAAAGCGCGTAGACAACATACTCACTTGAGAATGCAAACGACAAGGGGAGTATCCCGACCAAGAACGAGCCTAATCCTAGCACAAGAGACATCAGAAGGAGTGTTCCTGACATCCTGCTGCAATAGGCCGTTGCGATGAGCAAAGCGTTGTTTTGAGGAAGAGGCAATCTGTCACTCGTGCGCCGCGCAACGTGCCCTGCACCGACCTAATACCACGTGACTCCACTACACTTACTTCCCGGATAAAATACACGAGAGGAAACAAAAACATATTACTCATTGCATTGCATTGCAGTCATGAAGTAATTTGATTGTATATAGTCCTAGCTTAGGCCATATTAATGCTAGTTTACCAATGTCATTACCGCAATAAATGAAAGTGCTCGGAAGCGCTTTGACCCAGAAAGAGTTACAGAAATCTTTATATAGCTTTGCACCGCTATAGGTCTTGGAATTTTGAGCAGACATAGAGGGACATTACTTGGGCTTGAGCTTGAGGCCTTGAGACTGGTACACGGACGAGTATTTTGAATGGTGACCACGATTAGTTTGAATGAGTCGAATGACCATTGTATATTGCCAGCCAATTATGAATTATGCATATGCATATGACGTAAGATATGCAGGTATATTGCAATAATTTACTCGCAGGTCTAGGAGTAATCAAGCGTAAGTAGAGGATAAGTAGCATGATGACTGCCACGTACCGCAACGCTAGTGCCTCCGCTTGCAGCAGTACAAGTGAGGCCGGCGCAGCAGGCCTTCGGGTTAGATAAAGTGCACAAGCTTCCCGCCTTGGGGCAAGGCTTGCCGTCTTCCATGAGCTCGGACGCACCGACGATGGCGGCAACGAAGGCAACGGCGAAAGCAACGGTCTTGATGAATTGCATGTTAGGAAGACCTGTGGACCCAATCAGATGCGAGCCATCTTTCAAGACTAAGCAGCTTACTGCTGAAGAGAGGTGACTGAGGAGAGTGCACTGAGGATCTACTGAAGACGCGATGTTGCTTTTAAGTGGCGTCATCTGTACTAGAATCCTTACGGACAACGTTCTCAATGCTAGAGCTTCGCTAATCTTTGGCATGGGGCCAGTTGCGGCCTAAGTAAGCGTAACGCGTGAGTAATGGACCAGCCACCAGACTAGCGCCCCTGTCGAATATGAGCATGAATGCGCTATCGACACCGCCAAGACGGTCCAAAGGGGAACGCCACGGCGCTAACCCTGATGGTAGTTGGTCCCGATTCTGACGTCCTCATTCTCATCGTTCACTTTAGTAAATAGCAGCCTTCATTCTTTGAACATTTGACGCCCTCATGGTCCTCATTCTCACGATGCATTTTATGGCACTCTGGCGATTCAGATACTCCGCCAGTACACACCAGACATCACAAGTGAAACAAACCTTGCAGGATTAAGACAATGCACCGGGTGAATCGCGCGGAGTGCAAACACCTTTGTACGTACTTCCCTAATTGTCCAGTCCAGGGACCTTCGATGACATCAATCGGCCAGGTGCCTCTGATGAGTAAGAAACACCACACATAGCTGGGAGAAAGCCTTTGCAGTTCCCATGCGATGCGACGGGGGCAACCAATCGATCGTAATACATGCCCATCTGAGATACGCCACTGGGAAGCAAGCTGCCCTGCAGTCTACCACCATGACTAGCGATCCCACAGCGTCGCCTAGAGACCTTGACGTCCTCATCGTCGGTGCAGGTTTCAGCGGAATATATCAGCTTCACCACCTTCGTAGCCGAGGCTTCTCGGTAAAGGTTGTCGAGGCTGGCGGCGATATGGGCGGGACGTGGTACTGGAACTGTTATCCGGGTGCTCGTGTCGATTCCGAACACAAGATGTATCAGCTCTCCATCGACGAAATATGGAAAGACTGGAGCTTTTCGTGCAAGTTCCCGGATTGGAAGGAGCTCCGACAGTATTTCTATCATGCAGATAAGAAGCTCGGTCTTCGTCGAGACATACGTTTCAACACCCGGGTGATCGCCGCAGATTTCGACGACAAAGAACACCGGTGGAATGTAACGACACATGTGGGGGAAACCATTCGTCCCCGTTTCCTAAGCATGTGTACTGGTTTTGCATCCAAGCCATACGTGCCACCTATCAAAGGCCTCGAGACCTTTCAAGGGATCTGCCATCATACCGCGCTTTGGCCACAAGAGGGAATCGATCTGAGAGACAAACGGATCGGGGTGGTGGGGACGGGGGCGAGTGGAGTCCAAGTCTTCGAGGAGGCTGCTAAAGTCGCTCAGCATGTTACTATCTTCCAACGCACACCGAACTATGCATTGCCGATGAATCAGGAGATTTTCGACGAGGAAGCGCGGAGGAAGTTCAAGGAGAAACAGGCAGAAGCGTTCGTGATACGCAGGACCCATCCTTCGGGGCATGACATCCCGTACGTAGGCGAGAAAATGTCAGAGATGAGTCTTCAAGAGAGACAGGAATTGTACGAGGGGCTATGGGTGAAGGGAGGATTCCACGTGTCGAAGGGAGGGTTCTCTGAGGTTGGCTTCAACGAAGAGGCTAACGATTGGGTATATGCATTCTGGCGAGACAAGGTTCGCCGACGCATCCATGACCCGCGTTTGAAGGAAAAGCTAGCACCGCAAATTAAACCCCATCCCTTCAATACGAAGCGACTACCTTTGGAACAGGTCGATCCTCTCACCCGAAGTCAGTATTTGAGGATAACTGACGCATAATTTGCAGACATACTACGACGCTTTCAACCAACCTAATACGACCCTAATTGACGTGAATGAAACACCCATCTCCGAAGTCACGCCAAAGGGTATAAAGACGGGAGACGGAGAGGAACACGAGTTCGATATCATCGTTCTTGCCACCGGATTCGATAGTATCACGGGGAGTCTAACGCAGATAGACATCAAGAGCACTGAAGGTGTTCCTCTGAGGGAGAAATGGTCTAGCGGTTTGAAGACGCATCTCGGCTTGATGTCGGCGGGTTTCCCCAACATGTTCTTCGTCTACGGGGCCCATGGGGTGACAGCCTTTGGAAATGGGCCAACTTGTCTTGTAAGCACCAATTTGTACAATCGAGATATCTGCGGCTAACCCAGTGTCCGCTTGTAAGGAGCAACAGAGCGATTGGATTGTCCAATGTCTCAAAGATTTAAGGGGTGGCGGTACCACTAAGATCGACCCAACAAGCGAAGCAGAGGCGGCTTGGACCCAACGCGTGAATGATCTATGTGCAAAGGGTTTATGGACCAAAGCGAAGTCCTGGTGGACGGGCGCCAATATTCCCGGTAAAAAGGTCGAGTGTTTGAGCTTCCCGGGAGGTTTGCCGCTATACACGCAGCTTTGCCAGGAGAGCGCAGCGAACGGATACAAAGGCTTCCTGCTGAGCTCCGTCGCGCCGAAGTTGGTAACCATTGGGAACATTGCCAGGCTCTAGCGCGGATGAAATTGACGCGAACGTATTTAAATGTAGTAGTCCGGCAGCCATGTCCAAGATTGAATTTTGAACGGTCTCTGAACATTGAAGTTGAGGAAAGGCGTGACATGGCCCCGTGGTCGTGTGAAAAACGCTCCTGCCTCCTATCCTGAGTCTATATGGTATGGCTGACCACTTCGCGACAGCTTTCTTCTCTACCACCACCATCATCCCAGTTCTCCTTCTTAAGCTGTTTAAACTCTTTTCAAGTTTTAGTCATGCACCCTATCCAACTTTACGATACTGCGATGATACCGGGCGACGCCGTTGATCGTCGCGCCCCCATCTCCCTGAACTCGGGCAGGCCCCTATTCGTTTCAACCACCGATCTTGAGAGGAACGATTCAGAAGAGACCATCGTCCCAGGCACTCCGAAGGCCAGCATCTCTCTAGGAGGTGAGTTCATAACCTGGCACAGCCTGATACTACTTGCTCATCCAATTTGTGTCTAGACCAGTACATACCTGATTCTTTCACGTCCATGTCAGAGCTTTGCCAGCTAGTCGACAGGCAAAGTTTGACATTGCAAACACTTGCCGCCAATGTACGACCCCTTTCGAAGATTGCTCAGGGTGGCGTGTGTACCCCTGAACACCACATGCCAGCCAGTCCTTCAGACAAAACGTTCCTGTTATTGTTGGCCACGCCCATCGCGCCAGCTATTTGCTTGCACGCGTGCGAAGCGGATGAGAAGACCATGTCTATTCTTCAGCAGGCTGTTGAACACACTTGGAGTCGAGGTGTCCCGAACTCCAATTTTCCCGACGAACAGACGTCGACGAGTGGCAGGGCTATGGCTAGCATTTATTCGGACCTCAGACGTCGATTCCCGCACCCCCAAAGCCAACATGTGCCTGTCAAAATGCAGAAGTGGGTTCAGCGGGCACACAACACTCGTTACGACGAAGAACGTATTACTGTCAAGGGTGTCATGGACGCTGAATCGCGTTTCCAAATCCTCAACCGCAGAAGCGAGCTATATCGGCAGTACGCCTCAAGAATAGCAAGTTATGCTTCAGATATCATTTCTAGAAGCATTGCAGCGGGTCGAGGTCGCCTAAGGGATGGATACGGAAGTCAGGATGAAGACGATGAATTGGCGAACATGGTCTGAGTCCCGCGATGAGGCAGCGTCAGGGGGGGGGCGAACAGGGGGGGGGGCTGTTTATTTTTCATTTTTCAGGTGCTTCGTTTCTTCCTTTCTCTCTCCATCCCTCATTTCATCTTGGATCATCGTGCCTTTTGGCTGCTTCATGACACTTGATACCACTTGGCCAGTGGTGTTGCGTTTCCTGATGTAGACAAAACCACGGCGTACCTTGATGCGAACCCGCAGTGACTTGCACACGTTCATTCCATGAGAACGGGCGAGTGCCAGCCACTGCGGGGTTGCTAGATGAAATGAGGGGTGGGTAGTGATGGGAAGAAAGACACTGCGTGCCATGTTTCCCTCAACAACGGTGGGCCGTCCTGTTGATGGAAATATTGTGCATGACCCGCGTTACGGTGCGTTTTTCTCGCCCGCTTTCCACTTATTTACTTCGTTTCTGTGAGCCTCGACTGCGCAAATTATTCGCTGCAAGGCCTCTCTCTCAGCGAAGTTTCTTGAAAACACCGAAGACCCGTTTCAAGACCATCGGCGCCGCCTTCAACTTCCAGTGGCAAGTCTTCTAGGTTGAACTGCGCCCTTGTCTTCCTTCTTCATGTTGAACTGTGTCACCATGTATATCTTCTGTGTTTTTTGTGAACTTGATCTGTACTTGCATGTTCCCCTGTTGTATCGCTGCTATGTATGCTTTGCCAAAATCTTGATTGCGGACTCTCGTTGTGTGACTTCACCTCTAAACCAGAGTCCGCGTTAGCAAGAATATCAGAGCCTAGAGGTTGTTTATGGTTTCGCCTGAGTGAGAGCCCATCCACTCGGACCGATCTTGTCGAACGCGTTTGTGCAACTTGTGACCGTATATGTCCATGTGTGTTCTTACGCTAGCAGGAGTCGGTGAATTATCACTTGCGAACGGTCCATGCCTCCGATGGTGGGTCTTATCATTCCACAACTGCACAATTAAGCACTTGACGGTGCGTGGCACAGGTAGGACGGGCCGTATTATCGTCTCATACTCATACTCATAAACGCCGCTGAATCTAACTACCAGTACAGAACACAAGTGATCTGGGGTACTCAAGCCACAGTCAACTCTAAGGGGCGGGCTATATCGATAGAGCCTAAAAGACAGAATCCAACTTCTGAAACAACGGGATTCTACCGAGAAGATATAAAAATAAACTCCACGAGCCAGGCAGTAGGCCGATGTATGCGGAGCTTTAATTACAGGTTTACCACCGAGTTGAAGACCTGAGATTTATGTAATCATCTTCGCAAATACCGCCCAAATGGGTGAGCAGAGATCCTGAACATGTTCCTTTAGCACCAAATAATGGGCCTTCTTGATGCGTCGCTCTGGTGAAATGAACTACCGATTATCACCGCCTTCCGAACGGAACACCCTCGATTATGGGAGTGCATGTAATACCATCATTTTGTAGTACAAGTGAAGTCGCGATTCGTAGATAGGGAGAATCCTACTACTCTCCGAGAACTCTTTAGGACTGTTGGTTCCCTACGCGTTTAGCAGCTCGGCACCCGTCACAAGGGTATGGAACTGCACTAGTCGTGAATGACTGATCGTCGAGAAGCCTGCTGCCATGAGGAAAATTGCGACAGGTTAGGTTTCTGACATACCTTTGCGCGCAGGTGGTCTGGCATGGATGTTCGTCAAGTGGATGCACCGGACTTAGAGCACAAGTTCTGCTGTAGCAGTCCAGCTGCACAAGATTGTCGCGGTGAGCACATGAAGTCAAGCAGCTGTCGAGGCGGCAAACCTTTTGACGGCGACTGATGATGAGGTGCCCGCAAGAATACAGCGTAGTTAGTCGAAGGATGAAGCACATTATGTTTATGCTGTTTTGAATGAAGCAAGCTGGGGGTAGCCTTGCTTGAGGGTTAATTTATACCTCAGGTTCGAGGTTCAAGTCTTCATCGACGACGAGCTGAATAGGACAACACAGCAATGATTTGCCGGCGGACGTGTATGCTGTGGCGATAAGACGATTTAGTCCGAGGCAACATGACTATCTTCTTCCGCATTCCGTTCACATGGTAGGTTGCAACTCTTGTCTGCATTGAAGGGATCCACAGAATCCACGGATCGTCTATGTTCAAAAGTGAGGGGAATGATCAGCGACTTCGCAAGAGCCTGTGAGAGAGACTTGATTGGCTTCTATAAGCCAATGTCGAAGAGAACTTTCTGAACTCACCGGCAAAGGAGACGTGCTCTGCATTCCGCCTCCTAACTCATCAGGGTAGGATGCATATGGCTTTAAATTTGTGTAGGTGTCAGGTTTGGGTAGGAAGTAATGACTGGTATTTGTGCCCTCAGGTGAGATGGGCAAAGCACTGAATTTTTGTGGACCGTTTTTCAACCTTGTGCTGGGCCAGACAGAAGTAACCAAACATGGACAAACAAGATGCACTTTATCTTCATGCCAACTTGTTCAGTCGTAGACCTCGGCCCAAGACAACGCTGCGGTCTGAGTCTGTCTTGCGGGCAAATGTTGGTAAGCACAATTATACTACAATCCCACGCAGCACTGGGTCAGGTGTTCTCCGACCATAGGCATTAGGACCTATTCGAGATCTGTCAGATTTATGTCATAAGATTTTCGTGGTCCTCGCTATAACTCCGTTAAGTGTGTGTCTATTTCGGCCGTGCCCACGAACTGCACACACAGAAGAAGAGGATCATCACGGTGACCGTGTATTCACGAGGCTTGGTTCTCCGCAATGCTCAACAATTATATCTAGACATACTGGGTCCGACCGTGCTTCCAAAGGACCCCATGGCTGTAAGCTATTACTTGTTAGCGAAGGCTTCCCCTGGTGCAATCAGCTTCAAGCTGGGTTATAAAATAACCGGGGTGCATTCTGACCCTCTTCTCGATTTGGTTGGAAGTTCGTTGTGAAAGGTCAGTACCACAGGCTGTTGGGCGATGATCGTAACAGATACGGACTTATGAACACCATGAGAGTAAAGCATGTTTTCTGCTATCTCTACTCATCTAAGATGACCCAAATAGCTGCTCGCAGCTTGTCTCCCTGAAGATCTGATTGGGTACGGTATTTCTGCTTGCTCTGTTTGACAGCGATCTCAAACACCACGCAATTCGAAGGAATCTATGGTCTCAGGAGATTGGTCCTTTCTTTCGCTCCACAGAATTTCTCCTCCTTTCTGTACCGCTTCGGGCACCATTCCCGTCGACGCGTTTTTGCTGGGATACTCGTCCGGAATGAGCTATCGATCCCCAGTCCAAGCACTAGTTCATTTCTATCGCTCAACACCCGGCTCGTAGGCTCGTGCCGTTTCTTTTCTGCCTTTCCACCCTCTACGTACGATGTTCCATCCACTGTTCGAAGATTCGCCAGCTTCGCCTGTTCTGGGCCTTCCAGGCTCTCGATGCTGTCGGAACTCGCAACATACGGTGCGCGTGCCTGGCATCTTTCCTACCATCCTGCCACACAGTGGCATACGCAATGGACGTTTGGATCGCCAGGTCGTATTTGGCCCAACACGATGGCCAGGGAATCCTTCAAACAGCCCTTCTTGGCCTCCGAACTGGACTTCAGTACGCAACTAGCTAGTTGGAGGTCCATAACTCTCATCATATGCTTCAGAGCATAAGTAAAGTAGCAACACCACTTCTGATTATTCTACTGTTATCCGATGGATGGGTTCACCGCTACGTATCCGCCATCGATAACTATCTCTTGGCCATTCGTATAGCAGCCAGCGAGCGACGCAAGGTATACCGCTGTTCCGGCCATCTCCTGCGCGCTAATTGGGAGATGAAGTCAACGGTGCAAAATTGGACTACAAGCTGTATCGTACTTACGTTCCAGCCCTCTTTGCGGGTACAGGATGAACTCCCATCCCAATCTTATCGACTTGCTCTGGAGTTATAGTATCAAATGTCATCTCCGAAGCATACACCCCTGGGGCAATGGCATTCACACGGACTGGAATGCCCTTTAGTGCGAACTCCGTCGACAAGAGCTTCGTGAGATGCGAGGCGGCGCCCTTGGCGCTATTGTAACAGAACTGGGCGGAGGCACAATGAGAGCGGGCGTCAAAGGGAGTCATTATTCATACTTACATGGTTCTGAGCCACCTTGATAACGCCACTTATACTCGTTGTATTAATGATGGAGGAGGTGTACCCACTCGCTTCCTTCTCCTTCGTTCCCTTCGCCAGTAACCCAACAAATGCCGTGCTAACGAAAAATATGGAAAAGGTGTTAATGGTATACAGATCTGCCCATCCTTCAAAGGACTCGTTGTCGAAGAGGGCCCTTCCCAGTGTTTCAGCACTCTGGTGCTCGGGCGCAGAGAGATCGTTGAGAAATGGAGATGTAGGTCCAACCTGACCAGCACTTCAAATATGCAACGATCACATATCCTATCGACGTATGCGAGAAAATCAAAGACGAACTTGTTGACCAAAATATGCAATCGGCCTTCTTTCTGTTCTATATGATCCCGAGCAGCGCGAATGCTCGTCTTATTGGTAGCATCCATCTGCAGCCTGCATCCCCTTCAGGGGGATAATTGGATTGCTGGAAGAGGACATACGGTATAATGGCGCCAGTTCCTCGATCCCATACATCAGCAGCCTTCTGTAAGACTTCCAGACGACGCCCAGTGATGTACACTTTAGCGCCGTTCGCAGCAAGTCCATAAGATATCATGAGGCCTATCCCTGTGCCTCCGCCTGTCACTACTGCTACGAGACCTGTGAGGTCGTAAATTGCTTTTGCAGAGAGTGACATGGATGACGGAAGGTAGGATTAGACACCGTACGTATCTGTAGAAGAGTTATAGATGGACCAATGCGAGAGGACGGCCCGTATCCTGAAGGTCGGACCGCTCGTCCACATGGTGTCATATTATTCTCTCGTACCAAGCCTTATCAACGGAGACGAATCTACGCTATATATAGCGCTCTGCCGCTTTCAGGCTCCTCTACATACCAGCGCCGAGACCTTTGGCCAGTTCTAAATTCAGAGACGAGGTGAGCGTTCACATCGTGAAGCAAGGATCCGGTAGAGACGTACTGCTCATGTCAACGATAGCACCAACAAACTCCTTTACTTTACCGCCCCACTCTTTGGGTGGGCAAGTGAACGATGTGCTCTTGGGTGAGACGCTAGTCTTGCCACTGCCACGTTCGCCACTGCCACGTTTAGATAGGTCGCTATTGAAGGGAGTATAATCAATGGAGCGCATAGCTACTTCGCCACGATCACCGACGGAGCGCTTCTTTGGGCAGAGCGAACCTCCCTACAATAGGAATATAAGTTGGCCACCAATACTGTGAGGTGGGCTGCGTACACAGGCGAGGGGTGGCCATTCCTTCTTCCAAAGGCTGTGCTTTACTTCCATGCCGGGCGTCCAGCCGGTCCAGCTTTTGAGCCAGGACCAGTCGATCTTAGCCTCAACTCCAACATGGGGGTCGACGCCGATCTTGACGACGTATCCGAGCTCTGTGCCGCTAGGAGGACCCGGAGCCGCACCACTCTCGAAGATCGTCTTGCTTGCTTCAGCCTCTGCCGTCAATTTCACCTCCACACCAAACCACGAATCGGCTTTAGCTCCCCCTTTGATAGTCATCGCGCCGACCATGATCTTAGGTGTGACGCCAATTTCTAAAGACACCTTGGACTTTGCGCCCCCAGCAAACTTGGCCCCGATCTCTGTATAGATAGATACATGGTTGGATTCAATCCACGGTATATCAGCGAACGGCGTACCTGTGGCATTAAAGTATGGTCTCAATCCTCCTTTTTCCTTAGACGGCATCGTAATGGTAGCTAGATTGTACTGGGTAAGTGGAGGAGCACATGAATCACAAGATGGGACAGCACCGTGATTGAACCCATATTGCAACTTGTTGGTTAACTGAAGAGAAGCTTCGGCGGAGAGCTTCGCCTCGAGCTTGATGGCCCCTAGGAGACCTATTTGACCCACCCTGAAGAGACAAATTAATAGAGGCCCCGGATGCCATGTCCATAACATACGTACCCAAAGTTAATTGCGGTTATTTGAGGGACCGAGAATGGGCCAAATTCCTTAGACCAAGTAGTAGAACCCTAATATCAACCAGACTTTCGATATGAATATATATCGTCAAGAACAAATGGAGTCTAACCTTCAGCGCGACGTTGATGTTGTTTTCGTGTCGGACATTCAACGTGAAGTCTAGAGCAATCATTAATAAATATAGAGATGGCCCAACAGGAAGAACGTCACCTTCCAGGAATCCAAGGAGGTTCGAGAAGATATTGTTTTTACCATAGCCGCAGCCACCCCATTGCCCTTGGCCCCACATAAAAGTATCTATGGTCCCAGTGATGTCCAACTCTACTTTCGTTTCCACACCCTTGGCTTTAGAGCCTAATGTTTCAATCGGGCATGACATCGCGTGCCCTTTAACCTCGATTGAGCTGAACGCCTCGGAGGCGCTGCCCCATCCTTTAGGCGCACTCACAATTGACTTGAAGTCTTTGCCTTTTGGAAGAGCAATGAGCTTGGCGTCTGCTGGCACTCCTTTCAGTTGAATATCTGGTGAGGTAACATGGATCTTTTCTGGTGGTCCATCTGGGGAGAACGGGGACACGGAAGCCTTGATGCTCGTGAATTTCCAGCCACCTGATGTCGTACGTGCTTGGAGATGGTGGTTTCTCTGAGTCTTTATGCTATCCTGTAGCTCTGTGAAGCGTTAATTGGTTATCGCTATATCCTAGCAAGAAGGAGTACCTGAGACAGCCTTCTGGATGAATTCTCCTACGGCATCCATGTTTGAAACATCTTCGGGTATAGCAGAATTGATATCGGCCCCAGGAACACTGGCACCGTACTATGCGAAGTGTGTAAGAGTGGAGCTTATCGGGGGCTAAATTGGCATACCATGACGAAGTGCACGTCGCCATGCCTGAGAAAATCTTTAGAAAATAGAGAAAACGAGAAAGAAAGAATCCGCGTACTTGGAATAGTCAACTTGGTCGAACTGGCGAATGGATTAGGGCAACTTATGATCGTTGTGATAAGAATCATCACCTTGTCATCGATATTGACAGCATAAACCTGGGGTACGCTATTGTCTCGGCGAGTTACCCCGTGGTGCTCAGAGACAGACTGGTCTTCGTGAACCCAGAATCTGGAGATTCTAGCAAAGGGCAATGACGAACACTAGAGAAGAAGCCAGTTCAAGGAGCAAAAATAGTCTTTTCTCCAGAACTCACGCTCTCGGGAAGTCGAACATGTTTGTCGACTGGTCCAGCACCGCCGAAGAGATGAGCGCATCCAGATCCCTCAGCGTCATCGCCTTTGCAGACGAGGCGGATATCCTGGGAAAGGGCATGAGGGTCGCAATCCAATACGCCCATCCAGCAGCGGGAGTGATATCCGCGATGGCATGAGGTTTGGAGAACTATAGCAAGGTTAGTCCCTCGGAACAGGGTCATGGCGAGGCACTCACCAGCTTTACGGCTCCCGACTGCTGCTTGTGGTCGGGTATGTCGTACGCACATTCACCTTCGAAGCAAGGCTTGCTCCAGTCATTGTGGGTGCGACCAGCAACGAGTGTGGCCGCAAGGATGCCAAGAGCGAAACCGGACTTCATCGACATCCCCTGTTGATCGGTTTTTAGTAGAACATACCGGTTGAGGCGATCCAACCAACCGACTTACGGGTGAGAGAACGTCCAGGAAAGAGACGACCTAGAGGAGATCGATGGCATGCCGGTGTTGCATTGCTTGTCTTTTGTATGGGCACTCAATCGTCATCCTCTCAGTCCGGTACACACGCGGGTCCCAACTTGGCTACATCCTGGTATGTGTCGGTGTAGCACTATACAAGTTATTGGCTAATACGCCCATGGTTTACAATCAGACTGTTATGGAGCAATACTAAGTGTCAGTGGCGCAGTGCCAATGACACGAACTTGCCAAATTGAGATCTGTTGACTGAGTCGGAATCAACAATGACAACTGACCAGCCTGAATTTACCAACCGTAGTGTGATTGTACCTGTGGTCGACTCCGGATAAGAAACCCGTTCACACTGTCAGAATGCTGCGACATATGTCCGGGACAAATCGGGCTACCCTGCTTTCTGTCTTCGAAACTACTCGTATTTCGGGGTTGAGGTAGTCAATGCTTGGACACGTCATACCTGGCCAGCTAAGTGGACAAGTTCCCTTCTAAACCATACAGGCAATCGCATTCCCAAAGTCTACAAAGAATTCCCAGCCTTATTCAGACAAGGATGAGATGTTACATGTAGCTATGCGGGGCTGGAGCGTCGTTGCGGGCGGCCAAGCCTAAACCACCTGTAGTAAATATTCAGACTGGGTAATATACGACGAACAGGCACCCTACCAGTTCAGATGCAATGTGCTTGAAGTGGACAATTCCTTCTGCGATGCAATTGAGCAGGCTCGATGCCAATCCCCACCACAGTGCTTATGTAGGGTGCTTTCTTCTACAAAGGAAATGCGAGCTACTGATGTGTGTCAGACGCAACTCTAGAATGTGGGGGTCATGTTCTAGTGGTAATGTCGCTTGCTATCCTGGCGACGCCGTCGATGCGTATATAGATGTCTGGACAACCAAGGCATTGACCGTATGATGCGTGCGGCCAGATCCTGATCATACCACCCATGCTCCAGACGTATGCTATGGAGCTTTCTCGGCAAACGAAAAGCAGCGAAGAAGTGCGAGAGATTGTGGAATCTGTTTGGGCTCTCGGAGAGATCGGCGAGATAAAGGGATTTCAGGGATGGGAACGTTATGAAACGCATGAGCGCAAGGAGCTCGGAAGGGATATCCGGGCCGTCATTATTGATCTGAAGAGTCTCGAGCTGCGCGAGTGACAATCGCGGGATGGGGTTGGGAGGGCGGCAGACGCAGGGGTCAGCTCCGCTCCAACGGAACATAATCTTGAGTGAGGTGAGGTGATGAGAGACGTGCAAAATTGACAAGACTTCATGTACGGCAGACCAACCCGCGGAGAAGCGATGATGAGTGTAGTCAAGATATGTAAGGTTTGCGTAGAGGGACGGGGCCCATGACAATCTGATTCCGTCAACAGTAACGCGTCGCAGATTGGGAGCAACGCCGTTGAATAGCCAGTATTCCTTTGAGTCGTCGTTGGCAGGGTAGATGAGGTGCATTTCTTCGAGCAAGGGTGCATGAACTCGGGACGTATACGCGCAGCATTCCGATAGGGCAGCATTCCAAAGGAATGGTGAGTATGTTGCGAAGACGATTTCGAGTGACCTCCATCTGGGAATCAGTCGGGAGATCGAACGCATGTACCATTGGACAAGGTTGTAATCCGATCGCTGGAGAAGTCGGTGCCCGGGTCTTGATGTGTAATACGGCAAGAGTTGGACATCTAACGAACATGACTTGGCGCGATGGATCCAAGTTCGCCATAAGGTCTCGTACGGCGAAAGGCAAATCCTACGCCACAGCTTGGGCGTATGCAGAGCGATACTTCGCCAAGCATGGCAAACTTGAGATATGTTCATTGCAAACATATCATCTACTTCAGCACCAGCGATAAAGATATGGGCGAGTAGCTCCGTCGGGAGGAAGTGTATGAAGTGCGCTCTGTTGTACGGTGCGGCATATTGAGACTCGGAGTGGTTGACTCTTGAACTACATGAGACATGACCACTTAGCTCGATTGATTGAAGTTATCTGTCCTCACCTTCGTGCAAATATTCCCTTCCTCACGGCGTCGAAGAATGAGCGTGTCATCGTCCTGTCCCCCCTTCGTTGTGATCGTCCTGTGAGTATGGGCATTCGTTCAAGGTCCTCCGGGGGTTCATTGCGTTGTATATAACCAGGACCGATTAGGGGCTGTAATAGATTGCGGCTGAATCAGGCGAGCAGGGTGCAGAGACTTGGGGGGGGAAGTGAATGATGAGAAATGGAGGTATTCGTCTTGTTCTTGGAAGCCAGTTGCCACGGAGGGGACATGCGACAATAGAAAGAAGGCAAAGGAGAACCAAGCGAGCGTCCTCTGCCGGAATTCAGTCCCTTCCTTGACGTATATGAGACCATCTCAGCACAGTCTAGCACAGACATCGATTCGGACAAAGCAGAGTTCCATCCAAGCCCTTATGGCTGTTCTAGGACAACTAGGTTCCCACGCCACCAGGCAATTCAGCGCCAAAACTCGGAGGTTGATCAAAGTTGACGCTCACTGTCAACGACGCCGCGCCCATATTCCGACAATAACTGCGACAATGGACGAGGCACAATCCCTTGACGAGCTCGCCCGTCTCCTTGAAAAGATTTCTCATTCACCCTACAATGTATCCTTACACTCTCAATATATCCGGCTCGCGGATACAACGGAAGGCATGGAAACTGAGGCATTGTCCGCTCGAGAGATGATGTCCAACTTCCTGCTTTGTTGTGAACGGGTCTGGATCCCTGTCGTGGAATCAAAACGCGCCACTGCAGACCTGAATACAGCAGAGGGAATATTCCAGGTACTCGACTTATACGTTCGTGCCGAAATGGACTACCTTTGTATGTAGAATACCTTCTGCTGTGTTGCTAAGCTTTCTAAACGGCATTAATAGCTATACCTTTACTACTACAACACCTCGAATTTATTGTCGAAAAACACGCCCAATTTAGTTTCGGTGCAGCTGAACGACCTGAGGGGCTTGGAGAGATTCTTTCAACGGACTGGACGCGTGAGGAGATATCCAACATTGTGGGCAAGGGAATAGAACACCTCACCCAGGTCAGTATGAATGCACATATCCCACGTCCCTTCCTTATTTCAAATTAGAGTCATCTACTGTGGGATATCCAGCGAGACTGGGAAATGTCGCAGCTGGAAGCTTCGGTTACCGAGGACCGGGCTCCGTTAGTTGAGCGTGTTCAGCTCCTGCATTTGACTCGCCTACGTCAACCACATTCAAGTGCGTGCCTCTCTATATTCGTATCTTGACTTCCATTCATACGCCAACAATAGCACTTGAGGATACTGCTCAGTCGTATTCGACGTTTACTACAAACTATAAGCCACCAGCAGAATACGAGTCTTTGCTTGTATCGGCTTCGAAGATACGTTCGCAGGGCACCAAAGCCTACGAGCGTCGCGAAAGCTTCGAGACAAATCTCGTTCAGAGCAACAACTCTCTTGACACCTTCGCGCGATACATCGCTGCAGAACGACGCGCAAGATATCCCGATTTATTTGTCCTAAAAGGAGTCTATGAACGTGCTATAGCACAAGCAGCTAAGCAGCAGTTCGAAGGTGATGCAGGTGCCGAAGCGGCATTGCGCGCATTCTGGATAGGCTACTGCGATACACTGGTAAAGCTTTGCATGGGCTATGTTGTTGCTTAGAAAGTATTGACCTCGTATATGAAGCGCCTCCACGAAGCCGCTGACGAAGAAATGGAGCTTCAAGTCTTCAAACGAGCTACTAAGAGTGTTCCTGGTTCTGGGGAGGTCTGGGCAAGATATATTCGCTATCTGGTGCGCGTTTTCGCCTCTTAATACACTCGGAACGCAAACATGACTCTCATAACAGGAACGTGTCGTGAACTCTCAGGACGTTCCAGCCGATCGTGACTCAGCTTCAGGTAACTACATCTCATTTAAGATGGTAATTTTACTCCATCGCAATTTGCCTAGACGTGTACGACAAAGCCATGTCAACGAATTTGATTCAGCTCGATCCAGAGCAGATTGTCCCTTTGACATTGGCTTGGGCAGGTCATGAACGACGGCGAATCGAGGCTGGCGCCGCAGGTCCGTATCCTGGTCGTCACTCAGAGCTGCTTTATCTCACAAGCATGGGGACACAGATGAAGAAGCTTTTGCCACTCTTATTAATGTCCTTCAGCAAGGCATCAGCCTCGTTCGAAAAGGTACTTAATCCACTGGCATTCTTATTCTGCTTTTATTCATACCACGAGCAGCATCGCTTTCCGGAGACCCGAGGTTTCGTTTGGAAAAGAACTTGGCAGACATCGTAAGTCAACACATCGTCAGCCTGTTAGCATCTTGATCTCTAGTATGCAGTACCTGCGGCTCGCCGACCTCCCGGACCAGGGTGCAGAAGTATGGCATCAAACAGCTAGGCATCTCAAGTCTAGCTATCTTGCATGGACATCGTACATTGATATTCTAATGTAAGCCCCCAACTCTCTGTCTCCTTTGTTTATGAATTCAAAGTGAATGCTGTTAGCAAACAGGACAAACACGACACGGCAAGAGCGGTATATAAGGATATACACACGAAGAATCTCGATTGGCCAGAGGTTATTTGGGATGCTTGGCTAACCTTCGAACATCTATATGGTACTGTTCAAGATATTGAATATTGCTTGGATCGGATTGAGAAGGCACAATACCAGGTCAATATGCGTCGTGCTAAGGTAGCGTTATATCTGTCCCCGGTCGTTGATCATCACTCATAGTCGAGTTAGGAAGCCGAAAAGGCATCATATCAGGCGGCGCAGATGGTGATCGAACCAGCAGCCAATGCCCCCGTTGCTGAGACCATCCAGACCGAGTCTGGTGCCAGCGGCCAGCAACAGACCGTCGCAATGGATGTGGATGTCTCTCTCCCAGAGTTAGATTCGAGCAAGAAACGGAAAGCCGAAAACGAGCCGACGCCTCCGGCGGAATCACACAAGAAAGCCAAAACTAGTAGGGTTGCTATTTTGTCGTGCTAAAGCCTCAGGTGCTGACACTAGGTAGCAGCACCACCGCCACCATTAAAGAGGTACAAGGCACATGTGATTGTTCCGTAAAGTGCTAACTGGAGACTTTAGGGACCGGGAGAACTGTACAGTCTTCGTGTCTGATCTTCCTGACGGTGTGACGGAGGAGAATCTCACTACTTTGTTCAAAGATGTGGGTTCGACTGCGCTACCCTTCAAGTCCTGACCGCTCATTTCGATGCCTTAACCAGTGCGGGAAAATCCGAGAGGTCAAGATAACGAAACTGCCAAGCGCCCTAGTAGCTACTGTAGAATTCAATGAACGGGTGATTCAATTTTTGAATGCGTTTCTGACGCGCAACCATAGCTTTACTGACAGTAGCGTTTAGGACAGTGTCCCCGCTGCCCTGACGAAGGACAAGAAGCGCGTGCTTGAGCAGGAAATTTCCGTTCACCTTGCATGGAAGTCAACACTGTATGTCACCAACTTCCCAGAAAAGTCGGACGATGCGTCTATCAGGGAGCTATTTGGAAAGGTACGAGATTATCCTATGTTGTGTGTAGCTGACTTATTTTCCTCCAATGCAGTACGGAACTCTCTTCGATGTCCGTTGGCCCAGTAAGAAATTTAAGAACACTCGTCGGTTTTGTTATGTTCAGTATACATCACCAGTCAGTTCGTACGTTCATGCACTGTGACTATATGCTCACGTATTCTTAGGGGGCTGCCCAAGAGGCTCTCCTCCTGCACGGCCTCGAGTTAGAACCTGGGTTAGCACTGAACGTCTACACATCCAATCCTGAACGGAGGAAAGAAAGAACCGACCAGGATGCGAACGAAAAGGAGGTTTATGTGGCCGGGCTAAGCAAGTTCACCTCCAAAGACGATTTAGTGAAGATCTTCAAAACGGTCAGAACATCTAATTGAGACCACGAAAAACGCTATCCTGATCTTCATTTCTCTTAGTATGGCCCAGTCAAGGATGTTAGAATGGCTACCTTCGACGATGGACATTGCAAGGGCTTTGCGTTTATTGAGTTTGAGGACGAGGTACAGCGGTTGTACTTCGTCTGATCAACCATACTAATGGCGCTTTACACATAGGGCCATGCGCAAGCAGCACTTGCCGCAAATAACTACGAACTGAAGAAGCGGCGCATTGCTGTGACGATGGCCAACCAAAAAGTCCGCGCAAAAGAAAGGCGAGTTCCTCCCACATCTCGAGTCACTTTCAGACTAAACGTGTCCGACTAGGGGTGGTCTTGAGTCTGGATTGAGTAAACGTGCAGACGAACGTAACCGCTCTGTGCGTGTACGTGGTCTCCCACCCGCAACGCAGGAAGGGTTGCTACATCAGACATTCGAAAAGCTTGCTCCCATCAAACGCGTGGAAGTATTCCAAACAAAGGGAGAAGCTGTCGTTGAACTCCAAAACGCCGCGGTCTGTGTTCATTCCACTATTTGGTAGGGTTGGGCAACTCACAATCCAGTTGTATAGGACGTAGGTAAATTACTGTTACGCACCGAAGCTGTTGAGTACGAGGGACACGTATTGCAACTCTCCGAGGAGCTATCGGAGCAAGCGGTAAGGTCTACTGCGCCTTTGGCTAGGGCAGGGGGTCTGTTTGTTCCTCGCTCAGCTGCATCGCGGCGGCGAGCAGGTTTAGGACATTCCCGTGGTACCAAGAAACCTCCAACCAATATTGGAGCTGTAGCCTCTGCCTCGAGCTCCCAGTCTTCGCAAGGAAAAGGGCAGGACGACTTCCGCAAGATGCTCGGTTGATTAGTATCCCTCTTATATCAGTATTGGAGCAGCCTCCAGCTCCATAACGAACTTGTACCGTGATAAGATAGGAAAAGGCGCGGCCAAATCCTCTACTAACAGATCTGATCTGAGCAAAAGGTAGATCTCTCGAAGTTTGGAAGATCAAGAGAAGTGCTACCTCCATGATTGTGGGGCGACCGTAGAGTGCAATACCATCCTGACCAATTGGAATATAAGACGTTATTATGAATGACTTGTAAGTATCGTGCGTGGAGATATGTGAGTGTATGGTATATAGTGTCATGAGCATTCGACGGAGAGCGCTACTGGCACATACATATAGTGTCATGAGCATTCGACGGAGAGCGCTACTGGCACATACAGTCATTAACCGCCGTTTGGGACAGCATCACCATGTGGGACAAAGCTGTAAGGGGACACTCCTATTTTCTCTCCTTTCCTTCATCCCATGGACTCTTACCTACATTCCCTTTGTTCCCCTTCGTTCCTTTTCGCTCCCTTTCCTTTCCACTTCCTTTCCACCCACTCCTTTTGCATCCGAGCCGCGTCTGGTGACTCTGGAGTCTTCCACACTTCGGACACTTCGGACTCGCTCGGACTCGTTTCGGACACTTCGGACTTGCTCAGACTCGTCTATTGTTAGGGCAACACTAATACACTATAAAAGCGTACGCGGACCCAACAAGAATTGGAGTAAGGAGTAAAGAGTTTGAGAGTTAAGAGAAGAGGGTTGAGCACGAAGACACTGACTCAGGCACTAGTACTAGTGGTAGTCCCAAGAGAACGAGTTATCGTCTCTGGGTGTTTATTAGGGTACTTATATACTACTATACATGCTACGTCCTCATGTCTATCTACATGCTGTGTCCTACCGTCTTTCCATGGAATGATTAGCTCAGCTGCATGGGGTATGACGCTTATTGACTGCGCCCATGCAGTAGCGGTGAGGCGCTGACTGAGACTATTAGTAAGACGGCCCGGATGATGTAAATAATGTATCGTAAGTAGCTATGCTTGGGTAATACATCATGTGCCCAATAAGATAAGGAGAGATAAAAAGAAAAGAAACATTGGACCATAACATCTATATTCTTTGGGGCTTGTCCGGGTTACCTCTATCCTTTTCCCCCACTTCATTACTCTTCACCCTTACTTCCCCAAGTCGCTGGCACGACTCCTGTGCATTTACCCTCCACTTCATTATCACATGTTTCCTTGTACCTTGTGATATTCGCTCGGACTTGTGGCTGGTGTACTGTACAGTTATCCTGCATTCCTCTCACGCTACTACAGTATATACTTTGCTTCCTAGCATGGAGAATCCTTATCCTGTTCTCTTTGGATTCTCCCTCTGCTAGGTGAGCAGCCCTCTCATGTATTGTAGTTAGTCTTATTCATTATCTTTGGATTCTCCCTCTGCTAGGCTCGCGCTGTGTGGCCATCTTGAGGTTGCCCTTACAAAAGCCTCGGAACACTCATTCCACCTCACAATCAACTTCGGACATTCGTCTAGTTAGTAGATAATTCTCTTTATAATTGTATCCTACTCCTCTGAGGCAAATTTAGAAACTATTCATTGGATAGTGTGAAAAATTAGTGTTAAAAAGGGAATTCATAGTTAATCTAGCAAGTAATAGACAGAAGACTTCCGTCAGTACACCGATATACATCCTGTGTAAGATACTGTAAAAAAGATCAGGGTGTAAAACAGTTAGAGTACCGATGATATATGATATGAAGGATATTGAAAAGCTAGGTCCCCTGTGTTGGAACCGACCCATACTATCACTGCGCCACCAATGCAAAGTGGACCCCCTAATGCAAAAACATTTTTTGCTGCCCATCCTCTGTCCCACAAATCACCAAAAAATCAGTTTAAACGAGTACAGATACTATCAACCTTAGTAAAAGATTTAGAGTTCCTTTGTCAATATCCTCATGATGTATGTAGGTAGCCAATGGTTGTTTGCATTTGGGTGCAAATCGCAGTCCAGCGAGCTGGCGGCATCGTTCAGAGCTGAAAAAAATGTGTCGCGCGGACATTGTCATCATAAGATATTACACCAAGTTTCTACAAGATCGGCTAACTGGAATGCAAGCTACAAAAAGGAATTGTGCAGTGGGCATAGTTGGCACGGACAACAGCGATAATTAGTTCAAACTCTGTGGACGTGTCTTACCCCTGACGATTGACGCGACTGAATACTGCTTATCTCACTAATTCATACTATACCACTATCCCAGCTTACAACTTCTATCACCCTCATAATGCTTCATAGTTCTAGTCATATTAGAGTTTAGTACTCAATTCTTCTCCTTGTCATTCCACCGCTCTTGAGGTCTCGCGCGACACATCTGACACGACTTGGACGCGACTCAGGGAATCGGCATAGCGGCATGATGGCGGAGTGCAAATATCGCTGACAGATTGAGACAGAACTGTGTCTTGGCATTTTGCACTAGAGGATCCATTTGCACTGCGCACTCCGGCATGGCTATAACCTCTTGAATTCTGGATAGAGCACCTCTGGATTATTTATTAAAGTAGATTACAATGTATACTACTTGACCACTCATGCCGAAAGGGATCCAGCGCGAACTTGTGGTCGTAGAATTTCGTTTCTGTGAAAGAGTGCCAAATATTTGCACATCTAGCGCAGTGATAGTATTTGGAACAAATGGCACATTGCTTGCGTCTGTTTGCCTACGCACGTGTCCGACAGCTTCCTACAGTCTATGATAGATAGGGCGTCGTGATAATAGTCTGCAGTTCTTAGCTATACAGGACAAGACAGGCCCATACCGTCTGCTGTAATGCATTAGCGCAACAATGCGGCCACTGCTGTCGCAAGCAAGGTTTTTTAGGTGCCAGCGGCACCTCACTAGTGATATATGATATGAAGGATACCAGAGCTTAGGGGCTAGCTGTCACATCACACTTAGACGTTGATAGACGCTGGTTGAGAAGACTAGTAGATAAGATAATCCTATGACTATATCGGGATGCTGATGATTCCCATCAAGTGGGAAGCTGATAACGAATTTTAGAGCTGATACCCCTCATCAAAATGGAGCACTGTTGATGTTAAGGCTTCAGATATATATTCAATAGGGTACACATATGCCTCAAAAATCCGTTTGAGGATCAATGCGGTACTGATCGATTCCGAGGCGCTTCAATTTTGGACTGTCCCAAACGGCGGTTAATGACTGTAGTGCCCAAATCAACCTTGTCTTGGACAAATCCATACGATCAACAGCAGGGTCTGGCGTCCGTCGTCAAGCAAGGTACAGTAGTCGTTCTCGGAACCTTTTGTGTGTTCGCTTCTGACCGACTATGGAAATTATTATTGATCTTGAACCAGGGTTCTTGCAGGGTTGAGTGGCTACCTTGTTTCCGTCTACGCCTATGGAAAGTCCATAAACTCTCGACTGGCCGATAGCAGCATGTCGACCCTTCTTTGCTTCAATTTCTTCAACGGCTTTGGGTCCCATTGATATAAGATCACTCAGACTTCTGGAATCCATACCCGCCACCCCGCCTCCCCCTTTCCGCGACGGCTTCTTGCACACAATGACGGATTGGATGTCCCCACAAGTCGTGGCCCAGAATGCGGCTGCTTTCACCCAGTTTATGCATGCACTCTTCGGAGTCTACATGTTCGTATCTTTGTGCCATCTATAATTCGTATACTGAATCGTAAGATCGTAAAGGTGGGAGTGGTTCTTGTCACTGGACTTCGATTGGCAGTATCTGTCTGGGAAGCGGAAGTTCCGATGGCCTTTGGTGAGTTACATCTTGGGCACCCATTATCAACAACTAACGCGATTCGTAGATCTTCTACTTTGCAGACCGATACCTCCTCTTCTTTGCGCTGATTGGGATGTGAGTAGCACTGGTCTCATAGGTTCTGTTTCTATCTCATCATGATTCATCGTGGGTGATTAGTCTCATTGCCCTCGACACCACAACGTGCGTACACCAGTACCTCACCCCCAGAACGCGTTCTAACTCTTGAGGCAGTCCCATAGATTGCCAGGCGCTTTACACGTTTAACCAACTGGCAGGCGATGCCGCCGTCGGACTTGCATCGATCAACTTGTCCATTCGAACGTTTGTTGATTCCCCCAGACTCTATCATGTATCCATTCTGAACGGGCGCGTTGTGTAGAATTGCGGTTTGGTCGCGGGCGAAGTGGGTCATATGCCTCTTGGTGGTGATAATACTTGGTCACTGGGCTCTGATTTTGCAAGGTGAACTACAAATACTAGGAACTGAGGGCTAAGAACTGACCTGCTACATTGCGAAGGTGTTCTTCTCGACGCCGAATGGTCAGACGAGGCGAAAACTTGCATCATAACTTCAACGGACAACACTATCCTCGCGGCTACGTTCATATACTCCATGGCATTCGACTTGATCGTCATGTTGCTGACTGCTTACAAGCTGGGTGGCATGAGCAGAAGGGTCAACAGCGAAAACCACCACGTCAAGACATCGATGTCTACCGCGAGTCGACTCGGCAAAATGATCTTCGCCGATGGTCTTATTTTCTTCTTCATCGCCTTCATCGCCAACACCCTTGCCAGCGTCTTTATGATCCTGAACCTGAATCCAATCATGAGCGTCATATTCAACGTTCCAGCAGCCGTAGCTTCCACGGTGGGACCTTCGCATTTCCAGTGATAGATCTTGTTGCTGACCTTTCATAGATTGTCTCATGCCGCGCTGTTCGCCGTCTCACGAACTTCAACAACCCCGGCGCTGAGATTTAGTATGCTTTCCAAAAATTCCTTCGCCTCAGGATTCTGACATTCTGGCAGTGGCGCCTCGACAGGACAGACAGGGTCCAACGTTGCTTTTCGCAGTGGTCCTGGGGGGCCTCAGGTCACTGTGCCACGGAACCAAACTAAATCAGGTGTTCATGTCCAGGTTTGTACAATTGTCTACTGCACCTATCCCGATCTGACGCCACGAACTTTACTAGATGGAGACTTTCACTCGCGCTGAGGAGGGTAACAAAGACAACTTTGACGACGACGCGAAGAGGCAGACGGTCATATTCATGCCTGACGGGCTGACAGGCGATAAACGGTCCTACACGGACGTAGAAGCCAAAGGGAGGCTATGAGGGATATACAGCTCCAGCCGGCTATGAGGCTATGTCCTGGTCTAAACCAGCATGAAATTATGATCGTTTTGTAATGCCAAATCTCACTTAGCCCACCGCCCACATTTGCTACACTTACTATTACCCAGCAACACCACGAACGATACCTCGGAGCTCTCTTTGGATGTGCATAGTATATTCCAGCTGTATTGTACATTCGCCTATACACATACATTTGACATTGGCATCATGAAACTCGGATAATTGAGTATTTCGCGTGGATATTTTGGTATCTTGCCCCTGTATCTGCCTCGCTGCTAAAACGTTCCCCATTTAAGGTAGCGCCTATTCGCTCCGAGTCCCACCAACACTGTCGACCCTCTATTGCTACACTATTAATACGAGAGAAGCACAGTATGCCTACTGTGGATCCTCAAACCAATGAATACCTTGAAAGTACATCAACAACCTTTGAGTGGACAGTCAAAGGATTGAAGAACTTGTTTGATTCCACGTACGCCAAATGTCCTTACAGCATATGGAACGTTTAGCTGCAATATAGGATAGCAAGGGCGAGGCGAAGTCAAAGGTGACCAAGTCAATGAAGTTTGCCGGTGGTCGTTGGCAGGTGCCAGTAGCCTTATTGGTCCGAACCAGCTCTCGTATTTAGCCATGGATTTAGATTCTCTTCTACCCGAACGCAGGGCCTTCGAAGGACAAGGAAGGGGCAGAAGCTGTATCCGGGACTTATATCAGTCTTTACCTGTGTTGCGAGGTAAGAGTGCGTTTGCTTGCGTTCAATAGCGAGATACTAAACAGGAGACCCACATAGCCAACTGTCGAGGAGAAGGAGAAGGCATTGACCGACGGAAAGTAAGCTTTTTCTTATCTATCACGTACGAAACACGCAGGAAACGGGCGACCTCTGACACGCATTACATCTGTAGATGGGTTCGGGAAGGCAATTATAAGTTCTCATTTGAGCTCACTAAGTGAGTTACGTTCGATCACCTTAGAACACTTGGCACGAGCCAAACTTTATCGGTCCCCTTAGTCTCAATAAAACATCGGTGTACAACGTGAAGGAGGCACAGAACCATACATTCACACAAGAGGCAAGTCGCCTATGCTTTTCACAATATCAAGGCTTCTCATGGTAGACGCTAGACCGCGAACTGGGGATGGTAAATCAACATAACAAGACTCCAGCTACCGAATGCAGTACCACTCACTTATGCTCATACAGGGCGCAGTTCGCCAAACGCGACGCGGTATACTATAACAACAACCCCAACAGGGTACTCTTCATTCGTTGATACACTCCATGTTTGACTGATAGCCTATTCAGAACCGTGATGCCTTTGTTATCATATGTACCATCACACGGACACCCAGCCCGCCAGCTCCTCATTCCCCAATGCGGAGGAAGCCTGTACCAATGGACCTCCTGCACACGGTCGGTGCTTTACTCGATGACCCCACGTACTCCGATGTGGAGTTCATCTTACCCCGGCGCGGGCAACCCATACAATCTGCGAGGAAGATATGGGCATCCAAACGCATTCTTAGCAGGGCAGAGTACTTTCATGCTAGTGAGTGTTGATCATTGCATTTCACCGACGGTACTAAAGTTCGGTTAGTGTTCAACTCTGGCTTCGCCGAAACCAACGGTGATAACAGCGGCCTCGTGGTAGAAGGGACTGGCCAGTCAGAAGAACCTGTTACAGTCGGAAGCAAATACTGTGATTCAGATGACGAGGACGACGACACAGAGGAACCAGCTACACCGACTACATGCGCAATCCCTGAAGACGCCGATGGACTTGTCATAGTGAGAAAGGAATCTGACGACGTAGCTACTGGAAACGACGAGGACATGGAGGAGGGCCGTTTGGCACATGCTGATGACGCCTCCTCTTTGACCAAAGACGACTCCAACAGTGAGCCGAGCACCTCGACCGAAGCTCCAGAACTGTCATTGGGTACCACGAATTGCCTCCCTTCAGTAGAGCAAAGTGGTGATATTGGCCCAAAGAAACGACGCGTGATCGTCAGGGATGTTGCCTATACTACTTACCATGCAGTCTTATATTGGGCAAGTACCTGTTTTCTTGGCCGAGAAAGTCACTCATCCGAGCCGCATTATAGCTTTACACGGACTGGATTGTGTTTGCGCCCCTCTCTTCCTCCTTCTCTCTGCCGCACGAAGATGCAGCTTCTCCCGTTACTCCTACAAATAACGTGCATCAAACGGTAGTCCAAGGAAATACACCGTCCGTTGGGAACGCCCGCTCAGTCCTCGCAACGTCGAGAAGGCAGTGGATTGCACAATGGATAGAATCAAATCCAGGGAAGCTGAGGCCTTGCTCAGCGAAGGCTGTATACCGTATCGCCGATCGTGGGTGTCTCGAGCACTTTGCTTACAGCTATCGTCTAACGCGTGCGAGAAATCAGGATTAAACCTCGTCGAATTGAAAGAACGGGCTTCGCAGGTACGCGATTCCCACTTACCTTTAGGTGAATTTCCAAAGACGCGACCGCCGTAGCATATATGCAAATCGTTGACTGCCGATAACATCGCATACGAGGTATTCTCGCCGTTCGCCGCATCCTTTGATGATATACGTCGAGTCAGCCACATGCATATCCCTGTACTTTGCCTTACTGACATTAACTGTCGCTGTAGTTTGAGGTGGACTTTTTCCTCAAGAATTGGGCCACTATCCGTGATTCCAAGGCGATGAGAGATGTCTGGCATCAGATTCGTATTGGTCACCATCCAGGTTTCGAAGAAGGTGCGTGCTTTATCCACACAAATGAGCCCGACTAAGCGTGCATCCTTTGAAGTCTGGCCCGTTATTGTACAGAACCTCGAATTCATTCCGCCAAGCAGCTCATGAGCACTTACCACAAGTTGTATTTGTATGACCCCTATGCTGACAAAGCTTTCACACGATCGACTGTATATCAATCAGATCGGACTGAAATTTTCTTTGTGCGGCAGCACGGCCATAATCTTCCCCATGTTGCTCATAACTGCCTTGTCATTATTTTGGCGATATACGCGGTTGTTCGAGTGTCAGGCCGTGTTCTGAACAATCCGGACTTCTTAGTACCCATTAACGTCGCTCTCTTTCTTGCGAGGAGCGAGGTTGGGTTGGTGGTTCGTACATACTTCCTTGATGTGATCAATAGACTCCTGGTATCATCAAATACGCAGTTTTTCTCAGTCATGATCATATCGACTGGCGAATGTCATAACATTATGTGCAATGCGGTCCATTAAGCAATGAAACGTGAAACATAGATCCTACGGACGTCCTGGACGACTACGGCGACAAGTGTCCCTCCTTGATCCCGACAAGTTCTAAGCCAACACGGGGATATTACTCGCTCTCCGCAATGAGGGCGACAATCATTCTATTAGAGGGACACGTAAGATTTGCGGAACGGAACGTCCTGCGCAAGACTCACCGGTAGAGGTAGTAGAAGAATGACAACAGGTAGAAGCCCAGCTTTATGAAGCTCTCCCTTTTGTGGTCCGGAATGTTGCGGAAGATCTCTGTAGCGTCAAACATGTGGTTATTCTTTTGTATTCTGTGTCGCGTGAGGTAAGTCCGGATAAGCGAGGAAGAGTGAAGGGTAGCCATACTTCAGAGCGTTGAATACGACAAGGGGCAGGTTCAGGCCGAAGGCTATCCATTGTCCGCTCAGCAGGAAGAGCACGGTGAGGAAAGCATGAGCTCCGTTCTCCGGCAGCACGAACTATGCGCGAAAAAGAAAGGTATCAGAAGCAGTGAATGGCAAAGGAAGGTGCGCGCCGACCTGATTTAGTTTGTTGCAAAGGTCTATAGGATTTATGTAGTCGCATTCCAAGTCGGAGAACATGATGATCTGCAGGTCGGAGTCAGTGCTCTCTTATTGTTGCAGTAAGAGGCGGCGTACGAAGAAAACACTAGTGAAAAGCAGAGCAGCAGCCATCAAAACCGCGAATAGGAATAACCAGCCTTATCATCGTTCGCAGCAAGGGGGTCGACGTGAAAGTCAGCGACGGTGGGTAATCCAGCCAGTAGAAACAGGACACACCAGCTCCGCCCATGTTGAAGTCGTATGTTGAGTCGTGAACTTACAAAAATCGAAGGTTTAGACGAAACTGCCCTTGGGCCGTGGTGGAAGCTTTGCAACGTCCGTACACGCGCCACGTAATCATATATGGGATTATTTTCCCAGGCGGGCGCTTCTCGTCCATTTGAAATTGTCTCGGACCTTCCAAGTGGTAACTAGATCTACCCTTGAAGGTAACGGGACTGCTTTTATGGCGTGACTGTTTCTATCCCCTACCTCTGTAAGCCTAGGAATATAAAGTCAAACTAGCTTCAATTTGACTTCACAATGCCGCGGGAGGGAATAAATGTGAAATTGCGTATGGACTGCTCGTCATTCATGGTCCCGGCATTTTCCTCATCTAGAGTGCATCAACGACGTTTGCGGGCATGCAGCAGACAGCGAGACGTGAGATCAGATGCCTAGCTTGACCCAGCACTTTCAGAGGAAGGGCGGAGCAGAGGATGCGATGTAGGATGATAATGCTACCGGTGCAATGCACTTAGCTTTTACTGAGTATACACCTGATTTAGTGTGTAGTAACGTCGAAAACCGGCAGTGTTATTTATGCACCATTCCCACATGGAATGATGCTTAGAACAATTCGACAGAATCATACACGAAGTTGGGGCTAAGGAACCCATCGCCAGAAGAACCACTGATAACGTTGATGGTAATGGTGTTGCTGCCAGAAACTAGAGAAAACAGAGTTAGCAGGGCGCTCGTAATAAATACACAAGATGTTACCAAGTGTTCCGCTGGGGATTGCAAAGTCGTAGACCTGGTTGAGACCCCTCCATGTGCCGCGAGTGACCCTACGAGAGTGAGTGTATATGTTAGAGACCGCTACATAAGAGCAGCATAATATATTGTGATGTTACTAACCCTCGGGAATCAACGGCCGTCGGCGCTGCATTATTAAAATTTCAGAAATGAATCTGGTAAAAAACGAGATCCACAAACCAGCGGGTGCATTGGATGTGAAAGAGTTCACGGTTATCTGTGGCCTACCGCCGGCAAAGGCTTCTGTAGTGCGGATTCGCAGGGTTCTGGCACCTTCAAGATGGTTAGTGTTCATGTTACTTCATATATCCCAGTTCCCACAACGTGAACGTACCTATCTGGGAAGACGAAGCGGTCCACCTAATTGTCGTGGGGTTGTTGACCTAAACGACTAGGTGCTCAGCACCAGTGACACATCGAAAGTTATAATGACGTACCGCCTTGAATTGGGCCATGGGGAAGTCGGGGATGGAGCTGCTTCCAATAGTGAATGTTGTTGGACCCCATGAAGACATTCGCGAATCAGACCTAAAGGAAAATAAATTGACACCCTGTGAGGCATGCGAGTCCACAAACTCACGGATGCATGTGTTCGATCTTATCTGCATTCTTAAAGCCCGCAGGAGTACCGTCCACAGTGCCTGCAACAAACTTGCTGAGCCTATGAAACAAATTAAGGGCAGACACCCGCTTACCGATGCTCCAAATCGTAGACGGACGACTTAACGAAGATGTCAAAGTTACTGAGGAGGTGCGCCCAGCAGAGACGGAAACCTGTGGCTTGGTTTGAAACCTGAAGGCACCACTGATGACTTCTGCACTTACACTGCCTGTGCCCGCTTCAAGTTCTCCTTGGAATAAGGTAACGGTATATGTGCCAGGCTTCATCAAGGTCCTCGTGAACGAACCGCTATAAGCACATTCGTTAGCAGAGTAAATAGATTTCAATTTGACAGCACGCACCCGGAGCCTGATACCCAGTATTGATTCGCAGAATTCTGAGTAATTCGTTAGTACCATTCGTACGATATTCTGCTACCGCAGCGGACTGACCTTGAACCCGATAGTCACTGCAGGGCCCGAGAGTGTACCAGAGTAAGTACCAGAGACTGTGCCGCGGCCGGAGGCAGCTACGTAGCCCTGAAGGCCGAGGGAATCCATGAAGGAAGTGTCTAGATTAGCTGAAGGAGCGCCACCAGTGGTGACTGCCATAGCATAAGGCCCGAAGAAACCTGTGCGGTAGGACTCGGCTAATTACCGCAATGCGTCAGTAAAGGATGGCTGCAACATTCTGGCTTCGGCTTACTTTGCTCGTGGTTGCTGTTCATATACCAGTATAGCTCCTGCTGTGCACTTCCTTGATTATTGATATCTTCGAAAAGATGCGAGTTAGCCAGGGAGGTAGATGCAGCGTCGAGGAAAAAGCTACCTCTGAAAAAGGGACCGCCTGAAGAAGTTTCGTAGCTGACGCTGGGGATAATCATGAAGACACCAACGCCCGATCCGGTTACACCATGGACCTAATTGATGTCAGTACGTGGTAGACGATACCGAAGCGACAATTTGTCTACCTGGTCCCGAATGAACGGGATCTGTGTGAGAGACAACGACGTCAACCTGGTGACGAGGTCGCAATGGTTATTATACGCACGCTAGAGTAAAACTTGGATCGAGTCTGGCCATTGATACTGAAGACGTCGGATCCTTCGACAACAGCTCCTCCGTTCATCTAGCAAGAAGGGCTTTGAGTTATGGAGCGGATACGTGGGATCACACGACATACTTCGGCCTCGGGAATGCCATTAGGCAGAGCGGACTTGGACAATCGGGCAATGAATCGCAATTCACCGACGTCTGGTTCTTGAGATGCGAATGTACCTACCAAATGCAGGCCAGTGTTAGTACTGCATGACTAAATTAGATGAACTCGCCATACCGATGTAGATGGTATTGGTGCCAGAACGAACAATATAATAATGCGTCTTTAATAAAATGAGATGACCATGGAATACCAGAGTGAAAGATGTCTCATACTATAGTGCTAGTCTTGATAGTGACTATAGCAATATTGTTTGCGACTGAATGGGTTACGGTGGCAGAGCCTACGATGAAGGTCATTAGCCTGCCAGCACATGTTATATTACGCCATACCTAGTCCGGAACTGAGTTGTGTGAACTTGCTCGAGTCTTGCAACTGTTTGCCGTTGAATACAAGGGAGGTAATGTCCCCATTGTTCGAGTTAACTGGATACAAGTTACTTCGTCTAACTCCTCTGGGTATATTGATCAGCATATACCTGTCGTGACAAGACCAGCTCCAGAATCCACTATGACATTTGATCCAGAAGTAGTGATTCCAAATGCTGCGAATGTTACTGGGAGTAGCGAGGAGAGTATCGCCAAGAAGATGGCAAACCTCATTTTTGCAATGCAGGTTTAGGTTACGACATGGCATAGTAGGCATGTCTCTTTATATATCCTTCACCGGGAAAAAATGCAGCGGGAGGCGGGCCATATGTTGGAGTACGTTTTCAAACGCAATTCAGCGGTCTTTCTTTGAGAATGACGGGCGGTTACCGAGCTTGAGAAGGAAGTGCCTCCATACTGATGCGATTGGTTGCCGCACTAGCATGATCAACAGGTGGCCAGCTTCTTCCTATAAATCGTGGTTGTTTCCCAGACTCAGAAGAGGTCATGCCCGTAAATCTTCCGTTGTGGTAGGGAAGCGGCCCGAACGCGCATCTACGGCCCACTGCGTCCGATCAGCGCAAGGTCTCATATTGTGGTCACGACACACGAATGCGGAGCCGCCGTGGAGGCAGAAGAACACCACTGTTTCCAAAGATGTTGAATATTATTATCTACCTTGTTCGAAGTATCGTGCCAGGGTCCGGGGTCTACACTGGATCTATCTGCAATCACATTCTCCAGTTGCAGAAGAGGGACACCAGGCTTCGAGAAGCGTGAGGCGTACAGGGCTTTTGATATAGGCCGACGAGACAGAACAATGCACGATAACATGGCGTTCTCCGCAAGACATAGTGATCTATTTGTGGCTAGGATTCCCTGTCGGCATTGTATGGCGGGAGTTGGTCTGGTGCACGCGGGAATGGTCATCTCGGTGTTGCCACGGTCCTGCATTTTGGTCTTCGTATACTTCATGAACGCCAGAATCAGCAGGGACGAAGAGTGCTTGCTGTTCATATTCGTCCGTAGCGTCTCTCAATTCTGGCGGAGTAGAACCGGGGAGGCGATCAGTCGGCTGAGGAGGGATGCGGTGCAATAGGCCGAAGCTATGAATAGTATGAGCATGAGAGACATGCCAGCAATTGGGGAACAAACCCAAAGACACAACCCAGTAAGCCCTCTCCTCCCCAATGCCGGTTCGGAACAAGGACAACCTCGCGAAGGTTGTCAAAGTCATGAGAATACACGTAAACCCTAAGTGGTTTGTCGACATGCTAGAGCAGCGTGGTCAGTCATTACTTGGCTGTCAAATAAACATACATACAGCTTCTACAAGGTCATAGAAGTCTCCTTCCGCACTTAGGGCGCCACCTGACCACCCAATGATCCAGTCGCCGAATGGTACGAGACCCGCGCTTTCCGCAGGACTTCCTTCTAAGACATCTAGGACATGCCATACATTGTCCATCGCGAGGTCAGGCTGGCACATCCGCATGCTAAGGCCAAGCAATGATGGCTGAAGTGATGCTTCGTTGCCTCCGGGTGAGTCCGTATGTGTGAGTGCCCACTGGCGCGAAGGCATTATAGGAACCACTACTCTGGACGATGAATTCAGAGGATACTAATTCATAGAGAACCTGACGGACCTCTTGTGTCCTGGCTCTTGCTGTTCCAAACGAGAAGATTGAGAGTCCTTTCTTCATAGTCTTCGACTATCTTCTCAAGCTGCGACACGTCTATGTTGTAGTGTAAAGAGAGTTCGTCCCCTTCGAAGCCTACGATGAAATCAAAGAAGGGCTCGATCGTGGTTTTTGAGGCGGGCGAGGCGGGCGTTACACGGAGAACATGCAGCGCTTTGGATGGTGGCTGGGCTTGAGATGATGATTGTGAGGCCCCCATGGCACCGACCGAGATGTGGGCAAGTCGCGGTCACGACAGCTGGTGACCACGCGACCAGCGCCTACTACCGAGCGCCCATTTACTTCCCACCAAGTAAGTACGATGGCCTTTTAGGCCCGTAGCAACGTTCTTCGGCTCAGAGAATCACCACCCTCAATCTCACCTTCGAGTCAATATCAACGGAAATAATTGTTGTATCAATTTTCATAAGGGAGGCTTGAGAAAACATCTCCAATAAATCAACGCGACTAAGTATCGGGGTTTCACTCAAGACCAATCGCTAGTAATTTTTGGTTACGATGCAAAGAGGTATCACGTTGAAAGCATTGTGGGACAGATTAGCCCCGACCAACTCCCTTCACCGAGCCAAATTGATGGTGGTGGTTGCGTTCAATCGATGGCCAGAATCGAGTCAAAATACATCCGAATCTTGCAGATCGTGCTTGAGAGTTGGGTTATTTAAATCCGAACCCTTCACAAGAGATATATTGTATCCTATCTGAGAGATTCCGTCCTTTCTTGAAAGATAAGGACGTCGACCAAGTTTGACCGAAAGGTACGCACAAGCGACGTCGGCCACTATCACTACGTAGGTGCCTGTACGCGCGTGAATACAATCAAAGTTTGCACCGAGGCCGACGGGCAGGCGGGTGCGCGCGGAATCAATGTAGACATTATTGCGGTGGGATAGGCTCTAGACTCGCCATGTGCCACTCCGACGAGACATGATGGGTCACAACCGAGATAAAATCAAGCAACACGTTCGTCCTCAAGTACCGTAACATGTCAATGTATCGCTCAGCGAGCGTCGGATGCGCATTATTCCCATGTCAATCCATGTTACTTACTGACAAACGCCTTCCAGCTTCGCGTGCGAAGCTACTGACAGAGAAACTGATTCCGTGTGGTGAGAACTAGCGAGGCAGCTGGATTGGCTTCCGGGCCATAGATGGCGGCAGGGTTACGCCGTGAAGCACCATGCAAAAGTGTGGTAAAGGCCTTGTAGAAAAGGGAGATTCTGAGCCTTCGCGGTTCCGGCACATCGCTATCACACCCTAGTGGACATGGGGTAAGAGATGGGCATGTAGATGCCAAACTTCCACCACGGTAGATTTTCCGTTTGAGGCGTCATTTGCGCGCCGATGCACGGAGTGAACGGGTGGTTCTAGGTTTTGGCTCCACCATGATGGCAACAGTCGTTGTGGATTAACGGCGTGGATAATTAGAATCAATTCAAGGGTGGACACTTTTCGAAGCCTGAGAGGGTGAACGACGTAAGCTCAAGGGTCTGTTTAACGAGAGCCAATACGAGCATATGCATTTGAATTGAAGGAGCCGCGTGGAAGAAGCCCTTCTGAACCATTGTTTCACAGTAAATTATGGTAATTGTTGGGGCAAGCCAAGCGATGCGGCATAGCGAAACGAAGGTCTGACGTCTTCTATTGGTGTCCTGCTGGGAAGGACAGTCAGAGCCTGGCTATCAAATCAGGTAATAATATAGTTGGAATTCCGTTGAGCTTCCATGGTACTACCGAAGAACAACCGCCGGTGCACGTAGGGGCCCCGCAGAAGAACGTTGAGGCATGCCCTTTAAACACTGACATGCCCATATAGAGGGATGTGTATTTCAGGAAGTGCTACCTCGAGTGTAATTCTGCTTTGCCTCTATTAAGCCCGGATAGGACCGTAGCTCTTGGATTGTACGCAGCAGCAGCATCGCCGTACGAAATTCCCTAAATGAGAGATTTAAACGATTGCGGACTTAACTGAGGGGGTGACCCCAGTCGTGACCTGATTTCATTGACAAGTGGCATTTGAATCCGGTGCCCTTGGGACAATGCGGCCGTACCTGTCACCGTGCATGATCTTGTATGATGCGCCGCTATAGCGTCTATAAGCGTCCATACCTGAGTGTTTTCAAGTTGCATTTGCCGAAAGGAGCGGTAGATGCTGGATCTTAATCATCTGCAGCAAAACTGAGGAAACAGTGAGGCTCGCTGAAGATCCTTACCTAGAATTCTTGTCACTGAACCGGGATTCAATCCGTGGCTTTCCGGGAAGAAGGCCTCGCCAAACACATGGCTAGAATTCGAATACTGCTGGGTGGTTCGGTATTTTTGTTACGCGCTATCGGACATCTGCATTCATCTTGAGGAAAGGGCAGGGGCTGTAGTGAAGGGGCACTGCGGCTTGTTCCTTGGTGCTTCGCGCTTTCCAGAAAGTACTCACAGTCGCTGTTAAAAGTATTAACCGGAAGGATCGGCGCTTGTAGTGGTTAGCGCTTTAGCGCCAAGCGTGATGCTGATGCGTGACACTCCGCGTGACAATCCCGGGACCCATTCGTCGTCGGACTCGTTGTCCACAATTTTCCGCGAAGTTCATATTTTCAAAGTTGGCCCCGACGACGACACGCTCTCCAGCAACGGGCGCGCGTACCACAATATATTAGCCCAGGTCGGTTTGCGCGCTATGCTGTGCGTTTATCGTCAAACCCAATTCTTCCCATTTACTCATCCGACAGCGACGCTTCGTACGTTTCTGAATCTGCAGCTGACTTATGTCCTGTTGTCGCCGGCTACTTTTTCAAGTCCACTTTCTCAATCTGATCAATCGTTACCCGTCATCCCGCTACACCCCTTCGAATGCAATCTTGCCATCAATTGCTACCGCCAATACACGCCGCTACTCGTCGGGCCTTCTTCCTAGTCGGCAAGGAGTGCCCAGCCAGACGCGTCGCCGACAAACGGATCATGTCGTCGTTGAGGACGAACGAGGACATCTGGAGGCCCCCTCGTCGGAGGGGCAGATGGAAGCCCGCCCACACATAGACAACTTGCTTGAATACGAAGCTCTGCGTTGTCAGGGTGGTGCTCAACTGGATGGAGCGCGTATTTCATGGGTGATACTACTCAACGGAGCCATTGCGAGCGGCAATTCGACTGCTATATCTCACCTCGTCGCCGACCTGGTCAATGGTTCAATTGGGATGCACCAGAACCGCGTGGCCGTCTTATACGCCTATCTGGCCAGAGTGGACTCGCAGATGTTAGGTGCCAAAGAAGTTTATCTGCTCTTACAGGGCCTCTCAAATAATCCCTCAGCCATACGCGACATTCCCCTCCAAATCGTTGAGAAACTCACGCTCTGGTTGGTGGGCATACCCAATTCATCACTCCATTACGCGCTTCTCTCAGACATTATTCATTCGCTCCTCCTCTCTCGCCTCGGAGACGTTAAGGCTCCTACGGGGGCCCGGATGATCGGCTATCGGCCCCCTTCTATCGTATACGCTGCCTTCCGTCTCATACGTAGGTGTATGACGAGCAAAAATTTCGACAAGAGAATCATCAAACTTTTTCGGACATTGGCACAGTCGAGGAATATCCCGCCAGAGGCTATTCAGACGAATGACAACCACACGAACGATATCCACTACATTGTAGCCGCTGCTCTTCTCAGGGCGTCGCTCCACTGGGGCTGGAAGGGCCTTGGCTCAAATATACTGAAGGAAATCCTGCAGCATCGGTGTCGATACCCCGAACATATCACGATCTTGACGGTGGATGCGTTATACAGTCTCATGGACACTCCGTCTCGAGATGATGTTTCCGCGTGTCGGTCGATATTGGCAGCGTTCCACCATGGAGTACCCAACGCAGTCGTTCCTGACGGTCTCATTCGACAGTTTTACAAGCACGCATGCGAACACAATATGCCCCGCTCCGCAGAATCGGTGTACGCGCTCTCGCGCTCTCATAGCATTGCCAAGGCACACACTTATCCACCTCCACAAGGATCTGCTCTACCATGGCTCATGGGTTATCTGACTCATGTCAGCAAGAACGAACACTTGGCACGTCAATTAGTTGCGCAGGTAGTCGATGATTACGAGCCGATCCCTCTCCAATTCCGTGCCAGGTTTATTTCGTTCGTGGCTATGAATGGATCTGCCACCCATGCCCGCAACCTGTGGGAAAGATACGCCGTTGGCAAAGATAAGGACGCTATACTGGCGCATTCTGGGCTTATGTTGCGCATGGTGGATCTGTTTTATCATCTATCCACCCGTAATGATGGGCAGCTCAACGAAGATGAACTCATTCCACGTCCATCGGATGTTGAACCTCAGATAGACGAGGGTAATGCCTATTATGACCGATCAAGCGCAAGCTTGACTGCTTTTACGGACCGAGTACTCTCGAGCTTTGTCCGGGCCCACGAACCTCTTGCGACGGCGCATCATTACACGCTTACTTCGCTGGCTAGGGCCTTCTTCATCCTGGGACGATTCTCCGAGGGCTTCGAAACATTGAAGAACATCTGGGACCGGAAGGAAGTCCCCGACTCCCATGACATCAATGTCGCATTATCTGCTCTCGCTGTGCGTAAACCACGGGCGGCGGCCAGCATGATGGAACGGATGTTAGAGAAAGGGATCCGACCTGATCCAGTATCCTTTGGGACTGTTCTCCACCATGCGCTGGCTCATAACGATGTGGTCCTTGCAACCGAACTGATACACCGTGCCCGGGACGTCAACGGGGGGAAAATCACCCTCAAATCGGTCACGTCACTTATCCGCGCAAGCCTGCGAAGGGAAATGGACGTTAGCGAACGCCGCAGTAGTTTGACCCTAGTGCTGAACATTCTCAAGGCGCTCAACGATTCAGGATTCACCCTTGCGCCTGCGGTGGGTAAATACTGCATGCGCATAGCCCTGGACGCGAACGAGCCCGGGATCGCCTTCAAGTTCTGGGACTTGTTGTTAAGGCGCAAGACTCAGTGGACGGACCAGGAGCAGCGGTTTTTGCGGGAACGATTAGCCAGGGCTATCCGTAGTCATCGACAGCACGAAAAAATCAGAGATGCGCAGAGTCGAATGATGCTTTCCCATCTACGTGAGAAAAGGAGGGTTCGACGAGGACGGTAGCTTTTGGGCTGTCCGTGCGGCGTCGGTGTATAGCGGGGGTGTTGTTGAGGCGGTACGCGATGGAAGCATGGTAGTCAGGTGTTGCTGTAACTCTGAGTAGGAGGAGGTATATGTTCACGTGGATTTAAGATGCCCCCGAAATGCTAAAGGTGCCGTCCGACCGTCAAAAGAAGGAGAAGGGGAGATTGATCTGATCAAGATGCATCCGGTCCTGGATGGCCAAGTTGTTGGAAGGGCTGTGGGGTAAGACCGGGATTTGACCGGTTGGGGATTTTCCTGGGTTAAGGACTCGTGATCTGTGAGCATGTCGTAGAGATTCAGAAAATCGAAAGTCGTCGTTTGTATTCAGGGAGAGGAGAAAAGCGCCCGAACGGTAAACACTGACACGCAATCGATAAAAACCAAGGCTGACTCTCCGTCAGAACGCTGCCCCCTCCCACAAATGCCTGCTGCGCGTCCAAAGAAAGAGTCCCATTCCGCCACGCCCCCTTCCGACGACTGCAGCATCACCGAAAACAGCAAGAGTAAACGAAAGTATGTCCCAGATTGCCCGACTTTTCTCCGCCCCCCTCTTCGCACTCTTTTGTTTCACCTTTCTCTTACCTTCACCACCACCACCGTTTTCTGTCCGCTATGTGCTTTCTTTCTTGTTCGCTATATGTGCTGCACATGCTGACCTTCTCCTCGTTGTTCCTAGGCGCCAATCTCAGAGTACGCTGCTTCTTTGATTCCCGTTCAGAGCCGTCATTTAGCATACCATCCCCCTGACAGGCTGCGACGCTTGCAGAGCACGCAAGGTGAGGTGCGCAAGGGAGAACCCAGACGATCCGAAGCAATCATGCAAGCACTGCATCACACTGGGCATCCCCTGCACCTACGACTACCAGCCAAAAAAGCGCGGCCCGCCCAACCTGTGAGCATTTCTTGCCCGGCCACGTAGACTTCCAGGCCTCATATGACCCTGTCCAAAGCTACCTACGGCGTCTACAAGAAGCGGCCGCTGCGGCGGCTTCCACCAATCCAGACGGTCATAGCGAGCCCGAGGCTTCCCTTTCGCCGGTGTCGACCACAGTGGCCAGTCCCCCTCAGAACATTCTATCTCCGTCGAATGGTCAGCGGAAGAGCCCCCCGGCCTTCTTGGAGCCCTCGCTCAGTCCCATGGCCTCCATTCCGTCGGCGGCGATCCCCCCATCACGCTATCCAATCGCCGCTGATACGTACCATCCACACTACCCTTCCCCGCCCTATAACGGTATGGCAAGAGAGTCTTCTGTCAACTCTAACGGCAACGGCATGCTCGCGTCCCCCAAACACGAAGAATCGCAACGCTTTTCGTCCCCTTCAGAGCAATTTAACACTTATCCTTTATATAATTGGTCGTACAAGCATCAAATGAGTCAAGTTCCGCCCCCATCTGCTATCCCACCGCTGTCCTATCAATATCGCCCACACCGACTCGAGGATGTCGCCCCTCGGGATACTATCTCACTCATAATTGCCCTCTTCTTCGATTTTGTTTATCCTTTGACACCTTGTGTGCACAAGCCGTCGTTCATGGCAGATCTTCATTCGCGGAGGGAGGAGCGTGACCCTTTGTTTTTCGCACTCGTCATGTCGACCGTGGCCTCGACGCTTGTGCAGGTGCCTCGATCATATCTTCCAATGGAGCGCCCCGTTGTGAGAAAGCTTGCCCAGGTACGTGATTTGTTGTTTTACCCACTGCCCATCCGTCAAACCTTATCGCAACGCCGCAGACATGCCATGAGGCCAGTCGACATATTACCGTCGCATCGTATGACCCACCTACCTCTATGCATGTCGTCATTCGTTACTTGTGAGTAATATCGGTTCGCCTTTCGCCGCACACAGCACATCAAGCTAATGTATCATAAAGTGATTGCACATATCATTTCTGTGAAGGGCATGATGCCACACAGCATGCCGCATTCGGCGAAGCAGCCCATATTGCTGTTAGCTTGCGGATGCACGAAGAAGCCTCATATGATGGACTTGATCCCATCGAATGTGAGGTCCGAAGAAGGACATTCTGGCTGCTTTTTGGAGGCATGTCCACGCTTCTCATTACCTTATCTGATTGTATCTGACTTACTGCCACAGCGGATAAATCGATGTCGATCCTTTTGGGTAGACCAATATGTCTTCGAGATGAAGATTGTTCTGTGCACTTTCCAAAAGAGTTGGATGACGAGTAGTAAGTACCGGTACCAAACAGGACCGAGGTTTTGCCACGCTATCCCCGACCAATTTTCCTGACCTGTTTTCCTTTCCTAGCATCACCCCCAGCGCATACCTCCCTCAGCCTCACGGGAAAACGGCTCTTGTTTCCGGCTTAAACTATATCTCGAGGATCTTTGCTCTCTTGGGTGAAATATTGGTCCGAATTCGTGTAGACAAACGGTCGCCTCCTCAAGGGCAATTCGCCACGGCCAGGCTGGAAGAAGTGCAGTCCCTTCATCAGAGAATATCGGCGGCTCTTAGTCTCGCGCCGGAGCCCCTGCGGTTGAAGCCGATACAAAAATCAGCACATGTTCCTCATGAATATAGTGGTGCGGGTTTCCGGCAAGCCACCTTCGCTGAGGTCAAGGACTTCTTCGACAACCCTAATGCTTCTCGGGCCAATGCTCTCAACCCCTTCTTGGTTATGCAGGCCAATCTATTTGTCACTCAGGTTCGTTGTGCATAATGTGTTGAAACGTAATGGGGTTGTTGATGTCCATTATAGCAATTGGTCCGATTCGTCATCGAGCAATACCGGGACGATTTAATCATCTCATTGCGAGGCGCAGTTGACGAGCAGCAGGTGGCAGAAGACAGGGAAGCTGTAGCAAGTGATCTTCTCAACATTCTTCACAGGTGAGGACCATCGTCCCGCGATAGCGCCACAGAGACTAATTTAGCCTTATAGCATTCCTATCCAATCAATAGCGACGAACGGTCCATCCCTTGTATGTATAAGCCATCGGTAACATTGAGCACATCTCTCACCACAACCATCTAGGTCCACAAAGTCCGTTTCGTTGCCTCTACGCTTTTGGATGCAGTACGACGAGCAGAGACGGCGCCGGCGTCGGCTGCTCGCGCCCACGCCTATTTATGTAGGCTGCCTATTCTTTTCCTTTTGCTTTCTGCTCCTGACCTCAATCTACAGGGGACTTTTTAAGTATATTATCCGAAATCGAGCGGAACTATTTGTGAGTCGACCTGAACGCATCTTCTTGTGCTGTCCCTAAAGTGCCTTGTAGATTGGACGACGACCGAGATGCCTCTTCCAGCGGAGAAGGCATGTTACTGGGATAATTTATTCTTGGATGACATTCTACTTGTATATGGATCCTCATTGCCCATTGTCACGGCGAGCGTGCCTCGTCGACTAACGGTTTTCTTTTCATCGAACCGTGGCCCCAAAAAGATTGCATGTTTAAAATATTTACATATACCCCAGTAGTCGATCTATATCAAAGTATCAATGTATACATTCACTGTGTTTTTAGCTAACTTGAACCGTCGAGTGTATGTACGTACTCTACTTACGCCTCCAATGTATTATCCACGTAACTTGGGATGTTCCCACGGATTCATATCATCTTGTGAAGTTCGCATTGTAATTTTAGCAGGTTCTACGCCACCTTCACATTGTACAAGCCATAAACCACGTAATGTTTTGTTGTTTTCTTGATTCCATCAAGATTCAGGCCTGAATCAACTTATACAGGAGGACGCCGCGTGTTGGTCCGCGAAGTTCAACATGACTGACCAGGTCCTTGGGAACAAGAGTATACCAGTACAGATTACAGAAGGTAGCTTTATCCACCTGCCACCTGCAACTGTTCTTCTTGGCTTACAACACATGCCATCTTCTACGAACTTCCAGATGAAGCCGCTGTGTATGATCGGCAAATCCGTTTGTGGGGGCTTGAAGCACAGCAGAGGTACATGCCTTCTATTTAGCCCCGCCCCACAGGTTTCGTCGACGTTACGGATGACCACACACTCAATACTCCGCGGGGCTAATGCGATATCCATCATAGGATGCGAAATGCGACCATCGTCGTGGTATGCCTAAGAGGGACTGCCACGGAGACAATCAAAAACATCGTGCTTGCTGGCATTGGAAAATTAATTATTATTGACGGCGAAGACGTCACGGACGCGGACCTGGGTTCAGGGTTTTTCTTCAGAGACGAAGACGGCAAGAAAGTGAGCATGATTTGTCGATAGTTATTCTTTCGAAGCGCTCATCATGTCTCGTGGCGGCAATTTACTGGCTTTACCTCGGCGTGGGATGTCTGATAGAGAGTCGATGCCGCCAAGGCTAGAGTAGAGAGCCTTAATCCCCTTGTGAAAGTGGAGACGTCCCAACCTACTCGGTTTTAGAACGGGAGGTCGCGGACGCGACGTTACAGGACGCGGACCTAGTATGCGTCACGGATTGGCGACGGGACGGCCTGGTAGGAATACCTTGCGTCTACAGATGCGCATCCCTGGTTGTACGAGATCTGATTGCGCGACCCTTCTACAGATACAGCTCAACGAAGTGTGCCGTCGGCTTGGTAAACCCCTCTATGCTGGCGGCACATTTGGCCTCTTTGGCTACATCTTCTGTGACTTGCTGAACCACGAATATATTGCCCCGTGAGCAGCTTTAATTTACGATCTCTCATGGTCCGCTGACTTCGGTCCCAATTGGGTCTGCTTCGCGACTTATAGAGACCGGTCCGTGACCAAAGATGGTCCCAAAAATGTCAGGATGACCACGGCGTATTCAACGCTGCATATGGCACTCCAACACAAATGGTCGGGGTTAACGAAAAGGCAGACCAAAGAGCTAAACCCCGCCGTTGTTTATGGAATCCTCGGTACGCACGCTTCTTGTGACCCCCGCGCTCATCAGACATAAGATCACTTACTTTTCCATCACAAAAGCCGTATGGGAGTTCCAGTCACTCCACGGGGGCAGTCTTCCAGATAGTTCTGAGCACGCAGACGAACTGGAGGCAATAGCTAACAAGCTTTTGTCAGCTGCCGATGTCAACAAACAAGTAGCTACCGCTATCCCTCGTACGCTCATTGAGTATGTCGCTTTTTCCAGGGATGTATGCTCCGCCCTGTGATTTACCTTGCCTCTAAATTCTAGAACACTGTCAACGACCGCTCAACATGAATTTTCCCCTGTTTGCGCGGTGGTAGGTGGCATGCTTGCGCAGGATATCCTGAAAGCCCTCGCGGCGCGGGAACCGCCGATAGCAAACTTCTTTACCTTTGATGGGGATACTGGCGGAGGGACCGTGTGTCGTATGAATATGCCCTGAAGATGAAATATCGAGGCGGTAGTAGCTACACATCATACGTCAGCCTCGTTACGGGCCGAATGACTGTTTAGTGTAGCAAATTTTCTGTCTAAGGGCGTTCTCACTCTCTCCATTGCATAGCTCGACACTGCGGAACCTACCCGTAGGTAATTTACGGTGCATAGCTCTCTTCCCTCCATGGCCGAAGTCAATGGCCTGCATTCCGACGATATTTTATGCACTCAAGGATCCCATTTCTTTTTTACTCAAACCATTGCATGGGCAAGCTCGCAAGTAGCACAGCGCTGTCCAAGCTAGCGACGTTGAATCTCAACTTACCTCCAGCTTCAATTCTTGGATCCCGTGATGGTGGCACTGCGATTGCCTACTTTGGAAATATGAGCCACAAGTTCTGTTTTGGGCGCTGGTGGTTCTGTATCCTCACCTCATGGCAAATTCCTCACGTCGTGTCCCCGTGCCCCACCCTGGGCCTCAAGATTATGCTGCCGTGCCAACTAGTCCAAGATCAGTCATGAACAATAACTCCTCGAACTACTATGCAAATGCGAACTATACTCAACAACTACCTTCACGAACACCTTCACGGACACCTTCAAGGACGCCATCATCCGGAAGCAGAAAAGTACGGACAGGTAGAGGCGCCATAGCACACGGAGTGGCTAGTGGGCAAATTGGAGGCGGTTATGGCCCATACTCAGTGCGTCTGAGCCTAGCTGATTTTCCTCAACGTCCTAACCTGCTGCGCCCAGTACACACCTGCACCAAGCGCAAATAGCGGAGTGTACACCGCCTCACGGTTTAGTGCGCCACCCTCAGACGCAACGATAGCACACAACGCCGGAGAAAAACAAACTATACTACCGACAACAACAACTGTACCACAGTATCTCTGGGACAGAGACCCCGACGTGGACGACGATCTACATAACCCTGACCCAGCTCGAGATGCGCGTGAGAATAGATCATTCACAATATTCTCGGGAAGAGGGTGGTTGAACGCAATAGCGATATTCGTGCTCGTCACTGGGCTCATTGTCCTTTTCGCTGGGTATCCAATCATCTCATACGTGAACAAGTCTACCTTCGCACCTGGGGGATTCAACATTGGTGGCATCAACGGAACAGGACAAATACCTGTTCTCCCCGGCCTCCCGAAACTCATTGACGACGACACCCCACAAAACGTCCGCAGTCGTACGGGCTCCGATGGGAAAAGGTATAACTTAGTCTTCAGCGACGAGTTCAACACAGACGGACGGACATTCTACCCCGGGGATGACCCATTTTGGGAAGCAGTGGATTTGCATTATTGGTGCGATTACTTCGTGCATGGAATTCGATATATTTACTTACTCTAGTCATGTAAAGGCCCACCGGCGATCTTGAATGGTATGATCCTAGTGTGCGTATCCTCACTATGCAACCAGGCAAATGCTGAACTGCAAACAGGCGATTACGACGGAAGATGGGAAGCTCGTCATCACCATGTCGCAGAAACCGTCGCACGATCTCAACTTCGAGAGCGGTGAGTATGTCACCTCGAGCATAGAGGTCTTTTCGTTGACCAGGTTGTTCCCACAGGTATGCTCCAATCTTGGAACAAGTTCTGTTTCACCACCGGCTATATCGAAGTATCCATGAGTATGCCAGGTTCGCCTAAAGCACCAGGTTTATGGCCAGGTACGTCCTATCATCCCCAAGATTGTGCGCGTGAGTGACGGAACAACGTTTAGCTGCTTGGACGCTAGGCAACCTGGTACGATAGCTGTCTAATACTATCATACGGATTACCGCTGACTTCCTCTCACGCAGGGGCGTGCTGGATATGGCGCAACTACTGAAGGTACATGGCCGTACAGCTATGCTGCTTGTGATGTTGGAACCTTCCCCAACCAAACCGCTAAGGATGGTACACCAGAAGCTGCCGCTACCGGGTCACCAGGCAACACGGAACTTTCCTTCCTCCCTGGGCAGCGTTTGTCCGCTTGCACGTGCCCTGGCTCAGATCATCCTGGCCCCAGGACAGATGTTGGACGAGCCGCGCCGGAGATCGATATTATCGAAACCCAGATCGACACCAATCTCTGGCGTGGGGAGGTTTCACAGACGTTCCAGGTCGCCCCATTCAATTACAAGTACGCGTTCGACAACACAGAGCCAGCCTCCGTCATACACGGGAGCGACACGCATTATAATAGTTATGCTGGCGGGGAATTTCAGCAGGCCGTGTCAGCCCTAAGCTATATCGATGATCAATTCTATAACAACACGGCGTACGCTCCTTATGCTTTCGAATATTGGTCGAATCCGAACAGACGCGACGAGGGCTATATTACATGGTATAGCAACGGCGAACAGACATGGACGGCTACAGCGGCTGCCACGGGTCCTGATCCCGTTTCCCAAGTCAGCGCTCGAATCATACCTGAAGAGCCCATGGTATGGCAGACTGTTATTTCGTCTATTTTGTAACGCTCATGGCTCGTTTAGTATATCATCCTGAATCTAGGGCTTGCTCCTAATTTCCAGAAGCAGGATTTCAAGAATCTACAATTCCCTTCGAAGATGTATGTAGACTACGTCCGAGTATATCAGCGGGACGACGTCAAGAACGGTGTCACTTGCAACCCGCCATCTCGCCCAACAGCGGACTACATCGACAAGTGAGTGAAATATGTTTGCATTGGGTAGATGTGTGCCTGATACGCTTGCCTCAGTCACATCAACGCGTTCTCAAACCCGAATCTAACGACATGGAAGGACGCGGGGTACACCTTCCCTCGGAACTCACTCTACGATGGGTGTTAAACTGCATCAACCACTTCGACTTTCTGTTGCACGACACGTCACGATTAACGCACCAACATTTATATCATCGCACATTATGACCCTTGAGGGCCAACAGACATTATTATCTATCTCCTCTATGCTAGGCTTCATCTCATTGAACAAAACGATGTAATTTTTCGTTTGTAATCCATACCTACTTGGCCTCTGCGTGCGGTGTACTCTTGTCCTCCATTGTACATAGAAGTTTGGATTCGCATCCAGTTCAACTCACTTACACGCTACTTTTTTGTCAATGGATTCATCGCATGGCTCTACTTGCTAGGCCCACTTCGCGTGAGACAGGGCATTCAAGCGCGCTTACACAGTCCGGCCCCCCTCATTTCTCTGTTTAGTATTTACTATAAGTCTAGGTAACTACGCATTTACTCGATTCTGTTTTCAGGCTTGATGAAGATGCTAGCATCAGGCCTGGTCACGAAGACTCCGCATCCATGTCCATTGAGTTAGGTCTGGATCGCATTCAACGACTGCTGCAATATCTGCCGCCATATACCCGCCCAACCATTCACGTCGGGGGCACCAATGGCAAAGGAAGCGTCACCTCGATGCTATCGTCTATCCTTTTGGCATCCAACCCGCCGCTTTCTGTAGGACGATTCAACAGCCCTCACCTACTTTCCGTCTACGACTCAATAGCTATAAACGGTAAAGAGGTGTCGCCAAGAGCATACGATGCCGCCAGAAGTACCGTTGTCAGCGCGGATAAGGAGCATGGGACAAGGTTAACCAACTTTGAGCTGCTCGCCGTGACGGCACTCGTAATCTTCGAAACAGCAAAGGTGGATATTGCGGTGATCGAAGTCGGCCTCGGAGGACGCCTGGACGCCACAAATGCCATCCCCGATGATTCCATCCTCGTCTCGGCAATGACTACGGTTGGCGTTGACCATCAGGCCTTCTTGGGCAATACTCCTTCTGCTATTAGCTCGGAGAAGGCCGGTATAGCGAGAAAGAACAAGCCGTTTATACTTGGTAAACAGCAATACCCTGAAGTGTACGATGTGGTGGAAACAATCGTGCGAGGTGTAGGCGGAGATTTGATCCGAGCTCGTCAGGTCACCCGTCGAGAGTGGAATGTCCATGTCGATGGGCAGCGTTTCGAGACGACTTTTGACGGGAAACACTTCAAAGCACCCCCTGGACAGCCTATCTCATTGGACATGCCATATTTCCCGGCCCCCATTCACAGCCAACTTCCTTTACAAGGGGCACATCAGCTGGACAATTTGGCGATCGCTTCAGAAATCGTGTCTACTTTGCTCATTCATCCAGCGTGCGCTCCCTTGGGCTTCTGCAAGCACATCACCGCCGATTCAATAGCCAAGGGAATCAGGGAGGTCGTATGGCCCGGGAGGTTATCCTTCCATATCTATTCAACGAAGGAGATCAAACCCATTGTAGTTCTGGTTGACGGTGCACACAATTCTGCTTCGGCCGCTACGCTCTCCGATTATATCGCGCATCTGCTGTCAATGTCAGACGGTTCAAACTCGTCAAAGACCCGGAGTATCAACCTAACGTTTATCCTTTCCCTCTCACACTCTCCCCCTAAAACCCCTCTCCAAACACTGTCGCCCCTGTTTCCTTTGCCTGCACTCGGCTCGAAGCTCACCCTCAATCTGAGTGTGGCGGCCGTGGATTTCACGCCTCCGGATGGAATGCCTTGGGTGAAATCCGTACCACCCTCTGAGATACTGGAGGTGGTCAACGGCCTCGTCCCTGACACAACAGTATGGGCACCCTCAGACGCTAGTACACATCCGCTAGAAGATGCTCTATTGTGGGCATCGACTCGCTGCGATGACCAAAGCGAATCTCTGGTGGTTATCTCTGGGAGCCTGTACCTAGTAGCAGATTTCTATCGGTTATCTGGCAGTGATCTGAACTTGTGAGTAGAGAAAATCAGCGTTGTAGAGTATCTATCATGTATGTATCGCCATGTTACGGCTCATGTACCCATGAGACACACGGGTTTTTTATCTGTTCAACTTCATATGCTCGGCTCCAGTGCCATCCAAAGTCCCTTGCATATCTATCTGGAAGGCTAGGTTTGGTCTGTGGAAGACGACAAATGCAGAGACTTAGGCCAATATTTACTACGACATTTGCCAGCTTATCTACATTAGAGGTCGTCGCTCAATTGCATTTGTTGGTGTGAGTGAAATGTGTGCAACGTCGTGGGCTATAGCCGCCGGGGTCCCATAGATGGACACCTGGCTAGTCAAGACGACGCTGGTCAGTTGAGATAACTAGTTACGGACTTACAATAAACCATGAACTCTTGCATCCTCTTTATACGTTGCCAAGCGTTGGTATATAGGTGAGTACCAAACTTGCTAACCACACGAATGTGCACAAGTGGAAGTCCTGGCCGCTCGGTATGGGTGCATCAGCTTAACACAGTCTCGACAGTACGATCTTGTCAAGACTTGAGACTTTGCAGGGTATTTCTGGAAATTTTGAAATCGAAGTTATCCGGATTAGCGCCCATGATTTTGGCGCTCCCCGAGCTAGTATTGGTACCGAAACGGCGAAGCTCACCTTGCCTTCCCCCACTCTGCATTCAGTACGACATCCCAGTGTTCTCATTCCCGTGCCGAACGGCTGAAACGCGCGGTCTGCGCCTTACTTGAACTCACTCACCTGGTACCTAGCTTGATTGCAACCTGGAACGCCTGCCGGGAACGCGTATATATACTACATGAGCATTATCAGTCCATGGTTGGTGCTTCTGCTTTCACTGATCATCCCAACTAATATTGCACAGACTTGACTTCAATCAATGGCATCTAATGTTCTACCGCACAAGGATCGAAACTCAATAAACGAGCTCGGTAGCGCCGCGAATGGCACTAGCAGAAGACCACCCGCAAACAATCGAGATGCTTCTGGCCAGAAGCCGTAAGTTCTCACTATTGAATTGTGTACAAGAGCTCAAGAAAGCACAGCTGGAAAAACCCAACTGCCACATCAATTCCTGTTCCAGGGCAGGTTCAGCGACTGCTCGACCCCTACACTCCCCGAAACGCGTTTAGTGCCAATCGTACAGCCTTGCAGACGATTACCGCGGGACGTCACAGTAAACGACAGCCTCCAAGTCGAATTGATATCCAAAAATCAGCGTCGTCTTTTGTGAGAGGATACGGTCAGTCGCTTTACCCTACGTAGCATCTCACCCTAAGGAAATGGATACAGGCAAGTCCAAAGGGAAGCAGAAAGCAGTTCTTGCTCCTCAGCACGATACAGTGGATGTGGACGACGACGAAGATCTCGGCCAGCCGCTATCGTTGTCGGCGACTCGCGCACGTTCCTCGCCAGATCAACTTGACTGCATTCAAAGTCGTCACTTTCGAACGCCAACAGAACTCGAAACGCAGGTTCGGCTGCCACCTATTCATCCATTTGACGAAATGGACGACAGAAATGCTGCATCATCTAGCAAAACACCGCATATCTCCCATCACCATACCCAATCATCTTCGGACCCGATCGAAGAATACCAGCCGTCTCCACCTCCAGCGCGGCCTCTCTCTACGTCGGGTAGGGTTCAAGGAATGGTTTCGAAGATTAACGCCCAGAATCAGTCGATTGGACTAAGCGCGCCGCATGTCGACCTTGCGAAGGAAGAAAAAGCAAAGACGAAGGATAGAATGAAACCTAAACGTGGCCATGTGTGCTAAATGACCCGTATTGTATTTGAGCGAACACTGACTCTCGGCGCAGATTCTTAAAGTCGAAACTGCCCCCCAGGTTCAACATCCGCGCCTTCAAGTAAAGAGGGCTTTCATTGGACTCCAGGAATACGGGGAGAGGCAGACATCCTTCCAATATTCGTCCAAACAACTGATATTGACAATTCATCGCAAACCTTCAGAATCTCTGGTCTTTGCACTGAACGGAGAAGTCTTCCGCCTATCTGTAAGCCACACCGTTCTCTTAGCATTTTACCTTTATGAATGCCATCTTCACGAGAAGATGTCAAATCGCCAGGCCGAAGAACCCTTCCTTATGTTTAGCGCAATACGTTTGGGGTATTCGGGGAGCCGTCTGCAACTCGGCCAATCTGAGGAAGGTGGTTCACATTATTCAATCATGACGACACAGTACTCACAACGACTAGGTAACGTCGACTTGGGGCGTGTTCTTCTGCTTTTCGAGGATGACCAACCGGGACTAAAAGAGAAAATCGCCGGCCTAGTCGAAGTTACCAGAACATTAGATGGCGCTGAGTACCTCGAGTAAGTCGCATGTTAGCCGTATCTTCGCAGCCTCTAACGAGGTAAACTGTCAGCGGCGCTGGTGCCCGAGGCATATTTGAGAGAGAAATGAGGCTTTTGGAGGATTTGAAGCGGCGACGATCTTCGGATGGCTTGGAGGGTTCCAAGACGCGACGGACGGTACCTACCACTAAACCCATATCAGGCATCAAGCGGAAAATAACAGATGAAGATCAAGTAACTGAAGGTCCCCCGCTAGGCCCTCCCCGTAAACGTTCTACCTATCCAAGCGAGGATGTAGCGTAAGCAGCTTTCTCCTTGTTGTCCATCGAATCCTTACCTCTCGCAGCGATCACAGCCCGAAGCCAAGGGTGGAAACTCTGGACCCCCGCAGACGATCTGCCCGACAGACTCTGATGGCAGATGGTCTACCGCGTCAACCTCGACCTGACCCCGATGATATGTTAGTGATATCTCTTTGGTCATCCACGACCTTGGGCATAATTGTGTTTCGCAGAATCTTGGTATATCCGCCAAACACCACAGGCGCCGTGACAATCAAGAACTCGGACCTCGATCGATTACAACCTGGGGAATTCCTCAATGATACCCTAATAGAGTTCGGGCTGAAGTACGTGATGGTTATAACCCTCCTTCATCTTACTCACTTCTGTAGATTATGGCTCAAGGACCTTGAGGAATCGCACCCAGAATTGGCCAAAGACGTATATGTCTTCAGTTCTTTCTTTTACAAGAAGCTGAAAGTACGCAAGTAAGCACGTTCAACCTTGAAAGAATTTATCTGCACGCTGAACTGTGTCGTTCTAGTGTCGAGGACGGTTATCAGAGTGTTCGTAAATGGACATCCAAATTCGACATATTCCAGAAGAAGTACATTATTGTTCCGATAAATGAAAAGTGCGTACGGTTCTCCCCTTTCCACTGTTCTTTCATTCATTTAGGCAGTCTACACTGGTACCTTGCTATAATCTACGAACCGGAGCATATATTGCTTCCACCTGTTGCAACACCCCCTCGATTTACACGTAAAATGGGTCGGCGTAAAGCTACTGATGCCCCCATGAATAACGTAGTTCTCTCGGAAACACCACAAACAATGGAAGAAGACCTAGCCGAGCGCACCAATGAAATGTTGATATCGCCTCGCAGTCGATCAAAGACACCCAGCGATCTGCAGGAAGTTGTGGATCAATTAGAGCCCGAGTCAGAGGGTGAGCTGATAGGCGGAGGTCATATAGGAAGCCCGTTGACCGATATGGAGGACCTCGATTCCGTGCACGGAACTGGTGGAAGGGATAGGTCACTAAGCGCGTCTGAAACTGGATCTCGATTCATACTGCTAGATGAAGATACCACTATGTCAAGCGATGAACCTCCCATCGAACCTCAGCCATCCGTCGAGAGTGGATCCAATCATATCATCATTGACGAAACGCCTTCCGCCGGCCCTTCTCTGCTGTCGTCAAATGGTGTCGGTGTCACTCAATTTTACGGTACATCTTCGAAAAGACCGGCGCCGAAATTCACTACGCCCCCAATATTCCATAGTGTCGATGACCAGGCCGGTGTAGACGCTACGCCTGAGGTACAAATGGGAGATCCTCAACCACCTAGGTAACTCAGGTCTTCGTGTATCATCAACGATAGCTAATTAACTCCACCACAGAACGTATATCTTTACTTTGGATTCCCTCGGGACTCGCCATACTGCAGTGTATAAGACCCTGAATACCTACCTCAAGCTAGAAGCGAAGGACAAGAAAGACTTCGACCTGACAAGCGAAGGCGTTGGTATGCAAGCACTGGTTTGTTGAACAGTATCGTTGAACATTGCGTAGTTTCATAAAGGCATCTCTTTAGGTACCTTATCAACCCAACCATTGCGATTGCGGCGTTTATCTTCTTCACTTCGCGCAAACGTTCATGAAGGACCCAGGGACCTATTGCAATACCATCAAGGTACAAATTCACTGTTGTCAGAGCAATTTGAATATTCAATCGACATGTTTCGAAACACAGCATCGGCGGGGAGCGGGTTACGACCTACGCCAACGACAGATTGATTGGGACGATGCTTCTGTAGGGGACTATCGTGAAAAGCTTGCTGCCCGCATCAAGGAACTGTCCGTTATATGGAAGCGGGACAAGGGTGTGAAGAACCCCGATGCCCAGGAGGCGCAAGCTGACCCATCCACTCGAGCATCTTCTAGCAAAACCAGCCCCGAAATAGATGTAGTACCTGATAGCGAAGGCTCAGATGAGGACATTGAGATCGTTGGAATGAGCCGGGTTCGCACAGGAGGTAAAGCTAAAGGGACAACTAGGACTAAAGGCCGCTCGCAGGCTTCAAGGCTACGTGGTTGAACTTCACTAATACCCATTTGATATTTCCTTTCAGTTACCCAACAACACTACGCACTGTATCATGCATATCTTGTACTATATACTAATTAGAGTAACGATCAGCATCACTATTACTAAACTCGCAATCGTTAATGTAGACAATGGTAGAGCAATAGATGTAGCTAAGATATGCCACTGCGATTGATGTGAATCGCTAACTAAGGAAGGTCGAGTGGAGTTTGCCAATTGGCGTGAAGCCTAGTAGTGCGTAGATGAGGCGGTACCTCCGAGGGGTGTCCAGTACAGCAGTGGTAGTGAAGCAGTCCAGTCTGCGCGCGTGTGGCGTCTCGTAGCGAGGGTTAGTCCGACCTGCTGCACACCTCTTTGACTTCGTTTGTTCGTCTTTGCCTAAATGCCTCGGAGAGGAGAGCGGTCATCCTGGACATTGGGCATCAACGTTTAAGCGTCGACTCTGTGAAGGCCGAGAGTTCACGGATTTCTTTTGCTTAGCTAGAAAGAACGGCTCGGTAGTTAATTCGGCCTCTGTCTGTGGATGATGGGGCAAGATGGGGGATGTAGACGGCCTTCAGACCAGGATAGGAACCGCTTCCTCGTCCCACTGAGTCGAAGCGATCTAGGCGTAGTGGGGGAGAAATTGGTATTCTCGGCAAGATTATCGGCCGTCGCACCAAAGAGACGTACAGATGGGTCCATAAAACATGCGATTAGCAATGAACGATTGTGTATACCGCGAATAATTCTCACTCCAGAATCCAGATTGAAGGAAGAGCTCCTGATTCGGTTCAGGAGCAAAAGAGTTGGGAAGGAAGGTTCCTTGGAGAAACACAGGATAAACCCAAAATTCCATGTGCGCGTGGGCAGGCCACGGTATTCGCCGTAGATCATGGCTGCTGAATACTCGGGTTAAGTATGGATTTTTCGAAGGCTGCGTTGGAAGGCAGAGATGTTCTTTGAACCGGGAGAAGTATGTACGGCGTTCAAACTGAATTACGATCGACGATTAGAAAGTCCCACAGGGCAGCAATAATACCGCCGCCACTTACGACCGAGCAGCCTCGTGTTCATCGGTCAAATCGCGTACAGGGAAATAGGTTTGAAGCAGTTTGAGGCCCCACTACTGAAGATCATCAAACCCCGAGCAATTCCTATTGTGGTGGATGAACATTTCAGCCTGAACAGATGACTGTACTACGCAACTTGTATGTGGTCCTTGGCGTGGGACCTACACGCATAGATGTAAACTCGAGCCATTTCCAGAAAGTGGTGGAAAGGGTTTATTTTCGACCCTTCCACCTCCTTTGTTACTTTGTACCTCATCGGTTCGGGCAGGGGAGGATCTGCCGATGCGGGGAAGTATTATCGATCGGAGGATCAGCGGATAATCAACCTGAAAACCTGGGGTAAGTACAAGAGTCAAATCTTTTAATGGAAACTTAGGGGGTCCCATAACCATTCCCAATATTGCAGAAAAAGTAACCAAGGAAAGCCTGGAATGCGCCGGCATTCATTGATTTCGCCCAGTATTGTGCGCGATTGTATCCGACCCCGAGCGATTTTCGTGATCCCATTCAGTCCTATTTCTGATGGACGAGTTGCCGCTCGAACGGGTGGCCCGTTGAATCGGAGCCGAGAAGAGTTTCACCGCGCACCTAAGCGCACCCATTGGACGGGATCATGACTTCTTTCTATGTATGTGTTCGTCGAAAGACTCCGAGTCGGGAGTAAGTACACCGCCCATCGTAGAAGATTTAGGCGTCGGCCCAGGACGCGGGTTGGGCCCAAGATCCGAAAGAGGCACAATGCTGGCTGTCATTGGCGTCCGGCAAACCTGGAAAGATCGATTTGTATTAGAAACCTGCACGCGGTTGTAGTTAAGGCGCACCCGCGCCCGTCATATTGCGTCCGAGTCCAGCTTCAGCTAGCAACCTTTAGCAAGGCGATCCCGTTTGAAGGGATTGTTGCTTTACCCTAACTCAAAACACCGTCAGGGAACGCTAATAGCTGGTATTGGGCCCGCAGGGTACATATCCTGAGACACCGGATCATGCAAAGGGCGTTGGTGCTGACTATGGAGGCAATACGATGGCTAATTTGCAAAGTCAGGATTCAGCGAGCACACGTATACGTTGTGATGGACAAAGAAAACAAGCATGATTTGTTCGGCATGGGACACCGAGGTAAACAACCGCCCGGGGGTTGCCATCGTTCGTGTATGTATGTGCATCGCGGTTGCAATAAGCAGGACCTATCGCTTTGGGCTAACCACACGCATCAGCTGCATAATACGTTCTACAGAAAAGCACCGACATCGCGACGGATGGGCATCTGAATTGTTGGATATTCATCACTATGGGTGTGTCTATGTGATGACTGAGTAGGGGTACAATAATGATATGACTGCAGTGTATATTACGCGGGCTTCCCGGGACGTGTTGGTTCCAGATACACACGACTTTGTTTTTGCGGGAGACATGAGCATCATCAGAGGCGCTGTCTGGGTACAAAACGCGACTCACACACACCCACTATCTTCCCCTTGGGAAAATCAATTATGACGTCTTCGTTTTCGTCTTCTCCTCACCCTCTCCACCCTTCTCGCCCCGGCTCCTCACTTCCGCTTGCTGTATCGCGCGGTAGATATCTGCACTATCATCCACCTCGAGCCCGAATGTTTCTATTATTGGTGGTACGGCGTCGCGCGAGATGAGAAGCGGGTGGCTCGGAGTCGGGTGAGAAGATTGGGCATTCTCCTTGACACGGTATCGTTCGTACAAACGATCCAGTTCTTTGCTGGGTTCGGGTATTATGCTCCCGCTCTCCAAGAGAGCTTGCACGTATTGCGATGCCCTATACGCTGTTAATTTGGATTTTCGTGAATACAAATAAGTACAGGGTGTTTATCGAGATACGAAACGCGAACCTTTGTAATGATGCCACGACCGCCAGACGCAAAAGAAAAACGGAAGGTTGGGTATGATTGCTATACATACGGACCATAATACACGGTGAACTTCTGTGGGCAGAACATAGGGCGTCTTTCACGTACGTATAATCATAAATGGTGCCGTGAGTGGGGTTATGAGCATCCATGTTAGAAATCCCTTTCTGTGATTCGGACCGCGATGTTGTACCAAGGTCGTCAATTGGGATAAAGTTGTCGGACCGTTCTGGATAGAGGGCGGGTAGAGGAACGGTATCTATTTAAACCGCACAAAACAGTCATCGGTAACAACTAGAACCTCCCCAAGTATATACAAGAGACATACCTTCAACGGAGGCTTATTCTTAACATCATCCTGCGAGTGGCCACCAAAGTCAGGATGCCGTATTGACGGCCCAAACGACGGGTCGATCCCCTTGAGAGCCAATTCCTCAAAATCTATGCGGTCCAAGAACCGTTCACCAAGTTGATACACCCTGACCTAAAGCAAGAAAGCAAAACCAATAAATCACCGGCGTACGCTTATATCACGAAGAACCCACCTTCCAAGACCCTTCTTTGGCCTTTCCGAGCTTCGCCCACGCGTTGGATGCTTTTGCAGTGACCCATCGTGGCCAGCCACCCTTGGGACTCCACGCCAGTGAGCCATTCTCCGCCCCCTCCTTCTTGTTCGTCCCATGCTGCGCAAGGTCGGCAGGTTTCGTTATTTGGAAGTGGTAGTACACCAATGACTGCCGCAGCGCCGCTGTATCAGAAGCCTTGGACATCCTCGTTAATGGAAGCGCGATAATGCGAATTGGCCGCATGGCCTTTACTAGCGACCCCATTGTTTGAGGTGATGGAAGAAGGAATAGGAATGCTTATTTGCGGTGCAGACGCGTTTGAGCGCACTCCGTCACTGTAGCGGCATCCAATTCGGGAAGGAGACAGGGGCTTCTACGTTGAGTATACTCATCTGCTCTGTTCCTTCCGCTTTATTACTCATTTCCTGTTCCCATACCCGAACTCTAAGTATTCGATGATCCAACAGCCTCGGCGCTTCTCGCGTTCTCACCATTTTATATCAAGATCGAAGCAGGTAAGCTGGATGGCTACGCAGCTTCTTTCCTCTCTCCGTGCCAGAGGTGCGCTGTTGGAGATTGCTCATCATTGACATTCAAAGTCCTAGGCAAATTTGGGTGGCGGAGGACGGACAAGCGTGCGCTGGGTGTTAACCACAAGCTGGGCCTATACATGGATCTGGTAGAACAGTATCGAGTGTTCTCGTCGATTAGTTGATGATGCCCGTGGTCACGTATTAATCATAAGCTGTATGTGTCATGTTTCTCCATTGGCGGTTCGTGATTTTACCCTTAGGTACTACTGGATACTATTCCGATCAGCATGCATGAGGCGCCTTTCTCTTGTCACAAATTCAAAACCCAAGTGATAAAGTGAAGCCCCCGCTGACGGTCCAGTGATTGTCCCCCTAATGAAAGATTTATCCAGTTTACTGCGCATAGCACCCTGGAGAAACTGGAACTCACATTGATATCAAACTTCCATCCTGGAAAATGTTTGCCATATAAGTGCCCTCTCGCACCACAAAGAAAACAAACATCACGCACCTGGGGTAACCGGGAATTGGGAAGGATTCTTATGAGTGAACAGGGAAAGGCCGCAGATTTCAGTGATGCGATGTTCTTCGGAGTGCTGCAAAAAGGATGGCGTTCAAGTTAGCAGTTGTACGCATGTGGAGCACCCATCGGTAGGTAAATATTGCTCACCCCCGCCCTATCGATTCCGAAATGGACAAGATCAGAAGTGACGCCTGTTTGCCTGGACAGGATACGGCTGAAACCCTGCTGGTATTTCGCAGTGAACAAGAATGCCTCGTTTCCTTGATTCTTCAGCATCTGCATCGATTGGCCGTAGTCGATCGAGTCTGACAAAGGTGCAAGGTGAGCGGGGCGTTTGGGGCCCGGTAATCGGGTTTAACTAGGCAAACCATGCTTACAGTTGTAATTATCCTCTACTTGATTCCCCGACCCAGTGGTGGGCAGCTGGGTCATAGCCACAAGGTTCGAATTGCTGGGGTATACCTCGAGGAACATGCGATCCCAAGTGTCTTGGTTGTACGTGTCGTAGATCTTGACGAAGCCGCTGTGCACCATAACGATGTAAATCGACCCGCCCTTGGCAGAGAAGGTCGGGTCGGTAGGCGCGACGGCGCCGGCGGCATATGTGTAGGCGTCGATGTTCCAAGTCACCGTGCCAAATTTGTCCGAGTCACCTATCTCGGCGCTGTTCAGGATATTATAGCTTCGGCTAACGGCATGAGTGCGTTCAGTAAAGAGTAGATGGGCTTGTATAAGAAGACCTACTGCCCAAAATACATCGTTCCAGGAGGGGGTACTAGATCGTTCAGCAAGCTCGAGGGCGGCGCAGCCCCCGGGCGCTCTTGGTTGGCTTCATCATCATCTCGAGCTTTGGAGGTCTTGTCCATGATTCTTGCGGTGTCGCCAGATGGCAAGACTCGTCGACATCAAGCAGAATTTATACCTCTTGCACGAAGCTATTCGTAGTCCGATTAAATACACCAAACTCTGTCTACGACACCCAGTAGTCGCAAATGAATGCATCGTCTGGGGTACTCCGTGAATTGGCTTCCGTTAAAAATGGACATGCACTTTAAAGGCCCACGTTCATGGTCATGGGGCGACGGTGAGCGAGTAACAAGACTCTGGGGTTCAACTCAGTTCCTCATGAAACTACACTAAGTATCGATTCTCTCACCGGACCGTCTTGTAAGCTTTAACTCTTTGCCAGGCTTCCGTTCCTTCGCGCTGTAGACGCCTGATCGATTGATTGCATTTGCTGAGGAAGTAGACATTAAACTTTTTCGTACAGGCCATTGCTCTCAGCCCTGATACAACTGGACTCCGACACTTTTCTAGAACGAGACAATGAGCATGAGTAGACTCGAAAGTAAGCATCTTGTCCCCACACCCCATGCGTCCTAACCCCAGGGACTCCTGCTTTAGCTCTAAGGATAGACCAGCGTATCTATCTGGCTTTTTCGATACGACCGATGCGTGATGTCCTGAACGGTCGGGGGTGGCACTATCCCTCATGACTAGCGTTTGTCCCATTTGCTACCGTGTCCACGAGTTTCGTTTTCTGGAAATAGTACTACACCAACGCCTGCCTAGCGTAGTATCTGTCGTGTCCCTAGTTTTGGACATCCTCGTTGGCGGCAGCGCGACAAGGCGGATGGATTGAGTGTGAAGCTTTGAAGGCGAATGCTTACTTGTGATCGAGACGCCACGGCGCGGGCATGACTAAGACGGAGCCCAATTTGGGAAAGGGGCCCCTGAGATCGAGGTCACTTCCCTCGTGGTTCATATTCAGGTGCCCCCAAGTAACGAGCAATGCATTGTCGGGTGATTCAATCCTACTGATGTATACGCGAGACCTTGGAGCCGTATAAGTATTAAATAAGACCTTGAGAATGCATGTGGAACCTACACCTGGTTAATCAATGACTAAACCATGTAGTACTCCGACAGTGAGTACTACTCGAGTGGTCGCTCGGCACCTGCAGTGGATCCACAACTTCGCTTCCTCCCTGAAGCTTAAGGCTTGACTTTCCGGTTAATGTTGAGGTTATCGCTGACTTATCGCCATCTTATTCCCGATCGAAAGCTTGAAGATTCCAAGTTCGCTTGGGTATTGAGTATTGAATATTGATAGCTGAGCGCTGACAAGTCGGCAGTACGTGCAGTCTTCCAGCAAGTGAAGTGCCTTAATTTTACATTGGTGCCAAGGCTCACATACCAGCTCCCGAGGAGGTACACTTCACTCATTGCCCTAACGGAGCTTAGCCTTGACACTTAATTCTTGTCTTGGTCCCTGCTTCGTCCACAGATGCTATGTACATGCTTATTAGATTAGCACTTGCTAACCAGTTCTGACTGCGACCGCCTGTAGCGCTTGTGTAGCGCGCGACTCGACGAAGCTCAACTAAGCGCCTGACTGTGGTGGGGCGGGTGGGAGCAGACGTGCAGCTCCAATCCTACCTATTACAATCGTACCTGACACCGAGGGCACCGTGCTGCCTGGGAGGTCGAAGTATCGAGTTCATAATAGCCTCGAACCATGATTGTTCCGCAGTACTCATAGTCACAGTCGCAATCACAAGGGCCTCGTCAAGTGGCGGAATGGCGGAATTGGCGGAATGAATTATATTAATAGCCAGTATCGGTGAATCCTGTGGCCTATCGTGCAAGTCGACTTCAACGCTCGCCTACGGCTCTAGTAGCGGCGTCCCGGGAAATCATGGAATCACATAGACTCGAGGAATCCGCAACATGCCGATACACGCAGACACGCAGACCTCAGAGTTCTTCCGATGCGCTTGGGCCCGGGAGTAGCGTTGGGCAGTTGAACTTGACTTCTCGAACTTCTATCTCAAATCTATCTCTATCTGAAGGGCGAATAAGGTCTCGGGCATAATGGACCTGCCAAGGTACTCGACGGGTCATGTAAGGATTGACAAGCACAAACGAAAGCACAAGAGAATCATTTATTTATAAAGAAGGAAGCGTACGAGCAATCGATCCGCATGGTGAGCCGCCGGCAAACTTCGCAAGCATCCGATTAGATTACTCCTTCCACACTCCCCCACCCCGCTCACTATCAGGGCGGGTTACAGGCTCTCAGGATCCCGAATAACACAGCACTTGGTATATTCTAGATCGCTATACTTAGTTAGACGTCGCCGGCGGGAGTCACAGATGCATCGACGATGAATCGATTTGTGTCGATTGATTGCTGTACCATTGCGCGGTCGACTATCTATGTCTCTTGAATCACTTCTATGCGAGTACCGTACCTCACCGCGAGTAAATCAGCCTACGCGCGAGTCTACTATGAGATAACAATCGACGTGCGAGTGTTCGTAATCTCTCGTTTACAGCTAGCAGCGCGTACCTCTTCGCTCTGCCTATCCCCGAGAGCGATGGAACGCTGGCAGCCAACAGGAATCACAATAGTGCGAATATCCGTGACGAATACGGATGAGACGGGTTGAGTTATGCAAGTTCAGTTCATGTGGTGGGTGGGATGTGCGAGTGGCTGAGGGAGGTCTAGATCTAGGAGAGGTGCACACCGGAACGAGAGGAGTAGAGCGTTAGAGGCGTAGAAGTAGAGAGGAAAAACATCACTCGGGGTTTATGCATCCCTCCTGACATACTCTCATCAATCTCACATCCCCCCCCTAACATAGCATGCAAAGTAGCTTGGTATACTCTCTCTCTCTTTCATTGAAGTATGCGTATGAACTACGGGACCAACCGCGCCGACGGCGGGCCCTAGTACACAAACTCGTGATGCCGTCATGTCTCTAAGATGTAAATAAGTGAAGTGTAAGTAAACGAAGTGTATCAGAGTGGTGGGACGTCTATTCTAAAAGCCAAAGTCAAAGCAGATCAAACCAACGTATGTGTGTGCTCCCGCGTCCTCGAACGCCGAACGAACAACCCGTGGTCGAGCACATGGGTAATTACCCATCGTGCATGTGCATTACGACTTCTCGTTTTTCACTGCCTTCTTCCCCGGCACGAACAGCCACGCGGCGGTGATGAGCAGGCGCACCCCGACGCCGACGCCCAGCGCGCCGGCGGCGCCGAGCTTGAAGAGGATGGCGCGGGAGACGAAGGCGCCGAGGAAGAGCGAGGAGGCGGCGATGAGCTTGTGGTCGCGCGTGATGACGCTGCGGCGCAGAGAGAAGAGGCGGGGGTCGGACATGAGCTCGACCCAGACGGTAGTTAGGACGACTGGATTGGAAGGAAAGGACGAAAAGGGTTAGTACGAGACTTTGAGAAAGTATGTATAAGGGAAAGTAGGACGCACTCGTAGTGGTGAACTGTGTGTTGAGGCGCTTGCCCATGATGCCCTGCACGCCGAGACTCGCGCTCATGAAGCCGATAGCGACGAAACTGAGGGTATTCGTCCACGCCGGATCGCCTCTGTCGTCGGCAATGCTGCCCCCAATCCCGCCATTCGGCCCGAGGCCCAATATGCCCACACCGCCCTGCCCGCTCTTCCACGACGCGAGCGCCGCGGCCATCGTGAAGAGCGCCTGGATGAACGTGCCTAGGACGAGCCACTTGCGAGTCTGGTTGCCCATCTTGTCGCCGAGGCGGCCGATGAAGGCCCCGAGGTTGAAGGTGATGAGGGAGGTGAGGGCCTGCTGGTCTGCTTTGTGGAAGGAGGCATCGCGGAGGGAGGGGGCGCCCGGGGTGGCGGAGGGGGTGAACTCGAAGAGGCGCGCGATGGCGAGGGCGAGCTGGGCGAAGTTGCCGGTTTGGAAGCCGCACCAGACGAAGATGGCGGAGAAGGAGATGCAGTCACTGCGCACATATGTGTGTCATTAGTCTGCGTTGGATGGAGAAGAACAGGGACGCACATGAACCCTGTCATGAAGCAGAAGGCGGCAAGGGGGCCTGTGGACTGTGCGGGATCGACTTCTCCGTTGAGGTGGTCCCATATCGAAGAAGAGGTCGTTCTGGTCTACAAGGGGCTCGGTGTGAGGAAGGGTGATTGAAAAAGAGGGGAGGCACCGACGGCGACACTGTGGTCATAGTCCGCGGACTCTACTTTCTCGATCTGAGCAGACATGAATCACTGACAGCAGGAAGGGCCTTAAGGAGAGTAAGGGTGGCTGGCTCGGGTCTTGCTCGCACCGTGCGGGTTTTTGAGGACGGAGCAGGAGTTAGAGCGCTCCCTGCGAAGAAAATTGGTCGATAGCGCGATTGGCTTGGCGTGTTCCTTGTCACGACAGATTGGGTACGCGGTAAGCCGAAACCGCTACACGCTCGGAATCGATGGATTCAATTCGCGCTGTGAGAAGACTCCGAGAGAACTCGCAGTCAGCCAAGGAGCCAGAACTGATTCCTCTTATCAGCGCAGACGCTCGCATGTTCAGGACAGCGAGCACGAAGAAGTGCTTGGGTTCTTTCGTTCACGCGTTCAGTTATACTTGCCCTTGGAACATAGATGCAATTCTCGGCGACCGCGTCTGGAAAGTGGAAGGTTAACTGCGACTATGGGTAACTACAGGCCTCCTGGAGTACAAGCCTCGAGGACACAAGTCAGCAGTTCTAGTCCCAAGCATCCGTGATCCGGCCCAAGCTCCTCCTTAAACGTAGTAAATAGGACTATATAGCCACCAAGGATGTGGATGTTGGACATCCCATTATCTGCGAGCTCGAGCTCGTTGACTTATGCACTGATAGATATGTGCGTAGGGCTGCCATTGCAGTGTGTGCATTTAGATTTAAAGCTTCAACTAGTGCTATACCGATGTTCACCCCAAGACTAAAATGAATGACACTCTCAACCTGAACGGAGCACCTGTAAATTATCCCAAGCCTTGGGCTTCGACCTCTAGTTACTATCATGAACAACTCTGGCTCTGAGATCTGACGACCGTGACAACAGCTTGGATGATAGGCTACGCATAATTGCTAACGTGCACACTTCTCAAGTCTCTTGTCCTCTCCTTTCACCCCTGTCCTCTCTTCGCCACTTCTCTCTTCACTGACCCTTGTGAATGACCGGTGACACATCAATTATCAATATCTCAAGCTTCATGTGCCCTTACCACCAAGTGACATAGTATCAATGTTCGGTTGTCTTTTCATGGTACATAATATATTGCCATTCCACCAAATGTATACACTGCAATAAATAATTGATGAGGTATATTATTTACAAAACCTGGACAGATGTGCGTACACAGCCATTGAGAGCCTAGTTACAATATCTTTGGATAAAGGATAAGTACAGAATTCAGTCTTGTTTCTTGATCTTTGCCCATTGGCTACCACAGACAATGCTCTGGTGATTCATAGTGATGATATGGCGCTTTGAAAGGACTGTAACACATGGATGGGCTGTGAAAACATAACTACGGTAGGGATAAGGGATCCACAGAAGACGAATCATATCTCCGTTGGTTCGCCATTTTATCCAGTCATTGTGTCTGATCAATTGACTAGCACCAAGTGAAATGTGGTCATTCCAGACCTGAATTGTCCTGTCATAAGATCCTGACACTATTTTTGTGCCATCTGGGGAGAATGCAACAGACTGAACCAAGCCATCATGGCCCTCCAATGGATCACCAATCTGCTTTGCTGCTTCCACATCCCAGACTCGGATTGTCCTGTCATCAGAGCCTGACACTATTTTGGTCCCATCTGGGGAGAATGCAACAGACTGAACCCAGTCATCATGGCCCTCCAATGGATCACCAATCTGCTTTGATGCTTCCACATCCCAGACTCGGATGGTCTTGTCACTAGAGCCTGACACTATTTTGGTCCCATCTGGGGAGAATGCAACAGACTGAACCCAGTCATCATGGCCCTCCAATGGATCACCAATCTGCTTTGCTGCTTCCACATCCCAGACTCGGATTGTCCTGTCATCAGAGCCTGACACCACTTTGGTCCCATCTGGGGAGAATGCAACAGACCGAACCCAGTCATCATGGCCCTCCAATGGATCATCTATCTGCTTTGCTGTTTCCACATCCCAAATTCGGATTGTCCTGTCATCAGAGCCTGACACCACTTTGGTCCCATCTGGGGAGAATGCAACAGACCGGACCCAGCCATCATGGCCCTCCAATGGATCACCAATTTGCTTTGCTGCTTCCACATCCCAGACTCGGATGGTCTTGTCGCTAGAGCCTGACACTATTTTGGTCCCATCTGGGGAGAATGCAACAGAGTTGATGCAGCCTTCATGGCCCTCCAATGGATCACCAATTTGCTTTGCTGCTTCCACATCCCAGACTCGGATGGTCTTGTCATCAGAGCCTGACACTATTTTGGTCCCATCTGGGGAGAATGCAACTGACAACACCAAGCCATCATGGCCCTCCAATGGATCACCAATCTGCTTTGCTGCTTCCACATCCCAGACTCGGATTGTCCTGTCATCAGAGCCTGACACCACTTTGGTCCCATCTGGGGAGAATGCAACAGACCAAACACAGTTATCATGGCCCTCCAATGGATCACCAATCTGCTTTGATGCTTCCACATCCCAGACTCGGATGGTCTTGTCACTAGAGCCTGACACTATTTTGGTCCCATCTGGGGAGAATGCAACAGACTGAACCCAGTCATCATGGCCCTCCAATGGATCACCAATCTGCTTTGCTGCTTCCACATCCCAGACTCGGATTGTCCTGTCATCAGAGCCTGACACCACTTTGGTCCCATCTGGGGAGAATGCAACAGACTGAACCCAGCCATCATGGCCCTCCAATGGATCACCAATCTGCTTTGCTGCTTCCACATCCCAGACTCGGATTGTTCTGTCATTAGAGCCTGACACCACTTTTGTCCCATCTGGGGAGAATGCAACTGACCAAACCCAGCCATCATGGCCCTCCAATGGATCACCAATCTGCTTTGCTGTTTCCACATCCCAAACTCGGATTGTCCTGTCATCAGAGCCTGACACTATTTTGGACCCATCTGGGGAGAATGCAACAGACTGAACCCAGCCATCATGGCCCTCCAATGGATCACCAATCTGCTTTGCTGCTTCCACATCCCAGACCCGGATTGTTCTGTCATTAGAGCCTGACACCACTTTTGTCCCATCTGGGGAGAATGCAATAGAGTTGAGGTTGCTTTCATGACCTTCCAGTGGTTTACCAATCCTCTCCCCTACTGTAGCATCCCAAATGTAGATTGTACCATCTTCCAAGCCTGACACTATCTTGGTACCATCTGCTGAGAATGCAACAGCTTTGACTGTGCTTGTCCCTTTCATCACATAGCCATCACGGGGCCATCTGTGCCCTTGTCCACTAGTCACCATTGCTGGGATGCAATATTTATGACCATAGAACTTGAAGGCCTTGGAGGATAGGGGAGCCAACATAAGCCCAGAATAGTACACCTGGGGTGCAGAGGACATGTATCCCTCCCGGGATATCTTCTCAAATCGGATGAAGTCCAAAATGACTGGTTCAAATTCCTTGAAATCCATGAACTGAGAATAATTAAGTGAAGAATCTCATGTGAAGGGAGATACAATTCTTACCAATGCCCATTTGTGCAGCTCACGTAGAATAGCACCAGGGCCATTCTGCCATGTACTCATACAACTGTGAGCTTCGAGCCAATACAGAAAATTCTCCTCCAGAAAATGTCTGAGCTGCAATTCAATTTCTAAGGTTATCAGGAAAGAATTTAGAAATTGATATGTTTGATAAATTATAGTATACTTCAACTTACCTTTCTTGAAACCTTGTGAAGACTTGAAGTAGTCCTTGTCATACCACATTGTGATGTAATGAGTGGCAAAGTAGCACACATTATTCAAGCAGATCTCCCAAGCAAATTGATCTATCATCTAATAAAATACTTGTTAATTCACTTATCCAAAGGCAGCACCTAGTACTTACAGTTCTGAATGCATGTAATGGCAGACATATAGTGATTGCAACCAGTAGAGCCCAAAGTAGAGAATGGGAAACATTGTAAGCCAAAACTGCAACAGAAATTACAGCAATTCCCACAGCAATTTCCATAGTGTATATCTGCTTTGATTGAGGCTTTGATGGATGCACCGTTTGTTGTAAGTGGTATGCCATTGAGTGGCATGCATATTGAAGTCCAGGTGAAATGTACTCTGAGACTCTTTTCAAACCAGGCATGTCTTTATTCAGAGCATCAGATCTAGGCAATTGGCAGATATTGAACTTGAGTCCATCAGGTTCAGCATTCATAATCCTGAAACATGCAAGTGCAAGCTCATTGTGTTTGTCATGACTGGTGATATTGATGAAAAACTCTTTGCTAGCCTGCTCATCCAAAAGAAACTCTTTGAAGGATGTGTGGTGGGGTGTAATTGCAGCATTGTCCTCAGGTGCAGCTCCATGGAGAAATGAGCTTAGCCAAGACAATATTACATCAACATCTGTTTCTTGTCCTGGACGTAGCACTGATGCTATTGCTCTAAACACCTGCTGAGGTTGTGGAGAGCGCACTAGAAGAACCCATGCCATCAGCTGGCGAAAGAACTCCAGATCATCCTTGTCTGTTATATGCATACAGAGGATGGCATAGTAAGAGCCATATAGTTTCATGCCAGGCAATTGGTGCAATTGAGAAAGAATCTTCTTGAAGACTGTTTTTGTCACTCGCCCTGAGTGATTTGTTGTAAGCTCACGACAGAGCAGTGCTGCACATTCAAAGGATGTTTCTGAAACATTGGCAACCTCACTAACCATCCCCTGAAGGGATGTTAATTTCAGCCTATCTTGAATGAATTTCAGAATGTCATTGACAGTGCCTGGTTCCTCATTGATATCGTAAGACAGAGCAGAACTGCCCAACCCCTGTGCCAACTTCAAAGCTTCAGAAATAGGACGAGAGGTGAACAGGAAGCGGATGGAAGATGTGAGGCTTGATGCCAGTGATATCAAATTGTTTAAGATAGACACAAGCTCATTGAGGTCCTCCTTGGGACATTCATCAAGAGCATCAAGGGCAAAGACAATTGGCTTTGCACCATAGGCATGGCTTAGTCCTTGTTTCAGCAGAATCTTGTATTGGTGATCTGTGTTCTTGGTTGAGCGATCTTCTGGGTTGAGACCATGCAGATACTTGAAGTAACCTTCATTGTGCCGGGCAAGGTGCTTCACCCATGTGGGAATGAGTGATGGTAAGGACTGATTCTTGAAAGCAAAGAATGGAACCACAGCAGCATGACTATCTTCCAAGGTCTGTGCAACTGTACTAAGGATAGTTGACTTCCCTTTTCCAGCAGCCCCTCGGAGAAGTAGCAGCCTCTCAGCTGTTTGGTCTCGGCCCCATTTCTCAATAATGTCAAGAACTGCAGTGCGTGTGCCATCTAAGCATGATGCTGGCTTTGGTGTATTGCTTGCTAAATGCAATTCAGCCAGAATTTTGTCCTCTACACACCATCAGAGCAAATCCCACTTGAACAATGTGACATGACTTACTCTGGTGCATATCATCAAATATGTTGTTCAATTTATGGTCCATACTCTTCATTTGGACTGTGAGGCCACCAACAGCATACAGAGTCTCAAAGACTGCAGCCTGTGTATCTTGTTGGTGGGCAGACTTCAGCCCATCCAAAGCCCTCTTGAGTAGGTTGGCATTCTCCTCAACTCGGGTCTTCACAGTGTCTGTGAGGGTCATCCCAACTGGTAAATAGGTATCAGTGCATTGCACACAGTCAAAATGAATGATAGGACCTACAAAGATCACATCTTCCAAGTGAGCAAATAAAGTGAAGACAGTTGTAAATGACCGGAAATAAGGCCTGAAATGCTGCATGCTGATTCAACCGTAGATCACCATGTTTCTTGACATCCAGATCTCTAACATGGCCACAGACGGCACCAATGTCTTCCAATAAGGAGATAATATAGGATTTGCCAACAAGATACTTCTCAATAACCTGAAGATTGTGTCAGTTTTGATAGTGACGAAGGTACAGACAAACTAACCGAGGCAATGGCAGTGACCACCTTAAAGGCAACCTTGACAAAGGTGTTTATCTATAAAGAGTTCAGTGAAGGTTCATAGGGTAACTATTCTGTAGCTCTCACCTCTGCTATTGCAGCCCCAATTGTTAAGAAAAGGCGCAGATGCTCGAAGGCTCTGCACAACTTCGGATGAGATTTCAAACGGCTCTCAAGGGCCCTGATCTCAGAATCAGCCTGCTCCTCAGAAAGAGTGCATGAAACGTTGAACGTAAAGCCAAGAACGACGTCCGTTTGTAACCCAGAATCCGCAGTATGTTTAAGCCCGACTAGCTCAAGACATCAATTTCGCGCGCTTGTGAACATCATGTAAAGCCCGTACCTTCGCCATCCAGTGAACGAAGCGGCACTTGAGTGTACGCGAGAAGTATCTGGTTCTTATCACTTGTGCTCTCGTAGAGCTTGATCTGGATCGCGGTGCTAAGTTTGGCAAAACTGAAGAAAGTCGGAGATGTATGGTTAGCCACGCAAATCAACGCGGTTCAAGCTATGGACCCACAAAATCATGGGGAAGTCTACCACTTTCTCGTCCTGAGCACCCAGCCCATGCAGCTCGAATTTCGCATCCGAACGGCCCTCGATGGACAAGACAGCGTAAAAGCGACGCTTCTTGTCTTTCTTCTTACCCGAGGGCAGATTTCGGCTCTCAATGACTGCGTTGAGGAGTGTGAGCCAGTAGGCCGTCGGTGAAGGTAGACCACTTACATTTAATCGCGACGTAGACATTCTGTTCTCCTTGCGTACTCGACATTGTTGTGGTTGCAGTTGAGTTCTGTGGGGGCACCCAAACCATGAGGCGATTCTGGCGAACACACGTCTGACAGGCTGTGTGTAGGAGCTATAATAAGCATGCCTCGTGGCTGCTGGCACTGCCGTGGGGTTCACCGTATACCTCAGCGCCAAACGTTAAACCAATGGCCGTGGAATCAGGCATCAAGACTACAGCTCTGAGAGAGAGCTTTTCCGTTGTGCAATCTCACTGGTTCAACCAAAATAACCACGTTTTGATTGATTGTACTGCATACATGTTGTCGGATACGTGCGCGTCAATGTCCTCTAGACATTCGCCTGAAGTGCAGAGATGGGGAACCGAGGCCCTTTGGTGCCGGTGTCAGCGTTCCGATGGATCGCCCAAACGTACCGGCCAGTGCAGCGCGCTGCTCTCCTACAACGATGTAAGTCATCCATCCTCTAACCAAAACGAACGGATCGTGGACTCACCGTACCGTAGCCTCCCGTTACATAGAAAAGAACCCTCAGAATGGAATTGATGATGTTCGCGACGCGTCTACGATACGAAAAGCTTGACGCCGGCCAAAGTCCCTTTCGCGCGTCCGCAGGGTACGCTCGTGACTCCATGGCAGGGAAAGTGATCGCTGTCGTAGAGAATGGAAGTCTCGACGGCACAGCAGGCTCTTGGCCTGGCTTTGACGTGGACGATTGCTCCCAAAGCTATCACAGCCACACGTTCGGACTCGAATATTATTGCCTATACATTTGACAGCGGACCTCTCATCCCAGGTATTTGTCGAAGCTTCGAAGAGACGGCTGGAGTTGACTTCAACTGCTCTGTAGATATATATTGCTGCTTGTTTCGTGAATATGATACTCGGTTGACCACGAAGCCGAACTAGACTCGCCTTTGGAAGACTACTGCTGGTGTTTCTCGAGGACAAGAAGACGGAGCGACGCGACTCCTCTCACGCCAATATCTACACCAAAGTCAGAACGTAGCACGGATTCTATATGGAACGCGTACCATTGTTAGGACGAAGGATACGGCCGCGGTTATGACCCACCATGCGTGCTCTCCTCTGTGCTGTATTTCGTGGCGCAGGTTGCCGCAACATCCGGCCTACGCTCAGCCGTCCATTTGGGAGAAATGGCTTCGAGGAAAGTGTGAATGCTGTGTCTTGGTTCAATGATAGAGCCTTGCTTCCCTCAAGGTGCCCCTTCCCCCGTTATCTTCCCTACCGTGACCGCTGCGCGGTGAATCGATCAAGTAATGCTTACTCAAATTGAGGATGCAGACTCCGGGGGCTATGACTAGAGTCCCCATCAGTCCGTGCTGCACCATGCGCAAGAATCCAAACTCACATACATTTCCGGAGACCAAAAGCACCATGTCGTCAGTATCTCGCTCTGGGGACCTTCAACGGAGGACTCGATCTCGCCTAGGCAACAGGCCTTCGTTCTGCTTCCTGATCTTCAAGTATCAATGCATCGTGCATCATGTGTGTGTCCTCTCCTTCTATCATCTGCCTGGTGTATTCTCACCCCCTGTGCACACACCCATACTGATCGTTATCGGCAGTCGCCTTAACCTTTGTATCGGTCGAGCTCATACGTAGCATGGGCCGCGCACACGCGACTACAAACCCCTACAAGGACGTGTTCATCCCCTCGTCTCCCTTCGTCGTGCGGGCCATCTTATCTAGAGCTAAGTTGGAGCCACGCTGGGGACCGTGCTCAGACAGTGCACACATCGCGGGTCGACTGGAATCGAGGTCGATGCAGTTGTTACTGGCGCTGGCGTTGGGTTCGGGCGCGACTCATGATTTCAGCCATCCATCCTTGCAGCGTCTTGTAAGTCAGACTTCGATAACACGCGCACTTGACGTGTTGGCAGTCGCACGAGCAGTAATGCCATAAGTCTGCCACAGTTTACGGCTTGCGGTCCGAGGCTCCGAGTCTTGAGGCTCTCCCCTTCCTCTCCTTCCTCGTCAAGTCTGATCTTCGTATATTGTGTGTGTGGTCGAAAGCGGATCTGGGACGGTCGCGCGCTAGCGCGTCACCTTCATCCAGACAAGGCAAATAGTCCAAACCAGGCGCTACTAGCATTAGTCGCTAGTCAAGGATTGGAGCTTCGTGTTTCATATGTTCTAGGCGCCCTTGCCAAATGAGGCGGGTGGTACGTGGGTGTGTGTTCCGGGTTTGGGTTCGTTGCGTTGCGTTGCGGCGCACGATGAGTATCAGTTCCAGGCAGGATTGCGAATGCGGACCGTAAATCGCGCGCGCCGACGTCCAAACCATCGTCGTTGGGCGAAGAGATAGTGTCGTGATCTAACCGTTGTAGGGCAAGAGCCAATGCACTAGGATGCTGGACTTCGAGGTCTTTCCATTCTCGCCCTTGCATATCTATCGGCGCACTAGCTATCTTCCTTGTTCCCGTCTCTTCTCCAGGCTGGTAAGTGAAGGCGTGTCAGGCACAGAATAAGAATAGACGCGCATGCACATTGTATAATACTGGCGCCCACTCTTGACCATCACGACTTGGCAAGTACTTTAGGGCATCCCCGCCATGTCAATGCTCCCGCTTTCTTCAAAGACTACGCACACAGCCTGCAAATTCGCGCAACTCGCTGAAAGGAACAAGCACAAGCACAAGCTCGAGCACAACGCTGCAGCGCTTCGGTTCTTCGGTCCGCAGGCCGCACGCACACGGGGCTAGAGATTCTCAAATTCGCAAGATAGTAGCCTTCATGTCTTACATACATACTCTCTTCGTGTCAGCACCTCGTCGCTTCAAGCCGCCTCCACCGTACCGCGCTTGATATCTGATCCCTACGTCGTGGGATCCGTCTGCCGTTCAATACACACGCGCCGTCAGCCCACTATCCTACCGCACAACACGTACCGAGCCACCCACCTTAGCAGACGGCTGCACGACATACGCATCGTCGTACACCGTCAGCACATCCAGCGCGCCCACCGCCGCCTCGAACTTGCGGCCGCTGCGCTCGAGCGTGACGTGCGCCGTCTCGACGCCTTTCCGCGCCCAGTGGTTGTTCGCCCACGACTCGAGGAGCGCGACCTCCGGCGTGACGCGGTAGAAGTGGTCCGAGCCGACGCCGTTCTTGACGGTGATCCAGAGCTTGATGGATTGGCTCGAGCGGTTGGATACCCAGACCATGTTGTGCAGTATGGGCTGTCGCGTTTGTTGGATGCTGGATCCGGACGATGGCGTTCACGGTGACTTGGTGAGTGGATGGGTACACTGAGCCTCCGAAGTGGCTTACCTTGAGCGGCAGAAGCGTTAGAAGTTGCGAGCTGTTGAAGCCTGAACTGGGGACTCGTCCTCTCAGTAACGGCCTCCTTTTATACAGAAGGAAATGCCCAGATAAAGGTAAAAGACGAACGCTCGCAGTGCACCTGTGCGCCGGCATCGTGATATCTCCTGCAAAAACAAGACGAAGCGGCTCCACGAAGAGCACCCTGTCATTCATTTCCAGAAGTCAATAGCGCGAGAAATGTCCCTACTTCGTTCAATTGAAACCTCTGGCTTGGAACGTCGGCAGTGCGATACCTTGCGCTTGGGCACGAGAAGATTCCGTGATTCGTCTGGCGTTCTGATATTCGAGGGTGCCGGCGGTGCTATATCTCCTGCTCAAACAAATCACGAAAACCTCCGCGGTTGCTGTCGACCCCAGTCATTTTGTGGCTTATCGGTAATCGATGGCACGCGTGATCGCTTGCATATCGACGGTAAGTGACGCTGCTTCGTGCTGATGTGCCCAGAATCTCAGTCGATCAACTGACGTTTGGATTCTGGAAGAGGAAGAGGCCGTTGTGGGAACGGACCGTGTTCAATTCAATGCAAACTCGCACTCCCGTTGTGAATGAAACCCCGGCCTCGCCCACTTCGATATGGCAATGTAGTCTTGTCGATCACTCACCTGTGTCTGCATCTCATCCATCTCTGAGGCACGTCGAGCAGCGGTTGGAGCCGCGCTGAAGTGTGGACTTTCTGCTCGCTCTGATCCGTGGTGGTGACTCCCGATGAGAGAAGGCTGAAGCTCGGTACTGAAGCTTGAAGCTCTCGCGCTGCCTCAACGTAGTGTCAGCTATCGGATTGGCTCTTGTAAGCGGCACTGGTGCGCAGATGGTAGACCTTTTATCCCCTCAGTATTGCTCAGATACGCGCTTTATGGCGGTTAGTTGGATTGAGACTGGTAGTGAAGTGGGTTATACACAGTGTCCTTGTATTTGTAGACCTATATATGAGGAATATATGCAGTCCAATCAATGACCTGGTAAGCATCGGGCGGGAGACTCCTAAGCAGAACAAATGCCTCCACAATAAGAAGTACCCGAGCCATAAAGTAGATGCACAGTCCCACAGCGGCGAGGATTCTCATGGGATAAGCAGGGTAATATTGCAGTCTTTCAACTATAAACATGGTCATGCAAGAGAGGAGGAACCATGCTAGGGGGATGGCGGTCACCAAGACGGACGAGGCTCTCCAAATGCGCGCCTCCGCAGCGCTCGGGAAGGGAACATGCCAGGCGATGCAGTGGATGGCGCCGAATAGACTGCTCGAGAAGCCGCACATCGCCAGCGACATTTTGTCGCTCCGGGTGGCCAGCGGGGTAAAATGAATTTTGACGAAGGGGTCGACATTGTCGGGGTCGGCTGGTTCCTCGATGATCCATGCATGGGCGTAGAAGAGCGCCGACACAGTCAGCGCCGACCTCCATATGAAGGTGGGGGCACTAGCCGGGGCGTCGCGCTCCTCTGTGAGGATGGGGTGGTGCACGTCCAGCGGCTTGTCCCACCAGAAGAAGTAGAGCAGCGCGCTGATAGACGCGTAGGCGAGGGTCATCACCTCCAGCTCGCTAAACGCCAGACCGGAAACAAACCGCGCGCCCAGTTGGATGACGAACCACGCGACCTGGGCGAGCGCCAGAAGCTTGGCCAACGCGTCACCCTTGCTTTTGTCCTCGATTTCTTCGGCACAGAGCACCGGCCAGGCGATAACGGGGGTGTGGCTGCGATGATTGAGAGACGTGTCTTCTATGAGTGATTGCACGACATGTGGTCGCACTGGCTGCCCATCGACCAATACAGAGCATCCTCCCATGAGCACGAAGAAGCCGTGTATTCTAGTCCATACCGAGCCTGATGATCAATCATTACCGTGTTAGCTGCTTCTTGATCACAAGCGAACGATACTACAGTCCTCGCCTTCATTCCCATCATAGGGTTTCCCCGCCTCGTGCCTCTGCGCCATGTCTCTCGTGCCCGTCGCATCCAAACCAGCAGCGCGGGCACGAACTATCTGGTTGGCGTCGAACCACTGGTGTGCCGCCCACATGACCACCAACTCGGGCACGAGGACAGTCCAGAGCATCAGGAGAAGGCGCCGCCGTAGCATCTTCCAGCGCGAGCAGCGAATACGGCGAGGGGGGATGTTTGGGTGGATGGCGACCCAAGTGCAAGAGAACACTAATGCCAGGCAACTCCATACGATGTCCACCGTGGATCGGCCGATCGCGAGGGTGGTAGGCTGAAATGTGTCTGTGGCTAACGAGTGGGGCAGCGACATTCTTGATGGTGCCCTTGGACGTCAAGTACTCAGTCAAGAAGGTTTCGAGATATCAGTCTCTCCTGCGGTTGTCGAAGCTTAAACTGACGGAGAGATCCTTGGCCCTCCTAGAATAGAAGACTCAAGAAGATGGGAGTGGTGGGAGTTGATAACATGTCATATACTTACCTATGCTCTGTATTAGACCATGACCAATGTTGAGTGCATCCGAAGTGTAAGAAAGCCTAATCTTGAAACTTTTGTCAAGCAATGCTCATTCTTTGGGTGGGAATGGCCGTCCCAGACTCGATGCTACGGGAGTCGAAAGGAGTCAATGGAATCTGGATCATGTGTAGTGTAACATCAATTGGGGCACATAGGTACGCTGGGGATGGCAGTGCCTCGTCGGATAGATAGCCTGCTAATTGCAGTTACGAAGAACAACTCGCTGAAGAGTAACTGAGCACATGACAAAGCGACAGAAAAGCCATGCTACGCACTTGTGTGCTGGATCGAGTCCTGCAATCCGGAAGAAGTAGTCGCAGTGCTCGTGAACGCCCTCGCCTTCACCGTCCGGTTGAGCAACACCACCGCATGCCCAGCGCTTCCAACACATGGAACAGGATAGTCACCGTCCCCATCATCTGTCGCTGGTCTCGTGGTCTCGAACACTCCATGTCCCGCCCTAGCCTCTCTAAGCTCTCTAAAATCGAGTTGGACGAGGGTCGGGGCAACCAACAACTGTTCAAACTCTAGTTGTCCACTTGATTACATCAACCACTTTACCTCTCCTCGCTCCTCCTTTATTGATTATCTTCCCGAGGCGCCAGTACTTTAGTGAACGAGGCCGTAGGTCGTTAGTCTCGTCGTCGCCTCTGCCACCGCAAGATATGTTGAAAGCTCGACGGTGTTCCTGTTATGGCGAGGTGTACAGATACTCACGTCTGAGCATGTCATCCACACGCCGAAATCCTTGATCGTCACTTGAACGGTATTTCATCGGACCGCCGCGACACGAAAAAATGAGAAGTGTTTACACATTTGGGCAGCTGTCGCGATAGTGTCGACAACTGGCGGCCTGGGACTCGGCTTTGATGGATGATGGTCGTCAAGGCGTGACGCACACATGGTTCCGAGTCACAGTGACGGGTGACACCAGCGTGCATCATCCAGGCTTTTTTGTCGCACGTCTGTCTTGTTCACCGACTCCCATTTCTAATTAGCCTGCCTAGCTAGAATCGCCTCCCGCCTTTCTCCAAGGCCTCCCCGACGCTCGCTACCCACCCACCCACACTCTTTTTCACCCATATACATATTCTCCACATCTTCAACTTCACTTATACATATATTCAAGCAACAACAACAACAATATCAGAATAGACATCAAGATATCCCTATACCCCAATGGCACCCCGGCCCCCGTATGCCACAGATATCCCGGACGAAGAGTACGATAGCCCGCAAGCACAGACCAGGCGACTCCGCCAGCCCAAACCCCAGGATCCCAGCGCCAGATCCTCGACCTACGATGTGTACGCTTTATCTCTCCATGATGTAGCGCGTGCAGCTCAACTGATTGGCGAAATACTACCAGATACAACAACTACCTCGCCGCTGGCGACAACAACCCAAACAGCACCCCTAACCCGAACGACCGCAACTCCGGCGTCGGCGCACTCGGTCTCGGTCTCATGACTGCTGACATGTCGGACGACGACGACGATTCCGACGACGAGCGTGACCCGCGCCCGAACGCGAAGCAGCAGCAGCAGCAAGGGGGGAGACAGGCCGCGCTTCTCGCTGCCACATCAGAAAACAATAATAATTCACGGTCCATCAATGCCAAGTCACCCCCGCCTATCGCAGCGCCAAGACCAGGCTATCCCGCCCCCATAGCCGCTCTCAACCTCGCCAGACCCCCGCCTGCCGCGTCCCCACCCTCCCCCCAAGGCCGCCAGCCGAACCCCTTCGATCCCCCCATGCAGAACCCGTTTGACGACTCCAACTCCCACAACCACAACCCGATGAACAGATCCCCCGTCTCACCAAACTTCAACTTCGAATTCGCAGATTCAGGTCCACGTCGTCAGCCCCCTGGGATTCAGATACCTAATAATGCGCGTAATGTGCCGCCCCCGCCTGCGTCCCCACGCATGCCGAACACCCCGCACCCGCTCCTCCCGCCTATGACGCCCATCACCCCCGCGTTTGTGCGCCCGACCCCAGGGCCCCCGACAGACCGCGATGTCAAGTTCCACGCTGAAGCGATCATCAGGAGCGACCACGAAGGCTCGCTCCTCCCCAAGCGCGGCGAACGCGGCGACGACTTCTGGCGCCGCTTCAGTATGATCGCGAAGGTGGAGAACGAGAAACAGACCACTGAGAAGCAGAGGTGCGTTCTCGTCCTCATTCCCTTTCATCCCCCTCTCCGCCTTCCTCTGCTTTCGCTTTCCCCTCTACTTCTTTCACGCTTCCTTACTTCAATATCGATCTAATACTAACTTCTCTTTACTCGCAGTCTCTGGCTCCGCAAGACCCAATCGGGCACGAACCGCCTCTCGCGGTGGGTCTACGTCCTTGGCATCGTGCTGCTCATCCTCATCGCTGGCGGCATCGCGCTTGGGGTGTACGCTTCGCGCAAGGACGACGACTCGACGCACGAGCCGCCGACGGTGTTCGGCGGGGCCGCGAACGAGGCGAGTATCCCGGATGTGGGAGAGAAGAAGGAGGGGAGTCCGACCGTGCGGAGCAGCTTCCATGTTCAGCCGACGAGGACGCTGGATAATCGCGCGGGCGGGTATGCGCCACAGGAGACTGGTGTGGTGGGCAGGGATGTGCTAGGGAATGTGTCGGGCGTTGTTGGGGGGATTGGACGGAGGGTCGAGGAGAGGATGGTGAAGACGCATTTGAAGAGGAGGAAGCTCGCGCTTTGAGATGAGTCGAGGGTTTTGGCTGTTGACGTTGAAGTGTTCATGCGTTTATGCGATTATGGCAATGCATCGTTCGAATTCAATCTGATCGCCTTTGCGTTTGGCTTTAGACGTTTGACTCTTCTGTTCTGCTGCCCCTTCGTGTGGTTTGGCTTCTTGTGTGTGTGTGCGCACGCGAAGGGTGTACGTAGGGACTAGCAAGACTCGAAGATATACCGATCATATACTGATTCTGGATTCTATGTGCTTAGTTGCACTTTAAATTTTGGATATCTTGGATTACCGTATTACATTGACGTCGTTCTATTCTATTTGCATTCCGCACTTTCATTCCGTATCATATCATTATTGCTCTTCTTCTATGTTTATATCCCTTGACAGAGCCTGCCGACGGCTGTGTTTTTCCTTTTTCCTACTGACTCATTCGCCTGCGTCTCTCTCTATACACCACGTATTTCCTGGCTGTCTACCCACTCTGCACGAATGACCCACCTCCTCGCCTCCTGGCCCCGCTCCGGCGGACCTTGTGCGCGGTTATCTACATGCGCAGGAAGGCTGCCTTTCGGACTCCTCAAGGCAAAGCGGGCAAGGAACAGGCTGGTCATATGAGTACTTACGTGAGTACACGAGTACCCTCCCGGTTTGATGATCTAGAATGGTATGAGGCTGGAGGCTGAGGTTTGTGAAGTTGCTAAATCCAAAATACGGTTCGTGAAGTCCGGTTCTTCGATGACCAGCGGGCCGCGTGGAGAAAGCCTGCAAGAGCTGACATCCCGTAGTACATACCATCATGGTGGTACCTGCGAGCCGTTGTGGCAGTAGGCCAGAGCTCCTGACCGATCTACGCGTTACGCGAAGGCTTTAAGCTGTCGCGCTATCGCTACTGCTTGTTGCGCTATCTTCCACTGGTATGCCTCGTTTCCTCCTCGCTCCAACGCAGCATCTCACAACAACCTTGAGCTTTACAGAACTCAACGGGGTTCAGAAACGTGACTGCGTCGATCTGCATCGTCCCCCCCCCCTCCATACTCGCGTTCACCCGATGCAAGGAGTCCAGACCACCTGACCCCCGGGCTCGACGCGACAGAACGGCACTTTGGGGAGCGTGGATTGAGGGTCGTCGAGCGGACACGGCGAAGGCCCATGGCACCATTCAATGGGAGCGTTAAGAGAGTAGGATCAGCTGTCACGAGCATAGAGGGTGATATGTGAGCTCAGGCGTGAGGGCCTTGCATATCAGCGAGTGCGTAGTAGGTGAAATATGTATATGTGCTTGGGCGCGTAGGGGTTTGGCGTATCAGTGGATCCTTTCTTCCCGGGGTCTTGTGTGGTGTCTCTCTGCAGGCCTCTCGCGTGCTCCCAAGACGTCCGTTCGTCGTCACCAGCCCACAATTATGAGGCATCGACAAGGGCCCTGCCTTGGTAAGTACCATCTTCGGCAGCTTCGAGGCGAAAAGGAGATCAATCACTCATATTCAGGTTGCTACCAACTGCTCACTGAGTACTGATAGACGGTTCTCCACCCTTCCGCCTCCCCATATCTCCCGATTTAAAGTGTCGATCTGACAATATTCCAAGTTTCCGATCAAGTTCCCGGATTTGCGCAGGGGCAATCTACCAGTCAGAACCGTGGGGACGTTACGCGTTATCTGATAACAGAACAACCAACCTCGACAAGTCCAAGTTGTTCGAACTTCGAACATCACAATACGATGCATGGTCCGGTGTCCTCATCTTGCTCGATCAGCGATCTCACCTGACGGATGTTTGATACTTACTGTTACTGCTTCCATACGCGCTCGCTTCTCTGCTCTAGGGTGCTTCACGCTGGCACCGCTCGTTCACGCGCTCAGTGAGTCCGAGTCTCGTGCCTGTGTCACTGCTCTCCGCGTCTTGTTCGCATCACACAAGCCTCGGTGAGAAAAAAGCTTCTGTCACGCTTCAAAGACTCGGGTCGTTTGATAGAGGTGAGTGTAATCCCCATCATGGCAGACCCCCGCTCAAGTGCTGTAGGAATTATTGGTGCTGGTGCGGCTGGTTTGATCACCGGCTACACCCTACTCCAGGATGGATTCGAAGACATCCAGCTGCTCACGCGCGACACGACAGTGGACACTTGGAGGTATCTGGGCAGAAGAGCGTGTCTACCCTGGGTTAACAATTAACAAGTAAGTTTAGAATCACCCTTGCAGTTCATGACTCTCAAACCTTAGTGTATATGGAGAGTTTCGATTCTCACCGCTACCCATGCCCGAGACTGTTGGCCGGCTTACTGGAGAGGACATGCGGTCATATATGTCTGCATTTGCTAACGAGTTCCTAAATGGCCGTATTCGTTGCAACACCGAGGTCCTTGAAATCAAACAACACGATTCTGGTGACCGCTGGCTCGTTGAGATCGAGGACACGCGCTCGCAGATACGTCAAGTACTGAGGTATGCGAAGATAGTACTTTGCACCGGAGTATGTTCTTCATTTTATCAACGCAGTCTCGTCAATTTTCAATTTATATAGGGCTGCAGTAGTCCGTTGATGACGAAGTCTCTCCAGCAGCCGCGAAAGTGTCCGAATTCAACGGTCCCGTAAATCACTCCTCTCAGTTTCGCTCGCAGATGGTCGATCTACTGTCAATCGTTAAGCCGATTGATGCCAATGCGCCTGATTCAGCGGGGCGGATTGTGATTGTTGGTGGAGGCAAGTCTGCGCAGGACATTGCAGCCTATCTCACGAACGAAAACCGCAAAGTATCTGTCGTATTTGAACGAGCGGACGCTGTCCTGGGTTAGCAAGGGCCTGACATATACGGGGATGCGAAGCTTTGTTGCGACGAAGGGTTTTCCAATGCTTCTCGGCTCTAGGGTTCAGCGGAATTACCCAGTCCACCCAAGTGAGGCTTTTGCAATCGACCGTTGCTCTCTTTGCCAGCCCAGACGGCTATGCAGGGCCCTCCATTCAAGCCGCGATCGCGTCAAGTTCCGGTTCCTTCACTTCTGTGTGGCAGAGCGGAGATGGGTACGCATATGGCGTAACTCACCTCGTCAATGAGGGAGCAGATACTGCGGCGACGGATATGGCTGAAAGCGAAAGCAGAGATAGGTTGAATCGAGATTCGGTGGAAGCTTCTATCGATGAACTAGTAAGTCACGACGCCCGTTCCTTTCGCTTTTAACTTATCCCGTGTACAGCTTCGCAGGCCCATCTTGGGAGCTTCCGAACATGATCAGCTGTCGGTCTGCCAGTCTATGTTGATCAACACTGAGCGTTACATCCCTGAACCTGCGCCACCATCTACCGCCGTTGTAGATGCTGCGATCACGCTTTTTTCTCAGCTATTGCCGCTTCAAGACTCGTCGTCGTCCCCTAAGATCATTGGTTCCATGGTGGAATCAACCAGGCCTAGGTCGGAAGGCCGCCGTGTCCGTCAACTCAGCCGTAGCGCTCGTCCTTGCCCTGAGAGTTGCTGGCTCCCTCGAACAGGAAGGTCCAGAGAGTGTTTAGGCAGCGGACAGGTCACCGGTTTGCTTTCGTCTTTCTTGAAGATAGACGCGTCCTCGTGATTCCACACATTGTAAAATACTGATCGCGGGCCTCTTGTTTAGGAGGCCCTGGTTGATGGCGACCCAGTCCTTCGCAAGGCGAGCAGCGAGTGCATCGGCAGACTCGCAAATATCGCAGGGACCAACTTCCTCACGAATCAAATGAAGTCTCTCGTAGATCAAGTCGTTAACAATCGGGATCCCTACGGACGCGTCGGGCGCGCCCTCGCTTTCAGTATTTACACATTCGTTGGCGGCATGACTGCTGGTCCCCTACTCAAAACTACGGTCAACGTTTTGATGTCCCTCAGCAATGACCCTCATCCTCTTGTCCATTTCTGGCCAGTGTCACTTATGCACCGTCCGTCTCAGGGACCGCAGGTTCGGCGATCATCGATTGGGAATGGAATGCCGGTTAGGCCGCGACTTGGTGGTGGCAGGTGGCAGCTGGAAGCGGAGAGGATGGCATGGCGAACGTTCACATTCATCAACCATCGGTGAGTTTAATTTACTCTTGGCTGTATCTAACGCTCTTTCAGGACGCTTGTCGATGACGCTTTCTGCTGGGCCTCAGCGATGAGAGCGGGTGTACCACAAGCGTCATGATACCCCGGGGCAACACTCCGCCCAGCTCAAACCAATCTTCGCATGGATCGAGCAATCGCAGAAATCAACGCACCCTGGCCCATGCTAGCCCTGCTCTTCTAGAGCCTACCCCTGCCTCCCTTTTCAGCAGACTCTCTTAGTACGTGGACCTCACCAATACCCTCTTCCACGTCTGCCCTGTCTTCCACGTCCGCCCTGCTGGAAGCTCCCATTTTGCCCCATGCCAGCCATGCATCTCCATTTCTTACCCTTACTCACGGCCGCCAACCGATGCTACTGATGATGGATGTACGAAAGCCGGTCGCGATCGCCGCGCCGTGTGCGTTTTTCGTTTTTTCAAGGAGCAGAGAACACTAGAGCATCAACTGATATCCGAGGAGCCGCCCTGAAAGAGGCGGACGAGTTCTAGCGCATATCCACTCACGCACCGTGCCACCATTAGGGATCGTAGCAAAATCAGAAGGATGGGTCGTGTCTATCTACCCTTCCATCTACGACCGCTTTATCCTCAATGGCGACGTCGCACTGGCTTTGATATTGTGGAGGAAAGAGAATGAAGTGGACGCACCATCTCCACGACTATCACTGCATCAGAAATCACTACACCACGCCACCAACAGCCAACAAGTCCTGGCTGCCACTCGAGAAGTCCCCCTTCTCTGCGCAGCCTCTCATTGCTTCCACTATCTGTACCTCTCCCCGCTGCCGCCATGGTGCTCCCCGCTCCAGCACTCCAGCACACAAGTACTCGGAACTTCGGAATTAGGAAACCTGTGGCTGAGCCTGCTGAGCCTGCGAGCGACAACATGAATGCCCGATGCGTATCTGAGTGCGTGTACGGGGGCGCTGTCTCCACAGTCTGCGGGTCGAACGTAGCGACCTAGTTTATCATCAAGACGTTGACTTGGGACACTTGAATTGTCTGCATAGTCGGTGAATGGGTGAATCGAGAGGCAGACGATGAGGGCGGTGGACCGGAAGAGGGAAAAGAATACTGGGGTGGTTCGGGGAACGAACTATTTTTCGCTCTGATTTCAAGCTCCAGTCTCCATCGTACATCCTGGATTCATCTTCACCCAATATCCCCGTCTCCTCCGCTTCTTCCTAACTCGTTCTCACAGCTTTTCTTTTTTTCTCCATGTCTTTGTTCCGTCTCTGCTACTCATCATATAAATATGGTAGCCGTCTATGCCTTCGGGTCGTGCGGAGCGCACGAATGTCTAAGTCAGCGTCCCCTTCATCCACGAGAATACGAGGCCTTCAACGTATCCACGAGTGGTCCTACATCCTGCTAGCGTACGAGTGGCCGTAGGGCCACAATTTCGCTCCCCTCCGTAGAAATGGCTGGTAACGCCTGAGTCAGATGCTTGGCCCTTATAAGTTCACGGTGGGAGCTCGTGGTGCATATGGATCAGCACATGCTGTGGCACTCACGTCTCGCCACTTTACCCAGGTATCACGGCAACAGTGTTGTCGCTTCTCAGGAAGGACGGCAATACATGTGGATGGCAAACGGTAGATTGATGTTACATGGACAATTTAGAGATGTTTATGTACTTAGGAAGAAATGGCCTGCGCTTTTTTGATATCTTTCCAACGAGGACCTACGGCAATATCCTGTATGTCAAGAAAAATCCGTTTTCGGGTCGACATCACCATCAAGCACGGGTAGAGCACTATAATGTGGTTTCTGAACACAGGAGGAATCCAGAGGATGCGGGCAGCTCGGGAGCCTTGATTGCCCGCATGATAAAGCCATTCTCCACGGCGAAAAAATAGACGAGGCGGGGGACATCTTTGTTTGTACAAGGCATCATTGGCGTGCACGTAACTTCCATGTCCTTTTGCTGTGTTGCTGGAGCCCGTAGCAGAGGAGGCCGCTGCGTCCTGCAGTTGCCGCCTTGTTGCAGCATCCCAGATGCGGATCGTGTTGTCGTATGACCCTGACACAATCTGCGCCCCATCAGGCGAGAACGCGACGGAAGTGACCTCGTCTTCGTGCCCAGTGAGCACATCACCAACTTGCTGGCCTGTTGCAACATCCCAGATGCGGATCGTCTTGTCGTATGACCCTGACACAATCTGCGCCCCATCAGGCGAGAACGCGACGGAACTGACCAAGTGTTCATGCCCAGTGAGCGCATCACCAACCTGCTGCCCTGTTGCAGCATCCCAGATGCGGATCGTCTTGTCGTATGCCCCTGACACGATTTTTGTCCCGCCAGGCGAGAACGCAACGGAAATGACACCGTGGTCATGCCCAGTGAGCACATCACCAACTTGCTGGCCTGTTGCAGCATCCCAGATGCGGATCGTGTTGTCATATGACCCTGACACAATCTGCGCCCCGTCAGGCGAGAATGCAACGGAAGTGACACGGCTTTCATGCCCAGTGAGCGCATCACCAACTTGCTGGCCTGTTGCAGCATCCCAGATGCGGATCGTCTTGTCGTATGACCCTGACACGATTTTCATCCCTTCAGGCGAGAATGCAACGGAAGTGACACGGCTTTCATGCCCAGTGAGCGCATTACCAACTTGCTGGCCTGTTGCAACATCCCAGATGCGGATCGTGTTGTCGTATGACCCTGACACAATCTGCGCCCCGTCAGGCGAGAATGCAACGGAAGTGACACGGCTTTCATACCCAGTGAGCGCATCACCAACTTGCTGGCCTGTTGCAGCATCCCAGATGCGGATCGTCTTGTCGTATGCCCCTGACATGATTTTTGTCCCGCCAGGCGAGATCGCGATGGAAATGACACCGTGGTCATGCCCAGTGAGCACATCACCAACTTGCTGGCCTGTTGCAGCATCCCAGATGCGGATCGTGTTGTCGTATGACCCTGACACAATCTGCGCCCCGTCAGGCGAGAATGCAACGGAAGTGACCCAGTATTCATGCCCAGTGAGCGCATCACCAACTTGCTGGCCTGTTGCAGCATCCCAGATGCGGATCGTCTTGTCGCATGACCCTGACACGATTTTTGCCCCGTCGGGCGAGAATGCAACGGAAGTGACCCAGTATTCATGCCCAGTGAGTGCATCACCAACCTGCTGCCCTGTTGCAGCATTCCAGATGCGGATCGTCTTGTCCCATGACCCTGACACAATCTGCGCCCCATCAGGCAAGAATGCAACGGAAGTGACCTCGTCTTCATGCCCAGTGAGCGCATCACCAACCTGCTGGCCTGTTGCAGCATCCCAGATGCGGATCGTCTTGTCGCATGACCCTGATACAATCTGTGCCCCATCAGGCGAGAATGCAACGGAAGTGACCTCGTCTTCATGCCCAGTGAGCGCATCACCAACTTGCTGGCCTGTTGCAGCATCCCAGATGCGGATCGTCTTGTCGCATGACCCTGACACGATTTTTGCCCCGTCAGGCGAGAACGCGACGGAAGTGACCTGGCCTTGTGCATGAATCACTAGGGGTTCTGTAGGAGGCCATATCTTTTCACGGCCGTTGGTTACGGTTATGGGAATGCAAAACTGGGTTTCGTAAAGTTGCCTGACTTTTGATGCTTCAGGGGAAAAAGTAAGTCCTGAGTAATACAACTGTGGTGCAGAGAGCATGTAGCCATTGCGAAAGCGCTTCTCAAATTTGATGAAGTCCGCTAGGATTGAGACGAGCTCTCCAGGCAAGTGTAACTATTGATAATTAGTCAACAATGAAGAGTGACAATGGAATACATCACACTCACTGATGCCCACTTCTGGAAGCATGGCAGCATCCCGCCTGGCCCATCTTGCCAGCTTTTCATGTAGCTATGGATCTCGAGCCAATACAGGAAACGATTCTTGAGAAAAAATGAAAGAGCCGTTCTCAGGTGATTAAGTTCTTCAGCCCGCGATTTCTGGGTATCGGTGGGGGTGACCTGCTCATCAAGCTGGCCGAGGGATTTGTCTAGGTGATACGCGGCACATTGACACGCATACTTCAGCTCAGGATCAAGCTTCTTGGCCCGCTCCTGGAAACCGTCGATTTCGCTGTTCAATGCATATGATGTGTCAAAACCGCACATGTTGAATCTGAGCTGGGCATTAGTGATGTCGAGACATGCCAGAGCCAGCAGTTCTTGATGGCGTGGCCCGATATCGACTGAGAAGTCAGGTCCTTTAGGCACCTTGACTGGCTCGACAAGGAAGTCGCGGAAAGAGGTATGAAGGGGTAAAACGGCCACTTCATTGGCGTCAAAGGTGCTTCCACTAAGCAGAGAGCCGAGCAAGGGAAGGATTGACTCCAAAGCTGACCGCTCTTCGCCTGACTGCAAGGCAGACCACTGCCCACATGGCTTCGAGGCAGACTGCCTTTCACGAGACAGGGTGGCAGCGGCAAGCGGCAGTAAGGTATCGCGGTGCTGTGGTGAGCGCACCAGGAATATTGATGCCATTAGGTGCTTGAACGCTTTCAGCCGGAGTTCGTTTTGTGGGTCGATGTACGCCTCCAGGACCTGCTCGTATGTTCCATACAGAGTATTGAAATCCCCAACTTCTAACTTCCTGATGAACCGTTCCCTACTCACTTGTGGACCCGTCAGCTCGGCACAGAGGAGAGCAGCACATTGGAACAAGCCCTCCGCCACATCTGTGACACGATTCACGAGGTGCGCAACATCAGGCCATTTACCAAGTTTCTCATGAACGAAGATGTGGATGTCCTTGACAGTGAGCCATTGCTCGTCATCAAGTGATATTCGCTCTATGAGTGATGAACGGTCGAGCCCCACGAGGATATCCGCATTTGGCCGGCAAGTAAAGAGAAAGCGACAATTTTGCGGAAGATCGGATGAAGACGAAAAGATTTGGTCGAGAAGGTTGAGCAAGGGACGCAATTCCAGACATTCATCCAGAGCATCGATAACGAAGACAATGGGTCTATGGCTATCCGCATGCTTCAGCCCTTCAATCAATAGAGCCTTTACTTGATTGTCAAGGGGAGAGCCTTTAACGTGCTCCATGTCGAGGGTACGCAAATAACGCAGATAGTGGGGGTCGCGTGACGCGAGGCCCCAGGCCCATGTAAGAAGAAGTTTATCGATGGAACGATTGGCCACTGATCGATTGAAAGCAAAAAAAGCCACATTGGCAAGAGACGACTGCTGTTTCTCGACGTTTCCGAGGGCTCGTGATACGGTGTGGATAATGGCCGACTTTCCCTTGCCAGCAACACCATACAGCAGCAAGGCGCGCTGAGCCCCCGGGAGAATGACCCACTTTTGAATGTGTGTAAGAATGGCTTCACGTGTGCCGTCGGCACAGGACTTCGATGGGTCAAGCCCTGCATCGTCCGCGTGGGGAAGCGAATTCACGAACAAGTTATCCTCTACGTTTCGTCAGATTTAGTTGTTTAGAACTGCATCGTACCCACCTATTTTGGTGACAATATGCAGTATGTCGCACAGCATTTCCTGCATATCCAGATCCCGGCTATGCTCAAGACGCTGCATGATGGTCCCAAGCTGCCCTTGAAGCCTCTTGATCTCTCCTTCTAAGTCGTGCAAGTTCGCAGCTGATGAAGACGATGAGCCATCATAAAGCTCCGTACAATGGAACACTGACCAATCTTGGTTGGCGACAGCGAAGCGACAAAGTAGAGGCATCGGTATACTGCTGGAAACACGTATTGATAGACTTTAGTTTGGTTCGGGCGATGTTGGTATAGCTTGCGGTTGTCCCAGTCTGCAACGAGCATGCAGGCGTCACCGACAGTTTGTAACAAGCCGGTGACGGATTCGCGGCGCTTGACGTAACCGTCGCATTCCTGAACGGAGGAGTTGAAGTCGATTCGCGCAAAAAGATGATTGAATTCTTACCAAGGCAATTGCTTCCACTAGCCCTATGATGACTTTACCAGCCGGGGTCGTAAGCTGGGTTTCATGGATAAGTCAGTTGAATGCACAAAAATGGAAATGGGCTACCTCTGATAATGCTTTCCCAACTCCGATGAAACGCTTAAGATTGGCGAAGGTAGCGAGAAAGATAGAGTTGATGGGAGGGAGATCGCCAATGCTCGTGAGCTTGGAGTCAAACTCAGAGTGAGTGGTACGCTTGAAAGTCATAACGGGGTCCTCTTTCAAGGAGCCCAACAACTCGGGAGACGTCCAGGAGACTTTGACTATCAAGACGGTCAGCACATATAGCCAGAATATACGTCAGGTACGAACCATCACCATCCAGGCAGCTCAATGGCACCTTCGTCTGGGCAAGTAGTTTCTCTTCATCCTTGTCAGTCACATAGAGCCTGATTTCAACATTCGTCGTAGGCTCAGAAAAGCTGCGCAAGATCAGAACAGCCACAGCGTCCAAAACGGCAGAACCTACAAGATCATGGGTGGGTTTGCCATCGATTTTGCTTTCTTTTTCTTCCCGAGATTTGCAAAGCTATCCATCCTGATAAGATCCGCGAAGACGCATAGACAGAGCACGAAATCTCACCAATTCGTAGATGGCTTAGGCGTAGCCTCCGTATCCCTCTTTGCAATTGCCTTGTGCAACGAATCGATTGGGTATCCCGCATCTTCAAAACCCTCGATGAACACAATGGCGCGCACCGGGCATCGGGACTTGAACACCTTGAAAGTTGTTTTTGAGAGGGCTATTGGACCGCGGCATCCAATATCTTGAAGAAAATGGTAAACAGTAGTCATGGGCAAGACAGAGGGACTCACAAGTGATTGCAGTGTAAGTAGACTCAGTGTTGCTCTGCGTCGTCGCCATCTTTCGAGTCGATGAGAACAACGAGGCAAGCGTCTCTTTTGAGCGGACATGCGTACATTGCGTGGCATACGCAAGGCATACGTGAGACCCAGCTATTGGTGGAAGCTCACCGCCTTCGGGCGCTCTTGCCATTGCAAGCCAGGTTGAGCATAACAGAGGATGAAACACATCCGTTGATTTAGTCATGTAATATTTACCCCAGTAGCTGAGCTGTGAGCAGGAGGGCCGTATGGAGGCGGGAACTGATTTCCAAATACAGCAGAACGTCAGTGCGTCGGCCAAAAATCGATTTCTCTTGCGGACTACAGATCTTCACGCTCTTTCGACACTGGTCTCGCCTTTCGCCGCATCTAGCGCGTAGCCAGTCATCTTCGCGACGGCGACCCCCAGCCCTCCCCGCTGTCTCAACAACACCAGTCGCGCGAGTAGAGCGAGGAGAAGCATGATATATTGATATCGATACGGTATCGATAGGCGCTACAATACGCCCATGGCCCTCTCGCGCTGTCGATCCGACGGCTCGGAGGTTCGAAGGTCGAGCACGAGGTCTACGCTCCGTCACGACGAGAGGTTGGGAATGCTCGCCGGAATGCGCACTCTCTTGCTTGAGCGTCCCATACCCTTACGATGTATCACACTGATAGTAGATGGAAAGTGTACAATGAAGGGTGCCGGTGAGTCGTTATCGTTATTTGTATGAATGTGGGCGCAGACAGAAGACGACGTAGGCGTGGAAGAAGGTGCAATTGGTGGTGTTCGGGGACAACAAAGGGGAGACTCCGGAGGGTAATACCACTCGATGCGAGGCGGGGAAGTATTGACTGTATCGGAGCAAACGGAGACGAATCACTGAAGCGACAGCACGAAGGTGTAGCCGTAAACGGCCAGATAACGAGTGGTTCGAGAACAGTGGGACGGGGAGGTATAGCTGTTTGCAGATTCGCTTTAGCGCGAGGAATCTCGTGCTCTTGGGATGCGGACATGGAGATGATATGGACGCTTGGGTGGAGAAGTCAAAAGAGGGCGTGTGAAGCCTGTAGTTTGAGAGGATGGAAGCCACTGCACAAGTGGACGACCTGAAGACAAGCCCGCCGCATAAGGCTTGGTTCCCTCGCCGTCTCGCCATCTACATTCACCATCTTGGATCGCCTTGAAGTCTTCACTCTTCAGTAGAGGGCCTAGGCTCGTGGAAGCGAGCGAGATGATTGAAGCGGGTCGACAAAGATGTGAGCGGGGAAGTTGGAGTTGTGGATGGACGCGGCGAGTGCGTTGGCGATTTTGAATGTTGAAGATGGAGGCTAAAGAAGAGTTCGTGGAGTCAATCAGAGAGATCGACGGCGTTGACGAGTCCCCAAACCTTGAATAAATCACGAGATCAGGACTCCAATGCCCCAATACGGAGACAGATACAACTGCGCACCCAGGACGTTGGACGGACTCGGGATTCCACACAAGGGCAGGGGCGGAGCGACCAATGAAGTGGAAGAGAACGAAGTGGGGGCGAATTCTCCAGATGGTCACGATGAGATCCACGAGGAACGTGGGGAATTCAACTCCGTGCGCCAAGTTGGTGGCGAAACGGGAGCGGGGGCGGTACGCGAGGATCACCACAGGAGCAGTGTCATCCGATGACCAGCGGACCGCGTGGAGAAAGCCTGCAAGATGGAACAACTTGGATGTGGGATGGTGGTGATGTGGCGTAGAGGTATGGTAGTGCACGCAGTGCCCGAGTCGATTAATCGATTTGTTGTGAATGCCAATTTGGGCAAAGCGTTCCCAGTCAGAAACGATAGACTAGCCCTCCGAATCGCTATACAAAGCCGCAAAAAAGAGGCGCAAGTGTGTATTCCGTGGAGCTCAAAGTGTAAACTAGTTGCCAGCTGTTTGAGGAGGTTGGCTCTGCCAATTTACTGTTCGACGGCCGCCAAATCCGCCTCAATACCCACCCACCATGGAACCTATTTGGTCTTCGATCATCCTTCAATCCACTCGGGTTCGGCATGCAGTTTATGCCTACGAAACCGAAACCAAAAACCATCAGCGTCGTAGTTCGGGCGTCGAAAGTCTACTATCTTCAAGGAGGGAATGGCAGAGAAAAGGAGCTTTATGGATTCCATGTCGCCATCAGATATGTCGTTCAACTGTAGGAATTCGATCTTCGTCTCGCAGAGCCGATCAACGGAAGAGACTAACAAGGATAGCTCGTCAAGCGGGTCCTGTAATCGATGGGCAGTTGATTTCAGCATCTGAGAGGAAACAAAGGAACGCAGACTGGACTGACATACGAGCTGAATTTAAGATATTTTATATTTCGGCACAAATCAGGGACGAGGATAGGCCACGCCTTGTTGAACGTTAACGTTCGAACACCATCAGCGAAGTTGCCATTGGTGACCGTTCGGTGAAACTGCTCGACAAGATGGGATATTTCGTTCTCCAGTAAACGTCTGATCATGGGGTCCCTGTAAAGTAGTGTTTCGACACTTCCTTTCGTGTATGGTGAGATAGAGACCATGGACGCGAGATCCAGCGAAGTGCTCGAAGATGGAGAGCCAGACTTCTGGTGGAAGTGTGGGGACCATCTTAAATCAACTTTTAACGGTGAGGACTGGCAACTTGTTTTCGTTCAAGACAGCTGCTTACCTGAGTAATTAGTAGAGATAAAGTTCATAGACGCCGTCACTAGTCACTTTCCGTGGGCGCTTACATCAGGCACTCAGCACTTGCCCTCATTCGTTGCTCATATGGGTTTATGAACCTAACCGGAAACTCGAAAGCTAGCACCATGGGTGCCATAAGGGCGCAAACGACACCCTGCAAATGTTCCTTGTTTGGCATTTATTCTGGAGTCTGCACCGCCTCTCAAATGGCAGACCTTGAGCGGATTCGTCTCCCCGTGCCACACCTCGGCATTCCTCTATTCACCCTTGGTCAGGCGACACTCTGCTCATCTTTGTTATGGTGACTTACACACAAAATTTACTGGCAGATCTAGGTCCGCCTGAAGGAGCTTGAACATTATCATGTCCCCAGGAGCACCTCCGATCGTCTACAACCACAATGAAGGCCGAGGCATCTTCAATGTGGTGCGCGGTGACCAGCAATTCACGACGACCTTGGTCATGAACCTGATGGCCCCCGCCATGTCTTCGGTGGATGGCGAGGCTGTTCCAGTCATGGAACCTTACGGACACGCTATAACATACTTACAGGATATATTCGTCCTCTTGGACCACCTCCCTCGCACTTCCTCCGTTGTATCACTTCGCGACGAAGTGCGTGGGTTTTTGCCGGTCGTTGCATGTGTGGCAAAAACAACGGAGATAATCCGTGACACTTGCCCTCAGCTACTAGCGCACGCTTTCTTCGCCGATATGGAGAACCAAGCATTCAAATACACCGAGGGGCTGGAGGAAATGAAGGTAGATATCACTCGGTTTGCGTCTGACCTTGGCAAGCGCATGGAGTCGACCTTGTGGCGGGAGATACTCCTTCTTATATTCTCCCGTCGTCGCTGGACACCGCTCTGCCAACGCGTCAAACGATACATTCAGTCTAATCGAAGTTCATTGGAGCACTTCCTGTACTTCTTTTCAGCGTTAGTCCTCCTTACTTCCTCCCCATCACCTCCCGTTTGGCACCCAACTGATCACTGCCATGACTATGAAGTCACTGCAGGCGCCTTGTGCGAGAGAAGTACAGAGAGCTAGGAAACCTCATTCAATCCGCAGGTCTAGGTTCGATCCCGCCAATACATCAACCAGAAATACGTACCATATGGGTCCGAGCGCCAGTCGGGACAGATATCTACGCCATACCTTTGGATCTGTGTACTTCCTGGAAGGTGAGCCATTCTAATTATAAATCACTTTGCCCCTATTCTATAGCCGTAACGGAACAATCAATCAACCGATTGAATAGGACTTCAAGCTCGTTATTCATCGGTACTGCGACGACGGTCCCGGTGGGGAATACATCCAGAGGAACGACTGGGCGATGGTCGAGTTGGCGGCGAACAATATCATCAATAAATCGGGCGTGCTGCGTAAATTCCTCAAACCAGGCATGCGCTTCGACGTCGGCATCATCATCAAGTTGCCCCCAGCGCTGAAATGGCGCACGTGTCCGCAGTGTGGATGCAACAACAGTCGAAGCCGCCCTAGTAATGGATGGATCCAGTGGTGTGTATTCTACATTGTTCTCTAGGCCCACTGAGGCGGATGAGTTCCAGCAAGGGGTGCGATAAGTCGTTCCTCAGCGTGTTCTCGATGTCTGCATCCAAACGGCCAGACCTATCTGCGGAGAATTTCCAAAATTCATCCGGATATGACATTGGACAGCCGTCTCGAGCATCACCTCGTTCCAGAAGAGATGCTGAGATGTACCCACGAACCAAATTCAATCGTACATTGGCGCTGAATCGGAGGTGGCCTTCCTGGTTCATTGATGTAATAGGGATCTAGGAATGTTCTCTCTTAGTCTATCCTCGATCAGCCTTCAGGATCTTGAGCTTGAGCAACTGCATCATGCTTCTATAGCCTGTATGTCCAGGTATTGCAGAGAGGAATCATTGTATAAAGTACGTATCCCGTAGTTAGAGGCAAGATGAGTGGGGAAAGCAGCCAATAAACTTTCGGAATCAATGTTAGGCTTGCGTCATTGAGATGAACGTACATATAAGTGCTCAATCCAGTATATCCGCACGGAGAACTATTATCCATCCGCAGTATTTCGATGTTCAATATTCACTACCCGAACTGGAATGGTCGTGAGCTGATATTCTAGCGGTGCTCAATACCTGACAATTGGGCTGCAGATCTTCCCGCCTTCCTACCAAACACAGCACCTGCGATAAGCCCGCTTCCCCCAGGGTAATTATTATAGAAAAGACCTCCAACCATCTCCCCTGTACAAAACAATCCTTTGATCGGGATTGACCTAGAGTCAGATTCACCCACACGGTTGGAGAGTACTTGAGCGGTATCTGCATCAATCGCCAGACCACCAAATGTGAATGTTATCCCGCATCCGACTTTGACAGCGGTATAAGGAGGTTCATCTATCGGCAATGCCCAATTAGATTTCGGGAGGGCGAGTCGTGTTAACGGTGAGGATTGCGTTGAGACGCCATCTTTGATTGCAGGGTTCCATCGCTGGGTGGCATTCGGCTGGGTTGAGGCGTTGTTGTACTGTGTCATCGTCTGCATAAAGCTCGAAGGATCTTCCAATCCCTCCTCCACCAACCGCTCGGCCAGCTGCTCCAATGTCTCCCCTGTGATTCTCCTCACGATGCCCTCCCCATACTCCTCTTCCCTCAAGTACTTCACACCCTTGCTATCCCAAATCTGGAACGCCCATCCCCCAGGCTGCTCAAGAATCGCCCTCCCGAATTTCGCGTAGGTGTAGTTACGAAAGTCCTCCCCCTCGTCGACGAAGCGCAATCCCTTGGAATTGAGCATGACGCCGAGCGGGTAGCCGGATTTCGTGAATTGGTTTGTTAGGATTCTGTTTCCCGAGTCTGGCGGGGCATGTGCGTCCCAGCAGGTACTGTGGCAGCCGGACCAGTCGCCAGTCAGTTTAGCATCTAGAGGTTTGACGAGGGTGAACCCGTCTCCGGTGTTATATGGGGTCCCCCGGACCTGCGAATGGGGTGTTAGATGTCCATTTCTTTTCGCAGTATTCATTCGCGTTAACCTTGGCTCTCTCCCAGTTACCTCCAAGATGTTCCACACGCATCTCTCTGTTCGCCTCGAATCCCCCGGCAGCCAATATGGTCGCAGGGGCGTGGAGTTGAACATCCTCCCCATCCCTCCGAACTACGACACCCACCACGCCGCCATTATCAGTGAGCAACCGCGTTGCGGGCGAGTCGAACCACACTTCAACGCCGTGCTTGGCAAGTGCCCTGCGATGTGCCACAATCAGTCCTTTCCCACCATCCTCCACGCTAAGGACCATCCCTCCCCAGAACTTCTGCTTTCCATTTATGACATACGCTTGGCGGTTAAACGAAAACACGAACGGCACTCCAACCGATGTGGCCAGCCACTCGATCGTCTCGCGCGATCCGTCGACGACGGCCCTCACCAGTAGTGGGTTAGGTTTATTGGCACCGACACGCATGATATCGGCCGTGAAACTGTCGGCGGTGTAGGGCTCCATGTCGATGTTATCAACTTGTTCAGCGGTGACATTGTGAACGAATGGCAGAAGATCGTGGAGGCCTCCGTGGACAGTGCGATGCGCTCCAGCCGTGAAATAACCGTTCCCTCCTACCCACTCTTCTGGGGCCTTTTCGACCATGAGAACTAGAGATGCGATAAATCAGCCCATTGGTCGCGTTAAATTTGAGCTTTTACCTTACCTCGTTTGCATCCCGCTTCCGCTGCGGATATGGCAGCGCAGCTACCTGCGTTGCCTGAGCCCACCACTATGCAGTCATAGTGGTAATCAGTCATCTCGCTGATGTGTGAATACATCCTGGCTCATGAGACCCAGATAGTATTCCGAGCCACATGCTCGTGAGATGAGTTGGTTAGAAACGTCTCAAGCAATGCACTGTTTATTCTTGGGATATCGGCCCCTGACTTTACTTACGTAATCCACCCTCTTCGAGGCAACGCAACTTTGGAGACCCGGGAGTCTCAGCAATGGCGAACACAGACCCCGGTCGTCCAAGTCCCTCCTCCTCCGCCATTCCACCACCTCCAGGCTACACACCGCCTACCGGGAACCTCCCTACCGACGTATACAATGTACGTTCGTCGTGACCCAGTACCCGATTCAACTAACATTGCCTGCGCGAAGGAAAGAGCATCAGAAATATAGGCCAAATACCATGCGCGCGGAATAGTCTCCTCAGTGGAATTGCCAGCGGAGTGGGCATTGGCGTAATTAGAGGCCTTTCTGCAGGTACTGTCTCCACTTGTTTATTATTCACGTCCGATATTGATGTTGGTCTTGAATTGCTTCGAAGGACCCCTTGTTGCTGGCCATTGGGCTATGGCGACGTTCACTGTGATTTCCCTGGGCTCGTGGTATGCGTCTTATCTATGCGTTATGTCCACGTTCAGCTCACGTTCGAACGCAATTTCACCAGGCATGTCTGTCAGAGACAAATTCGCCGGGAGCAACAGAATGTCCAGAAAATCATTGAATCGATACCACAGCGAAGTCTAAAGAATGGAGGCGCGACAACGCCTCGAGCAACGGAATAGAAATAGGACCTAGCGCAAGCATTCTACATCTATGTGGCGCTGGTGTGGGGGCTCTGCGGTCGAATCATGCTGACGAAGCCATGCTCTAGATAGAATCATATACCTCTCAGTATATAGCTTCCTCAATCGTATGGCGCACGCACCCTCATGAATTGCCAATGAATCGCCATTCAGGTTCCCAAGTATCCTTGTCCCACTCCTCCACCAGGTCCTTCTCGTTCTTCGATTTCGAGTACAGTCCCACAGTCAGCCCGCGGTCATTACGTGTGGAATTAAACGGATTGAGAGCAGGTAGTTGGCACATACCTTAAACTTAGTTTGAAAGAGAGTGAATCCGTCGCGTAGAATGACTACCTCATGTGGGATATCATCGCCCTCGAGGATATTCTTTCTCGTCTCCTCATAGATCTTGCACGTATCACTCAGTTTGAAGGGCAAGTAGCATCCTGCTGCTAACTCACCCGTGCTGCTTTAGGCCCCCTGGTCAACTACTCGTTTAGTTCTATCCAGCACAAGACTACTTTCGAGTTGATGGCGTACCGGACTTGCGATAACGCGCAATGAAAGACCAGCAACGGAACCTCCTTCGTCTCCTTCACCAGCTTATCCACATTCATCAGGAACTCGCCCGACGGCATGTTCACGCTATGTTTGATATGCCCGCCTACCCGATCGTCGTCACGGACATCGACGACGATGAAGTCTTTCTTGGCGACTTTATCGCTTCTCATGAGAGCGGCGAGCTCCTGCGAGTTGGAAGACGTTAAAATTATCCATGATTACTCTGTTCGATCAAGTAGAGCTCTCGTACATCGCATTCAATGTAACGGACCATTCTTCGCAACGCAGAAAAGTGAAGTTGAGACTTCCTCACGAAATGATTGACGCATAACATCATAGGCGCGCAGCCACACAAAGAATTAAGCGATGGGATGTTAGTGTCGAGGACTTTAGTACTGGCGTGTGTAGAGTAACTAGCTAAATCGCTGACATATCTATCAATTATATATAGGCATTGGTAGAAGTCTAGGCAGTTCATCAGTGAAAATACCCCATATCGCGATGGGCTTCCTTACCTATCTGCGTTGAACAAGAAGTTGTTGGCGATGTCTTCGCCTTCCAGGAATCGTGTCGGGAACACCACTGAAGAGGTTTTCGCATCTTAGCTGACGCTATTAACATGGCGTCAAACTCACCTAGATGGCCGTTCAATTCGTTGAGCAGCTTCTCCATCTCGTCTCTCTCCCACTTCTCGAAAGGCTCAGCACCACGTGCGGGTCTCCGGGCTTTCGTGTCGTTTCCCAAGTTACTAGTAGAAGCTCGGGGCTCCGAGGGCTGTTCTCCGCTATCCTTATTTTGGCGGGGCGCATCCCCGGAGTCGAGTTCGTTCACTGCGTCTGGGTTTGGTGCAGCACCTTCGTCGCCTGTTTCTGAGGGTACTCGCCCGACTGGTTCTGGAGAAAGGTCGTCGTCGCCAGGCTAGAACATGTTGAGAATGGCACTGGTAACGGGATGGGAGGCACATACGGCTTTGTTCAGTCGCTCATGGTGGAGTACAAACTCTTTGTATTGTTTCCAGGTAGTGACTATGTCATCGGGAATGGCATGGAAAACTTTGCGGAAGATTTCAGTCTATTTCACTGTTAGTTGATGTACCTCACCGCTACTGAGTACAGCTTACATTCCGTGAAGCCGAAGCGACCCAAATATCCTTCCAAAATGCGTCCGAAATTGGGTCCTCGAAGCCATTCACTTTCACCTCGGGGCGCGGCGTAATTACCGTCCATGTTTTGTTGTCAAGTTTACTCTCCAGGTGCTTCCGGATGGCTTCACGGGCTGCTGGGGCTGCTTGCTCGGACGCGTCGCCATCAGTGTCGCCAGAGCGAGCATGTGGTATCTCATTATCAGTCCTAACATCTTTGGAGGCACCGGCTGGAGCCCCAAACAGTTCGCCGTTTTCTGTTCTGGCTTGGGGCGGGGAATCGCCGTCCTGGATCATAAATACATTTCTGCTGCCCTGATCATAGTACACGACTCACTGAATCCATTTGTTGGAATGCGGGACTCTTCTCCATTACGGTGCGCTCTTCGATGGTCGGTACCACGGAACTGGTGAAGCCTGGCTCTTCTTGACCACGTCTACTGAAGGTCTGTCGTTCATCGTCCAGGCTCTGGTCGCCTGTCGTGTTGCCTACTTGATTGGATGCCGTACCTTCTTTCCGCAGAAGTTCTGAAGCGATATCTACCGCGGCGCCGACAGCTATCACACACATTAATGTATCTCTTCCACTTGACACGAGGTCATCGCTTACCCTGGCCAATTCCTTGCCCGGTGACTTGCGCAAGGTTCCCAAAAGCCGTTCTCCGCTCTGACTCTGTTACACGAGTTACACCTTCGTCGTCGCCGTGTTCTTGTTCATCGTCTGGATCCCACTCGTCTTGTTCATTTGCCGGTTTGACAGGTTCATTGGCCATAAGGTCGTCTTCATCCAGTGCATCGACGTCGACGCCTAGATGCTCTCGCATCAAGCGCACACGAAGGGAATGAGCAAAGCGGCCGACTTTGAAGGGCTTCCCAGCCATAGTGCTACAAGTTACACAGTCAGTGAGCAGCAATATCTCAAGATATTCACAACCTTACCAATCCAACAGGTCCGTGTCTCTGATTACTGCCGCGAGCTCAGAGTCGCGATCGCCTCGCTGTGACCGTTCGTTGATATTCGCACTACCGATGATGACCCAACGGTCATCAACGATACATACTTTACCATGGATGTACACCTGAAGAGAGATGCAGTCAATGGTTATTCAAATTACTTCAGGGACTGCTGGGCCTACCTGCTCAGTCGTAAGTACGCCCCCTCGCATCTTGGCCCAATTTCTCAACGAGAACACGGATATATAGTCATCAGGCTATCGCCAAAAAAAGTCAGCCTCATTGCCAATGCCTCAACTAGGATGACTTACATTAATGCCTTCCTTCCTAAGACGGGCAAAAATCGAATTCGGTCCCCGCGAAAGAGTGCGATTCTGACACTCCAGTATGATGCGGATCTGAGGTTTTGGCAAATCAACATAACCCATAATCGAGGCAGAAACATATCTGCACATACCGCGCTGGCATCGCTGTGATCAACGGGGAATGTGAACCCAGGAAGCAGAGGTATCAAGATACAGCACTTCCACGGTGTGCCTTCTCGATGGGCACGGATGATCCGGTGGACTAAAGCGTCACCTATCCTATTCTCTACCTTCACGTCGTTTACGACGGTACTAGGAGCCTATTAGCATTTTAATGAACCCACAAGTATTGCACGCACGAAGTGATGAAGAACTGATTCTCAATGTAAACGAAGTGTTCCGAAAGTTGTATCGCTGGAGAACACCAGTCAGCACCAGGCCAACAGCCTCTCATTAAGCTCGTTGGGCTTACCCTTCAAATACGCATGTTCTATAGAATGTTCAATACGACCTGGCGTCCCCAGGGACCACGGGCCTGCAGAACGGCAAATTTGCATCTCACATGTCCCGGTCAAAGCTAATGCAGCCAGTTCGCCAGGTTTGAATTCTGGCGGCGGCAAGAGGAATGGCATGACTCTCGAGTGGTTCTGCAAACGAGTTCAGATAGACCGTCGACTTCATCAAAACACGCGAATCTCACCTTGATCCTCAGAAGATAGTTCCACCTGAAAAAACACTTGTTAGTCTAGATGGGCCCTTGTCAACTGACGGAGTACCCACCTTTGGACAAAGTGACGAGCCAAATCGCGAGCCGGCTCTCCGACAACTTGCATGCCAACATCATGCCTAGAGTTAGCAATGCATCCCCTCGTCAGGACAATGGCAGACATTCAGAATGAAAACATACCAAGGCATACGAGGAACCTTCGACCGATCGTACATGTCTTCTTCGGGCTTATTCAACGCATGGAAGTCCATCACGCGCGGGTTGCTATAATCCTTGCCTGGCCAGATTTCCGACGCGCCCGTGTCCGAGTCGATATCGTCCACCAGCACATGCTGGGGGGTGTCCCACCTGAATACGATATAAGCACCGTTGAGCTATTGAACGCACTCAATAATCGCAAAGCATCACTCACCGGCCGAAGCACAAATCAACACCGCCCGTAAATGCTATCGTCTGGTCAATGACACAAAGTTTCTCGTGCTGACGCCGATTGTGAGTGAAGGATCTAATCACAAAAAATATCGCAAACGTACATGAGCCCAATAGAACGTTCCTGTCTGGAAATGCGATGGCGACCGTTGGATCATCACATTCGGATGAAGAGAAGCCAATCTCTGCTTCGCATAGCTGCGGAACTACCATCAACACCCACCCGATTGGGCGCAAAGAAATATGCTTACTTGCTATCCGTAGGTGTTGTGCGATTCGATACTTCTAGGCTGATGGGTAATTGTTAGATACTCAACTCAAACATTAAGCAGGTAAACGCCAGCTTACTAGAGAATGATATAAATCTTCACTCCTTCTTTTGCCTTCCTCTCAAGAAGGCGATCAAGCCGATAGCGTTCCTTATTCGGCCGCCGCATCTGCAACTCTGAGCACCACATTTCCAACTTTAAACGCTATCGGCGGTTATATACATTGGAGATAAGCTTACCTGGGGACAGCCACCAATCATGGATGTAAATAGTCTCTTTAGCCAGCAGGATTGCTCGTGATAGGTTCCAGAAGTAATCCCGCTAGATGAAGGGTAAAAATAGGTTTAGCTTTTCGAGAATGACATCAGCGAAAGGTAGGCATACCCCGTCTACTAGCCATTGAGCAGCAACATTCAGGCGGATCGGGGCGAAGCTGTCGAACCGATTCCCTCCAGTCCAGTGAGACGTAGCCTTCACCTTCTCAAACGCCGCGATCCATTGCAGCATTTGTCGCTGCACCCACCAAGGAAGTCAGATTCACATCATTCACACCCGCACCAATAAACGCGACACTACGCACTTCATTCCTCGCAAACAACTTCAGCCTCGTTTGCGAATTCTCAATGAAGAACGTATGTTTGGACACGTCTGCCGCCGTCGCCTTCTTCTTCTTCTGCCCGGCCGGCGTTCTCGCCCGCGGCGTCCCTTCTTCGTCAGCCTCCGGCGGGCCTAGCGGGTTCACATTCGTTGACGGATCCAGCATTGGCGCGGGCACGTTAGACGACACATCAGACGAGGTAATGGATCTGTCGTCGGAATCTTCCTGTGCTTCATGGATACCGTGCCCGTTCCCATTAGGCATGGGCGGATGCTTCTGCTTGCGCCCAAGGGAGAGCACCCTCGAGAACTTGCTTTTGATCGACGCTACTACCGATTTATTGTCAACCTCCGACTGTGCATGAGGACGTGGATACGCATCGGGTGGCTTGAGATGGCCTTCGCCATCTTGGTGAAGCAAGTTCAGAGGGTGTCGGTAATACCGTTTCGGACGTTCGAGCTTGAAGTCTTGATCGAAGAGGAAAACATCCCAAACGGTAAGCTATACTCAGAAAGGTGAATAAATGAGTGGACAAACTTGAGGGGCTTCGTTTGAATGTAAAGACATACCTCGCCGGGTTCATGCAAGACCACTAGGTAGCTCTCGCGCACAACACACCACCGTTGCTCCCTCTTCTCTCTCCACCCAGCCGATTTACGACCAAACCCACCCACTTTGTTGCCAGTATCTTCAATCCGAAGATATCCCCCCTTATACTGCGCACCACCCGATTGTGCGAGAGAAATGAAGAGTGCGCTTATTTCGAAGAAACCAGATAGTCGGTTGGCGGAAGGGTGGAACATCTGGCGAAGTGGATGATCAGTACGCTCGAATTATAGGGGAGATATCAGGATGCACACCACTGCACGGATCAATTCAATGAGGTAGTTCTCGAGGACCTCTCGTTGCATACGGGCAAAGTCCGCTTGTCCTACTTGTCCATCACGGCTCTCCCTCTTTAGAAACTTGAAATACGGAAGACCTTCGATGCATCAGTACACGCAGTCCAGTTATAGAAGCAAAATACATACTTGTGCGCGGAAACTCAGGAAGGTTTTCGACATTCCGATTGTACGCGTTCGAGAACGCATAGTGATAGTGCAGGGAGATGAAGTCTTGCAGCCTACGATGCACAACCCATCGCGCAGCGCCATTTGCATACTCGCATTCGATCCTATAGACAGACTTGTTTCCATGTAAGGGGTGTAAGCTATCACTGACGCGTATTCGCAATCGGTGCAACAATACGGGAACACGTCTATGGTCTTTCTCGTCGCGCTCAAACCACAACCTCAGCATCAGCGTTGAGAGCCCACCGGTAATCAGCTCATCCGTGATGTTGACTGAGTGATGCGTTACGGCAGAAGGCCCTGGTGTCCGAGCTGGATGGTGCTTGTCTGAAACGACATTAGGTAGGAGCGATTTGAGGCGGCCCCAATTGGCGAGTCCAGGTTTGGGTTTGTCTTGTGGGGAGTGTGGAACGGATGAGGCGCGACGCAACCTGGATGCAAACTTTGTGGAGGAAGGACTTGCCAATGCTTCCCCTTCGCTGGCAGCGCCAGGGTCCTCGACGTCTCTTGCCTTCGACTGTCCATCCCCTTTCGCCTGGCCATCCTCCGCAGCCTTCCCCTCCGCAGCCTTAGCCTCCTCGTCCGAAATGAACGCAGGCTTCTCTTCTTTAGGGGACTCCGAGAACCACCTCATTGGATTCCAGCTTTCGTCATTGATACGACTATCCCTCTTCTTGCCTTTACGGTCGCTCTGTTCGGAACTCGCGGTGTATTCGAGGACGCCACGAAACTCCTCCCTCCGGGTAAACGGGAAATACTGGCCCTCTTCTTCGACACCGTTTGAAAGGATGTCGCGGGGCTCCGATTGCTCGACCATCTTGCTATTATTGCGCGAAGTCGCAGGTGAATTAGGAAGGCTATAAGTGTATGATAAAGAGCGGGGAGGGCCCGTCCTCATGGAGGGTGTTGTTGGGGGACTCTTGAATTGAGTGCTGTTCCTCTTGGTAGAGTGCGTCCCCTGGTCATTCTGGCCAAGTCGCGGAGTGGAATTGTCTCCCGAATTGTCCAGGGAATCCTCGTCCTCGTGATTATGATCATGGTGGTGGTGACGGTGCTCTCTGGCCAGTTCCACAATCTGGCTGAGAGACATAAATGAGATGGTGGTCGAGGAAGGAAAAGGAAATGAGAGTGAACTGGCTGATTGGCCTCTTATAACGAAACGTAAAATGCCCAACGAAGCGATGTACCCCAGCGTGGATGATGTCACTTCACAATGTTCACACGAGACAAATTGCCATTTATGGTAGTAGAACATCAGGTACTCTAAGTCACGCGTCCGACGTCTCAGCCTTCTTCGGTGCATCCACATCTGCGCTCTGCAGTGCCCCATGAGGACGGGGAACTCGTACACAAAATTGAAACTCACCTTCGCGGCTGCCCTGGCGTCCCCTAGGTCGACTGGGCCACTGCTGTCCCCATCCTGAAGTGAACCGGGCTTTTGAGTATGTTCCTCGCCATCAGAGGGAGGTGGAGCAGCAGGCTCCTCAGACTTCTCGGTAGCTTCATCGGCCTAAATGCTGATAAGCCCTCTATCGACGCCACGGAAGGCAGTAGCGTTGACGCACCTGAGGTTGCTCGACTTCGGAAGCATCTACCTTCGCTCCATCGGCCTTGGGAGCGTCATCGGCCTAGGGTAGCGCCATGGGTACACAATTGGACGTTGATGTATGCGGAGTAACACTTACAGTTGCAGCCTGCACCGAAGCAGTAACGTCCGCCTCTTGTCCCTCATCGTCCTTCATTGTGACTTTCTTCGGCTCAGCGTGACTGTCATGAGCATGCGCGGCGTGTCCTGGCGCCGTCTTTCTCGCTGACGGAGAGACAAGGTAGAGGAACTAAGGTCCAATGATCAGTCTCAAATCGGGCTTGAGCGGAATTAACGGAATCAGCCTACAGCGGGACCAAAAGTGACCAAAGACCCAATCTATGCCAGCACATTCAGCATACAAGTCTAATTTCAGGCCTCCTACTCACAACCCACGGCATGTCACTCGACTTTTTCTGCTCATGGCCGGGACCATGCGACGAATTCCACCTTCTCCCCGCAAATCTGCGCGTCGCGACGGACGTCTGTGACCGGAGGCTGGCACGGGCACCAGAAACCAGGTTCTGTCTGGAGAGGCGGAGCGTGGCTTGCATTTTGGACGCGACGGATTGAATGAGAGTGGGAATGAAAGTGGGAGGGAGCGAGGGAAGTTCGGCGGGAAAGACCGGTAATGGATGACATCATCCGAGAATGGAATTTGTCCCGCGCTCATTGTGGAGTTCCCGCGCCCGCCGATTGCCATTTATGGAGTGCGCGCCCCTCAATTAATGTGCCGAGAACCGCGCTCATGCTGTGGAACGGGGTGCCGAGACAGTATACATTGGTAACGACAGATTATATACAAGAATACATATAGACCCCAGTTGTCAGCACAGGCCACCGAAATATAGAACACGAAGCGAACACGGAGAGAGAGCGGTTTAATGAGAATACAGCATATCATGCGACTGAGATACCAAAATTACTCCTGTCCAGATCGACCCTGAAGCGACCGGGGAACGTCGCTTGGGCTCGAGGTGATGAACCTATTTACCACACTAAACCAGACTGCAAATGCAACGAACACATGAAAGGCCATTCTAGGCGGAGTGCACTACTAACCAGTAATCTGAGGAGCATGCAGTCATTTGAGTAGCTGGGGAAGTAGAAGAACGCCTGGAGCGTGGGGATGCCGAACAGGAAGCTGGAGATGACGATGCCGACTTGGATACCTGCCATACTCACGATAAGCGAAAACGCGGTGGAAGTATTTGTGTCCAAAGGGCTGACTGTCGTACGCGTAACGCGGAGAGGGGGGGATTCGTCGCGTATGGGCTTGAGGGAAAGCTGGGAAAGTACAACTCTATGAAACGAGCGGGATTGGCCCTTGTACTAATCATTGATCCCCCCTCCACCGCCGGACATTGTTATCGAGATGCGCGTAATCTAGAGCCTAGGATGCGTTTGAGGTGGAAGCATTTCCCGGTGGAGTCTATTGTAGTGGCTCAGCCAACGAGGAAGGTACGGTAGTGCCCCTGGGTAATAAAATATCGTCATGAGCGAAAGAGGACGAGAGTCTATATGGCCAGACGCCCGGGTGCAGTGTAGCTCAAGCACAATAGATTCCATGCTACTTCGGATGAGTCGAAGAAATCCCAGCTTGGCGCCGATTCACAGTTTTGCTAGATTCGCCATGCGACGCCGTGGAGACCAAACAATGCGATCACTCCCAGAGCCGATCACAATAAATTTCGCTTTCTCATTCCGCGATGGTCAGACGTCGCATCCCAAAATCTCGCGCCGGAGGCAAGTCCAAGGCACGACCACTCGACAGAAACGCAGGGAAGATCAAGAAATGGGACAAGCCTGCCGACATACCGCTCGACGAGGAGGATGAGTGTACGTGTGGTTGCGCGCCTTCGCATTAAGTGGAATATGAATACTCTGTCTAGTCCATCACAATAGGGATAGGATTTTGCTGGACGGGAATGTTGACCAGGGCGAGGAGGATGAGGAGGATGAGGTCTTTGGGTTGAAGGGGATGTCCGACGACGACGATGAAGACGACGACGAGGGACATCATGGAAGGGGACGGAGAAGACCTCGATGAAGATGACCACACCATGGACAAACCCATACCAGACAAGCGTCGCAAAAAGAAGAAAGGCAAGAAAGCGAGCAAATCCTCATCCGATGAAGAGAGTGAGGACGAAGACATGGAGGAGAGCTGGGGGCGTGGCAAATCAGCCTATTACTCTTCGAACGCGGCCGAGCTTGACTCTGACGACGAGGAAGCGAACGAACTCGAAGAGCAAGAGGCTAAACGGCTGCAAGCGAAAGCCCGAGATGGAATGCGAGACGAGGACTTCGGGCTACTCGACGTACATGATGTTACTGCAGGCGCTGAGTACGTGACCTCAATTGTACCATTTTATGCAGTTACTCATGAATCGGACAGTGACTTCGTGGAAGCTCCTGTGGTTCCATTGCCGAATGTCGGGCAAGACAAGAAATCTCTCCTTCGGCACCTGGAAAAGACCAATCCAATTACCCTCGCACTGGCAAGGGACTGGGATGACACTGCACGAAGCCTGATCCGCACACGAGAGAAACTCGAAACGTGCGTGTTTTGCAGATGCACACCCATGCTGGTACTGATCATGAATCGCAACGCAGACTGCAAGCGGAACAGCCAGATGCCCTGAGCCTTGGCATGATCCATCTTCATTATCGTGCGTGATTCCATTTATCTACCCGTCGTCTACATTCAGCACGCTGATGCTCCTGCAGAGACCCTCCTTACATACACAAACGCCCTCTCCTTCTATCTATACCTTCGTGCTAGCGATAAATACACCCGACAGCCCAAGCTCCTCGATGACCACCCGATAACAGGCCGCCTCCTGCTCCTCAAACAGTCTCTGGCAACGTTGGAGGATCTTGACTTCGCGGCTTCCGACTCTGAAGACGACGATAACGAAGGCCTTGATGGCGTAGATATGTGGTCAGACGCCAATGAACTTTGGGGCCGTGGGACGGATGGAAATCTGGAGGCGGGTGAACTCGACGACCTACTGCGGGATGCAGAGAGCGCAACAACGTTCGGCGAGCATAGATCCAGATTGGCTGCCTCCAAGCGCGACGCCCCTACACAAGAGCCTCCAACCAAAAAGCGCAAGACGTCGAAATCGAAATCCCAGCCTGTTGCGCCCGTGTTCGACCTCGTCGAGCCCGAATTTCCTGTGTCCAAGAAGCACGCCTCGTCGTCGTCCCACCAGCCCGACGATGCTCAAAACATGTATGGTGAACTGTCCTCACTCGATCATGCGGATGCCTCGGACAAATCGGCGCGCAAAAAGTCACTTCGATTCCACACGTCGAAGATCGAGACCGCGAGTGCGCGACGCCAGGGTGCGAGGAGTCGTGCCATGGGCGGCGATGACGATATCCCGTATCGAGAGCGGCGCAAAGAAAAGGACGCTCGGATGGCCCAAGCTGCCGAAAGGAACGGCCGGGGTCAAGGTGGTGCAGATTTGGATGACGCAGAGCCCGCCCCCCGGAACGCAGATGCTGGCGAAGCAACGGAGGATGCGGATGGGTACTATGAGTTAGTCAAACGGACATCAAAGGCGAAGAAGGAACGCAAAAAGACAGAGCATGACGAGTCTGTCGCGGCTGCTCGGTAAGTCACAATCGTCACAATGCAAACCAGCTCATCTTACCTGAACCTTCGTTCCTCAGTGCTGAAATTGCTGGGGAGGAGGGTACCGATGGACCTCGGTCACTCACTAGAGCCATCCTCAAGAACAGGGGACTTACACCCCATCGATCGAAGAGTGTTCGGAACCCTCGTGTCAAGAAGCGACAGAAGTTTGAGAAAGCCAAGAAAAAGATCGCCTCGCAGAAAGCGGTCTACAAAGGAGGGCTTGATGCAAGTGGCGGAAGATACGAGGGTGAACGGTCTGGTATCTCCAAGGTTGTTAAAAGTATCCGTCTGTCGTAACTTCTGGTGTTGGCCAAACTCTTGGCGGCCGCTCTCCTTCGAAAGACATCTTACAGCTAACTGCAAAATCGCAGACGCTCTTAAGGGGAGAATGGCATGTTGACGCGTCATGTTGCAGGTCCCAAAAAGTAGGACATACCGTGGACAATTGAGTAATACATTCTTCGCCTAAATAAGGAAGGTTGAGTGCTATAAATAAGCGTACCAGCAGGCCACAGCGAGAAGTGCTCGCTCCCCTTGAGCCAATGACACCTACGTCATCTCCCAACGGCCCTTTCCTTCGTAGTGCTGCGACGACGGTCAATATCACGACCCTCAATAGGTATGACGCAGGACACGTGCAACCCGCAACTTCAACAGCTTATCATTCTGTTGATCATGTCCAAATCATGATTTTGTGCTCCAAGCGTGAAAGTCATGAGCGTCGGTGTCTACATTTTGGTTCCAACTTCCATATCCAACCACAAGGCTCTACGCCGCCTTTCCTACTTCCCTTTCACGCTCTATAACCCGCTCCCTCAATATTTCCTGCAGTTGACCCATCTCGACCTGATCCGCGCGGGGGAGCCTTCAACCCCCTTCCTGCCCCCGTTGGCCAGCATTAGGTGAGGATCCCCATTCGTCACTGAGTAGCGTCGCCCGTCGGTCGCTGATACTGCTACAAGTGACATCAGTACTGTTCAACAACGGAACGGGAGCAGAGGGAGGCTGTGAGATGGCCGCCTTGGTCACAGGGCATATGGAGAATTGGCCTTGGAGAACCATGACTGTGGCCTCCATTACCGTAGCCTGCATTGATGACGCGGACCACTCGCTTGTTCCGAAGTACCCCCTCGTTGTAGATACGTCGTTGAGCGAGATTATGACCGTGTAGCGTCTTCGTAGCTCGTTGGCAAGGTCACATTGCTCGTGATTGCTCAGCTCCGACCGTGGGGTCAGCTATAGCTACTGTGCGAAGCTCGAAGCCGTTTCGAAAACGTTCACCAATGAGCAGAGCAAGGGTGTGTGATAGCAAAGCGAACTGAGTCCAAAATATACAACTTAAGATACTTTATATCTGAAACCCAAAATCAAAGGTTGGATGAAGGCACAGTACCAAAGAGCTCCTTCAAGAATGCATCACTATTTGGTGGACGACCAAGGAATGCCTGTGATAACAGTGTATATGTGTTAGAGAGAGAATATTGCAGGTTGCGAAGATAGTTATCTCTTACCTTGAGGGAGTCAAGCTCCTCGCGACTGCCTCCAGGTCGCAAGATTTCGTCAGCGTATTTCTTCCCTCGGCTAGGGTCCAGAGGATCGGCTTTGAATACCGTAGCTATACACAAGGCAGAGATGTTCAGGATATACTAAGTAGGAGAGAAGGGGCAAAGTACTTACCGTACATGTCGGCCGCGAACACCAGAGAGTAGGTGTACCTAACAGCAAGTAGAACACGGTGAACACTTAGTGAGATCAAGAAGTTCTTCAACACATACCCGTAATAACCAGCATCATATCCACCAGTGATGTGCCCGAAAGTGCCTTGGCCAGGCGCAGGCTTATCCGCCTTCACCAAAGAAATCTTCTCGCGGAGGCTGTTCCACAGAGCCGAGTAGTCGGCGCTCTCTAGAAGGTGGTTTATTCAGACGATGTATCAGGCAATGTCTCGTAGGAAGTGCGTACCTTTGTCAGTATGGACTTTGATGTCAAACTTCGCAAAGAACAGCTGGCGGAGGTAGAACAGCCCGACATTGACGTAGCGACTGTGTACGGGGATGAGGAAGCGTGCAACAAGATGATGAGTGAGCAGAAATATTACCTCTTGATGATTTTTTCGATAAGTTCAGGGGACAGGGGTTTCTTCGACTCATAATGGCTCGACATCTGCTCAAGGACCTTGGGCTCCCAGCACCAGTTCTCGAGCATCTGCGAGGGGGCTTCGACAAAGTCTCTCGCAACACTAATCAAACGATCTTGAGTGTCACATCGTTCAAATTCAAGTCGCCACTGTGTTCTCACCTGGTACCATGGAAGCGGGCGTATTTGGTGTTGCTGAGCAAGCCGTGGAATACATGGCCCATCTCGTGGAAGAAAGTCACAACATCGTCGTGTCTCATTAAGGCGGGCTTGTCAGGGGTTGACTTGGCTAAGTTGGCAACCATAGCGGTCAATGGGTAAGACCGCTTTCCGTCAGGGAGAGTGTGTCCAGAGAGTAAAGGCCACACAGCAGCATGGGAGTACTTAGCCTCTGATACGCAAGTATTAAGATTCAAAAGAGAGATAGAGATAAGTGAAGACAAACCACGGGGGAACAAGTCGAGGTAACAATACCCAACGAAGCCAGACTCGTCTTTTGCATCCTTCTTCCAGACGGCAAAGTGCTGAACATCTAATATCGCTATATCAGACTGAATGGCTTAGGCGCTGCGTATGCCTTACCAGGATGCCAGATTGATGAACCCTTGATCTCCTCGAAACGGACACCGAGCAAATTTTGGTAGATATCAAGAATGGTTGGTACAACCACGGAGACGGGGAAGTATTCCTTGACAAGAGAGTCGTCGAGATCGAGGCTCTTCTCGATGTAAAGGCGATCGTAGTACCTAACGCAGGCAGTCAGCGCAGGTGGTATTGTTCTGAGGGGAAACGTACCTGTAGTCCCAGAGGTAAAACTGGCCGTCGAAGGGGTAACCTTTCTCCTCGTGTTCTTTCTTCTTGAGCTCCAGGAGGATTTCACGTTCCTTAAGGCCCACGGGCCGAAGCTTGTTCTCAAGATCATCGAGGAACTAAGAGGGAATCGGTCACACGACCAAAAGTATTCCGCGATGGGACTGCTTACATCGAATACTCCTTTAGCATTTTTAATCATCTTAACCTCCGTAATGTAGTCAGCCCTTGTAGGATGTCAGCAACATCGTAATACTGAGCTATAGTTGGCCGTACCAAGTATCATATCCCAACAGCGCCGCGATCTTACGACGTAGCTCGAGAGCCTTGTCAAGCAACGGGACATTGATAGCTAAACGAGATTCGTGGGCTTCTTGGGCGCGTTTGCGAGTCTCGGGATTCTCGGCGAATTTGAACTGTCGAGAAACGATTTGACAAGCGATACACGAGTCTGGAGAAGAAGGCTTACGACGGGGAAGATGTCTGGAGTCTTGAAGGTTACATCGTAGACTTCTGAGTCGCCCTCGGTGCGTTTGGCGTAGCCGGAGACGACATCATGAGGAACACCCTTGAGTTCGGCAGCAGTGAAAGTAATGACGCCCTGGTAGCGAAGTTAATGACCTGAAACACCGACTATACCTGTGTCACATACGTTTTCTTCGTTGAAGTTTTTCTGCGTTCAATTCAGCCAAATTGAACATGCATTAAGATGTACACGGAGACATACGCTGAATTCAAGACAGGCTTGTGACAGTTCTTTCTTCAATGCCATAAGCTCCGTTCTCTCCTTCTCAGGCAGAGCCAATCCAGCGCGTTTACCATCAAGGATCTACCATGTTCATTGGTTATAGCCTTATAGGAGGTCAAATACAGCCAGAGACGCACCATCTTCTCAACGAGACGCTGATCCTCACCCGATAGCTTATCCCATTGGCCAGATGCCTTGATATTCTTCTCGGCGGAAGCTTTGGCCTGGAATACATCCAGACGCATGGACGATTCAACACCGTAGTCGCGGACGAGGACCTCAGCTTCATTAGACGCATCGCGAAGCTCCTTGGATGGAGACACGTTTTGGTAGAACGACAATGGCTCTACAACGGCATCCAAGTCTGTCTCAGAATACGCCAGGGGTATCTAGGCAGCCACGATCAGTCGGGTAGATGATATCCCTTCGGCGACTTACGATGACCTGCAATGCCGGAGATCAGTACATCTGGCTACTCTCAGAACCGCTGAGGAGGACGCACCGAGTCAAAGTTACAATCCTCGGGCGCAAGTGCGCCAACCTTGTCATCAGTAGCCTTGTGCTTTGCGATAGCGTCCTTGGTGAGGCTTATGATGTCCGCGGCGGTGTGGTTCCACGATGGGGCAGCCTGGGGCGGTGTGAGAGACATCGGGGAGGAGTTTGGGAAGGTGATGGTTGAGAACAAGCTTGATCTACAGTTGATATTTGAGGATGGCCTGGCATATGGTCGTCCAAAGACGCTCAGGCTTTTGTACCTTCGATGCAGCGTGACCAGCTTGCCTCGGATATTTCCACCTGACATAGGCCCACAAGTCATGGCCGCGAGTCCCACAGCGAGAACTCCTCCCCATTGCAAGGTGCTTCTACGCCGAAGAGAGGGGATTTGACGCGAGATAGCGGATGGCAACATGCCTTGACCTGCAAGACGCGTCGGTCGGGGAGAAGGAAAATAGGAAAATTAAGATGGTTGACGCTAGAAATCAATATCGTGTGATTTGAGACGCCAGGGATGCTGGTCGCGCGCCTCACGCTGACTCGTAGCGATGAGTGCAACACCTGTGCGGTTGAATGTAAAGTGGAGGCCGCCATGAGCGTCGGCTTTCGGACATCAACGCAGCAACATTGTTTGTATTATAACGGACATACATGGAGCAGACGATATTCTTGGTGATGGTAGCAATATAATATAGAGTATACAAGCCAAAATGAATAAATACTTGAGAGGTTCGGGGATGTAGATGTGAATTCTATCTTTCTAGTGTTGCTTTGCTTCTTCTAATACGGCGCTGGTCATCCCGCAACCTTCGAGCTGATGATATCGCCCTCCATGTCGTCTTCTTCGACCTCGGCGTCTTCGGGATCTTCCTCAATGACCCGATGGCCATTTCTATCGTGATTAGCCTCCTCGCGCTGCATCTCGTCTCGCATGACTTGAACATCGTGGTCAACTTTAGCAGCAACTCTGTCGATTCCAGCCTCCGCGAGCGAAACATGAGCGCGGTGCTTCGCTAGGTGGGCGGAGCGCTTGGGAGCACGCTTAAGGCGGCGACGAGCCACCATGACAGGGACCGATGATTTCTGCAATGGGTAAGTAAGTGTTAGATTCAGACCAGATTAGAATCATGTTACCTGAATGAGATAGTGAGAGGTGGACCCCAACAAAATCCCCTTCAGATGACTCATGCCCCTTGAGCCAACGATCAGCATACTGGGTTCGTAGTGGTCGATAACGTCGAGCAACATGTGTCGAGCATTCTTCGCGTGCCATGCTTGACAATGGATGGTGACGTTAAGTTTAGTCCTTGAAAGAAGCGAGTTGACTTGTCGCGCCAAGATGTAAGCAAATGCTTGACGCTGGAAAAGAGAGTTGAAGTCAAATTTTTTGATCCAAAACTCGTAATGTCTTACCTCCTGCTGGCTCTTGACCTTCAAGGCTCGATCGGCGGCATTGGGAATGAGAGGGTCAACTAAACCAGGTTAGCCTCAGCGCTCGGACAAGCGTGATGTACTCACTCTTGGTGTCCGTCTCAACGACATTGACGACCCACATCTCGTCTCCGTCTCTCAACACTGTGCCAATACCCCACTCAACGGCGTACCTACTCTCTTCACTCATATCGCTCGCAACGACGTAACGTTTGCATCTGCGACCAATTTGGGCCAATTTGGCTTCAGGATCTCCCTGAATGATGGTGATCGTGCATCGGTCTCGCTGGAATACAGGCCGCGAGGTCGTAGAGGGGAGCGGATCGTGGTGTCTCGTAGATTTGCGTCTGCGGGGATTGCGCTTGCCGCGCACCGATGGTGTGGAATTGAGAGTGGATGGGAAGTACGGTTCGGGAGGAACAACGATGTTCACTCCTTCACCAGTGGGGTCAGGGTCGACATCCGCGTCGTCTACAAGCGTTGGATTGTTATCAGGATGGGCCATAGGCGTAATAATAGAGTTCTGCTCCGTGTTACGTTCGGTTACCGTATCAAACAGATCAGCCTCGCTCCAGCTCTCTTCTTCGGTTTCTGCGTCCGTCTCACCGATGGTTTCATCGCCCGAGTCATCGTCACCATCACCGTCGCGCACGTCGTATGCCGAATGACGGGGGCGAATCGAGGAGGTGTCAGAGACATCAAGATCAGAGATAGCCAGAGGTACGGGTTGCAAAGGAGGCGATGTCTCTCGGCGGCGAAAACGACGAAAGCTGAATGGAGATTGGGAACGAGCACGGGACCTGCTTCGCGAAACCGACGTCTCGGCTGCTACTGCTGAGCACGAGCGGGTCGCCTTGGCCTTGTCCTTGTCCATAGTACGGCCCCTAGGTTCTTTCGATTCTTTCGACTCCTTTTCCTTGCCCTTATCGTTGTCATCGGAGGGGCCGTTGACATTCGTGGTACTATTGTTCGTGCTGGTGCGAGAGAGAGATAACGACGAGAGACCACCTATCATAGAGCTGAAGGACATCTTGCTAAGCGAGCCTGTGTTGCGGGCGTTCGCGTCGGAAGCCTTGGAGGACGAGGTGGACGAAGACAGGGGCGTAGAAGTAGTGCGCTCGAGGCCGTTGATAACAGGACCGTCCTGGTCAAGCTGCTGCCCGGACGACCTGAGCGACCATCGTTTCGGGGTGGATGGCCGAGACGAATGCGGGGAATCCAGGGTTTCTGATCGCGTGAAGGGAACGCCTCCGCTGGACGTCGCTGGCCTCCGGGGCTCGTCGGGCAAGGGGATGCTTCGCACAGACGCTGCCGGACTGGCCAAGTCCAGCACTTGGCCCTCTTGCGGTGTGGGCAGCGGCTCGCGCTCGGCTTTGTCGCTGGTGCTCGACCCAGGAAACCAGCCTCCGCCTCCTCCAAAACGCCCACCGCTGCTCGTTGGTCTGTCACTCCCTGCTGAGCGCCCGCTGCTGCTGCCTGGTCTCGCCACTCGAGTAATCCAGCTTCGGCGTTTCGACTGTGCAGCGTCGTTCGTGCTCATGGCGGTCGATGGTGGTGGTTAAGTGTCAAGCAACCTTTGTATGACTCCTATAGGGTCTAGGCCGGAGCACAGGCGGGCACAGGTCAACCGACAAAGCCAAGCAGTATTTTATTCTCTTGGCGCATTATGTCCTCTTCATCGCCTCTCAGAAGAAAACACAGGAATGCCGTAATATTCAGAGACGCCCGCAGGGAAGATGTCGGTCGTCTGTGTGGCATCGACTGCCACCAAATATGGTGTGAATTGCTATAATACTTGCTACATCAACGTATCTAGATCAACCGTGCATCTGCACGACGCTGCTGAAGCGATGAAGCAAGCGTTCAATGGTCCGTCGGTCGTGTGACACGGAGGAACAATCGCCATTCGCCAGTGATGAATACTACATAACGACTGCGGAATGTCGTTCTGGCATCCAGGGATCTAACCAGACGTGGCAGGCGTATCGCTTCCTGGAACGCCTCGGACGTCCTTTGCGGGTGCACTGCCGGTTTCATCCTGCTGCACTTCCTGGGACTCGCCTATGGTGTGCTCGACTAACGGGGATTGTGGTCCAGCGGTGCCTTGACCATCCACGTTCATGTTTACTTTGTCGACAGCGGAAATATCATGCAAGATATCAGCATCAGCATCAGCCGTCTGAGCGACGTCACCAACAACCCCATCCGACAGCGCCTCCGGAAGCACCTCCAACGACTCAGAGGCTACTTCAGTCGAATCAGTCGAAGGAATAGCTTCCGACATCGCAACCTCCGCCTGCTCTGATTCGCTCTCCACCGGTTCATCAAACACCCCATGTTCATCAACCCAAGGCTCGCCTTCTCCCCACACAAGCCTTGGCATGCCCTTCCGCTGATCTGCAACCGCCTCCGTGTGCTCCCTCCCAGACCTCGCAACCGACCGCAGGAACTCAATCCTCTTGTCGGGGCTCCTGAAATTGTCCGGATTAATCGTCGGCGAGTGCTTCTCACCGCCATCTTGCTCAGGGACGGAATCGCTGGTGGTAGAAACGACTGCATCAGGAGACGCGGCGGGGGAAGTTGAGTCCAATGTCGAAGGGGCGGTGGCTTTCCTGAAATCCAATTTGTCCCAAAGCTCTTCAATGTTCTCCAGGGTAGCGCCGGACGGCAACAAGAAATCTCTGTATTGTCTGTCCTTCGCGGCCTGGTACCGTTTGAGAATATCAGGCTGGTTGTCCGCGAGAGTCGAGATAGTCCAGTATATAGACCCTACACACGATATCCAGACATTATTAGCTTCTCCGCTCGCTGATAGGATCAGTTAATACGCACAGTCAGAGTCTTTGGGAGCTTCCACCGCTTTTGGACCACGGGTGCGTAACTCATCCAGATAATTCGTCGCCGTTACCTGTATCTGCTTCATAGGCGCTGTCTTTTGGGATTCAGCAGACCCTTCCGCATCCAACGGCTGCACCCATATATCCATCCTGCCTTTACCCTCCAAGGTTTCGAACGTACATTTCAAGCTCTGCAACAACCCTTTAAGCACACAGCGCCTCACGGGTAATTGATATAGCGTATCTCCTCACCTGTTTGGGGTATGTCCTGATAACCTCGTCGGCGACAATCTCCAATAATGCGAGGCACTTCTGAAAGACACGTTCGCCGACTTCGGGCGAGCCGAAGAGCCGCTCATCCATTTCTTCGAGCGGGACGTATTGGAAGCCGAATAAACGGGCAGTGTTGTGATAAGCCACGAGAACGCCGTCCATGTTCCCGATGCGTGCTTGGAAGCTGCGGGGAATATTGATGTTGATTATTTGAGGATCTGAGGAGAGGTGCGAAGCGGGTTCGCGAGGGGACATGACATACCTGTATTTGAGAAACGCGGAGCGTATAAGGTCGTAGTATTCTCTCTCAAAGCTCTCCAACGGGCCTTGCAAAGTCCGGATGAGATAGCCCGAATTCTCCTGTGAAATATTAGTATTCCTTCACAACTCCAAAGCACATCACAAGTACAGCTACATACCTCGTAATTCAGCACGTCCATCCGTATAGGGAGCGCTGCACGGGTCTTGATGTCAAATACCCCAGTTCCAGGCAATCGAGGATCCTGACAGTCAAGCTGCGAGCGCATAACGAAGCTGTTGGACTGCACGTATCACAAACATCATATATCATAAATAGAGACGAGAAAATTCGGCTTCGATCAGGTGGGTCTTTCGACCTGTTTCAAAGAACTCGAAGACGTACTTTGGCGTAACGATATGCCTCGCGCTTGGGGTTAACCTCGGGGTCGGATGGGGTAGACCGTAGGTGGGTCTTGAATTCCTGCGGTGACGTTGTGAGGAACTTCTCGAGGAGAGTCCCCTATCGCATTGCAAAGGTAAATTGAATATTTATGTGGTGACGGAGGTAATGTTAACATACCATCCAGGTCAAAACATTCCGATCCGTTGCCTCAGGCGAGTCAGAGTCGGAGTCAATCGCATACACACCGTCCCTGTAGTTCAGGATGACGGTCGCAGGCATCCGTTGGCCTGGTGTGAAGGATTTCGCCTTCGCGGTTTCGTCAGACGCACATCATCAAGTTTAATTCAAAATATAAGACTGACCTCGCTCTGAAACGCAGCGCTTAGATTGCTCGTATCGACGTGTTTGTCTCCCGATATTAGGAAGTATATATGGCTCAGGATCTTCGTTAGCGATGAGGTCGACCCAGCGAATGTGCGGTTCTCGCGCTTGGCGAGAGTGTATAGATCCTGCATACACAGAGCACAATAAGCACGGGACAGGGAAAGCGGGGAGCAGTGGACGCACATCATCCTTGGAGCTTTTGATAAACCCTGTCAAACGTTCGAACGCGAAATCATTGACTTTGGGTATCTTTTCGAGCCAAGGTGTGAAATTATAGACGTGTGAGCGGGGATCTTGGAGCCAATGGACGCCTGGGCTGGAGTAGTGTTAGGCTATACGGAGGGTTGACAAAAAATTGAGATCGTACTTGAATAGTACACGGTCCAAGCCATGGGACAGTCGAGCAATAGGTTGTTGTTCGGAAATGGGTTCCAAATCTATAGCAATGTTGCTGGCTACTTCATGGATTACGGCTGTCTACTCACCTGTAAGAGCGTTTTCAATTTTAGAATCTGCGAGCAGCCCTTCCACGCGTCGCCAGTATGGTACCAACGTCTGACTGCTCGTGTGTGGCGCTGCTTCGCGTTCTTCAGCAGGGACCGCCGGTTCCGACTTTCTTGCAGCAATGGGAAGGGGAGCCAGCTTGTCGCGACCCCAGTCTTCCTTCCAGCTTTCTGCTTTCAGCTCTGAAGTCGGATTGTACTTCGTTGATTCTCCCCCGTCCGTCGCAGGAACTTTTGCCTTCTTCGCCTTCTTCTTTTTCTTCGCCGGTATGCCGGTCGGTATAGTCGCCCTCAGAGAATCAATGAGGTTGCTAGAGGTCGCTTGCTGGCTCACCAAGGCCTCGTGCGACTTGCGTAGGCATTGGGAGAAGGTCAAGTTAGCGGTCTGAGAAGAGGAGGCGGTCTGAGTAGCACTATCCGGGCCAATCCACGAGTTCAGCAAGCTAGCTGTACTGGATTTTGAGCGAGCGAGCCTTGAGCATGACGGGGGCCATATCCTGCGGGCGCAGTGCATTGTCGGGATGAGCGCGAGCGTGACAAGGCGCGACGGTCACGCAACGTCGCCGGTCACGCACAGGGTCGTCACTTAGGCTAACCACCTCTTCAAGCAATCCCTCATGCCAAACTTATTTACGAATTTCTTCCTGTGGTTCAGCGGGTGCGTGCATCTCATATACATGCCAGGCGGCTCGCTCACGGCTCAATGCAGCCTCTTCTTCTCCAAAGCGGCAGAGATAGCCGTAGTCGGGTTGCAGGTATGCCGTCTCCAGCAGATAGATAACATATAGAGATCCTCCATGGCTGACAAGGAACCAAGGCATCTGGCAAGACCTCTTTTCTCAATGTGATAACCTCAGGCCAGGTAAGAAATCACCGCCTTCTGTGCAGTATGACCTTTGGAGCGAAACTTGGAACACAGTGGAGCGAGGACGTGGTACCGACGGTGGCATTCAACTTTAGGAAAGTTAGGAAAGGGAATGTTACGATGAAGATATGGGATGTCGCTGGTGCGTTCCCAGCCTAGTCGCCCTTCTCTTCCGCGCTCAGCACGGCTATCTATAGGACAACCCAAGTTTCGTACTATGTGGGAGCGATACTGCAACGGCGTCGATGCAATCCTGTAATTCCGTCTATCTCACCGTATTTCTTGCATACGACGAACTTACGGATGGTCTAGGTTCGTTGTAGACTCAGCAGACGTTCGTCAATTCCCTCCGCAATATCACTTCAATTTACCCATTCACTCTCGTAGACGGAGAAATTCAACACGGCTAGATTCGAACTCCATCAACTCCTAGGGCATCCATCCTTGAGTGGGGTGCCCCTGCTCGTCGTATGTCCCTTTCATTTCCATATCTTGCTTCGACTCCTTATCTGACACCCGTCGTGCCCACCAGCTCGGAAACAAGAACGACTTGGAAGGACATGCCCCCGTCAAAGATTTGATAAAACAGCTGTCAGTAACACGCTCTCTACGTAGCACTCCAGCCGACCTAATGAATCTGGAACAGGCAACTAGACAAAATCACTGACAGGCCCGTTTCGGTACGATCATTTCCTCCTTTCTCTCCGCGTGCTGTCACACTCAACCATAACTCACTCGGTGTTCCCTGTGATCCCTGCAGTGTTACTCAGTAAGTCCATTCCCCACGTTAACCTATGAGTCATGCTTAACCCCCATCTAGTGCTCTATGAAGAGTCAGCATAACCTGTGAGTCTCACCCAAACTAGAAAACTAGATGCGTCGAAATGATGGCTGACGCGGGTCTTAGTGATATCGTCCTTCAATGGCTTGCCGGGCGAAGTCATTGACTTCCCTACGCCCGTATATTGTAAATATATATATTCTAATTGTATTAAATATCGTGACAATGGCTTGTACTGGGTGATTCAATGATATACTTATGGACACTGGGTTTATCATTGCCTATACATGTTGATTCCATCATCATAATTTACCATTCTTACGACATTCGTCGTACTTACGGGCCCCATCCTCCTTATGCGTTCCCCATCACTCATTATCTGCATAAGTCATAATCATATTCGTTCATAACCATAATTCGCGTCTGTATACATCTCGACCGCGACGCGAAGCGAGACAAAAACATAATGTAGAGTAGAGATTAAACAAATAAACGATTCACTAATTCACTAATTCAGCTTTCCTCGGAACACGAAAAGTAACAATCTATGCAGTCGGTAGTAGGTCGTAAGTGGATAGAGATAGAAGCGCGAGGAGGGATTACTTCTTAATTGAGTCTCGCTTGTATCCTCTACTCAACCTCCTCCGCGCCCACCTCCGCCATCTCGCCAACACCGACAATCCCCTGCCTAACCTCTCCACACCGCCCCAAAATAACCGCCATCCGCCCCACCGCCTTCTCGCACTTCTTCACAACCTCCTCCATTCCCCTCACCTCCTTCACCCGCTCGTCATACACGCCGCGCCATTTCTCCCGCACGTCCCACGCGGCCAAGCGGAGAACCTTGCGTGTCTCGCGCGTAATGCGGTAGGTGTGCGCTTTAATCCACACGTCCTCGCCCTCATCATCCTTCTCTTTAACGATGACCTCTCCGCCCTTGCCCTTGGCGCTCCCGCTCCCTACTCTCGCTAGATAGCCCGCCGCACCGGCATCCCTCCGCACTTCCCTCCCAACGCGCCTGCCGACGCTCCTCGGCACGCTCCTTGGGAGCTCGACTACAACCCATCCAACACTCCCCAAGACGACGGCACCCACGACGGGAGCGATCCACTTCCTCACCTCCTCGTCCCGTATCATGTCGACGACCTTCACGGAGGCTTCGAAGAGGGAGCGGATGCCCATCAATCCACCTAACCCTAGTCCTCCAGCACCGAGTGAGACACCGAGGCCAGAGAGGGAGAGAGAGCCAAGATGAGAGGATACGAGCGGGAGTGTGCCCAGCGAGACGCCGAGGATAGACAGTGCTGTCATGGCGGCTGCATCTTCCTCTTCCGCAACCTTCCCATTCTTCTGGCTCTTGTTCTTGTGCGAAGAGTGATGCGCGAAACAGCCGCCGAACCACTCCCTATAATCGAAAAGGTCCTCGAGGCCTACCTCAAGGAGCTCCTCCCGACTCGCCAGTGAGAGGCCCAGCCCGCCAACAACGCCATTACCCGCTCCATATCTATACACCGCCTTACTTCCTCCTCCGTGCACCGCTTTATGATGTTTCTTGACAGCGGTGGTCTTCTCCCTGGCGAACATTGCCTCCTTCCTGAACACCCTCCTTCTCCTCTCCCTCTCTACCTCTTCGGGCAATACCTTCTTTCCTACTTGTCCAACCCTGTCCACGCCCTCTTCCACAACACCCCTCGCCTCGTCTTCCACGTCCCGGACCGCCTGGTCAAGCGCTTCAAGCATCACCCTTCTGACATCCCGGGCGTATTGCAATACAGACCATACACCAGGGTACTCGGGCAGCGATAGTGTCAATGCATTGCTGTTGGCATGGGCGTTGGGGGTGATGGCTTTGGTAGCGGTGTTACCGATAGCGAGACGACCTGGCAACTTCCCTTGTTCGACCATCTCGAGGGCCTGCTCGAGGACATCCCCAACGCGCCCCTCGACACGTCGAACTCCACATTCTTCAACATCCTCCAGTTCATCCTCCATGCCGCCCTCATCCTCCTGCATCTTCTTCACCTCCGCTTCTTTCCCGACAGCCCCATCATTACCAGAGCCTTTAAGGAGACTAAGGACCCTGGACTGCTCGCCCTCTGCCTCGATGCGATTCGCCTCGAGCAGCAACTCGACGTCGCCCAAAAGTCCCTCCAAGTACGTCTTCGCGGGAAGGAGTTTACTGGTCACCCTCTTCTCGAGCACGAATTTGCGTAGCTTGGCTTCCATACTCTCGAACGCCTCGTCCGCGTCCCACTCCTCTCCCTTTCCGCCCTTTCCTTTTACATTGACCATACCCTTGGTTCCTGCCTCTACGAAATGCACGAGCATTCCTCTGCCCTCCCACGTCCCAGGCGACAATCCCTTCACCTGTCCACCCACAACACCCCTACACCTCTCCTTGTCCCTTATCCCTCCAAACTTATTAACCACCACGAACACATACCTCTTCTCCCTCCCCGCCGTCCATAAGAACTCTTTCGCCGAGAGTGTGAAGTGATTTTCGGCTGACACGACGAATAGGATAACGTCGATCTCGGTGTGTGAAGCGAAGAGGGCAGTGGTTTTGAGGGAGTCACGGTTGAGACCTGGGGCGTCGATGAGGGCGAGAGAGGTTACGGGGTTGGAGAGGAGGGAGTGGGAGCGCGACTGCGAGTTTTGCGAGTCTGAGTCTTGCGAAGAGCCGTTGGAGGGAGCAGCACCATCGTTGATATACACCTTGATCATCGTCGCGTCCGTACCCTCAGTTGCAAGCGTATCCAACTCCTCCAGCGTGTGCCTCGTATACGTTTCCTCATCCTTTACATCATATGTCTTGCCCTCCTTACAAACATGCACCTCTTCTACACCTGCATTCTCCTTCGCATCCTTCACCTCGCAAAACGCCGCTGTACATGGCTGCTGATCCACCGGAACGATCTCCCTCCCAAGCAAGCGGTTAACCACTGTGCTCTTCCCTGCATTCAGATCGCCCGTCACCAAGACCTTGGATAGGGGGCTTTTAACGCGTTGTTCAAGGTTGGTGAGGTGGGCGCTGGCGGCGGAGATGCGCGAGCCGAGGAGAGAGGCGATGGAGGATTTTTCGAGATGGGAGACGAGGGAGGCGGGACTTGTCGTAGTGGTTGACTGACCTGAGGGAGAGGTGGAATCAGCGGAGGCGGCTGTCGTGCAGGAGGGAGCCGAGCGAGAAGAAGTGAAGTGGGATGAATGGTTGAGTTTCAGGTCCAACCGAAGGACGTGGAAATCTGATTCAGTAGGCGGGATGAGGAGCGGGTCTGTCTCCACCATAGTTCCACTCATAGTACCCTCCTCCGCATCTCCATCTACGCCCTGTCCTTCAACGACGGTGTCCAACGAAGCGAGCGACTGTGATGCTGCGACCTCTATGGGCGAAGATTGTGAATCTCCTAGTGACTTGGGAGCGTCGACGATAGAGGCGAGGGTAAGAGACCTCGAGAGTCCCTGCCTGCCGACAATAACCTCAGTCTCCTTGCTGGGATCGTCCGCAAAGGTCATCGAGCGGCGCGGTTTCTGCCTCTTCTCTCTTTTGAGCTGGGGATACCGCACGACCCATTCCGACTTGTTCAATTCCTGCAAGTCGGTGAGGATCGTTTGCGATTTGTGGATGGCCTCAACGAGTCTACATGCAGCCAGTCAGTGCATTATCGCCAGATATCAGTAAAAAGGACTTGCGTGTCTCGTTGGTGGACATAGGCCAGCTGAGCGTCGTCGACGTTCATCGCAGACATTGTGATTGCTGTGACAAGTAACGCGTGACAGTTGATGAGCAACCCGCGAACTCCCGGGAGCTGACCCACCCGGTGACCCGGACGCGATGCCGAGTTCAATATGTTTTCCTCCGTCACACGACGCGCGAACTGGGCCCTTCGCCACGGCTCGAGAACATGGACCTACGGCCGACGCGGATTCAAGACGGTCCTCCTCCCAGCGCGCCACGAAGTTCCGCCTCTTCATCGTACCTCGCAGGGGGCGCGTCTCTACTCGTCAACGCCGCGAGCTGAAGGAGCTGCTGAAGACAGCATCCAGCGCGATGCTGCGGCCGACCAGTGGCTTCAAGCACTCGAGACGGCGGCAAATGCGCAGTGGCTGGACGTGCTTCCCGCCGATCCAGCTGACAGACTAAGGCGGGCGTATGCTCTCCTCATGCAGGTAATCCTGTACCTTCACCGCCCGCAGAATGAGATTGAGCAGTCCCTCGTAGTATGTTCCTTTCACCTTGACGCGTGCATCATAGCTTACAATCAAGGAAGGATTTCATGCAAGCTGAAGCAGAGGCAGGCTCTCAGATCTATCGGGCACGGCAAGCAACAATCACCCTAGCCCGTGCAGTCATTCGAGATATAGCATCAATACCCTCTACGCAACCTTTACACGTTGATCATCCGCAAATATTTGCACTCTTGGGAGCCCTGATCCCACTTCATGACTTGTATCTGGCTGGTCATAATCCCAAGGACGGCAAATCGCTTGACTTGCAAGAGTGGACTGCATTTTGGGAGAGGGCGCAACCGATACTCCTCGACCTAGCTTCCAAGTTGGATGAGCAAGGGTTTGGGCTGGACAAAGAGGAGTGGGAGAAAAAGGACGCCGAGCGAAATACGTAGCATTGAAATCCTCAAAATAAGTAAAAATTGCAACAATTAACGACGTATTATGCAGGTGAAAGCCGCCTGCGTGGCAAAAGGGATACGAAAACGAGAAGGAATATGCTCAGAGTAGCGAGTCTAATTTTGAGAGCACCTCCAGCACGCCAGCGATCAACTCAAACCCAACGTCTTCCTCCCCGGAGTGCTCCTTCCGTACCTCTTGCATCAAACCAAGTATGCACTCTCTGCCAGTCGCCTCCGCAGCCCCACCCGAAGCGATCCTAGTAGCCTGTCTTCGCCTTCCTGCAGCGGTCGCGCCTTCATTGGGACCCCCACTTCCAAATGGCCAACAGGAAAACTCTGCAAGAATATCGTCGCAGCGTTGGAAAGCAGCTTCCCGCTCCTCGTAGGTCAGCCGGCCGAACGCGTTGTCTAGTACACTCGCGGCGTACGCAGCACAGACAAGGCAAACGGCACGCATGGCTCGGCATTGCACGCCTTCCTTGTCCAGCGCGGTAGGCGGGATAGTGGACGTCGTTGCGGTGAGGAGTGAAACGGTGCGGTTGATGATGCCTTCTTTTGTTCTGATATCTGCAACGGGGTGTGTAGCCATATCGAAGAGGAGGAAGTTGCGTTTCTCGGTACGAAGAACACCCTTATCCACAAGCCCCTTCGCAAGCCGTTCGCGTACTTGTTTGAGTTGATACCCAATCTTCATCACGTTCCATGTTTCGCCTGCGCATGAGAGATACGGTCATTGCACGCAGACGCTGCGGAGTAGGCACTCACCGCTGAGCAGGTCAATCCAACTGTTAATCCCCATTTTCTCTTCTGTCGCCTTCATCATCTTCAACGTCTCGTCCAGAATCGTCTCGCCCGTCTGTCGATCGTCGATGATTTCAATCAGGCGATCGGGGAGTGGCACGCGTCGTCGATTCGGGTCCTTGACGAGAGCAATCCTCCGCCTCAACGCCAGCTCGATCAGTATGCAACCTCGGAGCGCGTATGAGATATTGTCGTTCCAAAATGATAGGTAGCCCTTAAATGAATCTGTTCGTGAGAATGCAGTCTACTTCGAGGCAGCTGGCGGCCAGAATGAGCGGGTGTTCCAGTAGCAATGGTATGGGAACGACATGATACAACATGTGCGTAGGGATGCCCAATGCCGACGGTGTCTCAGCAGTGGATGCACGCACGCGGTGGCTATGTAGAGGGCTGCACTAAAAGACTGGGACACACACCTGCTTGTCCTTGATACCAAGCAACAGCACCTCTTCCATAATAGTCAACCGCGGCATTTTGCCCCCGACTCGACTTTCATCGTCGTTCGCGCCCTCCAGGTCTCGTGGGTCAAAGGCGATTTTGTTGCCTCCCTGAAAAGCAGAGCCAGCATGCGAGTTGGCACCGGGGCCAGAGCTGCTGGTGCTCCTGGTCATGGCGGGCGAGCCGTTGGAGTACGCGGGCTCGTCGTCATCTGCGGCCATGGAGGACGATGCCCCGCCGCCTACGCGACGTCGCGAGAGACCCGAGGAAGCCATTGTGGAACTTGTGTATGTTCTGACGTTGGACGAAGGGAAGATGATGGCTGCGCTCAGCGCTGCAGCTCGATACGGTCATCCATCATGGAACATTTTAGCGCTCGCTGTCTCGGCTCTCGCCGTGGCGCTTCTTACTTCCAAGCTTGATGCTTCGTTCCAGTAATTATGCCACCGTTGTAGGCATTGAATATAGCAATTACACGGTTGCATGGTTTATCCTTGTTCTCGTGAGTAACAGATATAATTGCAATTATCGGAACGCCGCCTGGACCGTTGGTGAACATTGAAAGAAGATGCCCTGCCGTAATGCACCGCCCACGCCCAGATATTCCTGGACTTTGTATCTCACATTGCACATGTGATGGCGTGTCAGGAGTATGATCTAGTGGAGAGGTATTTTGTATATAGGCACAGTGTAGGCGTCACTTGTGTACATTGAGGTACGAAGACATGGACACGCTCCCGCCCCCGTCCGCAAGCCAGGCATATTGCCATGTCTCCGCTCTGGAGTCTGGGGTGATACACCTTCCAGACGAGATGTTCATGACGCCCGCCACCCCAGGCAGAGTCACAATTGCCCCCTCGCTGTCATTCCTCGTCAGGCATTCCGAACGCCCTGAGAAGTTGGTATTCGATCTTGGTATTCGGCGAGATTGGGAGAATAACCCCCCCAGGGTCGTGCATTGGATCCAGAATGGGCATATGGTGGAGGTTAGGCAGAGTGTGGTGGAGTCGCTAGCCAAAGGAGGGCTCTCGCCTGACGACATTGATATTGTCTGTCTCTCCCACTGCCACCATGACCACGTCGGAGACCCCAGGCAATTTCCCAGCAGCCAATTCCTTGTTGGCGCGCAGGCGAAGGGACTATTTCACCCAGGTTTTCCGGCGGATACTAAGGCGCTACATCACAATAATCTCCTCCCCGCCGACCGCACGACCTGGTTAGACCCCAGCGACTGGCCACCGTTGGGGCCCTTTCCCCGTGCGCTCGATTTATACGAAGACGGAAGCGTGTACGTCATCGATGCACCGGGGCACCTTCCGGGGCACCAAAACCTCTTAGTTCGGACGTCTCCAGACGGCGGGTGGTTGCTTATGGTGGGAGACAGCGCACACAACTGGCGCCTTATAACGGGTGATGCTGATGTCGCGATGCACCCCGATTGGCCGCATGGATGCGTTCACAACGACCCGAAACAGGCCGATGAGCATATAAAGAGGATCCGACGCATGATGAGGATACCGAGGGTCCGAGTTATCTTAGCCCATGACGAGCCATGGTACAGAGAGAATGTGGGAGGAAGTGCATTCTGGCCGGGGCAGATTCCTTCGTTGTGATATGCTGGGATGGATTTTGGTATCTTTCGCAGAGGGAATGGTAGGCGAGGCTATAATGATCCAACTGTGTATATGTGGCGGGTGGCAAAGAAGTACGACACGGCGGTTTGAGAGGCTGGAAGTACACGTTGAATCAAACAGAGCAGAAGAGGGTGAGGAGGGTTAAGACGCATTCCTTTCTGCAACTAGCAAACTGAAAACAATGATAATTACGATCCCCAGTGCGATGGCAATCCCCGTCATCACAAAACGTGCAATTGGAAACATGCCTTTGGTCAAAGCTTTCTGTATAGTGAAATAACGTATCGTGCCTAAAATTCACAGAGGTGCCGTCAGGTCTGCGTAGGTGCCAGGCAGAATTATTTACGCACCAGTGCTCAGAACGACGAATCCAAATACTAGCATAGTGGCTCCGAGTGGTACAGCAAATGGCCTCAGGCTCCTTCCCACATGGACAGGGCTTGGGAGACTCGGGTCATCGGTATTCATAGCAAGTTTAAAGAGTTGTATCAGGGCTTGTAGCGAGGCCTTGAGTGTTGTGCTCAAAGGACATATGTATTCAACGAAGCTCACCGACTCCAGTGGATGCAATGGCTAAGCTCGTCCGAACATAGGCCAGAAAGGTCCGTTCTGATGCTAGATGGTCTCTGGCTACACTACCAGAGTTCTCCAGCACTGCCCTTGGCTCAAATTTGAGAAGCGATATTGAACTTCGTTTCTTCCCCTTCTTGCGACTCTGTCTTCGCTTCCCTAGAGTGGTTGAAGCTTCGTTCAAAGCAGATTGCGAGGAGCCAGACGGCGCATTAGATGCAATTGTGGAAAGTCGAGGGCTATCATTAGGACTTTCTGACGCGGGAGATTCAATGACTATGGGGGTAGACGGAGGTGCGTCAACGGTTTCTGGTGGTGATCCTGCCGGAGGGGACTCCAGAAACTGCGAGACTCGGCGCAGAATTGATTTGGTTCTGGCTGGGGGCGGTCTAAGAGGCGTACTGGATTGCACCGAGTCATTTTCGAAATTGTGCCAGACGTCCCCGGTGGTGGTCATGATGAAGGAGGGCGGGCGCCAACAGTAATCTTATCATATGCGATTTCGATCATCAAAGTTTTTCGATCACTGGTGGATCGGCTAGTTATCTCTGTTTCGCTCTTCCGCGATGTCCTCTGCACGCGCAAGAATGGTCGGCGAAGACATCAAAGAAAAGTTTACTACCCTGCTCAGCCAAAATCCTTCCCTCACGCCGGATGAAGCGATGAAACGGACCGAAGCTATGATGCTTGCTAATAATCCGTTCCAACCACCAACTGGCCGCCGGTGTCCTATCAACGACCTGCCAAACGAGCTTTTGGGCCACATCTTCTTCCTTGGTGCGTACGAAGACGACGAAGAAGAGGACGAGGAGGAAGATGAAGACGAGCACTCTGACGACGATGATGCGTTTGACCTTGCTCGCAGGTGGGAGACGTCGAGCGAAGGTCCTAGCGACGATGCGTCCTCTGCGCCTGACGATGCCAAAGACAAGGATGATATCGAGATGGGAAGCTGTAGCGACTCCTCGGGCTCATCCTCGTCGTTCTCTTCAGACGACGACGACGATAGACAATTACCTTTCCAAGTAGTCGCGTCGCATGTTTGCAGCAAATGGCGTTCAGTCGCCTTGTCTACTCCTTCTCTGTGGAAAACAATCAATATTTGTCCATACGACAGTCCCTTTGACCGCTGCCGAGCTTATATCGAACGGTCGGGAGGGCTTCCGCTCAACCTCGATATCGACCTTACTCTGGAAGAGTACCAAGTCGACATCGAGGGTGATGAAGACCGAGGGGTAGAGGTTGATGTAGATGGTGATGACGAAGGCGAAGGCGAAATCACAACCATCACCATCACACGTTCCGGCAGTGTCGTTGCTAGAGATGATGGCTCCGACAATGGTACAGGCGATCCCGCAGACAGTGCGTGCTCGGATAAGGATATCGACCTTATCCTCGACATCATATGCCCACATTCAAAGCGATGGCGAAGCATAGCAGTAGCAGCTACTCACTACAAGTCATTACACCGAGTACTCGTGCGCTTTGACACGCTCCCTCCGGCGCCGCTCCTGGAGGAGTTGCAGTTGCAGCATCTCGCAGAAGAAGATTTAGATCCCGAAGCAGTGTTCAATCCTCCTTCTCTGAAGCTTCCGTATTTTGTACCTTTCCAAGGCAAAGCCCCAAACCTCCGAAGTCTGTCTCTCTGGGGTATACATTTCGGTTGGGACGAGGCTTGTCTTGAGGAAAATAACACCGCTACGACCATAAACTCCCAAAAATCCCCTCGAACCACCCTTTTTGACAGCATGGAACAGCTAACCGAGCTCGAACTTGCATATCACGTTTCTGACGTCCGACCCTCCTTCGTTGCATTTGCCTCCATCCTTCGACGATCGCCCCTCCTCACAAAACTAGCTCTTTCTGCCTCCGGGCCTGCTGGGTCCCCGAGCGATTGGTTCATCCCTGGTACCAAAGTCCTCCAAAAAATCGCCCTCCCCAAGCTCAGCGAACTCGACTTGCGCTTTCATGAACCCGACTATGCTGTCGGTCTTGTTCAAGCCCTCGATATGCCCTCACTGCGTCACCTCACAATCGACTTCGACTCGGCGGACTACACGGACTTCGTGAAAGTCCTTGCTGGCCAATCAATCAGTGATCGAACGGCACAGCTCACCGGCGGTCGCAAGCAGCGCTCGATTCTCAGTGGGTTGGAATTTCTCAAAATATGTAGTCTTCCGTGCGACAAACGGCGCCGGGACCTATTGCTCGGGGAGCTGCAAAATGTAAAACATCTCTTCCTCAAATGTGCGTCAGAGGACGTAGCGGATATTTTCGCGAGGCTACAGAATCCGAATCCTTCAGCTACGTCTTCAGAGGGATCAGAGAATCCGGTCATGTTCTGCCCTCTGTTGAAGACGCTCTCGACGACCGACATCACTGGAAAGGAAATGATAGAGGTTGTCAGAGCGCGCGCAGAGGCTGGTGTGCCTCTTGCGAAGGTGTGCATGTGCGAGGAAGACATCGTCACCCCGAAAGATTCAAAATGGCTATATGCGCATCTCCCGGAGGGCTTGGACATGTTTGTTGACAGTGACGAAGAGGAGGAAGTAATGACTGATGAAGAGTGGGAAGATGAGGGCGCCGACTTCCTTTGACCTTTATTATCCGTAGAGTCTACCTACATATCCATAACTAATTGATTAGTCGGTCTCCATGCTATCCCCTCTATCGGCTTGCTCCTGTATGGCACGTAAGAACGCCTCCACACTCGTCCCTGCCTCTTCCGGAAGACCAAGTCCCCTTACCAAACCACCCAGCAGCCCAGTCCGTAGTGCTTGGTCGAAACTCGCGACAGAAGCTCGGAATTGTGGCGAACTAAGAGGTAATCAGCAACGGTCATTTTGAATAGGCGGCTGACGCACTGTATTACTCGTTCGAGCACTTCGGTCGAAGGGGGGAGAGGTAAATCCGGCGGAAGGTGAGGGAAAAGCGCGGGGATCAACTCTGGACGAGATGTGAATAGCGGCCTGAGGTTATCAGGCGTCAGAATGTCGGTGAGGGAGAGTTCTAGAGGATGTTAGACGATACAAACGAAGGCAATTGGGACTGGCTCACCGGGCGCCGAGGGTTGTGTGCTCCCAGACATGGATTGAACGATCCGCTGGATTTGGGCAAGTTGTTCTGGGGTCGCCTGGGGCACTTGTGAACTATGTTAAGTTACTTGTTAACACCAAAACAGCATACGAGATGGATCAAATTCACGTCGACGCCTGGGCAGAAGAGGCATCTGAGCTCCAATCAAGAGTGTGCTCTGGGTCTTGAAGGAGGCCGTTCAAGTTCTCTACGAACTTGGCATCTCGTTCGTCTGACGCATCCTGTTACACACATTAAACGATGCTATCAACCGGGGCATATCCTGGGCTTCACCTGCAACCAGAACTATATTATGCAGTTAGTCCATGGGGATCTCAAAGGAGTGTAAACGCCGCACAAAGTGTCTTTGATTCGAAGACGAGAACTTGAGCACGTAGACGCGACCCGAGGTTGCTTGCGAGACTTTCACGAATGAAGCATCCGTAGGGAAGAGAATGAGATCCTTAAAGTGCAAACCACGTTAATTGCGTGACGAAAGGGATAGAGGCTGGCGACCGACCTCCTCGATTTGATTTGTGGATCTGTTCTTCCAGATAAAGTGCAGCAACCCGTCGTCGCCGTTCGTAAGGATTATTGCGCCTTTAGTCGCGCTGGGTTCCACTCGATTCGTCCCTTCGTTTCTGAAGGCACGACCGGCTTTGAACGCGAGCAGATATTCGGACATGGCGATGGCAGTTGGGAGAACGCGTCACGTCCAGGGCGCTTATGATCAAGGGATCGCTCCCACACTCACTCTCAAGTATTTCGTTTCCTCGACCCACGCCTGACTTCATTAAATCCGACTCTCACTTCTGGCACGACAAGCTACTGGCCTGCCAGGCTCATGTCCTTCTCTGACGACCTCGACGTTCAAGGAGGCTGGGATATAGCCACGCCTACAACGGGGGACATCGTTCAGGACGCAATAAGAAAGGAGAAGCTAATCAAGTGCGTTGGTTTCTTCGCTGGCTCTTTATCGCCTCACTGAGATTTTGGTGGGACTTTAGGGATATCATTGCGTCTCAAGAGGACCTCCGTGGTCAGCTAGTTGAATTCTCAACACCATAATCTGTGACTGAGTGGGCCAACTTCCAGTCATGCTTGAGCGGGTCAAGGCAACGGATAAAGAAATCAAGAAGCTCACTACAGAGAACGAAACACTTCAAATGTATATCGATAATCTGACAGTTCAAATGGCGAAGAGGCGATAGGACAAGGTTCTAATATACCTTTCATAGAAACTATCATATGACCAGTGGACATGTTCTTCACGGTGGGTTTAGGAAGAGCACTTGGGTAAAATTGCCAAAATACCACTTGGGAGGGCTATATTGTGCCCAAGCCTTCTCACCGGTTTGGAGCTGTTGCGAACGACATCCCTAGTTCAGCCAAGCACGCGATCTCTCATGCGAATGGTCAAGAAGGACGCGGACCTTTCTCATACCAATCACCCAGGCCCCTTCTTACGATTGAACCATCTTGATTCTTGATCATGCAGTCCCCATCGCCAGTGATTGCAGGGCCTCCGTCTGACTGCTGTTTTACAACAGTACAGCACGTCGGCACCCCTGTCGGGCAGACTATCACCATAGCCGGTGTACCGACCTATGTCTCTACGCCAAAATCCAACTTGAAAAAGGTTATCTTGTTCTTCCCAGACGTGTATGGACCGTTCTACGTCAACAACCAGCTGCTGCAAGACTCATTCGCCGCTAACGGTGCGTTTGTAGTTCAGAATAGTCTATCTATTATGTTTGCAGTGACTACAACTGCTCGTTGGCTTAGGCTATTTAGTGCTTGGGGTGGATTATTTCCTGGGTGACCCAGTTCAGAACCATGACGGCGAACAGGGTTTCGACAGGCCTGCTTGGTTTGCAAAGGCACGGGTGAACGCCGCCGACGTGCTCCCTGGTTGGATAGACGGAGTCAGACAGAAGTATGGTATGTGTCCAGGTAAAACATATATGATCCAAACTTCACATCGGCGTGCCGGCATAGGTGTCCACGGAATTTCCTACAGCGCCGTTGGTAAGTCGATAGACACTACGGACGTTGACGGGTCTCAATGGGTACGGCATTATGTAGGTTATTGCTTTGGTGCACCTTACGTATTCGAGCTCTTAAGCGGGGACATGGTCTCAGCTGGTAAGCCAATACATTTCATTCCCGGCATATCTATAGCCATTCATATCATTGAATAGGTGCGGTCGCTCACCCCACGCTTATCAACGAAGACCACCTCTTCAAGATACAAAGTACGTATTATCGACGCCACAACTCAACACATGAGCAAAATTTTCTGATCCTCCTTTTTCCCCTTCGTCACGAATAGAACCCTTGCTCCTTTCTTGCGCAGGCTAGTCCACGCTGGTCTTTTCCCGTCCGTGTGCCTCGCTCTAATCATCTTATCTCTTCCGGTCACATACGAATACAGAAATCGACCATACCTTCCCACTGGATAAACGACGAAGGGCTGAAGACATCCTCATCGAACGTAAGGCCAATTATCATTTCCAGATCTTTTCGGGCGTAGCCCATGGGTTCGCAATCCGTGGAGACCCATCCGTCGAGAATACTCGTGAGTGTCACCCAATCTTTGTTCACCGGTGGGATCGTTTCCTCGATAATGATGCTTGAAATCTTAGGTTGGGCCAAGGAGCAATCTGCGAAGAGCATCGTGGAATGGTTTGATAGATTTAGTAAGCTGGCATTGAGTGCCAAATCATTGCTTTGATGGTGATGGGGAAGGCAGCAAACAACAGCCATTCGGCGCAGTGGTCTCATGGTCAATGTAATTATGTCACGCTTGATTTGAAGATGTCCAATAATACATCGAACACAATACAGATCTTGGTAGTTGTAAGTACATCTACAGTTGATACATTCCGTTCCATCCGCACGCAAACAATATTCACAGTATAGATCGCAACATATGGCCGCCAATTTCGGGCGCTCTATCGTGTCCCATCGCGCTCTTGATCACTGGCCGTACATTTCAAACATTGACCTCAAGGTCACCAAATCCATGGTCCTGGGTTCAAAGGCTACTTTGAACGGCAGTGGATGCGTATTTGCACTTTCGGTGAACGCGAGTGAGTCAATGGGTGAAGATGGGTTGGCAGAGATTTTGAATGCCCAATGCATCAAGGCAGCGTTCAAAAACACGGAACTAAATCCTCCATTTAGCGATTGACAATGACATACAGCTGTACGTGCATGCGTACCTGTGCGCGATGTATTGGCCAGGGCAAACGCTAAAAATGAATTTAACACCGAGGCCGAGCAAGTCATGGGGGGCGCTGAACTTACCGTCTACCCGACCCCCAACTAAACGTCCTCATATCAGTTCGTAACTTTCCGTCTTCTGTCAGCCATCTCTGGGGGTTGAATGTCTCCGGCTCAGGGTAAACGGCGGGATCACGACTGATTGCCCTATAAATATCATGCACTCAGCGGTTGCTCCGAGTGAAAAACGGTGTGTGGGGAGCGCGTACCAGATGTTCCCCATTACGGTAGCCCCCTTGGGAATGCGGTAGTTATTCTGGGGTATTATCTTCTATGTCAGGGGTGTGCCAGATGTCAGGGGTTTGAAAGAACGTACCCAAATGATGTCCTTCGTGGCTTTATGTGCGAATCCTGCAACAGAGTTGGGTCACTATACATTCGGTCGGACAGCGAGGATAAGAATCATTCACCCCCTGCAGTCACGGGCCTCCATCTGAAGGTTTCCAGAACGAATGCGGTTGTTTGTGGAAGCATGTTCGCATCTTCCATCGTGGGTGCTGTTAGGACACGTCAGTCTTGCCCTAGAATCTGACGAGAACAAACTTACGTCGATCAGAGCCAATGACGGAGTCAAGTTCTTCCTGTACCTTGGCCTGAGCTTCTGGATGTAGGGCTGCCGCCATTACTGTTATACTGATAGCAGATGCAGTCTACCAGCGCGTGAGAACGAAGAGACCGTTGGTAATGATCAGATACCTACCGTGTCCGACCCCGCACCAAAAAGGGCACCAGCGAGGTAGGCAACTTCGTTATCATCGAGTTCGAGTTCCGCTTGGCGTTCCAAGAGGTATCGCCCAAAGCAGTACGAAGCCTCGTCTCGCTCCTATTTTTGCTTCAGCCACACTGTGCAGAAGGTCTGGCAAAGACGCTTTCTCACCATTTTCTCCCGAACAGTGGCTAATTGACCTTTGAACAAGGCAAGCTCCTCTTTGTGTCCATCTTGTAGTTCGCGTAAATATCCGGGGATGTATCTGTATTGATTTTGTGGGTCCGGTGGTCAGCAAGAAGCACGAGGTACGTTAGGGTAGTGGACCTACCGTAGGAATGGGTAGATATCGACTTTCCAGAGACCAGGGCGCAAGTTCAGTCCAAGGCGTGTTAAGCAGCGGTTTACAGCCTGTACACCTGGGTCATCGTAGCCCTCTGGATGACGGCCATAAGCGAGCGCCATCACGACAGAGGCAGAATAACTACAAGTCAACACCAAATATAAACTGTCAGCCGAACATAAACACGTAGAAGTGCCTTACCGTTTGGCATGATCCTGGTGATTGGAAGGATCATCAATGAGGTCTAGGATGTGATTGCGGGCGTTCCGCATTAACACTGGGGAATACGTGGTAACCGCCTTGGGTTGAAGATGAGTGTGCAGGGCTCTACATCGAAGCCCGCGAATAAGATCAAGCTTCTCGCCGACAAGCGAGGAGCTTCTTACCTTCGCAGTTTCTTGAAGCGTTCGCCGGCAGGTGTCAGCAACACGCGCATACCCCCAGAGAGCGTTTCGCCAGCTGCGATAGATGCTGGTCGGTCAACGAGGAAAGCGCCCTCCTTCTCCATGATATCCATCGCGGCCTGCACGCGGCCGACTACGATGATGGTCCTCGTTCCCTGCCGCAGCGAGAACACTGGTCCGAATTCCTTGGTCCATTCCTCGAATTTGCGATACGCGCTGTAAAGCAGACTCAGGGGCTTGCTTCAACGGTCGAAACGCTACGCACAATGCGTTCGGTAATACATTGCCGAATAGCCAGTGACCTCGGGGGCCAGGAGGCAAGTCGCTTGGGCGCTGGGCGTGCTTGTGGATGACCGCGAGCGCGGTAATGCAGAGAATAATGGCGGCGATCGATTGGGGGTCGAGGGGTAACAGCGACATGGTGGTGGGTCAAAGGCGAGCAGGGTGATTGGAGAATTTATGGGTGGGCGTGTGGCGTTAAGATCCGCATATGTCGAGTTGCAGTGGAATTTGGATTTATCTATAGATCCGACTCTCTTTTCAGCCAAAGGTGCATGTGAAGTCTGGTGACGAAGGCATTCCGTAAGGGGTGACCAATCGCGGCCCTGTGCTTCGAACTTGCTATGCCATCGGATGAGAACCTCTACCCCGTAAATGGTCGTATCCAGCTCTCCGTGAGCTCGCGTGAAGGCAAATGCCCCGGAAACGGTAGCCACAACTTCGATGATCAGCCGGGTCAACACATCCACGGAGCATTTGACAAAACCATGCGAGAACCCATCTATTGCTGGAATACGATTACAAACTTGTAGTTACACATTGTCCGATGTCTGTCATACCGCTTTATTGATTTGTTTTACGACCCACCCACATACTTGTTTGTCTTGCCACTGAGCTCGGCTTGCACCTGCAGCGCTCGCGGTGCATCGTGCTTCGGCATCATCACCTCAACAAGCTGCATCTTGTCTGCCTTGGCAAACTCTGCGTCGCCCAGCAGCGCTGTTAGCTCCTGCTTGTTGTTTACGGTGTACGATTTCGACAGGACGCCGTCTGCGTCGCCCAGTGTGGAGAGCAGCGAAGTCCACTTCCAGTTGTTGATGTCATTGTACTGCCTGCATGGAGCGAAAGAAGAACTCGGCTAAGGACTCGAGCAATCAATCGAAGAAGCCAACGTACCGCTCCCAACCATGGAGGAACCGTTCGATCGTATACCCCTCGTTATTCAGTACGAATACGATGGGCTTGACACCGCGACGCATCATCGAGGAAAGTTCTTGCACGGTCAACTGCCTGGGGCACGTATCAGTATGAAAGCTCTGGACATAGCGAAGAATGACTCACAAACTGCCGTCGCCGACGAAGAGGATGGTACGTCCAAGGCCCAGATCGCGCGCTGCAAGAGCAGCTCCAAGTGTACTCCCTACATCGCAAGCGACGTCAAAACATTGTCCACAACACCGGCGTCGGCTGTTACTTACCAACACTCCATCCGATGCTCCCCCACAAAATCTGACTGACGAAAATTGACTTCTCGGGTAATGGGACATCCAATATCCCGAAGCTCGATGTCCCGGTTTCTGCGACGATAACGTCTTGCGGTCGGAAGAACGTATTCATGGTAGGCCAGAACCATGCTTGGGAGATTACGTCGTTGTCTTCCTTCGGAACGTCGGCTACGAATTTCGGTACGTCGTATTGACGTGCGCCTTCCTGGTATGGGTGTAATCGCGCAGAAAGCTTGGGGATGAGTTCCTTCATGCCAACATGGGCGAAGTCCGCATATTGAACCTTAGTCCAAGTGGAATGAAGCTAATGGCGAAGGTGCGTTAAGAACATATAAATGACTGCAGAGTACGTTTTGATACTGACCTCAATGATGTTGTCGGTGGGGATGCTGTATGTGAAGTTGCCAGTGTTGAAATCGGTCTTGAGAGAACCGATACTAATGATGAGTTTCGCAGATTCGACTTTCTCCTTGATCTCTGGGTGGCTGATGGAGCCCACATATATCTATCAACGAGCGTATATCAGATATCACGATATGAAATAGAATGCTGGAGTACTCACACCGCCATAACGCTCATACTGTTCACTGACAGCAGTCTTGCCCATAGGTGCCGAATATACCGGGAAACCCGTCTTCCTGATCATTTCGTCGAGTTCGTCCCGTACGTCATGTCGTATTGCACAAGCATCTACGAGGAATATGGCATCATTGTCAGCCGCTTCCACGAGCTTGACTATCTCGTCGAGCACGAATTTCTCGACGTCGGGATCGTTGGGAGGAGGGGAGCGGGACAAGGGGATCCTGAGCTGGGCAGAGGATATTTTGGTATACACGAGATCAGTAGGGAGGGTGAGATACACTGGGCGGGCCTGAGGGAAAAGAAGGTGAGTGCCTGCTTCCGAAGGGAAAGAGAAGAAGGGGCATACGCTGGTGATGCAATCTGTCAGCACACGATCTATTTCGGCGGCGGCGGCGGCGTTAGGATCCTTAAGTATGGCCTGCGAGATGGTGAATTGTTCAGCCGCCTTTTCGTAAGCATCGAATCTATTGGAGAACGTGAGTTAGCGAAGGGATGGGACACTCGTATGTGCGGGCCTACCGTCCGTCTCCAAGGGTATGGTGAAGCATGGGTTTGGACTTCTGTTGGACAGTGCTGGGAACGCCGACTATGTGCAAGACAGGTACCATCTCGGAGAAAGCTAGAAACGACGCCAGACATTCAGATTCACTACGACACGAAAAGAAATATGAATATTCACCTCCAGCAATACCGTTCATCGCGCTGAGTTCGCCAACACCGAACCTAGGTATAGATGCGATAAGTAAAATCGCGTCCGATCATACGCGGCTGAACTCACGTTGTAAGGATAACACCAATGCTATTTGACTTGACTCGGGCGTAGCCATCTGCGGCATACGCTGCATTCAGCTCATTGCTATTTGCATCATGATCAGTAAGTGGCAAATGCTTCCGCCCGGGAATGCGCACCAGTTCCCGATCCATTCTAAAGGATATAAGTATCAGACCGTGTAAATGGATAATGAGGATAAGCGCACCGATGCTAGGATGATCTTCGACTAGATCCTAATATTGCCGATAAGCGATCATTGAAGCTGTGATGCCGTATATTATTATCGCACCAAGAATCCTAAATTGAAGTCTCCCGGTACTCCGAACATGGACTGTCCGCAAGAATGTTAGCATCGTTGGGTATCTATCCAGAAGGTATTCCACTGACATTAGCGCCAAGTTGCTCGAGCCTGGCGAGTAGGTAGTCGCCGACGCGGATTTTCTGGGAGCTATCCTCCTCTGTGAGCGACTGGAGTTGGATCTTGAGGCGGTTCACCTCGTCTTGGAGGGCAGCCACTGTTTGAGAGGCCATTGTGGTGGTGGTGGCGGTGGAAGCGGAAGTTGTAGGAAGATGAGTGCTCAGCGAAGGCTTTAAAGGGGTTTATAAGCCATGATCACACTCCACGGCGATGTTCGTGACGAAGATAGCAGCTTATCACGACAGGGTCTGGGTCGCTGCCATCTGTGAAACTGCTATTTTCTCCGTGCACCAGCATGCAAACTGCGCTGCTCTGGGCTCACGATATCGCTTCACTGGCCTGGCCATGCGTCCATTCTCCCAGTATCACCGCCATAGCTCGAGGCCAGCAATCTGATGGACTGTGGGAAGTAGCACGTGCTCGGTGTGTTCGGCGCGAACCAAGCGCATCGTAGCTTGAAGTAAGTCCTTGAACGAGAATGACCAGAGTGCTGGGTACGGGCTTCTTGCAGTACGAGCGATACGACGTAGCTCTTCTGCATTTATGAGCTTGGAACCAAAGCAATCCATCCTGACCCCTGTAGAGTTAACTTCGGTCTTCCTTGGCACGTGATGCATCGCGTCGGGCGTGTTCAATGAGGCCTGAACACTGTCGACGTTCGGCACCACATTCATACTCGCGTCATGTCCACTAATGCGTACGCAGATCTGCCGAGATACATCGCAAACTACTACCTGAGCGAGAATCTTGGTTCAGGGTACTCTGGTGCGTTTCTCTGTCCAGCGCATATGCACATGGCTGATTTCAGCTCACTTCCACGCCCTACGACGATCTAACGCGTATCATTAGGATCAATATATAGAGCCCATCATCTTCATAGCGGCAAGGTCGTCGCGCTGAAAGTCCAGGACGTAAACCATGAATGTCCAACCAACCGATACGAGCGCCGACTCTACCCCTTGCTGCAGGGAGGACTGGGGATGCCGACCCTGTACACAGCGGGAGTGGAAGGGAAATGGGACTATCTCGCCATTGATCTGCTTGGATCTAGTCTCGACCAGCTATATCGGCGGAGTAAAAAGGAGACCATGGACTTGCGGAGTGTGTGCTGCATTGCAATGCAAGTCGTGAGTTTCATTGCTCATGCGAATTCCAATCGCTCAGACCCACCGGTCGTCCTGGAACCACCGCGCCCTTAGATCGCTAGGCTAGAGTTCATGCACTCGAGGGGGGTCCTTCATCGCGACATCCAGCTAGGCAACTGTGTCGTCGGTCTCCCCCCGAACGAAAAGACAATCTATATGATTGATTTCGGGTTCTCAAAGCAGTACATCGATCCCCACACTCGGCGACACATACCTGATAGCAAGGCCAAGCGGGACTTCATCGGAAATTACTGGTTCAGGTAAGTCCGCCGCGTCTCATCAGTACTTGGCTTTAGCTACTGTCTAGCTCTGTCGGGGTCCACTGCCGAGGCAAAGGTAGATGTGCTTCCAACTATTGATAACCTTACTGAATCGTCATGGTTATAGTACCCTCCCGCCGAGATGACTTGGAGGCTGTCGCGCTCATGCTCATACACTTACTCACTCCCCGCGGGCTTCCTTGGACGAGGAACGGCGTTCCAAAAACCGACGAAGAGCACGAACGGTTGAAGCGAAATAAATCCAATGCCAGACCGGAAGATCTATGCAGAAACCTTCCCGAAGAATTCGAAGACTTTCTTCGGTATTGCAAGTCATTAAAGTTTATGGACCGCCCCGACTATGAGAGATGGATCGATGAGTTTCGTGACCTGGCTGTAGACAACGGGTTCTCGGATAGTGATGAATTCATCTGGCCGCCGCCGCAGCCCCCGATAACTTCAGTAGTGAGTGAAATTCGCCTGCTCTGGGCAGGAACCACACTGAGCCGTCCCAGAAGACCCCACCACCATTCTCTCCGCTCAAGCTGCCTCGGACGATCGTCCCTGGCCGGACAGTGGTTGCCCAAGAAGTTGAAAATATCCTCCGGGGTCTCGGTAACCTTGCGCTGGTCCCACAACCAGCGCTGCAGGATAAGAGTCCAATGCGAGCTGAAATGAATCAACGGGCGGTTGAGAATGCCTACAAAGAAGATTCCGTTCATCGTGTCGCCCCAAAGCCAATACGTGTGCACGCGGTCATCGAAATTAGCTCGGGTTCTGAGGATGAGAAACCCCATATGCTTGGGCGCACCCCAAAGGCATATCGCTTAGACAGACTCGCCGCGAAGTTGGGTTCGGCGACGGACAACGCGCGACTTGCATCTATCGTCCTCGAGTTTATCCAGGTCTTGAAGGGATATAACAGCTCGCGGACATTGACCAAGGAAGGGTTCGCCTTCCTGGATGCTCTGCACAAGCAGTTATCCGACCCCTCTGTGTTCGTGCTCCCTATGCGGTGGGTTATCTCCTTTGCTTGGCGTCCCCATGTCATCGTCGCTAACTACGTATCGTCTAATAGGACTTCCAGATCCCGCAGCAGCAACAGCGGACTTCCTATTGATCAGAAGCAGCCCGCGCATGTGAAATTAGGAGTCGTGGCAAGACTCAAACGGGATGTGCAGAACGCGTCAAGCAGTCGAGCATTAGCCAAGATGGTCTCAGATTTTGGCACGGTGACGAACAAAAGTTCAGGGAGGACGATAACAAAGGTATTTGACATGAAGAAAGGGACTCATGCGCAGACGCTGATAACCTTGCACCTACATAGGACGGGTTCGCTTTCCTTGAAGGACTTGCTGCTAGATTAGAGACCTTGGGATAAGATATAAATGCTTGTATATTTCTGGCATATAAGTGTACGTTGTTGAAGAGGTGAAATGTTGGGGCAAACGGCATCAGTTTCATTTATAATCGTGAGTGCAAACCGAACTAACCAGCCCCGAATGTAAAGGCATCCAGAAGGACCAGAACAAGCTGGCCGTTTCTTATTCGCTTGACTGAACTTTGAAAAAAACGGAGACTACCCCAAACAAATCAGCCCACCGATCCGGCGGTTGCCGGCATAATCGCCTCCCCCCAATAAAAAGTCTTGCATTGAAGGCACGTCAAGTCGTCTCCTTTCTCTTCCTCCTCCACTCTCCTGTACTCTCCTTTCGAGGTACTTCCCCCAGAGACAGCAAAGGGAGCCCCCAGCGTCGTGAAATGTCGACTAAACGCGAGACAGTCGTTGAACAGAAGGCGGTCATAGTGCCCGACCTTTCCATCAAGGATTTGCTGTCTGCAATTCCGTAAGTTGAACAATTCAGGCTCGAGGTCGACGGGAAGAGGAGTACTGAACATCGTTGCCAGCGAGCATTGCTTCAAGCGATCGGCTTTCAGATCCTCGTTGTATATGTGAGCCCTTTCAGGCATGTCCGCACTAATCACAAGCCTGACCGCTACGCCGCCGACAGTGTCTGGGACTTGATTGTCATCACAGCCATTTACAAAGCCACGAACTTCGCCGACGCGTTCATCACTCCCGAACAGCTCTCGCTTCCCCACCCCTCCCTATATCCGTTTGCGCGTTTCGCTTTGTGGTCCCTGTATGGCTTCGGAGTCGGCCTCTTTGGAACAGGACTGTGGGTCATTGCCCACGAGTGCGGCCATCAAGCGTTCTCCGAGTCCAAGTTCATCAACAACGTCGTGGGATGGATTCTTCACTCTGCGTGCGTGCTGTCGAAAAAATTCTTCGCGCTTGTCACATGATGCTGATCTCCAAATAGCTGGGGCGTTCCATACCACTCGTGGCGCATCACGCACGCTAAGCACCATGCTTCTACTGCACATATGACGCAAGACCAGGTCTTTGTCCCTCGTACACGGTCCCAGAGAGGTCTTCCTCCTCTCAACGCTGCTGGGGAAGACTTGCTCGGTTCGCGCGTCTCGATGGAGGTGCAGAAGGAACTCTGGGATGCTCTAGGTGACTCCCCGATCGGTGCACTGTTCGGTGCAGCCAGCTACTTGGTGAGTTGATGCATGCAGGATTAGTATACTGTCGGGCGTTGTACTCATGCTTTTTAGCTCGCGGGATGGCCTATGTACCTCATTAGGAATGCCTCTGGCCAATTGAGATATCCTAAGTTCACTAATCGTAGGCATCATATCGTCCACCGTATTCTCATCGTCGATCATTTACCTGGCTTTAGACTACAACCCCTCGGCCGTCATGTTCTCCCCCCATCACTGGTCCCAAGTCCTAGTATCCGACATTGGCATTCTCTTTTGGCTTGGAGCCATTGGTTACAGTATTTTTACATACGGTTTCGCCACTGTCTTCCGCCTCTACCTCGTCCCTTACCTCTGGTACGATTCTTGCTCACTTATCAGCTTGGGTCTATCTCATTTCTGTTTGTTTCTGCAGGGTTAACCATTTCCTTGTCTTGATCACCTTCCTCCAGCACACCGATCCCCTCCTCCCCCATTACCGTGCCCCCGAATTCACCTTCCCCCGTGGTGCTCTCGCTACTCTTGATCGTAACCTCCTCGGCGATTGTGGCGCCATTGCGGCATGGATTGGCGCGCACGCCACCCACGGCATCTCCGAGACCCATGTCCTCCACCACGTCTCCAGCAAGATCCCCCATTACAACGCTTGGGAGGCTTCTGATGCCCTCCGCAAGCGCCTCGCTCAGTCAGGTATCGAACTCCAAGGTGCCCCTGCCGGCTGGGCTGAAGTCTATCGTATCTTCAAGGAGTGCAAGGTATGTTTCCTTCCTACCATGAAGAGTGTGTCTATATGACAATTCATCTGTTTCTAGTTCGTTGAGGATGAAGGTTCTGTGCTCTTCTACAAGAACGCCCGCGGTTTCGCTGCTGCTCGTCCTGCGTATAGCGACGCGACTGCTTCCGATTCTGGTGTCGATGTTGACTCCAAGCTATAGAGGATTATAGGTCTGGTTTCCCTTTGGGGATACGAATCATACGATATAGAGAATACGTCAAAGAGGGTGTATATAAATACTCGTTTGCTTTGCTACGGAGGAGCATAGAGCTTAGAGATAATTCACTTCGTTTTGCATCATAGAGAATTGAATCCCATCTCTTGCAGTCTTCTTGCACATTATGAATTCTCGATAACTTGCGCAAAATGAGAACCGGACCAATGGACCTACTATCATGATCTAGTGCTTGTTTTTATCACAATCCGATGAAACATCGCGTTGAAGCCATAATGACAAGATCTAGGAACTCGGTTATTTTCTCACTCAACTTCGACCAAGATTAAATACATAAGAGACTTCACGAACGTAGCCCAGATCGCCCCCACGGATTCTGGCCATCGCTTCAAGTCACTTTCCGTTGTCCGATGATGGCGAGGCGCTGCGAAGGGAAATAACTTCACGAGTCCAAAAATATGCAAATCAAAAGCTATTTTAGCTTCAAAACACCGGGATGGTATCAAGCTGAAACTATGGCTTGCACCTGGTGACCTGGTGGACACTTGAAGTGATGGAGACCTCAATTTCATTGTGGTGTGGGCGGCAACAGCCGAGAGAAACATTCTCAGCGATCACCGCGCAAAGACTCTACTTCTCCATCCCCATCATGATGGGACACCGCTTCAGCCTCGGTTCTGGCGTCAAATAGTGTGGTGACCATGCTGCACCGTCGGACAATTTCTCACTTCAACACCCACCATCGCATCTAACGACATGGCTGGCAGCCTTTCATCCAGTGAGCTGGAGCGCACATTCGGCGTGTTCTTCATAGGATATGTAGCAGCCATGGTCGGCTATGGGTTCACTTTCTTCCGTGGGTGCGACGACTCCGGGACGGCGATATCGTGCTGATGCCCTGTGTGGACGTTTCAGAGACTTACGTCTATTACTCTCGCTATCCTCGGGATCATTGGGCTATCAAGTTGACGGTAAGATTCCCGTTCTTCTTGCTGTATCAGGGTCTAATGGATCGCTTAGGTTACTGCTCTAAGGTATGCATGCTGCGATGAGTGTGCTGAAAGTAGTTCTCAAGATATTGATATCGTTCTAGCTTGCTGGATACAGCTGCTTCTGCATTGAGTACGTTTCGTATCAATATTATCTGGTTTATATAACTGACGTTGGGCAACGTTTCCAGTATCCCAAGCGTAAGCCGAGTCATCTCATCTGCGCTCGCATGAACTCAACCCCATGCTCATGTTCAGACTGTATTTCTATCTTGTAAACCTATTTCCGTACGAATCAGGCCTCGACAATGCTACTCAGTACGTCCGCTGCCTTGGCTACATATTATCATCTGACATCCTGCGTGTAGTACGTTCTCCGTGAGTTACTGGCGGGTCAATCATCTTCGTCGTTGTTGCTGACTACGTTGGTGGTCAGACGGAAATTGCCCTCGCAGTATGTAACCAAAGTCAATCAGCTTGGTGTGAGCTACCGGATACTGAACGAATTTCAGATTATAGCCAAGTGGATAGTGCAAATGTTCGTTCTGCATTCCTTCATCCAGGATCTTACTTACCTTGCATCGAAGGTTTTACGCTTATCGCCTCTGGACCAGTGAGTAATACGTTGGAGCTCTCAGGTATATTCTCAACGCTCCTCAGTATCTACGAGCGTTCAACGCCTTGGCCCGGCTGTGATTGTGAGTCCTTATCTTGCTCCAATCGAACCTCGTAAATGACGAAGCATGTAGGCGGTGATGTCTACTGCAGCGCTAGGTGGATCTTCCCGTGGTTTGATTAGTACGCGCCCCATTGATTCCGTTTCATTATTTGACAGCGCTCGGCTTGGGTAAGTTTTGACGCTGTTAATATACCGCGAATCAGTCTAATGACCTCACCTCAGTTATGGCGGCTGATCTGTATGTTCACTACACCCGTGGCAGTTCCTTTCCTCCTCATCCTCCTTTCCAGTATCAACGATCCCAGGATTGCCCACCTAGCGAATGAAGGACCTCAGGTGATTCGCTTGCTCACGTCCTATCTAACCTGTACCAACTTTTGCACCCCATAGGCTGTAGTCGCCAGCTGTCAAGCACTCACCTTCGTAGCAAGTCTACTGACGTTTGTGCTCCTATGTTACCATCTCCGCCCCTCCCACACTGCAAACATGAAACCGTGCGTATCCGGCCTTCCCACACAGCCCTTGCTCATAGTCTCCTTGACTATACAGTATCGAAGGATGGTTTGACAACATGGTTGCCTACATCATTAGCCGCGGCTCTGCTGGTACTTTGGTTCAGCTTGGTTTCTTCATTACGGTGTGTCGCAAACAAGTCCCTCCGAGACCAACTCCATTGATTCGAGAATCTTAGTTCCTGATTGCACCGGCGAATCTGTACTGGATCCCGTTCCACTTCGTTGCCAGCAAACGTACGTCCCATACCTTGATCGAATGTTGACACTGAACATCTATTCAATCGTTAGTCTTCATCAACGGCCTCCTCACTATGTAAGTTGATTGCAGACTTCTCTTTGCACCTTACCAATCGTATCATGGTGTGTATTAGGCTCAACTGTCGCGAGGTGGTTCGCGGGCGTGGTGTCAACGAAGAGGAGACTGTTGACTCCAAGAAGGGCTCTGCACTCTCCAGCTCATCAGGCGAGGCTAGGAGCGGCGGCGCTGTCCGTTTCAATGTCGATGGCCACAAAGTATGTCCTTCTGAGCAACTCCTAGGGAACCACCGTCTGATTCCTTCATGATAGACATCTCAGCCCGCCATCAACATCGAAGTTTCTCGCACCGTACAACAGACTGATGGTCAAAACAAGATATTGTATGATCTTGCCGATAATGTGCGTGCATACTATTTATCGTTCTATGAAATTTGTTCCCCGTTGATGCAGTCTCTGTTTATCAGGGTTCTTTATCCGATGGAACGGTAAGTGGTTGATATGTCCTCTGAGAGGGGAGTCACTGATGAATGTGCTCCATGGCAGCCGGATAAGCCTGAGAAAGCGTACGCCGTTTGAAGCCTCTGGATATGACTCGAGCACTAGCGTTTCCAGCATTCACCATGTTCCCATCTTTCTGTTCCATATGTGACAACATCTTGTTTTGATCATTCACTCCTGTACACTAATGTTCTAGATACGCCTATCATGATGTAGTCCTTGGATCACGCTAAATTCAGCAGAGATACGTCCCCCATCAACGCTGTGGCGACCGTTGAGGTCATTGCTATCGTTATTCAGAAAGCACCTGCTAAGTACTGGACGTGTTCCGTTTACGACGACGGGGCAGGCACTGTCTTCGGCCAGAATCGTTCGAACGATAGTCTGGCAATTACTCCCCCCGGGCCCTCCGATACTGATCTGCAAGCTTACAGGCAGTCGCAGAATACTGACCGATCATCTTCGACTTGGGCCGCTTCACCGTTCATGAAGCATCGCTGAAGAGATGAATTTCCTCAGTGCATCTACATTATCGACGATTCCGAGCTCACTACCAAAACCGCCCCAAATATGATATATTCGCAGTCACGGTGATAATCACTGTCTGCATATATCCCTTGACTGAGGTCTAGATTTACTGGATCTTGTAGAGAAGGAAATGGGCAGCGCTCAAAGCAAACACGACCAAACGTTTAAAGCCTTCCAGCCACGTGGTGGCCATCTCTCAGTCAACGCTCACCCGCAAACTACAGATGCCTGCACTACCGATCGAAATTGTTTACTCCATCGTGGATGAATTATCAAACGACAAGAACAGCTTATTGACCGTCCTCCTCGTTTGCCACGATTTGAATAGGCAGGCCCTTCGCAGCCTTTACGAGGATCTTTCATTTGATATCAGGACCTCTCATCGGTCGTTGGTCTCGTTGAGAAAGCTATCGCGTGCCATCGACAAAAACCCAGGCCTCCAGCACACCAAAGGCTTTTCTATTTGCTTTCCAGATAGCCACCTCCCTGCGTATCGGCAGGCTTACCGTCTCCTCGATGATGTGATCCCTGCACTGGCGAACTTACGTTGTCTATCCATGTCGTGCCCCCTCGGCGACGTCTTTACTCCTGCTACATTGCGGCTTGTTATGTCGACAGCACAACTTACCCATCTATACTTGGATTGCGTGCTGTATTCAGATGATTTTATCGACTTCCTTGCCGACCATCCGAGTCTGCGATGTCTCGCCCTGTACGCCTTCATGGATGGTGGCGGAAGTGACGCGTTACCCGCCGGTACGCTGCCGAATCTGCGCTCACTCGCGGTGCCAACCGACCCTTCTGTTCTCGTACGCTTCGGGGACAAGCCGTCACTGAGTGACCTCAGTCTCATAGCAAGTGAATACCCCTACCAGACCATAGATGCGAGACCTATTGCGGATGGGTTCGCTACAATACGCACGTTGTGTACCGTTGGCATCGATTTCCCCAGCGTCTTGGCCTTGATCCCTTTACTTCCAAACTTGGAGTATTTGACTGCTAGTGGATATCCAGTACGATGGATCCCTTTCAATTCTTTATGCCACTGCTGACCTGGATATATTGCTCTCTTAGCCCTCGAATAATCACGATTTTACTGGACTCGCATCGTCGAAGCTGAAATATGTGCAGCTTGATTTTCTGTCCGACCCGTTATTTTTCTCCAGCGTCTTTTTTGCTGCCGTCGAGACCCTGCTTATTGTCGACGTTCTCACTAAGATTGACGGGAAGATTGACGGGAAGATGAAGAAATGCCGGAGGGTTTACCGTAACTCAAGTAACAATGTCGTTCTCGCAGACATCGTAACGGGCAACTGGCAACAATGGTGGGAGCCCATCGAGAAGGACTTACAACGCCAGATTCGTCTCTAATTTGACTTTGTCCTCGTCATGGTGTCCTACTGTTTAGCAATCTAGGAGAATCAACGAGTCTTTGCAGCTCTTGGTTTAGATCCTCAAGCCCGTCACCCTGTTCGTGAATCTGGCGTTGGGGTCGTATCCCGTAGCCATTGGCCGAAGCCATCTTGACGGGCATTCATACCCAAGACAACGAGAGGAGCTACAGAAGGCGCGAGGGGACATCTAGTCCCTCCTTTCCGTCAAAATCAGCAAGACGCAGACTCCGGGGCCTTAACGACATTGGTCGGCGGCGGCACAATAGAAGTTATCGATGACAATGACCAGGGTTGCTTGGTCTGCGCCATATGTGCACTGACGCAGCCGCGTGAACTTTGGACAAAATCAAACTTGGTCAAACTTCCGCCAATTACGATGTTGGCATAATGGGGATTTTCTCTGGGATAGCAATTGATCAGATGCCCAAGATATCGGCTTGGGCGACTGTCGCCGGCTTGGACAAAGCACACGCAGTCTCAGAGGGTGAGATTTGCCACAGAATTTCCTCATTTGCCATTTACAACGGTACAACAGACACTAATATCAACCGAAGACCACTCTGCATCCTGCCACCAAGGACAACGCAAGTGGGAAGTAAAACCAGCACCTGATGACAATCAGAAAGTGCATTACGATAGATGCAGCATGGATCATTTACCGCTTAGTTCCCCTTCTTCAAGGTGTCGACGGTGATGGTGCCGAGGGCACCGCTGTCCAAGTTCTGCCCAGAGTACTCGATCATCCACTTGGTGTTGGAGCCGCTAACGGTCCAAGTGTTGGTTTTGCTGCCCCAGGGGCAGTCCCAGTAGAAGTGGCGGACCTGCTTGTCGCCATCGGCAGGGTCGACAAGATCGAAGGTTCCGGTCGTGCCTTCGGCGGCATCTGATCTGCCGCAGGCGTTGATCTGGAGCTTCTCGTCAGGCTTGATGATCTTTCCTTCGTAGTTGCTTGCTGAGACTTCAGCGTCTTTGTCACCTGTGGAACCCGTAACTCGTCAGCGACCTTGCCGGTGGGGGCGAGATGCTGATCCTACCGTCAGCGTGAAGCTTCCCCCAGGAAGCCTTGAGGTTCTTGATCTTCACGTCTTGAGATCCGACGTTGTGGATGATAATGATGACCCATTGTGCGTATGCCATGATCGTACGACGGTAAGAGCGAGATTTTCTTAGTAAAACGATGCGGTGATGATGATGGTTTTAGATTGTTAGTAGTGCTCGCCAACCACCAGTATTTATACTAGAGGAGAACCTCATGGATTCGCCCAATACCGTTCACCTCCCCCTCGACCCGAAATACATGCTAGCGTACGCCAGGCACTGCTCAGGTGGTCACCGTCGCCGCACGTTGGTACTCCATCTTAGCTTCAAGCTTTCAATTACCTGACGGCACGTTCCCTTCTTATGCCCTCTGGTTGGTCCATACCCTGTGGAGCCTGAACAGAATTATACTCATTACCTTTCATTTCTCTCACCGACTCTTCCATGAAGTTCCATCCCCAACTTTTCGATAGTTTGAAGGCGCATAATCGCCTAATCGTATCACATCTAACGTCGAAATACGGCACAGGAAACCATCTGCGACCGATTAGTTGTACGCAACACTCGGGCATGAGTTGGGACCTTGTTCTCCGACCGATGAGACGTTCTGCGTAGAAATTTCAGGATACAGACACCCACCCCATTGGAACCAAGAACTTCGTCCGCTCAATACACGCAGCATACAGCACAAGAAGCTGCGTGGCGGCCGAAGTGAACACAGGAACACTCGAGCTAAGTTCGAGTCCAGTGAATTCTAACAAGTGTCCGATTGATCACTTATAAAACCTTCTGTGTAGAAAATGGAGTGCTCAGACACCCAAGACACCCACCCCAATCGAACCATGGAGGCCGTTCTCTCAAGACAGGCAGCGACGGCTGAGGCAATTGGACGCTTCCAAGATTCTTCTACCAGCGTCGGACTGGTTGCTGTAAGCGCAGACTGGAGGTGACTCTGACCTCTTCCTGAATCTATTTTGCAGGGGTCTCCATCTACTCGTATCCGACCCCAAGCTGATAATGTCGTCCTCAAAAGTCCCTCGCAGGCCGGCGACACACTCAACGACGTTATCCAAGATACAACCAGGCGCAATAAGCTGGTGAGCTTTCTAAACACTGTCTTCGACTATGTAGATATCACTGATGGTCACGGGTAGATCAACGACAATAACTTGCTCAAAGGAATCATCATGGGCCGCGACGGCCCCGTTCCCAGCTCACGGGAGCTCATTGTCCGCCCTGACACACTCAGGGCGATCATCAACAATAGGGCTACTATCGAAACCACGACGGTGGAAGCTGAGTTTACCGAAACGCTTATGGAATCGAATTACAACTCTGCTTCTGTGAAAGTCTCTGCCCCATTGTAGGTCACGAAATGATTAATTTTGAGGATGCAGTATTAACTTTGGTGCTTACAGCATTACGGCTAACTCGGAGTATTCTGAGAGCTCAAGCTTCAAGAACACAGAGACAGAGAAGTCGATGTACACCTCTTCTCGCTACCTCTTCCCGCAGGGACGCATCGATTTCACTACACCTGATTCTGGTTTCGAGGATGTAATCAAACTTAGCCCTCAGTTCACAAGTGGTGTCCAAGCCGCGCTCGCCAAGGCTACCGGGACTGAGAAGAGGGAGGCCCTCCAGAACCTTTTCCAGGAATACGGACATGTATTTCGAACCAAGGTCCAGATTGGAGGCGTGCTTTCCGCCCATACCATGGAAACATTCTCCAGAAGTGTCCGTCCTCCGTGCTCTATTTGGGAGAGACAACTGACAGATTTTGTACAGGAGAACGAGACGGAAGTGAAGCAAGATGTTAAAGCCGGACTCGAGGGTGCCGTCAAGGGCTGGGGTGGGGGCGCCACCGCTGGTCATGGCAACACACAGGGCACGATCACCACCTCTCAAAACAGGAAACTGAACGTGAAGTACATAGTGAACGTATGTTATCCCGCCTTTACTAGTAGCAGCACCTATGAATAACTCGGCACCAGGGTGGTGATTACACCAAGATCCAGAACACCGAGGAATGGGTTGCGTCCACGAATCTATCAGAACACTGGCGGGTCATCGAAGTCACTGAAGTTACCGCTGTGGCCGATCTACTCCCCCAGCCCATCAGAGGTCAAGTAAAAGACTTGCTCAAGCCTCTCCTCGGAAAGTTAGTTTTCTTCGCTTGTTGCTTCGCTTCATGTTCTCAATTGCCTAGGTGGGTTGACGTTGAGAAGGTGCCCGGCCTCGAAAGTCTTCCGGTTTCTGTCTATCGTCCAAAGGGTGCTATCCCTGCGGGGTGGTCTTGGCTTGGGGACACGGCCGATGCAAGTAAGGCACTACTAGTCAAACCAACACTCCCCGCTAGGTCAGGACGCAATCCCGCTCTCACGAGCTTGCATGAAGGTCCTGGGATGACAGAGCAACCCTTCGTCGACCTTCCACAATATCAGTATCTTTCAACTTACTTCGGCAGCTTCGTACAAGAAACTCCTCCTGGATCAACGCTTCGAGGATTGAGACCTGACCACATCCTCCCCGGCCGCTATGAGATGGTAATTTCGAAGTTGTGAATATATTCCAATTGCTGAAGTCTTCCTCCACAGCACGGCGACACTATCAGTACGGCGGTCTATGTCACGGTATGTAGACTAGTTAAGTGCATTTCTATCTGAATAAGACTGATATCCTTGTTCCCGCAGCGTCCCGTTGATGTGCCATTCCCAGAAGACGAATGTTTTGACCTGAAATCTCTGGTTCGTGTCAAACTCCCTGGCTCCGACAATCCACCCAAGCCAAGGTGGGCGCTGAAGAAAAGTATGGTCCTTTTCGACTCTGGTGAAAAGTAACGAAGAGTAGAATCTTGCACACTGACACAGAGCAGCCTGTAAAGTATCAAGTACTATGCTTCTAAAACTCGAACTTGTTGCTGCCACCAAATCACCTTGTACGCGAACTTCTATGAATCTATTTACCATCACAATGGCGTAAAGCACACATACACACACCGTGCGCTGATCTATAATTTTACGCTGAGACTGATGAAAGTAAGGTATGTGTATTCAGATTACTTTCTCCGGTACTTTTCTAATACCAAGCCAGAAAGTACTAGAGAAAATAAACGGTTTCCTTTCAACTTATTTTTACTGATTCTAGCTTAAATATATGGATCAGTGCACGGTGTGACACTTGTCTGACCTCCTTGCCAACTATTTCCCGTTGATTTCATTTGGAGAATAGAATATATCTCATAGGCACATTTCCCAAATATACATACATTTACGCAGCAGTTGGAATGTATCAGCAAAGGTGAATTTCAGCGATGGAAGGATCGTGGTCGCTAGGTCTGGCGGTAACAGTGGTGGCGTTGGCCCAGTTGTTCACATGGATATGCTCCACGTCAACGCCGCGACCTTTGATAGCATTGGAGACGAAGATATGATCCAATTGCTCAGAATTTTGATCGAAAAGGAAGGTGTATCGTTCGACGGGGTCAACTCCAGCTATTTCGTCCGCTTCGAACAGAATATCTTGCAGCGAAGTAAATGCGGAACGCGTTTGAACGTATTCGTTGAAGTCGCCTGCAACCACAATGTTGGCGTTGGTGTCCTCCGCCAGAATCGTTCGAACGAAAGCCTAGCAATCACATTCAGTGAGCAATATGCCTTAGGATGAAACGCAAACACACTGACAGATACTCTTTCAATCTGGCTTGTTCTTTGATTTACGCCTAGGTTGACTGGCGGACGTGCATCACCTTGGGTAGAAGCACTGCCACTCTTCGAAGTGAGATGTAAGTTGACCGTAAAGAAGCGATGACCTGAGGTAGTTTGCCATGCTGCCGCAAGAGGTTTACGGGAGTCAATCCAAGCAGGGTTCGTAGGGTCGACCCGTCCTGGGTTAAAGCTAGAGAAGCGCACATAAATATAAACATCGAACATGGTAAGTCCGTTATATTCTAACCTGAATGTCAGACCGTCAGAAACGTCTGATACTACTGCCGTTGAGTCAAGAGACCCTCCAGCTGGGGATCCAGATACGAGTTGCAGTTTTTCCGGTTTAAATCTAAGAGTAAGTTACCGTAAGAAAGCCAGTGTGCTTGACACACGTCTGGGCACTTACATGTAAGCCTGTCTGATATTCCCCCCTGGTTCTCCACCATCTTCATTGTTGATTGGCGCGATCTCGATGAAGTCATAACGCACGCCACTGATGGATGCAATGGCAGTTGTAAGGGCGGACAAGGTGAGATTACCAACGACGATGCCATCGTCAGTGGACCCTGTATTGTCTTGGATTTCCTGAAGGAACACAATGTCGGGGTTCCGGAGGAATGTCGCGATATGCTTCGCAACACCGTTGACGTGCGTAGGGGATCTCGGTGTCATGTTGTCTACCTGACAATAGTAGACATGAGGTTAGCGTTGAATTTCCGAAGAAAGGCACTGGTGATTAAACAGTAGTTACATTATAGTCTCCGACGGTAAGAGTACATTCATCCGTGTCTGAAGATAATATGGTCGTCACTGGGACATCTGCAGTCGGGGTAGAGATGATGGATGGGGCGGACAGTGGGAGGACATAGAAGAAGCCAAATCTAGTTAGTTATGATGAGATTAGTAACCTTCGTAGTCATACTGGTGGACGGGATTCAGATGCTTACTGAAACGCAACTACTCCCGTGATGTCTGAGAGGCCAACTCCGAGAAAGGCTTTCGGATTTCTGGTGCCATCCAGAGGTCTCCCGACGATGACTGCCTCAGGATTCGCATCTGGACGACCGTCAGGGCCTGAAAACGGATTTGAAACAATGAATATAATCTCATTCTTCAAAGACACAGAGAGAGAGAAGAGCCCCTACCGAGTGTTATAGTGAGGCCTCCTCGACTATTCAAACCCGTTACCGCCCAATCGCCTCGTACCCATATTTCGCCAAAGCTATTCGGGAAATCCAAGGCGACAGGTTTTGGGATAGTAACGAGTTGTCCTTCTAGGCTCTCCCAAAAGTCCATTCCGAACTTATCCGGCTGTAGTGTCGCGTCTGTAATATCAATGCGACTGCTATTGTTAGGGACGGCGAGGAAACCGTCGCTTCCGGTATCAAGTGCGGAAAGTTGCTGAGTAGGGGGGCTTCGGTCTTTTCCTATAATCACCGGTACGACAGCATTGTTTTGGGAGGCGACCTCGATTTCGGTCGGATTGTCGATCTCCGTTATGGTTAGGTCGTCGGGCGAGTTATTAGAGCGAAACTCAGCAACACGCCCCGACAAGGATACCATGTCGCCGATCGCGACTTGGGCAATGACCGAGGCATCCTGCGTGAAGATACTCAACCCATTAGAGACGCGAGGATCGGCCACAGGTGCACCAGAGATCCAAAACCCGTTGGGGCCCTATCGCGAAAAGGTAAACGAGGGGGTTTAACCGCACAAAGGTGAGGGAAACCTACCTTTGCCGTCACTATTCCGGTTAAGTTGTGGATAGTTTGTCCGACCAAAGATGATTTGAACGCGGGGCCTTGAACATCCGTGACTTGGGTGCCAAAGACGTTGGTTGTAGCCAAAAATAATCCTAGATACAGGCCTATGGGGGTGGGGAACATGGCGAAGGTTACCGGGAGTCCAAATCCTCCAGTATAGACGTAGAGGCTGCAGCCAAAGCCATGGCTAGAGGGCGTCGTATATATCAGAACCAGCAGAGGCTTCGCACGCGATTCCGCATGCCTTGACGGACGTGTTATTTTTAGGACTCCAGACGGCTTTGATTAGACGGCATAAAATTCAATGGATTCGCTGTTCTCAATGACAATCCGTGGCATATAGCTAGTCCAGACGTTTGATGTCCATTTGATGCAAGACCAACGTGCGTCCCCAGAACGTTGGGGTTTCCGAGTTTATGGCTTCAAGAATAGTGACCCGGTTGATGCATCTGTTCGTCATGCATTTCCTCGTAGACCTGCCCACACTTGTGAGTATCTTGTGAGTATCTTCCTAGCTAATATCATTGATATTCATCAGTGTGGAATCTGAGGAAGGGTTACAAACTCACTACTTCTTCCCAGCGTTCTCCCAGACTGTCAATTGATCGGCTGGTGTACACACGCGAGACCTGTGTTGAAGAGTTTAAGAGCACCAATCAAAGTGCTAGCCTGGTAGCATTAAATCTGATAAGATTCGGCACAGATCATGATATGCACATTGCGGGGCACGGTGGGTATACTGAGGGTACATACAACTTTTCTATCGACACAGCCCTAAACTCCTAGGCTCCGCAAACACGTATGCGGGCAACAGAAGGATCATGGTCACTAATTCTTGCATTGAAGTTGGGCGCCCAGTTGTTTACATGTACGTGTTCGATCTGCGGGTCACGCAGCCTGACGGAATTTGAGACGAACATATGGTCGAGTTGTTGGGTATTTTGGTCAAACACGTAGGTATATCGCTCAGCCGGCTTCAGGGTGAGCACGTCGAGTTCGGTCATGAGTTTCTCCAGCGGGCTGAAGACTGAACGCGTCTGGACGAATTCATTAAAGTCGCCAGCAACGACGATGTTTGCAAAGGGATCCGCCTTCAGGATAGATTTGACGAAGCTCTGTAGCAAAGGAAGAGAGAATTACATTTCAGTGAACCAACGAGTGATAACAGAGCAGAAGACTGACTGAGACTAGTGCAACTTGACTCGTACGTTGGTCGACACCCAAGTTGACGAACGGCCGGGCATCGCCTTGAGTCGAAACACTGCCACTTTTCGATGTAAGGTGCAAGTTGATCGTGAAAAGTCGGCCTCCCAAGGGGGTATCCCAGACCGCTACCAGTGGTTTGCGCGATGAATCCCAAGCAGGGCTCGTCGGCTCAATTCGCCCTGGGTTGAACCTAGTTTACTTGACATGAGAACCAGGACAGAACGAGGGGTAGGAACCATACGTTAAGCTCGGGCGCCCAAGGAAGAATGGCGGCGGTTTGACTTTAACAGCATCAAGAGCGCCCCCAGCTGGGGAGCCAGGTACGAGGCGAAGCTTCTCAGGACGATAGCTACGGAACACCCGTCAGTAACAGGAAACTTGGGATGGGGTTATTGTTGGACGCACAGGTAGGCCGAGCGAATATTCCCGCCAGGCTGCCCGCCGTCCTGTTTGTCAATAGGAGCAATTTCGATGAACTCGTACTGGACTTGGCTGATGTTGGCTATAGCTGCTACTAGACGCGAGAGGGTGACGTTGGCACTAACTACACCATCGTCCGTGGGGCCAGAGTTGTCTTGAACCTCCTGAACGAAGACGAGGTCAGGTGTGCGAAGGAATGTGGCAATATGGTTCGCAATGCTAGGGAGATGCGCCGAGGTGGGAGCTAGATTCTCAATCTAAGGCAGATCAACCAGAAACAACCCCAGACCCCCGGAACTTCCACATACGTTGTAATCACCGATGGTGAGGGTACATGATTTGCCAGCTGGTGATGTCAGTGTTGTGGGAGACGCCTCTTCGCTGGGTCTGGAGATAATTGTTGGGGCAGTCAAGGGAAGTATATAGAAGAAACCGAATCTACGATTATAGTGAGCGAAATATTCGTTTCATTCCGATTCAAGCTTACTGGTAAGTGACAACCCCAGTAATGTCTGAGAGCCCTAGGCCGATTGCAGTCGCGGGGTTCTTCGTCCCATCTAGTGGTTTACCAATGATTACCACCTCAGGATTTGCATCCGGTAGACCATCGGGCCCTGTGACAGGCAGGTGAGACCCCACTCCAAGGATGACATGGTGTCAATGGACCCACCAAATGTGATGGTCAAACCCCCACGTTCGTTCAGCCCAGTGACCTTCCAATTCCCTCGCACCCAGAACTCTCCAAATCGATTCTCGAAATTTAGTGAGAAAGGTTTGGCAACCGTGACTAGCTGGCCTTCAAGACTCTCCCAGAAGTCGAGACCGAACTTGGTAGGCTGTAATGTTGGGTTCGAAGAGTCGAGCCGGGTGCTATTATTTGGCACGGAGAGGAATCCATCCCCTGAATTGTCTAGCGAGGAGAGTTGCTGGGTGGGTGGACTCCTGTCCTTGCCCAGCACCAAAGAAGTGACGGAGTTATTCTGCGAGATTATTGAAATGTTACCAGGGAAGGTGATCTCGGTCAAGGTCAGGTCATTGGGCGCGGTTGACGAACGAAACTCAGACACCAGGCCAGATAGGGATACAAGATCGCCGACAGTCACCTGGCCGAGAATCGTGGTATTCTGTGAGAACACCATGAGCCCATGAGAGACGCGAACGTCCTCCACAGCTTCTCCAGCAATCCAGAAGCTCGTCGGACCCTATGGGGATCCTCCTTAGTGCCATTGCTCGCTGCAAGTACGAAGATGGTTCTTACTTTGGCAGTAACGACACCAGTAACATTATGAACGGTCTGGCCGGCGAGAGGCGATCTGTACGCGTTCCCCTGGATGTCAGTGACGCTGACGGCAAGGGAAACGCCTATGGACGCGGCCAGCAAGCAACACCGCGAAACTGAGTTGTACATGGCGAAGGCAGTGAACTGGATGTAATGTTCATTCTCGGAGAGCCTTTATATTAAATGTCGTAGATTTGACAGAAAGGCACATCGCACCACATGGTACCGACGAGAACTGAGAAATTGGCGTCGAAGTTTGAGAGGCGGCCTACGCTTTGGGGATGCGACTCGAGGTACAACAGGAGGAGCAGCAAGGTAGCCTTATCGCTTCACACGACAAATCATAAATATAGGCCACGTGCCTCCTCGCTGGGCTGAACGTGCGTCTTGGCCCTTGTAGAGTACGCGCGGATTCCACTCCAGGTGATATCGAGCGGCTCTAAGAGGCACCAGAATGAATAAGAGGAACATGTCCCTTGAATTGACGACCGTAGTCGGGAAAAGTATATAGATACAGCGAAGTGCGAGTCGTAGAATACAAGGGTATGAGTTCACCGGAAGGTATGATTGAAGATATCCCATCTATCCCTTTAGTTTGCGGATTTGCATTGGCCATTTTGCTGGTCGCATTGTCCGACAGAGATGCCAGCGGCGCGACCTGCGGCAGAGTTGGCGAAATTTGCGCATTTGTTGTGTTGGATATCGCATGAGCGGTTGAGAGCCGCTCCTACGTTGAGGAAGTCATTAGATCCCTCAACGACGAAACCCCTTCCGCCTGCAGTCACTGCGGGGGCGGCCTGTCCACCAACTAAAGAAAGACCTCAATAACTGTAAAAACCCAAAAGGCTTTGATACTCACGAGCACCAGCGAACTTCTGAAGGTTAGCAGCAGCTCCGGTATTAGCTCCTGAACCAGTATTCGCTCCAGCGCCAGTCCCTGCATTGACAGGTGCAGCTGTGGGAGCGGGTGCGTCAACACTAGAAGCACAAGTTTAGTCTACTAAAGTGAACAAGGCGCGAGCTCGCTCACTTCACTGTCACAGTGACAGTAGCGGTCGCTGCAGCCGGGCAATCCACGCCAGCCGTTGCGGTCTCGACGGCGTCACCCCTTGGGAAAGCAGAATACGTCAATTATAATGCGACCAAAATGGGAGCAAGAGCTTACCCAGCACCGGCACCTGCATCGGGAGCAGCAACGCCAGCAACAGCAGCTTGGATCTCCTCAGGTGTTGCATCAGGAACAAGCAAGTTAAGTGTGAAGATGCAGCCGTTGGCGTCGTTGGCGTCGTTACAACTGTTTCCACGGGCGGTGGGATCGTTCAGCTGGCCAGGAGCAAACGTCCCAGCCTTCAACGCATCCAGAGGATCTCCACCGACGCTAGCGATCTGCTTAGCAAGTTCCAACGTGATCGCCTTGTTCACCGCAGCAGCGTTCGGGGATGCAGGATCCTGGAATAACATCGATCAGTACATTAGCTCAATTGGCATCCATGTAGTCATCTTACCTGATGTTGCGAGATGGCAGCGATTTCGGGGTTTACGGCCGTAATGGACGTACAGGGCGCAGTCACGGCTCCAACTGATCCGGAGTTACGCTCCAGTGCGCGGAAGATCAGTGCGTCAACCTGGCCCTGGATATCGCCGGCTGCTTTAGCGTTGGTGAACGCCTGGTCAGCGGTAGCTTGCTGCAGGCAAGTCGCATCCTAGATGAAAGATGTCAGACGTGCCCCAATTGGATTTATACGAGATGCGACATACGGCAATACGACCAGCGCCATTAGCTGCTGCTGCATTACCCAACAGACCGAAGACGGGATCGACGATTCCGTCCGGATTGTTGAGGTTCAAGCTGCTGCGGACAGAAACCAAGAACGGTTCATGAGAGTGTTCTACGCAACAGCGTTAACCTTCCGCAACTTCCTCGGTAACATGATAATCTTACCTTGGGGTACTTCTCGGCGAACAGGTGCGGACAAAGCAGCCCAAGAAAGGTAAGCAAGAACGAGTGTGGTGGTCTTAGCGGAGAACATCGCAGAATAAATGGAGTATTGCTCGGGACTGAGAATTTGTGGAAAGAGTTAAGGGAGAAGTGAAGCGACGCCTGCGAGCTATGATGGACGTATATCAGAATAGCACTTCGCGGAAGATGGATTAATTGAACTGACAAAGCAAAGAAAGAAAAACAGGTCGATGCCTGGTTTGACTAGCAAACCCGAGGGAAGAGAAAGAAGATGAGGGATGTTAGAATTAACGGCGAGCACTCCCGAGTGTTTTTATACCTTTGTGGGACTCTAGTGAATTGTCGAAGGAGAACATACCGTTGCCAGGAACAACCACCGACATTCCTCATCACCGAGTAGTAAGCTGTAGCAAGGGTGGATTTTCCATCGCGGGAATGCATCAAAATAAGAACATCACAAAGTAAGTGGTTGTCTTGGTTTCCCTAATTTCTGGAAATTGGTGTCGAGGTAAGCAATAAGGCTCGGGCCTTATTGCAAGGATTTATCGCCGAATGCAAGCCTCGTCGACACCACTGATGCCGAAAGACAAGAGCTCCACCTCTGCTAGTCCTGGATGCGACACAGCGGCCCACGGGTAGCCTGGGTAGCCCTGGCGATATGCCCGAATCCTTGTTCTGGATTCCAGTTGTGCTTGCTTGGGGGACCCCGCCTCAAGGTGCGTAAAGCGTCAAGTTGATAGAAGCTCGAAGGCGAGCCCTGAGTCGGCCTTGATGTGTTTTACGCGATACACGAGTCAAAGGGGTGAGTCAACGATGCACGTCGCCGTTGTGCGCTCGGAGGAATTGCGGAGGATATACGATAGTCACTGCATAAATCTAATAAGATTTGAAATGATATATAGGCACCGATGCTCACTTTTTTGATGTCGGTTGAATTCTGTCTCTAGGAACCGATGGCCCAACGAGACGGGTCGCGGTACTTTAGCTATTTCTCATTAAAATAAATCTACCGTCGTTAACATCGAGCGTGGAGGGGCGTGGAGAGGATATAAGTGGCATCCCCCGGATGTCAGAGCTACGTTCGTCATTCGGTCTCCGCAAGGGCATGCGTGGGTGATCCTCGTTTGTGTACAACCGGAGGCTCCAGGGAAGCAGCTTGCGTCTGGGATTGTGCATACTCACCTTGATTACCGATCTCTCAGGTCCAACGGGGTAATGATAATGTCTACGAGTAATATTTTCACCTTCAAACGCGAACAGAAGTTGAGTCCTTCTTTGACAAAGAATGTAAGTCCTGCTCTAAGTAATAATTGAGCCTTTCGGATGGAAGAACCAGAATCGTCGCGACTTACGCATTCCCCAAACATGTGTTCTTAGGTCGAGAAATTCTACATATAGTAGATTTAGAAAGGCCGTACGACACAGCAGGCCATAGTGAATACTTACCGACGTGTAAACCATCATACAACTTCTTCATTTCCGCCCGGACTTTGGAAACGTCATCTTTGGTCGGCGTTTTCTCCGTCAGCACCTTAAGCTCTTTCTCGACGGCTTCAATCCGTCTGACATGGGCAGAGACCTGACTATAAATGAATACGGAAGTTGCAACACAAGGGGAACAAGGTCGACCTTTTCGGTGCTAAGCTTCAGTTCTTCTACACTGGCTTGAAGCGCGGCCGATGCTTGCTGATACTCTTCAAGCAGATGATACGCCGCATAAGACGATGCTAAAGAGAAACCAAATAGAAAGCCAATGATCCTGTAAATGTGATTCGATTAGTAGCGTTCGGGCTGAGGCAATGGTTGACCGGAACGAACCCTCCTCGGAATCCACCTATTGGCCTCTTTTGAACGGATGGGGCACCCAGCGGCGCTTCATTCCTAAGACCATGTGTACTAGAGAATGAACGGTAGTTGGAATGGGAAATGGTCCTTCGGGCAGTCGAGATACCCCTCATAATGGACATCGGGAGGAAGCGATACAACTCCGTACTGCAGGCGCTCAACGTGATGGGAATTAGCCGCCGCGATCACACGCTACTGCATCCGTTCCTCAAGGTTGCCTCAAGGTGCTCAAAGCCGACTCAAACCTTTGTTCTTGAGTTCTTGACCGATCATGGCAGGGAAACGCAAACTCGAGGAGGAGCCTTCAGGTCGTGATAAGAAAAAGATCAAGATAAAAACTGCTCGCACAATCGCTATACAGAACGTTTCGAGTTCTTCGACCGCGTCGGTGACCCAAGCATCCGCAAATGCTGGACCTTCCACATCCAAGGGTGAGTATTGCCACCGAACTACCATATACTCTACTGACGTTGTTATGTAGCGCCTGCGCGTCTGCCTGGCTCTTTGGACGTTGAGAGATTCGTAGAGGTGGCTATAGCCGTACATCCGAGTCTCGGGGGTCAACTGACCTGACTTCCTATGTTCAGGCCAGGGCTTTTGAGATAGATGCCATGCATAAGGCTATGAAGGCAGCGTCGTGAGCCCCACGTGCAGACAATCATATATTTGTTGTGAACTCACATTCTCCAGTTCGAGCGGTACACAGAGGGCTTGGCAAGCTCTTCCCCGTCACCTTCGCAGAAGAGCCGCCAGTCACGATGTCCGTCGTGTCCCCCTGCGTTTACGAGATAAAGCGATAGCGGAGGTAGCTCGATTCATCTTCGTTGATGATGTCGACTCATTCGTGTCTGCATCAGATGGACACGGTGAACAAGAAGAAAAAGTCATTACCGAAGCAAGGAAAGAATAAACGTGTGCCGCGTACCGAGAAATTCTTGTCGCGCCAGCGTGAGTATTCGTCCGTTTCGTTGTCTTGCTCACGGTGAGAATAGTCTCGAAGGTAGCAAAACATGGCTAGAAACACATATATGGCATGCGAAACGCATGAAAATGGAAGATATCTGGGGCTATCGCTTGGTTTGTTCTTCACTATTTCCTCAGGCGAAACATACCAAATCAGCCATAGGCTATGCAACCAACAGAAAAGGCATTCCGGCCGTCACACCGGGCGGCACAGCACGGTTGTATCATTCACGATGCGTCCTACCTTGGCCTGATTGAAATCACCGGCGCCCTGGGCCCTCTTAGTGATCTGCTCTTGCTCTGCTGCGACCCGCAAGGGCAGCCGCCTGGCGCTCAAAGGTCCAATACTATGCCTATTTTCTGGGAGAACAGTTTCTGACTCCTTTCACCAATAGATATACGGTTGGTTCGCGGGCCCTAGACACCCACCTTTATTCTCCCGGGCAATATCCACTTGGGCTAGCTTGCCCTATAACAATCATCTGGAAACCAGTGGATTTACCAAATCAGACAGTCACTCCCAAAGCCAATGCTCAAGATAAGCCTGCTGAAAACAACGAGGAGACTCGAAGGGTCGAACATCCATCCCCAGAACCTGGCAGCAAGAGAACAGTCTGGTTAATGGTGCACCCCTGCGTCTTTGACACTGCTTTTGGGATCATCCAGTCGTGTGCTTCTCTTACACTGGCTCGTTTGAAGGAGACGGGTAATACTTCTATAGAGATTGAGATTGCAGACCTGCGAACCCAACTGAACATCTTCGAAATCATGGGCCCGAAATCTAGTCAGGTCATCAAGGGTGCACTGAGTCCCACTGCCGCCGGGCAGAAGGATGACTTCACATCGGTATATGAATTTTCTCCCGCTTCTCTATAGTCCATTGATCTGAGCCTGACGTCCAGTTCTGGTCCTCGCTAGGGGACATCCAATCCACCGGATCCCTCGCTCCTGGTATGATTATCGGATTCAAAGTGCACGACCCTCGACTGAAGTGAGAACATATAATCATTTCGCCGATGTATCATATTCATGTTTACAGATTCCCGCCCAAAAATGCTAAGCCTAGTCCCGTGGATATTCCCCACCAATCCTCTCCGATGAAAGTATTCCCCTCAGCGGCGCTAGCCCGTTGCGAGATCTGGGGCGAGACGATTAGGTCGTCTTTGAAACAACCGCGATACAAGAAAAAAGACATAGATGATCGAAAGGCTCAGGCACGTCGTTCCACACGCGTCAATGATAGATGTGTGTTGCTGATATTATGACAGAACCTCATCCCAGGACAACCCTTGGCGCCGCAAAGGCAAGACGACCGCATACCAGTACTTCTGGTACAACGATCGCTTGGCTCCGTCCAGTCTGGTACACATGGCTGGATGCTAATTATCCCCGCTGGATGGTCGATGCCTTTCTTCTCTTCGTTAACGTTTACGGGGAGCCGTGTGGGTGGCCAGCGCGAACGGCAAACACAAGCATTTGAAGCCGGCGTCCCATACTTCCCTAAAGATTATCCTAGCATCCCTGCCCACGGAGAGCAAATCTCCAAAACCGCAGATGAAGAGGAGGCAAGGTGGAAACGCACTCCCGCCGCGAAGAAACCAAACTTCGAGAAATTGGGAACACGCAGCCCTTGGAGACCTGACTGGGAGGTCGTGCTAGGACTGAAGGAGCCCAAAAGTCAGCTTGTCCCAACACAGCGGGAAGCTCCAGGACCCGAGCACGAGGACTTGCAGCCATCGGAGGATGTGGAACGCAAGGATGCGGAGGATACTGCGATGCTTGGGAAATCTCCTTGGCTCCTTCGTGGCGCATTGTTGAAGTATATGTCGCTCGTACCAGACTTCATCAAAGAAATCAACCGATTGCGGACTAGACGTTCTGAATCCCATTTCGATTTCAAGGATGCAGACTTGTTGCTGCGTTCTGCCCTCGTTCCCGTACAACTAACGCCCTGTGGCCGCGGCGTACTCAAGGATATGTCTATGATATACATGCTAGAAGATCATGAATGTGAAGAGGCTCAGAAGCATGTTGGCTCCGATTCGGAAGAAGGCGGGGAGGCCGTTACCTGCGACAAGGTTCGTTGCTTACTTGTTTGGGAAATCATTGGTTAATTCCTTCGCCTCCCAGGGTGCAATCATCGGGTATACTACCACTGGTAACTTCTGTCTTTCTCGTGGTAGGGGTCATAGCCTAGGTGCCATCGCTGCGATCAAATACCAGGCGCTAGTTGCCCAGGCCAGGAGGTAGGGATATCTTTCTAGTCTGAAGCCACTCACTATGCTCACTAAGACATAGGTTGTCCCAGGGAGCACCTGGGAGCGCTGTTGTATCTAGATTCTTGGTGAAGGGCCGGAATAGGGATGGACAATCATCGTGGCTTGCCCATCTGGAGGCCAGCGACTTTTCACAATCCTGAATACTTGCATGAGGTCTAGTCAATTTGAACCTTACAAATTATACATATGTGGGGATGACAATTACAATATAATACTGTCCATCGAGCCCAAAATAGTCTGTTATATTTTCCACTTGTCGACCGCGGCTTGAACTAAGCGAACCATGTCGTCTCGGGCCTGCTTTTTAGCACTATCAGTAATGCCCTCTAAAGCGTCAATGGTCCCGGGAGAAGCTTGCAAGGGATCGATTTCGAGAACGTGCCCATCCTTCGTAGTTAGCGCCACTGTCGCTGAGGGAAGTGAGCGGATAGGTTTGGGCGTAGTGAGGTTATCGAACACGGCGGCAGGCAACACAGCCGGCGGTTTATTCGAGAAGTGAGACGGTTGATGATCATGAACAGACTCTGAACTCGTCCGTGAGTGTGATGATGATGACGCTGCCGAAGTAAACAGGCTTGCTTGGGAATCCGTCCTGGAATGGAAACTGCTGCCGGACGTGTCTCGACGGATGATAATGCTGTTTGCTTTTCTAAGCGTTCTCTCGGGGTTCCCGCCGGTCGCAGGCTTTGGATCACTACCTTTAAACCACCCCATGCCAAACTCGTAAGGATTTGCGAGCGGTGAGCCGTTGACACTCAGCATGCTTTCATCTTTACGAGGTAGGCGTGCTGGAAGCCCCGGATACGCAGGTCCTTTGGAAAGGAGAGAGGGATTAAATGTTGGAACGGACGGAACGCGAGACGAAGGCAGTGGTTTGCCTGTCTTGACCGGGGAGGCTGGGCGAGATGAAGGGACTCGAGAGAAACCAGAGCTGATGAAAGGGGGCTTGGGCTTGGACGGACTCGGGGAAGCATCAACACGCTTTGAGGACCGAACCTGTGCAGTCATGTCTTAGCGGGTAATGATGCAGAGGCGGCTGTAGATGAGCCATACCATCTTCGGGGTTTTGGGCAAAGGATGTGTTCGCAATGGTTGCACGCTGCTCTGCCTTTGAGCCACAGGCTTACTCGGTGAGGGCGGCATGAGGCGAGCTGTTGGTTGGAAATGGCTTAGAATGGATCTAGTTGCAAGAATAGGGAACATTACCCGTCTTCATAGCCCTCGATGGCTCACCCTGGTTACTCGTAGATGCTGCAGTTTCTATCGCTTCCTGGTTGGCCGCCCATTTCCGCTTCTTGATGGTCTCACTTAGCCCGCCGCCACCGTTCTCGACGGCAGCTGCCTCTAATCGCTGCCTCTGGATCCCCTTCAATGCCGCCTGGACATTGCCGTTGTATTTGGCACCAAAGTCACGCATCTTCATTCCTCTAACAAGCTTCGGAATTCTTATGACATGACCTTCTTGGTGGATGTTGAAGTTCTCCAGCGCATCCTCCAGCCACGCCTGAAACTGACTTGTCCGGTGCGCAACTAAGGTCCGTATCGTGAATGAGTCGGATGAAAGTGATGAGAAGGTAAATACCCTCTATCTCCAAGTTCGCCAGTAGCTGCTCTTTTTCTTCCTGCGTGTACCGGGGCTTCATCGTCCTTGAGTCCATCTTGCACAACGGAGAGGCAGTGGTCTGGTGGCGGAATCAACGCAAAGAAGCGCGCATGGCATCGATCACGTGGTACGCGTTTGACCTGCCGGTTTTGGCGGCCCGCAAAATACGATTTCTTGAATCGCACCATGGATGAAAGCTGGATATCTGTAACCTCAACTTCGGGCTCCTCTTCTCAAAAAACTATGTCCTCCTCGAAAAAGGATATTTTTATGGTCATTGGCGGCAGTGGCTTTCTTGGAAGGCATATTGTACAGCAACTTCTCGACCGGGGCGACATAGTATCGGTATTCGACATCGTACAGCGGTACAGCGACGTCCCCTTCTATTCAGGAGACATCAGTGAAGAGGAGCAAGTGGCCGCTGCTCTGAGAAAGGTACGTGTACTAGCTTTACTAGGAACATGGGGCTGAATTTTGCGTTGTTAAGTGCGGAGCTACATGTATAATTCATACTGCTTCTCCACCCGCTGGGCTCAGCGACCCGGCCTTGTATTGGAAGGTCAATGTGGACGGAACCAAGGCAGTTATTGCTGCTGCCCAATCAGTGGGCGTTCGCAAGCTAGTTTTCACTAGCTCTGCCGGTGTTGTCTTCAATGGCACAGACAATATTGATATCGACGAGCGACTGCCCTTTCCCGACAAACCCATGGACGCTTATAATGAGTCCAAGGCAAAAGCCGAAGAGGCTGTGCTCGCTGCGAATGGTGTCAACGGCCTCTTGACTGTCGCTCTGCGGCCCGCTGGAATCTTTGGGTACGCTTGTCGTCGTAAATAGATACCTACCACTGACCCTCCTTCTCTAACAGTCCGGGGGACCGACAAGTGATGGCTGGTTTGTACCAAGTCTACGAGAGAGGTCAAACACACTTCCAGATTGGTGATAATAACAATCTGTTTGACTGGACCTACGTCGGCAATGTCGCTTACGCCCACTTGCTCGCCGCTGACAAACTTCAAGAACCTGTTGTTGCTACGGACTGTTCAAAACTTTCGCCGCAGGAAGAGGCCATCATTAGTTACCCCCTTCCATCCATCGAGCACACAACTCGAGGGCAACGAATTCCGACCTCGGAAGCTCGACCGTTAGGCCCCTACGTCACTCCACCTCCAAACGCAGATAAAATACTGGCCGCCTTCACACAACCTGTACCTCCGAAGTCAAATCGCCCCGTCGTCCGTTCACGCTTCGATGCATTGTCCGACACTTCGGTTCTTCGCATGAAAGCTGCCGCCAATGGAACCTCCCCTCTACAGGTTGCTGGGGAAGTCTTTTTTATCACCAACGGCGAGCCTTGCTACTTTTGGGATTTCATGCGCATGGTGTGGCATCGTCTTGATTCCATATTCCCCGAGAAAAGGGCGCAGAAGAAGAGGGCTATTGTTTTGCCAAGGGTCGTGGGCATGGCAGCTGCTACTGCGTCAGAATGGGTTGGATGGTTGATAGGCAAGGAGCCAACGTTCACTAGGTTCAAGGTTACCTTCAGTTGCGTCAATAGATGGCACAACATTGAAAAAGCAAGGCGCGTACTCGGCTACGAGCCAATAGTGGGAGTAGAAGAGGGCGTGGGCAGGATGGTAGAGGTGAGTGCCCAGATAACACATCTGACTTAGCAAGCAATTGTCTGACGGGCCTCGTTTGCTAGTGGTGGCAAGCTGAGTATGCGGCGGGCAATCATAAGATCGCTCATAAATGATCAGGTCGACCGCAATTGACCCCAGGCCTTGTCCACGTCGGGACGTCACAATGCATCCTTCATAATGCATTTACCTCATACATATTTATACCCGTGCTTCATACATAATAGTTATTGACTTGTACTTTGAGATATAGGACGGATGGAATCCTGCAAGTTGGTGGTAGCCTCCATGTCAGTCCATTCATCAAAGAATCATAGCAAGAGTGATCTCATATTACGACAGTTCGGCTGTCGCCGTCAGATTGTGAGTTTTCTGTAAGTTTTACAGCAACTGTGAGGCTTTAAGTTGCTCAGTAATGCGCAGCAGATCGTTCAAATCCTCTGTGGCTGACTATTTGTATTTGCGCGCTGCCGCTAATCGAACCTTGAGGTTAGGCCAGACGATTCTTGGAGAAGGATTATCCTTATTGAAAGAGCAATTGTATGGCATGATCACATCCTTTTAAACGCGTTGAAATGCTTACGTCCTCTATACGTCCCCTACCACTGGAGCCAATGGACTACGCTCGGGGTGATGCCCCACCTACAGGCTGCTGCATGCTTCAGAGCAATTATTGCGATAGCTCACGAAGCCACCCATCTCCAGCACATTCGGATCCTCATTAAATCGCCTCGTTTATCGCCGGGCGCAGTCCAGCCATGATGCAAGATATTAATGAGCTCTCCAATGGACCCCAAAAATGGAGGATTGACGGTATAACAGGCCTCTGACCCACTTCTAACCGCTGTAAACACGTTCCTACGCTCTACTGGTAGGTGGGCCTGCTGTATTGTTGCCACGCGAGCCCGGCTGCGAGAAACTAATGTTTGCGTTCATGTCTGGAACGCCATTTCCTCCAGGCAGGTCTATTTAGGTTTAATCGTGCTATAGCAGAATCGGAGCGAACTGTGGATATCAGACTGTCCGTACTCGTCTGAGATCAGTTGTCAGTTGGCCCGCGTGTGTTCAGCCTGCCAGGTATGCTAAGTCCATTTTTGCGCACATTTGCTAGCTGAGTTGGCTTTCCACACGTAGATAACTGAGGCAAGCTGCAACAGGATCCTTCTGCAGGGTGGCGCCCGTGCGTTGCATGCGAATCTATAGAGCCCGCAGGAAGCTGCTTCTACGCTGACTGCCACTTCCTCGTGCACAAAGAACAACGCCACACCGACATCCATCATCGTACTTGCTTCCCGGCTCCCCTCCTCACCCTCAGGCTTCTCAAATTGGCAATGCGTCTAAACCAAGAAGCGCTCGGCGTATTCAGATGATAGACACCGTGCATTGGTGCCGTGGAGAGTTTCAGGCCCAGTGGAACGCGCCTGCCGATTCCATTCACGGAATCATGGATGTTCAAACGTTCTCCCTTGAAGCCCCACACTATTGCCCATATGTTAGCTACTCGATTTACACGGATTTACCCCACGATGGCCCAGATCAACAACATTCGACCCTTTCGCGGCGGACAGCCACTTGACATCTGGAATGCTATCGAAGCATCAAACTGATTCAAACATTCTTCCGCGCTTCTCACGAGCTTGGAGAATCTAATCAACGACCACCCTTCCTTCGCCTAAGCTGTGCATGAGGGTAGTAGGGGTAGGTTATGGACTGTTGTGGTATCCCTGTCCTCGCATTCTAGCGTGCATCTGTGGCGTGGCGGTATGGTTTGACCGTCTTCCCTGGATGTCCGAGTGTTGTCTCAGCGGCGTACTTATGCCTTCCTGCTCAAGATCATATGGTTACTGCACTCAAACCTCGCAGGTTGAGCCTTAATACGCTAGCAACCGCGCCGATATTACGCCTACGAGAAATGAATGGCCTCAACAGACGCATACTTTGTCAGATGATAATGCCAAGGCCTAGCACCACCCATCATAGTAGCGGTGGAGTTATCGTGAGGCCCACCCAACTGTGCTTGTTGTAAGTGTGTTGCGCATCAATCAAGATCATTCTGACAATCTACGGAAGCTCGAAGGCTTGATCGGATATGCTGTATTGGGGCGTTGTGGGTATCCCTGATATCTACCCTTCGGAGGTGCGTCTCGAAAAAGTTACTGTCATAGAATCCCGATTCGGAGACTTCTACTTGAAGGGTTCAAGTTTGTTTGTTTAATGATGACGCTAATATCGATATCCGCTAAATTCTACATTTGTCAGACGTCGGCTTCGTGGGGCTGGCCTTGATCCATATAGCTTGTCAGTACCTATTATTACTGCGCCTCGACGCTGAGTTCGGGTTTCGACATCGGTCATTTCGTCTACTCCGAGTACGGCAAGGCGGGGCGCTCTATTCGTGGCCAGCATACACGACTTAGGCTCCGACTAGGTCGTAGCTCTGATCCTGATATGTATCAGGCTGGTTGGAAAGCAACGGCTTCTGATATCCCATGGATGTTGATCAAACCATAGATCCAGTCTCAACGGAGTCCATGAACCGAAGCTCTTTCATGAAGCCCCGGTTATCCGGATTGAGGACCGCCGGCTACTTCTGACCCCACCACGCTCTGTCCTCCATTTGTCGTGAGGGACTGCTCCCATTCGGTCGGTACTTACAGAAGCGAAATGAGGGACCTTGAGGACCAACGTTTCGGCCGACGATCGCCCATTATCTACACCACCAGCCACGATTGTCAAAACCGCATTGACTAGGCGACACACACGCACACATTTCACCGCCCCTCCTCTTCATGTCGCGCGTATTACCGCCGACTTATCCTCATAAGTCCACACATACGGAGTGATTTCATCTCACCACCAGCACACGTCAATTACCACCCCGGTCAATCTTCCGAGGAAACTTCTTTTCCCTTGTTATCCTCCTGGGTCAGCCTGGGCGCGATGTTTTTTTAATCTCTCTGCTTGCTAGCCCGTCTCTCATGGGATTACAGAGAACCCAACGCATATCCGGAGAGCCGATCACGTCTATGCCTTTTGACCTTCGCGCTTGTATGTAAGGACCCCAATTCTGCTAACAGCCTCATCTCCCCAGTTCTGTCATTGCCTTCGATGCCAGGCTTACTATCTCAACGTGATCATGCAGAAACTCGGAGCCTGGCGAACCACCAAAGAGTTAAGTAATCAATTCGGCCACGGTCTCATTCATTCGATTATCCCTTATCAATGTTCTCCCTTTAATATGCTGGACAGCCGGGAACCGTTGCCGCCAGTTCCCCTTCGCGCCCACCCCTCTCTTGCCTCTCTGGTCCTTCCCCGTCCTTTCAACTTTCCTCATCAAGCATCAAGTCGCCTGCATGGGCGTGTAGAGCCGAGAACCTCGGTTAACTCGCCACGCACAAGCTTCACCAAGTCCTACCTTTCTCTGCCTCATGCATCCCACTCCTTTTCATTCATTTTGATCCCTTTCTCACACAAGCCATGATTAGATACACACGTCTTCTGGATTCGGAAGCCTTATTATCTCGTTAACGTCATGATGGCATGTTTGTTCCTTGAGATTGAAGGTATTCTCCGGACGTTGGTTAAAATGCTTTCATATCGGAGTCGCGCTTAGTGCTCTTGCATTCGGTACCTTCACGCCGATAACCGCGGTTGCTTGAGCCTTGGATGATTGCCACAGAGACGTGGCTTCTTACCGCTAAGTACCTGCACCCTTCTGTGTCAAAATAGAAGGCGTGGATCCTCGTGTACGAGACGACAAGTGTTAGAGTATCGTTTTTCTATACAGAGTACTGATCCCTAATACGTATATCCGCAATATTGTTTTTGTATCGCCGAGTATCTTTCACCCCCACCTGTAATGTAAGTTTTATGAACTCATCATGATTCATTTATGGCATCGCTCCCGCAGAAGCGCTAATGTATGACCTGGCCAGAGGGCCGGTGGGACGATAGTAACATCATTTTTCTGTAAGAAGATGACTTCCCTCGGGGAGCAGGGGGCGACTTATCCTCATCTCCGTTCCATGTTAGCTGTAGACAACTTCGAGAAGCGGCTCAAGTAAGTAACTTTATGGTATCGAGCACCTCGCGTCGCGTCATGAGGTTATTCCTCCATGCGATAGCCAGGGTTCTTAGCAATTCGAAGTTCAGACAATTCGCTGGATTTGTAGAAATTTCTCATTATGGCTTGAAAACGATGAATGTATACAATGCGTTATGATGGCTATGTACAGTGTGTATGTGCGAAAACAGCGGAAATCCAGATAGCGTAGTCATGCGTTGTTGCAATTAGTGTCTGAAGCGGTCGATTGTCGATGCTAGTCACGAAATATAGGTAGTAAGTGTGATAGAATGGAAAACGAATGTATATGCCCGGTGCCGCCGCACCGCTCAAACCTCCCTCTCATAGAGTCCCAAGTATGTGTTGGTATGCACCTCCACGAGTCTTGCAATCTTCTCGACCAGAATCCCGACCTGACCGCCCAACCCCGCAATCGTGGGATCTCCGAAGGTAGGTTTCGAGGGAGCCGTTGAATCGGTGCCGGAGAGACTATTGGGGACCAACGAAGGGATGCTGGGGCTTGACGAAGTCGAAGGCGCCGCCAACCGGCCCAAGACAACCTGCTCCATCACGGCCCCAAACACCAGATCCCTCAACTTCCTCCTCGTCATCTTGGCCAATACCGCGTCCTTGCGCATATGCATAGACGTCCACCGTTGCGCCAGTCGGATGGTTTGGGTGTCTGGGAAGAGGTTGGGCGAGGCGGCGGCGAATGAGCATGAGGATGGGGTAAAGGGAGTGTACGGGGTGGGTGGAGTAGGCGGGGCAGACTCAGCGAAGTTGGTCAATGGGGTAGCTGGGATAGAGAATATAGATGACGTGGGCGACGTTGCTGGCGTCGAGCTTGTGGTACAAGTGCCCGAGCTCGTGGCTCTCGCAGAAATGGACGGCAGAGCAGATAGCAATGAGGTCGATGGCAACGTCGGCTTCTTCCTCTCGACCACCCTTCTTGCGATTTGCAGAACGACGTCCTCTCTGACATGATCAACTCGCTGCTTCTCCAACTCAAGTTCCCGCTCTCTCTGAAGCTCAACATCCACGTCGTGTGCAGAGGTACTCGCTGATGTCGAATGCGAAACGAGCTTGCCTAATCGCGAGCCAGCGATATCCCTGATTTCCTCATACATCCTCTTCATTTCTTCGTCTCCGGGTTTGGCGCTTGTTGTAATAGAGGTAGCCGATAACCATGGTGTTGTTGATGGTGGCAATGCAGGCGTACTCGAACCCGGGTTACCTCCAAGAAAGGCCAAAGAAGGGGTCGCCGGAATTAACGGTGTACTGGGTAACGATGGTGGGATCGCGGAAATGGAAGTTAATGAACTCGATCTGGAATGCGAGCGGGAGGAGACGGGGGGAGCGCAGAGTTGCTTGTACAATAGACCCAGCATGTACTCTGCGTGTATCTCGTCAACATTGGTGGCCAACTGCACTACGCGAGCTGAGTCGAGGAACATCGTTTCAGGGAGTGAAGGGAGAGCGGCCGACGCGTAGTCGGCTTCTTCGGAGGCGGAGGCGGAGGATGTCGATGCAGGGTCTTGCACGGGAATGTTGAAGACCAAGTCTACGATCCCTCGAAGCACAGCGACATATACCTGTTGGTTCTTCCTCATATTCTTGTACTCTACCGTCCGTTCAACCTTCGTCGAGCCTGTGCGAGATTCATCGTGTATAGAATTCGAGCAAGCAGCGGCGTCAGTGTCGCTGAGACCTTCGTCTTCAGAGAATGCAAGGGGTGAGGAAGAAGCAGACAAGCGAGGGACAGCAGATGATGATGACAAGGTATTTGTCTCAGATAGAAGAGATGTGTTACGGAGCAGGGGGTTGAGGAGCGGGGTCGGGTGGCTCAACATAAGTTGATGCGCTGCGCGTAGCCAACGTTGCGTAATCTCTGTGTCCCCTATGGACGACGAAGGGTGAGGAAACTTTTTTGTAAAGGCTTTCATTTCAAACTGGGGAGCCGTGTGGATGAGATACGGTCGCAACGATTGAAGTTGGTGATTAGCCATGTCCTAATTCGCCATGTGTCAGAGAAAGGTAGGCACGCGAGCAATGGAAGAGACGCACCAGTTTCATGAGCTCTAGAATATCCATAATCAAGCGCAGAGCTTCTACAATATGCTTGCTGGACTCGGGGCGTGTGAAAAGGAGTAGGTTGTCTATTACAGAGTCTCGCATGGGTGCGCAGTGCGACTTGAGGATTTCATGCAAAGCTGAAAGGAGGCCTGATGGATCAAAGCGAGACGAGGATGTAGACGATAGCTGCGACGCGATCAAAGCTGGGTCGAATATTTGTCGGATGTAGGAGGCTTGCTGGGCAGCACACGGGGGCGAAGATGCATCGTCAGATGCTTCATCTATGAGATTTAGAAGAATTTGCCTGCACTCTTCCAGCAGAGGTCGTATGCGCGAGGGGGTGCGGCAGGTGAGTATATTGTGGGCTGGGTTGAAAGCCAAGACGGGTTGCGACGATGGACATTGAATCTGCTTGCAGGCACAAAGAATTCTGGAGGAAAGGATACCGTTCGCAGCAAACGAAACACACGTGCAGCCCAACTCGAGCTCCCTCTCTACTGCCCTCCAGTAAGCGTCCGCCAGATCCCTCTTCCTCCTGGACGCTGTGGGTCTGAACTGCAGGCCCGGGTCGAAAAGCAGGTCATGTCTGAGATGGGGGTTGCGCAGGATCTGAGAGACATCGAGCTCCTTGAGGGTGTGTCTGTTGATAAACGGGAGGACGGGGGGAATGGGGAGGGACGGGGAGGACGGGGGCGATGTGGGGGATGGTGGTGGTGGTTGAAGAGAGAAAGAGGTCGCTGTTGCCGACAGCCTTTGTCGTTTGGCGTGACGGTTTGTGTTTGTGACAGACTTGCGTTTGAGCGAGGGGAGAAGGTGGTCCATTGCGAGTAGAGAGGAATCCATTCAAGGCGTTGTATATTATATATAAATATAAATCTCAGTTCCAGATCTCATCCCACGGCGCCACCGTTCGGGAAACACAATAATATAAATCATTATTTTCAGTGTTTATTTTCCCACGGCCTTAGCTGACATGCATCTCGATCATGATCGTCGTCTTGCATTCATCCCGATCGCTGTGTTATGTAACCAAGCAACACGTTGGCTCAGCAAGACCCAGCACGTGTAAGTAGCGTGTACTACTCCTGTACGCCCCCTTCGCCGCAGAATATCAAAGTGCAGGTCCACCAGGAGCACCACCGTCCCATACACACGGTACCGACGCCGCGCTCTCACACCCATCCGCCTTCCGACACACATCCATCATTCCGCCGCATGGTACATGTGACCGTCGCACACCCGTATTAACCCCTCCTCGTTGAACAACCGGTATTACTCAATAACGCAAGCCACCCCCAGCTGGACGTTATCTCCGCACCCGACGACGAATTGCAGGCGGCCCGATTCCCCCTTTAATATTTCTGCAGTCTTACACCGTGTTGCCACGAGCACGGCGCGTGCAGCCGGTGTCATGAGGTTTTGGAATATTAACCCAAGCACGATGAGAAAGGTGTGGCGTGCACCATATGCATGCTGATTCTCAAAAGACGAAGAGTGGCTGAGTGTGGCAGGCAACTGAGTATCCCTTCTGAAATCAGCCATCGTAGACTCGGAATGGTAACCATTGCTTTTGAATATTAGTATGGAATCGTCTTTTGCATTCCAGTATCACTACCGTGCCTCTCTAATTTATTATCTAGATTTCCAATGCACTTTAAAGTAGTATCACGAGAGCGCAAGCACTTTTCCAATGTTTTCAACAATGCTGCCGGTCAACCAGTCGTACCTTACCCAGTGCCAGCGCAACGGCGGCACACCCCTTTTTCGTACCCCTGGCTTCGTACCCCTTAGCGCTAAAACCCACTCATCCAACCAACCTGAACATTTCAAAGATATCGCCCAATCTCACGGTTAGAATTCGGAAAGAAAGTGATACACGCCTTCGATTTTACCTGCGAGCGTGCATCCTGCTTTCTCCAACAAATTACCTAATTCGTAGCGGCATAGGCACACATAATCCCGCCTCTCTCGATTCGGACCTGTGTTGATACTGTCATCCAACCGTTGTACATGCTGCAGCCACTATCGAACGCGGTAGAAGCAAAGATACGTGGCCGCCGCGTACGAACCTATGGCAGTCCGCCTTCCATGCGTTGGAATAACGCAGTCTCTTTACCCACAAAACGTCGCTGTCTACATTACCACCGCCATCAGCTCCACAAAGAACTTTCCCATCATAGCTTCTCATCAGCTCGCCGTGTTACACACTCCTTTCGAGTTTTCGTTACGAAACAATAGCATGAAGTGACTTAGCAGTACCTCCTATTGACCATACCAAAGGTACTCTCCTATGCTTAACATTTCGATCGCAAAAAGGCAGGCAACCAATGACTCTAGGCTTGAACGATTGAACCCTGTCCAAGCCCCTCAAGTTCTCCCCAGATACTTCCACCTCGAGCCACTCAAAATTCAGGAAACGTACAAATCTCTCCTCCACCCCCTGCCCCCTGCCCCCTTGAAAGGTACAGATCGCTACATCGGCCTGAAAGCCTATCCAAGCTCCAGACCCACTGTCGGTATTTGATACCCTCAGCCACCACCACTACAGATACACACATACTCTGACATGCCGGTCCCACAGTCCGCGTCAATGACATTAGGAGGAAGCCTATTGGCGAGGGTCGAGACCGTTCCCACCGACGGCCACGCAAAATAATAACATATACTTCGCGGAAGTGATCTAATCGCATTCAAATCGAGTCAACTACACACATCAAGCATCATCAACATCATGCTATTATACAATAAATGTTTCCAATTATCATTCCAGGTCGTCAAGCCACTGAGAGTGGTGGTGGCAGGAAACGTGGAACGAATCCTGGAAAACATACTTACCTTTCAAGGCACCGGAAATTTGTGATGTCCTAAGATCAGACGCACCCAACGGGTGCCTACTTTCTTGTTTGGTGTGTCGTCTTTCACACGCATGCAAGGTAAAGGCGCCCCAAGGCACGCATCTAGCCATTGATCTGGATCACAATGTTTATATTCACCATACTTCAGACATTAATGGTGGACTGAATTTTCTGATGATACGGTGTTCGCTAGTAAATCATATCATCTCTAGCGCATGACACGTAACCCGCTAAACCAGGCTTGTTCAACGGTGGGGTGATCGGTGATGGTCGGTCCAAGGCATTAGCTACGTCCCCTAGTTTGGACAATTTGCTGCATTTACACGTTGCCCAACCTCACAACTGGAGGCTGGCGAAGATCAGCATGGAATGGCACCACGCTTCTCGAAAGTCACCGCGATTTTGCCCATATCCACAATAACTTAACGTTACAACGGGTCAGAAAGCCGGATTTCCCCATTCCATCTTCGAGGACCTACATTCGCTCCTGAGTCAATCGCCCTCGGTTGAATTCGACACTGTCAATCATGAACATAATTGGTGGCTGGGTCAGCCCCGTGAAAGAAGTGAGGAGAAATAAAAACACAGCCAGCGCGACCGGGTCGTCTGCTGTTGGCTGCAGCCACCGATACAAGCTTCTCACGGCGCTCCTTTGCCCAAACGTAGTGAGAAGTAAATCTCGTGCCGGTAATCAACCGAGAAGCCTATTGTAGCGAATAAGACGCTAACGGACCCAGGTCCCAAGAAACATTATTTGTCAACAAGCGGCGTATACACATGGCACAAGCATGGCTGCGCTGTCAACGTCTCGACAGAGCTACAAGAGAGCACTTAGACTATTGGAGAATTCACATAAAAGAGCAAACGTCATTGGCTGTCATTTTCATTGAGCGAAAAAGAAAATAAAGTCCGCCGGATATCGAAACCATTCCGCATGTCAACTTGGCCAGGCATGTCGTCGACTGTCGTCGAGTCCCCGGGTAAGCCAAGGCGGCAACTACGGCACATTCAACATAGGCACACAATGTAGCTTTGAGCACATACCCTTTGCCACATCATGCATCGATCAACTTTACATCGTCCGCCACACTGGCATCCGCCACCGCCGCCGGTTTCTTTGTGGCTTTACGCGCATAAAACTCGGCAACAATCTTGGGGTTAATACGATTGAGCTGTTCTTTAGGGAAGATTCGCAAAAGAGACCATGCAAGATCCAGTGAATCAAAGATAGTGCGAGCCTCATACGCTCCTGGTGATAGAAGAAATGTCCCGAGCAAACAAGGAAAGAATGGAGTGAGCGGCGTGAGAAAATGGAGAAGAGAATTGACTTACCCTGCCCGACGAATTGATTCTCAAACTTTTCCAGGAACTCTAGGGCGAGTTTGTCTTCCGAGGACAAGGCCTCCTCACCGACTACAGCTTTCATCGCCGCCGCATCACGACCGATGGCATATTTAGCATACTACGGTTGCGATCAAACAGTAAATTAGTTCCGGTTGTTTTAGGAATGCGAGACCAAGTACGCCACAGCGACAGCGACAACGAAGGAGAGTATAAGAACAAGAAACGTACTAATTGATTTGAAACATCACCATGATCCTTCCTAGTCAACTTTTCGCCGATGGCGCTCTTCATGAGCCGAGAAAGTGATGGCAAGACGTTGATTGGAGGGTATATCTGCCGGTTATGTAGCTGCCGGTCAACAAAGATTTGGCCCTCAGTGATATAACCTGTTAGGTCAGGAATAGGATGAGTGATATCTACGAGGTAAAAGCTAAGTCAGTATGCGATGACTAGCATATTCGATTGATATTACTAACCATCATTAGGCATGGTGAGGATCGGGATTTGAGTGATGGACCCATTCCGGCCTTCAACACGCCCGGCTCTCTCATAAATTGTTGACAGATCAGTGTACATGTAGCCCGGATAACCACGACGCCCAGGGACTTCTTCGCGTGCTGCGGAAACCTATCGCCCAAGTGAATTTAATTGAAGCACAGATCGCGAATATATCACCGGGCGCACCTCTCGTAGGGCATCAGCGTATGATGTCATATCTGTGAGAATAACAAGAACGTGCTTCTCCAATTGATAGGCATAGTATTCAGCGGTTGTGAGCGCGAGTCGTGGCGTGATGATACGTTCGATAGTCGGGTCGTTGGCCAAATTCAAAAATAGTGTGACGCGATCCAAACTACCATTGGATTCGAAATCTTCCTTGAAGAAACGGGCGGTCTCCATATTCACACCCATAGCTGCGAAGACGACGGAGAAATTGTCTTCGTGGCCATCGTGGACATCTTTCGTAGGTCGCTTGACCAGTCCCGACTGCCGCACAATCTGGGCTGCAATCTTCGATTTATTAGATCGGGCTCGAGAAGGTCAAGGTCCGAATAAACGTACTTCATTGTGAGGCAAACCTGCCGCCGAGAAGATAGGAATCTTCTGGCCACGAGCGATTGAATTCATGACGTCGATGGTGGATATGCCGGTTTGTATCATTTCTTCGGGATATATGCGGGAGTAGGGGTTGATTGGCGAGCCTTGACCAAGCTTTTAGTTGTACGCGTACACCTGGTCGAGCATCTAACTCACCGTTGATGTCGAGATAATCTTCGGCGAAGACTTTCGGACCTTGATCAATGGGATTGCCGGAGCCGTTGAAGATACGACCCAACATATCTTCGGCTACAGGCAATTTCATGCTGCTCCCAGTGAATTCTACACGTGTGGCCTTTACATCGACGCCAGAAGTTCCTTCGAACACCTGCACAATGGCTTTCTTTCCCTGAACTTCGAGGACCTGCCCTCCGCGCTTTGACCCATCTGGGAGTGTAAGTTGAACGATTTCGTTGTACGACGGGAACTGCCCATTGCGACTGAATCAGATGGCTATGTGCGATGGAACATTGACGACTGCACACCTTCACGTTGTCCAGAATAACTAGGGGTCTGTTTGAAAAGCATCTCAGCGCCATCTTCAGGCGCAGTCAAGGAAGCAGCTCACCCATTGATGGCAGATACGGTGCGGTAGTCTGGGCGAATTCAGCGAAGAGGACATGATATTAGCAGCCATCTCGTCCGTACCCAGATGCGGCTGAACGCGATATTCTTTGGTGACTGCGGCAGCATTGATAGCAGCCATCTCCTGATCGCTCATTCTTGGATCGGACGCCATGTTCTACGGCGAGGACAATTCTCTATCTGTTGCAGGGGCCTGAGAGCGATGCTGCTGTAGGTAATGGTATGAGGGAGAGCGTCGTCACTTGCAACTTCGAGGCCCTGCAGCCATGCCTGCCAAAATAGGAACTCCCGATCATTCCCACGTCTCCGGAGCGGCACGACTAAAGTACTCTTCCTCCGTGTACTACCCAGCGCCAACATGTATTTGCTGTTCAGATATACATATTATACAATACAAAAGCCAAGTATATTGACATCCTAAAGTCTCTTGATTAGCTCAGGGCCGCTTCTTTCATCGCCTCTATCCAAGTCCGAGATGCCCCTTGAATTGTTGCCTCATCTTCTACAGACCATTCTGTCTCAAGCAAGATTTCTTCCACCGCGTCGGTCCCCAATTCGAGCGCGGCACCCTGCAGGAAATTGTAAAGATATTCGGCCGTATCCGCCCGCACCTGTGATATTATCAGTATCAACCAGCCGAACTGAGAAAAGGGAGACTACACTTGGAAAGCGATGTGTCAAGAAAAGTCCCAAGGATGTCGTCACGTCCATGTAAATTTCTTTGAACCTTAGAAGGTGAACAATGCTAAAGAGTGCACGTCAATAGGAATACCAAACAATTGATAGTTCTCTTACATATACATCGATTCATGAATTCTTTGGGTGCTCTTGATAGCACCAATGCTTCTACAGCAAAAAGAATGTAACTCTTTAAGCCTATTAGAAGCTCAGTAACGAAGATAACGGCAATAATCCGCACTTACGCTTCTATTCCCCTTTGGTGCTCGTTCAGTCGGTTCAGGCTGTCCCCCTCTAGAAGTACATGTATAGCCTGCAAGGCGGGCATTACCACCGAGTTTAATGCTGCCCGCGATTTTGCATAAGCAAGAATGTCTTGCACAAGCCCTATAAGGCCATATGTCGCCGGGGAAGATGCAAGCGGAAGATCACTACAATAGGTGATTAGGCTAGATGAAACGGGGCGGTGCTTATCTCTTCGTAAGCGGTTATGATTCACACAGAGCGTCGAATAACCCACCGTGCTATCTGTTTTACTCCCAAGGCTGAGGAGAAGCCCGATCAGCACCTGACTTCTGTATTTTCCTACGTCTAGAAATCTGACGGCCTTTGGGTACAGCCAGCTCCCATCTCCCCAGCTTGGGTTGAGGTCTCTGTCCGCAATTATCAGAAATGTGATCACTCTACGCAGGGTACACTCACGCTGGGAACAAAGACTTGAATAAATCCTCTCCTTCTAGACGCCATTGGGTCTTCGCCACGGGCGAAAGCGGCATATACAGGAGGCGAATAAAATGCTCCCCAGATTCCTGGCGTACGTTGTCCAGCCGCTCCACTCCTTGTTTGAGAATACCAGCAATCGCTGCATGATACTTCGAAGGCGGTAGGTAGGCTTCGAGCTGTGATTCCTGCGTGAAGGATTGGAACAGCATTTCCGAAATCTCCGCGAGCCCACGGACGCAAGAGAGTCGTATCCAAGATCCAACGTCGCCTCGTTCATCGGAAGTATAATCCTTCATACCCTCCAACAGCACGCCATACAACTGCTGGAAGTCCTGAGAGGATATGTCTACGTAAACGTAGGTTTCATGATTCTCATCAGAAGATGATATCTGACCCACATGTCGTTATATTCGAGATGATCGTAGAAATAATCTGAGATATTGCGTTATAACAATTTCTCCGGCCTTCGACGTTATTCTTCATGGGAGAAGACTAGCATTGGTATGGTTAGCCCGTTTCTCACGTAGGCGTTCGCGGCTTACATACCGCTTGATCGACACATTCAAGAATAGCCTTCAACGCCTTAGGCAGGGCATTCGGGAATTTGTCGTAGCCTATAGCTCCCAAACAGAGCCCAAGGCTCTGTTGCACGAACGGAGTAGCCGACTTCAGCTCGCGGATCAGCGTATCTAGATGCTTGACGTGAGCATCCTCTTCGCAACCCGAAGTGGGCAATAACTTATCTCTCGACATCTTGAGCGCTATCGGCGAGCCGACTGGTGGCCCCAAGAGCGGTCGCTGCTACTTCCTGTACTTGCGAGCTCCTGTGTTTGATTCCATAGTCCACGATTCCGCGCCAATGTGGCACAGAGGATTTAGTATCCAATTCGATTTCGCTAAGTGTAATGGTGTTCGATATTAACGAGCATGCGGCTAATGTAACCAACTCGTGCCGAGGGCCCATCACTGTTGTTTTGGGGATATGAACGAGATATTGGAAAATCTGTATAGTGGATGGGTTATTGAGACGCCAGATCCTGAAGTAGACATACGCTGCGCATTTTAATTTCCAGGTCATCGCCTTGATACGACATTCGGTATGCAAGTGCCAGCTCAGATAAAGCCAAGAGGGACCCGTGAAGATCACTGTCGTCGACGGATTCAAGGAGTCTACACTAGAAGCATATCAATGAGGAACATTCTGCGATATAGTTATCCCTCACTATCTTTGCTTCGGCCCTGGGTCCATACTCCTTGATGTCTATGAGGCAGATGAGTTGCAGTGACTGCGCTCCTATCTGGCGCATAGCAGGGTCCCAATGACGGATTGTAACATCGATCAAGTGGTTAAATAGGGATTCTCTGTAAACTTCAAACCTGGTGGAAGTCAAGGTCAATCTTCACTCTCACTGCATTTGCACTTACAGAGCAACTGCGGGTGCAGCTGTGAGGAATGCGGTACGTCTGGTGCTGACTGCATAGAAATCTGTCTCTCGAAGAACATCGATACCATGAGGTATAAAGCCCTGTTGTATGATTCAATGACACCCAAACCCCAACGGGGAAGACACGACATACCGTTCTTCCGACGTGTTCTTGGAACGCAGCGCTAGCTGCACGGCGAATATGGATTTCTCGGTCAAACACTGCCACGATGACCAATCTCTGTGCAAGGTGTTCGGCGTGGGGTTTAAGAAATTGGGAATCTTGCGACCTCGCCAAGGCCCATAGAACATACGCAGCACCATCTCGTACGTTGGAACCGATAGAATGTGCGCCTTTTCTTATATCAAAATACAGTGCCTAGATGACGGTATGAGTTTGACTGACTGGCCTTCGGTTCGCTACCTATTTACCTTTGTTGTCCACTCTATCAAGGTAGGAAGGTGTTGATCACTGACAAGACTTCTACGTGCCATCTCTGCACATGCCAGGCATGCGCCGTGCCAAGTGCTCTCTGCGACAGCTGGGAGATCGTATAGACTCGCAGCTGCAATAGAGTGTATGGCGAAGTGGGACATAACAGTCTCAAGCACCTGATCTTTGAAATCAGTTGGTAGTCGCTCTGATATTCGGGCCACTCCTTTGGCTGCCGTCCAGCGAACGACGGTATTCTTTGCAAAGGGTTAATGTTCCAGCTAAATCGGATCGTCGGAAGGTTACCTTGTCCTTAAGACTCTCAAATAGATGTTCTAAGACAGTTTCGACTTCTTCGGGAACTTCAAAATCATCCGATGTGTCCTCATCCTGCACCTCATCTTCCATCTGACCTAGAATACGACCTAGAGGCGATTCAGCTACAAGCGCAATGAATACGAAGGGCACAACCTTTCTGGCGCGACGGTTTTCCAGGTAGAAGGCGCAAGGCGATTCGCGATTCGGCTTTAGTCCTGAACTTGCGAGTCAGCGTATTGGTCGACAGAGCAGCGTCATCGTCGATGATTTTGCCGAGACGAAAGATATCAGAGGTGAATGTCCTGACTTCTTCAGCAGATGCCGATTTAGCCACTTCGCAGAGTACTTGGAGGATTCCAATGCACTTGGATTAGTCGATCAGAAAGGGTTGATGTGGGATGCAACGGTGGGGGGACTGACGAGCACGGGATCCTGTGCCGTTTGTGCAGACGCTAGCGACCAGCGCAGGAAATCGTGCAACCTTTCACGGGTGTCCCCTCTAGAGTTAACCAAGCGTAAGGGAGAAGGGCCTAAATACTAATTTGTGGGGGCGGACCTGACATAAAGACGCGACAGCAGCAAAGCGGCGCCGTCTCGTTCTAATCCGGTTTTATGGAGTTGGCCTCGTGCTTGCTCCTCTATGATCTGAGCGGTTCGCCCCCTCTGAGCTACTTCATCAAATTGAGAAAGATCGAAGGGAATCATGCAGACAAGCGAAAGCCACAAGAACACGATATAACGGAGTTCCCATTCAGAAGGGACATGGAAGAACCCGTTTTCATGAAGCATGTAGTCCCTTGCGATACCCAAGTCGGCGATTTCGTGGGGGAAGAATTTGACTAGTTACGATCGTTTCTAAGTAAATGATCGACGTAGAGAATGAACACCCACCCACCTATGTTCTTGTATCCTCGAAATCTTATATAGCCATATAGGTGGCGACATAGACGATTCATTCGCGCTTTGGAATACTTGATCCCCTCCTGCATCACGGTGGCATGTGCATGCGCTTTCACGGCTTCAATAACTGGCAGAACGAACCGCTCCAGATATGGATCCAGTAAGTAAGACTGCTCCTGATACCCAAGCAGCTATATTCATACGCGTTGGAAAAGCATGGTAAAATGCAACGGGATCGCGCACGATGTTTTGCATTTCGTCAAATGATTCCACTCGATGGAATCCTCAGTTGAGTTGGCCGGGTCGACATGTAGGTCCCAAGAGAGGAATTCTTCCTGAAGCTTAAGTAGTTCATCGTGCTTTTCGAATGTCGAGAAGTGTTGTGGATTTCCATCCCCTTCCTCCGCGTCCATGATGGCTAACGATACGGTGGTGAGCAATGAATAGTTCAAGTTGAACTAGTCAGGGGTTCCATCGAATAGGCGCGCACTTCGGTGACCTTTGATCATGGTGCTTTTCCCGATCATTCAATACTCGGAGTACTCCCATGACAGGCCAAAACATCAATCGCGGGCTGAAGCGCAAACGAACGGAGCCGGCTGAAGGCACTGTGAGTCTCTCCAGAACACTAACCATACCCCCTCTGACGCTGAACAGCAGGCAGACTTAGAGCGAAAATTCGCAGGCAAACTGGTATGTTTCTTCACGCTGGCCGGGAGCCCTGGGGACTGAATATCTTCAAGCATCATGGCATCAAAGAAGCACGGAAGGCCGCAAAGAAAGCCAAAACATTCGAGACGCAAAAACTAATCAAGAAACTCAAACATTTGCGGTCAGCCGCTTCAATCAGCTGAATGCCTTGCCATTGAATGAATTGGGATGTCAATAGATCCGTGCCTGGCAATTCATCCACGGTCCAAGATGCGGAAGCAGAGCTGGAGGCATTGAAGGTGACATCGCTGCCCTGCTGCCAGCGATACGAGGGCTAATATCTCTGTTTACTCCTAGGGCATGAACACCGATACCTTGGCGGAGGTGGCATTGCATTCAAAAATCAAGAAAGACAAAACCCTATGCTCCAACGAGTCTATTCAACCTTCCTTGGAGCAGGAGTTCTCTCTGAGTACTTGGAGCGCGTCATCTTCGGGAACTCCATCAGCGAAGGTACAAGCTCGTATACTCAGCTCAAAATATCTTGCAGTAGAAAGCACGCGTATTCTCGAAGCACTTCGGTCCGTTGTCAACCCAGAGGAACGTCCAAAGAGGGTAGGTCAAGACCAAGAAGAGTCAGCAGACTTGGACACCTCAACGCCAATAACGGAGGTGCGCCACTCCCTGGCCACAAACGCGGGGCACGAGGCAGAGGCAGAGGCAGAAGATACACACTCCGAAGCTGCAGCCATATCCGACGATGAAGGAGAAGATGAGGAAGGCTGGGAATCTGGAACAGTCGGCGGTGATGAAGAGGATTCTGGTGAAGACCTTGACAGGAGAAGCAGACCCGCCCCTGGCAATGACATGGCCGATTCTGATAGCGATTCCGATTCGGACAGTGCTTCGCAAGATATGCTGCATAATCAACCCACCAAGAAGGCGCGGCAGGCTGGTAAAGAGGCGACTCCCGTTAACAGCGCGTCTACTTTCCTTCCCTCTTTGTCCGTCGGTTATATTCGCGGCGATTCTGACGACTCCGACGTCGATGGGAGCGACGCAGGTCAGCCAGATATACAACCAAGAAAAAATCGGAGAGGGCAGCGCGCTAGACGAGCGTGAGTTTTCTCCCTTCTTATCCAACAAGTTTTTATCTCTGACCGGTTCTTCACACAGCATCTGGGAAAAGAAATACGGAAGGAATGCGAACCATAAGAAGAAGGAAATGGAGACTAGTTCGCGGCACACGAGGCCCTCAATACCGCAAACTTCAGGCCGCGGTCGCAAGATGGGCAATAAAGTTATACCCGATGGGAGCGCAAACAAAGTTCACGCCCTGAAGTCTCGTACTTGGGGTGAAAAGCCGTCACACGACCAGAAATTGGTGGCTTCTAAGTCAGCCACCCGTCAACTACCAGCCTCTCAAACTCAAAGTAGCTCCTTGCATCCATCCTGGGAGGCAAAACGCAAAGCAAAAGAGCGGATAGGGATAGTCCCGAGTCAAGGCAAGAAAATTGTATTTTCATAGAGACGGTGCAGCATTCGACAACAATGATCAGCAATGATGAGCACGACATATACATATATACCCCCGTAGATAAGTGTCAACGCCAGTTTACCCGCAGGTGTGTCTTTTCCCATTGACAAGGCGGCATTCTCTAGAGCACCAGCTCTTGTTACATTTCCTACAACTTGGATAATTGTTTCCAGGTTTCCTGCAAGTAGCGCAGTGCATTCTTGTTGCGCAAAATTGTGATTTGCGCTCCACAGCAGCAAGTGTTGGGTCGAGTTTATTTGAGACAGCTTGCAAAGGACGTGGACTGTGAAACAAGCGACATTAAGCCTGAGGGTACGGAGACCTTTGACTCGACTTACCTTGGTAGATCTGGGTCAGAAGACGGAGAGGAGGTGCGGCTAATTGATGGTACAGAGGCATCCGAGCCTGACGCCGAAAAGTCATCTTGCTGCAGTACCTCTGATAGGCCCGTGCTAGAGGGCTTACCGTGCCTCCTGTGTCTGGAGAATCGGGATAATAAGGACGGTCGTGAAGGCGTTGTGCTAATGAAACGCAGCGATGCACTGGCGGACTTGGTCGGTGCAAAAGAGCCAACAGCATTGCTAGGAATAGTGGACATAATGATAGTTGGCTGCGCTTTCGGCAAGTCAAAGGATAGCTTGGAAGAGGTAGAGGATGATACGGAGATCAAGGAGACGGCACGAGAGCGCTTCCTGACCGACGAGGAGGCGAAAGGAGCCTGTGGTGGCCGCAGAGGTCAGTGTCGGTCGCAATGATAAGTGGTCACACGACCAGGATACGGACCTCATAGTCGGGACTGTGGCGGAAGGGGACACTGGTTTTCCCAGAGTAAGTGGAAAACATGGTAGTGGGACGATGGTGGGTGCTATCTCACTGCTCTTTTGTGACGACACGGGCCAGAGGTCTTTTTATGCTCATGTCAGTGGCAGCGGCGGGAGCAATTGGGTATCAGACGCACCAGTTTACAGCAAAGGCAGATCGAGATTGAGAAGCTCCTGGGTGGGCAAGGGGACCCCCTTTGAAGTTTGCAGGCAGATGCGGTATCGGTCTTCGCAAATATACGTTTGCAGCAATGTCATTATTCGGAGAATCGGAGTTTCGTCCAGAACTCCAGTTTCAGACTCCGCGACCACGAAATCGCAATGCCGGCTTGCTCCCGACGGGACGATCCCGAACCCTCTTCATTGGGACTTACCACCTGGATCTCCATCTTTCCTTCCAACCCTCATGGCGACATCATGATATCAACTTGCCTGCTGCTGGATAACCATCCATTTAGCCGTTTAATGGGCACGCGATCACTCAAGTCCGAGGCTGACGTCGGGTCGACTCACACGCCTACATGGTGTACGTAAAGACTCCATAAGTCAAACTACATATGAAGGCTCCAGAGAGCCGACGAAAGGCCTACATCAAACCTGAGTACTTAGTACGACAAGATAAAGTCTGCAGCCGCCCCAGATCGCGAGTGCCCTGACAGGCCTTTCAGCGCTTCAAGCGGCCCGCCCCCGGCCACTTGGCCATTTTGCCTGCGATAAATGGAGTTTGAACGTCACTTTGAGGCTTGTTCGACTATTTCAGTGACTAGAAATCCGTCTGCTCTTCTACCTTCTCGGAGGGAGGGAATGAGCTTAAGGTACGGCACCAACATCGATAACACTCTGCTGACCACCACTTACGTTCAGCATCAGTCCATAGCCTTCGATACGACTCTACATTACGAGCTTTCGCACCACGGGGATATATTGGAGAAGAGAGCGTGGATCCAATCCCTCGTGATGACCCCAATGCTTCTTCTCTAAACAGGCAGAGCTCCGTATTTGTACGGGTCCTCTGGCCCTCAGCGTGCTTTCGTTCCCATACTACCTACCCATGGCTGCGAACGACTCCAAACAGTCTATTGGCAAAGAAGAAATCTTGACCGATGACATACAGCACACTGACGAAATTAGGACAAGCCCTATTCCTAAGAGGACACCTCTGGAACGGCAACAAGCGTTGAAGGCAGCTCTCGAAGTTGATCCTGGGGTCAAAAGATGGAGCCTAAGGGCCATGCAGGTGGGTTTCACTTGATGTTTACTAATGCGCCCTCTGATCGTGACCGCGATTCTACTAGATGTATCTAGTCACCCTTGTAGCTTGTTGCTGCTCTGGGGATAGTGGATTTGACGGAACCGTACGATACATGTCTGATAAGAGTGTCAATGTTGTTTCACTGACCTCGAATATCATAGGTCATGGGCGGTATCAATAGTATGACACAGTATCAGAAGTATTTTGGGTTGACGGGTGTAGGCAAAAGCACCAGGTATGAATTCCTCCATCCACGACGATGTTAATCTATCTCAATGATAATCCAGCATCGTGTTCGGGATCTTCACCATGTTCGTCGTTTCATATCTACCATAGCGATTCGCTCACTAGGACAATCGATCTACCACCAGTGGTTCAATCTGGTATGTCTTGTTGATCCGTCGAGAAACGTTCGTTGTTAAGGCTTGCTTGCATCTAGCGGAACCATCCCCGCATGTGCGTCAGAAGTCTCCCTTTTACTACTCCCGTGCTGTTATCTGACGGCAATCCAGCTTACTTCCCCGATAAATTTGGGCGCCGCTTCTCTATGTTCTTCGGAAACGGGGTATTAATGTTCGTGCATTAGGCGTCCATAAGGCTGCCACGCATGTGCGTTGAAACACGATGTCTGAGCTGACGTCGTCTTGTAGTGTTGGTGCCATCTTAACGGCGAATGCCACGAATGAAGGCATGTTTCTTGGAGGGAGATATCTCACAGGTTCGCTCAAAATGGTCTTTATGGTTCACCAACATCAGTATTCAGTCACCGTTTACCATAGGTCTGGGATCGACATGCGCGGGCGCATCCGCAAAGTCTTTTCTTGCTGAACTCGCCCCCCCTCATTCGCGGGGGGCTTATCTCGGCTTTCTAAACTCATTGTAAGTCACACAGTGCACCTTCAGATCATATGCTGACCGTTTCCGTGAAGCTTCTACGTCGGCCAGATTTCAGCTACAGGCATGATGGTGGCAACAGGGAGATTCGATAGTGATTGGTCTTGGCGCCTCCCCTTGTACATCCAGGTATGGTCTCTCGATGCGCGAATATTCGGCTTCTGATCTAGACATCAATATCACAGGTTGTCCCCGCGGCACTCAACGTCATCTTCGTTTTCTTCTGCCCGGAGTCGTGCGTGCCGTATTCCCTATCAGCTTCTCTTCCTTCTCACCTTCTGATCTTCTGACGCGAACCTTGTTGTATACTCTGTGTTCCCCGCTCACCCTCAAGACCAAGATGGTTATACAGTGTTGGGAAAGAGGCGCAAGCGCGGAGAATCCTTGCGAGATTCCACTCCAGCACCGGTGATCCCAATTCTCCTCTTGTTTCGCTCGAAATGGAGGAGATAGAAGAGAAACTCGTCGTCGGTGGTAGTGACAGTGAGTCGCGGTCTTTCCGTTTCCTCCCTGAAGCGGAGTCGGGTTTCCGGGCCTAATGAGGTACACTCAATCACTCACCACCGTGCTGTTAGAACACTGGTGGGATTTCCGGCCCCTCTTTAGGACGCGAGCGGATAGATACCGAGCGTACATGGTTATTTTGATTGGTGAGTGCCGAAGTGTGCCACGGAGTAGTCATGGAGTAATTCCTTCCCATTGCTCTCGCTGTAGGATCCTTCGGTCAGCTCTCAGGGAACGGCCTTATTACCTACTTCTTGCCGATACTGTTGAAGAATGCCGGCATCACTTCGCAAGACCGTCGTTTGACGTTGAATTTTGTAAATAGCATTACTTCTTAGTGAGTGACATGTCGTGTCGTGTATTTGTCGACGGCTTATTGTGCCACCTAATAGCATCGGCGGTAAGCTTCTGTGTTGTTTGTTTGGTTTTGAGTGTTCGAGGGCTGATGATACTTTCTAACGGTAGCTTTGTCGGTAAGCTTCTCGAGTCGCTGCTGTAGTACACGTTGCCGTGCTAAACAAATTATCCCTTTGCTAGGGATCCTTTATTATTGACCGGATTGGCCGTCGCAAAATACTACTTCTATCAACGAGCGCAATTGTCGTCATCCTAGTTGTAGTCACTGGTCTGCTCAGCTCGTCCGGAAATGCTGCCCAATCCAACGCCGGGATTACCTTCGTCTTCTTGTTCATGATATCTTCTCATTTGGATGGACCCCGATGTAAGTCGCATGTTCCCCTTGAATCTTGATTTGCTGACAACTTGCCTAGGCAAGCCCTGTACCCAGCGGAAGTGCTCAGTTACGAGGCTAGGGCGAAGGGTCTGGCGTTCCTTGGGATAGTCTCGCAGTGTGCCCTCTTGATCAATACCTTCGGGTAAGTTGATCATAGAGTTTAGCTTGTGCCTTGACGCTTACAATGGATTGACAGCCTCCCTGTTGCTCTGGAGAGGATAACGTGGAAAGGCATGTCGCCTCGTTATACGCATTTGGAGCGACATTAACCCTCTACTGCAGTCTATGTGATATTCGCTATTTGGGACCTCTTTGAAGTGATAGTCATCTATTTCTTTGTCGTGGAGACGAAGGGTTTGACGCTGGAGGAAATCAATGAAGTGTTCGAGCAGCCGAACCCACGACAATATAGCACAGGGGTGAAGCGATGAGCCGAGACGCGAGAGGGTTGTGATGGAGACATGCTTTATTGAATACAAGTGTACAATATTTTGCGTATCGGTGCAGAACGAAAGTACTTGATCTCCGCATTGATGAAGTGCTCCACTGCCCCAGTGGTCTCTGTGCTCAACAGTTACAAACAGATGGAATTTGGGCCGCAGCTTGAAGGAGTCCACACGACCGCTCTTTTTGTCGATCGCCTCGATTATTTCGTCGTCGTGCCCAGCTGACTTCAACATTTGCTTCTTCCCAAGTCCTTCACAGTCGCCAGCTTCTCCCCGGTTCCCGGACTTCCTTTGAAGTCACTTCGAGGCCCTTTTCACCATGGTGCGTGCTCTCGAGTCCTTTGCCGATGGTAGCCTGGATCTCACTCCGTGGTGTTTGCTATCAGGGACAAATTCTCTCTTCACCAAGTAAGAAGCTCTATTGCTAGAGAAAATCAGCGACGATGGGCTCACTGTGCATCTTAAACAGTTACGACGAAAAGATCGGAGACGGGCAGAAATGACAAGTTCATGTACTCAGTTTCAGACATGCAAGGATGGAGAATATGTGAGAGATCTTCTGTTTCTCAGAGGGTTTCTCTTGACCCCCTACCGCGCTCGTAGCCATGGAAGATGCGCATGCTACTTTACTCCAGTTGGAAGAAGGACCCAATACGAACGCCTTTTTCGCTGTCTACGACGGTCATGGGGGTTAGTCGTGACCATCTCTCACAATTCCGCTGATACCGATATCTGCCTATCCTCAAGGTAGCACCGTCGCTCGGTTTGCCGGGCAGAATGTACACAAACGGTTATTGTCCGAGGAAACATACCAGCAGCGACAATATGAAACCGCTCTGAAGAAAGCCTTTCTTGGAACGGATGAAGATATACTTGCTAGTGTGTTTAGGTGCTCCTCATCGCGCTCCGATGGACTAATGGCTTCGCTCAGACCCAGCACATACTAAGGATCCATCTGGTTGTACCGCAGTTGCTGCCCTTGTCACAGATGACGGGAAAATATATGTCGTACGTGTTTGATCGATGAACCCCAAGACACCTGACATTTACTATAACCAGGCCAATGCTGGGGACTCCCGTTCCGTCATCAGTGTCAAAGGTGAAGCTAAACCGCTCAGCTTCGATCACAAACCCTCCAACGCAGGTAAGGTTTCACCTTCTCATATCTAATGTCTCCATCTTATCATTTCGTCAGCCGAGGTCGAACGGATTACCGGCGCTGGTGGTTATGTCGAATTCGGTCGCGTTAATGGTCGGATCTTACTTACGTTCTCTCTACGGCTAGATCTGATGGCACCATTTCTCTAGGCAATCTCGCTCTCTCCCGCGCTCTGGGTGATTTCGAATTCAAGAAAAACTATTCCCTCGGCGTCGAGAGACAAGTAATCACCGCCGATCCTGACGTTACCTGCCATGAAATTACAGAGGAAGATGAATTCCTTGTTCTTGCTTGCGATGGTGAGCATTCTGCATGTTTCCACACCATCCTTCACTGATCACATGCTTAGGCATCTGGGATTGCTTGTCTTCCCAGCAAGTCATCGACTTCATCCGATACCAAATTTCGGAAGGAAAACCCCTGCAAGAGATAGGCGAGCTTATGTGTGATCACTGTCTGGCCCCAGATACTTCCTCTGGGACGGGTGTCGGTTGTGATAATATGACAGTGCTCATTGTCGCACTTCTACACGGGCGGACACCAGAGGAATGGTACGCCTGGATAAAGGAACGCGTACAGAAGGGCTACGGCTACAATACTCCCTCAGCACTTCCTCAACTATATTCACAAAGTCGACTCATGTCCTACAAGGCCCGACGGGAAGCTCAAGAGGCTCGGGAGCGCGAGCGCGAGCGGAATCGGGCTGAGAACCCGGATGATAGCAGCAGTGGTGTGTCCTTTCTGGTCAATCCGCTGAGCGGGTTCGCTCGGGTGCTTGGTAGCACAGGTGGTATCTCCTTTTCCCCCGACTCGAACATTATCACGGATGGAGGACCGTTGATGTTCGCAGACAACGATAGCGACGACGATGACGATGAAGAAGATACCGGACGATCGTTCTTCAGCGAAACCCTCGGTATCGGACGCTCAGAATCTCCCGATCCTACTCGGGCATTGAAGGCAGGCATAGACGAGCTGGAACTCAGTATGCGGGACGGGGCAAACGATGGAGACGATGATACCGCCATGGACACTGACGAAGAATTGGAATCCACGTTTGCGAATGGCGCGAAAGCTGGTGATAGCTCTTCGCAGGGCGAGGCGCCGCCACCTCCGAAGCCTCTACCGAATGGCACTGCCAATGGCCCCACAACCCCAGTAGAGCAGCTGAAATCCGAGCCAGGTGGTGATGCTGCACCCCCCGTTGTAAAGCAAGAAGGCCTTATGGATAAAAGCGAGGATCCTACCAAAGCCTGAATAATCCATGTCCTTCGTACTGTATTTTTCTTTCTTCCACTTGCAAGTTTTGCTTCTCCTTCTGATACCTTTATTCCGGGTTGCTGAGGTCCTCCGCGCTTCGTGTTATCTATTACTAGCAAGTTTCTGCCTTTCCAACGATATCCCTGTAGTAGTATACTGTTCACAGGCATAGACGGTTTCATACATAATACCACACAGCTTCTGTATCGCATTTGTAGTAATGCATCCACATATGTATGTCTACAGTCTGTAATATCCATCTCTTTGCTTGCTCTCTCTATCTGTGTTCCATCAACTATCCTCAGACAACACCAGCAACGATCACTAACTCTCCTTCGGTAAGGCATGCGAGGACGGTGTCATCGCCCACTCGCAGAGCACCAACTCCAAGGAGTGATCCCGCCAAGCCATTTCCGATTTTTAGAACAGCCTGTTTCGCCCATGTCTCCTGCAGAGGCGCCGCACGATAGATGTACAGATTGCCACCACGGCCGGAAGACCCGTTCTCGAATGCGAACGCTGCTGTCCACGGGATGTGATATGTGAATCGCGTGTCCTGCTTGGAAGCGAGGACGAATGCAAGCGCGGAGAATGTGGAGATGTGATCCCATTCTGAGGGCGAAGATGAGCTCAAGGCAAAGACCGCGCCGTCGACGTTGTTCTTGGTGACGATGGACGGGATGCATGATTCTGATGCGCCGGGAAGGGGAGTAGATAGGACCGTCACGGGAGCTTGGCGAGTGTCAGAGAACCAAGACGGGGTTGATCCATCGTCAGTGATCCAAGTGACGACGACGTTTCTTCCTACGGCCGAATCGACCTCTTCGTCCATCTCGCCTTCGGCCAGGCTAGGCATACCCTTCCCTAACCCCAAACCACTGGGGTCCTCGCCCTCCCTTAGAGCTACAGTGTACTTCTCTAGCGCTTCTCTGACTTTCCATAATTCAGAAGGATCGAGGGTCTCGGGAACGTCAATATCGGTTTCATTCGGTTGGGCAGCAGCGGCGAATACATGTTGCCACTTCAGGTCTTCTTGTTGTTTATCGAGATGCAGTGTCAGGATCCCGTACGAACGTTCCCCTTCCTTATCCCACGTCCAGTAGCTGGATGATGGCTGGATGTTGTCCCACACCGATTTATCAGTGTAGGAAGGCAATGGTAGAGTGCTCAAATCGCCTCCTTTGACTTGTAGGGTTATTGCACGAGGCGAAAATGACACATTGATGTCAGATTTCGGTATCGATGCTGGTAGTGGGAAGGCCACGGTGACGGAGTCTGAGGCTTGCGTCCAGGAGTACGGAGGAGGCCTTTCTGGGGTTGGTTGTTCCACGTCCATGTTTTCGTCTGCTTGCGGTATGGGAGCGATTTCTTCAGGAGACGGAGTGTATTGCGGCTGCGGAGGCTGGTCGATCGTTCGATAAACAGACGATCCCAGCAACATGAACGCATTTCGTTCGGCTTCGTGTATGACATATATCGGGACATCGTCTCCGCGTCTGCGCCATACGACATTCATAGGACGTACTTGATCAGGTTCGTCATTGAAAGGAAACGAAAAAGAGATCGCCCATATATCGAATTCAACGTGAACTTTGCGTGCTTTGGCCGGGGTGGAGGTCTCGGCTTCAGTGAGAGGTGCATGGTGCCGCGATGAGAGGATCACTGTCACACTAGAAGGGAGTGAGATTGTTGCGTCATGTATTTTGAATGGTATGGGTGCCGAAGATTCGTCCGATGGGATGGGCAACACGTAAACCCCTCTCAATGTGGCTGAATGGCCATCCAACGACTCCAGGATATACAAGGATCCATGTCCGTCCGAAACAAAGATGATGGTAGATGTCAAGAATGCAGCAGACGGATATTCGCTCTGATATTGTTGCGTGTCCTCGCTTTGCACCGGAGTAGGCAACTCGTAGAGAACATGAAACGAGGGCGCCAGGCTGTCCTACTTGCAGAATAAATAAGTCGATGTTGAAGGGAGGGGATCACTCTGGAAGCGCACCTCATTTAGACTAACGGAAATGACTCTCCTGGACGCATCAACATACAAAGCACGGCTGCCGTCCCTCGGTACGGTGATGTGGTTGTGGGAGATGCGGCTCTGCACTTCCTGGAACGACAAGGGGGATTTTCCAGATACAGTAGCTTGGGTGGCTGGATACTGAAGGCCAAACCTGGAAACATAATCATCTTGAGCGATAAGACTCAACCGATATCCTTCAAATTTTGAGTTGATGAGAGCCCGATTCACTTGCATCCTGACAGTTGTAGAACAGGAGTGCTCGGCGCTTGTTATTCGATCGATCGTTTATGTTAGGCGCCACGGTCCGGCCTGCTTTAATCGGAACCTCCAACACCGGCGAGTGCGTCCCACGGAAACATTTCAAAATGCGGGCAACTGTGCTTTGTCGCGAAATCCATGTCAGGGACAGGCGCGCGACAACGAGGCGGCCCTTGAGACAAAGCAATATGGTGGACAAAGAAGTGACAAGTCGCCTTTACTGTATCTTCCGATTCGTCAAAGGCTGATACAATATATAACCCAGAATCGCGACGCGTTTGATAAAGGCCGCGCTCTTCATCCCATCCTACAGTGCAGCCATGCTCGCACCATATACGCCTCCAAGTCTCGTCGATAATCAGGCATTCAACGCGGGGAACCACCATCGTCCCAATCTTGTCTTTACCAATGTCCGACTGGCTCACCCAGATCCAGCAAAGGCAAATCGTCTGTGGAAGGTCGAATGCAGAGGCGGACGTGTGTCAAAGGTCTCCGGAATGGGCGACAACGTAAAGACCACATCGCTAAAGTATTTCACATTCGACTGCAAGGGGGGGTTCATGTTACCGGCGTATGTCCTTTGTGTACCTGTGGTGGACAACGACGACTGACCGTTCGAGCATGCGTACTTAGCCTATGCCACCCACACATACACCTCGATAAGTGCTTTATCATGTCGAGCTGTGGTGATCTCCACACAGGGTGGGCATTGCACGATTCTACGATATACCGTCTGCTCATGGAAGTTCATCTAGTGATTTTGTGGAGGCGATGGCTCTAACTGGAAAGGCCAAAGCCTCGTTCGACAAAAGAGACCTCTACTATAGAGGCGCTCGACTTGTCTTGGAGAGTGTGGAATGCGGCGTTACTTGCATGCGTGCACATGTCGAAGTCGATACTATCGTTGGGTCAAATTGTATTGACGTTGGCCTGCAACTGAAACGCACATTCCGGCCTATCTGCGACATACAGATTGCTGGTGAGCCCCCTCCTTTACATAAGACGATAGCAAGCCACTCATCATCCCCAGCCTTCGCGCAGGAACCTCTATTTGCCGATCCTGATGACGAAAAACCAGGCCCTAATTTCGACCGTCTCAAAGAAGCTGTTGCACTTGATGGTGTCTCCGTAGTCGGTTCTGCACCATACGTGGAAAAGAACCTTGATCAAATGAAGCGCAACATCCGCCTCATTCTATCGCTTGCCGCTGAACATGACCTTCACGCAGATTTCCATCTCGACTACAACGTCGACCCTGAATCTGAGCCCCTCATCTACGAAGTCATCGACCACGTTCGCAATAACCGCTACTGGAGTGGAACCAGGGCCGATGGCTCTCGTCCCAGTGTGGTGATCGGCCATGCGTCTCGGTTGCAGCTGTTCCCTCCCAGCCAGTGGAAGGATCTAGCGAAAGAGATACAGGATCTTCCTATCCATCTCGTCGGACTGCCTCAGTCAGATATGTACATGCTTGGGCGTTCAGATGCAAAGAAACCCCTTGGTCCACCAAGAAGTACCCTCCACGTCCCGAAGATCAAGAAGGATTATGGAATCAAAGTAGCAATGGGAGTCAACAATGTCGACAATCCGTTTACCCCTCAAGGTTCTTTGGATCCTCTTTCACTCTGTACATTTGGTGTCGCTGTCTTCCAAGCTGCTACCACCGAGGACCTGGAAATATTAGCTGTATGCTCTCCTCCCCCCCGCTAGTCTTGCCAAACTAAACAATCTCATAGAGTTCAGTAACCTACACCGCGAGGAAAGCAATTGCGATCGAAGAATCTCATAAAGCCATCTTTCCATCCCGCTTCGACCCAGCCGACTTCGTGATTTTACATGACAATCACAGCCTTCAATCCGCTATCTTCTCGCCCTGCTACGACAGAACCACCATTCGCGCTGGTCAAATCGTCTCGCGCCGTCGAACGCACAAGTGGAACATTGGCGTCGGGGACATAAAATGGTATCGACGCACTTGGCCGGAACGTCTTCGTTGGGGAAAGTTATGGTGCCCTCCATATGCTGCCTACCTCTGGTACAAAGGAAGACGTGCGCATCACCTAACGTCACTTCCTTCGTGTTTCTAACTACTCTGCAGTATTCCGCCCAATGATTTCGGTCTATCCAAGGGAGTACGAGATGAACTTCAAGGATACTGATTCAGTCGTTCTTATGAACGCTGACGAAGACGTCAAGGAAGACGACAAGGTGTTGAGAGAGTTCGGGATCAAGTTAAACCGCATGGACAAATACCCTGACTGGGTTATACTGCAACAAGGCGCGCCGTAGGTGGCTTTATTTAGCCTTTCATCTCCGTTGCCTAATTACTCCCGTAGGCCTTCGCTGTTCCTGAAGCCTTGGATACCTTTGAGATACCAAGATGACGATTGATGAGTTGATTGATTGAAGGGTTTATGTTATATAACGACACTGTAGTGGTACCATTCTTCAACGCCTGAACAGCTTGGTGTCGCGGGTTGCCATCCGAAGTCATTGTAGTTCGCCAGTATCAGTTCTCGAAGAGTGATAAGAAGGCTTCGAACTGTCGGAATCGATCACTAATCCTTCTTCTTGCATTGCAATCTCGAATGCCGTGTCTAACAGCATTATGTCCGATAGCAGTGTGTTGGAAGGTGAGAAGTGAGAGATTACTAGTGGACCCACAATATCTTACCTGGATGTGTCGCCCAGGGGATCCGTAAATTCAGCCCAGTCCTCGTCAACATTGATGTCCAGGGTTGCGCCGTCTTTAAACATGATTTTGAAGCGTCCTCCTTGTGAGATACGAGAGCCATAGCGAACACACCATCCGATCGATGGAATGAAGCGAGTTTGAAGGTCAGATGAAGGTTCGGCGGTGTCGCAAAGGAAGCCAGACAGATTCGGTCCATCCAGAGTAATAAGGCGTGGGTCTGCCGTCGTTGTGTCCGTGTCTGAGGCCAGTGATAGAGAAACATCGTTGGGCTGTGCATAGTAGCAACTTTTGAAGGGTATCTGTTGTTGTCCTGGTTGGTAGCTGGTCTTTACTGGTCGAGGAATGAGGCCGCCAGATAGTGACTGAACCACCGTCGAGAGAGGAGAACGCATTGTCGACCCAGAAGGAATAGAAAGAACTCCGTCCCCACTTTCATTGTTTTCGTTTGCAACAGGTACAACCGGCGCATTTTCGATAGTCTCGCATTTCTTCAAGAAGTCAGAAAGTTGGGCGAGTGCATCGCGCTCTACGTCCGCTAAAGCACGATAATCAGAAGCAGAGATATCAGCCGGATGCTTATATCCAATTAGGTCTTTCTTGAGCCATTCGCCTCCTTGATCTGTGTCAACATAACGGGCGATCTCCAGTGAACGACATTGGCGGCTAAAGCGGACCCTCATCGTTGGTACAGCGTCCGCTATGGTGGCCGGCAGTTTATGTGAAGGAGAATAAGATCTAAACAGCAGTTCAATGTCAGCGGGAGGACCGTTAGCCCATAAAGTACATCTTGCAACGGGAGTGTAAAGGACGAGCTGCATATATGCGCCATCATTATAAGGATGTAGTTCCAGCTGAGTTATATTTACCTGGGGAGTTCGCCTTTTGATTTCCTCGACCGACTTCGCAGCATCGTTGAACTGTTTCCAGTAAGCTGTTGGCAAATCCTCAAGGCGATATGATACGTAAAGCTGGTTAAGCTTCCACGGCGTTGACATATCGGGCATATTGTATACGTCAATCTACGAGCCAATGATTGGGTCAACGGTGCACTCGGGCTGCTGTAGACATACCTGAGCACCATTCGGCTCAATTATCAGCACCGCCCATTCGTCCTGGTGTGTGACATGTCGGCTCTCTCGGAAGTCAACGAGTAAAGAACGACATTGAAGTACGGTGATCCGACCATGGATAGTTCTGTGTGTTTGGGGTGCCAAAAGATCAGTGCTGAAAGGAAGAGGACGAGTGATGCCTATAGGGAGGGGTGGTGGTGGTGGTGGTGGTGGTGGTGGTGTCGCCTCAAACTAGACTCAATGATTGGAAAAATCGGAGAGGGAAATATTTACCTTGGTATTCCGAGATGTTTGCATTGGACGCAGAATCGGAGTAATACGCCGTTGAGGGGGGTCGAGGTTCTGGAGGCGCGACGAGACCTTCTGGAGGAGAGCCGATGGTTGTGTTTCTGGTTTACTAGCTGGCTCTGCTAGGGCCACAGCCCGACGAGGAAATGGATCAGAAACGACGCGTCTAGACGCTCCACCCCCCTGAGTGGTTCGAGACGCAAGTTCATCCGCAAGCAAACTGCGTAAGTCAGTATTTACGACATTGGAGTGGGATATCGCTCGCTTAGGTTGGCGTGAAGAAGGGGGTCGAGGTGGGAGGGAAATGGATTGCTTTAATTGGAGGAAGGTTGACTTCTTTGAGGGATTCCCGTCATTCTCCGAAAGAAAGATCGGTTTCGCGGCTGCGGATGAGTGTTGAATGAAGGGATGAGTTCTAGTTCCAAGGGCTTTTATGCGAGAGCCAGGCGACTAAGTATGCAATAATGAGCAAATATGGTAATGATGGCGGAGAGAGCTTACAATTCGAAGCAATCCATCGAGGAGATCCAATAGCTGGGGGCCTACGCCCTTCGCAGAACCTAGAGCCTTCGAGGCTATAAGTATCCCCAGGATAATCGATAACAGCAGAAGGATCGTACCGTGTAGGAGGGTGTTCCTGTTATGCACGCTACTAACACGCAGCCTAGCGACCACATGTCGGTTGGGAAGCTATACGATCCCCTTGATGTCATTTCTCTTCAGGCAACGGTGATTATCTATTCTCGTCAAACGATAAATGAAGCACTTACGGAGAACAGTACGCAACGTTTCCACATACGCCTGACATATAGGAGGTAGGTGTCCGCAATCGTGTGGCGTGTGCGAAACCGGACAGTTTCTGTGTCGCGAAGTTAACCCATGCATTCAAATTTTTGGAACACCGTGAGCATACCGCCTTCTTGTCGTGGGTAATGAGGATCGCGCCCGGCCAAACATTCCTATGTAATACAAGGCCCTCGTGCAGGTACGCGAGCGCCGATGCGATACCTCCGGCAACTTCGAAGAGCAAATCATTGCCAACATGAGGCATCAAAGTTTCCAAACTCCCTTCGGCGCAATATTCCAGGACATGATAACGAGCAAAAGGGGTTCTGAAGACCGAAAACAGACTGACTATTGACGGGTGATGCATTTCGGCATGGATCCCTTCGGAATCAGACGGTTTGCAGAGAACCTCCGTTGCAACTGGCAGCTGGGACGCGCTAAGCTGCATTCATGATTGCCTAGAAAATAAGCTCACCTCTTTTAATATTACCCGCTTTCCTGGTAGTCGACCCTTTTTGCATGTTGCCAAGTGCGTACTGCTCCCGATTTGCTCGACTAAATCATAGTCCTATCCCCCGATTCAGAGGATGAAAAAGCAGCAAAATTACGATACTCACAGACAACATCGCACTTTCAAAGAAATAAGAGATATCGCGTCGAAAACGCGCTCGAAAGGTCGACGAGGTCGACTGAGCTCGGTGCAGCGCAGGAGACATCCACGGAAATTACTGCAGAGGGGATTGGCACGTGCAACGAGTCAGGGGTTCAATGAGACTCAATGAGGATAAACATTTTGACTTGAACAGTCACATATGACATAGATCATAGATTCATAGGAAGACAGCAGTAGCTCATATTTAGAACATCGGAGTCCAAGCATACTGGGTACGAAGTAGAGAAGCATGGCGTTCTCAGAATTCACATTAAACGTGGGTGATTTAGTAAGTACAGGCGCGTCCTTTCTTCCATCTATTTGATAGGCCCCGAAGAAGGGTTGTTACCTTTGGGTGGCAGTCCCGAGTAGGGATTTTTACTTCATGATTGTATTCCGAGCGTTGTAGAACCTCGGACGGTGGGGTGGGAATATCTAGTGTATCATCGGGCGTTCGTCTACATTTCCGTAATCGTTGTGAAGTCCGGGAGCAGAGGTCGCTACAGATGGTATTCGGTGAACGCCTTTGAGGGAGCATCGGCCGAGAAAATATGGGTGTTTTGGGGCGCTCTAACATTGACCACGTCTTCGACGCAAAGTCATCATCGCCTTCATCTCGACTGACGGAAATATAACTCGAAGTCGAGGTAGTCGTAATAGAAAACCGAGAGCTCTGAGAAGTCGCGTCAGCGTTCTGTAGGCACTATAAGGAAACCATCCTCACCAAATGGTGCTCAGCTGCAAACACTGAGAAAGCGCGGTTGTATCGCATCTCTATGTCTGTCACCGAGGGAGTATTGAACGGCCCCACTTCAAAGTCTTGCTCGAAGCGGTCGAGACACGGGTAACCGTCATGAGCCCTGCTCAACAGGGATCCGCGTATATAAACGTCCGCGCCGCCAACAGTGGATGACGTCTGAGTGCGCACACCGTGTCTGGCTCGCTTGGACAGTGATAGGCGACTATGACTTCCAGCGAAGAGATATCGATGCGTATCACGGAAGAACGCTAGTGTCCTTGGCGTCTCGGACAAGACATGCGTTGACGAGAGGGTTTTTAGAGTGATTACTTGCGACTGAGCATCTAAAGGTTCGGAAGGCGACATTGGTCTTGAATCCGGAAAGTAGTTGGCCGAACCGAGGAGCTCTGCTCCCGAAAATACTACTAATCCGTCTTCGGGATCCCAGATGACAGCGAAAGTGAGAGCTGTATCTGGAGGGATAATTTCGGACCAACGATGGTTGTTCGTTGGTACATCCTATATATACAATAATGAATAACGCGTTCAGTTGTAAACAATACGAGGTTCATACCGACGATCGACCGGGTAAATGGGAAAGTGGAGCTGGCTTAGGAGTTGGTTTAGCTGAGTGTTTTAGTATCATAATGAAGAACAACGATTAATTGTGTTGCGGGGGAGGGGAGTTTTAGAGAAAGTCGATGCAGCGGTACGAGCGCAAAGATGGGCGCAAGGAGAGTGAATCAAGGAGATCAGATAGGGCTTACCTTGCGAATTTTGTGAGGGCTTGATATAAGCCCCCTCGGAGCACCCAACACATGTTGTAGCCAACACGTTTCTTACAAACGCAAAGTATACATAGTCGTCATGCGAAAAGACCGTGCCAGTGTATTCCGATCTGAGTCACTCCTGGGAAATGTCATAATGAGAACGCGACACGGCGGCGGACTTTTAGAAGCCTGCCTTTCTCATGGTGTTCCATGACCTTGGTCCTTGTCTCTCTCTTCGTAAATAACGAAATCTAGCAACCACCCGCCAATAAGTTATCGCTGAAACTCTCAAGTGGCGTTTCATTTACAATGACAGGAATGCAGGCATGTAAATTTGTTGAGATAGAGTGGGAACAACGGGTGCAGAGCCCAAAGCCACGGCGGTAAGTAAGTTACAACCGTGAGTCCTTTCAACTTGCATTGAAGTTCGCCGTCGGAGGGCGCTAGATCATGCTTCATGGCCGTTCATGCACTTTTAGGGAAGACTCCTGATCGAATAACACGCGAAACATGAGGATCGATCGGATGTGGGCAATTCATTGCTCACCGTCACTCGAGTATGCTTTGGGGAACTTGTCGGCGATAAAGACATTGACCCTGCTTTTGTACAAGTCAAATGCCTGTCTTTCACATAGTGCAGAATCTTACTCAAGACGTGTCGCAACTTGGCCTCGGACCACCACCACTCCCGCTCAGTAGGTGCCACGTCTTCAGACACCGAAGATATGTGCTTTCCAGCACAGTATCGATCAAATACGACATTTCCCTGTCTCCCAATGTCGACTAGGCACGCTGGAGGTACCGACTCGAGGATTTGCGTTGTCAGACCTTTCAGAGACCCCATAAAGAAGGCGGACAATTGCATGTAGGTCAAATTCGTGGCTCGGTCTCTTACAACTCGAAGTAGGTCGAGCATATCGGCGTTGCTCTATAAGGAGCCAATTAGACGCATTGGGAAAGGAGAAGGAGAAACCTCACCTGTGCCGGAAACATTATTTGGAGCCACCGAAGTTTGTGCATCAAGCGTATGCCAGGGAGGAGATATTCAGCTTTAGATGCGAAGCAGCCTAAGAATTCAATGTGTGCGAGAGCCTCTTCCATGGCGAGGGACGGAGCGTGGTCGAACGAGGAATTGTCCGACACGAGCATTAGACTCAAGTGAGTGACCTTTCTTCCTGGTAAAATGTTCATAGCCATTGATGAGGGCACCACTAATTCCTTCAGCCGCGGCAATGCTTCAGGGGATAGGTTGATGGTAGTCGTTGTCAGCACCAGGTGTAGATGTTCAATAAACGGCTGGCTTTCAAGGAATGGCACCAACGCCTGGAGACCCGCCCGTGGATTCTGCCATACGAACTTGGTGAGAAAGAATGGACAATGCACTTTTGTCAGAGCCGTAATGGAAATATCCGAATTGATACAAATTTTGAGCCTCAAGTCCTTGAGACCGACCAGATACCGGAGCGTGTCATGCAGGGAGAAATCCTCTGGAGGATTGTTGGAATCCGCTAGATCGATGGTAAATTTCTTTACTTTCGAGGCGAGGTACGAGTTCGAAGCGATGCGCCGTTGAAACTTGTGAAACCTGGGCCGCAGCGCAGTTTGGGGTTTGGCTATGAACTCGACGGAAGAGTATAGCCGAGGTTCCGTACAGGCATAGAAGCACCGTGATACGGAAAGCAATGTATGAAGCGTTGCTCGGTCTTCGACCCAATCAAGAATTGTCTGAAGTACATCGTCTGTGAGTTTGTCCATTGACGGTCGTTGAGGGTAATGATTACACGGGCGGCTATGTGGTTGCTGGGCGGCTGTTTGGTTCTGAGAAGTCCGTCCAAGTTGCTGAGTTAAAGCTGACGATTTCAAGCTTTGGTGGGAGTACGTGCAACGTCGACAAAAAACTGGCAATAAACTGGCCAAAGCAAGCGCGTATCATACACACAGCTTCCTACATCAATAATTGATATCAACGGTGATTCGACGTTTCATAACGGGGCGAATCACGCCTCCCTTTACCGCCTCCCTCGCACCAATTACATACCGTGGCAGATAACGGAAGGCGTAGCACGTTGACATTTGCATGCTACAAGCTTGTCGGACACGGCATGGCCCTGAGACAACTAGAAGAGGCGCAATATAAATTGTCTAGAGCATGGACATCCATGAAAGTTGGAAAGAGCATTATCCAGAGGGTCAGTGCGATCGCGCCTGATCGTTAACGATACAAGGGTTGGATCCGGCGGACGTAGCCTTCGACCCGCTCCTGTTTGTCAAACAAACCTTCGACGGAGGGCTTAATTTGGAGCCCGACTCTTTCCTGTTTGTCGGAGATGCTACAATGTTGAAGCGAGTGTTTAATTATCCTCCATGGCATTAGGGAATGCTGAAGGCAGGATATCCGAGGCATCCTTACATACCAACTACTTGAATTCACAGGTGGAGACCTAGCTGTGATTAGGGACAATCGATCCCAAGAACTTGGTGTCTCGGTAATTTGGGGGTAAGTAATTTTGCTAGCGAAGTGGCGCATCCTTGAATCAGTTGAGGCAGTTCGGAGTTCACCCTGTCGGTACATGCGAAGATCGGCATCCCAGCCCAGACGTAGGTCGAGGATATATCCTGACACATCCGCTAAGGTGGCTCGGGGGCAGTCGGAGGGGGGATAGAGAAGGATTCCGTGCGATGGCCCTACGTACGACGATCGCGCGGGAGGTGTGAAGCCGGTAGACCTTATTCCACGCGTGAGGGAGTAAGCAGCAACTTGATTGACTGCTGGAGAGGCATGCCGTGCAACGTGAAGCTTAAGATGTACGTTTGGGGCTCCAATGATTGGGTTTGTTCCCTTCTCAGTAGAATTAGTCAGACTCGTGGTGACATATTGGCAAGGCAAATACCCGTTGCAATCCCCAAAAATGTAGGAACACGGAATGTTGAACTACCATCGATATGGGAGTCGGAGAGGCCTCGACTCGGAAGCGCTGTGGTCGCAATGCGATCACGTGTGGCTCCATCTCCGTTCAGGGGTGCGCGCGACCTGGGCTCGTCGAGTCCTAACCTTGCTTTCACTGGCATGCAGCATCCTGAAGGCTCTCTTGCAGAAAGCTCCAGGTCGCTCGCTTCTGGTGTGTCTGGCCCCTTGTGTACTTACTAATTGAAACCTGTGGACGGAGGGAATGGCACGGAGAGCAACACATGTAAGTACACAAAACCAGTACAGTTGACAACGTTGTCGATAAGCCTTGAAGTTGAATTCTTGCTCTTCGCCGCCAATTCTGACTTCTATGTACAGCCTCTGTTAATGCAAGTATGAGTATGGACCCAACTGCTGTTGCATGTCGCTGTACCTCGTCCTCAACTAGTTTCAGTCATGGTGATGTCCACCACTCCAGCCGCCTGCATGAGCCCATGCCTTCTACGTAAAGGTGAGCGAGAAAGGGCACTTCACCCACGAGTACTTGTCATGACCGTCTCTCTGAGCCCGCACCAGTTGGCAGGGGTCGGGAGACTAGAGGTACGTTCTTAGAATTTGTACAATCGTCGTCGAGCCGACCGTTGTATTTCTTGTAGGCGAGGGCCAGGATGCTACTACTGTAGTACTGCTTTCCCTTCGTAAGTTCTGTCGACACCGCACAATCAGTGGCTTGTCCGGCGGCATGTATGGCCAGAACCGTTAACCAAGCTCTCGAAAGGAATGCGCTCACGGTCGGAGTCGCTTACCAAGGGACTGCAGCATGAAAGGCGGTATCGCCAGCACCGCGGCCTACGCCCTTGTGCAGCATCGCGACAAATTCATGGACACCCCGGCCCTGTTTCCAACCTATCCACCAAAAATGTCGGTCCCCGCCATTAGCAATGTCAACCTTGGTACATCTTGACTCCCCCCCAATACAGAAACTTCTCGCGTCAGTTGCGTGAGTGTAGCCATTCGTTCAAAATATTAACCTCGGTGACATAAATTCATATTAGTTCAAATGATATCTTCGGGAACATTCGTCCAAGCTGCACACGCCAACGATAGAACGATGAAGTCACTCATGAGCAAATTGCCTGACAGCTGGGCGTCGGCCGCTGCATAGAGCTCTCCAGGAATTCCCAGCCTTCGTGATATAATTTCGACGCGTCTCCTTGACGTCTCCTGGGAAGCAAGCGCGTTATTTGCTATTATTTGGTCGCGAGCGATGGCCCAGTTTGCAACTCCGAGACTACGATCAACTCGAACTTGGTTTACCAGGTAAGGTGTCCAGCGACCTTTTTGCGTGCCCTAAACCATCAACATTTCTATCATGCCAAGGCTTTGATTTCAAGAAATCCCACCCGACAAACACCCCTCTCATTTTACAGCCCAAGGATCCGCCGTGCTATCTTCGGTGGGTTGTCCCTGTTCCATGGAATATACGCCGGCCACCTATCTTTGAAACAATGACAAAAGAATCCACTATCACGGTCCGAACCTTGCTTGCTTTGTCTCTTGAATGAAATAGATCTGGCAGCACCGAAAGATTTGAGTTGTAGCATCTTTCGTGGCCGGCTTTGACATTTCACAGGTCCACTACACATACTTACGGGTTGTTTACAAGCTCGTATCGTCTGTACATTCCGAACTAATGGTATTCGGTGCACCATCGGTGTTCTGAAGGTGCGAGGTTCTTGCTTGCTGTCACTGAGCGATGATATCCATATTCATATTCAATTGCGTATCAGCCCCGCTCAACAATAAACGCGGTTGACATTTGCGATCGGACCCTGGCGCTCCATCCATGGAACCTTTTCTCCTTGTAAGACAATGCCGTCGGTTTGCACTAGCGAGTCAGGATCAGGTTTGATTCAGGACAGCTCAGGACTGGGTGTAACGACGATCTCAAATTTCACATGAGAGGGATCTCGTCTGTATGCCTTCAGAGATTAGGTTGGAACTAGATAGTGCTTGTCTCCGCGATGGCATGAACATAGGAATTCCAGCGCCAAGGTCAGATTTTCATATTGTTTTGTGGCTTTAGACTACTTGCAGACGTCAGTCATCTCATATGCCCCTATATCGGACAAAGCGAGCTCATTCTCTCCCTCCTAGAAAATGAATATTCTCGTGGCATCTGCATTGTCCTTACCACTCATTTGCGCAACCCTTAACCGATAGATTCAGGGATATGTCTCACCACAGAATGGCACACTTTGGGGGCCAAGATCTCATAATCTGCCACTTCTCTTGTTCGACTCGACGGCTTTATAACCGAGCGCAAATTCTGGGTGGTGCTCAGGTCGTTCTATCGCTTCCTACCCACCCATTACTCTACCTCTATATCCCACAATGGCCCCCACCGCCTCCTTCATACCCGATTCAGAGAGGGCACCCTCGTCCTTCATACTTCCCGATCTTGTCTCTCATTGCAAGTTCCCTCTCACATATCACCCCCAAGGCGACGAGATAGCTCTCCAATCCGTTACCTGGCTCGATGCTATGTGTCCCGACCTCTCTCCCAAAGCCCGAAAGGCTCTTTGGGGCCTTCAGGCCGGGGAGCTCACCGCTTATTGCTACCCCGACTCCACCGCCGAACGTCTTCGAGTCGTCAGCGACTTCATGAACTACCTCTTCCATCTCGACAATATCAGTGACGGTATGATGACCCGTGAGACCGACGTTCTGGCCGATTCAGTCATGAACGCGTTGTGGTACCCCGAGGAATACATGCCCACACACGCCAAAGGGAAGGTGCAGCCTGCTGAAGAGCTCAACGCTGGAAAGATCGCCAGAGAGTGAGTCCAGCCGCTATCCTCAACATTCTCGCCAATTCTCATCGTTTATTGCAGCTACTGGTCCCGCTGCATCACAGACGCTGGGCCGGGCGTTCAAGCGCGCTTCAAGGAGAGCCTTGAGCTATTCTTCGAGGCTGTCAACGTGCAGGCTCGTGCCCGTGACGCGGACGAAGTTCAGGACCTCGAATCCTATATCGACGTTCGCCGCGACACTAGCGGCTGCAAGCCCGTCTTCGATCTCATTGAATACGCCATGGGCTTCGACCTGCCAGAAGAGGTTGTCACCAACCCCATCATTAAGGCCCTCAATCAAGGAACCAACGACCTCGTCACCTGGTCCAATGTAAGTTACACGTCCATCCATTTTGTTCTATATATCTGACCGTTACCTCTCACAATAGGACATTTTCTCCTACAACGTCGAGCAGTCCCGCGGTGACACCCACAACATGATCGTCATCCTCATGACCTACCACGGCCATACGCTCCAAAGTGCCGTCGACTATGTCGGTGACCTCTGCAGCAAGACGATCGACACTTTCATCGAAAACCGCACAAAAGTTCCTTCGTGGGGACCGGAGATCGACGTAATGGCCCAAGCCTATGTTCAAGGCTTGCAGGATTGGATCACTGGGTTCGTAATTGCACTAGTACTCTTTATATTTATCCTAGAGCTAACACACTACACCTTGCCCTTGCCCTTAGTTCTTTGCACTGGAGCTTCATGACCCACCGTTACTTCGGCACCAATGGCGCTGAAGTGAAGAATACGAGGTTTGTGAAGTTGCTGCCGTTGAAGGGCGAACCCACGGTGGCCTAGTCTTCTTCTATTGGTTGTACCTGACGAACCTTCTACGACACGCTTAAAAAATTTGTATCACAACCCCTTCTTACGACCCCTTCGACTTTCATCATGTCTTCGACCGGATTGATTACTGAGTTTTTGGTATATTTCCTTCCCGTTTACGAATTTTTACACCATATCCCTTAGATGCTGTGTATGTCCATAGAATGTGTATTGTATGTATATATATATATGACAAGCGAACTTGATTGAGACGACCAGCAGTATCATCACTTCATTCACCGTGGACCGTCTAACATATCGATCGAACTTGGGTTTGATCTTCTCCCCGAGAAAGGAGGTACCCTCACATTGCCATGGAGTCGTCATAGTAGCATATCAGGACAAGAGGGTTGGCAATATGATATACTTGGAACCTACTTGCGAACACAGCAGCACGGGTACAACACGCAGGTAGACGGGCCTACTGTTCATGCAGCGAAAGGAATCATTGTCCACATTCATAAGAACTGATGCTTACACTTATATATCATAGCGAAACACTGCTCCACCAAGCCGTGGACGCAGCGCCTGTCCATGGATCTGGGCAAACCGTTCGCATCCCATGATCGACACCTCTCTGAACGTCCCCTCACCGCAATGATAGTCTACCATGACTTCCGCGCGCCGACTTAACGTCTCCAGTATAGCATCACCTGATACCCTTATACAATCGAACAGCCGCAGTACACCCAGCCTGGGTACGCGTAGTTTTACGGTCCCTCTGCCCGATGACTCGTAATACGGCGCTAGCAGCCTGATGACGTTGTCCGACAAATCCGAGGCGACGATGCTGAACTCCTCCAGCTTGTGGAGATGATCAAAGATATATCGGAAGTCTTTCGTGCGCATGTCACTGCAATCCATATCCAGCACCCTCAGTGGGGGATTCGACCTCTTGATCAGCTTCCTCAGACCCATCCCTGTGGCCCGATCACTCGATGGCGACCGAGAGAAGTCCCCGCTCTCGTCATCCGAGTCGCCCTCGTCTCCTTCATCGACGTGTGGCGGTAGGGGGAAGTCGACGTTGAGATAGGTTAAGTAGAGTTCGGAGAGTGTGGGTGTGTGGATACGCGACAGAATGGTGCGCGTCGAGCATGTGCTGCGCAAGCGGAGGACTTGAAGGTGGGGGAGGTAGACAACAGGGAGTTTCTCTTCTACAAAGGTTTGATGGCCGTCTTGGCCATCACTGTCTTCGTCTATATCCCGTCTCAGCGTCCATCCCATAAATACGAACTGTTGCAAGTTCGGACATGCGGCAAGAAAAGCCAGCAGCGCAGAGGGCTTCGTATACACCTCGGGTAGTGCATCGCATATGTGTATTATTGTCAAATAGATGGGGTGAATGCGAGATGGTGATGGAAGGGCGTCGACGGCGACTCCCAAAGTGTTCTGGCTAATGTCTAAGTTGACGGAGTCTTTGACGCCATCTTCTTCAGGGATTCCCAGTATTGCGCTCGCTATACTGCCACTGTCGCCACGCACGGAGATAGCCAATTTCGTCGTCCTGCCTACATTCTGCAAGAGATACACTCCATGGGTGTCTGGGCCAGTCAAAGCAAACGAACGCCACCGCTTCTGCGGTTGAGATAGAAACGGGGAGAGGAGGAGGAGGATATCGTCCCTCTCTGCAACGTTCACCTCCACATCAAACTCCAGAGGCTCACTCTTCATCATCCAGTATAGCGCGTGAGTCTGGAGAGCGCTGATATCGCGCGCGCGGCTATCCAATACAATGAGCCGCCACACTGATGGTGCGTTGAAAACGATGGACCTCCAAGGTTGACATACGGAGGCGACGGTAGTGAGCGGAGAAAGACTGTCGATGTGCGCAAGGTACGTGAAGATCTCGATTAAGACTTCAGATGGGAGGTCTTGGATGGACGTTGGAGTACGAGCGGGACATTCAGGGTAGATTAGCGGCATCGTTTCAGCTAGAGAACACGGAGATTGGGAGGAAGGAGGAATTTCATTAGCGGACCAGAGGTTACCGAGCGGTGTCCGTCTCCGGTCGATCACGTGGAACTCCTTTACTACCCCTGAGACGCCTATATTGACTGGTCGCTGGCGAAGCATGCTCTCAATTCGTCACGGCGCCACATCTTCCTCTTTACAAACTAGTGTGCTACAATCTTCGCAGCTTAAGCTGTAGCGCTACGATAACGACCATTACAGGATACGAACCGCACGCGGCCGTAGGCACAGTCTCGGGTTTCTCGACGGACCTGCAGAATTAAAGGTATTTCTTCGATTGTGCGGCGCGTCTCTAAACATGTAGCAGTGACATATGTCCATATATTATAGACCATCGCCAAGCTTTTGTGTTCTCAAAAACTCTGAAACCATCAAATGCAAGGGTTGTGTGGGGCGCAGGTTAAGCGCAGGCCCGTTCCGTTTTGGAGACGTCGGCGAAATGCTGGAGCCTGTGCGTGGTATTGTTAGGTGTTACCGGTTCGTTGGTTCTCCTGGACGCATCGAAGGCAGGAATGAGAATAAGTTTACGCCCTTGTACACCCCCCGCTCTACATGGTCCGATGGGAAAGACGGTCTCTCCAATCGAAGCAAGCAGTTGGAGTTGGGTCGTTTACTAAAGGCCTTACATCTGAGTCGCCGATCATGTAGAATGTCTTCATTGTACTTAGGCTATTTGTATCGGACGAGGGCTCGATGTACTACATGAGTGCTGAGGGCGTCTTGATAATATTGGAGATGCGCGGGAGGTTCTGGTAGACGTCCAAGTTCAGAATAGTGAGTAATCTCGGCCACCAGCTTCTCGAAGAGAAGGGAATCTCAGTCTGGGCCGGTACCGGGGTGCACGATGCGTGGGCTTATCTATGTTGACACAAGTTCAATACCGCACTGTCCATCACGTTGGAACTCTTCCTGCGTTGTTCGCTTCGTTCATGTCAGTGTTGCATTGCAAGGCCAGAAGCATGGCGTATAAGCGGCGGCGACGTCCGTGAGTGGTATAGGGCATCAAGTGCAGTGAATGCGGTGTTATGATATACTCGATTGATATCAATTATCTAAGTTTTCGGTGATGGGAACGATGCACTTATGTTAGTGCATGCTGTGGGAAGTAAGTGGCGAGCGTGAAGCGAGTCGGCAGAGGTGGACAGTACGCAGGAAGGTATCCAGCACGGTAAGCGTCGATGACCTGCCAGTGATGCATGCATTGCATGGGTTGCTGCATCAGTTCTGTCAGTTGACTGTCAGTGAAGCTAAGGTGCACGTGCGGGCGTTGTATGTTTTCGTCCCAGATTCGGAGAACATACTTCCGAGAGGCGCCCGCATGCCTGGATAAGGACATATGACATTAAGAATGGAAGCGACTGCAAGGAACGGCCACGGAGTCGATAGGATCTGCGGAGGTCACATTCAGCCTTGAGGCCACCTATTGAGGAAATTCCAAAGGAGGAGTTCCCTCTCTGATGGCTCGGCTGGAAATGGCACCGAGGCCCCCCTGTAACGTTACGCCCTTGACGAGTTGGAAAGAGAACGTTGCCAACGACATGGCTGTTGAAGGGAGACGAGAATCGATAGGTGAAGGAACGAGCGGGAGATGGGTTGGCAACATGGCGGGGGCGCGGGAAAATTCTCGGTCAGTCGGCCGGCAGGCCTCGATCATTTCTTAATCTTATTCGGCAGCCCTGACACCTCCTCCAACTCCCACATGGACTTTTATTATGCCAACTTCCCTTCGTCCCTCTTCCTCCCTTCCTCCTCCCTCCTCCCCCTCCAGCCCGCCCATCGTCGCCCATGAGCTCGGCGCGCAGGTACTCGTCCCAGACTCGACCAAAAACATACCAACCCACCCTCCATGGCCTTCTCTCCCTCCCAGTAAGTCATACTCAGCTCGAACCGTAAATCAGGGCCATTTAACGCGCATTGACACTAGCATCGGCTGTGCCACCCTCCACAAGCCGTGGGCAAGGTCAGGTCATGCGGTATGACACCCATATACAAAGTTCGCCTCGAGGATGTTTTGAATAGGAAGCATCTGCCACCTCTTGGTGAGTTTTGTGGCAGTTTCCACTTGGCATAAGCTCAACGCGCATATAGGCTTGAAGGATTTCGAGGTACGCCTCAGATAGCGCCAGAACGTGCGATTACTGACTGATATCGAAGGAATGGCTGCTGTATGTCGAGCTATGCCCGGAAAATCTGTGCGTGATATATTTTCCTGGTTGCTTAATTGCTAATTTGCCAACAGTTACTTTGTGCTATGGTTGCGAGAGTACACTGTTCGCTACGAGCACTGGGTTCGAACCTGCAAGACACACAGAGAGTCTAGCGATTATCGCGTATCGTGGCCCTTAGAATCTTCATCTCAACTTGCCATGTTCTACGCCCGTGCAAAGCAGACCTTCTTCACCGCCAACTCAGATTACGAACTTAACGTCCCATCCGACATCCTCACGCCATTCCATCTTCAAAATGGCTCCCTTCACCCCGACCCTGCTGTTTTTGGCGAAGTCTCCGCGGAGGTGAACAAAATGCTGCAAGAAAGCTTGGATAGATTTGTCCTCGCAGCTTATAATAACGTCGGAAATAATCGAGTTCTGTGTGGTATGATCGCTGGTGTAACGTTCACACTGATCGGCGGCCTCCCTCCCCTCGCCGCCAACTTCGCGCTGGGTGCATCCCGGTGGCTACGCCTTGTTGCCATCCCCGGTATATGGCTAGGACTCACTATCTTCCTAGCTGCATTCTATGGGGTGTGCCTGGGGATCTACATTTTTGGTGATTTCCGTCAGTTGCGCAAGTTCGAGCTAGCCAGGCCACCAATATCACGTCCCCAAACATTGACGCATAATCTACGAGCCCGACCTATCATTTCCTCCCCTTTAGTCGCCCCCGTCGCTCCGCGGCATCCTCCTTCCACTCCTCCAACACTCCCAATCCCACCCCCACCCCAGCCGGCCCGCCTCATTATCCCCTCACCACCCGTTGCTCACGTTAACGACTCCAACCCTATCCTCTCACGCTCACCCCGTGCCCGCACTCCCAGCATCTACTCCAACTCCTCCTGCTCCTCTTCCTCTTCTTCATCCTCTCGTACATCCTCCGAATCCCCTGGTGCCGAAATCCACATTTCGCCAGCTTACTATGACCCGGACCCGATCGAAGGCCCTGCAACAACACCCATCTCCCTCGATGTCAACTACGAATTCCCCCCAGGCGGTAAATCGGCCCACGACATCGACGATGATATGACGTCGTTCGCTACCACAGCCTCCTTCATACACCCCTTCGATTCAGTGGGTTTAAACTCGATGGATTTCGAGAAGCATCCACCGGAGGATCATCAGCCTATATCACCTTTTGATTTCGATTCGTTGCCCTCTCGGCGGTCGGCGGTGGTGATGATACAACCTGAGCGCGCGCCTTGGGGTGGAGCTTCGAAGTTTTCGCTGAGGGCGATGATGGCTGGGATACAGATGTGGTGCACGGGGAATAGGTGGTTGCTTTCCGTTGATAATGTCGCTAGGGGTGTGGATTTAGAGAAGGGGGAAGGTGTAATAGCTCCTGAGGGTATTAGCGAGAAAGAATCCAGGCGCAGTAGTGTTCATATTTCCGATCCCCCAATACCACCACATCTCCCCCCACCTCCTCACCCACAATCCTCACAACAACCTCGATCTACACAAGACCCACCCACACCCACAGAACTGAAAGACGCAATCGTTCATGCAATTGCGCACACGCCTGTAGAAGCACGCGTACGGACTCAATTCAAGTTAGTGAAAGCCGTACCGGCGTTCGCATCGCCGCTAACGAAAGTCTTGAACCCGATTGTGGTGAGGGGACAGTGGGAGATTGTAGTTAGGTCGGCGGCGTTGGCGTTCTTGTTAAGTTGGGTGGTTGTGGGGAGTTTGGTCGCTATTCCCGTGCGGAGATGAGTGACTCGCATACAGCAAGTATTCGTATGTACTTCACTCGCAGTCATCATCTCACACCCGGATACATAATAAATAATGTCGCAACCTTAACATCCCCCCGTCATTTTCCATACCCCTCTGTCTTACATGCTATCTCCCTACAATAATGGTCACTCGCTACTGATCGAAATACTCCGAATACCTCGCTGCTTTGTCTCCCCGTGTATCCTTGCTTACTACTCACTTTCTTTAACTTTGATACTACACTACATTTGCATTTATGCCTGATGCATTGTCCTGTACTTATATTCCCCCTCCTTTTCCTTCTCGTTTCTGTTTCTCATCTCGGGTTCTTCGCTTCCCAGTACACTTTGCATCACGCGCTCCTGCATTTTTTGTTGCTTCCTAGTATTAACCGCTTTCGTCTCTCCTTTCCTTCCATGTTGTTCCTACATAGCGTTCTGGCTAAACATCAATGTATTTTATCCTCATCGGTACCAATCAAACTCTACGTACGTACAATTGTACAATTTCAGTTAGTCTGAAAGCTTCTGAATCTGTGAGTCCCATCATAGACGACACAATTACATTAATAGCCAATAGGTGGGCCGTGGCACCGCCGAGGGGGCGAATTGCAAAACCAACAGCCAGGCCGGCCAACGCCAACGTCCGGTGCTGAGACCGATATTATGAATATACTTTCCCATTAAGCCTCGGACCGACGCGGCCACGGCCTAAACGGATCATAATGAAGTTACTGGACTTCCTTCCCCTCAGGAGTCTGGAGTATGGCGCCTGTCAGATTATTATGCTAAAGTGCCATTCGAATCAAGGATTTCATCGTCGGTGTCAAGGCCGTTAACGCAGTGAGCGCGCCCGGGGGTCGAGACCGTCAGGGCACCAGAAGGCAGCCTGATCAAGAGAGAAACTTCCGAATTCAAGAGTCAAGTTGAGAGGCATATGGCAGGAGGTTGACAGACAATTGGACGTTTTCGCCATGGTTATCATAATCATAGCACAACTGCCATGCCGCGGATGCTGGGTGTCGTTGTAGCTTTGACACGACGAGACAAATGGATATCAAGGCGATTCGCAGCATCTACGCCTCGCAGTTGTGTGGGTGGTCAGAAGAGAAAGAAGCACAGACTCGTATCAGCTTCGGTGGCGCAGTATTATGATTGCATCCCAAGAAGTCAAGCTTTATTCGTCACATTTAAATCGGTCCTCTTCTGTGTCTTTGAAGTCATACGTGGGCAGTGAGCAGTAGTCAACGGGAATGGGATTCAGGGATTGCGGCGCGCTGTTCTCGGAGGGAAATAACTATGCCCTGAATACCCCCTGGATCTCCTATCTTACTTGGTGCCCAACGGGATTCTCCATCCCGCCTAAAACATCCCGACTAATCCTCCTTACCACCTTCTTGAGAACCACTGTCCGCTCGCAGTAAGGGTTATCTAGGAAACTCCCTACCCCGAACTCTGAACTGCTCTCGTAACAGGATTCCAAATACAATATATCTGTATGATCATTCCTGCCAAATGCCGCGAGCATGCTGTATTGAATCTAACCTATTCAACCGGCTCTATTACCTGTGTGCTTCAGAGGTACTTATAAAAGTCGCTGCGATTCATTCCAATGACCATTACTGGCTGCAATGCCCAACTTAATCCCTGCCATGTTGCTCGGGGCAGTCCTGGAGACTCTTCTCTTTGGTTCGTTCCCATTGCAACCTAATCTATCCTTGCCTGATTCGGGAGTACAGGTGCATACCTCGTGGTGTTTGCTACCAGCTGCCTCACATTTTTTACTTCAAGACGCCGCGGATGGCTCAAAGGATCTTTAAACAAAGGCATACTCACCGCGGATCTAGCCATGTTTCTCTCAATCAACGCTGTATGTCATAACATGGGCTTGCCGTACCGTACCCGCTCAGTAGCTATACTCACTTTGACTTCCCGCAGCACTGGGCCCTGGGTATCGCCCGCCTATTTGAGGCGTTTGTGGATGATCGCACCACTGCCCTAGAGTACTTCCAACTGATTTCCGAGAGGAAGCGCGTCGCGAAGGTTGCCTTGTACGTCTTCCAGTGCCTAATCGCAGATATGATCATGGTACCACCACTCCTACTGGGTCTACGTTAGACGTAGGGTCATAAGCTAACGTCTGTACAGGTTTTGCGACTATACTACGTATCCAGCAAATCGTTAACTATATGTGTTTTGCCTATCTTAATGACATCTGGCCTAGCCGGTATGGTCATTTGTTTGGAAATTCAGAACTGGGCTCAACTCGTTCCTCCGTAGTTGCTGGGAGTGGACTGGTCTGGCAATTGGCAACCGCCCAACCCTACCGAGATCCGTTCACTTCTGGCCAATGGGTATGGTGTTGCTTCACGCTTACACTAGCGTCAGTACTCTGCTTCATAGTGCTCTTTTACCCAAATGATTATTGACTTACAGCACCACGATGTATTCAACTTGTGGGTTACTTTCCTCATATTCCTAACCGTAGGGCCGCTGCTAATCAATCATGGTGTTAGTGGTAATCGCCTATAAGCTTTGGTCAAGCCATAAAACGCTCAAGAACATGAATGTCAACCCATTCATCGACTCTCCCGTACCAGTGAGCCCAAAGTCGCTGAACGTCATACATACAGATGATCTTGTTCCTTCTAGCATGTCATCCAGATCATAGTGGAAAGCGCGGCCCTATATTCGTAGGTGCCTTAATTACAGACGCATGGACTGTCTTCACTCCCTCGTAGGACCTGTACATTCGTTTCCTTCGTCCTCTTCTTAGCTCGTTCGAACGCACATTTCGCTGTTCTAGACATGGTAAGCCTGCTGCTACTCAGACTACCACGTCCTCACGAATGCACTCTCCCTAGACAAGCCCCGTTGTGGGGCTTGTGCTCTGCCTCATAGTCGTGAGAGGCCGCATCCCAGGCCACTGCCCGCTGTACCCTCCCACAGAGTCGGTGGTCACGCTGGGGAACACAATGCCAGTAAGTCGGGATCGGGATCGGGATCAGACTCAAACGCTTCCGCCCAACCTTGTTGTGAAGATTGATGAGACCCGCATAATCCATCACGATAGTACTCTCGTGGCTCCTGACAAGACAGAGCAGGAGGAGGATGCGGAAAGTACCGCTGAGGGACATGGCGTAGAGGCATGCTGATAGTCCTGTGTTATGTTCAATCAATGTTGCTCAGAAAGCGCAGCAGTATATGATTGGAATCACCTCCACGGTGTCTCCGATTCTACTAGAAGAATATCATTATATATCGTTGTCGAATCTCTTGCATGTATAGTATATACGACCGTCATTGTCGTGGGTAGTAACAGTCCTAATTAACACATATCGACCTCTCAACTCATGATGCAATTCGCGGCACATATAATTCTACGCTGGGATACTGGGGCGTTGGTAACCACCGCCCCACTCCACCTGGTGGGTATTTAAACGGTGGATGGCACCCAACGTCTATTTTATTAAACTAGGTGTAGGCCAGATTTGGGGTATGATTATACCACGCCGCAGCCGCATGTTCTATTCAGGCCCCAACAAACATCCTCGTCTCCATCGTGTGCCCATTAATAACCATCTAGAACGTCCGCCAGACATTAGAGTGAGGGGTCACTCGCTGTGGCGTCCTAGCATTATAGCCTCGCGCATCAACATTCTTTTCATCTCGGCTAAAGTGATAGTGAAGTTGGCTTCTTCAGTTCAGTGTCTATCCGGGGTGAATGTTGACACGCCTTGGGGGGGGAGTGCAACGTTCGACCTGACGGCTTCCCGGTGCCCCCGTCCTTCTCAGCATGGTCTCATTCCTGGCTCTAGAAGCTGAATTACATCCGATGTGGGTTAGATGCGTTGATGGGAATGAATTGAGAATAAAACGCACCGTTACTTAAGTGTCGTCTACAGACTGTGAAGCGTGTTGGACGCACCTTTTGAACGACAGGTGCTGCATGCAGTGGGACGCGGTGGGGCAGTTGGGGTCTTCAAGAGGCTTTAATGAGATATGGCTGCTACCATAAAGAAACAACGCAAACACTATCATAAACGTGTGACGCACCATGCGAGGTGGAGGCAGACAGTGTGTGTTTGTGTAGTCCGCGGATTATAATCGATTGTAAATTGGCGTGACGAGAACGTGTTGTGTTGTCATGATGTTCCATTGCTCGTGTGATATAGAACTGGACGTTGTCCGTGCCTCGAAAGAGAGACTAGGACGACGCGCCACATAACTTCAGCGTGAGACGAATAACGCCCGCGTGAGCTACAACACCCCAATGCATGTGCAATAGCGCAGCGTCCGTATGAACCAGTGGGTGGACACGGTGCTCATCATACCCTAAGCCTCTTGGTAGACATGTGAAGGGACGAAGAGCTTGTCGTCATTTGCACCCGGGTGCGTTCTGCTTTCCGCGTGAATGAATGTTGAATGATGGTACAGTGGTATTACAAGAAGTGATGCGATAAAAAGATTCGTTGACGAAAATAGGAATCCCTGTGTGCCAGCCAGAGCTATACATGACGCGCTCAAGAGACCGGGCTCTCTCCCGTCTCGGGCACGGGTTTGAGTGATCGGTATGGAAGACGAGCCACTCCGATGGCTACTTCCGGGAGCCCGCGTTCCCCATCACCATCGCCTTTTGCATAGGGCGATTGCGAAGGGAGGGCAACAAGGATAGACACTTGTACCATTGTTTCGGTTGGGGAGGGTCCTTCTGCCTTGCTGTCGTCGAGGGCGCCGAGTTTATTAGGTGCCTCTGCCTGAGAGGGTGCACGTATGGGGTTGGACGATAGGAACATCGACCAAAAGGCTGATTCATTAACCGCAATCAACCGTGGTCTTGAGGCCATTTCTGCGCGTGTGCGGTCAGCTTTGAGTCGCAGAGATAACGGCTGTGTGGCGTAGATCGTGTCAGACTTTTTCGTTTGGAATCGGGGGAAATGGAGAATGGAACGGTCATAAAATCGAGCACAAGTGCGAGCTCGACAAAATTCAAAGAAAGAGTGCTGACCTGAACCTCCTCCCATGTCCCGCCCCCACATTCTACCCAGACATCGTGCAATTTAGGTTTCTTTGTGAGTCGGCTATGTTTCGAGCCTGGAGCTCTAGGAGCTGCGACGAGTCCCTCTTGGATCGCATGATTAATGCGCCTTTCTAAGCGTCGCCGGATAACAAGAGAGCGAAAAACGATAAGCGCAGAGATACCAAGTAGAAGAAAGAGTGTTGCGAGAAAAGTGAATCTAGGACCGCAGGAGATGAGACAGAGGATTTTCAGAGGCTTTTGGGAGGCGCACGTACAAATATAGTTTAGAGGAGACGGGTATCGCCTCGCCACTCTCAACTTCAGCCATGTCGCATGAGTGTTAGGTGAAAGCAAAGATGATTCCAGCTCACGCACCCCTGACTGAAGAGATTCCCCAGACACGTGATCTCGCCGCTCGATTCGTTTCCGCTTTTGGCCAACCAGTCAGTTACCCTCAGCGACTCAGGTATGTCTCTCGTCGCCAGTCGAAGCTTTATCTGACAAGGAACCACAGCGCCCATAAAATCTCCACTAATTGGGCAACCCAGACGAAACTGTCAGAAGCTTCCATTCGGGATATTGCCAACCGTGACGGACATTCACATCGACAATCATGGTCGAGCTCACTGATGATGCGATTCTGGCGATTCTTGACCATATCGAGTGCCGAGCTGTGTTACGTACATTGCTTCTCGTATCCAGACGGTTTCATACCGCTGTCGAACCTCGGTTATACTCGTCCATCGAATTCAACGCGAGCGGCCCTATCACCCTGCGACACAGACTTGACGGCCTTCGACGGCGTATCGTTTCAAATCAGTATCTCGCTTCGAGTGTGAGGAAGCTCCATGTCACAGCCCTCAATTCCTCTCTATTCACGTTAGAAGAATTCTTCCATCTGGACGACATGCTTCGCTATCTGGACGGTCTTAAGGACTTCAAGCTAAGACTACGCTCTCCTCCGGGGGCCATCCTCGCGACCTTGGTCAAAGCGCCTTGCCCATTTGCGCTCACCAAGTTCTCGTGGATGAATCGAACGGTAGACGCGGGAGAATTTTTATATCTTGAAAATCAGCCATCCATCGAACACCTACACATAGCTACACTCGCCGTAATTGGTACCATCAACCTAGTACCTGGAACGTTACCACGACTGAAGGAGTTAGTGGTACCGACACCAATAGCCATGGCCATTTTGCCAGGAAGGAAAGTCACCTGCTTGACAATCAACGTCTATTCCCCATTCCCCAACCAAACATCCCTGGCCATGGAAGAGGCTCTTGGGCACATCGAATTCCTAAACTGCACCACGCACAAAACGGCGTTTATCCTTCCTGGTATATGTTCAATGCGCAAGCTACGGTGGTTTCAGTTGTCTCTTCCGCTAGGGGTAAAAACCATTCGCCTTCTTTTGCCTTTCATCTTATCGAGTCCGCACAGATGATGCAACCCAATGTCATCAAAGATATACAGGAATTACTGCAAAGCATAACAGACCGGGCCACGAATTTGACTTACTTCCAATTTTCCGCTTGCCCCTTCCGGGGATCTATGAAGGACCTAGTAACTTCGATCTTCAAGTCAGTCCCTCCATCGTGTCTAGTCGATATCGAGAGGGGGCAAGGAGGAGTATTTGAACGCTACTATGCCGGAAAGCACATATCCTTGGTGTTTGAAGATTGTTCGCCTACTTCAGCAGCGTGGTGGTGGAACGAGGACAAGTTACAACGGGTCTTGGGTAAGAGTCCGTGTCCTTCGTCAGACGATTTGCTGATTTGGTCAAAAGCAGAGTCAAAGGCTTTGTTGGCTGCAAGCTCAGAAGTATAATCAACGTGCGCCATTTTCTGTGGGAGTTTAAATGAATCATATTCCCATAAAACCGAGCGCTGTGCCCCTAATGTCACTGGACGCTTAGCTCAGGAGTCCAGGAGTCCAGGACACGGGTGTGGCACCCGTGCCAGAAGCATGGGCTACATACGCCGATCATGAAAGTAAGTTCGAGGGTCTAAACCTACATACCACCGTGGCTCTAAACTCTATACGCGCGCTGTTCCATCGTTCCCCTCATTCCCACTTTATCTCAGCAAACTTGCATGCACACCTAGCGTCGTATATGAAAGACCACTTGGGGCTATCATATAGCAGCCTCCACCTTAGCTGCGTGTTGCCAGACTTTGTTACTGACCAAGGTCGCGGAACGCCATGAGAAAAGGTAGGCTTCTCAAGTCCAGCTTCTGGGTCCTGACATTTCCCAGGAGTGACTGAAATAGAAATTACTGGCATCTTCCTTTCTCATGACGACTACACATTCCGTTTGTAATAAACGTGTTGGCCGTGCCATGTGTAGGGTGCCCCGAGGCCCCTTTATCAAGCCCTCACGAAATGTGTTAGGCAGGCCCTAGCTGACCCCCTAGGCTCGCCCACCTTTCGCCTACCTCCGCGATCGTACCGCAGCGTCGACTTTCGCTAACTTTCGTTCCTCCGCGACACAACCGATCATTTCTATCTTTTCCTTCGTTATGGTGATGAAACCTTCAGGCAGACCAACACCACTCTCCCATTTTCCCGGCCAAGCGACGGTAAGAACCTCCATTACTTTGATACTTCCCGGATTGATGATATTAATACACATAGGACGAACCAGCCAGCAATCATCGCTGGTCGGAGGTCATCCCGCCAGATACAGGGCTCACTTTTGCTGTTATCTGGGATCCTGAAGATGGGCTTTTAGCTTTCTCCGGAGCAGAGCTCCTAGGCAGTTCAGCGAACTACTTTCCGGACTCACGACCAATTTCGCCTTCCGAAGCCCTAGACGGCCAGTCGCAAGTAATCACGTTGAAGACGCTTTCGTCCGGGAACGTTTTGAGCGAGACGCCAGCGACACTCGCATTCTTCCGCGACACACACCGATTTCTCTTTGCAGGGAGTCGAAGTCGTTTGTCGTCAGCGAAGAGGCCGAGACACGGTGCGCGCACTCAGACGTCATCTACTATCGGCGGCATGGACGTTTATCTGCGTGGATCCTTGCTGGGCAGAGCCCACAAGGATCAAACACATTACTCATGTTTCGACCTTCTTGAACAAGAGTTCGAAGTCAAGCCCTTTAATGACCTCACGAAGACAGATTCGACAGAGAGCTTAGAGATGCGATATAACCGGGCGTTCTCGATATTCCAGGCCCAGCACAATTTGGTGACTACGTTGGCATTGCAATACGAGATAGCACTAACGAGGAGTACATTTCAGAGTTCTCGGTTCTCGACTACGACTACTTCGACTTCGAGTTATATTTCGGTCAAACGAAACGTCGGCGACGAGGACTTTGCGTCGAAGACTTGGTCGATATTAGAGCGCCCGAGCACACCCATCTTCTCTCGACCGACGCTCGCGCATAAGGAATGCCCCAACGCCGACTGCGGAGGCGTCTGCGTTCGGGCTTCGCAACGTTTACGAAAGTACAGACGGAAACGCGTTGATGAGGTAGACATTCCCACTCCACCGGCTGAGGTGCTTCAACGCTCCGAATACAATCATGAAGTAAACTTTCCTACACCAGACTGCCAAAGGGTAACGACACCTATCACGCTTCTTAGGGGCCTGTCGAATAGGTGGAAGAAGGGGCACACGTGTACTTACTAGGTCGTCTATGGTTGATGTGAATACTTGGAGAACGCCGCGCTTCTCCATTTCGTACTCAGTAGGCTTAAACTCCGTCTTCAATTTTAGCTACTATATAGTACATAGTCACCTCCTGTTGCCCCTTCCGTGGGTATCACGTACCTCCTAATGTCCATAATGAACTTTGAGCGACTCGGAGGTTCCACAAGAACTCTCGTTGTACACACGACTCAAATCCATATACCTTTTTGGAGTTGCTGGATTTATATCACGCAGGAATGAAGTAAGTCGCAAGTCGTGGTGGATGGCTTGTCCGTGCTTCAAAGATTGGTTATTAGCCTAAATATTCACGACCGCTTACAAACGACGCGCGGTCAGTAGGCCGCAGGGACGAAGAATCGAGGATGTCCGACTAGAACATAAACATTCCTAAATTATCAATCTAAATGTATCCCTTGCCGTATTGCTGATTCCTTTTGTAAATGCTGTATGTCCGCGACATGGTTGTAGTTCCCTCTCCATACCCCCGACTCGTCTTTTTCGCCCCAATGGAATGTATGGAACGTATCTACTTCATATCCTTCTTCCCATCGTTGTCGGACGTAGGTGGCGTTGAATGGAGGCTCCCATATCCACCACTTCAGACAATACATTCTCGTCAACCAAGCCGCTATGATAGAATGAATGGAATGCTGTACTTACGTGATCGAGGTATAGAATGTCTTCGCTGGGAGGTACGACAAGATGTATCGTGGTTGGCACCGCTATTTCCAAGAAGCAGTCGGTTTCGAGAAATAGGGCCAATATATCCATGAAATCGTCGCGATGTCGCCCAGGAATGTAGACAGTGTCGGCAGAACCCCCCACGAGACGTGTCTTCCCGTCAGTAAAAGACGCCATCCTTGAGCGCATCGTTTCCGGTACTTTGTTGAACGCTCCCATGCAGACCGCCGAGCCAACATGTGGGTCACTATTAGATCTGTGTCAAAAACCCGGTAGAGTGTAGGAATCCTGAGATACGAACCCCCACCTGCGAGGAAAGCGACGGTCAGCTCAGAGACGGCTAATACACAACAAACCCAAAAACATACCACCAGTCTTTCGCCCAGCCTTGCCAACTGGCAGTCACATTCAAGGTAGGGTCGGGAGATATCCTCGCGGGTGGAGCATGCTTGCCTCCATTCTCGTCCGCCTTTACTTGAGGATTAGGTACAAACCTCCCCCACGGAGAATAGTACCAGAATTTTGTTTGATCAAACAGTTGTAACCGGGGGATATTGAGGAGAGTATCAAATGGCGCCCATAAGTAGCCGTCGTAGCAGTTGTGCTCCATCATGGCGGTATAAAGCATGTGATGAGCCATCTAAGGTATTGAGTATGGATATGAGGAGAACCCTCGAGGTGGGGGATTAAAAGGTAGATGACGTACTCTTCCTGCCATTTTATAGAAGTTAGGGTCCGACAAATCTTCGTCTGACTGATATGAATCAACCATTAGATCGTACGAGTGCGAGAAACCAGCATCTTCCCGACTTGCAGGACCAATGAAAACCATCTGTATCATAAAGAGCATCAGTCTGGTCGATAAACAGGGAAATCATAATCAGCAACACACATTAGGGAAGTATTCCGAATAGACTTCTTTATAATAATCCAAGTTAGCACCGTACCGTGCATGGCTGAAGAACACGATTAGCAGTACATTATCGAAATGGTGATATGTGCGGGGCTTGTCGTAGGAGGATTGCGACCGGAGCGGTTTTCGCAGGCAAGTCGACGTGATGGGAGCAAGTTGGCGATGAGGTGCGGCGAACTTCATCGAAGAAACAGCGGACGGGCGCATAGTCGCGACGGCGGTAAAGGCCAGAATAGCAGTCAGACCTACGACGAGCAGAGTTTTCCGCCAAGTATTCTATTCTGCCGTCAATCATGAATCCGAATTCGAGAATATGACGATCACCTTCGTAGCTTCCTCTTCAATCTCTTCCCGAAGTGCATCGGGAGCTGATAAGAAGGTGATGCCACCATAGACAAGCAAGGAGAATGCTACGAGAAGGCCCAAGGATGTGTTTGAGAGTTCTAGTAATGGCGTCATTAGCAGTATAGTTGCATCAAACGACCAGAATACGGCTAGAGTGAATGAGCCTTGGCCTTAACAAATGTCACGTTAGATACTAATATTGCGGGTACGTAGATGAGACCTACAAAAAATGACTGATAAACTCAGTATGCCCGACAGTGCTTCCATGACCATGAGGGACAACACAGGCACCGACAGTGGGAGAAAGCCAGAAGAAAAGAGTTCACTTTGCCGTACTTCTGGGACGGTCGACGGTTTAACCAACGCGATTATTGAGTGGATCACAGCGCCCATAATGAATAATGGGATGTTCAAGACATCAAGGTCTGACTGTGGGTGAGTATTGTAAAGCTAAGGACAGTCATCAACTCGGCGGGAGCCCATGTGTAAGTCCAGCGTTTCACTTACGTGCTCGGTGGCGACAAACACCATGGCGGTGAAAGCACCCAAGGCAAAGGAGTGCAGCCCCATACTGACTTCGCCGAACAACGAGATCTTATTTAACAACTTAGACAGCCGGTCGTACTTAATTGTTATTCACTCACCAAGACGAAAAAAATGCCACAAGACTACAGGTAATCGACAATTCCAGCGCCCATATTTATGAGCGAGATGCGGACTCACCTGCAATAAGAGACCCTGAAGTTGCGTGACTTCGACCCTCCGAAGCAAGCAAGCAGTAGCAATAGGCAGCAGCACCGTCGTCACCGGGATTGCCACACGTTGAGCCTGCGTATAAGGGAGCACTCCTTCCGAGGTGTATATGTGGGAAGTGAACTATGCCATCGTTATACCGCCAATCCGAGGCTCAAGACGACTACGCGACCTACCAAGTAATCAAAGGTTGCATGCGAGCTCGCGACAGCAAACATTAGAATGGAAGGTACCCATGCGGTGGGTCTCCATAAGCCCCCCACTCTCGCGTCCGACCAACCCTCCTCAAACGTCGCTATACTGCGGTACGCTACGACGCCAGTTCGTTTTCGAAAGAGGTAGCATCCAGAGAGAATGAGTAGTTTCAGGACCGCGACAAGTGCAAATCGCGCCGGTGAATGAGAAATCGCGTGTGTGCTTGCGAGGTTGCGGGCAAGCTTTTCCTTCAAGGGCCAGAGGAGCGCGAATGCAATCTAAGAGGGTATAAGGCACAGAACGTGTGCGATAGAGTAACTGAGACTGACGACAAGAGTGAATTTTCTAGGTATCCTCCACTGTGAACATGCTTGCAATAGAGTGGAAAGAGAAGGAGGCATACGGACTCTAAAGGATGTACACCGCCCGACAGTTCTATCCAAAAATAAGCGCCCCGTAGTTCTTGATGGTGCTAACCAAGTGCTAGCAATATTTTTGTTACTTAGAACTCAGATACGATACGACATACAATTGATTGAAGCTAGTACATACTGCTAGGAAAAGATACAGTGGAACATGTAAGTGACACAGATGCTATATAAAAGTCACAGCGATGCCATTGTTTTTCAATCAGAAACCTATGGTCGAGCCTGTTTCTTGAGAAGTTCTCTACGGCCGCGTACACCCTGTCGCAAGCGTTCAAGAACCGGAACAGTCGTCTCCCAAGATATGCATGCGTCTGTCACCGATTGGCCATACTTGAGCATTGACGGCCCAGAGGATGGGATATCCTGGCGGCCTTCCACGAGATTTGATTCAATCATTACTCCCATGATCATATGGGATGTGTCCTCGGCCTCAAGTTGATGTGCCTATTTTTATACAGGTAAGTGGTGAACCACTCTGTCAATGATTTGCTTGCGGCTAAGACTCACAATGTTGTCGGCAACCTCCACTTGCTTCTGATGCTGCTTGGAGCTATTTCCGTGACTGCAGTCAATCTGGGGGGCGATTGGAAATTGTTAGATCAACATCATTAGAAGGCTGGCATCGTTTGGCGTACCATCACTTTTTGCGCCAATCCAGCCTTCGCTAGCTTGGCGCCAGCATCGCGTACGAACTCGGCAGCATAATTGGGGCCCCCTGCACCACCACGGAGGATCACATGGACATCAGGATTGCCCTTTAGGATGCGATGAGTATTTTAGATGTGGTGAGCGGTGGGCGCAACCTACCGTGGTTTCAACGATACTGCTAAGCCCCTCCTTACCCACAGACAAGAAAACGTGGCCGGACCGAGCAGCACGGCAGGCATCAATAGCGATGCCCACGCTGCCATCAGTAGAATTTTTGAATCCGGTGGGCATGGAGAGCGCAGATGTGAGTTCTCTGTGCACCTGGGACTCCGTTGTACGAGCGCCTATAGCTCCCCAAGCCACCAGATCAGCGGTGTATTGGGGCGTAATTGTATCCAGGAATTCGCAGCCGGCTGGCAGGCCCATTTTGGCAACCTCTAAGAGCAACGAACGTGCTATTCGCAGGCCCTTGTTGATCTGGAAGCTGCCGTTGAGGTCGGGGTCATTGATGAGGCCCTTCCAGCCCACGGTGGTTCGGGGCTTTTCGAAGTACACCCGCATGATGATGAGCAGGTCGTCCTTTGCATCATCAGCATACTGTTTGAGGAGTTTGGCGTATTCTATTGCTGATTCGACGTTGTGAACCGAACATGGGCTAAGAGGTAGTATTGTCAGGCCACGATGGATTCGATATAGCAAAGGTAACCTACCCGACTACGACGACAAGTCGGTCATCGTCGCCACGTAGTATATTTTCTGTTGCTAGACGTCCATGGAGCACGGTTTGAGCAGCAAGTAATGTCCTATTTCACGTTTATTGACTGGCAAACTTGCAAAGAATTGGGTCTCGAAACATACAATGGTAGGTCCTCTTGAAGAATTTGGGGAGGAATGAGGGGCCTTGTAGACTTCACTCGACTATTCTCGAGGTGAGTCAGAGCATCTTTGAAAGACAAGGCCATGTTGAGATCGGTGGCTAGATGGGAGTGATGGTAAAACCGCAAATGAGCACGAGTTTATATAGGAATGCTGAAGGCTAACCTATCGGAATGATGACTCACTTTGGGATGAGAAGAGGGACATCTCGCTCGACCGATCTACCGTTGGATCGGGGCGGTGGGTGGATTGAATCTACGAGGCCCAAATGATGAGCTTGCACTGCTGCAGCAAGGGCGAACCGGTCGGAATTATGGTTCAGTACGGCCGACTCTTCTTCGGCGTGGACCAGCTATACGGATTCAGTGCAAGGCAGAGATGGACCAATAGGAGTACATGTTACAGAAATTTCCTGCACGTGACAAACCAGAACGTGCTTCGTCCTCTCCACCACTGCCTTATCCTCGGAAGCAAAACCCTCGCTTGTCAACATGGATTTCTCTAGCTTCAATGCCGCTGAACAGGCTCAGATGACCAAAATCATCGAGAAAAAGCAGGTGCGGGCTCCGTTTTCCGTGAAAAGACCCCCTTCTCAAGGCACGTAGATGCAAGACTTTCTCAGAATGTACTCCAATCTGGTCGAGAAGTGCTTCAATTCTTGCTGTAACGACTTTACGAGCAAGGCGCTCTCATCAAAAGAGGTTCGTTGCCGCTTCTATGCCGATATACGCGCGTCCAACCAGTCTGCTAGGAACAATGTGTGATGAACTGCACTGAAAAATTCATCAAGCACTCAGAGCGGGTGGGATCTCGGTTCGCGGAATTGAATGCCGGTGCGTCTCTACCTCAGCTCACAGAAGCACATACACTGAAGAAACCCACGTCTGTGGTATCTAGAGGCTTTGAACCCCCCAAAGTAGACTGGTATACATCTACGTACGATTCTTACTGCTTTTTGACCGTTTTCTATCCATGTTTAATAATGATACCCTCAACTCTGCAATTTGCCCAGAGCATGGCGCCAGACGTGGCGAAAACTTATAGCCGAAGCCTCACTACGGCTATCTGGCGTTGTCAGTCAAGGTTCCTGACGCATGCCATGAGGGGCCCCAACACAGTCCGCAACACTCGGGCATTATGCCAGTCGGACATTGTCGTCCACGTTACACCCGCAACACGACATAGACTCCATTAGCGTCGTCGCTACCGGTGGTGGACGGTCATGAGCGGGCTCATGGATGTCTCAGAACCGCTTTCTTCCATTGAGGGACAAACGTACTCACTAATCTTGCCCCAGTTTCGTTACCCCTGCGACTGAAGGCTCGAGCACTTGGTCGAAAGGTAGATACGAAATGCACAAATGGCAAGGGGACGTAGGACACGATCTTCTCAACACGGAACCATCGCAGCCGCGCTTCGCTGACCCCGCCTCGCTTGATTAGCTCCCCCGCTAACGCAGCTGGCTTCCAAACTATCCGGCCCTCTTCAAGTCAGTGGGCCAGTCCGTCTTGTCGCTTGTTTCTTGGGCAGTTGGGCCGCGTATGAATGGCCGAAACTGAACGCTTCTTTACCGGCTCTAGAAGGACGCCCAAGAGGCTGTAGAACATGCGGAGCCAGTCCTCGCGATCATAGCCTAAAGACTCTTTCGTCTTTGTTTTGAGGCCGCCATTTGTGATCAGTGCCAATTCAAGTAGATTTATTATCTTCTAGTGCGATTGCGTCCTTCTGGGAGGTTAGAGAGAGACACACACGGCATTGGGCTACTAATCTTCAATCGCCGGAGACCTATTTGAACAGAGGCATAATGGCAGGATTGGGCCCGTGTATTTCTATTAGAAAGAGTCGATTAGTCGACTTCGTACCTTTCGCATACCCCCATTGCCTCCAATTGACTTTTCTAGGATGATTATCGCAAAGACCGGGTACTATGCAGGCATCGTACATCGTTAGCAAATCCTCGCGTTGATGAAACTAAGCACGCCACCAGCCTCTAACAGTCCCCCTCCTTCCCCGCGTTCGAAGAGTCTTCTTGAAAGTGCTCTGCAATTCACCGCCCATTCTATAATAGTACGCTATACTTTGGACGCTCGTCGTTCGCTTGCGCGTCGCTCTAGATTCCCCCTGGCTTCTGTCCTTCTATCTTTGATACGGGATTACCCTTGCACATTGTCGCATAATGAGCACTTCTATTTCTCTCATATTGACCGTGTAATCCCACCACCAGCGGCCATATCAGGATGCATACGCCTGATATAACACCAACAAACGCCATATCATCCTTTTTTTAAGCAGCAGATAAATGGCGAACTAGCTCAGTTACATGACATTTACTCGAGTCTGCAAGCAAGCACTGATTGTATGGGCCAAGACCAAAGGGGGGAAATCACACGCCAAATGCTCTATCACCCCGCACGGCAATTATCGAACCTAGCCCGACCATATGAATAGCCGTAGTAACTGCACCTCCGGACTTCTTCAGCTCAAACTACGACCTTCAGAAGCCTCTGCCCATAGCGTCGCCTCGCCCACCTTCACTACTCTATTTATCTCTGATTGACGAGGACTATGCCTATCGTGACTCCTTTGACGAAGCTTCTCGGAATCCGTGTGTACGTGAGAGCTTGCATTCACGTCGGCTCGACGCTTAACGCTTCTATCTAGGCCCGTGGTGCAAGGAGGCATGCAATGGTATGTTATCCTTCCTCTTCCATTGTTGCTGTTTCTCGGGCGGGATGTGGATCATCACCCGCTATGCCCTTTGCTGTAGCGAGAACAGGTCGCTGATGACACACCAACCTTAGGGTGGGCGTACCTCAATTAGCTGCAGCTGTCTCTAACGCCGGGGGTCTGGGTATGTGCATGTCCGATAACCGCTCAACACCGTGAGCTAACTTGGGAATAAAGGTATCTTGACTGCACTTACCCAACCCTCCCCGGAGGCGCTGCGAACTGCCATCAGAGACACCCGTAAACTCACCTCCAAGCCCTTCGGCGTGAATATCACGTTGCTGCCGAGCATCACCCCGCCGGATTACGCTGGATACGCGAGGGCCGCTGTCGAGGAAGGTGTGCGGATATTCGAGACTGCTGGAAACAACCGTAAGCACCGTACACCATGAACTCATCGCACGACGGTGGCTCATGATGCCTCTGATAGCTGGTCCCATCATCAAGTATCTCAAGGACAACAAGTGCATCGTCTTGCACAAATGCACCACCATCAGACACGCTAAGGTATGATTTCGCCGATACTGCCCAGCTAGGGTATTAAGTGTACGACGTTACTAGTCTGCTGAGAAACACGGAGTCGATGTGTTGAGTGTTGACGGGTTTGAATGTGCCGGCCACCCGGGTGAAGAGGATATTGGAGGCCTTGTTCTGGTTAGTCACTTTCCTTTTCTTTGTTGGGACCTCGCTCAACGCATCAATTTAGCTTGCTAGAGCCGTGAAGGAACTCAGTGTACCGTTCATTGCTTCAGGCGGTATCGCTGATGCCCGCGGGATTGCTGCCGCCTTAGCTTTGGGAGCTGCTGTGAGTGATTACATCCGAATACCGAATTTGTTACTAACACTTACTTTATAGGGTGTGAATATGGGTGAGTTGTTAGCTTCTTGATGTGCATCTGGTGGTTCACCCCGTCCTCGCGCAGGCACACGGTTCATGGCTACGGTTGAAAGGTAGGGTTACTCAAAACTAGGTAGGAATCCGCGCTGACGTGCCTTCAAGCCCAATACATCAAAATATCAAGGACAAGATCGTTGCATCAACCGAGAGAGACACCACCCACATTTTCCGCACTCTACACAACACCGCCCGTGTTTTCAAGAACAAGGTCGCAATGGAGGTAGTGGCCATTGAACGCCGACCGGGCGGCGCCAAGTTTGAGGATATCAGAGACTTGGTTTCTGGCGCTCGTGGACGGCTAGTGTATGAGAACGGTGATGCTGACTATGGAATCTGGTCCGCCGGTATTGCCATTGGGCTCATCAACGATATCCCAACCTGCGAACAGCTCCTGAACACATTAGAAAGCGAGACTGAGGAGATTATTGGTGGGCTACAGGGATTGGTAGTGTCGAAGTCGAAGCTTTGATGCAGTCAATTGTAATATTTTACGGATCAATGTACTTGCGGTTCAGCACCTTAAAAATGTTCACTTTGGTGCTTAATGTAAAGGAAATGATAGGGGTACGGCGCGACTCACAGCATTCCTTGGCGCGATATTCGTGTTAGTAGCGGCCAGGACGCGTGTCGCGAGAGCTTGCGATGGGGGCCATACTGGTGTGAGTATTTGAGGCGCGTCGTTTCGTTGAATGAGGGTCAAACGCGCTGTGGATATGATTGTGGCACCGCGTGACCGTGTCTCAGAGCCCCCGGAAAACTAATTGCCAATTTCGCTGATGCCGAGTGGATGCCGGGGCATATCGGTTGTTGAATCCGGGGTCCTGCATCGTGTTCTGCCTCGTTTCGGTTCATGTCAATTCACTGTTGAGTTTCGTTCACGCTTTGTATTTGCTCTGCTGTCCAGCTTTCCACCTAGAACTCTCTTGCCTTCTTCCTCATCGTCGCCAACATCGCCAACGCCGCCCGTAGCGCTCAGCCATCATGAGCGTCTCCGTCTCGCCGCCCTTCGCGTCGTCCTCCGCCAACCTCAGGCTCACCGTACCAAAGGGCCCCTCACCGCCTCGGACGCCAGTGGACCATCTCAAACCGCGTTCATCGTCGTCGACGTCCTCAGACGACTCTTCCATTATCGATGACCTGTCCTTCGAGTACGTCTTTGACGACGAAGGCAACTATGTTCGACTTTCGAAAGGAGGATCGGCCAAGTCGAATCACTCGACACCTCCTACTCCAGCTGATCGTCTGCCACGCGACTCAGACCCCCCACCGTGAGTACTGTGCCCTTTCAAGGATGTCATTAATTCAGTACCGCTGGGAGCAGAAGCCAACCCAACTTGCTGCTGCAAGTTAAGCCACCTTCACCCATATCCCTAAATTCGCCAATTCGACGCGGATCTCTGTCGCGGTCTGAGAGTGCATATCCGGTTCTAAATGGACCTGGCGTGCTACCCTCCGACCGCGTGAATTCAGCCGCGGCTACAGCTAGATCTTTCCAAAGGGTCGCGTCTGGCCCGGCTCTCATCAAATCTGCTACGTCTTTCGCTGGCCAAAGTCAACCAAAGGGTCGACTTGTTCCACGACGAGTAACCATGGAGGATCAAGAACCTCAAAGTAGAAAATCCTTCGAGGACTTACACATCCATAACGATGAGGAGCCGCGACTGAAGCAGGAGGAAAAGGAGAATCGTTTAGATCCTTCAGAATACCCGTACGTGCTCGCAATAGCTGCAGCCTCAGCAAGGAGGAATTCGCCACCACTTGCTACTCGTTCAACGTCTCTGTCCGGGATGCAATCACGTGGTGCAGGACTCTCTCGTTTGTTGCCTGCGACGCGTCCATTAGCAGATGTACCTGTCCCCCAGCGCGCGTCGGACTTCCAGATACTTCCTGGTCCCAACAGACCCGGCCGCATCTTGAAAGGTCTCGGCTCCGCTGCTGCCAAGTTCTCCGCCGCCTCCGGATTCGGACGAATCTCAGAGACCGAGGCTTCCGTGAATGATTCTGGGGACCGTCAACAGGTCGCATATCCCAATGACGATACAGACATTAGTGAGTTCGCCATTGACTGACTTACAAGTACACAGTTTGATTTCTCCAGTTGTCGACGACCGCGCTAATGGTTTGGGCCCACCACCTGTGTCTGCTCCTCCTGGGTTGAGTAACAACCCTTTATCCCATCGCCAACGAAGTCATGGCGCAATTGGCGGAACTTCCGCACCCGCGATCGAGAAGGCCACTAATAATCGGCCTCGAAGGTCAGCTAGTTTAAGTGAATCATCCGGTATGATTAAGCGGTTTCCAATTTGTGTCCTTTGTTCTAAATGACAAATATGTAGCGCTTGAAGATAACCCCTACAACTTCCACCAGATTAACTACCAGCAAGAACAACTGTCACATGTCAGACCGGGGAGCAGTATGGGTCTCATTCATCAATCCACCTCGAGGGCTCAAGGGCCTGATAATCGGGAACCCGAGCCTTCAGACCAACAAAGTCAGTACCCTTTCATTACCATATTATGTCAGTACCTCACGCCACCAACAGAATACCTTCGCGAGGAGAAAACGAATGGTCGTGAGTCCCTTTATTTCTTCGCATTGTTCAACTCTAAGTAAGGTTTATAGGGCGTACTCCAGATATTCTCCACGAGCATGAGGAACGCCAATACGCCTCACAGGTCGACGGGGCAATTCAACAGTCCCATCTTCGCCCGACCTATACACATCGACGCCGTGACTCTGATACTGTACGGTCCGCCTACACCTGTAGCTCTCCTACCGTCGTCGAGGCCGCAAAACCTACGGCTCTTGATCAGCCCCAGAAGCGCCTTTCCCCCGTTTCTCGAAGCTCGTCAGCGGCGGGAATGCACAGGCGTAGTCCTACGGCTCCGGAACCTCCAACAACAAGCTCGACTATGGCACCACCCAATGGCACCGTGGGGCAATTTGGTACGACATGGGCGTCGGCCGAGAAGAGAAACGCTGCCAATGGTCAAGTGGATGTTGCAAAAGGTTTGAAGAAACAGTCCTCCATCCCAACTCAGCAACAGCACTCTCGCCCCGCTCCTCCCGCTCCTCAGCCAACACTCATGACCATGAACGGGCAGGGTAGCCGTCAATTCACGGTATGCCCTACTGCGCCCTACCCCGTGTATCTGGGTGCTCACTCAGTTTTATAGGTCAACAAGAAAACATATGCTCGGTTAGATTTGATTGGCAAAGGGGGAACCTCGAGAGTCTTCCGCGTGATGAACGCTTCTAACGAGCTGTTCGCTCTCAAGCGCGTGTCGCTGGACAAGACTGACGCCGACGCTCTGCACGGCTACATGAACGAGATTGCTTTGCTGAAGCGACTGGACGGCAACTCTCGGATTATTCGCCTATATGATAGTGAGCTGAAGGCTGGACCCAACGGTAGCAAAGGCTACCTACTTATGGTCATGGAGTGCGGAGAAATCGATTTAGCAAGATTGCTACATGAACAGCAGAAGGAACCGATGAATATGGTATGGATAGCTTACTACTGGCAACAGGTGAGATAGTACAGTTTTGTACCGCCATACCCGTTAGCTGATTCCGTTGACAAGATGCTTCAAGCAGTCCACGTCATACACGAGGAAAAGATTGTGCACTCGGATCTGAAGCCCGCCAATTTTGTACTCGTCAAGGGTCAGCTGAAGCTCATCGATTTCGGTATTGCTAATGCCATTGCCAACGACACGACCAATGTGCAACGTGATGCCACGGTACGTTATCGACGACTGGCAGATTTAAAAACTAAACTCGTTAAATAGGTTGGTACTGTAAATTATATGAGCCCCGAGGCCATCGAACTGCCCGACGGTATGCGACGGTTGAAAGTTGGTCGACCAAGCGACATATGGTCATTGGGCTGTATCCTCTATCAAATGGTGTATGGTCGTCCCCCATTCCATGATTTGGGCATGTATCAGAAAATGAAGGCAATTCCGGACGTAGCACACGTCATCGAGTTCCCCGAATATTCCACCCCATCGATACCACCATCACAGCAAACTGGGTCTTCGACTCCGCCGAAAGTGTTGGAACATCTCAAGCGACCCGTCCGTAGGGATGTGATCGAATGCATGAAGATGTGTCTACGCCGAGTCCCAAAGGACCGCGTTACCATTCCGGATTTGTTGGCGCAGGAATGGCTAGCGATGGGTGATGAATGTATGTTGTTTCAACTCCTATGGTCTCCTTTCATTGCTGAATGAGTCTTAGCACACCAAACCGCTGCTCCAGCACCGCCCAAGCTCGCGCCAGATGAGACCATCATCAACCCTCACTATATGCGTCAGCTACTTCAATACGGGATCAGACTCGGTCAAACAGGTGACGCCAATCTTGATGACGATGCACTGATGCAGGACGCTGAGGTACGCATCTATTTTCCCGATATTTTCCCTAAGTGCTCATGCTCTCTCTGCCATTAGCGACTGATTAAAGAGCTACAAGCCTTACAGCGCGCAGCGTCTTGATATTCCTTTTGGTCCTTTGGTCTATTTTGTCGACAACTTGTTATGCTCTGTGATGTATGCTATGTCATTCGTGTGTAATTCTATGGCCACTTTCTTTCTCCCCCTCAATTGCTTCCTGTATCACGGGGAATCGACAACCGAACCCAATATTTTGGTTAACCATCCATATCCCTCATCAACATCCTTCCACTTCGCACGTCTCCGGGACACATTTATTATTACTCATGACATACTTTCTCCCTCATTTCCGTCGCACCTGCTTTCGATAACAAACTTGCATGGACAACCACATAACGCATATGAGCGTGTATTGACCCACACTTGGGTTTACTTGATCTAGCAATCAATGTACCTCTTTATCGTACCAGCAAATCCACCCCGTTCCGGAAAGCCTTCGGCGTCGTTGGTGGTGCCCTACATTTGCCAAAGGTAATTGGCAATGAAAACAAGTTCAATAAAAGTTGTTAATGACAACCGGTCTGCACTGGCAATGGGTACAGCTCGTAGTGAGGGAGGACTCCGGAAGGGCTAAACTTGGTGCACCAGGTTGAACAGAAATAGCAGCCGTTTGGGTGTTCCTCTGCCTCGCCAACTTCCGTTTCGTCGCTTCGGAAACACGCTGTAGGGCAGGTGAGATATATCTCTTTGCATTTGGGGACGGGACCAGCATACCATTATTGTCTGTCGGACATCTTTCGCTTCTTCCTTGAGCTCCTTTGCTCGGCCAGAGTTCATCAAGGAGTCCCAACAACTTCTCGTCTCTGATAGCAGTTGATGATAAGCAACCGATACTCTGTAGAACAGTGGTGAGTGATTAGCCCGTGATTAAAATGGCGCTGGTCTCACTCTTCATGCATTTTGACGAGCATATCGTACTGTTTCTCATCGAGACCATGATTGGAGATGAAGCTTAACTCTGCCATCGTCTCGTCGAGCACGACTTTGATAGTGAGAAGCCGGCGTTTCGCAAAATAGGATTTGGCTAGTGCGAATGATGAGCAAAGGCCAAACATTACACGTTCCACTCACTGCTAGTAGGCCTGTCTTTGGTCAAGGATTTCGAGGTATGAGGAAGATTGTAGGTGGTGCTACAGCCTGAACTTTGCGCAGAGAAAGAGTTGTCGACTGCATGGATATTGTTGGTCCCAATCGAAGAGGCCGTGGTGTCTACAGAGACTCCCATAGTGCTAGAGTATCAGGTCTGCGAATGGATGGATGGATGAAACTGAAGTAGCCAAGAAGTAGCCAGTACTCGCGGAGTACGGTAGCGGACACACAGTGCCAGAGGAGAAAGAGAGGAACACACAAGGAGGGGCAATAGGAGTTGTTTTTGTACTCTGCCCATGCGCGTAAAGGCGGGCCAACGTTCCAACATTCATATTCAACGTGTACAATAACACCTGCCCGTCAGAGAACAATGAGCGTGTTGATCCAAGTGGGTCCAATCTATTACTTCCAGCGTCAATCCGTGAGAACTTGAACCTTGAAACATTTCTATTGTTCATTCACGAATGGCCCCATCCTGGCCAGTCCTAAACGACCATGGCCCAAAGCTCAAGTACTGACGTTCCTTCTCCTTCGGCAGGCGCCCATGCAGAAGGCGGAAAACTCCTTGAACACGAGCTTTTCTGGCGCGATCACTACGACTGGCTACTTTCAAGAGGCTACCACCTCCGATCACGGTATAAACCTGACTGGAAGCCATCATGGGAGGGGACAAAGAAATTCTGGGCTGTTTGTACCGATGGCATAATGCCTAAGGTACGAATTCGATAGTGATTGCTAGCTCGATCTTGGTTCTCATTGGTGCTTTCAGCACCCGAGTGTACTAGATGCTGAACGCGAGTCAGACGGCGAGCTGCTGATGCTCAAACGCGTGCAGAGGACCTTGCATCCGCACGAGGCAGTGATTGGGCAATTTTTCTCTTCAAGCCCGGTTGTTACGGACCCATCCAATCATTGTATCCCCATCTATGAAGTATTGGAAGTGCCAGACGACAAGGATGTAATCATTCTCGTTATGCCGCTTCTGCGACGGCACGACAGTCCAACCTTCGATACCGTTGGTGAGGCCATCGAGTTCTTTCGTCAAGTTTTCGAGGTAGGTTACGTGAATGACGCATCATTCGTACTGAGGACAGCATACCTAGGGACTCCAATTCATGCATCGGCATCACGTAGCTCATCGGTAAGCAACGTTCTCCTCTCGTGAATATGTTCTGATTATTGTAATAATTCAGTGACGCCGCAGCTCTAAACATCATGATGGATGCCAGGACCCTGTACATCGACAGATACCACCCTTCGCGGCCGAATTCTAAAATTGACATTAATGGAGCTCCAAGGCACTATACCAGGACACAGGTTCCAGTAAAGTATTATTTCACGGACTTTGGTCTGTCTCGACAGTACAAACCAGAAAATCTCCCTGTAACTGAGGAGGTCATTTATGGTGCTGACAAGACTGTCCCGGAATTCGAGACCCTGGAGTCCTGTGATCCTTTCCCAACCGACGTATATACCTTAGGAAATATGATTAGGGAGGAATTCATCGAGGTAATTGCGGGATCACCGCTCCATAGTATCATTGTCGCTCATTACGCTTATAGGGGTCCCGTTTCGACAAACGCAAGCTTGGCTTTGACTTCATGAAGCCACTCGTCGCCGACATGACCCAAGCAGATCCAACGAAGCGTCCCACCATGGACGAAGTCGTGGAACGCTTCGAAAAGATTCGAAAGGACCTAACCCCGTGGAAATTGCGTTCTCGAGTGGTTGAAGTACCGGAATCACCCTTTTCAAAGACTTTCCGCAATCTTGGGCACTGGAAACGGCGAATATGGTTTATGGCGAGACGTGTTCCTCCAGTTCCTGCACCTTCATAGTATACCCGGGCTGGTCTCCCCCGTTAGCTACTCATTGTGAGCGTAACTTGCATATTTACATTTACATTCTCTGAAGAGTTGACATGAGTCCTGTACAAACCATAATCGGGCTTGGACAGTCGCTTCCCATCTTGATTCTTTGAGGTGCGTTTCCGATGGCCCCCCTTCTGTCTTTTTGGCTATTTCGACAAAATCGATTTGTTGTCTGCCGCTAAGTCTGAAGGGTTCTCTCAATAATTGTGACTTTTCATGCAGGAGATCTAGAGGCCCTGGAGAAGACTCGCGAGGAAAGATTCAAGGAGTCACCTTCCTGACCGTGACTCTCGTGAGGGCCGCCGCTATGGTGTACCAACCAGTGTAAGTATCTGTCGACTAACCACCTCATACCTTCACTTCTCAGCATCTAGCTATACGCCATTATCACGCTGATGTTCCGCAAAATATTCCCTCGCCATGGTCATCATTGATCAGCCCCGACACGCTGACCAATTTATCCATATTTCCGCGTATACCAGACATAGATATCTTACAAAATCGACCATGTGCCAAATAAGAATATATTAGCACCCATGTCCATCTCATCGAAGTGTGCTGATACTTTCCACATGAGGACTTCGGCAGCGTAAGGTTGATGATAAGGCACACTATGCTGGGTAACTCTTCGTCAGACTTGTCATAGTGAATCATGTTCAACCGCACGTTCATCCGAATTGATATAGCGGCCTGCACGGTTGTGCCGTTTCGGAATTGTGGCACATCAGTATCGTGCGCAGGCAGCGATAGTGGCGTCTTCCATCGTTGAGTTCTGCGACCTTGTTGGACAAAGTGTGCAGCGCCGTGCAGATAGTGGTGTTGTAGTTGGACGACGAACTTGGGTCTTTCAGTGCTGGAGCTTGAACACGTGTGAGTGGATCCAGCGCCCATGCAGCCTGTTCATTGGCTGCTCATGCTTCCATCAAGTAGTCGTTGTCTTAACATACCTGGAACAGCTTCTATGTGCTAGTCAGCGGGAATCGTCCTGAACAAGTGTAATCAAGCTTCAGCCCAGTTGATCAAGGCATTGTCATTATGCTCACTTTTTGCCCAGGTCAGATCACAAGAACAGACGATGGTCATCATTACGGGGGCTGAACATTATTTTATCAGGCAGATATGTCGGGAACCTAGGCATAACAGAGCAACGTTTTCCACGTGAGTTCAACGTCGGGAAGTCTTCCCGTTCGTGTTCAGTTTCCGACACCGTGGGGAAATCTGGTCAATGTCGCCAGGCTCCATCAGACTTTGGCCTTTTCGCTGATTCGATGTCGTCAAGGGACTAAGTAGCGGAAGAGTGTCACTGAGATTAATTAGCACACCGTGCGCTGATCTGTAATTTTACGCTGGGACTGATGAAAATATACTAAACATATTCAGATTACTTTCTGCGGTACTTTTTGGCTCAATATTGAAAAAGTATTGATCAGAAATTGCCTTATTTGGCAATTTTCGCTCAATACCCTATTAATACCAGGAAAGTACTAGAGAAAATAAACGGTTTACTTTTACCTTATTCTCAACAATCCCAGGTTAAATGTACAAATCAGTGCACGGTGTGTAGAGCCCTAAGGCTGCTGTGGGTCAAAAGAATGTGCTTAGATGGGGTTATTACTAGCTGCCTACATGCATAACGTTGAAATGGATGCCCAGGTTCACCTGGACGTTCACTACAACCTGCGGGGTAGAAGCCTCTGGGCTTGGCGTCGACTGCTCTGCCCGACAATGAGACAGTTGCGGAGGAGCAGATTGCGTTTGGTCAACAACGGGTTGTACTTCTTCAAAAGCACGATGTGCGTGTTGGCTGTTCCTCTGTTTACCTATCCCTCGTTTCGTTGCGTCGGAGACGAGCTATGATATCTATAAGATACAGAGCTTGAATTCGAAGAATAACGCTGACGGACCATCACTCTACGATGGACATGCTTCGCCTGTTCTTTGACTCTCTTCGACTTGTTATAATTCATCAGAGAACCCCAAAAGCCGCCAGTCTCTGCGTCGAGTTCATAAAAATCGTGCGAAGCTCTATGAGCCATTATAATGAGCGTACAATGCATATAAATGTAGCCTAAGGCCCACCCTTCGAGTAGGTCGACAAGTTGGTTGTACTCCTCCTCAGATATGCCTTTGTCAGCCACAAACAGCAGCTCGTCCATTGCTTCGTCAAGGCGGCTTTTAGTGGACGCAAGTTGGCTCTTTGCTCCGATGGAGAAGGACCAGCGACCTAAACGGGATCACAATCAGCAGAGGACGAATATATCATGTCTGATACTCACTTCTTCTTGTATAACTCATCGTCGTTGTGTGAGAGACATGATTGTGGGTTGTCCTCGTTGTCTCTTGAATATTGACAGAGTTGTCAACCGCGTGGACGTTGTTGATCCCTACCGAACTGCGTGTTGTGGGTGTAGTTATCGCCATGGGCTGCACGGTAATTATGCGCAAAAGAATGAAGTAACCTGTACTATTTGCGTTGGCAGTGATGCTCGATGCGCGCTGACAGTACCGAAGGAAAGAACATCTGGGTGTGGCCAATCTTTGTACTTTATATGAGCAGGCGGTGAAGGCATGTACGTACCGCCCCTTTCATGTAGAACAACAACCAAACGTGACAGTTGTTGGTCCAAGTGGGTCCATTGAATAGTTACTTATCTCCAGCGTCGAACCGTGAGAGACTCTAGGCTCTTTGCAATTGTTCTTGTGCTTGTTGACTTACTCTATCCTGCCCTGCTCCCAGAATCGCCATGGCTAACGGTTCGGACACCAACACCCCTCCACCTCCTACCGCGAGTCAACCCAGAGTCGGAGGGCAGCTCCTTGCAAGCGAGGTCTTCTGGCGCAATCACTACGACTGGCTCCTTTCAAAGGGCTACCTCCTGCGATCACGGTATCGGCCTGACTGGAAGCCTTCATGGGAGGGCACAAGGAAATCCTGGCTTGCGTGTACAGACGGCATCATGGCAAATGCAAGTCACCACAGTCGTACTCCTCAGTCTTCGTCTTGACCAGTACTTCCAGCATCCCAGCGTTCTAGATGCCGAACGTTTGTCGAATGGAGAACTGTTGGGACTCAAGCGCGTAAAGAAGAGCTTGCATCCATACGAAGCGCAAATCGCTCAGTTCTTCTGCTCGGGCTCCGTCGCTACCAATTCGGCCAACCATTGTGTTCCCATTTATGATGTATTGCAAGTTCCAGATGACGATGACGCGATCATTCTGGTGATGCCTCTTCTTAGAGAACACTACAGTCCAGCGTTCGATACCATTGGTGAAGCTATTGAGTTCTTTCGTCAGATTTTTGAGGTATGCTGGATGGGATGTGTACTACCTGCTAATAATGATCTCGAACCTAGGGACTTCAATTCATGCACCGAAATCACGTAGCCCATCGGTGAGTAATGCTCAAATACATCTGGGCCTTCTCAATAATATTGCCCAGCGATTTAGCATCTCAGAACGTCTTGATGGATGCCAGAACGTTGTATACAGACAGATATCACCCATCAAGTCCAAATTATAAGCTTGATGCCAGCACCGCCCCGAGACATTATACCAGAACCCAAGTTCCAGTAAAATACTACATCATAGACTTTGGTCTGTCTAGAATGTACCGACGGGAAGACCTTCCGGTCTCAGAAGACGTTATCTACGGCGCTGACAAGACGGTCCCGGAATTTGAGACCTCGGAGTCATGCGACCCTTTCCCGACCGACGTCTATACTCTGGGGAATATGATCAAAGAAGAATTCATGGAGGTAAGGGATATAATCCACCGCTTTCTGTCAAAATCACTCACCGCGTACATAGGGATCCCGCTTTGACAAGCGCAAGCTCGGCTTTGACTTCATGAAGCCACTCGTCGCCGACATGACCCAAGCAGATCCAACGAAGCGTCCCACCATGGACGAAGTCGTTGAACGCTTCGAAAAGATTCGAAAGGACCTAACCCCGTGGAAATTGCGTTCCCGAGTGGTCGAAGTGCCGGAATCCCCGTTTACAATGGCTTTCCGCAATCTTGGTCACTGGAAACGGCGGATATGGTTTATGGCGAGACGTGTTCCTCCAGTTCCTGCACCTTCATAGTATACCCGGGCTGGTTCCCCTCGTTAGCTACTCATTGTGAGCGTAACTTGCATATTTACATTTACATTCTCTGAAGAGTTGACATGAGTCCTGTACAAATCTTAATCGGGCTTGGACTTGGACAGTCGCTTCCCATCTTGATTCTTTGAGGTGCGTTTCCGATGCCCCCCCTTTTGTCTTTTTGGCTATTTCGACAAAATCGATTTGTTGTCTGCCGCTAAGTCTGAAGGGTTCTCTCAATAATTGTGACTTTTCATGCAGGAGATCTAGAGGCCCCGGAGAAGACTGGCGAGGAAAGATTCAAGGAGTCACCTTCCTGACCGTGACTCTCGTGAGGGCCGCCGCCGTGGTGTGTCAACCAGTGTAAGTATCCGTCGACTCGACGAACCACCTCATACCTTTACTTCTCAGCGCTCAGCATCTAGCTATAGGTCACTATCACTCCAAAGTTCTGCAAAAATATTCCCTCGCCATGGGACCTAATCAGTCGAGAGATTATTGTAAGTGGTACGACTCCGAGATATCCTTATAAGCAGATATCCTATTCCTTCGACATCACGACACGACATATCCCGCACCCCATTCACGACCGCCATGTCTTCAACCCCAAAATCTGGGGCCAAAAAAAAAGTACAGAGGAACGCAGCGACTCAATCATGAAATGGTCGACACGAGTAGTTCTACTCGCTTTGTTCCTCGCGCTCTGTAGTTGGCTGGACACCATAAAGGTCAGTTTGTGTCTTTCTTGCGCGTTCTATATGCATCCGAGCTTGCTGATACAACCTCGCCCACTCTGATTCTTTTTCTGTTATTATTTACCTAGGATCGGTGGTACGTTTTTGAGCCTACCAAACTGCATGCACTCGCCCAGCTGCCCACCCGGACGACATAGGCGCGATGGCGCACCATATCGTCACCAATCTCACCGCCGAATACCCTAGCTCCCGCATCCGCATCAACCCCAACGAACGCGAATGGGTCTTCAACAATGCCGGCGGCGCCATGGGCGGGATGTACATCATCCACGCTAGCATCACGGAATACCTCATCATCCCTGGCACGCCTCTGGGCACCGAGGGGCATTCTGGGATACACACGGCCGACGACTACTTCTATCTTCTCTCTGGCGAGGGTATACCCCGCGGGGAGCGTCAATTTGATGCCGAGAGGTGTGAGGAAGCAGTATAAGATGCACAAGGGCTGCTTTGCTCTTGAATATGCTCGAGGTCTGTATATCGCCTCGTTACTCATCTAGTCGCGTCCCTCACACCTTGATTGTTAGGATGGATTCCCCTCATGTTGCCATTCGGCTTTGCTGATGCGATCATTTCCACGATGGACTACATAAGTGTATACGACACCGTTCGCGCGACGGGCTGGGAGATGATCAATAATTTGTTCATTGGCAAGATATGACTTGTCACATTTTCATTCATCTAACACTCGAGTTATGCGTGTGTATTAATGACAGTCTAGTGTTCCAATGGCACCAGTACAAGCTGGGAGCGGCCATGGTCTCCTACGCAAACAAAACTCTGTTTGATCTATCCCTCAATTTAATAGTTAGGGGACAATTCAGGAGGCTGAGGGGAAAGGAAGGGCTTGTTGACTCAGCGTCCTTGAAATATGACTACCACCACTACAATCACTTTCTACGACATTCACGCAAATGTAGATCCTGTACCAACTATGTCGCCCAGCACCCTTCGCGTCAGGTAAATTCACGACGTCAAATTCACCCATCTATGAGTCGTTACTTCTACATCAATACAGATACGCTCTGAACTTGAAGGGCATTGCATTCAAAACCGTATGGGTTGAGTTCCCAGACATAGAACAAGTCTGTAAAGGACTCGGCGTTGCGCCAACTGGGAAGAGTCGAGACGGGAAGCCTCGGTACACGTTGCCTGCTATCAAGGATGTTTCTACAGGGATCGCGCTCTCCGACGGAGCCGAAATAATCGAGTATCTGGACAAAGCGTATCCCAACACGCCCACACTCCTGCCTCGAGATACCATTGCTTTGCAACTCGCGACCTACAGCGCTCTAGTGCCCCGCTTTCTTGCAATTTATCCGCTGTACGCAGCGCGCGCTGTGCGGTTGTTCAACCCCGGCACCCAGCGCTGGTGGCGCGAGACAAGAGCGGTGCTGTTCGGTAAGTCACTGGAAGAGGCAGAGCCGAGGGGCGAGGAGAAGACGAAGGCGCTGAATAAATTCATAGCGGATTTTGGGGAGGTGTATCAGTGGATGAGTCGAGGCGACGGATCGTTCTCAACGGGTGATCGAACGGTGTCTTTCGTCGAGTTGACGCTGGCGGGCATGCTTAACTCATTGAAGATAGTATTTGGGGAGGATAGCGAAGAGTGGCAGAAGATTGCTTCGTGGAACAACGCCAGTTGGCTACCGTTCCTCGCGAAGTATGAGCAATATCATAAGGCTGCCGGTTAATTGCGATCGTGGAACCTAGATGTAAATATCTTCATTTACCGATACCGATATGAGGAATCTGCTACAGTTTGTCCAGTTCCTTGAGTTCAAAGCGTGGTTCTGCAGACAACGTATATTTCCGGGAGAGCAATAAATAAGAGCACCGGATAGCACGGGAATGTAACACAGGATAGGATAGTACAACGAAGATAAACCGTAGAGTAAATGATAATATGACTGGTAAGATGACAGAATCGATGAGAACCTTTTACTTCCTTCCATATGGCGTGTCGTAACCAACCTGCTTGTCGATGGTGATCTTGACACCCTCAGCAAGGTCCTGGTCCGACGGAGTTGGCCTTGTGTTAAGTTCGCCCGAGTCCAAGCCACTCTTGACTTCCTTCACATCAGAATCATTCCACTCCGTTTCCGGTTTAGGGTTCCGCACATCGAGGGTGTAAGTGTGAGTCGGGTTTCCAGCAACAGAGAGCTGATGAAGAGACAATGTGTGGTTGGTAGGGTTGAAGTTATTGGAGCGGATAGCACCGCCGCGCGCGGTGGAGGCAGTCGAAGAGGTGTTGGCAGCGGAAGACGAGGTTGGCGTGAAAGTGCCTCCGTTACTCAATGGTCCCCTGATGTTCAAGATGATGCGGAGTGTCATGGAGGTTGTCAAGACGGCAGCCATGCTTGTGATGATGGTCTTGATGGGGTCCTCCGGGCCAGTTGGTTTCATGATGAACCAGAACAGCGTGGTGACCATGTTTACACCCCACACGGACTGAACGAGACTTTAGGAGGGAGGGAAAACGGAAGTAAAATATACCACTCACCCCATAAAGGTTGAGCCCATCTCGCAACATAAGTTTCCAAGGTGTTAGAGGTTTTCCCTGGGGGCCGCTGAGGGAGTCAATGGAACGTTTGATCGCGAGAACGAACTGAGATACACGTGAGAAGTTTTCGACAGAGTGAGGCGTTCGAGACTTACCGAAACGGTGTAAAGGAGAGTGGGGAGAAGCCAGTAGATGCCGACCCAGTTGTGCTTTGGACCGGCGATGCATCCTTGACCAGGTTTGAGGGGAACGGCTACAGCATCGTGATGAGGCCAGCGGGCGCGCTGAGATGGGAGAGACGCCCTTACACATGTAGAAGCCGCAACACACGGCGGTTACAACGATCTGGGCAGCAAGCAACGAGCCCATTCCGTACAGCACGGTCCTGCTTTTGTCGTAGATGGCATAAATCCGGGTGACGTGAACGACTGTGCTCCCGATAAGCACCTTTATTTCAGAGACGCTGATGGTACTCACGAGAGGCGGCGGCGAGCAGAATGGCTGTGCAAATCGGTTCAAATAGATAGAACTTCTGGCATCTCTGTATTTGCAAACATTAAAACTGAATTTCAACAACTGGGGCGCATCATTGACTCACATCCTGCGTCCATTGAGTATCAAAGAACGCGACGCCTAGCCAGAGAGAGGATCATCAGAAACTGATACAGCTAATTCGCAGTTAACTCAACGTACCAACGACAGTGAATTCAACGGGCATAAATATCCTCAAGAAATGGAAGATGATCTTGAGGAGGGGCCATCCTTCTGACCTGAACAGCCTCCAAGTGCGCGGGGACAAGACGAGAGTATCCCAAGCAGCCACCGTAAGGGTGCACACAAAGAAGTATTTGTGGGCGCTCAGGTGAGAGGGTAGATTGAGTGAGTCCGGTAGCTGGATGGTCGACATGGGGGGAAGAGTGAAGGGGACTTGGAGACAACGATGGGCAACGACTTGGTTATATGGTGAGATCACGAGATCAAAGTTCCCAGGGTCGACAGCAAATCAAAGTTTGATCATCTTCCGCCCACAGCTTTGCTCTCCACCATCACCGGCACCCTCATCATCACCGTCTGAAACGGTGTGCTGTACCCTGCTGCACCCCTTCTCCTCCTCGTACCTAAATTATAATCGTCCAAACAGGCTGTTCATACTGGAAACCAAGAATACTAGTTCTGCATCCGGTCTCCCGTCATCAGTGTCCTATCAAAATGACTTTGATGATCTTTCCATGGCACCGCTGCATCTCATCTTTGATGTCTTGATGTCTCTGGTGTCTCATGTGCAACGAACCTGGTGGGCTATCCCATTACGAACTCACGGCTGCCAACTGTCCACATTATATACCTCCAGCCTTCGGACTTCTCCGTCGACAATCACTCCCGACTCATTCGCAATGCACGCTCATCCACCGCGCTCCCGCTGACTTCGGTACCTAGACCGAGTCCATTGCCACCTTCGACGCCCTTCCGGATAGCAACCCATCAACCAACACCAGTGCTGGTTACCCGTCCCGGCGCGTTAGGGGTTACGCCGATATATACTTTGAGCTCGGTAGACGCCTTTGCCGAATTTCTATGGCTTCACAGCGCAGCCTGGACATGTCGAAACTCCAATTTAACGGCGCCTAGACAATTGTCGCCATCTACATTGCCCAGAGCCTCAATATCCAGAAATGATCCACCATGTTCGCCGGACTACGTATATGACTCCCTCGTATCAAGTTGAGCGAATACCCCGAGTATCTTCTTTAGGGAAACTCCGCTTTGCGAGCTTTGTATACATTGCGCCCGCTGGTCGAGATCAAGCTCAAGCTCCGTCTGTCAGAAGTACATCAAAGGCGAAATACCGTGCGATGCCTTTGCTCGCGGTATATAAGACTTCTTGTTTCTTTTCGTTCTATAGTCGCTGCTAACCCACCGTAGACGCCCTCTCCTGCAACTTCTATCTTCCTGCGTTGCGTTCACTTGTATATCGCGAATAATACGACATCCGCACAGCATAACAACCGTCAACGCTTCGCTGCATCATCTCACTCGTCCGCAATTTCCCCCTGCCATCATCACCGTCACTCCACCTCCCAGTAAAACATACCTTGAACCACCATGCTCGTTCAAGATACTTTCAGCCGCATGAGCCTTCACCACGATGTTCCTTTCAACCGACAATACATCCTACGCACCGTGGGGCGCGTAGTGTCGCAGACGTACCTCTGTTCCAAGAGGTTGATACTACTCCGAGTCTACGGCCTCTTATTGGGTGCCACCTCCAGACAGTAGGCGAGGCCATGTGCAACGCTTCTGTCGGAAGCCGCACCCACTTCCCCCCGACATAACGTCATCTCAACAACAGCCAACTACATCCTTACGCGACGTCGCGTAGCCACCCACCCACTCACCCATCAAAATGATAACGATCTCTAGCAGTGTCGACCGTGCTGAGCACTTCAGCCAAATGCTCCCAAACCTACCATCGTATAGTCCCCGTATCACAAACAACAACCGGCCACACGTCGCCGTAGCCTTGGAAGGAAATTTGGCGGACAGAATTGGCGGATAATAATAAATTATCATAAGGAGTAGATGTATATTTGGTTCCGTGGATTTTTCGTTCGAGGTTCTCACCTGGGTTGTTCTCATTTTCTTTGTGGCTTTGATCATTGCTTCCTATGTTTGGGTGCCGCCTCTGATTGAGCTCGGTGATCTAGTTCTTTCAGCAAAGTCATCAGACCGCAATGATTAGGGCGGAAACGCCGGAAACGCGAGGTGCACGTCGAAGGGGTTGATTTTGTTGATCGAACAGAGACACTGAAGAGAAGGGTGGCGCAACGCCTATGGCATTGTGTGTCCAAAGGGTATGGATCAAATGGATCAAGGAAGATAGCGATAAAGATTGATGGGCTCTAAGTAACTTGGTGTGTCGCGGGCTTGTACGGCATTTATCGAGCTGCATCGTATCTATACATAGAGCGTTGTGGGTTGTGGGTTGCGGGTGGGGGTTTTCCGACATAGCATCATACTGTTTGGGCCCAGAGGGGAATAGAGCAAGGTAGATGGAGGGCAAACTAAGCAAAGATGAAGCAGCGCTGAGCAGGAAAATTACTCTAAACGCGTGTATATGGTTTAATCAACATGGGCAACACATTCCCTGCCTCTGGGTTACTCTTGAGGAGAGGTCGTTGCACAATGGACGCCTTCTTGATTATTTCGCTCGCTGGTACGGCCAGTTCAAATGTAAAGGAACGAATCAAAACGAAAAGAAGTGCCTTCATTCTAGACAAACGTGAGGTCAGTCCTTCAGTATTCAATATTGCGTACTCACTCGACTAGTGAAAACCGATACCCAATGCAAGCACGAGGGCCGCCGAGGAATGTCATTTGGTTGCTCCATACGCCAGGAATAGCGCTTGAAGCTTGCGGCGGCGAAAGCCAGCGGTCGGGCCTTATGTGGGAGAAAGGTGAGATACCAAAACGTTGACCCACTGGAACGGACGCACTTAAATTGTTCAGCATCTTCGCCCCATATAGGCTTGTAAAGATTCAGAGCCGAGATGGGTATCATGACGTTCTGCCCTTTCTGAATCCTATACGCGGTTAGTCAGCAAAGAATAGAACTGAAGGGGATCTAGTTTACCTGATGGAATGGTGAATATTTCCATAGACATCAGTAACAGGTTGACTCAAAGGAATCTCATCGTCAACGGTGGCCACGCGACCAATTGCTGGTACAGGCGAATGCACACGGAGTGTCTCGCGAACGACACGGTCTAAATACGGCAAAGCGTTGAGTTCGTCCATGGTTGGCGTGTCCGTTTCAACACTCCAGAGTTCCTCGCGCAATTTAGTCTGCATCACAGATTCCTGAGCCAGCGCAAACAAAGCCCAGGTGGTCGCAGTGCTGTCAATCATAGTAAAAGAATGAGCTAATAATAGAGATTGGCAGTTGACGGAAAGCTTACCTGGTCGTCTCATGTCCAGCGACAAGGAATGTGGGTATTTCTGCATGCGCGTAATGAGATGTAGACGGCGTGAAGGCGACAGGAAAGTACGAACGGGCTAGAACATCTTCGTCTTGCAACCTATGTGACTCCGGAATTCCGGCTGCTGTGTTAGCTCGAACCAACAAGGAGAGCAGGTTACGGGAGCGAAGGCTACGATCTCCGATCTCCTTCTCAGACTGCGCAACAGCAGCCTTACTAGAATTGAGCAACTCTCTGCCAATTCTTCCCATGACAACTTGAGCTTGCTCAGCCACAGCATCCCTCGATGTCCGCTAAGCACGATCATCCCGTTTAGCAAGGCCTGTCTCCACCATGGCAGACTAGTTTCCGACTTACGAGATAGCGGAAAACTGGGGAAATGACTCTCAAGACCATGACGGTCCGGTTGTTGGTGCCACTGTGAAATATAGTAGAGAAGGCTTGACTGAGTTCGTTCGGGGTTGCATTCTCGTTCAGGGCGTCAAATGTATAATTAAATCCTGGAAGCACGGTTCAACGGGAATTCAGTATACGGAGGCCATAGCTATACTGACCTGCGAGCCCGATAACGTCCAAGGTCATTCGGCCCAACCATGACAGGACGTCAATGCGGCCAGTGCCGCCTTGTCTATTGGCCTCAGAGGCCCATAAATCACGAAGCTGAATCATATTGTAAACCTGAACGAAAGTGAGAAATGCATGTCACTCGCCTGAATGGATTTCTGTACGAAAATATCCGTGAGATCTCTGATTTGCGCTGGCCCGAAGGCCGGATTCTAACTCGACGTCAGTTACGTATCCTGTAATGATGAGTACTACGCATTTTACCATGACCCTACGCTGCGCGAGGAACCGCCGAGTTAGATGATTACGGCGTTGCCTGAACTCTGGTCGGTCGCGCTTACCTGTTTCCTGTGCATCTCGCCTTAACATGGGGCGTAAGTCCACTTATCCTACATGATCGTCGAGAAGGAACTAACCTTCCGTAACCAACACCCCTGCAATGCGTGTGGTGAGAACATGCGCGAAGAGAAGGAAGCAGAAGGTACGCTTCACGAAAGCCCGGCCCCTGAATGGACTGACACGGGTGCAGTTCAATAGAAGTGGCGGGTGCAATGCGGGTGCAATGCTCAGCATCTCTAAGGGCATCGCAGGGCATGTATAACGCCACACCCAGTGGAACAGAGCAGTCGTGAAGCAACCGAATATGTAGATTACGCACCTGGTCCGACGATACGAGAGAGGGCTTCTCTTGCTGGCATAGGCCGCTCGTATATATCGTTACGCATGAGAACGTGGCTCTGGGCCTTCGGGTCAATCGTCCAGAGTCGCGCAAACTAGCAAAGTATGTCAGTATAAGGTGTATAGATCATTGAAGTATTTGACTGACGTTGAAGGGTCCTTTGAACTGAAAGGTTGTGCCGTAGACGTTGACCCATTCACTTGCGCTCGGTGGCTATTTATGATGGTGAGAATGGACCACCAGTATACGAGGAAATTACTGACCCCATCGAATGCTTCGCGTATGCTACCAAAGAACCAGCTACGGCTCTTGGGTCCAGGTAGTGCACGTATCGGTGATGTCAATTCCTTGTACGCCACCGTGCACAACTTGTACACGGCAATGGCGGCAGCCATCACGAGCACGGGGCCGACTATCTGTAGCATTGATATGATGAGTTTCGTTACTTGACAAGGGACGGGAGTGTTGCTGTTTCGACGATAATATGGTCCTTCTTATATCGTTCAACGAGAGAGGCCGCTGAGTTCGAAGGGTCCCAAAATAGCCCAATGCCGGGTCAACGTCACGCGGAAGATCTGAACCGTCGGCTGCGCCGTAGCTACCTCATCTCTTGCTCCCATGGTGGGTGCTTCCGTTTTACCGTCCTACCATAACTGAGGCTGTACATTGCTCTGGAATCGCATCGGAGAGATTCCAGGGATATCTGATAAGGCGTACATGATCGCGTCACCTAATACACGTAAGGGATGAGCTTGTAGGGTACTTGTTTCTTGTACTCCAAATAGTCGTTCCCAGCGATAGGATCCTCGTCAATTAACTTCTCCTGATGAACGGTAAAGAATAAGCCGGAAGCCAGCGCGTGCAAGCTAAACTCATCCACGAACCTCAATGGAAGTCTTAACTACCAACGCGCCGAAGACAAGCGGCAGGCAGACGCAGGGAACATACGACCAGAACATTGGGATGTATAAGAGTTGCTGAAACAGTACGCCGCTGTATAACGGATGCCGAACATACGCGTACGGGCCAGTGTTGACGATCTTTTTTGGTTTCTCCCGAATCTAAGATATAAGCACGCTTATTAATAAGAAGTGCGATGTGAGACAGGAGACGAACGCCAATATAATGCCATTCATCTCCGAGATGGTCAAGCACGACGCGATTGTATCTGGTCCACAGAACTAGGGCCAATGAAGCCAAGGTTCTGATCATGGCCTTGCCGCCCACTCCCAGCGCTAGGTCGGCTTCCATCGGGAACGCCACGTCTTCCATCCACGCTGGTTGTTGAAGGTGATTATACGCGACGGTGGCGACGTATACCAAAGGCGGAATCATCTGGACGGATGCATGGAAAGGGGTGATGAGGCGGCCGAGAAGGCTCGTGGGCATGGTCTTCATGTTGCCCGCCTTCTTGCCCGCCTTGATGATGGACCGAGCGTGGCCAGCGATGATGACCTGGGTGGCGCATACGGAGGCGACAACGATGCCCTCGACGCCCTGATTATGAGTAAGTTGAAGATTGAGTCCTGCGAGGTACATGGTTGGGGATGAACCGTGCGTTGACCGTCAGGGTTCCCGCGCCCAGTTTATGTACCCGCACAGTCCGGTCTAGTCCATGTCGCGGAGGGCGGGGCTGCAGGGCGGGATCATAAAAGACATGTGACGTCACGTCTGGTGACTCAGCGGCACACTTACTTCCGTAGTCCACAACATGGCTGACAACATCACAGATCCAAAGATATTCTCAGAGTCATGACTGATTGCAACCATCGCCCCTCTTGCATTGACCATCTCATTTCCAGCCACAATGCCCGCCCAGAACCAAGTAGAAGTTGAAACGCTAGCGCAGTTCCGGAAAGAAGTCTTCGAAGAGGGCATCATTGCTGAAGGTGACACACTTGGGACTGACGATGAGACTTTCATGTGAGTTGCGTGGCTTGCTCTATGTTTACTTTATTTGACGACCGCCCAATAGTCGATTTCTCCGGGCCCGTAAATTCAATGTTAAGCTTGCCAAGAAGATGCTGCAGGATTGTCAGCAGTGGCGCAAGACCGTAGAGGGGGTAGGTATAGATGAGCTATATAGGAGAATAGACCCTTTTGATGTAAGTTTCCGGACGAAACCTCTATCCTCATATTAACGATATCGTTGAAAGTATCACGAACGTAGAGCCGTGTTTGATTGCTGGCCGATGTGGTTTCATAAGGTAAGCCACAATACCTAATGTTAACTAAATTAATCTCTGACTAGATCAATTATAGACAGACAAGGTTGGCTTCGTTGCACGCCCTTTGAAGATTGTCGCTGATTCATATCTATCATCAGAAAGGCCGCCCAATAAACGTACACTTCTTCGGCGGAATGGATCTAAATAAACTCTACAAGGAATGCACACCGGAGAAGCACTGGCAAACAGTTCTCGTCAACGCAGAGTCACTTACCCGAGAGATCCTACCAGCCGCCTCCAAGTCCGCCGGACGTACCATCGGTAGCGTCTTGGTAATTGTCGACCTCCAGGGATTTGGGTGAGTACTTTTAGATCCTGAGTATAAACATAACCCTCGCTCTATAGCTGGAATGCTAAATATATATTATTGTTTCTCGGAATAGATTGAGCCAGTTCTGGCAGATGAAGAGTCTAGCCCAGCAATCGTTCCAAGTCTCCCAGGATTACTACCCCGAAACGTTAGTCCCATACCCTATCTCCGAGCAGCTAGCTAACAGCCAGATCTCCCTTCACCCCTTCAGCATGGGACAGCTCGCCGTCGTCAACGCCCCCTCCTCCTTCACCTTTATCTGGGGCATAATCAAACCCTGGTTATCACAGGAGACGGTCGACAAAGTACAGATCCTCGGCGCCGACTACAGAGAGGAGCTTTTGCGGCTTGTAGACGAAGAGGCATTACCAACTGTTCTTGGTGGCAAGTGTACATGCGCGGATGAGGTAGACGGGGCTGATGGGGAGAAGAGCGCCTGTCATCTGAGTGGGGCGGGGCCGTGGCTAGACGACCGCGTTGGCTGGGGTCCTAATGCGCAGAGCGCGGGGAGCATACGAACCAGCTCCAGCGGTGGATCAGCGTATGAAGACGCACAGTAGAGGGACCTTGCTGCCGTCATTAGGATAATATCACACCAAGTACTTAATATATGTTATTCAGTTACGTCGACATCAATATCAAATACCTTAACCTACCAAGTCTGAGCACAGACGAATCAAAAGCTTTCGCCAGACACGAAGTTGACTTTGGGTCATCACGAGCTAGTGTAGCCACCAGCAACGTGATAGGATTGCTTGCACGGCGCGTATACATGAACCAGAATCATGTCTATGTCAAGGCAGAGCTCGCGCACTTGGCAGTGCCGATTGTAGGCGATGTAGAACCACCGCAAACATACATCGTGGCTCATCCCACTGCTCCAGAGTGATGTCAAAGACCAACGGACGCGCGTCTAGCAACGGACTGAAGACCTCATTTAGCACCCCCTCCTGCTCCGAAATATCATTAAAGTGCGCTGTGAAAGAAGTAAGTTGGTGAGTGAATTTGACATGCTCCGATGTACCGTCCTTGTGGAGGGGCTGCAGCGCGTGGTACAATTCTTGGTAGTCCGTACGATTAGCGTATCGGGGTCCACCTATCATCGTGCAGCTGCCTTCGACATTGATGTTCGGTTAACCGAGAGGCATGACGACTCCCGCGGGCTCTGGAAGATGGTGATTGTCAGGCAGGAGGGCCGGATGGACTGGCCAAGGCGGGGGAGGTCGGAATCCTGCAAAACTGGAGGGAGGCAAATCAGAAGACGAAATGAAGGATAATAAGCTGGGATGATATATACTGGCTAGGGAAACCGCTGACAAGCCGTCAGGGAGACACGACACGTCAGGAAATGGGAATTTATCGTACGCGCAAGTCAGAAAATCGAGATTTGGCATTTCAATGCGGTTCAGTTGCGCTGTCGAAACGTCTCCTCGCACTAGCCTTAGTTTGCGGAGCGCTCCCAGGACAACTGGTGGGGGCTCGGGATCTATCAGCTTTGGGATAGTTTCGGGGCTGCGAATATAGCACGTGTCGAGCGATAGTTCCTTGAGCACAGCGAAAGGATGTTGATCAAGCCCAATACATCATCCGAGACGATTCAGCATGCTAGACCAAATTTCTGAAGGGGAGCTTCGGCTATTGAACCCATGATCCCCGATGCGAACGATACTGGGAGCGTTGGGCCTACTACCAACAGATTTGTAAGGGACAGTGAACGCGGGTTCACGAATCGATGGAGATTATCCGGAATCCATGTTGGTGTATCCGGAGTATCGTTGGCCCAGTTGATAGCGAGATCGATTATATATTTGAAGAGGTGCGGGGCGGTAAAATGTAGGAAAGAAAGCCCTGGGAGAATCTCAGTTTCATCGCGTGCCATGCGCAGCTCTATACTAAAGGTGTGGAAGATGCGAGGCCGAGAGATATCGTTCGACGCCCAGCATACAAGGGAACGTGCCTTCAAGGCAGGCAAGATCGATCGCCGGTATTCCCGTTTGTCGTCCTTGCAATCGTCGAGAGACGCGACGATGTGGGCGACTAGCTCCAAGGAAGCTGCTTCGAACGAGTCTGGCGCTGAGATGACTCTACTAGATCAATACGATACTATCGAGCGTTGACCGAGCGGTGATGTTATATTCAACATATGTTGTGCCCATCGAGGAGAATATCAGAACTTACTTACCTGTCGATGTGACACCGTCTCAACCGCGAGGGGTAGCAGGATAGGAACGCGTCCGAAATTTGAAGTGACTGACACTGGCAGCATCCACAACCAGCGCTCATGGAAACGTCGGAAGGCTCACTTACCGCTTAGAAAGGGCTCGCAATTTCTGTAATTGGATTATGCCCCTTCCTAATGTGACTTAACCGTATCCAATACGACCGCATAGCATTCTATGCTTTACAGGAGTTTTCAAGCTAAGAAAAGTTGAATTGGAGCTCCTAGGGTATTTAGTTGGTGCTGATCATGCTTGTGGGCGCACTACATTGCGATTGAAACACCTGTTGTAGTCTTAATCATGGGAGGCACACTAATGAAGCAGTATTACAGGAATAAACATGCCGGAAACAAAGCACTGCCAAACGATTCAACGAGAGGCTGACGAGGATCGTGACCGCGATCGCGATGCAGCGCGCTTGCTAGGAACTCTCCGTCTACGGTCGCGAGAGCGAGAGCGAGAGCGAGAAGAGTCCGAGGATGAATCAGAGTCTGAGCTAGAGTCAGAAGAGGAGCTGGAGTCTGAGTCTGAGCCCGAGCTACTGCTTGAGCTTGAACTCCTGGAGTTGCTGGACCTGATTGTGCATTGATCAGTCCTCCCTCTCCTGCAAAACAGTCATATATAAACGCACCGTCTCGCTTTCTTTTTCGAAGGCCCAGCTTCTTTCTCTCTCTCCTTCTCCTTTGCCTCCAGGATCTTGTTTGCAGTCCCACTCCTGTTGAAATAGGAAGATGAGACCGACCGGATTCAACTGACACATATAGCTCACTTCGTCTTGAACTCTTCTGGGACTTCTGCTACTGTCTTCGCAGATGCATTGAGTTTTGCGAGCAAAGCAGGTTTCTCCAGTAACTTGGTGCGTGACGGACGAGAAACATACGGCCTAGTGGACTTGCATTGGTAGATGAAATGTCCTATGGATGTCAACGCGCTATGAGCCAGCAGTGCAGCCAGAATATGGGACTCTGCTTGCCAGTTTGGAGACACTTCTGACATATTGTCGAGGACGTCGCCCTGGGTTGATTGGCCGAGTTTCGGTGCGGTGCGTACTTGGACATTGTTGACTTGCAGTTGACGGCAACTTGCTGTAAAGTGACGGGCGAACTGAACTACGGTAAACAGATCCAAACACTACTTAGGGGTACAGCCTTCCAGTGGCTTTCATCAATGATTAATGACTCGCTGCCAGTCAGTTGCAGGCTGAAGTTAGATTAGGTTTGGCATTCAAGTATACTATATTCACAGATGTCTCACGAATCGATTCAATCGCTACCACCATGGGAGGGAAAGCGTTCAAAAATCTCCAGCCTTCGGCCTTCCCTCGCATGCCCCCTCCCGTATACCGCGATCTGAAGGCCCGTATTCAGACAACGCTATCCAAGCTCTACGAACTCGTTCAAGTCCCCATCGAAGCGCCAGAGAAGAAAGACTATGGTGATCTAGACCTCATTGTCGCGCATCCCAAGCAGAAGCCAGAGCTCGCAGCAGACAACTCCGATACCGTGTCTCCAGATATCGTGCACGCAGCTATAGGCGCGAGGCACTCAATATTCATGGGCGGGTATCGTACATCTAATTATGCTGTACCAATCGCCCCTGGGCAATGGGCCACCTTAGGGTGCGGAAGCAAGGAGGAGGAATGCCGCCTGCAACTGAAGATGGATCTCTTAGCTATCAAAGACGAAGAAGACGGAGAAGAGATCGAGAAAGACGGAGAACTATATTACCAAGTCGATGTACACGTCTGCCCCGACGAAGCTGAGTGGAAGAGGAACGTATTCTTCAACTCTCATGGTGATATGGGCATGATCCTGGGCGTCATCATCCGTAATCATGGCTTGCATCTTGGGGTGCACGGCCTGAAGGTTTGTAGGAAGTGCAAATCAACTCATTCTCTGTCCCGCTAAAGCATTCACAGATGCCCGACCCACCAAATAGCCCGCTTCACTTGTCTGATGACTTCAGTGATATACTGCGCTTCATGGGGATTTCCGCGACATTGCCATTGACCAGCTTCGGCACGCGACAGGAAGTCTTCCGTTGGATAGCAGGGAGCAGGCTATTCGATCCTACTCGTTTTCGATCCACCGGTACTGGGTTTTCCAAAGTCAAGCAAGAGCGAGCCATGTATCACGACTTTGTCCGGTGGGCCGAAGAACTGTCCAAAGTTGATGTAGGAGGAACCAGGACAAAGTTCCGGCCTCGCGGTAATCATCAAGAGGTCCGCAGCGAGGCTCTAGATTTCTTCAGCAAACGGGAGGCCTTTGAAACCAGAGCCGCAGAACAGGCCACACGCACTCGACTGAAGAGCGTATGGTCTGGTCACCAAGTTCGGGATTGGGCTAACATGGGGGAACATTGGAAGGGCGTTAAGTTGATTATGGACGCCGTCCGCGCCGAGTTGGGAGGCGATGCTGGGATACTACAGACGATGGATAAGGAGGGCGAAAAGTTCTTACGGTCAAAGGTGATTGAGACACGAGACCGGCTCGGTTTGATTCCGTCCAGCGAGGTCATTGTTGATGCATCTTCGAAATAACTCGTGGCGAACCAGGGAGCGCAAAAGATGTTATGATTATTGCAATACCTAGACTGGTAAAAATGTCAAATGAGCAGTTCCTGCGATAGTCGACTAGCAAGAGGGTGATATTTTATGGGAAATATACAACGCTGGTATATCACTTGCACATATCAAGGCCAACTTTGGAGTTCATGATCAGCGCAACAATAAGCCTGCGTGTGCAAGAATCAGTACGGGACTACGCTCGGAAGACGCGACTAAGACTGGAACTCACCCGTACAACCCCAGAACCTCAGCAAAAATGAGGATGAGGATCATAGAGACGTAGACCCTCGATTCATTGACATATGCGCGAACGCACTGGGTATGGAGCCTTTGTAAGTATGCGATATATGCAATATGCAATACACCAAATGCAAACGCACCGAGTCGCCCACGTAGCCAATAGCATATCCTGCCGAAAGCCCCGTCATTCCACAAGCCAGGCCAGCGGCAAGATGGACGAATCCAGCAAAGAGCGAGTAATTGCCAGGGTTTACTGCAAAGGCAAATACGAGCAAGTGAGCTCTTCGTATCAATGACGAGCAGAGCTTAGGTGACTGACTTGTTCCTGATATGAGCACTGACACGACGAGGCCGTATACGGCAATGATACCAGACATGACTACAGGGATGAGGGCCTGCCGGAGTTTTGTCAAGCATTCATTTAGATTGTCGATGGTGTTGAATGTGTACCTTCATGATTAACTCGGGTCTGAATGTCCCCAGACCAGCGATGCCGATTCCTGACTTGGAAGTTCCGTACGCAGCACCCACAGCTACGTGATTTCTAGAGTGAGTTGACCAGAAGACGAAGTATAGAGTACAATGCGTACTGCTCAATATCATCTTGATTCCACGTATTTAGACCTGCGCTCGACATGAAGGCATCATAGTAGACTCACCGCTGACGCAACGCCCGCAAAACCAAAGAAAGGTGCAAACGGTGGGCACAACGACATCTTGGCGGATAGAAGGAGTTGAAATGAGCGAAGAATCGATTGAAACAGAGATTCAGAGATTCAGACGGCGTGTGTAGCGGAGGTCACCGTCGTCGTTGAGGAGGTCTGCTCCGTTATGATCAGAGTACGGTTTGGGCGCTTATTTACCTCGGGATCCTGCACGACCATGGACTGTAGTGCCGTGGTACCTATCTACGCAACGGAGTTCTCTACGAACTGTAGGCTTTCGTATCTCAATTATTTTCAACGCCGCGAGAGGGACTTTGAAGTTTTTTGAATTACCAAAATGCATGTATGTAGGTATTACGAAGCGGACGCGTAGACTGCACTCGCCACATGTTCCTGCGCGCGTCGCTGAAGCAATGTGTACGGTCAGGGCGAAGTTGACTACTTCTTCTTGACACTCTTGATACGAATCTGCTCATTGCCGACAAAAATACCCTTGGAAAGAAAGTAATTCAGCACCCGGAAGCAAAGAAACAGGGGGGAGCACATACCTTTCCTTTGTACGGCTCAGGCTTCCTGTAACCGCGAACCTTGGCGGAGAAGAGGCCGAGTTGATGCTTGTCCGTACACGAGAGTACAATTTTCGTAGGCGTCGGGACTTCTGCTTTGATGTGCGCGGGTACAGGCACATAGACGAGATGCGAGTATCCGAGCTTCATGTTCAGTCGCTGGCCATTCCCTCCATCTGCCTTCCCTCTGGGATCGTCCTCTAATATCACCCTATAACCCACACCAACGAGATACAGCGGGACGGTGAATCCCTCCGTCATCCCAACGATCGCGTTGTATATGAGAGTACGCGTCGTCCCCCACATAGCCCTCTGCTCCTTAACCTCCGGGTCTTCCACCACTATTGTCATGGTGTCATTCTGCGGGAAGTCGATTTTCATATAAGGCCGTAAGGGGACAGACGTGGTCCCCAGTGGGCCTTTAACGGTTATGCATGAAGTGGAAGGAGAGAGAGAGACGGTTTCGGGAAATTTTATTGGTTCTCTTCCAATGTGAGAGACGTGGGCTTGTACCCTCGTCGAGGTGCTGAAGGAGCGTAGGGAATGGGCCAACCGCGAGCGAGGTAGCATGGACGGAATTCTGAGTGTGACTTGGGCGCTAATAACCGCGTTCCGAATCGACTCTGCTCTTTCCGACGACTAATTTTACCGAATTTATTATCTTTGGGCCCACCAGTCCACCGGGAATCCAAGAAGTATCTAACGTCTAGACACTACTAATTCACGGCACCCAGGTTATGCAAAACTATTAATATATCAATTCTATTGATACCAGTGCTCCCATTGAACTCGAATCCAATATGTAGCACACAAATTACGATAAAGATGCACCGACGAAAGTTGGGGCGACACAAACGCCATCTTTCGTCCGTATCCTATGTATAGTCTTGGTAGTAGGATTCACCCAAGCCGCCTCCCTTGTATCCAGAGTCGTGAAGCCTATTTACAGACACGCTTCTGTTAGATACGCCAACCATGGTGAGAGAGATTCACATACCAGGTTGTATAGTTTCAAAGATCTTCTTCTTTGGATTGAGTTGCGAAAGGGGGGAAGCATCTGGCGGATGATAGAGCTTGTTAGCAATAAATTAGTGTGTGGTAGATATGCAGTTTACTTTCGAATTCTGCTCCTTCAAAGTAAACTCGGTCACCGACTTTGGCGTTGGCTGGTGGCTGCACAATTTCAATACCCCCCTCTTTTCCCTCCTTTGAGGTCGCCTACATAGATATTGTGAGCGGGAGCGTGGTTATGGTGGAAGAGGGATATGGACGCACACATAGCACCATAGCAAAGCTCTTGACACCACGCATGTTAGCAGGCTTGAGGTTGCACTAATATCAAGAGTGAGCTCCGGGTCCACATCATGACTAGAGTTCACGTACCACTGCAACTAGGTACCTGTCGCGCATCTCTTCGATTGGAATATAGTTCACCAGACCAGAGACGACAGTCCGTGGGCCAGTGTCCTCGCCGAGGTCGATTTGCTATTGCGTCGTTACTCAGGGTGTCGCATGCATGAGTTAGCGATGTGACCCACCTCAACATACAAGCTATCAGCATCCGGGTGCTTTTTTACTTTGGAGGGTGGCGATGAGTATGGAACCATGCATGTCAGAATTGATTATGAGCAGATACGCACTGTCCACTATATGTCCAACGCGCAAATCGATCATAGACGGGACAGGTTCGCCAGCATCAGCAGGCTCTGCGGCAGCTCCCTTCTTTGCCGATTCAGAACCAGCATCTTTCTTTTTCTCCTTCTTCTCTTTCTTCTGCTGTTTCCCTTGCTCGGATGGGGCAGATGAAGACGCTTCTGCTGCTGCAGCCTCCTTAGCCTGAGCCGGTTTGTCTTCGGCAGCAACGGGATCCGCTTTCTTCTTCTTCTTGGAAGGCTCGACTGTGCGTTCGGGCTTGGGTGCAGAGTCAAAGTCGAATGATACTAGTGCGAAATCGGGGGAAAGTTTTTCAGCAGCTTGTCGGACAACTGCCTGTGACTGAATATGGTCGAAATAGCGTGTCAAGGCAGGTGTCGAGTAGTATTTCGCGGGTTCTTGCTTGGACTAGGTCGGCAACAATGAGAAAACTGTGCACCATAGAACGACCGGTGATATATACTCACGATGTTAGGGTGCAATGCACCGTAAAGCGCGACGTCCGCTGCGGTCAAGTAATTGCTGACTGCGTACGTCCGCTGCAGCAACTGCGAGTTCAACTCCTGCGGAACCGTCAACAGGTAACCCGGATCGCGTCAAGAACACTGTACGTACCGACAAGGAGGCGTCGGCTGCGAGTTCCTCGCGTCCGACCTTCTCAACCCAGCTGACGACCTCTATCTGATCCTTCTCCGATGAGCCTGCGAGTTCACTCCCATCTTGGGTCGCGCTGAGCAGAAGCTCTTTTACTGGTGACTTTACGGTGTCGATGGCAGCTTTGAGCGACATGAAGTTGATAGTGGAGAGTGTCCTTCCAAAATTTCTATATCGATGGACGGGATTCTGGAAAGGGTGTATCGCGCGAAGACAACTTCGAGATGCAATAATGGTGCACATGAGCAGAGATCCTGACTAGTTCGCTATCTTATCTACGATCAAAAACACTGTTCAACTCATCTTATCTTATCAAGAGATACTCAAAAGACTCGTTCATTTCGACATTTTCTCCTTCCGGGTACAACGCGGGTCAAAATGATTACTGGCTGTTCCGTGATTGATATCCGCCTTCGTCAACTTCCCAATTGCTCGCACCAATCAATCCACCACTTATCGACGTGGCCGCATAATCAGGCGATCCGGATCAGTGCCCAGGGGAACCTTGGTGTCAGTGGCCTGTACTGATCCCGAATCCATCAATACTTGAGGGCATCTCCACCGTTCCTGCGCGTTCTTAGACTAAGTTCCGTGCTTCCAGACTGAAATATATCGTGAAAGGACAAAGACATCGATGTGTTATGGTAATGTGTGATACCTATTTCGACTACAGAATTTCTATGAGTGGTACTGTGATCATTACTGGCTTCCAGATTCCCTTTCCATATCCATCGAAAATCAGTGATTGGGAACTCAAAACGGGCTCAACGAGGCCAACGCAGATACGACTGTCCACCTGATATTTGAGGGTGTCCGATCGACGATCGTTTCTTACAGGCCTCATTATGTCTCTCCCGATTATCGACATCGGCCCCTTCCTCAAGTCTTCGGATCCATCAGTCCGTGAGGCGACTGCAGCTGAAATACACAGCGCCTGCTTGAACTACGGCTTCTTCTATTTGAACATATCTGCCTACGCCGACCCGTCCGAGCCAGAGGAACTTACAACATTGGCCCGAAGCTTCTTCTCCTTAGCTCAGGAAGAGAAAGATAAGATTTCACTGGGCAGCAATGACAAAGCTAGAGGTTAATTCTTGCGATATATGAGGCATGCTGACCGTGTCTCATGCGTTCATTAGGCTACGCGCGTTTGAAGGAGAATGTAACCAACGGTAAAGCAGACAACCATGAAGGAATCGATTTCTATCGTCCGGTTGAGAATCCTGATAAATCTAAACCACTCTGGGGGGAGAATTTATGGCCGACGATCCCTGCGTTCAAAGAGAAATACGAGCAATGGATAGGGAAGATGAAGGCACTTGGCCTGATTGTGATGGAAGCGTGAGTGCCACGGCTGGTCCATCATAGCCAGATTAAATTACGGCGTACAGGATGGCCCTTGGATTGGGCATGACTCCGGATGAATGGCAGCAACTACGGGGTCAGGTCGATGACAGTTTCTGGGTTATGCGGATCATAGGTCTGCCGCTATGTGGTCGTTCTCTTTCTTTCAGAGGAACTTACGCTTGTGCCAGGATATCCTCCACTTCCTACCGACCACGATGGCTTTTCATGCGGTGCCCATCGGTAACGCCAGTTTGATGCACGTATGCATGCGTATAGCTGACAGTGCCGCCAGAGACTACGGTTGCCTCACGTAACTGCCTTCAATCACCTGCACTGATTTCGTATTATTGAATGGAACCTGGAAGGTTCTTGTATGCAGACCCCACACCGAACGCGCTCCAGGTCTTCCTCCCCAAGCGGGCTGCAGAAATCATCAATGGCACCAGTTCTATCACAAACGGTTTGCCCTCCGAAGAAGGAGGTGAAGAGGGTGTCTGGATAACGGCCGATCCGATACCCGGGTGTGTGGTATGCAACATTGGGGAAAGTGAGTATCGTCGTTCCATTGCCAATGCATGTGGCCAATGATGTATGGTACACGAAAGTGTGGGAGATTTGGACCAACGGATTGTACCGCTCGACGTTGCACCGAGTGATACACAGGAGCTCCAACTACCGGTATGTGTCCTCAGTACTCGACGTAATCACCGCTGACAATGATCACGGTTTGTAGGGTTTCGTGAGTCTGTAGTCCTCTCATAAAGTACCATTTAATCTTGCTTCTAGGATCCCTTTCTTCTTCGAGCCCAACTTCGACGCCAATATCAGCCCTTTAGCAGCAGCCGCTCGTATCAAATCAGCCCAGCCATCTACGGTTCCCAACGGCGAGACCAAGGAATACAAACCCGTTGTATATGGCAAGTTCTTGTTGGGTAAAGTCACGAACAACTTTGCAGGAGGAAGCAAATATGATTAGTTACAATGATAGTAATAGTAGTCGATTCACTGTGGGGGACGATCCTGTGAGTATATAGTCCTGCCAGGAATTTGCCCACCACGAACAAATGGTCCCTTGGTATCTTGAAGAAACCCGCTAGCAGGTCCTGCCAACGGCGGCGGTTGCCCTGGCCCGAGCAAGTTGTTGCCGTTCCGTTGGGGATCGTACGGAGGCGACTGCTGTTTGATCTTGATACCGTCTTCACCTGCTGGTGCTGGGGTGGTCGTGTGAGAGTGGCCGTTGAGGCCAACTGAGTTATTGCGCGATGATGATGGTAACGGGGACGGCGCTTTGGAACTCAACCTTTCGTCTCCTGCAGGTCTCCTAGAGCGCAGCGACGATGCAGCGGGAACGGGATCTATACTACCGGTACGAGAAGCGCTCCTTTGAGATACGTCGTCAATTTGCAAGGATGATGACCGCTCTTCGTATCGGCTTGAAGAACCGTTGTGAGACCTGCCATTTGTGGTGGTTCTTTCTTTGGAGCTGGCTTTTGGTACGAAGGAGATACTCTGGTCGTCTGAATGAACAGCTGAGGGGGTGGCTGAGGCAGCAACGATAGATGGCGCCGCTGAGGGTCCGACTGAGGGTGCGCCCACCATGGCTGGGTCCGCTTCAATAGCTTCCAACTCCTTGGCTTCTCGCAGCTGGAGGGCCTCCACAATTGATATAGGGCAAGGTATCGTGTCTATGACCACAGTCAACCACTTGACCGAATGAGACACGAAAGGATACCGCGTACCGCGTAGGAACATGAACTCTTGATATTGCTGTGTCGCCATTGCTAAAGCCCGATACTCAGCTCCGTGGCGCAGGTAAGGACGGAACAACCCAACATACACATATCACGGTAGAGGATTAGGTTCCTTCTGCCCGCATCAGCTTGCTGCCTGCCTGCTCGGGCAAGCTTTTTGATGAACTCCTCCTGTCCAAGTCGCTTCAGCACGCATTCTCGCGCTTAGAACGAGGGCATCAAACGCACCGCAGCTAGTGAGACCAAGAACAAAGCCTCTTTGGAAAGAGCTAGGCTTCCTGTCACTCCTGTCATGCAGACATCAAGTGAGTAGGATCAAGGTAGTGGGGTAGGCTACGCGAACCGACCGTCGTTCTGTATGATGTTCTCTAGCCTTTGCTGGGGGAGAATCGTGTCGCCGACAGGTCTGTTTGATTTTACGGCACTCTTTTTCGGTGTGGTGCCATCGTCCTCTGTGTCGGAGTAGAGCTGGTCGACGCCCTCTTCGGCTTCTGAGTCGTCGAAATCAAAGCCATCTGAGGAAGGCAACAGCAGTACTGGAGATGCCATGAAGTTTGGGACGCGCAGTTTAACGCTGAGGAAGGTATGTATTTCCCCCGGTTGACGCATTCCGCCATCAGGGGAGAGCTCCCAGGACTCGGGCCATGACCACAACTCAGTGTAAAGATATCAAGGACGCAGCACACCGGGGTGGTCACCTTCGACCATCAAAATCATAGCATCGAGAGACGAGACGAGCAGAAATTGCCAATTCAGAATCAGTCAGAAAGTACTTCTAAAACAGGAGGACGGGATAGCAAGCTGCTATACGCAAAGTATGGTCGAATCAAAGTATGCAGCTATCTAATTGCTTGTAGAGTCTTATTGTGTGCAAATCTAGTATGCAAACAATGCATCGGAAAACTGACGTCCAGAAGAGCGCTTCTGGAGGTTGGGGACAGCTAGGCCCAGAGAAGTGGAAAGTATCCTACTGCAACCCCTCGTGTGGCTGGCTCAACACTGGAAATTTAGCTTCGTCAAAGCGACTGTGAAGTCCAGTTTGTAGTCACACAATATGTTACGCAACCGAACACTTTCTCAGACAAATCGACATGTCATCTAGAGCGCAAGAGCAACAAGAGCAGTCATGACCATCGATACACCGATGATTGAAGATGAGAACGAGGTAAGTGCGCCATTGTTCGCCCCAGAGCCAGCAGTCGACGCGCTCTGACTGATGCCCAAAGATGTATTTCCATCTGAATCATCCCAAGTAAGCGTGGAGAAATCCAAAGACGGATCGGAGCAACATATTTCTTAACGGAGGATGCGCACTTTTTTAGACACACAATGCTGCGGAAGGTAGGATAGTATCGCTGAACGATAGATACCAGTCTATCCGTTACGGCCATGTCATTGGAATCGAGCCCGAAACTGAGAAATTCGGCATGGCAGCCTGCTATAATGCTGCGGGTGGCAGCTTCAAGCGTTGAGTTGGAATATGACGCCTGCGGACATAAGTCGGCCAACCAATTATCGACTGGCTGGACGATGGAAGCGTTCCCTCCGTTCAGCGCAAGGGGTATAAGGGCTGAAGGACTCAGACAATTGGCCGTGTTCTGGTCGGTGGCGATACCACCAAGCGCGGTTTGTCAACTGTCTGACAGCAACCTAAGAGATAGACAATAGTGCATTATTAGTCGAAACACGGTAATGAACTGACTGAGCGGTAACCAACCTCGTGGTGAATGCGAACGAGAGGAGTGCCGGAGACTTCAACATCGTGAAAATCTCGTAAAACAAAGTCGCAGAGCATCAGCTGGGATGGTCGATGACCCGCAAGCTATACGGTCGTTTTTACGGGCCTCATTTGTCACGGTCGTCCCTGAAAGTGAGTCGCGATCAGTCCGTTGCTTCTACTCATCATGTGGGTATGCAACCGACTTGAAAATGTATCCGCTCTAACTAAACTTTGTGACAATCGGAGAGCTTACAGCGAAATCTCGAGATGTCGATATTTTGAAACATCTTGGCCTTCCTTGCAAACATTTGCGCATCAACAGGAGGGTCCCACCACTCCCGGGACGAAATGACCATCGCACCTACCTCGTTTCTTCCGTTGGTAGTTTCTCATCCCAAGCCCGTTTCTATCTGATCTGTCCAACAAGCTCTTACTCTTCCTCTCTAGTCTTGATGAGCATCACAGCAATGGAAAGCGGTGGCGCTCCTTCAAGCTTCAAGCTTCATCATCCAGTCCGCTAAGGTCTTGACTGGCTCATGGCTCGTGTTGTATATAAAGCGTGGTAGGAGGGTTCCAAGAGCCGTCGCTTCGATCCTCCCCTCTCTCGGAGGTAAGCGCCACCACCTTCCCCAACATGGTACGCCAACTTACCGACCGTTTGTACAGAGTGTGTCTACACGATGAGCCTGCCTTCACCATCACCACTCCAACCGTTCTGCGAGGTTTCAGCCCTTGATGCAGGCTTCCTCGACCTCCCAGACGCAATGTTCATTACTACGGAAAAGCCAGACGAGATTACGAAGGTCCCTTCTCTTGCCTTCCTAATCACCCATGCTTCGTCTAAGAGGCAAGTCCTCTTCGACCTTGGTATTCGCAAAGACTTGAATACCGGATACCCGCCAGTCACCTCCAATTGGATCAGCGACTATAACATAGATGTCCCCCAAGACATCATAGATTCTCTCGCAAAGGGAAATCTCTCCCCCCGTGATATAGAAGCAGTCTTATTCTCCCATATTCACTGGGACCATACCGGTGACCCTTCAGCTTTCACGAAAGCGACGTTTCTCTTGGGAGACGAGACTGAGACCCTGCTTCGCACGGGCTACCCTATCGACCAAGAATCCATGTATGCCCATGATCTACTACCACCACATCGTACGCAGCTCCTCAAGACGGACACGTGGACCCCAGTCGGTCCGTTCCCTCGAGCGTTTGACTACTGGGGAGACGGTAGCTTGTACATCGTTGATGCCCCGGGGCATCTTCCCGGACATCTTAATGTTCTAGCACGCACTTCAGTAGACGGCGCGTGGATATATCTTGCGGCGGACAGTGCTCACTTCGTGGAGCTTTTTACTGGGGAAGCGAAAGTAAGCGTTGGCCACCCAGCGTTTGGACCACACGGGTGTGCGCACTCAGACAGGGAATTGGCGGAACTGCACATTTCTCGAATTAGAGAGCTTTGGGGCCTCCCAAACGTACTAGTGCTCTTCAGTCACGATGCACAATGGTACAGGGAGAACCGCAATGGTGCGGCGTTCTGGCCAGGACACATTCCCCCTCTATGAGGAGTATATACAGTGCATAGAACGTGACAATCTTTAAATTAATAGTGTCGATGATTGTAGATATGCCTTCCACCAGGGTCGCCTTCGTACGACTTGTTTTCCATCAGATGATATATCCGCAATAGTTCTAGAATGATGATACAGCTTAACACTGCAGGATTATATATGATACGTATCATGTTTGTTCGCGTACCAGTAACGCTAGAGCAACGTTGGGACGTAGCGTGTATGTTGGGCTATGGATTTTTGCGTTGACCAGTGTCGGTTGTATAAACCGGTCGAGCTCATGCAGCAAGTCAGAATTCGGGGGTCCGGGGTCCGGGTCACGGAAAGGGGTCCACACGTGGTCAGTACGTTTATAGAGGCTGCCTTGGTCCAATCGTACGAAAGGGAGACACCGATTGGTGTGCTTCGATGTTAGAAGAGGTTCGATGCAGACGCTTTGACTGACCTTGGTCCAGCCAAAGCTGTTGACCCCAGGCCTTGGAGCTAGCAGGCCTAGATCAAGGTAACAAGTTCGTATCCACGTTGAGGCTCTCTTAAGGTGCAGAGTCGGCCCCTTGGCTTTGAAAGACATGGTGCATGAGCGTCCGTTGGCGTCCGTCAGTCCACTCGAATGTAACATAGAATAAACCTGTATCCACCAGCTGGGAAAAAGCCACATCCAACTTCGTGATCTCGAGTTCTCCATCTACCCCGGTGCCCTCATCGTCTGTCGTGTATATGATGTTCACGGTGATGCGCTCCAGTCTTCGCCGCTCGTGGATTTGCTGAAGGGCCCCAGACATGGCTATGTAATCCTCAAGCTCGGGGGAATGGTGCGTCCCTAACGAGCGAGGATAGGTGTTGATTTTGACGGTGAGATGCCGCAAAAGATCAGGAAATGGGATGTGATGGTCGATACAGCCCTCTACCCATTCCATAACCTCGAGGTATGAGGCGATCGAATATCCCTGGTTAGTTACGTCAATGGTAAGTCGAGAGGGACGGATAGAAGTCCCCAAGCCGGGCATCCAAGTCTCGGGCTCCACTGGACTCACAAATGAGCGGGCAATGGCCGTGAAAAATATTACCGTATCAAACGTACCATGCAGAATGAGTTCGGACAATCCAGCCGGAATCCACGACGGTATATCCCAAGGTCCTGCGTGCGTACGGGTAATTTCCAAACGTTCGAGGTTCGGACACTCGATGAGATTGGTTGGGGGAACCGGAGCGTTTCCGATCCATTCGAACAGCTGCAACCTTCGAAGCGATTCCAAATGTATTTGAACCGGGGGTACTCTCGTCGTTCCCGTATCTACTATCGTGCCATGGTCATAGGATGTCTTTTGTATGAACAGATCTTCAAGGGTCGATGAACAGCAGGAAAGGCTATACAGCAAGTCAGAGGCATCCTTCAGAAAGCTCCAGCTTTCCAGGTAAAGTGCTTTGAGTGGAACGCTAGCAATCAGAGATAGGATAGCCAGCGCAAAAGGCGCAGGGACGATTGGTGGAGGCGCAGAACGACAGTTACCAAGGCGTAAGATTTGCAAGCTCTTGAGTCGGAGGAGGCAGTCTGGCATCCATCCAGGGGTAGTGAGGATGCACTCGTCCCACTGGATGGTCAGGTCGACGATATACTTGCTGAGGTGGGAGGCGGTGAAATGGAGGAAGCCGAACCGAGTGTGGAAGTTATCGGTCCGTACCACTACTCTGCGGAAGACCTTCGGACGACATATGTCGTTCCATACGCGACAAACGAGGGAACAATCATAGAGGGTAGGAAAGTCCCCGATATCGTCGAGGAGGCCAATCATCTGGTGGATCAATTCGTTGGGCAGCTGTTTCATATGAGTCTTGAGATCTTGAGAGGCTTGGGTGAAAGTGGGATAGAAGGAAACCAGAGAAAAAAACTGGAAGCGACGGCAGGTTTTATCATTAGATCCTCAGCCCCATGCCTCGTCATGATGGGCCCAGATCCGGAGGGCGTGTGCGATTCTCAAAAAATGCTTCATATTTCTTGCCGAGTCTGAGCAAAGTTAGGGACATGCGGTGCCCTCGCCGTGACTCCGGTTATGAACAACGGATGTCTAGATGAAGATCTAGATGAAGAAGCTAGCACAGGGTCAGCGCTGTCGTTACAGTACCGGTATTTTTACTTCCAAGTAAGTATTTGGTTGTAGGTGGAGCTCAATGGGGGCGCTGAGTCGGCGCCGATGATTGATCCGGATCCCACGAAGGGGCTTACACAGGCTCCTAAAACCATCCGCTCGTATCGTAAGTTTTTTTCGAGCACGTGACGGGCGCTAAGGCGCCGTAAACAAGTACAACGTCAAGCGTACTCGAAAACTTTCGATAGAGCGGCTGGCAAAATATGCGACCGAGAACGCCGACTTTGTTCCCAGCCCGCTTGTTGCAACCCAGTGGTCACTTGTGACAGTTATCCAACGGCAGACGTCGGCAGACTCGATTAGTACCAATTGGGATAAGTCACGCAACACTAAGCCATCCCCTAATTGTTATCTCCTGCGCTGCACATCCACCCACCGTATCACCACAAATGTCCAACGTAGATATTCTGTTCAATCAGTGATGTAGATATATGATACAGATATAAATCTATTGATGGAATTTTGATAACCACACTTGAACTGATGGTTTTAACCACCCCGCAACTGAACAATGTGCTGAATACCCTTCGTGATGACTTCAATACAAGCCCTGGTGAAGTCTTTCTACTGTTCCTTTGCAATACTGCAAACGGCGAGGATCAGCGTGGCATTTCTGCCGGCATAATTGAGTACGCACCCAAGATCTTGACAGCCATGGAGAGCCATCAGAGCTTATCAAGAGTGTTCTTTGATAAGGCGAAGGAGTCGGTTGTTCGCCGGTGTACGAAGGAAGTGGCTGAGCTGTCATTGAAAGTACATAACGGCCATTTCAATGTGAAGACTATGACGGAGGAACAAATTCGTGCGTACAAAGTTGGAGAGGCAGTCGAGAAGATCCATAATGCTGGTGAATTATTCTCACTGCTGATTGCAATAGCCCGAATACCCACCTGAGACAACTGAGCCATGTTCTGTTTACCTAGCAAATTTAATGGCGTAACAACGATCATTGTAGGCCTCAATCCATCCACCTGCGCCATGACTAAAGGCATCCAGAAGGATAGAGTCTTTCCTGATCCTGTCGGCGCGAAAGTTTTCGAGTACGCTTGACGTTGTACTTGTTTACGGCGCCTTAGCGCCCGTCACGTGCTCGAAAAAAACTTACGATACGAGCGGATGGTTTTAGGAGCCTGGGGCTTACATAGCTCAGGAATCCGCAGTGGGCCGATGCTCAATGAAGAAGCGACTCCAAATTCCGATGAAAATTGAGTGGCGGTAGAACACAATGAATTTCATTGCCTTACGCATTGCTCAGTTGCTGATGGTAGTGGTACATATACAGGATAATAACAAGCGACTAATCAATGGGGATCCTAACGCTAGCTTTATCTTCGGCCTTCTGCACACGAACGGTCAGAATGCCATCGTCAAGTTTAGCGGCAACATTTTGTGTATCAACTGGACGCGGGAGCCAGACAGTGCGAGTGAACGTCGAGCTTCCAGTGAAAATTCGTTCAGTGGAAATTTGATTGCCCGATGGCTGAGTCGGCTGGCTAACAACAGCGTTTGTTTCATGAGGAGCTGCTAGGTAGGCGGCAGTAAGTAATCAGGCACAACTGGAAGTATTACTAATGAGAAGTGAACTCACCATCGGTATTTTCTGGAGCAGTTGCGTCGGTTTCAGGAGCAGTGGACCTGCGTGTAAATTTGCCCTCGATTGTCAAGCTCCTACCTCCATCACCGATCCTAACTTCAACATTCTCCTTCTTCACGCCAGGCAAGTCGGCTTCGACAACGTAGCCATTGCCCTCTTCCGTCACATCAATCGCAGGTCTGGATAAACCGAAACCTGCTGACTGGAAGAAGGGGTCATCGAATAATGCGCGAGACGGTGAGCCGTAGTATGCGGGGGACCGCGTTAGTGGTTCCTCGAACATACGGAAGAATGGGCGGAATTCGCGAAAGAAGTGGCGTGCAAGCGACATGATTGTCAGTTCGTTAGTGTACTGTGAGTGTACTGTGGATAGAGACGGAGAACTCACTCCATTTATATAGGCTGATTTCTGTGTTTCTAGTATCGGCTAGAACATGAATGAAAGCTCTGGAAATGGTCATTGACTCGTTGGTGCTCCTGAGATGATTGTTAGGAGGCCGGTAATTTCTAGAAGCCTCGAGAACAAACACCAGTCAACACCAGCCCCGAGGCGAACTGTGTTGAACCGAGCATTGAACGTTGAACAGTTGATCCTTGTAGGAGCAATGAGCGATCCGTGGCGAAACCATCAACATGCACAGAACAGATGCGAGATCTCCGGAATGAGGTGGAAGCTGAGAGTGATGTTGATTTGTTACTTTGTTGCTAACTATGCATCTTGTCTTGGTTCAACTTGGGTTCGACTCGATCTAGGGTTGACGGTAAAAATACTGGTCTGTTACGAGTCGCCCGGAGAGATTGAAATGTCGTGTGAGTTCAAAGAGGCAGAAAAATCCCGCGCAGGGGGTTACAAACTTCTTGTACATATCCGAATCGGAGGATCAACTCCCCGGCCATTCCACTACCCATTGAGCAGCGACAGCGTGCTCTTGATTGTCGTCATCTTCAAATTTGAGTTTATAAGTGGGCATGTACTTTGATGATGGTGCGTTCTATGAAACCGTGGTTAGCGAAGCAAACAACAGATTAGAGCCCACTGACTCTGCCTGATGGCTGCATGTTTTGGGGTGTTGCGACGACCTCTGCCCGATAGAAGCAGCTGGTGTCGGGATATAATGCCATCACAGTCGAGCCTGCCGGAAAGGCTTGATAGGCCCCAATGTGTGACGCACTACCAGATTGTGCATTCGGATCTGGAAGTGGAATAATTGCTCTCAAGGTTGTGTTATACCGGCTATATCTACATGAGTATGGGCGTAGGAAGACAGGGCGAGATTGACCTACACTCCGGGTTGCCCGTCTTCCTGAGGTTCTGCATCCTGCACTTCGTAGCTGAGATTGGATCAGCATTATTCCTCGACGTACGCTTGATGCTACTTACCGATTTTTGTCGGCATTGATGCATTTAGTCACGACGGCTAAAATCCAGGTGTTTTCGTCTGCATCGGCGGCCACACCTCCGGTTTTTCCGGCTGAAGGATGGAAGGCAACTTTTCGGCCTTCTTGCAGGGGAAGTTGTGCAGCCAAGGCTTCTCTGCGAGCTTTCGGATCCCGAGAAAAGGGTATAGGTTGATTTGGCCCCACCGAGTTACGCGGGGGAAGAGTAATGGAGGGGCCACGGCCGTTACTAAGCGAAGTAGCTTGAGACCCCAGAGCTGCGGGAGATGTGCCTCGTGGGCGCTTCCGTTTTTCTAAGGGTAAATGACTCAGAGGACAGCCGAAGATACACATTAACGTTTATTGATACCTGGAGGCAGAGTCTCAGGTGCTTGACGTAGAGCGATAAGCACGCTCAGTCTCTCAATGGCTTCCTCAATCGCCCTGGGATCAAGGTTTGTCAGCGCATGAACAGATGGCGCCTCGTCATATCCTACTTAGCCTCGCGTGTCGCGGTGTCTTGAATATCGTGAAGGCCAGCTTCAAGTTTCTTGTAGTTGGACTTCACGCTGTCGAGTCCCTCCGCGGGTATATGGTCATCAGTGGGCCAAGTCGTTATCAGTCGGTTGACACGGTCGATGGTCTCTGCTGTAGATGGGTTGCCATAAAGCGTCGTAAGAGCTGTGAGGCCTGAGACGGCATGCGACCAACAGTCTATCTCTGTTAAGGATGGCCTATTAGTGGAGCTATAGATGAAGCCACTGTGAGAAGACTGACCTTCCGAGGAAGCGGGGCGACTGGATATCATTCGCCTCCTGTCCATGATGTATAATAGTTCGTATGCAGAAATAGGGACTGCGCCTCAGCTTTCAACTGGGGTCAGTGAGCCACAAGGTGCGCCAACATGAAGCTGTTATGAACAAGTTGAACGTAGAACGTAAGTATGATTCAAACTCAGCGCTATCATGGGTTCGGCGCTTGAGCTTCTTTGTTCACCACAAGGTCACCTTCTAAAGACTTTACTGACCTTGTATCGCATTTTGATATCTTTATATCACTACAATGATGCTATGTACAGCGAATCGGGCCAGGGCCTAATACAATTTGCGGTAACTACAAATATTCATACACGAAGCATTGAACGACAACAGTAGCGACCGCGCCTATGGGTGAGTCGGCTGATTCGGAGCAGCCAACTTTCGTAGTGATACATCATAAACAACTATGTATGGATCAACCCTCGCGGTAGAAACCAGCACTGGATCCACGTACCTTCTTCGATTTTCTTGATATCGTATTTGAGGCTATCATATCTTCTACGAAGGGTATCGTTCTTCAGGTTCAGCTGGGTAAGAGATAAGTGGCGGAGGTTTCAGCAACGATGCGGGGGAATTAGGCCAAAGCACCCACCTGGGCGAAACCCGCGAAGATTTCTTTCACAAATAGTGAGATTTTGATAGGCTCTTGAAAGTTGCCTAGCGTTACGGCGTTGACCGCAAGGCGGGACTAATCGAGTATCAATTCCGAGAAGACGAGGATCTTGAAGATCTGAGAGTTCACCAGTTCATTGACCAGGCTGATCAAACCATGCAGATAATCCTCGGCTGGCAGCACAAAGCGGCCAGCCCATTCTTCTTGAACTAGGGCAGAATTCGTGGTCAGCGCGAGTTGAAGGAATCATAACGTTGTCTTCTACGCACTGCCGAGATTAGATGAGACTGTTGATAAGGGCATCAACGTTCCATCCGTGAGATATTGCAGCAGTGTGGCAGCAAAGACCGCCGTTCGAAGTGAATTAGACCACATGTCCTTCCATCTCCAGAACTGGTCCTGTGGTATTATTTCCGCAAAGCCAGCGGTGATCACTGCACAAGATGAGAGGACGGGGCGAACTGTGTCAAGGAGCTTAGGGACTACAGCGACGCAGATAAGATGATTTATTCCCTCGGTATGAAGGAAAAATGGTCAGGTACTTTCGTCGGATGGGGTTGAATGTATTTTGTTAAACAATCCGACCATAGTTCGCGTCTTCTTGTCGAATACGGTTACTTGATCGCGGATTTTCTAGTGCAGAGGGAAGGGTTGGGATGACGGCGTATGGTGTAGCCAGTGTCCTTGTAAGTACCTCCCTTAAATCGCTGTCAAAGTCAAGCGAAGCGTTGATAGTTTCAAGATCGTTCGCGTCCATTGAAGTCAAGCTGTTGTCGTCAAGTGCAACAAAGAGGCTCATTCAGGGGCTACTGACTTTCAGCAAGTCACGGGAGCACGGGAGCAGATTCAAATTACTGCACTCGAAACGAGTCAGTGTACTCCCTTCTTGACTTTGACCACTCACGACTGTACTTCCAACTTCTGCTCCAGGCCCCGCTCTGACAGAGAGACGCGTAGAATCGCCTCTATTATTATATGGCACCTGTGCCGTCGGTCGACCTGCGCGCCGTTCGAGAACGCCTGAATACGTTTCGCGACACACCCGTCGATAACAATGGTTGCTCGGACGTCGACCTTCAGCTCATATATAAGTACTTGATCGAACATGAAGCAACACAGGACGCGCCACATTGGTTCTGCGAACAAGCTTCGCCGCTGACAATCGACGCTGCCACATTTCTGCTTCGATTACGCGCATACGATAGCGAGAGCGTGCTTGTTTGGCTCAATAAACTAAAGGAATGCCTACTGGGCTGTGCAGGGTGTGTTAAAGGGCTGGAAGAGGCCAAAGTTACAGCTAGGGACACGTGTGTTCGATTGCCTCTCGTTTTGTACCAAGAATGCTGATGTATCTGCTAGTTACTTCGGTGCTTACCCTCGTCAAACAATGGACGCTTTCTTCCAGAACCTCGAGGGGTGGCAGGCCTCTATCATCTTGGAATCTCCCGCACAAGACGATTCTAACTGCATCTACCAAATGGTTTCTAACTTAACTATCCTCGAGAACCCTCAGGTCCTCGCACGTCTCGACTCGAATCCACCTACGCGCCGGTTCTCTGCATGGCCTTTGAACCCGCCTCCCGTGGGATTGTTCCCGCTCCTTGTACATAAGAATCCACAGCTTCGAGAGTGGGCGCGGCAATGTTTAACTTCTCAGAAGATCCCGATGACTTTGGCCCAATTTGCTCCAGCGTATAAACAAGTCGTTACACAATTAGTGGATGTTCTTGACACCGCATCACCCGACCCTTCCTTCTTCACTACGGATCAAGTCGAACTCTGGAAGGGGTTCCGTGATTTCCTCTCTCACTTGCCGACGGGAGCCTTACTGCCCTCTAGTGGCCAGACTGTTGACATTCGCCGAGTTATTATAGCTCACCTACATGATTCAGGTCCACGTTCGTTGAATGGCTCCCTGCGCCTTTGTGTTTGACCTGATAATTTCTCGTAGAATTTGTCTATGTTCTCCACTCGTTTGTGTTTCTCCTCAAGCGACTGGGGCGAGATACATGGCGTGGAGAGAGATCCGAATACTCTTTGGTTGTTTTCGACGCTGTTAAAGACAACGATAGCTTCCTGGAGTTACTGTCTTCTGCTGAACGTCCTCAGTGGCTTCTGAGCTACTTCTCGGAATTCATTCACGCGGTCCGAGAGGTTCCATCCTATGGCGAAACACTCGCCAAAGCTGTGGACTTTATGTGCGAAGAGCTGCAGCACGAGAGATTCCGTGACTCTCGACCAGCCATACTCTTAGCTGCTGTCCAAGTTAGTTGGTTCTCCTCTTTTCATTACCAAATTCTGATCACGTATGTTAGCTCCTCACTGCTGCCTATCGAGGGTCGCTTGCGGCTGTCGAAGCAAGCGCTGAGTCCTCAGACAAGGCCCCTGAGGTCGCAAAGCGCCTGGACACTGTCCTTAATGTCCTTGATATTCATTCCGAAGCGATCATTGCTGTGGCCTTTGATCGAGCGTATAACGATGGCAAGTGGGAGGATGCACGAAAGGGATCCCGAGAACTCGTGAAATCCCTACTCATGGAAGATATTCATTGCCTCAATCAAAGTATCAAGATGAATTTCTTCGGGAAAAATGCGTCTAACATCTATCCCATGCTTCGACAATCGTACTGGGACAGAGCGTTTGGATGTCTGCAAGTTGACGACCACGCTAGTTATGGGTTGATGATCCAAGCCGTAGCCGCAACTGCGCATCTGTCTCCTTTGCACAAGCCCGCGTTGGAAGGATATCGCCGTGACAAAAAGGTAGCACCTCTGACACCTAACGACCGACACGCCATGGAGCAAATCAATGCTCACCTCCTCGCTATTCACTCTGGTTTCTCCAAAGCCATAACGAAATACACCAACGCCCACTTTTCCGCCGACATTTCAAAATTATTCCGCGTTACGGAAGACGTCGTGCCCAACCTCATACTCACGATGATGTCCCCCGTTAAATTGGTCAGCGAGTCTGCCCAATCTATCATCTTTGCGGCGTTCGATGTCGATGGTCGGCCGGAGGGGTTTCAAGCTTTGCTACGCGACTTCCCTTTGCCTACGACCAATGCTCTGGTTACGTTCCTGCGCAGTTTCATGAAGTACGCCAATTCCATTCCGGATGCATGCAATCTCGCCACTGGCTTGGTTAGATGTTTTACCGACGTTGTGGAGGCTTTGTGCTCCAGTCTAGACGGTCTTGTGCATAGCCAAGAGTTTCTCAAGGCTGGGGGCAAAGGCGAGATGACCTCTGCCCTGCTGCACTTATGGATTTCGATGGTTGGAGCCAACTGTGTTATATTCTCCTATGCACGGACTTGGGCGACATTCTATGACAGCAACAATATGGTCGAATGGATGCGAGATGCCCTCATCTTTGGCCGCGATTTGATGGCCCAGCGAGTCGTTCTCGAAAGGGCTATTCTATCAGCTGCGAACCCGACGGACCCGACAGCTGACAGTAAGAAGGTCGCGGATGTTCGAAAGAAGATGATTACCGAACTACAGGCATTCTTACCCCAGCTCGCCAAATGGCTCAGACTCACGGATGAGGAGTTGTTGTATCAATCCTTTTCTCTTATTGAGTCCGTCCTGGATTGCTTCCGGACCACCGACACGGAGCCTAGCGAAGACGGCCTTGTGAAATTACGAAAGGTCGTTTCGGATGGTCGGAAGAACGATCGCTCAGCGACTCGCCTTGACAAAGGGCGGCTGTCAAAATTAGAAGCATTGTTAGAATGTTTCGATGACGATGACGATTCTGCCAGCCCTCCCCCCAAGGAAATCGAAAAATCCAAAGTATCAGGCTCGTCAGCGCCTCGCAAAGCACCCCATCCCGTGGTTAAAACTGTTCAGGCCAAAATTACGAAGCCAGTCGCAAGTTCATTGAAGATAGCTAAAGTCAGGGAAGCGGCTCGGCAGTCCTCGACGGCTCACTACTCGAGCTACAAACTTGAGGACGACACGCGTGTTCACCCATTCCGTAAAGCATCTGGGTCTTCGACGGTTTCTAGACAACCTGATGTCGCAAAACCACGACCTCGTACGGAACCAAAGAACGAGGCTGCGGGTGCAGTGCATGAAGTCAAAGACTCCTCTTCAGAAGACCCCGACAGTGACGAAGATAATGATAGCAAAGGTATCAACTCACTCATCAAGCAAGAACGCCAGGCTTCCACCAAAAAAACCGCGGAGAAGCGCAGCATCAAAATCATCGATATACCTGGAGTTGTTCATCGGCCCGTGCAGCGGCCTGCCAACCAAGGCAAATTCAAGAAGCTGAATCCCGATTTGTGGCCCTTGCATCGAGCCATCTTGTGCTGGTCTTTTGACGACAAGAATCCTGAGCCCCCTCAATTAAGGTCACGAAGCAGTCAACTCTCTGTCCCCGATAAATTCGATGATTATAATCATTATTTTCGAGTTTTCGAACCTTTATTGCTTAGGGAATGCTGGGCCCAGTTTCAGCGGTCTAAAGATGAATCTATGGAGAACATGGAATGCAGCATCAAGGGGAAGGACAATGTGAATGATTGTGTTGACATCGATATTTTATTGCGCGGAGACGTCCCCCCTTCTTGGAGAGTAGTGGAAACCGATATCGTTCTATTGACGAACCGTGCCAGCAATCGGTCTACCCTGGCGCGTGCCATGTCTACTATCAAGAACGAGAGTGGCATTATCGCCAAAGTACGATGCTACTTTGCAAACAAACACGACGATCCTGGTCTACAAATTGACGCCAGCAAATATATTTGGAACATCTCTCGGATTTTCAGGTATGTTCGCGAGTTGTTCAGCTGTTTCGGTTGTGCGTTGACGGTGCGTCAGTTTGAGTACAATTAATCGCGAGTACGCGGCACTTGTGTCTCTACCGTATTATGGTCTCCAGGACTTGTTGTTGTGGCCGCGTCTCCCAACTCTGGCCAACCCGAAACAGAGCGATATTGATAGTGCCATGACGTCGCTCCGGGTCAATCAACCTCAAGCTATTGCAATCCTATCCTCGCTCAATTCTTCTGGACTCTCTCTCATCCAAGGGTACGTTCTTTGATTGGACTATTTCACCCCTCTCGACCTCTCCAAAGTCCCCCAGGTACAGGGAAGACGGCAACCATTTGCGGCCTCACAAAGCGGTATTTATCCCAGCAACCACAGCCCATAAAGACGCCTGGGGCATCCAAACGCTCAAATGAAACACCTGTGGTTGGTCCAAAAATTCTGATTTGCGCACCCAGCAACGCCGCCATCGACGAAGTTGCCCGCAGGATCAAGGATTCTTTTACAGGGACAACCTACAAGGTCATCCGAATAGGTGCCGATACAGCCATCTCGAACGCTGTCAAGGATATATCGTTGCATTCTTTGGTTGACGAAGCCATGGGTGCCACGCAAAGTGCACTCGACGAATCCATCGAGAACATGCGGCGAGTCCAATCAAGTTTACACGGACTGAGGGCATCAGAGCGGCAGATTAGAGAAGAGATGGAGGCTGCACAGGGCAACACAATCCGATTGGCGGAATTAAGTCAACGGCTAACTTCTCTGAACAACCAACGTCGCACACACCAAGAGGAATTCGGCGCTGCCCGTCAGAAAAGGACGTCCACTAGGCATGCATTTGACGCAGAGCGGCGTAGCGTTGTCACTAAAATCATCAATGAGGCCCACGTTATTTGTTCTACTCTCTCAGGAACTGGCCATGAAAGCATCCAGGGCTGCGACTTTGGGCTGGTTGTCATCGACGAAGCAGCTCAGGCCATCGAATTGAGTTCTCTCATACCATTTCATTTCCCATTTCATCACTGTGTATTGGTTGGCGGTATGTATGACACTCAGCTCGCCATCTGCATCCACCTGATCACGTTTTAGACTCAAACCAGCTACCTCCCACCGTAATTTCTCAAGAGGTAAAGATGCTCTCGTCTAAGGTAGTTGAAGCTGACAAGGCGTTAGGCGACACGTTTAGGATATAGCCAGTCCCTATTTGTCCGGATACAAAAGCAGAACGTTGAGCGCGTGCACTTGCTAAGGTATGTCCAGTCGTTTGCCTCCCCAGTCTGTTGGCTTATCGCCCCACAGCATACAATATCGGATGCATCCAGAGATAAGTCAGCTTCCTAGCCGCGTCTTCTATGATGGCCGGCTACAGGATGGACCCTCTATGGCCGAAAAGACAGGGAAACCTTGGCATTCTCATCCGAAATTTGGTATCTACCGGTTTTTCGACATTAAACGCGGTGTCGAAGAACTCGTCGGCCAGTCCCAGAAGAACATCAGCGAATGCCAGGTGGCTGTTGCTTTGTATGGTCGACTTCGTCAGGAGTTCAGTTCACAGAACTTCTCAGTTGGGGTTGTGACGATGTATAAGGCCCAACTTCGCGAGTTACAAACGCAGTTCGAACGTCGCTTTGGGAGGGATGTAGCGAAGTGGGTTGACTTCAATACTGTAGATGGATTCCAGGGTCAGGAGAAAGATGTTATTATCCTTTCTTGTGTTAGGGCTGGTCCTGGCCTACAACGTGTCGGATTCGTCGCAGGTGACCTTCTAACTTTGCTCTGGCCCAATCTTGACTGACAATCCGGCAGATATTAGGCGGATGAATGTGGCTTTGACCCGCGCGCGATCTTCTGTCTTCGTCCTAGGCAATGCAGCGACTTTAGAGCGTAGCGACAAAACTTGGGCCTCTATTGTCCAGAACGCACGCGAACGGGAGCTTTTGATTGACGTACGTCGTGTAACAGTACCAGGATCCTGTGGCATTGATCGTAATTCGTCCAGGTTGACACCTCTTTCTTTACCTCGTCTACGCTAGCAACTACACCCCGGGTCCCAGTACCGTCGAAGAAATCGACGGTCCCCAATCCAGTGATCCCTGATGACCTCGTACCGCCGAATCAATACAAAGCTCTCCAAGCGCACTCAACCACAAATATCGGCCAACTCCCTACAAATGCTGACAATAGGGGTACGAAGAGACCTGCTGAAGAGACGCCTCAGGAGCAATTAAGGGATACCAAGCGACCTTCGATAACGCCAGAGAATATTGAACACTCAGTACGGGAAGGGCCATCTATCCCTCGTGAAGTTCTGCAATCTTCTACATCCACACTGCAACAACCCCGACCTCTTGCAGTCAAACGTCAGAAGGCGACTAATGCAATGTTCATAACAAACCAGTTTAGAAGGAGTAATACTGTACGTAATCTCTTCCCGGAAGTATATGGACCTTAAGTACTGATGCGCTCACGACGCTTGTATCAGGTATTACAATCCGTGAAGAAACCTAAAGGACAGTAGCACATGGATTTCGCGCATCTAGCATAGATCTTGCATTACAAGCATCATATTACTGTATTTCTAGCATAGTACATGAATTATTTTTCTGTATATTTTATAGGCGGGAGCTCCCAACGATGTGGTCCGAAATAAGGGATTGCGACTAGGAGCCCATTACTGTCAGGAGCTGGTCTCGAGAACGAACACAACGATTTGCCCAGTGAAGATAACCAGCTAGGGTTGATCATGGTTAAGCCTACACGAACGTGATATGTCAGCACCTGGGGATACAAACCAGACAGAAATCCGACCTTTGAGCCACGCGCGCGAGGTGCGGACAACCTCTGTATATATGATATATTGAGGCGGCGAAGCGCTCGCAAGGACCGACGAAGGGTGGAGGAATACATCCTCGTCGATACCTATGGCGCGATATGGTATACCCTTTGCCATAGAATACTGTGTCCCAGACTCAGTATTTTGGTCTACCAAGTCCTTTCTGATAGCAACTTGATCAATGAATGCGCCAGTCAGTAGTTGTCGCAAACTCTTCAACTGTGAAGATATTTTAGCAGGCAAAGGAATAAACGTATAGATTAGTGTACCTGTAGATCGCTTGGAGGGGGGAGCTGAGGCGTAAACATTGCAGATGTTCCGAGAAAACTGGCCTCTATAATGTTGCTAATCTGCGATCGTAGTTTATGGATTTCTTCCATCATCTAATGCTGGTCAGGAAATGAGATGTGCCAATACATTATCCGTACCTTTAACCGAACAAAATGGTCGGCGCAGAACTTGTGGCCCCCTCCAGCATACTCATAGGCACCGACAACGGAAAGAATTTTGAACGCATCGCTTATCGAGTTGCCAAGAGACGAGTGGGTCTACATCACCGTCGGAATAATGATAAAGGGGGGATATAACGAGATGACTCACAGCCATCGTTTGGAAGTACGCTTTCCGTCTTGCACGTACAGCTTCTGACGACGAATCGTCTCCGTCATCATCGGTGGCTAAACCTTCTTCGTGAATGAACGGGTCACCGACTGCCAACGCAGCCACCACCGCGATAACATACGGGAGGCAACCGTGTTGCTGACCACTAACCAGCATCCGGGAGAAACGTGGGTGCAACGGGAATAAGGCCATGGATTTCCCCAACGCTGTGATCCCCCCGTCCACCGCACCCGCGCCCGCACCCGCGCCCGCACCCGCCACAAGTCCTGCAGTAGGTGAACATAAGGCACCCAACATTATCAGGAGTTTCTCCGCTTTTCCCAGCATATTGCGATCAGGGGACGTCGGGAAAGGGAAATTAGCGACTACATCAATATGCATGCTTTTCATCTGGAGAACGATTCCTTCGATGGGGGTACGAAGGATCTCAGGTTGGGTAAATTTGTCGAAGTGGTGTTCAAAAAGGGCGGAGGAGTACAGGCGATAACAGTGACCCGGTCCAGTGCGACCGGCTCGGCCAGCACGCTGAGCGGCAGATGCTTTGGAAACCCACGTAACTTGGAAGGACTGTATTCCGCTCGATATATCATAGCGCCGCTGTTAAGGTTGAGCGCCATCATCTAAACCAAAAGGACAAATTATGGCGCTTACTTCTTTCGCTCTCCCACAATCAACGACGTAGCGTATTCCTGGTATCGTCAACGATGTCTCCGCTACGTTCGTTGATACAACAACAAGACGAGAGTTTGGTGGCGGTGTTTCAAAGACCTTCATCTGTTTGTCACTTGGAAGCAGCGAGTAAAGGGGGACAATATACATGAAAGCTGATCAAACTTTGACATCACTTGATTGGCCTCATGGTTATGGAAGGACTTACATTCGGCCTCGGCGGCACTGAGACCCAGTTCCTCGTCTAACGCTCTCTCATCATCGTCACTCTCTAAGTCATCAACATCGAAGGCGCCGCCTTCATCGCCACTAGGAATTACTTCAAGTGCATCGAAGCCCAATTCCATTTCTTCTGCCTCGACGTCAGCTGCAAACAGATCAAAATGTGGCTGAGGTTGGTTGATAAACACCCTACCCTGATTAAGTGCTATATGCGAGATCGTATCCGTAGGAGATATGACCGCCGGCTTGAAATTACGGTTGGAAAGAGCCCTCTTCCCAAACATTCCCTCCAGGCGCCTGCACACGCCATTGATCTCATTCTGGCCGGTCAAGAATACAAGAATTCCTCCTGGTGGTAACCTAGTGTGGATCTTACCGACTTTGCGAATGGCTTCGTTCACGTAGTCCGACGATGTACGTCTGCTGAAGTGGATGGTGACAGGATGTTGACGGGCCGCAACATTGATGATGGGCGGGGGCGAGGGAAACAACGCCTTGTTTTCCGCGAAATCGCTGACCCTCAGTGTTGCGGACATGATAACCAAGCGCAGAGGCTGACAGTATCGATGAAAAGAATCCAATGAAGCGCGAGTCGAGACACACCTTCGCACCATCTTTCCCATCTTTCCACATGTCTTCTCGTAGTTTCAAGACTCGGCTTAACACACCGATCAAAATGTCCGTGTTTATACTCCGCTCGTGAGCCTCGTCGATGATGATTACAGAATACTTTGTCAAGAGGAAGTCGGTAGCCAGTTCACGTAGCAAGACACCATCTGTCATGAATTTGATTGATGTATCCGGAGAGACCGTTCCGTCATATCGTATCTGGTAAGAGACCTTCGAGGATGTCAAGGAAAGTTCGTGGGCGACGCGTGAAGCCATGGACATAGCAGCGACTCGACGAGGTTGCGTGACCCCAATCATACCGGGGTTATCTATCCAACCATATCAGTGAATCATAGCTAACGATTTGGCTCAAAAAGATTTCGTACCGCTCCCAGGCGTCCCGAACCCAGCTTCATACAGAAACTGAGGGACCTGCGTTGTTTTTCCACTACCTGTTTCGCCACAAATGATGACGACGGGATTCAAGAGAATGGCTTCCATGATGGGTTGTTCCTCCGCTACTATTGGTAGAAGGAGGCGAGATTCTTGGACTTCCGAGGGTCTTTGGATGGTGATGTCTTTGATTCGAGTCTGGCTCTTCAGCGAGTTTACACGGGAAGCGAAGGAGGTGCTAGGGAGTTGATACGATTCTCCAAGAGGACCATGCTTTCCTTCTGGCCGTTCGACCTTTCGTTTCTTGGCTGGCGGGGGAGCGATGAAATCCTCGGAGGTCAGCGGTGGATCTGAGATTGTAGGCTTTGGCGTTTCGTAACCCTTGGCAGTCTCTATCTGCTTCATTGCCCACTGCTTAAATCCAAGAGAGCGCCCTTTTGCCTTAGGAGGCTCCTCCACTTCGCTGTTGTTGGAATCCTTACTCTCCTCACTGCCCGAAGAGGAAGAATCGTTTTCAGAATCAGAGCTATCGAAGGACGTGTCCGAGTCAGAGTTGGCCTGACATTTGCGCGTCGGCATCCCTGTCCACGACTACAACGATATTCCGAAGTCAATCAAATCACACTGTTTGAAGATTATTATAGATACCTTGTATGTCGACGGTTTGGCCTTCCTGCGAGGAGAGGATGGTCGATCTTTACCACTTTGTAGCAATGCACTGCCTACAGAAGGAGGATCGTTTATGACCGTTTTTCTCTCATGTTCTTTTCCCTCCTCCTCCTCCTCCTCCTCCTCCTCCTCCTCCTCCTCGTCTGAAGAACCCGCAGAGAAATGTTCATACCGGTCAAGAGGACGTTTTCGCGATCCAACCTTGCCGTCTACAATCTGTCTAACTTGTTTGTCCTCTGATCGTTCTAAACGCTCTTGATGAGTAGTTGGCTTTCCAGTGCCCAAGGTTGACGAAGTGTGTAACGCGAGGCTCGACGGCAATTCTGCTTGACTCTTTCTGGACGCGTATCAGCAGATTGGCACAACCTTCGGCAACAGAACGCACGTTAGCTTCTCAAATATATGGACCCGCTCCTCCTTTTTCAATTTCTTGTCCTGTACGAAGCGATCAGAGGCTTGCACCACAGGGAGCTTGTCCTGGCCTCACAATGTACTTTTCAAGCCTACGTTTCTTCTTGCTGTTCCAAGTCGATTCTGACTCAGCTATTAGCTGGTGAGGGATCTCAGGAGTATGCTAATGCAGTGTAGATTTCCAGAACCCACCGCTTGCTTCAACTTTTCCTTCTGCTCTCGTTCTCGCTCCTCGGCCGTTTTGGGTGCCAGTATAGCAGCATTGGGGTCTGATTCGGTTTCTGGCTGCGACTTTCGACGCTTGGCTGTATTTTTCGAATTTTGTCGAGCTTTGGCGTTATATCTGGTACGGGTAGGCGGCCCCATTTCCCTCGTGGTCGAATATTGGTAGAGTCAGCAGCCCGATCATCAAAGTACGGAAGAGATATGGGCGCTTCGTGGCGCTTGCTCCGAACGATTGATCTACACACTGCCTCAGTCTGCCTGTCTCAGTAGAGAATCATTCGAAACGCGAGTAGGCGAGTAATTCAGTCCTATGTTCTACCCTGCAATCTTGTCGAACGGTTTCATGGCTTCAGGCTGATAGTCTTGCTGGCCAGAAATGTAAATAAATCCGTCTTACCCGACCGCACTCAATGCAGGCGTGTCGAAGCACCTGAACGTTGAACCCCATAGCCTTAGCTTCAGCGCTCCGCCACCAAAGACCATGGAACATAAAGAGATTCGCATACTCCCCTCCCAAGTCTTTGCGAACCCTTCGTTCCGCTGCCGGCAGCGAGTTGCTCTTTTCCAGCCCAACTCACGTCAAATTAAAACCATGACGGTCACATCTACTGGTATGTCTTACTCTACATCCAGCTCCTTTTACTCATAGAACAAGGACGACAAGTGACGGCAGGAAACCCAGCGATAGCAAGACCCTTCGCCATTATGCAGCTTGTTGGCGGCGCACTGCTTCTCATCACGCTCGTCACTGCCATACTTGCTAAGGATGTCAAGCGGAATCTTAGCTGGATCAGCTTCTGCTCCGCTAGTATTATATCGTGTGTCGCCTACGACTTGCTCTTTTTCGTTGGACAACAAACTGGCCCGTCGCCCGACCGTGGGCTGTGTCTCGTCCAAAGTGCACTGGTACACGCAGTCCCAGTGATGTGGGTATGACTGCCTGTTTCCATATGCATAGTCTAATCATGATCCAGGCAAGCTGGGGTGAACTTGGCCTTGATCGCTCATGTACGTTGCTTGGCCAGTCTACACGGCCTCCAGTTGATTACAGCCCACTTCCAGACCTGGACCTCCGTCCGCGCCGCTGTTTATCAGAAGAATAGGGTTTCCCGCTGTAATCTATTCATTTTGGTAATTACTACCTCCATCGCCCTCTCCATTTGCGTCTCATTATCAAGCCGAATCCCAGTTCGTCGCATTCCCGTATATCCTAACGATAGCACTCTTCCTCGGCTTCCTAGTGGTACGCCGCATCCCCTTTCATCCAACCGCATTGCTTGACCCCGCAACCGTAAAGTTTGCCATCCAACATCCGCAAACAGTCGAACGGGACAACATGGGCGTTTATTGCAAGATTGTATTTGACGGCGTACCTTCGAAAATCACTGCAGGAATTTCTGCGGTGTTGATGCTTGTGTCCGTTATATTCGAAGGTGCAAGGATTCGTAGTTTGTAGCCGCCTCGATCGATTGCTTATGGTTACATCACTCAGTAATCGTTGCAAGAATGCTAATACGACACTGGAAGTTGCTTTGCCACAGTGGGATGCCCCGCTCGTTTGTCATCCGTGTACTGGTTTTCAGCGCCGTCGGGGGCTTGGTACTGGTGTGCGTCTTTCGAGCGCTCCCGCTTCAAACATGTAGGCTTATCAACCATCTCAGCCTGACGATGGTCTATGTAGTATCAGATGGCGGCGGCACGGGCGCCGATTTCATTATGGCATCTCGTACGCTACTCCCCCGCCTTTTAACATGACAGCTTCTCATTGAATCCTGCAGTGCCTCTAATATCAAGCTTAGTATTTGGGACACAGGAGGTGCGTCCGTGACTGCCCATCCGACCTCAGTCCGACTCACTCGCGCCATTCAGGACCTAATACGTGCGTGGATGTTCTGGAGGCCACCTAGACCTATGGCAGTGAAGCCCATCCGGGCACGAAACGACAGTGAAGGAACGTTAGAGTGATTATGCCTTAGCCATCTTACGGCTTAACTGGTCTCGCGCCGGCATGCAAACTTGTATGTGATTTCTCAAACTTTATTGAAGCAGGACGTTTGAAGGCTTTTCCTCTACTGTATGAGTGTCGGAATTCTGATCATGTCGACACGGACTTGTATGTAATATCTTCCATCGTTTGTTCAAACACCATCCACCCAAACAGAAGTATTTTCCTCGAACGCGATGGCCGGAGCATGGTTCAGCTCTGACTTTGTTATAGTTCGTCGACTCCGAAAGTTTCCAACCCGCCCATCCTCTCGGACCCTCCACTCTTGAGTCTATCAGTTGCTCCTGTCGTTCCGCGCCCAACAATTCCAATAAGCTGTCGAGGACCCTCCGTTCCGTCACCATTACGTCTTCTTAGTGGGGCTTGGGTCTTATGGTCAAACCCCAACCAACGCGAACATGCTACTCATCATTTTGACTAACTTAGGCTGTAACTTTACAAGGAGATTATGCCCTTCAACCCTTTCCCTTGCCCAGGCCGATGTGCCACCTGGCTTTTCCAAAAAATCTCGCCAGTGATACTTGACGGAACGCCTATTTGGTATTATTATAGTAATACTTCCCACCGATCAGACTCAGAAATTTTGTGTGCAGGCACGTTCCAGCCATAAATTTAGAACAACATAATGTCATCTTCTCCCGCGCTATCCAAGCCACCGACGATTAGATCCGAAACGCGGTGCTCGTAGAAGAAACATCGTTGGAACACCAGAACCTATCGGAAGTCGTGTCGTTGGCCGTGCAGAGTCAGTCCACAACATCCCGGCCTGTCTCCGATCTGCTTCTTACTAGGCTCACGACGGTTCGTGAACCAGTCGGCCTGGAATATCTGCAACTTGGCCTTTATCATCAAGTCGCTAGGTATGTAGGGGCAAGTCTTCCTCCGATCAGTCGATCTTGATCATCAATCTGTTGCTCGCAAGCATCGCCTGAGTGTACAGGCCGACCATAGCAAGGCAGGCGCACACAGTGCTATTGTTCTACTTGAGCACCTGTGGATATTTGGAAGCTGGTATGCCCTTGCGCAGTTGTTGAATTGATCGCTAGCGCGATTAATCGATCTATAATTGTAGCGTACGGCGGCTCTCGCTAAGTGGTAATACTTCCTACTTACGGGAAGAGAACAAAGCAAGGCGGAATAATCGACGCCGGATTCGAGAACACCTGAAACGCGAGAGGGACTACTCATTGCAACTTCTCGACACACCTAATCCCGATGATTGTTTACAACATACCCATTTTTAGAGTGGCAAGTATCTTGGAAACTACTACACAGAGTGTATCCACTGGTGGCTTGGACGATTTGTGATGTCTGTTCGATCGTTTCGATCAGGTCATCGGCCAGTGGGGAGGCTTCACCGCAATATAAAGCCGTCAGTGCAGTCATCTTGGTATGTACCACCACGTTGTGTACTCTACTACTCCTCAGCTCCCCATGGAATCACTACCTCACTTGCGCGATGTGTTCCCTGGTGAGGACCGACCGTCTCTCGACAACCGCGGTCAGCTAACAAATTCCTCTTGGACGTAGAACACTTCAGTAACAACTCTTCTGCTCGTCCCACGCCTACGGTAAACCATTCGACTTGTCACGAAGTCTCCGTGCTGACAGGTGTAATCGGTAGAACAATGCTCCGTTGGCGAAGGGCAACACCATACCTCACAATTCGCCAAGTTCAAATATGCGGCCGACGGGGCACGGTCCGATCAACCACTCTAACGTAGCAAACGCTACACCAAAGCAAGGCGCACATAACGGTGGCGCTTCCAGAGCGACTGCGCCCTCATTCAGCGTGCTAGACAGCGGCACTTTGGACGTAGTCTACACTAGCTACAGTGTCCCTACCAACAGCTCGTGGGCTGCCATGCAACGGCTACCCCCTGAAGGATCATCCGCCGCCAACATCCCCGTGCAAGGGACGAATCCCGACCGTCGAAGGCACGTCTGCCCCATTTGCTCGAAGCCATTCGAACGGTCAAGCAGCCTGCAAACTCACATGCATATTCATACGGGAGAAAGACGTGAGGATTTTCAGTTAAATATTCACGAATAACCAGGCTCAACCCCCTTTAGCTTACATATGCCCCGTCGAGGGATGCGGGCGCGAATTCAACGCCAAATCTAATATGCTTCGGCATTACCGTGCGCACCCTCAGCGCTGAAGACTGGAACCTTAAGCTTTTAAGGCAAACCATTTGTAGCGCTAGGGCTTGAATTGTCTTTCCCTCCGTCTTGTATCCACTATCTGTATATTTATTTATGTATGAGTCTGAACAACTATTTATTGTATGCGTTCACCTTCGTCAACTCAGGCCTGATTCTAGTAGTAGACATTCCTGTTACGTTACATAGAAGCTCATGCTGGGATTGAATTGATTCGTACATGGGGTACAGGTTGAGCGCTGGATAAGTGAGGGCGAAGCCGACGAAGGCAGTACTCCACAGAAGACGCGTGCGCCAGGGATAATTGTATATTAAAATATGGGTATGAAGTCCTGGATACGATCCTTTGCATCCTGTGCAATGCACTCCGCTATCCACGTCAAATTACGAATCTCTTGCTCTTTTAACTTCATATAGCTGTAGAAGACGCCATACTGGAACTGCTGGAGGAAAGACTGTTTGTTTAGATGGACCTCCATGTTGAAGAATCGATCCTCGAGCTGCGACATGGTGCCGTGACTTTCACCGTTGGCAGAGGAAGAAGCACCGTCGAAGAAAGAGCGGTATTCAGAGATGTTTTCGCAGACCACCCTCACTTGGTCTATGTCGTCAGCTTTTGCAAGTTGATTGTTGCCTTCCGGGAAGAGACGGCCAATGGCGGGGAAGAGCTTGGCGCGTTGTTCCTTCGACAGTTCCGTACCAAAGGAATTGATGGTTATGTTCACAGTTCGACGGTCGGCCTCGAAAGAAAGGAGTCTCTGCATTACGTCCGAGGTAGGCGAACCTAACGATGAGCAAAAGTGATGAAAGTCCTCCAAATATGCTTTGTAGACTGTGTTCCGGATGATTTCAATATTGAGATCATCTAGATCCGATGCTGAGAGACAATCGCGAAAGTACGGGGCTAATTCTATGTCAACCGAGGGCTTAATTTGGAGGATCAAGTGAACACACCGAGGGGGGTTTCGACAAGGACGCTTTGATACAGCTCCTCCACGTTGGTCGCGACACAGAGGGCGGGCATAGTGTCAAACACACCCAGAGGGTGACATCTTTCCAACAGTTCGTGTGTGTCTCGCTCATGCAGCGTTCCGGTGATCAGGAGGACGACATTATCGATCATGTATCCGTAGCTATGGGAGGGATGCGATCAGCTTGACTCGCGGTACAAACTGTCGCACACTGACGTGATATACTCTAGGAACTTGCTGAGAGGAGCAACAGCGTTGGTTCGTATGTAGTTGAACTGGTCGACAAGGATGCCCGTGGCCCGGTCGGCGATGGTAGATGTAGACAGAGGTAACGGTTCATTGGCAAGGAAGTTGCCATAGTCAGTAGCTGAGAGTTGGGTCCTGAAATCTGAAACCAGAAAGGGAGCAGTAAGTATCACTGTTTCTACGCAAGACCGAAACGACGCACCTTCCAACGACTCGCACTGGGTCAGGTTGGCATAATGACTCTGGGAGAGGATGCCAGCCTTGTAACCGCGCACTATGGCTTCCAAGAAACCGCTATCAACCTGCAGAGCCCGATTCAGTGATGATTTTCGTGGCGTGTAGCTGAAACGAGCGTACGTTGAACAGCAGAGCTTCCATCGTTCGTGTTGGTGACAACCACGCAGTTGAGCCTCCGAACTCGTCTGTGATGACCGCGTGTCGCCGTAACAGGGAAATAGTTCACACGCCCTTTCCACCTCAGCGGCCATCGCCCGGCGGTCCCTGACTCTCACTCTTTCTTACTTCCCACCACCATCAACACCACGCATGGTCGTACCCCCACTCGACCCATTGCGCCATAGAATATACAGTTGACGACACTATCATCTGTAGTACTATATATAATCGATGCTCCAGTAGCAATGAGCGGCCGAGCTTATTCTCATGGCGTCTGAGAAAGAGTCGCAGAACTCTCAAGTTCACGAAACGCATTCGATTCCTGCAGATTATGACAAAAGGCAGGACAAGAAACTCATTCGTAAAGTGGATTTCAGGTAATTATATGCGCTCTCAACCTCACTTTAACGACTAACTTGATGTCCGTAGACTTATCCCAATCTTGACATTGTTGTATCTTCTGAGCTTCCTAGATCGGTACGTTCCGCTGAACATTCGGCGACTTCTATATACTAAGTTAGCATACCTTTAGAACAAATATAGGAAATGCGAGGTAATTATGTGGCCGCATCTAGTAGTTTTGTTCGATATTCACGATTTATAGAATCATTGGATTAGCAGCGGTAACCTCTCCATAACTGGTTGTCTTGGTTGTCTGCTAAAATAGATCCCTGAAGGATCTCAACGTCTCGCCTCCCGCGTACAATACTTCCTTGGCTTTATACTTCATAGCCTATGTAGTTTTTGAAGTTCCTGCCAACGTGCGTAGTAAATCAACCACTCTTCTTGGTTGCTGATTGACGTACTCGTCCCACAGATCGTGTAAATATTCCCCAGTCTCTGATAACGGCTACAAGCTCAAATAGACTATCTACATAGTTTGAAGCGCTTCGACCCTCAAATCTGGCTTCCGACGCTAACCCTCCTTTGGGGGATAGTCAGTGTCTGCCAGGGTTTGGTAACCAACCAGGCCGGTCTTTTTGGAATACGAGTCTGTGAGTATACATCATCTCCACTCGCAATCTGATCAAATGCTTACAAGTTGCAAGTGTTGGGCGTTACGGAGGCCGGCCTATTTCCTGGAGTCATCTATGTGTTCTCGGTATACTATCGCAGGTACGCTTCATTTAAATTTGTTATTTCTGGCAACATAGTTGGATCCGATGGACATGAATAGGAGCGAGCGAAGTTGGCGGGTAGCTATATTTTTTGGTGGTGCTGCTCTGGCAGGTGCCTTCGGAGGTGAAGGAGGGCTTCTACCCCCTGTCACATCGATATCCTGACTCAAACGCAACAGGTATTTTGGCGTATGCCATAGCGAAGATGGACGGTATTGGTGGCCGCAAAGGATGGCAATGGTGGGTACTCCCATTTTTCACGGGGGAAGTCACACTAACACCTTCCATCCCCGTTGCAGGATATTCATTATCGAGGGTCTTCTCACTGTAGCCATTTCCCTCGTGGCATATTTTCTGGTTCCGACTTGGTCGTACAAAGCTAAATTTGTAAGTCTCCGCTGTAGCCAGAGCGATACGGCATACCGAAGTAAATTTATAGCTTACCGATTCGGAACGCGAACGTTTGTTGGAACGACTGAGAGCCGACTCGGACGCAGGAGACAACGAGAAATTCGAGTGGTATTATGTTCGCCAGGCATGGACGGATCATCTCTGTTGGGCTTATGCTCTGCTGTTCCACGGCTTTGCGTTTGTCTTGTACTCTCTCAGCCTTTTCCTGGTCAGCCTCTTCATTACTTACGCCTTTGGTGGTCCTAATATTTCATGACTTAGCCGACTATTATCGCTGGGCTAGGTTTCCAGAGCTGGCAAGCTCAACTGTACGTGTTGAACCTATATGCATGTTTGACAGTTGGCTCTATTCCTTTCTCCTACTAGATTAACGATCCCGCCCAATGCATTGGCCAGTCTAGCGATCTGGTTCACCGTGTGGATATCTTCGCGTTACAATCTCAGGGCCCCATTCATCATCGGTGCTGCTTTCGTTGCTATTGTTGGTGCGCACCGCCTTCTTTCTGCCAATGAGACAGACGCTGAACGAACGCTATAAAGGGTACATCATCCTGCTTACGGCAAAAACATGTGAGTTGACGCATCCTTGATGGCTAAGATATCGCATTTAATCCAGCGAAATGGTAGCCGGCGGTCAATATGTTGGTGTCCACTTCGCCGCCGCGGGTGTCTACACTGGGAATGCTTTACTTCTAAGGTAAGGTATGGGATCTCTTGTACTTTAGCATGGGACTCAAGCCCCGGAAATAGCTGGCCCGGTGAGAATGTTTCCGGTCAAACGAAGAGGGCTATTGCCGTTGCGATGCAGATAACCATCGGAGATATTGGAGCCGTGGCCGGTGTCTTAATTTATCGGCCAAATTTCAGTGGTCATCACTTCAGGAAACCCCATATCATCTCCATAGGGTACTTGGTCTTTGCTGCGGCGGTGGCTGCTTACCTGTGGATCTGGATGGCTCGAGAGAATGCCAGGCGCGACGAAGTTCTTCGAAAGCTGGCTGATGAAAAAGAAGTCAAGCAGGAAAGGAACCGTCGGGCTGGAGATCGTGACATTTATTATCGATATCATGTATGAGGAAGAATGGGGGGCTGAGTGTACACGAGTATGTTCATTGTGGGTTCCACCTCTATTAGTCAACTTCAAATGAGTAGCTAGGATATTGTGACGAAGATTATGTTATGTGTAGAGTAGACATGATTGTTTGGCTGATTCGTAGAAGTACCTGGCGTCGTGAATGCAATGCAGATTATGGATGAAGGGAAGGGATGGTCGATGAAGGTGAGAATAATATGATCCGTGTCCAAAGTCAGTACCGACGAGTCCAACTGGTTGTGAGGGGAATGGAATAGCGTGTACATGGTGAGCAAGTCGTAATTCAACTGAAGCGTTGTGAATGACATGAAGCAAGTTAGTCGCGGGAAATCTTGCGCCTCTGATGGCGCACGGTCGTTTTGTCAATATACTCTTCATCATCTTCGTCGCTGTAGACCACATCGGCATACTCAGGCCCGTACAGGCTCAGCCTTCTGTCGTGATCAACTTTTCGCAAGTGCCGTAGCTGCACTGACAATGACCGGAGGAAATCATTCTGTACTGTAATTGAGATGTATGATAAATCACTATCATCAGAGTGCGCACCTTCTGAATGCGTGCACGGGCCTCTATTTTCCCTGCTTTGTCAAGTGAGCGTTTCTTGCCTTTGTACTATATCACACATAAGTCAGACTCAATGGGCGCGCCATTACAATGCGGTACGGACCTTTCGCTCTTCATCCTTGCAAAGTGCTGTCAAATGAACGATCCACTTTTGTAAATTCGTTTCGGCCTTCTTTTGACACTGTTGCTGCATATTTTTCATCAAGAGGTCATCGTCCATCCATTCGTCATCCGATTCCCCAATGATAGCTTCGTCGTCAGAGTCTGGGACCACGTAGGACCGGGTAGTGAAGGCAGCCTCTCGTCTAGGACGCTTAGTTCCGCGAGGCGCTGAAGTTGGGTCATGCTGGGTGAGTATCGTTTTCGAGGCTTCTTTCTTAATCTTGTATGTAAGCGAGCTGCCCTGTTTCAGTGGTATAACAACTGTGTCCGAGAGGTAGTCGTCTTCACTGTAATAAAACTCAGCACCGCGCTCGAGCTCATTGTACAGCGTCCAGTTCTAGACGAAGGCTTCGTCAGTATATCGGAGTAACATGATGGAAGTGGTGTATGTACGGGTGCGCGTCCTAGACGAGCTAATAGCTGGAAGTGCTTGAAAGTGAGAGGCACGGCGCGAGCTTCTGGCCGTGGCACATGAGCGTCAACGTAGCCAAAGAAGTAGTTGATGTCCTGTAGGAAAAAAAAGAGCCATGAGGTGTTGCATTTTCGAGGCTATGCATATGATCTTACGGGTGCATTATCATTGATGATGGCGTGAGTCAAGAAGACGGCGGTGATTCGACTTTGTGTTCCAAACTGTGTCTTGACCCAACGGCCGACACTCAAGGGATCTGTTCGGATAATAGTCGTGAGCACGAGACACTGTCACCATGCATTCTCCCATACCATTAGGGTAAGGAAGCTTGTTCGCGGAGTCGTTTGCGTAATTGTACATATAGAAAGCACGTCGTCGAGATCTCGAGGGAGCTGTTTCATCCTGCCGTATCATCACGGACAATGTATCTTGCCCGATGTGACCCTATGGAGAACACGGTTAGTCAAAGCTGTTCAAAAGAGAATGGAAGGGCTTGATAAATCTTATCAGGCACATTACGCCGAAGAAAAAATAGGTAATGGGTAGAAAGATACAAAAGAGGCTGAAAAGCCATACCAGTTCGGGCTCTGATTGAGTGTTCCCCATCCCATGCCCTTCACAACCCTCTACTTCGTCGTCGGGCTTGATCTCTGGTGGAAGCGACGGCTGCATCTGCTGGACAAGTTGAAGGGACTCCCTGCCAGTTGACGAGTCAAGCATAGTGTAATCGCGGGACAATTTAGCATGGTAACGTCTGCAAGCATCCTCGTCGTCCCAAGGTGGTAGATCATCCACGTCAATTTGATGCTTCTCTAGCACGACCTTCGCAATGGTTTCGCGGACGTAATCGTACCGCTCATACATTTTCTTGATCATCTTGCCCTATGAAAAGGTTCGTTATCAATGACTCCCACGACGATAGTGGATTTTGTTATGGTACACACTTTGCATGCCACTTCCAACATCTTTTCCACGACTTCTTGGATGAAGTCTTTGGCACCGATGGGATCCAAGCCCAGTCCAACTGCCCCGCTACGTTCGGGGAGATTGTCTGATTCCCTTTTAGTCGCTCGGTCTTTGCTCCTGGGCACGCTACTATCTGATGCACTGCTACTCCCAACGCTAGTATCCTCTACATCCTCCGTGCGCACTATCCGCCTCCCATTCCATCTTACCCACTCCATGACGGGAGTGAATCGTTCTACGAAAGGGTTCAACAACACTGCCATTAACTCAAGGCGAGTAGGCCCTTTCCCTAGGCCTAACTCATCGAAACGGAGCTTAAGGTTTTCAGTCGTTGAGAGATGAGGGGTATTGGCGGTATACGGGTAACCGGGGGCATGCGAGCAATTGAACGCCTCTTGGATGAAGATGGAGCAAAGGAGAACGTGGCGAGCAATGTAGTCCTTGGAAGGGAAATCAGCATATAGCTGCCTGAGCGTTAGCGCAACGGAGTTAAGGGCGATGGAACGAGTGGTTGCGAATAGTTTGATCAGCTCCTCGACCAAGGTGCTAAATTGCATGTGAGCATGGAGTGATTACTGCGAGCAACGGATTCTTACGAGAGATCAAATCGTAGTTCACCAGCTTTGTCTAGCCTCTGAAGTGCTAGATATGCGGCTTCATTTGTCTTGGCTTCCATGCAAACCTCGGCAGCTACTGTACGACTCAGGAACATTCTGAATACAGGGATTAGTGGCAATCCATTTATAGGGATAAATATGACATACGTGGGATCCAATCTACACAACTCTCTCGCATTTCGGACGATATCATCTGCACGAGTGTCACTGGAGGCTATGGGCCGCTCAAACATCTTGCGGAAGACGAAATCGCGATACTAGACAGGCATATGTTAAATTTTCAAGAGAGCAAGGGGAGTATATGCTTACCTTGCTATCCATTTGAAATCCATTCGCGACAGCAAGAGGCAACAAACGAGGCTCGATGGCAAGAGCGAGGGGGAACTGTGCCATGATTGGGTCCTAAGAAGCAAGGGGAAATGAGCAAGGGGATCGATTCGGAGGCCAGAAGCCAGGGGCTCACCTTATTCGTGAACGGCAAGAACTATATGCACAATTATCGAATGGGATCATGGAAAGGTAAAGCAGCAGCACACACCTTGTACTTCTCCAAGATATCCTTGATTGCCTCCCAGTTCGTTGTACGCACAGAAGGGTGAAATCTACTCTCCCTCAAAAAGGTTGCGAATATAGATCCATCGTCCTCGTTCTTTCCTACAGGGATTTCCCCATACTTTTTTGTAGCGAGTTCCATGAAGTAAACGAAAACAGGCAGGGGGACACTGCGGACCCAAGTGGTCTTGATGAAGTGACCCTGGGAGCGAAAGTAGTGGTGAATGGCGAGCTGGACAAGGTACCGAGACATATGCGCGCCGCTGGCCAACAGAGTCTGGTTGACCAAGCAGCATATATAAGTCGAATTCCTGACCAGAGACCTCGAGACTACTCACATTCAAGACACTCTTATTAAGTATGCGCCCCCGCCCGAGCGCATAGAACAGGGCCTGTGTCTCGCCATATCGAGCCAGGAAATAATGGGCTCTGATGAAGTTGTCTTGAGAGAAGTTATGAAAACGTTTTGATACGAGAGTCAAAGGGGTCGGGTCGTTCAATTCGTAGAAAACGAGTTGGAGAATTTCATCTGGGAAAGTCATGAGTTAAGGACCGTGTACATCGCATGTTAGCTTACCGCAGAGACGATCCATGGCGCCCACGGAAGCTTCGGGGACGACAGGGAGCGGTGAAGATCCGATGCTGATTGAGCGGAGAAGAAATGCACGTCGCGCGGGACGATGGTGACGGTCGAGGAGGAAGGAGCAGTGCTGTGGTGGAAGGTCGAGCAATGGCTCGTTCCTTGATTTGTCCGGCGTGCCGGCCCAAAGATCGGAGATCCAATATTAGCTCGTATTTGGTACTATTTTTAGACAAAATCTAATCTCAATGCTACTAGAACGTCCTTTGGTGGTATCCTCTCCATATTCGCCAGGCTAGCTTCCAATCCCTCACCTGCAATCGCGGTTCGAAAGCGTTGAAATCAGAACTCTCGAGTCGTTCGAGGAAGAGCGCTTGGGGAATCTAGACATATCATGTGGCGGAATTTCATTGATGGACGTGGCTTAGAAACAGATCAAAACTCAACCACTCACACCGGTCAAGAATACGGGCATGGCTCCCCTTGGCACTTTCCCATCGTCGAGTTTGGAGAGCATGTCTCGTGCTGTAATGAGATGGTCGTTTGCAAGGACGGCGAACTCGTATACGGCGTCGACGATCCCTTTGGCCTCCTTTCCCCGTCGGAAAACTTCCTCTTGGCTAACACCGTGCTTTGATGTAATCTCCGCTGGTATTGTCATTCGTCCCTTGGAAGCGTGGTAGGGCAGTCCACGTAGAAGCGTAACTATACCTTGCGCAACTCCAACGTGTGACGCCGCGTGTGATAAAGAGTCTAGCGAGTTTGATGGAATGGTCAAGAGGGACAGGAGAGCATAAAGTAGAGTGGACGAAGTTGCTTCGGCATGATCGGTGAGGGATTCGGAGGTCAAATGCTCTGGTGTGTGTAATTCCGCATCCTGAAACGCTGTCAGACTGAAAAGTAGGAGGTGGCAACTTATGTACAAACTCGAGCGTCAATCAAGCGGTTGAGATGGTATCGTTGGATTTTGTGTTGTCGACACACATCAGACAGGGCTAGCGCTATGGGGTGTCTTGGTGGGCTATTCTACACCCCAAAGCAACCAGGCGTAAAGAAATGCTTCGAGATGCAAAACTGGAGACACACCTCATAGACACCCTTGACAGCGTCCCTCCAGAACTGCATCCTCATCTGCCCAATTACCGGGTTGGAAACCGAGTCCCCAATCATTGCTAATTCCACCTTGAACAAAGTTCAATCACCTTACGGCGTTTAGAGCAAACCGAGAACGTGCCGAAAATGACCTTAGCGCCAAATAACCATCCTGCAGCGACCCCTTTGGCCAGAACTGGGAGATAAGGAAAGATTCGTAGTCGTGTTTCCGGAGAAGGTCGCGACAGTATTCGGTTGGATTGTCGTTCCCAACTGTCGAAAGCACCCGCCGAGACGATGTTACACGCGTCTCCGCCGATCGGAATGAGGTTGAAAAGGATTTGACGAAGGTACGACGTCCTGCATGTTGGCAAAGCATGACGGAGACCTCTTTGAGGTTCCCTTGAACCTTCTGAGGACATGCGTGAGAATAATATGGGCGTCTAACTTACGTGCAAGTTGAATGGACCTGTCCTTGACCATTCTCCTCCTCCCTTCCCCGCGTCACCACACAGAGCAGAGCTCATAAGGTGCGGTATAGCCCACTCTCCCGACTGCCTCACTCGCTTGCTTCCCGCCACTGCAGCGATACATACACCCAAATCTTGAATCGACGTTCACTACTATGCCCAGAAAAGATCCCATTATAATCACCGACACGCGTGTCTTCCTTCAAAGGCTGTCTAGGCGTGAAACAAGAACTCCGCTGCCACCAAACATACTCCATGAAGTCGGTAGACTTACTTTCCACGCCTATATGCTCATTCTTTCACCCTAGTTACTTCTACATCTGGGACCGCGAGACCTACCTTACATGTCACGAATGAACAAAACTATACGCAAATTTCTTCTCGAAAGAGACTCGTATCGGAAGAGGACCCGCCTTTCCTTCCCACGACTATTCCTCCGCCAAATATGACTTCCGAATATCGTAACATCGTACTCTTTTTCAGTGGTGGAGAGTGTACGGTGGGTATCATAGGCTCAAAGTGACTTGTATGCATACTTACTACAGCAAGGATCTGCCACCAGTAGACGGAGACTATGCCTTACTCCTTTTCTCTCAAGATTAGATCCTGCTCGGTATGGACACAATGAGCCACGATGGTGGTTCTACTCACTCGGTTACACTCCACAGGACAAATGCACCTGGACAACTGAGCGGCAGGGCTTCAATGTGACCAATGCCCCATTATCAAGGTTCATCTATAATGTAGGAAGATAATATACCGATTGCCGGGACCATCTGATAAATCGTACAGAGCTCATCGAGAGGATTATCGCCCATGGATGCCCTACCTTGAGTCGCACTGAAACCCACGATTGGTAGGTCAACCGGAGAACAACATTTACTGCAAGAACTGGGTACACAACACAGACCTCGAATATTGTGCAGCCAAGGCACTTGCTCGCAATAAACCCGTATCAGAGCGTTGGAACGTAGATACTGTTCCTCTTCCCGAGCGGAAGGCGGTAAGTGATATACCTTTGATTCTCTCCGCCCGTCTAATACCCTCCTTCTATCATCCTAGTCCTGGGACAAGAAGGCAAAAGAATTAAGGGTTCTCATGCAGGCGCGGTCTACCTTTCTACGACGACAACTTTCACCAAATCCTCCACAGAGTGCACAGAAACGGATAGATTGGTGTCGTAAATACAATAATACTGCCCAGGAGATGTCCCCTCAATGGAGGAATGTCCGTCACATCTCTTTCCCCATGTGGATTCATTAAAGCCCAAGCTCACAATTACATCAGCCTATGGAACTTCCAACGGTGAGAGAAGAAAGAGAAGCAGAAAGTTGCAGGGAGGAAGCGTATAGTGCACTGCGTTGACTTGCTGAGCATGGATTTGATTCAATTGACCCAGATGAGTGAGTCATTGATTAATTAAACATTCCGCGTCCAACAGTATAGTCTGCTGAACACAGAATGGAGGCTCCTCCTTAAGGAAGCCTTAGAAGAAGAAGAATATAACCACAAAGTCAAATCAGTCTACTATACTACGCAGCCGATTCTAGGGTGCATCAAATGTCCTAATCGGTTCTTCGACTCAGACGGGCTCGTGGATCACACTTCCTCGAAGTACATTACGAACTAAACCGTATTTATGTGGTGCTAATACCAGATAGGCATCCCGAAACGAAAGAAGAAACGATGGCTATTCTGACGAAGAGCGGTCGGAGTCGTTGTCACGTATGTGGATCGCATCGTTCACTCCTGCTGGCCCTTAAGAGCACTTGAAGAAGAAGTAAGTATACGATGACACTCAAACTTGTCTAGACGACCACTCAATTGCACTGCAGGCTTGAGATCACCTCGGCATCCTGATTCACTGTCAACATAGCGAGCGGATTCTTCTTCGTTGTTTTACCATACTACCACATGCCCACTCTCGCGGATCGTCAACGGATAGATTTGTCTTCTTTAAACCACAGGACATGGCCGTACGTTATGTTACCATCGTTTCGCAGACATCAGATTGCATAGGCATATGCATGCTCCAAGCAGCAGATAAGGCGATAATAACGTCAAGGCCGTTTACGTATCTAGCTAGCCACTAGGATGTAGCGTAGGTTTGAATCATTTCCTGGTGACGATCTAATCAGCCCCCCGACTAGCAGCTGGATCGAATATACTGCACCAGGAGTCTAGTGGGAACGGCTCCCACGAGCTCGTTGACCTTCGTACCATCCTTGAACACCATGAACGTCGGTAACTACAGGGACAAACGCAGCTCGTTGAAGGAACGGAAGATCTGTGTAATAACGAGATTCTTACCGATCTAATGCCAACTTCTTGGCTGATATCATCGCATTCATCAACGTTGACTTTGTAGAACTCCACGCCCTGTCCTGCTTCCCCAGCGAATTGCTGGAACAGGGGGGAGATCACTCTGCATGGACCACACCATGGGGCCCAGAAATCGATAATGACTGATTTGCCGCCGTTTATCTAACGGATGATGAGAGGTCTCGGTATCAAAGGTCGAATGTCGAATATTTATGGTGCATACGGCTGCGTTGAAGTCTGCGAGTTTTGTTATTTCTTTGACGGACATGGGTGGAGGTAGAGCAGAGGAATAGTACAGCGCAAGACCTTCGGAATCCGGCTATACACACGAACGATCACGCGACTGGGCACATGCAACTTAGACTACGGTTCAGAAAGTGTACGGTTACACCGAAACCTCCTGAGTAGTAGTTGGGATATGCGATGTCCGAGATGAACCACTGACGCCTCTGCCATACGGTAGCCCTCTCGATGTCCAATAAGATGACGGCAAGATGAAGGCCGATGCAGTGAACAGAGAGTAAATGATCAATTATTCCGACTGGGAACTCGAGCGTTCTATTAGGGTCTACAGGCAAAGAATCAGGATGAAGCGGATGCAAGAACGAAGGCGCGCACATACTTTCAATGCAGTCGGGTCAGCCCCTACGACGGTCCCTATATTTGAACCTTTCTTGAACGCCATGAAAGTCGGCATCTACAGAGAATCCAAGAGGATTACTAGTGAGTTTGGTGGGGCACGGCAATCCAGGACCCAGATGAAAGACGGGCTACTCACCGCTCGAATGCCAACTTCTTGTGCTATATCCGGGCACTCATCAACGTCCACTTTGTAGAAGTCTACCTTGCTAGTCGTCGTGGAGAATTTCTCGAAAACTGGGGATATGGCTCTGCATGGTCCACACCAGGTAGCCCAGAAATCGACCAAAGCCGGTCTGCTTCCGTTGATCTGTGGGTTATGAGATTGCCATCAAGGAGTCGAAATATGTAGTTCTTCTGGTACTCACGGCCTGTCTGAATGCTGGCAGAGTGGTGAGGGCCTTTACAACCATGAACGTCGATTCTTAAGTGAGAGATGGAGGTGACGACGAAACAACTCCGAGTCACGTGTCTACTCCCGAAGCCGCCGCGATCCGAGTCCGCTCGTCCGTTCAATACTACTCCAGCGAATTCACCAGCGGACTCGCGCGTACCATGGCTTCGCGGAAATCAGGCCTCCAGAAAGAAGTCCTTGCTCTATACAGGCGGTTTGTACTCGCCTCTAAATTCCAATTATCACTAATTCCCAATGTACGAAAAGTGCTCTACGAATGGCATCCGCTAAGCCCCCCTCTGCACAACCCAAATTCTTCCTCTTCGTTCGCTTCACATTCCGCCAGCAATCTGACTCAGTGTCCTCGCGTGACGTCGCTGCAATAGAGCATCTCATAAGGAAAGGCAGGCGGCAGATCGAGGCGTTTGAGGACAAGTCGGTAAAGGATTGTTGGGTGTCTGCTGAGATGAAGCATTGGGAGAGTACACATCGCGGATATACACCATGGACACAGAGTTGATTTCTACACGAACTGTTGCTGAGCACTATGATCTTCACACAGAAATACCGCTAAGGGCTCGAGAACATGGTGAGTCGTGCGAGGGAGGAACATCGAGGTCGATAGCGACAGGGTATTATAATCTAATCTAGTTTGCCATGATCACGACCTCTTCTTCCCACTGGATGGACCCCCAAAGAGCGAAGACTCCACTGCGTCAATCCCCTCCGGGGCTTCTTTGGCAAGGAGTACCTCCGTTTCCTTCTTTCGCCTCTCCGCCCGACGTTCGGAGCGAGTTTTCGCCTTTTCTGTAGCCAAAACGGCAGGAGAATCTTCGACTGTGATATCGACGGCGTTGGATTGTTCGACTGGCGTCTCAGAAAGCGCTGACGGTGGCGCCTCAGCTTCGATCGTTGGCTCTGTCGTCGTAGACGAGGTCTCTGCAGAGGTCTCTATAGGAAGCTCGGATGAAGGTGCAGTAGTCGCGTCTTCGACTGGGGCAGAGACAAGTGAATCCGGTGCCCGCCTGCTTTGTCGCCTAGCTGCCTTGCGCAACGATCGACCCTTTCGCCATTCTTGCAGTTGATGCTTGAGCACTTTTTCGTCCTCCTTGAGAGCGGAAACTTCTTCAACCTCTGCTTCCACAAGTTTGATTGCTCCTTCGTAGGCTAACCGCCGTTCGTTCAATACATACTTGATACGAGCCATAGTTTTCCTGCACTATACATATACGGTCAGAGGCACGCAGAAATGAGGTTTCGTTTGGCAACCGTACCAGAGTAGCTTTTTTCGTTGAACCCCAAGCAGACGGATTCTGAATACCCATTCTTCGTGCCTCTTCCTTCTGCGTCGCGAGCAAGTTTCGTTCTCGTAGAACAATGTACCATAGCGTGTGCAGGTCTTGGAAACTCTTCAGCCTCAGCTCAGACGCCTTCCATGCACGGCCTAGCAGTGCCGCATGCTGAGTTCACGCGTACGAAGAGGGGGGAGGATTCTCGTGCTCACCGCTGGGAAACAGCGCTTCGCCCTCCGGAGGCTCAACAGTGCGGTAGGTGACATTCTCCCCGAGATCATCCTCCACTTTCCTAAAGAAGCCGTATAGTCCGTGGTCTGGCTTGACATCGACCTGATACTTCTTTATTGCTCGTCGGGGGATTGCACTAATGGCAGTTGTGGAATCGTCCGGGAGACCGCCCGGAGGCGCGATGGTGAGGGCGTTGTCTTCGCTTGAGGCAGCTTGACTGGCAGTATCCGCGACGCGTGCGTACTGCCGTACTCCAGAGGCCAGGCATTGTCTGAAAGAGGGAGCGCGCCCCGGCGCTGTACGAAGCAACGACAACATCTGCAGAAAGTTGTGGCCGTCCAGCGCTAAACCCACATCGTCCTCATGATCAAATAGGGGCTACTCCTAAGAGCTCCAGCACTGGTTTGCTCTGAGGTTTGGACGGCTCAGATACCGACTAAAGTGAGCAAGTAAACGCATTTTCTCAGAACTCTCTCCGGATGGTGAAATAAATTCATTGCATTTATTATTGTCAATATGGCTACCATAGAGTACTCTTAATTTTACATTCGTTATTTGTTTCCCAGACTTTTGGATAGTTCACGAGTCCCAGATCGCACCGAAAGCAGGGATACCTCTGCTCATCATGCCATAGACCACCTTCCTGGTGAGCTTTTGATTGGAAATGACACAGACGGCCTCTGCATCGAATTCGCGGACCAACCGGTACACCAACTTTACCATGTCTGGTTTTCCATACTTGCGTGTATCTGTGGCGAGGACTTTCAGCATCATAGGAATCATTTGGTTGACCGTAAATGCTTACCGTATATCACTGCGTCTGGAGAGGCAGCGAGAATAGAGTCCACAAGCTTGTTGCCAAACGTCTTTCGGACGTCGGGCGAGGTCCATAACAGACGGATGGGGACTCGCTGCTCGAGAATGCAGGGAGCACATGGGCCGATGCCACTTCCGGTCGCCACGAACACTACTCTTCGGAATAGAGGGACGATGCGTAGAACGCCACATGTAGGAATACCGCGGACCCAAAGCTCCTTTGGAGGGTCAGCGATCTGCTTGCTAGTCCAATCGCCGGCCTTGGACACGACAAGCGAGTAGCCCTTCTGACCAGGTTCGGGGACCGTAGCGAATCCATGCCATTCGACTAGAGGGCTCTCTGAGATGCGGGTGAAAGTCCCAGGTACGGGAGTGACTATTTGATCAGCGGGTAAGTGTGTAGGTCAAGGTTGGGAAGGGAGGATCACTGACCGTATTCGAAGTAGAGTCGGACAGCGTGATTCGACAAGACCTCGGCACGAACGGGAACCTTCCTCAACCTGATCCAGGGGAGAATGATAGAGCCTGTGTGCTCGTTTAGCTTATGTTGGTGATGATGAATTGCCGTCGAACCTACCCGTCATTATTACTACCAACCAAAATGGTGGCGACGAGACCAAGGCAGAACCGAGGGTTTGATCAGGGGCTTTGAAATCATTGATTAGGAGTATCACCTATAGACAAGGTTGTGGGTAATGAGTCAGTTGTCGACTAGAGTGAGCTTACCTGTGCCCAAACAAGGGCAGTACAGCTCCATCCGAGAAAACGATGTGCTCGCTCGAAATGGTCATGCTTTGAGGTACGCAGAGTCGGATAGGCGAAGAATATTATGAGTAAGATTATAAGTAGGATCCAGTACGTTATAGCCACGGTGGCGATTGAAATCTAGAGAAAGGTTAGCCAAGCCCGATGTTGCTCCAGAAAGTGATGTATCATACCTGTCCTCCGCGAACGAGTTCCCTTGTAGCCTCAACCGTGAAGAAGAGGAGCCATACAGAACCCGAGATAGCACATCCTGAGTGTAGGCCACCAATATGGTATACTCTAGCGCAAACTCGACGAATTGCCAAGGGCCATCTATATAGTTGTTAGCTCTCTCCCAAGGCAATGTTATTGAGCAGACGTACGAAGTCGGGACAGCACAAAAGACATTGAAGAACGCGTTGATGACGTAGTCTTGCCGCATGAGAATAGCGCAGAAGAGGTTGGCGATTACGATTTGACCGAGTTCAAGTGAATTGGCGCCGCCTTTGACAAGTGTTGCGATGAGAATCCCAAGATTGACGACGAATACAACACCGAACAGCCGCCTGTAGAGAGTGAAAATCTGGTGGCGTAAGTTGCGAGTGTATTTTCCTTGCGTCTTCTCAGGAATTTCGTCGTCCTCGTATCCAGCCCACGCGAGCCCTTGCTCAATAGTAGAAGATGTCTCAGAACTGGACGCCAAGGAAGGCTTCGTTACAGCCGCTTGAGCAAGAACGAGATCCAGTGATTGTGGGTGGCGCCGGTAGACGGGTGGTGGCGCGGAGATCGCTTCCTGGACGAATAACAGTTTCTCGACATTGTTCTGCACAAGATCGGCCTTTTCCTTTTCGCTGCTTGAGACGACGACCTTCTCCACAATTGATTTCTCTGTCGACTCAAGAGCTTCTAGGGCGAGGCGCCGCAACTCTCGTTTGTCAGTCTTCTCATTTCTATTTTGAGCGTGAGACGGGAATGTCTGACGCTGTCTTGGTAGTCACTCACGCAGTACTGGGGAACATATCCATCTTGATAAATCGCGATGGGACGGCATAATATGGCTGGATCTTGGCAACTGCTGCTTCTACTTCTTTGATTTCCACGGTTGAGGGAGTATAGAAACCCCACAGAGTGTCACCAATCAAGAGGGCCGCAGCATTCTTCACCCCAGCGCACGTCTGTGGAAATCGTAAGCTATTGAGGTAAAATTAACCTCATGACAAGCGTACCTCCATAGCTGCGGACACACCGTCAAGCTCCACCCGGAATCCCTGTGTATATTGGTGAGAAAATGAAGACGAAATGGCAGAGAGAATTCTCACCTTAATCTTGACTTGGTCGTCAATTCTGCCAAGGTGTTCTAAGCTACCATCTTCGCGCCAACGTCTAGGATGGAGTGTGAGTAATTTGGCAATTGAGTCGGCAATAGCCCTCACCCAAGGTCGCCCGTATTAAACATGTACGACCTAGTGAACCATGAATGTGAACCATGTCAACGTAAACAAACCAGGGTATACTTACCCATCGTCCATGAAAGGATCTAATTTATATCTTTCCTCCGTCTTCTCAGGCAAATTGACGTAGCCTTTGGTGATTCCAGCACCACCAGCCCACATAAGACCTGTCTTCCCGATAGGTAATGGCTCAAGATTATCTCCAAGGATATACACATTGTTGTTAGGGGTAGGTTTGCCAATGCTCAGGGGTTTCCCAGCAACATGAGGATGGACAGTATTGACGATAGTTATCTGCAAATGCACCATTTAGTGTGAGGACCAGTTGAGAAAGCAGTTGCGATTTACCTCGGTGGGACCGCAGCTATTATAAAAGTGACCAGAGGACGCCCACTTATCTGCCAAAGCTATGCCATAACGCAGTTGAGTGGCCGGAAGAAGAACATCGAAAGACAACACTTACGTTGTGGGCAAACCTCTCCGGCAACCGCCACAGCTTTGATGTTGGGATAATCCGATGGATCGTGGGGGACAAGCATTGAAGGTGTTGCGATCACGATATCCACAGTTTTCATTGTGGCACGCCATTCCTTTGAGGATTTGCCTCGGAGACAAATGGTACAACCGTTAGAGAGGCTCCCCAGAATTTCCTGGCATCATATCAATTGGCTATATCAAATAACGCGTCTAGGAGCTTACCCATGCTGCCATATCAAAAGCTATATTCATCAGTTGAGAAACTCGGGCTCCAGGCCGCATTTCTATATTCCCGGGCTCAAGGCAGACCACTGACAGAGGATGAATATCGTATAAGCCACGACCGTTCCTCCAGACTCACAGTTTGTAACGTTGCCGTGCATTACTTCGACTCCTTTAGGTACCCCTGTTGTTCCTGCAAGGCCGTTTAGCCTCAGATTAAGAGGGTACCGTACTGGCACATACCGCTTGTGTACACTATATACGCGCTATCTCTTGAGGTCGATAGATCGACGGGTTTTGTACAATGGCCCGATGATACTTGACAGACCGCATCCTCAAGGCAGATGGTCTGGTGGTTTGCCACTCGAGGGAGATATTTGCGAAGGGTAAGGACGAGACTGGATGCGGAGTCGCGAAGTACGTGTGCAAGCGTCGAATCAGCGACAATGTTGCCATCTAATGGGACATATGCAGCCCCACTCTTCAAAACCGCAACGATACCAACGACCATGAAGACCGAGCGCTCAACAAGTAGACAGATGCGAGAACCAGGACCAACTCCCGCATCTCGAAGTTGCCGTGCCAAACAATTTGCCTGGCGGTCGAGTTCAGCATAGGTCATGGTGTCCCCGAAATTGTCGACAGCAAGGAGCTGAGGATATGAGAGGGCGTGAAATTCGAAGGCATGATGGACACAAGAAAATAGCGATGGCTGAGTCTCGCCAAAGCTGTACTTGTTGAAAAAGTCTCGATCGGAGAGCGAGAGTTGATCGAGGACTGTATTCCGTGGGTAGGAGCCCATTTCAGCGTTGGACGAGATGGAGACAAGAATACAAGACCCAAAGGGCTTTCTTTATACGACACTCTAGCGTCATTACCTGTGGCTAAATTGTGGCTCAATAAGCATAGAATAGTTTATCCGGGGATTGTAGGAGTACCGTATCTGTCGAGTCTTCTAGCAGAACCACAAGGAAATAAATTGGAGATTTACAGGTAGAACGAGGAACCTACGTCCGAAAAGGCGCCGCCGCAACGTAGTGCTCTACGCAATAAGTGGGGTGATTGGTCTTCGCGAATGAGGAGAGGCCACGGGGCACTTCGTGCGTCGATTTGACCAGTGATTGGAGCTTGCGGTGAAACGAACCGCCGTTAAAGCTGCGTTTTTCCGCACACAACAGCCAAGTGAAGGGTATCATCGGCGACATTCTTTAACAGAGCCTAATCCGCATGGCAGGTGTCGAGGAAGATAGAGTTCGAATCCGGCATGCCAGTTTATGACGGAAGATCAGTGGATCAATAGCGAGACAGTTGCAGGCCATTGAATCGTCAGATTGTCAACACATGAACGACAGAGCACGAGGGGGAAAACAATCATCTCCTCTCTCTCACCTTCCATCCAAGGGAGCGAACCTCGCACGAACCACCTCGTCGATGCTTCCAGTGGGAGCGGCGCATACTAATGCGGCAACCAAGCCAGCAGTTAACCCGGCCCGAAATTGTTGGTCGCTAACCACCGAGATAATGGCTACGATGGGCGAAATGGGGCAGTCTCTTTCGGCGTCGCTGAGCATATATTTAGTACATTAAGGATTGAGTGATTAAGACGCGAGATGGTTGGGGGGCGGGGGTCACGTTGCAAGCCGTTGACAGCGATCGAGGCTCGAATGTTGTCGTGCGAAACCTTGCATTACTTGCTGGTTCGGTGGGAACGAACATGCACGTTCGGTGCACCGACACCAGCATAGCGCGACGAGGATACGGGGGAGGGGAAAGGATTGACGGGGGACAGGCCACCAACTGATTTAAATGGCCTGAGGAAAATGACGTAAGGCTGCTCGTGCAAATGTCGGGAAGGAGGGTCACTCACGCCAAATCCAAATCCAAGTTTCTCCGCCTGCGCAAATTCGGTCTTTGCACTAGGCTAGATAAAAGATAGACAGAGTAACCGAATAAGACCTCCTCAGTTCTGCCGAGGTCTTATCTTGAAAAGTACTGTATTGAAATAAATACCCGAGACGACACCTTGGATGGTCAAATGATTAGAAGTTGAAATAAATATACATTGTGAGTCCAATAGTAGCAGTCAGTGAGAGTGAACGATGGGCGACTATCGGAACTGTTGACGCTCTATGATAGACTTCTGCCGAGGATTTCTTGACACACGCCTTGGGGATGTTGAGGACAAGCTCAAAGGAGACAAAGAGGCTAACTCACCAGTAATACTCCATAACCTCGCTGTGGCCCAGCTTCCGAAGGAAATTCTCATCGTGGGTGATAATGATGAGTTGGAAGTTGGAGTGATTCTTCCGCTCGTTGATGATACTAGAGGGGCGTTAGCTTGGAGATTGATTTCGCAGGGAGATCGGGCTTACTCTACTAAGCTCGCCGCTAAAGCGTCGATGTTCTCGGTATCCAAGGCATTTGTGGGTTCGTCTAGGGCCAATATGCCGCAATTTTGGCCGAAAGAATCAGATAAGGCAAGACGGATAATGATAGATGCGAGCATCTTCTGCCCCGCAGAACATCTACCGCGCATGTCCATTTCGACTTGATCTTTCGTCATGACCACCTGCAATAAGAGCATTGTTAGACCGACATATCATGCACAGGTTATCGACGGACTCGGTAATTATAAGATCGTTTAGATGCCCCGCCTTCAACGTCGGAGCATATCTTTATACCATCGATATCTAGGAAAAACTGAGGTTCTGCGGTCAGGTAATTCCATTCTAAATATACCTGTTCCCTGGTACGTTTTGTTCCACAAATGCCGCATCGTGTCATTGACTTCTTCCATCTTCAATCCGTGGTACTTCATGATGGCGCTGTAGGAGATGGGATCGAGTCCGTGAATGAATAATGGCTGTAGGAGACGTACTTGTCCAGTGCTTTGGCGTACTTTTCCAGGTCGTTGTTGGCCATTTCAGACATCTGCAGAGAAGGTTTACGTACTATCTACGAACAAAGGCTGCGAACGAACCTTCACCGATATAAGTTGCTCAGTATACTTCTTGTAGACCCCCATATACTCTTTCAAGTCCTCTTCCCATCCGCTGAGTTGTGCTTTATGAGAGCTAAGCTCTCCTGCAACGTGAGAGAACTAGAGAAACCCGAATTGAAACTTGGCCACTTCGACAAAAGTCCTCATACCTTGCTGTGTAGGTCATTCTCTTTCTTCTTAGCTACGTCATACTTCTCAGTAAAGTTGCGACGAGCCCGAGCCGCCTCTTCCATGTCGTAAGAGTCAATCTCCTGTTGTGTTTTAGCAATGTCATTCAACAATCGCCTAACCCGCAAGTTCTCCCTCAGATTTGCTACTGAGGCACCACTTTCGTTGATTACTTTCTCAATGCTGGCAATCACGCCGCGTATCTGGTCGATTGAACGAGCGAGGTCTTCAATTTCCTTCCCATACTCCTCAACTTTCTGATTACAATCTTCTAGTTGGCGGGCACGCTTATCGCGGACGTATCTAGAGGACTGAATTCTCAAACTGGAACAATAGTAGGAGCTCAGACCGTACCGTTCGACAGCTTTGTTGGTCTGCGAAAGCTTATCACTGCTCATGTTAAGCTCCTGCAGATGGCGTTGGGCAGAGGCGATCTTGGCATTGAGTTCACTCCGAGACCTTTCATACTCTTGTTCGAGAAGGTCGATGGGAGCTTGCGCATCAAGGATCTTGGAGTCCAGTTCCTACAGGAGTCAGGAGTCAGGGGTAAGCGATACTGGCCACAATAGAGGGGGGCATTCACCTTGAGCTTGATATTGAAAGCCACGATCTCTTGTCTCATGGTCTCAATGCGTGCTTCCAGCGCACCCTTTTCTCGAGCCTTACTCTGTAGGTCTCGTTCTCGAAGTTGCATTGTGTGGAGATCCCCTTCGACCAATCGGCATGCGTTGTTCTGTCGATCCTTGTCTGTGACAAGACCCTGCTTTTCCCTATCATTGGCGCGGCTAGAGTGAACGGCAAAATTGGTTGGACGAGGCTACTGCGATGGTCGAACGAAGGGGATACATACATATCTGCCGATACGGCATCAATTTCGGCTTGAACATCGTCAGCAGTCTTGGTAGATCCCGTCGACATTAGTTCACTCTCGAGGAATTTGATGTCTCCGTTCAAGCGTTCGATTTCCTTTTGAAGACGCGAAACATTATTGGCATATTCTTTAAGGGCATGGAGATCCTTGAGCTCGCGCTTGATGTCGTTGAGTTTGCCCATAGCCTAATCTAGGTAAGAAATAAGACCGAAAGATGAGTGCAAGAGCCGAACCTCTTCAACTCGCTTAGCTAAGTCTGGTATTGCAGCGTCGTGTTCCTTTATCTGGGCCTCCAAAGCGGGCACTTCTTCGGTTTTGAGACGATTCCTCGAGGCTTCAAAAGGCCTCAATTTCTGCAGGCGATCAAGTTCCTCTTCCCAGTCTTTCGTCTCCGCCAGGTTAGTAGCGAGGGTCTCTGGCGACGTCCTCTTGATCTGTTCTTTGAGCTGGAGCGATATTTAGTTCCAGATCGATGCTATGACAGATAGACTCACATATCGCTCGAACACCACAAGTTCGTGATCGTCCATATGGCGATTACAAGTAGTGCAGACTTTCTTTTGCATACCAGCCTTGAGCATATTTTCATAGATCGCCGTGGCACCGGTCGTTGAACTTGATATTCTTAACCAAAGTTAGTAATACGTCTCCTTCAGTCAAAACTACCTACTGCTTTCGATGGTCTAATTCAGCAGTAGCCTCGACAATGGCAACCTCCAGCGAGTCGTTATCAACTTCCGATCTGAGTCGTCTCTCCAAGGCTGTCGGGGGAGTTTGACTTGTCATGTTTAGGATATCGAGGAGATCACTCACCTTTCAATTCGTCTTTCTTGGTTTTGAGTTGAGTTTTCGCCATCGAAAGGTTCAACTCCGCTGAGTTTAGCGACGACTTCGAGTCGTGGACTAGTGATTCTTGTTCTGCGTGTTCGCGTTCCTTCTCCCTGCGAAGAAGATAAGCCCCTTGCGATGAGTTATCACTGAAGTTGCTTACACAGAAACTCTGTCAACCTCCCGTTCCATTGCCTCGGGCCGAGCATCGGTACCTATCAGTTTGCGGTACTTGTTATTGGCAACTTCCAACGTGTTCTTGAGCTCAGCAGTCTTGCTCTTAAGCTCAGTCCGCTTCAAGTCTAGTTTCGCCCTCGAGTCCGCCTGTAAGCTCAGAGCCCGAAATTCAGCGTTTAAGCTGTCCCGCTGATCCTCTAGGTGCTTCGCTCTCGTCGTTTTCTCAGCAATGCGTCCGTCATAGTTGGCACTTTGAAACGTCGCTTTGAGCTGATCGAGGCGAGACTTCTTTTCTTCTATGTCGCCGGAAAGGGTACGGAGCTCGGATTCGACCACTTGCGTGGCGTCTAAATCTCTCTCAGCACCATTGATCGAGGATTGGCGTTCAGCCTAAAGAACAACAGTCTACGTGGTGCCAAAAGTAATTGAAGAAAAGTATACACACTATGGATTCTCGAGCATGAGTGCGCTGGAGTTTAAATCCTTCGAGCTCGTTGGTGAGCTGCCTGGATTTGTTGTTGTATTCCTCCGTTCGCGCTTGGCTTTCGGCCTGCGGTGATGATATTCCATGAAGCTGATATATTGAATTGATGGATCACCAACCTGAAGTTTCTCAAACTGAGTCCGTTGCCTTCGTTGGATGTCATTCAGCTTTGAGATAAACTCAAGAACCTTCTCTCTCTCCAATGGTGATGAGTCGAAACCACTAATTCCGTGCTGCTTGCTAATCTCACGAATTTGCTCTTCCCGTTCAGATATCCTGTCATTCTGTGCCTAAGGATAGGTGAGGTCACCGTGCTAGCTGACGATGACCGCGAGTTTACCTTGGCTTCCGCCCGGAGAGAACCTTGCTCTTGAAGCAACTCGACATGCTTCCGCCGTGCGTTAGACAGTTCGTCTTCAAGGTCTTGCTTCTTTCCATCTTCTGCCTTTTTCTTCCGCTTCTGCTCAGAGATATGGCCATCGAAATTCTGTAATCGCGCTTCCAACTCTTCGTCCGTGCCTACCGTCCACCATGAAGAGTAGACCATATCGAAAAGGGCTGTCAAACTTACCCACTACTTCCTGGATGTTCATCTTGGCCTCGTCGAGTTCTTCTTGATAGCGGGCCTGCGTGGCCTGTAGAGACTCTATCTTCAGATAGACCTCCCTGAATTTCGTCGCGTAATCGTAGAACTTCTGGTTTGCTATAACCAATTCATCGTATTCCCTTTTGACCTCATCATAGTGAACTTCCTTGGAGGCGATGGTTGTATTTAAGTCAGCTATGCGGCCCTTCAGCTTATCAGCGTGAGTCTTTTCCCGCGATAGTGATTCTAAGCGTTCTTTCTCTGCCTTTAGGTCAGCTGCACGGTCCTTGCGAAGGCTCTTGATTGAGTCGAGTGCCTTTGTATATCTACATAGCGATGAGATATGCCCCTCGTGCTAATATGGCCGGACAAACCTAGTCGCCTCAAATATATCATCGAACTTCTTCTTCAATGCAGATGGCTCAGCCAGAGGCCAGTAAGAGTCCTCCTGGTGACAGAATATAACATTCTCGAGGACAGACTTTGATACCCCCAGGAGTTGAGGTATCTCGGCGTCAATCTCGGCGCACTTGGTAGAAATGACCCCTCGCTGTAATTACAACACATGAGCACGATGAATGCAGCACATTGTGGGTAGCGTACCTTCGAGGCTTTCTTTTCGCCGTCATCCAGGGCCAAGATACTTTCTAGTGTCTTCATTGTTAACCCAGTCTTCTTAACAGTGACGCTTAAGTTCCTGACGGCGAGCATTCGTGTGCCATTGGCAGCACGGAACCGTAGTTTGACTTGTGCTTTGACTTCTTTTTCATTGGCCATCTTGGGGTCGTGCACGAATGCCCCTCCGCGTGTGTTTGCTGGCTGATCGCCCGTCGTCGCATACTTCAAACACTCGATAATTGTGGTTTTGCCACTCCCATTGTGACCAACGATAACAGTTACAGGCGAGAAGAACTCGATGATGGCTAAATCTTTGTCATCGAAGGCCCGGATTCCGCGAATAGCTAGCTTGCCGAGGCACGCCATGCCAGCAATATGAAGAAGTGGAAGTATGTGCTTGAAATGAGTCGCGCGGAAACGCGAAGTGTCACGAATGTGATGCGCCCACGTGATGGTGAGCACGCGCCACAGCTCGAATTCAGAATCAAAGGGGCTATGCCACGGACTGCAGTTGCCAGTAAGTTGTCAGTCGCTAGCAGCGGTTCAGTGCTGACCGCAGTGTCGCAGCACGGCTCGCTGAACCGATAAAGGGCGTCTGAAGGAGGATTTTGAGCGGAAACGAAATCGACTCTTCGGACCCCGTAAGTCCGCCTCATCCTTCCCGACGATTTTTAAGCTAACTTGAATACTTTGCTCTTCCTCGTTATCAGTGCCCCCCATCAATTCAACGATGATACAAACCTCGCCAACCCCTTCGCTGCCGATCGAGTTAGTTATTATGATTCTTCAGCAATCCTACTTCAAGAACCAGAAATCTCGGGCCCCGGATTATATCACCTTAGCTGCAGCTGCATTGGTTCATCGATCGTGGACATCTGCGGCGCAAGCGCTGTTGTTCAGACATATCACCTACCTGAAGAGTAAATCTTTCATGAAAGCTCACGCAGATCCGGTGTCCATGCAGCATCTCTTTCAGCATGTCCGAATCCTGGATATTGGACTCGGGATACCGACGGAGTCGGAAACAACGCCCGACTGCGACATAGATCATCTCCCTGCATTGCTTCGTCGATGCACAGGCCTCTACGAACTAGTGCTGAGCATTCGATCCTCCCTCTCTTTCGAAGGAGTCACATTTAGTAGGATGAAGGAGCTCGCAGACAGTCGTATCATCCGCCTACGTGCACTCAACATAACTTGTAGCCCTCACTCTCCCATCGTCTATCAGCTACTCTCTTTATTCCCTACTGTCAGCTTCCTGTCCGTATGGTCCGAGCTATCCGGAATGGTTCCAAGGAACATCAAGGCTCGATTCTCCCTTTCCGAACTCAAGATGGCCAGAGCTATGCCAGAGGATACCTTGGCCTGGTTATTAGAAAAGTCGCGGGACACACTCACCGTCTTGGATTTGCGAGATCCTCCGAGCAGGCCTGCGTTAACAATCCTAGAATCCTACGCCCCCAACATCCGCTCGCTGCGGCTCATGATCCAGACATCGCGAATGGCAAATTTCGTTCGCTCATGCGAGTCTCTGATAGATCTAACCGTCTTGAACTTGCCGATGACAGTCGAGTTTTCCAAACCCCCTCCTTTCCTCCGCTCTTTGACCTTCGTCAACCACGCTGGTTCGAGGAGTCTCATGAAACGAGTCATTGCAATGGTCCTCAATCTCCCTAATCTAAAGCACCTCACATGTGACGAAGCTAGTTCACCGATGGATCGAAACTTCCCCGAGCTCAAGGTAGTTTGTGAAGAACGCGGGGTCATGCTCCATGTAACAAACATTTTCTACGAGATGACGGTGAGTCCTTTGCAAGTATATGTACTACTCACTTCAGTCCTTATAATCCTTTAGGTCGAAGAGCCTATCTTAGTTCACAGATTCCCCCGCCGTAGATCTCTATCGAATTTTTCTGAGATGAACAGTGGGACCGTGTAATTACTGCGTTGCTGTAGGAATGTATAATAGGAACTCAATGTAAGTACTTAGTAGAGGATATGAAGTGACCCGTCACAGGCTTGTTGAGATTTTGATTTTATGTAAATGTCGCTCGACGATCTAAAGTACGTCAAGGTCAAAACTCACCCAACTGCGAGAAACCAAGCGGTCTCGACGCAGCCACTCCTCGCTGGCTCTATTGTTCTCTCGAACCAAGCCTTTGCAACCGTCCTATTTGAAAACCAAAAAGGCCGTCGCTGCGATCACTGCCTCGTCCTGAGCGAGACACTGCGAAAGTGCTCAGGGTGTGCCTCTTGCTGCTACTGTGACGCTAATTGTGAGTCAACGGTCATATCTTGGATCAGAATGGATCCTTTCCGACGAAAGTTTAGGCCAGACCCGACACTGGCCGTCGCACAAGAAACTCTGCAAGCGATGGAACTCCTTCGCGTCCTCAAACGAGTTCCAGGCTTTGCCCCCTCATGAGAGGCTCGACTGCGTCTTACTTTCGTATTTTGCTTCTCCATTGAGTGCGAACGACCAGCTAGCTATCTTCAAGAGCCTGCTTCCTGGGCCAACACATCATTCACCTCCACCAACGTGTACCCCAGTCGATGGCGCGGACGGCCTCTACGATCGTTTCGGAAACAACAACTTCACAATACACTCCCATCTCAACTCTTTCGCTCATGGCATATTCCCGTTAGCCAGCAGACTGTTCAATCATTCATGCACTCCAAACGCCGCCGCCAGGTACAAGCTCGTGCGAGGACAGGCGGTCACAATGGAAGTCGTTGCTCTTCGCGATATAGCTGAGGGAGAAGAGGTACTGGGCTTTGACGGCCTCAATACTGAAGTTACTCACCCTCGGTTTCAATAGATTTGTATTCCATACCTCGATCCTGCCCTTCTCCAGACTCGGCAGCAGATCTTCCAACTCACATATGGCTTCCAGTGCACCTGCATCTCCTGTGAGGGCCTCAAGTCGGTCGGCCCTATACCCGATGTCCCACAAGACCCAGCTCGTCTTGCGGCGCTTGAATACCGACTGCGTACATTCATCGGCGTTGATGACTTAGAACACTGCGTATTGCGCACGAAACCCATTACCCAGTCGCTTCCGTCGGAGATTCGCTGCTTCCTGAAAGAAGATTATATCGAACATTTATCCGGTGTATTCAGTCAATCATCTCATGATGGACCATACGACCGGGCCCTCGACTCTGGCACAACTCTTCTGGCGATGTATCTCTTGATTTATCCGGAGAATTACCCACAAATCGGTAGCTTCCATCACCCTGCTGCGCTTCCTCCTGCTGACTCTCCACTCAGGCATGCACGCGCTAGAGTTGGCGAAGACAGCTTGGAACGCCAGCATGCCAATGAACGACATAGTTCGGCGACAGCACGCCATGGCACAAGTGCGGGCGTGTCTATCCGTCAGTCGCAGAATCCTTGGCCTATATGGTCCCGAGGGTGATGGTGGAGGGCCCCTGGCGGAAATCACAACTTTACAGCAACTTGTCGATCAGGAAGGCTAGAATGTTTCCGATCCCTTACACACGTCGCGCATAGCACCTTAGCATCGTACCGCATTCTACCCAGACGTGTACATGGAACCGAATAATCGAAGTGCTCTCTGCGCGTATCGCCGCCTTAGAGCCGACGGTCAGCGTTCTAATGATGGGTTCCTGTTCGCCAAAGTCGAATCCATGAAACGATGCCAGGTTATCATCTGTTATCATTGGCAAGCACTTCGTTATGCTTCGAACCAGTGCCAGAGGCCAATAGCTTGATGTTTTACGCCGCTACTCGCTGATTCTTGATGACCTTGGCCTCCCACAGCTCTCGACAATCAGCTAGAAGGTACCCGGCACGTCTTTACTGACAATTTGCTTTGAAGGCTACTATGCTCGATGTGAGCCAGATTCTAGCTAACCGGTAAGCAGTCTATGGACGTGTTCGTAAACCCACTGCATAAGAAGGCACAGCTCAAGGTCGGATCCCTCCAGTGGTATTCAGTTCTTTCCTCTTCTATTATACGGCCCGTTCGGTCATGCCGTCTTTTCGCGTCCCTTCGTTCATTCGACCCCAACACTCTTTTAACCGCCTTCGCTCTTTCCATTTAGCCCCCAGCAGCAACACACCCATAGAACAACAGCTTGCCGAAGCACTACCTCCCTCCCATTTCACCAAGCAGTATGGAAAACCTGACCAAAGGCTGCAGAAATCAACCCGACCAACGATCGCGAAACCTCTCATACCCCGTGGCGGTGTAATCTCCTTGAGCACCAAAACCTACATGTGGCTAGCGATCATTCTATCTCTACTCTTCATCGCCGCCCTATCTTGCTCCTTTGCTGGTGCAGGTCCTGAAGACGATGCCCTGAAACTGATACTAAACGACGTATTGACGACCAGCGGGCCAGGCGTAAGGGCTACAGTTCACTTCGACCCTCAATGATGCTAAGTGCTTTTGTCTAGATCGTCCTTACGGGGGAGAATGTCGATGTCGATGTCGACGAACCTTCCGTTACTATCCGCTGGGCCATTTTGGCCTGTGGAGATGATTATACCCTTCCCGGATCTGTTGGCTTGCACGGTAGCTCTTGCGGTCTACCTGCGATGCCTTTGGACATCTACGTTGATAGGTAAGCTCAGCAAGTCCTATCGCACCGCGCATCAAATATTTACTACCTGAGCAGCGATAATGAACCAACCGCTAGGTACGATCCCTCGCAAATACCGTACAACCGCGATTCAGGATCGCGCCGGAGGTGTGTGCACAAGTATTAGTATTGATGATAATATGCTCATTGCAGCCTGTCTAAATTCTAGCATTCAGAACCTGGTCCAGTTTGACAGCGACCATGTCCTGAACGTTGAACAGGCGCGCTTATACCCCTTCGATACCTATTTCTTATCCAGCACCTTACGCATAGTGTCGCCTACAAATCAAACTCTTCCTATTCGACGACTGGCAACCATCGACGAGACATCAAGCTTCCTCGTGAAAACGGTCGATATCGAGAGCTACTCCAATGCCGCCAATAACACGGAGTCTCCTAGCAGAGACATTGATATGTTTATCACCCGCCCCGGGAATGCTCGCGCCTTTACCCTCCTGCTTTTCGGGGTAAGCTGGATCCTCACCCACGTCACCATCTGCCATGTCATCATCGCGAGGATGCTACGGGACGTTAAGCCACTGTTGAAGCATCTCATCTCGACGGGGGCCATCCTTGTCGCCCTTCCACAAATAAGAAACAGCATGCCAGACGCTCCCGGCTTGGACGGTGTACTCATTGGTGTGACGATATGCTCCCCTTTCGTGTCTTTTCCCTCATGACCTCACTCTCTCAGATTGCATTGGGTTCTTCCCCCAAATGGTTATAACGTCGATATCTGTCATTTTCCTACTGATCATCCTTGCCGCTCGAGAATACGATATCATAGGTCGGGGAAGGAGCTCTTCTCGCAGTAGTGGCTCGCATAGCCTTGCGATGTCCTCCAGACCTCGACCTCCCCCGGTTCCCAGCCAGAATGCAACTTCGAAGGAGATTTCGCAGTATGATCTCCACCGCATGATCAAACATCTCAAAGGACAGTATGTCTTCCCTCCGGTTCAGCCAGGGTCTCCGCACAGGCTGGACACATCTCGTGATCTACAACACCGCCGATCGAAGACACTGTCTAAGATCATGGAAGCTGGGGAATTACATAGACATTAAATTAGGTCCCATGTACTAGGCCTGAGCGGTCCGAGTGCAAGGTCTTGCAATGGAATCATTGTCTTTGTATCCGTGGCGTTAAAATGCTTCGTTTATTAGGAGTACAAGAGACTCGTCTATTGGCACGTCAAACGTCTTCGTGAAAATACCAAGGCCCACTAGAGTGGTCCTTGTTGTGCTCAGGTGACAGGGGGGGCCTGGGGTTACAACGGTAACTTGCTCTGGGAATTGAATATTGAGCGCCTACTGAAGCGCCCGAAAGTTCAACTCATCGCCGACCATGTCTGATACCGAAGAGAATGCCTCCAGTCTTGGTAAAAGGCCTCGTAGCGACAACGAACCTACAGAAACTGCGACTCCCGCCCAAGCTGATGTCGAAGAGTCTGACGATGAGGACGTCGGACCGATGCCCATGACCGGGGTAGAAGTACAGAAAAAGCGAAGAAAGGGTGCGTGTTCTCGTTGCCTGCACCGCGACTGGGCCTCAAATAATGTAGAAAATGGTCAGTTCTACCCCACGAGCGACTTTTCCTCGAGCATCTACCCAGTGCCGACCAATATTACAAGAGTTTTATGCACCGAGATGTCATCAATTTCTGCGTAATGACCAAGTAAGCTCATTCAATGAAGATGGGGGAACGAAGTAAATAAGGTCTATCATGTAGAACGGACTTCCTCATTACCTCTTCTATTGATGGACACGTCAAGTTGTGGAAGAAGCAGGACACTGGTATCGAGTTCGTGAAGCATTACCGCGCGCACCTCCGACCCGTCACTGCGGTCTCTGCTAGCGCCGACGGTCAGATATTTGCAAGTGTTTCTGAAGATGGTACAGCGAAAGTGTTCGATGTTATCAATTTCGGTGCGATCGTTGGTACGCGTACGGCACTCAGCGACTAACTATTGGCTCAGATATGATCAACATCATAAAGCTAGGGTTCACACCTTCGACCTGCTGTTGGGTACACCGTAGAGGTCAAGCACAAGCCCTGCTAGCTGTGTGCGTACTTCCTCTTTCGCTTATAGATATCTGGTTCTATCCGACCTCATAGGACGGATTCTGCATCGGGTAGCATCAAAATTTACGACGGTCGAGGGAACGACACCCCATTGATGTCTGTTGATGACTTACATCGTTTCCCCGTGACGGTCATGGCGGTAAGCGCGTGTTCTATCTGGAGACCTTGTTTACCCTGCTTACCGTGCCCGCCTGATAGTATAGCGACAGGTACGATACTGTCATTTCTGCCGATAACCAGGGGTTTCTGGAATACTGGCAACCGCGGGAGCCTTTTGGGCTGCCAAAGAACGTTCCGGGACTGTGGCAATTTAAAAGCCAAACAGACCTATACGATTTCAAGAAGGTACGACATCCTCTTGGCTCGTACTCAGGCCTGCTCAGATAGTTGGGAGCAGGCAAAATCGACACCAACATGCATAACGCTCTCACCGGACTCATTGTCTTTCGTCACATTCTCTCTGCCAGACCGTCAAATCAGGATATTCTCTTTCCTTACCGGCAAACTATCACGGAAGTACGACGAATCGCTTACAGCTATACAAGAAATGCAACAAGCTGGGACTGCCGTGTACAGAGTCGAGGATATGGAGTTTGGTCGGCGTCTTGCCGTTGAGAAGGAGCTCGAGCTTCCTGGTCCTGATGGTCATGTCCCCGGGACTTGGATTAATGCTATTTGGGATGAGAGTGGGTCGTTCGTGATTTACCCCTCATTGTTGGGCATCAAAGGTGAGCATTGGTAGCTTGATTGCTTGCGTTGGTCATGCCTGACGTCCACCAGTCGTCAATGTGGTGACCAACCGTGTTGTTCGCCTGCTTGGAAAGGATGAATCGTCACGATTCCTCAATATTTCTATCTACCAGGGCGCTCCCGCCAAGCGGACAATCACTACAATGGTCTGTTCTCCCTCGAATAATATGAGTTCGTCTATGTCTAGCTTCTGACACGATATATAACGAATCGTAGGCAATGGCCGCCTCTGCGAATCCCATCCTTGCCGACCGAACTGCTAGGGACCCCCATTTATTCTGTACGGCCTACAAGCGGCAACGATTTTACCTTTTCACGCGTTCTGAGCCTGAGTATGCCATTTCCTTGCGACTGCGATCCCCGTTCACTTAATGGCTATAACAGGGATACTAAATCTGGCGACCGCGATGTCTTCAATGAGCGACCGACTCGAGAGGAACAAAGCATTGCTTCCACTACTACCACAGCAACAAACAAAGGTCCATCGCCTGTTGCCGATACGGCCACCATCCACACTACCGTCGGAGACATTCATCTTCGCTTGTTTCCCGCACAAGCACCAAAAGCGGTGGAGAACTTTGTTGGCCACGCTCGCAGCAGTTACTTTGAGGGTGTCATCTTCCATCGTGTCATTCCGAAGTTCATGATTCAAACTGGGGATCCTCTTGGTGATGGTACAGGAGGGACTTCTATTTGGGGTAGGGAGTTCGAAGATGAGTTCTCGGACGATCTAAAGCATGATAGGTGAGTTCGAACGTTACCTTTGCATTTCGGACATGGCGCTGATGTATCTTTTAAGACCTTACACTGTCAGCATGGCGAATGCCGGTCCGGGTACGAATGGATCGCAATTCTTCATCACTACAACTGCAACGCCCTGGCTCGATAAAAAGCACACCATCTTCGGGCGTGTTATATCCGGCTTGGAAGTCGTCCATGCAATCGAAAACGTCAAGACAAACAAGACAGACAAGCCCTATGAAGATATCAAAATCATAAATGTCGATGTAGAATAAGGGCTGTTCGGAGAAACGCATGTTTATAGTGCTACACGATCGAATGTCTGTTCTGAGTGGCTCACTTCAAGGGACATACCCGGCAGAAGTGTGCTCAGCCTTGGCCTAAAATGATTGTACAACCTCTCCTTGACTACTTGTGGCGATAACCCTTCGTCCAGCCCATGGGGGGAAGAGAACTTCAGTAAGGTATGCTGTCGTAGTTCACTTGATGATGAAGCCAGGACTACTTCGTAGACGTCCAAGCCAATCCCACTAAGGAACGTAAATGAGGCTGGCTCTGGAGGCGGGACGTAGGCAACGGGATATTCCAAGAGGATTGCTGCCAGAGGTATCATCGTACTTGGATGCGATACAGGTAGCTGTATGACAGACTGGCTGTTGTACAAGTCGCCCGAGATGCGCGCATCAAGTTCTGAAGTGATATATTCCAATATTTGGCGAAGATCGCCGGGCATGGCACACTGAAGAAGAATTTGTTAATGATTTGGGTATTGTTGGAAACAATGATGCTGGGAAATACTTTCGCTGGAGGCTCGGGACCGGGCGAGACAAACGTCACCTCTACGAAACTTGACTCCTCCACCACTGAATGACTGGGATAAGGCGTATTCGGGCGAGCAACTGTGCCGACTACGCGTTTCAGCCTTCCATGAGCTAGCCTCGCATGAACAAAGAATGTTTGATCCGAGGAAGACTCGTGGATGATGAGCAGGCTGTCGAATATTGGATGAATCTGGAGGTTGAACAATGATGCTACCATGGTTCATCAGCAACAGTTGACTCACTTGACGTAAGGAATGAAGCAACGAAGCATAAGTGCTAGGTGCATCCTGTGCCGATATTGCATCGACGAGGTAGCCTGTCCTTTGACATAGAAAATGAATGAATTGGGTGACGTGGTGGCTTGGCTTTGAGGAATTTACCGTATAGATGCAGCCACCAATACAAGATCCACCGCAATCAGTGTTCGTTTTGTAGATGATAGCTTGGATAGAGCTGGCGAAGCCCGTAGTTTGTGCTGAGTGATTTTCACAATATTATGGAACTGCTGAAGATCGAACGACATCGAAGTTTAGAAGTACAAGAAGTAATGTAATTATATGTATGACATTTTCCATATAATGTCCCTCGTAGAGTTACAATTTGGGCGGGGCGGTTACTTCTGAAACACTTCATAGAGTGCTTTGCCACCATTCGTGATTAGTTTCGAGATAAAGGGTATGAATTCCGTGAGGGGGAAGGTGTGGGTGGCCGAAGTGGGAAGGGATTGATAGGAAATGGCCAAGCCTTCCTTTAACGAGTGATATGATTTATCGCTGTCGACAGCCTGCAGCAGCTTGGTTACTCTCATATCGAAAAGGTTCTCATCATCTCCAACTACTCTCGCTTCACTTCTGGCGCCAGGGAAAAGCACGGACTGCGGAGAGGAGTGTTGGAGTAGATGTAGCGTTTCATCGTCGAGGGCAAAGAGGGAAACAAGATACGAGAGAAGGGGGATATGTATTCGAGGGTGTGGGCTCTGGGAACGTTGTGAACGGTGGGAGAGCAACGCGGAAGGTTCTGGCCCCTCCGTTGCAACACGTAGACGGTGTCGGGATGCACGCTGCTGGAGTACCAGTTCCCAGTGTTGCCTTTGAGCCAGCGCGGAGTCTGGAGAAACCAGATGCCACACTGAGCCTTCATAGTCCGCATCCCCATCCACAAACGCATCAGCCGTCGTAGTCAGAGACGAGGCAGCATCAACGTGATCCCATGGCACCGACGGACCGCGCCCGTTGGGACTAACATCCCTCGAGCGTGGCTCTGACAGACCAGAGTACGAGAAATCTGTGGGCGCCGAAATATCCGAGTACTGGCTCGGACTGTGTGGCGCTGAGGAGGGATTTGGGAAGATGTAGATGCCGCCCAGCTCGAGGTCGTCAAGTACAGGCTCAACTGGAGCCAGACCGGAGAATACTGCCGCCGGCTCGGGCTGCAAAGGTGACTGCTCTCCTCTGAGCCGGTAATACTGCGCCATTTGGGACTTAGAACACGATGGTTGCGAAGAGGAGCACACGCCCTGGTTAAGCGCCCGCGTAGCTGCTGTGTTGTTCGGCCAGCCCCTGTCTGTGTACTCTTTCGTTTCAGTCCGGGCAAACCTATGCAGTGGCTTCATACAAAATGCTGGTCTCTCTAAATGGTACACTTCAAGTTCAGCTGCTGGCATAGCTGGCTAACTGTATCACCCTACTAATACCTTTGTCACTGCGACAGGTCGCTAGTGAAGGAACAAGTCCTCCACCTCAGTTCCCCTCCTCTGCAGGACAGCTTTCCTTTCCATTTCTGCCGGATAGACCCTTGCTTTCTCTTCTGCACCATGGTTGCCTCGAGTGAGTGCCTAGCCTAATCCCCCTGATTATTCTAAGCGTCGCGACCCTTGCAGGAGCAGCCTCGCAGACGGCGACCAGCAGTGACGAAGCTCTGCTCAACGTGTGGATCTACTTCAATTTGGTAGTGAATACCATTCTTTTGCCTGTTCTAGCGACAACGTTCCTCGTTTCGAAACGAGCAAAGCGACATCCCACCTTGGTCAACGTCTGTATGGTGTGGATCCTTTCTGGGTTCTTCTCTCTACTACTGTAAGTAGCGGTGCATCCCTTGTCCTGGCGCCACAGTAACATCGACTTTACGCCAGTTTCTACGCTGGGCAACATGATCTCAGTTCACCAGAGCCCGATAAACCACTGTGCGTTGCCCAGACGTCACTCCTTTACGGCATTACGCCAATGTGTGTTGTGAATACTATCGTCCTCTCTACGATCACATGTTCTCATACCTTTTCCGCAGGTGGTCCGTAGCTGTCTTGATGATGGTGATCCATCTGAACATGGCGTTCGACCGATGCTGCCGTAAGGATCGACTCGTTGGATGGAGGTTGGTCGTGGTATGTTAACAGAGCAACGCGTTTCACCCCATCAGCTCTAATGATGGGCCATAGATGCTTTCCATGCCCTATCTCGTTCTCCTCGCATTCTTTACGGCGACTCTGACAGTCAGCTGAATTCCCATCAAATACTAGTATTAAACCGTATTTACCCCTCTTTCTTGACAGATCTCCGCTAAACATCCCGAACGCGTTACTCGGAGTCGAAGACGGCTCTACTGCACTCTGCAATACACACCGCTGTAAGGTACTTGCATTCTCGTAGCAACGGTCAAATACTCAATACACTTTGCAGTTTCGATACCATGGCTATCTTTACGGCGATCGTATGCCTTGCCATCACCTGTCTACAAGGTACGTCAACACATCATGTCTCAGATCGGATCATCCCCGTTGCGCAGTCTCTCATCAAGATTCGTCGTGTAGTACGGCTCGGCACAATCCTGTATCGCAATTGGCGTGCGATCAGGAGTGCACGTCGAACAGACGGATCCGAAATCCAACTTCTCCTCCGAGTTCTCATATTTGGCGTATATGTCTTCGTTGGCATGATGTACGTCTTAATTGATATCCTGATTGTTGCGAAATAATTAACACGTTCCCTATAGTGTCAATATATTTTCGATATTTGCAAAGTCTTCCGCCTTCCCCGATATTTTCGCTGCAACTAGTAAATAGGCATCTTGACTATAACCTCGCATCAAATTTACTGAATTATATGGCCTTTTTCCAGTTGGAACAGGCGTCTTCCTCATTTTCGGTACACAACCTGTGCGTACTGGTTCTGCTCCTCAGCCCCTAATGCACCCCTAAATTGCACCCCTTAAAAGGATGTCCTTCGCGTTTGGTGCTTCTGGTTGAAGGAGAAACCAACTAAACTGGCGCCTATCTACATCTCCGGGGAACCCAACTGCGGGTATAACATAGATCTTACCAGATCAGCATCTCCTAGAGGCGCAGAGAAGGGAGGGTTTCCCGGTGAGAAGCTCTCCGAGATACATTTGACACCCCCACTACCTGTAGCTCTACCTTCGTCAGTCCATTCAAGGTGGCATTAATCTAATTCTCAAGAGAAATCGCTCCTTGTATACGTTAATCTTGTACTCCCTTCGTTTGTTGTTCGACTTACAGGACCACTGTGTTTACCACCTACACACTAAATTATTGATGGATAGAACACAAACCTATGTATTATATATTTACCTGGACGGAGCCAAAATATTGGCATAGATGACTAGATTTCTCCACCTCGGGCACAGATACCCAGTAGCACATGTTCATAACCACACACACTCCAAAATCACTCTGATGAACGCCAAATGTGGCAACAATGGTGCACCTCATACCCACGTCTTCCCATGTTCCACTCATGTTCGAAGAATATCGTCAGTCTGAAATCACAACATGCTGGAGACCGGATGTCCAACGCGTCATGAGCATACCTGAACAAAGAGGACCCCACAATTACTTGGTTATAAAACTACTTGGATGCGATGTTCGACCACACAAACAAATCCAACTACTTATTTTCTGACGCATCACACTAATGTCACAACCTGCTTCTCGAGCACAATCTCGGGCTTCCTCGGTGGCTTCAGACCATGAAGGGGGTCCGCAACAATCTGCGTCTGCTCGCCGTCGATCCCGCAATCGCCGAGGTCGCAGCCGTACCCCACGCAGCCTCTCCGCATCTTCAGAGGATACCGGACCGCATGATGTCCCTCGTCGAAAGCGTGGCGGCAAGAAAGGTGGTCTGCCTGCCGTAGGAGAAGTCGACGAAGCCGCCGGCGCCGTCGGTAACACGGCTAAAGGCGCGGTTGATACCGTTGGCGACGTTGCTGGCAGTGTTGCTGGCGGCGGCGGTGGCGGGGATAAACCGCTGAAGCTACGGTTGGACTTGAATCTAGAAGTCGAGGTCACCCTCAAAGCTAGAGTGCATGGTGACTTGACACTGGCCCTGTTGTAAGTAAATGAAATTCCGCTTTCCCTCTGCCCAGAGTGCTCAGTATGGATAGGCGGTAACTGAAATGCGCCATGCAGAATGTAATGTTCATTCATGAAGTAGTATACTTACTTCAAGAACTTAGTCACGGCGTTGGGCTGATGAAAACGTCGTTCCTTGGACAGTTGGACAACTTGGTTTCATCAGTACCTCTTAGATTGCACGATATACTGTTACTATAGTACAGGTTAAAAAAGTCAACACCTTGCTGATTATTCGCTGGTTGGACTTCACCTCACTCGACATAAGTAGCATAGAACCTGGGTTGGCCTTCGGAAGCTCCTAATCACCCTAATCCCTCGCCAGAAGTCGAGGTGCAACATGACGTGAAGAGATAGGTACGGAGTACTTCGCAGCCCCTGGTACATCCATGCGGCCGCTCCCACGTTGCGAATGCTGCGTATATGGCTCGCCGCTATTTGCATGCCATGGTACGAGGCCGGCGGGAAGTACTCAGGCTGTCTAGATGAGCCCGAGCACTTGTTGCAACCGCCGCCGTTCAGGATCGAAATCAGTTCAGGGTAGGTGTAATCCTACAATTAGGAGAACGCTGGATTAAAGAACTAATGGTGTGCGTACGGCCCGAGAGACGCGAGTCTCAAGACTCTCAATCGACGCGTAGAAAAGGCTGGAAAAAATCTAAGCGCCCAAACTGGGGCAGAGACACCACTCGTCAGTTGTGTTGTCACATTAATCCACATAATCCACACTACATCAGGAAATACCCCAAAGGGCCCCCGATTATAAGACTCACAGTTTGAATCAATACCCAAGCATGCCACCGTCAACCCAAGCATCATCCCCCGCTTCTGCTACTGGTGTAAACGGCCACCACAATATCCCAGGCGAGCGAAGCCCGTCGTCTGCTGGAGGCCACCAGGTACAGCACCACGCGCCTCGGCGCAGGCGTCGCCGACGAGGAGCAAGGTATGACTGACCACACTATATCTGGTGCACTAATTGTTGGTTCACAACACACCAGTGCGAAAGGAAACGCCGTAAAAAAAGCGCAGTTGGCTGAAGTTGATGGTAATGAGGATGACAAGAACGTTGGGGCGATCAGGCTGGATCTGAATCTCGAGGTGGATGTGACATTGAAGGCTCGATTACGTGGAGATTTAACACTGTGTCTAGAGTAAGTGGGCATTCATCTATGATATAACCTGCAGGGGAATGATGTTTGCATTCGCAGGGCTTTCTGAATGGTTTGGTACCTCTACGGGAGTGCAAAGATGCATGAAGGACTCACGCTTTAATGGAATAGCTCCTTGTATCATAGTCGTGGATATTCGTGTAATGACTGTCGAGCCGTGCTGAGATGTGAATGTGGCAGAGAGGCGGTCGATTTGGTTTATGCACCTGGAGCTGAGTATCGCAAGGCCTCTAGCTCCGCGATGTTTCGATCGCCTGCGACCGTGGCCTCGTGTATTGACTGTACAATGTACACCACGAACGGCGTGAAGAGCCACCAGCCAAGGGTCTGCCATTCGGTGAGACCCATAAATAGACACAGGCTCGGCGGCACGCATGTTATTGCATAGCAAAGAGAGTATGAGAGCAAGCTGAGCGAGTAGGGTTGCGCTTCGTCGAGCAGGGAGCGTACGCGTTCGGGATGGAGGAGACCGTAGAGATTTATGTGGACCAGGAGGTTTATTTGAGTAAATAGAGACGCGAGGGGGAATATTCCGGAGGTGGGGCTTGGTGCGATAGCAAACAACGGGCTGGCATTCGATGAGTTGAAAAAATATGACAGATGCCTGCGGTGATAGTTCTGGTTTATTAGTTGCTTCCAGAAGAAACCAAAACGTACAGCAAAAGAGAAAGTATTAATGTAATGTCTGCGCCCAAGATGTAATACCAATTCGACGTAGAATTTTGGCGTCGAAGACCATGTATCAGTTCTTCCTGCTCTGCAGTAAACGTGTTAGTAAGTTGAAGGCAGAATAAAAGCATGGCAGCCAACCTTGGTCGTCAAGAACTTTGAGGGCAGCGAGTCGTCCTCGTCTCTGACTTTGAAGGGAATCCGCTTTCTGAGGTCGTGGAATGTGTCCGACATGCGGAAGCGGAAACGCGCGTGGCTGTGCCGTAGCGATAAGATTACTGCCTGTGAATTACTTACGTAACATGCTAGCCTCTTTTGATGCCAGTGCGCTCAGTCATGTCGCCTCCACTCCTCCCCGTCCATGCGCTGAGCTTTTTCGACCGCAATGCTAGCAACGAAGCGCCTACCTCTCAGAACCGTGGTCTCTACCGCAAGGCTCTTTGCCACCGAATCAGTCTCGTCCTCAACAACCGACTCGCTGCCCCCACCGTCATTCAACAATCCTCCCAAATCGCAGCCGACTCGCCTTTATCCCCGACCGCGATCAGCGGTGCTAGATACCCAGAAGCCGTTACAGAGTCTTCCGTCGACCTTTGGCCGCAACCAGCTTCTGCCCGTTTCCTCCTCCACTAGAGCGTTGCTGGAGAGTATTGTAGCTCAGTTTGATGCACCAATCAGGTATGCCTTCGCTTATGGCTCTGGGGTCTTCGAGCAGGATGGATACACGACAAAGGAGACTGGGGAGAAGCCGATGCTCGATTTCATGTTTGCAGTAACCCATGCATCGCACTGGCATTCAATTAATATGCACCAGAATCCAAGTCATTACCCTTTGCATGCGCGCACCTTCGGCTCGTCGTACGTCAGCAGGATAGAGGAACTTGGACCGGGTGTATGGTTCAATGCATATGTGCCAATGAACGGTGTCGTACGTGCATTCATCTTTCCTTGAACGCGGAGGCTGATCTCATGCAGACGATCAAATACGGAGTCACAACGGTGGACAACCTATGTTCCGATTTGCTCAACTGGAACTCGCTATACCTCGCTGGTCGGATGCACAAACCCCTCCGAATCATCAAAGACGATGCGCGTGTGCGGCTGACACAACAAGTCAACTTGACGTCCGCCGTTCGCACCGCGTTGCTCACGCTTCCTCCATCCTTCCCTGAGAACGAGCTCTTCGAGCGCATCACCTCAATCTCGTACTTGGGTGACCCACGGATGATCCTTCCTGCCGAAAACCGCAACAAGGTCGCGAACATCGTTTCCAGACAAGGGTCGCAATTCAGGGAGCTGTATTATCGGCTAGTAGTCGGCCTACCTGGCGTGCGATGGCGGGTAGGGGAGGGTGTGATTGAGCAGGAAGACACAGCGAAGGCGCGGGCGGCCCATTTGAGGAAGTTGCCTAGGAACTTACTCGATCGATTGAAGAGCAAATATGTTGGCTTGCCAGAAGATGAGAGCACTTACTGGGTTCAGATGGCTGAGGATGAAAAGCTGCCTCAGACATTGATGCAAGGTATGTACGCTACATTTCAGATGGCTTTCAAGCTGATCTATCGGACAGAAATCAGTGGTATCGTTCGGTATCCCGCTACGATCCAATCTTTGAAGGGTCTTGCCACTGCTGGACTGGGCAAGAGTCTTCGATACAGTGCTGCGAAGATCAGCAAGTGGCGCAAGAGCTCATAATTTTTGCATTTCTCTCCTGGATGCAATCTCTATAGACACAGGCATACACATACGTTAGACATCTGTATTACCCCATTACTTATTGCTCCCAGTATCACATATTTTCCGGTAAAAGGTTTCTCTGAAGATGAGCTGCATGCAGCTGAAAGGCGCCCTTGTGACCGTGTTGTTGACCCTTGACGTGGAAATCTTTCTCACCAATATTTCGTTGATCTTGAACTTGTACCCATTCTACGCTACCCCTTTCATCTTTCCTACTCACTGAGGCTGACTGCTGTCCAACTACTTTCCTTCATTTCCCCCCTTTCAGCTCTTTTCCTCATAATTTCACTGTTTACTATTACTGTCAAACATGGCATTCAACGAATTCGGAGAAGATACTCTGGCCAGCAATCCTGGCGACGGCTTGGACTCTGAATCTCCCCGCCGCAATGCTTTCGAGCTTTCTGGACCCTTGGTCGGCGACGAGGCTGACGATCACCAGAATGTGTTACTCCTGCAAGAGCATCAACAGCCCGATGAATATGACGAAGAAGCGGCCATGACGCCGCAAATGCCCCCGATTTCCCGTTCTACGTCCAGCAAGATTACTCGTACGGTGGCCATCATCAAGACGCATGCGTTGAGCCATAGATTTGACGTCGAAGCGAGAATTCAAGAAGCGGGCTTCGAGGTGGGTGATAATCCCTCCTTATCATCACAAATGCACTGACTGCAGAGTGCTTCGTGCTAGATTGTGAAAGAACGTCAAATGGTGTTCGATACGGAAACAGACCCAGAGACCTTGGACGAGCTGTTTGGAGAGGATGCACGCTCCCTGGCCGAGTAAGTCGAGTAAAACAATAGCCCCTTCGAAACTAAACGTGTCCGTTGCCAGGGGGCCGGTTTGGGTCTATGTCCTTGAACGTCATCGTGCCGTCGAAGTTTGGACCACCCTTATGGGTCCTCGCGATCCCAATACTGCCGCAGTGCAGGCTCCTAATTCTCTTCGCGGGCTCTATGGCATATCCCTTGCCCAAAACGGCTTCATGGGCTCGGAAGATCTCGAGATAGCAGAGATCCAAATTGCTTCCCTATTTGCTTCTTCTCCCCCTTTCCCCACAACCGACTTGCCCGCAGGGAACGAACGCTTTGATTCCATCCGCTCCATGACATCTTCTGTCCTCGAAGCCATCCGTCAGAATGCCGCAGATGGCGACGAATACGCCGCGTCGAGCGTGACGCAACCCTCTACGGCCGGCGGGGAAAGTCGAAGCACTAAGAGCGGAACCAGCAGGAAAACCAGCAGGGCATCGTCTTTCCGGGCTCGGGATTTACCTGCCACCCACGCTGAACCCGACATCAAACCCCGGATGTCCCGCGCCTCTGCGCTCCGTGCTGGATTGCCTGTAGAGAAGACACATGTTGGTCCGCGAGCGCCTCTCGATAAGGAACGACTTGCAAAAACATTCGCCAATGTTCCCGGCCATAAACGAGCTCAGACTATCCAGGTTGCATCTACAGCCGCCCCGACCATCGCACCTCGCATGACTCGGGCGGCATCTCTCCGATTAGGTTTGACTCCGCCTGCTCCTGCTGCACGACCCCGTCCACCCGTTGCTCCCGTCTCGAAAAAGTCTAAAGATACCGTGGTTGAGGAGAGTGCCGCTGCGAAGAAGGATACCTTTGAGGGTGTGCCTGGTCACAAGCGAAGGGAAAGCATTAGCGTCGCCTCTGCAAAGCCTCCTTCTATTGCACCGCGTCTCAACAAGAGCGCTGCGCTGAGGCAGACGAAGGAAGCTGCTCCCCCATCCTCTTTTATGTGTGCGTAAAATATCTCAAAATATTCGCGGTCGATCCGAACTGATTTTCTCCCGTTCTTGCAGTTAAAGGTCCCTCCACTCAGAAGTACCCCGGCTCTCGCAGTAATTCCGTCGCTTCGTTCAACGATCCGCACTCTCGTCCTGCGTCTCAGTCTTCTGTCCGTGGACTTGCTTCTCGTCCATCAATGTCTCGACCTGCTTCGACGATAGCCATTCGGCCGCCGTCTGCCACGCCCAAACCTACCGTTCGATCGAATGGGAAGGTCCACGAGCCGCTCACTACGAAAGCCGTAAATGGCGCCCAGAAGAATGACACTCCTTCAGAACCTGCCGCTGCGCCCGTGAAGCGTAAACCGCGCCCCAGCAGCTTGGCCGCACCGTCTATCACCCCGCGACCCAACAAAAGTGCTATGCTGCGTGCCGCTAAGATGGAGGCCCAAAACGCTGCTGCTAACGCGAAGGCCCCAAGGAGGAAACTGGGCCCCGCTGTCGCCTGAACACGTCCACGTATATGGGTGAAATTTTACAATTATGGTTTTCAATATCTTTCATTTCTTATTGATATCTACTTGCTCGGATATATTTTACGTCTTGCTCGATGCAACACTGGGTTGATTATGCTTATCTGGCCGTTATACATCTACTTTTTCCCTGTGCAATATGTGTTCCCTCTGTATGTTGAAGTATTGTATATCATATTGTAAGTGCTGATTCCTCAACCAGATCGATCAGGGGAACTTGGAGGCCGTTCCTTAATGAACGAATGGCATGCCAACGAAGGTCATCGCGCGATTCGGCAGGCCTGATGCAGGACTCAGAATCGGGATCATGTGATCAGCAACAAACTTACTTCCCGCTTGACCCGCGCTGCGCTGACTGGTTACCGTCAGGCGAATCGCAATGACATATTCTACCCGCCATCTTTTATGAACGGAAGCTATCCACTGAGGTCACTGGGAGGACTTGTATCCGAGCTATATAAGTCTGAATGTAACATCCTTTGCTCAACTGCACAGTGCTCATGTTCCTTGCATCGCCTTGTCCAATGCCTGCCCTTACGTTCGTCATTCTCACAGCTTTCGCTGCATTGTCGTCGGTAACCGCTCAATGTAATCCCGGACAATTCACTGCCGCCGGCGGGGTCTGCACAGATTGTGCTCCAGGGACATTCAGTACTGGTACGTACTACAGAATTCAAGTGCATCTGCTTCGCATCTAAACGACAACATACACACACATAACAGATGGGTCAGCAGCTCAGTGTAGCCAATGCCCTCAAGGAACTTTCAACAATGTCCCTGCCGCGGTCGGATGTTGCTCTTGCTGCTCCGGGTTTTATCAGGTAACAATGCCCCACCTGTCACAATCATGATCTCATCTTCTCGTGGACTTCCGCAGGACAATACCGGCCAGACCACATGTAATCAGTCAGTAGCCTTTCGATCTCAGTCACGAATTCGACTTGAATCGCTCGAAACATAGGTGCCCGGGTGGTCAAAACTCCCCAGTTGGGGCCACGAGTGCGGGTGATTGCGGTTCAAACACAGCTGTTTACCCGGCTGTTGGCAGTTGTGCACAGACTGGAAACAGTAGGACTTGTCGTGAGTCTTCAGCTTATCCACCGCTCATGAACTTCGTTGATGGACATTTGTGTGATAGCGGCGACCTTTGCCGGCAGTCCAACGAACAATGTAAGACGCCGTCGTTCCGTAAGTTGGTCGGAAGAAGCAGCGTGTCCCAAAGGCCACAGGCGCTGCAATGGCAAATGCACCGATATTTCTTCCAACCTCTGGTGCGGAATGCAGTAAGATAAACCCTGGCGTCCACAGATCTGATATAACTCCATAGGCACTGTGGCGCTTGCGCCGGTACTCAATCCTCGAGCGGTGTGCTCGGACAAGACTGCTCCGAGATACCATTCGTCAGTGATGTTCGATGTGAACGGAAACGCTGCATCGTTGGTCAGTGCATTTATCATCTCAAGACCCCTTCCCTCCCCCACTAATGCGACGTTGCCATTAGAGAGTTGCTCAAACGGAAGGTCGCCCTCTCTTCAGAAGCGCAGTTGCGTCTGGCCAAGATCTGGACGCCGCATGGGTCAACTCGTCCGGTAAATTTACCGCCAGGACATTCCAGCCTTCGTCAAGCCGCACCTATACATTTCAAACACCATCGCCCCTTTCACACACGTATAACTAACAAGACACTCCCATGGACTTGTACAATCACATAAATCAAGAATTACAACCATATGTATTATTATCACACCTTTGGACATGTATAACACCTTATCTCATAACATCCAACACCTGTACAATGCGATACTACTTATCCTAATGACTAATAATCAGGTTCCTTACCAAAGAGCAACCGTAGAATTCTCATGTTTGATTGAAAATGGTGGGGCACAATACAAAGGCAGCTTGTCTTCCAGATGAATATCCGCTCTCCTCGTACACCACGCAATTGCGCGCCGACCTTTCTCGCGAAGGTATACACCACCGTCATCTTGGGTCCAGATCGAGCGCTCGCCAGAGATATTGATTAGTAGTCCTGCTCGGTGCTTTCTCGTGCTTTACATCAACGATGCATGATGACTGGCATTTGGTCGATAAAACTACAATGTCGCACGCTGTATGTCGCCTCATGTGCCCATGTTCGTAGCAGTCCTAGGTCTACCGGAACTACTCGCAGAACTAGCCGTCGGTGCTCGTCTCCTACCGCTCGAGAATCCCAGGCTTGCAGCCCTGGTAACCCCTCGTCTCACTGTTGCTTCGGTCAAAGAGGCACCGGTGGGGGCTGGAGCTGGAGCTGTAGAAGTAACCTTCCGCACTTGACCTAATCCGCCCAACGCCCATCCTACTTCAATCCCATTCTTGATGCTCCAAAGCCAAGCGAGGATAAACACGGGGGTGCTTATGAGTACATTGAGGACGGAAAAGATGTCGGGGTATCGTGAAGGTGCTGGGAAGATGAACTCAGCAAGATGAAGCAAACCAGCCGCCCCGTAAACAGCCTGGAGGTAGGTGTATCAGTGGGACGTAAACCAAGGGCACAGTATACAGGACGCACGAATGACAGTAGCTGTACAAATGATTTCGAGGGTAGTCTTCGAGGATCATATCCAATTAGTTTGTTCCATAGTAGCACGGTTATTATATACTGAAGTCCAAGACCGTCGCGCTTCAGCAATGGCCACATACTACGTAACACATAAGAAAACAAGAACGGGGACGCGCCGAAAGACAAGACGTACCTAAACACAGCGATGTTGTTCACCAGCACTCCCCACCCAAACATGGCGGAGCCCGCGGGTGCGCCGCATAGGAGTAGGGTGAGGGGAAGAAGGGGTAGAAGGATAGTTTTCTCGTGGACTTGGAAAGAGAACAGGAAGAACGACATGGCCGATGTCAGGAGTGCGTAGGGGAGTAAAGGTAGCGTCGGCGAATGTGTCGAGCTAACTGAACTACTGGTGTCATTGGCGGGGTCTGTTGCACTGACCGATGTTTTGATGGCGGTCCGGATGAGAATGAACACACCAGGCAGGAATGCCAGAAGTGTGAACACCGTTGAAAGTTTGACAAGGACGGCTGTACTGGCCCATCTCTTCCATTTGAAAACCACGTTGGATGCGCACCAGAAATTGGCAACTTTGTCTTCGAAAAGACCACGAGCAAACGGAAATATCCGTTTGATTGGTTGTAAGATTGCCTCGAAACGCGCAAAAGGCGGGAGGAAGGGCAGGAAAAGTAACACAAATGAGGCTGTGGTCACGATCGCAAGCCGCACAAATAAACGCCATCTATAGACGGTGTCAAAAACTAAGCAGAGAACGAAGACAACACCACGAACCCTGCTCTGGGGCCGAGATATATGCATTTACTAAGCAAATACGAGCCTATTGCTGGTGCATAATACAATGACATCTGCTTGAAGCCCAGACTCAAAACGAAGCAGACGGCACCAAGTACGTCTTGACCTTGCGCAAAGAAATTGAGCGCAAGGATAGTAAGTCCTACACCCAAGCGTGTTCAGCCTATACCTATAATAGAACGATGGAAGAAAGATACCTAACATGACAGAGTTATATTGAAAGTGACCGAAATCGATGAGAAGGAGCGCGGGTTGAAAAAGGAGAGTTAAAAACGATAGGTTCTAGTGGAATTGCAAGGGTCAGTTAGCGAGAGCAATCAAGAAATCAACGGCGCACTTGGGTACGATTTGAGCGACTAGCTTGCCATGTCTTCACAAACATGAGCAGGGCGGGGACATATATCAGTAGATCCCAAGCCAACACAGTTGCTCGCATGAAAACTTTGCTCTCGGACGTTTCAATACCACGAGAGGCGTCGAGAGCCACCCACGCAGGGTTGATCCAATATCCACTGGATGTGCTATCAGTGCATGCGGGCTCGCCGGGCTTGCTACGTACATTTTGCCACATATCCAAGAGACATACGCCGTGAGCGGAGGGTAATCAAGGCCCCAGTACTCAAGGTCATATGTGTACCACTGGCTGGTATGGAGATGGACGGTGAGTTCCATCCAATGCCGCTGGGCTTCATAGTCGCCGAACATCGGGGGTGTAGCCTCCCCTAAAGACGCGGTTCAGTGACGCATTACAGCAATGGAAGGCAAAGACGAACCGGAGTACGACCCCAAGCCAATGCACCACTTGAGCAGCGTGCTGACTGCCACGAGGGCCGGCGCGACCCATTCTTTCATGTTACGCTTGTGCATCCACCTCACCCACATGCGGCCCATGCTCATCTCGACGTCCTGCTTCTCGGATGCCTCATGCTTCCTCCCGTTGCCAGTCAACTCTTTGGCCTTATCGGAGTCAAATAAGGACCTCAAACTAGCGCTAGATGGTCTGGTTGAATAGTACGATGTAGTCCGGACACGCCGTTCCAGTGATGCAGAACTGAACAAGGACACGGGGGAAACACCTCTCGATGATGACGGGGATAATGGAGGAGTCCGCAACCAGTGCTGACTCTCCGAGCTTTCGAGTAGGTGTCGGCGCGGTGTTGGAGCTAGGATTTCTGGGGAAGCATGCGGCTGCGAGTCGGATCTGTCGTTATGTTATTCAGCCCGGATCGCCATCACCGTGGACGATGTCTACGAACTTTAAATTGAGCCTTGGACGGGTAGGAGATTGTTCCTGAGGACCCGTTTGGCTCCTTGAGGTTGTAGTGGAAGAAGGGAATGGCTGTTGGCTGGGATTTAGGCTTTCCATGGCCAGGTGACGGCTGTGGTGGAAGTGTTAGACTCCGGAGTATTCAAGGCGCTTATCCCCAGTAGACGCTCGTTTACCACCAGCCCTCAGGTCCGCGACAATTGAGCATCTTACAGTGGCGTGCAAAAACGGTGAACGATAGCGACATTGTTTACAGACAAGAAATCTACAATCTACAGCGGACAGCGTACTCTCTTACGGTGGCGAACATCAAGGGTATGGTTGTGACGCGTGACTCACCGCCCCGCCCCCCGCCGGCAAGACCAGTCCACACCTTGCGTTGTAGATGTAAAAATAGGAGCTCAAAGGAGACACTCCCTGACGAGAAGAGGTGGAATGTCAAATATTTATAGGCTATGTATAAAGGTACCCATACGGTCCACTGCTCAACAGGCAAGTGCTTGATTTTGTTTGGTTGAACCATGAGGCAACAAACTGTGAGATGTGAGTACATGATATACCTGTAGATATAATCACATTAGGATGCATATCCGACTTTCGCTGGTGATGGGCCTGCCATTGGATGGTAATTCCAATAGTGAAGTCGGGTTGAATAATTCAGTTGAGTTTGTGTGGGGTCAGGGGGTGCCGGTCAGGGGGTGCCTTTACTCCAGACTTGAGAAATTGAGAACGAAGAGCAGTATATATGTGCATAAAGCATCATATGCCAAGTACGCCAAGAGAGAGCCAGACTCAGACTTGCCTATAGGATCAGTGCCCTTAGGATGTAGTCCATGGATTCATCAGTGAGATTCAGTCTCAGGTGCGGCTTTGCTTGCTAGAAAACGAGGCACCGAGTGAGCCCGACATGTCTGGCGATGAGGTGCCCATATGAATGCCGCTTGGGCTCAGTGTTACGAAACTTCGCAAATTTAGCTCATTAGATTCTGTTCTTTGAAGCTCAGCCTAATATCAGTGTGCCGATAAGTTTTTGGACGCGTCGTATGCGCGAATGGTGAACCATAGCGAAATTATTTACAGGAAAGTCTATTGGTCGGGTTGTTGTATATAGACAGACTGTAATAGTACAATACTCCGCTAGTAGCTGACCCGTGCTTCGCGTCCGTTGTATTGAATCGAAGTATCTAAGTATTTCATTGATATCTGTAGCTCACGACGAGTAGCTAAGTAGGTTTCAGGCAATGTTCTACTGCTACTACGATCAGATTCAGACTCCATGAAGACCATCAGGGTTTGAATCACAAAGATGTCGGAATCCAGTATCATACAATGTTTCCGGCCGACATAAATATTCAGCCTCGTACATCTTGCTCTCTTCAAACTTCTCATGAAGGCCTCCTCCTGTGGGCTACTGCTTTTTCTATCGTCTGCCAGTGCGATGTGGTTTCTTAGCGTTGAACCTACGGTGATCAACCCAGGTGGATCGCTAAACGCCACTGTACGCGTGGATGGCCAAGACCCTCCGACCTGCTTTCTCTGCATAGGACCCAGCAACTACGACTTGACTGGCGGACAAGTACGGCTATATTGTCCTGAAGTACAAAAGATGACTGCTACTGGGGCCGAGAAAACATCAGTTGCATTCACAGTTCCGAAGACATCTCCAGGGTAAGTCTAATTCTCCCTTTGATGAGTGCTCGATGGACCAATCAATCATCCGCTCTTAGCCAGTATCGGCTTTACGCATCAAAGCGGTGTGTACTCCGACCTCAACCACGGTAGAAGTGCGCTGACGAGGGAGAAGGACGTCAGCTTCGGGGCCCATCGTTGAAGGCGATATGGTCCAGGGAAGCAGCGAGCCCTTCAAGGTCACGGTCGAAGAGTAAGCATTTATACGCAGTATAAAAGGGACTAAGCCACAACTTGGGGGATAGCATCTCTAGCGGGTTGAGTGCGTCGACTCCGACAGTCATCGAGACTGTGACCACAGAAGCCCCATTGCCAACAACACTAAGCACGGAACGCGGCAGCATTCACGCTCCACCGGCGGGCATTATTATTGCGGTGGGTGTACTTTGCGGTATTGTTGTGGTAGTTGCTCTGCTCGCGGTGGGTGTATGTGTTTGGCGACGTCGGAAAAGGGCCAGAAAGAATGGTATTGCGCCATATCCAGCCAAGATAGGCAATGAAGTAGCGTACTCCGACACATTCAAACCACGGGGATTTCTACCCAACGCGGCACCCATTGTCGAGCCTTCGGATAGGCGAATCAAATACCTCCAGGATCAGATGCGCATCATAGAAGCTGAAATGATGAAACTAGAGCGATCACGCCCTGACACGACCAACAGACGATCAGACGAGTTGCTGGGTGATGCTAGTAGAAGACACAGCGAGGGAGAGACCATCAGTTCTTGGACGGTGGTTGGGCATTCGTAAGTCATAGGCGGCGAGAGGCACGCTTGGAAGCGGACCGGCTTTTGAACGCTCAACACTCGGGCTGGTGGACTTGATGTATTTAACTCACAGCTGTACTGAATGTTCAATCTACGTCTAAATCTTCACCTTCAAGCACTATTTCACCGTCGTTCGACAATTTCACGTTTTTCTTGGCCGGAGGGGAACTGTCAGCAAATCATACCGCAACTACAAGAAGCAACATACCGGATGCACTGAAGATTTCCCGACATATTTCGTGTGAGCTTGAACAAAGTGAGCAACGGAGCGTTCAACATGCCTAGACACCTACTTCCATAAGCAACCAGGTTGCCTTTAGGATCGGTGAAATCGACCCTTGTATACGCTAGGGATTTCCCTGGGTGATTAGACCGCATGAGCCTCACTCGGGTTGTCCCACTAAGCTAAAAATACTCGCCCATTGCAATTAACGATGCTTTCATGTGTAGGACGTCGCCTGGCCTGCCAGCGGGTTTGACGAACGACGTTTGGATATCAGTCGATACACCGGTCATGAAATGGCCCTTCGAGGCCACGGCGAGAGAGCCAAGGGTGTCCGTGAGCGATAGTATGAGGCCACCATGAACAGTCTTGCCAATATGTCAGAGTTATACATATAGACGACGAATGCGCTGGCATACCCCGACTCTGTTGACTAAATGGCACACGTGAGAATCAGGTTTATGAGTAAAACTCGACCACAGACTGTTATACGGTTCAATCTTCAAGGAAGCTTCCACCGAGCCTGGGACGGCTCGATGAACGACAAGCTGACATTCCGGATAAGCTGTAGTCTTTCATCCCAAGCTAGAGATCAACTCACATTTGGAAAGCATGTTGCGTCGTGCCCTGCCACCAAAGTATTTGGCCAAATGCACACCGAAAACAAAGCAAAGAACCACACCTTGGTGATCAATGAAGGACTTCCACACCTGTGTTCTGTCACTCAGTTGATTATCACATCAGGAGCAACAGTTTGGACTTACGCGACGGGTGAAACGAAGACAAGCAGCCATATTCCGAGTCGGATGTGGTAGCAACTGGGCTATGCAGGGTCCATCACGACGGTGACTCCCGTGACTGCTTTGGTCCGCATGTGGGTATGTCAAGTTGCTTAACGTGGATTTCACAATATTCGGGCTCGGACTCGGTCATCAAGGCTCCCGGGTTCAAATACCCCATATGATGATTGCTGGTTGCTTTGACCCCACAGTGCAACCCCTCCACCATCGAAATGCGCATTGAGGAAGGCTTTCAAATCGTGAGTTGAGAACGTTAGCCGTAACCGATGCGGCACTCTGAATAAATCTCATCTACCTCGCAGCCCCCTTACAAGGAGGAGAACGTCTATACGTCAGACCCTGTTCTCCGAGGCATACTTAAGAGGACATTACCCCCAAGGTACTACTAACGGAACTTACTCGAAGGAGTTCGTCACTCACCGTTGAACTTTAGTGTCTTTGAAGAAATCAACCAAGACCTGGTTCGATTCGGCAATGAGGTCCTCACTTGTAAGGACTGTCCTTGGCGGACAAGGGACGATTTGGCTCACTAACTTCCCCTCTAGCCATTCGAGACATGGGCACGAAAGTGACACCACCAAATCTCGTCCAATATGATCAATGGGGGCGCAGAATCGACGATCTACAAACCAGCGAGGGTTGGCGGGGCCTGAAAGCCATAGCCCAGAAAGAAGGCATGCCTGGGATATTCTACGAGAGGACATACGGAGAACATAGTCGCTCGTACGGGTTTGCGAAGGTGCTTCTCATGAGTGGTGACTCCCACATGGTAAGGCAAACCATCTTTGCCTGAGGACAAATTTAGCTGAATCGTTTTCAGGTATTCTGCCCCCTCAGTATGTCTGATGGCGCCGCTCGAGGTAAGTGAACTAGGCCATTTGCAGCTCGCCTTTCTTATTCGTTTCTGAACTGTTACGTTCAGTGATCGAGTTAGCTGGCTCACCCGCAATGAAAGAGCACGTACTACCGAAGCTCATCAGGTCAGTCACTGGCCCATTGGACATAGTTAAAGCCGCTAACAGACAGCCTCAAGTCGTGATCCACAAGTTGCCTTCACCGCTGGGCAATGGATGACTGAGGTTAGTATTCAACCTCCCTCGTGTCTTCTTCTCCTTTCAACACTTAGCACAGCGGCCAGGCGGGTCTGATGTATCTCTTACGGAGACCAAGGCAGCGTACAGTGGGCAAAGTGGACAATTTGGGCCAGTTTATCATCTGGACGGTTTCAAGTGGTTCTCGAGTGCTACCGATAGTGACATTTCTGTCGCGCTGGCCCGCACGGGTTCTCTGCAAGATGGTTCGAGGGGATTGTCTCTGTTTTTGGTTCCCCTGCGGCTTCCTCTGCTTCGCCAGCCTTCTGATGCCAAACCATCAGCTATCAGCAACAACATCTTCGTTCACAGGCTAAAGAATAAATTTGGCACCATCCCCGTACCAACGGCTGAACTGTCTCTTCAAAATACAGAGGCCTATCTCATCGGTAACCAAAATCAGGGGGTCAAGCAAATTACCCCTGTTCTCAACATCACTCGATTGTATTCTGCTACCGGGACTGTGGGTGGACTTCGCAAATGTCTTTCTATTGCCACTGCGTACGCTCGCGTTCGCGCCATTCATCAGGGCACACAGCTTCTGCAAGATAACCCCCTACATGTCGCGGGCTTAGCGTCTATCAACCTCGTGTATCGCGCTCTTGCTCATCTCTCCTTCGGCGCAGTCAGACTACTCGGCAAATCGGAATGCGGTGTTGCTACTCAAGACGAACTAAACAGATTGAAGATGCTCACACCCACGGCGAAGGCCTTTGTTGCCGAGCATGCCGCCACTGCTATGGAGGATGCGATGGCCTGCCTTGGTGGAGCTGGTTATATGGAAGAGAACGGGTTTGGCCGCCAAATCCGGGATGCCTTGGTTGAGAAGTAAGGCACCAACATCACCTCATTAGTGCTTACTCACTATGCATAGGATATGGGAAGGCACTACGAACATCCTTGCCCTGGATATCGTTCGCGCGGCGAGAGACCCCTCCGTCGTATTGTCGTTTGTCAACGTAAGATCATGACTCCTCATCCGCATTAACAACGCTGACACTTCATTCAGTGGGGTAAAGGAGTAATCGCTTCTTGCCCTGAAGCTTTGGCTGCCGGGTATAAAGAAGCGTTCGATATTCTACGACCTGCCTTAGATGAGCTGATCGACGCGTACAAGCAACCAGTGCCCTCCCTCATGCCCCGAGCTGGCCTCTTCGTGGTGGGACATGTTGCATCAAGCGTGTACCTCCTCGAGCAAGCCATTTGGTCCAATGCGGTCAATGACAGCCAGAAACATGTGGATTCTGAGGTGTTCAACCGTTGGGTCATAGAGGGGGGCTTAACAAAGGCTCTTACAGATTTAACTCGGGCAAGGAACGCACGTTCAGACCGCTTGGAATCCAACTATTCTATCGTATTCGACGAGCAACCATTGAAAGGGAAATTGTAATGTACATGGATGTATTTGTTATATCTATCCTATGAAGATGAAGCCTTGGCGTATGGGACGATATGGCATCTGGAGGACACATTTAGTTTGACATAACGTGCACTTTAGAGAACACTTACCCAAGCATACCCCGACCTCCCCATCCTTGCCTTGGTGTCAAACTGAGGACGATTGTCTGCCCCGTTCGGAGCACGCGGATCTGAATGACACGCTGTCCAAACTAGATCAGCGATGAATAGGACAACGTCCATGATCGCCACATACATTTTCGCTCCCATTGACCAGCTCAGCCAGTGGCTGGAGTGAAGAGGAGGAGAACGATGCCTTGGTCAATGTACCGAATTTTGTGATGAGGTCCTCCCGTTGCATACCCTAGACATTGAGATGAGTTCCGTGTTTCACTAGCGTCGCGCATACTCACCGATTCTGCAGCTGGGCTACCAGGAGCTACACCATCAACTCGTGCGAATGGCTCTGGAACGTCGATCTTAGTGGGAGATTCAACGTTGGCGTTATCCTGCCCGGCGCCAGCGCTCGGAGAGTAGACTGTTTCCAGAACCTTCCCTATCTCATTCGTGACATCTTTGAGGTCGTTCCTAAGCTCGATGATGCGCACCCTCGCGGTGCGCACGGCCCACACATCAATGTCTGCGCGAGGAAAACCATCCGCATCGACAAGCGGCGACTGTATGGTAGAGTCGTTGGCTTGGAGGATGGCAAGTTGGGATTTGATTTCTGATTCTATATCTTCTTTCTTGGATATCAGAGCGCTTGCCCTATCGCGGGGATTCTCAGTGGCAGTCGGTAGGGTGAAGCCCATGATCGTTAATGGAAGTGGTAGCTGATTAGATAGGCGCCCGAATTCATGACGCGTTTCATCCCATTGTCTCGACTCATTGCATAGGGCAAGGAGCACGAGAATTTGATCAATTCTCGGCTAAGTAACTTAAGTTCAAGGTAGTCATCGAGAAGGTTGAGGAGAGACTGGTGATATTTCTAGGTAAACAATTTATTACAGTTACACGATGGTTTGATATTGTGCACTCTGGTGCAGTTTTGATGAGAGCATCATTGATGTAAATCGCTACAAAGTTCAGGCAACGACTTTTCCCTTGGTGATAGTATGGGTGTCTAAAGCACGCATAGCTTCCTTAGCGGCTTTGATGCCACTCGCCATCATGGCACCAAACGTCGGTCCCATCCGGTTGCAACCGTCGTGCTCAGACAATTCCATACCTGCGGATGAAGCAGTTAATCAGGCTATCTAATCTTGCCCAATAAATCCGGTAGCACTTACCAGTCATGATCAAACCAGGTGCAACCTCGCGGGTATTGTTGACGATGGCGGGTTCAGCTCGGTTCATATCCAAGCCCCTCATATTTCCGAGTTCCTTGAGCAACCCAGCACTAACGAGTCGTTTCGCGGAGAAGGCTCCCATTGGGCCATCGTGACCCGTAGCGGACACGACGACGGGGGCGGTGATGGTGTTGGGGTCCATGCAGGATTGCGTATCGTGGTTGAGGGCGACGAGTGTCCAGTTAGTGACGACACCGCCAACGCGCTGCCTGCCCTGGAAGTCCTCGCGGATGACGAGATCTTCGACGGCCGTAGCGTTCATCATGACGACGTTGTCCATGGAGAGGACGCGGGATAGCAGCGTGGATGTAAAGAGCGCAGCATGCTTGACGACGACGAATGCACCTTCGTCCTCGAATGGTACGCCGACCTCTTTGAGGAAAAGGTGCGCTGGTTTTCTGACCACCTAGAGGTTCCTTTGAGTTTGAGTACCTTAAACTGCGGTAGATACATACCATAGGTGTCATTAATTGGCCACCAAGCCAAGCGCCTCCGCCTGGCGCTACATTGGCCTCGACGATAGTGATCTTGAGATCTGGGCGCGTCTTTCCCAAGTGGTAGGCACAAGATAAGCCGGCGCTTCCAGCCCCCACAATGACCACGTCCGATACGGCTCGCTCGTACATAGTATCGAAGTACCTGCATGATATATGAATCAACCACACATGAGATTACAACGTAATCTTACCGTTTGATCATAGCCCGAGACACTTCCGCTTCTTCGATTGGTGCGAATTTGTACCCGCCATCGTAGTTTTCGGTGGTGTCATAGTTGTCTTGGGAAGGGGCTTCGAAAGGCATATTGGCAGCAAGCGACTAGAGACGAGACAAAGAGTTAGTGAATTCTCCCAGAGCCCCTCTCCCTTATAAACCTCTGGGAACAGTATGGTGTCATCGGAGCATAAGCCCACAGATACCAATTATTTGGGGAACCTCAGGGAACCTCGATATCCAATAGAAGTCGAGGTCTCAATAACACGGAGACAAAGAAGGTACAGAAGGAGTGGGACGAATCCCCACACGCATGCTGCAGAGCATGTGTCGTCTTCAGACAGAGAAACCGATGGCTTGGCGATAAAAAAAAGCCCAAGCAAGCAGAGGCAAGCAGCTTATCAAACATTGATTCGACGGTACATTCCTCGCGCAGCGATGGCACGGTGCTGCCTGGCGCATTGAATTATGGCAAATACCACCGCCCTGGGAGATTTGCCTTTCTGGAAATCTAGAAACGTTGATAAGAAGCTGGAGCTTCGACTGTCCCATGCCGGCCATGCCACCTTGCAGAAGGTTGCAGAAGGTTAGATTCTCGACCGTATGCGAATCAATTTACATACGAAGATTTGGACTCACGGAGAACCAAATTACAAGATAACCCGGAGCCGGTGGGATCCAGCCGAGAGGACACATCCCGATTACAAAAGGTCTCTCCGTTATTAGTCAACCTGTTCCTCCCTATCGTTGACACGCCGATGGTTAAACGATAAGCTTAAGAGGTACTGCTGGGAGCTGAAAACTGCAAGAACGTCGATTCATGTGCAAGGTCTCGTATTTAAAGAGGAGACAAGCACCACTTGTCGGGTAACGATCTATACCATTGCGTCTGATACGACAGAGATCTAATGTTATCAGCAGCTGCTAGTGAGCGTCCACGGAGTTGAAGGAGAAACGAGTCGTAGACATACACTTCCTTTGAAAATGAAGTCAAGTGATTCTGGCATCGCGACATAAAAGTGTGAAGATTGTCAATACGGTATCAAAAGAGAAGCAGCGTTTACTTACTGGTTTGCAAGGCTGTGCCACAGCGCGGAAATCATGCTCATCTGCAGAATACCTCGCACGGATGAAGTCCCATCAGCCCATTAACAAGGGGAAGCACGCGCACCAATTAGATCATCGTTCGCTCAGTCAATTCTTCAATCTCTCATCAACCAATTCATACCCCACCTCATCGTTAGCCATTTCCTCCTCAAGCGCTTTCCGTATCCCGCTCTCCGAAACACCATCATACACCACCGCCCGGCCATCCATGTGCATCTCCCTCAGCATCTCAATTACCCAAGTCTGGCAGTCCCATTTCGGGTTATTCCTGTGCACTGGAATCTGAGTAACCCATAGCTCGAGGTCGTGCAATCGACTCCCGCTGATCTCCCCGACTTGAAAACCACCGCGGTAGCTTCGGGATTTCGTGATATTGGGGACATCGAGGACATCCAATGCAAAGGTATCCGTGTTGCCCTTCATATGGAATATACGCGCGCTGCTTTGGTCGATGTCGGTGACTGCGGCAAGGGCCCAGTGTTCTGTGCGCCTGGTGTTCCCAGATATTGCATACTGGACGACGAGTAATGGCAGCCGTGAGCCTCCAGTCATGACTGGAGATAGGACTAGGTGACATCAGTGGAAAGTATGCACGCCTTTTATACCGTCGTTGATGCTGTGATGAGACGTGAGCTTGGGCTCCCCCAAGGCAGTTCAGATCACGAAGTTACGTTTTCGAGCTCCAAAAGGCCCGAACAAGACGCGAGAGAGGCAGGAAAGGATTACTTGGGTCTCCAACATACAGGTCCGATTGTCTTTAGGCCCGGTTGTTCGCGCATGATGTCGGTGGGCTTCATCATCTGACATCAAAAGCGTCACCGACAGAAGGAGTTAGAAGCAAGCTAGTTGAAGGCGGCGCCTAAAACTGTGCTCTGTGGATTCCTATGGTGCGGGACACCTAAACACCGCCAATTTGGGACAACAGAAATGGAGGCATGATTTGGGCCCCGATTGATTGATCCTTTAGCCAAATGATAGTATTTTATAAGTAGTTTAACTTGTCTAGAGCGATTGTCAAGTACGTCAAAAATGAGTGAGTTATTTCCTTTGGCTGTGGGTGATTTTGCGCGGTCACGTGTATGAGTATATATGGTAATTCAGGGTCCACTGATAACCAGATATGGTAATTACTGATAATCAAAACGATAAGATAAGATATAATGTATCAATCTTCCCTCTCAGAAACACGGCGATGTGACTTATACTTTGTTGAACTGAACCTGCGAACTTCGATTTGAGCCTCTTTCGCTCCCATCCCTTGATGATATGCATTCATCCAACGGTGCATGCGGTGCTCCCATTTCCGGATAGTTTCAACTTTCACCGATTGAAGAGCCTTGGGCATATTTTCTTTCAAGGTCTCGAAGGTGTAATTAATGATTGCCAATGGCTCCCGGAAGACCGAGCTTTTTCCTCTCGGCCTCGATGGATTCCACCAAATCCTCTCCATCAAGCTCTGAAAGCTCCTCCTCGGAGTCGGATTCGCTGCTGGGTGAAAACTCGAAATCGGAATCACTGTCTGATTCGCAATACTTGTGGTTCACGGTTCCATCCCAATCGCAAACGTCGCTTTCATCGGAAATATCCTCGATTCTTTTTTTACCAGCTCGCGCTCGGGCTGCTGCTGCGAATTTTGAGTTCTTCTTGCGTCCCATTTTTGTACTGAAGAGTAGTGGAATTTAAAATGAGTTTCTGCGTACTAGTTAACTACACTGCAATATGTCTTTATTGAATTTGATTCGCATTTTACACTCCTTTTATGGCCTGTAACCTCCTGACTTCAACTATATCCTCCGTAAGTTGCCGCTCAACGAGCAATTTTGCGCTTGTCCCAAATTGGCGGTGTTTAGGTGTCCCGCACCATACTAGGAACTGGCATCACAAGAAATATAGGGTTCGTTGCTGCACACAGTTTACGATGGAAGATTGACTATACATATTCCCGCGTTGAGGAATTCTTCGCCGCGAAGCTCTGAAAAGAATATTTACGACCGTTCGAATCTATATTTTCTGCCGTCTATCCTCCGCTGTTCATATCTCTTGACATTCCTACCACAATTCTGCGATGATCTTCACTTCGATCCGGTCATTTCTGAGGACAACTTGGCGATTGCCGAATATCTTCGTACGACGCACCCGGCGCGGCGCGTATACGAGGAAGTATTTGCCCGCATCGTCTGTCAATATACGGCGATAACGTCGTTCAAGTTCGTGCAGCCTCGTGCGTGTCTAAGTGCATGTCCCACGGGCTTCACGGTGGTGAGCTTGTTGGATCGAGGGGTGTGGAACGGCCGGATGATACAGTTCGGAAACCCTCGACTATAATGCAACGTTAGGGAGGATTGCAACCGGCCGGGCAGAGTGGGACCAAGCTGAAAGGGGACCAGGAAGAGCCTCCTAGCTCATTTAGAAGGCTTCTGGTCGTTCGGTAGAGTAACGCTCTTCCTCCCTTGGTTCGATGCTATCGAACAGTGAGGCACAGCGTTGAGTTCTGGTACATAACACCCGCCGGAAGAGCACGTTCTTCGCCAGGCCAAGAATGGCTTGCACTATTGCCCAGTTGTCGATCCATGGACCCCCCGAAGTGCGAACCCCGGGAGGTCACCACGAGGATGAGAAACTTGCCGAGTCGGATACACTGGTCGCTTACAAGGATGGTGATGGATCACTGAGGAAGGACTAGTGGTTGATCCGTGAACGCAAACTCGTTAACCGACATTGCTACGTGACGTCCTTCGACTCGATGCTCGATTCCTTGGGGGTCAGAAAGGCCACTGGATTTCCGATATACGGACTTGTTTTGTCGCCAGGCCGATGCTAGTTCCATCCAGCCGATAATACAAGTCCCCGTTGCGCACATTCACATCGTAATAACTCGTTGATATTGGTCGGAGCCGGTGATCGTTGACATTGAAGTAGACTCCTTGTGTTGAGTGTTGAGTGTTGGTGGCTGGTGGCCTGTAGTACGGCGGCGGATGGATTTCTGTGCCGTTTCGGTTCTATCGGTTATTCGATGCGGTACATCGTCGGCATTAGGGCTATGCACATACGGTGATATGATCCCTGTGGGCCACCTAGATGACTTCCAATAAGCTTTGGAATTTGAGAAGGGTATGAAACGCGCACCGGGATATAAGAGCCTACGATTGTACTACTTGTGTAGCGGCAGGTGCACAGATCCATGGGCTCCACCACCACCGTTTTAAGCCACAGCGAGCGTAGAACAACCCGTCGGTATGTGCCGGCCACCCGTTTCCGGTCCTGATCCTCCTCGCCACCATCCTGACCTCTTCCCCTCGCCACCAGAAGCATCATGCAGTCCAACTTCATGCTGGGGGGCGATCCCCTATCTCTAGACCGCATCCGCTCCGTATTGGTCAGGCTCGAAGATACCATCATCTTCTCGTTGATTGAACGTGCCCAGTTCGCCCATAATCCCAAAATCTATGAAAGGGGCGCGTTCTCCCATTTGAAGGAGTTCGGCGAGTTGAGTTGGCTGGAGTGGTTCTTGAAGGAAACAGAAATCTTCCATGGTGAGTCGCATGTGCAGGAGCTCGCATGATTCACGGGTTGAGCCGTCGTAACTCTATAGCCAAGGCCAGACGGTACACGAGGTAGGGACACCCAGCCTGGCCCTTGAATAGTGTTGACGGTGTCCTCTGAATAGCCCTGACGAATACCCCTTCACCGAGAACCTGCCTGAACCCGTCCTCCCCGCCCTCCACTTCCCCAAGATCCTGCATCCGAATAAAATCAATGTGAACCCGTCGGTACTGTCGTTCTACGTCAATTCCATTGTACCTCGCATTACTCGAAGAGCCACACTGGCGTCGAAGCGGGTAAATGGAGACGCAGAGTTGAACGATGACGGGAATTACGGCAGTGCAGCCACCATCGACATAGAGGCCATGCAGTCAATCAGCAAGCGCGTTCATTACGGTCCGCTCTCAGTGCTGTACACACCTACCCCACATCTGACCCAATTGCCTTGCATAGGAAAATTTGTCTCGGAATCCAAATTCCAAGCAAATCCTGCAGCGTTTATCCCCCACATCCTGAAGCCTAATCCTGAGGCCTTGGATGCTCTTATAACCAAACCTGAAGTAGAACGTAAACTACTTCAGCGTCTGCGGAAGAAGGCTGCAACCTACGCACAGGATGTCATTGGCGAGGACGCGCCATCGCCCTGCGTCGACCAGCAAAATGCGAAGTTAGACGTCGACGGGGTTGTAGACTTCTATGAGAATTGGTTAATCCCGTTGACGAAGAAGGTTGAGGTAAATGTCACTTTCGTGATACTTCCCTCGATATATCTTAACTCGCTCGCGGCGATGCTAGGTAGACTACCTTCTTTGTAGGTTGGACGGCTTATCTCAGGAAGATATCGACGCTCTCATGCAGAAGAGCCCGAAAAACAACTTGGCACTGTAATTGTAATCCAGCAAAGTACTCCTGTACTCCAGAATGATGCGGTCCAAGGAATGGTATGTAGGTATCAATCGATCAACAACAGAGCAGAACGCATAGGCTAGGATCCGTATTAGAAGCTACAATGATACACAGGGTAAATAGAGAATAGGGAATATGTGAGCAATAAATCAAGAAAGAAAGCTAAATCAGTGTGAGATCGGTGTCATAAAGACTGCCGTGTAAAAAATCCAGACCAGCGGAAGGAAATATCAAGTCGTATCTACAGGCCCAGTTCTATTGTTCCTACAGTCAGCATGCGGGGATGAGGGGAACACAGCGAAGACTTACCTTCGAACAGACGTATTTGCTCCTTCTCAGTTATATGACTAGTTGCACGACGAGCAAGGAGTTTCTCTGTCCTATACTTCTCGTATAACACTTCTTTAGTGTGTATCTTCAACACCTGTTCGAAAGCACGAGTTAGTCACCCCTCGGAAAGGTCGGGAGATGTTGCAGGTACCTTCAAATGAGTGGAAAGCACTGCTGTTCGTAAAGCTGCAAAATCGCAGTGGTCAGGGTTCAACACATCGATCGTCCCCCAACGGTATTTCCGTACAAACACCCCCTTCAAGTCGTCAGGGGGTCCGTCGAGGTAAGCCGAATTACGCCTACTACTCGCGATAACAGAGGCAGGAGTCATCGGTACAGTTTCCGTATGCTGCGAATGTCCATCGTCTGAAGTCGCCGCAGGTGTCGAAGGGGCTACGCTCGACACTTGGCTGGCCGTAGATATCGGTCGTGCGCGACGAGCGGTTGATTCTGGAGTGATGACAGCAAATGGCATCATATCCGAAAAGTCGGTTCGCGCAACGACATGAGCAGAGAAGCGAACATTGGCCACACTGTCTGTTTCGATGTCTGGAAGTATAGGTCGAGTGACATCCAATGCAGCTTCAGAGAGGTCGCGGCGGGATCGCGAACGTGACAAGGCGCGGTGTTTACTGGGACGTAATCTGACTACTGGTCGCGAATTTCGCTCTTCTTCGTCCTCTTCCTCACTTGCGTGCGCGTCCCCATTAGTAGGTGGGTTGGCCCCGTTGGAATCGGTAAAACGGGTTTGCCGTTTGGGGGTGTCCGAGGGTGAAGTTGTCGAAGGGGTGGCAGGGGCGAAGACTCCGAAGTCGAGGCCCGCACCACGTAAGCCTTGTCGGACGGCTTCTTTGACTGCAGCAAGCTTGTCGTCAGTCAAGGAGTCTGCGTGGGCAATTATTGGTATAACGTTGCAGCGGGCAGAAATCCTGCGAATGACGCGAATTTCAGCAGGAGACATAGTCAATGCTGCGTCAGTGTCATCGTCGTCAGATTCGCCTGAGACGTCCGGGATCAAGTCTGGAAGATGGTTTGAAACGGTAGCTTCTGAGCGAGAGCGCGTTGGGAGAGAGGCGGAGGCACGACGAGCAGCGTCAGTCATGACAGACGTTGGGTCTATCATGTATATACACCTGGCATAGCGTAAATATATTCAATTCTGGCGAATATGGTTATTACTCACAAATGAATGTGTTGATCGCCTTTACTTTGACGTACAACCTTAGACTCCTAATCGCTCGCCGCAACGCTACTTAGTCCGATGTGAGGCTTGAAGGCTGAGTTAACTCACTTCGCTCATGGTATCCGCATACTGCGCGTCAATATATTTCATAACCCCGTTCACCTGCCTTTCCAACTTCAACTCGCGTCCCTCTCCAAATTCCAAGCCAGGTGTGTCGATGACAGTAAGGAGAATGCGGTCGAACTTGGATTCACATATTTCCACGCAGGCAGTCTGGATGGACGATGTCGGCTTTGTGGTCCCACGAAGGAAACGGTCGGCAGCGGCGCGTTGATCAACTGTCGCGGTTGGTGATACGTCTGCAGTTTCCAACAGCAGGCGTAACAACGACGTCTTGCCCGTGCCTCTGGCTCCGGCAACCTGGAACGCAAGTGAGCTTCCACCGTGGACGCGGAATGTTAGAGTCTTCGAAGCTCACCATGAGATTGAACGTAGGTGGTACACGAGCTCTCTTCTGGCTGTAACGACCAGATATGGAAGCATGCTCATTCTTGTGCCTGTCAAAGGCCGAGGGTGGATTGGACATGTACAAAGAGAATATGGGCCCATCGTGTGGTTTTCCTGGAGACCCGCGAAACGGTTTATGGAATGGAATTGTGGAACTGCTATCGACTCCCTGGAAAGATGTTTTGACCGCACCTTGTTGTGGATGATCGGGAGGTGGTGTCTGCCGAATTGAAGCCACGTCCACGAGGTTTTTGGGCCATGGGATACCTTCGCTGTTTAGCTCGGGAAGCGAAGGAGAAGTGCGGATCTGGGAAGCGTCCTGGGCCTTCTTGCTCGACCTGCGTCGGAAGGAAAACATATGGAACGGAAGAAACGAGAGTGGTGGCGCGAAGGAAAAGGAGAATCGTGCAAGGCTCAGCGCTGGATTCTCAAAACATACAGTTTGTTCAGGGTCATGTGCATCCCAACCCAAAAGTGGCACAGAAGCCTAAGCCGTACTGCCACCAGCTGCCAAAAATTAGATTTACAGCCTGAAATAAGGCGTCGTGTACTTCAAGTCTATATTTCGATGGGACAACATTGTATCGAGCGAGCTACCACCAGCTAAAACTGAAATATGAACAAGAAAAAATACAATCATTGTCCCATTTGGTCACAGCTAATACCCTGAGACAGAGAAGAAGGGAACTGAGCAAAGCGTAAAGAAAGCACACGGTGCAAGGAGAATCAACAATACCGTAACAAAGATATTCTACAATCTTGAAGAAATGAATGATACAAATTCTTTCCCCCTTATACACCGCTGGTCATGGGGATGTCCTCGTCCATTTTGGCTTTCTTTGATGGTCGCTCAATCTCGTCGACGTCCATTGCGCGCTTCGACTGAAGGTCGTGTTCGTCGACGTCCATATCAACACGCACTTGGCCATAGGCATCGGCGGGTGTAGGAGCCATGCGTGACGATTGGGCAGACGGGGGAGAGCCCGGTGCCGATGTTGGTTGACCTCTGGAAGCTCCAGAAGCTCGCCGACCCCCTTTCCTACCTCCATTGCCGCCCGCAGAGTCATGCACGTAGTTGCACGGAAGTTGTCTACGAGCGCAGCTCGAACAAGCGGGGTGGGCACCATCACATTTAGTCTTGCGTGCTGATAGAAACAAAATCATCATTAAACGACCGTTGATATTTTGGTGAGGATCATTTTTGACAAACCTCGGCAGAAATTGCATGCCACAACTTTTGGTCCGGAAGTCGTGGGCGCTCGGTTAGTTTTACCAGGGACTGTGGCTGATCTCTTCCTTTGTGCTGCTTGTTGATCGGATGCAGGTCGAATGATAGGCAATGTGGGGGCAGACATAGGCGCGGCCGAGGGAGGTTCTGGCAAGAGTGTTGCGATGTGTGGTAACTCGTTGTCCGCAAATAAGTGCCGATTTTCGGGAATCAAGGGTTTCGACCGAGATGACGACGCCACGGATGATGGCGGGAGTGATGATGGAGGTAAAGAGGACGGAGAAACATCAGGGACTGGCAAGACGGGCGGTGGAAGATTCTCTATTGGGTACTTGTCCACGTTGGAACTTCGTCGTGAGCGAGATAGCGAGGGAACATCAGGGGAGAGTGATGGTTCCTCATCGGGAGACCTATCGTCCGCACTATCGCTCTCACTCTCATCGGGTTTGGACGTCTTCGCGTTCCCCCTGCGTTTGTTCTGTGGTTGGTAGTCACATGGATTGTTTCGTTTGACGCATTGCCCGCATGCCGGACGACCGCCATCGCACTTCAGCTTCCGAGCTACGTAAGATCAACGATTAGACGCGGATCAGCATGAGGTTAGGGCCCAAAGAATTGGGTATGACATTCAACTCACAGCGACAGAAATTGCATGCCACCGTTATTTTTTTGGTCCGTTGCCTGGAAGAAGCTTCTAAAAGGAAAGGTTAACGCGGAGAATAAACCGAGGCACTTGTACCAGCTCACTGGGGGCAGAGCCCGAGGCCCTCGAGGAGGCTGCGGGAGTATTGAGGTCAGGTAGCGCTCTGTTCATTGGCACGCCACGCATATCACTGGGTAGCGATGGTGCACGAGACATGGACAATGAAGGATGTCGCGCTGGATGAGGGGCAGTATCAATAGCCAAAATGGGCCGGGTAGCATGAGAAAGAACTGAGATAGTGTGCGGCGGGGTTGTAAGAGTACCCTGGATTGAATGTTGAGAAGTGGGCCGCTGCAAAGGTTGACAGTCGATTCGAAACTTGTCAAAGAGATATTCGCGGGTGTACTTTTGTAGAGTCTAGCCAGACATGAAGAATGCGTCAGAGACGTTCTAGCAGATGAACCGGAAGAACTATTACCTCCATGTGATGAAAGACGGCGGCGCGAAGTGGTACAAAGTCGTTGTGCATGGGGTCCAAGACGTCCATCGAGCCCCATCGGTATGATCGAATGTACTTGCCCCGAGGTAGTTTAGGGGCCGAAGGGACGGCGGACAACGGTGTGTACTGGATGACTAGCTCGTGTCGCGAGGGGGCGACTCTTTGAACACCGTCGCTGTGAGAATAGATATCGGGTGAAATGAGTGCATATGGCAAACGCAATAAAGGAGTGACGGGGGAGCCAGGAGGTGTAATGTTGGCAGAACCAGGTCCATTTGGGTGACCGGGATATCCGTTCGGCTCATTCTTCATTGAAGACGACGATGATTGAAGGTGATCATCGTTGGTGATGGGAGTATCCATATCAAAAATACCAAATCCAATACCAGCGGAGGCTAAATCTCGCCTAATGGCGACCTTAATGGCGGCAAGGCGGTCATTGGAGAGCATGTCGGCTTTGGCGATCACGGGAAGGACGTTGACTCGGGCCGACAAGCGTCTAATGGTGGTTATGTCTGACGGTGGAAGCGTTGGGCGGCACAAGAGCGGGAGGTTGGTGACGGGAGGTTCCAGAATGACCGGTTCCACGTCCGACTGGTGGGAGAAGCTGTTCGTACGGGCGCGAGGTACCAGCGGAGCGGGCGGGCCTGGGACTGATGGAGGCACGATGTCGTCTGGGTCCAGAAAATATATACATCTTAGAAGGCGGGATAGACATGAGTCCCTTTTCGGACAAAGGGCTGTGAAACGGCAACGGAAATGTTGACTACGCACAGATGTATATATCGATCTCCCGTCAAGGCCTTGCGTTCCTGATGGATGGTAAATCAAGTAAAACGGAGAAACGGGCGGGGGTTGACTTACGTCTTCGAATCCCTCTGCGAAGCGAGAGTCGATGTACCGGAGCATCTCCACGACGAGCCTCTCGGAAGAAACTTCATCTCTGAAGTCCAAGGAGGGGGTGTCGATGAGAGACAGAGTCAATTGCTGGAAGCCGTCGTTAAGCTCGGTGTTGACATCGATGTCGATGGATGCTGTGCGTATGTGATTGGTGTGGCCGCTGCAACCTTGAACGAACTTTGCGACGGCGGCGAGCTGATCCTTGGAGGCTGTCTGGGCGATGTCGCTCGTGTCCAGCAGCAGTCGAAGAAAGGACGTTTTGCCTGATCCGTTTGAAGGGGGTTATACACACAAGCACGATGCACACTACTCGAAGAGCACGGACCTCCTCTGCACCCGGCGACCATCAAGTTGAATTCTGGGCGGGAATTATCTACAGCGAACCGTTTAGGCTACAAGCGCAGACACTGAGGCTGTGATGCAGTCCACTGACCTTGACGATCATTATGGACGTCTGCTCCGGGCTGGGCACCGTTGGGGGCGCCATTGAAGATGGGCTTTGCACTGGCGTCGTCGTCTGGGAGTCTTAGCCGGGAGTCATTTGGAGAGTTCATCAGGAAAGGGGGAGGAGGGGACGGGAGGAGGGAGAGGAGGAGGAAGGGAGGAATCCGGTGGAAGAGACCGCTTGCTCCAGGTTTTGGCCGCAGGCCAGACGGGCGCGGGGCTGATCCAGAAAAGAGAAAAGGTGATGGAAGCTCACGGAGCCGACAGGTCGAACCTCGCTTTCCTCCGATTGGCTCGGTGGGGTTTCTGGATCAAATAATTTCGCAGACGGATAAATTATACAGGAAATGTTACTATACTAGCAGTTATGTAAGTCGTGAGTTATCCCATTAACCGAGCCAATAAGTCCCAACCATATGCGTGGGAGCCGTAGCCATGCGCTTCCACAACTCGTGTCAGGGGCTATGGAATGCATGCCTATGGCAACAGATACGTAAACTGAAAACCGGATCGGCCTATCATCCATCAACACTCCGGCCTCATTATTGCTGTGGGCAAATCCACATACAAGATTACCTCCGAATTATCACCCCTCTTCCCCCCTCCGCCTCGAGGGTCCCATGCTCGAATGCCCTTCGTCCTCGTCCTCCGAGCCTTCGTCGTCGTACTGTTGTGTAGTTTCCGAAATTGGTGTCTGTGGTGGTGGCGAGTCGCCCTTCTGGGAAGGTGATGCCGTCCCTGATTCTAGTCGTCGGGATTTGGATCCCTTAGGCGCCCGCCCTGGTCCGCGTCTTCGAGGCTGTGCCTCGTAAAAGCACTCCTTATTCCGCTGCGTGCAATTATAGCAGGACGGGCGCCCCCCGTCGCAACGGAGCTTCCTGCCTGCCTCATAGTCAGTAACTCGAGCAGACCGCCGGTGTAATTTGCATACCTCTGCAGAAATTGCAGGCAACTTCCGTCTTCCTTGGTCCTCGGGGATGACGTACCGCCGGCGTGCGACCCCTTGACGGACCCTCTCCCTCTGTCACAACCTCGGGTGTTCTGGATAGCGGTGTGGGCGGATCGGCGCTTTCACTGCGCGTGCTGCTGCCGGCATCCCTCCTGGCAAGCAGAGGCCGAGTATGCTGTTGGGGATCCGGTTGAGCAGACGGATGTGTTTCGTATCGGGCGGCAGATGTGCTGGGGTAAGACTGACCAGACCATGACTGCGATACCCCGCCTTCAGGGTATGGATATGAGGCTCGTGGCGGTTCAGAGTGTGTGAGTCTTGCCCCTGGCTCATAACTAGGCGCTGGTTGTGAACACACAATCGGCTAAGTCTACGATTAAGAGACAGAACTGAGAAGGTGCTCACGATGAGGCGGCGGTCGTATTTGGACCGGACGCGGAGGCATTGGAGGAGGGCTGATACGTGGCAACCTATATCTGGGCCCCTCGCCGAGCTCTCTGTAATGTTGCGCGTGTTGCAGCGATGAAGGACCCGCTTCACCCTCTTGCCACACTGATGGATGCCTCGGCGGCTCCTGAAACTGGGAGCTGGAAATGAACGGTGGCTGCCTAGGCGGGGTGCTCGAATAACCTGGGCTAGGGCTCCGTTGACCGATGAGGGCAGCGGGACCAGGCAAAGGGCGAATTGGATCCACGACCGATGCACCGCGTCCATGGCCAGGATGATAGTGGGGGAGGCCGCCAAGGGGGATTTGGGGTGCCCCCGACAAAGGCGGCAAGGTATCATCGTGAAATCGCCCCTCTCGGTGAGAAATGGGTTGTGGAGGCTGGTCGCGCCTTATTATATGGCGTCGCAAGCTTGGAGGTAGCTCACTGGTGTTCTTCTCCTCCATATAAGGAATGAAAGTTGCCTGAAGGAGGAGAAGCTTCTCTGTGGAGGCTAAGTGAGAGGTTGGAGACAGAGAAGGGCGTTCGATGCTTGAGGGGGGGGAGCTACGGAAGCATATGGCGGCAAAGAGGCAGAGTCTGCAACGTGGTTTGCAGAGATACCGAGGCTCGTGGAGGAGTAGATCGCTGAGTCCTGTTTTCCAAGCGGTAAAAAGGGATTTCGAGATGGATGGTGGATAGGGGTTTTATATACTGAATCTTATCCATCGATTTTGAGAGTAGCCCATGTGTTTAACCGTATAGCAAATTCACGACCATGGTCTGCATTCCTCGAGCCCAGAAATGGCGGTTTCAGGAAATATCGATGATAGGAGGTGACGATCTACCTGAGCTGACCTTATACCTTAATTTTTACATAACCTCAGCCGGTCCGGCGACTGTCCATCAACTTGCGATCGAGTCACACAATTCTCTGCCTGTGATTTGCTACCGCCACAATGTCCAGCCTCAAACGTACGCCTGCCGCAACACGCCTCTTCTCCTCGTCCCACAGATGGCGCGACGCCCCCGTCATGAACCGCTACAGCAGGCTCGTAACAGAGCCAAAGGACCAAGGCGCCAGCCAGGTGCTGCTTCCCTTTTCAACACCCACAACGTGGCATCTCAACATCATGTTATAGGCAATGCTTTACGCGACCGACGGTATCAAAACCGACGAGGACTTTAAAAAGGCTATGGTGGGCGTGGCTAGCGTGTGGTGAGTTTTGCACATCAGCGACGCGTGGTTTCCAACTTAAAGCCGCGTGTCAGGTATGAGGGCAATCCGTATGTTTTCATTCAACTCCACCCAATGGCAGAATCGTTGAACAAGCCATAAAGATGCAACACCCACATTCTTGGGCTTGGGAAGGAAATCAAAGAGTCCTTGAACAAGGCATCACTGATTGGTTACCAGTTCGGCACGGTCGGTGTAAGCGATGCTATCAGCATGGGCACATACGGGATGTCATATTCCTTGCAATCACGCGACCTTATTGCGGACCAAGTTGAGACAGCTGCAGGAGGTCACCATCTCGACGGAATGGTTGTCGTACCAGGTTGCGACAAAAACATGCCTGGCGTCCTCATCGCTCGTACGTTACAAACCCCTGGCGGATGCTAATATCATATCTGACATTATTTTCCGCCCAGTCGGCCGCCTGAACCGACCAGGTATAATGGTTTATGGCGGCACGATCCGTGCTGGTTCATGTGACGGCATGCCCCAGATCGACATCGTCTCCGCGTTCCAGTCGTACGGGAAATTCCTGCAAGACGGCAAAACGCCTGAAGCTGAACACTTCAGGTACAACACAGTTCGCCATGCTTGCCCCGGCCCAGGTGCATGTGGAGGCGTAAGTCTTATTGTTATTCTAACTTCACCCCCTCAACCCCAGCCCCTAATTCTAAGTATATTTCCGTTAATTACGATCATTCATCGTATATTTCGCCTCCGTTTCAAACACAAATTAACGATCGTCGTTTCAACCCATGTTCTAGATGTATACCGCCAATACGATGGCCTCCGCTGCGGAGGCCCTTGGCATGACCCTGCCTGGCTCCTCCTCTTTCCCGGCAGAGTCAGCCGACAAGCACACTGAATGTGCATCCGTTGGGGAACACATGTACAACCTTCTCGCTAAAAACATCCTTCCTCGGGACATAATGACACGGTCTGCATTTGAAAACGCAATGGTATGTAATGTTCATTCCCCTTTTCTGATCAGTGGCTGAACTCAGGGTATCAACAATTTGCATGGACGCTCCTAATCGATTTTTGATACCGTGAAACTTTGTTCTTTGATCTTATCGGACGGCCGGAATTTTATTACATCCGCTTTGCGGGGTCATAGGTGTTGACTATGATCTTGGGCGGCTCAACAAACGCCGTCCTGCATCTAATCGCTATAGCTCATTCAGTCGGGATCCACCTTACCATCGACGACTTCCAGAAGGTGTCAGACCGCATACCCTTCATTGCCGATATTAAGCCAAGCGGCAAATATGTTATGGAACATATATATAAAATCGGTGGAATACCTAGTAGGGATCCTTCCTCGGTTTTTCCTCGACTCCTTTAACGGTTTAAATTTTTGCTTGCAGAAATCCTTCATTTCCTGCTCAAAAATAATTTAATTGACGGGAACAACATCACGGTGACAGGTCGCACCCTCGGGGACAACTTGGAACGGTGGATACACAAGTATGGCGAGCTGACCTTCCATGATCAAGATGTCATCCGTCCTCTCAACAATCCAATCAAATCGACGGGTCACATCAGGTATGCAATGTCGTGTGAAGCTCCGATACTTATCTCTCTCGTTCTTGCCCATTTTATTTTTCTCTGTCCCCACTTCGAAGCCATCATGACGTTAGCCTTGGACCTTCTTCGCGCCGTAACGAGCGGCTACATTCTATGTGCCTTCACTTCGATCCCATTTCCCGTTGCTACCACTCACGCTCCTCATTCTTTGGGAATTTTTACTAACGACGTGGGTTACTAGGATCCTGAAAGGCAATCTTGCTCCTGGTGGCGCTGTGGCCAAGATCACGGGTAAAGAAGGTCTTGGATTCACAGGAAAAGCCAGAGTATTCGACTCAGAGACGGACTTTGTAAGCGCCATAGAAAGCGAGTCGATTAAGAAAGGCGAAAAAACCGTCGCCATTCTCAGGTACCTTGGTCCGAAAGGAGGCCCTGGTAAGTTTGTTCTTTGTTCTTCTACGCACATGCGCCGGTGGATTTGGCTGACGAAGTCTTTCCTTATCCGTTGCTTTTGTTGACAGGAATGCCCGAGATGCTTAAGCCCACGAGTCTGATCATGGGTGCAGGTTTGGGCCTTGACGTCGCATGCCTTACTGATGGCCGATTTAGCGGCGGGTGAGTACTTTCGAACTTTATTTATTCGTCCTCGTTCCCGCGAGAGCGCCCTTCCATGCTGCGTGATATCTGCTCTTCTCTTTAACAGCTTGCTTGCCTCGGTCACAGGACTGCATTCTGATCATCAAATTCTTATTGAATGCGATTTGTTTTAGATCTCACGGTTTCTGTATTGGCCACGTTGTACCCGAGGCTCAGGAAGGTGGACCGATTGCCCTGGTGCAGGACGGAGATGTTATCGTTGTCGATGCCGTGAAGAACACCATCGATCTACAAGTTTCCCCTGAAGAACTCGAAGCGAGGAGAGCCAAGTGGGTCGCGCCCCCTCTGAAGGTCTCAAAAGGTACCCTATACAAATACACCAAGACCGTCACAGATGCAAGCAGGGGGTGCATTACGGACGCCTGAGAGTCAAGAGGATGAAATCTACGAAGGGGTGGTTAAAAGTAGCCATATACTATTAATACTCGGCGATATGCGATTAAGCTCGCGCCGTTTTCTTGATAAGTCTTTTCTTCTCTGCCTTGGGTGTTTTGTTTTTGCGCTTCTCCCTTGCTTCAGCTTTGGTCGTCTTTTTTCGTTCCTGCCGGAGCAATTGAATTGAGTTGACCAACAGAGATAAACTTTATCTGGTTTCTCACCTTTTTTGCTTCTTTATCTTCGAAGCGATGTCCTCGTGGTTTGCGCCGCTGATCTCCAACAATCGGAGCATCCGAGTCTCCTTCGTCGGAGTCCTCATCTTCGGGCTCACTAGAATCATCCTGGGAGACTGACGAGTCGTGTCCACCGGGTACTACGTCAGCAACATTTTCGTTGACAATGCCGAGCGTATTGGCGTAGATGAGCTGCTTTGCCTCTCCTCTCGACACCGCCGCTATGTCCCTCTCCGGGTCCAGTACGTCGTTCAGTGACCGTGGAATATAAGAATGAAGGAAAACCGAGTCCTCGTGCTTTGATAGGGACGCCTGTCGCATGTCACCGTCCCCGCCTTCGCCAACGCCATCGTGGGGTGACCCATCTTCGCGAGGTTCTGGGTTGCGAAGCCAATTTGTCAGGATCTCTGCGTCAGATACTGGCTCCCCGTCACTGTCTGGGGATAGCCGATCTCGCGTCACAAAGTCGAATGTTCTTCTGAGGCCCAAACAAGTGACGCCTAACCTTCCGAAGAATTCTTCTATGTTGGTGATATCGCTTCGTAAAAAATCGAAAGCAGACGGATGGTCGTGTTCGACACTTTGCGAGACGTCGATAATGAAGAGGTGGGAGTCGTGGTAGAGAATATTGTACTCTGAGAGATCCGCATGCACTAACTTGCACTGGTGATAAAGCTGGCGAGTGGTGAGAACCAGCTCCTGATACAGTCCAGGCAATGCACCCTCGGGTAACTGAGCGTCTTTAAGACGAGGGGAAGGCCTAGAAGACGTTATGTCAGGTTAAGGAGAATCAAGCCTAGCTGGGGTAGACATCAAGTTACCATCCTTCAGAATCCCCAAGGAACCTCATGACAAGGACGTTCTCCCGCACCTCGACAGGTTCAGGGCATCGGATACCGGCCATCGACAGCCTCTTGAGATTCCGCATTTCTTTCTCGGCCCAGAGTCGAACCATCTTTCGTGGATTGTGTCGATTGTACCCTCGACGGAAGCGGAATTCGCCAGCCACATAGCGGTCTCGATCCTTGAAGACCAGAATGGAAGTCTTGAATATCTTTACCGCAAGATGGACGGCTTCAGGTGACAGAGCGTGGTAGACGTTGGCCTTCAAGATTACTTCATAAATAAACAAAATGATGGAACCTGCGCGAGCTGCCAACTCTTACTTCTTTCCCCGTGCTGATGCAACCGTTGATTTCTTGCAGTATGCCACGGCCAATCATTTTGAAGAGAATTATCCGCGTTCGAGGATCCAGGACTTGTTCAGTGGTAGCACGGTCGGCTTTGTCCTTCATGTTTGCGTACGAGCTGGGACCCTTTCGGTTCACGCCTACACCCATATGCTGAGAATATGGCGTATCTATCTTGGATATCCGAGACGCATATTTGGACAGCGCCTCTAGCTGGTCCGCCGTCTTGTCTGGCGAATGAGAAAGTGCGGTCGCGTTTGACACGGCTAATTTTCGACTTTGTGGATGGTTTACGGCCGGCAGAACCGCGACTTTGCTTGAGTGATCGATGGAGGATTGTGAACTCTGCGCTACTCCAGCGCGCACAGCAACATGCTGGCGTAGTCGGTTATACTGCTTCGTGAAATCTATCTTCGTCGTTCAGATCTAAGCTACGGTATTCCGATTGACCATACCTCGTTCAGCGTTTTCCCAATCTTCATCTTCGACTCGAATGCTAACGTCCTCGCCAATATCATCATCTAGATCAGATAGTGGTTCATCGCTGGATTCAGGCCAATCTGCATTATCTTCATCTATGTATGTATGGCCATCTCTGTTGGTAGAGTCAATGGGCGCATCGGCGAACTGCCCTAGTTGAATAGACATATTGAGGTCAAGGATTTTGGAGAAAGGGGTGCTATATATTTAAGGTTTGGCGATCGGAAGTACTTTGGCATTGGAAAATAATAAGCATAAATAGATACCTATGTCACCGAACGCCGTCTGGCCCTCAGTGGAACCTTTACAATCATCACTTAAAAGCTTCGTGAGATCTCAAGAGGATGACTGGAGGAGATATTACTTACAAATCGTTGTTGCGTGATTTCGCTTCACTTTTAACTAAAGGAACACGTTAAATAAGTTGAGGAATCTCTACGAAAGGACTTACCTCCACATCGTGCCCCCAGATGACAAGGATGTCACCGTGGACAAGCGACACGGACATTTGTTTTTCTTTCTCTTCTGGAGGACTTCTAACGACGCTTGAACCAGAGAGCCTGTCGTATCGTCTTGTTTGCTCTTTCCTTTCCTTGTAGATACCTTACTGCGAGTCGTAGAGTCGATTTCCTTGATGCTAGCCGATGTTTCGGGTGTAGGCAGGGCACAGAGCGAAATCAACGCACTACTGCCCAAACACTGGACGCAAATAGCATTTTCTCGGGCCTTCAGGACTTGCGTTTGCTTGAAATTCGGTTGAAGACATCATTCAGCATAACGATTCGCAGAAACGCTCACTTTCGTTGTTCCTGCGCTCGGCCAGGCAATCACCGTGACATCAGGCGAAAATCGGCTAACTCTGAAATCTCCGCGTTGTTCAGCAAGGCGAGATAGGCGTTCTGCTTCGCTCGTGACAGTTCCCGATGCTTCCGACCAATAGAGCTTCTTGACGCCCATACCCAAGAAATCGGCACCGACCACATACGAGAAATGTGCATAATCTACAAGGTATCAGGAAATAGAATAGCAGGCGTGGACAGGCATACCCAAGCTTCCTTGCTCCAATAGGATGTCAGTCTGAATATCGCGGAACACACGAGTTGCATCTTGTTGCAGGCTGCTTCGATTGTGCGTGAATATATGTTTGATCAGTATGGGCACAGAAAGGACGGATGAATAGTCGTATGTCGTTGTGCCGCTGTCATCTACATGTAGAGGAGTCAATGGGGGGCACTGAAGGGGTGTCGCAAAAGGCATCGCATCCTGGGGCTGTCGTATTTTCTGAAGCTCTAGGGCGTATCCTCTTCCCAAGGGTTTATCCTGGCAGCGTGCACTGTCAGCACAGTACAACAACTGCCGTTTGTCAACGATACCTTGCAAGCTCTGCTCAAGCAGATCCGGTGTCTAAAGTAGACCTGAGGGTTCAGACGTCCACAATCCATGCAAAACCAACCAGATGGGAAATTTGCGTCGTCATCAACCTGACCAGGCATGTGGAGTAAGTAGAGGGGAATTAGACAATTGTATTTCTGGCCGACGTCGCCGAATTGAGGGTACGCTGTGGTATGCTCGTCCCGTCTTTTTTGGTAGTGTTCCGAGGACACAGTTGTAATCACTTCGTGCTGCAGTGGATGTGAGTCATTCCGCCACCAAGGTCTCAAGACCGCGTCGGTGTTGTCAGACAACAAGTATTCACCTCCAGGCGACCACTTGAGCCGGAAGCGCCAGTTGAAGCGGGTGGTGGACCGCCCTTTTACGGGTGTTTCCTGTGGTATAAATTCCTCCTGATCGAGGGTTTCAATGACATTTCCTGGAAATGTTGGGGAAAGATCGACCAACTGTGACTGCAGTAACTTGATAGAACCCTAGTATCACCCAGCCATAATCTTGGCTGAGCACAATAGGAAGTTTCTCGCGTGGTGCAACAAGCACAACAGGAATCCCTCTTATATAGGCATTAACTAGAATCTCTATGTCCTGAGGAAGCCCGGCGGGTATCGGCTGATTGTTAGCGCTTCCCTCCACGATTACCTGGGATTTGGGGTCGGGTGAGGGCGCGGGTGGGAGTTCAGACATATAACTCTCTGTCATCGCCCCAACCGGCGTCGGAATGTCTTGCTTGGGCGAATTGACTGATGTTTCCATGACTTGTGGGGGTGGTGCAGGCGCTTGCTGCTGATTGTCCGCCGGCTCACCTGCAATTGCCTGGTATTCGAGATGAACGGGGTAGGGTGTGGACAACAATCCAGACGTAGTCTGTTTCGTTATTGCCCTGGCCGCTGCCGAATCCTCTTTTGAAGGTGCATTGACTGAAGCTCCTATGCCTTGGTGGGGTCCTGTAAGAGCTTGACGGTCGTTCGCTACACCGTTTGCAATCATCTGGGAACTAGGCTCAGAGGGGAAGGATGTAGGAATAGTGCTGGGCATAGAATTCTTGACTAGCATCGTAATGCCTAGTGGAGTATCTTCTGCTTTGCTTAGTGAGATCTCTGGAGTCTGAGCTTTGGGAGAATGATCGGGGTGCTGGAGAAGAGGGAGTTCTTCATCAGAGACTTCTTGTGATTGAGTGATTTCTTCGGCCGTCGCAAGGGCTTCAGACAAGTCGTCCTGGTCCTCGTTGTTGTCCTGGATGAGTGTCATCGGCTCGTCTTCAGGCTCCAGAACGGGGTCCACGCGTAAGTGTCGCGGAGAGGCAGGTAAGGGTTTCGCTGGGTATAAATATTCTTGCGTCCTACAGAGAGGATTAGCGAGCGAACGTGAAAATCCGGAAGCTACAACTACATACATCGACAATTCCAAAGTCATCATATTCTGAGACTCGGCGCTCCATGTTACACTGACCTGATCTTCGAGCAGCATTATGGGACTTTCTAGGGACTTCCACGACAGTCCGTTGGTGGGTTTCGAGAGTTCCGGGATGACATGCACGAGGTCTTCTCTACACTATCGAAGATCAATGCGTTGCTCCGAAACGAAAGACTCATGGAAACAAAGCATACCGACGCCCATACACGAGGTCGTAATTCAGGATTGTTATCACTATATTCGACGGTAGCATTGTGAAGGCCTCGGTCCTTGTCTTCAGAAGACTTCGGCGGCGTAACAACTTTCCATTGCACTTGACATGCGTTGTTGTCGGCATCTGCGAGGGATTGTGAGATTGGAAACTGAGGGGAAAACTTTGATTGACCAACACTTTGCGGAGCGCTTAGTTGGTTTTCGTCGTGATGTGCCAGCACTGCGCAGTACTCCTGGGTCAACCACTTTCTTCGGCTTCCCAGGCCGGTGCATGGGAACCTCGAGATTACTGGGGCCAGCGCTGACCGGTACCATGGCGGTTGCTGCAGCATAATCGCCTACAACTGGGAGCGAATCTGGGTTCCCACTTTCTGTATCGTTATATGAACTCGGTTACGCTGAGTATATCGGCGGAAACTACCTGCTGTCGTCGGTTGCCCTACGCAAGAAACGATACCGACTAGAGGGTCTGGAGCCTCAGGAGCAAGCACAGTGGTAGCGGCCCCCCTATCCTTCTTGATAGACTGCTTACGCGTTGATGGCGATGGCTTTTCCTTCGTGGTCTTGGAAATACGACGTTTCTTTGCAGCCGAAGGTCCGTCAACGGTTAATTTTGCCTGACGTTTTACCTGTTTCTTCGCAGGCGGGGCGCTAGGCGATGCGGTCATAGTTTCCGCATGTTCTGCCTGCCCAAGGGCAGTTCGTTCAGTTACTGGTGTGATCCTGGCAGGCATATCGCGTGTTTTTGGCTGCTCAGCCCAATATCTGCAGCGGAGTGGTTCGTGGCAGATCAAGCACAAGGCCTGCTGCCGCTTTCTCTATTCCGGCTTCCTGTACACAGTAACCAGAGAGTGCCCCGTTAGAGTGTATCTTGCGTAGAAATACATGGCAAAAATGAACTTATGATGATGACTCTGCAACAGAAAACGTCCGTGCGGGCACTCAGCGTGCTTTGCAGATGGGAGAGCACACGTAGCCAGCCGTGTCAAATTGATTCTTCCGAGATGCAAGTTCGATTCAACCACAAGTTTGTGATCAACATCTAAACCGACAAGTGCTCGGGTTTGGAAATATTTTCCCGCCACCTTCGCATGGGTGGGCGCTTACTCGATCTCTCAATTTCTTCCTTTACACGGTCACTTACACCACTTTCTTGAAGTTTCTTCGATGCCACGACTCAAGTCCAAGCCTCACTAATTCCCAAATTAACGAATATTAAAGTCGTGGTCTACTTAGAATGTCACGATGATTGTCCACGGGTTGCAACTGGCCTCACCTTGACATAGTTTGGAGAATCCGAGAATTAATTGAACTCGTGTTGATCGTAGCACCAGTGCGCAGCACCCAATGGCCTCCTACAAAGGCTCGGCAGATGTATAACACTCTTACTCTTCTAGCATCCCGACCTTTCCTGCCTATAGGCAACGATGATCCTCCCAAGTGACAGTACCGACGATAAGCTAGCTGATTTAGCAAGCTCTGAACATGCCGCACCCGACGCACCTCCTCCTTATACTGAAATTGCCTCACCAGAACCACCCGTGGAACGCCCTTCTGATATATCACATCTGGCAACTTTCTACGATGTCCCACCACTCCTGACCCGTGCAACTGGGTATACGCCTACATCGCCAACGGGCTAATTCAAGACCAATATATCCTCGACCCATCGCTGAAGGTGCCGAATGTGTTGCTCTCGGACTCAGTGGCGGGTACTCACGAGAGTGCGAGGGATACTTTGAATTTGAGATCACAGACTGCGACGATCGATGCAGTAGCCAGGATTGTTGATAGCGGTGGCAGTGGTGTCATGAGGGATGGGGATGCGATGCCTCGGAGGGTTAAGATTGTACTTCACTCGAACACTGGCACCATTATGGGGAAAATCGTATGGCAATCTCACTTGAACTCTTGTTGCCATTTATTAATTATATCGTAGTTATCCGTCGACGGCTCTCCGCCTCCCAAATTCCACCTCACAGCGACGTCTAATACCGGTGCTCTGTATATCCACATCCCCCGTTCCTTCCACGGCCTCATATCTGCCTCTTCATCCACCGGCAGCGTACATCTCTGTCGCGAACTCATGGGAAATGCCACGTTGACCGCTGATGGGCACACGAAGAAGTGTTTCGTTGGCGATTACCCTGACGTCGACGACGATCGCGGAAATGACGGGAGGAAAAATGAATGGGACGAGCTGAGCTTAGAGAGCAACCATGGAGCGATTGTCGTCGAATACGCGGACCAATGGGAGGCGAAGGAGAGGGAGAAGGAAGCGAGGGGGAAGATGAACGAGGGCAAAGGTTTATTCGGTTGGCTTTTCGGGATTTAGCCATGTAATCAGACTCTGCAACTTTCCTCCGAATTGGCGCACTGTGCCCTATGCAGTCACTCGAGATCGTCAGGATCGCCAGGGGCCGATGGGTGTGCTGCAAGATTTCGCTAAGGTCTAAGTGTCACTTACCCATACTACTCACAGGCTGTGGTCACTTGTCTTCTTTACGGCGGTCACACTGCTCGCGAAAGTCCGGAGTAATTCCTTCATGGACGTGACGCTGTCGAAATTCGGAAACTGGTGAAAGTTAGTAGACTTGTACTGGGCGTCTTCACAGATACTCAGCCTTATGCCGTCGGATCCGGGAAACGAGCAATGAGGCCGGTTCAACGCTGCCTACTACGAAAATGTAACCTCGAGAACCCTACACCCCCGCGCGAATGCATCAACTCAGAATCTCAGATGGCACCAAGTAACTACGGTTGTCTATGAACCTTCCCCATGGGCATGATTTTGCTCACATAGTGCCTCATTGATGGCACGCGAGCAAGTTTGGATCGTCAAAATCGAAGTGACTCTTAGTACGCGAAAAAGTAACGAAACGATACATGATAGGACCTTTTGGAACGGAGTCACAACCCGTCTCAATGTTGAGATGGCTGATCGTAGCCTATGTACTCACCAGGCCGTCAAGCTCAAGTTTCATTTCGATTGTAGTGTCTTGAACAAGTCTTGGACTTTCTTGTCTGTCCCAGAAAAGCACGTGATTGTGTCCCATGATCACGACCACTGCGATGTGAGCATGCACCCAGTCAATAACAATTCTGATTGCAGGCCCTTGCTGCAGTGTACAGCAGGCTAAAATACCCCCTACATATACCCTTCGCTACCGGTTTCGTATCGCAAGCATGAGGATGGGAGCACTGAGGGAGGTCAGGCCGGAGTATGAGTTGTCGTAGGGAGACGCAAGGCTGATTAGCGATGGCGCTGGGCTGCTATATGTTATGCTGGGATATAAATTGTACAGGCAAGGTCGTAATTCGAGGGTATCTCACTTTGAGATAAGACGTTTTCGCTGTGAGTTATTTCGTTCCTCTTGGGTAGGGCCGTTTTCAACCAACCTGATTTCTAGAGTCACTCAGTGTCCTTGAATAGTATTAACCCTTCCAATGAACATGAAGACATATTACATTTACCGATTGTTGGGCGGTGGTCCCACTACGCCGTACACTTAGTAAGATAAACCTCGCTATGGCGTGAACGATGCCAATCCTGGACAGAGTAGACGACCTACTTGCTGCCCTTTGTTGGTTTACACTGTTGCTCGCGGGGGTCTACTAATTCGTGGTTTCGATTTCGAGCGTGAGGGCATCCCGCTTTGTGCTCATACTTCAGCGTAGCCAGGTTATTATATCATCCATTGATTCGTTTACAAGCGTGTAAGTGATCTTCATTAGGGCCATTCTTCCCCAGCGGATCGTAGCCTTCCCCTTATCCATTATTAGACGACATCAAAAAGTCTTCTGAGCACCACTCAAGTACTCCAACTCAAGAGACATGGGGCTGAAGTAGATCTCGCTCGTGGCTTTCTGAATACAGACGATCGCAACAAGAGCGTGGCGAGATCTGGTGCGAGCGAGTTAGCATCTAGATATCTATGTCAACTCGAACCCAATCACCGTACCACGTTCATGTTCATGGGGATTCCTTTGGCGTCGAATGGGGCGCATGGGGTGCCTCAGACGCCCAGAATATGCTAGTGACTTGCTTCGTCCTCTGCATGCGTTCATAAATTCTCATACAGGGCTGTTATACCGTTCAAGTCGTGGGCCAATCTCACTTCAATGTGGTTAAACTAAACCGCCCGACCATATAATCAAGGGCATTTGCACCGAGAATTCGATATTCTCGTGCTGACTCCATCAACGGAGGCTCCACCCAAATAGATACAGTGGGAATCAATGGGTCCATCTACGACAAGTGACAGCGTGGTGCGAAATCTTACCTCGGGCTCTGTGCTGATTTTGATTTCCCCGACATGTTCATGGGCCCCACGATCCTACCCCACCTGTGCCGTGAGTCAGCCCTCTGAAAGACATGTCCGTCGATCCCCTCTCCATATTATTTATAGGGGCTGCAGGTGGCTAGATCATCAACTACATTCCATACGCGAAGCGGCTTCTTGAAGATAGAAGCGGAGGGAGTTGTCATAAGCGAGTAGTCACCAAGATAGCGCGTCGACGTGTATCTGGCGGCATGCGATTCTTGGTGTGGTCACAGGAAAGTGTCAAGACGCTGCTATGGGGCGAAGGGCCACCTCTGTATTGCGATGCCTACAAGAAAATGGGGAACCCGAAAGCAACTTCTGGTACTATCAAACGCAGAATATCATCTCCAACAGGTATTGAATAGTTGAATAGTCGCACACGTATCCTCCGTTTGTCCCGGGGTGAACTCGAGTTTAGCTAGGACTTACCTCCTATGAGAGCACTATTATTAAACGACTTTTATCAGGGTGATGGCCGGTCCCAGTGGAAACTTTAGTGTACATACTTCAGCTGTGAATTTGCTCGTTGGAGCAAATGTTGAGCTGTATCTGGAGGTACGATGCCGGCAAGTACAGATTTCGCCGGTAATTGTGCTTATTTGTTTCTAACGTCGAAGCCTTCCGCCACCCCAACTTTCAATCTTGGCAGTGCTTCCACCGCCAGAGAAAGTATCTAACCGAAGCAGATCACCACCGGCAACCAAGCGTCCGCCATATGCACATTGCGAAACGCCTTGCGAGAGATGTTGCTCCCGCATATCATGATGACCCTCCGCAAAACTGCAAGCGCAGCAGCCTTACCTATCTCCCCGAGCAAATATTCCCCATTGTCGCATTGCGCTCACGGCCAACTCCAGAATATATTATACGTCTTACCACTTCTAGAACCACCGGTCACCCCAGAAGTGTATCGTGAATTGTATCTGACATAGGTACCGTACGGAGCCGAGTAATCCTTATCATCAAAGCATGAAGGTTGTTACAGCATCAAATTCCTCTGAGTCTATCACTAGCGATCGCGAAATGCTACGACCCTGGTGTGTGGCCGCCCCCATCTTCTTTGTACGGCGCATTGGATATAACCTGACCGTTTGTTCACCCAAATTTATAACAGACGCCTGGACCTCGGTAAGGCGTTACTGCCGTGCTCTGATCGACGGAGCGATCGATCGATCTACATCCCACTTACAACCCGAGTCCTGTGGGTCAGGGACCCAATGTGAGGCGGTGGCTGAGCCCGACGCACGGATTAGGAAGATGTGCATGCAGCACACTCGAGTTAAATCTTACTCGGAAAAACTGTTGATGTATTATCCCACAGCTGCGTGGTACACCCCAGGAAATATAAGTACCGTATCTATACTCTCATCGAGGATCATCCTACAATGACACCACGGGCCGCTACCACTACTACCACCTCCACAACAACTAATCTGCCTGAGCAGCTCGACGTTCTGCTGGTCGGTGCCGGCTTTGCCGGCATATACCAACTCTACGAGTTCCGCAAGCGCGGGTACTCGGTCAAGGCCATCGAGGCGGCGAGCGAGCTTGGTGGGACTTGGCACTGGAACCGCTATCCCGGCGCCCGCGTAGACACCACTATCCCCATCTACGAATTCAGCATCGAGGAGGTGTGGAAGGATTGGACGTGGAAGGAGCGCTTCCCGGGACAGGGCGAGTTGGAGGCGTACTTCAAGCACGTTGATGAGAAGCTGGACATCAGCCGCGATGTCGTCTTCAACACTCGTGTCCTCTCCGCGAAATTCAACACTACAACGGACCGCTGGGCAGTCACGCTCGACGATGGAAGAACGGTGCACGCACGTTTCCTTTCCCTCTGCACCGGCTTCGCGTCGAAACCCTACACCCCAGCCTTCAAGGGCTTCGACACCTTCAAGGGAGTCAAACATCATACCAGTCGTTGGCCTAAGGAGGGAGTAGAGGTTAAAGGGAAGCGGGTTGCAGTTATCGGCACCGGCGCGACCGGTGTACAAGTGATCCAAGAAATAGGTCCCGTCGTCGGGAACCTCACCGTATTCCAACGCACCCCCAATCTCGCCGTCCCTATGTTTAACCGCCCGGTAGAGGCAAAGGAACAACAACAGTTGAAGGACGAAGGCCTTTACCCCATTTATTACAAACGGCGCACGCAAACGTACATCGGCCTGGACTATACTTGGACCCCTAAGCCGCTGGTTGATCTCACTCCAGAAGCGAGGCGGATCTTCTTCGAAGAACTCTGGGTGCAGGGGGGCTTCCGCATATGGCTTGGCAATCACGAAGACGTGGGCACCGACCCTATCAGAAACGACGAGCTCTATGCATTCTGGCGCACGAAGGCGCTAGCGAGAATCAAAGATAAGAAGATGCAGGAGAAGCTAGCGCCGGCCGTCAAACCACATCCCTTCGGCCACAAACGCATAAGTTGCGAACACGTTAGTACTAGTTTATTTGCTGGCCTAGCAACGATGCTGATTCGTATTTATCTTCACGTCTAGTCGTATTTCGAGATCTTCAACCAATCTAACGTCGAATTGGTTGACATGAGCGAGACCGACATCGTTGAATTCACGCCCAAGGGCATTCGTACAGCCGACAGCGTCGAGCGAGAGTTCGACGTTATCGTTCTCGCAACGGGATTCGACTCCGTCACTGGGGGCATTACCCAGATCGACATAGAAGGACCGAAGGGCACTGTCCGTGACAAGTGGGCGCAAGGCCTCCGCACCTACCTCGGGGTCAGCACCGCCGACTTCCCCAACATGTTCTGGGTCTACGGCCCCCATGGTCCTACCGCCTTCTGCAACGGTCCTTATTGCGCCGTGAGTACGCTTCCCTCCTAGATCCGCATTTCTGGCTTTGATACTCACATATCAAAATTACCCCGTGTTCGCGCACACGTTCCCCTACAGGAGATGCAAGGTGGCTGGATCGTTAATTTCGTCGACAGCGCGAGGAAGAATGGTTATACCCGGATAGAAGCACAGAATGATGCGGAGGAGGAGTGGACTAGACGGGTGCAGGAGGTGACGCCCGTGCCCCTGGATAGCAAGGTCAAGTCGTGGTACTTGGGGTCGAATATTCCAGGGAAGAAGGTCGAGGTGCTAAATTGGGGCGGAGGAGTTCCCCAGTATTACGAAATCGTGGAGAACACGGCGAAGGCTGGGTACAAAGGGTTCGCGCTGTCGAGTGTGGAGGCCAAGTAGAGCACGGTATCCTGTACAATATGAATGTAATATAGACACCGTATCGGCTTCGGGAGACCGATGCAGTAAGGAGCTTTCGCCTGTGACGGTCCGGTTTGGTCCAGTGTCAAAGGATTGCAAGCAACGCAGGTGCGCGGAGATAACGTGATATTACTTCTCTGTGAGTAGTGTAGCAGTAACATGTCGGGACCGTGGGCGGCAGCGCTTGATTGGTAGCGAGTGAGCCGTGATTGATAAAATGAATGCCTAGCATGGGAATCAATCGCATAAACGACCAGAGGCAGAATCAACTACCAGCGCGTACTAAATCATGTTCGGCGATAGGCATTCTTGAGGGAGATGGCGGTATTCAAGTGGAAGACACGAAGGGGGTATAAATAACCTCGCTCGTCGTCGTCAACCCTCAGCGAACCCCCGCTGTCCAATCCTGTAAGCAGTTTGTTGACTTTCACTTGGGCACAGATACTAACTCACTTTATTGGAACAGTTCGTCAGGTCTCCCAACCGTCACTCATTATCACTTCCAAACCCGGAGGCCACCATGCGTACCCAATTCCTCATCGCTGCCCTCGTTGCTTCTTCTGCGCTCGCTCGCCCTCTTGACGCAGCAAACACATCTGCCGTGTCGTCGGTTGTCAAGGACATTACCAGCGTCCCCAAAGCCATCGAGCTAGTCGCTCGCATACCCGCTGAGGCGGAGGATCCCAAAGTGGATGAAGCAGGCGTATTCGAGGTCTTCGAAGCTGCATATAATGCCGTCAAAGAACTCCTCCGCAAGCTCAAACCCAAGGTCAAGATCCCTGGCTACACGCACTACGTTGGTTAAATAGGCCGCAGCCGTTACTTACAACATACAAAGTACAATTTATCATGGCCATCTGGGTAATAGAGAAGCATGAGCGTAATTCCTGCACTCGATAATCGAGAAGCCACAAGCGAAATACACATATCTCTTGAATTGAGTCTTAGATCATGCTCAGTATTTTGCCTAAGTCAGTATAAAGTCCACGTAAGTCCATTTTTTGATGGAATTCGTCAGTTTCCGTACTTTTGATGTAAAAATTCCGGCACCTTCCTCTTTTGATCTTGTGCGGAAGGTCCCGACGAAATCTAAGTCAGTGAAAAGCAAACTTACAGTGACTTAGTTTGACTGGGAATGGGAGCGTAAAGTAATAGGATTCAGACATTGCTTATGTAAGGGGAACTAATCCCAGGGGCGAAGATGCATTAATCGAGAGAACATTAAGGCTCTAGCCTAAGAGCAGTTGCTCAGGAAGTGACAAAGGGGGTATCCTGAGGGTGCTGAATGTCGGATAATGCAGTGGTATTTAGATACGAGACGAGAGACTTGGAAGAGCATGAATACTGGTGACAGGCGCTGGTGCCCCCCTGTCTTCAATTACATAATCTTTTTTGATTTCGATGGCCAGTTCAATTGTTGGACTTCAACGTTTCGACGTTTCAACTCCTCCCCAATGTCCACTTATTTCTTCGACAACCGTTCACAACACTTGGGGCATTCAATGCGGCCCCGAATTGAAGCTCTCGACATCTCTTCTCGCCGTAACGCGCCCCGTGTGGATAACAACTGCTCCAACTCTCTGGATCCACGCGCCTGGCAAACAGACTACTGGCAGGATTCCCATTCCCCTACGCGCTTCGCTAACTATTCCGACTCTCATACTCAAGTTCAAGCTTCCAGACCACTCAATACACGCAATCATCATGCCATGGACACGGAGGGGGTTTGTGAGTACCTTATATTTCAACGTCAATGTGATGCCTCCAGCCAACCAGTTGTATGTATGACTCAGCTATATCCTCGTATCCAAACGATCCCACCCCTTCTTACATGTACCAACCAACTACCCCTGCCAGCCTCCATGAATGGCTTTCTACCCCACCCCACCTACTATGCCTGCCTCCAGATTACATATATATATTGCATCATGTTTACTATTAGTATGAATTTATTTTATTGCCTGAGAACGGTTTTGTACTTGACTTAACCTGACCATCACTGACCGTGAGCGACTGTTGCGTTGAACATGGTGGCCTGACTTTCCATGACTGACTTAGACACTAACAGACTTGACTTGACCTGTTTTCTTCGATACCCGAAAGGGACCCACAAAATCATTTTCAAGTCATTTTACGGTAAATATTCCGGCCTAGGTCCGGCTAAGTCATTATTTTATGACTCACACAGACTTAGGCAAAACACTGAGGATCATGTCGGACAAGATCATGATGGTCGAATGAGCGTGACCAGTGAAATTTTGAAAGAGCGCCCGTCCTTCATACAAATTAGTTCAAGTCGATATCTTACTGGGGCCTCAGTAAGCGATATCCCAAGGCCACAATCAGCTGGGGAAGAACGGCCCACAATGAAGATCACTCACAGCTTACGGTCGATGCTCCAGCAACTTCAGCAACTTGATTGCACCGAAGTACGAGCGCAAGTCAGAAGGAATCCCTAGCACTCAGAATCGAAGTGTTGTTGGAAAACAAAAAAACGCGAGCAGCATTCGCCTAGCAGATTGCTGACACAATTTACCCCCAGCTTCACCATCTCCAATATCAATGGACGCGACAATGCGTCCTCGTATCTGCGCGAGAAGGAGTCGCCTCTTTGACATTTGGAGAGGCTCAGGATGGCCACGGCCAACCAGCTCCAAGTAACCACGATGCTTTGTTTTCCGATCCTTCGCCCCTTCCACGACCACAAATCCACACAAGTTCTTTGTAGCATGGATCGCGGGTATATAAACCGTCGGGACCCCACTGGTCCTACTCCAGAAACCCATCATGGACTCGAACAGTACGCCTTCAATGTCTGCCACTTTGATGCCACTAACCGACCCCTAGTAGATTCTCCGGAGCAAGTTGCGTATCGTGAGATGGAAGAAACCGTTCGCAAACTCGTGGAAGAGTTCAAAATCCAAGATCAAACCTGTGCGTGTTTGACTGCACCTGAGTACGCCTTGTCTCAATTATCCCATCTTCAGCGAAATCGCGCGGCTATGAGACCAGCGGCATAATAACCGTGCTGCATAGTCCTGACGAACTTCCGACTGCCAGCACTTCCGCGATATATACGAGCCAGCCTAGAGGCAGCCACTATTCGGTGGAGTGTCTCTTGCGCGGCGCTGCAGCGAAACGCGAGCTGATCGAGTACCCAGAATTCCCGAAGGAGATCTACCGACCCTCTGACTTGGAAGAATGTGCATATAGCATCGTAGACATTCCAGGGAAAGGCCTGGGCATGGTCGCAGCACAGGATATCGAACTCGGCGAGCTCATCGTCAGTGAGCGGCCTCTGCTAATCGCACCGCGCGTCATAACCAGTCCTAGTCGTCTCTCGTTCACCGATGATGCCACAAAGGAGCAGCAACAGGCGGCTGTGTACTTCGAGACGGACAAGCGCGTATAAGCGCATGAATCACGACGACCAGGCGGCCTACACGAAGCTGCACAACGCCCACCTACACGACGGAAGCGGACCCCTTCTCGGCGTCTATAGGACGAATGCGTATGGTTTATTCGCCATGCAAGGTATGCTTGCTCCATGAACGCCAGACATTTCTGTTGACCGCTCGCTCAGGCGATACCTATGGTGGCGTCTTCAAAGACCTCTCCAGGATAAACCACAGGCACGCCCAGATCTATTCTCCACGTGCGCCTGTAACTGACACTGCATTCTAGTTGCTGCCCCAATGCGGACAGAAGCTTCCACCGCGCCACCCTCTCGATGCAACTGTACGCCGTGCGCACCATTAAGAAAGGCGAAGAGATCACCACGTCGTACTGCAACCACCTTGCTCCTTATGCAGCACGCCAAATATCCTTGGCGCCGTATGGAATACGCTGCGACTGCCCCGCATGTGTCGACCACGTCGAATCCGACAAGAACCGCTTGCGCATCAGCCGCGTCCAAGATGCCGTACCCGCCATCGTCAAATGGGCTGCCAATCCGGCATTGCCAAGCGATCTCCTGCTCACGCCGTCCTTGAAGATGCTGGAGCTCCTGGAATCGGAGGGCCTGGAAGCGACCCCGCAGTACCTGCTAGTCCTTTACCAGACCATGCTCATCTACTCAGCTCTAGGCACTTCGAGCGTCAACGCGAGATGTTTGTTCTATATGGAGAGGTGGACCAGGCTGAAACGCTGGGACGTCAAAGGCCGCAAAATTAACTATGCAGAACAGGGCATACGGGATATGGAGAAGATCAGGATCGCTAGTTTTGCAAGGCGGCTCCTTTCGCCGGGGGACGAGGAAGAGGCAGTTGTTGTCTTCGATACAGATATATCAGAAGCGGATTAGGAGTGGTGTATTCTTGTGTATAATTATCCTTTCTGCGCTGAGAATTGTTTATGAGCATAGGTTCATAATTGTGCGTTGTTGGAGCATCGTTCGTGTTGAATCGCACATGCATTTGGCGCTTGCCTTGCCTTGTCTACAGTCGCATTGTCCAAGCCGGCATTGGGCGCTTGAGCCACCTTCTTTGTTCCTCCTCAGAAGCGCATATAAGCTTTCAGAAGCCTGATGCCGTCTCCTCACCCCCATCACCCACTACTAAAGCATCGACCGCCACAAAGTACACCCCCCGTTACACGTCCATCAAATCGTCCTCAGCCGACATCGACTTGGTGTCCGAAATGGCCACCAAAGTGAAAGTGCAGGAGACAAATGAGGAGTTATTCCGCCAGATGGAGGAGAAAAGCCTCAAGCTGATGGAAGAGTTCAAAATCCAAGATAGCACCTGTGCGTGTTCCCGTACGAAAAATAAAATTCCTTAGTCCCAAGATTAATATTGCGTTGTGTCTAGCGGAATCGCGAGGCTACATACGTGGTGCCGCCTTTAAATATCAGGTGGTCCCAGTGGGGCAACCCACGCCCGATGAAGGCGCCCTGGTATACACCACTCAACCGCAGGGCTGCGAACCCGAGGCAGGCATGGTCGAATGCATCCTGCATAGCAGTGCAGCGAAGAAGGAGTTGGTGGACTATCCAGGCTATCCAACCCCGATCCCCCGTGCAGCAGATTTGACGGCGCCGTGCCCCTATCGTATCGTCGAGATCCCGTCGAAGGGCCTGGGTATGGTCGCTGCAAGAGACCTGCGTTTCGGCGAGCTTATCATCAGCGAGCGGCCCCTCCTGATTAGCCCCCAAATCTCGAAGATAGACTTTATCAAATGGACGAACACGACCACTCCGAGGCAGAAACAGGAAGCGGCCTGTTTCGAGTCGGAGAAGATCTACAAGGTAGCTTTTGAAAGGATGGACCCAGAGGCCAAGGAGACGTATATGAAGCTTCATAATTCGCACAAACATGATGGAAGCGGCCCCTTACTAGGTGTCTCGAGGACGAACTCATACGGCGTGTTTGCCTTACAAGGTAATATACTATGAATGCTTTCGGTGTTGGGATGTTGGGCTGATGAGATGTCTAGGGGACGAGTATGGTGGCGTCTTCAAAGACGCGAGCAGGATCAATCACAGGTGCCATCAATCATATTTAGCAATATACATCACTTTCTCAATGCCCCTTCCCCTAGCTGTAGCCCTAATACTATTCGCCACTTCGATCGCCCTTCGCTTGCGATGCTAATGGTCGCGGCGCGGCCAATCAAAGAAGGCGAAGAAATCACTGCGCACTACTGCGATCCGCTTGCCCCCTACGCCGCTCGTCGAAAGTCGCTTAAGCCGTATGGCATACGCTGCGATTGCCCCGCCTGTCTGGATCCCGTCAAATCCGACAAGATAAGATATCGTATCAGCTGTGTGAAAGATGCAATCCCCGCCATCATCAAGTGGGCAGGCAACCCCAAGCTTCCCGACCATCTCCTACTCGGGCCGTCTTTGGAGTTGTTGGAGCTCATGGAGGCCGAAGGGCTGGAGGCTTCGAAGGCCTACGAACAAGTGCTGTACCACCTCTTCCTCATCTACTCGGCTCTGGTTATCAGGGGTAAATCCGAGCCCAGCGAAGTTCGGATCTATCAGGAGAAGTGGATACAGCTGCAGACCATGAGGCGCCGCGATAGGGAGGACGTCTGCGCTCAACTTATGGAAGACACTATCAGAGTCGCGTTCGCGGCCCAACAACACCTAGGCGAGATGAAGATGGAGGAAGTCGAACCAAGGCGCGACTGATCCAATGTTCTAATCTCTGTACCGAATTGCAATATGTACCAATAAATACGAAACCAAACCATCAGGGCTAAACGTTAAATAAACCTTGAACCTTGAAACTCTCAGTAGAGCGAACGTAACTAATGCCGATCTAAAATGAGTTAGCTAATTGAACATTTGAACATTCGTTCGGCTAACCCATACCGTCCCCTTCTATAACATTACGGATATCAGTGTTATACATATATAAGGTTCCACAAATGACCGATCCAAGCGACAATATTCATTAGCTATAGTATATCCCATCCACGCACGTCGTCCAACAGCATATAATGCATAGGTTATTCATTGCGACAACATCAAAATTACTGTCCTGCAGGTAAGAAGAGCCAACAGTAATAGATGGATAAGACGAACATATATGATTATAGTGACCAGTTCCCTGATTGTAACGAAGGTTGTTGTGTCACGCCTTGTGAAGATGAGAGGGCACCGAAGGCTACCTCGTAATCTTTTCGATTTGTTGGTTGAGGCGAAGATGCCTTCTGGGTGCTCTCAGCAGGAGACGACGATGTCGACTGACGACCGAGTGAAGAGCTCTGCAAGGATTTCTCTGGAGCAGGAACCGACGATGTCGATAATTGTCTGATTTGCCCGACCCCCATCCCATATGTAGACTGCAGTGAGCCGAAGGCAGCAGAATAGTCCTTCTTAGTAGTAGAATGGCTCTGTGGCATAGTCGATGATGGTATAGATGGATGGCCGAGTGGTGAGCTCTGCGAAGAGGGTTTCGTCCGAGGCGTTGGGGCAGGCGCTGATGAAGACGCTAATTGACCGCTTTGACCAACACACATCCCATATGTAGACTGTAGCGAACCAAAAGCAGCGTAATAATCCTTCTGAGTCCGAGATGCCGAGGCGCGAAGAGGCGCTGTGCTCGATACGGACGGTGCGGTTGATTGTAGGGTGCTGGTAGAAGGGGATGATATTCTGCTAGACATCGTTGTGATATGAAGGTGATTTGAAGTCTGAGAGCTGATGAGATGGAGTTCTAGTATCTGTATCTTGTGTTGTAAACTCGACATCGAGGCGGCACCATTTTATAGAGACTCGCTAGGTGAGCGGTTGCGGTGCACAGTCGCGTTTCGTAGCTGCGGAAGCGAAGTGAAGATGGTCACGGTGATTCAGCATTCGAATTGGGTTGATCAAGGAATCTAGGGCCGTAGTGTGAATCATCCATCGAGTCATGGTCACCTAAGGATGATTGGCGAGGCATGGCCATTCAGATCGCTGTGAATGCGGTGAACAGTACAATAATTGTCCGTGATTAAACGCGTACCTCGCTCGTAACATAGTTAGCGCCAGCGAAGTGACGATTCCTTGACCGTCAGCACGCACGGTCATTCATCGGGCGTCGCGGCAGTCTCGTGCCTTGTCTCCCGTTAAACGTCCGCTCATTTCATTCTTAACCTCCTTGAGGAAAATCGAAGGCAAAATCCTGTGGAAAGTATGCGTACCCGTCGGGTTTCAGGTCTGGAGGTCGGTATTATGCCTGATAATCTGCCTTTGAATGATGAATATTTGAATATTCGAATCTTAGAGTCGACGATAGGCTGTGTGGTGAACCATCCTCTGATAATCTGAGTGCCGCGAATCCAGGAAATAGACGTCGATTAGAATAATATGATGGGTAAATGTAATCCATGGTATAGCTACATAACAGAGCAATCGCCCTTGCTGTCCTGAGCCTCAGCTTCCTCCGCAGCCCACTTTGCCTTCTCTTCCTCGGTCAGCAACTGTACGAGCATTCAGTATCCATTACGAGGATGAAGAGTGGCCGACTTACGCCCTTCTTGGCACGCGCCTCCATCGCCTTGCGCCTGCTCTCTCGCTCAGACTTTGCCCGCCTTTATAAATACAAAAGAGCGTAGATGATGGATAAGATGCGACAGGGGTCCAATGATATATAGATTACGAGTTAAGCCATGGAGAATACAGATCGCGGGACGAAGGACATAGGATCGATTATTCGAGGCGGTTTATTGTCATTATTAGAGTCGTGTGTCGACAGAGAATTAGTTGTGATCGTAAGAGCGTCGTTAGTATTAGAGGAGGAATTGGTCGAAGTGGGTGAGAGCGCAACCGTCGTATTAGCCAAAGGAGCCAAAGAAGTGGACCTAATGCTACATGAGTGTGACCATTTGGAAGAAAGCCGCTCTACTTACCGGTCTTGCTTTGAAAAGGGGATTCTGGTCGTCGATTTGGACTCTGACGGAGCTGGTGTCGCCTTACTTTGGGAGGAAGTCGTAGCGATAGGAGAACGGCTAGAACTGACGTTCTTGTTACTGCCTAGCGAAGGTGCTGATGCAAAGGCGGTCTTGACAGCGTTCGACTTCTTGGCGTTCGCGTATAAGTCGGCCAGCGATCTCCCCGGAGAAGAACCCAGAGTGTTCCCGCCTGTCCTGCTGGTACTACTATTGGGCGGTGCAGTGCAGCTGTGATCGGCAGGGAAACGATGCGATGGGCAGAACTGCTGCTTGCATTGCTGAAGGGGCGGTGATGGGTTAGTGCAGTAAGCAGTAGGCAAATAACAACACGTACATTGCATTGGATGGGCGCAAACAACGTCTTGCCACACTTCGTCCGAGCACACACCGGACCCGATTTCTTCTTGCCCGTTCTCCCCGTCATAACGGAACAATCGCGTGTCAGATGTTGCTCCATACGAATGTTTGGGTCTTGGTTTGGGGGAACCGCTACTGGTTCATTGCATAATGGACCTGCGTTCAAGTTCGTGGTCAGTTCGCCACCCGGGTCAGCAAGGAGGTCACATACAATTGGGGGCAACTCTGTCGTACTTGCTCTCATCGTACTCAGGGCATTTGTGCGCCTCGACTTTGAAATGCTCGCCGCAGTAGGATTTCGAGCAGTGCTGGCATTTGAAAGGCAGAAAGTCGACGAGCATGCAGGTTTGCAAAGAGCATTGCTTGCCGACCGACAGCAGGTGGGTGTCTCGTTCGGAGGTCGAGGTGGCCATGATTTCGGATTCTTGGATGAGATGGGGGTTAGGATAAGGAATGGGTGGAGGTGGATGGCCTTATAAAGAGTCAGAGCTGTACGCGCGTCGCCTGCTTTGCGATCAGACCAAGCTGGCTGGCCACAGCCTGAAGTTTAGTCAGTGGTAGAGCTTTCCAGAAATGGTTGTGAATTCTCACGTGACGTCTATATATGTCGCGTCCGGTTGTCCACTCAAAGACCGTTGAACTGCAGCTATGGTGGTATTTACACTGGTAAATCATTTGCGCCCTTTTGATCCAGAGACGTTGATATATTCTTTTCAGATTAGACATGGTGAATCCACTGACAATCTGGTATGCAAGCTATCGTCTCGCCCGTTCTTCCCTGACGTGAACGTTCTAGCTTCCCATTTGGGCTGGCTGGAGAGACGCTCCTCTATCTAATCACGGTGTGTATTCCTCCTGCACGACTGCGCTCATTTTGACGTGGTAGTATACAGGGATGAACGTACGAATTGGATATTCCCTTCCATGAATTTATTGGCCAAGACGAGCGTATGTTATAGCAAGCCAAGGCGCTGGGAGCCTCTCTTGCAGACACGCAATTCACGGTTATCCACACATCCGACCTGAAACGCGCGCTCATGACTGCAGAAGCTGTCCAAAGTTACCAGAAATCGGACCCTAAACCTCTGCTCGTTCCATCAACTCTCCTTCGAGAACAGAACTACGGGCTAGCGTCGGGAAAGCCGTTTACTAAAGACCGCCTCCCAGGCCTGTCGCTTGAAGACCATTTCGCTCGGGGAGTCTACCCTATCATCTATAATCGAACGGAGAAATATCCCGAAGGCGAAAGTGCGATAGATTTGTCTAGAAGAGCCGTCCAAGCGGTGGAAGATATCTTGTTACCGTATACCCAGCAAGATAACCCGGAAAGTCAAGTTCACATCGCTATCGCGAGCCATGGTATCTTTATTAGTGAAGTTGTAGAGGCGTTGCTACGAATGGACACCGAGTCCGGGTTGCAGCATTCTCCTAACCAATACAGGGGCTTGTCGAACACAGGATGGGTGCGAGTTCGCGTAGAATGCTTGGTGAATTATCTCGTTCCATTACTGTTGGATCGGGGCTGACAAAAGCCGCGTCAAGCCTGCAACGGAAGTATCTGCCGTGAGTAGATCTGCGCGACCGTCGTTGAAAGTGGAGGTCACGGACTTCAACAGAAATGAACACCTGAGCAGCGTCGTACGTGGATGGTGGAGCTAAAAGGGACACGGAAGGTGGCTGATGCGTTTCGTAGGTTCGCCAAAAAGGTGGCATAGGTAGCGCGGCCCATGACCCGATGCAAAAGGATATACGCACATTCTTTGGAGGGGGCTTATTGCGCAAACCTGACAATTCAGATTGACCATACATGGAGCTTGGTCTCGGGTCATTACTTGGATGTTTGGCATCTAAGCTCGGATGTATAGGGTATGTTGATTATACAGGCAATAGCGATGCTGTTGTAGCATTATACAATGCGGGAAGCACGTTTGGAGCAAGATACATAGGTAGATGGGCTTAAACGTTTATAAAAATACACAGATGTAGACCTTGGCGTCGATCGTAAGCTATTGAATGGAGGCAACACAGGCTGAGGATACTCACCATCAGAGCTGACGAGGTCAGTTCTTGATTTTGCCGGCAATTAGCTTCTTCTTCAAATCTGCCAGCATTGCTATTTGCTCCTTTGTCTCTACCTGATCCCCACCGTCAACTTCGCCCCAGAGCTTTTCGGGAGGGTTAGCGCCCTTTTCGCAGAAGAGCTGAAGGGCGCATATTGCCGTGCCAGTACGTCCCCAGCCGAAGCCGCAGTGCACGAGAGTAGACTTATGCTTCTTGTACATGCGGTAGGCATCGTCGACCTGCTTCTCGGTCGAAGGTTGGAAATCGGGAACTTGCAACCACAGGTACGTGATCCCAGCGGCCTTCAAGTAACCTTCTTCCTTCGCGCTGTATTTTACGTGGTTGAAGGAGATCAGGCAGTCGATACCGGTCTTCTTGAGGAATGCTGCCCGAGATACGGTCATCTCCTGGTCTTCGTCCTTGCCTTTGTAGTTGGGCGCAGAGGAACGGTAGAGCTTGTGGCCCGACGCGACGTACTTGTCAACCTCCATGAACCTGAACCACTGAACCTTGGCGGCATCGTCCGCAAGCTTGGTGTCCTTTTTGCCCATGGGCCATTTTCCAGAGTTAGGTAGTCCAGAAGCCATTGGTATGTTTTTGAATGCAAGTGTCTGACACGAGAAAGAATGAGCGTCATCGTAGAGATAAGGAGGAGATACGCACGAGTTGGGACTTTACTTGGGTCTACTGAGCGTCATTGGACGATTACCATATTTATACCCTTCTCACCATAACAGGTGTCGGGGCATCTCACGGGAGAGCGCATGAGCAAGACGCCCGTCAGTGTCTAGTGGCAACATGGTAGCAGGAATAATGAAAATAAGATACTCTGAAGTGTATGCAGTGGCGGACTTAGGACCATTCCGACCAAAGTCCATCGTGATAAGGTTAAGCAATTCTGGCTGGGTTTCTAAAAATTCTTCTAGTCATTCGAGGAGGGGAGGTATGTTGGGTTAGTTCCGCGCCACGCTAAATGTTATTTACTAGCAAAGTGGTTTAGATGGGGGGCTGCAGCTCGGCCATAATGCCGTGTTTACCCCACCAAACTAGGTAAGTAATGATAGGTAGCATGAAAGGGCTGCAAGGTCGACGTGGTGCATCGTCAATGACTTTCAAGGGAGCAAAGGACAGCAACAAACGTTATGCATCCGGAATTCATGACGTCCCATAAGGCAGCAGTCTCTTCTTCAGTTTTGGTGTTTGCGCTCCCGACGAGTACGCCGTGTTCCCCAATCTATTCACTCTGTCGGAGCCTTTGGACACATTCAGATGCGCTCGCGCGGCATGACCCTTGAGGCCAGAGTCAGCGACGGGAAATCTCTGGCGAAGGACAGCACTCAACTCGTTTGAACGCGTCGCCTGAGCCTAGGGAGCGCCATCTTTTCTTCGTTCCTGAGTGCGACTTCATTTTGTAGCCTGCCTGCGGCGTCGATGAGGCCGAAAACAGCCGGGTCACGGAGGGGAGTAGTGGTCCATTAGGAACAAAGAAACGATGCCCCCCGAGCAGAAACATCGAATTGAGCAGCGAAGGAGAGAATAATGAACTTTGAAGGAAAGGTTGCGAGCGCTTGAACAGACGCCCATACTTCATTGCTAATACCACACTTCGACCGCTCGCCATTATCCTCGACAACACCGCCAGAACTTGACCACGATGTCCGACCTTGAGCCCACTCCCCAGGATGATGCTGACAGGGTAATTCACGATTCATCGACGATCGGCGCAGGCTATTCATGGTTCTACTTAGATTCGATTGAAACGACTCGCGAAGCTCGCCCAGGCTTCGAGCTCATCGCCAACAGCATCCGGGCAACAAACGCCAGCGGGAACTAGCCCCGCACCTTCTTCTTCAAATGCGGGACAGGCTTCACGTCCGCCGCCCCCACGAAAGACGACCACACCATTGGCGCCACCGAAACAAATAGAACCTGTCCCCGTGCCATCCAGTCGAATGAGGAAACCCGCTCCGAAATTCAACATGGAGGCCTGGGAACACGAAGCAATCGGCACTATCCTCCAAGTAACATTAGACGTAAGTTCACTTGTCTATGTTTCACCCCATTTGAGCTCAAGTCTTTCAGCAAGAGACTGCCTCTCGAAGTGGCCATGAGATCGTGTGGCTCAAGCACCTTGCAGAGGAACTAGCTTCTGAGGAGCCTGGTAGGCAGCTTTCCATCTTACCCCCTTGACATTCACCTCATCACAATCCACCAGGGAACGCTTGTCGGATGTCCATGAATAACGTGGATAGGATTCTCATTGCTAGACTTGAGTTAGACCCTCAGCAAATGTCGTACGTGGCTACTGCTTTCTGTCAACAATCTTGACTCTCAACGACGTTTACAGTGATGATCTAGAGTATCTTCCTGTCTTGGTTTCTCTTCCACGCGACCAAACCATCTTCGAATACCTCGTTGGATCTTGGAAACGGCTTAATAATACTAGATCGACCCTCCTGAAGCGGGGGTATGCTCCAATGGATACCGAAAACGCATTAAATAAATTGGAGAAAATCCGCGAGTTGATCATAAGTTACGCTGGGCTGACGTTGCAAGAGCCCGAAATGTTTCCCCAACCTCAAGGGTAAGATTGTATTCGTTCATATCAGTACCTCGTCTGACGGTTTCTAGTCGAGTCCTTGGTCCTGCCGAATTAGTCGGTCCTTTGCTGTCCCTTTCTGCTTTATCCACCTCCATTTTATCTGGCTCTACTACACCAACAACGACATTGTCCCCAACAGAGGTGGAACCCTTCCTCCAAGATCTTGCCCGACGGTTCGAGCCAGATAATGAAATTGACGGCGTTCTCGGAGATGTCGTTAAACATCTGGTCTGGCATGAGTCCCTTTTCCGCCCTGAAGGCCTTGGGGGAAGCGATACCAGCTGGCGTGGGGTAATTGCAGGTCTGGAGGCTTTGGTTTCAATCAAGAGTATTGCCATGATGATCACCAGAATGGACGAATGGATACCTGCGAATGCCACAGCTGCGTCTATTGAGCAGGGGGTGGTGGAGGCTAATCCTGGTCAGCATCGCTGCCAGTGAGGCACAGACCGAGAAATAGTACCGTAAAGACTGCCTTGATTCCCGTTGCAACTACGATGGCTTGCGAGATAGAATATTGGAGATTTCCATGTGAGATCATGACGGCTTTGTGTATTGTTAAGCAATGTTATCAAGGGGATGTCAAAATTATTCAAGTACCCTTCGGGAGACCACTTGTTCCGCTCGAGAACACAAGATACGCGAGGGTGTCGCGGTGGGCAGGGCGAACAGAGATGCGAGGGATATGTTCATTTCGTACGTGTTCCTTCAACTCTGTGAAGCTGGTGCGGCCACTCGCACGACCACCGAGAACAAATATTCTCCGGTTGGAAATCCCTGCCTCCTTCGAAGCAGCCAAGGCCAAGGGGAGATATTTCGCCTGCACGAAAAGACATGTAGCCCCGGACAATTTCAGCGAATGCTTCAGCTCAAATGGCGTCGAATAGCTGGAAATCAACGCAAAAGGCGTCGTGATCATTATCAACGAATGAATCAAGGAAACATATTCCTATCAGAAGGCTTCAGTAATATCCTAATAGCGGCGTACTGATTGGTCTCACCATGGAATTGTCGGACATGATGCCGACCATCTCGCCATCGTCGCCACGCAGCCCCAGGCAGCCGGTTTCAAACGAGGCTCCCAGGGCAGTCGCGCCATCGTAAATGTCGGTCACAAACTCACGATGTGTTCGGCGGTGGCCATTCGAAGCGTCGATGAACAAGGTGTAGTCCGGCCAGTCCTTCTGATCCGGGCGACCGAACAATGAGTGGTGGAAATTAAGGTCCTCGATGGGGGCGGGCTGGGGGTAAAGCGACTTGATATACATGGCCAGGGAGAATAAAGGGATCCATTTCAACCTGTGAAGTATTTATGTGCAAAAGTTGCGGGGAAGGCAATCTGCACCCGGTTTGGAGTTTGCCGTTCGCCGAGCGTTAGTGCTGCACATGACCTCGCGCGTGTGACAGGGGTAAACAGGGGTGATGTTATTATTGAGTTACAATCACGAGAACTGGTGCTACAGCATAGGCACTGCCAAGCACTACTCTTGGTTCAAGTATGACTTCTTGCCAGCGCTGCCAACAGCGAGCCCCTTGCCAATGGCTCCGGCGGTTTTGAGAGCACTCAGGCCGTGCAGCTTCACCTCAGCAGCCGATTGCGTGACCTTCTCCTTCTTTGCGTTCTTGGCCGCAATAGCCTCTTCGCTCCAGTGCTTTTGAACCACGCCGTTGATCTCGTCGGCGGCATGCTGGCCCACCACCTTAGCCACTTTGATAGCGCCGTCGAGGATTTTCCCGCCCACTGTATCTGCTGGAGCAGCCGCAGCTGGAGCGGTGGGGATCGGGGCAGCAACAGCGAACGCAGCGAGGGCGGCGAGGATGAAGGAGACACGCATATTGTTCGCTCTAAAGACAGCATTGTAAGTTTCTTTGGACTGATCGCAGGTCAGCACATAGGCGGTACGAACGTTACAAGCAAGCCTCAGCCTATGGTGCAATGTAAGAAATCAGCGACTTCCCCCGAAGCCCAAGGAGATGCGCTTACTGGGGACTAGTTGAGGAAAGAATTTGCTGAGGAGACATCACTACAGTGGGCTGACTTAAATATGCACTACCATGATAGACCGCTCGGACAGGTAGCTTGCCTGACGCTTGTCAATCTTGTCAGATGCCGCTGCTAAATTCTAGTTTCGCAGGCACACTAGAATTTTGCGCATCCTGGCTGGTTGAATGGAGTCCAGGACAAGGCTAATGATCTACCAAAAGGAAACTAACATACTACTCAACGACTACCGCCGCCCACCTGGCGTTCTTCGCCCCTTTGCATCATCGCATCATTCCCAGCAATCTTCTCGGCCGCTTTCTCTGCTTTACCTGCTCATCGATTAGATGACATCAGTTCCTAGGTGAAGGGGAACGAACCTTTAAACTTAGCCGTGAAGCTGGGTCCAATGTGGCTTGATTGAACATCAGTATGTTGCCTAGTTCCTGCCTCGTTCATGCTGTTTTCTCAACTATTGCTTGCGAACTCGGTGCGGCTTCTGTCGCACGACCAACAGTGGTCGACTCATAACTTCCCGCTTCGTCAGCGACACTATTGGGGATCGAATTAGGAGTGAACTCTTTGAACTACGCTTCGCTTTCTCTATGGTTACGTTCGCCGGTCCCATGAACGCTACCAGCTATTTGATCGCCTATGATGTGACGGCCGAGTGTTCGGTCGTCCCTGCTTTCTTCCGGAAAATACTCTGAGCGCCGCCGTAGGTCTGCCTCTGCTTCACCTCTGCGACCTATCATTGTGACACCGTAGCTCCTGGTATCGCCTACACCGCCGATTGATTAATCTACCTCGGATCGATTCTGACATTCTGCTTGACCGACGGGCTTATCGCCACCGAACCGTGCCTGGGGGACAGTCTTGAACGCTGCTCGAATGATCAGAGGGGCAACAGATCATATGGCCAGGGTACGTACCAGGAGGATTTCCAGCCGATATGTTATTGTCGAAATGAGGTAGTGATGCCATGATTGTGAAATGTAAATAAATTCGTTATCTGGGTGTACGCTACGCTACTTGTACTTATACCGTACAAAAAGGTTTGTCATGACGAGTATGACGAGGAGGCTGCGTTGTCGACGAGTTCGAGGGGAGTGTGAGTCCTAACTAGTCTCCTGAGGCGTGGGGACATTGCCTCCAGGAAAATTAGCGCCCTAGATCAAGGTTTATGATGCAGACTCATTATTCAGTAAAAGAAACCTCCTTCATCTATGAAGGAATCTCCATATTGATGAAACAATTAGTACCAGGATATATCAAGTCTCTCAACAAAATATCCTCGGACCACCGGCTCTCTGTTTCTTGTCTATAACGATATCGTTTACTGTGGGTCCACGCGTCCTCCTCAGTGATTTGGACATAAACTGAAGGGAGATAGCTAGCTCAATTGTGGACGGATGTGCAGGTCCTTGACTTGGAACCGTGCACCCGCGCAGCTATACGGGGTTGTAGGCGGCTGAACGCGGTGAGTTAAGAACTACGGAACGCGTTGAAAGAGCCTGATGGAAAAGTTCTGTTCTAGAACAATACACACACTCAGATTGCGAACATTGTGCCTTGCACACTCTCCGAATTAGTGTCCCTTGAATGGTGCACCATCTCTTATCTTCTGTGGTCAATTTCTAAATTGACTTCTCTTGCAGGCTGGACAATGCATTCGTTTCTCTGGATGACCCACCGGAAGTATATCTGGCAATTACTTCGGATGATTCATCTATCGTCTACTACAAAATAAGTCGGGGTATCGTGAAACCACCTCTGTAAAAAGTACACTGTAGACATGTCTATCACACACTCACCGTCTCACCGGATTGGGTGCTTCGACTTACTAAATGCTGAACGCCAGCACGCGGCGAAATGGCAGAGAAGTATGCATCGTGGCCGCTTATCCTCCATCGTAACGGCATCTACTCCCCCCATCCTTGAGAAAGTTTGTACCCGATTAGCCAGAACGCAAACCAACACCAGAACTCAATGGGACAACGATATTTCCGCACTGGTATAGATACCAGAGACGTACCATGAGATGTGCCGCAGACATTTGCCCCGATGGCAGAGAACGGCGTCAGCCCCAATGTTATGTTCGCAGAGGAAAAGACAGGTTGGACGGGGTAAGTCTCTATCGAGGCCAGCCATAACATCCCACTGTTTATCGTCTTCAGATACGTAGAATGGGAGAAATATCCTGAGAAGAAGCTACTCGCGCAGAACATATTGGCTAGCCATAAGTTCTCCCCCATTCCTGGTTCGTCCAAGTTTTGCCACAGACGGGTCAATGGTTGGCTCATTCGCTCATAGAATTTCAATTCGTTCCCTTGCCTGACACAAATCCTGTTCTAATCGGACATCGCTGGAAAGAATATCACGAGGCCCTTGGACTGAAGTCCATCGTAGATTTCTCCTGGAAGACCGTCCTCAAGGAGAAGCCGGATTTGATCCATCTCCTTGACTTTCCTTATAACGGAGAAACCCGCAGGGACCAGCTACTGACTGAGAAGTTAACGCCCAACAAGTATCATTTGTGCGTCGATGTCGGTTTGCCATCACAGGGGATTGTGTTGACTGGCTGACAGCATCAGGAACCACGGTGGCGTACCAGACATCGACAAAGATGTGTACGAGCTCGAAATCACCGGTCTAGTGAACCGACCGATCAAGATATCACTCAAAGACCTCCAAGATATCAACAAATTCCCGTGAGTTGATTGATATTCTACCGGCATAATACGACATGTTTGCGTCTCTTATAGGCAAGAGGAAGTCACCGTCACGATACAATGCAGTGGTACACGAAGAATTGAACAAATAAGGGAATATCCGGGGGACGGCGATGAGCTCATTAACGCTCCCTGGGGTGAAGGCGCCATGTGCGTATCGCTCACAAATTTATTTCGTCCATACTGACGATGGGGAACTAGTGGCACTGCCGTCTATCGAGGCGTTTCCCTCAAGAAAGTCCTTAAGATTGCTTGCGGTGGCGTGAAGCCGGAGTGTAAGCATCTTGAATTCTTCGGCGCTGATACATATTTCAAGTATGTTATCATGCACAACTCCATGAATAGGGTGCAACGAAGCTAATCGCTGTCGCTGGCGTATAGGAAGGGTCAAGTATATAACTACGCTGTTTCGGTCCCCTGGCGCAAGGTTCGACAATCCGATGAGGTCATACTAGCTTGGAAGATGAACGGCGTTGACCTACCGAAGATCCACGGTTATCCCTTACGAGTTGTCGTGACGGGGTATATCGGAGCCCGAAGTTGCAAGTGGTTGACTCGCGTCAACGCAAGATCGGACGAGAGCGATGGGCCAGTGCAAAGCAAGGAATATCTGTACTACAGTCAACAGATCGGTAAGCAGAATGCCAGATACTCGAACGGCTTTTCTATCCAGCAAATGCCTGTTTCGTACGTGGAATGCTTACGCTTTTTTATTGACGCGTGACGATTCATTGTCTTCGTGGCTACAGGAGCGCTATAATTAGTCCCGTCGACAAGCAAGTCATTATTCACGATGGGTTCATAACACTTCGTGGTTGGTCATACAGTGGTGGGGGAAACTGGGTCGAGAGGGTAGAGGTCTCTCCCGATGGGTAAGTCCGTTGACGTTTCTACGGCAAATTCACCGAAGTCTAGTCAACAGTGGTCATGTATGGTACGCAGTACCTCAAGAAAATATGACTGAAAAGCACTACCACGCCTGGCGACTCTGGACGATTGATCTCCCTGTGGAGCCTGAGGGCTGGCTCGAATTCTGTGTACGCACCTGGGACTCTTCGAACAACACAGAGCCGACCTTCGTGCGGTCGGCATGGAAGTAAGGCAGTAGCCCGACAATAATTTTATTGTTATCTCATATTTTCCTCCGCAGCTGGGATCTACACGTAACCTCATCCTGCCATCGTATCAAGATCTACAGTGTCAACCGCTCTAGGCCTGCAACCGCGCAAAGGCTGAAGGAGATTGAGGACAGGGGCGAAGAGTTTGCGCCCCTGTCTAAGCCGCTGGAATGGTCTTTGGAGGGCGAGGAGGAACGTTTCAGGATATCCCAGCGCTTTCCCCGTGAGCCGGAGAACTAGCCGTCATCCTTCTCTCATGCTACGTTATTGCTCCACAAGACGCAGGCACAGAGGTACCAAAAATACCGTGGGCCGCCCGTGCATCACTGTCGATTCTATTCATAGCTTGTGGGTATATATAGCCGTAGCAGCAGCGGATGTGCGCAGTCTCCATCTTCACCCAACCCCCACATGTATTCGATGTCGTCAATCAATGTCACAGAGCTTTCAGTTCCATCCAAGGCGGTCACCGTAAATTCGCAGCCTCAAGCTAAGATGTCGATGGGTACGTTTTCCTCGTCACGCATCTGCATGGCAGCATCGAGTATGCATCCAAGGTGTCAGCCAAGACAACAAAAAGGAGGCTACTCGTATGAGGGGCGGGGGAGCCGGCAAGGTTAGTGATAGCCGTAGCTACGCGGCTATCGACATACACTTACTGCCGTTACTAGGATTGTTGCCTCGGAATGGTCGGCTGCTTCCTTTGCTTTGAATGCTGCGAAGTAATCCTCCTGTTTACTTGCTGAGATTACTTCTCTAATGATTGATTCCGTTGCTAGGGATGCTGCGAATGCGTTGCAGATATTCTTTGTAAGTAGTGATCAGCACCTGGTTCAAGTGTTGTGACTAACGGCTCGAATATGCAGGTTGCCCATGCGAGATGTGCTGCTAAATCGAGTAGTAGAACTTACGTACACTAGAATAAATATCGCCACTGCAACCTACCCTATTGGCATTAAGTTTCCGTAGCATCATTGCTGCTAAAGAGAATATCAAATTCTGAGCGCACTAAACATCATCCCGTCATCAACATACCCAAACATACCCAATTAGCGCTCGTGAATAGCCTTCTATGCCGATCCGCTCATTCAGGACGCCAAAGTTTCAAACTCACCAGGTTTTGATTGGTCGGAGAGCATTGAATTAGGTTAACATTTGACTGTTTAGTTTGGGGCTACGCCGTCGCCTTACTTCCTCCTGTCAAGAGCATCCCGCGATGTACGACGAACGTCAACTTAGCTGTAGCGTTTCAGAAACTAGTAGATGACCTCGTGCGTCGCAAGATGTCGCTATCGACGATCGTTGGCATGTTCGTTGTGGTATAAAAGTAGAATATAGTCTACAATGTTTCTTCAGCGAAACGACCAGCCTTGTGAGTGTCTTATTCATTGAGATATAAACCGCACTAACCAATGCAACAGGCTTGTCATTGCCCATACTCCTGGTAGTCACCTAACTCTCAGTCAGTCTCCGCGTCAATGTGATTGAACATGCACTAATTTTGCTTGTAGGGATGAAGTCTGTCTTTGCCTTAGCCATCCTTGCCGCAACCTTGGCTGCTGCCAAACCAGCCAATGACTGGAGCAAGCCTTGCTTTGACGGAGAGTGTGCCTATGATCTCCCTGGCACCAAGGAGACCGGTTCCGCCACCTTGAAGCTCGTATGTGATTCAGATCTAGGATTAGAGCTTCGCTCATCGTCAATAAAAATGCTAGTCCGGCGCCGCGAAGGCAATTACAGACATCACCCCCGCAGCTGGGTGGATTGTCCTCGACTGTGACCCTCATGCACTCTCGCAGGAAATCCGCCTCGTTTGCAAGGGCGATGACGAAGCTAGCTGTGGGCACCTGTTCGAACACGGGCCCGAGCACAAAGTCGTCCGTCTCCCCGAGAGCGTAAGTAGTCAAATCACCGTTCCCGTCCTCGCCAATTAATTGTCTATCTAGTGCGGTGCTGGTCCTTTCGGTAGGATCGTTTCCGCTGCTGTCGCTGAAGACCAGAATGTCCCCGGACACGTCCAGTTGGTCCGTCGGGATGGAGTTGAACCTCAAGTGCACGTCCTTCAAGTTGACGATAGATGGGATTTGGCCGACGTCTCCAAGTATGCCACTATATTCCGTGATCTCGTTATCCGAGCTAATGATTTTCGTACTAAGGACCGGGGACATTAATTTCACTTTCCTCGGTTCTTCAATCACTGGCCCCGTTGGCAAGATGAACCACGAGGAATTCAACGCGCGTGACGTCCACTTGTCTGTTCGTAGTCCTGATGGATGGAGTGCTTTCTTCACCAAGGCCATCGCCGCCTTGAAGTCGGCAGCCAAGGAAATCAAAGATGGTATTGCTGACAAGACCAAAGTCGAGATCGAGTTGGAGCAGATCAAGCTAGTGTACGATTCAAAGGGCGAGAAGAAGCACGACATTCTCCCCAAGAAAGAAATTGACTGCGGGTGGGGCAAGGCCTCTGTTGCGGCAGACATCACCGCTTCATACCAGATCCACGCCCATGTTGGTGCTGCCATCACCGGCTCTCTCATTCCACCGAAGGTGAACGAGATTGCGACTCTCGCCGGTAAGTCCACACGCTTGTTACTTCGTCCCTCGTCGTTTATCTTCTCCCAAAGGTTTCAGTGGAGACACCAAGGTCCATCTTCATATCAAAGCTGAAGCTGAGGCCCAGAAGACGGTCCCCTGGCCTATCTTACCTCCAGTCAACCCAACTCCTCTTCAAATTCCAGGGTATTGTATTTTACTACCTGTAAAACCACAATACCTAAGCGCGAATATCCCAACAGAGTCATCAGCGTTGGCCCACACATCCAGGTTGATGCGTCAGCTGATGTCGCCATCAAACTCTCTGGTGATATCGACATCGGTGCAGACTTCGTTATCAAAGATGGTACGTGGCATTGGCACTCATTTTCCGGTCTCCAGTATTGACGAGTGAGGTAGTTGAGTTCTGGTACCCCGAAAAGGTTGAAAAAGAAGTACATGAAGTCACCGAGAAGCCGAGCCGTAAGCAACTGTCAGCGTCTTCACCGTGCTGGATATTCACTCCTTCCTAGCGTGGAAGCTCAACGCCGATGCCACCGCCAAGGGCTCAATCACTGCCTCTGTTCACATCATTCCCAAAATCTCGCTTGGTATTGAAGGCCTGTCCGGAAACGCAAAGGCAAACGCCTTCGTCTCCGTCGATGGTTATGTCACCGCCGAAATCAAGGGTGAAGGACATGCGTCTGCTACGAAGAGGTCTCACTCTCGCGATTTGGCCCTGCGCGATGCGGACACCGCCGGTGCTGGTTACTCTGGATCGATTGATGTCAAGGCTGGTGTCAAGATAAAGGGTGGTATTGACGGAAAGATCCTTGATCTCATAGAGAAGACGCACTCCATCGATATTTGGTCCACCGAGTGGCCCATCTACAAGGTAAGTCGACGAGACGAAGTATCTACATCTAACTGACCATGGCGAAGAAATCTTGGTCCGGAGGCAAGGAGAAACGCGAATTCTCCGAGATTTCTTCTTCTGCTTTGGTCTCCCGCACCATCGATTCGGCACATGCCGCCGCCGGCTGCCCTGCGTTGAAGCCCAGCCTCTTCACCATCAGTGAGTCGGATACTTTACGATCTGGAACTCGTTTACTCATCATCCTCTAGAGAAATAAATACGCCGGCCCGTCTTGCAGAGGGGCTTGATCAAGCTGGCTTCTACTTCATGTAGATAATGACCTAGTAGTCGGGCGTTACATACTACTCTATACGGTATAATACAAGCTAAGCATTTGATCGTCCCACAAGTGCCGCGATATCGCTCCTGTGATCGTCCTTGTTCCTTCATCCTGTCGAGTGCTTCCCCCAGAAAAGTCCCAGGGTAGGGCTGATGAGTGTGGAACCAGCGGCGTAAATCTGCCTTGCGTCCCAAGCTGTCGCAAGATATCGTTAGACTCGGGATTAGCTCGGGCAGCAGCGTGACACTGCTACGAAATGATATTTCTAGAACTCCCAAATTAGGCAGGTAGTAGTGATACCCTTGCTAGAGCATTGAGAGCCTGCAGGAGTTCACAATGCTTCAGATAACGACGTTGATATTTGGGACGACGCTTACTTTGAATAACGCCACCGCGCCCTGGGCCTCGCATGTATTATTCGGAACCAGATTTGATTCCTGGGTAATTACTTACCTATAAATAAGGACACTACAATGCACAGAAATCGACTGACATCTCAATCATGGGGACCAGATCGCCTCCTTTGACACCCTTACTTGGCCATCGATGGTCCATGCGGAATGCGCTTGCCAGTATACACAGAGCCTCGACGATGCGCAGGCCGACGTCATCAAGCTCCCCCTCACGCTCTCTGCAGCTGGGGGTCGCTAGGTATGTAGTTATTTGACACCATAATCATCTCTACGCAACAAATCACGGACCGACAGGGCTCCTGACGATACCCCTCACAAAGTCGATATTCCGATTTCAAAGACATTTGTTCCCGAAGACCGATTGAAATTCGTTGGCCTCTGTGGTGCGCAGATCGTTCGAGACGTCCTCATCCGGAACGGGGTTCAACACGCATTCGCGTATTCCGGAGGGGCAAATATACATCTCACGGACTCGATTTGCACGGATGGCCGCATCAAAGTATTCCTACCACGTCATGAACAAGGTGCAGGACACATGGCCGAAGGTTATGCTCGAGTGACGGGGAGGCCTGGTGTCGTTTCTGTTACGTCTGGCCCAGGGGCCACGAATGTGATAACACCACTACAGGATGCTATGAGCGATGGGATACCTATGATTGTTATAGCAGGGCAGGTCAGCGCTAAAGATCTGGGAACAGGTGCATTTCAAGATGCCGACATCGTTGGGATGACCCAACCGTGCACGAAATGGGCGACGATGGTGGAATGCGTCGAAGACTTACCGGCTTACGTTGATGAGGCTTTCCGAGTCGCTACTTCGGGTAGACCGGGACCAGTTCTGCTCAGCATTCCAAGGGATGTTTTCGAGGCTACTTGGCGGGATGATCACCCTATTGTCAGGAATATCACCCTACCATCATACCCTGCCCAGATCAGGCCGCCTCCGCCTCGAGCATCGGAGCCACCAGCACCTAAAATCTTTGGGGACATCAGCGAGGCGGCCACGCGTATAAACAACTCTAAAAGGCCACTCATTATCGCTGGTGCGGGCCTTTTGTCGTCTCCAGATGGCCCCCGTATCTTGTCAGAACTCGCCTTCCGAGGCAACATCCCCGTAGCTACGACTTTACACGGGTTGGGTGCCTTCGACGAAGACCACCACCTCAGCCTGCATATGCTAGGCCTCCACGGCAGCGTATACGGTAACTATGCTGCCCAAAGCGCGGATACCATAATTGTGTTGGGAGCCCGCTTGGATGAACGTGTCACTGCCAACATTGATGGTTTTGCTGTCGCCGCCCGAGCAGCTGGAAAAGATGGTCGCGGGGGCATCATTCATTTCGAGATCCAGCCTAAAAAGTCGAACAGGATCATCGACACTCACATTTCGGTGGTTGGCGATGTGACCGAGAATCTGAAGATACTCGAGCCCCTCATTGAACCACGCGCTCGTGCCGGTTGGCTTGATCAGATTCAAACATGGAAAACGGAGTTTCCCTTCACTTATGAACCGAGCGCGCCAGGTCAGCGCGTGAAGCCCCAGGAAGTTATCGAGGAACTAGACAAGCAGACCAATGATATCAAGGACCGGGTCCTGATAACAACGGGGGTTGGACATCATCAAATGTGGGCTGCCCAGTTTTTCACCTGGAAGCAACCGCGATCGTTGATCACTTCAGGGGCGCTGGCAGTACGCTTATCAGATCCCCTGTCACAGACTCCCCTGTTCTGATTCTCGACTTGTAGACAATGGGCTTTGGCCTTCCTGCAGCAATTGGCGCAAAGGTGGCCGACCCCACCAAGATTGTTGTAGATATAGATGGCGATGCATCATTCCTCATGTCCGGTTTGGAACTCGCTACCGCGGCGGAATATGGCGTTGGTGTAAAGGTGCTAATCTTCAACAATAATGTGCAAGGCATGGTCTATCGTTGGCAAAGTAGGTTGAATAAACCAATACCCCCACCATCTCGCTGATAAACATTGCCAGAGATCTTCTACGGTAGCCGTCACACATTGACCCGTATGGTCAATCCAGATTTCGTGATGTTGGCCCAGTCTATGGGTGTGCATGCCATCCAATGCGAGACAGCAGAACAGCTTCCGACAAAGATGAAAGAATTCTTGGAGTATGATAATAGTCACCCAATCGTAATGGTGTGTCAGGTGGATGAGGAAGAGGAACTATACCCTATCGTACGCCCTTCCATTCACCTTGCTCCTTTCTACTATGTGTCTCATCTATTCGTCAAGGTCAAACCTGGTAAAGCGCTTCATGAACTCACGATGCACCCGTCTTTGCCATCAGTTCAAGCTTAGATAACATATCATTCATCACTCGGGTGAACGGAATATCATAGAGAAATGGGATGATGACCTAGACTTGTAATATATATGAGACGAGCCTACAATGTATCCTTTTAGATGTAACAATGCAACTCTTGATGTCAGGGGAGGATAGGGAAGAATGATAAATTGTCAGGGGTATTTCTGCCACAAGATGACTAAGGTCAGCCGTTGAGAAGTTACCACCAAGAAGAAGTGGGCTGCTCAGTACTCAACATAGCCACGCATACCATCAGAAATGGTGTCAATCCCTAACTTACCCCTACGTATCGCTGTAGTCCAGTTCGCCCCAAAGGTACTACTTATATTTCATCAATGGTTTGCCAAATTACATCGTTTTGCTCGATAGATTGGCCAAATTCGAGGAAACATAGGTAGTTTCGCCCTCTCCCGCTTGTTCACCGAATCAACTCAACTGTGTGTGTGATTTGAAGCCCGAGCGACGGAACTATGCAAAACGTGAGTAGCGTTTCTCGGGGTTTACATAGGAACGATTCTCATAACTAGTCTCTTCTGCGTTGTAGAATTGAACCCAAGTCGGTCGACCTTGTGAGTCCAAAGCCTCCCCGCCTCGAGTAACACTCCAAAGAGACATAATACACTTCGAAGGTATGCCTCCCTGAGATGATTTTTACAGGTAGGAAAGCTTTGGTGCTATAAGTAGATCACCTGAGCGATGGCCGACAGGATACACATTTCCGGATGCGACTTCAATTTTACCGGTGCTCGAGGAACCCTCTTCAGGTCCTACTTCCAGATTCTGCGCTGAATTAGCAGAAAGACTCCGCTGCTACGTAGTCGCGGGGTATCCTGAACGTCTTCGCCCTGAGGTCTCTTCAGGCGCTGGCGATGATCAGCATGTCGGTGCAAACAGTGCTGTCATGTATGGCCCCAACGGTGACTTGATCAACAATTACCGTAAGACCAACCTATACGAGACAGATACAACTTGGGCCAAAGCGGGTAAGGGCTAAATTGCTCCCTTGCGTATATACTGATACTGAAGATACATCTCCAAAAGGAACGGGCTTTGCTACAATCAAGCTCCCTCCTCCTCTTCGAACAGTCTGTTTGGGCATATGCATGGATCTTAACGCGCAGCCACCATATGACTGGACAATAGAAGAGGGACCGTACGAACTCGCCAGTCACTGCCTTGATAGCAAAGCCGACCTACTCATCTTACTGAATGCATGGCTGCAATCGGAAAAGAGTAGCCAAGAGGACGATACAGACTGGAGTACTCTTAACTTTTGGGCTGCAAGGCTACGACCACTCTGGGCCGAATCTGACAATTCAAACGACAAACCTGTCCTCAGTCCTCCCGACGTACGAAGAACCGTTGTTATAGCGTGCAATCGAAGCGGGGAGGAGAACGGTAGAGCCCTCGAATAGCTCATGGACTTCATCGCCACTGACGAAGATTGCATGTAGGAGTCAAATTCGCGGGCAGCTCAGCGTGCTTTGACATGAAGGTCGGGTCAGGTCGTCCGAGATTACTGGACGCGATGGAGAAAGATGAGGAGGGAGTCCGTATCTGGACATTCCCTCAGTGACTTGCTACAATGGAAGGTTCTGCCTCTCGGTTAATACATGTCCCGCACAGAAATAAGTGACATTACTACTCCCATCAACGTCGTCTAGATGGGTGAACTGATCGCTGGCTGTGGCAGCGCTACTGGGACAAGCAGTTTATGCTGCCTTACATCCGGAGAAAGCTTGCTTGAGCGTATCCATCACTTCTTGTACTTCGTCGTCCTCGTCGTTGCCATTTGGAGAGCTACCCCAAAGGCGAGGATCTTTTAATGCAGACAATGTCTGGAGGAGAGAGGCAATCCTTCGCTTATACCCATCCTCCGTCGAGCACAATGAATGAGCAGAAAATTCCAGCTTGCGTGCAGATCGATTTAAGACATCATTCCTACCAAAGACTCCTTAGCATGCATAGGCAGGAGAGCGAGATCGATTTACCTTACGGCTGCGCTTACAGGCTTCTTCGAGAGTTTCGTCCATATAGAGTTTCCATCGCGAGTGGCAAAGATCTTCTGAAGGGTCCCATATAGTCGACCATATGTCTCCTCCCGCATATTCACCTGAACATATGATGTCAGCCAATTGCTCCACGAGATGAGCTACATGCCAGTGACCTGGATTTTGGTTGAAAACGAAGCGTCCAGCTGGACTTCGATATCAGCCATATTCAAAGGGGAGGCTAGCTCAAATGAGTGGGTCGTTTCGGTAGGGATAGGGTGCACTTACAAGCCCGCTCGGTGGTCTCATCAGAGATATCTATGGCCTCTTCGAGCTCTGGATGTTGTGGGGGAATCGGGATCGGCGGAGTGGGCGACCTCTCGGGGACGGCCGGGAGAACGTTCTCCTGTAATGGGGTCCTGAACGGCGGTTTGTAAGGTTTGTTCAGACGATATGCAGATTGAAATGGCTTCGTCACTGTGCCTTGTCCATCATCTTGGTCGGTCTTCTTGATAGACGCACGCACCTAATGGCGGCGGTGGTTCGAACCTCTGTTTCTTTGGAAAGTCGCTGGATGATTCGTCTAGATTTCGCTTGACTGAAGGCCTGAAGTCATTGTCCTCGTCGCCATCTCGTAACGTCGTTCGCCATAAAGATTCTGGGCGAGGCGGAGCCTTGACAATGGGGGCAATAACAGCCGACTGGAGTTCGACGGTCAATATCTTTCGCTGCCTGGTCTTTCCTGGGTATTTGCACACCTGCCATTCAAATTGAGCATGTCACCAGACGTATCAGAGAAGCAGGCGTCGACCCACATCACACATTTGGTCACAATATTGCTTTGCGACCCCTGGCTCGCTGTCACTTATCATCTCACCGAAGTAACGGCAAATGGACTGTCGGTTTTTAGTGATATTCGATCGTGAATGAGAACCACTCTACTCACGGTATGTCGACAGGTTGTGGTATTCTCGGCATATCTGATTAACTACAGAAGCTCAGATGCATTCATTTAAGCGATGATGGGGTGAAGCTTACTGATTCGAGGCTCCCAGTTGATCGCTGACTGGGTTCTGGACCATCGCTAACCTTCGCAACTCGGGTCGCATACGAATCGGATACGAACTTTCGTGCACGCATGGCATCTTCGCGAGCTAAGCCAATATACTTGAAAGAAGGCTCGGTTGGATCTATATCTTGCAAGCTTACAATAATACAGGATGCATTTAGCCGGCTGTAAATCTGGGTCAGCTGGAAAGGAAATAAACAGTGTCAACTACTTACTTGACCGTCCCGACCAGCGCGACCTTATGACCGATGAAATCACTGAAGACGTGGTTTGGATAGGCACACGTACCAGTTTCTTGATAATACCCTACATCGAGTAAGTAGTGAAACCGGAGTACACGAGGGTATAACGCACCTTCGAAGCTTTTAGGGAGATCGTAATGGATGATATACCTACGTGTGTGATTAACTCAGAGGGGAGGAGGGCCAAAACCCATGTGACTGCACCTAACATCGCCTTTGTCGATGCCCATGCCAAAAGCAATTGTGGCGCATACCTACATCCAATTTGGCAATCATCAAACAGACCATCGCGCGAAAGTCCTCACCACGTCTACACCGCCTTCGCCATTCCCGCCAATTTCCCATTCGCTCAACGTCTTCGCTAACGTATCACGGCTGAAGAATCTCATCACTACAAAGATAGGCTCGAAACGCACTTGGACCTACCCTATGCGAGCGTGATACGGCCGTGCATTGATGGCCCGCCGTCTGAGATGAGAGGCAATCTCGTCGCAGGTATTCCGCGTTCTACAGTAGATTATACCAGATGAAGGCCGCCCGCGGCGCCGATATAGGGTGTGGATATACTCGGCGATGGCTTCCATCTGCGAGACTGAATCAGGGGCTGAAGAGTATCGCACCTATGTCAACGGGTAGGCAAATCGCACAATTGTAAGTAGCTTCCCTTCTCACCTCATAAAAGAGATTTGGACGATTGAAAGGGTGGATTGCCTTGAACATGTTCTTCTCAGACATCCTGAGCGAACGGATGATATCCAACTGAACACTAGAGAACATTAGTAAACTATACCTGGATGGTGCCACTTAGTATACACACCTGGGCGTTGCCGTAGCGGTCAATGCGGTGATAGGGACTTGACTGAAACATTGTCGAAATAGAGGGCCCATCCGTCTATAATCCTCGCGAAAGTCGTGTCCCCATTCCGACACGCAGTGAGCCTGCCCAAATGATATCATCGGATACTTGGCATTAACGCTTTCGACGTACCTCATCAACCACCAGCCTATTTATTCCGGAAGTCCGATTTAATGCGGTGAGGATATTTCGGAAGACACTCGTACATAACCTCTCCGGTGTGACTTCAGTTAAGAGTGTAATTCCGATTGATTTTCTATCAGGATCAGCCATACCGTAGAGCAATCGAAGGTCAGAATATCCGGACAACAAATCAGCTTCGATCTCAAGAAGATGAATGAGTAGCGTAGGCCAGGAATCCCGGATCCACATACCTCCTTCTTCTCGTCGTCCGAGATGTCAGAGTTGTATGCGCAGACTTGGATATTCTTCTGGCGCAGCTGGTTGACCTCTTCAAGAAAAAGGCACGAGTCAACGTGAAACCGACTACAATTCGCCACGCTTACGATTCTTCATCAAAGCTATTTAACGGCCTGTCAAACGTTGGTTCCGCATGTACTCGCTTATATGATAGACGCACCGAGCAATGGAGATACCACAATAGTAACGCCGCGCTGGACGGAGAATGGTTACCATGAGCAATGGTTTCCATGTATAAAGCAGAACATCGGGAGACACACATTTACAGCTATCGCCGGTATCTGAAAGCATAAGCTCTTTTGAAGAGGTTGAGCGTACAGAAGACATAAAGTCATCGAACGCGCACCTTTCCCATCCCTGTCGGAGCTAACACGAAGACATCACTACCTACCATCCCAGGTTATCGATGATAGTCGCGTGTAGTGGGCTAGGGCACGCACCTCGACATGCGGCACGAATGATCTCTTCTTGTTGACCTCGGAATTCTGGGTAGCCGAATACTAGATTCCTTCACTAAGTCATCGTCCTTCTCGCGACTAGAGTGGCACAAACCATCTTTAAGAAGACTATTCTCGGATCCCAGTAAGTGATCTGATGCAGTGATAAAGATAAATGCTTGCACAAACCGTAGAGGGTCCGCTGAGGGCGAACTGGCCATGGAAAATGATGAATGATCGACGTCGAGTTTGAAGCACTCGACGCGTCTGGCAAGTAACGCGCCGAGTTTGTATCACGTGCCGTTCGTTATCCCATGATCGTACGTGACAGGACTTCTCAGCCAATCTTCCTTCTCAACTCCCACCAATGATATTGATTGTCGCGCGTCTACCCCATCTGCGTCGATTACGAGCGGGGACTAGTAGCCACTAGTGTGGGGAAGTCTCGTATACATTGTTCTCATGCACTCATGACACTGATAGTCACCTGGTCCGATGAGATCTCAAATCATTACCACCTTCCCATGCATTGTGGACAGACTGGGCATGCGTGCGACGAGGCTGGCCTTCGTGCTGGATAGGTGTGTCAATGTATACTATACTCACCCTGTGCATGCACCGTACTTACGAAATCCGAAGAGAAATATAGGCGTATTCTTGACACCTGCATCAAGCATGAGGCCTTGAGGTATCCCTCGGATCCGGTTGGATCGTCTGCCGACTCAACACAGCCACGACGAGATTGCCTTTCCATCACCTGGAACTTGGATCTTGTGTGAATATGGAACGTTTTCTTGGACGGTGCTCAGCGAATACATACAAACAACAACGGAGGTAAACAACAAGTCGCGGAACCTTTCTGAAGATAATGGAAATGATCATACAGATTGACAATAAGACGGAAGCTAGATGGAGAGAAATCGAATCCGGGTGGTGGCCGTAATGGGGCATGAGCAGTGAGGACTAGGCCCCGGTGTTGGCGTGGCGGAGGATAACCATCATACCATCAGAATGGGCAGAGAAAATGGCATCTACGGGTACTTGACGAGATGAGTCTGGAGACAGAAGGGCGTGAATACGAGGTCGAATTACACCGCGAGCCCGAACGCTGGGGGCCCGCGCTCTCGACGTGGATCCTTGGCGGTGCCTCGATGGAGGTGGTTCCGGCATGCGGGTTCTAGAGACCAACGGGGATTCAACACCGGATAGCATTTTATAACGTTGTTGAACGTACGAGGAGTCTCTTCCTTCTGTTAGAAGCGTGAATTTTCCATAACCAAAGCCCCCGTCGCTAGGTTGGCCACGTTCATTTACCCCCCATCCCTTGACGACATCCATCCAGCTGCGCACGATCTCTTCGTCCTTCTTGGCCACAAAATCGAAAAAGCTTCGACCCATGGCAGTCGTTGTCGAGAGCAACAAGTCATTCGAACAGTAGATGATGGGGCAATTAACAGAAAACCTGTCAAGGATCAACGCGGTTCTGAAGGATTGAAGTGGCAGCAGATCGAAGTCTAGGTCTTCATTTACGGCTGGCCTAGGGGATGGGGATCTGGAGGGGCTGTCTGATGAGCTGTCATCGCGCCCACGGGATCGACTCTTGCGTGGCCTTCTCCCTCTTGGTTTCGACCTGCTCCTGGGCGGGGAGTAGCTTGGATTTCGGCGTGAGAAGCCATCGGACGTGAGGGAAAGGCTACGTCCTCTGGGCAGAGGAGCATCGGGGGGCATCGGTGATGGGTCATTCCATCGCTGCGAACGGGATTGAGGACGGGTCAAAAGTTGAGTAGAATCCTTACTCTAAATTCGAAATCCCGGGCATGGGGTGTAATGACAGTAATCTCCTGCGCTGTTGAAGCATTATGTAACGCCTTCGCGCCGGGCGTCGCAAACGAGACACTTCCTATCCAAAGATGTCAATACTACGTAACGAACGGCAAGGATTTTTCAAAGGGAATATACGGAAACACGGACCAACGAGAACATTGTGAACGACAGTTCGAGAGATGCCGCACAGGACGTAACCCTTGTATGGGTCCTTGTGTCGTAGACGGAGGTACGCGATAACCGCCGCCTTATCTTCTTGTATAGTTTGACTGTGGAAAGCATGAGTCATCTTGCTCTTCCACCGAGGCAGAAACCCGTACTAGTGCATCTTCTGGACTCTAGGAAATTCGTCTGGATGGACGAGCTGGAGGGAAGGGGTGCCGCGGAGATCCGCTGGTTCGTAGCCTGCCCTCGCATTTTTAGTCCGCGCGCAAATCTTCAGTAATGCTGAGCATCATGCCCGCTCACCCAGCAAATCCGTCACCGACTCGCTGACAAAGACCCAGTTCGCCTGAAGGACGGAAAATGCTCAAACGTAGTTAGCGTATAAGCTGTGAACTGGTCTACCTCGGGGGCAAAATCGACAATGCCGACTGGTAATCATCAGCAAGGATTCTACAGCCGCTGAGGGGGAGAACATACTGAAGGAGAGATGGGAGTGTGGGGCATCCATCCTTTAGCGCGTATCGGCGGCGCAGATGATGGCTTCCTGGACGCTGTTCGCGGGTGGTGGAGAATAACAGGAAATGAGAACACGGGTACCGTACACTTGCAATAGAAGGACGTACTTTAATAGGGCAAGATTGCAGTCAGTGGGTGAATCTAGGGTCCTGCACAATGCAACCCCAGGATTTGGCGCCGGCCTCAGGGAGAAAGGGATAGAACGCGATTCGTGAGACCGCGACTCTGACCCCTTTGCATCCCAAAAAGGGTGGCTTGCTTTGATCATCTACCATAAAGGCTCCTCGCCTCAAATGTGGTCGACGGCGCGAGAAATTGCACCAGGCGACACGGTCATTGCCTGGCTGGTAAGGCATTCGCGCTGATCCTCCTTACGGTTGTTGCTGATTTACTGATTAACGATCAGACAAGAGACCTCATACAGCCTTTGGTCGTTACGCCGGGGAAGGATCTGAACATTAGGTTTGGTTATTATCGCCACGACGACCTTGTCGGAGTCCCCTACGGCTCCAAAGTTGGTTCTCGCAATGGCAAGGGCTTCATCCACGTTCTCCGGCCGACACCCGAATTGTGGACCATGGCCCTCCCACACCGTACCCAAATCTTATACTTGGCCGATATCGCGTTCATCACATCCCATTTGGACATAAAGCCAGGCAGTCGTGTAGTAGAAGCAGGTTGGTTCATAGATGTCGAAAATTTCCACTTTTGCTGTAGGCTGCGTGCCGTAAGCCTTGGCGCATGCTTCCGATTCACTTACGCGACAACCCCCACAATATTTCGCTTATTTGGACCAACTCCTGGATCTAACTCCCCATTTTTTTGCAGGTGAGCGAAGCGCAGAACACTTTTATGCCCGATTCTGAATTGCCTATTTTGGATCAAGGTACAGGATCGGGTTCCTTCTCTCATTCTGTTGCCAGGTCAGTAGGCAAAACCGGACACCTTTGGTCATACGAATTCCACGAGCTCAGAGCCAGCAAGGCAAAGTCAGCGTGGTTTCTCCCCGGACGCGGCCTCGTGCTCAAACCACTATCATCTTTTGCAGGGAAGAATTTACCCGACATGGCCTCGCGGACATTGTGACATTAACCCATCGAAACGTCTGTAAAGATGGGTTCACGGTGGAAAGTGCCGCAGATGCAGGTATGACACATGGACCAGTAGATCTGAACTTCCACCGACTCTAACGCCTCTCAGTGTTCCTTGATTTGCCGATGCCATGGTCCGCAATTCCGCAAGCAAAAAAGGCACTCCGAGTGAGTTATCACCTCGTGTTCTACAGCATTCTGGACATTGTGCCGTATTCCCCTGCAGAAAGATTGCCTCACAAGGATCTGCTGTTTCAGTCCTTGCATAGAACAAGTGCAAAGGACAGTTACCGCATTGAATGATGCCGGGTTCACAGGTTCGTCATTTAAGCGGAAATTGCAATGAGAAAAGTACTCTAACCTCGATTGGCAGAAATTACGATGTATGAATCGCTTGTGAGGCCACACGAGGTGGACCAGGTGCCACCCATGCGCTCGGTTGATGATGCCTGCGAAATTCTCAAGAAAGCCGAGCAAAAACGTGAAGACAAACGTTTGCGGCAGATTGCGGCTACGAGGCAAAACCTGGCCAACAAGCGGAAACGTGAAGGGGAGGCAGATCTTGCTGAAGAGGAATCACACCACGATACAGCCAGTGGAAAACGCACGAAGACAGATGAGATCGACGACATCCCTCAGGAGCCAATTTCCCTCGATCGCAATATCGCGGGAAGTAGCGAAGTGGCAGATTCGACGAAGCCGACGGCGAAAACTACTGTATCGAAAGCGTTTCCCGAGGTACGCGGCCATACATCATACCTTACGTTCGCTTGCCTTCTACCCGCATCGCCGGAAGTTACAGTAGATGCCTAACTTTTGGATTACATGTGTACATAGAAAGTCTGAGCTTAACTGTGTATGTGTGTACTCGACGTCACTTAGACAGATCTGAGAGAACCCACCATCGAACGCGTGTCGTACTAAATGGTTCGCCGCCGTCTAAGAGGCACTAGGGATAGTCCATAGGGGTGGATCGAATCCCAGCTCCACCTCACCAACAGGGCTGACGGCGATTTCTACACAAGGCCACTTTCCAGAAGAATCATTGTTAACTGGTGTGGTCATTCTAATGCTGTCATTCTCATGTCTCCATGCTTTGGTTCTTAATGTTGGTTAGATGTCTGAGGGAGGGGATCATCTTCATAACAAGATGGACGAGTTAAGGAATATAGCTGACAACAACACCTCTTGGAACGACCCATCGAGACCTCCATCCATGCCACATGTGTTCCCCATCGGAGAAATGGGTGCCCGTAAGCAACGCGTCTTATGCCCAAGGGATTTCAATGGTAGAGGATATAGCCATATTAAGCCTCGCGCCTGGGTAGCCGCGGGCGTAATACTCGACTGGATGATGGCACTGGCACGCTTTCATCCAAACCTTTTGTCCGTCGCTTCTTCGGCAGCGGGGAATCGCTTGCCATGGACTCGTCTTCGCTGTCGCTATCCTTCTTGCATTTCTGTCTGGAGACACGAGCAGATGATCGAGTCGCGCTTCGCTTTAGAGCCTTGCCGTTGTGGGTGCATGTGGATTTTGCCATAGCCTGATCCGTCGTAGCCTCAGTCTCGGGCGGTAAGGGCGATTCGGAGACATCATCCGCGGCAACGGATGTTGTATCCATCCTCGCAGCTAATTCCTTCATAGATTTCGGGACCAAGTTTAGCTGCGATGTGTTCGAAGTCGTATTCACATCCACATTTGGTTCCTCATCCGAATCGATATCCATTGTCTTGAATATAACTGGTTCGGGGTTTGCCATGTCCTCATTTTCACTTGTATTGACGCCGTCGTCTGCCTCATGGGGCGCTGGGCGGAGAACGGGAGGATAAGAGGGGAGTACGGGATGAAAGTTCCTTGGTAAGTGAAATGGTTGTACCACATCGTCTGCCCCCACGAGAAATCCCCCCGCCTGATCCGTATCCTGACGACGAATAAGATACATAACAGGGACAAAGAATGCTGTCACATACATGATCCTTTTCGATGACCATTTCACCTTGCACTGGCTGGTGGTGATCAGCTGGTGGGATTTCATTATGCGTATTCTGGTATTGATTCTGTAGACGTTGCCGTATTTGCAAAGCTTGGATGAGGCGTTTCCATCTCTTCACTACTCGTTCTTCGCGTTGCTTGTGCGCCTTCTCCTCAAGTTCCTTTTCGGCTTCCCAATACGCCTATGAACGTGCATGAGACGCTGAACCCAAGGAGCTAAATGGAAGGTACCTCAAGTAAGACGTCTTCATTTTCAACAGCAATCACTACGCCCTCAATGACGGGCAATGCTCTCCTGTTTTTGAAGTCGAAGCGAGTCTTTTTGGACATTAGTATTATCCTCCCGGCTACGACTAAAGGTACGTACCACAGCTTCTGCATAATCCAACCCTAGTTGTCGTGCGATCTTTGCTACTCCTTTGACTATCGAAGCGCAGATCAGTATTGACCACACAGAAATCAACATGGACACTCAACAGGGAACGTGTACTCCGCCCCTGGGCAGCATGGAGGGCACATACAGATCGATATTTCCGAAATTATTCTTCGGTACGATCCCCTGCAAAGACCATATGTTAGTCCGCCAAGCATCATTCTAGAAGATATGACTTACGTCGATGACCGGTGGTGGGACATACATTTCTGTTTGGCCCCTCGCATACAAACCCTGCATGACCTCTCCGTTGCCCGCTCCTGCCGTCTTGAGGGTCTCGATCTCCCTTAATTTATTCACTGTCCCAGATCGCGCTTTCACCATCTTCAAGGGCTGACATCCTGCCTTCACCACCCTTCCTTCGCTTCGAAGCCAGTTCTCGCTGCTCTTTAGATCGACTACAGCGGAGCGGGGATATACAGGTTCGCCCCGGAACTTGCCTAATTCTGGCGTGTCTGGCGGCTCTGGGTATATAATCTGGTTCTGGTGTAGGTGCCGGGTTAAGACGTATCTAGAATCCATATGAATGAATACTCAAGGAAGCGCTCGCAACTCATAGAAACACATACAGCGGGTGATCCTTGAAGCCGGAGATTGTAGTAGGCATAGCTTCCTTCATTTCATTCGCGTCTAGCTCCTCATCTTCGATATCATCTCTGTGCTGACTTGTGTTCAGGACCAGGAGAGTGCACAAGAAAGATAACGTACCAAACGGTACGGTCTATGCACAATGCTCAGTACTCGGTTCCACCACTCCAGTCTCCCTTTACCCCTACCTTGACCTTGCACTTTCGAGACCTTGGCTCCATACTCTCTTGCATATCGCCGGGTGACATCACGAGCGTACCCATCTTCTTCGAACGCTAGGACGTAGGCCATTCTGTTCTCACTAACAGCATACGAAAATGTGGGACGGGCAATCTTCTGTGGTGCGGGGGTTCCGAGACTCCCAAAAGATGATGGGCCTGGAGGCGCACTTGCGCCAGGGCTTGGGTCGAATGCTTTCCTCTTGTTTACGATACATCGGACAGGATCAACAGCTAACCAACGGCCATCTCCGCGAGAAAACACTTCTGTCCAGAATACAGGAGGGGTTACCGAAGGCGAAGGAATATCTGTAGTTGTGCTCACTGAGGGTCCGTGACAACATGACATGGAGCGCACTCACGGTTTCTTGCAAAACTCGATGCCGCTGGGGAAGGTCCGCCAAGACGATTTCCCTTGGGCTTCTGCTTGCGCAGCTTGATGATGGGGTTCGATTTGGCTTGGGATTGCTCCTTCAAGTCGCCATTGAGAGACTGACCTTGTAGCTGAGTTGATTTGGCGTCTGAACCAGAACCAGGGTCGACACTCGAAGCTTGACTTTCAATAGCCTTCCCCTTGCCCTTCTTCGTCCTCGGTTTTGCTTTGGGTTTGTTGATATTGGCCTGCCATGGTACGCTTTGGATGCTAACAACCAGTCTTGTAGGAATACCCAAAGAACGGCACAGCGCTGTGAACAGTTGCGCACTTAGATCTCGAGAGCCTTTGCGCATGAGAGCATGTTTCATGAGGCTTTTCGGAGTCCTGATAAATTCGCCGTCGTCGTCTAATATATCTTGAAGCGTTTCATTGTCGATGGTTGGTGATTGATGCAAAGATTGAATAAGTTCTGGAAACGCTGGTGCCGGTGCCGCGGGTTTCTTAGCTGCAGGCTCGGCCAGGGAGCGAAAGCCTTGAGCCTCAAGGCCTAGTTGGACATCCTCAAACGTTCTGTTGCGTAAATGGCCTTCAGGCGTCACCTCAAAGAAAGACTCGGACCACCATTCTGCCAAACGAGTGATAGAGGCCTCGAATAGATATCCTCGTCTCGCCGCATCCGGTACACGAGATTTGTGTATCATAGCAAAACTATTTTGCAGAGGTAGTGGGGTCAACGAGAGTAAACGCGCCTAAAGTGTCGTGGGTTATATAGGACGATGCATAATGATATAAGCTTACTTGCAGCAGTTCATCATTAATCCAGTGATTTCGTATCCACCCATTAGCAATGAGACAAATGGTATGGATCTTGTGACAGTGAATTCGCGTAAGCCGCTCCGTATGCGACAAGCCTTTTCGCCTAGGACGTTCGTCGGGAAAGCAGAGTGTTGAGCTGAATGAACCTACTCACTTCGTCGATGCCTTTGTACTGGTCGCCTTAGGTTGCAGAGTAATCTCTAGGTGCTCTGCCTGAGGAACTTCAACTTCTTCCCAATCAAGTTCGTCGTCACTATCATCAGAGGATAAGATAGAATTATTGATTGGATCCATAGTCATAAATATGATAAAAAGGATGCGATAGTGATGAAGCCGCCAAAGTCAGTAAGGCGGAATGGTGGGAGTCAAGACTCTCCACGGCGTCTGACTCGCGTCGCGTACCGTGCCACCCCTATCTCCTAGTAGGACCCGTCCACTCTTCTCTCCACTCCCGGGCCATTCCATCTGTTTTATGTGGAGAACTTTGGCCTCTGCGGCTTGCGCATCATGAGCGACGAGTTTGCGTTGTTGGGCGACTTGGGCTGGGGCTGCAATAAACCAAGACTCGGAAGACTGCTTGTAATGCGTCCGTGAGAGAGATCGCGTCGTTGAACCGTAAGAGAGCTCGCGTCGCTCCCGCGAGGGTAGAGGGCCGACGACCTGGCCTGGGTGAGCTAGTCCGCAGCTAACGGGCTGGTGACCCGAGCAGGGGAGGGCGTCGAGGCCTCGTACGACGGGGGGCGCTCGAGCGCTTAACGTAGATGGTGACGGTTGGAGAAAAGAGTATATATATTACGTCACTGTCAACGTGTACGATAACTACGCTATACGATACCTACAGAGTCCTTGTTCCTACCGATGGCTACTACTTCGGTACCGCATCACATTGCCCCCCAGGTATCGTATGGACGGTATGTTGCCTTGCGTGTTGACTGAGCGAATGTTGTACATAGTAGGAAGAATAGATATTGATTACGGTGTGGTGATTCGTTCGCTTAATGGTGTTCGTTGTAATCGTTCGTAGAGAGAACGTTTCGACGTCTCTGTCTTTTGTTCCGTTGTCGTGCTGACCGCTGCGTTCGTTGTCGTAGTCGTCGGTGCAGTCGGTGATGTTTGGTCTGGCGTGGGTGGTTGTGTAGTCGGGGTGGATGGCGGGAGTGTATACAATCGTAGTGGGTTATCCCATCGGTTTACGGGAAGGGGAGGAGGGGCGTGAGGATTACTCTCCTCTGTCTCGGCGATGTTGAAGAGGTCCTTGTTTACTAACGCTCCAGTGACCTTTACGCTGTAGCGTCCTTCCGCGTTGACGGCGAATCCTCTCGCCACCAAAGCTTCCGTTATTGACTGGAATCGTACCCAGTAAACGGGTATGTTTCCATCCCACGTGCGAATGACTGTATCGACGTTGATCTCGACGTGCTGGTCTATGTGGTGCAAGAGCGCGAATAGGTCATGTGGCGATGACTCTCGGAGATCAGTGAATCGTAAACGCCAGTTTTGCGAGACGCAGGGGGGGGAGGCTTGGTATAGGCAATTTAGATATTCCTCCGTCGACATGGAGGATAGGTGGTCGTTCATGGCGAAGCGTAATTGTCTGAGTGAAGCGACGAAGGATGCTTCCTTCTTTTAAAGGTGTTCATGGGTCAATAGGCAGATTCCCACTGTTGGCGTTTTGTGGGTAGATACGTCTACTGCGGTCGTCCTGTGACTCGTGCGTCGTAATCTCTCCGTAATTCCGGTGCATTTCGAAGGTCGTGTTCGTTTAGCCAGGAGTCTTCCGCAGCATCTAGACCTTTCCATCGGACAAGATATTGACGCACTTTCCCAGAGCGACTGGACGTGGTCCGATGACCAAGTATTCTATCGATTTCCCATTCTTCGGATGCGGGAACCATGTCGCGTGTGGGAGGTAGCACTTCCCTTGTCCCAAAGCGTGCGTCCGAGGGGATGTAACGCCGGAGATGACTTAAATTCACAACAGGGTGCATGGGGTAGTTCGTCGGTAATCGTAGGCGATAGACGAGAGGGTTTATCTTTTCTAGAACTTCGAAAGGGCCTATCATTCGTTGTACGAGTTTTCGTCCTGTGCCGGTTGCTTCAATCAGTTGTAGAGTGTGAGGGTTGACTAGAACAAGGTCGCCTGGTTCGATGGCGCGAACAGGTCTGCGCTTGCGATTGAAAGACTTTGCTTGACGTTCTTGAGCCAACACTAACGCGTCTCGGGCGAGTTGCCTGTGGTGTTGGAGTTCCGCTACGAAGTTGGAGGCACGCTGGCTGGCTAGTGGGCGAGGGACGAATACGGAGTCGGGGACGAGACCCGAGGTTCCTATCTGCGGTTCGTACCCTAGAAGTAAGAAGTCGGGGCGGTGTCCCGTGGACGAGTGGGTAGAGGAATTGTACGAGAAAGCTAGTACGCCTAGCCATTGGGCCCAACTTGCCCGATCCTTCGCAACGTAAGCACGCAACATTGTTTCTACTTGAGCATTGAGGACTTCAGTCTGGCCGTCAGTTTGAGGGTGGTGTGCAGAGGATAGAACAAGGTTCGTCCCATAGTAGGCGACGACCGAACGCCAGAATGAAGACGTCCATCTTTTATCGCGGTCGCAGATAATTCGAGAGGGCAAGCCGTAGATATTCACGATCCGACCGATGAAGTGTAGCGCAAATCCTACTTGGTCGAGCTCGTTGTAGGTGGGGACGAGGATGGCATACTTCGTTAGTTTGTCCACGAAAGCTAGGATAGCAGTGTACTTCTCCGGGCCAGACTCGGGTAATCCTGTGATCATGTCCATTGAAACGGTAGCGAAGGGACGGTGAGGAATGTGCGCGGGTCGAAGCCCACCTTGTGGGCCTTGTCGGTTGATCTTTGTCTTCTGGCAAACGTCACACGAGGCGACGAATTCGGTGGCATCCTTAACCATGTGGGGCCAGTAGAATAATTCTCTCAGCCGAGCTATAAACCTTTTTTCTCCGCTGTGCGCGCCTTCTTGAGGAGAGTTGTGAATGCAGTTGAGGATGTCGTTTACTTGGTCATGGGGAACACACAGGCGATAACGCCAGTCTGCATCTACAAAGTAGATGAGACCATTGTCGCTGCGTTGAAATCGCGAGGGAGTTAGCAGGGTGGAGGGGTTGGCATCTTCGACACCCTTGTCACGGTAATAAGGGTCGTGTGAATACGCTCGTATCCACTTCTTTAATTCGCTAGGGCTGACCGCAACGAGTAGGTGGGGTCGTAATACCTCGACATGGCGTTCATCGTACGCGTTATCGAGGGTATTTTCGAGGGAATCTGGACGAGTCCAGTGGTCGGAGAGGAGTGGATGGGTAGAGAAAGGGGTAGCGGGGTACTCCGTAGAATCTGTATTAGGGTCTGTAGCGGGTTGGAGGTCGTCCGGGGGGGTTACGGACGAGGGCGGCTCCTCTCGTAAGCGTCTTTGTTGTCGTGTCTCTACGGCCAAGGCGCGCGAAAGGTGCTCTTCAACGATTGCTTCCTCAAACCACCACCACGTAGAGAAGACTGAATGATTAGCGCTTTCCCTGCGATTCTCTACATCCTGAGCTATTCGTCGTTTCTCTTCATTGGGAATGATGGCTTCGATGTGGTCTTGCATGGGCGAGAGATGAGGAGGTTTACGAGGGAGGCGCGAGAGAGGATCCACATTTGAATGGACACGTCCGGGGCGATGGATAATTCGTAGTCCAGGGTACGCAGCGAAAACGGCCCCCCAGGCAGCGAGGCGTCGATTCGAGTTTTCGTAGGCTCGCGCCCAGGTTAGGGCAGAATGATCGGTGATGAGTGTAATTCTTTCGCCTTCAATAAAGGGCTGAAATTTAACTAACGCCTCCTTAGCTCCTAAGGCCTCGCGCTCTGTGGCGCTGTAGTTACGTTCGGCCGACTTCAAAGTTCGGCTCCAGTAAGCTATAACTCGTTCGACGCGGACAAGCGTATCGTCCAGAGACGAGCCCCACATTGATGCGGGGCCTGCATCGTCATGGCCACTGGGGTACACCTTGACTAGCGGCGGAATGGGAGCGTGGGCTTGGTAGGCATTGGATAACCGTTCGTATGCCTTGGTACCTCGCAGGTCGCCAACCCTTATCGTTTGTACTTGTTGCAGGCTGGCGCCCAGTGCGTAATCAGAGGCGTCAGTGTATAGCCGGTATGGGGAGCCTTGAATGGGGTGTCCTAGGACAGGGGCAGCAGCGAGGGCGTTGCGAGTGTTGACGAACACAATTTCATGTTCTGTATTCCAAGTCCAACGTACCCCCTTCTTGAGAAGTGTGAATAAAGGGGAGGCGATGTGAGCGTAGTGGGGGATGTAGGCGGAGAAGTATACGACCAGCCCCAGGAATCGCTGCAACTCTACAACTGACGAGGGGCGTTCTAATTCGATTACGGCGGCAACCTTTTCGCGGTGAGTGGACAGTCCTAAGCGGGACACCTTTTGCCCTAAGAGGAGGATGGACGAGAACCCAATGTAGCATTTAGGCGGAGACAGGGTGAGTCCGACGTCTTCGATGGCGCCCAAGACGGCATCCAGGTGTTTGAGATGGTCAGCCCATGACCGTGAGTAGACGACGATATCATCGATGTACACCAATGCGAAGATCCAAAGAAAGGGGGATAGTACCTCCTGCATTAATCGTTGGAAGATGGAGGGGCCATTTCGCAGTCCCAGTGGCATGCGGCGAAACTGAAATAATCCTCGATGGCAGCGGAAGGCCGTGATAGGTTTGGACGCATCGTCCATCTCTATTTGTTGGAATCCCGCCAGCGCGTCGAAAGACGAGATTACTTGAGATCCTGAAAGAGATTGAATGATTTCCGACTGGCGAGGGATGGGGAACTCGTCGGGAACTGTTTGCGCGTTTAGTTTACGGTAATCGATTACGAGTCTAGGTTTGCCGTTACGATATACTATCATACACGGTGAGCCCCACGGGCTTTTGGAGGGCTCGATTACTTCTTGTTCGAACCATTTAGCGAGTTGGGCGTCGAGAACTTCACGCTTGGCAGGTGAGGTTCCGTACATGGGTAGAGAGATCGGGGGGACTCCTGGCTTAAGAGGGATAGTAGCCTTACGCTCAACCTTCCCTAGACGGCCGTTTAATCCGAACGCTCGCGAACGTCTTCGTAACACGTCTTCTAATGCCGGGCGTACATCAGGGGGTATGTCCGGTCCTAGATGTACGGCTTGAACGACGTCTTCCGACGAAGGATCGTCAGGGGTGGCCGTAGTTTTGGGTCCCCACTGTTCTGAGAAGTGAGATGTCGTGGGGGAAGGGGGAGGGTGAGCAGATGTAGAGTGGACTTCTTGATAGGCGTCTATTAATTTGCTTACTGCGTAGGCGTGAGCTTGCATTTGTTCAAGGCGAGCGCTTGAGGCGGGTGTCTCGAAGTACTCGTCTGGGTCAAAGGCGTACCCTAGGATCGTTCCCCGCTTCACCTGAAGGGGACGCATGGTGGGATTGGCGATTGGTAAGAATGGGAAGATGGTCGATACGAGGGTCGCGGGAGAAGCGAGAATATCATGTCCCTCCTCTGAGAGGACCGTGTTTTCTACGAACCAAGTATTCTTCGGTCCGTCCGTATGAGGGAGAAGAACGGGGACATTGGCGCAGTGTCCGGGCGGGATAGTTACGTTGCTGGCAGCTGTCACGGATGTGGGGCGTTCGTCCTGGTAAATTAGAGGAATACGAGAACTGGACCGACGGCTCTGTTTCCTTTGAAGGAATGTCGAGCCGGTAAACGCTTTACGCACGTAGAGACCTAGTCGATAGAGTTCCGATGTTGACGCGTTAATCGGGACACGTCCATTTAGCGCGTAAACGGTACAACGACCTGAAGCTCTACGTGTTACAGCCAGCTCGTAGGACGTCATGAAATCTTCTCCAAGTAGCAAGGGCACTTGCATTCCTTGTACTACGTACGCTTCTAGTTCAAATTGTATGGTCCTTTCGTCTTTCGTGACGACGTAAAGCTTCGTTGTGATATAGCCCAGAATGACGGCGGAACAGGTGAGTTGTTGTAGTCGTATTTTGGAGCCGGTATTGAGGGTAGGGCGGGAGGACTCTGGCATCGCGTCGAAGTAGTCTTGTGATATTAGCGTAATGTCGGCTCCTGAATCTAGACGAGCGAGTACGTCGGGGGCACGAGGGGAGGCTATCTTAGCTACAAATTGGAGTGATCGTATGCCTACCGCGTTGCGACCTGGAGCTCGTACGCGGGCTTTCTTTGCAATTAATGGAGTTGGAGGTGTTTGGTCCATGTTTCCAATGGAATGTTGACTGCGGTCTGTTTCATCGGCTAATCCCAATGGGGGGTTCCCTCCTGCGGACTGAGCGTTACTGACGTTAGTCGACGCTGAGGTGGGATCCTGCGCCGCATGGCTGGACGACGGTGTATTCCGTAGTACTTCCTTTCCCTTGTCTAACCTTTTAGACACAAAACGTCGTCGATAGGCTCGGTTTATTGCAGTAGGGGAGTTCGCGTGAAACTCCTTGGCTGCGTTGAACGAGCTTCTAACCATTTGTCGATACTCAGTAAGTTCAGACGCAAGGTAGGCGGAATCGCTGTCTTCTGATTCTTCCAATTGTAGAGAAGCTACATATGCTTCATATTCTCGATCTACTACACGAAGATCCTTAGGCTCGAGTTGTCCTTGCGATCGTAGTCGTTTGGTGATTGTTACCCACATGGGGTAGTGCGGGCATTCTCGATAAAAATGGAAGGGACTGGTACATAGGCGACATTCGCCTGGAGGCTTTGCTCGGCTCTGCTGGGAGTCGTTTCGGCTGAACGAGTGGCCTTCGAACGTTTTCCCCTTTGGCCAATCGAAACGCAATTTCTTAGAACTCGATTCTGGCTTAGTGGCCCTTTTCCGCCTGGTATCAGCAGCATGAGCGCTTGCTTGTTCTTCGTTAGAGTCCGAAAGTGGGTCGTTAGAGGGGGTTTCGGTATCCGAGGGCTCGTACGCAAGGAACGCGGAAGCTTGTCTGGGGTTACTGGGGCGAGTATTGCGATCATTGTCTAGACTCTCCTTGCGCTCCTTTTCCCAGGCGTACAAAAGTCGGGGTTCTTCAGAGCTTACTCGTTCGAGGAGTTCCCGGATGGTCCTTGAATGTTCAGTGAGAATGTAGGTGCCCCATGAGCGGGGACGACGATCCAGCACCCGGCTGCAGACAACTGCTTCATTTTCTGCTTCGTCCGGGTACAGCAATTTGGCGTAGCTGATTCGTCTTAGAACCCATTCGATGGGGAGTTCGTTTCTGAACTCGCGTCCGCGTCGGAAATACATACGATCGAATTCGAGGCTTCGTTCGTACCGCCATTCTCCATGCATGAACTGTTCTCTAATGTAAATGAGAAAGTTCGTCATGTTTTCGGTGCAGGTCATGCGATCCGCTATTGAGAGACCGTTGAACCAAGTTCGAGCTAGACCTGTGAATCGGAAAGGGGCTGCGCGCGCTAGGTAGTCGGTGACCCCTGGTCCCAATTGCTGGTAGTACGACAATTCGCTGATATAACGAATTATAGAAGTTGGCGAGCCGTCCCATTCCGGGAGAGAGTTCATGGGAATCTTGGAACTAAATTGCCAATGAAATTCGGGATTGGCTCGTGGGAGAGGAGGAGGGAAGATGTTTCCTTGTGGAGGGGGGTCCGGGGGATTTCCTCCACCATCTGGATCGCCGGGGCCTCTTGGAGGGGGAGGACCCGGGCGTCTGCCTTGATACTGCCAGCCATGATGCCCCCCAGGGGGATCGTCGGGGTCTCCTCCGTCTCGCCCTGGCCCATCACCATTCCCTCCTGGCCCGTCTCCATTTCCTCCAGGGCCATTCCCATTACCTCCCGGTCCTCCACCGCCGAATCCGCCTGGACGTCGTCCTCGTTCGTAGTCGTCACTCGGGGAACCTGAGCTGTGCCGAGGGTGGGAGGATTTGCCGTGGCGCGAGGACGGGGATGTAGGATGTTCGTCTGCTCGTCGATTTGACGTTCGTGTAGAATGGGAGTTTCCTCTGGATGTAAAATAGTCGGGCGCTGACGGGGGCATCCACGACGGACCTTGTAGGTAGGAGGAGTGGATTGGAGGGGCCCGTTCGGAGGACGTGGCACGACCGAAGGGAGGCGTGGTCGTTCGAGAGGGACTGTGCGAGGGAGAAGCCGGCAGGCTACCTGAAGTGAATAACGGACGCAACGATGGCCCCCCAGTTTCCAATCGTCTGGATGTAGACGAAGGGTCGTTTAACCGTCGACTTCGCAACGCTGCGAAGCTGACTCCTTGCGCGTCGTCTACGTTACCATACCCTGGAATGTGGACGATAGATGGGGCCGGAGCGAAGTGCACTTGAGCAGAGACGGGGGAAGTTATAGAAGGGATGATATTCGGGGGTGTAGTAGTTATGACCTGCGAACGATACGCGACGATGGGAGCTGGGTTGTCGTGTAGGTTCATGTCTTGTAGCCACAGGCGAACGGGTTCCTTGGCAGCGTCAGGAATGCCGTTGCGATAATCATCGCGCTGGAGCAGTTGTAGGACGTTTGTCCGCGGCGAATTCTTAGCGAACGCTTCTCTAACCTCAGTGATGGTCGAATCTAAGGAGCGCACGGATATATTGTCCAGCATTCCCAAGGACGAACGAAGCGTGGCCAACTCAGATTCAATGCGGTTGTGCGACTGTTTTAATCGATATACGAGGACTCCCCAAGTGGCGGGGACCTGATAAGCGACCGCCGATCCATCGAGGAGGCGAGTGCATTTGAAATCGGTGTCAAAGACAAAGGCGTGCGGGTCGTCCTTAAGGAGTGCGATTTCTCCTAGAATTTGATGAACGGCAAGGATGATGTGCCCGAGGCGCGTGAGGTACGCATGGGGGAGGGAGTAGACGTCCTGACCCCGAAATTCGATTTTCTCAATAGAGGGGGCGGTCGTCTCGCTGAATAGGGTTTGTAGCTCCTCTTTCAAGCTGCTGAGCCATATACCCTCGTTATGAGGCGTGAGCCAGCGGACGAGTATGGCCAGTAAGCCTTGTTGGAAGGACTTCGGTCGACTGGAGAGGGAACCGTTATGAAGACCGTAGTCTCGGAGTAGCGCTTCCCCGTCGAATTTATGGGTATGATAATGCATAATGGACGAGTCCATGTCTTCGAGCCGTAGGTCGATCCAGGCACCCGTTTGTAGGAACATGTTAGGGGGGGAAGGACCCTTGGCCTCAAGAGCTGGAGGAATAAGGGATGCCAGAGACGGGGTAGGCGAATTGGGGAAGGGAACCTTGTTGGGAGTCTTCTCAGCGGTGGGCGAGTACGAAAGATCCACGACATCCGGTAAACGGGGGTTGTTGGGGATCTCAACGGGGGACGAGCCTACGGGAGAGGGGAAGGCTTCAGAGGGCATATCGTGGGGAGGAGTAAGGGTGGCTCGTTTACGACGGGAGCGGCGTTTCGACGACGACGTAGGCTTGTCCGTTCCGTCTTCGAGAGTGGAGGGCGAGGGAGAAGGGAGTCGAGGGAGAGACGAAGAAGCTGTACGCGTTAGTATCGTTCGCGGGGGGAGAGCTGTGTCGCTGCGATTCCACGACCGGGGAGGATGATAGGTGTCTTGATTATCGGACGAGGAAGGGTCGGATTCACTCATAGAGGGAGCAGAGCGAACCTGGGACTGCCTGGGCAATTGATGTTAGTTATTTAGAGCTTCTGCGCCTACGGGGCTTCCCGAGTGTAGTCAGCGTATGTTGGAATTCGTCATACGCGCTAGCTGTTCGACTCCGATTTTCCGGGGTTGGGACGTGGGGTTTCCCCGGGGCCAGTCAGCGAGATCAGGAGATCGATCACCAGACTAGGGCGGGTAAAGACTTAAACGATTGAGGCGGAGGGAGTAAGAGTAGAACGGTACAGCCTCTTTCAATCGTAGGGGGGACACAACGACGTGGAGATCTCCACGGAGATGCCACCATTGTAATGCGTCCGTGAGAGAGATCGCGTCGTTGAACCGTAAGAGAGCTCGCGTCGCTCCCGCGAGGGTAGAGGGCCGACGACCTGGCCTGGGTGAGCTAGTCCGCAGCTAACGGGCTGGTGACCCGAGCAGGGGAGGGCGTCGAGGCCTCGTACGACGGGGGGCGCTCGAGCGCTTAACGTAGATGGTGACGGTTGGAGAAAAGAGTATATATATTACGTCACTGTCAACGTGTACGATAACTACGCTATACGATACCTACAGAGTCCTTGTTCCTACCGATGGCTACTACTTCGGTACCGCATCACACTGCTACAGTTACGCTAACCATCATGTACAAGTTTCTACGTAGGGCAACGCAAGGGCTGCACTCTCTGAATAGATCCACACCTGACATGAGACTGCATAGTGTGAACGCGAGTCTACGGTCGCGGACTAGCTCGATCTTGTATTCATTGAATATTCCAACGTTAGATAGGTATGTCATGAATCTCTGGGTACACTAAATTACGAAGTCCCCTTGCACTGTTCTAACCAACGCAAAAGTTGTTGACAGTTGACATAGAATTCAAGGCAAGGCGAGTGGTCTTAGTAAGGGCTATACATTCGACGATGACTTTGCAGATTAAGACAAACCATCTGGAACTTCATGTCCCAGATCTCCAGTGCGCCCCTGCTCGAGATAGAGAAGCAGATGTCCATTATCTGGACTGTCGCTAATTGCATCCAAATGAAGGGAATGCTAGAGGGACATGCATGGAAGCGCCGGGGCCCCCATGAACATAGAAGCGCCGATGAGCGTGAGGAGTGGTCGAAGTTCCTCAAGAAGTAGAAGCTCAACCATATCTGCAATTGTACATGTATTATTCACAAGTGATGTGGGGTACTTGGGCGGGTTCAGCGAATGTTCTATCAGCGCATGGTCAACAATACGTCTCTCAAGGATATGAGACTATATACTCTGGGACATCTCCACCACCATGGAAGTGTCGCCCTTTGAATAAGTTGACGCCTTCCTTAGGCGCGATAAGGCTGACGAGCACATCAGGCTCAAGACCCAACATTCTTCCGGCCTCGACGTCCCACCGGACGGGATGTCGACGGAGACGATGGGGAGTTTGGTGTCCGTCTTTCCGCGCCGCTTCGTCTCTTTCCGACTGTTCGTCTACGTGTACATTATTCCCTGATTCTTTTGTTCGTGGGGCTGGGGGGTAGCGCGCGACTAGTCTGAGTCCAAAGAGGCTTATGAAACGCGTGAAGGGATCGCTTCGCTCCGCTGAGTGGGATGTACGCGGTATCGATGATGAGTGAAAAGAACGCTAGAGCCATTGGCAATGTGGGAGAGTTGGCGTGCCTCACCCCCTATCACGCTTATTTCCGGTCTCTTAGACCATGGGTAGCACCTTCACTCTCAACCATCCCGATCTCGCCGACAGTGTTTCGTTCTACAATAAATCAGTGAGACACCTCAACCCTGGTTGTCAATATCTTGAAGTGATGGTCAGACTGTCAGTCCCTCAGGAAAGTATAACATTCACCACAATTTCACCAACTGGTCATCGTAAATGTCCGTTCGATACCTGACAGCAAGGATAGCCCAGCAGGTGCTCGTCCTCAGTGCTCAGTACTCTTACAAGTTTATAATTTTCTCCTAAGATCGATGAAGAGCTCATGGGCTCCGTGGGGGCGTTCAGCATTGATCAGGTCTGATTCGAATATCCTTTCCAAGACTCGTCGAATAACCTCAACTTCAGCTCATGGAACTTGCTGGGCTGGCTTGTGCGCAAGCGTTAGCAACTGTGTACGACCGTACTCGGTATCCGAGAGTCCTGGTTTGCTGTGGCCCGGGCAATCAAGGTTGGGGCTGGCAACGCTGATCATGCGCGCGCCGCCGTTCTAACACTAAGATACAGGCGGAGACGGACTTGTCGCCGCTCGCCATCTTGGTACGCCCCGAATCGATTATATCCGGTGCGTTGTCAGTAATGCCTACATTGCTAGGAATGTTTGGTTACACGCCAACGATTTACATGCCCAAGGTACGTCTTCCTGCTGTCGCGCCCCGGCCTGACTGAAACTACGTCCCTTAGCCTGGGTCCAAGGATATTTATAAAGTTAGCTAGCCTTTCCACGCGCCCCTCAAAGCTATCTTACAGAGTGTATAGCGCCTGAAAACGCAATGCGACAACATGGGCATCAAAACTCTACCTCCCTCATCGGACGCTGAGGCTCTTACAACAGCACTCTCCTCTTCGGACGTCATTCTCGACGCAATATTTGGCTTCTCGTTCAAAGGCCCCGTCAGACCGCCGTTCGACGAAGCACTGCCGTCACTCACAAACTCCAAACTCCCCATCGTCTCCGTCGACATCCCTTCTGGGTGGGACGTCGAGGCCGGGAAAATTGAGACGCTGGGTCTTGAGCCCGATGTGCTCGTCAGCCTGACCGCGCCCAAGGAAGGCGTAAAGCTGTTCAAAGGCCGACACTTCCTCGGGGGCAGGTTTGTCCCAAAGTACGTAGTCTCGTACCTTTCAGAATCGTATTACTGATCTGCATTGATAGGATATTCGCCGATAAATATCAGCTGAACCTGCCCGAGTACCCCTCGTTTGCCCAAATTGTGGAATTCACGACCGTGGATGGATCGCATCGTTTGTGAATGATACATGTACAATTACAGATAGGTCTTGATTGAGCTAAGTACATACTCACGTGGCGACCTTTTGTTGCCACCTTTTGAATGCATCTGCAATAGATTCGGCGGTCCCGCCTCGCTTCTTCAATTTCTTCCACTTCTTGAGAAACTTGGTCCACTCCTCAGCAGGCTCGTCGTCGCCTCCACGTTCATCAGGATCGAGGTCGAGAGCCAATGGCGGTGTCGGCGGGTACCGCTTCCACGCCTGTGCCTCCAACATCCCTTTCATCTGTATGCAATTCGAGACAGTCCATATAACCGCCATCTGCCTCTCTATCTCGGGCATGGGCGCGCTGGAGATCTGGGACATGAAGTTCCAGATGGCTTGGGCATCCTGGGGTCGTAAGGTGTTTCTGCCGAGTGTCACGACAGTGTGTAGGTCAGCGTTGCGTAAGACTGACAATCGCTGCCGCTCCGTATGCAGAGAAGGCGTGTTGCGGTTGATTACCCTGTCCCTCCAAAAGGCCGGTGCGAGCTCCAGCAACGGGCAGGACTCGTTGTACGGCTGCATTTGAACCATTAGGCACATATTGAACTGATACATCGACACATCGAGGATGACTTCTTCGCCCTTGACAGTCTTGAACCATATCCAGTAATGATCGTTTGGGTCGTCGCCTTTCCAAAACACGCCGTTCTCTTCCTCGAAGAAAGCGAATGTATCCTGACACTTAACATCTGCCGCTCCCCAGGCGACACCAAAGTCGGCAATCGGTGTACCATGGTACCTGAGACGCACTTTCCTGCCGCCTTCCGTGGGAACCGAGGTGTATATCTGCGCGAGAATGGCAAGGCATATGGACGTGGCGATCGATAACCCATACCCTTGAAATGTAAGCCTGCGAAATAGTTTGCTTCGCACGAACGGGGTGTGAGCTGAGGGCCACCATGACTCGGAGGAGCTGCGCTCCTGCAAGGGTATTTCAGGGATCTCCGGACCGAGGATGATCAATTTCGCTGCCGTATTGTCGGGGAACACTTGGGCTGGTACCCCGGGATTGGGGTCGTTGAGAATTCGCCGGGTCGCCGCGGCATGCAGGGGTTTCATCGGATGGCTATGGGCGAGTGCAGCAAGGAGCGCCAAAAAGGGGTAGAATGTTGAGACATCGATATACTCTGTTCGTTCTGGAATGCTCTATTCAGACCGGAATCAAGACGTATTTATCACTTACTGCAACCGGATTTGTGCCGTGTCCAGTCCTTTCGCTGGCATTCCACAGAGCAGTATGCGGCCTGGTTAGAGGGTTGTCAGAATACTTATCAATTTGCGTCTACAGGCTGAGAATGACCTCCATGCAATCTGTGCAGAGTTTTACGGTTACGGACTTTTGGCATTGTGAGCATTCACTCAAGGCCCGTAGAGGTAATTGAACTGTCGCGCTCATGGAGGTAGTCGTGGTGAACGAATGAAACGGGAAGACAGGGGCGTGATTTATCGATTGATCCCTGAGCCAACTCTCCCACAATCATCACAGCTTCTACTCCTACTCCTACGATCTTGACGACGATGTTCAAGTTCAAGCGAGGGAGAAAAGAAAGAACTTCAAAAGTCTTAGACGGACTAGATGCCCCTGCTTTGGCCCGCTATATCACATCGGGAAAGTGTAAAAACATTACGCTCATGGTAAATACTCTTCATGCTTCGTATTTGAGAATCACGTCAATTTATGTAACTCGGTACGAACTTAGCTGGGTGCCGGTAAGTATAGACCAATTGGTGATATCGAGCATGGAAGCCAAATACAATACTAGGCGTCAGCACCTCAGCGGGCATTCCTGACTTCAGATCTCCAGAGACAGGTCAGATTCTCCGCGCACCATAATACCATAATGTAGTAACTGATAAGATATTCCACTTCAGGGCTCTACGTGAGTGCGCATTTCGAAGCTGTCGTCCCCTTGTCCTCAATCTATATGCCCAGGCCAACCTCGCAAGGTTGAATTTGCCTTATCCAGAGGCAGTCTTCGAGATCAACTTCTTCAGGCGAAACCCTACTCCGTGTACGCTTCGGAGTCAGTGTGCAATAAAGAGTATTCCCCGCTGATGTGTTTTATAGTCTATACATTGGCACAGGAATTGTACCCTGGAAAATTCCGCCCAACAATCACGCATTCATTCATCAAGCTGCTCGCTAACAAGTCGCTCCTCCATACTTGCTTCACGCAGAATATCGATACTCTAGAACGGCGTGCAGGAATTCCAGCACAAAAGATCATCGAAGCTCATGGGAGCTTCGCAAAGCAACGCTGCATACGATGCAAGATCGAATTCGATGACGACTCGATGAAGGAGCATGTCCTGCTCGGTAAGGTGCCCAAATGCGAAACATGCGGCGGCTATGTCAAACCCGACATTGTATTCTTCGGCGAAGATGTGCGTGTCCATGTATTTGTATGCAGGCCATACGCTCATGTGTATTTCATCAACTTGGTAGCTTCCGCCCGAATTCATCAATGCGATTCCTCGCCTTGCTGATTCTGATCTTTTGATTGTCTTGGGAACATCCCTCACTGTTCGTCCATTCGCTTCCTTGGCCGGAATGGTCGAGAAGGATTGCCCGCGAGTGCTCATCAATCTGGAGCGGGTGGGCGATTTTGGGAGCAGATCGAACGATGTCATACTGCTGGGGAAATGTGACGAAGTTGTTCGAGATCTTGCGAAGGCGCTTGGGTGGGAAGAAGAACTGGAGAGGGCATGGGAAGAGACGGCTCAGAGTGTCCAATCTGATCCGGCGAAAGTCCTCAAGCCAGGCCAAGAACAGATTGACGTCGACAGGCTCGCAAACGAAATAGGCAAGACTTTGAATATTGACGAAACTGTCGTGGACGAAAGCAAACCCCAGGACAGCGACGAGAAAGATAAGCAAGCAGGGAGGAAAAACAGCGAGGAAGGGGTAACACTAGAATTACCTGCAAACCCACCCACAAACGAGACTACAGACACCAGCAAAGCAAACGACTCCATTGCGAACACGGTCGCATCATCAACCGTACTAACATCATAAATAACCCCTGTCCTGTATTTACGCCGTCAGATTCCGGGAAGTAAATAAATTTCCATCCTGAAATGAAACCCATTGTCTGTCCGCCTCACATACTACCCCATTGGCTCGCACAGACCTTGCATCAGCCGAAGTCCCCACAGAGGCGCGCAATGATACCACTCATGCGCTCTATTCGTATAGCCACAGTACAAGGAAGCGGCGTTCCACAGGTTTCATCGCCAGTGGGCGTTAGTGGCGCCCCACAGCTCAACCTTCTTCACGGCCAACTTCGATTGAATCCAGGTGAAAGTGGCATGCTAGGATCTCAAAGAGACCAGCAGCTTTCAGATGGACCAATTCCTTAGGGCGAAAGGAGAGGGGGGAGCTTCCCGAGAGCTCGACCGCAGTTCGTACACTGAAGGTTTGGATTATTTAAAACACGAAAGCCCATAACAAACTGGTAAGACAACACATACAACAACAGAAACTCACAAGAGACCCTTAATGTAATTGTTATCCTATATTGCCGTTGCTTGGGCCGCCAGCAGCGGAATATGCGTTCATTATAGCTGCAAAGGGAGCCGGGACCGCCGTCGAACCTTGGAGCGCAGGGTCCGTGATGTACGACATATTCTGTATATTCTGTATTTGTCTGGTATCGGAATCAACGTTCGCTTCATTCTGTAGGTTCGGAGACTTTGCGGACACTTTTCGCTTGCCCCGCGAAGAGGATGAAGCTGTCGGTGGGGGAGAAGGCGCTCCACTGTCGCTTCCGCCGTTTTCTGAAGATGAACTAGCTTGTCCAGTTAAATGGGGAGGATAGTAGGAGCGAGGTGCGTCCGCTGCGCCTGCTCCATCGGCTTGTTTCTGCCTCTTCATCTTTTCATAGACGGACGGGTAGTATGGGCCTATAGGGTGAGCAGCATCATAATCTTCGGGCAGAGCGGGTATAACAGCAGCGTGTCGGCCCCCCAAGGGTCTGATATGTGAGTTAGAAAAATGAATATATGCAAGTGCAGGGCCAGACGCACCCTCCTTCTACAAAGTTTTGCCATACATAGTCCCGAAGTCGGTTCGCATTCGGGAGCTCCTGGATCAGATGTTTTATTGTATTCTGGCCGAGCCCGAAGAAGTCTGGACCAGACACAGAGTTCGAATGCTGCCGGTTGCGTATGGCGTTGGCCTGCTTTACGATGCTCGACCACGCGCCCGTTGCGGTTCCAGCAATGACAGGACGATCTAGCGTATCTGATGGAACTATTTGGAACTTCGGGCCATCCCCGCCATCGAGAATCGTGCAATGATAAACGACCTCATGTGCCGGGTCGATGGTCGATAAATAACGGCTATAGAAAATCTATGTTGAGATGCCCATCCAGGGAGCCTTGAGTAACGTACCGAGTGACTTCGTAGCCAACGGGGAAAATATACCGTTCCGTGTGGAAATGCTCGCGCATGCAAACCTCGCCCAAAGATATGACAGTCATTATCCCGACATTCAGTGGTAACATTGGCTTTCCAGATTTATCCCTCGGTACCGTTGGAATGCTGAAGCTTTTAGTGGTCACAGTATGAGCCTTGAGTCTTTTAGGCTTTGTGGCACGAGGTGGATCGGGCGGTGGCCGTTGTTGTGGTTCCTGGGGAGGAGCAGGTGGAACGAACCCGGGAGGGGGGACAAACATACCGGGAGGCATAGCGATGGGATATGGGTAATAGAGGTTGGGATAAGGGAAACTCGGGGTTAACGGGGTTGCAGAAGACGGTGTGGTCGGAACGGCGGACAAAGGGCTCATCGTGCCATATAGGAAAGCATACGGATTTATACTGGAGGACGGTGTAGCCGATGAGGGGGATGAGGTGGCGGGGGAAGTCGACGCTGTTTGGTTAGATGTGGTCGCTTCTTGCTGGTTTGACGACGTCTTGATAGAGGGTATTAGACCCGCGCTGTGGGAGGGTAAGTTGGCTGGAGGTTCCGAGGATACCTGGTTAGCATACTCTTCGGTCAGGCTTTCCCTTGAGGTCACGTCGACCGTATTCTTCACTCCGTGATTCTCCATCAGCGTAGGATCAATCTGCATATGAGACGTCGTGGCCGAGATCAAGGCAGCGAGAGCTTGACCTGGCGGTGGAGGGATGTTAGGCACATAGAGTGATCGTGCGGGAACTGTGTTAGTGTCGATTGCTGAAGGTGTCGGTTTGCTTTGCTCCGCGTCCTCATTCCTCTTACCAGCAATGCCCTTGCCCTCTGATTGCGTCGCCCCAGCGACGGCGCCCACACCATCTGTGGACTGAAGGGCAGCTTCGCTGGCACCGTTAGCCAAAGAATCACCGTCTATGCGGTCATCTCGCTGTCTGAGTACGATGTCGCCACGCTCTGCAAAGTTGGCCGTGTTGGCAAGCCTAATGAGTATACAGTAGCTTGTAAATGAGGTACACGCTACCTTGCGCGGCCTCATTTCCAGACACACCGGCCTCAACCCTCCCTGTTGGTCGTGGCGACGGGTCAGACGCATTGGGTGCACTCCCGGCAGATCTATTTTGGCTAGACGACGAGCGAGTAGTTCGCCTGGTGTGAGGCGATGCAGCCTCCGCTTGCGATTGAGATCAGCCCAAAGGCTCCCAAAGAATATAGAAGACTCACAGATGGGTTTGCGTCGTGAATGCCGCCCTTGGTTGATATTGTCTGAAGAAGTTGGTTCTAGGGACGCGCTCGTTCTTTGTCCGTCTTCAGGGCATGTATCAGCATTGTACACGACGTTCAGATAGTCGAAACTTAAGTTCGACGAACCTGTTCCATTTTGTCCATCAAGTGGCTCAGATAGCGGGGATGGTGGTATCGTTGGTAGGTGTGGGGGCGTGGCTGAAGATGAAACATCGGGTGGTACGACAAAGCCCGGTTGCGATTCAATTTCGGCAATACGTTCAAGCAGAATACTGGAAGATGTACGATCAAACTCGAGAGAAATTGAGCTGGGAGGGCAGCTGGGACGTACTTGCGTTCTTCTCGCATTCGAACGTTGCGCTGCAATTCCACGGGCGAATCCTTATGTTCCTCACATCAATACATCTGTTCAGGGACAAGACGGTTCGCAAAAGGTTCTCTCTGATTTGTAGAGCATTGGCGCGTAACTCATTCCAATACCAGCCCACGAACCACACGAAGTAGACTATTAGAAACGAGGATAACGCGACCACTGACCTCTAGCTCCATGAAACGACGCTTCAGGCTTCTGTATTTGTCGCGTATATCTTGCGGTTCCTTTGATGGAGAAACGAGAGAAGAAGGGGAATCCATCGTGGCTGGAATAGAGAGTGAGTTCTCTTGGGACATTGGACGTCCGCGCCTCGTTATAACTCTGTCGTGGCGCCAGGACAAATGAAAGCTTCAAGATGACCGTTCGGGAAAGAAAGTGCAAAGCGGGCTTTGTTTGGATCCGAGGCTCTCGCTGACTCCTGAGCCTATAGGGGCGTCTCACGGCTCACCTCAAGCCACCGTTTCCTACAATTTCAAGATGAGTGGATGTGTCTCTATTCCATGGAAAGAGGTCAAAGGTGAAGAAGCAATGCTCCTTGACCTATATCTACCTGAGGTCCATCTGAGCCCCGAAGCTCAAACGCGTCTACCACAGATCCCTGCTGTGATCTATTTCCATGGTGGCGGTATGACGGTCGGCGACAGGAAAAGTTGGTTCCCTTTGTGGCTACAGCGTACGTTGATTCTTACTGATGTGTATCTGACACCAACCGATCTGTATGATTCATGAAGAACGTATCAATTCTGCCGGAATTGCCTTCATATCGACAGATTATTCTCTCCTACCGCCGGCATCGGGGCATCAGATCGTACGAGACATACAAGACCTCTTCGGATTCCTATCAACTGGTCAGATGAATGACTGCTTGAAGGCTGCTTTTCCGCAGACAAAGTTTCTCATCAACCCAAATGCTCTCGCCGTAGCAGGATCAAGTGCAGGAGGACTGTGTTCATACCTGGCTGCCATCCACGCATCCCCCCGTCCAATCGCTTTGCTCTCCATGTACGGGATGGGAGGCGACTTTCTCGTAAGGACATTACTCAAACCCAGTTTCGTCGCTGACCAACACGTGTATGATTAGACACCTCACTACCTTATCCCGAAATCGAAACCGTTTTTCCGAGGTCGAGAAATCCTCGATCCCAAAGATTATGAAGAATTTCTCTATCCTCGCTCTGAATCCCTCCCCAAGACACACTGCTCACCTCTGGCCTATCACGACAAAAGTTATGTCATCCCTGGGTTCCCCGCAAATCCCAGAATGCTGCTTTCGAGGCTGTATCTGCAAATGGGCACCTACCTAGATTATTGGACCGGGGACCAGAGCCCCAGGGTCAGTTCGCTGCTTCGCGACGTGCTCAAACGCCCTCACGAGGAAAAGGAACTTGAGCAGATAATCCCCTCTCCACATCGTGGACTCTTTCCGCAATTCAATGTCTCTTCAGATTGGCCTCCGTCTTTCTTGTGTCATGGTTCTGACGATTCGGCCGTCCCATTGGCAGAATCACAACACATCTACGATCAATTACAAAAGGCTGGCGCGTCAGTCCAGCTAGAGATCGTTCAAGGCAAGGAACACTCGTTTGATTACGAGTTCGGCGCGGAGAGAATACACGGAGATCTTTTTGATCGCATTAGCCGCTTTCTAGTATTGACACTAGGCAGCAGGGAGACGGGCTGTTCTGATGTCATCCTGTCTTAGAAGCTCCTTAGAAGCTCGTGTCTCGTGAAAACAGGCATGGAATGTATATGGCTCATACTCATATGTTGTTCCTCACGGTTCAGATTGGCATCCGCACGGCGCGTTTATGTAGATTGGACCACTGTAATACTCGCCCCTTTAACGAAGATAACTTGTAGGGGGCCCCTGTCGCTCACTCTAACTCAAAGTTGACAATGCCACAGTTAAGCAAGATGAAAATTAACCAAGATATGTAAAAACGTGCGCTTCACGGATGGTGTGAGGTATACTGAAAGTCTACGGCGCAGATCTACGAGACTCGCGATACGTCGAGGACTAATTTCCCAGTAGACACGCCGCCCGTGAGGTCCCTCTGGGCCTGCTGCGCGCCTTGTGCAGTGAAAGGGTATTCTTTATAAATACGTAGCTTCAAAACACCCTTGGAAATGAGGTCGAAGATTTTATTTCCGTAGTGGAGTGACTCTGAGGGCGTGTACGTATAATTGCCCACACTGAACCAGTCACGTCAATTGTGCTTCTTGAATTTGAAACTAGATTCACATACGTCGGCCGCAGGAGTTTGACATTCTTCTGAACAAGTTTGAGAGGAGGGAATGGAGGAACAGGGCCAGATGCATTGCCGAGAGAGACGATAGTTCCCTTTCTCTTGATCATCTCGAAGTCCGCGTCGAACCTGCGGAAATCAAGTCAGCCGAGACTACTTGGTAATAAGTAGGGTACTCACGTATCTTTCCCAACTCCATCGAAGATAGCGTCCACGCCCTCGCCGTTCGTTAGTTCCAATACACGCTGGACAGTGTTCTCATTCTTGTATAGAATGACGTAGTCGGCGCCATTTATCTTGGCAAGAGCTGCCTTTTCGGGAGTCGAGGTCGTCCCGATCACTGTGGCACCAATGTGTTTGGCGTACTGAGTAAGGAGGAGTCCTAGTCCCCCAGCAGCGGTGTGGATAAGCAAGGTATCACCCTTCTTCACGGTATAGGCTTCATCCATAAAGCTGACCGCTGTAAGGGACTGCACGAGACCTGCAGCTGCTTCTAACGTAGACACAGACGAAGGTACCGGATACACAAACCTATACGCTTTCGCGACATAGTTCGAATGGGACCGCAAAGAGTTCTATCATATTCGAGGATGTCAGGACTCGAGCAGCCGATTTGGATAAGAGATCCATACTACTGCGACTTTGCTGCCGACGACGAAATTACGAACTTGATAGTTGGGGTCGTTGAGGACATTTTGGTCTGTAGGCAAGGCTACAATTGTGCCAGCAGCCTCTCCCCCCAAGACGGCTGGAAAGGACCCGATGGGGTATAGCCCCTTTCTTTATCAAGTCTAGTGTGAGTCTTTGGACGGTGAGTAGGGGTTACACTATGCACCTGAAGTACGTATCAACGAAGTTGACACCACAATACTGAGGTTGTCAGCTTATTCAGAATTCTTTCTGGGATGGGAAGGCCATACATACTTCTATCTGCACCATACTTGGGTTAGCGATCATCCGGACAGAAGAACAAATACACACTTACTTTCACGACAATTTCCTCGGGCGCAGGCTTGAACGGTAATGTCATTTTTTCGAGGACATCGAAGTCCCCAGTCTAAGTTTGTCTGTCATCAGTCGGCTTCTCTGGAATAATCGGAAATATAAAAAGACCTTAGCAATCGCAATAGCTTCGATGGTGTTCGGTATAGAAGTCATTGTTCTCGGAGGATACCTTGGTGGTTAAAAGACGCGATGAAAGGACAAAAGCATTGCACCCCTAAATATTTGTCTGCCCGGAAACAGGGCCCTCCGGTGGCAGCGAAGCCGGACGATCCGGGAGAGTGCTGTATCTACTCGTCAGCGGTACCCTTCATGATGACATGGCGTGATGGATTATGAATGTTAATGTCGACATGGAGGAGGGACGCCATGGAATCGGTCTCTCTCTCCTTCTCTCTTTCTGTAAATGAATAGAAGCTGCGCTGTGACGAATGGTCTTTCTTCGTACCTGTGCAGAGAATGATTGTTAGTGGAATGGTGGGTGGAGGGTAGTCGGCAGCCTACAGGACGCCGTTCAAAGTTTCGACCCTGTCAAGACAGGGGTCCTCCCTCGACATTGTTAGCGCTTACTTATTAATAAGACATTTTTAAACTCTCAGATGTAATTCTGGTCAAATACTTAGGCAGTACACTGTCTATTCCACGATAAGTGATATAAACACAAGAAATTTGAGAGCCTCACAGACCGAGAGTCCTTCGCTTTCTCGGTCAACTACTCTTCTGCCAAAGAGAGGTGAAGGGGCATCTGTGTCCCTTCATGCATCTTGCCTTTGACCATAGGAACCATGAGTCCAAGTGCCATCCTCATTATCTCTATGTCTTTGGGGAAGACGATCTTGAAGTTTTCGACCACTTCAACAGTGAATGCTTGTAGCTCGATGAGACTAGACAAAGCAAAGATGAGGACCTTCAGCTACCCTTAATAATACCCAGTGACTTACGTAAAACGCCAGCCAATACATCCACGGACTCCAGCAGCTACAAAGGGAGGTCAGTGTACGGCAATGGTAATACGCCAGGCGACATACAGAATGTCATCCTGAATGAGCATGCACGTTAGAAAATAGAGTATACAAAAAAGCGTAGACGCACAAATTTGCGTACACGCCGATGTTGATTTGTTTCTCTTTTGGGACGTCGAGGAACCTACGAGGATTCCATTCATCTGCGTCATCTCCCCACACAGAGGGTAGTCGGTTGTAAGCACAGACAGACAAACGGAAGTCCTGGCCCTTTCTGATATGGAGTTCCGTCATGGTCTGTCCATCCTCGGTAATGACAGGCAACGCTAAAGGAAGGATGTCGTCTCTATCTGCCGTACGAAACAAAGTGGAGACGATTGGATGGAGCCGTAAGACCTCCTGCGAGTGCAGAATGAGTAGAGTATTCTAAGAAGGTGAAATGGAGTAAACCTTGATGCAAGCGTTGGTAAATACTAGGGAGTCGAGGTGGGCCATGGTGAAATCGGTGCCACTGGGCAACCTTCCACGGAGGTGCTGAATCTCTTCCCTCATTCTCGTCTGATCTTCTGGATGTCTACCAAGTTCGTAGAGAAGCCAAGAAAGTGTTGCGGCGCTGGAATCGTGCCCGGCAAACATGATTGTCCTAGGCCAGGAAACATCATCAAACTGACATACACAAGAGGAAGAACACTGACGCCATCTGCGACAAAATTTCATCTTCATCGAGCCGGCAGTTGGGATCTTCAGAGACATTAGATCTGACTATGATATAGTGAGCAAGCGAAGGGACTTGAGATTAGAATTGACTTGCACAAAATACTCATCACGTCTCGCGTAGCATCGTCTTCCATAGGTATCTTTGCCTTCTGATCAATCAGTCCCTTTGCAATGCCCTTTGTGAGCGTCTTGAAGTTGCGGAACCGGCGATATTCTTTGCTTGGCATGTATTCCACCAACTGGAGGATGGAGGTCGGGATGTAACGCCACAATGCTTTGAAAAGGAGATCCCAAGCAGGGGGGAAGGGGGTGGTATCGGCGCTAGAGTGTAAATTTTATAAGAATTCAGATTGTAGATAGCAAGTCACTTACAACAGATACTTCAAGGACTCAGATAGCTCGCTCTGCGCGCCTTCTAACGCGTCGAAGTGATAATCAAAAGCCGCTACGACGCGTCAGTTATAAAATCTCCTCGTAAACAACTGCACACACTTTCTCCGATTGCGTCTAAAGTGCTTCGCGCAAGCCAGTGTGACACATTGATAGTCTGATCTCCGGCTTGAATCGAATCCTTCCATTTCTGCGTCATCTATAATGTTATTAGAGGACGTGATAGTCGGAAAAGGCGGCTCTTACACGTGAAGCGGTGCTTTGGAAGAGAGGGAGGAAGCCCCGCAACTGTTGCGACGTAAACGCCGGGTTCATGACTTTCCTATGCCTTTGATGCACTTCGCCTGTCATGTAATCAGTGTCGGCATGCATGATATCGTAGGGCAGATTCAGACCTGATGCCCATACGATGCCCCGACCCATTAAGTTGCGAATAGATTGATTAACATCGGGTCGCTTAGGGTAGCGATAGCCAGAAGTATGAAGGATGTGCTGGAGCACCCGGGGATCGGCGGTCAAAACCTCCTGTCTCTAAACACAACATCGAACAGGCAGTCAGAAGCGTGCACAACCTTTTGAAGGAGACATGTCGTACCCCCCAACAAGCCTTAGTTTTAAGGGTGGCGCCGTATTCTCGAGTCCATGCAAAATCAAGGTCGCCAGCTTCAGCTTGCACCCGCATTTCGGGTTCATGTCCTTGCCAGAAAGAAATTGTGAGCAACTTATCAAACGACGCAGCTATTTCCAAGTTCGAACCTACCTAGTAACCACGAGGGTGCTGGTGGCCCCCTCAACTTTCTAACATTGTCGCGCTTTCGGCGAGCAGACAAGCCAATAGCAAGAAGGACTGCTGCGAGAAGGGAGTAGATGAGAAGGCCCATTGTGGGAGACTTGCTATGCCTGCATGAAGGTTATATAAGTCTCGTGGAGCATGGAAACCACGGTGGGTCACCCGAGTGTATCTCGCGATTTGTGGCTGCAAGTAGTCGGCTGACAGCCTAAGACAGCTAACGGGGATGTGCTCGTTGGGATGCAATGTGCAATGTGCATGCTCCTATGTACAGGCTCACAGAGAAACGAGCCAAAAGTCGGGGAAATCAGATGAAGTGGTACCATGAAGATTCCCCGACCACTCCAGAACTCACGAAGTTTGCAAGAGCAACAGGGATTTTGGTCTATTTTGGTTGTTAAATGTCCGTTTTTGGCCAGGCCTGACAGCTAAGTAGGGTTTGTCTAGGGCGCTGATATCATTTGCCTTCAAACAGCAGGGTGATGGTCTCGTAGACCGGCGGCATGAGCGTGAGGGACTGTCGGGCGACTTGAGTTGCTGTATCCCGTTTCGTTTCTGCACAGAGGCGGAAGAAATGGTCAATAGCGAAAGCCTCGATTTGAAAACGAACAAAGTGGAGGGAGCAACTAAAGCCTACACACGGGAAAGCATATTTACAGACCATGAGCGATCAGTCACCGGTAGACGGTGTCTATCATCTAGGCTACTTTCTTCCTTCTACTTATACCTTGTCAGGGGCCTTGAAATCCGCCAACCAATCTTGTACGAAGATGATCATCTCATTGTGGATTTTGAGGATTTCGGGAGGTTCGGCGAACATATCCGCTAAGCCGTATTCGTCGTAGTGATGTACAGCATCTGCGAACAAGCGCAATGATAAATCGAATTGCCTCACCATGGCGGGAGGGCCCTGAGGGAGTGGACGCACCAGGTATCAACTTGAATGGGCGCAACGCAGTGTCTGGGCGTGGTTTGGCATCCTCGCTGTGAGGTGTGTCCGGGCGCCAAGGGTCGACTATCCGTCCCCCACTTAATCAGATTAAGTCGCCAGCAAAACAATGAAATGTCCTACCCTCGCCATCAATAATCGCGAGCCTGTCCGCAGCGATAGCGAAGTCGCCAAGGACATTCACAGCAGTGACGTTTGGGAAGGGAGGTACCGTGAAGTGCTTTCCCGGCGGATAAGCCTAGCGGGACGGTTATATTAGCTCGCTCAATAAAGGTGCGGGGGACATATGGTGGCGCACTTGCTTGCAGATCTTCGACTCGTAGTCCAAAGTAAGTAACTTCGAGATGATGCGCGGCGTTCTTGGGTCCGGAGGTGCTGTCTAGTTGATAGTCAACCAAACGTGCATATACACGAGGAAGTAATTTAGCGGCATACGGTGAAGTATCCCCATTGAGTGCAGACTTGGAAAGTCCAAAGCCGCCAGTCTTGATCGAGCCCGATAGCTTGGTATTGGGAATCGTCAAAGGTTCCGAAGCACTAAGCATGAGGGTAGCAGGGTAAGCAGTAAACGTTAATTTAGAGTGGTGTACGCACCTCCTCGACGGTGGAACGGCAGCGGGAAGCAACGTTCTAGGAGAGGTTAGTCTAAGTTAAGATTTCAAAGGGAGATACGAACGTCTTTAATGTATTTAGCATAATTCGTGAGGGCGAAATCAAGGCTGAGCCGTCTGTAATGTGTACCAGCCTTTCTCGCGCTCCGAAAGGGAGGTCAGTAAAGTTCGCCATGCCCTCAGGAGCAGTGTTGACAGCTGCACAAAATGTATCAAAGCGCGTACTGCCAATAGCAGGGTTCCAATTTTTCGATTGCCAAGACCCTAGGGGACTCTATGGATATAGAGTGTAAGTCAGTAATCCCGCCTAAAGCAACGAACCTCACCTCAATGGTGGAAACAAAGTCGACGTCGTGTTCGAGGTCTGCTAGCCCAAATAACCCTTTCAGAGGGCGAGCGAAGACTCGAGTGGTCAGAATAGTATCGACAATTCGAATCGATTGTTCTATATTGCGCATGCAAGTCGGGTCTGCCGCCCGTCGAATGATGTCCATGTATTGCCAGTTGGAGAGCGCAGCATGAGTAACACCGCTGGATGCAATAGCCCCAAAGACAAGGTCGGGGTACAGGATCTTCATATGAGCAGCACGAGCGCCTGCGTAAGAACCACCGTAATAAATCCAAGGCGTCTTTGGAGCAGTGAGGTCGTCCTTGATTCCTTCGAATTTAACATTTGCCATGAAGTTCGCAGAGTCCGCAGCTGGCAAAATATTGGATATTGACCGAGGGTTACATGCGTTGCAACATACCTGCTTGCTCGTTACTCAGGAATCTACAACGCAGTTAGACTCGGGCGTATATAATAATACAAGGTAGCACTTACCGCAAGTTGTCGGTCGAGAAGTCGGGGACGGGGATAGATTCGCCTGCAACAATTTGCCTCCAGTCACCCGTTCGACCAGTGTATCGTCCAACATACCGTAGTAGCGGTGCTCTAGTACTACTCCCAGTCCGCCCGTGGCTTTCGCCAATATCTCCACGATCCCTGTATCCAAGAACTGCAGCCTATCTTCGCCGCTGGTTTCGCCGCCGTCAAGGACGATAACAGGACCACCCGAGGTGAAGTGCCTCGAGTTCACCCAGTACCTCTGGTTGAACGTCCCATTCACACCTCCGAAGTGGTCTAGCGGCTGCTCGAACACCTGAACCGGGAACTCAGCCAACGGGTTCAGCGATTCATTCGAATCTTGAACACGCAGCGCCGCATTCCCTAGCGTCTTCGCTTTGGCCTCCGCATCCAACCTCCATAAATTCACGGCTTGTGGGCCCAAGACGCGTACGAGGTTTGGCGATGATTCTAGCCCGAAACCGGTCGACACCAAGCTCGACGCGAGTATTGCGATAGCAATCTTCATGGTCAATCGATGCTGAGGTGGCCATATCGGCATGATGGCGTATAAATACTCTGCTGAGAGTCAGAGCATATGGCGAAGAAGTTCGTACACGCGTTTGTCGTTGGGCGAAGCGCCGCCGGTCCGAAAAACCATCCGAACCTCCGAAGAAGGCCAACCACGTCACATGTGCGACTCCGCCCCGATGCGCACCATAAAAGGAAAATGCCGACATCTCAGCTATATGGCGTGTGCTTCGCACTGCGTAGCACTTTATTTCAGTGTTCGATGCGTGCATCATGAGTACAACCATGGCGGGCAGTTAGCACATCGTTACGCGTACTTGCGAGTCATCGTCGGCCACATTAGAACACCGTGAATTAATAATAAATATGACCCTGTCTCCGTCCCGACGCGTCCAGGAAGAAGCCTTTCACATATTCTCACCCTACAGAGACGTATAAATACGCACTGAATACTGAGCGCTGCGCATTGGTCTCAGAGGTGAACAAGAAGCCCCTTCTGTTGAGATTCTCCACAATCATTTAATTCCTCGTCGCTCGTTAACATGTCCCCTCTCCCTCACCCAGAGCTACACGTCCCTCACTGCCCCAAGGAGTTCTGGCTGACCTACCACCAAATATCTAGGTGCAACCGCCCATCCACTGCACAACTCATCGAGCTAGAATTCAAGAATCAGAAGCTGACCGACTTAGAGAGCCTTCTCGATCACGTTTTCCAGCAGGGATTCGTCGATAATAAATATAGAACCTCCACTTGGTGGGAACGTCGGGATGGAAGTCGTGTCAAGTCGAGCTTAGCCATCGAGGAGTTGTTCAAGCAGGGCGTCGGCAAGTGTCAAGATAGTGCCCTTCGCCTAGTCATTGGTGTGTTTTGGTTGATGTCGAGAGGAACAGTATACTGAGCAAGGGTGTAGCGGACATGCCTCCCGCTTTGTGGTTCACCTACAACTATGTGAACAGTCCAACGGGACACGTCGTTGCTCAGCGCATCAAGTTCGACGCAGCGCAAGTCAACGGGGCGCCCTTCGAAAAGCTCGCCCACGTCACCAACCATATTTTCAGGCAAGGATATCTTCCAGCGAAGTTCCGCAGCCTAGTCCATTGGGAAGGCAGCTGCGGCAAGAGGCTTTCGGAGGGTAGCTCGTTCCCTGAGGTGTTTGCGGAGGGCTTTGGTGCTACCGAAGAGCGTCCCCTTCGCCTTGTCATTGGTAAGAAGATTCAACTCAACCAGCGAATATGACTCAGCTGTTACTGCAGATAATGGGCTTGCGTGCAAGTGCGCCTGCGGCTGTCGGTCCAGCGAGACGCATTCCCAGAACGCCCAATGGAGCCACATTAGATACACGTAGTCGATGGTAGTCGTCGAATGCCGAAGGAAATATATCGTGTCGTATCGTATAGCACAAGCATCCTAATCAAAATTAATCGAATTTTAAAGTTTCTGTAACCGTAGTGTCGTAGAATATCGCCAGAATATCGCAGTGCCACGCTAATCGCTGATACGATTACGGAACTTCAGGGCAGGTGTGGTCGCGTGGTCTACAGGGTCTTGCCCTAATTGTGATTGATGTCCTTCATTCAGCACTACCACGGGCTCTGAGACCTCCTTTGAGAAATCGCTTTCTTCAGCTCACCATCACATATCCGCAATCAAAATGCCTCGCAGACAACGCCATTACTCAATATTCACCCCGCCGTCGCTCTCGATGAGTGAGCTCGTCAAAAAGACTTTGGATAGCGACGCGACGGATATGCTCATCGACAAATGGCTTGAGCATCGCGGAAACGGGCACGATGCGTATTTCGACTGGTTTCAGGGCATCAGAGAACGAAAGTGTGCCCATTCGCATATGAAGCAAATGCTGCTCTGGAATAAAGGCGAGTTCGTACCCGAGAACATCTTTTGCCGCACCGTCGATACCAGGAGGTTGATTCCACTCGACCGCACGTGGACCACACATGTCTATCACCATCGCTCTATGCAAGATCGGAAGCTGTCGATGATGCCGGTCGTTTTTACTATGGTGCGCATCACGCATATATCTGTGTCGTCCGAGTCTCACTACGGCCCACTCAGCTGCCGGAGCTTATGATCCTCAGAGGGATGCACGACGTGGGCTGCGATGAGATATACATCATAGTGACAGATCTCAAGCGGCAGGAAATGGACGATGTGACCGAGTATTTCAAACTCGTCTGTCGACATTCCTTTGGTCGCACCTGCAAGCCGCAGATGGAGAACCAGATTCGCCATGAGCGTACGGAGCATTCTTCTCCATGTGTTAGCTTTCCTTACATCGTACTATGATGCAGACATGCGTTTATGCCATACCCTCGTGCGACAGAGGAGAACTCCTTGTTTTCCTCAAATCGATCTCACCCTCCGTGCAATCCTATTCGAAAAACGACCTCGATTCATCATTCTCTTCTCCCACCAGACGACTTCCTACTCTCAGATCCTGTTTACCCACGATCTCTTCGTCCCGGAAGCAGATATCTACCACGACTTTCCGTCTGGATGTCCGAACCCCTGCTGCACCGATGACTGCGAAATGATACGATTCCCCCGCCGTGGCGTAGACAGTGCATCCGTCCTTCATATCAAACGAGGGGGAAAGTACGGCAAGCGAATCAAAGTACGAGAACTTTGCAATTGGATCGACTGTGATGTATGCTTTAGCGAGGAGTCGGCCTCAAGTTCGATCTCAGGGACTGAGGGGTCTGTGAGCAGCAGTGAGGATAGAACTTCGATCAGTGGCGGTCATGAGGGGGAGGGAGACGGCCGGTTCTTAGGGTTTGTTTGCAGCAAGTGCAAACTTGTGAAATATTGTTCTGTTGAGCACCAGAGATTGGACTGGGACGAACATCGAAGGGTCTGTATAAGGGCTCAGGTTGTAACTTAGGTTCTTTTTTCTTCCTCTTTCTCGAGCTGTATTCTATGAAGCACTGTACTCGTCTTACACTGTATGCCGTGGTGGTTTGATGCCCTATTCGAGGGAAGAAGCAATGGTGCAGGTGCAGCTGCCGTTACATGGCCTGGATTACCCCATTTGAGCGGTTCTGTCATACCGAAATGCGACAGGACAGCCACAAAGCCATGCAGGATAATACACCTCGCTGCCTTCGCATGCGAGGTAACTCTATTCATAAATACAAAATAGTATACAGTAGATAATGCATATTGGGTCCTTGATGATCATCATGAGGGTCGTAAAGGTGACAGAGACAACGTTGGAAAGCAGCCTGCATTCATTCGCGAAGGATAGTCAAGATGGCGACACGCCCATCTTGAGGGATTCCATGGTTGACTCCTGTCACGCAATTCAGCATGTGTGAGGTCGGTCGGTGTTTGACATACCTTTCTTCCCTTCTTCTAGCAGTCCATGGCGCCATTCGACATGGGCTTTCCACCAGATACCTTTCCAGCTACTTCCGGACACAGCCTTGTTCACCAACCAGTCACGGCCTAGGTTATATCCGTTCGGCACGATATCGTGATGCTTCCTAGAGTTCTAAGAGATGTCGTTAATTTCACAACTCCCACAAACCACTCAGAATAGTTACCTCTTCCTTGGAGACCCTAGAATTACGTCAGTGACATAGCGAGTATCGGTAGATGCACACATACCCTAGAAACCACGCCCCCGAGTTTGCCATTGTCCCGTTCTGCTTCCAGGCTCTAAAGTGGTGCCCCCCTGTGCGGTCCGTGTTTTAGACGGGATTGATTGGGCGCGGTTGATCATGAGCACGGACCTGCTAAGCTCTCCCAGCAAGTCCCAAAGACAGGAAAGTAGTGCTGGCGAGCAAGGAACTGCTCTGGCTTCCTGCCGTCACCGTCGCCCAAATCGGCGTCATGGATATTGCCATAATGAAGCCCCAAACACTCTCTAGAAAAGCCGATGGACCTGAAACGAAATAAGAACAGCGCTGCGCAAGTGATGATGATGAAACTCACTTGGAATAACTCTGGAATCCGTCCTCGGTGAGAATGAAGGGGTCGGAATGCGATGAAATGATGACATTCAGTGGTTCGCCATATCTCTTGGTTGTGAACTACGGAGTTTCATAACTAGTTAGATCAACGCTTCAAATGGCTTACATCTAGGAAGCGGCCGCCGTTCAGCCTGGGATCTATCCATCCATTGATATTGTGGTCGCCCTGTGGTCCTTCAAGTGGTTGCTGGACTGGCGAGGCGAGCACAGAGATAATCCAGCAGAACAAGAGCCATAGTCGAATCATCATGGTGGTGGTGGTGGTGGTTGTTAAGGTTGCATGCCAGCCGCCATCACGCCAGAGCCACACCTTTCGGAAGCGGTGTTAGACCCGTACCACGGAGGTAATCAGTAAAGCATTTGAGGTCACGTGAATTACTGTGCTCAATTTGTATCAGCTCCTTGCTCGCTCGCGTTCAGAACTCATCAACTCAACCATGTCCTTCTCTCTCCAGGCACCTCCTCCTCATCGTACCGAGACGAGCGCCTTCGACGACTCCGATGCAGATACGGCGTCCCAACGCTCCATTTCCCTGTCGTCGCCCGCACATTCCCCTCGACAGTCTACATCTTTTCCATCTAGCACATCTACGAAACGGGCATCCGAGCCGCACACGCTGGACACGGACCTCAGCTCAGAAGCCGATGATCTGAGCTTGTACAATCGTCGGGAGAGCCCTTCTACATCCGTGGCGCCTTCGATTTACGACGACACCTCCGCGCTCCCCACGTACCCTCCTTCGCTCCCCGGAGACACAGACTCCATTGCTTCGACGTCTTCACGGAAGGCTAGGCCAGAGTCCTTGCTTATGAACTTGTCAGCGCCGTTGGTTCTGGGAGTTGCCCTTGTTGATTTCAATCATCTGGTGCGTCTACCGTCTTGTCTTCCAATCAATCTAATTCGGATTGTCAAAGGTTGGTCCCAGAATCGAATGGTTCAAGGGAGAGATATTTGAGGACGAAGAAGTAGTGAAGATACTTCCTTTCCTAGCGTTGCCAGATGGTGCCCATTTGGTTTGTCTTATTTCTTTGGACCCTAGGGCCGTCGATGACCTTCCCCTGCTAGAGTGCCGAGGACTACTCCTACTTTCACCTGGTCCCGTCAGGCAGAAAGCCAACGACTGTTTTCGGCATTTCGTGCGTCGTTTTGTTCTTTACACGAACAGCCGATTTATGACCGTGTCAATAGATGTAACCAGCAAATTGCTGCGTCTGCGTTGCTAGTGAAGACCCCGGATGTCACGCGCTCAACTGTCCAGAAAGCTGTCGTTGTTCTCGCTTCCAAACCCGTGTTCGGGCCCATTCGGTAGGCACACGCGTGTCCGTGTCCAGGCCTTTGCTTATGGAGATTGCAGGGATAAACTGGGTGTAATCACGTCAGCTCTGTTTGCTCAGAGGTATAACTCAACTCGGTTTACTTTACCATTTATCCTTCATTGAACTCAGCATTGCAGAGATTTCAGTCAGACGGACATATTGGACGACTTCCATTCTTCCCTCGAGGCGCCGCTACGGTCACAGTTGACGGAGAGCGGGTTCTATATAGGTACTACGATCCTCTCAATATCAGGACGACGTTGACTCACTCGAAAATTGTGACTAGGTACCAACCTGTAGGCTGCATACCATTGTCGGTGTGTTCATGCTGGCTAAACCTTCCTCTAGACGGGAACTGGTAAGGACATTTCGACAGAAGGTTCTCATCCTCGTCAAAGCGTTGATGCTTCAGTCACGAGTAAGGCATCACATCGCTTTTGAGTGTATTGGCTCCTCATTATCATCAGGTCATGTTCTATGGCCATCCAGTTGAAAGGTTATGCACCTATCAATACTCACTCGTTGCTCTATTCCCAGGTAAGCCTTAGCGTGAGTCTGAAGATATAGCAATTGACATCTTCGAAGGCCTACTACAGACTCTCGACGACTGTGGTTCGCCACCTTTAGCCGATCGCGCACCAACATTGACAAGACCCAACTCACTGAAGACTTCTGATCACAAGAGCATGATGGCATATATGGGTTTACCGCTCGATCTTTTTGGTAAAGACGCGATTTTCCAGCCGTATCTTCCGCTACAGCAGTTGGACATGTTGAGAGAGACCAAGAGTTGGCTTTGTGGATCAACTAATTCCATCGTTACTCAACAGAAGGAGGTCGATCTCCTTGTTAATGTCAGCGGTCTCATCGGATATCCTCTCCTGCGTCGGGTTTGCTGACGGTATGTTTTGTGTGCTTAGACGGAAACGGGGATATTTGAATTCAGGAATCCGAACTTGGAGCGGGCTGTTTCCTTGACGGCGGCTGACCGCAAGTGGATGGATTCAATTGTGAAGGATGTTAATGAGGGTTGGGACGATGGAGACCCTAATAAACCTGCCAGCATACGGTGCGTATTTCCGCAAATTCAGCAGGTCCGCTCTGATGATCGCTGACGATGACTAGATTCAAAGGCAGCGACGATTACTTGCGGAGCAAGGTAAGTCAACCAGTTCAAGTCGTGTTTCCTCCTCCGCTGATCTCATCTTTCTTTAGTTCGAGGAGTATATTTCCGCCGCTCTGTCGTCTGTTCGATATGGCGACTTCATGGCTAAAGGAGAGGGCAATGGAGTCATTATAACGGGCGGCATTGGTATGATATTTACCATTTGGCGGACTCGTTCCATGTTGATTTATTTGATAGGCGATCCAAAGGCTACTGATGATTTCAATCCGCTGTGGATATCCGAATTCAAGAAGACTAATGCTTTCGAAGTGTGGGATAGAGTCACGGATCCTATGTTATTCGATATCATAGAGCCCAGGTGCGTCTTGTCCCAAAATTCACCTCGTCACGCTTACAAACCGTCACAGACATCCATGCAACGAGAAGCCGACGGTGGTGTCAGACCTAGGTCTACGTCTTCAAGAAGGCATTCAGGATCTCAAACTCGACCAGCAGCTAGCGCCCGCCCGCGACGCTGTGGCTCGAACTTTCGTTGCTGGGTCAACGGGTTTCTTCAAAGCCGTGGAAGGTGTCCGCGGACGATGGCAACAGGGCAGTCCGAGCTCTACATCACTTGTCGATGAATCCAAACAGCCTCGCGCAAGCGCATCTATTGACGTACCTAAGGCGGCTGAGGAGATACAGTCACCTGAAGCCACCCCGAGACCTCCGACTATGGCGAAACGGGCTTCCAATGCTTCGACGAACTCCCAGTCAAGTCAGAATTCGGCATCGAGTACACAATCGGATCCGAATGCCCCTCGAGCATCGTTCGCGTCTTGGGGATCCGGGCTCGGCTCGTTCATCTCGTCGAGGACTTCGAGGTTTTCCTTTGCCCGGGCTCCTACCGAGCCTGCACCAGCGCCTGCACCAGCGCCGACCTCACCTCCCGAAGTTACGTATCCCACACGACGCGACTCCCTACCTCAGTCTTCATCGCCACCTCCGCCTCTTCCACCTCTCCCTGTAACTCAACCCACAAAACCCATACTCTCTCCTCCCAATCCGCACAATACGTTTGAACCTACCCTCTCGCCGGTACCTGATATCCAGTCACCCGATGGCATTGGCCTCGCATCATGATCGCCCTTCATAAATCCACTAGCATTCACCGCTTTGTTGCTTGCATTATAGACATCGAATGAAATACACTCCTTACGATTACGCATCCATATCCATAGGTCAGTATCACTCTGTTGATCGGAGTTTACTGTCCTCTCGCTCTTAACCACCATGTCCAGCTTCTTTCCATATCATACTAGCCACGAGTAATATCCAATATGGAGTATTCCGACTACTATGCTAAGATAAAGGTGCATTCTCCATTGCCACGGCGGTGCCCCTCAAGCGAATACTATCGTCGTTAAAGGCGCATTGTTGCCCTACCTGAATAGTTGGGGCAACGGTTGCTCGCGGCCTGGTCATGTTTCTGTGCTCAATTTTGCAACCACAGGGAATTGACAACACTTGCAGGCGGGATAGCAGTATTAAGTGCTGGCGTTGAGCATCCGACGTTCGCCGCCTACGTTTCCCTAGTCTTGAATTGTGTAGGTGACTACCATTATCTAACATAGTCGTCGTAGGAGTGCAATACTCAAACGTTCGATGTACATCGCTGAACCAAGAAGCTCCCACACATACGCATATCTCCAAACTCAAACTCGACTAACTCGATCTATGGCTGAGCACTGTATGCTGGCGGTAACACTACGCGGCGGTCCTGAGATAGAAACCTCACCCTGTCTTCGCGGAGTTCAACAATTACAGGGGGGTAAGATGCAGATGAGCTGTGGTACTCCAGGCTGCTGTGTGGCCAAGGATCACTATCATTTGAGTGCGGTAGGAATACTAGGAGCTGCTTTCCTGACCTGCTCTCAGAGGGGCTTAAACGCAGGATTGGGAGTATAAAGACGTTGATAAGAAAATGCTCTTGGCATACAACGAAACCTCGGGCGGACGAGCTTAAGGCATGCACCTTAGTAGCTGTCCACAAGCCATTGCTAATACAAGGCCATCGTGCGCAACCACGGATGTGCAGGAGCCTACTAGCGTCGAAGAACCATCATCAGCGCCTCTACTCCGGCCATTCCCACCGCAAGTGTCGCTGCTTCTATCGAGAATAATAAGGGCGTGAATTGGCTATCCATTCAGACATGAGTAAGAGGCCCAGATCTCAAGAGGGGTCGCTACTTACATGTATTCCGGTTGCGACGACCACCTACAATTCCGTCATTGATGTTCCCGTTGTAGGTATCTCCACTGCCCACATATGTAACGTTGAGGGGCTCGTTGATGTTGACCGTAGTGATCCCGGAGCTGCGGTACAGTAGGCCCAGTGATTTAGGCCCAGGAGAGGCCCCAGGGAGGGCATTCAGTTCTTGATGCTGCAAGTGCATTGAGGGCACGACCTGGTGGTTACACGAAGCTGAAAGGTCGCCGTACAGTTAAGGGAAACAAGGAATACACAACAGACATTCCTCACGTGGTGTGTTGCAGGGCGGCCTATCGAGCAGCATGTGTAATCTGCATATATTCTACTTGATCATATTCATATAATCGGGACCTAGTTCTATGCCCAAGGTGAGTGCTAGTGTTGCAAGTGTTGAGCTGATCACCAGAAATGGCAGTAGTACAACTTTTGTCATGGAAAATTGCGATGAGAATTGGCAAGAACCAAACAGACCGTTGACTCACTCACAGCTCGCTCGAAAGAATGCGGCGGGGCTAGTGTCGAATACGCATCATTAATACTGCTACTCCGGCCAACAGCAAGTGTCGACTCGCTCCTGTCAAGCATCAATGCCTCACGTGGGAAGAACGTGGTAGTATATATCAACCAACATGAATTGCGGCGGACCCGTCAATGATACTTCCCTTGTAGGTGTCTCCATATATGCAGGTCGGCTAGTGCGCGGCCGTCATAAGAAATCAGTTTCGAGAGACTCAAGCTTGATAAGGAAAATAAACAGCTTCACCTTGCACGGTCGACCTCGCCCCTAAAGCTCCTAACAGGACCAACCGCCGACCCAGATTTGTCCACAACAAACTGACGTCCGGACGCGACCTGAACCACAGAGCTGATGCAACTGAGCAGGGTGTACCGTTACGCCTGCTCAGATGGGGTGAGTACTGAGTGCGCCAAACACCTTTCATCAGGCGGCCGTCAGTTTATAAAATGAGCACTGGATCCCCTCACAACACTCGAGCCCTTTCCTTTGGTTTCTTCCACCCACTGTACACCACTGGGGTCCAGAAAGCAAACAGGAGGCCCCTTTCCACCTAAACATGAGCGATTGAGTTTCACTATGCTTCCGCGGTAGAGAAGGATGTTGGCGAACATGATTTCGTCACCGAACATTTCGCTATCTAGAAAGAAACAAGACAGAAAAGGTTTGCGTACTCCCAAGTCATCCAAGGCTTCATCGTCGGAACGATGAAGGATAGCGTAGACGGAGACGTTAGCTGGAGATGCTCAAAGATGATAGTTATGTAGAACATCCAAGCTAAGTACAACGTATGGGTTCGCATCGCGAGCATTAAGCGTCATGACGGAGTGTACCGTGCTTCCGGCCGTTGAATGGCGGTAGCTTCATTGGGTGAGATGGCATTCACAAGGACTCTAATCGCAGGAACTTGTACAGAGGTATGGCCCTCATCAATGGGGTTCTGTAATTCAGTGTGCATACGAGGCAAAGTGATAACGAAGTAAGACTACGGGTTGGCCCTCAAGGGTCCTGAAGAAGGGTGAAATACTTTACACAACGGCGGCATCAGGGAGAGAGGGCAGCCTGGGGCCTATATTCCTCGAAAGGGTGCCCATAGAGTTTTGTCATGGCTTCTTTGTGCGCTTCAGCGGTTCGCCAAATACGAGCCATACGGGGATCTCGCCGGTACCATTGTTTATGATCCAAGAAGACGGGTCGGAATCTACGTGATACCAAAACGTTGCCATCGTCGCTGGGTGAAGAGGATTCCGCGTCTTCATCAACATCCATCGCAGAAGTGTCTACGACGTCGACTTCTGGCTCCTTACCACGAGACTTTTTCGATGGGGAGACCGATACGTACGACCGCTGGCGACGGGGTGTCGAGATTGTGACAACATCTTGTGATGTAGTAGCTGGCGGAGGTGCAATAGCTGGCTGTCGGCGAATCGTAATTGATCGAGTGGATGGCGTGGGTGGGTCGACGGGCACGTCAGAGGCGGATGGCTCAGCGGCGGTTTCAGACCGAACGGGAGGGTCCAATTTCCTCCGCTTCGCTGGTGAAGTGGGAGTGGATGGCGCAACGGTTTCTGCGGCTGGAAAGAGGGCTACTTCGTGTTTCTTGGTGTCTCTCGATGGGAGCTCTCGGAGAGCTTTCTTCTTCGACGGGGATTTCGTCGGAGACAACGAAACTTGTGTCGGCTTGGCTGGGGATCTAGATGAGCTGGCCTGGAGTCTTTGCATCGCTGCCCACTCGTCTTCGAGATCGGCTTTCAGGTCTCTGCATCTTGTTTTGAGGATGTTGATTATATAGGCATAGCTGTCATAGTCGATCTCATTCTTTTCCAGGAATTCAGCCGATTGGATGGTGAAACTCGAGATCTACGTAGAGGTCATTTCGCAGACACAGTATGACAAGGAAATCATCCTCACTTTAAGTACTTTACATGTCCAGAAGAAGATGGTGCAAATAATCACTCGCCTTGAGGTATCAGGCGCGTACTTTATAACGATCTGCTCAACCTTGTGCATGATGCGAAGCATTGTTGGAGACTCCGAGATACTGTACACTCGGAAAAGACTTTCGTAGGTGATCCCAGTGGAGTTCCTCGTATTTTTCAACGGCCTGGGTGCACCAATGGCGGATTCGATGATACCAAGCGCTTTCTCGAAGTCGCTTGGTTGAAGGCAAGAGGCAAGCTGAGCGTCCTGCTTCGTGACATCCCCATTGTTCAGCCTAAAGTATCGTTCGTCTATGATTTCAGCACTCCGTCAAATGTACATACCGAGTGGATGCGATATAAGCGCAGATAGCAGGTAGACCGCTGCTCAGTGATCCTAGCGTATGACCAGAACCAGGGGTTGTCTGAAGTCGGGCGCGCTGTATCAAGGCAGCTGCCTGAGCACTTGTCTCTGCCCTGCTACACATTTGTCGAAGAAGTCGCTGCTCGGGGGCTGACATTTTAGCAGTCGTTGAAGATTAGGTTGTGGTGGCAGTTGGTGAAGAACCTTGAAGCTTGACGCGTCACGCGGACACAGAGCACACCTACCTTTGTCACACAATAGACAGGGGCTGACAGGGGTTGACGGCTGAAGCCAAGTGTTGTTACTGTCCTAAAGGATAACTACGTGCACGATATTAGATATTAAGTTGCTTGGTTTCCTTTCTGCCTTTCCAGAATGGTAGGTAGACCAGCTAGCTTCATCTTGACTCCAATCTCAAACAAATAATCAAGGCACTAGCAGGAATAAAGCATAAGGAAAACAGTCTTTCGCAGGCCCAGTGAAAGACGCACTTCTGTCTGAGTTTTGGCCTTTTGCCAATCCAGGCCTAATGGTAGAAATTTCGATGAGTGAAGGGTAACCCCGCATAGTAGGATATAGTGCTCACCCCATACATACACGCCATGGCGACGGACGAGTACACCTGCTGCATCGGGATATTCCTCCATGGCAGCGGCCATGCTATCCTTTAAATCCTCTTCATTCGGAGTATTCTCGATGATAGGAATCACGAGAGTATCAAGATACGAGAGTGCCTTTCCGACGCCACCTATCCTCACCCCTTTAATCATCTATGCCATCGTAGCATCGTCGTTCGAGATCAATGGATTGGACATTTAGGACGTACCTCCTGATGAGATATCGTGAAGACTGGCCCCTGCCATAGCAAGGTGGCCATCACCGCATGCTGAGAATGAGTATGGATGCAACTTCCTGCATTCCTCAAATCGAAGGAATTCCAGAATAGTGGCGTGCAAGCGGACTCCTTCAAGTCCAAGGCTGGTCGACGCAGAAAGACACGATCGGTGTGCGGCGACGGTGATTGTACTTGAGGGTATGGCAACACGAAGATGTGCGTCGGCTCTATACGTTCTTTTTGCACGCCCGATGGAGCGATATATACTTTGTCACTAAATGGATATGGCGTGGGTGCTGGAACGCTCAGCCAGTATGCAGGGACCTACTTGTCACGTATGCAAATGCCACCTCCAGTTCCCGTTACCCAACCGATGTTGTAGAATAGTCTACACAGTTCCGGTATCAAGTTGGCAGGCTGAAAGCGGTAGTGCTGTTAGTGCTGATTCTCGTAGGTTATGGCAAGAGCATGATGTCTGACATGCGAAGGATCCTGCGAGATAACAAGGCTATCAGCTTCGGACATGATTGTGAGGTCGAACGCTACAAAGTACTTGCACTTGGGATCTGTTGATTTTCATGCGAATGCGTCTTATCGCGTCATCATATCCTGATCTAGCCTCAAATTGCGATCGTCTAAATCTTGTTCTAACAGATGCCCAACAGGATGCCCTTCTCATAACTTATTTGAGGCTCCCGCCCTCCATCTAACTCCTTCCCAACTGCGATACCCCAGCCAGCACTTCCAAGTACCGATTACCTTACGTAGCATCCCCTTCAGCTCGCTATCCGATCCGGGCATTACCTCGACCTGGACCAACTCTGTCTTGAGAAGCACGGCAAGATCATCGAAAGTGAGCCGATCTCCCTGGACTCGTAGATCCTTGTTTTCAAGGGTAGCAGGAAATGCACAATGAACCCTAGCAAGGAGAAATCAGCCAAAGGCGGGAGACGAAGAAATGGGGACGGACCAGCAATATCATCTTCAGCAGTGAACGGAATGATCGCATCCCCTCTAGCTATGTCTCTTATTTAATTAGGTAGCACTCTACTGAGTGTACTTACGAAGACCGAGTGTATGGCAGCCCGATAGATTCGAGGTGATGTACGAAGCGAACGTCCGTCAATCCCAAACGTACAGGCTAATTATGAGTGTAACTTCACCTACGAAGGCCATTTTTGAGGGCAAGTGGGCCTTCCGTGGCGCCTTTACTAGACATGCCAAACTCTAATGACACGAAAAACTCGACGCCAGCAGCCTTTGCAGCATCTCCAACCTCATCTTCTGCGCGTCAAACCCGCTCCAGTCAGCGTTGAGATCACCACTTCGACACACTTGAATCTCCCTAAGCTGAACCCCAGGCCTCAGCTGAAGACGTTGAGCTCTGTCCCACACATGACTATGAAGGACCTGAGCGGACAAAAAACTTAGGTACTTGGGAGACCTGCCTGAGTGTGTAGCCGAACAAGAAAGTATAAACGAACAGATCTTGTGGTTCCGGAATAGTGCACAGTGGCTTTACCTTCGGCGTATATGTTTGTGCTTTCGGGTTTGGGCTTTCGGTATAAGCCGACGTGCCCCCTGAGCTCCTATAAACCGTCGACTCTTGATAAATGAGGCGAACTGCGAGCCGCCTCGAGGCAGCATGGCATTGATTGATTTTGGAGCGCGTGCACATCGTACAGGTGGCTGCGCGCGCATATCCTGATTATTTTTCTCATTGGAAATCACTTACCACCAGCCACAACAACGGGGATGAGAGATGACAATATGAATATTCCACGGACCATCATCCATGAAAATCTAGCTCAGGATATCTACCAAGAGGGAACTAGCCCATGAATGCGAATATTCTTGAAATTCATCCTGCCGGTTTGCTCACCCGGACTTATCTGTTAGGCCGCCTCAGGTTGCCCGCCCGTGAGTACTTGTGTTCCCAATTGAGTTGTGAATTTCGGGAATATATGGCTCATGGTATGCCATACTGGGCCGAAAATCTACCTCCGCTCCGAAGGCACGGATCCATTCCGAAAGCACGACCTCCGAAGCGTAAAACCCCGTTCCGAAAGCACAAGCACTAGTTCCGAAAGCACGATCCAGTACTCCGAAACCCCAACGGAAGCTGTTCTGAAAACCTGCAAAGGAAAATGTGTCACACACCTTCAAATGTAACGTGCCATGCATAGAGCTGATTTCGGCGAAAGCTCAGCTTGTTTTTGTCCGGCGGTGGCCTACAAACATGACCGATACCGACGCTTATGTAAAACGTTCCCGCGCGCCGTCAAATGTTCGGTTTGCATTTGGTTTGCATTGTGCACTTGTACTAATCTATCACCAATTGTGGCTTTGGCGGACATGAAACCTTCGCATACGATGGAATCTTCAAAGGGCCAAGGAAATAGCTATACCCTTCCATTGAGATGACCTCGTGGTACACAGAGATCCTCAAGAGACGAGTCGTGATGCTTCGCGGACACAGGCAGAGAAGTTCCCAGCGGTCCGACCGCTTGTTTGCGACGTTCCTATTGTACGGACCGTTGGATTCTGTCAGGTGGGAGCATTGACCCCGTGGACGACATCTGAATCATTATTCTTATTGACGACTGAATTGTAGACAGCGTATCGCGTCTTTGTTCTGCTCTTCGCCATCTAGTCACCGAGCCTTAACGTGGACACCAGTGCTATGGCGTTGAAATTGGCACTCTTGATTCACCTGTATTCTACGGTTCTGCAGTTCGCTCACGCTCTCAACAATGGTTTGGCTCGGACCCCACCCATGGGCTGGAATCCATACAATGCGTTCTTGTCAGTATCGTTTCCAATAGACAGTTTCATAATGGGCCTAAATACCACATCTATCTTTAGATGCGACACGACCGAGGCGCAGTATAAAACTGCAGCTCAGAGTCTCATTGATTTAGGTCTTAAAGATCTTGGATACGAGTACCTTAATCTGTGAGGCCGAAACGATCGTCTCTTAGCCGTGCTTATCACCGAATACAGGGATTGTGGATGGCAAGGGAAATCACGAAACATCACTGGGGGGTTTACATGGGATACCACACAAATTCCTAATGGAATCCCTGCTTTGTCCAATTTCGTCCATAGCCTAGGGCTCAAATTCGGCGTTTATAGCGACGGGTACGTTGCTATTTTAGCCCCCATGTTCATTGACCAACCGTCATATTTCGAAGGGGCTTCTTTGCCTGTGACTTTGTCGGCGGGACTGCCCACTATCTTGGGAGCTTGGGACACGAAGTATCTGACGCCGACAGCTTTGCTTCTTGGGGAGCCGATTATCTCAAGGTAGGAGGGTATGAGCACCGGCTTTCCTTTGATTCTGACTCTCAATCACGTCGAATAGTATGATAACTGCTACGCTGTCAGCGCCACGGACTTTGTGGATTTCGATCCCCCCATACAAGTAAGCTCCAGAATCCCGATTAATCATTTAATAGAAAGCCATTGACCGTGTGCACAGGTTGAAGTATGTGAACTACATGATTTGACGACCTATCTCTAAACGTTTTCATTTTCAGCCCCACTTTACAGCCATGCGGGACGCTCTCGCCCGTACCGGACGTCCTATCGTCTTCTCCGTCTGTGAGTGGGGCGTACAAGATCCCGCTCGCTGGCCTGCAAGCACAGTCGGCAACTTCTGGCGAATTTCGTGAGTCGCTGCCTCTCGTTCCTCAACCGTACAAATCAATATCATACGATATTATACAGGAACGATATTGGACCTCCAGCTTCATGGGATAATTTATTCCGAATTATCAATCAATTGGTTCCAATCACTAGTTTTGCGGGACCTGGCGCTTGGAACGACCTAGACATGCTTGAGGTTGGTAACACCGGGCTCACTATTGCCGAACAGCAGACCCACTTCGCATTTTGGGCCGCCGCAAAGTCAGTGGCTAGCTCTGTATGACTACGGAACGAAGTAGCTAACATCTCATTAGATCCCCGCTCTTTATCTCCACCGACTTGACCAAGGTGTCGCAAGACGCGCTCAGTATCCTAACAAACAAGCGGATCATTTCGCTCAATGTTTGTATTTGTCAGTTGTCTACATCCCTTTTATTGAGTCCTCGTACAGCAAGACGGCCTCGGAAAGTCCATCACCTTTAAGCGACGATACACCAACGATCACGACGTATGGGTTGGTCCTCTGTCAGATGGATCTACTGTTGCGGGTATGCATGTAAAGACCGACCTGGCGAGGCCAGCTTTCTAACCCAGCTGTAGTATTCATCAATTGGCAAAATAGCGCCCGGTCTCTGAATGTCAGCCTATCGGACATCGGCTTCTCTGCAGCTACAGTTGTCGATCTGATATCTGGGACTTCGCGGGGAAGCGTTGTTAACTCGTAAGCTGATGGGCGCTCATTATTCTATAATTTACTCATCGTATCTTGTGCGGCTAGGTTCACCACTACTGTGGCTGCCCATGGGATAATAGTCGTGAAGGTCACCGATGGTGTTCCTGTAACCGCTCCCAGTTTCACCATCTACCAAGCAGCCTCCGGTGTTCTCTCCGGCGGGGCATCTGTCAGAACCGTCAATTCAGCAGTGTCCGTTGTAGGGTTCGTGGGGAATGGTGGCACCCTATCACTCCAAAACGTTGACGGAGGAGTTTCCGGCGGCACGAAATTACTATCAATCGACTATATCAACGCAGACTTTGTCTTCTCCAACACGGGCTGTTCCAATTGTCGAAACGCATTGATCAGCGTGAACGGCGGTACACCGGTCACAGCGCAGATGGCCATCTCTGGGCAGGTAAGTAGTCTCCGACTCTTTTCCTGCTGATGTTCTGACGAAGCAAACAGAGCTGGGATATCCTCTTGTCAGGATACTTGGTGTCTGTGTCAGGATTTAGACCCGGGAAAACGAACACCATCCAAATTTCGAATCCGAGTGCCTGGACACCAGACCTAGTCCGCATTGGTGTTTCTATCTAGCTACAGACTCCAGAAGTAACGATACATGATGTGAACGCTGATTGCCAACGATACAAACGGCCAAACGGCCCATAAACGTGTGGGTCTCGGCGGTCCTTGAGCACCTGCCTTGTCTATTGCGGCAACCTCGTCCTCTGTCAACGGACCTACTCGCGTCGGGGCTTAGTTCTTGTGATCGGCTTTTGAGAAGGAAAATAATCACCTAGGTCTGCAACGGCGAGATACTCTTCAAGATGTTCTTTCTTGGAACTAGTCCTTGGGGCACAATCAGGACTAGAGCTGCGCGACTGAGAGAAAGCCTTACGTGACAATGACTGCCCCCTTTGCGCGTACCCAGGCGAGGAGCACCTGTGTCGGGGTGGCGCCTAACCGCTGAGCAGCCTTGGCGACCGGGGCGTCGACTGGTCCTCCGGGAAATCGAGTTATCGGTCTATTGGCGGGAAACAAGCGTACCAACGGTTAGTGCGCGTCAACTGGGAAGCTGGGTGTTCGTACGCAAGACTACTATAAGCCTCAATTACTATCCCGTGCTTTGCGCAATATTCGAGGGTTTCTTTGTACTGCGGAAGGTTGTAGGGGTGGAATTGTATCTGAGGAAACGTATAGAGTTGAGTGGCGGTGGCTTCACGTATTTGATAGGCGACGTTGACCGCACTCGTACCTGGTTGACTGCTGGAAGAATCTTGGCGGTCTTGACTATCTTCTGCAAGTTTTCTACAGTGAAATTGCTCACACCGATACTCCTGGTATGATTGACGATGACTGTATTGTGCAGTTGGACGTGTAGGTACTCACCTGGCCAGACCATCCTCTTTAATTTTCTCGAATTCCTTCCACGCGCTCTCGAAGTCCTGGTTTGGGACAAAAAAGGGAGTGTGGATGAGATACAAGTCCAACTGCTTCAACCCAAGCTACGAGTATCGATGTTTAGGCAGGCGCAGCCGAAGTTCAATAGGCCAAGACTCACGTTGTCTAAACTATCTCGAATGGCGGATGGAATATCTCCTCCGTCGTACTTGGAAGTAATATAGAGGCTTTGCCGATCGAGCCCGCTTTCTTTAATTGCGTTGCCGACGTCCTTCTCCGTATGGTAGACTGCGTGCCATTGAATGAAACCACTTTGGGCACTCGGATAGCATGGCTAGACGTACCTGCAGCAGTATCAATATGAGAGTACCCAGATTCTATGGCCTGTTCCACGAATTCTGTGACCTCCTTGTCCTTCCAGACGCTGCCGGTGCCGAATGCGATAGCAGGAAGCTGATATACAAGGTTACAATTATAATCTTTAGCGCCAAGCCTCTACCGCGAACAATCACTGACCTCGTTTCCGTCGTTCAGTTTGATGGTTCCGAACGACATTTCTAGTGGGCAGAGTCCGCTTTCAACGTTTAGACCAGAAGGGCTTATCTTTCTTGATGCTCTGCTGCTTTTATAGGGCGTATGGGTACATGGTTGGATTACGTCAGGATGATCCCGCCATATGATGCCTAAAGAGCGTAAATCCAGGTTCTCTCCAGTGTCAGAACCCGCAAAGGGACTCGACTGCCTGCACTTAGTATGATAATGAAGATAATTGGCCCAATAGCGACTCAGAATTTTTGCTGGGAAGAGTAAGAAGTCTGATCCACCCATAAGTACATTGGCAAAGTAACAAGGACATAGGGTAACTTTGTTACTCCCTTCACGTTTGCGTGGGTGACACACAAGGATGAAGAGAGGAGCTCGTACGAGTGGAAGTAGGAGGGATAGCAATAGACAAAACGACGAGTGTTACGTATGGTCTTACGGATGGGTTAAATGCTGAAGTATAAAAAGAAGAAATCGACCGTGGAGCTAGTTTGATTTCAGCCAAAATAATTGAAGTCAAGGATATATACTTTCACTGCACGAATCAAATTCTACGTAGCGTCCGGAATATGTGAATATCAGGAGATACCTGCAAAACAAATAAATTATCTTGGGCATTGTCCGAAAGGGCCTCAGTAAAGGTCCCAGTCTTTCGTCAACTCGGGTAGACTCTGTTCTACCAATCCCTCATGCGCGGCCATGGAGATGCAAGCAGCATGATCCTCTGAGCGCGTATGGCCGGCTATACAAGAGTCTATGGTGGGATAGGGGCCGTCATCGTTCCACTCGCAGATGCATCGAATATAAAGGCCCACTTACGAACAACACACTGTCCCTTGATACATTGCACCGAGTCTGCGTTCCGAATTTCCGTGCAGTCTTTGCCCGAATATTCCTCACGGTCGTCATTTGGGCACCCACCACAAGACCTATTACCGGCAAACATCAACTATCATAGGCACTCTATCAGCTAAGCAAAGGACATACCAAAGGTCGTTCGAGATGACCTGGCATTTGTGGCCGATTTGGGTGCGAACGCCGTTGCGAATCCTGTAAACTGGGCAAGCACGCTCCCTGGGTGTGGTGCAAGTTGGGATGCCTGGTTCTGACCGTCGGATGGGGGCCGCCGCCGAGCTAGGATCATCGATGAAAGTGATGGCTAAGAGCGTCATTAGTAAGTCGAACAGCCCGAAAGACGTGGTACGTACGACAATTCCGTCCGTCCATGTAACAACGAGGGAGCGGCGCGTAGAGACCTTTCCATGGGGTACATGACGTTGCGCCGGGAGGAGAATACGGAGAACGGGTCGGACACCTGAGATGACATCAGCGAGGGATACCCGGTTGAATTGAGCTATCGAACTTTTGACAACTTGTCGATGCATATTTATTCTGCAAGACGCGATGTGAGACATAGCGGACACAAGTCTCATGGTTTAACTTACATTGAACCAACCAGCGCAGCATGAACAGCATCCAGTGGCACCTTGAACCGAGTTGAAGGTGCCTTGCTTGCAAGCCAATTCTGAGGTTGCCCCAGATTTGGCGACATAATATCCCTAAGCAGAGTGAGCTAAAGGACAGAATGGATGATGGAGAGGAGTACTTACGGCCCTGGCCTTCGTACAAAAAGGCTGGTTGTACCCTGGGTTGCCGATGAGAGTCAAAATTCATGAGAATAAGACCGTGCATACTATTGGTGTAAGTCCCCGCTGCACACTCCCGACACCTGTTCCCAGATACGTATGTGCCAGGCGCACAAAAGATCGACTCCGCGGCTTCCGCAAGTGTGGAGAGATTGATGATCAGCACGACGCACGCGAGCCAGCCAATAGATGAAAGCCAAGCCATGTCGATGAAAGAGTGTGAAGGCGCGTCGAGACAAGTCGTTGTGGATCACCTCTTTATATCCAAGAAGGGGGAGATAAGACCTTGCTTATGATTCCAGATTGAAATTTTCGATAAAATAAATTACAGGGCTCCGAGGGATCATACCCCTGGAAAGCTGAACTATATTTCCGGCGTTTGTCGTCGTTCCACCAACGTCAAATCGGGTAGATATAAAGAACTAGACAATGCTTTCATTAATGAGCAAGCCACAAAAAGAGTTAACTTAATGAAGCACTCAACTCGTATATTATCGTCGGAAATCTCTCATCGCAGTATTGCTGTTGCATTCGGGAGGGGTGCTTCCACCTACAAATTACCTTGAAATAGGAATTTCAAAATAAAATAAGCAGATGAAACGCGGTAGCCAGTGACTCAGCTTGCCGATATCCGTCTCTCTGCGTGTATGACGAGTAGAAGATTATACGTCAGGTTGGCTGGAGAGGAGTACCATGGCCGAACCGAGGATAGCCGTTACCATGTTCAAATGTCACAAACGACGTGTGCCTTCCGCTGGACGTCGACCATGTATCGCATTTGCATGGACATTCGAACACTGTCGTTGTAGTACTAGACCCTGTGACTTCAAACGTGCGTGAGGAGACATGGCCAGGATCTAGTTACCTTCCCTCTGCAGCTAGTTGTCTGGGCTGTCGCCGCACTGGTAATTTTGACCGGCTTTTCCGACGACGATAGCCAATTGATGGTGGAATTTGTAGAATCGTAGAGGAGCCCTGCCGGAGGTGGCAAGCCCGTCCATCTGTAAGCCACTGATGAGAGCGTCGTTCAGAATGCTAACCACATGGACAAGTCTAAAGGAGTGATCGACGATCGTTTGAAGAAGCGCCGCGTCACGGCAGGAGTTCGTGATTCAAATTTGAGTTTCCGACCACGCGGCGCTCAGATCACCGCGCCGTCCCTTTTGCAGCCCGGATTCCGGCCACCACGATTGGCCTGATCCAGATTTCGACAGTGTCGCTGTTCCTTTATTGGATGGTTATTGGGGCCACTAACCACCGCAAGTCCAGACGACCTGTGTTACGACCTGTGTTCTTAACCGTAAACTTCGCAGTATTTCTTTCATCCCCATTTCGGATTTCTCTCGGGACGAAACGGCTCAGGCCTTAGGGACTAGGCCAACCCTTCGAGCTTCATCTCGTAAAGTATGCTGGGAGCGACCATAGGCGTCACCGGTGGCACCGCGACCTGACGATGCCAACAGTCGTGCGGTGGTTGTGCACGCCCAACGACGAGCGGCTTGCTGATTGGGTAGAAGATGTGGTCAATATTAGTACTGGCTCGCAGGGACGGAGGACAATGCTGACTCCAGTACACTCCGCTGTAAATTTGAATTTGAAAGATGATGCCCCGCCGACTCAACGAACCAAGACTAAGCAGGGTACAACGGGACACTCTGCGGCGGGATTCGGTCATACTTCAACTTGCCAGGTCGTCTCATCAACACCATCGTATCCCACAAATTCCATAAATGCCCTCCCTCGCCCAAAGACCATCATATACGTAAAATAATCCGTGCATCGGTCGATGTACATGATGCAATTCCTACATTACTTTCTCCGGCTCTTATTATACAAACACTCTGACTTCCAGACACACCCATAGCATTCGAGAAGCCTCTCCGCGAGTATGCATGAGTGCAATCGGTCTTGATTTTGTAGTTGATGGGTTTCAAACCCAATCTTAGCATAAATCCGCGAAAGAAGTTGAGGAGGAAGGCTTAATATTCTGAAGGCGTACGAGATTCATTCAATCTATCTGCTTGTAGATGCACATCTGTTCCTCCAATGACATTGAGGTTACACTCTGCCCTCGGGAGACCACACTGGGTTATTGACCTTCACGTCGCCGACGCCGCCTTCAACAACCCCGTCCAATGTGAGCTGCAAATCGGGAGAGATTGGTACATCTGACTCCATTGTCCACAAGGCAACGGCGATAGTGCTAGAGAACATAAACCCCAGATCAGATCGTCACCGTTGAGTGAAAGGCGATGACGTGGACTGACTTCCGTCCCCTGTAATCCAGAATGCCCTCGTGAACGGGGAATTTGGCTTGAGGGCTAAGTATAACAATTATGCAGTTAGCGTACATGCAATCCACGAACAAACGTCGGGCTCCTCACCCGAGGTTCCCCACTCTCTTCCCCATGTGCCACCCGTTCACGAACAAGAGGGCTCTATACGGCTGCCCGAGCGGCTCGTTGAACGTGAACGACAAAAATGCATCGAAGCCCTGTGGGATGTTCAAATTGAACGTAGTCACGAAGAATCCAACCCCAGCAGCAGATCCGGGAAGCCCAGACGCAAGATCGCGTGCTTTCCACGAAGATGTATCGAAGCCGGGGAGATGCCAGCCTTGTCTCTCGCCGAAAAGCCCTCCTTCATTCATGATTCCTCTGACCTTATCTGGGAAACTGTAGTCATCAACGGTTAGAGCAACCCCCATCCAAAACAGAAATGGAGGCATACTTCGTATACCCGCCGACTTTCCCTTGTACGCGCCACTCGGTGAAGTTGCCTGTATCCAGCTGGAACCCTCGCACGCCGCGAGGACCTTTAGAGGAACTTGTGTCCGCTATGCGATCGTTAAATCTGGGTTGGCAACTGAAAAATTCCGAACTACTCGCCGCCTCTGCTTTCATTCAGTCCCATGTTGTCCTGGGGAGTAGTTCAAGCTGGGAAGAAGAAAATATAGTCCAACAACCTGAACGATAGTGAGAACGTTGTCGCCTCTGAAAAGTGCGCCTGGAGGAAACGTGAATCTGTCGTCCGTTTCTTCTAAGATATTCTGGTTGTTAGTGGAACTAGACAGTGATCAGCGATGGCGTAGTTCTCGCGTTTATATTTACTTACTTCCCGTAGGATGTGTTGAGGAACACATGGTTAAGCCAAACGCTGGCCGCAAATGCTAAACTTCCACTGAGGAACGAATCTTCATGAACTATTGAGAGCGCACCTTCTCCACCATTAATGGATAGATTGACAGATTTCTCGTCCCCAGTGGCGTTGAAGTGGCCGCGCCATAGAACGATGTTCTCGCAACTATTCGAATTAGTTCAGAGAACATACACCATGAATAAATTTGACTCACAATCCGTAGTCGCAGCCGTATAGTATACGGCCATCCCCGTAATATGGTTTGTAAGGGATGTTGGTCGACGTGTGGTCCGCAACTACCCACTTCTGGTCAGAGAATCCAGCTCGAATCTCGGGCAAGCTATCGGAGAACTTCCATTTCCCCAACTTGGGTATCTTGATCTCCCTGGTAGTTGCTTTCAAGGTCGATACGAACCCGCCTCTAAATGTCAGCTGAGATGACGTCCGGACGTCCACGTCGACCCGTTCGCCATTCCATGTGACGGACCGGACGTTACTGGGCGCAATCACGCTCAGTCTGACGCTCTCGCTGAGGTCGCCTTTCAAATCCAATCGGGAACCCGAGATACTGGCACTCCGGACGAGGTGAGGGCCGCCGACAAGTATGGTGGTGTTGGTTCCAATCTGCCAGAAGTTTCTAAGAGGGTCAGATGCCTTTCCCGCGATCGTAGGAGCCCAGAAGGTAGCAGCTGTAGCAGTGTCGGAGAAAAGGACCAGCTGCTTGTCCGAGTCCCACACAGTGACGGGCCCCTCGATGCCAGGGAGGAATGATACTGTCATTCTTGAAGATGACAGCGACGTGGTGAAACGGACGGTACTGGATGGTGGTCTGGTTCCTCTCCGTGTACCACTGAGCGTCAAATCCAATTCGTGTTCTTGAGCCGAGTCACCAAACAAGAACAAGACATCGCGCCCGTCGATGGCGCCCGCGAAGAAGACCTGGGCAGTGGAGTACAGGAGGCGTGATGACCCAAACACATAATCAGTGACCACAACTTTGGATTGTCGACCGCCCAGGGTAATCGCAGATGCAACACGAGGTACCTGTATGTTGCCCGCCGACGTCGACACGTTCAGCTTGAAGTCGATGACAGCCCTATTGCCCAAGGACACGAAATGTCAGTATTATTCTAGTTAAATCCGCTCTGGTCCTCACGTCGATGTCACGTCTGCTTGTCTGAGGATGTAGAATCTAGCTTTCGTGTCCGGGTTACGGAGCAATGTGGCAAACGCTGCCGTGGAAGTCGTCGACGTAGCCCCGGTGCTCGTATCGCCTACCCAATCCGTCTTGTAGAATTCAGGCGAGCTTCGGAGGAAGAGTCCCTGCCGTTTCAATTCGTCAAATTTAGACGTCAACTGCCGTGATTCCTGGAGGGATGCGCCGTAGTCATATCTGACAGGATCTCGGTCAGATGTATGAATAAGGACATGATCAAACCCATACGATGTATAAACACCACTAGGGCAGACTATGTGAGTGAAGTCTTAGTTGGATTTTGCATATCGACTTACTGGAAGGGGATAGCGCCCCATGATGTGCCGCTGTATCCTGCGTAAACAACAGTGAGAAGACTACGCACGAAAGCATCACTTACCCGTAGAACATGTAGTAATTGATCAACTTCGCATTACTCGCCCAAAGCTGTAGATTGAAAACTGATTGGAAGTCTGCACCAGTCAGCGTACGGCATGGTCCATAGCCTAATGAAAACGCATGAGACGGGACACCATGAAAGGGCGTGCGCATGCGAAACCTGGTGAGGTCGGACCCCATGCGTCAAAAGAGCCACCTTGGAATTCTGTCAAAGTCACAAACAATCAGTGCCCTGCGGGTGATGTTGAAACGTTGAAGCCTTCACGAACCGGGAATGTACCACGGCTGCGATGGGTTTACTTCAGCATGATACTGTGGATAGCCCGTCGGCACGTCATGCCAAACAGTGGGATGGGAACAATCGTAGCGCTGGGGATAAGCGTCCACCCTATACACGTGAGTGTTACGCGGGAAAGTGGGAGCGTGCATGGATGGAGGTTACCCATAAAGGTCCACAGCGCCCTAAGTAGATCAGTATGAGCGGGAGGCTATGGTATTTGAAATCGACCCGATTTCCTTACAGTCCCATTGATGAAATTTCTGCCTTCTCCGGGATCGTTGTACGTGAGGGGCACGACGATGGAAGAGGCCCGGTAAGCTTCTTCTAGATCGACAAAATACTGGGCATGCCCCTCAGGGGCTTGTTGGAACTCGTTGTCTAGTAAAGCTTGGGCACGGGAGAATCCAACACAGGATAGATGTGTGCTCACCAACTTGAATGGCTTCGATGCAGAAATGTCAAGCTCATTCTAATGGATACTTCAAGCAATTAGACTCGCCTATCACAGGCCCTCCCTCCGTGATCTGATTCGGCACAGTGACCTCGATGATTCCCTGAATGTAGGCCTGCCACGCCGCTTTCCAGTCAGCATCGCCCGTACGAAGATTGCCCGCAACCTCGCTAGTGGCCCAATGGGCGATCCCTATTGACAGTCATTGCAACGAGGAATACACATATCGAGCTGAAAAAAAACCGTACCGCCTGCGGTTGTTTCGGCATTGATATAAGGGCCCGGTCGCAGAACGATGAAGATTCCCGCGTCCTTGGCAGCATCAAACAAGGGCTGCAAAGCACGGAACCCACCAAAGTCGACCACGCCGGGAGACGGATTGATCAACCCCATGTGGGTGTACACGCTGACGGCGTTCAGGCCGGCGGCCTTTGCTTTTTGGAGGATATCGGGCCATAGACTGGGAACGGGCAAACGGAAAGTGTGGAACTCTCCCGAACTGTGTGGACAAAATCAGTCAGTGGTATTCCTATCCGTGGTATATAGGATCGTATACGTACTGTATGAAGACGCGCTGATCCCCGACGAACAAGCTATAGTTGTCGAATCTCACTTGGTGTGGCAGTGACCGAGGTGCTATCCCAAGAGGATGGTTCGTGTTGTCCGAAGGGGCCCGTGAAAATGATGTTCCCCTTGTGCAGACGATGGCGAGAAAGGCAAGCAGAAATAGAATAGGCCAGGCACGACGCGACTGCCCTTTGGCGGGTAAATGGATATCCATATTCGAATCTGTGTAGACTTCACAGTGCAGCCGGCGGCGAACAGGAAGAACTATCGTGTTTTCTCTTCACCTCGTCGCGTCCATTTATACAGGTGTTCTCTCACTCGTCCAATCGGTGTCTCGGGAAGTGGCTCGATGTCGCTTTTGGTGCGACGGGGAATTCACGGAATCTATGAGAGGCTTTGTTCAGTACCCGGGCCGTCAGTACAACGATGGTGCAATGTCGAAGCTGTTCGCATTGAACTGTGTGCATAAGGGGGAGATATAAGACGCAGCGAAACACAAGGTCGAACGTCAGGCGTAACTCATGTGCACCAGAAGTCGAAGAAGCATCATCGCCGGGCCACTTGATCCAGTGCCACTATTCGTGCTAATTGTCTGACAAAGCTTTGAAGGTCGTGGTATTCTCTCCGAGCATGGATAACCCTACGTGTATTGGCCCCGAGGCAGGATTTGCTATTGCGTGGTTCAATACAGACCTAAGCCCTACATTCCCACATACCTATATTTGCTGGGGTCGGTTTCCTAGTAATGTTGACGTCGAAATGCGTGGAGGCAGGGATGGGGATGATGTGAGCGCATTGGGTGGCAATGAGGCCGCCGTATGCGACAAGCTCTTCCGGCGTAATATCAAGCTTCTTTTCCGCCGCGCGGTCATATCGCCCCGTGATCAGACACCTATAGCCATCACGTATGAGGGCCTGCAGAATGCAGATGCCAATGCATCGGAATGATAAGTGGAATAGAGATACTAGTGGGCGCGACTCGCAACTCACATGTCTCTTCGCAGTACTGTGGTCTCTCGGTGCCTCCTGAATTGCAGTTTCCAGCGCGGCGGCGTCCTCATCGAAGGACGGCCGGCTGGGGTGCGAGGAGCTATCCGGGGTCTGCCCCTTATATTTCTTAACTGGTCGGTTGTTGACTGTGCAAAAGCCGAGCGAATGAAGCATGGCACTCACAAGGACGTATAAAGCACATAATGAATGCCTCGCCCAATGCATAGAGGGTCAGGTTGCTTTGGCTACAAGAGTGGATTGTTTCAACAATCTACGCCAATGCATGATGCGAAGGGGCATGGAGAATGAGATAGCCCAAGACTCGAGCAGCGATGAGGTGTTTATCGTTGTTTAGGGAGGAGGCGGATTGTGGCATATGTGGTACGCGCCAAGGGCATTGGGAGTGGGCAAATGAGCGGCAACGTTGTCTGGGGCTGGCAGGGGCTGAGCCATGCATGAATATTGAGTGTTGCGTACGTTGAACGTTGAACGTTTGAACATTGAGTTGAAATTCAGTGCGAAGTCCATCTCTCTCACACTTCTGTCCCTGAGTCGCGACACCAACACGTCCTGGAAGGTTTATGCCTTCAAGACAAATGCGGCTACTCTCACCACTCTCCGCTCTCTCTCGATAAACACCATCTATTCGACCTATCCTATCATTGGCGGCGAAGCAGTGCAGCACACTACACCGACCCCGTCGACTTCTTCGCCTCGTTGAATGGTCCCCCTCTTGTCATCGATCATCCCTCGAACTCGGAGAAAGACCGCAAGGATGATCGCGGAAAACTCAATCGGCCTCTTAGTGTTGCCTGCACAACCTCGAGGCGCTTCGACAAATTCGACTTGGGAGGTTGGGAAGAATTTCCGAAACTCCCGTCCGGACAGTGGGCGCATCTCTTTGGGTTCATTGTGTTGCTTACGGACTCTGGACTTTTAGAATGGCTAAATGAAGCATATGCAGTAGGTTATGTACGTGAACAAGACACTCGTGAACTCCGAGTTTGCGCGACGAGAGCGCGCGGATGCTCTGGTGAAAACGCTAAGTATCAGCATCAATCCATGCTATTTCGAGCTCCCCCTGCATCACCGATGATCTTTCCTTACGCTCACTGTCGGCTATTCTGCGACCTTTCTTCCTTTATTTTCCTTTCCTTTCCTTGCCACTACGTCCACTCCCCGTCCCGTCCTGCCCTGCTTCTTCGCTTTCTTCGCTTTCTCCAGTCCATTTACCTGCTCCGCATTCTTCAGTGTCCCCATACATCATGCATCAACAGCCAAGCTCAGCCCGCCTAGCAGCATCAGCACGCATCCCTCCTACCGCATCCCTCCTACCACATCCAGCATCCAGCATCCCCCATCTCATCTATCTCACCTCACCTAGATCCTGCTCCCCCGACCTAACCCTTCACCCACATCCACGCAACCGCCGAAACCACGCCATGCCCGCACGACCTAGATCCCAAACCCCAAATTCATCCGGAAATGCGCGTAGCAACCATCCCCGCTTCCGCTTCCGCCGTCGCGTTCGTCCCAATGGGACCACGGGAGGAGGACTGAGGCTCAGAGGGGGGCGCCGCTCCTCTACTCGAAAGATGCCGCACCGCGTACACGTCGTACCAAACCAAACACTTGCATTCCCACAACGCAATCAAAATTCCTACAATGCAATCAAGATGGACGATAGCTATGATTCCCTATGCAACTGCCGAAACCGAAATCTAGGTGTCAATCGTGTCATTCACCTACGTCTTTCAATCTTGGTCCAACAGCCTCTCTCTCTCCCCGTCTCCTTCCCCACCCCTTCCCTCACCCTCACCCTCACCCACATCCCCCTCTTGCCTTCTCTCAAACACCCTCTTCACCCCACCCACCACCCTCTTCACCCCACCCACCACGCGCTCCCCAACCCACTCCGCCGCCCTATACACACCATGCGGCCGCCCGTCCACGCGGTCCTCCCTGACCCGATGCTCGCCGTCCACCACCACCGCAAGCGCCGCGCCCGTCGCCACGATCGCCGCCAGCGTCGTCGACGCGGATATCATGAATATGATGATCACCTGCAGGCGCGCCGCGTACTCGACGGACGCGCCGCCCAGGATCGCGCCGGTCATCATGCCCGGGATGGAGATGATGCCTAGGACGCTGTAGAGGGCAGAGTGGGAGCGAGGGTTGGGAAGCGGGAAGTGGGAAATAGGTAAGTGAGAAGTGAAGGGCACGGGACTGACCTCATGCGGTTGACGATTGGCGCCAAGGCTAGACGCAGGGCGTCGGTGGCCATGGGCTTGCACGCCTCCATACGCGTCGCGCCGAACGCGAGATACATCTCGACCTTGTCGCGATTTTCCCTACACACCTCCTTCATGAGCCCCATCCACTCACTTAATCTACGAGTCAAATCCGGCTTACTCGACCTCTTTGAGCAGGTAGTTCACGGATACGACGATGCCCGATATGGTGTTACCACACAGCATGCCCACGATCGGAACTGCATATGCATATACACACCGCGCTTAGAAGGCGAGGAGACGTCTGGGCGATGAGGGTGGGGGGCTCACTGAACTCTGCGGGCTCCCAGAAGGGGTTCTTCGCCATGGCGAAGCGCGCGCCGATGATGGATATCGGGATGCTGGATACGAGCATCCCGGAGAGCGTGGAGAAGAACTGTGCGGGTGCGCTGGTGAGTACGCGGGCATGCGCCTCGGGCGGGTGGTTACCATGTATTTGTGCCGCCGGTCTGCCTTGTTTACGACTATCGCGATCATGAGCATGAGTGAGTTACCGTCAAAATGCGCACGTCATGGCGTGAATGCGAACCTGTTTCGAAGGTACCGAGGAGGTTGAGCAGCACTGGAAAGACGGACGAAGAGGATCAGCAAGACATCCTACCTACCGCCCCCGCGCGCGCTCGAGCTACCAAAACCAAAACGCCGAGCAGAGTGAAACGAGAACCGACCAGCGAAGAACGCCACGACCCACGGGCTATTCGACTCGAACACCTTCCTCAATATCACCGCCACCAGCGATAACTGGACTACGCATCGCGCTGCGGCGCTGAGGAGAGATGTTCCTATACCGAGGCCGAATGCGAAGGAGGTGACGACGTCGAGGAAGACGAAGGCAAAGGCGATGGCGACGTTGGTCCAGTTGAGGGTGCGCTCTGAGGGCGGGGCGGTGAAGAGGAGGAGGTCGGGCAGAGAAGTGGCGTTGCTGGCGAGGAGGGACATGGTTGTGGTCGTCGAGATAGAATTCCAGTGGAGTGGGTGTCGCGATAGGGGCTACGGGCGCTTCTTCCATAGAACCAATGAAAGCCACCGGGTGGCTTTCGCGGAGCTTGCGGAACTCGGTGGCTTCCCGGTCAAAAAGCCTGAAACTCACCGGCTGGTGGCTTTGGGCGTCTACTTAGAATTCACTGGTAGCCTCTCCTCCAAGCAGCAGGCTAGCTGTATTATGCTGCGCATTCACAGCTGCGCATATGAGCTTATTATGCCGCAGAAATCAAATTTGTGCTCCATCAACAGAAGGAGTAAATGCTTGTCAAACCAGCCACCAGTTTGCGCAAGTTGAAAATCACTCGATTTGGGCTTTCGGTGGCTGACAAAGCCACCTGGGTGGCTTCCGCAAACTCTCTACTATCACGTGTACTGTAGTGCAAACACACATAGATATGCATAACCAATTTTAAGTTGTTGTAGATTCCATGTCCTATGCTCGGACATGAAGTATGTTTGAGAAATAGACTTCATTGAGCTACTGTAAAAATCTCAAGGCATTTGAGAAGTTGCAAGCCCATTTCCGCGGGCAAAATGTGACGTGCAAATAGTCATTTCAAATTTGACTTGAATGCTGTGGAAGTAATAACAATCCCACAGACTTCTGATTTTTTTCTTAGCTAGTATAGTAGCGCTAGAGTCTGAATCTAGAGTCCCTTGCACTCGTACCTACTGGTTCATGCACAGGAAAACCAGCAACATTTTGCGTGACAAAGAAGCTCCTATTTGCCCCTTGTTTTGCAGATCCATGTGTTGCCGAGCGAGCGGCCGAATGCATACGGCGGCACACGGCTGCGCTGCTGGGTCTGAATGACGCGTGACACACTGTGACGAAAAGTTTGCAAATCTATGTTTTTGGGTACTTGTCGTACCGGCATCGTCATTGCTCTACTACTCGGAAAGGGATTCACTCAAAAAGTTGATAGGTATTTAGACAAGATGAGCGACAACCTCTCGTAGCATGCCGGGAGTTGTAGGGACATCCAATCTGGAGCACCGGGTTGAATTGTCCAAAATTTTGCAAATCTGTCTAAGTGATAGTACTATCACTTAGGCAGATTTGCAAAACTTGAGACAAATCAATGTGGCACTCCTTGATGGATGGTCAGATAATCTTCGGCATGCTATGGTAGGTTTTCGGACATCTTGGCTAGGATCTCATCAACTTTTTAAGTGAATATCTTGTGGAGAAGTCAAAGAATAGCGATGCCGGTTCAACGAGTAGCCCAAAACATAGATTTGCAAACTTTTCGTCACACTGTGTCACGAGTATTTCGGACTCCGTCGCAAGGCCGGGCATGCCGCTGTGTTCGGCAGCGCGGCAGCGATCAAACCAATCAGAGACGCGCAAAGCATGACATATCGGAATTTGAACTTTACATGCAAACAGGGGCTCCCTTGTCACGCAAAATCTAGTTGATTTTCCTGTACATGAACCAGCAGGTATATAAGCAAGCGGTGATGGCAGACAAATCTCATACCACTATGCGACCTACAGAAAAAAATTCAAGTGTATACGCATGGTACAGCCGTCATATTATGCAAGTAGATTCTGAAGTGCCCATTTTTGCGTCACATTTCGCCTTCGGAAATAAACTTATAGCTCTCTAACTCTCCTCAAACTTTTATAGTAGGTGAATAATGTCTATTGCTCAAATGCTATGTATGTCCGAAGGTGAAATATTGAATCTGCAAGAACCTAAAAATACTTTTGCAAATCTATGTCTGTTTGCACTATAGTACACGTGATAGTAATGCCGATGTTTGATGTGTTTCGGTTCCCACTGGCTTTGCACCTACAGTCGAGGACAATCAAACACATCAAATATGATCGAGACAGATTGAGAAATTTTGGGACCAAACCGAGTTCAGATTCAGGACCAGACAACCTGAAAGAGCTCAAAAAACGATGTCCGAAGTTTTTCCCACGAGTATTTAATGTGGCCAATTTTTTTTGGGAATTTTTTGAAACATATACTACCCTTTTGAGCAACTTTTGAGTCAATTTAATGATGAACTAAAGATTCTATCGCTAGTCGCGCCAACCGCGATGACTGGGACCCAGTATTTACATACTATATGTCATATTTAAAACTTTGTGAGTTGCGGTGTAATGTAGAGGCCGGTTATATCATTCTTCGAGGCCTTGGAGGCCTTCCACATCGTTTCATTGATATGATGATATCCAACGGTGGGGATGACACAGCTGCGCCGATAACGTGATAGCGCCAAGAGGGGACGCCCAGGGGTCCTTATCTCACGTGAGCAAGTTTGTTAATTGTTTTCTGCCTCACCCGCTCGTTAGATATCAATTATTTATATTGTAAAATGTCTAGCTTGAGGAGTACTATAAAATGGCTTATTCAAATTTCACCCATCTTTTTTTTTGCGTGTGGCCAAATTTTTGAGAGTTCACTGTTTTTCGGCCAATGAACGGCTCGATAGAATTCACTCGGACCACGCGGGATATATTCTAATAGATGCCTATTATCATTCTAAAACAATTCCGGGGGTAAAATTAATGGTCAATATTTATTTGATGTGTTTGATTGTCCTCGACTGTAACTAACGCATACCTTCCATACCATACCTTTTTAACACGCCAATGACTAACGAGGCCATGCATCATGGCTGATTTCAGCACCGCCCATGCACAGCTTCCTCTGAGCCCTCCTCTTGGACTGCCCCTCGCACCACCAGTCTCATCAACTTTGCCCACCGCCGCCAGTTCTTCCTTGTCGCCGTTGCCACTCAAATCCAAGTTGCCCCGCGACTCGGATGGCTCTACCACCGTTCCCCCCCACCGCGCGTCCACGAGCGCCCAGACCATCAACATCACCACCCTCAACGTCACATACGGTGACCACTACGGCGGCGCCATCCACAATGGGTGCATAGGCGGGCGGCGCAACGAAAACTATTTCGACCCACCATCATGTACGTTTGCACTCCCTGACATCCTGCATACCGTGCTCACACCGCGTGCACAGACGCTCCGCCGCCACCGCTGCTGATCGCAGTGGACAGCGCGGCGCTCGGGCTTGCATTCGGCGTGGCGGGCATAGCGGCGGTGTTGATGCTGCTTCGACGTTAGTCGAGGCCAGGGAGCGGGAGCAGTGCGAACACTCGTCATTTCTCTGTGTACTCTATTCTCGAATCTCGATGGGGCCTGTATGTATCATCTTTAGATTGGGGATGCGCAAGCCGAGCGAAGGACAGGGACGACAGGAAGAGGAGGGAAGAGGGCGATGGGGAACACGATTGAATATTGATGATCGACGTGATCAATGTAGAGAAGTTTGTCAAACCCTCTTCGTTGATATGCCCTACTATTCCGTCTCCATCTTCGTATCTTGTTCCCGAGTCTTTACTTGGCTTGCCTGCGCACCCATTAATCCCTGGACCATCTGTCCCGGCCCTCATGTACGAATATCGAAGCCAATGAAAAGGAATCACAGCTTGTATCTGACAGCCAGACTCATCCGGCGCAGACTCTCCAGGTTGGGCCATTCGGTCGATGTTGAGGCACGGAAGATCTAGTGAACGGTTACTATTGTAGGTGCGAAGGGAAGTTCGCGGCGTGAATGAAAGCGAGGACTGCGAAGATGTGTCCACCAAAAGACGAAGTAGTAGGAAGGAGGAGGAAACCGAACGTGCACGTGACGAACCGACCGGAAGTGACGCGGAGGTGACGCGGAGGCGGCGCGTGCGCACTACCGAACTCGACTCTCACAACACAACACAACTGCGGGAGGAAATACGCTGGGCTTGTGTTCATAGGTCAGTAGCACTAGAAATAGGGATGTTGCGGAGATCCGAGCGTGCCAGCGCCCCCGTTTCGACGAAAGCGTTCGCGAATCGTGGAATTGCCATGGACGGTCTGCACTGTGCAGGCTGACAATTGAGAACGCCGAGTTTTCGAGCTCTACGTCTGTGTGTTCATGCTGTGACGCGTGAGACTACTTTGGGTTAACGAGTTCAACCCACGGACGTCGCTCTTCCTGATTCTCCGAACTGTGCTTAGCGTTGGCGTGGCCAGGTTGGACGGAATCGTCGTCCGTGATTTGGTTCGCGCAGACGCCAAACTTGGAGGTTTTTTAAAGGGATTGGGTTCATGGTTCCTACTCGCAATTCTATCAATTCTATGGTGAGCCCTACATTACGAGGAAACATAGTTTCTGACTATGGTGTCAGATTCGGCATCTTTAAGCCAAGCTATCGCTAAGTCTACGGACGCGGTTGTCGAGATACATCAACGGTTTATACCTCTCTTCGGCGCCCGACCTCCGTTACTACCGCTCTGACTTGGACGGCATCGCCCAATATGTCACCCGCGACGTCGACGCGCGGGCAGACGCTCTGGCAGGCCTCTAGAGCTCTAGTTCGCATGCTTGATCCATATAGACTCGTAGATATCAACGCTCCTTATAGCAGGACTCCAATGTCGCGAAACCCTCCCTCGATATCCTCCTCTTCACCTCACAGCTATCACGTACGCTGGGTATACGCGGTATGCGGTACATTACTGCTGTTCGGAACCTACTATGCGACGGTCTCTACTCTACGGGGGGTGGCTCCTGCGTTTGCGAGGTCGAGGCGCGGCTTGAAGGGGAGTACCGTGCTCGTGTGAGTTGCTTGTTCCATGTTCCAGCCGACATTATTAACCTATGCGCCTAGGCTCTATAACGGCGGTGCACACGAGAAGGAGATCCTCAGCCGGGCCTATCTGCGATTGATCAAGCACGTCAACTCCACCTATAAGGTATGATATATGAATACTATGCCACCACATATATGCGGTCTGCTGCTGGGTATGGGCCCATAGCTGTGCCGTTGCTGTTCGCGCGTACGAAGCGCTCGCTGGGTGTCCAGGCCGGCGCAGCTACTAGAGAGAAAAGAAACCTGACGATGCCGTTGCAGGTAGAAGTTCAACGGAAAGTAAGACCACCATTCGTGCGGAATGGAATGCCGGCTCACTGGTCTTGAAAGAAGGCGAGCATTTCATGATCACCGGTAGCAACGGCGTCGGCAAGTCTTCTGTGGCTCGCGTCCTCCTGGGTCTCTGGCCTCCCCGAGGATTCAACTCACAGACCAACAGGCCGTCGGACAAGGGGCGTAAGGGCCTATTTGTCGTCCCAGAGAGCGTATATGGTCGCGGAGAGCTTGCTGGATCAAGTTATTTACCCGCATTCTTACGCTGAGTTTCTGGAATCAGGCAAGACGCCGGATGAGTTGGTGAGGATCTTAGAGATGGTGGATCTGGCTTATTTACCGGAGAGAGAGGGCGGGTGGACAACGAGGAAAGAGTGGAGGGATGTGTTAAGGGGCGAGAAATATTAATAACGGGTAGGCTGCCTGTTCTGATCTGGCTTTGGAACTCTGTGGCTGGCTGGCCGTGGAGATGGGTATGGCTAGGCTGCTCTATCATCGCCCTAAGTTTGCCGTACTGGACGGTGTGTACCCTTTCCTTCCATATACTCGGGTGCTCGAGCTGACGAGTTTCTTGCAGAGTGCACAAGCGCTGCGTCCAGCGACGCTGGGGGCCGGATGTATGAACGTGCAAAGTCACTTGGTATCACCCTGATCACCATATCTCTCAGGTACACTCCTCTTCCACCCGTCGTTCTTACATCTTATAATTTATAATCCAACGCAGATGTCTCTCCGGAATCATAGACCTTCGCTGATGAAATTCTTGCTGACCCTAGTTGGCGATGGTCCGCCCGTTGGACCCTCTCGCGTGTGGGAGCGGCGGAGCGTGAGGTTATCTCGCTGGAGGCCAGACTGGCGGAGGTGGGCAATTGGGAAAGAAGGGTGAAGGAACTTGACGGCTTGCTATCGGCGCAGGAGCCTGCAGACGGCGGCACGGTCATCGTGTAATGGTGCAGTGTGTAGAATAACCATCATGACATGTACTGATCATCTACAGTCAGTCATACAAGCTCTGGATCATGATCGGACGGAGCCGAATCTGCCTGTGTGGATGGGGCTAAACTTAATGTTGATGGTTCCAAACCAGACGGCGTCGTCTTGATGGTAGATGCCTAGGACGGTGCAGACGTCCCGCGACTGGGAAAACTCCTTTGCGCAGCACAGGCATATGAGCACAATTTTCATTCATATGAGGGCATTCTCGTTCCCGAGCGTCACGGCTTCTCCAAGTAACCACTTTCGAATCAAATCCACGGTGCACGAGGGCTATAGAGAGCCCTTGACCCTCCAGAAGGCAAGGAGCCACCTGACGAGTTACCAAGTAGCTATCCGAACCTATAATGAATCAGCAAATCACCAAACTTGGCCGACTCGCTTCCCATGGCCGGGAATTCTGTCCCAGTGAGGAGATCGTGGGATGGGGGGTGCTTAGGTTATTGGCGGAATCGTGAAGAATTATGCATTATGCACAACACATGGATGCGAGAGAAGACGCCAATGTGACGCAGAGGAATGGATCGTCCATCGTGCGCACCCGGACCATCAGCGTGCTCTGCATGAGACGCAGCAATGAAATCTACCCCACTCTTTGGCCAGTGTTATAGTAACGAATGGACGAGCGTCAAATATCTCGGTATGCGGTATGCCATGTACATAGCATCTTCCCACCGTTTGGTGTTTTTCAATGTTTGGATTGCTGCATCTGAACAGTAACTTCCAGCTAGGATAGGACCAACTTCCTCAACGCTGATCTGCAATTTCGAAACACGTTTTGCTTCCCCGAAGAGTCTTCATCACGCTCACGTTCACGCTCACGTTTGGGCGTAGTCCGGCCTGGCAACGCACTGGTTGGTAGTCCAGAAACAACCGCCGGTATGCAGCATTGACATCTTGCCTTGTGCTATCGTTTGCGGTTTGCATCGAACGTGGCCTCGAAGTTCGCGCGCATGTGGATCATGTACGAGTCGGAGCCGCCAAGAAACTTGACATACAATTTGGGCGCCTACTGCAATCGCGTTCCAAAAAGTTTCAATCATCATGCACATGACTCTCTCATACTTACCCGGAGTCATTCCCCGCGAAATATACATAAACGCAAAGCTGAGTTGGGCGACTGGGGATACTTCGAAGCTCACATTGGGTGACAGGCCCCGATGTCTGGCGCGTTCCTTTCAACTCGGCGAGGAATTGATCATTCACTATGTAACGCTGACAGTAAACCGACCAGGGTGTATTACCACTGGAGCCCTACTAGGATAACACGGCGAGCGCTCTGAATATGCTTCTATCTCCATGCACCGCGCTGATTTCGGGTGCATTCCGCTCTATGCTACGAGGAATCAATTAATCACATCCAAGCTTAACACACCTCCTGATCTCGGATGCACTCAAACCACAAACTCAGCCCAAAATCGGTAAGTAATCACCTCACAAAGCCAGAAGCATTACTGATGGGCTGTGTAGTTATTTACACAAAGAGCTGCAATGTCCTGGTTGTCGACGCAGCTGTAGATTTGGCTAACACTCCAAATCCTCGAAGAACCCAGTCAAAGCTTCCGGAATTCGTGTTCAGGAGGTGCGGGGCAATTGTAGTAAATCAGAGTCGAATCCCCAAGCTCGCCCGCCGATCCATCGCGTATCACGCCGAAGCTAGTGCATGGAAAGCCCTCGTCCAGTCGTCCAGGCGTGTAGATCAACATCAGAATGCCGAGTATGAATAACGATGTTTTCTGAGACCCAACTCACTCACGGACCCCGATCAGCCACCCATGTTGGTGGGGGTTTCAATCTCACTACACAGTCCGACGTTAGACTGCAATGCACAGAGCCGGTTACAGCCCAATGAAGCTCACCAAAGCTTCTACTTCGGAATACCTGTTTTCACGCTGCTATCATAGGCGTCTACGGGCTACGACAACCCTCATCATGGAATCGTGCCTGAATAAGGATAGAAAGAGCAAGTCGTAAGCTACTCAAATCCATTGGTTAGATCGCATCGGAGCAAGGATTTTTCTGAGGCTCCTGCGCTCGGTTCCACTCGACGGTCTCCTACAGCCTTTCTGCGTGGATATAAAACCACAAGTGACTCGACAATCATGGCGACCACTCGGTTGTTCCATCGTCTTTTTCCATCGCGTACTCCCAGGAACTATGTTTTCGCTTTCTGCGGCGGACAACTCGGCGCAAAGTGATTGGCCTCGCTGGAGTCTCCCCGCCACCGACCCAGATTCCCCAAACTCTGGAGCGGGGCCTCCCTATCAGAGCGCCGCGATCAACGTCAACGGCCATGCACACAACCGACTACCTTCCGATTACCCGAACGTACCTCTTTTTGGCTCCAATTTCTATCAAGCACGCGCGCCACAGCCGACGAACCCAGGGATCTGCAACTCAGGTATCCCAAGTGAAGCTTCGGAAGCGGATCGTGGTGCGTCATATGGTCCCATCTTCCCAATAACTAAGCAAACAGTCGTTTTCTTACGCAACCTTGAAATTGTAGTCGCGCATAGTTTATATTACGATCAAGACACTGAAGCTCGCGTAATCTCCATCCGAGATCCCTCAGGTACGATACGATGACCTCCCTTTAATGTCAGGATAACTCTTACACAGCATCGTAGCATTTTCGATTGAAAACAACGAGTTATCGTCCACTCAGGGACCCGTTGTGAGACCAGTGGTAGCCTCACAAGCCACCATAGATGCGGCAAAGAAGAAGCGTCGAGGACAAGCTCCGTTCGCCTGCCCTCACTGCCCAAACAGCTTTACGACAAAGAAGAACCGCAATTGTAGGTTTCTTCCTCATATCTGTCGTCGTAATTGACGATCCGTTGTCTTTGAAGATCATATTCTCTCTCACATGGGTGTACGTCCGTTCGGCTGTGATGTTTGTGGTTTGCTGTTCAGGGCGAAAGGAGACCTCAGCCGTCACAAAAAGTCAAAGAAGCATTGCCATGCCTTGCAAGTTCAATCAGAACGAGCCGGACAGTCTTGAGGCAGTTACATTTAGCATTATCTACACACCAATTGATCACTCCATGGTATGTCTCCATAGTATGTAAGCTGTCTGGGACATTGTTGCTATATTTGTCTGCCAAAGAGGCCGTCAAAGGGCACCTAACACCATGCTTATTGGGCGACGCGAGGGCAAATCACTAGTAGATGGACGTTGTAGCCGTTCTCTGCTATATTTATATAAGTGCTATGTGCGACGACAGTTCCGCAAATGCGGAATTCCATGCGGATTCAAACATCCAGCTTTAGTCACCGGGGAGCGCAAGGGATGGGTAGTAACCGGGAACTCTGATCCATAATTACGAAGGAGTGTCCCACATATCTGTCACCATTCTGCATACACATACCTCATGATAGGCTCAAGCCTAGCCGATGTATTGGACGATCGGGGATAGATACTCTCATGCAAGGGGGCCAAAGACCGCCCTTGCGAAGCCCGGCCTTCTAATACAAACTTGAACACAAGATCGATTTATCGCTTCATGCCGCCTTACGCCGCCTTCCCCGGTAACCTAGTTAGGAGTACTACGGAGTAATCTTACTTACGGCAATAGCGTTCGAACATTCAAGGTTCCGCCACGGCTACCCCCGTGCCCACAGCCGCGGGGAAGGATGGAGTTGATCCTCCCACAATCTGGAACGGCTGCACCCGGGTGGTTCTCAGATCACCACAACCTTGTCCAGGCGCGGACTTCGCATGGTACGCGAACATCCACTGGTTGTCTTTCTGGAACATAAAGCTGATCATGGTGGGAGAAGGAGAATCAGGATCATAGATGGCCACTGGTCAGCGCTGGCGTGTGATCTATGGTTCTGGGCGATGGCTTACTGATGTCCCGGTCCGTACACTTGCGCTGCGTTGTTGCGTGTAAAGACGGGATTGGGGTTCTGAGAATTTGTGCGAAGGGGCAAGTTGATGGAGGTGAAGAACTTCGATCAGCGATTCTGACGGATGCAGGATCCCAGAAGTTCACCTTCGTCCAGCTGCTGGCGACTAACGGATCAGCCCCAGTTCTCAGGGTCAACATGCCCAGTTGCTAATGTATCCAATTTAGTTGCAGTCCGGAGTGCGCACACATGTGAGCAAAGTGGGATGAGTAGACTCACGTAGTCGTCCGTGGAGCAGTGAGAAGCCGAGTATACGATCTGTAGCATGAGAATGTTAGCTCGCCTGGGATAGCACTGTGATGGGAGAACATGCACGTACGTGCGTGACTCCTCCGACGGTGATGGCCTCTGAAATGACAGATTGAATGAATGGGGGACCCTAGATAGAGCATACGAAGGTTCCATACCTGGGCCTTCTTGTACAGGCGTTGCGGCGATTTCCTGAATTTCAGTCAACTTCGAGTGGAAAATAGAACAAGGCAGAAGACGTACCCAAGACAGATTGGGGCAGCTAATCTGTACCGCCGGTCCGCTCAGTGCCGTCGGCGAGCTCATGGGGGCAATGTACGTGCATTGTGTCCATTGGGCCGCCGTGGTCTTCCCCGAGAATATGAAATAGAGGCGGCTGTCCAATTGAAGGATACTGCCGTCCACGGCCCAAGCGTTAAAGTTCGATGGAATGAGCGAGTTGACGTAGGTATAACTTCCGCTCATTGGATTGTTCGCATCTGTTCCGCCTTGTAGTACATGAAGCCGATGAGTGTTGTCATCGCCATTCCCAGCGACAGCATAGTAGCTAATAAGAGAGTTCGCTAAGTTGGTATGAACATCAAGCCGGCATTGCAACTCACATGTACCATCGACCATTCAGGAACCTTTGGGATTCAGTATGAGCCACAATATGGGGATATTTAAGGCGCTCACCAAAATTCTGGAGCCCTGTATTCCAGTGAGTCTCGTTCTTGGAAGACAGAGATCGACATTACCAGAAGTCAAAGTTCCTAACCTTACGCATTAGTATGGATGGACTTTGAGACATATAGCAGCTACATACCTCCCACTAGTCGAGTCGCTAAATATAACAGAAGGTGATGCGGTCTTGAGACTTTCGATCGTCGTGGCCGACCTCATCTGAATATTGGTATTCTGAGTCGAAGTCAGGAAATACCTCCCATTGATGAAGCGCATGCATGGGTCAGCGCCTCGGTTTTGGTTCAAGGGATTGCTAAATGTCCCCGCGCGAGCTTCGAGAGTAGTGTTCGTGCCGGGAAGAACCGTGGCGCTCGCTAGTCCAATGAGCAAGTAGTACAGCGAGAAGAGGCTGAATACGAGCATGATGATGGGCGTAGGCGTACAGTGCTTGCAGGCCCCACTCACCGTCACTGTGTTGATTTTAAGAAGCGGGCCAGGCTACAGACGTTTGAGGCGGCCCGCTGGTGCTAGTAGCAGGCTTGCCGCCAGGCGTCCCAGCCGCGAACACATGACTGGATAGAACCCTTCTTCTTTGAAGTATGACTACGACCCATGTGTACCTGCCACCGACGGCAAATCGCTACTCAATTGTCGGCGAAATGTGGGTGGACACAGCGCTTCGTCCTGCACATGGTGGTCGGTTCTTGGAAGGAAGGACGCGTTGTTTGTGCATGTTGCCACGGCCCTTTGAGATACACCATCAGGCGCCCGCCACCCGTTCCCTCATATGCCCAACCCGAATTCCAGTGTTATTACCGACTATGCTCCCCCGGTCATCCGCGCGCCCTCACCTCCAAGCTCAGTAGGCTCGGATAGGGTGCTTCTGCCAGACTTACCGGATCCAGACAAGGATTTGACCCCCGCAGAACTCGAACGGAGAATCGAAGAATCACTGGGCTTGCACAGACAAAGGCATGAAGAAATCCTCGCCGAAGAAGATCCCCTCATCCCAAAACCCAAAACAGAGGAAGAAAAGAATGGTATGCCGTAGCCACCAGCTTTCGTGATTCCTGTCTTATTGGCTGTAAGAGCGGCACCAGAAAGCAATGGAATTCCTCCGAAGAAAGGTCGCTGAGATCGTCGACAACGAGCTAGTGGACCAGACCATCCTCCGTGGCTCACGAGTCGGACTGGAACCTCTTCCATCTTCTACCAATATCGACACCATTATGCGGAATATGATGAACACGTCTTTGGGGAATCAAATGGCAAATGTCGCGCCGGGACCTTGGATGACATCTTCGACAGAGTCTCAACTCGACGGCGAGGAAGCAGCCCATCAGTCGTTCGTACACAATCTCAATAACAATATGGCTCGTAGGGTCAAGCGTAAATAAATAAAGAGGGGGGACGTCTGTTAAATAATGTACGTAGTGGTTCCGTGTTGGCAATGCTATGAATCTGAGAAATAATCTGGCAGTGCGTCTTCGACACCCTTGATGAGGTCCTGTATACTTCGTCGCGCAGTCATCCTGCATTCGTGGTGCATGTATGTGGCGCTCCCCCATCGGTCAAACTCCTTCTGCACTTGTCTCAGCCTACCCAGAATATCTGCAAGACTGATGGCCAAGACAGCGTCGGTCCTCGTCTTCTCTTTCCAGAATTCGAGCCACGACTGGGAACAGCCTTGTTGGTGCCATGTTGCCCCACAAGTCGACGCGTGATCGAAGGAGGGTGGGCATGAGCGCAGCCCCTCCCATAGACTAGACAGGCGATAGTACCCAGATAGCAACCTCAACCGTTGGGACGAGCTGATAACGAGTTGACCCCCGCTGACATGCCCGTCCTCCGAGGGTTCAGAGAGGTCTGAATTTGAGTTGGTTGTCGACTTGGGCCTCAATGGAAGCCCCACCCCAATCTCGTTCGCCAAGACAGCCTTGTTCATCACCTCCAGATACGCAGGACCTTTCAAAGCTCTGAGGCCAAGCTCATCGGAGAGCGTCATCGCAAGGTAGGCATACTGCAACGACGAACTCATCAGCTGCTTCAATAGCGTTATCATCGTGTTCAGCAGCCGTTCGTGAGAGCACAGCTGTGCTAGCTTGATTAGACGTGTTAGTTGGGCAGTATACTCTATGTTGGTAGCCGTCAGAGGGGAGTGAGGCGTCGAAGAGTCTGCTGAATGTGGGAGGAACATGTATGAATTGGGGTTTGGAATCGCATTCAGAATCGGCGAAGGCTTTCGGGTGACATATTCTTGTATCACGTCTAATGACCAGGTCTCAATCGATTTGAATGAATATTTGTTGGCAACTCGAGCGATTGCGATTAGCTGATCGAGATCGGCTCCGGGGGATGTCACGATACGAAGTTCGTGTGGTCTGCTCGGGAGTAAGCGTGGCGTTTAGGGCAGTCGAAAACTCCTTACAGAGCGTATAGAACCCATAAGAAGTGTCTGAACTCTTGGACCGTCTCGCCGACAAGCACGATGGGAGTTGCATCAGAATAGCCCTTCGGTCACATTGTCTCCTTGTGGCAAAGTGAACATCGTCGCAAATGATGAATTGTCTCTAGCCAGCATGGACCGATGAACCTGTCAAGTAGTCTTCAGGTCCTTGCATTAGGTACACAAACGAGCACTCACGTTGAACAAGGTATCTTCCACCGCCAAAATGCAGCTGCCGTCCTCCATGTAATACATCGGATCCCTTTTGTATTCCTTCTCCGGTTGCAAGCTGAACCGCCGCTGAGACGCAGAAATGTCGTCCATCTCGTGTTTCACCGTCGAACGGTCCCCGGATATTTGAGGAGAAGACGAAGAGGCAGCAGGTAGGAACGAGGCGAAAGCCTGGCCTATGGTGCCACTTGTCACACCAAACTGAGACACCGAATTATGGTCTAATCTCGCACGCTTATTGCTGACCAGAGAGTCATGGCCATTGGATCGCCGTCGCGACGGCATGTAGCTTGACGACCCAGAGGGCTCATTCTCGTCGATGTTCGGTGAACCGCCTGACATGGCCGTAAGGTGGAAAGAATTCCGAGATAAGATAACAGAATGTACATGAAGAAAGTATAATCAGATAAGATAGGCTAGGGTATATCACTCTATGAAGCTACAAGAAACCGGGTTACAATTTTGCGTTCGGTAGTAGAAAGCACCGGTGTAACCTGGATCTTAGCTTCCGGCGCAGAATCTTTCCACTGGGCGTCTTGGGTATAGCGTCTAGGAACTCTACATAACGAATCTGCTTGTAGCGGCTTTTACGGGCAGCTACGTGCTAAATCATACAAAAGGTTAGCAACAAGCTTCATGGAGAAGCGCTTCCTCACTTACGGCCATAATAGACGACCTGACTTTACTCCCAAATTCAGATGCATCTTCTTTCAGCCGCTGGCGAGCATCGGCTGTAAGCACGACGTATGCAAAAGGCACCTCCCCGCTGTAGGCATCTGGTGTGCCTACAACAGCACAATCAAGAACATCCGGATGCTCTAGAAGACATCCCTCTAGCTCAGCGGGCGCGACCTAACATCCACAACTGAATGAATACCAACTAGAATCAAGAAGTTGCTATTCACCGACCTGAAACGCCTTAACTTTAATCATCTCTTTTATTCTGTCGAGAATGTATAATTCGCCTTCGGGGGAAATGAGGACCTGGTCGCCGGTCTTGACCCATCTATTCGCCAAGGTTAAGTGAGTTCAATCGCGAAATTTAAATGTGTGTACGTACTCGTTAATAAAGACGTCTCTAGTCCTGTCGGCACTTTAGATGAGCCGACAGCAAGCACTAGTTTGTACTACAAAGTGAACGACGTACGCGGCATCGTCATTGTGGTACCCCAAGGCAAGAGAAGGGCTAGAGACGTAAAGCTCGCCGGGTTCACCGGCGGCAGCCAAAGATCCGTCGTCTTTCACAACTATATGAAATTTGCCGCGATTAAAAATTAGGGCTGTATGAACACGGTGAGGAAAACGAACCTTTGGCGCGGACACCTGGTAAAAGCTGCCCGACACTTCCAAGCGGACCTCGAGCTTGTCGGGCAGGTAGCATAGATATTGTGGTAGCCGTTTCCGTCAATCCTATTGTCCAAACAGAGTTAGAGAAGTATGAAGTAGAAGGAAGGAGAATAAATCACCGTATATTTGCCCCACCTGCGCTTCCGGGAAGAGGTCTAACAGCAACGAACTCATTTCGGGGGAGAGTGGTGCGGCACCACACAAGACATGCCTAACGCTGCGAAGGTCATACTTTCTGACCGCTGGATCCTGATCAGATGTGGTGTCAAACATGATTTATTGTTCGGCAGACTCGGTCGCTTGCCTTCGTCAAAGCGACAACTTGAGGGGGCACAAGACTAGAAGATGAAGTTAATCCGACTGGCTTCAGATGGCGTGAAGCTAAGCCTACAGAAGATGGCTAACTGCATAGCGGACAATGCTCTCCATCATTGAAAGCAGGCTATATTTCTGAACAACAACGAGTGTCATCTAGAACGAAATGAGCAGAGAGCGAGTAACTAGAGGAAACTACTCACCCCCGAGAACAGCGGGAAGTGGAGCTATGGAACGATGTGTGCCTATTCAGAGTCGAAGAAAGAAGTGATAACTTACGTTGCAAATTAGCCCAGCCACGTCTGTTAGCATTGTTGACTTGGGTTATTTGTTCCTTTGGGAAAGAAAAATAGCACCCACGGTTCAGAGGTAAAACTGATCAGAGGGTCAGCTGAGCCACTAGAGGCAGAGAAACAACAGACTCATGAGACTTATATCACCAGGATTGTACCCACTCCCAGTAGATGCGCTCGCCCCGCTGATGTTATGCACCGTCATTTGGATTACGTTTGCTATAAGCGCGTAATGGGTTATAGAAACCGCCTAGCGATATCTCAAGCAGCAATTCGACATCGTCCTAGAGTATATTCACCTTCGGTGGACCTGTCGTGCCTGATGAAAAGCACAAGACGGCCACTTTCGATTTGCCTTCCCCCTTCGACAAGATTCGTTCTACGAAAGGCATGGAGCACTCTGATGAGCCTTCTGTTGTTAAGTCGGCGAGTGACACGAAGCCTGTTGGGATTGGCGCATCGAGCGTAATTATCCTGTCGTCGGGAAATTGGATTGTCTTGGCAGCGGCAAGAACGAGGTCGAGAGAGTCGGAATGGACAAAAATCAAGGAGGCTTCTGATTTCTTCAGCTGATACACGATTTCCTCTCGTGTAGAATTAGGACTGGCGCCACTGCATTTGCTTGTCAATAGCAATCAAATCTCAATGAATCAACGGACGTGAAAATTCCACCCAATCTATGGATAGCCCAAATAGTCGTTGGGTAGTCTGACACGGCAGTTCTGTCAGTGATAGAGTATGTGGCGGACTAATAGAACCTGGCCCACCGACATGATTTGGGCTGCAAATCAACGCTAGAAGGTGTCAGGAAATATTCTGCTGACTTTCTACGAGCGCTTCTCACCAATATCATTATCTCCTGCAATAATGGATTCAAAGATCAACTAACGTCGACACTGCAAAAAATAAAACCTCACCAAAAGCAAATCTCTGCTGTAGTCCATTCGCGAGAGCAAAAGTCCGTTCGCGAAGCTGCGGAATATGTCAGAACCCTTACGGCACTCTAAAAACTGGTTTCACTCACCTCTGTGTAAGTTATAGAGCGACCTGATGACTCCTCTATGAGACATGGGTAGTCTCCACGGCGAGGGCAGAGGCGGTGTTGCGTATCCAACAGAAATTGAGGGATGGTTTGGTTATCAGGAATAACGTCGGGAAGTGCGGTTGAAGCGGAGAAAAGCATGGCTGATGGTAAAGAGAAGGCAGTTCCTTGCAAGCGCGGTGTGTATATTACTTATAGGAACAGGGACATGCGAAGCAACATCCTACTCCATTTACAGGCCTTACGGGATAGAAGGTTGCAGAGACAATTTATGGGTGGGTGCCTTCTCGTTGGGATTGCAAGCGTGATCCGGGATGGACGATCGTGGGCTGATGGCCGGTGTTTCTGGGCTTACACACACGCCTCATCCCCTTGGTTTATTAAGTTGTAGAAAGATGACGCGAGCCCTGGGTGGGTGCACCCTCGTGATGGAATTGGTCCTACGCGGAAATACAGGGAAATAGCACTGACCAAGTGGGGTAAGACAGGCTTTGCCGAGTCGGTAATCTCTTGTTTGGCCGGTCCGGTAACCTGCTTGTATCTGATTGTACTCGTTATAGACACCGGTTTACACGTCCAAGGTGCACTTACAAGTGACTCCAGATGTGCGGCGTACAATTAATTCCATCGAGTTTAGTCTAGCCATTACCCAAGTTCATCCGAAAGTTGCGCTCGCCCCAAGTACGCCTTTATCCAGTGACCACGAGGAATTCTGGAAGATGCCTGATTGTCAAAAAGAGTTTAAATTGAACAGCACTCGGAACTCTACAAACGAGATAGAGCACCATCAGGATTCTTGACCTCTTTTTTTCTAGCACTTCCCAGACGCTGATGATCAGCGCCGAGCCTGATATCATCTTCCAAGATGTGCCGGTTATCATACCACCATCTCATCACAAAATCCTTTTCCAGATCGCCCACACCCTCCAGGATCTCGCTCAACAAGGCCTGATTAAGCTCTTTGCGTCTCGCCTCTCTGTCAGCTAATCGAGCAGGTGTCGATCCTAAATCAAGGTGACGTTTCCTGCCTTGAATAATTATAGCCCGGATTTCGTCGAGGACACGGGGCAGCAGATCCAAAGGGAGGGAGGGAATAGTCGAGATTAACATCAAATGTAGCCGATGTCTGTGGTCGTCATACGCGCCCAGAGACTGTGACCTCGTGCGTTCTTCACTCAGATCCCGAATGGCGTTGAGTAGAGCCTCGATGCAGTACCACGTGAGGCCGTATTTCTCAGCCGTGCTCGTCGGCTCTTCTGAAGTAGTCGCTTTGACACTGGCGCTGGCGAATCTTACGACAGTGGAGAATGCCAAGCGAAGCTGATGGACATTGAGTTTCCCTTGTCTAGAGCTCTAGAAAGAAATAAACCGGGAGAAATTGGAAATCCCAGGCGAAGCCACGGAAGTTTGCAAAGATGGATAGTGAGAACATACCCAACATTTTGGAAGGAGATTCGAAGGGGTTATTTGGGCGAGGAAATCAGCATATGGTCCGCAGATTGTGGCGTGTATTACCTCGATCAGATAGCTGGTGTATAGCGGCAGCAGACGGACAGCAATGTTGGTATCTATATTAGTTGCGAGCTTTTGAGATTGTCTTTCCGACATGTCATGGCTGTTCGCCGACGGGTAAGGGTCGATGTCTAGGAGAGATAAGCCGAAGTGAGATGGGAAGGGACTAAGCTATATCGACATACCGTGGGGCGTAGCCAGAAGATCCTGTGCACGAGAGCTGAATATAGCCAACAGCACGGAATGTGCCGATTCGTATGCTTCCCGATGTTCGTCATCTTCTAGTATTCTAGTGTGGAGTGAATTACATGTAAGTTAGGCTCGAGTACCGGTGACTAAACGCGACTGACGGTAAGCAGATGGGTAACACCCAATCTTGCAATGAACCTGCGCTCAAGACTGGTATCAGTTGCTCGATCGTGGCCAGTACAAAGGCTGTCTTGGCGCGGCGACAATGGACCAGGACCTGAGTACGGAGATTGTGCAGGCCGGCCATCGCTCTTGGACCTATTTCAAGTTCAAGGAGATTAATCATCATGTCCACCAGCGGTTCGAGTAATGAAATGGAGGATCAATATTCTCATGTCCAGCGCGCTCACCCGTGGAGATAACCATCTCCTTCGAGTTATCCCGCAGACGTGTCAAGGTGCCACACTCGAAGGAAGCGTGAACACCTGGATGGGGGTAAAGAATCCGGCAGGACGTGTCGGAAGATGCCTGCACATTCTGGCGGAGAAAATACATAAAAAGTTCAGACTTACTTTGGACGGGCATCGTAGTTCGTATCTGTGCACAGATTTCCCGGGTCCATGCTTCGACTTGGCTACGCCTACCCGGGAGTTGATCATCTGCGTCGAGAAGGAGTTGCCCAGTCAGATTATCCAGGGCAAGATAGAACGTTTCTTTGAGCTCTTTAAAGCCGCCTCCCTGATCGGCTGACACGAGCGAAGCAACCCCGCCGAATTCGTAGATGATAAAAGAAAGGTTGTATAGTGACCGGAGCGTCAGTAGTGCCAAATCCGATGGCGCCGTATTCTTTGAACCGTCGAAGGAGGGCTGGTAGGAAGTAGGCGACACGTAAACGGCTTCTTGCAGAACTTCTTTGGAGATCATAACGACAGAGAACAGCATCGTCTTGAAGGTCGTCCAGATATTCGTAGAAAGCGCTTGTATTTCCGGAGCTGTACGACGGTGTTGGGTTTCGTTACAGCATAGATGACCACGGGAACTTACTCATTTCGTCACTCGTGAGACCCCCTAGGAGTGATTCCTCCCACCCATTCTTCACCCTGTCAGTGACGTTCTGTAGAATAATTAACACAGCGTCGGCAGCAACCAATCCCTCCCTTGGTTGCACGTTCATCAAAGTAGATATTGTACGCGCTGTTAGCCTAGACAAAGGGCCGATATTCACGAACAGAGGGGATGCCGACATGGCCAAGATACTATCATTAAATGCCGCCTGTGGGAGAATTGAGCGGATGGAAGCATGGTCTAATTTCAAGACGCACCGACACTGAGAGTGTGCCGTCCTGCGCCAAGGTACAAGATGCGTCCAGCTTTGACAAGTATGTTCCTGACTGAAATGTAGCTTCTATGGAAGAAGCAAGCAGGCGGGAAAGAGTCTGATGGGGCCGTCAGTATCGAGCCAGATCTCAATGTTCTTTCGGCGTACCTGCAAGGGGATCGCGCGAAGTTTGTCCGATGGGATGAGGGACGCGCATTGGGACATCATTATGAGAGAAAGGGAAAGGGCGTCAACTAGAGGCCGGGTGAGATGGCAAAGACATAATGTAGTCGCTAAAAGTACCTTCTTCAGCATCCACCATCTTTCTGAATTCCTTCTCCCAGCCGGCGTCTCCTTCGAGGTACGAGTATCTGTCCATGGACTCGGCAAGCGCAACTACGGCTTCATCCTCGACATTCCCCTTGGCCGTACTTCCTTCGAATGTAATCCGTCTGTGGTTGTCGTCCCCCTCCTTGGGAACAACTACGCGGAGATCCTCCATCCCCAGCAGGATACCGCAGCAGCACGCCAGACGCAGGATAGGGTGCCCCCCTTGGAGACCTTTGAGAATCGCACCGACCCATTGTTGTATCCGTGTAATGACTCCACGTGAAAAGACGTTCGCAAGTAAGCCCCATCCAAGACTCTGAGATCGACGCTCCTCCAGTTCGGCTTCAATGAGCTGATACTTAAGGTGAAGTGAGTAACGAAAGGCGGTAGATAGCGTTTGGAGTCTCTGGTATGACAACGCGAGAAACAGCGGACTCGACACCACTGTCCCAGCTAAGGGCGTCGGCAAGGGCGACGCGTGAGCGAGAAAATGAGACAACGTCGCCTGGATCTTCTGCAATGGTATCTTCGTGCCTCCAGCGTGAAGATGCGTCAGGAAGTTGGTGTATCCACGGTCCATTATCGTGTCGCGGCTTCGTGGAATGAGCGGAGGTCTAGCTTCCCAATAAAGGTATTCGTCCACTTCCGGCATCCCGGCATTCCACGCCATCTCTCCTAAGTTACCCCTGAACTGTACATAAAAGGTTGAGAATTAGCTGAGTAGCCATAGAGCAGATAGATATAGCAGGCTTCAGCCCGCAATGACTACACAATATTTAACATGATATGACTCAGTCTTACTCAGATGCAAGCTCTAGCACTAGAGAGGACGGGCGCTTAGACACATAAGCGCCAGGAATCGGTCGGCTAGAACCGGACTTAGTCAGATCGTCCAACAACGGACTCTTCATCACACCCATAAGCGACCCATTGGCTTTGCATTATACCCACAACGAAGGATTTTCAGCCTCTGCATCCCCCGCTCGCCGCTCGCGGGGCTGAGCTATGCCATCTGCTGCTGGTGCTCAACCGAAATCCAAGGTAAAAGCCAAATGGACCGCCAACAGCATGATCGGTGAGCGATTCGGGCCACACGACTCGAATCCCGTTGACCAGGTCCGATTTCCTCTTTTCTCCCCGCAGCCGGCGCTGGGGGCGGTCTGGTCGCGAGCGTAGCTACATGTCCACTAGACGTTATCAAGACCAAGCTCCAAGCTCAACGAAAGATTCAGGGCCAACAGGGGTACGAAGGAATCTACGGTCAATTTACTGTCTATCTAGCTTGCGCTTTCACCCCAAATTTAATCGGATTTCAATAAACAGATACTGCTCGCAATATTCTCAGATATGATGGGCTACGAGGGCTTTATCGCGGGCTAGGACCGACAGTATTGGGCTACCTTCCAACTTGGGCAATATATTTTGCCGTATACGATGGGATAAAGTCATACTTCGGAGAACCTCCACTAGCGCTCCAGGCTCCGTCGCGTCCTTCGAAGCCCGCCGATACCCTGTACCCGGCTGCACAGGCTAAAGGGTATCAACCGGTCATGCGCGAACACCCTTGGTCATTACACATCTTATCAGCTATGACCGCGGGAGCTGCAAGCACATGCTGTACCAACCCACTCTGGGTGATAAAGACTAGGTTTATGGTGCGGTAATCATGTATGTAAAACCCTCGCCGTTTTGTTCACGCCGTTGTGTTAGACCCAGACTCGAGATGAGGTGAGGTATCGCCACACCCTCGACGCGGCTCTTACGATATATCGGACGGAAGGCATCAGAGCCTTCTACCGCGGCCTGCTTCCTAGTTTGCTTGGGATCGCACATGTTGCTGTGCAGTTCCCCTTGTACGAGCAATTAAAGGTGTGGGCCCGTAAGTGACTCGAGCTCCGTAGCCTTTCCGGATCTAATCAACGGCCTACAGAGGGGGTATCCGACGTACCTTTATCTAGTCAGACTATTCTTCTATGCTCAGCCATTGCTAAGATGACTGCATCTATCGCGACCTATCCACACGAAGTAGTCCGAACAAGGCTTCAAACACAGAAACGACCTATAGCCGATGAAATGTCTTCAGATGGTATGATCAAGAGGCATCCGCGAGGAGGGTTCATCGCTACTACTCAGAAAATAATCACGAAGGAAGGCTGGACAGGGTTGTATCGAGGACTCAGTGTAAATCTCATCAGGACAGTACCGAACAGTGCAGTAACCATGTTAACGTGAGTGCTGACACTTATACTGTCGGTATGTACATTAATCGAGGCATTTGTGGACAGATACGAACTGCTCATGAGGCACTTATCCGAGCGGACTACATCATATTAAGCCTGGCACGGACGGTTCGTTTACTTCTGCTACTATTAGTCTTCTCGAGCTAGCAACCTATAGAGCGTTCCGCTCGGTAATCGTTATGTATGATATAGGATATTCATACCTAGACGCAACTAGTATATCGTGTACCACAAATTCATGCTATCTGTGTGTAAGTATACTGCACTTCGTCGCTGCTCGAACCTACAGAAAGTTGTGTCAACCTCGTCGGATTTGAGCCACTCAAGGTTTGTTCGTTTACCAGGCGCTGGACATACGCTCACAACGTCATGCGCTAGCTAGTAGCGATGCATCAACGAGACAAGGTGCACACACAGACAAGGTGCACACACAAGATTGGCATGAAGTTGATATCCACGACCGTGTCCGGGGAATAAACCCCCAACGCAGACGTCTTCCTCCTATGTGACCTGGCATTGAGTGGATAACGGCTCATTTTTGAGAAGAATTTCACCTCCTCTTTCTCTCCTACTTGTTTCTCTTCGTGTTCTTAATCGATGTCGACTACCCAAAAAATTTGACATCAACACACTGCACACTGCTTTGAAGCATCCTCCACGAGGGATTTGAGGTGTCCATTTTCCACCATATGGATGAGAGGTCGTTCGAGGGTTCGACCCTCCTCGCCTTGCTCGCTTAATTTACATCCACGAGGTACTAAACGTGGCGGCTGGTCCCTATACACGCGGTTTCTTACTTCCTGGTACGTATAAGCCTGGTTGATCCGAGTCCTCGTAAGCATGGTTTTCGTGCAGTAGATGGCAGGCTCGAATCCAGTTGGTGTTCTCGATGCGATGGCTTAGCAGATTATAGCAAGATTATAGGCTTACAAACCGCGCCAGAAATTAAAAAGTAAACGGTAGATTGCATAAATCAAATTGCTTTCATAGAATCGTAAATAACGACGCGCAACAATGCAACAAAAAACACAAATGTAATACTACTCAACTACAGTACTTCGTATCTCAGAGCTAGAGGTGCTAGAAAAAGGAAACATACCAGAAACATGCCATAACGTTTCCGAGTCTTGCCATTTTCATTCAATAATTGGCGATTGTCAGAAAGCAAATTGTACGAGAGAAACTACGAGTGAATAATCTCATGATGCAAGCAAGTTATAAGAAAGCTGGAAACTGGTATCAGATGGTAAGGTGGACAATAGGTGGCAAGTTCGTGAAAGCGAAAGAGATGTGTACTAGAGGATGGATGTGGAAAAATGAATGAGTGGATGTCGTGCTTTTGCAATTGTAATAAGTTCTGGATGTGGTACACGACGGAAACGATAGACACGGAAAAATAAAAATAACTTGTAGGTAAACGGGTCCAGTCCAAATCTTTCACAGTGGGGATACGGAGAGAAGTAGGCGGGAGGTTGAGGAAATAGGTTGTGAGTGGGTCGGCAGGACGGCGACGAAAACAAGCAAGGAGCCAAGGGGGCAGGCGCTTCGATACAGTGGAGGTACGTGACTGTATCGAAGGTCTTTGTGGTGAAGTAAGATGAAGAGCTTTCGCCAAGAAGGTTGGACGGTTTGAAGCCGCCAAGAAATAGGACACAACATACACACAAAAGCTGCATCCATCCAACCAAAACCCAAAAGAGACGAGAAGAAAAAGCAAAGCGATAAGGCCGAGAATACATCATCTGTGATCCTGGATTGTGCCTTCTTGATCGCTTAGCGTTTCCACTTTGACCCCTCTCGACGAGCTGACGCTGCGCAAATCTCGTCCTTCCTCTGCCAGTTCTCTACTCAGAACATCTCTTTGCGGGGCTTCAGGTTCTCCCTCTTCAACTGGCTGATCCGCGAAATCCGGTTTCCGCAACGCCGTCCGAAAGGCTTGGGCCATGATTGCAGCATCCGCACCTGAAAAGGGTCCTTGGTCCGCCGAGTTCGCCCTACTCACCTCAGAAGCCCCGTCGGGAGAGACGATACTTGGAGCTCGCTGACCGACAGACGATGTTTGCCTGGCGACACCTCCAGCGAGCAGAGGGGACTGAGGGTTTCCGGCGGGGTGTTCTATCATAGGAGATGCCGAGCCCATGGAATTTCGGTTTGAGCCAAACTCCGAGTTTCGTCTTCGCATTCGCCGAATGATGAGGAAGACGAGAATGCATGTTGCAGCTATCGCGAGAAACCCAAGGATCACGATGACCGCAATCGCCCACTTGGGAAAGGACGAATCATTCGAGCCTGGTTGAAGGGATCCATTGGACGATCCTGTCGCAACGGGGGAGGTTCCGGTACTTGTTCCTGAGAAAGAGGTCGACGCCGCCGAAGCCGACGCCGCTAGGGCTGATGACGAGGACGATGCCGCAGCAGCAGCAGCGGAGCTCGAGGCAATGGCGGCAGCAACTGAATCAGCAACCGTTGTTTCTTATCATGGCATGGTCGGTTAGCTGCAATCAAGCAAATGGAGCGAGGTAATGACTTACGAACTGCTCTGAAAGTCGACTGTGGGAGCTGAGAGCCATCTAGTTCCTTGTCACTTCGCGTGATAACCCAGTAGAAGGGATATGAAACGTTTCGACCATCCCATTTCAGGCCATCACTTCCAAACCATGTGTCGTTCACTTGGGCAGTTATTGATCCAGCTTGGTCTACGGGATTGATGACGTTGCGAAAGTGCAGGAGTTGTTGGAGCGAGTCGCCACGGAAAAGGAATATGTCTACTCGGTTGAACTGCGTGAGCTCTGGTCGGCGTGAATTCCCTGTGAAAGATTACGTCTAGCAACGTAAAGGAGTTCCCAAGAAAGGTCAACGTACAAACAAAGGTTGCCCATTCATGTTGAGGAATGAGCGAGTCGCTTGTAGGAAAACAAGAAATTATATCGTTGCCCGACAAAAACTGACACCGTGATTTCGCCTCCGCTATTGTCACGTCAGAAACGCGTTGAGTGGGAAAACGTAGCTACGAACCGACTTCGGCCTGGTCAGTCACCAGCTGCCTGGCCCACTTGGACGACGTTCCGGTGGCCGGCTCTATTCCATAAATCTCGCTTATCCTGCGTCTTTTGGGTGATCTAGGGCGTTGGGGTGGGGGGGAGGGCGAAGGAGGTGATACGGAGACGGCGTCGACAGCAGCAACAGTTTGGGCCGGCCAGAGCTCGAGAAACGATGGAGAGGATGGCATTGAAGTAAGATTTGTGGCACGAACGATGCGAGGAGGATGAGGGAATTGGGACACGATACGAGATTATTGGAAGTGTGGAATGTAGGCGGTCTAAAATCGCATTATCTGACGGGCTGGGCTATGGGGGTCGGGCACACCGCAGGGAATTAGTGGCGTCGCTGCTGTTGGACACGACGGCGACGACGAGAGCGACGAGGGCGGGGATGGAAGGAACGGCGAGCAGGGCAAGAGCGTGGTGACCTTCAACACAGATTCAGAAGCAACTCCAAAGTTTCCCACAGTATCTCCGAAGGACCCCTGTCACCACCGTGAGAGAACTCTCAATTTCGTTGCTTTTCACATTCTCGAACACACAAGGCCAAAATCGCCGTTTGATTGTGCCCGTACGGTCTTGCGCTGATACAGCGTACGTGAAACCCTGTGCTGTAGTCCCCTCTTTCGCCTTCCTTTGCCCAGTCCAAAATTTGGCGACCACGCGGTGACAAGGTCGACGCTCACGAGGCCCTGGCACCAGACAAGCATCATTGATTCACGAAATTCGGCGGCGTCGCTGATTTCTGATCCTGAGTGTCTCAAAGCAGCTCAAAGCCCCCACGTACTACATAAACGAATCATCATTGGAGTAACTCTTAATGGGCGCCACTGGCCGTGTGCTTGCGGCGGTCGAAACGGGGCGGAAATGTAAAGCCGTCATTACACCAGTCGAGGCATCGGTGCCTTACCAAAAGCCTATTGGCACGAGGTCAACAGACGGCGTGCTCGCACAGCATACTATTGATTTCTAGTGTACACTACGTATCAATACATCCTTTGTGTAGTTGAAATCGAGTTCGGACTGAGTTCAGGGAGGGAAAATGAAATGGCGCCATAAAACATCAAGCTAATGGACCCCATTGACCTTGCCGTTGGCTTTGGGCTCGGCCAACTCCAAAGCTTCCAGACGATCGTCTCTGGATCGTTCGCTGGCCTCTCGAATCGCCCATGACAACTCATAGGAGCGACACGCATCTGTCAACCACGTATTTAGCAAACGAAGCATGTCACGCTCGGGTTTGTCCCTTTACCTTCATACGAGCTGAGGATTTCAGGCGGGGAAGAATTGGAATCCTTCACGTCCTCAACCAAATCCACAAAATTGGAAATCTAGAGGTGCGATTTAGAAACGAAAGCTGCGCATGCGGCGAGATCAGCGCACCTCTGAGAAAAAGGGATCGTCGTCAGGAAACCTGAGTTTCGACTCGTGGTCGTCGCCAGGTTGGCGGATAATCAGCACGGGTTGCACATACGGGTTAACGAGTCTAGGTGCGCAATTAGGCAGGGCAAATATAGGGCTGCCAGCAACTCACTTGAGTTCATAACCATCAGTATATACCTCGAACTCGCAACTATAATTCGAGCCCTGAAGCGCTACCATATGCGTAAAGCTGCCAACTGCACCGTTGTCGTATTTCCTGTATCACATCGCAATGACGGTTAGGGCGTTAAGCGAAAATGGAAGCAAAGGCAGGCTCACCATGTCGCCGCAGTCACCCTCGGGATCCTATTGTCTGGGGCAATCTTGCTTTCGTCAATCTTCATTTTCGAAAGGCGACCAGCTTTCTCGTCCCAATCGAGGGAGTGCGCAGAGACAGAAGAAATATCGACATCTCCGCCAAAATATCGAGACAGGTCACAAAAGTGCGTGCCTTGCTCTACGATGGGGCCGTAACTGAGTGAAGCAAGGTGTCAGGTTGAATACATTATCTAGTGAAGATGCGGTTACCTTTTCGACTTGTCCCACCAGTCTGGTTTGTTGATGGCTTCGTAGGCTGTAGCATACCGAGCTACGGTAGCCATGACGGTTAAATCATTATCTTGAATGATTTGCTTCATCTTCTGGACTGCTCGAAGATATCGAAGCATGTACCTGAGAAACGCTTGGCAAAGGACATACGAGAGAAAAAGAAAGACCAACCCCACTGAGCATAGTGTCCTTGATTCACTGAGAACTTTACTGACTGTGAACACGTCGTCGATTTCGGACAATGGTCCTGTGGCCACCGGCTTCTCGACGAAGATGGCAACCCCGGGAAAGTCCCTCAGAATTTGCATCTCGACATCACGTCCCGGTCTCATCGTGCCCCGGAATTGGGCAGGACTCCCCACAACGAAGGCGCGGGGTTTCTCTTGATTAACCATAGCCTGCGTGTATTCCTCGAGGGTCCGGAAAACCCGAGTATCCTCGTACGCCGAAACGACGAACATATCGCACTTTTCTTGTATGACAGACAGAGCCCGTTCTATATTTGGATCGATGATCGCGTCGACCTTGAGGCGTCGCCCAAGTTTACTATGTGGCGACTTGCTAAGCCCACATCTCCGGGTGACGTAGGATTTGACTCACTGCTCCAATCTGAACGAATGATTCCAAGGTCCCTCATCGGAACCTGGGCAGCTTGTCAGAGCGAGTCCGAACAAGAAGGGCCGATCAACACGAACCAAACATAATATTTCCTGCGCCAATGAAAACGACTTTGAAATCGGCCTTGCCCTTTAGACGGACTATCCTGACCGCGTCGGATTCAATTAGGGGACAATGAGGCAATCTAAGCAAAGCAAACACACTTGTCCATAGGGACGAGACGGGCGGGGTCAATTGAGGGCCTCCTTGTTGGTAAAACCGGTCGATTGTGCGCCATCTGCGAAAGCCGCCTTTCGGAGCGACGATGGTGGAAGAGTGCATTTGGTGCTGGAGGTTGTCCGTTCATGATCTTCAATCGGGCGATCAGCAGGGGAGTACCGCGAAGAAGGGGGGCTTACGGAGGGTATTTAGTTGTAGGATGTCCAGGTGGTGAGCGCGTTATATAAGGTTGTCGGTGAGCGTGACGTGGTGTACGGTTAATACGGTGAGTGACTGGGTCTGCCAAATTACTGCGTGTGCGCATCAGCGCAAAGGGGTGACGTAGCAGTGGAGAACGCCCCCTCGGGGCCTCCACAACTTAGCAAAATTTTACGAGCGTGCCCTGCTCTTCAAACTGCTCCATACTGTAAGCGCCCATGTACTCGCCCCTGGTCCACACCAAGAGGCGCCTACACCGTTTGTGCACGAAGGGTTGCGTCTTGGATATAGCCCTCTTCAGAACGCGTCCGTGGCACTCGAGGTAAAGCACGTTGCGACAGGACTGTACGATAAACGTGCAGACCGAGTCTTGCTCGTAGGCCGACAAGGGAATGAAAGGTTCTATCCGGAGATGGCGGACAGATAGAGCACGGTCACAGTCGGATAGAACAAAGCGATGGAAAGATTTCAATGCATCCGATGTCCGAAGGTGAACGTCGACGAAAGGCAGACATGTTCGGCTTGCTAATAGGTGGAGCCGGCGTGATGTGAGTAGCAGAGTCCGGTAGGTTCCAGCACCTCCGCTCGCGTCAGAAGCAACGGCAGTGGAAAGAAGAATCAGGATGATCTCATTAGGTAGACATTCGAGTGGGAAATGAAGTCGTCTTTTCTTCTTGGAACCGCGAGATGATTGGTGGGATAACTGATAGTGACTTCGCGGTGATGGGGAGTAAGGTTTGGCGAGGAGCGAGAATGCCAGTGGCAGGAGAACGGAAAACCCAAATATGGTCAGAGCTGGATCTGCAAGCAAATCGGGCATGGTACAGCGTCGCCTGAATAGCAAACGATGTAGACGACGGGCGGAGGGTGCTGAATGATCTGGGGGATTTGACAAGGTGTAGTTGATGTTGCGAGGTATTTATTACTCGTCTGCAAACATCAGAACCTCGCGTACGCAGCGCGCTGATCATGAGGTGCACGTGTTGCAAGCTGTCGTCGAAGCGAGAGCCTACAAGTCAGAAAAATAGGTAATGAGGTTGCCTTGCACATCCTTCGCCTTCGTTCTTGTCGCATCCAACGCGTTTAAGCGGCATTCTTTGACCATCTTGTCCAGACCCCCATGTTCCGGAATAGAATCGTCGACGATGGCTTGGAACACGCTCAGCGCTAGGGAAAATTGACCCGGGAGGTCAAACCGATAGACCTGAGCTGCCTTTCCAAGCTTCCCGGTGTGTATCTCTATGATAACGCGCTTCCATGTCTTTCTCCAATTTTCTCCACAACGGGGGGCAGATGTGCAGGTGGTAGCGTGTTCAAAGTGAGGGGGCGTGTTCGGCAACGAGCTGCATTCCTGTACAAGATTGTAATACCCATTTAGAAGTCTTATAACGTGTTTGTTATCGGCTGGCCATTCATGTCGTTTCTTGCGCAGAAGGGCGAGGTAAGTCAATCCGAGGAGATCATGTAGGCCGTGTCGTTGAAAGACCTCTGCAGCATTGAGTAGCCCAAATCCCTCACCAATTGATCGCCTCCATTGGCCCAGGACGATATCCAATAACGGCTTGTAATCGCACATGACAGCTACGGCAGTCAATCTATCAAGCATGTCGTACGCGCAGCCCTGATGGATGTAGAGCGCTACCAAAGTGTTTAGTGCCCACTTTTCCATTGTAATGAACTGGTATTTGTGCGATATCGTCGCCAGATCGATGAATCGATGTTCTTGTGGTTGTGTCTCTGCAGTAGCTACCAAGTCAGCAGGCCTGTTGCGGAGATAGTCAGATCTTGATTCCCCAATCCCACGGGTCTTGTAAAGCTTCAGATAACACTTACAGTGCATACAGCGACCAAAGCAATGCACGGAATTGACTTGCAGTGATCTCTGGCAGGCGTATTGGGGACTCGTCGCTCTGGCCGTCCATGGAAGATCTCTCCACCGGAATGGTGGAGGCCCCAGATGATTCGAAGTTGTTTTCAGAAGGCAAGGAAAACATTCCGCAGAATACTGATTCGTCCTTCATGAGCATCGAGCGATGGACCTGTATCCATGAAACTAAGCAACCCGCTGAGGGTTATGAGATCAGAGAAATTACCTTGAAAAGAGTGGCCTCGACGAGGAGGATGACATTTCCATCGTCTATGTAGTATTCAAGGTCTCTGATGTATATCGGCACAAGGGATTCTTCCATGAGAGTGTGAGGGAGAGGGTGATAAACGTCTGACTGACCTTCACTCGAGACTCGTCCAGACTGGCCCCTGACTAGCACTAGCGCCCGTAACGAGAATGTCACGACTCCTGTCCAACTAAACTCTCAAATGACCATCAACGACAGTGAATTCTCCCCTTCGGCTTTCCTTGACACCGTCGAAGGGGAGATCACGCTCTTTAGGTCGATAATGCGTGCAAGACCAGTTGGAATCCATCGTCATTTCCATGTCCTGACCATTCGCAATGCGATCTACAAAGACACAGGTCGTCTGATACCCCCGGACGACATATGGCAGAAATTGAGGAGTTGTTGGGATATGGACGCGCTGGAGAATATTGTGCGTTGCTTTAGCCTCTCCCCAAGGCTCCCATCTTGAACTTGCCCAGGACATAGAGGCCGACCATTATCTCGAAGCGTCGGGTTCGAACAATTCAACTCCAAGCCAAATCCCATCACCTTCGCCATCGGACAATCTAAACGATCACCAATTCTTTCGGGAAGAATTTTCCTTGCCTTCAGACGAGATCACGGAGTCCCTCATCATCAGGCGACGTTTGAGGAATACACCGTCGGAGCCTTCCACTCGCAGCCCGTCTCCAGTCCCCCCACCCAAAAGAAAGCGGACGAGACGCAACAACCTTGAAAGAGCGGGACTTGTGGCGGAAAGTGACAGCAGCGCATTGACTCAAAGTGGTGATGAAGGTATCCCCCCTACTCCAAGAGACAGTGTGATGACAGGAACAGACGCAGGCACAGAGGACGGCGAAGAGGACGAGGCAGAACAAGACGCATCACCATGTAAGTTCTACCAATATTTACCTTCCTTGCTGCTTAACATCGGCCTTAGCACCGTCATCGTCGAGGCCTGCTCGCGGCCGTCCGAAAGGGGCGAAGAAGAAGGGAACAGTATCAACTCGCGGACGAGCAACTAAAACTACATCTCGGGGTACTACCAAGAAGAAGAAGCGGTAGATCACGCCTTTAATGATATTGTATAGTCCAAGTTGGTCAAATATTATCTGAGGTCAATTAACCCAATCAATCGACCTCCATCTTGGGAATATTGACGTTGCTGTCTTGGGGTTGTTGAAAACTTCCGCTGTTCTTCCTTCGCTCGGTTAGGAAAGCATCAATCTGTGCTTTCAACTCCGTATCTGTGCAAGATTCTGAGGTCAGTGGCCACCAGCAACGACGTGAAAAGAAGGCATACTTGGTATCACGTCTTCAATGGAAAGAGGAGCCCGATTGAACGGGTCCTTGGAGTCCGACAGTAGATGTGACTTAATCGTGGACCGGTCGAGTGTGGTCTTCGATGAAGGCAGGATCACCGGATCACGCATCACGGTGAACATTAGGGGATCTATGCAGTCATCAGCATCGTTCATTGTGGAACGTACGTGCGTAAGTCTCACCCAAGAATTCATCAGGAACCTCTCCAAGGTCCTCCTCTGCCTCAAGCGTCGCCTTCATTTCCTCGACCTTCACAACGAACAAACGCAACTTCTCGATCTCCGTCACCGATTTCAACGTCCTCCGGATGGCAATGTCGGCCGCGCGCTCGAAGAGTTCTTTCTTGTAACTCCTACCATCACCGGCGACGGCGCAGACGAACTCGGGCTGATCTGCGAGATTCAGAAACACTTGCAAGATATCGCTGAGTAACGCTCGTGGATTGAACCGTAGTTTCTCGGCGTCCCGAACCTTCAAGTCCTGGCACCTAGGTCCGGCTAAGGCATCTAAATTGTAATCTAACATTGCAGCAAGTCGATCGACGATCTCGGGCATCATGAAAGGCGTTTTTGTCTGAGCAGTGAATAACTTCAGAAGCTCGACAGTTGAGCGCCCCAGCGTCGTGTAGCTCGATGCATGGCGTTCTAACGATCGAAGTGTGCTTTCGCGCTCCCGACGGTGTTCCGGTGTTTGGCTTTCCCATGTTGCCTTGTCGTCCATCTCGACTTGGATGTTGTGGATCTGAGTGAGTTCACTCAAGGATTCATCCAGAAGGTATGTTACGTCGTTGATCATGAGGTTGACGAAGCGAACGAATTTGTCGACGTTCCTTAGGAAGGGTTGAGTTAGGCAAGAGCAAGATGAGAGTCGACTCACTTCGCTTCCACGTTCAAAGCTTCTCTGTGTACCGGGTTGTCCCAGATAGCCTTAAGGACGAATGATATGTTCCGACTACGAAGGTGTCAGATAATGGACAATAGCATTATTAATACGAGTGGCCCACCGTGCGTCTATTCAAGTACTAATTCACGATCAAGAACTCGAAGGGATGAAAGATGGCACGCACTGAATTTATCATAGAACTGAGAGCTAGCACCAGTTTGCTCGACCTCTGGAATACGTTAGTTCAAGCATTCGTCGGAGAATGAGCATGTACTGCACCAATATAGAAATGCATCAAAGCCGGCATCAGGTGCTTCAATGCCATGGGATGAGTGTTCAACATGCTTCCCAAGATACCGTTGCGTTCTCGACCATAAGGCCAGATTGCCATGAAGAGAACCTGTGAGTTCAATTAGGACATGCTGGTCATCACACGCAGATGCAAGTTACATCGTTGATTTTGGACTTGAGGAAAGGGTTCTTGATATACCACGTAGATGTGAGGAATGTTAGGATAAATTGCATGACTTCGGTCTTGCCTGAGAGAGCAAAGCTCTCTGGTACGTTACTGTCGTTGATCGACTTCAGCACGCCTCTCGTTGATCACGACAACAGACGCACCGCACGGCGAAGACGAGATAATCCACAATATCCTCGACCAGATATTCAGGCAACACCCTGAATGACATGGGCACTTCTTGTGGCAGGGGCAATCTTTACGGTCGTTGTGAGAGTCTAGATATGATTGAGCAGAGATCAAACGCACTCGACGACGGGCGATGGATGGGTCTTCCTAGGGTCAGCTTGTCGGATTAACCATACAGAGAGGAAGGTTGTGAAGCCGATCGATTGGAAAACGAGCTCCGGGTCTAAGAGCTGTACCTCGAACGAAAGTTGCTGCGCCTTGACTTTGGTTATTTCATCCTAATTACAAGTCGTTTGTATTGGGTATTGTCTGTGTCTTGACACGCGTACCTTTGTGAGTTTGATGGCAGCTTCTATGCGTGCTTGTCTTGGTCCCTGGTGTCATGGTCGAATTTAAGGAGCAAGGAAGACAGTGACCAAACGTACATTCCTCCATGATCCATCACCAGTCAGCATATCTAGATGCCGTTGCATCTCTTCCATGACCTTACTGAGGTCGTTGTACGTTGATATTGTTTTCAGATATCCGTAATGCGACATGGCAGCAGTCAAATAGAAGATATGGGAGATGAAATTCGGGGAAGGGGCTAGGTCGGTGTCGGTGGATGTATTAGACAGAACGCAAGATAACGAGCTCACTGTTTGGACTCTTATTTTTTCCCGCCCATTCGTTGGCCTCCTCGCTCGTGGCCTTTATTCTGGTCTCATCGCTCAGATCCATGCGGGTGGTGTTCGCATAAAACAAGGGATCGATGCGATTCATCTTATAGTGGGACGCGAGCGATCGAGTTAGAAGGGTCGATATTGATAGTGAAAGCACACACTTTACTGTAGTTAGCGTCGATGAAGGGCTCAGCAAATCGATACAGCAAACTTTGCAAGTTGACCACGAAACTATCCGACGCGACAGTGTCAGGTTCTACCTGTGAAATGTAGTATTTGAGGTATACGCAAGGGAATAAAATGATGGGACCTGCCTGCATGCCTGCACGCTTGACATTGAGGGATATTACAGTGTAGAAGTATTGAAGTACGGCATCACGGGATTCTGGCGATGCTCTGACCAAGGTGTTGAACACTTGAAAGAGGGAGGACTGTCGAAACCAAGTATTTTAGATCAGGGGACCAGGTGCAGACAACTGCGTCCTTGCCTGTAGATTCTTCAATGCCCCTCGCAGGCTGGCGTATGTACCTTGTACATCGGTGCCAGCAAGTCTTTCCGGGTCCGAGAAATATGTTTGACCGATTCCAGGCTATCACATCCGTCAACATCGTCCCAGAGGCGCCTCAAACGCAGAGGACCTACCCATTCGCGCGTGAAGACACCTAATCTACATAAAGGTCCCAATAACGACAACCACCCCCGAAGGCCTTCCCATATTTTTGGCCTTCTTGCCATTCCATCACACATATGGATTACACGCCTTCTCATTCCGGCCATTCTTAACCCCCGTAACTGTGGTGATCTTGCCTCGGTGGAATCTCGATCTAGCTTTCACTGCTATCTCAAAGTAATTTCCATTCCCAACGTTCCTCACAGTTGCTGATGACCTCGCAGGTATCGCATTACGCATCTGCCCCTTATTCCCTCTGTTATATATCAAATAGTGAACAGCCCTAAGGCTCAGAAAGCCGACTGGAGCTCTGTCATATCCATCAACTCTGGCGCCGCGTATCTGCCCCCGGATTTATCGGAGAAAGTTCCAAAACTCTTAAAGAAAGAAATTCATGTATTCGAGGGTAATCCCTTCCTAATCCTCGCGTCGTTGCCTCTCTGACCATATCTATCCGCCCCAGGTTATGGGATGTCCGAATGCGTATGTTTACCTTCGCCTTCAAACTCTAGATACGAGATCTTTACCCTTTGTGCCTCAGACGATTGCTGCCATTGGTCAACCGTTCCCTGGCACATTGGATGGGAAGGCGAGGACTATCATCGGGTCAACAGGCTTGCTTCTGCCCGGCCTTGAGGCTCGCACCGTGCGCGAAGACGGCACAGAAGCCGATGTGAATGAACCTGGCGAACTGTGGCTTCGTGGTGGCAACATTGCTCTGGGATACTGGAACAACGACAGCGCCACGAAGAGTACATTCATCGACGGCTGGCTTCACACCGGTGATTCGTTCAGGATCACAGAGGACCATTATTTCTTGTGAGCATATTCTCTTCGCTTGACTATCATGTAGCTACTTAAATGACTCATTGATGGATTATAGTTTTGCGGACCGGGCGAAGGTTAGTCCGAGAGTGTTCTTTGTTCAAAAGGTCCTCAGCGTATCTTTTTAGGATACATTGAAGGTCTCGGGCAGTCAGGTATCACCGGTGGAGATTGAAAACGTCCTCCTCGAGCATCCCGATAAACTTATTGTCGATGCCACTGTCGCTGGCGTCAGCGGAGGGCGTACTTCTGACGAGAAAGTGCCTCGTGCGTGGGTTGTCCTGAGCGATGCTGGGAAAAAGCTAGGACCCCAGGGGGTCATCAGGGCACTCGAAGTATGGCATGAAGCCAACCTTAGCAAATATAAATGGCTTCGTGGGGGAATAGAAATTGTCAACAATGTTCGTCCTCCTTTCTGTGTTTTGTTGCAAACTACTGATCTTGTTGACCCCCTCAGATACCCAAAAACCCTACGGGCAAGGTCCTACGACGCGTATTGCAGGAAAAATACGAAAACAAGCTAAAGAAGAAAGCGAAGTTGTGAGCTGCGTTCGAATGCATCATTCCATATAGCAATGACATTGTATCTACTCTTGGTTCGACTTTATATAAATGTGTACATGTACAATCGCTGAGCCTGCAGCGTGTACTACAATTCGTCAAACAGTTGCGGAAGGTTACCGATCAATCTGTCCCGTAGATTGACACAACTCTCGAGCGCAGCCAGTGCGCACGTCAAAGGAATGGATGTATGTATCCAGAGCGACCTGCGCAAGATCTTGTTCATAGCTTGAATTCTATTTAGCACGTCCGCAGAGCCAGGCTGCGTGGCTTCGGCAGCCTGTGCTGCTTGTGTCCACACCTCCTGCCAGCAGGTCAGGCATTCTCCATGGTTATCACAGCCGCTATTCTCCAGAGGCGGTGCGTTGCTGCGAATGTGTTCCCAGACGTTCACGAGTGAATGATAGGCAGATAGATATGAGGTTCTATCGAGGCCTAGGGTGTCTTCGATGCATTTATGGACATGCGGTGGTGTCTTCGAAGAGTCGAGCCCGAGTAATGGGTTCGAGTTCGATAGAGGTTTTCTTCTTCTCTCGCTTATAATGATATGTCGATATAGTGCCATCCCTTTCAGTCTCCGTAGACCGTGCTTCTCCGCGATAGCCAGGATTGGCGGAAGATAGAAATCGATTGGGGACGAAAAATCTAGCAGTCGCCGGGCTAGTATGTCCATACTAAGTTCGCTCAGACCGTGGTGCCCAGTGCGTAAAGCGGTATCTGATATTCGTGCGCACAAGGACGATGAACCTGTGTGCAGTGGCCCAGAGACTTCTAGGCACTGTCTATAGATATGGGACAACGCCCATGATTCGAACGACACGAAGCCGTACTTGTGCGCCATTTCTGCGATGTTAAGGAGCCGATTCATGGGGAGAGCTGAGCTAACACCCTCCCTATCGCTATTGGCCTCCAGTGGGTGGAGATCATTTGGTCTTAAATCAAGAATGATAAGGTCGGATAAAACAATCTTTTATCATTATTCGAGTACTCACAAAGCATACAGCGCCCAAAGCAAGTCCCGGAATTGCTCTGCAGTATCCGTGAGGGCGACAGGAACATCGCAAATGTTCTTGTTGTCGCCGAGCTTAGGTCGGGGTGCGGGCATTTTGAACATTGACTCAAAAGCGGACGTATCCCGAGCCAGGACAAATCGATGAACCTCCACAAAGGTCAATGTCAGTGTCGGTATGGTCGCCGGTCAAGATTTTCATGACATCTCTTACTCTGAATAACGCATTCTCGACCTTGAACAGACAGAACCCGTCTGTGTTGCCATCTGACTTGTAGTAATCTTCATCGAAGGCGGTGGCATTCGACGGTGGCGGATACAGAAGCGGGATGATAGGGGCCTCCTGTTCGATGTGCGGTATCGCTCCGACCTGCTTTGAAGGAACTGAATAGCTGATGTTGTCGATTCGCGGGCCCCTGTAATTAACGATGATCTTGAGTAATAGACGAAGGGGCTTGGATACTATGTCGGTGAATGACATGCCACGAGCCATCATTGCATGCCCGAGAGGAACGTCGAAGGAGCTATAAATCAAGGGGTAAGGAGGTTGCGGTAAACGGTCACTGTTGCTCTCACATGAGTTTTTAGGAGTTCATAAACGAAGGCCTTAGGGCATAGGTGCTCAGGATGATGGATCGATACACGCAGATGTCTGCCTGTTCACGAATCACAGAACCTGGTGAACACGAGCCCCACACGTGTGTTTCATAACGTTTCTTTTGAAAGCAAGGGTTCAGATTTCCTCCCGGTATCCCCCCTTGTACTTACGGAGAACCGGTAGGAATAACCCCCGCACCACAGGGCTAGGGTGTGAACGTTCTGGTGGTAATAGACCCGGGCTAGCAAGAAGTAGATTCTAAAGGGTCATTGGACTCTCAGATGATACTCCCTTTTGCGTGAATAATGAAGACACCACCTTATCTACCCTGTTGGAGGCCTCATGCTGTGAATTGCGCCACAGAAGCCGTTCATAATGTACATGCATAATCCGAATCGAAATTCCTCGAGTCTGAAGATGGTTGGAAGTAAGTCAAAGAACTCTCACGCTCAGCACAGAAGGGCAAGTTGAGGGCAATCGCTTTGCGATTAATTGAACGTGCCAACCAGTACTACGGGCCATTTCCACGAATCGGCGGAAAACAGGCGAGTCTTCATTAATGATGATATACAACAATGGGTATATGATGTTGTGCAAGATCTGACATACGTATATGTAAGTGCTCGTTTTCACAGATCGAAATGGTGCCACAGGTTCTCTCCCAGTGCCTTGGATTTGTGCTGCAACGCCTCCAACGCTCCGCGTCTACAACCCGCGCTCATGCAAACCTCCAGGATCCTATCGTTTTCCAGTGTCTTTACCATGAAGGTGAGCCGCCGCAGGACATCTACGTCATCAAATGTGAGTGGCCAGTCTGCCATAACCGACCATCTGCTACGCCACGTTGATATACATATGCGATGATCATGAGCTGGGCATTCAGGTGACTGTGAAAAGGATATCGGCTGGGTTCGTTGGCGGTTCCAGTATGATGTGAGAGAGTAGTAGCCCTCAAGAAGATGTGTGCGCTGCGACAGAGTAAGCGTTGCTTGCATGTCGTCGGGAAGTGCATCCGGGAGGTACGGAGATGCGAGGAGTAGTTGCGCGTAGTAGGCGTGTATCTGGAGCAATATCAACCCATGTTTCTCGGCGAACGTTATCGCAGGTGCGGGTGGTAGGTCATGTCGATGTATGCGATCGGCCCATACACTTTGCGTCATTTTCGCTAGAGGAACGTCCCCGCAAGCTAAAGCTAACCGCAGGATACGTATGAGAGTCGCAGACGACGGGGGATTTGCGGTGTCTCGCGCGACGAGTAGGAGTGCGGGTAACAGACCCTTTAATGCCCACGCACTCAAGGAACGAGCGTCGTATTGGCGAGAAAGTTCCGCGAGGGAGAGAAGGTCCTCCATGGTAAGTCCGAGCGGGTTTGGAGGTGTCCTGGTAGTTCCAACGTTAAACAACATGGTAGATCAATGATTGAGAGTTTCACGGACCGCAGAGAAAGAGAGTACAAGAATAGAGAGAATTGGTCGGCGGAATGCCCGTGTAGCAACACAGGATTCCATGGTGTTCGCCCAACATCGCCATCAGACGTTGCGAGCAGCTTAGGGAGTGCAAATGAGTGGTCTACGAGTAATCGTCGTGAGACCTGCACAAGCTATTAGAAAGCGAACGAGTGGCAACATTTTAACCCAATGCGCACCTTGAATGAGGCCCCCTCCACGTCAAAAAAGTAGTCCTCATCCTCGCATTGTTTGAAGTCTCGAGCAACGACCATGTTCTTCTGTCTGGATATTGGATTGTGAGCCACCCCCACGCAAGGCCATGGTATTTAACGGCCAATTTGTTGATGAACATCATTGACGATTCTCCAGAGCAACCATGATCTGTGGACTGCCCTATTATCTGGCTGTCGGCTTCAAAACATAATAGCCATTGGAAGAAAAGAGCAAGGCACTCATAATTGTGTAAATTATAACCTTAGATGACAGGGAGCGCTCAGTGCCGTCTACTCATTGTTGTCTCCAAAAGTGGTAGGCAAGGCAACCCCTATTCACCTTCAACGCGGCCATACAATGTCCAGGTAATTTGAGGATAACAACATCCCGTTCAACCTAAAAACGTGGCGACTTTCAAGAACCATGGGAATCGTAAACTGGTGCTGTACTAAGATATAAGAGCTGGGGAGTCCAGGAAATGAAGGATTATGAGACCAATACGGATGCAATAATGATGGCGAAGACATATCCAAGGCATAAAATCATGAATAGTCAGTTGATCTACAACTATATCAATAATCTATACATAGGCAATAACCGCAGAAGCGGAAGATACAAATATGATGAATATACAAGTCCATAATGAGAACGGTGTAGCAGTCCATATAGCGGACGACCTGTATCACAACGAAAATGCCAAGAAATCAGATCATCTGAACAACAGTAGGGAGGGCGTAACTCACGAAGCTGGTCGTGCGGTTATCTTTGTCGTTATAACGGCGACAAGTCCGTCGATGGCGTTGGTGCCGTTGAGGCCGACAGTGATATAGTGGTTGATACCATCGCTACTATTCGATAATAGTCCGGAGACATATTTAATTTCGCTCAAATATGTGTAGCCACCCCAAAAAGTGTTGGTGGTGTACGTCGTAGTGTTTGTGAGTTCAGCGGTTGGGACAGTTGTATTGGTCATGTTCCCCACCAGCCAATCTCTGATGAAGGAGCGTAAGCCCATCGCGGATGGCATGATGCAGAAGGACGTATGACACACCGTCCGAAATTATAGCCATTGGCGACTATATCGTGTCCGACTACCAAAAATAAGAAGGTTAAATTGATACAATGGCCACCTGGAGATGTTACGCACGAGATATTGGCAGTTCGTAGGAGACGGCCATGAAGATGGAGCCGCTGTAATGATGAAGTCAGCCCTTGGCGCACCAAGTTACACAGCAAACGCACCTGTTGCCCTCTGGCCCATTCTGCACCCAATAACGAAAGTGGTTTCCGCCTTCTATTGACTCTTTGCATGCTCCTAACGCTGGGTCCCCATAGTTCCATCGAATGACAGCGGTTTCGTTCACTGACGTATCTCGGAGTGAGAGGACTTCAGATGCGAGATAAATCTACATACGATAACCATGCCCGTCACCCAGGTTAGCAGCTTGGTTGGAGCCCATATGCTGTCCTAAGCATTCACTAGAAAATCCAAAGGAACTGAGCCTCTGTCAGTTTATTAACCGAGGAATGCAGTATCCATGTCCTACAGAAAGAAATTCAGGAGGCCACCGTCCGTCTCGGTCTCTTTGAGGACCTGTTCGTCTGAGTTCCCCGAGATAATGACATTCAGTGGTTCACCAAGCCCTTCGGGAAATGTTACGGGTATTTGCTATCGTCACAGACCTGTCAATCACTGACAACAGTAAATCCTCAAGCAGACACTCACCGTAAGCATACTGCCACCTTTATCTAAGGGATTATGGAAGCCCTCGGATGGCACATCTCGCGTGGCGCGTCTCCAAAACCAACGAGACGGACTCCAGGTCGTTTCGGCGAGACAGAACCAGGGAAGACATAGTGATACCAGAACGAGTCGTGTGGTCATGATGGTTGAGAGAAAGCTGAGTCGCGCTGATAGCAAGCGGCGAACGGCACCAGCGTCGAAGTCGCCGAAATAAGATGAGGAAGAGAAACAAGAGTTGGCCAAGAATTTAATTCCTTCAGGTCCAAGGATCGACGCATACTTATGGTCATAACTGGGCCGTGGCTTATGTAAGCAGTGCTCCGCTGGAACAACCGCGGTTCGACCAAATTCCTTGAGACTCGAGATCAAATGAGGTAACGTACACAGATGAATTGCAAATGAGCTGCTATTTGGTACAAGATGTTGGACAACAAGTATAAGCAAGAGATGAGTTTGCAACGCCGATGCTGCGGAACTATATGATGGTACAATGGTCGCCAAGTCGCTAAGTTGGCTTGTAATAAACAATGGTCAAGAACTTTTTCCTATATCTGGTCGTGCATCCGACCGCCAACACGCCATTCCTTATCGCGCTGGTGCTAAGGTGTTGCAAGACAACATGGCTTGGTACGGGCAAGACGGATGCATCGTCCGCGAGTCCAGGACCATCAGAGAATGGATCCAAGTGCAAGGGTAAGGCGGTGGACGACGACGGGAGCGGCTGAGATATGTTGGCCGCCGAAGGCGGTAAACTCAGGGGACTGGGCGTCGGCGCGCCTGACGCAGTTGGGGTCTTGTTATGGCTCTGCGATGAAATGGTAGTGACGGTGGAAGGTTTGACTTTAGGGGAATCAACGGGGATCGAGGGGGACGCTGGGAGTGGGATATGTGCAGGGACATCTGATTGCGAACCAGCATTTGGAGCATTTCTGTTCGCTGTGGCGAGATCCATTAACGCCCCTGCAGAATTGAAGGTTCGCCCAGAATTCGCGGGGTCAGAGCCACCAGAAAACGGGGGGATTGGCTGGAGGACGTCTCGTCCACGATCTCGCTCTCGTTCGCGTTCTTTTCGTCGGGTGCTCTTCTCCCTTCCGTCGCGCCCACGAGCATCCCTATCCCGGTCTCTACCCTCTCGATCCCGTTCACGGTCTCTTTCCTTTCCGTCTCGCTTGCCGCTATTAGAACCAGAGGGAGTGGCACGCCCACTACGACCACCATTCACTATACCAACGCCCGGGCTTTTCCCATTAAGGATCAGTCTATCTAAGTGCCGAGGTAAACCCGGGGCGGGTGGAATATTGGGTGCTGCGATAAAGCCCGTTTGATGCGGTGCAGCTGATGCAGCAAGGTAGGTCTCCTCTTCTCGTGCGGCTTCTATGAGTTCAGGTGGGATGACACTCGTCCAGGCAGGCGGCGCGTGCTTATTATGCGGGGTGTCCTGCGATATGACTGGGTGCGGGATGGTAGGATGATTATATTGAGATGGGTAGGAGGACGAGGAATCATCACTCCAAAAACTGGGTCCTGCCTGCATTTTGTACGGATGCACAGTTGGGGGAGAAACCTTGGCAGCAGGTGGTGCCGATGTAATGCCTGGCACTGGTATAGGGACGGCAACGTAGTTCGCAAGAGTGCCTTGATCATCGACGGCGGTAGGGATGTCGTCGGCAACACGCCAAGTCTCGTCGACGAGAAAACGAATGTGGTGAGTGCCAGGAAGGAGAGATACGTTAGCTGTAAAGATGGTGTTATTATTTGGGCTGCAATCGTGTCAGCACAGAGTATCCATGAGAGATCAGGAGGTAGCCTCACTCCGGATCCATCTCCTGTCGACCTTTCCAGTCATCATCACCTGCTCTAGCTAGAAGCACATTTTTACCCCCACCAGTCCATGTGATCTTGACATTTACCGGTTCGTGGATGGGATCAGCCTCCGGCTCCAGGGGAGCGTCCTGCAAAATCTCCCCGAGACCATCAGCTTTCCCGAGGGCCATGGGTATAGTTGAATACACGGTCTCCTGTACGAAGGGCTGGGGCTGATGGGTCGGTAGATTCAGCACCGATGGTATGGATGGATGATAGTGAGCGCCGCCAGTGCGACCCCGCTGCTGATTCGACGGTGGCATAAAATCTCGAGTGTCATTCCTCGCCGAGCGGTAGTAGTTGCCCTGGCGCTGATTTGCCGGCATCGGGTACAAAGTCACATCTGCTGCTGAGAAGTCCTCAGGCAAAGGCCTCCTTCCCGCGGCCGCATCTATATCTGCGCCGTTCCCCGCATTGTTCGAGGGGATATTGATTGGATTCGACTGTGGTTGTCGAAGGGGCGCAGCATTCGTGAATCCCAACTGGGCGAGATCCGGGAGCTCCAGTGATCTTTTCTTCTGGCGTAGAGATTTGTGTGGTTGTTGCTGGGCCCCCTCTGGTGATGAGTTCCTGGGCTTCACATTCGAGTTAGTGTTGCCCATTGCGGAGGAAAGAAGGAGTGGTCAGTGCTGGTCTCGATTTATCTTTGTTTGGGATCAATCTCAACCACAAACAGCCATGTCCGACAAATCCTCACCGCCACCAGAATCGGAGCCCCTGCCCTCATCGGAGAGCGTCCTCCTCATTCCAGAGGCTAGAGATGGCTTCTTTGGCTACTCGGAGGAGAAAATTCTCAAACATGTATGTTACGTGCCAGGCAAACCAAAATTTCTGCAATGATCAGTTGCCGATGCGCGTAGATCGAAGAAAAGTTCCTGGCGCATCGAAGGGCTTCCGATGCACCATCTGACGGGACATCGTCGTTCGTGGGCAGCTTCAAGCAGATTCCCATCAGCCTCCCAGCAGCGGGGGAAGACTACTCTGCTCTAGCGTTGTCTGAAGATGAAGCGGATCATGGACCTGCCAACCCAATGACTGGTCAGAAGCAAGAGGCGGTCGTCCCCCCAGAACTGGAGGCCATGTTTCAAGATTTTCGAAAGTGCTTGAATCTTCGTGACAAGTATATGATGAAATCCAGGCAGCGTTTGGGCGACAATCCAAAAGATTATGATGGTCATTTTCGTGGGTTCGCAGACGGCCAGGCAGACGTGTCTGGCCCGCGTCCTGGCACAGCTATTCGCGATATTCGTCCCGCAGAAGCTTCCTTTGAGAAATGGAAGATATATCCCACACCCCCTCCTCCTCACTGGCACTGGAAAGACAAAGAAACCGTTGTTAGTTCCAACGGCGAGTATACCACCAGCGACGAGTTCGTATTCGCGGACTGCCATATTCCGGACATCCACCCCTGGAAATTCAAAATGGACGAGAAAGGTGTCTTCCAAATATACGATAACCCGGACCAGGACGAGGCCAAGGAACCGCTGTTTTCCGTGCCAGATATACGAGAGTATTTTATTGACCTGGACTACGTTCTGAAAGTAATATCCGATGGACCGACCAAAAGTTTCGCCTTCAGGCGGTTAAAATACCTTTCCAGCAAGTTTACGATGTATACCCTCTTGAATGAGAGCCAGGAACTCGCAGAGATGAAGGTATGTAGCTTTTTCATGTTCTCGACACGGTTATTTACAAGAGGATCACCATAGAGCGTACCCCATCGGTTCGTTACAAGAACCTATCTTAATACCCAGGTCTAATAGCGATGAAGTGACTTTTATAATGTCCGCAAGGTCGATACCCACGTTCACCACTCCAGTAGTATGAACCAGAAGCATTTACTTCGCTTCATCAAGCACAAAATGAAGCGCAGTCCTCAGGTAAGCTTTCCACCGTAATTCCTTGGTAATTCGCTCAAGCAGCCGTGGTCCAAGGATGTCGTAATATTCCGAGATGGCGCTGAGCTGACTCTGGAACAAGTGTTCCAGTCTCTAAAGTTAACCGCTTATGATCTATCCATCGATACCCTTGACATGCACGCCCATTCCGACTCGTTCCACCGTTTCGATAAGTTCAACTTGAAGTACAACCCTATTGGCGAGTCGAGGCTTCGAGAAATATTCCTAAAGACGGATAATTATATCAAAGGGCGATACCTCGCTGAACTCACACAGGGTGCGGGGGATTTACTTCTAATTTCGAACGCCCAATGATACGACTTGGACGTAGAACTTATCACTGATCTGGAGCAAAGTAAATACCAAAACTGTGAATGGCGCATTAGTATATATGGACGCTCTCGCAATGAGTGGGACAACCTCGCCAAATGGGTCGTCAATAACAAGGTCTACTCACATAATGTTCGCTGGCTAATCCAGGTCCCCCGACTGTACGATGTGTACAAGGCCAATGGCTCGGTTAATACGTTCGAAGACATCGTCAGAAGTAAGTTTTTGGCCCTGATACGTTTAATCCTGTTGACGAACGTCTGGAAAGATGTCTTCGAGCCCTTGTTTGAGGTCACCAAAGATCCTTCCTCACATCGCGAATTGCATGTGCTGCTGCAACGTGTCATTGGCTTTGACACCGTCGATGACGAATCTAAAGCTGAACGACGTATCTACAAAAAGTTTCCTTATCCACGCCTATGGAATACGGAGCAATCACCTCCCTACTCCTATTGGTACGTGTGCTACTCAACTGTGGCGCAAACATTAATCCACTTTATCACGCGGATCAGGGTGTACTACATGTTCGCCAACATATCAAGTCTGAATAACTGGAGATACTCCAGAGGCTTCAGTATGTGAAACTTGTATTCGCGAGACAATTCTCTGACTCAGAGTTGGCAGACACATTCGTATTCAGACCACACTGTGGCGAAGCTGGAGATACTGATCATTTAACATCGGCCTTCCTTACTTCACATTCTATATCTCACGGAATCCTCCTTCGCAAAGTTCCTGCCTTGCAATATCTATTCTACCTCAAGCAAATCGGGCTGGCGATGAGCCCGTTGAGCAACAACGCATTGTTCCTCACCTACGAGCGGAACCCCCTCCCGGACTTCTTCAAGACTGGGCTGAATGTCAGTTTAAGCACAGACGACCCCCTCCAATTCCATTTCACCAAGGAACCTCTGTTGGAAGAATACAGTGTCGCCGCGCATGTAGGTCTCAGTTGGTCACCATCCACAGCCTCACCCTTACTATCTCGATAGATTTATAAATTCCCGCAGAGTTCCCTCGCGGAACTAGCCAGAAACTCAGTTGTCCAAAGTGGTTTCGAGATGGAGGTGAAACGTCACTGGCTTGGTAACGACTGGTATCTCCCAGGCGCTGCTGGCAATGACACCAACAAAGTGCGAGCACCCTGTTTTCCATTATGCATGTGTAGCTCAGTTCAATTGTAGACGAACGTCCCAAACAGCCGTTTGGCTTACAGACACCAGACACTAATGGAAGAGCTAGAGCTCATTGGAGCCATCCAGCAAAAGGCCTAGGAAAGGCCCCAGATGTAGACTGAGACCTCTTGACTCTACCTGAGCATTGCAACATAATACAACTAAACTTCAAATCGGCGCAACATGATTGGCGCCTGACAGCTGGAATACCCCTAAAATCCGGACGCGTACCGTGCGAGTGATCTCTCGATCGCGTTGGCGAGGCAAGGCACAATTTGTTGGTGCCGCAAGACTGTCAATCTAGGCTGATCCCTGGCGCAGCGCTTGAGTTACTGGTTGGACCTACATACCAACGGCGGGTGCCGAGCACTTAGATGTTCGGTTTGGCTGCTGGTATAGCTTGGCGGTCGAAATGGTGGATTGGTAGACTGCCATTTGTGCACCTGTTAAATGCCAGATGTACCAAGGGGGACTTAATTGTACCACGTCAACCTCGGGGACTTTTCAATCTCTCCGAACGTAGCCGCCATTGGCCACAGAGAGCACTTGAAGGTGTATCAATGTACATATTGAGTGACATTTTATATCCCCAATATGAATGAAACTAACAATGCTAGCATACCGGCTAATGAGTTATGCTTCACTCATTTGGTCCCGGACGACAGGATAGGATTCCCCAGAGACTAGACACCTGGGTACAATGCAGTATAAAAGTGGAATATAGTCTACAATGTTTCTTCAGCGAAACGACCAGCCTTGTGAGTGTCTTATTCATTAAGATATAAACCGCACTAACCAATGCAACAGGCTTGTCATTGCCCATACTCCTGGTAGTCACCTAACTCTCAGTCAGTCTCCGCGTTAATGTGATTGAACAACACTAATTTTGCTTGTAGGGATGAAGTCTGTCTTTGCCTTAGCCATCCTTGCCGCAACCTTGGCTGCTGCCAAACCAGCCAATGACTGGAGCAAGCCTTGCTTTGACGGAGAGTGTGCCTATGATCTCCCTGGCACCAAGGAGACCGGTTCCGCCACCTTGAAGCTCGTATGTGATTCAGATCTGGGATTAGAGTTTCGCTCATCGTCAATAAAAATGCTAGTCCGGCGCCGCGAAGGCAATTACAGACATCACCCCCGCAGCTGGGTGGATTGTCCTCGACTGTGACCCTCATGCACTCTCGCAGGAAATCCGCCTCGTTTGCAAGGGCGATGACGAAGCTAGCTGTGGGCACCTGTTCGAACACGGTCCCGAGCACAAAGTCGTCCGTCTCCCCGAGAGCGTAAGTAGTCAAATCACCTGTTCTCGTCCTCGCCAATTCAATTGTCTATCTAGTGCGGTGCTGGTCCTTTCGGTAGGATCGTTTCCGCTGCTGTCGCTGAAGACCAGAATGTCCCCGGACACGTCCAGTTGGTCCGTCGGGATGGAGTTGAACCTCAAGTGCACATCCTTCAAGTTGACGATAGATGGGATTTGGCCGACGTCTCCAAGTATGCCACTATATTCCGTGATCTCGTTATCCGAGCTAATGATTTTCGTACTAAGGACTGGGGACATTAATTTCACTTTCCTCGGTTCTTCAATCACTGGCCCCGTTGGCAAGATGAACCACGAGGAATTCAACGCGCGTGATGTCCACTTGTCTGTTCGTAGTCCTGATGGATGGAGTGCTTTCTTCACCAAGGCCATCGCCGCCTTGAAGTCGGCAGCCACGGAAATCAAAGACGGTATTGCTGACAAGACCAAAGTCGAGATCGAGTTGGAGCAGATCAAGCTAGTGTACGAATCAAAGGGCGAGAAGAAGCACGACATTCTCCCCAAGAAAGAAATTGACTGCGGGTGGGGCAAGGCCTCTGTTGCGGCAGACATCACCGCTTCATACCAGATCCACGCCCATGTTGGTGCTGCCATCACCGGCTCTCTCATTCCACCGAAGGTGAACGAGATTGCGACTCTCGCCGGTAAGTCCACACGCTTGTTACTTCGTCCCTCGTCGTTTATCTTCTCCCAAAGGTTTCAGTGGAGACACCAAGGTCCATCTTCATATCAAAGCTGAAGCTGAGGCCCAGAAGACGGTCACCTGGCCTATCTTACCTCCAGTCAACCCAACTCCTCTTCAAATTCCAGGGTATTGTATTTTACCACATGTAAAACCACAATACCTAAGCGCGAATATCCCAACAGAGTCATCAGCTTTGGCCCACATGTCCAGGTTGATGCGTCAGCTGATGTCGCCATCAAGCTCTCCGGAGACATTGACATCGGCGCCGACTTCGCTATCAAAGATGGTACGTGGCATTCCCGCTCTCTTTTCAACCGACAGTGTTGACTGGCTGGTAGTTGAGTACTGGTACCCTGAGAAGGTTGAGAAGCCAGTCCATGTAGTCGAGGAGAAGGCCAGCCGTAAGCAAACGTCCTCAGCCTCTTCTCTATGCCGAGTATTCATTCCTCCCAGCGCTCAAGCTCAACGCCGATGCTAACGCTAAGGGATCCATTACTGCCTCTATTCACATCACCCCCAAGCTTTCGCTCGGTATCGAAGGCCTGTCCGGAAATGCAAAGGCAAATGCCTTTGTTTCCGTCGATGGCTACGTCACTGGCGAAATCAAGGGTGAAGGACATGCGTCTGCTACGAAGAGGTCTCACTCCCGCGATTTGGCCCTGCGCGACGGTGACAGTGCCGGTGCCGGTTACTCTGGTTCGTTTGATATCAAGGCCGGAGTCAAGATAAAGGGTGGTTTCGACGGGAAAATCCTTAGTCTCGTAGAGAAGACTCACTCTATTGACATCTGGTCCCACGAGTGGCCCCTCTACAAGGTAAGTCAACGAGACGAAGTATCTACATCTAGCTGACCATGGCGAAGAAATCTTGGTCTGGAGGCAAGGCGAAACGCGAATTCTCCGAAATTCCATCTTCTGCCTTAGTCTCTCGTACTATCGATGGTGACCACGGGTGCCCCGCGGCCAAACCTGCTCTGTCTGACACAAGTGAGTCGAAGGCCACTCACAATGGGGAGCATTTACTCATAGCCTTTCAGAGGCCTAGATTCCTTGGACCCACATCCTGCGGTGCATGGTAGTGTCGATATGCATGTAAAGACTGACTTACCTTACGGAGTCAATAATACTCAGTCTTCTATGCTGAACTTAATCTGGGAATGATGCTAAGTACATAAAAGTGGTGAGCTCTCTGATTTTCGCACCGTTTGCAAGATCATACGGATTTCCTTTGAATCACTTATGTATTTATCCAGACCTTCGCACATTACTCAACATCAGTTCTCATCAGAATGCGCCCAAATCTTCCGCCGCACTTCGGCCTTACCCCATCTCAGGTTCCTGATTGTATCCGGCCTCAAGTGATGTACGCTCAGAATCGAATCATCGGTCACACAAACTGCGTTATACGCAGCGCGAAACTGCGGATCAGCCAATGAAAAGTTTTTCTTCGAACGCCCACTGGTAGTACTTATTGGGTCCTAATGAATTGATCTCAGCGCACCCCACTCTCTTTTTCTCTTTTAGCCTGAGACTACGTTCATTCAGTCGCCACAAATCAATGTCCCCCACTTTCGACAGCACTCTAGGCGCAGCGTTTATTGGGTTCGGTTTCTCGTGCCTCGGATACGGGTTCGTGCTCTCGCAGATCGTTAGTTACTTCACGCGCTATACCGCCGACAAAGCGGTATACAAATTTCTCGTGAGTGACAGCCCTGCTGGAATCAATCTTTTATTGTTCCTAATTACAATGTGACTCTAGGTCGTGGCGATATGGTGATCACACTTCGATAAGCTGCTGAAGATACCTCCAGTGTCTGACTCCCGACTATCAGGGTGTTGGAGACTGCCGATCAAATGCTTGTGGGACATTTCGTCTACTTCTACACGATTTCGTATGTCAAGTATTACCAGGCCACCCCAAGCAATTACTCACGGCGAGCGAGACTAGAAATTTTGCGAACCCCTTCGCTCTCCTTGAGGGGACAGTAGTTTGGTGAGTGTCGCCTCTGATCTGCGGTTGTCTCCTCCCCTCACGAAATCCCAATCTACAAGGTCTGTTATTGTGAGATTTCACCATGCCATGATAAGCATCCCCTCATTGCCCCTGCCGTGAACATAGCTTCAACTTACTGTCGGAGTATGACCCATCCCTCCCCCGTCCAACACGTTACTGATATATAATTACAGGCCCTGGTTGGAACGATAGTGAAATGGTTAGTCTTCTTCCTTCTCGTCCAATGATATCTTCTGATCTTTCTGTAGCTGCTTCATACTACGAGTGTGGCGGTGTGAGAACCTTCTTTACGTCCCTCGATCAGTACCTAAAGCTTGCATCTCAGTTAGCCGACATAATAAAGCAGCCACATTGTGCTTGGTCAGTCCATGCTCTCTATTGCTGGACCAACGCCGACTGAACCCTTCTGGTAGCTCTTGCTCGACTTAACACAATTTGGTTAGCAAGTTCAGCCAACATATTAGACTCCTTGCTCATCCTTCCTTGGTCATGGTAATTAGCTCTGGCCATCGGTACGCAATCTCGATCTACTTGTCGCCTGGTTCACGCTCGTCAGCGCTCATCGCCTGTGTAGTCTATACGATCAAAGCGTAAGTGCATCTCCTTTTCGACTGGATATACTCAACACAATTTCTCGTTTGTCTAGATTCCAGCTTGGCAGTCTCGTCAATGTCTACAAGCTTAGAGTATGCATGCGTTAAACAACCCCTCCCGTCCATCACCTTATGGGTGAATACAGATTCTAGGGATTGTTTCCTTGTCCTTTGGCCTGGCGACGGACGTGATGATTGCTGCGTCTCTGTGCTATTTCCTCCGGCATTATCGAACGGGCCATAGTGGGTACGTGATGGCTTTACACAGCCCGTCATCTGCCATTGAATTATTTGCCCAGGACGGATAGTTTGGTGAACGCACTCTCCGTGTACGCCGTCAACACAGGTGCACTCACGAGGTAGGCTGGCTCATTCCCATCACCACTGGCTTTCTGGCACTGACACGTAGGGATTTTCAGTGCAGTCAGTCTTTCTACCCTACTACTAGTACGTCCATCCACTAGTGGTGGTACGTCATTAACATGCTATGAAGTACTGGACAATGCCAGAGAATAACTTCTATTTCATTGCCGTCTATTTCTCTTTGAGTAAATGTGAGCACCACGGTTGACCACTGGTGTTTAGCTAACGTACTCGTTTGAAGTCTACGCTATCTCGTTCATGGCCACGTACGTTCTCCGGATCCGTTCTGACACGACACTCACCTCCTACGCTTTGACAGGCTGAACACACGTAAGATTATTCGGGGACGAGGATCGGATTATTCTGCAAAGGACGGCGGGAGCATTAGTACTAATAGTGCCATTGGATCTACCGGACTAAGGATGGTGATTGAAACTTCTTCGACTTCTGGTGCAGTTGAACTGCAGCCGATGAGAAAGGTACTGTGTTCTTGCCGTACATATATGGCCCTAGTTCTGAAGGCGGTCTGCAGCTAGCGTTTGCGCACGACGAGGCGTTCATTCGGGCTCCTCCCATGGCGTTTTGAGTAGATAGAAATCTATATTCTTATTGTATATTATTTGTGCCCTCCCATGGCCTTGTGCTTCATGTCATGTTGATGCCACGCTTACGGCAAGCGAACTCCTATTTATGGCAACGGTTGGGCTTCAACCACTTCGACGCTGCACCTTCGACGGCCCGGCCACTGAACAGAATCGCTTGCGCATCCCGCGAATTCTCCGTCGACCACCAGAGCTGGTCAGCAGGCGTCGAAGCCAAGGCGGCCCCATTCCACTTTCCGGGGCGCCGGTTAGACGAGTAGCAAGAGCACCCGTATAAATGGACCTCAAGGTGAAGGGAAAATGCGATAATTCTTCCTGCTCGCTGCAGTCCGAAGCACCCACATATCCGAAGATGGACCTCTATTTACCGGCCGAGCGGCAGGCGCGTCGTGTCTGGCCTATTCTTCTTCTGATTTCCTTCCTCGCTACTGTGTTCACAAGTGGAACACCGTTTTCGTGGGCCTCCTTGGACACGGCGAATCATCTTTTTGAGATAGTATCTCGGTCACCATCCACGCCTGATCTCACGGAGCGGGCACTGTCGCAGCAAGTGAGATTCGACAACTTCAGTTTGTTCGTCGGAGATCAACGAGTATTCATACAGTATGTGTACCGTGGTCTATGTTCAGTAGAGGAATAAACTGCTAAAAATGTAAACTTAGTTCGGGAGAGTTTCATACTTTCCGTTTGCCCGTTCCCAGTTTATGGCCAGATATCCTCCAAAAGGCGAAGGCCGCGGGCCTCAACGCTATCAGCGTGTACACTCACATGGGGTTGATTAATCCATCTCGGGGAGTGGTAGACTTTGATGGTTTCCGTGCTCTGCAACCTTTGTTTGATGCCGCCAAGGACGCGGGGATCTTCATCGTTTTGCGACCAGGCCCTTACATCAACGCTGAAACGACCGCAGGAGGTGAGGTCTCAGCATTATATTTACATACTTCTTTCGGACTTATTTCAACAGGAATCGCTCATTGGGCCACTAGTGAAGTTGCCGGAAATCTTCGCACTGGCGCTGCAGACTGGAAAGCAGCGTGGCAGGATTACATCCAGGGCATCATCAAGGTTACTGTGCCTAATCAAATCACAGAGGGAGGACCTGTGATAGGTAGGTCTAAACGCTTGAAGTATATAATACCTCCAGTTTAACACTATGTCTGTTTCGAAGCCGTTCAAATTGGTGAGTCCACATCTACCGTGTATTGGATATTCCCATACCAAAGATTTGCCAGACAACGAGTTCCAACAAAACCCTGAGGGGCACGCACAGTACTTTGTCGACCTAGAAGAAGCCTACCGGGCTTCTTCTATCGTCGTGCCTCTTACATACAATGATCCCGGACAAGGCAGAAACTTCATCAATGGCACTGTAAGGAAATCTCGTCCATCTCAGATATAATCCTCGCTTATACTGATTTGCACAGGGCGCTGTGGACCTTTACGGGTAACTGTTACACAAGACATGGTCTCGGTTTCCCGCCTAATGCTTGCGTTCATAGGCTAGACTCTTATCCCCAGGGCTTCGATTGTTCTAATCCCACCGTTTGGCATGGCGTAACGACGAACTATCAACAGTATCATGCTTCTGCAAACCCATCGCAGCCGTGGTACATTCCTGGTCTGTAATATCTTCAACACGAACCACGGAACGCTGAAAACCTTGTTCGCTTTAACTTCAACAGAATTTCAAGGCGGTTCATTTGACGCTTGGGGACCTACCGCACCCGGTAATACTCGCATCTTCCCTCTCATGATGTCGTAGCTCATGCATTTCCATCAGGCTACGCCCCATGCCGAACGCTGACTGGCGCAGACTTCCAATCAGTTTTCAATTTACAGCTTTGGGCAAGTAATGCCAAGTTGATTAACTACTACATGTTCTACGGGTGAGTAGTTTCTCTCACATAACCATCATATGGATCAACTATGATACAGAGGCACATCATGGGGCGGCATTGCCTTCCCGTAAGTTGTTACACGAAATTCATTGAAGTTTCGTTCTCATGCTCCATTGATTTAGGGGTGTCTATACATCGTATGTTTTGATTGTGTCTTCATTTTATGCGTCCGACCGAATGCAATTAGATACGACTATGGCGCATCCCTTGAGGAATCACGACAATTGACATCAAAATTCGATGAATTGAAACGACAGGGACTCTTCCTCCGAAGCTCACCTGAATTTTACAAGACGGATTGGATAGGTGATACAAGCACCGGAGCCACATCTGCCACCTCTACAGCAGTATTTGCCACACTGCTTCGTAACCCGGACACCAAGGCCGGGTTCTATATTCTCAGACAAACAGACGCTACATCAACGTGAGCCCGAGCACTGTTTCCAATCCAGAATTACGCTCACGTTCCGTCTCCTCGGGCAATAGGGCTGTCACCAATTTCAAGCTTAACGTGTCGACGTCGGCGGGCAACATACTGATACCGAATGTTGCATCTGCCATAACTCTTGGTGGCCGGCAGTCCAAAGTCGTGGTGACTGATTATGCGTTTGGGTCATCACGACTCTTGTATTCCACCGCTCAGATCTTCTTCGCGGGCGCCATCGACGGGCGCGATGTTTTGTTCTTGTTTGGGGACTCGACTCAGGAACACGAATTGGTGCTGACGCTGGCCGGTACGCCAAGAGGGCTCAGACCACAATCCAGCGCCGTTCATTTTGCCAATTCATCATTATCATCATCAAGGACAACAGTATCATTCTTACCTGGCATCGAAGGGCTCGTCACTGTTTGGGACTCGGATAAGCAGTTGGTCCTTTTCTCCGACACTGCTACAGCTGCTACCTTTTGGGCCCCTACGATCGCGGGAAAGGCATCTGATCCTCTTAAAAACTTCTGGCAGATTGGAACCAACACCACCATACTTGTTGGCGGCCCTCACCTCGTCCGGAGTGCCAGTATCTCGGGTTCCCAATTGGATTTGAAGGGCGACCTCAGCGAGAGCGTCAGACTGAGCGTAATTGCGCCCAGTAACGTCCGGTCCATCACGTGGAATGGCCAACGGGTCGACGCAGACGTCCAGACGTCATCTCAGCTGACATTTAGAGGTGGATTCGTATCGAGCTTAAAAGCGACTACCACGGGGATCAAGATACGCAAGTTGGAGAAATGGAAGTTTTCTGATAGCTTGCCAGAGATTCGAGCCGGATTTTCTGACCAAAAGTGGGCGGTGGCGAACCACACATCAACCAACATTCCTTTCAAGCCGTATTATGGGGACGGCCGTATATTATATGGCTGCGACTATGGATTGTGAGTCAAAACTATATCTTACGTATACCTTCTAAGATAACTTGAATAGCTGCGAGAATATCGTTTTATGGCGCGGCCACTTCAACGCCACCGGGAGCGAGAAATCCGTCAACTTATCTATCAATGGCGGAGAAGGTGCGTTGTTACCAATTTAGTACGGTTCGCTCCCCAACAATAATGGGAATGTAGCGTTTGCGGCCAGCGTTTGGCTTAACAATGTGTTCCTCAAAACATCCTTTGGAAAGTAAGTATCTCTAGGTGCTGGAACTACTAATCCACGCTGATAACCCACAAGTTCCACTAACAACCGGAATACCTTGGAAGAAACAGATGATAAATTCACATTTCCTCCGGGCGCGCTTCTCAAGGGTGATAATGTGCTCACTATTGTTCAGGTAAGCCAGATCACGCGTACTTCTTCTCCGCTTGAACTATTGCACAGGATAACATGGGATTGAACGAAACCAGAGGCCGTGGGTGGTGTGCAATCCTTTAAATAACCGACTAACATCCGACATGGTGCAGTGGACACAAATTCCTCAAAAGGTCCCCGCGGCGTGCGAGGGTTTCAACTGGATACAGGCAACTTCACCGAGTGGCGTGTCCAAGGGAAAGTCGGCGGGTATACGAAGTATGCCTTCATTTCTGTTTTGGATGGGGGTTGCTCTAACCGTTTATGATCACAGTTTCCCAGATAAGGTCAGAGGTATTATGAATGAAGGAGGGCTTTTCAGTGAGAGACAAGGCTGGCACCTTCCCGGTTTCGATACATCCGCATGGAAAGAACGCGATCTCGCTTCTGGTCTTCCCGGCTCTGCCGCTGGTGTTGGATTCTTCGTAACCAAGTTCGATCTGAACATCCCGCGAGGCTTTGATGCATTTTTATCGTTCACATTCAACGAGCCGCTCGGACAACCGTATAGGGCCCTCTTGTTTGTGAACGGTTGGCAGATGGGGAAGAGAGTGGGGAATCTTGGGTAAGCCCCATATGTGCGAAGAACTGTATCCATGCTGACTACGAATTGGTTATCCTCAGCCCTCAGGCTAAGTTCCCAGTACACGAGGGCATTCTGAATTACAGGGGACGAAAGTCAGTTCCTTTAGCTTGATGATGGCATGGTCTGACCCTTCTTCAGCACGATCGCGGTTGCTTTGTGGGCAATGGAGTCCAATGTACCGATCACTCCTGATTTGCAGCTCACGTTTGATGGTGTCGTTGAAGGCGGCGTGGGGAATGTAAAGGTCAATAACCCGGCATGGTCTTCAGTAGGTAGGGTGTAGCCCAACGTAAAGGCTTTGAATTGATGAATCGATCTTGTACTACGGACATGTGAATATACACCTTTTGCAGATTGAATAGGTTAAATCCTTAATTTCATCGCCAGCGGTGCTTTCACTCCCTGATTCCGTCCCTGTGCGTGCCCCTGTCCTGGGCGACATCGCGTGACATGTTGAGGCAACGACCAACGATGGTTAACTGGCTCACTGAACTCAACCACGACCATGAAAATTGCGGTAGTTGGTTCAGGCGTCTCTGGCCTCGCTGCAACTTGGGTAATACTCCCTCTGTCAACCACTATTTGAAGACTGATGCCAATGGTTAATACTTGTTCGAAGGCATTGAACGAATTCAGTGGACACGAAGTCCATCTATTTGAGGCAGACGACCGTGCAGGGGGGCACGCGAATACTGTACAATTCCAGAATAAACGCAAAACCTCGTCGGTGGATGTCGACACGTGAGTTTATAGATTGATAATGACTTTGCGGCGTAGTTGATCTAATTCTACGGGATAGCGGTTTCGTAAGTGGGCCCTTGCCTGCCGATGCGGCTCGGATATAACAAGCACTCCTCTAGATCGTCTTGAACCCAAGCACTTACCCAAATTTTCTTCGATTCCTGGGGAATCAACCAAATGTTCAAATCCTGCCAACAGAGATGACTTTCAGCGTGTCTCGCGATAGAGGGTACTTCGAATGGGCTGGTGATAACCTCGCGACAGTATTCTGCCAACCCTCGCGAATCCTTGACGCCAGCATGTGGCGCTTGATTTACGACGTACTCCGATTCAATGCCTGCGCACGGAGGCTCATTACGGGGGAGATGGACAACGAGCTTTCGATAGGTGATTATTTAGAGACGAACGGATACTCTGACGCCTTCAGAGATAATTATCTCATTGTAAGCCCTATCCCACTCGGAAGCAACGCAACACGTTGCTGACTGCCCCCAATAGCCCATGACGGCGGCAATTTGGAGCACGCCTCCAGACCTATGTGCAACAGACTTTCCCGCTAGACCATTGGTAATAATCCTCGAATTTGATTTGGGAATCTACTCGTGCCGACGCCACGTATATCTAGGTTCAGTTCATGCATAACCATCATCTTCTACAAATCACTGGGAAACCCGCATGGTTAACCATTGCTGGCGGAAGGTAAGTCTACCTGTCGCATTCCAACGTAGGAAATTTAAGAGTCTCGCCCACTTTCTAGCAAGAAATACGTCGATTCCATCATCTCGAAGCTACCGAAAGAACGCCTTCATCTATCGACACCCATCACATCAGTCTCGACACATTGCCACGATGATGGACAAGAAGTAGTCATGCTACAGACTGCTTCAGGCCACGAACTAGTGTTTGACCGTGTAATAATGGCCTGTCACTCGGATACTACTTTGGCTGCATTGAAAGCAGGCGGGGGCATAACTTTGGAAGAAGAGACGATTCTCAGTCGAGTTAAGTGGAATAAGAATGAAGCTGTACTGCATTCGGATATACAGGTAGGTCCCCCCTGCAAACCCAGCTTCATAGGCACTCATGGCATACACAGTTTATGCCTAAAAGCCGTTTAGCGTGGTCCTGCTGGAATTATCTCACTTCGTCTGTCGTCGACAAGTCGGGGCGTGTCAAAGCGAATGTTGACCAAGTTTCTTTGTGAGTGTTTCTATTTCACAGCCGAGAGCACGTTGATAACGCTTCGTAGAACATGTAAATGTGACATTGTTCTTCCATGGGCCTGTACTTATTGTGCTTTCAGATAGCATGAACCTCCTTCAGCACATCAGCGAAGAGAAATTCGGTCCCGTCCTGGTGACGCTCAATTCCCCGACACCGGGACCTAGGGAAGACAAGGTAGTGGGGCGATATCAATATGACCACCCTGTGATCAGTGCTTCGGTAGGTATTCTTCCTCCTGGGCCGTGTCTTCCTTTGCTGACTGTGGAATGGTAAGACTATTCTCTCGCAAGAAGAGATGCCAAAGATTCAGAACAAGCGCGGTATAGCCTATGCTGGAGCCTGGCTCGGTTATGGATTCCACGAGGATGGGTTTACATCTGGTCTCCGAGCTGCTGCCGCTCTCGACGGAGTAAAAATGCCCTTCAATATCTTGGAGCCCGATAGAGCCCCGGAAGACGCAAAAATCTCCTACCTATTTGATTTGCTCGAAATGTCGGGCTTGAGGAGAACATTGGGATTTTTTGGGTGCTTCTGGCTTGGAGTTTGGGTAGGTATCTTGGGTGTGATCGTCGACCTATCGCACTTGAACGAGACAAGAACGCTCAAGCCAAAGCAAGAGTGAGGTATGCATAGAATTAGGTATACAATGTTTTGGTCAATACGCAAGATTGTTTTAGATCACCAATCGGTAAACTACAGATGTTGGTATAAAAGCAAAGCAAAACATGCATGTCCAAGCAAAAACGATGCATGACTATCGAACGAATCATTCATAAAAGCATATAGAACGTCTATAAAACAGGATGCCAGCTCTACTTGGCTCGCAAGTTGAATGTAACCTTGTGCCTGGTGGAATCTGGGTCTTCAGTTGCTGACTCTGGGGGAGGGGTGTCTGAAGGAGTCGCATCGGCTGTGGCAGAGTCATTCCGATGGTAGGATATCCGAGGAGTACTGGCCCCGCTTCGGGGCTCAGTATCTGCGAAGCGCACGGAACGTGACGGTGACGCCTCTCGAGAGGCATGCAAAGCCAATACACGATCTATTCTATTATTTCTGAAAGGGCCCGAGTTTCCAGAATCGGATGTATGGGGTCTGGCATGATCTACCTGCCGTCTTCGAGGACGAACGTCACTGAATGGCCGGCCCCGTGGTTCCTCTGCAGTGTCTTCGAGGATCGGGAGCGCGGAAATGTGGTCGTCTTGTGGCAGGCCTTTCCGAGCCGAAGTCCGTCTGCGTGCTCGACTGCCGAGTTTCGGAGCATGCCGCATGAAGGCCTTGCTTCGTCGTTTGCGGTCGGATGTGTTGGAGGGTTGGAGAGCCATTGCCGAAGCGGACGCTTCTCCCGGATTGCTACGGTCTGATGCCCAACCTTCTTCGTCCTCCCGATCACTGTGACCGGCGTGCTGCTCGTTGCCTGGATGAGCAACAGCGTGGATAGCTTGTTTAGCTCCCTCCTCGACATGCCTAGCGTCTTGTGCAATAGCATGGGCAACCGCATCGGCATCCTGTTGAATTTCATGAGGTGCATGACGCAGCTTCCTTAAATATGGCTCGATTTGTTGATGCATTAGATCCTGAGGCCCGCGAAGTAGTGATCGCGTTGTTGGGAGTTCGTCGCAATTAGCATTGCGGATGACTTCCACTTCAACCTCTTCTCCCGGGCCTGCTCGTCTTTCCACGACTACATCGGGGCCTTCTTGCCATTGCTGTAGAATCTCAGTCCCGTCGGGCGGAGTCTCTTCTTTCGCCTCTTCGGCTTGTCTAGCCTCCTCTCTCTTTGTATCCTCACTAGAGCTTTCTGACAAAGGGGGCTTCTCGGCAATGTCTGTGCTGCCGCTCGTAGAGTCGGTGTGTCGTGCACGTGGAACGGCCAGCTCCGGCTTAGCCGGGAGAGCACCAGACTCAACATCGGCATCCCTGTTGACGACGATATCTTCGCCCCGTTGTACGTGTCGAGCTTGGGTTGTCCAGTCTGGAGGTGCATGGCGTGACCAAGTAAGGGACACGGAATGGACTCGACGCCCGAGAGAGAAGGAAGGAATAGATAGGCCATGGATCGTTATAGATGTCAAAACCATGAATGCAGTGATGGGTTGGATGGAGTTCGCCACTAGCTCCGTTTGTTCGTTATCTGAGTGAGCGTTGTGGAGGATCTCGGCAGCGAGGGTTGAGATAAAAACAGCACCTGCAAGGTAGTTCAGTAAATGTGAAGTGGTTATCATAAGGAGTACACACCGATGCCAATGGGGCCGAAGTGTCCACTAAAAAGGGCCTCACGGAATGTTTTCACGTCGGGGATCCACTTATACAATGCTATCATAATTGGCAACCGCCTCAAGAGCAGAACTAAGATGGCGATTACAATCAGTCGCCAAACGGTCAAAGTGAGCTCGGCGTCTTGAAAGCTGCTGAATGGCATCCACGCGCCGACGAAAACGAAAGCCGCTATGTTGAAAAGAAGATCGATGACGGAACTGAATGACGTTTCTTCGGTTTGCCTGTTGAAGAAGCCATCCCATGCGAAGGCGGTTCCGCAAGCGAAGGCAGCAAGCAGATCATCGGTCCCGAGAAGCGTGCAAACCCCGATCGTAAGCAAGGCCAACGAGATATATTGGGCAACGTATGAATGTCGATCGATGAGGTTGCGTCGTTCACAGAACTTCATGAGATGTCTGAATGCGAACCCGAGCAACCCACCGATGACGACGGCCATGATGATGCTATCTGGATATGTTATAGATCAGTCTTCCTCTGAGATTTGTGGAATAGTCGAACTCACATAGCCAGAGGATGAGGAACCAATCGCCAACAGCTCTGCCAGTGTTTGGGGCATCGATGATAAGGTACAGGGAGAGGTATAGGAATGGGAAGGCTGCTCCATCGTTGCATCCACTCTCAGCAGCCAGCATATGTCTGAGATGGGCTGGAACGTGTTTGTCTGCATACTTTCCACCAACGACGGCTGCGGCGAGAATTGGATCGGTAGGCGTAAGGCAAGCGGCCACTGCCAAGCTAGACAGAAAGTTCAAGCCTGGCACAAGAGCATAAATGAGGCCAGCCGAGACAAACCATCCCTAGAGGCCAAGGGCAACAAAGAGCATATGTTTAGTGACGACGGCCAAGAACTGAGAGAATCCGGACGTACCCAGGTCATGACTGGCACTAAGAGAAAGAACATGCTCTTCCAATGGCGCGCCATGTAGGCTTTTGGTAATTCGACACCTATAGCGAATACACCGATAGCTAAGACGACGCGAGTAAACTCTAAGGTGATCATGTTGGTAACCTCTGTGCTGCCGCCCCAGTGACGGGGATCAAAGATTCCGGCGCCATAAGGACCTGGAAATAGCGCTTCGGTCAGTCTCCAAGCCATGGACCAAGATGCTCGGCACAAACCTATGATGACACCAAACAAGAACGCCCAGCACGCCTCGCCGATATATAGCTGCAGGGTGAATTCAGCACTGCTCGATTCCTTATCTTGCGCACCACACACCTTTTCTCTCAAAAGCAATGAAAACATGCCGAACTGTTCAGAAGTAAGTTATGGGTGGCATCCATAAGGTGCTCGGCACTCACAATGACTACAAACCCTCCCAGACATGCATAGGCAACATGGGGAATCGTGACTTCAAACTAGCCAACTTGCGTTAGTGGTGAAATGGGCAAGCAGCAGGGCACGAGCGAGTGGCCGAACGTACCGGATGGAAAACCATGGTGGCGCCGTCAAGAGTCCTAGCGGGTTTCACGCCGTCTATGCACTAGCGTCAAATGAATCTGCCTGTTCGTCGTGGAGAACGGTGAGCTCGACGACGATGGCAAAGCGGTTCAAGCCTTGGTCTCTTGGCAGAGGTGTGTTTTGAAATGTTATTATAGGGGCTAAATTCTTGGGTCAATGCTGCTGAATTGAATTGTCTGACCTAAGCAGTGGTGATCGCTTTCCAGAGACTCGGAGCTCGCGCTTGCCTTGCTCCCAACCGCAGTACAGATTTGCGACGACTCACTGCACGGCGAACGCGAGGGCTCAAACAGGTCTTGCAGTCGCTTCCGCCACTTCATTTATACTGAAGCTGACTTCCAGAGGCAATCTGCATTGAAGATCCGAAACATTCAGCCTCGTGTGGGGGGACTTGCGTTATCGCCTGAGGTCTTGCCGAAAGACTGAGGCATTCTCCGTGTCCACGGTATCCACCTCAATCCCAGGGCACTTGATGGAGCAATCTAACGCTCTTCCTGATATAATCTATGTACAACCTCGACAGGATTACAGAACGAACGGTGATTAACCGGCGGTTACTCGATCGCACCTCAACTTTTCTGGACTGCGCACCCTCGCGTTGGGGGCTCCCATTGCTTGCGGCTTCGCTACAGGTGCCCCATCATAGGTATTATTAGGCCTGGACCTGTCCTCCGCGTCGGACGAATAGCAATACGACGCCTTTTTCGTTGCGACCTCTGTTCCCTCAAAGCTGAACTGCGATACGTTGGGCTAGATGCTGCGCGCATTGCATCTATCGACTTCTACTTGGGGTGGTGCGGGGCTATCGCACAAACCCCTCTGCTCCTCAGGTTGGAGACACCGATAGATTGACCAAAGTCAGGGCTCTCCATCCAAGACTTTGCAGATTTGCAGATGCTGCATCACTTCTTCGGATCTGACGCCTCTTCAAATGCCTCGTTGGCCTCCTTGATGTGAATGCAAGAACTCCGCAGAACGTCAAATAACAGTATCCTTTATGAATCCTGATCACATCGTTGCTTCGACACCCTAGCGTTGCGCCCTCGACTTCTGACGTTCCTGAACAATTCTATAATACGATACTTCTGTACTTATTTTTGACGTGCACATCCAATGGAAGGTATTTTCGCAGACTATTGCTGTAATGCATATCAATTTGCAAATGTCGTCTCTGTGGATTGGTTAATCCGGGCATACAGTATGTGAGCGCTTAAATCAGTGTTGGTTGCTGATTGGTCCGTTCATTGTTTAACCTACTTTTGTTCCTGGCCACAGGCGCACAATGGCCCCGGCCAAGGACAATTGTGCGATTGCCCATTAAAATAGATGGACAAACGGCACTGCCCATTCGCCGTCTCCCCCGCTTTGACAGCGGTATCATATACCCTTCATCTCACTTCTTATCCCCCCAGATTCCCTTTTCCCTGGCAGAGCCATATCCATTCACGATATTCCTCACGACTCCGCTATGAAATCCTTCATGCTATCGACGTTTCTACTGTTCAGTTTCTGTGGACTTGCAAGGGGACACGTAGCCGCGTTCCACAAAGGTAGGGAGTCATCGATCCAGCTCTTGCTTCCTGTGGGTCACTCACTGGGCGCACACACATGTAGGAATGTACTGTTTGAACGTGAGCATATTCTGCACGGGCCGCCGAGTCGTACTCCTGGATTTAATTGATCGGTCGGGCGCTGTTGTACATAGGGCACCGAACGGGGTGTTGTCAATCAAAATAGTGTCGACGCTGTACAGCCTTTGTTTAATGTGCGTGCGCCCAATCAAGGATTTAAGCCTAAGCATCTGATGAAGGGGGGGCAATGGTAGCTTCGAAGGGACGACTGGTGGTTCCATCATGTTAACAACGTACGCCCACTCCCAGCTGCCTTGCAATCGTACCTTTGAGCTTACGGTCTACATCATAGTGCGACCAGTTTCCTCCCGCTCCAGGGGACTTTTTGGAGCTGTACGTACGATGCTCGGCGAGGACTGATCGCACCACTTACGTCCACATGTAGGCCGGCTGGGGGAACGTTCACCGTCGAACACGCTGTCAATCAAGCTTATACCTCGCTCTCATTTGGTGGGAGAAACACCGGGGATTGGGTGAACGGTGAAGCTGTTCCAAACCTCGGCGACTCTAATCGCGCAGCAGACGGCGAGATGCCTTGTATTGGAAATCCCAACCGTGTGTACCCATACATTCATATTGTTTCACATTCACCGACTTACGGCGGGACCAGTCCATACGCAGAATGAATCTATGGCTGCGGGAACCGCCTTCGCAATCTCATATGAGGTGATTATTGTAGTTGCTCCTCGGACGGCAAGATGCTCATAAATTCTCAGTCGGATATCACCCGAGTCACCCCGGAGAACCTCGTTATCTTCACTGTTGCGTATAAGTGAGACTCCTCGAAGGTCATGGTGCGTTGCATCGGCTAACCTTGGTATCTTTCAGCACACCCTGGAGGCGAGTAGCAACGTACTCCGTGCCGGCCGCAATGCCAGCTTGCCCTCCCGATGGGTGTATCTGTGGCGTAAGTCATCTTCTTGCACTCTTCGCTCCTCGATATCTAACTATTACTTCCAGTGGGGCTGGGTGAGTCTAAAAGTCTGTCTCGAGGCTCGTAACTAATAGTCGGTGCTACGTCGGAAACACCAGGTGCCAAACGGGTGAGCGCATACTTCGCTTAACTTTATATCACAATGAACTCCTCTGATGAAATACCAATACTTCAGATGCGGTGAACCCAACATGTACATGCTACCTTATCGATGTACCGTCACAAATGTCTCGCCCACCTCTTCCCTTCGCCTTGCACCGGCTCAACCAGGCGTATGGTGTGAAGATGATCCCTCGAAATGTACCCGCGGAGCGAAACAGATGATTTTTTGGAATCAAGCCGAGGGTAATAACATCGAAGTCAGCGGTTCAGATCTATCTGGGCATCCCCGCTCACCTGCATACAATGCGAAATTGGGATTCGCTGATGGTGCGTCCGTTCTACAGTTTGGGGACAATTATTAAGTGGTGTATGTGAGTAGGTGCTCAGAATGATATCTTCGTTGCGGATTCTGCGGCCTCTGTGACTTCTACATCCACTGTAACCACCTTTACCACTGTACGTGCAACATCGACAGCGCCAATCCCCACGGGGACTTCCGACACCCCACGCCCCACAGAAAACCGCGCAATCCACACCGCGATACCAACTGCCCTCCTCCCTTTATGTTTGTGTTTTGTTTTGCTCTCTCTCTCTTCGTAGCATTCCTTGCAGGCTGGGCCTATGGTATACTTTAGAATTAGACCAGCGACTTGGTTCTGTATGTAACATTTGTATAGCATAATGCAAAAGTAGCGCGTGTATCATTAATCAACGGCAGCCTTTGATGCACGCCTTGATGGCGCCACTGATATTCCGACCACCCAGGAGGCTTGCAGGAGGCTTAGAAAGACATAACGAGCCGTATTTGAAATACTGCTGCAGAAAGCAGTATTCTTGTCATAGATCAATGTCCGAGTATAGGGAACTTGGGTAGAATACTACCGAGACACTGGTACTCGGAACTTTAACTTTGACTTCGATTTCGATGGTAATCTACCATGAAGTCATGTGACATGCTGCAATTTGGCATCGCCACTACCCCGCTTGAGTTGCTGACTACCTTTCGCGCTACGCCGTATAAATTGCGCCATATCCGCCTCGATGGCTTCCATCACTCCTCGCGCCTCCGGATTCTGGGAGGACTCGCGCTCAATGGCGTCCGGTTACTTTTCAGACGACGATGACGGCGACGGCGACTCTGACCAGCAAAGCCGTCTGCTGGCTGGTGATGACCGTGACTTCGACGACAGGACGCGCCTAGATAAGACCATAGATCGTATTGGGATGGGTATGCACCGAAATCACTGCGAAAGGCCACATGTATTGATGTTATGCTACAGGAAGTTATCAGTGGACTCTGCTGTCGCTTTGCGGTCTCGGTGAGTAATTCTCATCGTTCTCTGCGTGGCTTTTGCGAGGATTCACCATGCCATGTTGCTGGGCCTCTCTTATTTACGCACCAACTTTTCAAGGTTGGATGGCCGATAATGTAAGTCAGATTGCTGACAACTGTGCACCCCTTGACTTGTAGCGTAGATGTGGATTCAAGCAATTGCAATCATCCTGCCTAGGGTTCAAAGACACTACTCTGGTACGTAGAAATAGTCTCCAGTGCTAATACGACTGACCGGGGGACATTACGCGTAGTACCCGACTCATACGTTGGCGCTCTCTCTTCCTCAATGTTTGCTGGAATGATGTTCGGGGCCGTCGGTTGGGGTGCATGTTCGTCGTCTCACCCCACATCCGGTCGCCACGGTTGTCCTGATCATTGATGTAACAGGCTCGGATCTGATGGGCCGCAGTGCAGCGTTCAATGCAACGCTGTTCTTTACAGCCGTGTTCGGCCTACTGGCCTCCTTTTCGAGGTCATTCCTGTCTCTGTGTGTGCTTCTCTTCCTTTTGGGAAGCTCTGTCGGTGTAAGATAACCGGGTCGCTGCCCCTGCGTTCACTCTTGATAACAACTCAAACAGGGCTCAATGCCTACCGATGGCACACTCTTGCTTGAACATATGCCCAAAGGCAAACAATACTTAGTTACTGCCCTATCTGTGTTCTTCTCGTTTGGAGCAGTCCTCTCCGCTGTCGTTGCGCTCCTGGTAGTTCCTCAACACTCTTGCCTATCCTCCGGTCCATGCGACCCCGACGTTGACAACGTCGGCTGGCAATATCTTCTTACGGCACTTGGGACAATAGTAAGGGGTACCTTCAGAATACGCTGCTCACCTTAACCTTGTTACAGACGTTATCGATGTTCCTTGCGCGGATGGTGTTCTTCAAACTTCACGAATCCCCTCGCTTCTTGGTGCACGCGGGGCGTCCCCAGGAAGCCCTCGAATCGCTACAGATGATATCCCGCTTCAACGGCTCAGATCTCACGTTGATGTTAGACGACGTTGATGACCAACGCCCTGAACGAACATCTTCGCCGCAGCAAACAGCTGATGAGCAAAGCAAACAAATTCCACCTACAGCACCTCACGACTCTAGCTCATCCCAAGTGCCTGTAGCGGATTATCAAGCCACTGGTGAAGCCACTGTCAATCTTGAATCACATTCCCTCTTATCCTCCGCAGACCCGCCCACTCCCAGCGAGCCTTCTCCGACAATACATTCGCCCCGACCGACTCGACCCTTTCATGACACTGACAAGGAATTGGGACTTCCACCCAGTATATCACCTCGTAGGGAGTCCCGCTTTACTTTCAATGACCCTGCGCAAGCGGAAGCCACCGACCCTGTGCATGACCCTCCGCCAGCACGTCCTCGTCCTGCTCATAGACTATCCCAGGCCTCTACGCGTACGCGCCGGCGGTCGTCGTATTACGATAACAACAAATACTGTGGCAAATTACCAAGGTGGTTCAGGAAGCCGCTCTTGGCGTGGTTAGACAGAGTCAGCATGGTCCTAGCTCCAGAATGGCTCAGAACTACTTTGTTAGTGTGGGCGGCCTGGTGTTCGATGTCTCTCGGTTCGTTGTGGTCGGGAAAGCATATTTGCCGAAGTGTTAACTCGTTTATAGCTTATACCATGTTTAATGTGTTCCTCCCGAAGCTCCTTGAGTCGTCGGGGACCGCTGGCGCTGCCACGGGCGAGAAGACATTGGAAGCATCTCTGTGGGATGTTGTTATATTTACCATTGGGGGTTGTCCCGGTGCCATAGTCCGTATCCCAGTCTCTGATAATGTAACATAACCCGCTGACGCTTTTCGTCGCTTTCAGCTAGGCGCCTATATGATTGAGTCGCCGTTAGGTCGGAGGTGGTCACTTGCTTCAAGTACCTTTGTGACTGCCTTCTTCTGCGTCATCTTCGTTGGAGTCGAGTCGCCGTGGGCTGTTCGAGCGAGCACGGTGGGCATAAGCCTCAGTGCAACGGTGCGTGTTGACATCATAGCAGTTCTACTGCTTATTCACCTTTGCGCCGTAGGCCATGTGGGCTGTGCTGTATGGGTATGTCATGTTTCCCAGTATAACGGTTCGAGCCCTCATTGTTTACCCCAGATGGACGCCTGAAATATTCTCCACGAAAGGTAACCCCTGTTCGTATTTGGAGCTGACTATTTCTTAACGGTTTTGTCAGTGCGTGGAACAGCCTGTGGAATAGCGTCCGCCCTTTCGCGAATGTAAGTCTTCGTCATATCTCCACCATGGAATAACAAATGACCCTGTATCCAGAGGTGGCATGATTGCTCCCATGCTTGGAGGCGTGCTCCTCATGATAGATCGCTCAGTGCCCGTTTACACCAGCGTTGTTACATTCGTCCTAGCGGGATGTTGTGTCCTGTTTTTAAAAGGAGATTCGCCAGAAGGAGCAAGTGGAGGGGTGCGAAGTATCTTACACTGACAGCTTCTACGGACAAGTTATATCTAATTGCTGTGCCTACCGCTGTCGTGTGCTCTGTACGTTAATGCTGGATAAGTGCTACTCTTAATTCGTAATCGCTTCCCTGCCGCTTCCTGGTGGAAAAGTGGATGGCAACGGGATTCCGCACCTTGAGGCTGCAACGCACGCAGCGCCACTTATGACGCTTCAACACGACCAATCTCACTGAATAACTAAGATGGATCTGCGGAGCACTGACCATTATAGATGGACCTTCGATCATAATCGAACCATTGGATTTTTTGATGGAGAATTCGCGGGCCTTTGGCGGGGACTAAGCACCCTGCCAATACCCCATTTGCCTTAGAGATGCATCACAAGTGTCAATCTGTCGCAATCGTGGAGCTGCGTTGACCTGTCCTTCGTTCATTTCCACGCTGCGTTTTGGCTGAAAAGGGAAGGAGAATTCTGCCAAAGAAATGAATGATGAACATACTCAACTGGCTACAACTATTTACTGCGTGAAGCCATCCGTTTGCTTTTACCTGGCCGCTTGTTTCCTCCTGAGCTGCGTTTTGAGCCTGACCCTTTTGGCCCCGGACCTCGTGGTCCTTTGCCCTTTCGTCGAGAACCAGATACAAAACTGTCAGTTGACTCCCGGGTGTTTTGCTTGCTTCGCCTATCAGCGCCGCCAAAACCGAATTTTTGGTCCCGAGATTTTCGTGATACTGGGCCTTTGCCACGTTTGGATGGTCGGTCTGAGATGGCGTCTTCTACGGCGACGTCGAAGCCATCGTCGTCCGCAGGTTTGTCCAACATGTCACCACGTTCTGGAAGAAAGTTTGAATAATCAGTAAACGTAGCATGAGGTATAACGCAGGGATTCACTTCTCTTGAGCCCTTTCAGCCTCTCATCCATTTCCTTGCGTCCCCTCTCTCTTTCTTTGAGTTTCTCGATCTGAACCTGTTTACCGAACTTCTTCCCTTCCCGCTCGCGTCTCTTCTCTTCACTCTTTTTGATGCCAGCGCCCTCGTCCAGCATGTGTTGCCTTATTCGTTCCATATGAGAATCAGACTTCACCATCTCTGCGAAGTAGTCCGATGGGCGTGTAAAGGGGAGGTTGTGTTTTGCAGCCAGAGAACGGGCAGTGTTAGCGCCGTGTAGGGCCTGTTTGTAACTGCCCAGCCTGTTAGAAAGGACCGACAGACTTAGGTAGCACTCACAATGCAAGCTCTCTATTAAGATCGTCAGAAACATCGACGTCAATCGTTTCTGGGTAACTCAGAACCAGAGTCTCCGTCCAGGACATTTGGGGATCAAGTTGAATAGTTTCCCGTATGCGTGCCATTGCCACCTACAAGGATTCATAGCTGAGTGATTTAAGAGAGAAATAGAACTCACCGTGTCGTCGATTTCGACTTTTTGTTTCGGGACTACATCCTCGTCTAGTTCGCCACCGTCGAGTTCGTCCAAGGCTATTTCCTCGTCTTCATCGTCGGCTACACTAGCGCCTGCCTCCTCCCCATCAGAAGAACCCCCTGCCTTATCCATGTCTTCGTCACTAACACCTGCACCCTGCTCACCCTCCTCTTCATCTCCAACCTCTTCTTCAGAATCTTCCCCGTCTTCCTCTTCAATCTCAGACCCGGCGCCATTATCTTCATCCTCCGAGTCACTCCCAGCAACCAACCCGAGCTGAGCGCGATCAAATTCATCCAGTCCATCGTCGCCCAATGCACTCATCAGCCTCTCCATGCCTTTCTCATCCACACCCCCATTATCGCTGTCGTATTCTTCGGAATCGGAGGATTCAGGTTGCTGTACTACTTTTGATCGGCTTTTGACAGCCTTTTTGGAGGAGGAAGGCATTTTCGTCAAGTTTACCGTTGGTTTACTGTTCACTGGCGAAAGAAATTTCACCAAGATCATGATTAGCGCCCGCACGTGGGACCCCTATTAATTACCTCTAGGAGTCGTATGCACGAGTACGCAAGGGAGCAACCCATTAACCAAATGAAATCCATAATCTAACAATAATAGTCCCTTAAAGTATATATACCGCTGATTCTTGGCTTATAATACAGACTCGGATGTAACAATTGGAAGTACTTGGCCTTCGGTGGTCGATGGACACTTAAGCTCAGTTTCCGAGCCGATTGATGGGAGCTGGTACTCGTCCCTTGGCCCCGTTATCGCAGAGACTTTACTTCCAGAAGGAAATGCCCCCTGCATCTGTTTAACATCATGGGTAGACAACAGCATAGCAAACCCCGCACCTTGCTGATATCCCACTCCTTGTTGAAAAGCGGCTCTTCCTTCATGTCGCTCGAGCCTCCAACGCTCCCTTGGAGGCTGAGCTAAGCACAATGCCTCCCTTTACGCCTGCCCATCCGCTTGTTACTCTATCAACACCTCTTGTCTTTGCGGGCTCCAAGGCAGGAACGATCGCGGAGGTAAAAGGGCTGCTCTCTGCGCCGACGTCGATTTTTGTATACATGTCCATCCCCAGCTCCACATTGACGTCGGACTTCCCAGAAAAGGCCTCAACATGAAGATGAATCTTCGGCTGAATATGGCTATTAATAACCGCGCGCCCGTTTGTTCCATTAAGGATGCTGATATTGGTGGCTGTGGACATATCGGTGAGCACAGTATGTCAGTGGGAATTCAACACGCACAGGTTCGAGTGAGGTTCGCCTTCGTCGAACTCTCCGCCGCCCTTGGCGGATACCATACCTGCACTGCATAATGGGGCATTGATTTAGTCATAAGTGGGTGCTAAAGTGTACGATACGTACCGTCATCGAGCACGAAATCCATGGTAAGGTTCACACTAACGGGGAGACCAATCACTGCCTGCATATGCGCTGTGACGTCGAACGATGACTCGAGTTCCAAGATTCTACCACGTAAAGATATAAATTTGCTTTAAGTGGAGCGGCTATGTAACTCACCCAGGTACACTGATTGGTTTCATAGTTTGGTGCCATAACTCCACATCCTTCGACACAGTGCTCTACAGTAGGCGTGAGGGGGAAAACCAAACATCCTGCTGGTATGAGACACACCACTAAGGAAGCAAGGATGTTGAAGTGGGCGCTGGCGCTCCCAGAAAACCCTGGAGTATGACGCATCATAAGCATCCGAACGATGCGACGTGTAGCGAGTTGACTTGCCGATAAACGACGCGAAGTTAGTGATCTTAGGGGGAGCCAGAGTTCCATTGGCAGCGAAACCGGTGTATATCGTTCCGTTGAGTCCATTACCCAATTCGATCCCCAAGGAGGCTTGCTTCCCTCCGCAAGCCTTCGAATTCGACACCATCATCCGCGACTGTGATTGACTAGCTCATCGGGAAGAATTCCGAAGAAGAGTGAGTAAATATGTGATGCGGTGGATGTTTAATGACCTACGTGACCTGATCCTGCATGGTCATCAACTGGAAAGTCTTTGGGTGAAGCCTTGCCCTTTCCGGAATGCTCTTGGTATCAGAGCCACCTTGAGTAATGGTCAAATTTGTCTCGATAGACCGGGCTTGGACGCCCGATCCGTCCTCAGCAGTCATAGAGAAGAAGATGTTCCCCCAGCTACATGGCAGGCGGAGTCAACGATCGAACATGCACACTGAGAGCAACGCGCACCGTGACGTATCTATCTTCTCGAAGTCTGTGTCCAACTGCAGGGCGTAGACGTTGGGCAGCCCCCGGCCACGGCGTTCGAAGCGTCTCGTGAGATGGCCTGGGATAGATTGCTCGCTGGAGACGGCCGCTGCTGCAATCCGGGCAAATGGTCCCCTACCGCACTGCGGATAGGTCAAATAAGGTCCACAAAATTTGCGTTGGAGTGAGCTTACGCTTTCTGGAAGACGGACGAGTTTATTTGTAGGACCTCCGTGTTCGAAGAGGTGATGACACGGCGAAGTCTCTGACGCATCATCTTCACATACGAGACGTATATCCTGCCTGAGTAACTGAGGATCGCAGGAGAGAATTATCCATCCCGCAGCGGGTGATATGTCCTTGATGACTTTGTGAGAGCCAGTCTGCAAGTTAATAATGGGTTAATAAACAGGCAAATGTAATGCCAAGGCTACCCACAATCTTGATTGCGCCTGAACCAGCGGACTCTGGAAGGTCATAAGCGCATTCCCCTAGAAAACAGGGCTTGCTCCAGTCGTTACTAGGCTTCGCGACGACCTGAAAGGCAACGGCAAAGGCTACCCAGAGCGTGAATGCCTGCATCTCCGTGAGCGCGAGCTGCAAGGAACGTGGGGGATTGCTACGTGCACTACTTCGCCATTCTGGTCCTGGAATCCAACTAACGAGAGACTAGCAATGTCATTAGAGTACTAGATACTACCCCGCTGTAGGTTACCGTTGGCAGATCGCCTGAAGTAGAAATGTCTCTTCGGCACGCTGGCATTTGCTTTCGGCACGTCTCGGCACGATCAAATGAACAAGCCTTTGGTTGAGCTTCACCAACGCCATAATTCTCAAACTCGTCAACCCAGTTCGTTCACCATGCCGACTGATAATGAACTCAACTTAGTGCATGCACGTGTAGGTTTTATGCGGGCAAGAAAGAAAAAAGAACAGTCCGTCATATAGGTTATGAACAGGTGAGGCGAAGAATCTAAGAAGAATTCCACTCTGGGTGTGTAAATACCTTGTAAATGTAATTAGTAAGTATATTTACCTTGTAAATGTAATTAGTAAGTATATTTAGAGTACTTATGCCTTGTGTCCTGGGCAGGTACTACGGCAGCCACTATGCATAAATTCCAATACTGTAACAGTAAAACGCTGGGAACTATCAGAGTGAGAGTCCGATCGATCGATCAGATTACTTAAGATTACTAAAGAGTGACATGGGCGTTTAGATAGTCAGCTGACTAATCCTTATAAGCTCGGTTACTCCACCGTACCGCGGCATTGTGTTTCAGACTTCCTCTCTTCTGGCATGGCCCGCTGGGATCATAACACGAGGCCTGTGCGTGTAGGCACTCCATGGCCAATTCCACAGTGGCCGACCTGGCTCTGACTCCGCTTTCGGCCAGTCTCGACGCGAATCAATTGGCGTCCGAATGTGTCTTCCCTTTTACCGCAGGCACAAAGCACCTCCGCGCCATGAGATCGCGACTAATTTAATGCCCCAAAAGGATTAGAGATGATATCATCGTACCCTGGCCAAATTTGGGAGTACCGGACCAGACGACTTGCTGCAGATACACCGCTTGGCTGTTCTCTGACACTCTCGAAAGGCACTGACTGAATATTTCAAGACTATCGCAAAAACTCCACTCACATGACGTCAGTCTTCTCACGCATTCAGAATTGGGGGTATAAACCCAGACGGCGAGACAGAGCAAGCATCGAATCAGCAAAAACAACTTATGCTTTACACTGGACACCACGACGAAATGCTGCAAGAGGCAACTAGCAGCGGACGCAAGTACTTCACTTGAATCGTGTTGGCTCCAGCAACTGATGCTCTACACAGGAACCCAAGGCCAGACGATGCGCGATTCGACGACGCCCAATCCTCACACGCAGCCCAAGTATTAGACATTGCATATGCTGACACTAATACAGCGCTGATTAGCCTTAGGAACAGCGACACTATTGGGTTAGCACCAGAAGGCACTATTGGAAGCGCTGGAGCTGCAACACCTACCCCAAGAAGCCTGAGTTCGACGAGCATGAATGTCGCGGGCAGAAGTCATGAGCCTGGTGAGTATCACGTGGCCGTTTCGCACGTGGACGATCTGCGCATTCCCAGCAAAAAAAAGCCAATCGCGTTCAAACGTTGAACATGGCTCATTCATAGATTTCTCAACTCCCGGTCCCTCAGAACGTTCGACGAGTGCGTTGCGGATTTGTGCACCGTTCTCCGCTTGCTGATTACTGTTTTTTTCTTTTCTTTTTTTTTTCTTTTTCATACAAGGTCTTGTCCACGATTGGAGTCTCGCAGATACTCAATCTGCTGCAAGGTCCCCCAGGCCAAGGGATGACATTGGAGGTATGCCCGGCTCACACTCTTTGCCTGATCGCGGGAGGCGGGCCCCCCCTCGCGGTCGCCCTCCATCCCGAACCGCCCATTTTGCACGACGTCCGCCCCATTTACCTGTCGCTCAGTCGAGCATCTACGACAGCGCGTCGCTGCAGAGTGCTCAGGATCCCTCCCACACAAACATGCCATCACCAGCCTCATCGTATCACTCATCTCCTACGTATCCGGCGCCGCCAGTACCTTACGGTCTCCAACGACAATATGTGAGCGGTTACACGATGTCCCCCCACACACCCATGAGCATCGGGCCCCTCCCCCTCCTTCGCTTATGGGTTCCCTCACACCGACAACATGATGACTCAACCAATACACGCGAGTTACCCATCCATGTTGCAGCCTCACCCTACTTCAATGTACCACTACCAGCGTGGTTCACCTGACGGTGGTCCCGAGTTTGCATCCTCCTTCCCAAGGCGCGGGCCCTAGTCAGATGTACCAGCATCCGGTTGGTCCTCCAGGAGCGCCACCTCCGCCCTTGTCACCTCAGGACTTTCGAACCCTCCATCATTCTCCGGGACCAGTCAATTCCATTCCTTACAGTATCACCCCCATACACCCCCATACTCGTATCCCCCACAATCATTTCCATCCAGCAACTTTCAACCGCAATATCCTTACGCACAAGCCTTCTCCACGCCCTCCCCTGACCGCGAGCATGGTACCTGGTGGTATGTGCATCCCCATCCCCAGACACCTCAGTATGAAGGACATCCACCGTACGCCGGTCATTACTCGAATTATCCCTCACTCCAACCAGATGTAGACCAACGATATAGCCAGTCAAAGTACCCCTGCTTCAACTCCTTCGACCTCCGGTGTACCCTTCCAATCAACTCCGATCCCTCACGGAGAAAGTGCGCAACCACCCATTTCAACGCTCCCTCGCTCCCCTACTTCACCCGCTGATCCACCGCCGCTATCCCCTGCACCAAGCTCTCTGGATTCGCGAACAGGTCCCAATCCGCTTTCAGAGAGGCACATTACTCGACGTTCGTATCATCCAAATCCGCCTGCCCATCGATCTGAATGGGTAATGTGGGTGGGAAATGTACCTTCCGACGCAACCCACGATGAAGCATGGCGATTCTTCACAGCTCCAACGGACACGAGAGATCAAAGTTTACCTAAGGATAATGGCGTTTTGTCCATTTTTCTTATCTCCCGATCATGCTGCGTCTTCGTAAACTTTGACAACGATGAGCATCTACGGGCGGGTATCGAACAGTTCAACGGCGTCCCACTACGGCCGAATGACCCACGATGTCCCAAGCTCGTCTGTCGGGTGCGCAGAATGGATGACGACCTCAAAGCTGGCGTAGGAGGTCAACGAGGCAGCGGTATACATATGCGGTGGATAAAAGAGCAGAAGAAAAAGCGTATCGATCACCAGCCAGCCGAAGTATCCTCATCGGAAGACCCGCCGACCAGTCCATCGGAATACTTTGGCCAGGCCTCCGTTTCCAGCGATGAAGACGGGCATGTTCCGCGGATGACCAATACTCAAACGAGCAGCTCAGGAGGATCATTCGCTTCGACCACTTCCAGTATGCTTGCCAAACACTTTCCGCAACGCTTCTTTATACTCAAGTCATTGACCCAAGTGAGTTTATTTGATTATATCTTGCGTATGATGATTAAACCCTAGAGCATCATTAGTATGATTTGGACTTGAGCGTTGAGAGAGGTCTGTGGGCTACTCAGAAGCACAATGAAGGCATTCTGGATCAAGCGTACCGTTCCAGCAAGGACGTCTTCCTGATCTTTGGCGTCAACAAGAGCGGTGAGTTTTATGGGTATGCTAGGTGAGTTTCATAACTTCGGGTTGATGACCGGTATCTAAACTGATCTCAGAATGGCTGGCCCTCTGCGGCGCGGTGAACCACAGGTATCTTGGGCATCAAGAACAGATTCGTCGGCCTCCTCCCGATCACCTTTGTCTCCATCGGGGCTACAACAAGAGACCATTGCCGAAGAATCAGTGACACCTGCTTCGCAGGCGAACCACCAGTTCCTCTCGCCAGTGAGACAAGTTGCTAACTCTCCTGGGGTGATCACCCCTGATTCCCGCGCCGATGCTCGCCCTCACCCGAAGTCGAATTCTGCGCCTCCGGTGTTTGGCCATTATCAGCAATTCAGCGGAACTAAGCAGCACACTAACCTTAGCCTAGATCGTCTGGTCCGGACCAAGGTTGCGGGTGCTTCATCAGGCGAATTTTCTCGGGATTTTGAGTTGGACGCGGGAGCACCACAGAGGGCGATTCGAGACAGGCAAAGTACGGAGGAGGGATCGACGGGTAGCAAGCTTCATGTGGTGGAAGAGGTGGAAGAGAAGGGGGCCGAAGATGACGGACACGCGGCGGAAGGACAGGCTCCTCCTGCCGATGGGGACTCAGCGTGGGGGGACTCTTTCAAGGTAGATTGGATCTGCACAGAAAGACTACCCTTCCAGCGGACCCGGCTCCTGCGAAATCCTTGGAACCACGACAAGGAAATCAAAGTCTCTAGGGACGGGACCGAGCTGGAGCCCACCGTTGGGCGGCAACTCTTGGACGAGTGGGAGAAGTACGTGCAGGAGATTGCATCAGGCGAGTTGAGACCTACTACTGGGGGGCTAAAATATCGCGTGGCAGCCAACCAATCCACGCCTTCATCTTCATCTATTATCAGTGATGTTTCCCCTGCCCCCGGTACCCCGATGGAGCCCAAAGAGCGCAAACCAAGGGCGTCATGATCATGACACGAAAACACGATTCCGACCAAAAACGCAGCACAAACTATACACACGCCACCTAGCGCACGCAATTTCCTTAATCGCATCAATCATATACAACATGACAGTCACCTTCATTCACGAATCAGGTACTGTCACTTAAGAAGTAATTTACATATATTTTTGGGACCTTGGAGGGACTCGCAATTTGTCCATTCGTTGTGCTTTGCGCCTTCTCGGCGATGTAGCATAGATAGAACCATCATTTGTAGCACCACGTACCACAGCATTATACACGAGCGACGTAGTGCGCTGGGTTTTGCCATTTTAAAAAATGTCTTCACAGTCGACCTCTGTATTTCTCGTTCGGCCAAAGGTGCCGAAATAATGACTGGTCAAATATGACTAATTGTCGTGAAGAGTTAGATTTGATCAGAGAATCGGTTGATAATGATCCACGACCTACCGCAAGAAATACTGGAGGATACCCTAATCCTTTGCGATCCATGCGACGTCGCTGCAGTGTCGCAGACGTGTCGGCAATTTAGAGATCTTATCTACTTCTCGGATGATAACCATCTGTGGCGGGCGTTGTATCTCTCCCAACCCCTAGACGATCCTCGCATATGCGTCGACCAAGCAGGGAGGCCCACTGGAAGCGGTGAATTTGATTGGAAAATCAATCTACACGCCATAACAAGAGCGAGATTGACCCTCAATGATCCCAAACTTCTCCGAGAGGGCGAAATCGTCACCATCCTACGAACCTTGCTGAAACTCACCACCAACACTCGGCCAATTTCTCCATCATTTTCCAACTTGTACGACGACATCTCTCAGAACTTACTATGGGTTGCGGCACATCTCCGCAAACATGACGACTATTTCTTGGACTACGGGTTGTGCTCCGACCTAGATGCGACATCTGAAGAAATTCAGCTTCGCAGCAGGCTGCATGCGTACTTTGGCATAACTCACGGCGACGTCAGGCGGTCTGCTCGCTCCGCGTCCCGTGCGTACGTCTATTCGCTCCGCAATTACTCGGATGCAAATCAGTATGGGCCGTATATGATGGATTACAGTCGGAAGGTCAACTGGGTGCATATCCAGGCGATCCATCACATATTCGCTCTTCATACTGTGAACATCCAAGAAAACGACGTCTTCGAATACGCTATAATTCCCATGAGCATGCCACATATCCAGCCGATCGTTGAGGATGTTTCCGACTTGGATGGGGAAACAGATTGGGCCCAGGTCGAAGGAGATTGGATTTGCTCGTTCTGTTTCTGCGACCACCGAGACCTACTAGGTAATCAGTCGGTGCTCCTACCACACCATGATGCTGACGCATTTATTTTGCGTAGAATTCAACCAGGCAAATGTTCAGGTAAGCGCATCCTCGCAATCCTATCGATGCTTCAAGGCAATGCTGATGTCATTGAAGACCGAGGAGACGAATCCATTAGACCCCTCGTTCTTCGAAAGCCCGATGTTTCGAGAAGTATTCAGATCCATGACCGTGAAGCTGAAAGTCACAGCGATAGATCCATCCATCGACGGACGGCGACCTACTATCCACTTCACCGGAGGCATGGGTGATCCAGCCAGCGGGTCGATGACAGGCTTTGTGGAAATGACGTCTGAGGCTGCTATCAGATGGCACTTTGTGAGCCTATCAGCTACGTGGAAACTGAGGGTTTTTCTGAGTAGCACAAATAGGTCTCTGGGGAAGCAGGCAATAGCATATGGTGGTGAGTCAAATTGCTTATGTGTAGGATCACTGATAATTACCAGTCTGGCACAGTTCTGAAGGAATACAAGTAGGTTACATTTGAAAATTCTCCATCGCAAGCTTGTCCTCTAATATCTTCGCGAGGTCGGGGGTGTGCGGTCCCTTTATGGTGTATTGGGGACTTGGACGACGATCTTCCATGATTTTGACGATCCAGTTGGTATGGTTGCAGTGCTAGCAAATCTGGCTTTCGTTAACCTCATTCAACAGGCCCATTCTGGCTGAGAAGGCTTGTCGGTGGTGGTCGACGGTAAACTTTAGGCGTCACTTATCGGAGAGATTAGTTAGATGATCTTATCTTATCTTATCTCTCGCGTTACATAAATGGCACGACGTGCAACCTGAGTCTGGTCTTGTTGTCGACGACCTCAACAATGTCAGACCAATCGCCTCCGCCTAAACCCAAACCAGGATCGCTGCGCGACCGAATCGCCGCTTTTGAGAAGTCTAGCGCGTCGGCAGCGCCTGCGCCTCCCCCACCACGCCCAAAGCCGGGCGGGGTCTCTTGGAAACCCAAACCGCCATCACCACCATCGTCGCCCAAATCTAACCCAGATGGAGAGAAGAAGGCTGGTGGTATGTCTGCATCAGATGCGAAGGAGAGCATTGGAAAGGGTGTATCCTTGAAGGAACGAATGGCAGCTCTTCAAGGTAAGGGCGGGTTCGGTGCACCAGCACCAGCACCTCCTACAGCACCGAAGCCAGGTGTGGAGAGGCCAAAATGGAAACCTCCCCCGGTCGTGTCGCCTCCTGCGGAGGAAGGAAGCGATCCAATCGTTTCCGAACCAACAGTGACTGCGGATGTTACCATCGAGGCCCAGAAGTCTCTACCTATCGTGAGTGAGGACGCGTCGACACCCCCCGCGCCTCCAACAGATGAGGATGAGAAGGATAAAGAAGCAGTCGATCCAGACGAGGAAGAGCGCCAGCGACGTGCTGCTATCACTGCTCGCATCGCTCGTTTGGGTGGTGCTCGTGTTGGTATGGGACCCCCCATATTTGGAAGGCCAGCCGTACCAGCCAAGAAGCCATCTCTTCCTCACGAAGAGCCAGCCGAACAGAAAGAATCGAAAGATGAAGAACTTACTGTGAAGACCCTTGATGGCATCACTGGTATGTCCAACACACACATATATATTGTATAACATAGATTTTCATCATTCCCATAGACGAGCCGGTACAAGAACATGCGATTGATCCATCTAAAGAACGCCATTCAGGTAAGGGATTTTCTATTTATCGTGTGACCATCCTTCTGACGCTATCCAAGTAGTTTCTGAAGAAGGAAGCAGTAGTGAGGGGCTTCAGCCTCCGGAAGAGGTCTCTCCTCCTCGAGTACCCAGCAGTATGCCTGTCCCTGCTGTGCCTCGTAGAGCTGCACCTCCGAGGAGGAAGGCCAAATCTCCGGCTCCTCCTCTTGAGGAGGCCTCCCCCACCCCCTTGACTACTGAGGATGAATCCCAGGCAGCTATCTCAGACGACGTCACTCCTGCTGCTGCTCCTGCGCCCCTCTCAGAACCAGCCGCTGATCCTGAGGAGCACGGTCTGAAGCTACCCTCATCACCACCTATGGATGCACACGTCGAACCGGTCACATCCGAAATGGGCCCTGTGGATCTGCCTAAGGCAATGCCTGGTGCTGATGACAAGGAAGATGGGACTCCTGCTGCCGTTGACATGGATAAGACAACATCTTCCATCGCCGATAGGGATTCAGACGAGGCTGACCCGCCCAAGGCAACTCTGGCTAGCGCTGAGACCGAATCGGAAGAGCCAGTTGCTTCTACCCCTGCTCCAGAGAAATCTGACAGCCCCAACTCACCGGAGGAACCTTCTTTCTCTTTTGCAAAGGAATCCACTCAACCGGAAGTAAAAGCGGAATCTCCCCTGCAACAATCAAACCTTGAAGTGCATGATGAAGATGAAGAAAGAGCTGAACGCCGAACTGTCGATGCCGATGACAAGACCCCTTCCCCTATTTCCCAGAGGGCCTCAGTAGCCATCGATACGCCGTCACCCACAGTTGACCTTGCAGCAACTTTTCCGCCTTCTGATGCAGTCGCAAGCCCCGCCACCGCCTCTCGTGAGGAGGAAAGTCCAGAACCCGTAGTTGAACCAGCTGAAGAAGAGGAAGAGGCCGCCCGTAAAGCTCGTGTCGCGGCTAGGCTTGCAAAGATGGGGGCTGTGAATCCCTTTGCCCCCCCTCCTCAGAGAAGACTGTCTCACGACGTTGTTTCTCCTCCACCTACGAGTAGGTCGACAAAGCCCGCCGATGAGGGCGTCGCAGAGCCGTCTACTATACCGCGCTCGCCGCCTATCGTACCGGAACGTGACGAAGATGTGATCATTCAGAAGGACATCTCTCCTGAACTCTCCGAGCCGTCCTCGCCAGCACCTGATACGTCAAAGACGCAGAAGGAAACTGAAGACGGTAAATATTAATGTTTCTACACCGAGGTTGCTTGTTATACTTATCTCTATCCAATTACTCGCGAATGTATTGATCCATTAATGCTGGATCTTTATAGATATACCCTCAAATGTAACGGAAGACGCGAAATATCCCATTGATGCTCCATTACGTTTGCTCTCTGATGAACACAAGACCTCCCTCGAGAGTATCCCTAAGCCTGACATCGACGCAGTGGAACATGGAGCCATCTCAGATGCTGCTGACGCTCGTGCATCTACAGCATCTGCGTCGTCACCTGATGCAGTCTCTCCGCCCGTACAAGCGTCCCCTAGGGAGGAGACGGCGCATCATCCTCATCCTCCCCACCCACGACGCTCTCTCCCTCCTCCGCGACGGGTCTTACCGCAATCTCCCGACGATGTACGCGACAATACCCACGTAGTTGCATCCCCTGACGACCCTACGGTGTCCCCTCCGCCCCCTGGCCGTATTGAAGAGTCTAAGCGGCCTACGAGATTACCTCCGCGCACAATATCCGATGATGAGGAGGCAAACGCAGAGGAGGCACACCAGTTGGATAGTGTTCACGAAACATTCCCCCGTTCCAATTCTCCATCCTCCGGAATTGAACAACTCCCAACTCGCTCTGAAATAGGTGGTTCACGGTCCCGTCATTCCATACCACCGATACAAACGCCTCATATGCAGCTTGCGCCTGATGAACCACAGACACCGTCTCAAGCTTCTCAGCCTGACGATGAAGCGCTGCCAACCGTTCCGCGCTTCCACCCGTCCTCGCAAGATGGCGACGATGAGCAATCACGTCCAGAGAGCCGGGGGTCACCGATTGAAGGATTGCAGTTGGAGGAAGTGGAAGTTATTTCCCCTGTACCTCCCCCTCGCTCGTATCATGCAACTCACACACCCTCTGAACTTCCACCAATTGGCATGACTTCGCCGAATCGCGAAATACTCGACGAAGAGGAAGGAGGTAGAGTCTCGTATAATACAACCGTATCGCGGCATCTAATCGTATTTTTAAGATCCTATTGATCCCTCTTTCCACAGCCCAGTTAGCCCAAAGTCGTCAAAACCTAACTTGCGAGCCGACAACGAAGCTTCGGAGATCGAGCCCGCCGTCGACGATGACCAAGCCAGGCGGCGAACCATTGCCGAGCGCATGGCCAAGCTTGGAGGCATCAAGCTTGGAGGCGCACCCCCTTTGATGCGCAGGCCCCCGCCTGCACCCACAGCCTCCTCAGACCTCCCCGAGGAGGGAGAAGGGCCCACTCCTACTGAGCCCCTTCAAGAGGAAGATGAGGAAGATGAACAAGCCCGAAGGCAGCGTATCCTCGCCCGACTTGCTGGAAGTGGCGGCATGCGACTTGGAATGATACCACCATCTCTGCCCCATCACTCCACCACTCGAACTGAAACCGAAGAGGAGCCCGCCATTCCTGCGCCTCCTCCACGTCGTGCCGCTCCCAACCCTGATATCGAATCCGCTCCGCCGCCCCCACCACCTCCCCATCGTGTTCCCCACTCAGCCCGATCAATTCCTGTTCCACCCGTGGACACTGATTCTGATAGCCAGACTTTCTCGGACGCTGTTCAAGTCGAAGCCGAAGAAAGCGAGCTCGAGGAAGTCAGCCACGAGGACGCAGACATTCCCCCTCCCATTCCAGTGAGAATAGGCCGTCATCCATCAGTCGAATCGACGAGTACTATGCGGGAACAACCCAGCAGGAAGGCATCACTTCCCCCCGCGCCTCCGACTGGTCGTCCCCCAGTACCCAGGGTCAACCTCACTACGCGAAGGTCCTCTACCGATCATAGTCATCAAACACACCAGACAGCTGTATCCCAGGGCGACTATGTCTTAGTGTCAGATTCAATGTCAGATCCCGAGGAAGTAGCTCCACCACCTCCACCAAGGCATACAGTCAAACATTCTGCTTCCCCCCACGGTGTTCCACCTTCCTCTGCTCCTCCTCTAGACCTTGGTAACTCCCAGTGGGAGCTACCTTCTATCCCTGCCGCCTCTATCGACTTCGGCGAAAAGGAACCGGATCTTTCCTTATCCAACTGGTCAGAGGACTCGGCTACATTCGCTACTTCACCCCCACCTACTTCGGCACCGCGTCCAGAGTTTGTTCCCGTCGTTGGCCACCAGCATCTCGCCGATGATCATCCACGTTCTTCTGAAGAGTTGATGATGGTTTGGGGACGCGTCGGCGTGCAGATTTGTGAAGTCGCTACGATGCTTTTCGAGAAGTCAAAGAAGACTTTGATAGGAGATGGATCATACCCCGGTTTCATCCACGCTGTTTTAGGCGAGGTTCCAAATGCTGCTTCTCCTCGAGGACCTCTGGACTTCGGGAGTCTTATTTACATGCAAACGGCAAACGCAGTGCAGAAACGGCTCGCGGAAATCATGCCAGGGGATATTATCTTACTGGATGATGTCAAATTCAAAGGGCATAAAGGATTGCAGATATATCATCAGAACGTCGGGACGGACGAACCGTTGATCGCGGTTGTCAATGATTTTGAAGCGAAGAAATCGAAAGTGAAGGTATTTCAGGCGAATCAACACGTAGGACAACAGGTACGTTTTGTGTTGGATGCTTCTGCCATTTGCTTTGGAATGCTTATTTTTGTTGTAGACTGTTGAATCTGCGAGTTATCGATTGGAAGATGTGAAGAGCGGGGTTGTAAAGGTTTTCCGCGTACTTGAAGCATGAATAGTGCGTACTACAAATGTCAAGACGATGAGGGGCGCTGAGCTTTTTGGATACAATGCCCAACTGCAGCTTGGATACCAATATTTAATGGGTTTTGAGGATTCTCGTACGGAACTATTGCAATGTATAACACACGAAACATGTTCTGGACGATTTGACTCTCGGCTTTCACTGAGCCCAGTTGTGTTGTACGCCGCTGTTTCGGGGTAGGTCGTAGATTCATACAAAGCCTACTGGTAGCACACTGCGGAGTCTACATCCGGGGTATCATGATAGCGGTATTAATGGGCCTTGTGACGGTTCACTAGTAAGGGCTCACTGGGGCATCACGGACCCCGAACTGAAGGTAAACGGAGTACGCGAGCTACGCATCATAGATCCCTCGGTTATTGTTGAGTCGGATTTTTTTCCTGCAGGATGTGCTACGTGCTGACAAGTTGCGATCCGGCATTGCGTAGGTATGTAATAACCAAACATATTGTAACTCCCTTGTGCGCCTTCAACGTTCAACTGGAATGGATTGTCGCTCCCTCTACACGAGATCATAGGTGCAAACGTAGCCGTGCAAATCAGACCTCCTCTTCCCCCTATCCTGATTCGCCAAGCCTCCTGTCTGGTTCACCATCGATAACATGATGCCCGGTTTCGAATGTATATGAGATTATGTTACAACCGCGCGTTCAACTGAAACAGCGGCTTGGGACACACTTGAACCTGTAAGCAAATTTTTTCAGTCTTTGAAAACTACGCTCGTAACAAAGCCAGACACTAATCAGGCAACTTGTTTGGATCGTCACTCCCTCAGAGCCGATTCCATGTGAGGAAGGCACCGTGACAGTCGCACGACCGCCGCGTTCCGGACAACTGGAGTATTGTCTCAAGATTTCGATATGTAAATTCCTCTCAGAAACATCCCTCTCAGAAACATCAATCGCTGAACCCATACCCTCGTAGATTTCGCCTCACGGGACATTCTATCCAAAATGCAACGCACTCGACTCATTTGTTAAACTTCATCCATCTTCGTGACGCCACCCCTCTCACTCAACCTCTCGAGTCTTTTTTCTTCTTCGTCTCCTTCCCTTTGGCCTCTCCCTAGGATCCGCCTCACCAAAAGATAAGGCCAGAAGATTCGGTGCAGTATGGTCGCCTCCTCAGGTTTCTCAGTCCATTCCGCACTCTGGAACGCCATGATTCCCCAGATAGTTACCGATGTCAGTATCAAGGTCCCCGTAATGTAGTGATGTGCCGTTTGCCTGCCACCATCAGTTACTTCTTGGATGTTCATCCCGAAGACCGTCTATATCATGGTGGAAGTAAGTATAAGTAAGTAACCTTCGCACGTATCGTACGCTGGAAGGAATCAAGGACTCACAGCGAGGAAGGTGGCGGGGAGGAACAGCATGGTGAGATATGCAATCTGCTTCATAGCTGCGCTATCTTTGACGGCTGCTTGCGTGAGGAGTTGCATACGCCTACTATCCTTGATGGTGACCGAGCTGAACACCTAAAACCCACGAACGTCGGCTAAGTAACAGACGGAGCACCGAGCAAGTATCGGCTTACCAAGTTCATTACATTCTTCAGTCTCTGGTCTTGCGATTTTCTCCCTTTCTGCAAGCGCTCTATCTCTGACAAGAGGGTACGACATTCTGCCTCGATTCGGTTTCTCGAATGCAAACGGACCTCTTCGGTGATGGATTCCGAGTCCATCGCCGGGTTCGGCGTGTTGAGGACGAATCGCACCGTCTTGGCGAATTCAGTGAGGAGTTCAGAGTGATACAAATGATGTGCACGAATGATATGTAGCTCTTGGGTCAAGGCCATCTCTGACGTTTTGATGACTCGAGATTCCTACGCCAACTGGCTTCAGCAATCCACTCTTCTTGGCCATGAAGAAATGTAGAAGGGGCCCACGTACCAGCCAGCAAACGTACTGGTATAAAGTCTCCAGTGCTTCGTCCCAGGCATAAAGTGCGTGCCATAGATAGGTAATGAGAATGAAGGTTGGATCCGGAGACGTGGAAAAGAGGCCTTGCCAATATACTGACTGTCCTGCGAGATGGATACGCTGAGAGAGCTGACGGGCGGAGGTACCTAGATCCTTGGGTGGTGGTGGTTGGAGTCCTTCCTTTGGTTCCTGTGGTATAGCACGAGCATGATGGACATGACCATGTCGATCAGTTACTTTCTTGGGGTGCCCGTTCTCTGTTTGCTCCCGGCGGGGATGGTACGAGATGATAGTAGAAGATTTAGAATCTCTGATGAAGTGTACTGAAAGAAGGTCTAGGAGGAGAATGCGATGGTCATCTCTCGCCACTAAAGCGGGGTGGTCATCATCGTTATCACCGCATTAGAGGCTACGGCGAACTACGTACTCGTTCTTACCACGAGGGGTTGCTGTACGTCTATATGTTGATCTTCACCTGTACAAAAAGATACATGGTATACGTTGAGCCGTACCCACTTTGCCTAGCGAGGGCGAGAGCACCCACCAATGAACGTGTCTGAATCTAATGATGCGGAGGAGTGTTTCGGGCCCTCGGAAGAATAGACGTTCCCAACGCTGACGATTGAACGAAAAGTGTTAACCCTCTTTGGAATTGTGCTCAAGGGATTCGGTGAGACGGTCAAAAATGGTAAGGTGATTGTAATGTCTGTATCGAATGCGTAAGTAATTCATGCCAAGTTACCATGTGTATTCAAACGAACGGTCGCCCTCCTTAGGTCGAATGTCTTCCTGGTACCGAGATGGTATCCAATTTAGAGAAGAAGAGAAGAAGAATGGTTCGATGTTGTACCTTCGTAGATTAGCACTTGATAATAGGTCAACAACGCGAGTACTTACCTTGCGCCCAACATCTGAAGGACAGGACCAGTCATATTCTCCACAAAGAGGCATCGAACCTTCACGTCTTTGTCTCTCTACAAGTCTATAAGCACAAGCAACGGGTGTGATTAATCACAAATGTACCTTTTTAAGTAGGTAACGGTTCCAAAAGTCTTCGACCTCTGCTCGTGCAATTTGAATCGGTTTGCGACCATGGAAGATGCCATTGCGATCCGTATCCACTATATACAGAACAGAGCCCCTGGAAGCTTCGGGCGATGCAACTGCTTCATCGATTTTCGCTCTCTTCGTTTGGTCGCTTTCCCAGTTGGGGAAACGAGAGCGAGGGTAATCCTCCCAGCAGGCTCCTTTACAGCTGGAATGGTCGCATGGCTCTGGGACGGGCGGTTGCTCAGAGGAAAGTTGTTCAGGGCGGATCGTCGAGCCCAAGTCCATCCATGGCCAGGGGCCCGAAGGCGCAGCATGGCGATGTGGCGGTAAGGGAGCCCGCTCCACTTGATCTGCATCCTGCGGCATGGGAAACTGGGGAAAGAACGAACATGTCCTAGGCGCGGTTCACTTTGATTTCGCTGCACAGGCGGCAGAAATGACAGAAAAGCGCTTGAAGATCAACACGCCTTCGTCGCCCTAAGAATATAGCGAAACACACGTGTCTCCGTAGTAGATAGCTAACGTCGAATTCAAATACGCCCAAACGTTCAATATCCCAGGCTTCAGTGCTTCAGCTCTCAATAGATTCTAGAAATGACTCGGTAACAGTCCAGTAACAGTATTAGTAGCCCGTGGGGAATGTAGAAGATCATTGCAATTCCGTACTCGAAAGCGCTCATCGTTCCCAGCAAACAGAGCAGCGAGTTCCACCAGCTTGGACGGTTAACCCACGCTCAGATTCTACTTGAAACGTCCGTCTATGATTCATTGGGGGCAAACTAAGAAGTACGGCTCGTCCAAGCCAAGGCGTCGATTGCATCCTTCTTAACTCACAGCAGCGGTGCGGATTTCATTTTGTGCTAATCCTCGCGGCCTCCAGCCCGCAAGATCTATAAAGTGCAGGCTAGTGCACACGCGCTCCGAGTATTTTACTACGACGCTACGATGTGTATATCCACGACTGCAACACAACCCGACAATTGCGGGTGCACAATCTTCAGGGACCTATGGAACTGGATAATGGGAATTTTCTCTTCCATCCGTACGTTCTTAACATGTCATGCACGGCTGTTGATGTTCATTCTTGAGGAGAACACGGAATCGACGGACTTGCGAATTGCACTGAATATGTATTTGGTAAGCTCGGAGATGTGTACAACCTTCTGGCTGACTGACGAGCGCTGGGGACTTGAAATAGTTTGGGTGTACGAGCATATCAAAGACATTTCAGCGACAATCCTCCACGGCGTGACACACCTTTGTATTTGTCAACCTTTGATAATGGCGGCTGAAGCTCACCGTCTTTCTAGCAACCGGCCATCCTTATCTCTCGCTGATCTTGCTATTGCTCATCTGCGTGGGACCCATCCTACTGCTCGTGACCCTCGTTATTTTCGAGCAAGCTGTACAATACATCTTGTTCTTTTTCGGATCGCTCCTGCATGGGTTTGGAGGTGAGGAATCATTGATCAATTTGAAAGCATCTAGACCCGGATATTTGACGCTTGCACTTTCTGGGCATAGGTTCCCCGTCGCGCTGGTACTGGAGAGTTAACGACCGACGGTTTCCGTCTCGAGACAGATTCTTCCTCCGAGTGCAATCTTACTCGGAAAGATATAACAAGACGAGTACCGATCGCCAACCATTCCTCGTAGTCCGTGTAGTGGCAGCTTTGCTGTCCATATACTTCATCGTTGTTATTTGGAAAAGATGGTGGTGATCAGAGGCTGCAGTGATAGGAGGTTTCAGCTGTCCGTGCATCCAGAATAGATCTGTTTTATGGGTTTATGATATCTGAGAGCGATTTAAAGCATTGTCGTAAAGGGCGACTTAGCTAGATTTGTGGTGCGAATTTCCTAATGTCGACACCTTGGGGCTGCACCCGCGATAAATTCGTGTAGTGGCTTCTCGCCATCATGAGAACATCGAGTTCAAATCGGTGCCACAGAACTTGCTAATAGTGTTCAGGGACCCCACTTGTGAGCATGTAGGTGATATACGGGTTTGTGGCGGTGGTTTGGCGTGTTGGCTTTCGAGTATGCTTCTACATAAGTATCGTACCTACTCAGGGTATGGGGATGCGAAGTTTACCTACACTAGGTAAGTGGCAGTCGATTTTTTGGGACGAGTACTCCGTTAACGGAGTACGAGGTGGAAGAACCTGTAAACAGGAGATGCGCGCGCGATCCAGGTGTGCGATCCGTATCATGCCGGAGTATAAGGTGCCACGAAGCTGCTGGGATAGACATGAGGGATGCCTTGAGGACCACCCCTTCCAATCGAGCACACTGATGTGTGTACCACTTATGGACGCCACAAAACAAAAGCTTTACACGAGTCAGTCAACTGACAATTCCTGTTAAGCAAATCTCACGACCAATGATTGCACCACTGATAGTGAAATTGAGACTGTCTCCTTCTGAGTTAAATCCTGCGATATATCCAGAGTGCATCAGGGCCGTATAATTAGTTCTTTCGCAGTTTCGAAGAGACCTGGTTTGCGGCTTACGCGGATGAGCCTGAGTATTACAATTGAATGGTGGACAGTGTATTTCAGCGCTTCTACGCCTCCAGTTTTATCGGGTCAAGGACCGCAGGCGCCGTATCATACTCGCCTCGTTGGCAATCGTGATTTCTGCCTTCCGCTTCGCCCCGAAGTGATGATGAACATCGATAGTACAAGGAGAGTTTGCAGCGTGTTCATGAACATGAACATAGTGGTAGATCACGTGGAGCCTATGGGCCGAGTGGACAGGAGATTATATTGGTCAACGCCTCGTGTTGTCCAGCCGTTCAGCCTTCACCTCCTTCCACTATAATTTGGATTGAAGGCTGATTGGAGGGACCCGAGGGCCTGCTAGGCTTGGGTGCTTCAAAGCCTATCGGTCACGACCCAGGTGAGTGTTCTGAGTTCAGTCACATATGTTTGATATCTCACTTACCTCGTCACCTCCAGGCGTCTTGCCCTCAACTCGTGGCCTTGCTACCTACAGGCTAACGGACCTCGCATCCCCTCTCTTTCACCCCACCACGATCCTCGACCTGCTCCCATCCGCAGCGTTGAAATGGGCATCTTCACCAAACGGTGGGCGGCGGCTCCCTCGACGCCGAAAATTAAGAGTATCTCTCTCCCTGATGATAACGATATGCCCGCATTGGCTTCACGACACACATCGGATAAGATCGCTGCGCCCCCTCCGCCGTACAGCAAGAGTGGTGTAGAATCGAGACCATCGACACCACTATCCGGAATCTTCAGGACGCGGCGTAATTCTCTACTCAAAGGCTCTTCCAAGACGGTATCGGCGAGTTATGAGGCATACTGTACGTCCGCACTATGACCTTATTCAAGCCGCCCTTGTATAGATGGCTTACCTTGTATCCCAAGTGACCCTTCCTGCGAAACAGCATGTGTCAGGATCACCTGAACGGGGAACAGCTAGTATGTTCTTATATGTAACGGCCATGAGAAGCTAAGATCCAAATGATTTATCGTAGACAAATCGTCCGAAGGCGGGTCCTTGGCGCGGGAGCATCGTTTGCCGATGGCTGGTAATTATATTCGTGCACATTGCAGGCCCAATCAAATGCTCAATCGGCACTCGGATGCATTTTCAGGTTCATCCAATGTGACTGGAGGCAGGCTTCCAGAAGGTAAACTGAAACCAAAAGTTGTCCATGATAGCTGGGGTGGGTACTCACAATGATTGGATCCGGTGGGAACGATGCTCAACGCAAACGACAGTTCTTCAGTCCGGGTACAACACAGGGACGCAGACCATTGTATTTCCCTCGTCGTCCAAGCCCTTGGATGGTGACCTATCGTTTGGTGGTACAATGCAGGCCAGATCCACTATGGGGAAAGTTCCCAGCAAATCGTACCCACCCTCGAAAACGGGTGACCATAGTAAGTAACTGTCAACCTAAAGTGATGGGAAGTGCTCAGGGATTACCAGTGCCAGCCGATGAATATACCCGTCGGAGGCACCACTCTTCTGCTGGAAGGTCGTATTCACCTCGTGAGTAGATTTATACAGATTGCGCGTCTGACCTAAAGCCGGAGTCCCTGTAGCGGCGTGTGTACCATCTCGCAGGGCAGAGACGCCAGGCCCGGGATCTCGGACAACGACCGTCAAAAAGGGTTCGTGTCCCAGTTCTTGTGTAGCCAATACGGAACTGATGATACGTCGCCATTGTAGTCCCAGCCAAAGTGGAGGCGATTGCATTGAGTTGGCCCCTGCTTAAGTACAACCCAGCGCGCCATCGACCACTGCTGTACTTCGATATTGCCTTCGATCCAGAGATACCCGGTAACATCCGGGCGAGGAAATGGGGCGAGGGCGTTTTCATGAACCTCACACCTGCCGAACAGGAGATGTCGATATGCACGCACGACGTCGTTACGGATATGCACATTGTATATCCGAAACTTCCGTTATGGCCAGTCCATGTCCATCGACTCGATGGTATACGCTGCATTGATGTATTTGAGGCCATTTACAAGGTGTTCAATAAGCGTTTGCGGAAGGAAGAAGCGATACCAGCGGAGCACATACACGCATACCGCCCAGCGTTTGAGCAACGATGTCGCGACTCCCCGTGTTTGACAGAGTATGAGAAGAAGCAAGGGATGCGCAGAGTCGATGTCCTCAGAGGGACGAGGATGTTCTCGGGCTTGACGCAGGCGAAGGACGGAAGGTGGATATTGGAGCTGGCGCATCCCACTGGTGGGCATTGATCGTGATATCGTGCTTTCATCGCGTCGGTAAGTCGTGCGTGCCGTTATGATGTAGGGCGCCGTTGATTCACACTACTACTTAGTTTCTCAACATCGGCTTCGGGCTTTTTGACGGACACAGCAGGTTCCCTCTTCACGATCATTTGTATCTTTGCATTAACTTCGAGTTTGTCACCATCATTCCTCCGTACTAGCAATTCGTGTATATTAGCCTCACCAATCGCATTGTATACCATTATATAACGTACCGTAGCGGTATCAGAGACAGACTTGGATGATGCCAATCTGAGTCGGACGTGTCAGCTATTCCATTGGTCTGAAAGCCTCTTCGTTTGTCGGCACTTTGGGGAAGAAATGGCGAGCAGAAACTGTTTGGTCGCTCAACTGCGCGTGAAGGCCCGTTGAAATGCTGAGGGACTTTTCGAGGGGGCCGCCTGGCTCTACAGGGGTCGTGAACTGGCAACTTGGGAATTATTTTTGGCATCACGATTTGCAGTCGATACCAAAAGTCCATGCAAATGCTTTTCATCGACATCTCTTGACGAGTAGACAATAGTAGAGAGCAAGACAGTCGGCGTGACTGCGCCTTGACTCAGAGCTAGTCAAGTCTCACAGCCGCGCCTATTTAGCGCCTCGTGGCACAATCGCATTTGGTATACGTAGTTGATGCATGTGCATCACGGGGTTGGTAATAGATATAATAGCTTGTATCGTTCGAATGCACCGTAACCACGGAAGTAAAATGAACTGGTAAATGAGCCATATCGCGGCTTTGGGCTCGGGGAGGGAACGCTTCGCGGGATCGAACTTTTCACCCTTCTGCTAGTTTGGAAAGGCAGCGACTTCCATGGACCGTGTCACGACGGTTCAAATTGGCTGGTTCATCCTGCGCCGGGGAAGGACTTCGGACGAATTCCTTGAAGGTACTTTGAATGTCATGGGAGCGCGAACTACTCACACGTTGTCCACACGCACAATAGCACTAGGCAACTGTGCTTCTATCGTAGGCTCACCTCCGGTAGCATGACTAACTGCTTGCCATGGCCCAGCTCCTTAGTACTATTGAGGGGTCCATCTGATGATTAGAAAACCGGTAGGGGATTAGTACACCCTCCCACAAAACAGGCACGTCGGTACGAATGGGGAGGCGAGAGAATGTTGGTGGGAGCCTTGTCCGGGCATTTGAAACTTGCGATCCTCCCATCAGATAGTAGGGAGGTTGGAACGAACGGGAAGGCTACCTCTTTAGGATTAATTGAATGTGCCACAACTAGCACCTGAGGCCTGAGGATGTGGACCAACCTTGCTAAGGCGCGGCGCGCAGCTGACAAAAATAGACAAAAGTGGGGTCATCCTTGCATAATCTGTCGTACGGAGCTTCTAGGGTTCCGCCGTAAATATCTTCAGAGTCGCGGGGGATCGTCGAGTGTGCCAGGGACACGGTAAACAGAAGGCACCGCATTGGCGAGTGGCTTGGGAACATACAGCGCGGGAGGAGACGTCAAGACGTCAAGACCACGATCGCGAAGTTCACATGAGAATGCTCTCTAAGGATAGAAGGTTTTGATTCGTGAGTGATATTCAGTGCGGAGGTATGTTCGCCTCACCGCGAGAATGATGAACAGGAGTGAAGAAGTCGCTTGGTGCGATATTCCGAGTTAGTCTTCTGTAAGGAAATTATATTAAAATATCTTGAACTGAATAAGTCAAGTCATCGAGGAAGTATTCACTTTAGGGCAAGGGCTGCCAAGGGACGCGTGAGCAACCATCAAATGTAGAATGACAGGCCGAATCGATTGCCGCACCATGTTAGAAAGGGAAATGTCCGTTGCCTGTTGTCCTGCTAGAAGCCCGTGGCGCAGCACTGTGGTTAATCCTCCTTAAGCTCCTTCAGCAGACGAAATGCCACGTGGAAAGGTATTGTCATGTTTGATTCCCGTACATCATCCTTCAATCTCCACTTGTCGAGATGAATCTAGAGATAATAGATTATAAGGTCTATGTACACCGGTTAAGCGAGCTCGCGTCAAGATTTTAGACTCCTCCGCAGGGTAAGGGAGTTAACTGTGAATGTCGCCTTATAGCCGAAATAGCAGTAGCAAAGCCCTGAGATTAGAGTGTCGACGACGCTAAAAGTTACACCGATAAATGCTTTCAATCGGGAGGAAAGGCGCGGTGATATAATACGGCGAAATCAGCATATAACTTCCACTAATAGATTACCGGAGACTCGACGAAGTGCGATTGAGCATTTTAGGTGGCCTTGACTTCGAGCCCGCGCTTGTGCTTTCTAACGTATCTTCGAATGCTTGGCACACCGAACTGCATGCATATGAGTCGGCTGCTTGGAGCAAAGTCAGATCGACATACCTGCACTGTCGGATACAACACCAGTAGCATGAATCCAAAGGACCAGCCCCATTTCACTGCCGTAGGGAACGGCTCGGAGAACTGTCCCTTACTCCACTTCGCGATGACAAGGAATTCAGTAATGACCGTCGCCAACAACAGCCAGACATGCTGGCCCATTCTCACGGCCTTTCTGGTCAAGGACGTCAATATCAGTATAAACGAATGTCGGAAAGAGGACAAACCGTGGGTCATTAATATACTGGAACAACTCTCTGACGGCTGGGAGGGCGCAGAGGAAGATGAAGGCCAAGCGAAGAATGATGATGGGGTGATCCGGTTCCAGCCACAAGAGACTCTACGAAATCAGAACAAGTCCAAAGGAAGGACCGCGTGACATACCTTCAAGTAGAAGGGGTTTAGTTCTGCGGCAAGGAATACCGCCAACAACAAGACAACAGTCGAGTAATGGAGGAAGTCGGTGGCTGTCCCCCACTTGAACGCCGTGAAGTCGTGTGGGGAGAATTGGCTGAGCACCCGTCGTGCTTTCGAGCGAATACCACGGTGCTGGCGGAGACCACGCCATTCATAGGGCTTCGAAGGCATATTAAGCAATTTGAAGGAAACGACAACGTGTAGATTCCACCTTGACTTCGAAGTATTGGCATGTTTTCATCCCTGTGAATTGCCGTAATTTATTACAGTCGCAATGGGCGGAGTATGCCATAAGTAGCATACCTAAATATGTTCCAATCCAATTGCAGAGTAAAACATCTAGTATCCACTGTGTACCATCTTAGCAGATGTTTGCGGGGAATAGATGTACTCACGTGGTCCCACCAACACTACAGATAGTGAGATTCATCTTAAAGTGGACGTAATATTAAATACCTCAGCAAAATTTGGTAATTGATGCTGCAGGCTGTACTCGGCCAGCTCAAACATGATGCTCAAAATCTGTTTGGCATCAATAACCCGACATTTGGTGACAATTGATTGAACGTACCCAACAAAACCAATAGTCACGTAAGATCATTGCTTTACCAAACCATCCTGAAAAGGTTAAAGAAATCAGTACCCCGCTACCATAAGAAAGTGGTGTCGGAAGCGAACCAAGGGCATGGGCAACACAGAATATATCAAGTGCATTCTTGCAAAGGGGCGTGAGTATGAGAAACAGTGTGGTAATGGAAGGGATCCTTACCCAGATGGTCCGAGGAGTCAATGTACAGTCTTCTGCGTAGCTCTTCTCTGGTAGAGGAACCCCAAGAGCGGGGTCTATGTAGGTCATCATCGTCCTCGCAGATCCGAGGTCTTGAAACAACAGGAAAACTAGGGCCAGTTCGTATAGAAGGTTTATTCCAAGAACTACACGCCAAAAGGCGGGGTGTGGTCGGATGAAGGGTCCATCACGGAACTGCAACATTGAAAATACGAGGAATGATGATATTGCTGCATAGACACCGCTATATTGATACGGTCATTACGGGTTCTTAGATTGCGGGAAATACTTACATGCGACGCTTGTCGCGACCCTCTTCCAGAACGTCCTGGGTAGTAGCTGAGGCCGACGAGGACAATGTCAGCCATATGCATCGCGCTATTAAGCAGTTACCCACCAACGTATGCGAGGATTATGAGACCAACAGAAAGCGCAGTTAGCGTGATGGGTTTGTAAAAGAACCTAAGTATCCAATTGGTTTGTAGTCACAAGTTTACTACAAGAGTGCGCGTACTCAACGCTAGTATCATGTCGCTCCTGGAAGGGCGTTATGCGCGTGTATGATTCCGTTCGGTCCGCCTAGAAACTAAGTTGTAGCGCCTGTGGCCATGTTCTAAGGCTATAACATACATCGTACCCTATTAGGCATAACAGCAAGTAAGCCAGCGTTGGAAATATAAGTATTTTGATCCTTACATCGCACAGGCACACCGTCGATCCCCGGTATTGGTTCAGGCTCTACGACAGGCGAAAGAACAGCATCAGAATCCTCTTGGGGTGAGGTTACTTCGTAATTTTCTTTGGCAGAAGCCATGACGGTCGGGATTGTGCCACAATCAGTCTATCGTGACGAACCTTCACAGCAATTATTTCAAATGTTCCAAAAGGTGTCAGTGAGGGTACGTCGGGACGCGCATGTGATGATCAACTTACCGCGTTTAGTCTGATGTTGGTTTAAATACACGGTCTCTGCTTCGAAGATTCCGGAGGCAGGCGCAACTCGTGGATGTATGTAGTATGGTGATGTGTTTGGAGCTGAGTGAGCGCTCATTGCAACGGTGGCGGTTGTTTGGCGCTGTTTGCCAACAACCATCAACTACCTACTACCACGATAGGACTATATACTCCTGAGTTCCGTACGTCCTTTCATATATAGTGAGCGATCAGGCAAACGCTGGTGGAATTCCTTTTAGAAACAGGTCACATTGTTCCTCACGGAGTTCTATGGAGATTTGACGGAACGACCGGCATCTTATCAAGCCTGGCACCCATCAAGAACATGGAAGACTCACCGAGCCGGTCACCCAATCAGCCAATCTTGACAGGCCCGTGTTCCAGGTGCGATACCCTCTCTTTCCCTTCTCTATTCTGACTCTTAGCCGTTTATGACGGAATGCAGTCTGGGAACTTACTTGGAACGATAGGAAAGCTTTGGCCAATCGCCCGCATGGCCTATCGCCTTGTCATGATCGTCCAGAGCCGCCAAGGTTCATCGATGTTCCCAAACAGAAGAGGGCCACCAAACCGTGGAATCAGTACGCACGAAACCAGATTGAGTCGACACTTGATTTCTAACCTTACTTGAGAGCGTTCGTTGAACAGGATAATGTATATGATCCTGTTGTGGGTAGCTACTTCTTCAAGAAGGCCAACGAAAGCATCCACGTGCTCGTCGACAATATGTGCGAGAGATTCCACAATCGCGAACGCAATCGTGCAAATATCGAAAGCTAGACTTTCAACCAACGCTGAACGAGTGGCATGAATCACATATCGAACGTAGGTGTTCATGGACGCGACGGCACTCCCCCGCCGGTACCCCACTAATGCTCATCGGACCGCGTTCTGAACTTAATGTCCACCCTGGCCGGGGCCTGTGTCCATGTCATCATTGTAGCCCGGTTTGGTTCGCTGCCTGGACTCAGGGATGCCAGAGTATGTGCATCATCTTTGAATTTGAACTCCTTGATCATCCTTTGACCTCATAATCAATACTGCGACCTGGAGGCTGGAGCCGGAGATGACCATGCATGATGTGGGTGTTTACACACCGACTGTCAATCTACGCCATTCCAGGTCATCTCTCTAATTCACGGATCTTCCGACCTATTTTACCGTCTTCCAAGGTCGTCAGTGGGAACTGCATTGGAGTCCTTGTAATTATTTATCTTCCTTCCTGAGATCACAACCGATTAATATAATCCGACCTACCTAAATTGACGAATCCATTTCAGGCTACAGCTACCCAAACGTTGGGAAACTTGGAATAGTGGGCGAACATTCCCGGCATGTTCGGACTAGGGAATGCTCTGCTCCCATTTCATTGTCTTCGATGCACGCTCACCAATAACGGTGATAAATCAATCAAATTCAGTCGAATGCGCGTTAAATGTTCAGGCCATCGCCTGAGAGGCAACAAATGTGTATAACGCCACTAACCTTTTCTTAGCGGGAAGTGAGGAGGACGTCCAGCTCTTCTAATCAGATCGTCGCGCAGCCCTCCTCCCCTACATGGGGCCATATCCTGGAGCGAGGTGAGAAGCAATTCCGAAGAAGGAAGTTTATCGGGACTTTGCACACGCCATTCATACCGCATTTCTCAGCGCGTAGGAGACATGCGTTAGGGGCCTAGTCACACATCCAGATACGCTCAGGGACCAGATAGATTAGGCAGGTTACATCTTTCTCTCATGCTGCATTGGATTGATCCACTGATTCTTGCTAAGCCCATTTGAATAGAGGAAGAACCCACGCACCGGGGTCAGTCATTCTCTGGACCACTCTTAGGCGGCTACCATTGCTGTCATTGTGATGGCGAAGTATGTTACACAGACAAAACCCCGGTCTCTTCCATCTCGATCGACACATGTCTCGGCATTCTACGTGCTGGCGTTCCGATACTCAAGTAGACCCTAGTTCTCGTCGCTTCCTGATCCTGGTATCTCTAGAGACGATGGTTCGCTGAGTGGCATCGCAGCCGGGCCAAGGGTCGGCGAATCGGAAACAAATGCAGCTTTCCGAGTCTGAATGTACGTGAGCCTTCAGATGCAAAAATACTCGCGGTACCTTCACATGTGGTGGCCCGCACCCCCAGCCTGCTTGTTTGGGATTAAAGATGAGCGTTCCCCCAGGCATGTTATATTTGCGTGCGGTACCCGAAATCTAGAATGTTTATGGAAGGCGGTATACCCAGGACTGAGCCGCATTGGTAAATGCCCCATTTTGAGTACCTGGGCATCCTTTGTTTACATACACGTATAAATCTGTCAGTGACCTTTGGTTTGAATTTGATCTGGCAGATCGCTGGATCTTTCGATACGTACTTAATGGCGCCGTGGGTCGTACGGGAGGTTCAATTCTCTCTGAACCCGTTCCCCTCATTGCCCTGCCATCATGAACGATTCCTTCCAGCAAGGCTTGCAACTCAAGGGCGAAATAATGGACTTGGAATTCACCTTGGACACTGATCACAGGTCAGTGGTACCGTTGTATACGTCGCGGAGTCAACCTACCGATTACCTCCAAATTCATTCTGCGCTAAGGGGGCTAATACTGCTTGTTGCAGGAAACGGCGGAGAAACCGGACGACTCAGAGCTGCCTTAACTGCCACACATCTAAGCGCAAGGCATGTGCTATGTCGATTTCCTATTTCGCTTCGCTCACTCGGAGTATTCAACAGTGCGACAGGAAGCGTCCTTGCCAGCGTTGCATACAATTAGGCTTGGTACATCACATGCATAATGTTAACGCATATTTCGACTCATTCGTGCTCGGTGGTCCTGCCAGACTGGCCTTTGCGTCTACGAGATCGATGACCCCGCGTTGAGGTAAGTCGCTTACGGACCCTAACGAACCGTGGGTTCTCAGCGTCATATAGAGATGATCCGTCAGTGGACGAAAACACACGTTTGAGGAATCGCATAGCTGAACTCGAGAGTCTTGTGCGGGAGCTACGAGGTACGTTATCTTTCAATTGAATCCAATGCCATCTCTGATCAGGGTGTGTAATAGGGAAGCCCCATCCCAGATGGGCTGACAGCAGTTTTCGTGAAGGCGACCCCAGTGAGAAGTGGCACTCTCGGGCATCAAAATCCCATGCTATGACCACCAAGCAAGGCCAGTCATCGTCGGGCACCAATAATCATGGGCACAGCATGCGGGTTGGTACCTCTGGTGTCATTTCTTCCATGCTGACACCGATCAAGACTGAATCCCCGGCGGAAAGCATGCAGGCGCATTTGTATCGGTTCTCCCCTTCACCTGGTCCTCAGTCGGTACGGTACCATACGTTCCAAGCGGGGGGGCGTTCACCTTCATCGTCTTCCTTCGAGGGTGATACTCGACAGTCGTTCAGCGCGTCCTCGTCGGGAAGTACATCCATGCCATATCAACCCTCTCCGTATACCGGACACGCCACCGGCGGCGAATCGCCCTATTCAGATACCAGGAGCTGCCAAGATCATCGTGGTAATGGTGGCCAAAGCTACCCACTGATCGATAGCAGGACATACGCGCAAGGTTACGCATCGTCTAGCGATCCTCACTGCCCCTGTCGCACGAATCCCGCAACAGGGCATGCCTATATATCCTTGTCCCAGCAACTCCAAAGCACCATTAATTCCGTCCGGCAATACAGCAATCACCCTCCTGATTCACGGTGCCTCCTTTATCGACGCATCCTGGAGCTTCATAACCAGTTACAGTGAGTATCTATCTCGGCCTGTTGCTATTCCGAAATATTAGGTGATCTAATTTCCTAACTCTGAGAATCAGTGGGAATGATCCAACCGACGCCGCGGGCCCCTCCTACGATAACCTTTCAAATACTCCAACGGATAGCGAAATCATGACTCCGCTCTCTGCATCTAGCGGACATGCGTCCTTCCATACGACGGGATCATCTGGGTCCGACGGTGTCTCCCCTCAAGAGTGGAATACATTAGCCGCTGCTGGCTATAATCCTTACTTCCCAATGGCTTCGGGCGAACACCATGCCAATGTATACAACCACGTTATTAGCTGATTGCTTCTTTGACACGCTTCTTCACCACATCTTGTTTGGCATGTTCGCCTTGTTATCGAATACGTTCTAGTAATAGTTGTACCATTATTTGAAGTTTACTATACTATCGTGCTCCAGATGTAATTATTACGATACACGTGTCATGTTGCCGCTTCCTTTTCTAGTTGGAAGCGAAAGACACGCTGAGAAGGGGGTTCCGATCTCGTTACTTTATTTTGCTCCAGTGTCCATATATCCCGTTCCACGAATAAGACTCGGCCGTCTCTTCCCACAAGCAACACGGTGGAGAGGCGAGTGGCGTAATGGCTGGCGTTGCTTCCCTGAGCTGATTCTAGGGTAATTGAGATGGGCGCGACATGGATGGTCTCCCGAAGCTGCGACCTATGTTGCACAGGTTGGGGGCTTCGCCAACTTCTCGGAACAACTCCACATGTCAGAAATGCTCGAAGAAAAGCAAAGGGCCGATGAAGAGAGGGTGATGGCCAAATGAAGATGGTACCCACGCAAGCATCTGGAACAAGCGGTCCGTAAGTTGAGATTCCTCGCATTCCGGAGTCAATTCTTCAATTAGTGATTTGAAGGATCGGATGCCGTGTTGAACTTTGGGCCATTCTTGACCGTCTTGACCATCTATACCATTCGAAAAACCCCCGCACACTCGCTCCTGCGGAGTGATGGGACGCGATGTTATCGCCCCACCGCCTCCATGATTGGTGACTAGCGCAGCATCGTAGCATACCGTCCGCTTACTGTCGCCGTCCGCCTGAGCGGCTGCAGGAGCGAGAAGAAGTAAATTGAATCCGGCAAATTGAACATCCCGTGGTATAATTTTCTCGACTTCATCTTCGAGGGGGTGAGATGAATCTGATAGAAGGAAAGTCGACACCAGGTGGCCTCTGGAATAAAATTTTTGTCCGCTCGGTGGCTCGGTGACGTTGGTCCTATCACAGATCATTAGAGTACCTTGGAGAGAGTAGAGTTTTCTGATCCTCACAGTAGTGCCACTCTCCCGGTCCGATTAATACCAAACCACGTCCCACCGGCCAGTTCATCTCGGCCAGACAAAACTGTGTCAGATCGGAGGCCTGGTCCAGCCCGATGACCGAAGGAATGCCAGTGGGCGTTCTCGGTGGGTCTGTCTAAGAATTCATCGCGGTTGGTACACAAGATGCTGACGCAGTCCGTTTCAACGACACAAAACTAGCCAGTATGTCAGTGCAGAACGTACAGTGCGTAGTTCGGATGCTCTAGAGTCCAGAAAGTGATGCACATTGGCCTCGCGACAGGGATGGCGTGTGTGCAAGAGGGGTAGAGTTTGATCGTGTAGAACAGCGGTAGGACGATTTAGAGGAAAGGTCAAGGGTCGGTGGTTCTATGTGACCACGCTGCACCTGCAAATGGGCCGCTTCTTGCGTTGCGGCGAGGTCAGTGTGAAAATCTGCTCAAAAATATCGAACATAGATCATGCGCACGGCTGTGAGCGAATTCGAGCGGGGAAGCTGCCAATATTGGATGGGAGTTCGCAAGGTGCTGGGCGCTAAATTCACTCTGACCCTTGTTCTGCTTTTGGTTACAGTCACCATGATGGCTGGGACCAATATCATTGTCTTGGACAATGGAGCGAGCACAATCAAAGCTGGATTGGCCAACAGTGACTATGAGCACCCGAGGTGGATTTTTCCTTCTGCAAACCAACGACACCACAGTCCTGACCACAACGCACTAGAATCATCCCAAACGCCGTCGTCCGGTCCAAAGGCGACAAGGCGACGTACATTGGCCATGAGTTTGAGCAATGTCAGGATCATGCGTCTCTGCATTACCGGCTGCCTTTTGAAAAGGTTTGTTTACTTGGAGTCATTTCCGTTTTTATGTCCCGTAATCATTGCCTGCAAGTTATAGGGCCTGCTGGTTGACTGGGATGCCCAGAAAGCCATTTGGGACGGCCTATTTTCTAACCAGTGCCTAGGGGTATGTGGGCCCTTGTCACCCCCAAAAAAACAGGATAGTGGACTTATTTCGACTCAGATCAACACAACGGAGTCGTCGTTATTAATCACTGAGCCGTATTTCAATCTGCCGAATATGCAAGAGGTCTACGATCAGTTCATGTTCGAAGAATATGACTTTGAATCATATTACCGATGTGCACGTAAGTTGCATCGTTGATCAATTCTCCCTGTCTATCATCGTATCCTAATTCTACCCCTAGCCGCGTCTCTGATTCCGCATGGGAATCTTTTCTCCGAGCCAGATCTACCTCCCGCAGAATGCATACTGATAGTCGACTCCGGCTTTAGCTACACTCACGTGGTGCCTCTTCTACACGGAAGCGTAGTTTGGCGTGCTGTGAAGAGGTAATCAGCCGGCCTTTATTTACTTGGCACTGGAATGATAATTCCCTCAGCACAGGCTGGATGTTGGCGGAAAGCTTCTCACTAACCACCTCAAGGAGCTTGTGTCCTTCCGGCAGTGGAACATGATGGACGAGACATATATCATGAATGACGTCAAAGAATCCTGCTGCTACGTCTCGGTTGATTTCAGGCAGGACCTCGAGGCATGCCGGTAAGCCCATTCACGCCTCTCCTTTCTGCTCGCAAGCTCACGAGCCGGCCAATGGCAGTGTGAACCTGCAGTCCAATTCAATTGTCCGTGAATACATTCTTCCTGATCTGACCAAGGATCGTAGAGGCAGGCTTCGACGAGCCGGCGAAACACTTGCTGAGATAGATCAAGTGCTCCTTATGAACAACGAACGGTTCACAGTCCCCGAAATCGTCTTCCGCCCAGATGACATAGGTGAGCGATGATCCTCTGTTAGAAGAGAGCTCCACTTAACTTGGGACATGTTGCATATGCAGGCTTAGAACAGCCGGGCTTGGCTGCGGTTATAGCCATTTCTATCTCCTTTCTTCCTCAAGACCTTCAAGGGATGTTTTGGTCGAACATAAGTCTGATCGGGGGCAATACTAAATTTCCTGGCTTTCGTCAGAGGCTGTGAGTGTATTCTCCAACACATTGTCCGCGTGTGTGTGCTCCGTGTGCTCATTCTCTCGACACCCATCAGAATTGATGACTTACGTTCCCTGGCACCTGTTGAATACGATGTTTCAATAGTCGACTGCGTGGAGTAAGTCATGCGAGATTCTGCGGTCAACTTCCCATGCTGATAGGTGTGCGCGATCGTAGACCGATCACAGAGGCGTATAGATCAGCTTTCGCGTTCGCTACTAAATCCGATGGCCAGCTTTTCAAGGCCGTGGCGGTGACAAGAGAGGAGTACGCCGAGAGTGGCAGCAACGCTTCGCTACGAAAATTCGCCACGAGCGACTGGCAAGCTGGAGGTATTGATCACTCCACGTCCGAGGCGATCCAAGCCCGCCCAGAGGAAGATCGTACGCCACAGCTCAAGAAGCTTAGTCGCACGCGAAGTAAAACGGTCCCCAGCACTTCTACATCCCGTCGCCGATGATGGGTAGGTTGCCTCAGTACCTCAATGTTCCCATTTGCGGACTATAAGAATAGATAGCTTCCAAGGGCGACATACAATGGATTACGTTTACTGTCAGATTCGCCTAGCACCTGAGTGCTGCACGCAAAACAAACCTTGTTGTCTAGGATCTGTGCCAGCCAAACTGGTCCGTCTTTATGCTAGGAAGCACCCCATTTCCAACGCCTGGGCAAGATTCGCTTTTGAACAACGGCACTCTCCCTTCGATTTTAATTGCCCTGCGCCGTAAATATGAACATTCAATGGAAAGTCCTTCTCTAGCCCGTTGCTTGAACGCCAGGCCGGTTTGACTTAACTTTCGGCACACTGACATTCGAACTAAAAACTACCGCACGTCCGAAGGAACCTATGTACTGGCCCAGGCATCGGCAAGTCTCGTCCCCCACACCAATGCCAGCAGCAGCTTCTCAGCAAGGAACACATTCGTATCGGCAATCTGGGCACTATAGTTTAGCCGTTAGTTCAAGGCCCTTCATCAAACCGAACGGGCGTCCACATGCATGCCATTTACCCATTTGTGAATGTACGTGGGTAGAACATCATTGCTTTAGGCATTGTTGATAGAAAATGCAGGCGATGGGTTTGTTGTGGTCCCCAAAGCGACCTGTTTTAATTGACAACTAGTACGGCAGAAGAAAATAGCGTAGCAACTATATGGAATCAGAGACTGTAAAACAAGGACCATCCTGGTATACACAACTGTACATCTCCTGCACGACTGTCATTGTTCAACCAATCAACCTGTCAAGAAGCAGGGGCTGCCGGCTGAGCTGCAACTTTCTGCATTATCTCCATCAGGAGGGTTTGCTGTTCAACGTCCAAAGAGGTAGTCGCAACTTGATAACTCGACGGATTCTTCATTTGGAAGGCTATGAAGGAATCCTTAGAAGTTTGCCACGCCATGGAAAACGTCAGACTTACTAGTCAAAGCATGTTTGAAAGAAGCATACGGATCCACGTTATCCAATGGACTTATGAAGCCAAGTTCTTCCTCAATATCTGACTCTGAGGACACATCGTCGTCGTCAATGTTTTCGGCTTCCTTCTTCTCGTTCTTTTCTCGTAGCCTCGCGCTCTAAATCAGGGTGATTGGTGATAGTCACTTTGGGATGGCGACGACGCTTACCTCTCGTGCCAACATTTCCAGATACTCAGAATCTTCGTCCCAGACGTCCTCTGAGAACGATCTCGGTCAGGGTCCGTGTATTTGTGAAGGGAAATAACCGACCGTCATTGTCCTCGAGATTAAGCAGTCTCTCCTCGTCGCTCAATTCGCCATCGGACTCGTTCTGGTAATCGTCCTCGAGTTCTTTGCGCTCTGATAGACACATTAGAGGAAAGATCAATGAACCCAGGGAACTGAACGAACGAGCGATGGCTTGAGGAAGACCCTTGAAGATCTTCAGGGCACCACTGACGATGGTGGGCCATCCGTCCGTCAGAGTCGGGGGAATCGTAACAGGTTCCATCTCCATCAATGCACATAGTGCAAGGATGCTTAACTTCTTGTCATGGACACGAGGAAGACGAGTATCAGCACTCGAAATAGCAGCGAACCATTGGTCAAAGAAGGCCCTGGCTTTACCGGGTCTGCTGCTTTCCATCAGATGGAGTGCAGCCTGGGGGTTGTAAAGGACGGCATTCACGAGAACCTCGAGATTTGCGAGACGAAGAGCGTTTGTCTCACATATGTCCATGTGGTCAAGAGCGGCGACTATTATCGGTTGCAATGCCTACGAAGTTGGTCAACACTATTAGAGTAATATGCATGGTGGCGGATGACCCACATCGTCGATAGTGCCTCTCAAATTTAATAAAATTGATTCGGCTAGCTTTGATCCGTTGACACGGTCATTCTCGCCAAGTTGTGGAGAGGTCATGGCAGTAGTGTAAATGTCCAATACCATTTGCCTGTAATCTGGCCGAGATTTGAACATATCAACGCCGAATGAAACGAAGTTATCCAATGAAGGAAGCATCTCTGACGAAAGCGTTCAACGGATTATCAACGGGGCACTGAGATTCGGGGAATTTACCATCCAAGAAGTCAACAGCTTCGGCTTTGAATAGCTTGTAGGTCTCTTCGAAAATAGGCCACATATTGGGGGAGATGGCTCGGGACTTGAAGGTGAGACTATCAACAAGGTCGAAGGCATTATCAAAGAGATCTATGCATCACTAGGTGAGATATCTTAAAAACAAACAGAGCCGAGGACTTTACCGAGTAATTTGTTTTGAAGGGTGAACATAATGACAGGTATAACGACTTCTTGGACTTGGGCGAGAATTTCTGGGGAGCTCTCGATGGAGGAGATAACCTGTAAGGCATTCAAAGTTCATAGGTGCGTAAGTTAGACAAGCATTACTCAAACCTACTGTGCTTATGGTCTTGGAGACGCCCATTGCAGCGAAAGTCTTATCCTCGTCCACTTCAGGAAGGGACTCCAAATCTACATGCTGGGTACCCGTCTCCTCTTGACTAGCGATTTCTTTGCAGAGACGTAAATACGATTCACACTGAATTTGTCCCACATGTTATTGAAACGGACAAGTAGTATGTGCAGAAGACGTACCAAACGTGCAGTAAGCTGAGCAGCAACAGGAAGCAGCTCAGTCTGGAATTGCTCCACCATGACTTCCATGCTTCGGTTTAGGATGTCGAGGTCGGTATCATCCGATAGCTTCAGAAGGTCTATCGGAAACGAGGTATGTGAGCCGTGGTCGCTATGTACGGCACAGCTGATAGTCTACTCACCTTGAATAACTTTGCCTACTTGGGGTGCAACGGCGGTCCTGACTAGATAACAGTAGTTGGCACTTTATCAAGTTGAATCAAGCTAATAGGGCTTACCACTTTCGTGGGCTACAACTAGCTGCGTAAGGGCCAGTGCGGCTTGTACACGAACAGGGAATTCGGCATCATCAAGCGCATTGGCAACAGCACGGAAGTGGACGTCTAGGTTCTACGCACATATAGCCATCCGTAAGCATAATGAAATACTAGGTAAGTATTGGATCTCACCGCGTCATTGGACCACTCCAGACCAGACTTCGTAAGTGTGCCAATGATCTCGCATGCCTATCGATGTACACGAGGATGGTCAGGATTATCCAAAGAAGAAAGCCAAAACCTACGATAGCACGGAGATACGGCTCAGGGGCAGAGAATTCGTTGGTGACATGCTGCAACACAAATTGTTCCATATTCGATTTGATTTCAGGGTGCCTCATGATGAACGGAACCAGAGCTGCGGTCATGTTAAGCACACCGAATCGCTGGGCCGGAGGCGGATTTCTGCCACAGAAATCTCAATGAAACGTGTATAAATAGAATATGAACGGACGTACGATTTAAGAACGGTGTTAACGAAAGCGAGGATGGGCATAAGCGTTGTCTTTGTGCGATTGCTCACGAGAGAGAAGAGGAATGTAGTAGCCGACGACACGGGGGTAGCGTAATTTTCATATTCGTCTAGTTAAGTTCAGTAAGAGGTATGGGAGTAGACGGGAATTACTCACCGACGGAAGTTCGCACAAAATCAATAGGATCGTTCGTCCATAGTTCCTCCTTCGCAGCAGTGAATGAAAGCTGAGGGAAAACAAAGGAGGAGACGAGGGATTCAAAGTGTGGCTTCAGGAGCTTCCAAGTTGACTTGGGCTTCACGCTAACAAAATTCGTTAGGCTTGAGACGAGAATTCTCAAAAGCAACCACACCATTCAGTAAAGAATTGGAAGATTTGGTACTGGCATTTCTTTGAAAGCCAAGCCCGTCCAGAGACGAAAAGCTCGACCTGACGAAGATAGATATTGAGGATCTCTGGAGCAAACATGGTCACAAAGTGGTCGGCGAAGGTCTTATATTCCTTCTTCATCGTTGACGGCAGTTGCGAAGGGTTTCCAAACCTACAATATCGTGTCAGAAACTCACCCACGAGACGCAGATGACCTTGATACCTGTGGAATAGGCGGAACAAAATGCCATATGCCCATTTCTTCACTTTCCACCATTCGCATCGTTCGCGCTCTTCTTCGTCAGCTGGAACGGCTACTTGGGGAACTTCAAAATTGATAACTGCAAACAAGAGCTGGCCCCACGGCACGAGGCTGTCTGCACTTTGTTGATGTGTAGATAAGTTTACAATGATAGAAGTCTTGTATGTTTTGAGAATCAAGTGGAGCATCGTTGGGATTTCCTGCGATGATGGATTGATATTGGAGGATGAACTCGAGACGGACTGAAGCATCTGAGCGGCGATTTGGACGAGGGTAGGCATCAATTCAACGACAATACCAGAGAGGATATCGCTCTTCTGGCGAAATCTTGACGGGCGTTGAAGATCTAGCAAACACAAGCGATAGGACAGAGTACTCACCGGAACGCCCTAACGATCTCCAGTGAAGCAACGCATCCAGCATGAACTTCTCGCACCTCTGAGCTTGCTAAGAGGCGCTTGACTTCAGCAAGCAACCCTGGCCAGTTGTCGGGATAGTCATTGATCACCAATGTCTTCAGGGTGTTCGATAGCTGAGCTGTGATGCCATGCGGTGGTACTGCTGAGAGCAGAGGAAATATGGCAGCCTTGAGCGATTGTCGATCGGACTGTGCGATAGGTACGCGGTCCGTCGCTTTATCGGGATTATAGTGCGTGATAACGCGATTTTTCAACCAAACCGTGCAAGCTTGACGGATTGCGCTGCATTATCGCGAAAACGTGTATTAAAGTCAAATAGGCCTCAAAGACGCGTCGAAACACGTACGGATCTACTGAATCTGCTGCTATGATTTGAAGAAGGGCCGTGATAATACCCTCCTCGTTAGCAACCTGACATGAACACCACGAATTGAGTTCTAATCAGACACTTCATAAATGGCGACATTAATGAGAAAGGGTACCTTCCGAATGTCTAGTTCCCCTGCCTTTCTAACATTCGGATCAGGACTAAATGTCGTCGCAAATAGATTCGAAAGCGTTTGAAGATCCATGGCTGGAGTGGGCGTAAAGAATCAAGAAGGTTATCTCAACGTTTAGCAAGGAGACGGGTATATGTACCCCAATGGCACAGAGAGCGTGATGAAAGAAAGAAAAAGGCCTTTCACCTCCTTCACTCAAACGGAGGCAGATCAGTGATCTGATTCATTATTATGTAATTATCGATGTTTGGTACTACCATTGTACCGCAGTAGCGTCAAACACTCACTAAATACATCCCAGTACGGCATCATAAAATTTGCAGACAGGCTGTCGACGGACCCATACCACAAGAGGTCTCTACATAGCATGGCCACAGCATAGCTATGATTTTGAACGTACATGATGACCCTACTACTAGTTGTATCTATATTCATGATCTACTTGATAGGGAAAATACGAAAGGCCTTATTATTGTAGAACAAGGATCAACAGCTTTCCTTTATGAGTCACATTAATTAGCGTGCCATCCCTTTGAACAAGAATAAGTGCGGTAGACACGAATTCACTTTGATGTCTCTCGGTTATGGGCCGTGCCCAATGGCGAGGAGGCCAAGCAACCGCCCAGAAGCACTTTGCCTGATTGATTCGGCGGAAAGAAATTGACGGAAGAATGGAAGAGGGATTCAAGGGTAAGGTTCCTCAGAGCAGCAATCAGCAACGCAAGACAAGTCTGCATCTGATTCGTTGGACCTGGGGCAAACATCTACAAGTTCAGCCAGGTAAACGTCTATCCACATATCCATAGATTATAACGAGCTAGCCCTTGTTACCAGAGCACATCATCGTCATGATGAATCTAGTAGAAGTCGCCAAAGTCCAAACATGAGGTTGACGATGAATCCCACCACGAGACCCATTTGCATACGTCGCCTAAATGAAACCCTCGTGAGCAGCACTCGAGCAAGAAGTAGACGCCACTGACGAAAAGATTACGCTTCCTTCTTGTAAATCGCGGCCATTCTCCCAAATTGCGGCCGATCGCGTCTATGTGTAATAGATATAGATAAGAAGTAAGATTGATAGAAATGCAGTACCTTGCGCATGAAGAAGAATGGAATGAGCGGGAAGAAGAAGCCGGCGACGAGACCCTGAAGTATGGACGAGGTCGCGGAAGCTGATGGTGAAGAGGCTAGAGAAGCCCCAGAAGGAGAAGCAAGGGAATCAATCCATTGCTCTTCTAGAGCGCGCGCGTGCTCTGAGTCTGATCGCACGATAAGAAAATATATCCCAAGTTGATTGAGAAACTCACATTCTTCCTCTGTCTCGAAGTCCATAGAGTCGAGGTAGTTAGCGTTGGAATGGCTATGGAATTGTTGCCGAAAATTGTTAACATCATCCTCCGAGAAGCCCAGAGCGACAAGACGGTCGAAACCGCGGGCTGGTTGCAGCTGCCCTGACTGAAGGCAGCGATGAGCTCGGTTGTCTTGCAAGATTCTCCACATACTTGATCCATGCTTTCCTCCGCTTCCTCTTCCAAGGGATCCATCTTCGGGCCTACAGAACAATGTATGTACACATGTTCGTTTGAGCCAAAAGGGAGTATCGTGTCATCCGATGCTCGCTTCTGCCGTTCTTCCAGCAAGGATAACCACTCGTATAACATGATACCATCTGTGAGCAGTCGTCCAGAATGGATGAGGCGAAGCCGCCTGTCCGCCACCTGTGGTCGTAGTACTCGAAGCTGTGACATTCGCCATAAGGTTAGAATGAATCCAGCATAACTCGCCACCAACCTTCTGTTTGACCCCCTTCACTGAGTCGGTCGCATTGATGTTCAACCGCAAGTCAGGGATTCCCTCCGTAAATCGGAAGACGAGCTCCTTCGATGTCGAAAGAGAAGGTTCAGGGTTGGTTGGTTCTTGCGCGCGTTGCTTCCCCTTTGCTTTGTCGCTAAGAGGCATCTCGTTGTGGAACGAGCAGGAGATGTGATGCTACAGTGGACGCTGACTGGCGTGGGAACTTAGTTGTGGCAGGTAAGTTGTGCATCCGAGATTCTATCCACGTAACATCGTCAATTGGATTGTCGTGACCGGGTCGGATGTACGTGTTGCCTGTCCGAAGTGGGGAAAGGGGTTGCGAGGCACGTTTGATTAGGAAAGGAAAAATGGATTGCAATTCTCTTGCTTAAATTTGGACAATGCGCTCGGAAATACTCACTGGTATCCAAAACGGCAAGGACTCTGGGAAAATGAACAGAGTTTCAAGATTTAGAGGTAGACCGGGAGTCCAAATTTGCTCCGCCTGCCGGGAACTCGGGCGACAACTTACGCGTTATGTATACTACTTACCAAGCTTGGATATTTTGAATATGTACGAAGGTCTGACATTCGGACAGTTTACCGGATCAGCCAGCTGTTAGATTACCTGTAACAACGGACAATGCAGTGTATGTGGTTGAACTATGTGATTCTCTCTAGGGAGATGTGTTCAATAGTGCAAGAGGGCGTGGTACATGCTTCTGTTTTCCTTGACCACAGCTCACACTGACATCTATGAGGCTTCAGACTATCTAGTGCTGGCCCACTGACAAGAAATCCAAGAAATCGTCCCATAGCCCCCGTCGAGGTCGCCGCCGAGCTGGTTCAGCTTGCTGCCGTTGTAAACGTCGCAGACGTGCCGCCAGATGCATTGTCTCCCTTGATTCCGACTCTGGTGTGCGCCTTATCCTGTCATCGATATCGGCCATCCTCCTTCTGTGCTCCGCAGCTTGTCGTTCGCTTTCTTGCTGAGCCGCGGTCTCAAGGTCTTGTTGCATCTTCTTGAGCCTTGCTTTATCGCTAGCGTAGCACGACGCTAGCTGTTGTGAGTCAGTTTGGACACGCAGCATTTCTTGATCCAACTCGGCCGTTGCTTGCTCGAGTTCCTCTCGAGCCTGGTCGTCCTTTTGCCTTAATGCTGGGAAAGAAATACGTATTCAGTGAAGACGAGTTGTGAGAAAAAGGGAGGCCACCTTCATCCATCTCATCCTGCAGCCGCCGCCGTTCTTCCTTGAATTTCATCGCCTGTTCGTGCAATTCGCGGCCCAGCTCTGCACCAGCGGTAGTCTCTGTGATAACCCTTTGCTCATCCACTAACTCCCTCTGAATGCGCAAGGCCCGAGGCGTCTTGGACGCGACACAGCCAACGATAGCGTGGGCCGACGCGGGTGTGTCGTAGTGGCGCTTAAGCTGCGCACCCCGCTCTAGCACAGGCTTGAAGAAATCGTCCTGAGACTTCAACTCCTCTTCACGGGCCTCGCCAACATCGAGAGTAACTTCACCCCACATGTTCGTAACAATGACAACATTCCGCAGCATGGTTTCGCCACATAATCCTCTGAACAGCTTGAAATTTCGGGTTGAGGTGCCGCCCATGCGAATATCTGAGATGCGGTGAATGTAGATGGCTCCGGATAGCATCACGCCGCGTCGATACCTATATCATCGGCATGATAAATAGAGCACAGATAAGTCTAAATATCCGACTCACATGCTGGAAAGAAAGGCTGCGATCATAGTCAACACTTCGGTGTCGGTCTTCGCTGTATCATCGAACCCAGGCGTATCTATCAGACGAACTAGTCGGTTTTCGAGCCAGAAAGGCTCTGAAGTTTGAACAGCGTCCGTACATGACGTGAGGCCTGATCCGACGCGCAGTGCGGAGCCACTAGCCACGTTAATGAACTATCGAATGGTGAGTCGAAGTAGCGTCCTACGAAGGATAATATATTTACGCTCGTTTTGCCACTGCCAGTAGCTCCCATCACGCTGCTCCCAGTCAGAAATGTACGAGGTGTAGAGGTGTCACTCACGCAATAAATACCCCTTGAGAAGGTTTGGCGCCTGGTCCTGGCTCTTGTAACTCGGGTTTGGTTTGAATAGACTGACCTGCGCCCATTCCTGTGATGCGATGCGTTCCTGCTGGCTGAGACGACTGATGTCGCCAATTAGGTGACTATCCATGGGATGAAAGAAATCACTCACAGTCGACACTTTCGGTTGAGGAGCCAATCGATAACGATGAGAAGTTCTACAATCAACAAACCATTAAGATTGAGGACAACCCGGCAATGTCACGGTTTAACACATACGTGGGTGTGGGCGTACGTCGGTGTTGGGTCATGGTAGATTGTGTTGGGAAGCCGATGGTTCAGTTCCCTGGAACCAGTAGCCTCGGCAGCACGATGTCGGTTTTATGCAGTTGCACGGGGATTTAGATCATGTTGTATCTTCAACACTCAAGTGAAATGTAGAAGTGGAGCTGCGGAACCCAATCAACACGGCGCAGAACAGTTGCGAAGAAGCAGCTACACGCGCAACCAACGCGCATTTTTGGAATGTCAAGATAAGGGTTGTGGTCTTAATTCAGCGTCCTTAAACCGTCATGGTGTTGGCCGAGGTTGGTCTTTTGGGTCGAAACAGAAGAAGCCTGGGGAGTTCGAAGTTCATGACTGGAGATTAAGTCAGAATGGAGCGTGACACTAGTACCAGAAGTTCATACTGCATCTCAGTGTTTTCCTCGACAGCTTCAAGCGATTCTTGACCCTGTTACAACCTTGTTACTGGTTGGTCCAAGTGGCGTGGGACACTGATACAAAGGAGGTTGGTTGTGGTTCAACCATAGTTAGTTGAGTTTTTGATTTAGGACGTAAACCCCCTTGCCCCTCCGCGATGTTGACACGAAGCAACCCCAGAAACGAGGCCTCTATACATATACCAATCACCGGGCCTACTGAACATTGGCAGACGAGATAAGGGTTGTGATTAGAGCGATAATAACCCTTCTCTTGGGCTAAGTTATCCTCCAGTTACATTGGCTTTCCTTGCCACGATCATCTAGACCAGAGCATTCCACCACCCCACAAATCATCACAGCAGTACCGTATAAGGTACATGACCCGAATGCCTGCACACTCCGCAGTCGAACCTCGCTCTTTCCGCATGTCCCACCCAGCTTCTGAATTCAGAACATGAAGTGCAGCTGTGAGAAGCCATATCTATGATCTCCCGTCAGGAAATTACAGTCTCGGACGACTTAAAACACTCACAGCTCACAATGGTGGGTCGGCCTCTACTTTCACCACCAGTTCATCTAGCATGCAAAGCAATCCCAGTTCTAGTAGCGCTGCAGAGCAGATAGACATCTTAATCGCGTAGGTCTCGTCGTTCTCAATGTTTTGTGATGCTCATTTTCATTTTCCAGCGTCATGGGAGCGACGGGCAGTGGCAAGACGACCGTTTGTCTTATATCCAATGGTCAATTAATTGAACCTTCTGACCGTAATCCCCGCTAGTTTGTCAATATGGCCAGCGGCGACGACCTGACAGTTGGGGCCAGCCTGCGGTCATGCACAAGTGACGTGCAGATATGCAAACCATTCAAAGTCGACGGTCGTACAGTGACCCTGGTAGATACGCCAGGGTTCGACGATACGGACAAAAGCGACACAGATGTACTCGCCATGATCGCTGCTTTTCTCAATGCATCGTAGGTTAAATCCCTTTATGGCCGCTCAAAAATCACTGAGACAATTTGTAGGTACGAACAAGGGAGGAAACTAGCTGGTCTCATTTACATGCATCGTATATCCGACTATAGAATGGGTGGTTTGTCCGCGCGAAACTTCAGAATGCTCCGACGTCTGTGCGGAGATACGACGCTGAAGAATTTGGTAATCGTTACGAATATGTGGGGAGATGTGTCTCTTTCCGTTGGTGAGGCTCGTGAGAGGGAGCTTGCCACACAGGACAAATTTTTCAAGCAAGCCTTGGATAAAGGCGCGAAGATGCTACGTCATACCCACAGTTTTGATAGCGCAATCAACATCCTTCGATACGCACTCCGAAACACCCCACTCCCTCTCAAGATCCAGGAAGAAATGGTTGACGAAGGCAAGGACCTTCCTGAAACCGGCGCTGGGGCTGAGCTCAACGCTGAGTTGGAGAAGTTGATGAAGAAGCACGAAGAAGATATGCGTGCGCTGAAGGCTGAGCTGGAGGAAGGTGTGTATGACATTTACATTATCTTATTTTTATCCAGACTAACGCTTAGTTAAACACAGCTGTGCGCCTCAAGGAGGAGGAAACGCGGCAAGAACTTGATGCTGAGATCGTCAAACTACGGGATGAAACAAATCGGATTAAGCTCGATGCCCGAGACATGGCGTCTAAGTACGACTTGGAGAGGAGCAAACTAGAAGCCCAGATACGGAAGAGCGCAGAGAGGACCGCAACGCAGCAAGCCCAGATGAAGAAGGAATATGAAGGGGAACTCAAAAAACTCAAGCAGCAGGCACTGCAAAATGCAGGTAACACCGAGGACATCTTGGATCTGCGCCACAAGGTCCTGCAATTGGAAACGCAGATAGCCAACATGCCTCGCCCGCGCCCCAAGCCCTGGCCCTGCACAATCATGTAATTACTACAATGTTTTCTGACGGAGATTTAGTGTGTGTGTGTGTTACTATAGCCCTTCGTTTGAGTTTGTTACTTTGATTAAAGTGGGTTTGGGGCCTTCAGGATTTCGTCTTGCGCGTATAGGTGACCTTCCTTCTAGAGGCAAGATCCATGTTGCCACCTTGAAAGCGGTCCCCCACTTGATCTGGAGCGACGGAGTACACGGCGACTAGGGTCCGTTTCAACTTGCTAAATCGTGGACCTCGTAAGGCAGCATGCTTGACTGGTATATGATAGTGGTGGATGAGGAAGCTACTGTATTCGGGAGGACCGAGAGATTGTATCGTCACGACTATGAGGGCTCAAGTCCCGGATTCCCTCCGTATTAAATTGTAGAAGGAGCGCTATTGATGATCAGACTGGGCGTTCAACGTTTCCTTTTCACGTTGTTCCCCTTTTGCTGTCTTGCTCAGGCATCAGAGTTATGTAGCACGTCTAACATTAGTGCGACGGGCGCTAATTAAATAAGGTTGGCAGCGCGGGAAGAAGTTGACTCAGCAGCGGTGCCTCGGCCACTTGTCCCTCCATCTGAATCATTGCACTGCTCTGTATTCTGTATTCCACCGACACATACGTACCCTGACACTCTCATTTATCCGTCAAGATGCCCCGAGCAGAAGGTATGCCTTCAGCGCACTTAAGCCACCTTGTCTCTAATTAACATCACAGTTGGGACGCCAAAGTACTTGGCCAACAAGATGAAGTCGAAGGGCTTGCAGCGCCTCCGTTGGTACTGCCAAGTTTGCGAGAAACAATGCCGCGATGAGAACGGATTCAAATGTCACGCAGCATCAGAGTCTCATCTTCGACAAATGCTGGTCGTTGGCGAGCATGCTGGAAAACACATCGCAAACTTCTCAGCAGAATTCCAATCTACATTTGTCAAGCTACTATCCCGGAGGTGAGTCGTCAGATTACGGCCTTTGGGGAGTTGTGCCGATTTATCTATGTCAGGTTTGGTACAAATCGTGTCCGAGCCAACACTGTGTATCAAGAGTATATCGCTGACAAGGAGCACCTACATATGAATTCGACACGCTGGGTCACGTTAACGGAATTTGTGAAGCACCTGGGTCGAAGCGGCGTGGCCAGAGTGGACGAGACTGAGAAGGGATTGTACATTGCATGGATTGACAATAGCCCCAAGGCACTCGCTAAAGCTGTACGTCAGACATGCTTGCTGCTTCGTGGTGCTAACCTCAACGTAAACCATGATAGGAGGCCAATATGAAGAAGGAACGACTCACGACTTCGGACGAGCAACGTGAACGCCAGCTTATTGCTGACCAGATAGAACGTGCCAAAGCAGAAGTACCTGAAGCCGGACCATCTTCCGTTCCAGCAGAAGGTCTCAAACGAGACGAGACGTCAGAGAAAGTTGTTTTATCGTTCACCCCCAAGCTGGTTGCTCCTTCATCGGAATCGTCGTCTGGTGGTCTCAAACTCAATCCATTAAAACCATCCATCAACCCATTGAAAGCGAACCCTCTGAAGCGACCCAACCCACTGAAAGCCGCCGCCCCAGCCGCCAATGGAACATCACACAATGATAAGAAACGATCTGCCCCCTCCATGACTGCTGCGGAGAGGCTTATCGTCGAAGAGCAGGAGCGTAAACGTCGGAAGATGGAGAGAGAAGTTCTCGCGTGAGGTTAGATGTACGATATCAACTATTCATCTGTCCGTGGCTTGCTCATCGGACAAAGTCCCAAGGCTGCCATATCTTTGACGTTCCTGGTTGTAGCTTCTCCTGTATAGTATGTTGCCGACATTAATTCCACTTGCTACTGATTTGTACTTTACACGTTCGGACCAGTTACGGGCCTTCCTAAGCTTGGTGCGGTAATACAACCACTTTCATTGCTCATCGAGGGCATTGGCCATGTTCCTCGCTTCTTCTTGGTTGCCTTCGGTATTTCCCGCTTCTTTTCCGCCTGGTCGAAGCTCAAACTCTGGTGGACGTACACAGAAGCATAACAACACGCCAGAAGCGCGAGAATCAACCAACGTGCCCTGGTATACATAATGTACAGGTATCTTGAGCATGCTGGAAGCACGCCAACTCAATGGCGACCGACAGGGCCATGATGGACTCGCAGTACAATCCAGTCGCGACTGAAGAGGTAGCGACTCCTTCGCTATCAGAAGCGGGCGACTCGAAATGGTTGCCCTCGAGTAACCCGCTGATAGTACGTTTCTTCCCAGTTCTCCTTTATTTCGTTGATCATTCTTGCTAGGACACCCCCACTTTCGAGGACCCGCCTGGCTTGAAAGACACGCAAGAACCTTCATCAGCTTCAGTCCAATCTAAGCCTTCTCGAAAGCGAACGCTCACTTTTGTGATACTTGGTATATGTATATGCATCATTCTCGTGGCTGCGGTTGCGATTCCAGTTCTTTTGACCCATTATTTCAAAAAGAGGAATCAATCGTCCGAGAGATCCAATACAAGCACATCTGCGACACCGACGCCCTCCCCGGTTCTGCCGGATGGCCCGCTTCCCACCGCTGGAACGGATGGCTCTATCATCCGGATGGATAACGGCGAATTGTTCATATACTCGAACAACTACGGCGGAGACTGGGCTACAACTCCTGATGACCCCTTCGCACCAGGAGGGAAAGCCCAAAGCTGGTCAAAGAGAATTGGGTCAGAAGAATGGGTATGGGGAACCGATGTTATAAGGGGTGTCAATCTTGGGTGAGCATATACATCTTTGCATACTCGTACGCGCTGACTAGTCTTTGACCTTTGATAGTGGTTGGCTAGGTGAGTGAATCACTGTAACGACGAGGGCATATGGGCTCACAAATGCATCTGTGGCATACAGTCACGGAACCCTTCATTGTACCCGCATTGTATGAAAAATATGCTACCGTTGGCGGTTTCGCGGTCATCGACGAATGGATGCTCTGCGTAGCAATGGGAAAGAACGTTGCAAAAGAGCTAGAGAATCATTATGCCACATTCATTGTGGGTTCTACCCGCTTCTTCTCTGGTTCCGTACTAACTTCCCCTCAGACTGAAAGGGACTTCGCCGAAATTGCCGCCGCTGGTTTGAACTGGGTCCGGATCCCTATCGGATTTTGGGCTATCGACACCATGGAACACGAGCCTTTCTTAAAAAGCTCCTCTTGGACATACCTCCTCAAGGCGTTGGTCTCCCTTTCTATGTCTTAATTTCGTCTTTGTAATATTTCACTGGCAGTATCGAATGGGCTCGAAAGTATGGCCTTCGTATATATCTCGACCTCCACGCTTTGCCGGGGAGCCAGAATGGCTGGGTATGTGGCGACCAGTCTATTACTTGCCTGCAAACTAATTGTCCTACAATGTCAGAATCATTCCGGCAAGGGTGAGTATAGGTCATCTTATGGTGTGACGATGCTGACTGTCTGTCAGGCGGTAGTATCAACTTGTAAGTGGGTATTTTACTTCTTTATATCCTCGACCTCACTTGCACGCATAGCATGAACGGCGTTATGGGAATCGCCAATGCCCAGCGAACTCTCACGTACATTCAAATTCTTACCGAATTTGTTAGTCAGGAACAATACCGAGACGTTGTTTGCATGTAAGCCTTCGTTCTCGCGCTTTTGGGATAGCGCATCCTGACGGAACGCCTCAGGCTGGGTATCGTCAACGAAATATTGTGGAAAACAATTGGGCAAACCTCTATAGAAAGTTTCTACTACGCCGCGTACGACACTATCAGGAATGCAACGTACGTCGCGACTGTCGCATGGTTATCCTTATTCTGATAGCTGGATTCAGTGGGCTTGGGACCGGAAATGGGCCCTATATTGTCCTGCATGATGCTTTTCAGGGAGTTAGTTCAGGCTAAATAACTCTACTCTCCCATACTGACAGATTTCCTAGCTCAAGCCTTGGGAAAAGTAAGTTTTTGCGCGCATTCTGACTCACGTCTCTGCAACTCCAACACCCTCCAGCTTTCTCTCAGGGTCCGACAGAGTTGTGATTGACCAACACCCAGTATGTTGCTACAGCACCAGTTGTTGGCAAACTAATATCTCTCTCTAGTATCTGGCTTTCCGTAAAGACGGTGCACTCACGTACGTTATGCCAATTTCATTCCTGGACAATCATCTATATTATCATGCAGACTTGAAGAGATGGTCGATATACCATGGTCGGTGATTCTGTCTTGAATCGTGATCTCGTTCTTAACTTACTCTTAGTGAATGGGCCATGGCGACGAACCGTTCCTCGAGAGTATTCGGCGTCACAGTGGGCGGGGAATTCTCTACTGCCATCAACGACTGTGGATTATGGTCAGTGTTTATAGATTACGTATTGTCTGAGGATTGCTGAGGGCAACCACAGGCTAAATGGCGTCGGCTCAAGTCCGACTAACACAGACTGCGCACATTGGGATGACTGGGAAGTAAGCCCTGCCAACCATATTTTGCGGATATGAATTAATTCATCGTTATTAGCATTACGACCAGACTACAATTGATAACCTCAAGAAGGTCACATTGGCTTCAATGGACGCGCTGCAGAACTTTTTTTTCTGGACGTGGAAGATAGGTAATTCCACTGTCCTGCAGAAATCTTCTAGTCCTCTCTGGCATTATAAACTCGGGTTGCAGCGGGGTTGGATACCCAAAGGTTAGTTTGGCGTAAGTTTGCGTTATCTTCTTGACTCAAAAATGAGGATGGACGGCAACAGACCCCCGTGAGGCTGTTGGACACTGCGCATCAGTACTACAGACCTCGGATGTTTTCGACGGGCGACATCCGTCGACCGCGATTGGAGGAGTACGTTTGACCGCCGAACGTTTCCACCTCGATGTTAACACATTGCCTTTTTAGTCGGGAGCAGGGACGCTCTCTGCCAACCAAGCTCGTGCATTCCCTCCCGCTACCCTATCACCCTCCTTCTCTGGCACTCAGATGACTCTTCTACCTACATATACAGCGACGGGTACAGTCAAGACGCTCTTCGCGCCCACATTCAGTTCGGCCCCTTCTGCAACAGTTGGTACTGGCTGGACGAATGCCAAAGATCAAGCGTTGGCATATGTGTAAGTTCCTGGGATCTGTCGCCTTGATAATCTCTAACAGGCGGGTAGACCTGTTGCGGGATGTGATTATCCGGAGTGAGTCATGTGTCTGTTATCCTCTACCACAGTTCTTGACGGACGTGTTTTATAGTGCTTGGGATTCGGTTAATGCCTCTCTTCCAAACACACGATGCACAGGAACGAAACCACGAGGCTAGAAATGTATCGTGGACTAACGAAAGCACCAATGGACATATATTTAGATTTAGATTGATGTGTGGTTGTGCAGTGGCTGTAGTATCTTGTTTCTTATTTTTCGGACACATGCAATAGGCCACGCTACCTCCCTACCGTTCGATATGTCGAGCTATCATAGTAAGCTCGCGTGGCGCAAAGCTAGGGAAGCATGCAGTCTATATGGGCCTCTGGCGCTATCGCTACAGGCTATCTTACCAGCAGCTAATGCATTTGAGACTGACAGCTATCACTCCGCGACTAGTTAAAGCACTTTGAGATATAAAGCATGTCTTGTATTTTCGACGCTTAGCAGTCTCCCCCAAATACTTGTTGGTGAGTATCCTAGCTATTCGAATCAATCAATCCGGTCTTTGACGTTCAGTCGGACACACGTGTCGCTGACAATTTCTCCACTCTCAGGCTTCAGCACACGATGCGTTTCTTCGTCATCCTCCCCCTCCTTCTCGCTGCCATCGCTTTGGCACGACCCGTTGAAGATAACGAAGATGGCTTCTTCAGTCCGAAGAAGAAGACCCCATCGCTCAAAGACGGACTCCTTGGAGCGGGCGCGCCCGCTATTGCTATTGGGAAGGAGACATCTGTGTGATCTCCAGTCATAATCCGTGTATTATAGATTATCTATTCATTCATGCGTCGGGCTCATCATCAGACACTTTTTCTGTTGAGGTACAGTGTCATCTGACATATGGACATCCCCAATTGTGAACTTTCTCCACTGACATCGCGACCGAGTCGCTATTTTTAGCTTGCGGTCCGTCTACTATGCATTGCTCGACCTTACGTGTTCGACCTGATACTATGGTTCTTCGACGCAATCGTAGTGCACAGTGACAGCGCCGGTGCGTATTTTTATCCTACTAGCGTTCTGCCTGGTCCTGGTGGAGCGGTGTTAAACACTCTCCTGCCAGATAAACTGACGGGCTACTTTGATTCCTCAGGAATCGTCCCGCGTTCTATAAATCTCTAGCGTGGGGCCCGCCCGTATGTACAGCATGCATCATGCTTCCCGGGTATAATGCGCACCACTTCTTTTGCATGAGAGATAAAAGGCTCGGAGCGTTCGAAGCTTCTCCTTCGTCACTCAGGCGGCCTCTCTATCCGAACCATGGACACGAGCAAAACGATAGCACCGTACGACGAGAAATCCAGTGCCGAGATCCAGCAGTTGGAGTCGTCAGCAGACAGCGTAGCCGATGGAAATGCCTTGCCAGAGTCTGGTTCGCCAGAGCGATTGCTTGCAGAGAAGAAGTTGGTGCGGAAGCTGGACACGAGACTTCTTCCTACTATCTTCATCATATTCATCATGAATTACATCGACGTGAGTAGCCAGCCAGATATGCCAGGAGGACTGACCTGACATTGAGATGACAGCGGAATGGTGTGACAACTGCGAGGCTCCAAGGAATGCAACAGGATTTAGGGATCTCAGGTAGCCTTGCTCGGTGAACTGGCGACTAAGTCGCTCGCTAACGCTCTACTCCTCTGTAGATGTGCAGTATGCTACTGTCATCGCCATCTTATTTGTCTCCTACTGCCCTGCGCAGATTCCTTCAAATATGGTATGTCGTTCCACGTTGTTGAGGTGACTCCATAGTGCTAATTCGACGGTTGACAAGCTTCTGAACGTTGTAAAACGGTGAGTTGGTTTCCACAACACTCCAATCCAAGTTGTACCTAATCATACACCTATCAAAAGGCCATCATGGTACATCGGTGGTTGCGTTGTACTATGGGGGCTGACTAGTGCGCTGACGGGGGTTTGTGACCTTTTCCCGGCCTCCGAAGTATCTCACTGGTGCTTCTAGATAACCCATAACTTCGCTGGAATTCTTGCTTGCCGAGTCTTCATTGGATTACCCGAGGTGGCCTCGATGATTTCACCCCTTCACGCAGTACACTAATAACCTCGGCTTGACAGGCTGCTTTCTACCCCGGTGCTATTTATTTACTATCGCGGTGGTACACGAAGAAGGTGAGTGAGAGCTTCCTATCTTTGACAGGGGTACTCCAACACCCCTTTGCCTCAAATTAGGAACTTGCTCTCCGTTCCGCAATACTGTACGCCGGATTATTGGTTTCGAATGCATTTGGAGCGGTGCGTGTATATTTAGCGTCACCTTCGTCTTTTCTTAGATTCTAATGTGGACAATCTAGCTCATAGCCGCAGGAATTCTTTCAAGTATGGAAGGCAAACGCGGAATCCGAGCCTGGAGATGGTTGGCCTAATCTCTAGTATCCCAAATTATCTCATTAATACTCGAATTAGGTTGTTCTTCATAGAGGTAGCGTTCGCCCGGCTCTCCTTTTCCGCTTCCTGTTGATAATGACTTCGCGAAGGGGTCCATCACTTGCACCATCGGGTTCATTAGCATGTCAGCCCTTGTTTTGAATATGTTCGGGTTCTCATACTGACCGTTCTGTGACTCTAGGTGGGCACTACCTGACTATGTCAGCACTGATCCATTGATTCGGTGGAATGGCATATGCTGACAAACGGATGCCAACTAGCCTCACAACACTAAGTGGGTTTCTGGATTCGACAAGCGTCTAGCTCAAGCACGATTGGCTGAAGATGCTGGCGAAGCAGATAAAGATACTGCAGAAGACTCGTACGTTCATTGAGTCCCTTCGCTTCGTATACGGCGACTTACGCCCATCCACAAGCCCTCTGAAGGGGTTGGTCATGGCTTTAAAGGACCCAAAAGTTAGCATATTTGCTATTATGACCACATCGCAACTCCTCGGACTGAGCTTCGTCCAATTCTTCCCGACGTACGTGTTTGTCTTTACTTGGTGTATGGTGATGAGGTTAACGCCATTCTGTTACAAGTCTCACCGCAACATTGGGTTTCTCAACGACGAACACATTGCTTCTGGCTGCGTATGTCCCTCTCCTGATTGTCCTCACACATGCTATTAATGTTTGCTTCAAGTCCTCCTTGGATTCTTGCTGGCATAGTCTGCTGCCTTAATGCTTGGCATGCTGGTAATTCCATTCCTATATTCCTCTTTACCTCTTCGTAACGCAACCTTGCTTGCGTAGATCGGACCGGTGAACGATTCTTTCACATTGCTGGCTGGTGGTGGGTCGTCATCGTCGGTTTCATTATTGCCTTGTGTACGATGAGCATCGGAGGACGGTATGTGTCCCTCTTTCTTATGGCCCTGGGATATGTTGGTGAGTGTTCATTACTTGTTAAGACGGCTCCGAGGTCCCGGGTCTAAATGTCCTGGATAGGCTTTGCCATGACCCTCGTTTGGGTATCAAACGCCGTTCCCCGACCTCCAGCGTGAGTGAATAGCTGCAAATATCGTAATTATCGATGCTCACACGTAATTCCCCACTTAGCAAACGGGCTGCTGCCATTGGAATCGTCAACGGGTGTGGAAACATTGGGAATTTGTGTGTTTTATTTTCGGCACCGTAAGTTACTGCTAACACGTATAATTTTATAGGATGGGGTCTTACACATGGAAGGCCGCATGGAGTCCCGAATACCATCAATCAATGGCTATTAGTCTGGCTGCCTTGGTCTTCGCTAGTCTTTTATCCCTGCGTATGTCGTCTTCCTGTTCCGCTGCCAGGAGTTATGCTTAGAGTGCTGACGTGCCGGTAGTCATCCGTCACATGCTCATTCGCGAGAACAAGCAGATGGACAGAGAAGAGAAAGGGATGATGGAAGGCGCTGAGCGAGCCAGAGTGGAGGAGGCTGCCAAGTTGGAGGGTATCACCTTCGAGCAAGCGATCGAACGACGAAGAGGATTCAGATATCTTTATTAGCACTCTCCCGGTCTAGTACTGGGCACCCATGCGAGTGGGTTGATGATAGTAAGTAGTAACGATCAAGTATATACGACCATCAATCATTTCAATATGAACATACTTGTATCATTCTCAGCTAATACGTGAAGGCAGTCGATGAGTTAGCATCGTTGTATGATGGAAGCTCGTCGCCGGCGTCGCTAGGGCCACCGCTCATCTGTCCTCCTACACTTCCTTCCGTCAGCCATGCCCATTCGTTTCCCTCTTTCCATCGGAAGAGCTCAGCCCCGAAATTTATCTCAAAATCGTTACGCCCCTCCACACCGATGGCAGCAAATACATCATGATTGTGCCTCGGGAGGTAAATGCCTGTGAATGCATTCGCCAATCTTTGACCATTGTATGTGAAGAACAAAGCCCCGGAAGTGAATTCGTAGCCACATCCGACGGTGTCCCCAGAGGAGACCTGTGTTAAGGCCTCCGTGTAGTCTCGCCCACCATCTGGGTCTTCGAAGAATTTGCGCAAGTCATCCAGATGCAAGCCGGCGCTGAGCCTGTTCCATCCTGGTAGCCTCCAGACTGGATATGGTCTACATGTTGTGCCTGTGTGAGAGGAGGTTAGATTTGTCTGAGGCTGAACAGATCTTACTCGCCTATGGCAACTAGCCCGTCCATGCGCTTGATGAGAATCTCGTAATAAAACCCCTTCTTGCCTCGCCCGTCGTACATACCTGCCATCAGGGGCAGATTGCTCATGAGACAAATATCCTTGCATTTTGCATTGGTTTCTACTTTGCAGACCGAAGGTCCGCCTTTCGCTTCACTTGGATTGGTGATGCTGCCGACGAAGCGAGACGTTTGTGGGTACTCGATTTCCCAAGCTTTGGCACCAACTTCTTTTATGCGATCTACAGCTGCTGACGGCAGAAGGCGGGGCGGCTGGGGCGGGAACTCCACGCAAAACTTCTCTGCAGATGTGTACTCATCGTCTGTTGCGTCCGCCAGCTTTCCATTGTGATACTGGCCCGTTATTAGCGGCATTAATATACCATAGGGATACCACTTTACTGATTTCTCTGGCGCCGGTGCCCATTGCGGCGGGAGGTCATCTTCATTTTGTTCATTTTGACCGTGGCGGTCCGAAAACTTGTCTTTCAAATGGCTGAGGAAACCCATGGCTGATATCGATGCTATTAGCACTGATATCCGTCGCCTTTTGAAGATCGGATTCAGAGTCAGCGACTCGGATGGCAACAGACGCCGCCGCGCCTACGCCACAGTGACCACTCTCAATCTCAAACCATGTTGTTCTGCCCAACTTGCGCGAATTTCCTTGTCATTTCTGCGGAAACTGGATACAATAAATGGGCCTGTAATACTTGCGCCTACGAATTCCCCATCTCCAAGCAGGTCTGTGGGTCCTAGCATTACTGGTACAAGGCCTTGTTCCGACTGGAAAGTGAATACAAAAGATGACTTCAAGAACAACACTGACACGTAAAGCGGTGGACGATGTGCTTGGTGGCGACGAGATGTGGAAACATGCGGACGCAACAACGGGTGCGTTACTTACGCCCACAAAGGTATACTGGCTTGAACTCAACGCGTCGCTTTCTCCACAGCCTCCTGCGACAAGTGCAATCATGATAGTGCATATTTTTATCAACTTCAAATTCGCTCGGCAGACGAACCGATGACAACCTGTAAGTTTTCTAATTCGGTCTTCTCCCAGAATTGATGGAACTCAATCCGAACACGATAAAAGTCTATCGGTATGCACGATATCTCCCCCCGCGAACTTACTGTCTTCATTGAACTACAACTTTAGTTGCGTCAATTGCGCCCATCAGTGGCGTGAAAACTAAAGTTGCAGTTCTTGCATTTTGGCCCAACTCGTGGCTAACCCCACCTTTTTCTGAAGGCGCACAGATGCCGGATGCAGGCGTCATCAGCTTCGCTTATGCTATCAGAACGCCAGCTGTCCGTAAACGCCTGGTGATCTCCAAATCCACGGTCCCCGTATCATTTGAATTGACTTCGCAATTTTACGATCTGACGGCAGTATACATATGGCGCTCATCAATAAAGTTGCGCCAAACATAGATATCAGCAACATTCTCTCACCCCCCGCTTCAACCACACACGCAATTGCTCAGTTAGATCGGCTATGGAAGCGATTTACTGTTCGCGTTCAAAGCATTGCTGTGAGCACTCTTGTTATGCCTGTTCCTGAGTTCTCACAGTTCAGCGTGTACTGTGAGTCTTCGCGATTTTTTCGGTCACAAGTACCTCAGCGACCACCTATGCGCTTTTACGCGAGTTCTTTCAGATGATGCCACCTTCTGACATGCCCATCGAAGCGATACTACTCTCCCATGCTCTTCTACTCGTCTTAGAGGCCGATAGAAACCTACGACAAAGTTGTTGAGTTGCTGTTATCCTTAACTTCGCACCTTTTCCTTCTCCTTATGTGGTGGAGTGGAGAAACCGGTCAGATGAAGTGTGCTTCTTGATGGACTGATACGGGATACCCCGTTTTTCTATCTCCTTTGAGTACCATCCAACATGACGGCGGCGTAGCTCTCTGATTCTCAAGGCCGAGAGGGGGATAGAAGTATATAATCGCAGAAGTATTCTTGATCGTCACCTACCCGCCAATCCGTCCACCATGGAGAAGGACATGTCGTTGAAAGGTTCAATTAACTCCACCGGCAAAGTTTCCGATTCCTCGAGTTTCAGTGACGAGCAAGCCGCCAGGCTCGAGAGATACGTGTGGTGGAAGCTCGATCTCTCGTGAGTAGTCTCTGATTTCGCCGACTAAGAGCGCCACTGACTTTGTGACCGCCCCTCAGTGTGGTTTGTCACCACCACCCTATGTCCCCAAGTAAAATCAACTAAAATTGTTCCCTATAGTTGGGAGTGGTCACTATTTTCTACCTGCTTTCTTGGCTGGTGAGTAAATAACTTGACGCCGTCCGGACTCCCCGGGTGCTGATTGGCCCAAAGGACAGAACCAACCTAGGCAATGCTCGGGTCGCAGGTCTACAGAAGGATTTACACCTCACCAATGATCAGGTAGGCGAAACTTCCACGCTTCAGAAGGGATTTCACTGACGTCTATACAGTACAGCATTGCGTTAACCGTCACATTTATGTGCGTATGGCCACCTTTTTTGAACGTCGATCTGAACATGATTGCAGCCCTTACATATTTGCGGAATTACCCTCAAATCTACTTCTGAAAGTATGTTAATCTACAACTCTAAAAGACCTTCATTTACTTAGCAAGTGAAGATTGTGGGACCCAATGTTCTCCTGTCCACCTTGTTGGTGCTCTGGGGCGTGGTAACCACTCTACAAGGCATGCCACATCAGACCGAGAAGGAATTCTACTCATTCCATTATGCAGGTGTTGTCCACAACTATGCCGGTTTATTGGCCTGTCGATTCTTCTTGGGTCTGTTCGAAGGTTAGTTGCATCTATCAGTGCCCCACGAATGACTGCGTTGAACGACGCTCCAGGTGGTGTTCTTCCTGGCATCGTCCTGTATCTCTCTCTATTCTATCCCAGAGCACAACTCCAAAAACGGTGAGTCGTACATCGGTATCTACTAGTCACCGACTGACTGCTCTGAAAAAGTTTATCAGTAGTCTTCGCAGCCTCATCTTTGGCCGGTGCATTCAGTGGCCTCCTCGCTGCCGGAATCTCTGAAATGTCTGGGATCGGTGGAAGGCCTGGTTGGGCTTGGATCTTCATCCTCGAAGGAATTTTCACTGTCCTCTTTGGCATCCTCTCCTCCTTCTTCATCCCAAGTTCGCCGATGAATTGTAGGCTACTCAAGCAAGAGGAGAAGGAGTACATCATGCTTCGACTACGGGAGGATGGTGCCATCAGCAAAGACGACCGCAGCGATGTGTTCTCATGGCGTGAAGTGTTCAGAATCTTCCACCTACCCCATGTTTGGTTGTTGTTCTTCATATTCTTCTTCCACGGTACGTCGGCTTATACCTTTAACCCTTCACGATCTTAATTTCGTTTCAAGGGACGATACTTTACTCCTTAAGCTAGTAAGTAGCTTCCTCAACTCCATGTGGACCTCGGTGTTGACTCGGTCAAAAGCTTTGCCCCATCAATTATTCAGGGATTGGGATACAGCGCAAACAGAGCCCAACTCATGTCTGTTCCACCTTACGCGGCGGCGTTCGTTCGTGAGTTATTCCCAACAGATCTTGATGTGGATTGGTCTTACCTTCCTTCAAGTCACTAATGTTGCATCCTACGTTGCCGACCGATATCACTGTCGCGGTGCCGTCGTCATGTTCTGCTCTGCTTGTACTATTGTCGGATTCAGCATGTTCCTAGGTAATGTTACGATCTTACTTCTTCACATATCATTCGGCTAATGGCACTATTAATATAGGCTCGCACAAGCATGCCGTTCAATACGGTAGCTTGTTCCTCACACTCTCGGGAATCAACACGGCAGCGCCCACCATCACAAGTTGGACAGCGAATAACACTGCGCCACATATTCGACGTGCCTCAGCCATTGCCGTTGTGTGTATGTTGACAAATATGGGAGGTATCCTGTCCACATGGCTCCTTGGGTCACTCTCGGCGGCCCCACGCTACACGAAAGCGACGATCGTCCTGCTGGTATTTTCCATTGGTCTTGGTGTCGCCGCTGGGCTCAACGTTCTGTACCTATGGATGCAGAACAAGAAGAAGGCAGAACTAAGGGCTACCATCACTAAAGAAGAGGAGCCAGCAGGTTTGGGTGATCGTAGCGCATGGTTCATTTATATTTTATGATTTATGTACTGAGTCTGGCATTGCTTTATATCTGTATACAGGCTTGACGAAGCGCTGGTGCGTCTAGGCACGGCGCTGTAATGATATTCAAGTAAATTCACGTTTCTGAGCTCTCGCTTCGCCGGGTCCTTCAGCATCACCGGATCCGGGAACCCAGTCCCATAGGTGCGTTATGTGTTCGCCCTTGCGTGCACTTTTCCTAGGAACCAACATTGGAGTCGATAAGCGGAACTTTTTATTTCTGTTATCGTCTTCCGGCAAGGCATGTCTTACTTAGTATATGTATAGCACACAATGGCTACAAAACCACATGCTTGAGGATCCTGTGGGAGGGCCATCTTTGGGCCCGTCTGCGCATTATGGAGCGGAAGGATTCACTGACGTCCTCAGAAAAGGTCAATGTTCTACCAGGTTCATCGACAATCAGTGTTGATGCAGACGCCCAACTGGAGAGAGTGGTCTGGCGGAAGATTGATCTCTGGTAAGGTCCAAATTTCCTTATAAAACCACTTCTTCTGACCGACCTCTTGAACAGCGTCGTGAGCAACTTGAGAACTCGAGCAAGGGATTACTACTAATATGTGCACTATGTTACGTAGATCGCAACACTTACCGTCTTTTACCTCTTATCGTGGTTGGTGAGTGGGGAGTCGTTACGAGGATCATTGATATTGATGTCGTTCTTACTTTAGGACCGTACAAATTTAGGGAACGCTCGAATTGCAGGTTTACAAACAGATCTACGGCTCACGAATGACCAAGTTCGTTTCGCCGCTACACTACTGTCACCCGTGTCTGATTCCCTTGGACATGCAGTATAGTATTTCCCTGACCGTGACCCTCGTGTGTGTATGATCTCCTTGCTTTATCTATTCTTGTTCAATGAAGGAGTACGTAGCCCCTACTTATGTGCTGAATTACCCGTCAATCTACTGCTGAAGGTACGCGGTTGCTAGATCGTGCTGCCACGCTAGCTGACGGTCTGCTACGTAGATCGTTGGCCCAAATATCCTCCTACCCACATTGATGACACTTTGGGGTATAGTAATGACCTTACATGGTTCGCCCTGTTCTCCACTCGTTTCTGCTGCACCTAGAAGGTCACTTAGGAACCGTCAATAGCTTTGGAGGTTTATTGGTGTGTCGCTTCTTCCTTGGCCTCTTCGAAGGTACCGTATTCCACCCAAGACTGTGCAATTGTACAACTAAGGCCAATCGGACGTTTAGGCGGAATGCTACCAGCCATCGTCCTGTATATGTCCCTCTTCTACCCGCGGTCGAAACTTCAGCGACGGTGAGCTTCCCGATACATGTCCCCAGAAATCAGTTTTGAAACCCAAATCACCTTGTCTAGGCTCTCCATGATCTTCTCTGCCTCATCATTAGCTGGGGCGTTCAGCGGACTGCTTGCTGCTGCGATATTGCACATGGATGGTATAGGTGGGAAACGAGGCTGGGCGTGGATATTCATTCTCGAGGGCCTGTTCACCGTTGTCTTTGGCATAGTTTCTTTCTTCATCATCCCCGAGTCAGTTGGGCACTGCGCCCTTCTCGGTGCAGGAGAAAGGGGATATGTTCTGAAGCGTCTGCGTGAAGATGGGGCGATCAGCCAGAATGATAGTGCCGACGGTTTCGCGTGGAAGGAAGTCTTCCAGGTGTTTAGACTGCCCCACGTATGGTTTATTCTCTGTATATTCTTCTTCAATGGTAAGAGATTACTTGATTAGCAGAAACTGAGCAATTAATGAAGTCAAATTTGTACAGGCATTATTCTTTATTCACTGAGCTAGTGAGGCCCACTTCCATCTGTCATATCCGCTTGATTTGCTCATAAACTTCTGAAGCTTTACGCCGTCAATCGTGCAAGCGCTTGGGTGGAGTGGAACTCGAGCCCAACTCATGACGGTGCCTCCTTATGCTGTTGGTTTCGTGGGTGCGGACATAGTCGCTATGACCTAGCCTATTTGTAGCTGACCTCTCCTGTTTCGACAGTCACCAATCTAGGATCATACGTTGCTGATCATTACAAACGCCGTGGCATTGTCATAATTATATGTGCTGCCTGCCTTACTGCCGGGTTTTCCATGTTTCTTGGTATGACCGACGCTGGTATCCTACCATACGCCATCCTCACGTATTTGAACTCTTCTCAGCGTCGCACAGCACATCTGTCCAATACGGCAGTCTCTTCCTCACGATCGCAGGAATCAATGCTGCCGCCCCAGCGATCACTAGCTGGGTCGCAAACAACACCGCCCCGCATGTGCGACGCGCTTCTGCTATCGCCTGCGCCTGCGTAATGACCAACGCTGGAGGAATTTTGGCGACATGGCTAATTGGCTCGCTCTCGCCGCCTCCCCGTTACACCAACGCCACCATTGTTCTGTTGGTATCGTCCGTTGGATTGGGGATCGCTGCGGTAGGGAATGTCATTTATCTGTGGAGCCAAAATAGAGTCAAGGATAGGTTACGTGCAGTGGTCACCAAGGAGGAAGAGCCAGAGGGTTTGGGGGATCGCAGGGCGTGGTTTACGTATATCCTGTGACGCCCTGGAAGACAAGCAAAACAACTCACCACTACAGAAATATGTCCAACATTCTGCGTGTGCTAGTATCATGTCTTGCAGATTAATGTAATGCCAAATATATGAATGTAGTTAATACAGTGAACCTATGCTAACGAACAACAGTATGGAGTAACCCAGGCAAGAATATTACATTACATCCTGCATGTCAATGTTCCTCCGACCATCGCGATGGTAGCCCCGAGGCACCATCCCAGCTCCGTCCCCTCGACCTGCTTACCTATCCTCACCTCCCTCTCCGCCCCAAACTCATATCCAAGCCTTAACAGCGCATGCATGAACGTCATATCCAGGCACCACTCCGGCCGCCCCTCGAGCTCATCCATGACCTCCTTGTCGTTCCCCCAGCGCGCTTCCCAGGCAGCTCTGCCTTTGCACACGTCGGTAGCGAGCGAGGAGAGCGTGGATACCGTGATGGGCGATGCAGCGTCTTTCGGGAGGAGGGGGTGCAGACGGTCGTAGAAATAGGAGAGCAGCAGGACCTTGCCCGCTGGGAAGCTGTCCATGAGGGAGGGCTGGTATACACCGTCGAAGGAGCATGGTTTCACCTCGCATATGCTGTAGTATAATGTGTGTCAAATGCGTAGAAACAACGAATCGACGGTGACACGTACGCGTCTTTGGCCATAACGAGCTCGACAATTCTGTTGCATGCCTCGAAGCTGCCGATGTCTTCACCGACCATTGTAACCTCCCGTGTCTCACCCGACACCTTGTCAGCAACGCTGACCACCCGTTCAGTCCCCTTCGCCAGGCAAGGATTACCCACGGGCTTGGAAGGATCGCCCGCCGCCCTCAACGACGCCATAAAGTCGACCAACTGATGAACGTGCTTCCTCGCGCGCATCAGCCCGTAACCGAGGTACGAATGTTGGTAGAGCACATGGGTCTTTCCCCCGAACGTCAAGTCGTATTTGTGCTCGCCTTCGACGAGAGATGAGTCGGGCTGCGAGAACTTGGGCTCAAAGACAATTTGTGTTGAAGCGCCGCCGAGGTCAAGGACTGCGTATGTGGGAGTGTCGGTGGGGGTGTCGGCTCTGATGGTGTCGAGCAGATAGTTGGCGGTGATCCAAGCGTACACGCCCTCGTCCTTGCCGTCCATGACGACCACGCCATCCTTCTCGGCGAGTACGAACGGATACTTCATATGTAGTCGGTCTCTCACAGCATCCAGAATAGCCCCACTCTCCGTCGTACCCAGCAGCCTCAATCCAGCAGTCGCCTTCACCGCAACAGGAGTACACTTCCTAAGGTCCTCGGGAACGACCCTCATCGCCTCCTCCATCAACACATCCAAGCTCTGGGCGGCCTCCTCCGGCTTGCCAGAGTACGCCGACAGTCCTGGTTGTGTCATTTTGAATGTCTCGTATTCGTAGGTTGCCGATGGCCCGCAGTTGTTGAATTTGTAGACGTGGATGCGCGAGCCGGTGGACCCAGCGTCAATCATAAGTGCATATTGGACGAGGTGGGCGGAGGGGTCGTGGGGAGTGGTGCAGTACACCGTTTTCGACGGGTCGGGGTCGCTTTCGAAAGATGTGGGTCGGGTGGTGGTGTGGTCGTTGTGGGTCTGTGTTGGTGGCGGCTCAATGGTCGCCAGCGGCGCGGGTGAATCCAATTGCTCGTCGTCCTCAGGGAAGGCTATAGCATTGTGTTCCGCAGGCTCTTTCTCTTTCTCGTTGTGCCATTTCATCAAATCCTTCGGTTCTCGGGGCCCAAAGAAGTACACAAGTCCTATAAGAACGACAGCAGCAACAGCGAACTTTTTCCATGCGAATCTTGCGAGACCGGTGCGGCGACCTGGACCCATGCCGCCTTCTAATCTTTCGTAGTTCGCGCTGCGAGGCGACATAATGGCCATTTTGGCGAGGCGCGCAGGAATCCTGGATAGTGCGGAGGTAATGTTCGGGCGCACGGAAGAGGAGGAGGAGATGGTGGTTGCGGATGAAGAGTTAGACGACGATTGTGTGGCGCAAGGCGGCATACGTGGGTCACTCCTAACTTGTAATATTTTCCATCAGCATCATATATGAGCGCTCTCACAAAGGAGTCCAGAGTACACAAGTGCAATACATCGGCTAAATATATACGGCTCTAGGTTGCTCGCATGGTGGTTATTCGAGGTGCAGCCCTAGCAACTGCCGCCATGTATTGAAATCATTGATATGATAAGAATACCTCGGTTGTTTGACTTGATACTCCCAAATCATCACAAAAAAGAAACGAGTGGGTAAACTCACCATTAGGGATTCTCCTGAATCAACGTCTACTGCGTGAGGGCTGTGTCCATGCTCCTCACCCCTGCTCGAGATATATATCCCGCCAACGACTTGATAGACGAGACTGAGTGATTGAAGTATTGAAACGTTGCAGAAGAGGATATCAAAGATGGCCGGGCATAGTACATGGACTTCAAGGTAAAGTGCAGTCAGATTGATGTAGAGCCGGGGGGAAGCCAATGCTAAGTGTTTGACTTCTGGTAAGCTGAAAAATCGTCGGTGAAGGTAAAGCCTGTTGAGGGTCGCTTTCGAGCGAGAATTCCAGGCGTCAACGTCCAAATCAACAGGGTAGAAAATCTTCAGTTCATCGAGCCCGGATAATGCGCGTTCGTCCATGGCGACTTGCGATGTGAAATCCCCCCAAATGTAAGGACCTGGCTCATAGCACTGGGGGAGGAGCTCAACGGAACGCAGATGCTGTGATTGTTGGCAAAGAGCGCACGAGAGCGGCAGGGTTAGACAGGAGATCGGCAGTTAGGTTTATATGAAGTGAGAGTTGATGGAGAGAGGGGAGCACCCCGACTGTGTTGAAGAATGGCGAGAGGTCGAGGCGAGCATAGCAAGCGAGGGTTAGTCCACTCAGCAGCGCCGCGAGGCCAGTTACCAGATGTTGTTGGTCGCGCGCGAACTAGGGCATCCGTAGACTCGCATGCTTGAAATTGCAAAGTAATCCGAAGTTCCTCGAGTCCCTCCGGACCTGCAGCGGTCAAAGCTGCCAATTCGATCGCGGAACACTGAACGTCCAATTTCCGAAGATCGCTTGCGATGACCGTGGCCGGCGTCGAGAAGAAAGATGCTGCAACGGGCGGAAGGCATCGAGTCTCCACGATGCGTTCGTGAGGCCAGACATATACGCTACAGCGGCCTGCATTGCCTGTACGGGGTGCTTCACCGATCCCGCGATCAGCTGTGACTTGCAGACTCCAAGCAGTGAAGCAGAGCGGTAGCTTGGGGCCTTCGCGCCATAGGCACATTTGTACCCAATGGGGGATTCTCGCCAGCCTCGGGGGGATCGGGTCCTGTTTATGTCCTCGCATCTCCTTACTGTACATCAAGCGAACGAACCATAGGCGAACGTGAAGTCTTCGAACGAACCCGGACCGCTATGTTAGGTTTACTGAGAGGCAGATATCAGGGCGCCGGCGCTGATGAGAATAACGAAATCCTTTCACCGCAGGCATATCAATGACTTGACCATGGCTACATCAATCCGTTCCCAAAAGACATCACGATACACGGCTTTGAGTACAATGTCGTACGTTGTCATATTGATAGCTATCGCTCGTATCTTTACTTGAGCGGAGAGGCACTCTAGAACTTGCTTCCACGTAATGGAAGCTGCGAAGGGATTACTGCGCTGGTCGACGGTAGCGGGAAGAAAACATTTACATGCTTGCATTGATGATCAACAAGTTATCAACCATTCTCACGATCAAAATATGTGCAACAGTTTTTCGTTGGCTCGGTTATACACAAGTATTTGGGACGTATTTAGGAGAGATTGTAGCGATGAGCAGGCGGGAAGGGGTGGGGGGATTGATAAGTGGAGCTACAGGAGAAAGGATCGAGTTTTCAGAAGTATATCGGTGTACTAGATTTCACGAAAGCGCGTATCAAAGCAGGTAGGGTGGGGGATGGGGGTACGACGATGCTCCAAACAAATGGGTGGGGAATGATGGTGTAGATGAAGTGATATACAAAGAGCAATCGAAGGCTGAGGCCAATCCTCGCATGGCTCAGCTAGTCAAGGTCAAGGAGTCCGATGAGATATAAAATGGAGGTGGTGTATAGCATTAATCATAATCGTGTCGCGCGACGCAGAGTTTAGTCTTCGAACTGAGCGAATGGGATGCCGTGGCTATGGAGCATATTTTGAAGCATCAGGGCACGAGTCTTCCACTTCTCGCGGTCGGAAGAGAGTGCCTGTACTTGGTCTTCAAGCTGTTGTTGGTGCTCGAGCTTGCGCTTCCGACTCTTACGAGCTGCGAGCGTGTTCTGCCGACGTTTCCACTCAATCTGCTCCTTCTCGGTGGCGTTGGGACCGGGAGCATCTTCTGGCATCTCATCGTCATCATTGAATGCCTGGGAACGCGCTCGCTTGCGCAGGAACGTAGCCGGCACCTCCTTCCTCGACGTCACAGAAGGGGTGATATACTTGCGCGGCTGCGTTGGTGCGTCGAGCGGCACCAAGGTATCAGGAGTGATGTTCTTCCTCGTACCCGTGGCCGTGGACTTGCGACGAGGGGGAGGGGCGACGGGCTTGGAAGAGTCGAGAGCGGGAGAAGGATAGGAAGCGGGGGCGAGATCCAACAATGGTGTGTCGGGGGACATCGTGTACCACTGTGAGTGGTCGGGGAGAGGTGGGACCGCAGGTTGCGCCGACTTTTCGGAAGTCTCGGGCTGAACGCCTCCGAAGAGATCCATGTTATCGTCAAGCCCGCTGATGAGGGGACCAGTGAGCATGGCTGCGTCAGCGAACAAAGGTGTATCGATGTCATCCTCGAACGGAGTGTAAGGGGTATAAGGGGAGGCCGAAGTGAGAAACTCGTCGAACTCAGGCGACGGCGGCATAGCTGGGGAGGTGTTTGGAGTGGGCGGTGCCGCTGAGTCTTTGTCAGTCATCTCTTCGTCGGAATCATAGTACGTGAGCAATTCACCTTCAAGCACGTCCCTCAGAGCCCTACAGAAGTCCTCGTCGGTGAATTGTCCCACCGGGGACGACAAGGCTGCAGGGTTGATGGTATCCATAGCTGATGAGGTCGTGTCTGCAGTCGCGGAATTAGCGTCCGGTGTCGATTTTAGCATATTCAAATAATTAGCAGAGAGGGCGGCGAAGTCGGGGTATTCAGTTGACTGTGGTTCAGATTGCGGTGATCTACGAGGTGTAGTACGTGGTGCAGGTGGGAGAATCGTGGGGATGCCATAGTGATTTGCCAGATCCGTAGTAGATACAAAAACGGAAGACGTCCGGGGACGGTTGTTGTGAGAGTTTATTGAGACATGTTGGGGATGGTAGCTTGAAAGGGTACTTTCAAGTGGTTGCGCGGATTGAGCAGTGGGGCGCGGGACCGTTGACGAAAGAGACGAGGCCGAGGAATTCACAGGGAAGTGAACATCTTGGCGAGTTCTGTAGTAGTTGTTGGGCTGACTTTGGGAGGAAATGGCTACGGAGGTAGTGGAGGCAGAGTTTGGAGTGTGTAGTGGCAGCACTTCGGGCGACCCAGATTCTCTGTAACCAGGCGGCGATGCATAAGTCAGCTCTGATTGTTCATCAAATGCATTGTCATTAGGCTGTGCGGTGGGACTACCATCCTCGCCGTCGAAGAGAAGCGACGATGAGCATGTAACGTAGCGCCAAGCACCGTTAGATGACGAGGCAATCGTGCGAACCATCTGCGACTGCTTGCGCGCGCGGCTGTTCGCCTCTGGTAAAGGGGATGCCGTTCCGCTCCGCATGATAATAACACAGGGGACTGAACTACTACGGAGCCGCGAACTTTGTGACTCTGGATAGTTCGGAGACGGAATGCGCAGCGCAGGAAGAAAATGTGGAGAAAAGAAAGGGGGAAGTGTGACTCACAAGCAACTCAGAGATTAACTACTGAGGCCAAAAGACGGCTGAACAGCGTCGTGCACTGTTCTCGTCGTCGGGGTTGGTGGTGGTAAAGGGGGAAGAAACAAGTGGCAAGAACTGACTCATCCCTAGATTATATACATCTTGCGGCGATTTTCAAACTCAGGCACTTTCCCATGTGCAGCGCTGTAGCGCTCGGGCATCGCCTTCCTATGGCATCAAGCGGTGTATAGCGTATATACAGCCCGTAAGGCTGTAGACGTTTATCCCCTTTGTTCTCCATGGAATGCCAGCACATATCCCCCATCCAAGCCTCCAGAAACTCCAGCGGAAAATGCACAGAAAACCCCACAAAAATCGCAATTTCCACGATCGACTCAGTTCGAGTCATTCGTCCCAATGACAAATCAGCGGCCGTGCCGATTACCCTAAATCCGTGCGGCACGGCGGCAGCAGCTCATTGCACAGCATGCGTAGTTCTGCGTAGCACCGTATTCCATGCGGTCAACAACGCGGTCAGCGCAGGAGACTCCACGTTCGCGAACGACGACGACATCTTGTCATGGCGCGACGCCCGCAGCACAGCAAACGCAATAGACAGCAGCGAAGCTGTTGCTTTGTCCTATTAAATTCAGGGCCAGGAAATGTGTTATCATATGCGTATGTTATTCCGGGACGAACTCTGGGCAAGGGTTTCCCCTCTCCTGATGTATTCCGAGTTTCAGCCGGCAAGAGAACATCACAGAGCACTTACATCAGTGCAAAAAGCCTAACAAAGATCCGCGCAACCGAGGGCGACAAGTGTCGCTCCCCATTGCCACCCGACAAAATTGGTCTTGATAGATGCTTGATCACCGGAGTCAGCAAGCATTATGTACTTTCGCTGTTGCGACACCGCCATTAGAACAACAGAGCCAGATGTAGACGGAGAACGAGGCCTGAAAGTGGGGCTTTTCATTTGCAGGGCGTTTATCATTCGATGCACATGCTCCCAGCTTGAGAAGTCCCCAGCGAGACACCAGGACCGGTCCGCGAGTGTATTGAGGTTTGCACGAAGGACATCATAGGCCGCTATTCCACCACAACCAGCGCTGAGACAATTGTTTCGGTAGGGAACATCAGACACGAACGACCTCGAATTTGATACCTCATCGTTCTGGGGAGATTGTGGGTTGTGCTGGGGTTGGTGGAGACCGTGTGGTGGCCTGGTGTTCCCCGGGCAGACGTTACCTGGCAATCGGATTCCAGCGCTTTTCCTCTACCAAGACTTGGCTCGAACTGGCCGGTACCAGCGGAGTGCTTCTAGTGTCCCTTCCGGCATCTGGCAATCATTTGATTTGCGAATACGGAAAGTGTGTAAAGCCGCTGCAAGTTCTAGGGAAAGGCGGGATGGTGGAAGTTGGGGTTTGAGGGTTGAAATTTGAGACAAGTGAGTGGAAGCTTTTTGTCCATTTCGTCGAATCATCGATGTCTGATTCGGCCGAGGTGGCAACGTTGACTCCATGAGGCGATCAACATAGAGTCAGAATCATGCACGTGAGCGCGTTCTCCTGATTACCCAACCCTTGATAGCGCATTAGGCCCTTTTCGAGTTGCTGGTTCATCGAAACCCAATCCGCAGGGCACATGCATTGGAAGGTCTCACAAGAAATCCGACGACGGTAAGAACAAGGAACGGTACGGCAAAGCGCTCAGGGCCCGCGCTAACATTCTTGCTGGTCAACATTCTCTCCCTCATTCTCGCAAGGGGAAGGCAGCTCCGATTGCCTGTAATTCCGTAGTTCGGCAGGTAAGCTTCTGGAATATTTCTTGCGACTTGTCGAATGGATGGCGATTGGATCTATGTGTCTAGGGCCGCTGTGTATATTCGGGTATTTTGTGGGGATTGAGCTGAGCGATTGTTCGTTCGGCTTGCGAATTCTTGAGCCATGGATTACATTTGCTTCTGGTGGCGAGAGTTTTCCCTGCAGCCCGATCGAATGGTTTGTCGCTTCTTTGGCAGACGATACTTTACACTATGAAACTTCAACGGCCAGACTCATTTCGCGTCCATTTTGTGACTATCGTCAGGCATTGATCGAAGAACCGGAAACCCCTCCGAGAGGACAAGGCTAGGTTTGACGGTAAAGTATTATCGCACTATCAGTAACGTTTCATTCGCTCGCTTATCCGAGCAACAATAGTTTTAGACTAGCTTAACGCCAGGTCTACACTCGTACATTTCCTGAGGCCGTGACAAAGGAAAACGGGGACACGAAGGCGCATGTTGGGATCTCACAGACAAAACAACGAAACACCGTGAAGCCTACTTCGGGTGAGGTGCAGCCCTGGACATTCCTCCTGTCATCGGTGTCGTCGCTAAAGACTCAGGAGAGGAGTCAAGAAACTCGTTGACTCATCGCACGTACACGGAGCCAATGGAACTATTTCTTTGAACCTCTACTTCTCAAGAAAAGAAGCGCCTCATGCTACCTTGGCCTTCTACTGGCGACGATAGTCCAATCACGTTGTGCGAATAATCTGTCTAGGCAGACATCTCACAATCGAGAGCATATGGTTCACCATTGCCACGATGTCATTCGGCAAAGTCGACCGCACCAAGGCCAAAGAGAAATGCGGAACGAGACAACACACGAAGTTTGAGGTGTGTGTTCATACTACATTCTTATACCAATTTCTGTAGCTGTCCGAAACAATTCTAATGCGACACAGAGGTGGGTATAATGTTCGTAGTTTTTGCTGTACGCATTTTGTGCATTTTGTGCTTATCATGCCTCACCCGTAAAAGGCCTAGAAACGACCACGGCGACCCTCTCAAATCCCCACACATTTCTTGATGATTCTACCAACTTTACCCACCTGCACAGGTTTAGAAGCAGCTCAGGTCCCCGTTGATGGTCGAGGCCACGAGCAATTCGACGGGCCTCAGTTTGGTTATATACGCCCGGGGTGTGCATTGATGACCTTCTCTTGGTTCCTTCGCTAGAATCGAGTTAGACGAACCGACAGAGTCTATAAAGGCAGATTTTCCAGTATCGTTGGCCCATCTCCCTGTCAAAGTGCCCCATGGATAACAAGCATATCATAATCATTCTCGCCCTGGTCGGAGGCCTGTTTGTGTATCGCAAACGCAGCTCGAACAAACGTCCACCTCTCCCACCTGGTCCACCGGCTGACCCATTGATTGGCCACCTACGAGTCATGCCAACTGACAACCACGAGCTGGTATTTCTTGAATGGTCGAAACTATATGGTATTTCTTTTTTAACTATATTATCCTCGACGCTAATGTTTCCGTTAGGGGATGTCATGCATCTCAAAGTCCTCAGTCATAATATCATTGTACTCAACAGCGTGGAGGCAGCTACCGACCTTCTCGAGAAGCGCAGCGCATTGTACAGTGACCGACCAAACATGACCGTATACGTAGAGTAAGTTCACCGTCTACCTGGCTTTTATTCTAGCTCTTCTGACACAACTCGTCAGAATTGGGTGGGATCCAATTTTGGTATTCTTGCCGTACGGTTCACGCTTTCGTAAACATCGCCAACTCCTACATTCACATTTCGGCCAGCGTGCCATCTCCAAATTCCAGCCTATCCAACTCCAGAATGCGTTGATTCTCGCACAAGGACTAATGGATAATACGAAAGACTACCAACATGTCCTTGGCAGGTGGAGTAATATATCAACTATTCGCCATTGCCTTGCTACTAACTTATGGGGCTAGGTACACCACGGCCATAGTGATGCGCGTTGCGTACGGTCACCACATTTTTTCCGATGATGATGAATTTGTACAGATCGCACACGACAGCGGGTATACTTTGAACAACGCAGGTCCACCTGGAGGAACTGCAGTTGACCTTTTCCCTATTTGTACGTGATGATCTTGTCGAGACATTGAATATTGCATTGAACGCTATATCTTGCAGTAATGAATTTCCCCTCGTGGTTTCCTGGGACTCATTATGCTTCCTTTGCTCGAGAGTGGAGATGGGCGGTTAAGAAGCTGTGCAATCGCCCATATGAGTATGTGAAACAACGGATGGTGAGTCAATGTCCTGCGTACATGATAGGCCACCGATCCTTTCGTTATCAGGCGGAAGGCACGGCGGAGCCATCTTTTCTCCTCGAGCAACTTGAGGCAACATCAGGGAAGAAACTTACAGACGACGAAGTAGAGGATATTAAGGGGTGCGCAGGCGTCATCTTCGTCGCAGGTGGCGAGACTGTAAGGCTGTCAATTTTCTACAAATATCGCGGTTGAACACATTTTTCAGACTTGGTCGAGCCTAGAAACATTCTTCTTGGCGGTTCTACGTCACCCGGAGGTGCAGAAGAAAGGCCAAGAAGAGATTGACCGTGTTATTGGACCTGACCGGCTTCCTACTTTTGAAGACTACGATTCCTTGCCATACGTGGAGTGCGTTGCACAAGAGATATTAAGGTATTGCTCTCCCATCACTGCCGACATGTAAATTTTATCTATATACGTAGATGGCACCCAACCGCTCCCGTTGGTAAGGATATGACTGGAGTGAAACTCAACTGAGGGCTCACGAACACTCAGGCGTGCCGCACCGCTCCACGGAGGATGATATTTACAAAGGCATGTTCATCCCGAAAGGCTCAATAATTTTCGCAAACATCATGTACGTCCAAAAGTCGGATGCCCGTCACTGCCGACTTAGATAAAACAGGGGTATGTCTATGGACGAAAGTGTTTACGCTGAACCAACTCGGTTCAATCCCGATCGCTATTTGCCCAAGTCCCATGGCGGCAACGGAGAGCCCCATCTAGATGCTGCTTTTGGATTTGGCAGAAGGTGGCGCGTCTCGGCTCGGCAGTGTCTGTCGCTAACATAGTTCTTGACAGGATTTGTCCAGGAAGACACCTTGCAGTAGCGAGTATATGGATTGCTGTTGCGACGATATTCGCTACAGTGGACATCAACAGGGTCAAGGACGTAGATGGAAATGAAATTACGCCAGAACTAGAATTTGAAACAGGAATCACCAGGTGCGTCTAATCCTTGTATTTACATGTGCAATTTCTAAACGGTACGTAGCCGCCCGAAACGATTTCAGTGCAAGACGTCGCCTAGGTCTGAGAAGGCATCTAGTCTTGTGGCTGTTGAATGTGCTATGTTGTCGGGGTAGGGTGGCACATTCTATCTACATCACATATCAGTATCCTGGATATCATTCATATCATTCATGCTTCTCCAGAGTCTCGGCTGAACTTCGTTATATATATATACCGCCAGGCATCTTCCATAGGATGCCGACAACTTTACTTCCAAGTATACCAGCCACACTCAAACTGACAGGATCGAGAATTGATTATAACAAACATACATCATCCTCAACCATGCAGCGGCCTACTGCTATCGTGTAAGGCACGAACCAAGTCCCCTTGCATCACATCCCATAAATACTCTGCCATAGACATATCTGAATAACCGCAACGTGTTGTACCCTAACACACCGAACAGCCAGCCTGTGCCGAGGGCGACAGCCGCCGTCCCCGCAGCGACGGATGCCCCAAGCTCGCTGACCCGCGCCCACGAGTCGTCGCCGGAGGACCTATTCGTTGTGTGGTCCACGCGCGCGCCTCAACGGAGTGGACGAACGTCGCGAGGTGGAGCTTGACGGCCGCCCCGGGGGCGACGCTGTTCCTATATGCGAGCGGCGCGACGATCCCAAAGGCGATATTGAGCGTGTGGTCGGTGGCGTTGCGGATCGTGTCATCCGGGTACGTTCCAAGTTGTGGGTTATATCTTGTAACTGTTATCTAGTAACTCGTGCGGGTGATAATGTTGGTAGTAGCGAAGTTGAACCTGGGCAGATTGCCTGTGCGGGGAGAGCAGAACTATATTAAATGCGTGCATCAAGGTGAGTCGCCAGGACCACACGTGTATGTGGATATGTGGGAAGTATGCAGAACTAGGGTCAGAATCCATTTGTTCGGTGCCTTTAGAGAACACGCTGATGTCTCGCGGAGAATCCACGGTCTCGAGGTCCGTAGAAGGTCCGTACCATTGACAACGAGACAATGCATGCCGAACGCGGTACACAGAGCGATATAACATGTGGACTGATGCATACAGAATGTGTCCTCAAGTGTGACTGGAGGAAGGTACCAGACGTTCTCACGGGAAGACTCAGAAGAGGGAGTCCAACGCACGCCCGAGGTGGGCAAAAAATCCACCTCCATGTGACCGAGCATGAGTTAACTCTTGCTGGATTCGCCGTTGCGCGTCAGCAAAGGAGGATGCCATCCGTTCTGAATCGGTTGTCAGGCGATTGATGTCTTCGTTTAGCTTCGCCGTCGCTTTCTCAAGTTCGACACGAGCCTTTTCATCGTTGTCCTTCAACGCTAGGACAATAATGAAGGATTTCAGTGGGAAGAACAGCTGGAGGACAAAAGGGAGGTGACCTTCTTCCATCTCCGCCCGCAGCTTCGCCTGCTGTTCCTTGAATTTCCGTGCCTGCTCGCGCAACTCGCGTCCAGCTCTTCGCCAGCGTCAGTCTCCGTGATGTCCCTGTTCTCGTCTACCAGTTCCTTCTGGATGAGCAAGGAAACAGGGTCCTTGAATGCAACGGATCGTAGAATTTCATGGGCTGACGTTAGCGTATTGTTGTGTCGTTTGAGTTGCGCGCCCTCGTCCAGCACAGGCTTGAAAAACATGTCCTCTTGTTTCAGTTCTTGCTCACGGGCCTCGCCAACGTCGAGGGGGACTTGGCCCCACATGTTCGTGACTAGGACAACGTTCCGAAGAGAGTCGTCGCCACAAAGCTTCCTGAACATCCTGAAATTGCGTGTCGACGTGCCGCCCATGCGAAAGTCTGAGATGCGGTGAACGTATACGATGCCGGAAAGCCGCACGCCGTCCGCATATCTGCATCGTAAATGTAAGAGGAAGACTATCACCAGGGCCTGGACTCACGTGGTGGAAAGATATGCGGAGATCATAGACAACACGTCGGTATCGCTCCGTGTTGTATCGTCGAAGCCAGGCGTGTCTATGAGCCTGACTGTTCGGTCCCCGAGCCGGAAGGGCTTTGAAGTTTGAACATCGCTGGTGCACGACATGAGCCCTGAACCCACGCGTAGGTTAGACCCGCTAGCCATGTTGATGAACTATCACAATGTGAGGTCAATCGAGCGGCAGGGAGTAGTATACCTACGGTAGTTTTCCCGCTGCCAGTAGCTCCCATCACACTACCCCCTGTTAGCAACAGTGTGCATAGCATGGATGGATCTTCACTCACGCAATGAGAGACTCGACGTCGGAATCATTGGCATTTAGTCCTGCGATGAAAACAGCCTGGGTGCCGGTATCACTAGCGTGCGCTGACTGCAGCCTCGTGCAGAGTGCCAGAAATGTGAAGGCGTAGAAGAGCTTCATGGTGTAAGCCCTAGCTCTAGTTGTATATCAGGTATCGGTGGTGTTGTGAAGTCAAGTGTTAGGGGAAGTCGGGATACGCGGTTGGCTTACCTAGGCCCACGAACCACGGCGGCATGAATACAGTGCTCGCTTTATACAGTCTACACTATGCAGGGACCTCGATTGTTCACCGTGCAAGTGAACTCCAGAAGTCGTGCTGCGGTAAATCAATAGACGTTCCGGCACAGTTATGAAATAACAGACTCACGGTCGATCTTCGAAGCCTAATGAATGATTGCTGACAAGATGTCAATGAAGGTTGTGCTACCACTGTGTGGGGCGTAAGGCGCGCGAAATTGCGCCCAGCTACCTCCCCGAATATTCAGTTAAGGCAAGCTAGCACCTCATCGCATGCTGGGGTATAGGTCGGTTCCGGCTTCTGGCTCACGCCAGTAGCCCAGGTCAATGAAAAATATCTATAGATGATAGTGTCTGCGAACTCGGAGTCGGGCGCTACACCGACTATATTCCACTTCACCAAGCACAATGATCATTTATTCATTCAATCCTGCATATCCGTAATGCACTGATCGGACTCTTCTTAGTATAGCATACAAGTACAGCGAGACTCGGAATACGTACTGTAGACTTCTCCCCCAATTTCGCGCTATATTGCGATCGACTTCAATACTCAGACGAAAGATGTCGCTCGTTCCTCGCATTCTACCTGGCTCCAAGCCTGTCATGCATCAGGATAAGTGGAGGAAGTCAGACAGTCCCATTGAATCGTGGCCCGTCGCCAGAGATGTTTCCGTGTTGCTACGGTCTCTCGCTCCTGGCCGCCTCACTTTCTCATGCCTTTTGTCTCCTTTGTTTTGCGAACCGAAGAACGTACCCTCCTTCAACATCTTGAGGTCTCTCTTAGCAGAAAGACAAGAGTAGACACCGCTCGTGAAGGACACAATTGAATCGCCACATCTCGCTTTCTCGTCAAGTAGCATGCACGAGGCCCTCTTGAACAGCAAATCTTGTGGCTTGATTGTCCTCAACCCCGTGGTATACCATATTACCTGCGTAGCGCAGAATCGATCTCGTGTATCAGGAGTGCGAGAACCACGATCGTACCATTTCGGAAGTTGAAGGGCGAACTGTGCCTCTCAGTCCAAAGAGTGTCAAATGGTAACCCAGCTCTGTGTTTTATTCTGTCACTCTGGCTGTTGCGCTGAAGATCTGCAAGGAAATTCTGGACATCGCGCGCGCTGTACAGACGGAGAGCGTGATCGCGCCTAGTTCAAAGGCGAACCCGACACAATAACATTTGAGCTAGTGAACGTATTGGATTCTCGCAGAAGCAACGGAGTCGGAATATCGGCCCGGACTGCCGGAAGCCTAGCGGCGTCCTCACAGACTACTCAAACTACTCTTACCTGCTTGCTATACTAGACGCTCCCCATACCCCGCCCGCGGCTTTACCCTCCAGTGTATGGCTTCTGTACCCGGGTGACGGAGTAGAAGCGATCTGGTTCAACTTTCACTCGTGATGAAAAACGCCTCACTCCCTATATTGTTTCGGTTGCTCCTATACCTGGAGGTAATTGCACACCAGCATTGATTGGGGGTGGGCAGTCTATGAATATTCTCAGCTGTACTTCAACGCGATGGCCTCCAGATAATCAAAGGTTGTGTTTTTTCCTTGCCGCTCCCCCCGTTTCGCTTTAGGGGCTATCATTGTTTATCCCCCTTCCGCTATCCGATATAAGCCTCCGCTGTACAGCCTAATGCTTGCATAAATACCGGAACGCTCTTCTGCTGATCTCTAAAGTCCTGCCTTGAAACCAACCATCACCACCACCCCAATTACCACCACCACCACCACCACCACCTCGCTCCTACAATGCTCTACACATCATATGGCACCCCTGTGTCGTACTCAACAGCTGCTTCTCACTTCGAAGTAGGCTGTCTAGCTTCGCAATACAAACACTTCCCACCGCAGTACTCCCCCTCCGGAGGTGATGATGGGTATCGACCTAGGACGGTCTACACGCCCGCAGACGGTACCAACCCGGAGACCATCACGTACTATTACGGCGGGAGGGCCCCTGATAAGCCGGAGCCAAGCATCCGTCGTCTGCTGAAAGGCGCAATTAAGAATTCGTATAGGCAGTTTGTCCATGATATGAGAGCCAAATGGGGCGGTGCTAAGGCGACGCAGTCTACGGAACTGTCGTAGCACATTGTTATATGTTCTCACTCGGGTTACGCATTATGCATCATCAATTCTTTTAATCCTATATCATCTGTTTCATTTGGCGCGAGATTGTGCGTCGGCTCGTCGAACTCAATTTCATCCATATATGATTGTTGTCTCAACCCTCCACCGCGGGCGATGGGCCACGTTGGCTCATGGAATGGGTCAGCCTACTGCACCTCGTCCCTAATACATCACCGTTGCTCCTTACTATAATGTACATCTTTCCTTTCTACTGCTCAAAACGCGCAGGGATTCCACCTCACTCCCAAGAACGCATAAATGGGCGGTAAGGGGAGATCGACACAATTCATTAGTTGCCCAAATTCTGAGTGAAAGTGTGGTCCCCGCCATCCAATCTCATCTCCTGCAGCCCATCGTGCATTACTCCGTTGAACTCTACCTTTCCCAACCCGGGAAGCCTCACTTTACCGTTCGTGCCCCTAGGTGTCGATATCTGGAGGACAAATACACGGTTCCTCAGTGTCCACTTGACGCCAAACCACCCCAATGCGGTCTCGAAACCCCCTTCAGCAGCCTTAAGGTCGCCGAGCACAGGCGCAACTGACCAAGTGGCACCTTTGGGCGAGGTGATCGTCAGTCCGAGAATAAAGAAAGTGAGCGCAGGAGTGGGACCCGTGGCCCAGCCGTGGGCATGGCTGGTGTAAGAGTGGTCGAAGTTGTATCCGGCGGCGCTGCGATATCTGTTTGAAACAGCGTGAGTTCATCGCCGTATCAGAGGTGCAAAGCTACCTACCCGAGAGAGCCGTTCTTGGTGAAGCCCTCGAGTAAGGTAGATTGGACGCTGAGGTTGGTGTAAAGCATATACCCCCACTCTTTACGAAGGAGATCCAGTCCTCGTTCGCCTTGTCCTGCGACGAAGTGTGCTTGCACCTAATGTTCATAGAGCAATAAGCATCGTTTTGCACGGATATGTCGGAGTTCCTTTACCTCAAATCCACCTACAAATGGGATAATCGTGTCATCGAGCTCCGGACTTACCGGCCCTATATCGGTCCAGAATTGTGTCAGGCCACTGCTGATGGCTTGGTTCTGTTCCTCGGTTTCGGTGACATTGTACAGAACTGCAAGCGAGTTGCCATCTTGTGGGAAGAGGGTACTGGTTTCGTTATCGCGAAACATGCCTGCTTCTGAATCCCAGAGCACGCGGTTGAATGCCGCCTTGATGGCGGTACTGTTTTGTAAGAAGCTGGCAGAGAGTTGCTCGTCGCCTAGATGGGAAGCTAAATCGGCGCCTGTGACTAGAGTCTGGAACGACGTTCAACCTTTACAGTCGGAGGACGCCACGGGTAATACGTACTTGGTAAAGGAGAGCATTCATCGCGGAATTATGTCCTGAGCCTCCATCCCTTCCCCAATCGTTCTGAAATTCGACAGGGACATTCATAAGCCCTAGTTCGTCGACATGACTCTGCAAGAAATCCAAGGCCTTTGTGTAATTTGCCCAAACAGTCTTCACTAAGTCCAGGTCCCCGGTGTACAGGAAGTAACTGTGCGTGCCGATAAGGGACCAGGCAATGTACGTCGCACTCCCATGTGCATTGATTGGCGGGCCGGAATATTGCAAAGCACCGGTTGAAGGATCTTGGGTCGAAAACATCACCAAGAGAGAGTTCTTGGTAGGTAACATATCGTTCGTCGAGACGAATTCCGTATGCGTGGATATCCCCATATCCCCTATTAATCATAAGGCATTATGCACAATACCCCAAGAATCGCATTGATTACATACCTGGCCATATATTTCTGAATTGGGGCGGTTGTTAGTGAATAGATGATCACAATGGAATAAATTACCTGTCTCTCTTAGCACCGTCTACTAGCACGGGCCCTTCGACGGGGCCAGCTGACGCATTGTTCGCCCATCCTATAAGTATCGAACAGGGTGAAATCGAGCCCATTATAGACTAAAAAGGATATACCCACCCTGAGCTGGGCAAGGTTGTTGGCGAGCTTCATTGACGTCGAAAGTATTCGTCTGTACCGTATACGCTCCCGCGTACCACAACTTCGTGAGGAAATCTTTGTCGTGGAATGATGGATCCTCTGCAGAGAAGTACCCAGAATAGTCCCTCAGATCGTCGAAATGTGGCATGAAGGTGATGCTTAGGGATATGTCAGAAATAGTCACAGGCGCATCAGAGTTGGAGACAATGGTGAGATAGCGGAAACCTCCTCTCTGCTGTCCTATAGTTTGGGTAAATCGGCCTGCAGTAAGAGGTTGAGGTAAAGATTGAACGCCGTCGCCATCCATAGTCGGTATGGAATGGCAAGAGTCATCGGAGCGAAGGGGACTAATGAACTGAGGGGATTCGCTGAAAGAGAGGGAAAGTGCGGATTGGGGCGTCGCTTTGTCTATATGCAGCGACAAACGTCCCCCGTACTGGATGGAGCAGATATCAGCAAAGCCAAAACTACGGTGAACCTGATAATCTACCTCCTGCAGCCAATCAAGTACAACATAGGAACCATTGCCATGGAAGGTAGCACCTCCCTTTCCATGGGTAACGAGATGTCCCGCTTGCGATACATCACCTACGATAGAGCGAATCGATCGGGGAAAGACCGTCTTCGACGGCGGGGCATAGTTGAACGTGTCCCAAGGACCAAAAGGCGCTCTCCCATAGGTCAGGGGAGCGCAGGATAAGATGGCAGCCAGACAAGCAATAGTGCGACGCATGTTGCAATTGACTTGCCAGAGATGAGTGTGTCACATTTATATTTGTTCTTCCTTCGAAACTGGCCGCCGGATGCATCATATGACGCCTTCGACGGCCCACTGAGGAGCTTCGAATGAGCTAGCCTGAGAAGGTTGATGATGTTCTACATCGTAGCCACACGCTCTGCGTGGGATGTAGTGGAACGATGGCCGTAACACCCCATCATGAGTCCCGCCTGCTGACTGTTATTGCAAAGTTCGTTTCGCTTCGGAATTGATCTGGAAATTGTGTATCCAGGGGTTGGATGAAAGCCCGCGTGCCACAAGGCTCATCTGGCCTGAAGCTGATTACTTAGACGAATCTAAGTGACCTGACAGGCCTTGGTTGTAACGATTTATGGCACCGTCGGGATTTCGAATAGATTACATTCTCCCATGTCATCTCGAACAAGTCCGAAGGGATTTCGAATGGAACAGTCAGAGCGGGAAAGCTTCCGCGTTCGTGTTGTTGCTCGCTGTGACCTAGGTCCAAAGGTAAAGTGGCTTTCTCGTCGGAACGAGGGTCGTTATTTGTGTACGCATCTGAATTAGATACGGAGCGATTCTGGAGGTGAACCATTAGCGAGGGCCTCTGAACTGGTTGGTACAGTCGTTGAATGGATTACGAATGGATGAGAAGGCTACCGTGGAAATTAGAACCGGGCCTATCATTTGACGCGGAGCTCGAAAGTAAGCTTCTGAACCTACTCCTGGAAATTCAATGCGACACACGGGTATGGGCCTAGTAAGCCGTTCAAATCTCCTCCGGAGCCTTCTGATGACTTCGAAATTTACCATGATTCTGGTATCGAGGCGAGACGCGGAAAAGCAGGAAGAAAGTAAACAGTAGAGGCGATGTTCTATTATACTATCCCTTTCATATCTGTAATGATTACCTCTCTAGGTCCCAGCATAGGCGTTGTCTTATCGGACGACGGCGGATCAACTGTTATCATACAGCAGAGCACAAAGGAGACATTTGTATATCATTTCATCGTTTCAAAGCAAAGAGGCATAACACGGGAGGCGGACGAAGGAGCAGTACACATATTGACAACAGAACGACATTAAAGCAAACAGCTCTGTGAAATTTTGAGCGGGCATTAGATAGGAATAACGTAAAGAGACGGAGTACATACAAGATCTTGTTCAAGTCAGAGATCTGGGTTGATGTTGACGGTGCATTAACGAACGCATACTTTGCCATTCGGGCAGCATTGACCACGACACAATAGCTCCCATTAGTTGCTATACCTTGTCCATCTTTGTGCACCACTTACCCTGATAAGCAGCAATCAACTCCTTTATGAAAACTGTCAGGCCAGTCGACTGACAGTGAAACGAAACTCCTACCGTCACTGCAGCGCACGCTGTTCAAAGGGCAGCATCTTCTATTCGGACCTGGGCAAATAGCATAACCAGGCCGGGACGATTGGCGCACGACTAATGCTGAATTCGCAGTATTTTCATCTGTGCCGCTGCATGTGCCGGTAATTCGTGGAGTGAATGCAGCGAGGTCGGAGTCCCTGGCTAGGGCTTCGACATGAGTGTCTGCGTTGGCCTGTACGAGAGCGAAAACAGAGTAAACAAAGAGGACTAAGAAATGCATGGTTGTTTATTGAGTTTCGTACCCTTGGCCACGATTTAAATTCCTACTCATGCCAACCCCCGCGCTTGTTGTCTCATGACTTGCCGTCCCTTGTCGCCATCTTCTTACTCGTAGGAAAGGGTTCCAGCGGTGCGCCGCCTTGTCAATCCTACGAAAGTTGAATAAAGCATACAGACGTCCTGTGGCGTTACCTCTAGGTTTAATTCATTGCCATAAGAGTAGATCGTGCAAGAGCGCTTGTCGAGTGCTTGGCAACTTCCAAGTAGACTCCTAGTGTATTTGCTGCGGACTTGAATGGCTCAGAGGGATCTCAATCGAGTTCGACTGTTGTAACACTTGAACAGAAGATAGAAAGGACGGGATTCCAGCGGGAAGAATATGGTCTCAGAAAGCCAAAACGCACAAACCACATATATGATTGGCGAATCGATTGGATCCACCAGAGTAGACGACCAAGTGTCATAGCTATACGGCAGGACTATTCGAATTTGATTCAGCGGGAGTTGTTTGCAAGCCGACATGGGCAACAATACTCTGTGAATAGAAACGCCAAGGGTTGAGCTCCACGAACGGCCTTTAATTCAGCTTGAAACCTTTCCATCCTGGAGATCAGGAAGGAACCTTGAGCTTCGATGTCGTGAGTGGTAGCTGAGCGGCGGGCAAAGTAGTAACGAGGTGTCGCTGATTTCCTTCAAGTTTGGTTAGTCACCAATTAACAGTATTGGTACATAAGTTAATAGCCTATAACGATCTGTGATTACTTACGAGGGGGTGTACCTACGCTCTAAAATGTCAACCGTCAAAATCATCGCCCGAGCCCTCTAGCGCACCATCATCTGGGGCTTCGCCATCGTACTCGGCTTCCATCTCCATGAGTAACGATTCTTGGGTATGTGTGGACTGGGGCTGCCGTGTTACAGGCCATGAGGTGTTCCCACCGAATAATTTGGCCAAAGTCGTGGCCTGTGCCAATATTGCACCAGTATGCTTACATGGTCACCGTTTGGGACCAAGCCGACTGTTAGTTGCACAGCCACTGCCACAGGCGCTCGTTCCCAAGCGACCAAGCTGAAGCTCAAGGTCTTCTGCATACTGGCTGCCACTTCATAGTTCCCGTCCTCGAAGCTCGTGGCACATATAAAAGTGATGAGCTGGCCAACATTTCTGGAAGGCGGACCCAGGTCGCCTACTCCAACACCATGCTCTGGTCATTAATTTTTCTAGGGCTGGTTCAGTCTTCTCTCGCCGCGCCACCGATAAAGCGATGGGACGCTATGGCGGAGAAGCACTCTTGGACGGAGGTTCCTCAAGGGTGGGAGTACCACTCTCCTGCCCCCCAGGGAATGTCATTTCAACTACGCATCGGCCTCAAGCAAGATCGTGTGGATGACTTGATCCGTGACCTCTATGAAGTCAGCGATCCTGCTCATCATAGGTATGTTCATACGTTAGGGAATCCTTGCACCTACTGAGACTGCGAAGATACGGCAACCATCTCTCCAAGGAGGACGTCGACGCTCTTGTCGCTCCTCACCCTGAGTCGGTGGAAACCCTCAATTCCTGGCTCCAGCACCACGGTATCGACCCCGAGCAGGCCGTATATCGTTCAGGTGGTGGCGATTGGATAACCCACCGTGTAACCGTCGCCCAAGCAGAAAAGATGCTCGGAACAAAATATAACGTGTACCACCGCCCCGAAACCGGCAGTTATATTGTCCGAACGCTGAAGTATTCACTGCCACGCGATCTCCACGACCACGTCGACGTCGTCTCCCCGACAACGTACTTCGGGAAGACGGAAGCTATGAGAGTTAACTCTTTCATGCAACCCGAAGTCCCCACAATGCAGTATGATCTGAATCAATTTAACGCCGACGCAGATGCAGGCGAGATACCAGCGAGCTGCGCCCGTCAAGTCACTCCTTATTGTCTGCGCTTGTTGTACAAGACGATAGACTACGTGCCCGGCGCTACTGATCGCAATAAACTTGGCGTCACCGGATACCTGAAGGAGTACACCAGTAATAATGACCTTCAAGTGAGCTGCAATGACTAATCGTCGCTTTCACCGAGTCTCACATTCATTTTCCTAGGAATTCTTCAAGAGGTTTAGGCCTGAAGCACTAGGGACCAAGCTCAACATTACCCTTGTGCATGATGGCCTCAATGACGACGAACGTCCTGGTACAGAGGTGAGTGCCCTGGGTTCTTCCACGGCCTGGCGTTTAGGAAACGCCCCGTTCACAGGCCAACCTCGATGTTCAATACGCGATGGCTATCGCCCACCCAACTCCAACGGTTTTCTACAGTACCGGAGGATCTCCGCCGTTCATCGCCGACGATGCGACCATGACAAATACTAACGAGCCATATCTCGATTGGCTAGAGCATATCCTCAACGAAACCTCCATTCCTCAAACACTGACGACATCCTACGGGGACGATGAGCAAACGGTACCGCTTCTACGTTGCTTCTCCCCCGCTTCCGCTTACCTTGTTCTAGGTTCCCGTGGAATACCAGAAGCGGGTGTGCTCTATGTTTGCGCAACTAGGTGCACGAGGAAGCTCGGTGATCTTTTCATCTGGTGACTATGGGTAAATTCAACGTCAACTGGCCTCATCATTCTTGCTTTCTAAATACCACCCTCGAAGCGTGGGACCCGGTCTCTGTTATACGAACGATGGCCTCAAAACCCAGAAATTCATTCCTCATTTCCCTGCGTCGTGCCCTTTCGTGACTACAGTCAGTAAAAGTATCGCGATTATCTATAAACCTACTAATTCATAGTGTCTATGATAGGTCGGAGGCACTGGAGGCATTCCTGAGAAAACGGCAGGGCTCAGCGGAGGAGGATTCTCCTTCACTTTCCCAAGACCCTCATATCAAGATGCTCAGGTGAAGGCGTACCTCTCATTGATAGGGGATGCGTATTCCGGGCTGTACAAGTAAGCGTCTCCTCACGCGCAGTCGCATCTATCAGCTCAAATCTACTGTAGCGAATCAGGAAGAGGATTCCCCGATGTCGCTGGCCAGGCCAGAGGGTACCAAATTGTCCATAAAGGGACGGTGCGGTCTATTGGAGGCACTAGTGCTGCTGCGCCGGTGAGAATGTCGCGTGCACTAGAATTTGCGGAGGTCATTGAATCGACCCACCATTTGCCAGGTTGTCGCCGGGATCGTGTCGCTGCTGAATGATTACCAGCTCACCAAAGGACAGCCACCTCTAGGATTCCTCAACCCTTGGTTGTATTCAGAGGCGGCGAGCGCGTTCAACGACATCGTCAAGGGCTCTAACCCTGGATGTAGGACGCTAGGTACGCTACATCTCTCCTGTATCCGGCCATGGTCTCATTATCACTCCAGGCTTTTCCGCTCACCATGGCTGGGATCCAGTAAGTATTCCAGATGACATCTAGCTTCTGACCCAGTCACCAACTGTTATAACAGGTTACGGGATTGGGCACTCCGGATTTCGAGAAGCTCAAGGCTCTTCTTGATAAAAGAATAACTGCGCAATAGAGTGCCAATATGTTGTGCTAATCTTGTTCTGCATTTGTAATTGCATGCATTGTTAATGGATCATTGGGTACATATGGTAGCCTTCTTAGTTTCTCGATCCTAAGTCTCTCAGGGGTTCCTGCTTCGGTTAGGAGTAATTAAGCGCTCAGGATGAAACCAAGCACAGACAAATACGCTCGGATTTTGACAACAGTCACTGTGTAGTGCACAATCTTGAATCTTTCCAATTTCATGTCACTCCTTCGTGCCTGCAAGCAGGCCTATGGCCTTTCCAGGCAAACGACGCCCGGTATAACCTCTTCTCTGCGGCGCTTTGCCTCTTCAGAGACGCCTGCTCCAGCCGCAGCGGAGAAGGTTGACTCCGATATTGTCCCTGCTCACCCGGACAAGGATATTCTCGCCGCAGATGCAATTAGCGGCGCCCCAGGTACTCCCTGTGTCAGCGTGCCCAAGGACTGGAACTGAACACCGTTCGTTGCAGAGCAGCTTCGCCACCGTGTAGTTCGTATCTACCAGCCAACCCGGAATACAATGCAGAGCGGCGGAGCGAAGACAGAGAGATGGAGGGTTGACTTTGATATTCTGCAGGGCGGTGGTCGATGGGAGAACCCGTTGATGGGATGGGCAAGCTCGTGCGTCGGATAGTTGTTCTGCTGGACATCGACGTATGCTTAGCCGCTTTGCAGTGCCGACTACATGCAGGGTACCCGAATGTCGTTCAGATCAAAGGAAGATGCAGTTCATTTCGCAGAGAAACAAGGGTGGGATTACTATATGTGCGTATGCTGATACTCGTTTCTCGTGGTATGCTGAATTAGCCTCGCTAGTCAACCTGCAACGGTGAAGAGGATTCCGCCCAAGAACTATGCCGAGAACTATGTGTACAAGCCTCATAAGTTGCGTATTGCGCGCACCAAGTGACGGTTGCCGTTGTTAGACCTCTCGAGTCTTAATAGAATCAGGATTCCAGGCTTCCAGCACCCCCCGTGCGGATGACCATCTGCTCAATTCCTGTGATATAATACGAGACGGATGATAGCTGGTGGCCTGCTCTAGAATGAAATTGGAATCACGGGCTGTGGCACAGTGCGTTGTGAAGAGCCTGATGTCCTAGGCAAGCAGAGTCGTTTGAGAGAAGTCCAAGCAATATTAGCGGCCACCAATGGCGTTACGGTGCTTCCAACAAGCCGATGGCGGGAGTCTTGAGACTGGCAAGTCCTAGTCTCGTACGCTAAACACTTCATATGGATGCCGGTGCGCGCGAGAATAACGACGAAAACAACTTGAAATACTATGTAGTGAACATTCACATATAAGCGAGGAAGTAATCATTGCATTCTGCGATGGTGACAGAGACTGTTAGGATCTGCATCTGCATGAGCATCGGCCATGTAGCTTCTACACAAGCCTTGATAGAATCTTGACCTGGCACAACTTCCATTTTGTAGACAACCAGGGATAAATCAACTTCCTCCAGCAACCCGTCACGATATAGTTGGGCGAGAAGAGCATCAAGTTCACGACACGGTACTGGCTGGAGTGTACGAAAAGAATAACCATCGCAAAGTTGTAGTTGTAACCGCCGAAGGTGCTTGGGGAATCCAAGCCTTTGAATAGATTCGTAGATCCAAGGAAGATCGAGATTATACGCCCGCCACGAAGACATGAAGGTCAGAATCCGAAGTTGGGGAAGGTCTGGTAGACGAGGGAAATGAGCGGTAAAATTGACGCGATGCGATATTTGGATGCTGAGGCTCGAGATTCCCAGAGGACAGTGGACCGGGAGAAGAACACCTTCTTTATACACCGTCGAAAAATGATGTAGAAAAGGCGGACGAATACCAAGCCTCTCGAGGATGCCATTATCATCCACTTCCAGGCTACGGAGCCGGCCCATACATAGACTTCGCGACGTTGGTGCCACGATGGGCACATCTGGTAATATCTCTTTCAGCGAAAGAGAGGAAAGACTCGTAGTTTGTGTGGTCTCAGCAAGAGCTGAAAGGAGGGTTTGGCACAAGCTCGCGTGGGTACACCCCACAAGATCCAGAGTTGTGAACGTGGGTAGCGCTAACATGTGAGGCAGAGAAACCGCAAATACGTTTAAGTTCCCGCGCCGTGTGTCGTACTCGTCCATGTAGCAGCGCAGGTGCAGACTGCGGAGAAAGCCAAACTGCATCATGCATGAAGCAACTTGGCCGGTCCACATGTACGGTTCAGCAATGAAAGATACGTCGGCGACGTAGGAGCCTAGATGAGCGTACTCGGAAAAGATACGTGTGAAGGACGCGCATGACATGATCCTCGTAGAATTCCTTCGACTGTCAACATGGACAGTGTGATATAACAAGCGACGACAAAGGTGCAGCCAAGTATGGGAGACAAGAGCCATGGATTGTAGCGCCTCTGCGGAGCCATCGTCAAAGTCCGCGACAATTGATACGATAGCTTCAATGAGTTCGATGGGGAGGGTTTGGTTGGGATGTTGCTTGATCGGATGGGGATTGGACTTCACGGGGTGAAGGGATATCGGCTTTGAGGCAGGAATTTTCAGTCGCAGTAGTCTCTGCTTCACGGCTGAGTTGTGTTGTCCCATTTTGACGGTCGCTGCGATTGCGAACTTTGTGGGAAGTAAATTGGGACGAGCAAAGTTCCCGCCCCTAAAGTCTGATGACAGGGGCTTCTGAGGATATCATTTCTGCCAATTGGCGAGGATATATTGCGTCTAAGGACTATACGAATGGCTCGGGATAGTATGTCCAGAGGAAGAAGCTAAATACGGCCGGTGACTGCAGCAGGTTTGCCTAAGAAGTTCTTTGCCACAGCAACCAGATTGCCCGCCAGCGTGGTTGATGTGCATTCCAAACGCTTCACCAATGCATTTCGCTTCATACTCATACGAGCAACATCTCTTGCGTTCACCTTGGCACATCCAGGCGACTAAGATCAAATGCGTTAGACGTGTCGAATTTCAAGCGGATATGAATTCACCTTGAAGAGCGAGAAGTTCTTCACGGGGAACTCGAGTTTGTTCTCTTTGTCGAACAGCCCCAGGAAAGACGCCTCTGCACCAACATTCACGGACAGGCCTGCAGAAACATCCACACATCCATCGACGCTCGTCTCCGCAGTGTTGGCAGGCGTCTTGGTCACCGTTTGTCTAACAGCGAGGCTACGTGTATCCTCCTGCTCTTCCCTGGCATTGATCACTGCTTTCGCGCTAGCCTTGATCGTCGCTTTGGCTGTCGCTTTGGAATCGAGATCGACGAAGATGTCCGCTTTGTTCCCGAGTCCATTCACACCGATGGCGAGCTTCGGGATGATATGGGCTTCTAAGCTGGCAGTCGACGAGAGGCTTGGACTCAATGAAATGGAGAGCGCTGAGTTAATCGGTCGTGAGGACGAGACAAAGACAGATAGCGCAAAAAGACATACGTCGGGATTCTGGGTTGAAAGCGCCCTTCGGCGGATGCCTGTCAGAGCGAGGGAAGAATAGTCGGACATCATCCGCACGATATTTGAAGCCTTAACAGTACAATGAGACTTGGAGACTGCAGATCCCAAAAGGTGCTCACCAATATCAATCTCAGAGTTGAGATCTACCTTGGCCTCAGCGGTAGCCTCAATCTTGAAGAAAGGACCGATCTCGAAGAGCCTGTAGGAAGGTCAATAAGGGACCTCAAGCAACCACATGAAAAGCCAACAACTCACCCAGGGAAGCTCAATCCAGGTAGGCCGACACTGAAAAGCTCCTTCTTTCCGTCGATCTTGCCCTTTGATGACCCTCAGTAAAGGATGCTCCTCCAATCAAGGTAAGAACTTACTGCGATATTCGTTGACATTGTAAGTGAGCCTTCGATATCACCGTCGATGCCTGGAGAATGCAAGTTAGCATGACGGCGACAAGTGCTTGATATGCGTCCTACCGATGGTGAGGCCCAAATCTGTGAGCTTTGCTGGCTTGGTCAACGTCCCGAGGGCACCCACCCCGATAGCAATTGTCGCATCGACAGCCGCTCCGGCAGATCCCTTGATTTTACCGGTAACTGGCCCGCACTCCAGTTGCTGCTCAAATATCGGGAGGCTCTGCTTGAACTTCACAGGAGATGACTTCTTGATCTCCTTCGGAGCAAGTCGAAGGAATGCTGTGGTCCCGATTAGAATGAGGAGGCTCAACGATATGAGGCACTTACAGTCGTATACGCCGGAAATGAAATTGGATACAGTTCCCCGAGCATACACACGGCTTCGGCGGCTGAGAGCACCGGGAGCTGTGACTGTCAGGTTGCCTGCGAGCCCGGGGATTGTTGAGCCCTGAATGGCAATCATGACTTCGCCATTGCTGTAGACAGCAGTGTAAGCATCAATATCAAGGCAGGAATGGTTGGGCTTACGTGGGAAGTGCTTCGCTGAACTTGGTGTCGATTGCAAGACCGCGAACCTGAGGGGCGGCGCCATTCTGACGGCGAGCGACCTTCGAGGCCACACCTTCGGGAATAGTCTGATCGGCGTGGACCCAGGATCTCGCAACGCGAGCAAAAGCATTGGCACCGCACTAGTAGTAGGATGAGAGGGGTGTTTCACAGATTAGAAATTGCACCTACACTTTCAGGGAGTCGTACAATCTTCCCCTCAGCACCTCCATTCTGATCAAGGCGCTACAGAAGAGTCAGCACATCTAGTCGATCTCAAGCCATCTGATCTACGCACATCACATTCGGCTGTGTTCTTGCAGACGAGGCGGATTTCCTGCTCTGTCAGTGCCTTGTCACAGTCAAGAATCGTCCAGCCTCCTGCTGAGGTGATGTCGGCAATGGCGTTCGGTGATCCCCACTGTTTCGAACTTCAGAACACGATCGTCGAGTTTTAGCAGGTACTCACAATGGTGACACTTCCAGCAGCGCCGTTGGTGTTTGCGGGCATGTCGTATGAGCAACGGCCGTTGTTGCATGGAACGCTCCAGTCATTGGTGGCCGCATTGACCACAGATAAAGTGAAGAGAAGTGGAACGAGGGTGAAGGCAGAGTTGAACATGTCGAAAAATATAACGTGTAGGCTGAGAAGTAAGAATGAGAATAAGGGTATTCAACGGCGTAAAGTGGTGATGCCGGGATTAAAGAAGGGTATAGAAGGAAAGGTGAAGAGTAGCCACAGGCTTGAAAGAAGTCGAAGAGTTGATGGTTCCATGCAATCCTACTTCCTTGTATTTATGGAGGTTGACTGCACTGCTGGCATAGTACTTCGTAGCAGCCTGTAGCTGTAGTACAACATCAGAACCGACGGTGGCTTCAGTTACTTGACGGTTTACTACTGTCAGTCGTTCGGGGCTGGTATGTCACGGCGAACCTGACGGAAACGTCCCAATCTGTTGAACGCTGGGCGCTGAACGGAATGCTGGCCTTGGCAAGTAACAGTAGTCAAAGCTCGCCACCCGTTGGGTTACTAATTGCGATCCCAACATATTGAGAAGAGGCTTGTAATTGTTCTGCTAATCATTAGAGAATCGAGTTCAAAGGCGGTGCTTCTTACCATAGGGTATGCTGTGTTGGCAGCTTTTCGGTGTTTGCCAGGTAGACAGCTCAAAGAAACGGTATCAAGTAGGGTGTATGTGTAACACAATCGGATTAACATGTGAAGATGATACAATATCCGACGTACCATCCGTACAAATAGCGACACCTGCAACCAACCGACACGACACGCCTATGGCGTGAAACAGAGCGTTGCTCAACTCAGACGTTGAACGTCAAGTTCAACAACCAGGTTTTAGCTTTGAGCCTGGAGGGGAAAGAAGTTGGCATTTCTCAGAACTTACAGGGAAATATGATGCATGAACATGGATCGCATTTTCCTGTGTTAAGTACGTTACGGTATTCGTTGTGGCCCATGTCCTTAGCAGGATTCCCCCCAGACCAGACTGCCAACAATGTGCATTGCGAAAAGTGCAGAGAAACGGAGTGCGGGTGTCTGCGAAGCCGTTCAGCCGATTTGACGACGCCCAAGAACCATTATCCAACGGCACGGACGCCTTTGAAGAAGGGGAGCACAGCAAAGTAAGTGCTGTAAGGAAGCCATAGCGCAGGATTTACTAGGTGGAGGAAACGACGGATAAGTCGAGGACGTATTCCAGAAGTAGATGGTAGGGGTCGCCGACAAAATGATCTCGGGCCCGAAATAGTCCGTCACAAACTTACAGACAACTTACAGACTGTCACATGGATGATCGATAATCCACGACCCTTGTGTACAGGCATGTTTCGCACTGGATAATGAGCTCAAAGCCGCTGATGGCTTTGCGTGAATTTATAGGGCGTTGGTTTTGAAGATTTTTCTCCGAATTTACCAAGGACCAAAGAGATCAGCGTTACAAGAGAGATATGATGCGCGTGAATACGGACTAAGCAAGAGCGTTGAAGTGGCGAGTTATCTCTCTGGTGGGTTATTTGGGGGCACGGTGAAAAGGGGACAAAGAGATGATTTTGCGAGGTAGATAGGGGACATATCATAATAGGATTGTCGAACGGTAAGTCAAATAAAGGACGATATATCATACTATCAACACTTCAAGAGGTCCAAATCTGGTTGGTGTTGAAGTCGGTGCACTTCCATGTTTGCAACTGGTTCGCGTTGTTCAATCTCCCATCCGTCAGATCAAGGCAAAGTCCTATGTATGCCCAAAAAGGGATGAACAACGGTGTGAGAGATCAAGTAAGGGAAGAACGAACCCTTATTAAAGAGAGCGATGCGATTGTCGTCGGTGTAGTACCACTCCTGAGCAGGAAGGTTGTCGTAGCAAGTCCAAATTTTCATACGGATGCTATTGCCCGGGTCTGTGGAATAAAGTCAGGCAAAAGGTAAACAGCTACTGGCAACAACTTACTGCTGCCGGCGTCGAGGCAAAAGTTGGTGCCCGCTAGTTGCACCTTCGTCTGTCCTTTCTTGGTAACCCATTTCTGTGCTGCAGTTCCATTGCAGTCATATCTAGATTGAGAATTTCAGAAGGTGGAAAGGGGGAAATGAACCGTAAGACTTACATTTGAACTGGTGTACCGTTGGCGAGCGTTCCGCCCCGAACATCCATGCACTTGCTACCATTGCGGTTAGGGTGTATTGGAGCGCCAGTCCCTGCTGGGGGAGAAGATGACGTTGTCGACGAGGCGCCGCTTGATGTCCCAGAGGAAGAGCTAGCGGTGGTAGAACCTGTTGTGGTTGAAGTAGCCGTAGTCGTTGCTGTAGAAGATGATGTGGTAGACGACGACGTGGAAGTCGTAGTGGAAGTAGAAGTCGTCGTAGACGTTCCCTGGCGGGCGACCAGATGTTGCAAGTCCATCGCCGCGACTGTGCTGGCGGCGACGAGGGCAATGACGAAGACTTTATTGAACATTGTAACAGATGATTGATTGATTGTGGTGAGTAAAGCGGATGAGTTGCTGATATTGCTAACAGGTGCCCAAGGCCAACCAGCTTTTAAACGATTTCCCCTCCGCGTGTAAACCTCCTAGCATCTTCCCATAGACCCTAGAGGTAAGATAACTCCCGAAAGCGGATGACACATACCGACAGATTATCCGTGTGTCGGAACTAAAGTCGATGCTATGCATTCACTGAGACGAATGCACCCGCCCTTCATTATTCAGATGTCAAGATTTCATCAGTCAAAATATAACCTTTTGTCGGAAAAGGAAAGTATGAGTCAAGCGCGACGGAGCGGCTGTGTCGTAGAGGTGGGTAACCAGTAGGAAAGTTGGGATATTTTCGGGATGACTATCGCAAAGATTGCCCCGTAGTCCCCTTTTCGTTTGCAAGCTCTGATTGCGCCCGGTGATTTTGCATCAATGCCACAAAAACTGGAGCTTGCTATGGCAGTCTAAACGTTGACGAAGAACAGGGGCTTGAGGTAGTAGCTGTGTAGTTAAAGATCCTTGTGAAGGTTGGTTTACTTCCCAGTTGAATAGGAGCCAGATGGAAACAGAGCTTCCGTTCTGAGTAAGTACACGCGAATGAGTGTTTTGCTTTTTTAGTCCCTCCCAAAAGCCCTTGACAAAGCATAAAGAGGGACTAGCGGAGGCAACCGAGAGAGCCAAAGGTCAAAGTTTGTCTAGCCCGGCTACAAGAGATGCGGAAGCCTGTAAGAGAAAGTCAACACGGCGGCGATCGGAGGGAAGGCCCCTAGCCACAGTGATAGGGATACAGGAGAAGCTTCTGACTGAGACTTATTATAAAATCTCTGAGGAAGATATTTAGATAGGCCCTCCGACTGTCGAGAAAATGTGGGTCTCTTTATTGCATGTGCCGGAAAATGATTGCCAAGTAAAAATACGCGCACTATAGCGATGATAAAACCTAAGTGATAGCTGTCGTGACCGGGTGTAAAATGCAGTGTATTGGGTACGGTAGTATAGTATGTGTAGTGATAATCTCCATTGAACATAATTCCCTGGATTCTAGTGCCTCAGTTTCTCGCTAGCGTCGATCTTCGATCTCCACCGCCCCACCGCCCCGACTGCGTTTACAGCGTTGTCTACACACACATCCACGATCATAATGCTCGTCTCTAGCTTCGCTTTCGCAATGTTCAAGCTTGCTTGCGCCTCCATAAAATGTGCCTGGGCAGTCAAGAGATCAAAGTACGCATTGTCATAGGCGGCATGAGCGTCTTGCTCTTCCTAAAATAAAATAAGTTAGTAAGTATATATATAAGTAAGCGTGAGTTCAACAACGCACTTCCAAAGCCTTCCCTTTCATGGTTTCTAGCTCTTGCATGTGGGCGTTCATCATTAGAGCTTCTGTCTTGACAACACTTTGACCCAGTGCCTCCCCTATGTGCTTTGTCTGGGTTGGTAGAACTGGACGCAAATTGGGACCTGCAAATTACACCATCAATACTCTGCACAGAAGATTTAACGACGGACTACCATCATTACGCCTATACTCCATTGTGGCGCTCCTGCTTGCACTATACGTGAGGGTTTCGTCCTTGTACGTGCTGTCGACTTGGACCGCGTTCGATTCATAGTGGGACACAATGTTTCTGTCAGCCGACCCGACGCAGCCTATCCCTAGACCCTTTCCGCCTCCACCGAGGTTAGAACTGGACTTGACGTGCGTAATATGGGCTGGTGCTGGACCAGCGATGCTTCCTCGACGATTGATGAAACTAGGTGGACTGTTGGGAGTCAACTGAGATCCTTTCCCGGGCGAAGACATGAAGATGGGGTCAACCTCTATGCTCCGAGATGTTTGCATGCCTATCCCTTGACCCTTCTTCCGACCTTGGACAGGAGAACCGCCTACGCCTCGGACTTTTCCTGTCGTGGAACCACGGAGGTGGCGCGACTGCTCTTGCGCTTGATCGCCTTGAGGATCTGCAGCAGGCGGTAAGACGTAAGCATCGAAAGGATCTTGAAATGTCGGAGTCCTGGGCGAGACAAGAGCCTCTGGAACTGGGGCAGAAGGGTCGCCGGTATAAGAATTAATAAGAGGGCTTCCGGCACGCCCCTGCTTTGCACGAAGAGACCCATTCCGTCCTATACTTGTATATGGGCGAGAGTCATTCCCTACTGTAGAACTCCTGGTCCGTTCTACAACGCCCATCTCAGCACCTCGTGCAGATGGTGAATTGTTGGGCGTGATGTGAGGCTCGGAGTGACGGATAGCGTTTGGCTGATTGACACCCGAAGGAACACGCGCCGCCGTGGGCGAGGAAGAGGAAGGCTGGTGTGGAGAGGGAGGAAGTAAACCTGCGAGAGCCTCTGGATCCAGGTTTGAATAGCCCCCTAGCATTGGGCCAGGGGCTCGAGCTTGGCCAGACATATTGGTCGGGGTGATAGTGTGTTCAGATGTGCCGGAAGCTCGCTGCTCGAGCGACGGTGAAGAACCGATCGAAGCGGTGTTATACGCTATCCCGCCCTGTGCATCGAAAGTGACGCCAGCGTTTTTGGATGCATGAGGGCTCTGAGGACTGTTTGGGGTTCGAGGACTTGCTCCTGCATGCTGGTCTACGGTAGTCTTCGCCCTCGCACGCTTTGTCCCTTTCCCTTCCTTGCGATTCTGGGCGGATGAGGTCGACACATTACCCATAGAGTACCGTCGGATCCTACTGTCGCTACAGCCGGAGTCAATCCTCAACGACGTGTTGGAACTGTTTGATCTCCCTTTTGTCGCGCCACGAGAAGTAAACCGCCTTATAAGTTTAGCTTGCCAATGCGAGTCGGGCGACGATGGAGGGGAGCTGTCGGGATCGGAGACATACTGCAAAGGCGGGTCGATTGGCTGACTGGAAGTGGGGAACTCCATGGATTTCGAGTTAACTGCCAAAGCGGCGGCGTGAAATCAGGTAGATAGGCCCGCTTGTGATGTCCAGAACTTAGAGGGTTATAGAAGTGTCGAACTGTATTGGATCACTGAATTAGTGAAATACTTAGGTTGAGGTCAAGTTGAGGCGTGAGCTGCTGGAGGTTGAAGTTGAGGGCAGTCGATCACCGATCACCGATCTCAGATCTAGCCACTGCGAATAATTTAGACTTCGACGGAATGAAGAGTGCTGCAGAGAATGCCGTGAATGAACCGAAAGCGGGAGAAGTACAGGGACGGTAAGCGTATCTACGCAAAGTAAACTAAATCATTCTTCTTCTTACTTTGCACTATATTTCATCGGCGGGTCAGGTTTGATCAAAGATTGATGAGGAAGCTACGCACCCTCAGAGATTCCACTCAAGAAATGTTCATGCCCAAGTTTCGATGCGCCCTCTCTCAGAGCAATCATACCTGCCTCGACACAGACTGCCTTCAGCTGAGCACCGTTGAATTCGTCTGTACTTCGCGCCAGTTCTTCGAAGTTGACATCACTCGAGGTCGACATCTTGCGGGAATGGATCTCTAATATACGGGCGCGCGCGGTTTCATTGGGCAGTGGGAATTCGATCTTTCGGTCCAGTCGACCAGATCGCAGCAATGCGGGGTCAAGGATATCAATTCGATTCGTTGCGGCGATGACCTGCATGGAGACTGTCAACACTGATAATCCCAAGTTATGCCGAAGCACACACCTTTATCCGCTCGTCGCTACTGAAACCATCAAGCTGATTGAGAAGTTCCAACATCGTCCGCTGGACTTCTCGATCACCACTCTTCTCGGAATCAAACCGTTTTGTTCCTATTGCGTCAAGTTCGTCGATGAAGATGATAGCTGGGGCCTTCTCCTTCGCTAGCGCAAACGCGTCCCGCACGAGCTTAGCACCATCACCAATGAACATCTGGACTAGTGACGGGCCAGCCAACTTCAAGTAGCACGCGCTTGTCTGAGCGGCACATGCTCGAGCTAGCAGCGTCTTGCCAGTCCCTGTGGAAATGGTCAGATGTGCTACAAACGCACGGACTCGGGGAACGACGAACCAGGAGGACCATACATCAAACAGCCTTTGGGAGGTCTGATACCAAGTGTTTTGAATTTATCCGCTTGTTGCATAGGCAGCACGATAGCCTCCACCAATTCCTCGATCTGCTTCTCAAGACCACCGATATCAGTATATGCCTCTGTTGGCCTCTCATCCACCTCCATGGCCTTGACGCGAGAGTCGAATTCAGCGGGAAGCATATCCAAGACTAGGTAAGAGTCTTTGTTAACACCGACGAGGTCTCCGGGTTTAAGTTGCTCTGGGGGTACAAGTCCGATAAGAGGCAGGAAGACCGTTTGCCGTGTTGAGGTCTTGATGACAGCACATTTCCCTTTGCGCATAGAGTCCAAGTCCTGATTTGCACCGTCCTCCTCAATTTCTGGATCGACTTCGAGAATCTGAAACGCAGGGTTGAATATGTGCATGGCCAGGCGAACAGGACGCGTTACCTCGACGACGTTTCCAACAAGATAAGGCAGCACTTTGTTCTGTTTTATCTTTTCTCCGTTATCTCTGATCTTCTCTTTCATGACTGTTTGCTCGTGCTGAAGGCGGGCTCGCTCTGACTTCATAACCTACACGAACTCACATTCAGATGACAAGCAGAAGGCGCAAGCAACGTGGGCTTTGTACCTTTATGTCGTTGTCAATCAGCCGTATTCTTGTCAGAACATCGTCGGTCGTCAGCGACATGATGTCCTCCGGAATGTCGTCCCAAGTTTCCTCCTCGGGTTGGATTGGGGTTGTATCCATTGTGGCATCTTCGCTTTGGGGAGACGATTGCGAAGGGGCGTCGTCTGGCTTCTTCTCCGGGTTCGAGGACGGCGGATTCGGTGGCGGAGGGGCAGAGGACATTGTGTTCGGTGAGTACAGTAATCAGCGCGTTACTCACTTCCAAGTGACGCGTACTCAGAGGTACAAACATCCCATAACAACAGCATAAAGGCGCCCACACGTGACAAGACGAGTCCTCCTGTCAGGGAAGGTCAGGGACAGTCAGGGAACTCGACAGGAGTCCAAATTTCACTTCCTGGTTGCTGGGGCTCTAGGCTCTATATGAATCACGCAACAATATACACACAGACACACGAGTGATGATATATTGAGATTTGCAAAACGCAGAAGCAATAGTTATGTATTTGATCAAGGCGCTGTCACTTGTCGTACTTCAATACCTGCAGTGGTACATATTTTGCCTATATAATACATCCTGGCCTTCGAAATATTACAGGCCTAGAACTGGACCTTTGTGAAGGCGGTATGGCTGAATGAGACATCTGCCAACTTCCCCAACCTCTCAATAACATCAGTAGGTCCTCCAGGACCGTACACAGAATCGAGATGTGCCTATAATTAGTTTATAACAGTGATCAGTATACGGTCGTGAACCGTGATCGAGTAGTACCTACCTGAACGTTGTCCCATCCTACTAGTAGGACATTGTGTTCGGGCCGCTGGCGGGAAGCGCCAAACGAGCAAGGGGGATGAGCTCCTTTGGCTGCATCCAGGGCTTTCGCGAGCTTAGCCAGCTCCTCGTTCAGGACCTTTGCATCCTGTCCTTCCTTAAGCGTAAGGATGGCCATCTCGGTGACAGGGGCATCCAACGCCGTAACAGGGTACGGAGCGAATGCAACATGGTCCATGACAGTGTTCTCTGGCATGGGGGCGGCAGGCATGAGACTAAAAGCTGTCACGACTTCTGGGTAGTTTGGTTCTTGCATGAGAGCTGCATGGTGCTCATACGTCTCCCAGACTGGGTTTATTAACGAATCAATACACTGATAATATTTTCATGGAATAGATACTGACCATTGAGAACATACCCCTTCGTCTTATCCTCTTGTTGGAAGCCATAGTAAGTCCTAGACCATTATTCGTATTAGTCTCAAATCGTCGTAGATAGCAGATAGTGGCGCCCTACGTGATATATCCTGGTACATTCTTGAGAATATTCACTAATTGGTAGACGACCTTGGGGTCTTTGGTGAAGCCGTCCGATACGTTGACTGCGAGGACCTCGATAAGTGGCATGGTCGAATTAAGGACGAGGTGAAGAGGTGGACTGTGTGTTGTGGCTCATTCTAATGTGGCGTGGACTTGTTATATAGAATTCATGAAAGTGAACCTGGGTTAGTTCCCACGGTCCTTACCATATGGCGAACTTCAGCCAACACCATGTCAAAGGTCTGCAGATCCGGCTACCAACTCTCCCTCAGTCAGAGCCACCCAAGAATGAAGCCTTGCGGGCACTGCTTCTCACGAAAACCCTACCCCCGGTAGAAGATGTGCTACTTTTGCTGTCAGACTCAGCCAAGTCAATAGAGTCTGACCGGGAGCACGACGCATTGGTCTATGCCATCACGGCAAGGCTGGCCATCAATGTATACGCCGATGCGCTGGACACGCTTCTCCGAGAGGCCAGTGAAGCCGAAACCGAAGCTGAATGGTGGGCGAATGTCGAACGGTCGAGGGCAAACGTAGCCTGGTATCTGCTACAAAGTCAGGCATGCATCATTCTAGCTCGGAGGTCGATAATTAACTGTTGAAATTCATAGCTTTACCGAAGCGAATATACGATGCGGCCCTAGCAGTGCTTCACGTTGCCCGAACACAAAATGTCACCGTAACTTCACTTCTCTCTAGCCAATCATTTCGGCTACGAAACCTACTCGCCACGTCCCTTTTCCCGCATCTAGACCGCCAGCATACGCTGTCGGCCTTGTCTCTCAAGTCGCCCTCTGCTATTCTGGCTGCTGCTCGGGCGTCGTCCCCTCCAGATATACCAGGAATCATCACGTCGTTCCTTACGAAGGTCTCTAAGGCTATACGTGCTGCTTACAACCTTTTGGCCCTCCCCTTCGAGCTCGTGCAACAGGAATGCTACTACAAGCGCCGCCATCTCCAAAGAATACGAAACGAACGTGCCTATACGCTGGGATATCTCGCTCAACAACGCAACCGACTGGAGTACGCCATCAATAACTCGGAATCTCCCCAAGAATTATCCAACTTCCTCGTCATCGTCATCGAATCGGTGTCAGGTGACCAAAGGCGCGCTGAAGGCCTACCCCCCTCAAGTTTACTGAACGATCTTGTTAAATCATTGCCCATCCACAAACATGGTCATGCTTCAATGTTACGCTCATCGTCTCTTCTCCGCCCTTCTGTGTTGACAAGAACGTGGCCTAAGGTCATCTTACTGCCTCCGCTACTCTTCTTTGCATCCCGTACAATTTACAATCGTCGTAACAGCTTGCATGAAATAGCACAGGAAATTAAGGAAACAACTGAAGGTTTCGTGAACGGGTGGGTCATCGATCCAGTGAACGACATCCTGAAGACGGTCCGTGCTGGCGGAGAAGGCGACGAAGGTATTATTGTTAGGAAGGAAGGGGTGAAAGCCGACTTGGATGTTAGTCGCTGTAGTCCGTATACTCTAACATTAACACTCGCTTACCCTAAGATCAATCGTCTAGTCGCTTGAACGCATGGCTGTCTCACTTGCCGAAGATAAACTCGGCTATACGCCCGCACAAGTAGAAGTCCTCAAATCGAAGATCAGCGTTGGCGATTTAACTCCGGTCCTCGAGATTTATGAGCGCGATATCAGAAACCCCATCAAGTCCGCCCTTTTTGGAACATTGGTGCGCAGCCTTTTCGTACAAGTTCAGAAAACCAAGGTAAATGTTTGTCATCTCTCTGACGCTTGGAGATACTCACAGTAACAATAGGTTGATGTGGACCAAGCTCTGACGGGGATCGACAAGCTGATCAAGTCCCAAGAGCTTACGTTCGCCTTCGTCGGTGTGGCTCCGGCCCTTGCGGTGGTATATGTATTTGGCGGATACTTGGGCAGATTCTTCACTGGCAGCGTTCTTCGTCTTACAGGTAGCACGGGTGATGCAAGATACGGTGGACGTCGAAAGAGAGAAGCCGTATGGCTTCTCGTGAGGTGAGTGCACTGTTCTTAGTTCGGTGCACTGATGATGGACCCCTCTTGCGTTCTCAGACGCATCGAGAGACTCCTTATGTCACAACACTCTGAAGGATCGCTAGGCTCCACCCCAATACCGTCTCTGACTCACGGGTTACTGCTCCTCTCTCTTTCGCAGCTCCGGGAGTACGCCTACTCCCATCTACCGGCGCGAAGTGGGTTCTTACGCGACAAGGATTCCGATGGGCCTGTCGACACGTTTGAGCATAACGAGACCAAGAATGCAAACTCCAGGACTTCTCAGAATGATGGCATGGCTATCGCCATCGAAGAGATGGATCTATTCAATGACAATGGCCCTGATCTCAGGGAAGGATTTCTGGAAGATATCGCATCCTTGGAGAATCCCAGCCTGAGTAAAGAAGAGAAGCTGAAGGTTTTAGAACGAATGTGGAGGTGCTGGGGATCGGCCCTAGGTTGGCATAGTCTAGGGCAGTGAGATACCTTAGTCCTCTGATATCTTATCATGCCCTTCGGCGCTGGCATCCGTAATCTACATGTTGTTTAGTTTTGTCGGCTCTCGCGTGGCAGCATAGCCAGAAGCCCCAACGTGGATAACGGTCATACAGTGCGAAGTGTGGATTGATCGTTGTTGTTAGTAAGTTGAAGTTACAACCCTATATAATTAGAGTAGACGTTTGTTGTACATAAGTGTATTGTCCGTTACAATTGCATCTGAAGTTGAATGCTCCGTTCACAATGGGGCATAAAATTCGATCATCATCGTAGACTTGGCAGAGGGGTTGTCGAAGACGGAGTATCTTGGGCTCGCCAAACTCCAAACAACATTCCCGACGGCCCAGTCGTGCATGTTCTCTGCGTATTTTTCAAGGGCGTCTTGGTAAGTGTTCCACATGGGTGTAGAAGACAGCTCGGCTAATAGCCGTTGGAAGCGATCATGAGCCGTGTGGATCAACTCGTAGGCGTAGTCCACAGCGCCCTGAACGTTGGAGCTTCCCACTCGAGCGGATTCGTCATTCATTGCAACGGTGACAATGTTGTGTTGAACGGCACCAGCGATGCGCTCCTTCTTGTAGGAATATATATCCTATCTGCCATCTCAACACATGTATTGGGCCGGAGAAGAATTGGGACGTACGTTTGCAAGGAAGACCATGTCGATAGTAGCATCGACCATTCCCGTTACTTGTTCAGAACACAATACTTCGTCTGGTAGGTCTAAACCTCTGGCCCACCGGCCGAGAACCAAAACAGGTTGAATGCCTATGGTCGTCCTTCTAGCATGGATGTAAGCTTCGACCGAAGACGTAGATTGATCGGCATCGGTTTCTTCGGCCTCTCTGTCCAAGGATTCTTGTACCATTCCGCGAACTAGTTCATCATTGCTCTGGATGAACGGCAAGGTGTAGGTAGGTCCAAGGTCCTTCATTACCCGCACGGAGAAGCTAACGACACAAACGTTCTTATGCTGTCATAAATACGAGGGCATAACAAGGACGTACTCATTCATGACACCGATCATTGGGTGAGCTTTCAACAGCCGTTCGTCTGTGTTTCCGGGGCTTCGGAGTAGATCCATGAAGAAGTGAGCCCACTTCTTGGACTCTTCACTTGACGCAGTGTCTCTGTCGTCGCAATCAATCCACCGGTGCTCGAGAGGGACAAAACAAGGGACATACGTTAAGTCCTCCATACCCAAGGACAGAACCATGTACTCCAGACAGACCCGAAGCTGGTCAAGCGTCATATGAGGATTTGTGAGAGAGGCGAGCAAGGGCATTTGGACTGCGATCCATGACTTCGGGGAACAATCAGCGAATGTATCGCTGAAGGGATGGGACCACCAACTTTCTGAGTAGCAGGGCTCAGCTTCTGAGCATTGATCCAGTCGACGAAATAAGCGTCGAGTTCGGCATAGTGAGGATTGAGGGCAACAGGGTCGTGGACATTCCGACCACAGATAACAGAGAGGACGTCAGGGAGGCGATATTGGACAAAGACCATGACAGCGAGATAGTAGAGAAACAGTGAAATCATCGCGTTTATATGGAATTCAGTTCAGAGCCCGGTGTTGGCCTATGTTCTCCGGCGTATCGCTTGTCCATTGCCAGTTTAGCCCTGGAGATTTCAGGCCTCTGGTCTGACCAGGAAGGTAACATTGAGCCAAAGTGCCTGCCTCGTTGGGGCAATCGTTTGAGCCTGGGCTATATACACATGTGTGTGTCCCTCCATGGCAAGCTAGTCCGAATTTGTTGGCAAAAGGCCACGATTTTACAATGATCGTAGATTAAATTAACCACCTGAAGGAGGAACGCGTCAGTCAGACATGTTTTTTTCGGGGAAATGAACCTACAACGTGCGAGCCACAGCGCCCCCGGTGCTTATCACCTACAGCAGCCTACAGCATGAACAGAAGCTTACTGAAGCTGGTGGTAGATTGATCGACGATCGGCTGCTCTCGTGACCACCTTCAGAGCGCTTAGCACCTTTACCGTTACCACCATGTCGGGATTGCGGCCATCCTCACCAATGTACTCGACTCCTCCTTCTTCATCCAAGTTTCACAGTCCGTATTTTACGCCAGGGCAGGTGGAATCTCTCTCCGCGAAGCAGCGAGGCAAGCTTTCGGTGGTGCACGAAGACAGAACGAGGCAGAGCGCGTGTGCCTTCATTGAAGCAATCTCTACCCGGATTGGCTTGTAGGATATGGCGCTAAGGAACTCTGCGAAAATACTTAACGGACGTTATCGCAGCCCTAGGAGAACGACGGCAACTGCCCAAAATCTCTATCATCGGTTCCATCTCTTCTTCCCTTTGAAAGATTTCAATTATCATGTACGCCCAACTGCCTGCGTTTGGATCCGACCCTGACATCCAACAGGACGTTGCCCTTGCCGCCATTTATGTGTCAAGTAAGATGCATGATACGTTGAAGAAGCCTCGCGAGTTGCTGGCAACTTCCTACGCTCTCCTGCATCATGTTCCAAAATCCAAGGCACCAGGTGGTGAAGTGGATATCGATAGCATGGACCAGCAGGAAAGCTTGCGTCATTCTGTCGCTGGCGAACAGTTTACGTATTTCGCTCTCATAGATGGTCGAAAATGACCGACAGAGGCTTCTTGCAGTAGAACGCCTCATATTGGAGACGATATGTTTCAACTTCACGTCAAGGATGCCTTTCCCTTACGTCATCAAACTGGGGAAGGCGCTGGGAGGTAGCGTCGGTTGTTCCCCTCCTCTACTCGTATCTAACGGACGATCATAAGCAACCAAGAAGCTCACTAAATTCGCGTGGCGAATCACGATCGATTGGCAAGTTCCATCCTCTTCTCGTTGACGTATCTCTCAATAAAATATTTTACAGTCATCGTACCCTCGTGCCTTTGCAATATCCACCCCATGTTGTTGCATTGGGTTGTATATACGTTGCTGCGCTTCTATCTTCATTTGAGCAGCCCGAGTCCCCGAGGCTTGATAACCACGTTTCCAGTAAATATTTCGCCGAAATGTTTAATCAGGGTGGCGACTGGGAAAACAAGTACCATGCCCACGTAGAGGACTTGCAAGGTAACGTATTGTCCTCTCCTCCGGAGCTTCGCTGAGCGAACGGTCGCACAGAAATCGCCCACACAATACTCGATTTATTGATTCAAGGCTCGCAAGCATCTTCTGCCAACACGTCACCCAGCACGCCCTCATCTCCATCGCCTCATCTCCATTCACGGACTAAGCCTGACCAGCAACAATTGCAAAGTGGGTGCTTATTTCCGAGGCGTTGGTGGCATCGTTGCTGATCGTGCGGAGTAGCTCCCTACAAATCCGATCAGCTCATTCGACTAAAGATTCACATGCGAGAAACAGAGCATACTCCTCGAAGGCGTTTTCCGGTCGGTGCATCGGACCCACTCGCCCTGCAAGCTGTGGATGGAACGGCGCAGCTCGGGAGAAATGAAGGGACGGTCAGGTTTCTATTTGGACCGCCGGGCACGGTGGGCGATGGCGTATAAACATTTATTCGTTATCTGTATGTCATTTCAAGGGTGCCATGCCACCATACATATGTACTGGCAGACTGCCCTGATGGGCATTATGTCAAGTGTTCACTATATAGCAATTTCAGATCTTATCGATTCGTCCCAGATATTTTTTCTACCAAGTTAGGCAGGAGTACCCCAAGACAGCTCACGACGAGGCCGGAGGCACTGAGCAGCCACAGTGGTCGCCTGGATGCCTGCACGCCACGGGTCAGGATCCGCCGGTGACCGATTACTCAACGCTGCTTAGTGGGTTTCTGCCTCTAATAATGTCTCAGACTAACCTACGGAGTCCATCTCTTACTCTGCCAATTGTACACAAGGCTTAAAGATATGGATTAGAGTGCGCAGTATTATATTGCATTACGAGTGACGCATCGTTTGTGGATATGAAGCTACGTTGAGGTTAGAGAGGATACCAAGACGCGCTTGATTAATGGCACTAGGACGAGCCGTGCAGGACTAAGGAATGGAGGGATTATCTATGTCGCGACATCATCGTCAGATGATCCGTAAGGGTATGTATACGCCAAACTTACCAATCCTCCGCCCAAGCCCCGTCGATGCCATGAATCGACTAGAGGATGTGTCAGTGGGTATAACGCCATGATTAAAATTAAATCCTCACTCATTGGTTGTGCGCCAAAGAACAAAATCGCGTATACCCACAAAGTCCCCGGCCAGCCTCCGACCCGCCTGCCCGTAACGTGTCTCCATATGCGCTCGGCGGCCAAAACCAAGACTTGCGTAAGGAAGAATATCACAGGAGCAGGGTCAAAACCTTTGCCCATCGAGTATATGGAGCACTCGTGGAAGAGAGCCGACGCAAGGAAAGCGCCGAATACCATACCAAAGTCGGACGGAAGATGTAGACGTTTGAAGACGTATTGAAGGGGATAGCCGCCGAACGCTAAGAAGGTCTGGCGGAGGAGTTGGTGCCACCGCAACCCCCAGAATTCGTGCATGGATTGGGATATCCAGGGATTTTCCATTACGGGAGGCCAGCGCAATGGAGAGCCACCGACCACGCCCACCGCAAGTAAAGTGATCAGATCGTAGACCATCCCAAATCCGGCCAATAAGCAGGTGCCAGTAAGGACGTGTATGACCGTAGATACAGTGTATCGTGTTACGAGAGGAAGGGTCGGATAAAACATGCTACCACCGCTGGGTGAACCGACATTCGGAAATAATTTGAGGAATGTCTCCAATAGGTCAAGGATGAGGAAATTGGTGATAAAGGAGCGTAACGTAGCACCAAGGAAGGCTCTACGCTCAAGCGGACGAGTGTGAGGAGGCACGCGTACTCCAGCTGAGTATTGGTAAGACAAACCCCGCATCGTATGAGCGACATCAATCGCGTCGGTAATAAGGGACGCGTCAATGCGTAGGTCTGGTTCGACTGAAGTTACAGAACCGTTTGTGTCGTGGTCGCTGTGCGCCTTCTGCAGCTGACCAGGGAGGATCTCATCTCTTTTGAGCATTCCTTCTTTGGTGAAGGTAAATTCAAGGGCTTTCGCGATAAGAACCTCTGCCAACAAGCCTAAAAGCATCCCGAATTCATTAGTTAGCGATTGAAAACCTCTATACGTTAAGACCCTACATTGTCCCCAATTGTACACGTTCAGCATAGGTGTCATCCATGCATAACCAAATGCGACCTTCACGATCGAAACGATGGCGCTGGGCAGCAACAAAAGGCGGATAACATACGTGCCCGGCCGTCGGGACATTGCCGCAAGCAATGCAAACGGCAGAGATGCAGCGGCGGCGACAATGATTGTGGACGGCGCCACTGGTATTCGGTCATGCGGTTCAGGGATCAGTGCACGGAAGGCCCTGTATCCTCCGGTAGAAATTCTGTTCAAAGGCATTCGGTCAGTCAGAGTATCGAAATCAAGGGGGGGCACGTACTCATCCAGTAACTGGTTCATGGTGGAGAGAAGCGATTGCACTGCAGACGAGCCATCATCGTCACTTGTGCCGCATGCGCCTCCGCTGCCGGCGGTGTTGAGGCGGACTCGTGACCGTGGGTGCAGGGATTAGAAGTGCTCAGGGGCAGATACGAGATTCTTCTCTCTTGATGAGATGTTTCCATGTCGCTTTCCAAGTCTCACTCTCTTTGGCCGCTCTGCGCTGTTGATTGTACTCTTGCTTTCCGTTAACGCGCTCCTTTGGGCTGTCGCCGGGATTCTATTTGGCAAAGACAAAAACACCCAGCCGATCCTCAGTTTGGCATTGTTAGCTTGGGTAAGTACGCATAAAGCACCCCAACTATAACTCTCTTACGTGTCGCAAGACTCTCGGACTTCGCCATGGTGAGTTACATGTTAATAACGGCTATTCTTGCACTCACCCTTGCAGCTCTTGATGCCGATCACATAAGGTGAATAATAGCCTCGAACACTTATCAGATGTTCTAAGCTTGCTCTCACAGTGCTATCGACAATGCTACCAGGGGACTAATTAGCATGGGACAGCTCCCCGTGACTTGTGGGCTTTTCTTTTCCTTGGGACACAGTACCATCGTCATAGTTGTGGTATGAAAATGCAGCCCCTGGTTCTTAGTTTCGTGTTGATGATGTATATAGATTGTTGCGATAGCCATTTCTACTGACATCTATAACAAGTTAGACGGCGTGGGTACCGTAGGCGGCATTGTTGGTAAGTGGCCCTCGCGCTAGTCTCGGATTAAAACTAAGTCTCAGCAGGTGCAGCAGTCAGCGGAACGTTTCTGTTTATCGTTGGTCTAGCCAACTCGATCATCTTGTGGCGCGTGGTTCAATATAGGCGGCTAGTGGGTTCCTACCATCTTGTTATTGGTGTTCAAATCACCGATCAAGTCGCAGGTCAAACACCAGGAGCATCAAATGGCACAGGGACTTTTGTCGCCGGATGATGCACGCGAAGCGCTCGACGATAATCCTAAGCACTCTCAGACCTTCGTGTTGAGATTATTAGGGCCCGTTATTACTTTCGTAGACCGCCCCTGGAAGGTGGGTACCACATCATTGTTCATAGTCTTTGTCACTCACCGTCTGAATAGATGTATCCCGTCGGGTTACTGTTCGGTTTAGGTGGGAGCGTCTTCCCCAGTACCTAAACACGCGCCTATATACTATCACCAAAGGGTTTGATACGGCATCATCAATCGCGCTACTCGCAGTTTCTGCTATCGCAAAAAATGGTGCAGACGGGAAGCCAATCCCGCATGCCTATATCGTGATCCTCCCGGTCGGTTATCAGTTCCATCCGTGATCATTCTTTTGCTGAACCAATGATCCATCCAAAGCTGCTTTTCACGGCCGGGATGACATTAATTGATTCTGCCGACTCCATATTAATGCTCTATTCATATTCAGGGTTTCCCGAGCGTTCTTGGCATCTTTTCGAGAAGACATCCCTCCTCCCTACTAGTCGCTTAGGACCGGAGGAAGCGGTAGATAGGCCTTCCGACGATGCAGCTCACATCGAGGCCTCGGCAGTACCTCAGCTGCCGAGAACAAACAATGAATTGAGTGGGGAATACGACACAATGAACAAGAATTCCGTCAAAGCCGCGGTCACATCTACAGATGGCTCGCAAGCCCCTGCTGTATCTCCAAGCTCCCAAAAAGTCCTCTCCGAAGACACGCGCGTCATGATTGTCAAGAGGAACATGATGTCTGGCCTCAGCATCGTTTTGACTCTCATGAGCATTTTGGTGGCTTTCAGGTTCGTTTGCCGTGCTTAGTGCTTTTCAGCACGACTTAAGATTGTTGCCCCCCAGTATTTCACTGATCACTATAATGGGGCTCATTGGAGAGAATTGCGCATCCTGTAGAGAAGCTGCAGAGGCAGAGGACGGCGGTGGATTAGCTGGTCGATGGTGGAGGGGATGGGCAAATGTAAGCTTCACATATTTCTATTGTGCTGGTACTGATAAGCACAGGCCAATGAACACTCTGGTTTTATTGGTGCGGGGATAGTTGGATCATTTATAGCTGTTGTCGCTGCGTGGTATGGGATCAGGTATGTCATGAGGAGACGAAGAGTGGTAAGGTTGTAAAGTAGGAAGTAAAGTTGTTTGTATCACGTGAATGTCACGCATGATCGTTATTTGTCGCGTCTGTGACAGAACCACTGCCAGAATTTCAGCGGACGCGCTTTGTTCCCTCGTTCCATCATGGCAGCTATTTCAACAACATGGCAGATCATCTTCAAACATGGCATTTCATATTTCAAGAATGGACGTTACGACGAGTCGATACAGTGTTTCAATGAGGCCAGTCTGCTCTCGTCGCGTCCCCGCTCACGCCTGATGTTCAGCTCATAGGCCGTCACCACGGCTGTCAATTCCAACAATATGGGATCTGGACCTTCTTTATTTCAGCTCTACGACTCGCGCGCCTCAGCCTATCTGAAGATAGGAAACATCGGCGCCGCTTTATTGGATGCTAAGTCGGTTATCGAGCTTGCACCGGAACAGTGGCAAGGGTACTATCGTGCAGCACAGGGGTTTCTGCGGTCTAAGAAGCTCGATAAAGCGAAGTACATGCTTGACAAGGCGAGGACGAAGGTGGTAACCGGGGATGAGTCTAGCAGGAAACGCATGTCTGACTTCGACACGCTGGAGAAAGAAATCGGTGCAGCGGAGCGAACTGGGGCCACTGCAGGCTCTAGCTCATCAAAGACCACTCGTTTACTCGATACATCTTCTGGCGCACAAATCTCCTCCCCATTCTCCAAACTTCCTTGGGAGCTGATCGTAGCCATATTCCTGGAGACAACATCCACGCCCTCCCATATCCATCCGTTCGGCACAACCCCAACCCCTACTATCCACGTTTTGCATCTAACCTGGGTGTGCAAGAGCTGGAGGAGGATAGCGCACTCCACGCCCCCGTTGTGGCGCCGACTTGCTCTCACCGGAGTTCGTGCAGAGAAGAAAGCACAATATTGGATCGGGCTTGCTGGGGGAAAAATACAGCAACTGATATTGAAGAAATCCTTTCTTGAAGTGGCCGAGACATCTCGTTTCGCGGGCAAAGCCCAATCCTTGGACCACTATATCACGAAGAAGGTGTTGAAACACATGAAGTGGGACTTTCTGCGAAGATTTACTATGGACGACTGGTCAAACCATCGTCGGCTCTTGTATAATGACGGGACCTTGACCCGTGTGCTCCCACAGCTGGAGTCGCTGGAGATGCCGAACGAAGCATCCGAGCCAGTGCCATGGATCACAGTCATCGCGGCGTTGTCAGCCACTCCTAGGATAGCTTTCGTGAAATCTCCAGCAGACGGCAATTCAGAGGACGCGCATGAAACCACCTCGCGTACCTGCATTCACCACCTACTTCTAGAAGGTGGCTTCCTCACCTACGAGAGTTTGTTAAACTCAGGGATCAACAGCCTTCGTACACTGCGGCTCCGCAAGGTCTCCCTATCCGGTGACAACGCCCTCATCAAGGTATTGGAATCGAATCCCGACCTTGAAACTTTGGAACTCGACACGAGGTCACAATTTAGGGTTACGACCACTGATCCCCTCTCCAGGCATCCACCCTTGTCTTCGTCCTTGGCCTACATCTCCTTGACAGGCCCAATAGACGTTCCCAAACTCTTCGACTCAGTTAACTTTCCCAATCTTCGTATACTGAAAATCGGTCATAATTTCAACTCTATAAGTCCTGCTCTCCGCAGTATGACCCAGAGAGCGTCAGAATTCGCGCCTGACAACGAGGTTCCTTGTTCCGGCTATGCGTCCCTTGAAGAACTACGGATCTCTTCTTGTGCCTTCGAACCAATAGACCTGGTTAGCTTTCTCGGCGCATGTGCATCCCTTCGTGCCCTTGAGGTCTCCCGCTGTGGCTTAGACATGTCTCTCATCCTAGAGTCATTAGTTAGGATTTCAGCATCCACGTCGTCGTCTTCAGGCGCGGAAATTACCATGCTGTGCCCTGCTTTAACCGAGCTCAACGTGTCGCATTCGCCACAAGTGACGACGGGACCTGTGGTACGCTTGGTCAAAGCGAGGCTGGATGGAGGAGATGCTTCTCTGTCCCACCCCGTATCAGCCATCGAGCGGTTGACTATGGATGGCTGCCTTCGAATAGAGCACACCGCCTTGCCGTGGTTGCGAGCTCGTGTCAAAACGCTGAGCTGTGTCTACGCGGACAGGAAGTCGGCAGGATACAAACGTTGATTGTCTTCATCTTGGTAGCCTCAAACGCCTCATCTCTAATTAGCCATGCTCACTTCCATTTCATTACTCATTCTTGATTCTTGGACGAAGGCATCACGGACTCAGGACAGTGTAATAACATTATATATGAAAAGAATGTATAATCATTTAGGGAACTTGACCCAACCCGAGTAACAATGACATTATTTGAAGGCAGCCACAAATAATCAAGGAAGAAATTAGATACGGCCGGTGACTGCAGCAGGTTTGCCTAAGAAGTTCTTTGCCACAGCAACCAGATTGCCCGCCAGCGTAGTTGACGTGCATTCCAAACGCTTCACCAATGCATTTCGCTTCATACTCATACGAGCAACATCTCTTGCGTTCACCTTGGCACATCCAGGGGACTAAGAGCAAATGCGTTAGACGTGTCGAATTTCAAGGGGATACGAATTCACCTGGAAGAGAGAGAAGTTCTTCACGGGGAACTCGAGTTTGTTCTCTTTGTCGAACAACCCCAGGAAAGACGCCTCTGCACCAACATTCACAGACAGGCCTGCAGAAACGTCCACGCATCCATCGACGCTCGTCTCCGCAGTGTTGGCAGGCGTCTTCGTCACCGTTTGTCTAACAGCGAGGCTACGTGTGTCCTCCTGCTCTTCCCTGGCATTGATCACTGCTTTGGCGCTAGCCTTGATCGTTGCTTTGGCCGTCGCTTTGGAATCGAGATCGACGAAGATGTCCGCTTTGTTCCCAAGTCCATTCACACCGATGGCGAGCTTCGGGATGATATGGGCTTCTAAGCTGGCAGTCGACGAGAGGCTTGGGCTCAAGGAAATGGAGAGCGCTGAGTTGATCGGTCGTGAGTACGAAACAAAAGACAGATAGCGCAAAAAGACATACGTCGGGATTCTGGGTTGAAAGCACCCTTTGGCGGATGCCTGTCAGAGCGAGGGAAGAATAGTCGGACATCATCCGCGCGATATTTGAAGCCTTAACAGTACAATGAGACCCGGAGACTGCAGGTCCCAAAGATTGCTCACCAATATCAATCTCAGAGTTGAGATCTACCTTGGCCTCAGCGGTAGCCTCAATCTTGAAGAAAGGACCGATCTCGAAGAGCCTGTAGGAAGGTCAATAAGGGACCTCAAGTAACCACATGAAAAGCCAACAACTCACCCAGGGAAGCTCAATCCAGGTAGGCCGACACTGAAAAGCTCCTTCTTTCCGTCGATCTTGCCCTTTGATGACCCTCAGTAAAGGATGCTCCTCCAATCAAGGTAAGAACTTACTGCGATATTCGTTGACATTGTAAGTGAGCCTTCGATATCACCGTCGATGCCTGGAGAATGCAAGTTAGCATGACGGCGACAAGTGATTGATATGCGTCCTACCGATGGTGAGGCCCAAATCTGTGAGCTTTGCTGGCTTGGTCAACGTCCCGAGGGCACCCACCCCGATAGCAATTGTCGCGTCGACAGCCGCTCCGGCAGATCCCTTGATCTTACCGGTAACTGGCCCGCACTCCAGTTGCTGCTCAAATATCGGGAGGCTCTGCTTGAACTTCACGGGAGATGACTTCTTGATCTCCTTCGGAGCAAGTCGGAGGAATGCTGTGGTCTCGATTAGAATGGGGAGGCTCAACGACATGAGGCACTTACAATCGTATACGCCGGAAATGAAATTGGATACAGTTCCCCGAGCATACACACGGCTTCGGCGGCTGAGAGCACCGGGAGCTGTGACTGTCAGATTGCCTGCGAGCCCGGGGATTGTCGAGCCCTGAATGGCAATCATGACTTCGCCATTGCTGTAGACAGCAGAGTAAGCATCAATTTCAAGGCAGCAATGTCTGGGCTTACGTGGGAAGTGCTTCGCTGAACTTGGTGTCGATTGCAAGACCGCGAACCTGAGGGGCGGCACCATTCTGACGGCGAGCGACCTTCGAGGCCACACCTTCAGGGATACTCTGATCGGCGTGGACCCAGGATCTCGCAACGCGAGCGAATGCATTGGCACCACACTGGTAAGAGGATGGATGAAGAGGTGTGTTTCGCAGATTAGAAATTGCACCTACGCTTTCAGGGAGTCGTACAATCTTTCCCTCAGCACCTCCATTCTGATCAAGGCGCTATAGAAGAGTCAGCACATCTAGTCGATCTCAAGCCATGTGATCTACGCACATCACATTCGGCTGTGTTCTTGCAGACGAGGCGGATTTCCTGCTCTGTGAGTGCCTTGTCACAGTCAAGAATCGTCCAGCCTCCTGCTGAGGTGATGTCGGCAATGGCGTTCGGTGATCCCCACTGTTTCGAACATCAGAACAAGATCGTCGGATTTTAGCAGGTACTCACAATGGTGACACTTCCAGCAGCGCCGTTGGTGTTTGCGGGCATGTCGTATGAACAGCGGCCGTTGTTGCATGGAACGCTCCAGTCGTTGGTGGCCGCATTGACCACAGATAAAGTGAAGAGAAGGGGAACGAGGGTGAAGGCAGAGTTGAACATGTCGAAAAATATAACGTGTAGGTTGAGAAGTAGTAATGAGAATAAGGGTATTCAACGGCGTAAAGAGGTGATGCCGGGATTAAAGAAGGGTATAGAAGGAAAGGTGAAAAGTAGCCACAGGCTTGAAAGAAGTCGAAGAGTTGATGGGTCCATTCAATCGTACATCCTCGTATTTATGGAGGTCGACTGCACCATTGCGACCATTGGCATAGCCCGTAGCCGTAGTCTAACTTCAAGACCGACGGTGGCTTGCATGACGGATTGCTACGTCCAGGGTGAGCACGTCGTGGCGAACCTGACCAGTTGTCCAAGCAGGGAACGCCAAGCCTCAGCCAAGAATGGGGCCCCAAGACGTGAAGACCTGCGATCATGGCCACAGGTCTGCTCATATCATAGATTGTCAGCAAGTTCTTGCGTTGGAAGGTGCACAAAGATGGCCTCCTTTCCTCTGGGTCCAATCGCTGAGGGTGTTCTGTTACACGAATTCGACTTGTACGCCAGGCCGATAGTCGTTTCAAAGCGCCCGGTCAACATCTGGCAAGCGGTGCTGCTACAGTCACGCTATGACACCGGACACCGGTCACCTTCGGTGTTCACTAGGCAGCTAGACAGTTCAAATCCCCTAGGGTGCAAGTAAAGAAGTGAGTTAACATGTGAACACGACATAGTATCTAACGCGTCACTCACAAACACCAACGTTTCCGTGCTAAGGGTACGACACGTCTGTAGTATGAAACGATATTAACAACTCAAACGTCGAATGACAGGTCACGGCATCAAGTTTGAGGGTGTTGGGACCGTGATTAACTAGATAATACAACAGTATACTTACAACTCTCGAGTTTGGCTAGACATCGATCCCACACCGGTGGAACACGGTATCGAGTTTCGAGTTTAATTCTTTCTCATCACTTCCAAAAGATAATCAGCATAGTAGCCGCAACCCGAAGCTTTTGAACAACTTTTCTGAACAACTTGGGAGCAGAGGGAATTAGTTGAGGGAGTTATCTGATATAGACTCCTCACGTTGCTAGATAGACGTATGCATCGGAAGCTCCAAAATTGCAAGTTGCAAGGAAAGGCTAAACATCGGCGCCTTGCGTTTCCAACCAGCACTGAGTCGAAGGAGCTAAGACCTGAAGGAAAGTAGACCAGCGACGAACGCGACGCTCACGTACCTCTCTATTCAGATTCTCGGCCTCTGCATGCTTATAATCGGGTAAGTGCCCCCGTTCCACATCCAACCTTAATATCGATGCATGATAGTGAGAGTGCTCGGTGAATATGTTGCAGGAAACTCGCTCTAGGAATGAGAAATTACGTTGTACTTTCGGTTTGACGTTTGGATTACCTAGTCATTGCTGTGGTTGGTGCGGCACGCGCTGCGTATGGTAGGCTGCTTGTCCGCCCAGCGTCGCAGACATTGACGAACACTCAGAATCGCGGAAAACCGGCGGGTATTTGCTGAGACCTATTACGATTCTTCCTCTCGAACATAGGCAAGACTATGAGCGTCAAAGGAGGATCGGTTATTTCGCCCAAAGTTGTGAGGATATGAAAAGAAAACATGTTGCATAGATCACCTCCACGATTTTGATGTTAGAGGGCTGTCGCCCCGGACGTTGAGATCTTAAGAGCTTGAGAGAAATAATTCGCGATGTGGCGTACACGGTGACAAAAAGGAAACCTGATAAGCGATTAGATAAGACATCTATAGGTCACATGACCCATGAGGCATATTGCTTCCCCGAAGTCGAGGCTGTCGGCGCTCTCATTGATACCAAGTCCCATATATCTGCTCTCGGAACGCGGGCGAAGGATGTCTAGCGAAACAATTCCATCCTCATCTTCCCTGGATTCTTCATGCCGCATTCTTACCATATCGTCTTCACTAGAGCAAGCTGTCAATTTCATTGATCGTCAGTACATTACTCCAGATTGTGGGACATTGCTGATTTCTGAATTCATATGCCTAGGCCTTAGAATACTCGACAATGGATCCAAATCGCCCGTGCTGGGCACCGATCTACCTCGGGACGATGAAGAGGCCCCGGAAAATCCGCAACAATTCCATGGACGCTTTCGAATAAGTACTACCAGGCAGACGTGCATTTCCATGCTCGCGAAGTGAAGGGACTCGCACCATATCACTCCTTGAACGTCCCAGCTGTCATATTTGTATGGAGTAATGGAGATGTATGTTTGATCTCTACTCCCTACTGAAGGAGGGCTGATGAAGCCAGCGTCCTAATCGATGGATAAGTCATACAGAGACCACGTCGTTCGCATCGCCAACGATATTTCAACCAGGCAACCAGACGTCGCCCTTGCCGTCAGGATGCCTCGCTCATCATCTGGCAATGAAATTAGCACAGAGGTTGAAGAAGACGGAGAGATAGATGAATTTCTATCTTCGCACGGATTCGAATTCATTGATGGGGAAGTCGAATATCAGCGCTCCGACCGCACGGAGGATGAAGGGCTTCCCGACCATGGTGATTATGCCCGTATAACCGTGACTATGCCTCTAAATCTGATGAATCTGAATATTGCATAGGCATACCAGGTCTACCAAGAGTGATAGACTCACTAAGTACCATCATGTGGCCGTCAATGTCAACGAGAGTGCCAACAAAACCGAAGTTCAACCGGCAAAGACTCTCTCTCTTCTCTCGAAAGTCTTCAAAACTCGACAGCCTGAGACTTCACAAGGAAGCAGAGGACTTAGTCAGGTGGCTAGAAGACGACCCAGCTTTCCGTGACATCGTCAAAAACGATCCATGGAAGAGCGTTTCAGAGCCCGGTACCGTTTCTACGTCCCCGACGTCGTTAGACCCTCCATTGGCGCCGTGGTCTTTGCCGTCAAGGGCTGGTCCGCCGTCAATATTGGCTTTCGATGATGACTTCGCCGACTTTGTTTCAGCACCTCGCGAACCCTCATCCGGGCGCACGACACCTCACGCACAGTCACCGACGTCAGCGACTCGGAGTGGAACCTTGGACGAAGATGGACTTCGGTCTCCTTTCAGCAGCACCTTGTACCGCGCCCTGGGGTCAGCTGCCAACTTAGCAGCTAGCCAAGAGGACGAGATAAGTGATGCTAAACAAACGGAGACTTCGGATGACGACGACGACGATTTGCCCTCGCAGCAAGAAATTGCTGTCACAGCAGCGCGAATATTTGGGACAGATATCCCTCGTTCCTCTGCCATACACGCGGACGCATCAGCTGATGCATCCCCAGTACACCCTACGTCGTCTTTGTTTGCTGTGGATTCTATGAGTTCACAAGACCCTACGTCGATGCAAGTTGTCGATTTGTACGACGTCGGGCAATTCGATCTGTCTCGTGTGCTGGATGCACTGCGGGGCATGAAGGCAGAGATAGCAAGTATGTCGGATGAAGGAGAGAGGCGGCGTGCGGCAGCCAGGGTGGCGTTGGGGTTGGTATACGGACTAGAAGGAGAGAGCGCGGACGATGCAGCAATGTATACTTAGGGATTACTGGCAGTACGTTTCTTGTTTGCACTGAGTTTGAGATTGCACTTTCATATCGCTAGCCATCTGTAACAGTACTGAATCATACATGCCCACTTTTTGCGGACGTTTCATGTGAATCTGATGCTGAGTGGTACGGCTCATGCATTGGGATTTCGGCGAGGGAGGTCCAAAGTTGATAAGATGGGAGAGCTATTTCCCCATCTTCTCGAACCTTCTGCATTGTTACAATATAAATAAGCGCCCATAGTCCTACTCCATCGGAGTAACACTTTGTACTGCTTTCAGCTATATAAATAGCCTCGGTTCCATATATCCATTATCCACTCTACGCTACCTTTATATCACTACCCTCTCCACGATTACTCTCTTGCATTGATTTATCCACTTGACGGCCCACCATGCCTTTAAATTACTCAAAATGGGATCGTTTGGAAGTAGGTCACTGATCGTTATACGCAGAATTTGTCGATAATCCGTATCCTTAGTTGTCTGATGATTCTGACATCGAAGGGCATCCTAACGTTGATCATAAATCACTGGTCAAGTACGCATCGTCTGTTTGGCCGGATCTCTAGCCTTGACTTATGTTCAAACTAGATGGAAGCAACGAGACATCCACGAGAAACGAGAGGCTCGCAAAGCCAAGATCGCGAAACTCGAAGCGGAGATCGCTTGCAACAATGTCTTACAACCGCGCATCGAGGTCGTTTACGCGAAATTAGAGAATGCGGAACCATCGCCGTCGATGTACTTCAACAACCTCGTCGAGCAACTAGAGCAGAATCCGTCTCCCGATGCACCGCCGACGAATGCACCTGGACAACCAACGTATGACGCAATGATGTTGAGCCTGTTGCTGCAAGTGAGCAAGGCTGCTAGGGATCAGGTGGGCGGATTGGCGGCGGCAGAGAAGGAGGAGAAAGTGGGGAAGGCGCTACGAACGGAGCTCGGGAAACATTTGGAGATGTTGAAGAAAACAACAGGTGAAATGAAGAAAGACCTGGAAGTGGAACTCGCAGAGCAGAAGAAACACATAACGAGTGAAGATATACACGATGGCTTCGACAGTAAAGTACGTTGCCACTTCCCCAGTCTCAATCATACTAACCGAACGACTCCGCCTGCAGTATGTACCACCAAAGCCTGAGCCACCTCCCGTCCCCCACGCCAAAGTCGACAAGCCCAAGAAGAAAGTTACCACAACCGAATTCGAGGTTCTGAATCCCGGGGCGTCCACAGCAGGATCGTCGAAACAAGCACCTCCTTCATCGACTGAAGACCCTGAGGACGATGCAGAGCTAGATGAGGAATTACCCGAGTTGACGCCATCGCTTGAAGCCTTCTCGCGCATAAAACTGCAACAGTGGGAGGAGTCCTTTGAGTTCATCAAGACGCATCGAGACGTCGTTGTCCCTGGCGCATCGGACGCCCTTCTGGTAGCGGGATTCCGCGCGGAAAGTGCAGGAAAGTCGCAGTATGCTAAGCAGTGCGTCCACCAAAGCCTGCTGCTTCAGTACGGTGAAAAGCTGGGTGGCGATGGCGTTGGTGTCTTCTTCAAGAAGTACGTGTTACCTTTTCATTTAGAATAATTGCTATATTAACTGTCTAGGATGATCGCGGGCGATAAACGAGCGATCAAAGTGTTCGTCGATGATGTCGAAACCACGTATAACCACCTCAAGTCCCGTGTTAAAACACTACGGGAAGAGGAAGCGCAGTCATCGGAAGGCAAAGAACAGATCCAACTGGTGGCAGAAAACCCCGATACCGTCATTTCCTTCAACGTTCCAGAAGGGCCAGCACCTGACGAAATCAAACTTGAAGGCCCGGGCACAGAAGGACTCGACGTTGAAGAGGTGAGGAAGGCGCTTGACTTTAGGTGGTCGGTTTTCTGCGGGTTCCCAGAGAAATTCCAGGCGGCATTAAAAGAAGGAACACTGGAGGGTGTCAACAAGGTTTTGGCAGAGATGGATGTGCCAGAAGCGGAGAATATTGTTTCGCAGTTGGACATGGCGGGAATTTTGAGCTTTGCCGAGGGCGGTATTCGAGATGAAACGGGGAAGGACAAAGAGAATTAACGTATCGTTTGTGATTCTATTCTGTAATTCTTCTTCATGCTCCCTGTGTGTATTCGCTTCGGAATCATCCTAACAGTACCCGAAGTGCGTGGCCAGATGTTCTGGTAGCCGGTGGCAACTCGGGTCCACCCACCAGCAGCCCCGCAGGACATGTGAACTGTCAACGTCGGGTAAGTGACTGCGGCAAGCTATTATTGCTCCGAGCACTGCACTCGTTTGCACTCGCCTCCTGGTTGTACTCTGCTAGCACAGTGTGCTGGTGGCCTAAACAGAGGAGCAGGAAGCGAGTTTCGGTAGCATTTTGCAATTGTTGCGCCACTGGGGGCTGCTGGGAATGCCATCTCACGCGCCCTGTGTTTGATTCTGAAATGCGCAATGCGGTCCAAGCCAAATCCTTGCCATATTTCCCCGTCCGGTCAAGCAATGAGTTTTTCGCCTGACCGCTAGCTCGCTGCTCCTTGCTTCCGTTCTGCCACTCACCATGGACGCCCACGACGATGACCAGGACAGCACACGACCAAGGCTAGCCAGATCCCTGTCTTTTCCAGACACGCCTCAAATCGAGCTAGCTATAGCAGGCTCGGTGGCAGACACAAGAAAGCCTCGTGCTATCGATCCAAACGTGGCAGCGGAGGCGTCGTCTGTCCCCCCTCGTCCCCCTCGAAATCCTGCCAGGTCACCTCACAACCGAAGGTCAACTTCCTCCAAGAAGCGTCCATCAACAGCCACAGGCACACGCGAGGAGGTTACCCCATGGGAGTTGTTCCCCCCACCTGATATTGGCGAGCCTGCTGTCTTGTTGAAGCCATGGCCAGATTATACCGTAAGTTGTCCCCCTAGAGTCCTTGTCCATGCACCACATATCGTCTCCGAGTCCGCTGAATGCTTTCCCTGTGCAGCCGCCTGGTCGACAAGAACCGAAGAGCGCAGCATCTACAGCATCTCAATCCCATTCTTTTGCAAACTTCATCTTGAGACGGCGAAAAAGTTCGGGGAACAAGTCTGCTTCGCGAAACAAGAATCGGTCCAATACTATTCCTCAGCTCGCGTCGGATGGAGGACTCGCAGAAGCAGGCGCTGGTTCCACCATACAGGCAATGCCATCAGCCCCTCGATCGACATTGGGTTATCAAAATACTGGTTCTGGCTCATCCGCTCCTGCCAACGCCCAACCTCTACGATCGGAAGGTCCACCCCCTATGCCATACCTCACTTCCATGTCCCCGTTTCTGTACGGAGTACCACACTCATCCTCGCCGTCCAACATCTCGATGGCAGCGAAGAGTTCCTCCGACATCGCCACCATTCGTGCCCAACAACCCACGAAGCAAAACAAATTCTCCACCGCCGACCGTACTATCCTTCAAGAACTCAAAAGGAACATTGATGCCAAGGAAGCTCAATTCCTCGTCAAGTTCAATCCACGTTCAGGTTCAGGTGCTTCTGGGATCGCTGGTAGAGGAAGGCATCATCCCTTTGATAAAGAACAAGTACCCTACCCCAGAAATTACGATCAGGAAGTTCTCGACTTGTGAGTCTTGTGCCTCCTTTCCTCCGTTGCGCGTGGCCCTTGTTATTCACGTCGTGTCATTGGCTTTTACTGACATCTGGTGGCGTGGGGCTCATCATAGCGATGTTTGGGAAACGGTCTTCTGCCAGCAAATGTGTGGCAGCGTCACTTGGCACGTCTTTGACACCCCGCCTACCAGAGTGTAAGTCGTTCCTATGTACGTGTGTCGCAGCGATTCATGTTACACATTCAAAGTTTGGACTTGGGTTGTGGTAAGTCTCATTTCGGCTGGCCAGTGATATTTGTGTCACACATCGCCCTTAGGCACAGGATCCTGGATTCTAGATGCTGCTCGGAAGTGGAGGGTTCGTAATTCATTTCCCATGACACCTCCACCGGAGACTAACATTCGGTTATCATCCAGAATTGTCACTTCGTTGGTAGGCTACTTCTTCATACTTCCTAAAATGTACCTATCTCGATAACATTGCAGGCCTGGACGTTGTGCCTTTGCACCCTAATCTTCAGCAACTTGGTTCCGCTGATCTCGCAGGGCGAATAACGTGGATCCAAGCGAACTTGTGGGTGCCACGTTCTGTACGCCCAATATAGTGACCAACATTGTCATTACAGCTTGGAAGGTTTGCCGTTCTCTGACGAAGAGTTCGATTATGTGTATGTCTTCCCTTGAGCTACATCCAGCCTCTTGTTGACCTCGCTTATGGTAGCCATATTAAACGCATTGCCCGAGGTGTACCCGAAGACAAAGTAAGCGAACCGTTCTTTGTCAACCATCATCAACTGTCTTACCGTGCTATTATGTTAGTGGGATCCCTTACTGGAGGTTCGCTTGTTTTATTTGCAACCCCTCGGTCCAAACTCTGAACCAAGGTTGACAGGAAATTACTCGGGTAATGAAACCAGGCGCGGCTTTCGAGGTAACACTCACGAATCTCGCGTTTCCCCAGCGAAATCTAATCAACGCTACATATCAGATGATGGAGGAAGATCTCTTCTTTCCCGGAAAACCAAATGAAAACATGTCACCGGATGGAGAAAATGATGAGCTAGGCCCCCGTTCGCGCGCCAACACGATACTCTCGTGGCAGGCATCTGACGTAGCCGAGAATGGTGACGAAGACGGTCTTCAGGACGATGATGCGTCCTCCCAATACACAGGCTCTGGTTCTGCCTCAGTTTCACACGACGATACGAGTTTAGATGCTCTGTCCACGCCGCGGACAAGCACGGTGGCCCTTCCTGCTCACCATGGGGTAGATACCCTACCCGACCAATTGGTAGCTACCGACGATGTACCACCTCTACCGGTGGCAGCATCTAAGCTAGTGACCCAAGGCCGAAAGTCCCTCCCACAGCTGCAAGTGCGAACTGACAATGTCGTTCCCACCGGTGCGATTCAGTACTTCCCCACTCGGCCGCGATCTCAACATTTTACGGACTCTGCAATCTCCCTCCGAAATACAAACTCTACAGCATCCCTCATTCAATCGCCGGTGCGAACCAAACCGTCATCCCAACATCCCCGCAGCCCTCCCATCTCTCCGATTAGCCATTCGTCCGCGAGATCTCCGGATCGCGACTCTTTGTACCATCCATTCCTCCTACGAACACTCCCCAAACCTCCCGCCAATCCTCGTGACCATAGTCTCCTTGAGTTAATTTACAATGAGATGCATGCGGCGAGGTTCATCAATCTCTCCCCGTTATCACTCTTGGCGAATTACCTTAGCCTGCATTTCAAAGGTAAGCCGTCTCCCGTGTCACATCGCAAAGCCCTCTCTTAATGATCGCCTAGATGTGCGAACCCACCCGCAACTACAGTGGGCCTTTCCCCCGACCCGAGCTAAGCGAGGACGACCGCTTGCCAGATCTGTAGCGTACGACGACTCTGACCCAGATGACGACGGTCTAGTGAAGAAGCCAACACAGATTGCAGGAAACCCTCCCATGATCGCCACCACCACGCAGAGACGTAGAGCAGCCACCGTGGGCAGCCAACCGTTTTCAAACTCTGGCTTCCATGAGGATCCTTCAGACCCTACTGGTCGCGTAACTGTCCAAAGCTTGGTGAATGCCGAATCAAAGTATATCTCCCTGGATGAGACTCAGCGATCCGCCTACTCCCCATCCTCAAAATCAAAGTTTTCATCCCCATCGCGAGATAGCCGGCGCGACCCCTCTTCGGCAGGTACTCGAGCTGCTGCCATGTTTTCTTCAATGCATCACTCTCGGCTGCCAAACAAAACGTTGAACCTGGATCTCAGGTCATTAAATCTTCATCTGGCGATACGGACGAGCGAAGTGCTCGCATGTGCAGAAGCGATGTGGGAATGGGTCCTTGAATATCAATCTCAAGACAAGAAGCCTCAGTTATTGTCTGGTTCGCCGAAGTCGGTGGACGTAGCAGCACTAACCGATCTCGCCCGGGAAGATTTTGATTATCTACTCTCGAGGTTTGATATGTAAGTCCCAATGTATAGCGCATGAAGCCTTGACAAATGTTTCTCGCTATTCTAGGGATATGAGAGACCAGATTTCCCTCAGCGGAACCATGGAAGATCAATACGGCTGGACTACTTTGCCTGTCACTCCCACATCGGAACGGAAGGCCTTTGATGGGGCTTGGGATAAATGGTGTCAATGGGAGAAGCAACAAAACCCGTCTCATCCCGTTTACGCTGGCGGTGCTACGGGGCGCTATAGCGATTCCAACATGTCGCGCAGCACGGGTGCTCCGTCAACGAGGCAAAACGGCAGCATCATGACACGGAGGGATAGCCAATCCCGGGATGACAGTGGAGCATCGGTTCGAAGAAGTGGTAGCCTCACTCAAAGCGCGGCCGGCGGCCATCGAGAAACCACCCATGGGGACAAGCGAAGGTTCAGTCATTACGATGATGGCCTGGGCGGCTTGAAGCGCAGTGGGAGCTTTGTGAGGGACAACCAAAGCGACACTACGAAATCAACGCAGCGCACTCTGGATGATGCCCGCTCCCGCACGTCTAGTGTCCATCAGCGCCCGGTCCATCATCTACCGCCGCCTGAAGGCCGCCTTTCAAGGGTCACACGTGTCTTCGTAGCTTGGAAGCCGTAAGGGAGGAAGCGACACCGTGGTTACGCGGCCCTTGTCGTTTGGGGGTGCTTGGAACATCACCCATCTATCTCAGATTCTCAAAAAAGTGCTTCTCGAGCGCTGTCTCTCCACATGTTCTGTGACATGCCGTCCGCATTTACTTCTGGTGTCGATTCTGGGCACCCTAGATGTCGGATCTTTCTTGACATTCAATCGCTGGGAATGTTCGGTTTTCCCATCCGCGTCGGTTGTCCTCTTCACCCGTTCCTTCTTTGCTCTGCGCAAATTTCTGTGTAACCCCTTGGGCCTTGCCCCTCGCTATGTTTGGCATCGGCATTGCCTTGGGTAACCAAGACCACACGTGTATGTATGTATGTAATGTATGTTAGAGTGAGCGCGGCAGGTTGTATACCTTGGACTTGTTGCTACATTTTATCTAATCTAATCATCATCTACCTGTATCAAGTATCACTGAAAATGCGGAGACGATATCTTCATGGTCGCCATGCACGCTTTCCTTCCCCGAGTCGCCATCCTAGGCCGTCCCAGATCAATTCCAGGATTGGCGACTTCTAGTCCGCTCACTCCATTTCCTCCGACTCTCAACGGGGGAATTATTACCAGTTCCGCACACAAAGTCGTCCCCGCTGCCTTCCAGTCGAGGCGTTTCCATCCTTCGACAAGAAAATCATTCACACAAAGTGGGACCTGGTCCCCATATATGCTAGACCTCCTTTATATAGTCAACATTCCCTAGAGTTATCTCATTTCGATCGATATCAAGGTTCCCTCCCCCGCGTTGGGGAAGGAAATTTCATCATTCTGTCAGGGTGGCGGTGCTCGAGGACTTTCGATCACACCAATCGTCACCAACTCTGAGACTGGAAGGAAGTGTGTCCTAATTGATTCCGGTAACTAAATTCCTAAAAACGTTGACTGACACGCACTCTCGTCGAAGCATCAAAAATTATGTGCATTTGGCCGCACCATGGCTGTACCCTATGCAGGTAAGCACAAGGACTACGGGACGAATATAAGCGACAACGAGAGTACAACTGAATAACCCGGGGATGATGGTGTGTAGATAATGGTGCACAACGATTCATAGGAAAGAAAACGGCTGGTTACGTTTTCGTAGTAGTTACTCATACTAGTAAGCGGTGATACAAAGGATTTCAGTTTGAATCGGACGACGAGGGAGGTCGAGAAGGAAAGAAACACATAAAAAGAAAAGCATATAGACGTTGGAAATAACACACGAGTCCAAAAGTATGAACACAGGGGGAAGAAACCGTCACTTCCAGCGAATTCTCCAGGGCTCATGGATTCACCTGCGCCCTCCATAATGGCCTTGCACTTGTTGGGGAGGGGTTGGCTGTGCCCAGTGACCATGCGCTTGTTGCTGCGACATGTTTGACATCTGTTGGGCTGCACCAGGTTGCCCCGGCCCGCCCGTATAGTACGAATGTGCCGCTGGAGCCTGCATCATATGCGGACTGTACATTCCTGATCCAGGGTCGCCGGGGTGATGTGCTGCAGTGGGTTGCGCGTACTGGCCAGCAGAGTTGTAATTGCTTGGCGACGCCGCGCCTGGCACCTGCGAGTGACCTTGTTGGGGGGAAGTCGGCGATCCAATGTTGATTTGTGCCGCGTTGCCCTGTTGTACCGACTGCGATTGACCTTGCTGTTGACCGGGAATATTAAGAGGGGGAGGAATGGAAGCATTCGGTGAATGAGGGGACGTTTGCCCCGGCCGAGGGCTAACATTAGCGCCACCTGATGCAGCTGTTGACGCACGGCGCCTGCGTTTTGGCCCAGCTCGATGCTCCTCATCCTCATCATGTTGCGAGTCATCCTCTTTGATGGTTGTGCCACCCTGCGAAGGACTGATGGACAGACCACCAGGCAAGTTATTCGTTGTTGGCTGCGGTGGACCAGACGGGATGTTCATTGGTTGCGAGCGACTGAGTGGTGGCCCGATCGGCATGGAGGAAGGGAGCGAGCCCTGTGGAGCATTGAGGCAGGCCTGAATGAGGTTCTTGCCCTCTGGCTGAGTAACCAGAGGCTGTAACTTTGCGGTCGTAAACGTGTATACGAGACCTGTCTCTGAAACGACAAGCAGCAGCACTTGTGTTCCAGTGAGGGTTGATAATTCGTAAGCCTGCCAAAGACATGATCAGTGGCATGGACGATAAAGACGAAAACAAGCACACCGCACACCTTTTTCATGATTCCTGGACGCGATTTCAGCAAACGAATCACAGGGAACTGTAGGGACGTACCAGCTTTCCGCTTGGAGAAGGTTATGTGGCGCCTGGACTTGTCCTGGATGAATTCAATCTTGATCTTTCTCCTGCCAGCCTTCTTGTCTGATTTTGGCTTCTCTCCATCGTCGTCGTCGTCCTCTGCATTGCTGTCGACTGCGTCGTTGTCTGCGATGAACGCGTCGTCTGTGACTGGCTGTGGCTGCTGCTGGTGGGCCTGTGCCGGGTCTGCGGGGTTGGGCTGGTCGAGGGTGCGCTGTCTTTTTCTCATCGTCGGGGAGGTTGGTGAAGACTGGTGATCGTGCGGGTAGTCAGTGCCAGAAAGGGAAGGAGCAGGCTGGGCCGCGGTGTTAGAATAGGGATACGAGGAGGACGAGGAGGGAAACGAGGTGATGACTCTGCGAAAAGTGGCCATGGGCGACGAAAAAGAGGAACGAGGAGGAGAAGGGGCAAATGCGTGACGGCAAAGCAGAAACTGACCTGACTGTTTAAACACTCTGTAGCCGGAAAAGGAACTTGGGAGGTCGTCCAAAACGAGAAACGCTTCATATCCAAACCCCCTCTCCCTTTTTGTACTGCCAAACACCCGCAAGCACCCGCAAACACAGCGACCAAGGCACCGGCCGTATACCGCTTTCGGAACATCCCGCGCCACACCATCGTTCCCGAGTCACGGAATCAAATCGCTCCCACACTACGCCTCCTTATCGCTAGCTCCGGCCACACATGACCCTGCCGTTCCTTATGGAAATTGTCTTACTCAATTCTGCACCTCGCTCCGTGCCCTGCGGATATCCAGCAGATCGAAAACATATCATTCATTTGATCACATAGCACTATATCCCAAAGATCGTGCAGCCGTACGTGCCCTGGTCACCGCAGTCCGCGTTCTTGATGAAGCTCCCCCAGTGCATGGCGCACCCGTTCTTCAATCATCCCAGATGTCGCGCGCAACGCCGCCCGAATGTCATCCTCTCCGATATGCCGGTCTTCCACCCATGCGCGAGGCAGCCGGTCGCGCAGATACCGTGCAGTGTCGTCGTCTACAAATAAAAACAACACATCCACATGCCGGAATAGGTCAACCCTTCAACCTAACTAGATGACACCCCACACACCCCCACAATGACGATCCAAACTAGGAAGCAGACATACCTCTTGGTTCAGCAGCCCTAGCACCACGACTACTGCTCTTCAGATGCACGTCCTCGCATTCGCTGTCCCGGCACACACCGCCGCCTGGGATTTCAAACCGACATATCTGCTGGGATGGATCCGTGTTCTTCAGCCACGTAGCTAATCTGAGGGGTTCAAGGTCAACTGCAGGCGGCGAAGACGTCGAAGGGCCGGGCTGTGCAATAAAAGTAGATGATGACGACGACGACGACGACGAAGGATCAGAAGGAAGGTAGGTAGATATACTTGAGCGTAGAAGGGGATAACGCCCAAACGGAGACTCATAGCTTGGAAACAAAACGGCTTCACTCTTGTCGGAGGATGATAGACCTTCTTCTTGCCTTGGGAGGACTTGATCCGACGAACCCAAAGGATCCATGATTTGTTCGTCCGTTGCCTGTGCCGACAAAATTAGTATCGTCGCAACGGAATAATGCCGGAAGAGGATGGGGAAGGGACGGGGTAGCACTCATGAAAAAGGGAGTAAACGAACTTGTTGTGCGGAGATCGTGACGCACCTGAGTCGACGAAATGCTAGAGCTGACGTCGTCGACAAAGACAGATGGAGGAGTCTCTTTCCGGACATCGGCGCCATCGGTTATCGTGTCTGCGCTTCCCTGGGATCAGAACGCAAGGGATATAAAGTGGAAAATGAAGCAAGTCCATTCCATTCACACGGAAGTAAAAGGCAATCGGTACCGAAGACCCAACATGCCGGTGAAAAAAATGGGGTAGGAAGACGTGTCAAGCCGCAAATAAGTCAGCCTAGAGGGTCATGAGAAGAAAGATGCTTGCCGGTTGATCAGGCCTATCTGGTGTTCTGGGGGCTAAGTGACATTGGAACACAACGTGATGATGCGCGAGCACAAGACAAAGAATGATGCCATGGCAAGGGAGTGGCTTATCAGCAAGCCGAAGACGCACGCACATGGGTGCAACGTACAAAGGGACTTACCATCTTCGTTTTCAGGAACCCCGTCCTGGGATATTAAACTGGGAGAGGCTTCCACGTTCCCATGATCTAGTCCACGCGCCGAATTAGATGAAGTTGATGGGTGCGCAAACAAAAGAGCGCGAACGCGAAGGATGCGAAGCCAGAGAAAACATGTCAGTTAATGTTCATAATCGAAAGGGACTGAGAGAATAGAGAACCAATCGTAGGGGGATCCATAGCACGAGATCTTGGCGCTGTTGTAAGTAATGCATCAGGCAATTCAGCTAGAGCGGTCCAAATTAGAATACGATGCTTCCCTGAGGGTACTGTTCCCCCGCGTGTCACCGGATGACGCTTGACAGAACTGTACTTACCAGGTGTTGGTTTCGGTTCAGTCTGACCGTCAAGAGTCGCGTTGGCTGCTGTAGAAGCATCGGCAGAGGGGGGAGCATCGGGTACAGTCGACAGTGACCGTGTCATCTGCAACGTTGACAGTAGGCATTTGAGCTAAACAGACATGATAAGCACATACAGCGAGTTTCTGCATGCGTTTCTGTTCTCGCTGAGCGATCAACTCTCGCATCCTCCGTATTTCCTCTTCCTTCTCGATCAACGAACTAGGCGGTAGTACTGGCGGCGTCGATACCGTAGGCGTGGCCCTTCCAGAGTGAGTCATCGTGCCTGACCTAAGACCGACGATGGAAGGCGAATAACGAGCCCGGTGATCAGGCCGCAGAGGTCCGTCATTCCCATCAGCCTCCCCATCACTATCACTGAGGTCGATTATGCAACGTCGCATTCCACTGACACTAGCAAAACTCCCCATAGCCGAGGATGTATTACCATTGGTCCCGGTAAGTCGGCGACGAAGAGCGCGATCGTTCGCAGCGGACGTAGGTACTTGCGAATTCCATTGTAGCCTTCGATTCTGGCCATCGGAACTATCAAAATCCACGAAATCGGCGGCGACCGGCCGTTTCGTACCACGCCGCTGTATACTAGGCCCCGTCAGCTGGTTGAGATCTGCGACGTTGGCATTCGGGAGATTAGACCCAGTACTAGTTCGTGTCAGCGGGCGTGACGGAGGATCAAGATATGCTTGGTGCTCTATAACGGAGGATCCGCCACTATCAAGGACGAATGCATCCTGGGCAGCCGCAAAGGAGTTTAGACCCGCTGTTGAGCCAGAAGACGGAGCCACGTCTGTGTCTGTATCTGCGGACACAGGCGGTGGCTCTGCAGGTGACACTGGGGGCGGCAATAATTCGCCAGCCCCATTAGAGGAGCCGTTGGGCAGCTCCGTTCCAGATGCCGCTGGAGTTACATCAACATCCATAGCGTCAGGGCTCGCATGTCTCTGAGAGGACTCGTCAACAGCCATGTCGGTCGAATCGCCGTTGGAAGAGGAAGAGGCGATACTGTTAAGGAAATCATCGACGGAGAGTGCTGGCGTTGGCGTGCTTGGTTTGGTCTGCTCATCAGGCGAGTTAGACCTCTGCGTCACTGCGGGGCGAAGGGTTACCGAGGAAGATGAAGCCGAGGTCGAGGCAATGACCATCGTGGTCTGCTTGGACTTGCGAGAGGCCTGAGCAGCCGCCTTGCGAGCGAGCAATTCTTGCCGTCTCTGACGCTCCATGTCATGAAGGTTGGTGGAAGGTAGGGAGGGATTAGGATTGAGTGTAGGTATTACAGGTGTTGCTGCAGCAGATGTCTGAATTGGCGTCGAGCCACTACTAGGCGATTCCGTGCTAACAAAAACAGCAGGAGTCGCCTTGTTCGCAGCCTTGCGTGAGATTGCGGGTGGTGAATGAAGTAGATCGAGCTTCAGTTCGGTTGCGGGGCTTAGCTCCGACTTTATCGTTGGGGATAGAGGTACATTGTGTGTTTGTACTGGAGGCCAGAGAAATGGTTCGTCGAGAAGGTGAGGATCGGGTGGGTAAGGGATTAAACCTGCGGTATCGAGGTTCTCTGGTAGACGGAGTCTGAGCTCGGAGAAGACGTAAAACACAATTTCGCGAGATAGACCACAGTCAACGAGGAACTCTGGAGCGACACCCCATCCGAGCAGATCAAGAACAATGTCTTTCGCCGTGTCGTATTGAGCTTGGTTCACTTGAAATATTAAGATTACACCGACGCAATGGAACCACTGAAATACTTGAACTACGCACTAGCTAATCCTGGTCGAACATGATGTTCGTCCAATTGGGATAGGCTCACTTGAGGTAGAGGTAAGCTGGGTCCATGAGATGAGGTCTGCAAGCTTGAAGGTAAATTTGACATTCTGTCAAGCAGGTTGTGGGTCGCCGGAGACTCGACTTTTGGTATTGCCGATCTTGGAGGGGGAGTTACTTCCTTTCGTCCGGAGCGGCCAGCTGCAAGTGTCAGAGGACCTGGTCTTGAGGGTAAGGATGCCAGTGTTGTTGGTGGCGGCCTAGCGTCCTCCTTGGGCGGAGCAGGGGGCAAATCTTCCGAATCGCTGATTTCTCCTTCCTCGCGACCTTGGCTAGGATCGATGTCCAGAACATTAGGCCGAGGCTGGGCGGTCTTTCTAGGCAGCGGTTTATATTGCGAGGACGAGGAGGCGTCTTCCTGGCCATAGTCCAGTTGAACGGAATTGTCGCGGGGAACAGCAGGCCTTGAAGGTAGGGTAGCCTTTCCGCCTGGGAGAGAAGCATCTGTGGAGACATTTTTTCTTCGCTTGATAGTCGATAGAGCGGCAGCACGAAGCGAGGAAGCTGGGTCAGACGGCGAGAGGACTGTTTCGGACGCTGCCATCATTTGAGCCCGTCGTCGTTGTCGGTGGTGGCTTGAAGTCGACTGTCGTGCCTCGCGTTTTACCATCGTTTCCCGCGCACAGACCGCCTTTGTTCCCACGACACTAGTCAGATATTGCTCTGCACCAGAATCAAGCACTTGAATGGCGACCGTCACCCATATCATCTACTCCCACTACGACCCAAACGACAGAGAACGTTTGGAGGCGGAAACGGGTCAGATTGATCCTCAGGATGAAATTGACGCTGACGAAGAATGGCGGATTCAAACCACCATCTCTGGACAGCGGCGAACACGACTGCCGCCTCGATTCGTACCTGCGACGACCACTTATGACCCCTGGAGTAGTACTCCTACTACTGCGGCAACCGGTACCAAAATCGAGGACAATGCTAGGGGTGACAGCCTCTCACAATGGTACCGATCTATCAGCAAGACTCATGCCAATGTGGCTACAACGTCTCACCAGCCCAAGCAACTGCCTAATCGACCCCCGAATCTAGAAAACTCCACGCAGCACCCGAAATCGTACCGGGGACGTGACTGGTTTATCCAGAATGCACTTTCTTCTCGGCCAGACTCGCCTGTAGCCTCTGCCCCACCGCCCACCCTTCACGAGATGTTAATCCGGCACCCCCCACCACTTCCCTCGGAACCAAAGTTTAAGCAGCCCGTGTGGTTAGCACTTGGTCCCACAAATAAAGGTTTTGCCATGCTTCAGCAGAAGGGTTGGCACGAGGGCGAACCTTTGGGACCAAGTATACCCCGAGACCGCAAAGCAGCGGATCCACAAGACAGCGAGCTATTCGACGAGGCATCAGGGAAGGGTGTACCAACGGAGCGTATACAACGGTCGGTGGCCGTGAAGCTCGAGCAAACCGATAACGACAACTTCGTAGAAGTCATAGATCTCACTGTCTCCGAAGACGAAGACTCGGGGAGCATGGTTGAGGCCGATGATGGCGAAGATTCAACGCCAACAGCAATGCCCCCTGCTGACGAGGACTTGCTGGGTGGACGCACAGCATTGATAACACCTATAGCTACCACTCTGAAGGCCGATCGCCTGGGCATCGGATTGAAGGCAAAAACCGAGGGGCCATACCATGTGTCAAAGAAGCGGATAACCCACAACAAGGCGGCTTTAGCCGCCCATATACAGGCCGCTGAACGTCTTCGAAAGCAGAAGCAGGAGATAGGACGGGGCTACCGTAGCTTCGCAAGAGCGAGTAAGAGAGAGTCGACAGCGAGACAGCAGATGATAGCTTATATGAACTCCTGATAATAATGATTTCCTTTGCAAAGCGCTCTATGCTATAGATACAATAAACACGTACATGTTTACCAAGAATGAGGACAGACGAGTAATATACAATAAAATAACTATTAATCCGACGCTGTGGAGCAGAACATCATGAAAGTCGTAAAATTAAGGAGACATGGGTTCACCCCATATACCTTTCGCCGGTTCGCATCGCACATCAGCAACATACATCCTCAACCATTGAACCATTTCTTTACTTATCTGACTACAGCGCGTTACATCGATCAGAGACAAACGCGATGGGCCTAGCATGCCTGAGGGTCTATGGGCAAGCCGATGTTGAAGCGCCTGCGCATGGGCATAGGCAGCTGCAGCCGCCGAAGCCGATGATGAAAGGCCGTTCGAGGACCGGTGACGGGCGTGGGCATATGCCGTAGAATTTGCTGGAAGCCGAGATTCCACGAAGGTACGCAGGGATTCCCAATCAAAGTTCGTACACCCGTCCAAAGATAGCGACTCGAGTTTCGCGCAACTCCAAGGCTGGGAGGAAGACAACGCCTGGTGAAAAACTTTTTCAGGTGCGTGTCTCTCGTAAATTAACAGAAGACATACCTTCAGGAAGCCCGACGTTACGTCCTCCACGTCCACCAGCTCCAAGGAGCGAAGGGATTGAAGCCGTCGTAGAAGGTTGACAAACTTCATTTCGTTGATCAAACATGATTCAACCCGTAGATACCGCAACACCAGTCGTGTGAGGGATTGATTGTGGAGGAGTTGGATGATTGGCGTGATGTTTTCAAGATAGCAGAGTTCCAACGATTCCAATGCCGGAAACGATATCATGCCTATAATCTCCCGGCTTAGGACCGCGCCAGAGTAGTAAAACGCTGCTTTGATTAATCTAGGAAGGTGGATGGGCCTCGTTGCCGGAGCAATGTCATCGCCGAGATGGTGGCCACATCCGTCTACATCGCTATCGGTCAAGTTCCGCAGGGAGAGTTCCTCAAGATCTGGACATTGTCGTAGAACGCCCAAAAGGGTACTCGAGGAAGGTGAGAGTCCGTTGAAATAGCCATCGAGCTTGAGCACGGTAAGCCGATTTAATAGCCTGTAGTCCCAGCCAAAATTGAAGGAGGAGAACGAACACGACCGGAGACGCGGGGTGACTCCATTGAAGAGCGGTAGAGGTGGATTTGAATAGTGATCCTCCTGCATGGCGTGGAATACTCGTATTGAGAGCGTCTCGAGAAGTGGCGCATCTTCTTGACATCGCAAAAGAGCCATATGGGCTTGTGATCGACTTGGGACACTCAATTGCAGTGATTTCGTACGCCAGAGCGCGGGGCGAATTAAATCCATGGCGTGTATGACATGCTCCGTCACGGTGCTGTTCTTGTACTCGAAACGGGGACCAAAGTTGATGATGACATCGATTGGGCATGATTTGGATCTTGATAATCTGCGTCGTGCTTTGGCAAGGGAATCAAGCGGGCTTACTGCGATGCTAGCCCACAGAACTGGCGTATTTAGTGCGACGTCAGCCCAATAATGGCTGCGGGTACAAGGACCGTTGGGTAACGAGAAGAGGAAGGAATTGAGCTGAACAACTCACCATACCAGCATCAACGTTGAGACCATTATCGGATTCTCATCCCCCATGCCCAAAACACCTTTAATGAATATCGAGGATAACAGCTCGCTGGGAAGACGGAGGACAGGAGACTGCAGACGAACAGCACGCTCCAGATGTGATTCAAGCTCGTGCCGTTGATCCATTAATTGTGCCATCTTTGAGTCCAGGGTAAGGATGGCCTCACGAAGTCGGGGGATGGAGGCATTGGCACTTCGGGGCGAGTAGCCGGTAAAGACGGGTAAAGGCGGATCACGGGCTGGGAGTAGGGGGCTGTAGGGTGCATTGTAGGCAAACGTGCTGGCATACGCGCGAGGGGGCAAAGTAGTCATCTGGGACGACGAGGGCTGCGCTAGCTGGAATAGACCCCGGCGAAGGGGATCACGAAATATATATACGACTGGCGAGGGTTGATCAATGTCCGATATCGATGCATTCGGAACGAGAGAAAACTTACCTGGTTGGAGGGCAGTCGGTCACGGAGGGATTCATTGAGAAACGGAGGTCGAGGGTTTTAAAGGGTTTAGCATACTGTGAGGCAGATAAAGACAGTATACTTCCTTGTGTCCAGCGACTGCACGAGGCTGGAAGCATGCCGATGCCTGTCTCGCAGCTGAGCTGGGGAATCCAGAAGCGACTGATGGCTGACTTGCAACGTGGGACTGCAAAGCTCTGCATCTCAGACACGAGGAGCGCAACGAGGCAGCTTAACAAAACTCTGCGACATCGTTTTCGGGCGGAATTCAAATCCGTCATATTGGGCCTGCAGCACCATAAAGTCGTGGTACACATGTCCCACGTCCCGTCTCTAGGGCCTGGCGGGCGGCAGGGTTCCTCTATGTAAAATACAAGGCAATTGCGTAAAGAACAAAACATCTAGGTGGTCTCACTCGCAGATAGTCGCCGGCGTCGTTCGACCTTGCCTGTCGCGCGTTCGGTAGTACACAAACTGACACAAGACCTGCAAGAAGATACATGAGACATGTTACGACATTAGACAGTGGGGCCAGCCTCACGATGACATCCAATAATATCGTTAATATACTCCCTTTGGGTGAATAGGATCATCAGCACACTTCGTGACATATAGTGTCACCGACTCACCCGCGAGCCAACTGGCGTTCGTAATCAGATATCTTCTATCCATGCTCTTCGCACAGATCGATAAACCGTATGTACCATTTCCCAGTATGGCAAATAAAAAGAGGGCAGGCGAGAGTCCAGCGCATCTTGTTTTAAAGTTTTTGACTAAAACCATCCAAGAGTTAGGCACTTAACAAGACCCCAGACAAATGCGGAAACGCACGAATCTGTGGCAATCGAGCACCAACTGATCAAGAGATGAGTGACGGACGAACGAGAATAGTAAATGGTTTCGTACGGTAAAGCATAGCGCTGGTCCATCCAATCGCTTGGATTTCCCACCTTAAGGCCTTCCGAGGGTGTTGTGGTATTTCTTCATCAGAAGTCGTAATGCTGCTAATCCACCATGCAGTCACACCGGCGGCACAGACAAACAACGAGGCGCTAGCATAACGAATGGCGAGCGCCTTGGCAGGCATGACCTGCTCTTGTTGCAAGCCTACATCCTCCGCGTTCACAGTGGCGAGCAAGGGGGCACGCTCATCGGAAGATGTCAACCTGCTGGATTTCTTCCACCGGTAGTAATAAATCTGAAGCAGGAGGATTGAATCGCATAACGTGTACTGGCAGGGCGGTGAGCGTGCTGCTGATTTCAAGAAGGCGACATCCTCACATATGCGGCTACGATGATCACAGTCGGTAGTAATCCCGCTACTGCAGAGCCAACCAGGTTGCATAAATCTCCAAGCAGCCAGACCACGACGAATGCAACGCTAAGGCCTTCTCCAGATTGCAGCGAGTAGTTCTCGTATATCTGAGGCGAGTAGACGACGATCCTGAGGAAACAGTCGGACGTCGCCAACCAAAGTAGTTGCCGAATCAGCAGTGAACTCACCAGCATGCAATAGACACCCAGCCCAACTGGTCATTAACGCTATTAGTTGAATAACAATCGCCAATGAAAGTAGCTCACGATGTTACTGAGGGTATCATTAGCAGCCAACATCGTTGGTGACTAGAGAGTTATGTATTAGCTTTACGAAGTTTGTGAAAACTTTCGAATGTAACTGACCGTGGGAATATTTATGAAAGCCGAAGAGTGTTGCCGTCTCGAAAGCGGCGCGTAGCCCTCACACTCAACATGAACGGCCAGGAAGCATTCAGAAGAATTGCGAACCAGCTTCGGAATGCAGGCGGCGGAGGCCCTATACCTGGTGGCGCACCAAAGGGGTTCTTTGCAGGCGGAGGGCTGTTGGTCGCGCTTATTGGCGGAGGCCTCTTGCTGAATGCAAGTTTATTCAATGGTGTGTTACTTTCGCCATGTTATCAGGAGACGCCTCACAAGTCTTCTAGTCGATGGTGGACACCGTGCTATCAAGTATACAAGGTGGGAGACCCACTCATTCTTCTTCAAAGCTGGCCTAAAGTTTCTCAGGATACACGGAGTCAAAGACGAAATCTACAACGAAGGGACCCACCTAATGGTAAGTCTTGTTGGATGCCGCCTACATTGCCTCTTAACTCCAGTAGCTACCATGGCTTGAGTCTCCCATCGTCTTCGATATACGCGCGAAGCCCCGCAACATCGCAAGTTTGACCGGTACAAAAGGTGATTCGGGCGTCCCACGAGCCGCACACCGCTAATGGCAGTCTAGATCTGCAAATGGTTAATATCACTTGCCGTGTTCTGTCTCGGCCGGCGGTGAATGCTCTTCCCACAATATATCGGGAATTAGGCAAGGACTACGACGAACGGGTGTTACCTTCTATTGTCAACGAGGTCTTGAAGAGCGTGGTCGCCCAATTCAATGCGAGCCAGCTGATTACACAGCGTGAAATGGTTCGTGTACTTCATGAATCAAGCGTGTCTCGGGTTGATCCTTGTTTCTAGGTTTCGAAGTTTGTCCGAGAAAACTTAACAAGGCGTGCCCTACGCTTCAACCTTGTTCTAGATGACGTATCTATAACTCATGTTGCCTTTTCTCCGGAGTTCACGCATGCCGTCGAAGCGAAGCAGGTATGGTGCAATATCAAGATTTACGCGGACAGGCGTGACAAGCCCTCTTCTAGGTCGCTCAACAAACTGCCCTCCGTGCTGCCTTCCTCGTCGATCAGGCAATACAAGAAAAACAAGTACGTTACCGACCTTCGTTACCGGGCAATATGTTGATATCCCTTTCAGTCAATCATTGTACGAGCACAGGGTGAAGCTAGGAGTGCCGAGCTAATAGGGGAAGCCATGCGTACCAACAAGGGTTTCCTTGAGCTCCGTCGACTCGAAGCTGCACGGGACATTGCCAATCTACTAGCATCATCAGGGAACAAAGTCATGCTGGACTCTCAGAGTTTGTTGCTCAATGGTAAGCTTGAACGACCCGTTGTACGACTAACACTGACCTCGCCTTGCAGTGACTGGTGATGACGCGAAGGAGCTCTTGAAAGCAGGCAAAAAGTAGACATGTTCTACATTTCTAAATTCGGTTCTTATTGTCGCACCACGTGATCAAATACACTTCGCGTCAAGCTAAAGTTTGAATGAGAATACGCTCGCTGCTTCCTTGCTTGCTCTTAACCCCCATCATCACACTCAGCCATCAATTTTACCATGCCCCCTAAGCGTCGATTCTACAAGCGTCGACCCAAACACAAGACCCCGATCCCTGATGATATTACTGAATCTGAGTCGCTTGCTACGCCCTCCGACGTCCATAAGGCAAAGAAGGTAAAGTGGAGAGAACAGGAAGACCCCGATACCCCAGGAAAGGCAACGGCGAGCCATGCCGACTCTTCCGACGAAGAGGATTTGGTTGTTGCCGAGAAGGTATGCCTCCACTTATCTTTTGCACGCAAACAGTACCCCAACCCCAAGGCAAGGTTTGCCTCACCGCGTTCTGCCAATAGTGAGTTCTGCCTCTTGCCGCTTTCTCTGAATTTCACCAGTCGGTAGCGGTCGTCTTGGGTGCGCCTACTACGACCCTGTGAAACGTATCATCTATGCTCTCGAAGACACACAAGAAGGATCGCACTACGACTTGATCAAAATGGGTTTGTACCTTCACATATATGCGCGCCAATTTTGACTCAAGATGGTGCTCAGTCCTTGAGCAAGCCTCTGCGGATGTTATTCTTACAAGTTCTCGGTCGGATGACGGGTTTATCGACTGTCTACAGGAACATAGTAAGCATACATGGGCATATATAATATCCAACTGCGCACCAATTACTCCGCTATAAGGTATCGGAACCTCAAGCACGTTTCAGATACGTCCTCACAAAGACTTCACCCCTCAAAAGGGTCGTGATCGACTACAGTCCTTGGAGCTTCTAGCTCAAGTTCCCGGTGGCAACCACGAGCAAGGCTCTTCCGACGATTCCGAGTCTACCATGAGCTCAGGCTTGCCTGCCCGAAATGCGTACGATTTTATGAAACGCCGCGGTGCCCCCGTCGGGGATCCAACTCGTCGCAGGTGGGGGGCCTCCATACGGATGTCTAACTTCGTTGCTGCAGACTCGTCACCCTTATGCGTAAGCTTCAAAGTTCGGACACTGCTATGTACGCATTACTGAAAACCTGCCCAGATGTCCTCTATTGGTGCGCTTATTGACCAGCTCGTTCGTGAAAGGATAGCGAGAGATTTAGACGACGACCCATTGGCTGCTATCGACGTCAGAGATATCGAAGCCCTCACTCTGTTAGTGCTCTCTGCTTTGCTCCGCCTATAGGAAATCTCATATCCTGGCCAGAACTGAAGAAATGCACATCAATGCGGACGCTCTATTGTATTCCAAGCCTATTTATACGTGAACTTGTCTGACGATCGATTTTACCAGCTCTTTGCAAGTATTCGAGAATGAGAGTCACGCTTCAATACACTCGAACCGTTCAAAAGAAGGGCTATCGTTATTCGGTAACGAGTTTGGGTTGATCTAAGACTTCGAAACCCTTACGCAAGCGATAGGCATATTGAATACAACTCACACAACCCTAGGCCGCTCACTACTAAGGACCTGGTTCCTTCGCCCGTCTCTTTCTATCCCCGTAGGTTTTCCGTAAGCTACCCGGAGATCTCTGTTTTCATCCTCCCTAGGTGATAACGGCCCGTCACGACGCTGTGGAGTGCTTGAACAATCCAGAAAACCTGTTGACGTCCGGTGTGATGCGTAAACACCTCAAAGGGATCAAGAACATGCCTCAGATCAGCAATACCCTCAAAGTTGGTAGAGCCAAGTTGTCCGATTGGCAAGGGTTGGTGAAAGTACGTCATGCCATAGAGGTGCTGAATCCAGTTTAATGTAGATCTTTCAGTTCACTTTCCATGCTACGATGCTGAGAGAAGCGATCTCTGAGCTCCAACACGGTGCACACGTTCCGGTCGTGAAGAAGGTGAGATTGCATCCCCCTCCACTCAGCATTGGTATCATAATGTATGTTATCTATTCATAGCTTATCGAAGCCTTGGATGTGTCGAGTTTCAAAGAACTCGGGACGGCAGTAAATGAAATAGTGCGAGTTGAAGGATTAAACTTCGCGCATGATATGCTGACAGCTCGGACACAGATCGATTGGGAAGAGTCCGCCTCCACAGGACGTGTCTGTGTACGGCCACAAATCGATGAAGAACTCGATAGCCGAAAACATGTTTACTACGGGATTGATGCAGTCCTGGTTCGCATGTTACAACACTTTCAAGACCGTCATCTAACCTATTTACAGTCCCAAGTGGCGGGAGAGATTTGCAGCAAAGTGCCTGAGCGCTATACGTCGTTGAACGTTGTGTATTTCCCCCAGTTAGGTATGGTATGCTTCACCCCCATCTATGTTCTCGTGCATTGAGTGCCTCAGGTTATCTTATATGTGTTCCGATGCTTGAAGAATGGAAAGGCGAAGGGGGCATTGAGGCCATTGACGGATGGGTCTTTCAAGTAAGGTCCTAAGCAATGTTCCTTTGCGGGCCCTATTGACTTTACTTTTTCTTGAGTTCTCTTCTAAGTAAGTGTTCTAGGGTTCCATTGCAATTCTGTTTCCCAAACCACTCCAAATGCAGTGACTACGTGTATTTTAAGTCACAAGAAATGCGCGGTAAGTGGACTTGCACGCCTGGCAGAATGAGAAGTAATGATTGTCACTAGACATGGATACCCATATCGGTGATCTCCACTCTGCGATAGTTGGTATGTCATTGTCATGATCCTGGAAGATTGACGGCTTTTCCCATTGTTTCTAGATCGCGAAATAGAGGTAATTCAAGACCTCCTCGAGCGCATCCTTGTACACATGGATGGCATCAATCACGCTTGTGACGTCTGTGCCGAGCTCGACTGTTTGCTCGCGTTCGCTCAAGCATCAATTGCCTACAACTACAAGAGACCTTACATGGTGGACGAGAACATCATCGATATTTCACAGGGCAGGCGTGTGCTCGGTGTCTGGTCTCTTTACGTTGTGCAGCTGACTGTTGAATAGACATCCTCTGCACGAACAGATTGTGGATACGTTCGTCCCTAACGACTGTTATGTATCAGGATCAAAGGGCTTCAATGTGCGCCGTGGCGTAGACGAAGGTCACAGCATTATTCTGTGCACTGGGGCAAATGGATGCGGCAAGGTAGGTTGTGTACTCCAGACCCCGATCAGAATTGATGCCATTCTAGAGCGTATACCTAAAACAGGTCCATTCTATCCTTCCGGTGTACTGCTGAAAGTTAAACCCCTCATCCTTCTTAGATAGCGTTAATCCAGTACATGGCGCAAGTGAGTTCCTCATTCAATGATCATTTGAGTACCCTACTGATGAGTATAGATTGGGTGGTTCGTACCACATCCTTGAGTTGATCCGCAATTAAAATGAATGACCAAAATCAGCTTCGTCCCAGCCGAATCGGCAACCCTAGGAATAGTGGATAAAAGTAAAGTGATCGTCATCAGCAAAGCGACTCTAACGCTACAAGACCGTACTAGTTTTCACCCGCGTATCGACTAGGGAGTCCGTCTCTAAAGTAAGCCAGGGCAATCCGCTCAGGAACTCTAGCAGGCTGACGCCTGTCATATTAGGCACAGTCTTCCTTTATGATTGACCTCAACCAGGTCTCTCTCGCTCTACGCAATAGCACCGAGAGGTCTCTGATACTTTTGGACGAATTCGGAAAAGGAACACTATCTACTGGTTTCGTAGTTCTTGCGCTCTGATTCACCTTGTTCTGACGGATATTGACGCTAGATGGCGCTGGCCTTTTTTGCGGAGTTATCCACCATCTGTTAAGCAGGGGCACCGGTTGTCCGAAGGTATTGGCTGCAACTCACTTCCACGATGTGTTCCATCAAGATATCATGGATGCCAATACGCTGCCCATCACTTTCCTTCATATGCAGATCATGTTTGTGCCTGCAGATGGAGATGCTTTCACGCTCGGATCGCACGAGTCTCAGTCCTTACAGCGGATGACGTATCTCTATCGGTAAGCATTGACTAGGCAGTACCTCACAACAGCGTTGATAAAAATATAGTGTTGCTCCTGGCCTTTCCACCGAGTCTCACGCAGCCAAATGCGCTGAAGTTTGCGGGCTACCGTTGCGCTACGTCCAGAGGGCGCAGTACGTTAGGTAACATGGGTTGCTCATGATATTATTATTGTTATAATTAAGAATCTTTCCTACAGTGAGCTAATTTCAAGACACGAGATAGTTCAATTACTCGATGAAGAAATGACGGAAGAGGAAAGACGGGAGTTGGAGGATGCTGAGGCAGTGTGCAGGAGATTTATCGCTTGGGATCTAGAAGCAGAAGCAGCAGACCCAAGTGACATACACGGAAAACTGGCAACAGTGCTAGGGATTGCTTTGGATGACGACGGGACCTCCGAAGATCGTTGAGGACCCACAGCGACCGCCCACAGAGTCGATCGCCGCGACCGTAAACGGGTTTTCCAGGCGAGTCTTGTCCTGTAGTACATGCAATGTTGCAATGCTCGCCGAGTGTATCGAATGTGGTGCATGCATTTACGACCGGGTTTTATCACTATTGTCGGTGGGTCGCAGGTGAGAGTGACTTGCGTTTTCGATGGCACCATAGAGCACTGCCAGCATGATTAACGCTCGACGTCCACTCTCCTCTTGCATTTTGATGTCGTATGGGAAGGCGCAGTTTCTGCATGTTCCGCAATTTATTCCATGAGGTACTGGATCTTTCTTCTTGGCAGAGTGACAATCTCATAACGCTGACTGTCCAACTGGATGTATGAGCACTGTGCTGCACGTAAATGTGGCCGGTCTGTATTCGATCTATGTATTGTGTATGGCCCGAGTTGCCTTCATAGCGTAACACACAGCGCTATGACTAGGGACGGGCAAGAAGCAGGCATATACCCGCTATGGCTGATCTCGAGGACGCCGTCATAGCCCGCGAGCATTATCTGCCGAATCAAGCTCTAACGGGGGAAGTGGCGTTGGCGAGAGGCTCGATGAGATGAGAGTGATGCGGGAAGAAGGTGGAGGTCGGGAGGAAGGGATGAAGAGATTGGCGGTACCTACTTATAGTCGGCGGCCTTGTTAATGGAAGATGGAAGTATAGATATTCGCCAAAGATATGACTTTCCATTGAAGAGCGATGTGGAGATTTACGGGACAGCATAGACACCAAATAAATATCAAACGAGTGAGAAAGCAAATAGATTAGATATATGCGAGTAGGTACTAAAAAGCTGAACGCCGAATCCTGTGTCATGTTTCCTATGTCTAGACCGTGGGCAGGAGTTCCCAAATAATAAGCAAGATGGATGGAAGATAGGATCGACGAGTGGAGCGGACGCCAGAATGATCATGGGCTGACAGGCATGTTGGTGCCGTTATACGAAAAGCCTGCGAGGGATTGAGCGCGCGTTCACATATCCAACGCCGAGAGTCATACCTGAGAATTTATCCTGCACCGTTTGCGACAAGTTCGAATCCTCAACGAAGCTGTCAATAGGGTCCTCCGTGGTGAAGACAGTATCGAAGTTGGACACGTCCTGTTATCGTTACAAACGTGCACGTCAGGACAAGGACAAGGTCAGATCATCGTATTGCATGCAATGCAACTGAACGCGGGGTACGCTACGCACAATTGGGCTGGCGACGCTGGGCTTGAACGGGGGCTGGATCTTCTTCTGCAGGAGCTTGACGAAGTCGATGTTCTGCTCGAAGAACGGGTGGCGTTTGATCTCTGCGGCGCCGTTGACCCCGAGGCGGTGGGTGGGGTCGCGCGTCAGGAGGCCGGTCAGGATGCTGCGTGCGTCTGTGCCGATCTCGGGACCGAATACCAGAGGATCGTTGAGGATCTTCTGGTACATTATGTCCGTGACCTCTGGAGAAGGATCAGTCGCTGTGAATGAGAGGAGGAGGGTACTACGCACCGTCGTAGAAGGGGGGCAGACCGGCAAGCATCTCGTACAAGAGGACACCCAGAGTCCACCAATCGATGGTCTTGTCTATGAACGCCGTCAGCAAAGAAATGGGCATGTGTATATACGGAAGGACGACATACTGTATCCCCGCCCTTGCAGGATTTCGGGTGCAAGGTATTCAGGGGTCCCGCAGAACGTGGCGGTGGTATCCGTGGCCTTCATGTTCAGTTTGCACAAGCCAAAGTCGCAGAGTGCGATATGTCCGGTGTAGTCTAACAGAATGTTCTCTGGTTTGAGATCACTAATAACGCCGGTCTTGAGTAAGTGCCAAGGGGATAGAGCTAGTAGTTGGCGTACCGGTAGACAACGTCGAGTTCATGGAGATGCTCCAGCGCAAGAAGTAGCTCTGCGCTGTAGAACCTAGAACGTTCCTCGTTGAAACGCTGCTCCCGTTGCAAGTGATGGAAGAGTTCTCCTCCATTCACGAAGCTGAACGAAGCTATGTATTGAGGTTATGCGATTCATATGGGGAAGAGATACTGACGCAAGGACGAGATAGAGCTTCTGTTCCGACTGGAAACTGAACTTCAACGGCACGATGAAGGGGTTGTTCACGCGAGATAAAACAAGGCGCTCCGCCAGGGTATGCGTGATCTCGTTCCGCTTTACGATATGCGCTTTGCGAATCGTCTTGAGGGCGTAAATCCGGCCGGTGTCGCGCTTGCGGACTTGCATGACCTTGCAGAAGTAGAAAGTAAGCTGTGTAGATGTGATGATGCAATCGCACATACTTTGCCAAAGCTCCCCTTGCCAATAACGGTAATGAGTTCGAAATCGTCTATGTTTAGCGATTGACCCTGAGCAACGTGTCAATATGCAATCCGTCTCCGATGGAGGACGGAACGAACATAAGAGGGCTTGTATGTGACGCCGATTTGGATTCTGCCCGATCCACCAGCGAACTCGTACCACTGGTCTTGGGTGCCTCTGTTCTCGAAGTCTGGCACGAACTTGATTCCGCCGAGAAAAACATCGTTGCCCATGTCCCCCGACCCGTCGCTAGCGCGTTTGGGCTCTTCAGCACGAAGGTAGCATTGGAGGGATATCTCAGAGTTCCGCGAAACATCACTGGAGACGACAAGGTTTATGAAGACGAGCGTGTTCCTCGAACGGGGTACTTACAAATGGGCTTGGTACATGTACAGAGGTTTCTCCAGATCACCGCCCAGAGGGGTGATGAGGATTTGATTGACCTCGTATTCCATAACGATGTACGGCAGCCACCAGCATTGGGCACGTTGGATGCTGTCTCTGTTCTTCTTTGCCAGCCGTTGCTGGGCGAGACTTGATGGGGAAACGGATGCTGCGATTTTGGCTTGCTGAGATTGAAGCGCACCTTGGACGGAGGCAGGCACGGGAATGCCTGCAGCCAGGCCCTCTGCACCGAGAACACGGATGGTGAGAAGGCCAGATGGCGAGGCGCGTGCCATGGCGTGTCCGTCCGGGTTGCCAGGTGTCGGGGTGGTGGATCGAGCAGCAGCCATCTCCTCCGCTCTGAGGTTGGTGGCGGAGGATTTCTTGCTTCTGGCGAGTTTCCAAGACATATTGAGAAGATGTGGTACAGAAGAAAGCCCTGCTTCCTCGGACACTGGGGATGGCGAAGACGAAGAAACGAAAAGAATTGATGAGGGGATGCAAAGATGGTGGGCGCTAATTACATATTGCCGAAACTCAATCCGTTGTCAAGAGTGCGTCTCTTGGCCCAATCTTACGAGTCAACCGAAAATGATTGCCGCCGTTCCACGTAAGTGCATGTTCTAGTAGATACGGCACAGTCCTGACAATCCTGACAATCTTGACTGGCCACATGTCCAATGAGGAGAATCTTCCGACGGAGCACACGCCACAGATATATTTTGTGTTTGGCGTGGTCGGTGCAAAGAAACAGTATTGCTAGCCCGTTAGTAGTGTGCCAGTAGTTGGCTAGTAGTGGTCGGGTTACTTCCTGCATTGAAAGAATAGAATAGCCGTTGCAGAGGTCGATTCAGGCCGCAGCGGCAACGATCACTGGCTCGTTGCATATGGATGGACGGAAGTTATAGCGTAAGCATGCTGATTTTTGCCTTGCCGGTAATTCCGTCAAAGGACATACATATGTACATAGGCACAACCTTTTCTTCTGAACTCGCACCCTCCCACCTTCCTTCATTCATTGCGCCCAATGGACAGCTCGCGTCCAAGCACTGCTGGCGAGAAGTCCACTCTCGCTGCCAATGATTCACCAAAGGGCTTCTTCAGCCGCCGCAAAAAGCCCCAGCAGCAGCCCGAACTTGTCGAGAAAGAGAAGCCTGATCCAGATGCCGCAGAGGTCACTGTGAAAGCAGAGGAGGAGGTCCCCCCGGTCTCGTTTACCCAGCTTTTCAGGTATGTCGCTGTCCCCTCTGTCGCTAGCGAGCACCATTAAAAATCAGAGCAGGTATGCCACCACCTTCGAGCTCTCCCTCAATGCCATCGGGCTGGTTACCGCATCTGCAGCCGGTGCAGCACAGGTACGCACGCGTCGCACAACGTGTATGAGCTAGCTGACCGTCGATCCTAGCCTCTTATGAGTTTGCTGTTCGGTAATCTCGTTCAAGCTTTCGTCGTGTTCACATCCGCCGTCATTGGTTCCCAGCAAGGCGATGCAGAGGCAACAGCTCAGATACCTCAAGCCGCCGCCGATTTCAGACGCTCTGCAGCTAACAATGCCAGTTATCTCGTTTATATCGGTGCGTACTTATTTTTGGGTGTATGATCAATCCTCACCCTTCCCCTGATCGCCCTGCAGGTCTCGGGATGTTTGTGTGCACTTACGTCTACATGTTCACCTGGGTGTATACCGGAGAGATCAACGCGAAGCGTATTCGCGAACGTTATCTCAAAGCAGTCCTCCGACAAGACATCGCGTGGTTCGATAACACGGGCGCTGGCGAGGTCGCAACTCGCATTCAGACGGACACACGTATGTTTCAGTTCACTCTGATCATCTTCCCTTGCTTACGATTCAATCTATCTAGATTTGGTGCAACAAGGCATTTCAGAAAAGGTTGCCATCTCCCTCAATTTCATGGCGGCGTTTATCACTGGTTTCATCCTCGCCTACGCCCGGTGTTGGCGTCTTGCCCTTGCTTTGTCCTCGATTTTGCCATGTATCGCTATCGCTGGTGGTGTAATGAACAAGTTCATGTCCAAGTATATGCAGTACGTTTTGCGATTCCTGCGTCTTCGTTTCGATTCCCTCACATTTCGTTGTTAGAGAGTCGCTGAAGCACGTAGCTGACGGTGGCAATCTCGCTGAGGAAGTGATCTCTACTATCCGGACTGCGCAAGCTTTTGGCTCCCAAAAGACCCTCTCTGCCTTGTATGATGGCCACGTTGAGCAATCCCAAATGGTCGACTACAAATCCTCCGTCGTCAATGGTGCCGGGTTGTCCGTTTTCTTCTTTGTAATATATGGTTCATACGGCTTAGGTGAGAAGCCCACCCTATCTATCCTTGACACTTGCACTAAATACACTACAGCCTTTTCCTTTGGAACTACACTCATTAACTCCGGGCACGGTAACGCATCGTCGTTCTTTCAAATGTAACCGCGTACTAACTGGATCTTTTAGCCACGGCCGGAGAAGTTATCAATACATTCTTGGCTATTTTAATTGGTTCGTTTTCGCTCGCTCTGCTCGCTCCTGAAGTCCAAGGTAAGTGTTGTGCTAGTTTGATGCACTCTCGTGATTGATCCCCCCCTCTTTAGCCATCACTAACGGTCGTGGTGCCGCTGCCAAGCTTTACGCGACTATTGATCGTATTCCGGACATCGATTCCGCCAGCACCGAAGGCCTTCGCCCTACTGATGTCCAGGGCGAAATCGTCTTCGAGCACGTTAATTTCAACTACCCTTCCCGCCCTTCTGTCCCCATTGTGCAGGATCTCTCGATTTCCTTCCGCGCCGGGAAGACTGCGGCCCTTGTCGGTGCATCGGGTTCTGGCAAGTCTACCGTCATCTCCCTCGTCGAGCGCTTCTACGACCCTCTGTCTGGCGTTGTCAAACTTGACGGCGTGAACGTCAAGGATCTCAATTTGAAGTGGTTGCGCTCCCAGATCGGCCTCGTTTCGCAGGAGCCAACTCTGTTCGCTACTACGATCAGAGGCAACGTCGCTCACGGCCTAGTAAACACTCCATTCGAGCACGCCTCGGAGGAAGAGATCTTCAAACTCGTGAAGGAGGCATGTGTCAAGGCAAATGCGGACGGGTTCATCTCCAAGCTCCCCTTGGGTTACGACACTCTTGTTGGTGAACGTGGTTTCCTGCTTTCTGGAGGCCAGAAGCAACGTATCGCCATTGCTCGTGCCATCGTCTCTGACCCCCGTATCCTGCTGCTCGATGAGGCCACCAGTGCTTTGGACACTCAGTCCGAAGGTATTGTCCAAGATGCTCTTGACAAGGCATCTGCAGGTTTGTTATTAATCATGACATCTCTGATATGTTGAATGCTAATGGACTATGGATAGGTCGGACCACCATCACGATTGCTCATCGCCTTTCCACGATCAAGAATGCTGATATCATCTACGTCATGGGAGGTGGTGTCGTCCTCGAAAAGGGTACCCACGACGAACTCTTGAGCGCAGACGGAGCCTACGCCAAACTCGTGCACGCCCAGAAACTTCGCGAGCACACGGAGTCGAGTGATGGGGATAGCGATACAGCCGATGGCTCGGAGCCGGAGGACATGGAGAAGCAGGCCCGGGAAGAAGTGCCCCTCGGTCGCAAGAACACTGGACACTCGTTGGCGAGCGAACTGATCGAGAAGAAGCTGCAGAGCAAGGCAGGAAAGTCCGATGAGGATCTCAGCTTGTACACCTTGTTCTACCGCATGGCGCTTCTGAATCGCGAAGGATGGAGAAGGTATATTGTTGGTATCATCGCTGCTATCTGTGAGTGTCGTAACTGCGTTCGTAGGTAGCTGTGTTTGCTAACGTTCCTGTTCAGTGACTGGCCTCGTTTGGCCGGCCTTCGGTATTGTCTATGGTAAGTAGCCCGACACACCTCCGGTCCATTAGCTTATTTCCTCTCCTCTTAGCCAAGGGTATCAACGGGTTCTCGATGATAGAGAAATCTGAGCGGCGCTTCGCTGGTGATCGCAATGCGCTATGGTGGGCATTCTGAATTTGTTTAACAAATCATGGCGTGCTAAATACCGCCCTTAGGTTATTCCTCATCGCTATCATCTCGACGGCCGCCATTGGCATCCAAAATTACATGTTCTCTGCAGCAGCGGCTACCTTGACTGCGAAGTTGAGGAAACTCAGCTTCAAAGCGATCTTGAGGCAAGACAGTAAGGGTTTTGATCCATTTACCTTGTCCTAAGCACTCATCGTCACCAATTTCCTAGTTGAATTCTTCGATCAAGAGGAGCACAGCGTATGTATTTCTATCTCTATTCTATGACCTACTTGTCCAGACTGCCCTCTACAGACCGGAAGCTTGACGTCGACACTCAGCGACAACCCCCAGAAGGTTAACGGATTGGCTGGTATTACCCTTGGAGCGTCAGTACTCGTCCTATTTTCCTTGCCGTGTTTATGATCCTTAACCGACTTGTTGCAGTATCATCCAGAGTATTGCCACACTCGTCGGAGGCTCGGTTGTTGGTCTCGCCTTCGGCTGGAAGCTTGCTTTGGTTGGCATCGGTATGTTTCATATCTCGATCACAACATATGTGAGCTAAACTCTGCTTCAGCTTGTACTCCATTGCTTGTCTCTGCTGGCTACATCAGATTGGTAAGTCCTCGTACAGGCGCGTTGCTTCATGTACTTATCTACATCGTTTCAGCGAGTCGTCGTTTTGAAAGATCAGCAAAACAAACTTGCACACGAGAGCTCGGCTCAGCTAGCTTGCGAAGCCGCCGGGTCTATCCGTACCGTCGCGTCACTGACCAGAGAGGACCAGTGCATTGAGCAATATAGCCTGAGTCTCGAAGAGCCTCTCCGCAGGTCCAACAAGACTGCTTTGTGGAGCAATGGACTATACGCGCTCTCTCAATCCATGGTCTTCTTCGTCATCGCCCTTGTCTTCTGGTACGGCTCCAGACTTGTTGCCTCTCAGGAATACTCTACTTTCCAGTTCTTCGTTTGTCTTATGGTGTGTTTCTGTTTCTGAGCGCCCCCCTCTTGATACTGACGCTTCGGACAGTCAACTACCTTCGGTGCGATGCAAGCAGGCAATGTCTTCTCATTTGTACCCGACGTTTCCTCTGCGCGCGGAGCTGGCTCGGACATCATCAAGCTGATCGATTCCACGCCTGAAATCGACGCCGAGTCTACCGAGGGCAAGATGATCGACAAGACCCAGACCCGCGGCCGGATTCACTTTGATGATATCCACTTCCGGTATCCCACCAGACCTGGTGTTCGGGTCCTGCGTGGTCTCTCGTTGACCGTGGAACCCGGAACGTATGTGGCCTTGGTCGGTGCTAGTGGTTGTGGCAAGAGTACAACGTGCGTGATACACTGAAAACGTATCCTGCGATGGGCTGACCAGTTTTTCTTAGTATCCAACTCATTGAGCGATTCTACGACCCTCTGGCTGGCAAGATCTATGTATGAACGTCTTTTTTACCTACACGTCCTTATTCTGACCTTTTCCTTGCAGCTCGATGGCGAAAACATCAGCGACTTGAACATCGCAGACTATCGTCAGCAAATCGCTCTTGTGTCTCAGGAACCTACGCTCTACGCTGGGACCGTCCGTTTCAACATCCTTCTCGGTGCCATCAAGCCCGAGTCTGAAGTCACCCAGAAGGAACTCGAAGACGCTTGCCGCAACGCCAACATCCTCGAGTTCATCCAGTCTCTTCCCGAGTATGTGTCACCCGTTTCGCCCGATTAACGCATTATTAATCTTGCAATAGTGGCTTTGATACGCAAGTAGGCGGCAAGGGTTCACAGCTATCCGGCGGTCAGAAACGTATGTGCACCCCGTTGTTCAATTGTGTCAGTTTGATTAATTGCCGACGCAGAACGCATTGCGATCGCCCGGGCATTGCTGAGAAATCCCAAGGTCCTGCTGCTCGATGAGGCGACATCAGCGCTGGACTCCAATTCGGAAAAGATCGTGCAAGCAGCCCTTGATCAAGCCGCTAAGGGCAGGACGACGATTGCCATTGCTCACAGACTGTCCACCATCCAGAACGCTGACTGCATGTGAGTAGATTGTCTAGGTTTTTGCTATATCCGGTTATTGAATGGTGTTTCTCTGCGACAGATACTTCATTAAAGAAGGTCGGGTCAGCGAATTCGGTACGCACGATCAACTGCTCGGCAAGAAGGGGGATTACTACGAGTATGTCCAACTTCAAGCCCTCAGCAAACGATGAAGCTTTCAAGAGTTATGTACATAATTTCATGATGTCGATGATGTTTTGCAACGGCCAGGACGTACTTATATTTCGGCCTTCAATTATTCCCTTCACTTCGCATTCCCCTCACTGATATATATATCCTGCACGTATCCCACAAGTAGTATTAGGACACTAATAGTTTCGATCAAATAGAACATGCTGTGAACATGAGCTTCATATAAATTTATCCTGATACAAGGTGTCGCAGCTGCGCGCATTGCCCCGGGAGCAGCAAGTCAGTCGCCTTGGTGTGATATGACAAATTCCCACGTGGCCATAGTCCTGCCTGTCTTTACTTGTCTGCGCAACCTTCCACGCTTTCTGCTCCCAACCTCATCTCCCCCATGTCTGTCTCCCTCAATCCAAGCACCTCCCTTGGCTTCAAGCGTATGCGACCCCCTTATCGCACTTTCTGCCCCCGCTGACACACTGCCGCGCACAGGACCTTTTGATAATGTCGTAAAACAATCTCTACGAATTTCGAATCACAATGCACTTCCGGTTGCGTTCAAAGTCAAAACGACGGCTCCAAAGGTCTGCTCGCATTCTTCTATTGCCCTGCATCGAAGTGACGGCGAGGTTTCTAGCACTATTGCGTTCGTCCGAATTCTGGCAGGGTGGAGCCCGGGGAGACGGTTGAAGTCGCAGGTAACTCGTCAGTGGCTCGCTTCCTCGCAATCGCTCAATGACGGCTCCCCAGTTATGCTGCAAGCGATGAAGGACGAGCCGCCGCTCTCGGTCAAGTGCAAGGACAAGTTCCTCATCCAAAGCACCGCTATCACTCCCGAAAAAGCGTCTCTGCCGCTACAAGAGATTGTGCGTCATCTTTTATCTATGACACGTTCTCGGCTAAGCTCAGGCAGTGGAACGGCGAAGGAGGAGAAGAGGCCAAGGTCCATCAACAAAAACTGCGTGTTGTTTACCTGCCTCCTGAAGGTCAAATCGACGAGGAGGAGGAGGAGGCGGGTCAACCCATCAAGCCACGTCTTGCTGAATCAGTGAGTTATCCGTGTAGCGTAAATGAGTTGTCCTTTCAACGCACCCTCCCTTCCAGCATTACGCGACTGTCCCTCATCCCAATGGCGAAGTCCATCCACCCATCCCCGAATTTTCGAAGCCAGACCCCGTCCCAGAACCTGGCCCAGTGGCCTTCGAACCGACTCCCCCTTCGCACCATGAAAGCCGTGCGCCCACCCCTCCCGTCGATCCTGAGTACGTGCGTGTACCAGAAGGCGTCGACGACGACGCGCATCTCGATGGCCCTGGCTTCGTCAGCATCAATTCGCCAGACATCAAGCAGCCCGCTCCTCTTGTATATTCGCCTTCACCTGTAGCTGTCCCTCGTGCCCTCCCGGACCCTGTTGCTCCCGTCGCCCCCACCCCTGCACCAGCCCCTGCACCCGTCGAGTCTCCCCTCAACATTGAGCTGCAGATCAAGTTCGAAGAAGCTCAAGCAGAGATTGAACGTCTACGGAACTTGCTCACTGCGGCTTCGGTAGCAGCACCAACGGAACAAACGGAGATCAGACACAGAAGACGGTCGTACTCTGACGCCGGAAGTGATAGCGGCTCCACCGCCATCGGCACTTACATCGATGATGGCTATGCCCCTCAGGATGGCGTCCCACTGCAGGTTGTCGTTATCATCGCGTTGGGTGTGTTCGTCACAACATACCTTTTCTTCTGATGTCTGTCCCGGACCTGGCGCCCCCCCCATCTCTATAGCGTCTATGTATATGACGACATTCACTCCTTTGACGTGTTCACTTCCTTGTCGCATTACATCGCAGCTATACATGCCTCATTATATTTCTCGGTTATTATATGATCCTTTTGATTTGTTGCATATGGTGTCAAAGTGTTTAGTTTCTGTAGATATTTATCCCTAGTCTACTTGCTGGATTCCTCTTGGAGGTGCCGTTTTATTGCGTCAGCAAGAAGCTCGTGGACTCGTTCTGTAGGATGGCCGGAGTCTGAAGAAGCCTTCAGCTTGGTTTTCGCAGCGAACTGGCAAAGGACGCGACCTACCGTACCAGAAATATCCAGATTCTGGACAATGGCAGAACCTGTCATAATCATTCTGTTCATAGTTGGTCCCTTCAGAGATAAAAGTATTACCATACCCAGTAACGTTTTTGAAGCCGTATTCCTCGTGGTGATCTAACACCTCGTTGAACCACGCGTTGGCGTCGAAGCGAAGAATCGAGGCAGAGGGGTGCGTAGCAGCGAATCTATCAACGTGTTCGCTAAGAACCTCGTTGAACAGGTCAATGTGCCCTTTGAGTGCCACGCCAGTCGAACTGCCTACGTGAGCAGGCGATCGTCCCTCTGGAGGTACATTGATGAAAAGATGGGCCCCCGAAAGACCACCTTCGTATGCTTGGTTCTGCTCCGAAGGTAAGACGCACGGCCAATACTCTTACTCGGGTAAGATAGACGAACTACGGAGCGGAAAAGCGACTCGATTTCTGTTCTCCAGAAAGCGGTAAAGTCAGTTATCTACATCGAGAGCGAAGTCGGAGTAAGAAGCGGTCGGGCCACGTGTGAGCGCAAGACGAACGGTAGCGTTGTTGAGGGTATCTCCCGTGTCGTTGATCCCGATCCACCAGGCAGTCAGAGTCTCTGCTGGTGGTCTGGGGAGGACTTTGGATGCGAAGTTGAGCCATTGCTTCACTTGGTCCGTGAGGGGAACGGTGAAGTCGTGATGGAGTGGAAGGCTATGGGTATTGACGGTTCACTCAAAGCAGTGACCGAAGTATGAGTACTACACTACTTACAGACTTCCGTCAATGTCTGCACCTGCGAAAGCGAAATCCCAAAGCTGGGTGGAACACTCAGAGGGACGCCCTTGGAAGCACCCGGTCAGGAATTCAATCTGAACGGTGCCACCTTCGAGCAACGGGAAATGGTATACGGGGAAATGCACAATACCCAGTTTGAGCCGTCGGAGCTAGTCTGTGGAGAAGTAAATTCAGTTAAGATAATAGAGAGAAACCCGATACTTGCGTTCTTCGCTATGATTTCATTGGAGAGCAGCTGCTCCCGCGTGAAGGAGGGGTCCAGGGCATCGCCTATGAAGCTACAGAGGGACATAAATCAATCAGAAAGAAATGCACTCTGTAGAGCTCACCTGAAATTCGCATGGCCTTGAGTACCTTGAACAAAAGTGTAGGAGTCGCCAAACGCGTAAACGTAACGTATGGCATCCCAGTCAAAGCGCGCTTTGTGTATTTCTGAGCTAGCCGCTACGGCTGTCAGAATATAAGCAAAGTGTATACTACCCTTTAATATTTTCATTCTCTTCCTTTGATGACGGGACGACGACGATTTCTATGGGTTTTGTGCACTCCGAGACTTAAATTATTGTATCCCGGCCCTGCTCCCACCGTTGCAAGAACAGCTGACATGGGTCCGGGCCGCTTCAAGAATCCGAATCCTGGCAAGGGGACTCGAAAGGGGACTCGGAAATACGAGACGCGCTGTGGGTCATGACTTGGACACTGGTCGCTGTGACAGAAAAAGGTGACCAATGGGACCCTTAAACAGTTGCCAAGTTCAAGATGTTTGCGAACCAGGAGGGAAATGATGCTATGACACGTGACCGGGTGACCAATCCTTCACAAGACGCGACAGTCGGTTGCGCAATGGTATTTCGAATATTCCTTATCGTTAACCATGACGCTCGATAACACAAAAAACAGGTCGTGATCCTGGCTGGGTGCATCAGTCGCAGGACTGATCATCTTTATCACTATCTACTACTTCTTCCTCAGCTCAGCTACTGGGCAGCAGTCGGAGCAGGTGGTTAAGGTCAGTTGTAGCGTTTTCTGACTAAGAATTTAGTGTTGATATTAACACGAAAGGCTGTGGCATTCTTGAGTGGAAACTCTCCGGTCACTGGGACCGTCACATTTTCGCAATCTATAAAGAATGGACCGGTCACTGTGTCGGGGACTTTGAATGGCTTGGATCCTCTGTCGAAACGTGGCTCTCATATTCAGTGCGTTATCAACCCATTGACCGACCTTGTCTAGATTATTAATGTATCTTCACAGCCAATCTGGTGACTTAAGCGGAGGTTGCGTGTCCACTGGCCCACACTTCAATCCGACAGGAAAGAACCATGGTTCTCCTAACAGCGAAGAGAGACATGTTGGCGACTTGGGAAACATTGACACGGATGAAAAAGGAACTGCCAATTTTGTATTTGAAGACTCCAAAATATCCCTAAATGGTGCTTTCAGTATCTTAGGGTGAGTCTCACGATCAAGGATTGGACTTCTCCAGCTAACCCGCTTAATTATAGCCGCGCGGTGGTTGTGCATGCTGTATGTTGTTCGTTTGCTTCATTCAAGAGCGGTCATTGACATCTCGGCGTTAAGGGGGTGGATGATTTAGGCAAAGGAGGTAACTCGGAGTCACTCAAAACGGGGAATGCGGGCGGACGAGCTGCTTGTGGTGTCATAGGTAGGTACCACACAACGCTCATCAAGAATGCACGTTTATTGACGGTACATAAAATAAGGCCTGGCTTAACGTATTTCGAGCGTAGATTTCTGGGCCCTCAATCCACCAATACTCTGTTTGGTATCTTTACTTGCACTAAAAGCGAGCAGTCAGCTACGCTGATCAAGCGTGGGTCATCGAGATAGATACCTGGTAATAGTATGGCGGGGAAATCGCCTCGCAAGTGAATGGGCTGGCGCATGCAGTGGGCCCAGTGTAACCAGTGCCTACAACGCGTCAGCAATTATTTCGGAGGTTCTACGCAAAAACCTACCTCCGCATTGGCCCCACTGGGTTTGCAGAGGTCCGCTTGCAGTAGTCGTTGATGCAGGGGGTGTTGACGCAGGAGGCGCTGATGTTGGTGGTACCGAGGTTACTGGAACGCTGCTGGATGTTGGCGGGGTGCTGGTTCCGCTTCCTACGCTAGTGGTAATGGGCCCACTCTCGACATAAACACCACTGAAGAACAAATCGGTTGTGCCGGGCTGGGTGACGATGCGGAGTACACCGAGATGCCAGTCCGCTGAGTTCGTGGAAGTAGAGGCAGCAATGTTTTGGACGACCTTGGTCAATGGTGATGAACCGGTTGAGGCCCATAAACCAACAGTATTAGCGCTGAACTATTGATGGGGTCAGCCAATCGGTTGAAGCGTCATTTAGGGTTACGAACATCAATGTCGTACGCGAAGTTGAACCATGTATCAGCCGTCCAGGGTGTAGACCATTTGCCAACGCCGCCGACCATCCAGGTCAAGTCTGTAGGGTTGGGGCCGACACCGTATTTTAGCTAGACGGGCCTTTAGTGTAATCTCAGAAGCACCATATCAGGATCCTGACCTCAGTGAAGTGGCTCTCAAAGAAGCAAATCTGATGTTCCAAAGAAGACTATTGCGGCTCAGTATCGGCCGATTTTGATGAGTAATGGAACTTACAACAGGTGCATTGGTAGCGGCTCGCTTGATTGAGAAATGGTAGAAGAGGTTTCCTTGGCCGAGGTTGGCGGTAGTCTGAGGGATAAGCTCAGAGCGCATCATTGTCTGCCCATTCCAGTTCGAAGTTTGGTCGATGGTCAACTTCAATCCATGGGTTTCGGTGGTGGCTGCGGGGTTCTTGTACGAGGGGTCCAAAGCAAGGTACTGCGAGGTTGGCTGGTTGCCGTGGATGTACTGAATCGATTCAGGTAAGCTTGGAAGTAATGAGAGCTTGGGATCCTTACCCATTGGTATGGACCGACTTGGTTGGCCCAAGACCCTAAGGGAAGGAAAGGGATGAGCGAGCTACTACCAGAGAACTTGGCGTAAGGACTTACAGTTGTCGAAAGCTGCCGCAGAAGAAAAGTAGCTGAAGTCACCATCCCAGAGCTTGGTCCCAGCGAGGGCGACCTGAGTGAAAAGGGCCAAAGCCGCAAATACCTTTACAAAGACCATGGAGAAGTGAGTTAGTTTTTGTGGTCCTCTGCAGAATTTGCATCCTTTATATATAGCGAATCGCAATAGTCGCTGGATGAATGTCGTATGCGGGACTCGTTACATCGGCTAGGAGCACTCTTCGCAGCATGCGAGGTTTGGCCGCAGGATAAATGTCGGGATGGCGCAAAAGTGGCACCGCATCGCTATGGAACTACTTCATTGCAAACTCGTCGGGTATACTCAATACATATTGTCACGGGGTGCCTCCTGCGATTAAATGCCTCGTACATAGCGGCGATATTCGAGGTGTACTCTGGCTAAGTTGATCCGGGGTATCAAATTACATAGTGGTGGTAAAACATCGTAAGTCATAAACGTCACCTTGCATTAGGTTATCTTCTTGAACATCCATGACGTTAACCAAGATTTCGTGGTTGCTTTCTCAGCTTCAGCTTGCTCTTCTTCCAACCTGCTAGCCATAGCTTGTTCTTCTTCCGCTATCACTTCATACACAACAGCTTCGTGCGTAGAGATATTCCGAGCGCGTGTGAGCTGTGGTGGAGCTAATGATAGGTGTGATCCCGAGACATCCGCGACGAAATCAACCTGAGCATGGATACCCGGCCTTAAGCCAGTTTCTTCGGCTGAACGAGAACGATCCAGAGGAAGTGTGGATCCGAAGCCCGATAATATGGAGTTCGAGCGGGGACGTTGTTGGGTAGTGCTACCTGCTGAGAAGGACCGATAACCGGATTGGGGCTGAATGCTCAATATACTTGGGCGTCGCATGCTGCTTGCTGCTCCTTCGCCGCTAACTTTTCGTCGAGGGCTGGTAGGCCGACGAGAGGGCGGTGCTCGATCAATGTCCCCTTCTCCGGCCTGAACTCGCTGAGCGATAATCGCTGGCAGATCTATATCCTCTGATCCTGTCAGCACACAGGAGGTTGCGGGGGTAGAGGGTGACTGATCCTCGGTTGAAGGTTCGTGGACGTCCGGTGCCAGATCGATGGACATCGGTCTGGGTGAAGCAGTTTCTGGTATCCCGAACCACATGCCCAATTGGTGGGGCGTGGGCACTACCGTAAGGGAAGTCCTGAAATCGACAGTGTCATCCAAGTCTAGGATTCCCACAGGATTTCGAGGTAGCCATAACTCGTTGCTTATAGATCTAGAGTAAAACGGATTGTCGTAAGGCAGGTCACAGGTCGTTTCGTCGTCCCATGGATCAGGCGGGGGGTGCGGCTTGACAGCCACGCTTGGGTCTGTGCTCGCCTTTCGAGGTAAAGTCTCGTGGTGGACGATAGAGGCAGTGTCTGGAGCGGTGGTTCCATTCACGAATGCCCTCGTCCGCGAATTGGTCGATCTCCGTCCTCTATCTCCATGACCATGCGACACAGACTTAAGGCGCTTGAATGGCTGATCCGACGATTGAGATTGAAAGGGTATAGGCTTGCGACGAAGTGGGCGTGGGGGACGCTGCCTAACCGTATTATATGCTGCATTGGCCCACTTTGGGAACTTCAGTGAGAAGAACGAAGGTCTATTTTCTTGAATTAACGCTGTGGCGTCCTGGCTTCCGTTATCTGAAGTTGTCGTCGTTTCGGCGTTATCTTGCGCAGAGTCCACGCCTTCTACCTTGCAAAGAACCTCTGCTTCAGCTATATCATCATGCTCGAATTGCGCACGGCATATGCGAGTCATGCTATCGGGGCGTCATGAGTAAACGAGCAAAAGACATACCAAAAGCAAAACCTACAGTAATTTCACGAAAGCGGTGATGATTATCAAACACGCAGCCAAACCAACATTGACTGTTTTCTTGAGGACGACCATGTAGGCGAGGAAGACCGCCTAAAGTGATTTTGAATACTCGGTTCTAACGAAGGGCGAGATAAAGGTGAGATAGCTTACCTGGCAGAGCATCAAGCCTAATACGAAAAGGGTGGGTAAGCGGTAAGTTGAATGACTCGAGAACCAGCATATTGAATACCGCACCGTCTAAAGAATACCGTACGATACGTATGAGCAGCACTTGCCCATTGAATTCATAGTGTTTCGCATAAACGTGGATTAACTTAGGGGGAGCTCAATCAGCTTGAAGGGTTGGGAGCGAAGGAAGTCCTACTTGGTTTTTTATTACACCTTGGAATGGATCGTCAACCAACGTAGTTCTAGCGGGGCGGGACGGGGCGTACCGGTTTCAAAGAAAAAGTAGACAGTTGCAAATGGTATCACGACAGGGTTGAGAACAGTGAAAAGCAGCAGAACATGTATCACGAGGAGATGATTCGGCAACCAGTCTACGTATTTTTAGAACAGTGGGTCGGATGTGGAGGAGAGAGTCGCTCACAGTAAAAGTTGAGTGTACGGGGTCGCAAACCGACAGTACGCTTGCGCCTGAATTATCCTGGTCATTGTTACTTCTTACAAGAAAGAAAGGTCGCAACGCACGGTGTCACTTGGTTCTTGGTGCTCGGGTACACGATTAAGGCAAGCTGGTGGCAAGGTTAGAGGCTGGATTACTGTGGAACGAAATACATACCCCAACTAAAAACAGTGATCAGTAAATGTAAACGGGTGGAGGCAAAGAAAAATGACTTACACATAGCAAGTTCAAAGCCGGCGTGCATTGCGGAGGTGAAGATGACTAGGGTTTGAATCAGCAAATAATGAACATATATTGCGGATAGCACGTACGCCAGCCGACATAGAAGGGGCCAGCTGTGGGGAAACTATCCGCCACAATCTTAAGAACGTCCGGGCGAGTAGTTGCTCTAAATGACAGCAGGAACGACTGAAGAGCCGCGGTTCCAACGCAGAAGAAGACAAGGACGTTAACAATCAGAAACTTGTAATATCGTGTCATGATTCGGTCGTGCAGGGCGGAAAGCGTTGTCATAGTGTGTGCTTTCTTGGCGATGAATAGAAGGATGAGGGGGATAAGCAGAGCGAGCAAAGCAACTAGAAGAGTGGGCAAGAAGGATTGTATAATCTCTTCTTCCCAAGGATGCTTATCGAGGTATGATTTCTACAAGATATGTCAGACTTAGATCTCATGGGGAAAAGGTAAACACTGACGAGACCAGGCCAAAAGATACTGATGTTCTGAATCGAAACCAAACCGACCAGGAGGGACACTGGGAAAATCCAGAAGATAGTGAAACCCCTACGCGATGGTGTTCATGAGCTCGAAGGTCCCAACGGGTTGATCAACTATTTCTTACCAAACTCCAAGGCTGACGACCCAGTCCTTCACAAACTATGATGTACCAAAGGTAAATAACCAGAAAGTATGCAAGACATTTAAGCTTTACCTCGGCATTGAAGGATGATTTCATTACACGTATCCAGTCCAAATCTTGATATTGCGGGGCCATAGTCACCCAGCAGGCCAATGGATTATTTGGATGCACTGCCAGGTATTTGCAAGCCTTCCGAGCGTCGGCCGGTCCTGCAAAGGTTACGAATGCGGTAGAAACGGCGTCGTAATCGCTCGTAGCCTTAGCACGACTCTCTGTGATGAGAGCCGTCAGGTAATTGACTTTCGTGGTATAGTAGTCGATAGACGGCACAGTCTTTCCGCGAAACAAGTGCGAAAGGTTCACCAAAGGTTGGTATGGATCGAGATACACCCGTGGAAGACTCAGTAGTACGTCCCAAACAGTCTTGCCCAACGGCGGTTCGACTCTGGTTTCGGCAGATGAAGGGGGTGGGTATCCTGACGATGGTGTGAGGCTAGGGACTTCGTCGCCCGAGTCGTCGGAGCCGTGCGGGATCAGCTTCATGAACGTTTTCTTCGACGTCGCCGAGATGGCTCTACGAAAGCGCATGCTGCCCTTGTCACCCCGCAGACCAAACTCTTCTACGAAGGGACCCAGGACGGAGATTAGATGATCCATATTCTGGTCGCCATCCATGTTGAGTTCTTTATTTAGATCACCTATTTCCACGTCTCCTACGATCGACTTCCGTTGCTGTGCCACGGTGATTGCACGAGAAGGGGTTCTAGCGAACGGCTTGTTGGCAGCCTTACGGTCCATTGCGTCACCTACAGCGAGGAGGACCTTGCGAGCCAGCTTGATATGGGCAGTTTCCAGCAAGCGAAGATACTCTTCGCGGCGCTCCAGAAGGGAGGCGAGCTCGGTCATCTTACGAACGATGACGACGCGTTCGATTTCGGGAATTTCCTCGATATTCGGGCCCTCTTCCGTGTCCCCTTCGGTGGCACTTCCAGTGCTAGAGGAAGGTGAGAGGGGGTTGTGGGGCAAGTGCGCAGGAAGGCGTTTGACACGATTGAAAAGGAATGACACGATCTTGTTCAGAAATCCGGGCTGAGTGGAAGAGTTTAAGCCAACTGATGGCTTGTCAATCTTCCGTGACATATAGTACTCGAAATATTCTTTGAGTTCCTTCTCGTTCCTAAGTGGAGGAGGAACATTGGTGACCATGACCGTTCGTAAGCGCAGTCCCTCATTCGCCGGATCGCCTTGAAGCGGGGGGACTTCAAGAAAGCCATACTGAGGGTGCGGATGGGGATAACTGATCGAAGGGGGCTCTCCTGATGCGATTCGCTGCCTGGCGGCTTCGATCTTCTGAGCCCGTAACCGAAAGGCACCTACGGATATCCACAGCAGGGTGGCCATCCAGGAAAGAGTAACCCAGAACAGTAAGCATATGTGGATCCACAATAATGACAAGCCGTGCGAGGTGAGGACGAGTGATGAGATAGATGCCCGGGTCATTGATTTCGGGGAGACGGAGTTGTCGGAGAATTCGACATGAATGGGGAAGAGAATGGGAAAGGTGGTGAACGTGTGCAGCAACGAGAACCAGACTAAATGGATGTAATTAGCCGTCGTCGGAATACCCGGTCGGGTACACTCACAACATCCTCGCAGAAATCGTACATACAATGTAGCGTCGACTCCTCGTAGCTTGTTCATCTTCTCTTCAGGAAACCATACTATTTGCTTCACCCACGACAGAGGCCAGCCTTGGGGAGACGGTGGTGAAGGGTCCTTGGCCCAGCACCGACCCTGGAATATGCTGAAATGACCAGTGAGGCGCACGTCCTCTGTCGTTGAGGGCTACGTACTATCCAAATTCCCAAGATTCGCGACTCCCGAGGCCTTCTGGTGCTTGTTTGTCGCCCCGCCTCTTCCGTTTCATCAGCTCTTGGCTAGTGACACATAGCACGGTAATTCCGAGTGCAATAACAGACTGATTAATGAGCCCACTAGAGAAAATGTTAATAAGACAGCGCTGGGACGAGCCAAGAGACAGACCTGTAGTTCTTGGAGAATGGCCTGGTGTAGATGTCCCCCATGAGCCCTGCAGCGTATGTCCAGCTTGCAGAGTGGTGTGAAGCAGTCAAGAAGCAGCAAGCAATATTCTGCCAGTCTCACGCGCCACTCATCACGTGCGTAGACAACCTTCACTTTCAAATTCAAATTTAGGTTCTCCACTGTTAGGGGCGCCGATCACCAACGCAGTTGCTGATTCTGACTTCGATCTTACTTGTAGTCGAGTCTACGAAAATGCGGGTGTTACTGACGAGATTCCCCGCATTGCCAAACATCTGCCATGAACTTCATCAAAGTCATGATTGCCATCTATCGCCGCGTAGTTGTCGACACACTTGTTGCTAGTACGTCCATGTGTAGCATGTCTTCAATCTTCCAAGCTTCAAGCTTCAGGCTTCAAGGGCGCCGATCCTCACACTACGTACGTCTATCTAGGTTGGCTAGATTGCTTCTATCTTACTTGCCGCCGAGCTCGGGACCCCACCAGATGACAGGGTATAAGAACCACAAGACCCCATTTCTACCAAGCACCTACCCATGAATTTCATCAAAGCCATTGTCTTTTATTGCCTCGCCGTCGTCGGCGTGCTCGCTGCTACGCCTCTGATCATCAAGCCTAGCAATGGCACAAGCATCGCTCCGGGTCACCGCTTCAATTTCAGCTATCAATCCATCGCGGAGAGGGGATGTTCGAGCTACCACGTCCACGTGTGGCTTTTCTTCCACCCCCCTACCCCCCTCTTCGTGACCACGGATTACGCTACCGGCCACTACTTTGGTCGATTCCAGATCCAGAACTGGCCCGGTCAGTCGCTGTAAACTTATAAACGTCGATCCAGTTCTGACAAGGTGCGATAACTGTAGGCGTGCCGTACACCGAGCATCCACTTCCTTCCTATTTCACAATGCCCGATTTTTCGATCAATCCGCGTGGTTGGGGAGCCGGCCTGCGCGCGAGCAACATTCAAGCGTACTTGGCTGTGATGGAGGAGTACGCAACAGGCAATGTCAGTATCCTCAATATCTTTTGTTGCCAACTCACCTTCGTCGTACGTTAGGGAACTCTAGGAAACCGGTTCAGTTTAACTTACAACACTGTCCGCTACAACGCCACCAAGCATCACAGCAACAAGGAACTTCCTGAACTTGTTTAGATATCACATTCACGAAAGACTTCACCCAGTGTACATTTATCCTCATTTCTACCCTTTTTCGTTTACTCCTTTTCACCTACGAACTTATCGAACCACCTGAAGACTTCGTAATGCCATTTCAAGCTGCACACAGGAGATAAGCATCAGCTCCGTGGCGCCAGGAAGGGGGACTGACCTGTTCAAATGGTTAAGAACCCAGTGGTTCTCATCGGGGAAGATCACTAAACGTGTGGGCACCTCACGTCTGATGCAAAGTATGCGGAGTCAACACATGGTCTCGGTACTTGGGAAATAGGGACGTACTGTAGTAACGCGTGGAACGCGCCGATTCCCTCCGTCTCGGGCAAGCGATAGTCCTTGCTGCCATGGATGATTAGCTGGGGCGTTGACCACTGGTGGACGAAGTTAGATGGGCTCATACTATGTAAGAAACTGTCAGAAGCGAGCCATCAACTACAGGACAATACGGAACTCACAGTTCAGCCAAGGTCTTGGTCTTCTTGTCCCATGGTCTAAGATGTTTCGTTCAGTTGGGGCGCCGTAGAAGGAAGAATGCGTTACCTTCCACCCCATTCGTGGTTGAACTGGAAACCATGCTCCGTTTAGACTGAGAGACATCGGACAGAGTCAAGAGACTTACGAAGAAAAGTTCATCAGTGGAATAGCCATTGTATGTTGCGTCGAAGACCTAGGGCGCAGGCGATTTAGCACAGCCGTCGAGGCGACCAATATGAATGTCACTCACACCGTCGTGGCACACGAGCGCTTTAAAGTTGAACCCATACTCGGGGTGACCTTGAATCCAGCTATAGCATGAAATAAATATGCAGAACTCGCCAAGATGCGGTTGAAGCAACGTACTTAATCGCATACCCGCCCCAACTAGCACCTGCGGCAACGGCGCGTTCCGGGTCAATCTTGGGAATCACAGAATCACTTTGGATAACACGATTGACCAGTAAGGATGGGTCTTACCTCGGGCACCTGCTCGAGGATGTATTTCCAGCCTGCCTGCATGTCGACGAATGGCTTGCCTCCCCAATCTTCTGCAATGGCATCCGTGAATTCTGCGCCGAAGGGTATCAATATTTGAAGCTAACGAGTAAACAGAGTGAGGTTTAAATACCTTGGCCAAAGGTCGTACTGCCCGTAGGATTGATCATAACGGTAACATATCCCTGAGCAGCAAAGACTACGCCCCGCGTTAGCAAGAATAGGAATGGAGGAAACTGATGCGTACCATTTGGATTCCAACGTGTACTCCACTGATCCTCCCAAGCGCCTTGCGGTCCTAGAAAGAGAATAAATACGGTGCACGGCGAAGAAGGTTACGACTCACCTCCGTGAATAAGCAAGACAGCGGGCCACTTCTTCTCTTCGCCTGCTTTGAATCCTTTCGGTTTCAATACCCATCCCTGTACTTTCTTATCCTCCGCACCAGTGAACCAGAACTCTTCACCCTCGCTCAAGTTTTTGCCCTGCAGTTCGTTTTCATTGAAACGAGTAACTTGTTCGACGACGCCGGAGAACTGTAAGGACGAGTCGCTCTGCTCGAGCTCGGTCTCGAAGCGCTTGAGACCGCGGATGATGAAGACGTTGTTGGGGGAGGTGAATGAGGAACGAGTAAAGATGAGGCGCCCGGTGAAGAGAGTCTGCAATCCACTTGCAGCGGCGGAGTGGGTCAGCGGAATGGGAGTTGTGTATTTCTTGTCGAGTTTAGGGTGCGTGGTAGAGGCACCCGGCGTGGGTGGCACGGGGAGAACGTATACTTTGACTTTGGCTTCATCGCCGGCTGTAAAGTAAAGGAAGTTTCCCTCTTTGGAGAACTATGCCAGAGCGAAAAAATCTAGCTTTTGTGGCGTAAACGATACAGGATGACTCACGGCAAGCTTGTCAGGGGAGCGGTCCCAATCCTGGGTGACGGTGAACCTAACCCCCTTGTTGAGGTCATAAATCACTATCTTCGCTCTATGAAGAAGAGTTAGCGAAGGGTGTGACTAAAAAAGCAATGTTGATTAACCGATCGGATTCATATCCATCTTTGTCCAACTCTAGCCATGCAACTTTGTTGCCTTCCAAGTTGAAGACAGGACTATGAATCGCGCCTTGTTGGCCTGAAGTCAGTTCCTTACGTTGATGCTGGTTTTGCAGGTCAACGACATAAACCTATGCTGTACGTGAGAAGCTCGATCCGGCAGACGAATAATATACAACGCGTACATTCTGCTTGGTGTGCCAGGCTTCGGGCAATTCGGGGTCTTTGGTGGTGTAAACGAGATGGCTATGAGATATGTCAAAGTCGTCCGTGCCACCAAACGGCTCAACAGGGGAGCTCTGGTTGCAAATTCAACCCTTAGGCACATGGGAAATGTATTCGATGAAACGTACGTGGCTGGTACCCTTGAGTAGGTTGATGAAGGTCCCATCAAAGTTCCACTTGTGATCTGGATCTTTGAAAAGGCGGACGCTGAACAATGAAAGCTTCTTGGGAGTAACCCAGCTATGGCCACGTTGTTCATCAGTAGACCGAAGCTATCTACACGGGAGACGAGACTCACGTATCCCAGTGACGTTCGAAGGTCGCGTCGTAGACAAGGGCAGACGTCCCACGATTTTCCCAAGCCTCATCCAACCGCCTCGAATCGGAGAGATTCCCATTAGCGTAAACATAGTCCGAAAACACCAAGATTCCTGGTACGAGCGTATATCGGAAGTTGGACGCGCTTGTGGTTGGGATAGATCCGAGCAAGATAGGAGCTGACTCGGTTCTGAGAACCCCAGCAAAATCGTCTGCCTTGTGCTTGAATTCCAAAGGTATGGCGTAAATATTGATCTTCTTCTCGCTTTCCACCGGGACTGCATGGGCAATAGTACGGGGGTCGAGCCAAAACACTTCGCCACCGTCAGGCAAAGGGATCTCCAAGGGCTCTACCACTGATTCCAAAGGTGATATCACAACAGATTTCTTGTTTCTTCCGTCGAGGGACACGGTTTCAACTAACGCACAAACCAGGGGTATTCATCCACTCACTTCTTCTCCGAGAACGAGTATTTGCTCGTCGGCACCAAAACTAGCTCTCCTGCGAGGTTGGCGACACCCTGTCCTGGGCGCTGCAGTTCAATCATGTCCTTGGGGGACATGATATCCGCAGCCTCCTTGAATGCAAAGTCAGGAGGACTATTGAAGTTGTAAACATCGTTTAAAGCGGGAGGTTGTTGCATAGGTTGCTGCGTAGCTGATCGTAGAGGAGATTGCAGGGGGACCTGAGTCGCAAGACCCAGCAAAGGCAGAGAGAACCTCATGCTCTGGGATATTCAGCAGCACGGCACCCGGTATTGATGTTCCGTATGCAGATGGTTGGCAAGCAAGAGAGTCAGCTTTATATTTGGTCTCACGCTGCGCACCGCTGTTCCCAAGCCTCCTTATGATCCAGTGCAAGTCCAGTCCAGTGATGATTTCACGCGCCCTGGGTACCACCATGGCGTTATGGCGTTATGGCGATCCGACATTCGGGTGGACGCTAAACACGCATAGGACCACAGAGGCTAGACCCATTCGTCAGGTCACTTTGCCGGAGTGGTTAACGGGATCGCCTGCTATGAAGCACGAAGAGCGGTTGGGCTTTGCCCGCGTGTGTTCGAATCGCACAGGTGACGATCCTTTTGCCAAATTCGTGCAATGAACGCAAGTCATTCTTAAGGTCAACCCTGGGTTAAGGGAGGCTTCAAACCACTGGGATGTCTAGGACACCTTAGTTTGGACTCAAACTGTGTAGGTCTCGAGAAAGCGCAACCAACCCACTACAGTATACCCTGTCATATCGCCTTGAACACGAGAATTAGCCAAGTTTTTTTCCCTGGAGGTGCAACAGAAGATGTCAATACTGTAGCTCTTCGACATCTTCGTGGCGTACTTGTGTTCAACAGTATAGCCTTTCAGCTCGGCTTAATGGCCGCCTTCGCCAGAGTCTGGTCATGGGTTCCTCTGCGAAGTTTCCCACTGCCGAAGTTTGGCTCCCTTGGAGCCAATCCAAGCAGGTCATGAATAGCACAATCCTACACGCTACTTCTTCAGAAATAACACCTTCTTGTGTCCTAGGAAAACAAGATGTCAACTGATAACGGGGCTGAAGGTTGGTCGCCTCGCTGGCTCCATTATGCACTTGATATGATTCAACTACAATGTTGTTCTAGCACATGTCAGAACCAAGTCACTCATCGAAGTTGCTCATAGCCTCGTCAATCCAAGGGGCAAGGGGATTTACGCTACTGATGAGGATCCAAGCGAAATCCAAGCGCGGCTGATTGCTGCCCTCGGAGAAGCGGGGAAGAACATTTCCTGGACTGAGGCGCAAGCGGTAGAACGAAGGAAACGATGGAGAGAATGTCTGTACGAAACTATGCCAACGGGTAATGCACCATTCACAATTACTGGACACTGTATTGTGATACTGACGCTATCGCGACCCACAGAATACATATCGGGAGTTATCCTCTATCCAGAGACATTGCACGACTTTAAGCTTGCGCCCGTCCTTGCAAATCGAGGTATCGTCCCTGGGGTCCGTGCCAACGGTGAAGAATATCCAATCCCTGCCTCACCTTTGGAGCCAGCTACCGATGGATTGGACAATCTTTTACCTCGAATGACGAAAGCTTTCGATGACGGTGCCCGATTCGCCAAGTTCCGCACTGGTTTCATGTGTACCAGCCTCGCTACCGGAGGGCTAGCCACTCAGCTTGCTATAGATACTCAATCAGAGACTCTCGCCAGATTCGCCTCAATCGCCCAGCGTGCTGGCTTAGTCCCTATCGTTGAGCCCGACGTAGATTTCTCGGGCGATGCTGACCTATCTCGTAGTGCTGAGGTACACGAGAAGGTAATCAGCGCTATATTTGCGAGATGCGTCGCCCATGGTGTCCTGATTGAGGGTATGTGCTCATAACATTTAAGAAGTAACGGTCCGTTGACCGTAATATATCAGGGGCGCTCATCAAGCCATCTTTCCCCCAGCCGGGCCTCAAACATCCGTCTCGTCAATCAACTTCTGCCGTTGATATAGGCCTCGCGACGGTCAAGGCTCTCAGTCATGCTTTACCCGTCGCACTACCCGGCGTATTATTCTTGTCAGGCATGTATACTTAGTCCATCAGCACGTTCGAGGAGACTGATAGTTTATAAAGGTGGGCTTTCTGATGAAAACTCGACAGCTTACCTGGCTGCTGTCAATCAACTCGTCGACCAAAACCAAGATGGAATTCACGGCCGGTTGCCTCCGCTTACCTTCTCATTTGGAAGAGGTCTGCAGGGCGATGCAATGTCGAAATGGGTGTCTGGAGATGAAGATGGCGCCAGACATGCCTTCAAGGCAAGAGCGAAGGCTTGCTCCCTCGCAGTTCGCGGCAAGGTAGAGTAAATGTATAAGATCTGATATGTACAGTTAGTACAATGATAACACCGTGGTAGTGATATATATAAGTGTATATATAGTGATGATGCTATGGAGCAAGCCTTTCTATTTTCCAATCCGAGTCATTTCCGACCCGTGTGTAGCGTACCCTATCGTGTAATCGTGATGGCTTCCCGCTCCAGAATTCTACCTCGCTGTGATGATCGTTAGAATCCTGATGCATCACGGACATAAAGGCTTACAAGGGTACAATCCTCCACCCACCCCAAAATTCTGGTGTCGGTATAATCCCGTGGTCTGTTGTTGTACCCTCTTGATCTTTCACGCCGAATCGATCCTTTATTTCTTCCAGTCGTGACTGCACTTCCCCTTCCTCTACCACACTACTCTGTCTGCTCGCCCATGCGCCCAGTTGACTTCCAATGGGTCTACCCTTGAAATACTCTTCGCTTTTCTCGCGACTGACCTTCTCCACCTTCCCAACGACTCGTACCGATCTATGGACTTCTCTCCAATAAAATGCCAGCGCAGCATAGGGATTAGCAAGAAGTTCTTGCGATTTGCGTGAGGAGTAATTCGTGTAGAATATGAATCCCCTTGTGTCGACTTCTTTGAAGAGGACAAATCGGGAGGATGGGATCCCAGATGGTGTACATGTCGAGACGCACATGCTTTCCGGCTCGGGTACAACCTTAGCGTTTACGACTTCGGTGAACCACTCTTTGAACTGGACTATCGGAGAGGGGTTAGTTGTCGAGGGGGTAAGAACATCGGAAGAGTGGTATTGATTGTGAGGTAGAACTTGAAGCTTGTCGGGGGACGGTTGAGCGATGTGGTAGTCCATTGCGGTGCTATGCTTGGGTATTGGGGTCGAGATGAAGGTTCTCCTGGTCAATTCACTGAGAGCACGAAACATTGGTCCTCATAATCGACTAGCTGCGAACCCGTGCTTCGCACGCGGGGCTGAGTTCTGAATATAACGTGCAAATGAGAGTAATATTGAAGCTAGATAATTGATGAATGAATGTTACGAAAAACTTGGTGATTAGTAGGTAGATAGATATATTGATAAGGTAACTGGCATCATGATATGGGAACATAGGACTCAAGCTGCTGGCTCCGGGCAGACAGATGACATCGAAGGTGTGTCCTCAAGAGATGCGATTGAGCTCTCACTGGAAGCGAGCGCCAAGTTCTCGATACGACTGCGCTTGGCCGGGTTTCGAGGGAGAGGACTTCCCCTTTCTGCAAGGGACCCATAGCTGAATTTGCGCCTCTTCCCATTATTACCTGCCGACAGCGCATTTCCTGTGAACACAATTAAGTTCAGATCACTGTCATTTGAATGTAGCTTACCTGGTGTCTTTATGGGGGTAAACGGAGGGGTCCATTTACCCATGAATGCTATTGTTCCATCCGCACCCATGTCAACATCGAGTTGCGTGAGCCACCCAGCATCATTGAGAATAAACTTAGAGAGCCGCCCTGCCTGTACGGAGACCCAAGTGTCATCGGCAGGGCAGATCTTTTTCGGATCGGGGCAGCGGTGAGTTTTGCTGATGAAGATGCGGACCGGAAGCTTGGAAAGGCGTTGGTCGTGGCGGTAAGCGTTTAGCCATTGGCTACAAACAATGTCGAATCTGGCAGTGTCGGTGCCGGTGTCTTTCTGCGAGGCCTTTACTACACCACCTAGATACAAGTATGGAGGGCACTGAAGTGCTTCAGGCGCAATCTCTCCGACAGGAATCATCTGAGTTCGAATTGAAGGACGTAGTGAGACAATGGAAACAGGTCAGTGTATTCAGTACTCACCCATGTGATGTCTCCAACGATTTGATACTCCTTCTTCTCGCTATCTGGAAGCTCAGGGGCATCAATGTTCGCCTGAGAAGTCATTGCTGCAATCTAAGAGGTGATTGAATTGTAATAGTAGTTGTTATTGTCACCATTAGAGACGTAAGATGCACGACGTACAGATGCATCAATAACACAGGGTATGGGTTCAACATCATCAAATGTGATGCGTGAACGGTTATAGTATCGGAGGCATCCAAGCAGTTGAATGCCATCAGCTAACCAGAAGTTTGCGTCGAAGAACACAACATGAGGGTTTGCCACTGGAGTGCGAGGGTTGGTGAGAACTGTGAGGCCGATGATCTTTGACGCCATAATTAAAAAGGGAGAGTGAGTGTAAACGTAGAGTAAGAGAATAATGAGAGCGAGAGTGGTTAAGGAAAGAGCGAGAGTGATAGTGCAACTTGCTGGGGATTCGGCCTCAGCACCAGCACCTTATATACCGGTAGATCATGGTCAAGGGCTGAGCTTGAGATTCTTGACGTTTTAGAAACATGTGTCTAATGTACGTCAGCGAATGGGCTGGAATATTCACGAATGCTCAAAGAATGATACCTTCCGAAATCAGTGCCCACTGGTGGTTTGCATGTTTCATCTGAGTCGGTACAATAATGAGACTATTGCTGTACTAAGTAATAATATAATACATATAATATAAAATACTCTAATCAGTAAGTACTTCTTTGTATACAATATTTACGGCCTTCATCTCCTCATTTAGATTAGGTAGTAGTAGTTTTATACGGTGACGTGATGTAGCTCTTGACAATGCGACATACAATTGACCATGTGAAAATACGGGCACACGAAGATCAAGTCCGACAAAGCGAACAGACTGGCCTTGTGCCTTGTTGATGGTCATTGAGAACGCAAGGCGCACCGGGAATTGACGGCGACGTAAAGTGAATGTGAACTCGGCGTCCTTTCCGGATGGTGTGAGTGTGATGCGAGGAATAAATGAAACCTCGCCATGAAAATGACCGCCTATGACTTGTACTTCAAGTACACGATCTGTGGCTCGCCGAAGGATAAGGCGAGTTCCATTGCAGAGTCCGCGCCCTGGAGCAAGATTTCGGAGAAGGATCAGAGGGCATCCCATCTTCACCGATAGCTTTCCTGGTGGAAGGCCAGGTGCTTCGAGAGTTCGTAGAAACTCGACAGGAATTTCATTTTCACGTTCCGACTGAGAACCGTCATCGTTTTCAATTGAGTCGGCACTGATGTAGTTGATTGTGTCGCCAGCCATCTGTTGAAGGATGTTATCATTGATATCGTCGACATCTGCATTTCTAGCAGCAAGAATGGTCCGATCAAGGAAGTACTCCGGAGGCGGGGTGATACCATGGATATCAGGATAAACAAAGTCTACCAATGACTTTGAATCCGTGCAAACCATTTCTTCAGGAATGTCAATCTTGCCGTCATCTTGTACATCATACCCATGACCAACTCTGAGTAACCAATTTCCAAACTCTGTTTCATCCTCCCCAGCATCCAATCGCATATTCTGACGAAGCCGGAGGACATGGTCATGGTCATCTGACTTGATGTAGGTCCAAATGTATGACCGTGGAAGAGATGCATCAACGATTTGTTCTTGCGTGCCTTTTGGAACAACAGGAAGTGTTTGTTGAAAATCTCCTCCAAAAACAACAGTGAGGCCACCGAAAGGTTTGCTGCAGTTGCGGATATCCTTCAATGTTCGATCAAGTGCTTCGTGAGTATGCCGGTGCTGCATCAACGCTTCATCCCAGAGAATGAGTCGAGTTGCTCGCAGAAGGCCAGCAAGGTTGGATTCCTTTGTAATGGAACACATGGAGCTCTCGGTCAAACCATCAATTGGGATCTTGAACTGAGAGTGAGCAGTACGTCCTCCTGGCATAAGCAGAGCTGCAATTCCCGACGACGCAACACAAAGTACGATCCACCCTTCACTACGGACACGGTTACAGAGTGTGTTGTATATAAACGTCTTCCCAGTTCCACCGGGACCGTCAAGAAAAAAGGTCCACCCACGATTCTCCAGAACTGATGCCATGATAGACTCGAAGGCTGTCTGTTGATCATGGTTAAGCTGTTGAATTCGAGCCTCTGCATCATTACGCTCCATTTCCCGGTTGTAGTTGAGCTGCTCGATGATAAGTGGATTGTCAACGATGCTCTCCCAGTCTTGCGACCATTGCGGCATGGAGTGGAACTCAGAAAGTGAGTGCCCAGATTGGCGAAGGACTCTGTCGATAAGGTATAGACCATAGTCGTAGACATCCTCATTGGACGGGTTTGCGCGGCCTGCCAAACGAAGACGATGCCATAAGTCGTCACAAATGTGGTGACGGAACTCATCCCAAAGGTGGCTTGGCTCAACAGGATGGCAAAAAAGAAGCATCGTCGCAAAAAGACATCGAAGGCGAGAGCCAGTTTGCATGACAGATGCTTCTTGAAGGCACATCCGCCACTCTCCATCATCTTCTAGCAACCCACGCGCGATGCAAGCCTCTCGAAAGGTCGGGTATAATGTTCCTTGATAGCGACGGAGGTCCTCAAATGATGTCGGCCCCTTGACAGTGGTTAAGAGTGTCCGGAGGTAAAATCGCTCTCCGGCAGATGGTGGTACAAAGTACATTCGACCGATTGGCGGGGATTCACCACGGAACTGCTTCCTAAGTGACCATTTAGTGCCATCCTTCCAAGTGAAGTGCTCAGGAAATTCCGAGTACGTATACTTCCGAGCTTCGTTGCCTAGAGCCCCAGGATCCCTGTTCGCAGCGAAGAATTCAGTGAGTGTAGTCTTCTCATTTGCCGCGCGTTCTAGAAGTGCTTGAGGGTCTTCATCTGGGTTGAACCGGATCATATGCTGTCCAGGAAGATGGACTTGAAGCCGAACAACAGTCGGGATTTGATCATGAACAGGAAAGTGGAAAAGACGCCACGATGCCTCAGATGCTGCAATATACCGGCCTTGCAAATATGTTCGTATCTCATCGAGCTCAATTTCGAGTGTCGCACGGTCGCCGCCTTTGTGTATGTATTTGAATGGGTATTTGACGGAGCGTAACATGACAGCGCACTCCACATTAATATGGCAGTTGTACTTTCCAGAAAGATAAGGCGAGTAAGGCACAATCCATCGGTTGTCAAGTTCATGCTGACCAATGTGGTACTTTCGACCATCGTCTCGTCTTCGGTAGAGGGGATACCCGTCGTCGTTGAACTGAGTGAATGGCTGAAAGTCCTTTGGATAATGTTTTGTACAGCGGCGGTTTTCCATGCATGGCGAATTGGGGTTGAGCGAGCCGCAAGGGCCATGAACCATGCAAGTTCGGACCGTTTCATACAGAAGTGGTTGAGAAACAGGATCGGGCCACTCTGCTGATATGCAGGAGTCGACATCTTCGGGTGTTAAAAGCTTCTGGCCTTCCTGAAGAAAAATCAGCAAGTGCATGTGAGGGAGACCCCGCTTTTGAAACTCGATAGTATAAACCCAGCCAACGGTGCGCCCAAAGATCCCATGCTTGCAGATATCGTCCAGAATCGCGCGCTTCTTCAGGTAAAACACTCGTGCTACCAGGTCAGGCCGATCATACACTGTTTGGTTGGGCAGAAGCTCTCTCGTAATTTCCGGCCACTGAGGATTGGCTGTAACGGTAATAAATAGATCCACCTTTCGATATCGTCTCGCAATTGCCATAGCATCTTGAAACCGTTGCTGCATGTGACGGGGACCGCCGATGTAGGACGATGGTAGGATGTATCGAGTTCCTAGTTGATGTAAATCAATATTCATATCGTGCATGAGAGCATCGAAAAATCCACTAAATAGAGAAGCACGGTAGGAGTTTTGATTTGTGTAGTGAAACCGAAGATTGGCTTGATCGGCCGATGCCCACCAATCGATGAGCAATTGTTGAAATAGACGACCACCTCGGAGAAGAGTAGAATATTGACCCGGACGAACATGAAGTTGGTATGCCGCATATCGGGTTTGCGACAAATTTGATTTCTTCCCGGCCTCTCGGTCAACCTGTAAAAGCCCTTGATGCCATCCATGCTCTCCGAAAGGGAAGAGAAGCACGTAGTGTAGTGGTGTATATGCAGGATGGCCCTCATGGATCCGGTAAAGTCTTGTCTGTCCAGGAGGCATGCGGCACCGAAGAACAATATCGCGGTAATCTGGTGATGAGGTATCGCCCGGCATAATCATGGCAACCTCGTTAACGGTTGGCAGGTTGTGGCGACCTCGGTGTTCACCCGACGATGGCTGTACACGAAGCTTGATCTCGGCATCTGGGGTATTCTCAAGATCCCTCAGAATCTCGAATGCTTGTTTGAATACGGCGGCATACTGGTGATGCTGGATCAGCATTGTCTGAAGGGCAGACATCGTGTCTTGCGATAGCGTAGAATTACGGTTCATGCGCTGGCGCAGGGCAACATCGGGGTCATGAATGTAGAGTTGTGCATACGAAGGTGCAGTACCTTCCTCTGATTCAAGGGCACCAGAGTTGTGGTGTAACTGGCCTTGGATGCGAAAGACCCATGTATTGCCACCGAACCGCTGGTTGATACTATGATCTTGCTTGACACCAAGCGACGTGAAAGCGAGGGCCATATTATACATCCGTATGTTTGCTCTGAACTCGCGGGATTGAGGGTCATCTGCGTCGAGCAACAGGCGCAGAGTGTCAGGCGGCGGGCGTGGTGGTGGTAATTCCACTTTCCCATGATTGCAGCATGTGCCAAAGGCCGGCGTTAGGCATCGTCTTGAGTTGTATGTACGTTCATCATTCCAATGGAGGGCGGAGCAATGAGGGCATTGAATGTTCATGCGGCCTAGATCGTGCCTTGTCGGGGGGTCAATGTATGCGTGGCGAGCTGCCATGAACAAATTTGTAGCCGAAGTGACCATTCGGCCAGGGTTTGGGCGGCCTAGTACAGCGTGAACAAAAAGCAAGCGACCCGCAACATCACACTTACCTGGGACACCTTGTTGAGTAGCAGGTGGTGTCGGCAATTGGCGCAAAGTGTCTGGTGCCATGTTAAGTCGTTGAGCACGCTCGCGCTCTCTTCGGGCCTGCTGAGCAAGTGATCGGCGACTTGGGGCCAGCTCGCCCACTGACAGAGTTCCAGGCTGTGATAGTTGCTGGGCGGTCTCGTGCTCACGCTCAATGCGCTCGCGTTCCCTGCGGGCTTGCTGGGCGATTGATCGACGACTTACGGGTGGCTCGCTGCTTGGGGTTGGCGGGAATTCCAAAGGTTGAGGTGTCGCCTCCCGCTGCCGCTCATTTCGTTCTCGCTCCCTGCGGGCTTGCTGAGCGATTGATCGGCGATTCAGAGTAGGTTCGCTGGCCAAAGGGGACGTGGTTGGTACTTCCATCTGTTCCCGTTGAAGACGTTCGCACTGTCTTCGGGCTTGTTGTGCTATCGAACGACGATCAGAGTTCAGCGCGCTGGTTGCTGGTGTCAGAGGGGCATCTCCTCGAAGAGCTAATTGATGGACCATTTCAGCACGCTCTCGAGCTCTTCGTTCCCGCTGAGCCAAGGCACGCCGGTTAGGTACTTCAGATGGGGGTGGAGTCAACACCTGGTTATGGACAGTAGTTGGCTGGAGATATCGGGAATGATGAGCGTCGGAGGGGGCAGTTGCAGAGGGAGGAGCTATAATGTAACCTGGTTAATACACCTCCATCCAACAGTACTAAGGTCCGGACTTACCTGCATTCTCATCCCGAAGTGAGTGCCCTTGGTGAACTGGACTCCTGCGAAGGAACTCTTGCTCTCTAGCTTCTCGAAAGCTGATGCGCGCTCGTGTTTGAAAGCACTGGGACTGGAAGGTGGCTGACTGCTCGCTGCGAAAGGTGAGTTGGTTGAACAATAAGAGATACAGAGGAATCTTCAATTTATTCACATAGAAGTATGAATATATACATGCCAACAATATCTTGCTAAGGGTTACCTTGATTGACTGGTGGTGTTGCCCATCGTTGGTTTCTGCGTACGCAGCGGAGGCGGACGGCGCTGACAACGTTGGCAATGGAAACGAACGCGCTCGGACACGCTAGGTACGTGGCAAACGCTTCACACGAACTGTCACGCACGTGATGAATCACATCAAATCAACCAATCATATAACAATTGCGAACCGAGATCACCGACCATTGTCTGCAGATGTCTACAGACTTATCCCTTTGACTTATCCCTTTGACTTTAACCCCTAGATTTATCCCGTGGGAGAAAATACGCATGCCACCTGATATAGATGAGCGGACCGGGACACTGAGTCTGAAATATGTCACGTGCTAATACCGGATTCGTCGCTAAGCGCCCAAATATGGTTCCATATCGGGAAATGTTGACTTCGTCAAGGATGGATATTCTGAAAACCAAATGAAAACTCAATGTTATATGGGAATCGCAGCGCATTGAAGCGCATTGACCGGCCGAAGCTGGCAACAAAAACACCGCGACGCCGCACTCTCACTGAGTGGAGTCCCGGGACTTCTGATGCGACAATGAATTCCCATCGAAGCGGGGATATGTTATACGCCACGGCATGCGCTCAGTGCACAACTCCCGCATTTCTGTGGAATTTGCGGGCATAAATGGTTTACCGTCTTGATGATAGCGTTCTTGCATGTGCTTCTAAAGTCTGATCAGGGGTTGGTTGCTTTCGGGGTCCTAATCACTGTTTCTGACAGTGATATGATGCTTTTAGTACTGGCGTATCAGCTAGCTGCAGGGTTCACTCAGCCTACACCTTTTCTTTCCCTTCCACCACCACCCCAGCAGCCAGGATGCTGCACTCTATATCTGATTTGACCACCTTCTGCCGCAAGACGATAGGAGATGTCCCGGCGAAGCTAGTGGTATGTGCTGCTGCTTGCTGACTATGCCTCGCGCGCCCTCAATCCCGATTCCTTCAGGGCGCGTCCACCACTGTCGTTGGCTCCAAGATGTATCTCTTCGTGAGTCCCTGACTTCCTGGAGGGCCAAGGGAACGGCGTTGACGCTGTGAGCAGGGAGGTAGATTGGTAACCGAACGCAGAATGGTTTCCGACATGTACGTTTTCGACTTGGCCACATTTCGATGGGAGAAGATCCCGCCAAACCCAGAAGACGATGTCCCCCGAGCTCGCTACTTCCACAGCGCTGATACTTGTGCGTCAAGTACCATTGAGACTAAGCTATTAATAATACGTGTATACAGGGAACAACCAGCTGATCGTCTTCGGAGGGATGAGCAACAGAGTCGATTCTCCCAATCCGGACGACCTGTGCGTCCTGAACGACGTCCGGTTCTTCGACATCGCGACGCGGCGCTGGATGCCGGCGTCCATGTCCAACTCGCCCGTGGCCGATCCAGACGATTCTCTCGTGCCCCGCGCTCGCTATGCCCACTTGTCATCAGTCACATCTAACCGCTTGTTTATCATCGGCGGGCAGGATTTCTTCAATGTATGGTTGGACGACGTGTGTGTATACGATCTGGTCACTCGTACATGGACACGCCGGCGGGACTATCCTCGGCACTGTGGCACCTATCGCAGTGTTGCTGTCTCGTCTGATTACTGCGTGCGGCTACCCCAGGAAGAACTCCGAGCAGAGCAAGGGCCTACTACATTGGGCCAGCCCGGTACACGGTTCAAGACAGACAATGCCCCTTCAAAGTCTTCTGACTTCACTGCATCTGAAAGTCTTGTTCATCTCCCTTACTCTGCGACTCCTTCAGATGCTTTCCCAAGTAACATCTACCTGTACAGCAATTACAACGTGAGTGGCCAGGCAGTGTCCTATGGTTGACCTGACACCTCTAACGCGTAGTTTACTGACGTCAAACGAGAACTCGAGGTTTTCTACCCTCTCCCCAATGCCGACTTGACGATCCAAGAGCGTTCCGCCGCTATGACCGGTACCTCATTTCCTCCCGGCCTGCGATTTCCCACCGGGGCCATCCTGGGAACTCATCTCATCATCGCTGGTACCTATCTCGCCCATACCTATCAATCTTTTTCCATATGGGCGCTAGACCTTATCAACATGACATGGTCACGGATCGACCCGGGCAGTGCCGTATCCACAGGCTCGTGGTTTCGTGGATGTCTCTGGACGGAAGCCAACAAGTTTCTCATCTTCGGGAACCGAGACGGCAACCTGGTGGACGACTATAACCGGCGCTTGCTTAGTTGGGACCACGTCGCCGTTGTGGATTTGGAGGCCTTCGGTATCTATCAACCCCCCAAGCTGCGAATTGACATTGCATCGCAGGAGCTCGGCCTCGCGGCCCTTGAGGAGCGGATAATCACCGACTTCGAGATAATATGTGATGATGGAAGGAAGATCCCTTGCTCTCGAAAAATCCTTGAAGAGCGATGGCCTTGGTTCAAGGAGGAGCGAGCGAAATTCACACAGCTCGCGAAGAACACAGCGCAAACGTTACCGAATTCCCCCATGCATGTCCCCCAGCCGGATCTGCCAGGCAAAGACGCTGCAGGAGAGCTACGACCTGACCCCAGACTGACGCCGAGGTCATTCCATCTGTCAGAACCTTATCCTATCACACTCGCATTGCTGCAGTACTTCTACTCCCTTGCTCTCATCACCCCGCTGCAGCATGCCCCGGCAGTGCTTAGCCAGCTATTAGTCCTTTCTAGTAACTACAACATTACTCACCTCCAATCTTTGGTCAAACATGCGATGCACAAAGCTCTGTCAAACTCTACCTCAGTAGGTGTCTACGAAGTCGCTACCCTCTGCAGTTGCCGCAGCCTCCAGATAAGGTACGTCGGCTCCCATATGCTACATATGTTGTGCCATCTGATATGCATATGATACAGGGCGTTGAAAACTGTTATGGTAATTTGTTTTCCCTGCGTGGACGCGTATTTCAATTTTGACTAACATCGATTTCCCGTATAGTCATACAGTCAGAAACGGCCTTCTCGTGACAAAGGGGATAAAGGTCCAGGTTCAGGCGACGGACGGCCACCTGGCTCTAATGGCGGTAATGGCGGTAACGGTCGGCTAGACGGCGGCCCTAAAGATCCTGGCAGTTTCGCCACTCGCCCTCGAGGTACTTCAGATGCTCACTGGCGCGGTCCCGCTCAGGGTGACCAACCTCCAATCGGCTCCACGTTCTCGCTTAAACCTAGTACGTATGGTTATATATGATTCATATTTTTGGATAGTCTTCGAATACACATTGCTATTGCTTCTAGATGTAGCGCCTCGTGGTATAGAAGCGGGCTTGCCGACACTGACGATCCCCGGTGCCCCTGGTCGCCGCCCCTCCGTGTCTCGACGGATCAGTGTCCTGTCCACCAACACGGAATACGAGATCTCGGAGGTTGCTGAGCTCATGTCCCCGTCCCTGGTCCACGCGGCGCACACCTTCATTGATGAACATCCACAACTCGACGAACCCGAGGAAGTGCTCCCAAATTCCGACTACAGCCTCGATGCCGTCATGGAGATGTTCTACGACAATTACGAAGATGAAGAAATATCTCCGTCGTCGCGTGGTCCGAACAACTTCCTCTCGCCTGTGGCCGAATCGTTCGGCGACCCCACGACACCTCCCTCCCGTGTATCTTCTTTGTATTGGGACTCTGACGTCGACGAGTACGATCCTCCCCGCTATTCTCGGCCCACTGCCCCTAGTGTATCACAGATTCCTTTCCATCTTCCTACTCAACGGTCACGCCCTTCGACGGCTCGCTCCGATAGTGACACACCATCCCTATCATCTTCAGCGTCGATGAGTTCGCTGGCCAGCACAGCTCGTTCGCAACCCTACTCACCACGCACACCAACATATCCCCCCACAACCCCCGATATCGCTTCCTCATCTACGAAACACTTGGAAATCATAGAAGAGCGCCTCCCGGAGGACCAAGAAATCTTGTACCGTCTCCCCAACCACGGCCCTAATAGTCCTACGGCCGTGCGAGTCATCCCTCCCCTCCCTAAGAATTCAGTTGTCCCAGCATGGCCGAAAAAGAAGCCGAACGTCGAATGGTTTAAAGGCGAGGAACCGTCTTTCGTAGCCACGACGCCCCCACCTTCCTCTCGTTCTTTCACTAGTTCGCCAGTGCCCCCCTCGCCTCCCCCCACTCCTGGCCTTGCTCCCAGCCCACGGTTTGCAAGCATGAACCCGCTCTCGCGTTTCAGGTCGAATGTGAGCGCGAAGTCCACCCATACTATCAAGTCGGCGAAATCGCAACCCGATTTTGGAGCGTATGTCAGCGGGTTTGATCCCAAGATGATTAAAGCCGAAGAGAAGAAGAAAAAGAAGGCTGAAGCAAAGGCCCGAGTGGAAAGGCTTGCACAGGAGCTCAAAGACAAGAACAAGAAACAACCTGACACAGACCGGCGCTCCTTAAACAGCGACAAATCCGCAAAAAGAGAGCAAGCTGCAGTGTTTGGCGGGCTAAGCGGACTCGTAATGTGAAATGTAATCTCTCTCTTCTATCCTCGTTCTGGGTTCTCTCCCTGTTGTCTGTCCTTCATCTATTGTTATGGAACCGGTCAATCGTTTGTAATTTGCTACGGGATCTGTGGCGTCATCTGTGGTACTTAATCTTAGTATATCTGTATGTTTGTGAAATAATATAGTACATCATATAAGGCTTCCAGAGAGAGACGCAGAAGGAAAGGTTGGCGATATGGTCATGCTACAGATGTTGAAGAAGGTCAGCAATCGGGGGTAAAGGCGTCAAAATGTTGGCAGGCAGCTGGGCGGGAGCTTCGGCCATTTCATTAGTTGGAGGGGCCTCAGACACGTTGGCAGCATCGGTCGGTCGAGGTGCGATCATGTGGTTATCTGAGACATCGTCAGTACAATGCATCAAGAACGAAATTGTAGGGCATACACTCTCTAGCGTGAGCTACGGAACAGAGGTTAAGTTAGTATATAGTATGGTAAGACAAGCATTCATAAACCCACCAAGATCTTTCTGTCTGGAACAAGCTTGCCCTTCGGCACAATCCTTACGGGCCATAACGTCTTCTTCTAAGAACCCCTTCTGACGCTCCCTAACCCACCAATCTCGCAGACCCCAGAGAAGGATCTCAGACGCGCAAAGACGGCATATCCTGTTTCTGGGCGCGTTGGGATCAGGGTCTACGCCAGGTGATACGTTGTGGTTATCGACAAAGAGCTCCAAGTCTATCAAGGGCCTGAACCCGCCAGGTTGCGACTGCAGATGCGTTACTATCTACAGAGAAGTCAGATTGTAGGGTGGTGACGAAGGCATGAAGAGGATACAAACCTCGCGGTATATGTGCCGAGGAGTTATGCCCTGAGCAGTTAGGTAGTCGAGCATAATCTCAACTTCAACGGTGTTACCATCGAAGCAATCGTAGACATCTGCGGACTGGATAAGGTCCCCCACATCCGACATGCCGTGTGGAGATTGTGTTGAGAGGGGGGTAGCTACACAGCGGCCCTGTACCTCGATGCCACAGAAGTAGACTTGACAAAAGTCGCATTTCGTGGTAGACGGGGCTTGAACAGCAGTGAGATTTTCGCTGTAAGGATATTCAGCCAAGGTTGAAGCAAATCACGAGATATTTCCTACCAATTACCACAGTGTTGGTGACCTGGAGGGAGGCCATCTTCGACAGGCCATGCGTGTTCAACGTCCGTGTTGGGATCAGATACGGGGATGGGACAGGACCAGCCGAAGGCGTTATCTGGTGAGCAATGAGGACAAGGACGCGCGTACTCTGTACTCTGGTTGATATTTGGTTCCGGAGAGGCAGATCGTGGAGAAGGAAGCTGTAGGAACTGGATTGAGCGTAATTATACATTCACAAGTAGATAATTCACTAACGCGCATAGATGAGCCACCTTTGTATAACTCATCAGCTTGCGCCCTTTCGCGTTCGGTGCGCGACATATAGGGAGCAGCGAGTAGCAATGTGTCTAGTATAGGCTGCAAGGCTCTGAATGGTGTAACAATGTTGGAAACTCCACGGCATGAAGGACAGTTGGTGCCACCATTCTATACAGAGGCACGTTAGTCGCAACACCAGTGACGGACAAAAATGGCAATATGAACAGCCCGTAAGCCTTCTTGAGCCAGCATCAACTACTTGCAAAGCACGGGCATAGAATATTCAGGATACTTCTTGCCTCGATACCATCATGGCGGCGCGGGCTATTGATAGAATGTGCTGCCACTTACGCGAATCCATTGCACGCAACAACTGAACCCCGAGGTTTTGAGTATAGTTCACGAAATCCGATGTCAGGGCAAACGCTCACCTCCCGCAGAAAAAGTGCTGGCAAGGTGACACAATTACCGGCCTGTAGACCAATGCAGCACAACATCCACATTGCAGCTCTTCCGCTAGTCCGTTGACGAGAGCCCCGCCATCGATAACGGGCTCTTGGTCTACTACATTCGCGCTTGGTTCTTGACTCGGCACCTCGTTTGAGACATGTTCCTTCTGACGCTTTCTACTAGATTCCTCCATGCCTTCGAACGATGGAGAGGCAGGTCGTTTCAGGAGCTGAAGGGGTTGAGCGGGTACGTTTAACAGTAAAGAATTCACAGTTTGTTGGTGATGCAGTGAGTTGTGGGCCATTTAAAGGATGCAGGACATGAATCGTAGAGGGTGGTGGATGAGTCGAATTAAGGTGGCCACTCTGTTCCAGCTAACGAACGGTAATAATGTAGGCCAACACGTGACTATTTACAGGGGTAAACAAAGCATATACGACATCTACATAGCACACGAAAACAAAACAAAAGCAACGCATGGACATAACTAACACAACGGCATTATCTGCGGGTCCATTGGGGGAGGGGGAGGATGTCCTGCACTGTGGCAGGCATTGGCCAGACGCTTGCGTAAACGAATGTAGCGAGCTCTTTGCTCTACAATACGGAATGTCAAATTCACAACTATAACGCGTTGCAAGTAGCTCACCATTGCATGGCCAAATCGAAGTGAGATAATCAATCGGTCGCAACAAAGCTTTGCAATTGTCAAGCGCGACAATTAGAGAATTGTCGGCTTCCCATAGTGTGAGAGCTCTATTCACAAACAATTAGACATGTCTTCGGAGGACATCATGATCGAGATGAACGCGCCTTTGTATTTGGCCCATAAACCAGAAGACAAAGAAAGGTCTCCGGTACAGAAGGTTGGTCGAGTGTCCAGTAACGGTGGATAACCCATACATGACGCGCTGCGCGACAGCGGCCTGATGCTTCACTGAACGCGTGCCATGCCGTCACATTGGTGAAGGGGATGCGGCAATGATTTAAAGACTTACACCATTCCTCGGCTTTCTTTTTATTAAAGCTGGCAGTGACGCCGCTAAATTAAGGATAGATCAGGTGTCAGATGCCTTAAGTCTGACGCAGAGAAATACATACGAAGTCACAAGTGGAATGTGACGCGAGAATTCATGTGAAACGTACATGCGTATGCTAGAACTCCGGTCAGCAAGCGAGGGACGCAAAGATGGGAAAGCGCGAACTTGAATAGATACTCCCTTCCCTGGTATATGTAAGCCCTCTCCAGGTTGCAAGTATGCCTACTCAACGCTTGCTCCAAGGAATCGGCCTCCATCCACGCAGATATCGCAAACTGTGCTTTCTGCTCATTTGATGTGGTGGTGATGGTTCGCGCACGCATGCAACTGTGCCAAAGGAGGTATAACCGATCATGAAGTGCCCAGATCGTATCTTTAGGGGATGGCGACGGTGAGGGTGATCCAATAAAGGTCGGGGATCGAGTGTAGCATTCCCCGTTGAACAGGATAGCATACTACCCTCTTCATAAGTGGTCTGTCGTTCAAGGATATTTAGTACTACTCACATTGGCAGGATCCGCGATGAACAAATCTAGAGGGGCAACTTTATGGGCCGTCATGTAGGATATAAACCCAGCTGCAAGGGTCATAGCACTCCAGCAGAGTCTGCGACAAGACTCCCGTCTAATCTGCCCCTCGTCCCACGACTCATCCCAAGCCGGCGTATAGGCCCAGAGCGGGACATGTTCCATGGATGCCGGCCATCTCGTGGCTAGAGTGTACGAGTTGCATGAACAGCCTTCCACCCGGTCTATCTCTGCGTGCCTGACAAAGGGATTAACAGGGACAACAGAGCGCTGGGACGGTACGAAAAGAGGATTGTCCATCGTATTATAGGCAGGAACTGGTGCATCGGTGTATGTGAGAGTCTGAGCTACGGCGTGGGGAACAGCGCCTGGTTCAAAGTAGGAAGTTCCGGGATCTCCAGCATCGACTTTCGTTAAAGCCAGACTCCGGATAAGGCTGTCCAGATAAACCATAGCAGAGCTGGATCTGACGGTCGAATGGCACGGGTGCGCGCATGCTTCAAACGTGGCTTGAAGCTGAGGAGACATTGGACATTAGCGCTGTGAAGGGGGGATATACTTATAGGCAGAATTACCCAAGCGGCCTGCACAAGTTCTTCGTCGATCCACCCCGAGTTATAACTGGCGTGCATCGCGCTTTGAGCCTCATCCATAAGTCTGAGGGCTCGACGCCTTCCCTCATGGCCATTCTCGACCTCGGAGGATTTAAAGAACTAAAACACCATCTGCGACAACATACCTGATATAAGTTGAACGCCACTTACAATTGACATACCCAGGAGCGCCAGTAACAGGCTTGGTTGCATTTGCTCCCGTTTAGTGGGGTGGCAGAATTTCCCGAAAAACGTAGGCAGGTGGAAGAAGTAGAACCAGTAGTTCGAGATGTGGAAGAGCGATTGAAGGTCGGCCGTAATTTCGGCCGTGGCCATTTCTCGCTGAGCATTTGTGAGAAGGGGAGGAGGGGAGTAGGGATTGATGTATAAGGACAACAACGAATCCCACCAAATTTTGCGAGTAAAGTTGACTGATGGCTCGCTTGTCATGGTGTGACCTTCATCCTGGACCTCGTCCCCATTTTCGTCCAACGGAACGATGAAGCCATGAGGATATACTGGTCCTAGTGGCGTGATCGTATCTTCGATGAATACATCCGTGTCATGTAACTGCAAGGGAATCGACTGGTGACAACGTGACCATCATCAGGAACTAACATAAAAGAGAGGATGACCTTCATACCTGTGTTGATCCATATTGTGTTGGATAGTAGCTCTGGGATGCCGTCGGTGGCTCCGAGGGTGCAGCCAGCAGTTCGATAGACGGTCCGTCAGGGTGAATATGAGGCTGTGTGTCAGAAGGCTCCTGACTATCCGATTGTTGAGTTGTTTCCTGTCTTCTACGTCGGCGGCGAACGAGGCCTTCTTCGGCCTCCTGCTGCCTTTGCCGAGCGCCAGGCATTTTGTCTGGACCCCTGCGCCTGGGTTGGGCATCATAAGAACAGTCGAATCCACCATTCTCACGACGGCTGCAGTTGTGACATATTGGCTTTGCACCATCACAGCGCGTTTTGCGCTGACGGCTAAACACCGAAAATATTCAGTCCACCTGGCACGCGTAATGTCCTCAGTACATACCATTGAAGGCAGGCGAGATAAACGCGTGCCCTGGGCTTCCCTTGAGTTGTTGGAGGTTGATTGGGGGCGAGCTGAATCTTTGGTTTCGGCCGTCGTTTCTTGGTAGAAGCTGACGCGTTATCTCCGTGTGTAAGATTGGGACCGGGTGCATTTGACGAGGTGACGGGTGCAGAAGGGCCTGAAACGTGACCCGTCGGATCGGGCACATAACCTAGTTCACTAGACACTTGAGCTAAAGTGGAGAGGTCGGCCGTTCTATACGAATCAGAAGGTAGCTGGAGATTTATGCTTCCAGGGGCGAGGTGGGAATACATGGGTGATTCCTGTTGGTCGCTGGGAGCCTGATAATAAGCAGACTTCATGACAGGCCATGTCGGATCGGTAGAGGCTGTTTGTTGCTGATCTGCATGGTGTGCGAGCGTAGTCGGCTTGCGCGTCAACGGCTGAGGTTGTCCGGTCGCTGGAGCTGAATTCCGAACCGGACGGGAAAGGGGGACTTGGTATGCTCCTCCCAGAGGAGCCTGCGCGTCCATAATATAAAGCAATCAATCTTGAGGAGAACGGTCACCACTGACTCCGCGATTTTTGACTTTCTGCCCTCACAGAGGATTTACGGTGGTAAACATACCAACAATGAAAACAAACCCACGCTCATGTGATGATCATGATGCTTCTCGACAACTGTCGGTGTCCACAACTGTCAGTCTGGTGCGGGTTCAGTACTAGCTGGACTGCGACCTTGCCAACCTGATGATTGTACATACTGAATTTCAGGTGAGTGTTAAGTGAGGTTGCATTTCTTCTTGAGTATGATTATTCATTGCCAACAACTCCACAGGGCGTACTTGAGACCTCACTGCATGGAACCCAAAAAAACTGTCCATGACTAAGAACGGATCTTGTCGTGATGACCATGCATACCAGGACTCGAAATTCGCGTTTCGGGCGCACGATGCACATATGGAGAGATATGGACGCACTTGACTACTTGACTCCGGGGCAACCCTGAAAGTGACCATGCCGCCTCCCCCGCTTAGTTTCGTGTACCATGCGGGGAATGCGGGGTCGGATGGCCTTCTGAGGGGTATAGATATGTGATGCCGCTGCAAAGTAATGCTCTTGTCTTCTGCACCAACTGGCCCAGCCATCGCAAAGTTTTCAATAGTTCCGATGACTTCTGTTGTCGCTGCGCCTGTCGACACGACAACCCGCGACCTCAATCACTGGTCGATGCAGCTGGCATCACCAACCGCTGTCACTTCGAGGCTCTGCAATGTCAGTGCCCCAAGCGTTGAAATCATGTTCAAGAATGTATGTTGGCAAGACACCCGCCTACTAGCGCGGTTTGCTAAAAATCCTTCTTTATTCTAGGATCCAAAGGCTACATCAGTGATGAGCTCCTCGTTTCTATGCTTTGTGACGTGGCTGCTACCTGCAGCCCCACTGCGTATCGCACTGTCCCTCCCGTCGTACGCCCCGCCTGGACAACACCGATGAGGGCGATCATCGTCGCGCTACTGATCTCACTCTCGTTGGTAACAGCTGCACCCGCGCCCTCGCCAAGTGTTCGCCGGTTGACCCTCGATCCACCAAACTCCATTACTGAGGTTACGGCGCTAGAAGGAGCTCAGGTGTCTAATTATGAACCTTTCAGTTTCTTCGCCAAGGCAGCATACTGTAAACAGTCCCTCCTCAGAAATTGGAGTTGCGGCCGTGGGTTGATTCATCTCGATGCCATATTGCTGTGTCGTTAAATCTATTCAGGATCCTGTAATCAGAATCCTGATTTTGTTCCTACACTTTTCGGCGGGGATGGTGGTAGCATTCAATTTTGTGAGTGAACCATCTTTACCAGAAGTTCCATCCTCACAAAGAAATAGTTTACGTCGGGTACTGGCCGAAGCAAGATTCTGTCGTCGTCGTTCATCAAGGAACAGATCCATTCGAGCTGTGAGTAACCATTATATGTCATACGAATGAACGCATGGTTGATTGAAAACCCTCCTTTCGAACAGCTGCGCGTTGTTGACTGATTTGAATATGATTCGCACCGGATTGGACGAGACCTTGTTCCCAGGTATTCCGTCAGAGGTTTCCGTGCATGATGGTTTCCGCCGTGTTCACGCCAAGACTGCCGTCCAAATCCTTGCTGAAGTCAAACGATTGCTAGACGAAAAGAAGACTAAGAACATTATAACAGTACGTTCCTCTTCTGAAAGAATCTCTTGTTTCTTATCCTTCATAGGTCGGGCATTCGCTCGGCGGTGCCCTAGCCGCCTTGGATTCCCTGTACTTCCGACTAAACTTGCCGGAAGACATTGACATTAGAACTGTCACATTTGGAGCCCCAAGATTTGGGAACGAAGCATTCGTCAAGTTCTTCGAGTCAAAGGTATGCCACTCCGAGCAGCGCCGTGTTCCTCTGATTGACGGAGGCGACCACCCTTCAGTTGAATCAGTTCAAACGAATTAATCACAAGAGGGTGAGTGTAGTTCATCGTCAGATGTCGCTTATCATTGATCGAACTCTTTTTCAGGACGTCATCCCTATCGTACCCGGTCGATTCCTTGGATACATGGTGAGTGATTTTCCGTGTACATGAATTCGACACCCGCTGAGTGCACTTTCAGCACCTCAAAGGCGAGACCCATATCCTCGGCAATGGCACCACAGTTGGCTGCCCTGGTATGTGTACCCGATGACCACTCTCTTCACCCTATCACGCCAACTAATTGTCTCGCGAAGGAAACGACAATGCCGAGGACGAATTTTGCCACATCAAATCCGTACCCAATTTGACCAAGGGCAACATCGCACACCATCTTGGCCCCTATCCAGGAAACGTCTTCATGGGGAGCCTCCTCTGCGACGATACGATCCTCGCGCAAGCCATTTCAATATTTTCCCGGGATTTCGAAAGCGAATTGAGTCGTCGATCGTCTGACCGCGGAAATATCGATCAGTGGCTTACTCCTGACCGGAACCCCTAGGGGCGCCTGGCTCATTCCTCCCAATTCAATAAAGTACTCTACTCTTCACTGCTCTAATCTCGCCCTTCGCCAATTACGAAATGACGAGCTCGCCACTGATAATATGTATAACCTGACCATTTCCAATCACTCCCAATCTCCTCTACGTCCGTTGGCTTTCAAAGCGACCGACACTTTCGCCACTTCCGCCTGTACAGGGGTTGCCCCGCCTTGTGTATTAATACCAAACACCAAACGGCAGGGACTTGCTCTCTCCCTCTCGCTCGCTCGCCATGGTCCTCCACCACATCTCTTTACCGCCCCTGTCAGAAGTACGCCAACGACTTCGGCGATCCATCGTACCCCCCAAACTACCCACACACCAACACATTCTTCTTGTCCTGTTCGCCATATGCCTCATTCTCTTCGCTCGCGCTCTAGGCGGATACGGCCAGGTCAAAGGACATGCTCTAATACATTGCCCGCTACTCTCAGATGGACACAAATACCTTCCCATCGCCCTCATGCATGAAGGCAAAATAGCGGAACTTAATATAAAGCTCAAGGAGGAGGAGATGATGGCAAGAATGGCGATAAAGAACGATCGCGAGCGTCGAGCGGAAGCTGTCGATGGCGAGCTACAGGAGGAAACCGTAGTCAACAAAGGCGAACCGCCAGCGGACGAGGTGCTCGTTGAAGAACAAATGCCAGTAAACGACCTCGAACAGCCCCCTACCAGTGATGCAGCCCCCATACCACCAGCACTTACCGAAGGAACAGAAACCTTTGCTGACGATGGCCCGGACGAAGCGATTTACGAGCCAGACCTCAAGGGGTCTACCCATGATGACGATGAGGGCGAGTCTGTGGGCGATGTGGGCGATGCTGGACCTTTCCATGGTGAAGATGGCGGCGAGGTCATGGCAGAAGAGCAAATACTTGACTGAAAATCCTGAATAGCGTCTAATCAAACAGTCTATATATATTTACCATGTACCCATTTACAACTAGAATGTACGTCGGATTCCTGCCAGCGGCACGATCAAGCGCTCGCGCGCGCTCCCACATATTCACGAAGGAGTTCAAGAGGAGATCCAAAATGAACCTTGTTCAGAAAAACTGTGCAGCACATCCGGAACGATGCAGGCAGGGAACGCGGACGTTCCTCCTCAACCACATCCACCAGGTTGGCTTCACGTACTAGCCCGATCCAAATATTAAACCTGTGTCGCAGAATCCGTGTCCGAAAATGACCTCAAACGTCGATATCTCGCTCTTTTGCCGCCCCAGCAGATCATCGACATTTGCCTGAACTTTGAGCTCCATGTCCCCCAATACGTAAAGCATAGTATATGGCCTATAGATCTCAAGGCTGCCATTGCAGCCCTCCAGCCGAAACCACCGTCTGAGCCAGTGCCGACGAGCAATGAGCCGCCTATGGCTTCGCTGGTTCGTACAGAGCCAGCTCCGGAGAAAGGTTCGTCGGAACAACAGCGTGAACCCCCCAAGCCTCCGGATCCACCGCAAACGACCTCGGAACCCCCTAAAAACGATGTGCAGTCTGGTTTGTCCTCGCGGCAGGCAAATGGAAGCAACAGTGCTCCAGCCCAGCCAGCCCCGCATCCATCTTATCCATACGGTTATCCACCGAGCGCCTATCCCCACTCACCGTACTATCCCCCGCCGCCGAATTATCCTTATTTACCGCATCCAGGTTACGGTTACCCTCCTCCGGGGTACGCGCCTAGCTATCCTCATCCACCTTCACATCCATCTCATCTCCATCCCCAGCAACCTACCCCCGCACCATCGTATGCACCAGGACAGATTGAAGGGCACGTCGTTACACCAGACGATCTGCCTAGCTATGAAGAAATGATAGTGGAGGCCCTGGTGGACTCTAACGATCCTGAGGGTTGGATGCCAAAACAGCTGTTTGCTTGGATGGCATCACATTACCCTATACAATCCAATTTTCGCCCGTCGGCCAGTCAAGCCTTACAGAAGGCGTTCAAGCGGGGTCGTCTGGAGAAGAGTAGCGATGGCAAGTATCGACTCAGCGCCACATGGGAGGGTGGAAACGTAAGCTCTACCCATGTAATTGATCGCAAGCGTGCATATTGAATCTAGTCTTTATTTTCAGACATCGCGTCGTACGACAAGGCGCCCACAAACTCAAAATATCAGCGCCGTACCCGCCACTCAACCGCTGTCGTCTCCTTTCACCCATGCACCTCGCGTCCATCATCATCAATCATCAAATTCGCCAGCACCATTCACCCCCGCTCCGTATCAACCACAACCGGCCCCCCCTCCTCAACCTCAGCCCCAAGCTCAGCCCACATCTAGTAGTTCGTCAACGACCACTGTACCGTCTAACGATGAGATTGGGGAAGGCAGCCAGGCTTGGGAAGCGGCTCAGACGATTCTCAAGGCCCTTAATTTCAACAGTCTTCTGTCGATGAACGCCGAAGAAGCGAACGCGAACGCTCGTATAGCGACGGTGTCACATCCCACCGAGGATAACTCCCGTGCTGAATCGGCCACTCGCCTTAATAATTCCATTCAAGATGCCAGTGCCCCCATCATGGCAGGTAGGGCTAGCCTCCAGGCGCAGCTAGCCTTACTCGCGACCCAGTTAGCCGAGATTGCTCAGATCAGCGTCGATGACCCGCTACCGCCGGAACCAACGTGCCCAGCAACAGAAGCGATCGAATCCGCTCCTCCCTCGCAACGCATGGTAGATGTTGAATTAGCGGATGATTCGGATGACGATGACATGGATGAAGTTACTATTTTGTGATAGATGTTCACATGTTCTCAGATATTTGGGGATCTCTGTGCTTCACATTTCGTTATAAGAGATCAGAGGGTGCGCAGATAGTTGCGCGTCCTGTTGATCTGTATATCCTCTTCAGCTACGCCGCGCCACGAGGCCAGCAGGTGCCTGAATTTCGCCAGAGTACCATCGAGTACTTGCTCTTTGGTGAGACAAAAAAGCAATATTGGGTTCTAATAGTGGGCCTAGGGTTCGTGGCGTACGCGCTTCTTCGAGTGACATTCCGTGTGTAACATGATTGGGATTCCTCCGTCGTCTTCAATGGCGCCCTCTGCGACGAACTTCAGTGCACTCACTATCAGGGGGACTAATACACGCTAGTGGGCCCTTACTCCGTGGACTGCCACAGCTGAAGCAACCTGGAAGTAAGATGTGAAGTGGATGGCACTGGTCTGGCGGTGTAGTGTAATCGGCCCTGCTAGACCTGGTGCGGGTACAGACTGGCAAGTTCGCATCCGCTTATGTAGGATAAATGTTTGTTCCCATACAAAACTAGCCGTCGACTCTCTTTTCATCTTGCCTCCTTCATCGGCTGACCAGCGAGCCTACGTTTGTGTTCCCCCGCGAGGTCGGGCTATGTACACTTGGGAGGACATAGTTGCAACCGCTGCGTTCGCTGTGACCATGTACGTTCCGCCATTAGATTGAAGTTCCTCTTCTGACGTTCAGCAGAGGGCAATATTCGACTGTCGGTATGTGCAATGGCCTTGGCTGGCTAGGTCTAATAACATAGTGTCCCGTCAGCGGTATACACGTTGCAAGTCTACGAATGGCTTTTCAAGTGAGTATTCCTTATCCTTGTGCAGAAACCGAGGGATCTGATCGTCTCAACTTGAAGTCTCGCCGAAGAAGTAGAGCTGGTGCGCTGGTCTTGCCTGTCTCCACCCCGAACCGACTCATCTTCGCCTGCCGTTGTAGATTCATCAAGCAAGCTGGTCGTCGATGAAGATTGCGTATATGATATGTCGCTATCTCCCCCTCCTGGTACTCATCATTTACGTTATATCACGAAACGGGTGCCCCTAACAACCCTCTCAGACCTGTCCGATATACCTATGGGCTTGGCTTGGCAAACACCCACCAGAACTATGCGCAAAGCTCGTTCACCCCCTATATGGATGTTTAACACTCTTCGTGAGTCGCCAGTACAGCACTTATGACCTCGAGTCCGTCCTGATTGAGGTCGCCGTTCCCAGCAACTTTCTGCCCAAGGTACATATCCCGAGCCCTTCGTTTACAGGGAATTGGGACTGACTGGCTTTTCTCTGTAGCTGTCATGCTGATTCGGACGTACGCTTTTACTGGCCGCAAACTACGCGTGTTGATCATGTTGACGGCCTGCTACCTCGCTGTGGTGGCCTCAGAGTTATGGTTATTCAGCACGCGCTTCGTTTGTGAGCGATTCCTCATCATCCAGGTTTCCATTCATCTCTGATTTCGAACGTATGTCAAGTCCCTCAAGAAATACACGTCGCGCTTGGCTACACTGGTTGTTTCGGAAACGACGCAGGCGCCCAAAGCGGCAGTCTGTTCGACACCAAACGCCGTGTCGCCCTCCAGTCAGGCGTGAGTGTTAGATCTTATACCAAGTTAAGTACTTTACCTATTTTTGTTCCCTGTCAATAGTGCGTTCTGGTGCGTTTTGTCGGCTTGCTGCTCGTATTGTAGCGCCTGACATGGGAAACAGTTAGGCATCTTTCTCCTTGATGCAATCATGACGGCGACCATTATCTTCGTGAGTCGTCCAAGATTATGATGAAGGCCAAGCGAACTTACCCTTACCAGCACTGTATCCGTATACGCAGCACGCAAGGCGCCCTTGGAAAGGCTTTCATCGCGCAAGGTAACTCTTCGTTTGCCTTGACTATGTACAGTGCAAAGGTCGATCTACAGTCCGATAGGCTTGGTCGCATTTCTCGCAATGTCTTCAGTCAACCTCCCTGGTGCAATAATCTATCTTTGGTAGGACTTCTCTCAACTTATCATCGTCCAGTACAATGTTGACTCGCATCGAAGGGGTGCACGGCTTTATAACGGTATAGGACTCCCTTACTTATTCATGTCTGATATAATGGTACGTGCGCATGCCCCCGCGATACTCGTTGATCTCACGCTTAGTTATTGATATACCTAGGCGTGTCGTCTGTAAGTGTCGTTGCCGCTTCCTCTCTCCTCGAGGGTAAGCCTGATGTTCTACATTCTTCTTTCTCTCCAGAATATTACTTCTGCGACGAAAGGCAACTCCCACCGAGGCAGAACTACTGGACCAACATTCTCGTATAGTCAGAGAGGCCCTCGCTACCTCAGACTCGCAGGATTCGGATAAGTCAACGTCTTTGTTCGACTCGTGGGCTTAGTGATGTAGGACACTTGTATAGCTGATACAGCCTGTATCATTGTAGTTGTACTATAGCAACACAATATCCTCATATAGTTGAATAAGTTACTTATCATCAGTTGGGCACGCGGCTTACAGGCGCCAACATGGCCTTGCCAGAGAACTCCACGACGACCGGTACAGGCGAGGGTAGCTCGTCTACGAGCTCTACTCAGTGCGATCCCATCATTGTGCAACTAGAGCAAATCAAAGCTCTCCTCCAACAGCAATCCCAGACGCTCGATGCACATCTCGCGCAGCAGCTACAGAAGGACGTAGATATCGATCGACGACGCGTGGAGAAATTCGAGCGGGACGAACAGTTGCGTGCTCAGGTAGCTAGGCTTATGGCGTCGCGTCCACTGAGAGGGCCGACTCGTCCATCGGACGACGAAGTTGAAGGTGCGTTTCCATGATCCTCTCTAAATCCTGTTCAGGTCATGAACGGTTGGGTTCTTGAGATAGCTGAGTACGAGGCCTTGCTTAGATACATCAGACAAGAACACGAAGATCGAAAAGCGATGATACAGTCTGTCATGTCAGGTAAGAATGCAATTTCTATTCTGACTAGAATGCAGGGATGAAGTCGTATCCCAGAGTGCATGACCCAATCAAAACAACGCCATCAAGCATTGTTACAAGAAATAGGTGGTATGTCAATAGGAGGTCGTAAAAGGCGGAGACGTAGGAAGTGAGGTGGTGAGTCGATGGTGATGTCAAAACCTTGCTGTACAAGCATAACCTCTTCCTTCCACCTTACGGCGTGACATACAGTCTCCCGAGACTATTCAAGTTCCCTGAGGAGTCCAGTAAACCTAGATATGGTTCGTTAAAAATGGGCGAGTCAATATGTCGTATCAGCGTACTGTAATGGTCTGAGCCATCCTCGCGCTGTTGGTTGATCGGTTACTACTGATGGCGAAACCAGGGAAGGGAGGCTCACCATGTACGCAAACCAGGCATACCGTTCCACCCAGCTCTGGGAGTCCATGAATGCCGTACTTTGCTTGAGAAAATTCGCCACCGCTATTGATATGGTACGATTAGCAAATGTCATTCACCATTGATTGGCTGGTGTTGGTAGGTGCTCTTACTGTTTACATCAGTCGATGTGTCGGCAAACTCAGTTACCCATATCGGACGAGAGGGAAATGCAGCGTGGACCTTATTCAAGTATTCTATAAACCATTGGGAACCTAAGCCAAGGCAATATTAAACATCCTGCAAGGAGAATGAACACGCCGAGCAACTTACCACTCCCGTACCAGTGCACTGCGATGGCGTCTACTGAGCACCCACCACAGGCGGATATAAATTCCTGCAACCAAGGAATTCCACTAGGAGCGCTGGTGACCGCAGGGCTAACTAGTTTGATGCCCGACGATTTGAGTGGTTGGATGTACTGTTTCCACAGCTGAGCAGCGGTCCTCGGATCAAGGTTCGATTGAGACGCTAAATCAGGCTCGTTGAATGCCTAATAAGGGTACGGTTCAGCTTCCCACTCCTGAATTTTGAAAGAAAATAGCTTACAAGCAGCACTTTGGCCCCCTTGACCGAGTTGGCCAGATTCTGGATTCCGTTGGTTCCCCACTGCATAGGGACATACTGGATGCCTGAAGAGGCCAGTGTGGAGGATGGAGAGGCGGCCCAGTCATATTGCCATGTTATCGCGCTGTTGCTTTGGTTGGCGTGAACCAGGTCTCTTGCGCTGTTGTTGTCCGCAAACGCAAGCCCACGTTTGGGATTCTTGGCAGCTAGTACGAGGATAGAAGAGAGGAACGCAGTCAAAACGAACGGGACCATGCTTGGACGTTCTGAGGTAGACCTTGGCTGGCATGCTTCATATACTATGTGGCATGGGCGACGGCGTATTAGATACGCCATATATAGTAGTATTTGATGGAGCACGGAATCTACGAGCAGACAACTGGGGAGCTTCTGCGCTCCACGACAGTTATATTAATCAATGTCACAACTCTGGTAGGATAGGAGTAAACTCTTACTATCGTCGAGAAGCATTATACATGCCTCATCCATCAAACATGAATACCGGCTGCTCCTACTAGTAAGCATCGCTGAGCACATGGTCTGGTTCTAAATCCATCTGAGGCCATGCGCCGCGGGGCAAGGACAGTTTTCGAGACGATGGGTGCAGGCCTCGCGCTGGTCCCCGCCTCCTATCCAGTACTGGCCCAAAAAGTCCAGAGAGTGCATCTGGTTGCGAAGTTGTAGAGAATGCCATAAAACGCTTGCGAGCTTCCTAACCTACGTGGTGATACCTGATGTAAACCACGATAAGAATGGCCCAGGAGTCGAAGAGATAAGCATCGCAAGCACCAGAGACCAGGCGAAGGCGACCAGCAGCATAGGTCATGGATGCAGCATCGCTTTCGCGAGGCTTACTGACATGTCTCCCAGAGTTCTGAATGAATTAGCGGCCGAGTGGGTAAGGGTCTTGATTCACATACTATTACGCCAGGGCCTTTGTAGATTACTTCCTTGAGACGACACGACAGGTGAATGTCAGGCAGGCGTCCATGGACATATGCACTCGACAAATAAGGCACTTTAATGTGCCATAATCATACCGGGAAATGTGAATTGGTTCTTGTGATGACCATCTGCAGAGTTCTGAGTGGACCATGGAAAACAAGTAGGTCAGCTGCGTCAGGCAGCGAGGGCCGCGTGGGGAGATCCAGGGAGGGTCTCATGGATGGTTTCATCTACGCGTTCGCAGTTTCTCAGGCCTGGGAGACATGTTCGACGTGGCAGGTTGAATTGGATAGACCTGCTTGTCCTGCCGTCAGCTTCGTGGACTTCCTACTGGTGGAAGAACTCACCTTTCATTAAGATAAGCTTTGAGTTAGCAAAGAAATGAGGTCGCGACATTGCAATGCTTTTACATGTCGTCCGAGTCTTCTATAATATAACCGACAATGAATGGAAGACATTCCACGAAAGTCATGCCTCAAATCGTGGCAAAGAAGGCGACAAGAATATCATGCCGCCGGGTTTCTACCGTGGTCGTGTTGATTCTAGATCCAAAGACAAGGTAAGCTTTCCACACTTTACACGATACAACTTTAGAGTAGGTACTTGCCCTGAATAGCGTCGTTCCGTGACACGGCAAGGAGGTTCATCGCCAGTGATGTTCGGAATACCGCAAGGCCCTTAGCTTCTTTGTGTCAAACAAGCTCGTACCCCAGAGAACATAGGTAGACTTCGACTGTCCTCAGGCGGGCATGCCACTCCATGATACGCGTCGTCGGTTGGTTGGGACTCGGACTCAAGACGCGACTCGTGGGCCGATTGGGACTTCTTATGTAAGCCATTACGCGCGCGCCTGAAGTACAACCCGAACCCCTAGTCAATCCCCCCTGGAGCCATGCGTTGGACATCGTAATCTGACCGACACGACAGGATTTGTATGGTAGATTGTTCTCTGTGGATGCAGCGATAATAAAGACGATCCAGGTTGTCAGCCGCCGGGATTCGTCTACATCTGATATCGGGCAACTATAGGTAAGAAAGAGGTGGGGATCAAACAAACAAATCTCGAATTGGGGAGTACAGTTACAAAATGTGCCAGGCGAATGTAATGCCGCAGGGTATGCCAACCTGCACGAACCAAACCATAGTAAAGAGAATATCGAACAAGGATCATGCTGGTGATGCTGGTTCAATCTTCAACAACTCGACCTCGAATTGCAGGACTGAATCTGGTGGGATCACTGGGGGGAATCCGCGAGATCCATACGCCTAACATAAACTATTGAGGATGGTAACGTAAGGCATAGATGAATATGACCTACGTAGTCAGCTGAGCATGTCAAGATCGCCTTCTCGCCTACTGAGAGCTGTGGTACACCTCCATCGCGGGTGAGCAAGGAATGACTGAGCAAGTTCACATTACGCGTACCTTCATCCCATCCCTTGATGACCTTCCCCACACCAATCAAGGTCTTGAAAGGCGACCCCCTTGCCAATATTCGTGAGTCAGTAAATCGAGAATCACTGCGCGAATGATCCTAACCGATCTCTACTCGAATCGAACTTCTTGCCGTTAGTTAGCGTTCCTACGTAGTGGATGTAGACCGTATCTAGAGCGATGGTTCGTGATGTGAGGGTTCCGTCTTGTGCATGATGAATGGATGGATTTACCACCAGTCTTGGGGAAGGTCTGGCCATCGCCTGGTGTTATCCTTTCAACAGTGACGCCCTAAAATCAAGCAAGGAAGATGTTAGCTGGCGCAGCAACATCGAGGACTATCGCATACCATAATGTCTCTGGAATTTGAGTTAACCGTAAGTCTATGATCTATCAAGGGATAGGTGAGTATGTTAAGGGCGTCTGCACATTTATACCGAGAGCTAGCGGAGTACGGATCTTGATCAGGGAGATCTGAAATGGTCACGCACTTGATTGTGAAGACTGAGCACTGCCTACACTTGTTATCGATGTCGATGAAGACTGGATTGGGGTACTATACATAACTGATACGATCGTACGCAGCTAGGGAATAACCGTCTTCTCGCTTGGAGTTGACATCGATGTAACCAGATAGTTCGATATCGTAATTGGGAGCATGCTACAGCACCGAAATCTACCCATCCGACAGGACTTCGTTCACGAAGACAAATGTCGATAAACGCGTGGATTAGACAGATCAATGCCTATTGGAGAAACGTACACGCCGTGAGACGCTTCTTGAACGCGTTCTCTGAAGCCAACGGCCTCATTGAAACCTTGGACAGCTTTGATAACAGCACTGGGCGCGCCTGGCTGCCGTGCAAATCCCAAGCTTGCTCAGTGGGGTTCATTTTGCCAGACGACGGCGTCTGCTTCGTTGCAGCGTCGAAACAGCAACAATGAGGCCTAGATTGTAGAGGATCGAATGTACCCCAATCCAGATTCTGTCTGTGGTGATATTGGACAATGTGAAGAGCAAATTTGAAGGTTCACGAAGAGGGAGGAACGTTCAAGGGGAGTCTGGGAGAGTACTTGGAACGAAAGCTTAAAGGCACGCGCCCCAGAACCCAGACCATGGGATGGGACAGTAGTGGATAACAGGAGGTGAAGGTTTAAGATATTTTGGGTATAAAGTTCGTGCAATCCCGATGCAGGTGAACAGACAAAATAGTCACGTGAGGTACATGTGTCCGTAGTGTCCGTGACGCCCTACTGTGAAGTCGTGGACTGGTTGAACCAGTGGACGGCTTTCATAAAACCTTATGGAGTCCACCATGCAGGCGAGTGTGTCTCGACTCTCGAAGTCGAAGCGTAGATTGTGCTATCTAACCATTTTACCTGATAGATATATGTCACAATTCACCAGTCGGCAGGTGCAATTATCACACTACCATGATGATCTATTTCACTTCATATCGTCGGCAATGATTGTGAACCAGGAAACAATTATCTACCTTTGGTTAGCCGTACTTTGCTCATTCACAAGTGACCTGGGTACAAAATGGCCAAAACTTGTCAGCACTAGGGGATCCATCGCGGAAACCATTCCGCCACCACCTAACGCCGGGGTTTCTCAATTCTTCAACACGCTGGTCCCGGCCAAGCCGCTCGCCTGTGAAATGAGGATCATATTCTCAGCCATGGCGGACGTATCGGGACTGTAGCGGTGGGAATTAATATGTTCTCTCACAAACTAACGAGTTGACATATCCATCCAAGGCTACCGACACATCGAATATCAATTGGTGTGAAGTCCGAAATGGAGTCCGTTCGAGTAAAAATCATACCCGCATCTATTTCTAGCAAGGACGCCCATTTCATAATACGGCAACCTTCGTCCCCTCCCCACATTACCCCGCGGTTCTTTGCGTTGATGGCGACCTCCCTCGTTGATCGGAACACATTTCTCCGTCTAGTACTTATTCTACCCAGGCCGTTTATGTCTATCTCTCAATCATGTGCCGGTGCTGGTCAGGCTAAGGATTGTACCCGATTACATCCGATCCATTCATCCCATGATCAGGCCAGTACGTCTGTTCGAATGGCACGGTCGAAGGAAACGATAATGATACTTCGGCGTCAACTTGAAAATCACTTTGCGCGCCATCACCGCTGCTGCGCATACGCGTGGCCCTGGCCCTGGCCAGGCAGCTGGGTGACGTCGGGTTCCGCCAGTCAAATGGAAGCATTTGGTCACCTTATACTTCGCATCCACGACACCTTTCCTCATCTGGCCCACGTTTTGACGGTCACTTACTTGGTGGAAATCCTCTTAGCAACTACCTATAACACGCCAACGTAACGCAAGCCGTTTTCCTCGCTCCGGCCTGATATCTCCCGTTGGCCCGGATGTTTGGACATTTGAAGGTACGGAATTCCCCACCAAACTCTATACCACGTTTTCCCATGTTTTACTCCTTGCTAGTGCTTACTGAATACAGACATACGTTCACGACCTCTTCGACCGTATTCCCAGTCGCACGCTGACTTGATAAAGTTTCGATAGTGCCCATAATATTCTGCCCACCCTTGTTTCGATGGACCACACGCTCTTTGCACATGACCTATATCTCGTCCGCGTGGCAAGCGTCAATACATTTTTCGTATCGCAAAGAAATGCATAGAAAGTCCCAAACAACCAGTTGTTTGACATATTGTGAGTGTGATGTACGTCCGTTATTTACCACGACTTAGCTAAGAAACGAGCAGTATACATCACAGGTGACCCTGTTTTTGGCAAACGGTGTCAAAACGGCGTTGAGTCCCGTTGTATGGTGCACATATGCGGACCTAGAGCGTCACAGAGACCCACTGACATACTCGACTGCGCAAACGATGATAGTCTATGACGAATGGCGCCTCGGTTAGGATCCATCCAAGAAGTATCATCGGCTGCCGCTAGCCACGTAAAAGGGAACCCGAATGCAAGGACGATATGTGACGTCGGTGTCAGGTCAACCAAACATGTGGCGTGTATGAGATTAAGCAACGGTGGGCTAACTTCACGGCGACTCTGGGTGAGGTTCGTTCGTGTCGTAAGCTTGCAATGATCCACACACTAACATTAAAGTTGCTACATAGGGTCACTCGGTGGACGTACTGTCAATATTCACCTAACTCAGTCTTATGGCGAAGTCTAAGATCGTGCGTGAAAGCTATTAATTCGCTTTGAAGCGAGCTACGCTAGGATGGAGGGGTGCTAGTCTAGACCATGCCTTAGCACCGGGATCCAGTACGAGGAATGCAAGCGACGGGCTACTCCTTTCCCCCGCTCACAGGCAAGTATTTTTCCGCCCGAAATACCGTCTACTTGGTAGCACCGTTGCGGTGGATCGAGACTCGAGTGTACACGCCTGTTCAACTGTAATACATTGTGGCCGGAAGGCCTGCTTCTGGTGGTGGTGTCAAGGAAATAAGACGCTGCTATCAGCACAGCTTTCACGGCAATTACGACTCTTCTCTGCCACAGCTCCCACCAGACTTGAAGTTTTGCCACCACGAAGCTTCAGGTTAGGCCGACAGCATTCACCCTTCAAACGCATTTGGCTTCATTATATCCCCCTACACAAGCATCGTGGTGTACTCTGACATACGCTTACACACAGGCGTATGGCATGCTGTTTATTGCTAGCTTTATTGCCACTGTCTGCAGTACATAGAACCTTCACTCTATCAACACTACCCCGTGGTGATGGCGATGTATACACTCCTTGCTTAACGTTGATTCCCCATCACTCAGAGCTAATAGGCTTTCCATCGAGGATCGTCGTCGTCCTGGATCGTCGATAAGCTAGGAGGCTTCTGTTCAGGAGGACTCCTAATCCGGTCTTGTACCCCGTAGTCTGTCTTTCGTCGCTGAAGTCAAAACTTTTTCGAACCCCACTTTACAATGTGACCTTCTCGACAGGTCCGTACATCATGCTCATCTGCGTGGCCCTTGCAGAATTTAAGTCTTCCCTACTCACCGCAGGGACCGTAGCAAACCGACCTTGCCCTATATATCGACCTGACGCTACCTGTTGAAGCGCGCGACTGTGGCCATGGCGTCGGGCTGCCGGGCGTTGCAAAACGCCTGACCATATGCATTACAATGATTATAATGTACCTCGAGCTCCTTCGAGGTCAGGTACGTATTAACTTTCATCGATAACTTCATATGATGCTTAACATAAGGAAGGGGGTTCCAGAACACGAACAAGACCCCTCGAATGATAGTGAGAGTTCTTGGATATGCTATGGATCAGTCGTTCCTTGATCTACAATTGACACCGCGGCCTGGTCGTATTTTACGAGGTGAAGGCAAGGCGCTCAATGGCATAAGGCTCTCACTGATTACCTTCTACGATAATAGCAGACGAACAAAATTCAAATGTATGGCCACTCAGCCCCCAAAGTTTCCCGACCAACGCAGTGATATGGATCGTGCTACTGACAAATAGATACGATCCCACTGGCCCAAGATGATCCCGCCAATCCCCAGATATTTCTCGGGGAGCTAAGTGAGCCCGGTATGAAGTAGCTAGCCTAAACGTATAACGCTCACATACCGCTTCCTTGCTTCATCGACCCCTCGCTTAAGTGCTGCCCCTACATCCACATCGCACTGAGCTGGCCGAGAAAGAGCAAGCATTCTCCAGAACACCGAGCATACGCCGCCCACCGAGCCCCATCTGTTCTATCAGTGTCCCTTAATAACAACGCTTGCCCCATCTACGCCGGACAGTCCACGGTCAGCCCACATTGGTGGAAGCTTACCCACCAGCCATTCCGCATCTATGGTACGGCGCTCAACTTTTCTTAGAAGAGGAGAATGCTCGGAAAAATGACTTCGGCTTGTCCTGGGTGCATGATCACTTCATCGGGCCAGATTCCTCATGGCACTGAACAGCTCTCTGATTTCATCGCCTGTTCCAATGAACCGTGGCAGTTGCCCGTAGCCATCGCCTACAGCATCAACGGCAGTGCATACTTAGCTTACCAGCGCCACTGACGGTGACCGTTTGACTGTGAACGTTAACCGAACTTTCTTGTCCACCGCTGCGTAATATCTAAGCATATCTGCATGACTTATTTTATCCAAGATTGTCGTATACTGTATGTATAATCACACCTGCATCGACGTACCTGTTCTCCACCGACATTATGCCGTCCGCCTAACTTCCGTAATCCTATAAACGACGTGCAGGGATTCAACGGCGCGATCAGACTCAAGGACATAACCTACCTGAAAGACGGAACGGAGAAGTTGGGTAGCTACCCGAATAACGTTCAGTCTCCAACGGCCGAAGGAGGGAGAAACATACTCCGTATTCCGTATATCAGACTCTTCGCCTCCCTTGCTCCTTCCATGCCTTGCATTCAACAGGATCACGTAAAGGTTCGAACCTTGGCTTGCACCAAGAGCATCTGGCCAGGCCTGTCTGCTAACATGTTCACCGTTTATACCTAAAAACCCCGCATATCGTCAACGATCACGCCCACAATGTTTCATGTAAGGAAGCTCGAAAAAACCCTATGACCTACGACGAAAATGAGCAAGGGTCGGCGTAACATACCGCCCTATGATACCCTACGACGGGGACCTTGTTCGAATATACACTATTACTTTCTTTTTTCGTCGCACGTCGCGTAAGTAGGGGTAGCAACAGGTTCGGCTAAGCGAGAACACTAAACCTCGATAGGAAAGTATCATTCAGATAGACCATCAATGCGTTCCGCAAGGCCGAGCATAGACGCAATCGTTTACAACATCTCTAAGCATCACACCGAGTTATTTGACTAATTTGCATTGCATTCCGATTATCATGAGCTAGAGAGTAAAAATAGGTAGAACAAGTATGTACAGGCAGAATATCCATGAAGCTCTGACGAGGATGTGGTATCTCGCGATCCCATCGTCTCGTATTGTGTGCGAGAAGTAATAGTAGCAGACCACGTTGTGCGAAAAGATGCCCCGCGAATAACGACCAGGAGGATAGCGGAGGAAAGAGCAAAGCGATAGCGATGTGATGGGGAGAAGGAGATATAAACAATCGGTCATGAGGAGTCGTAAGGTAGGTAGGTTGATTGATTGCGATGCATGCGAGGAGGCGTCGAATTTCATAATGATACATGGGCGGCGATGGCGGCGAATGGCGGCAGAGGAGGGTACGGCGCAGAGGGAGCCCTGGTGGCTGCGTGCGGTGGACGTTTCGGCGGCGGCTAGTACAAAGATAAAGAGTGAAAATCCGTAAGGTAACGTAGAAAACCCATACAAAGTACACAATAAACATCAAGAAAAAGTACAAGGATTCCTTTCGAAGATGCACACTGGATAAGGTAATGAAGATGCTATGGCACTTTTGGTCCCAAAGTTGAAGCGATGAGAGGGATGAGGATGAGGGGATATACGGAATGGAATGATATCATCGATGCAAGGTATAACCTAAACGGCGAGACGAAGAGAAGCCAAGTGACGAAATGATATGCGAGGAATCCGCCGCCGTTCATCGCCGCGTGTAGTATTCTTTGTCGGGGAAGTTGAAAAGGCGTTTGCCGTTGTTCTCGACTTCGACTTCGATGGTGACTTCTTTCTCCACGCCGTCAACAATTTGCTTAACCTTCCTCTTCTCGATGGAGGGCGGCATCTTCATTGGTTGATAGGTGGGGACGTTGTCATATGACCAGGAGCGTGCTACAGGACGATAAGACATTGCAACAATGCAAGAAGCATTGCGTTACTCACTTTCGATAACTGGACGTTTGTACCCATATGCTCCGCCCTCGACTTGACTTCCCTTCGAAGAGGGAGAGCGAACCGTGGAGCTGGAGAGGCTTGAGCATGATCCGGTGTGGTCCCGAAGCTTGAGATTGGGTGCAAGGAGTTTTCCTTGGGCCAAGGGATGAACCAGAGGGCGTTGCTTGGTCGGCGGAGACCGCGACTTGCCTGAGGCGCACGACGGAGTTAGCGAGCGAGCGCGGACAAACGACGAGTGATAGTTGTATAACAAGAGCTCGTCTTCGTACGATCGAGGCGAAGGTGCAGGTGCGGGGATGGTGGAAATATCCTTCGTGCCAACGGTGGAGTAGACACCTTTCGCACGGTGGGCGCAAGCATTGTGCTTGCGGTAGACCTCCTCCATCTCTGGGCGCGCAGCTAGATCAGATGGATCCGTGTCGACCAGACCGTAAACCGTGGCCCTCCATGCATTCGAATCATCTGTCCATCCGCGAATCTCTTTGAGAGGCTCGGGGGGAACGATGTAGTTGCCGAATTGTTGCCGTTTTCGGGGCTCGGGGACGAGACTGCGTAGTGTCTTCTTAGCGTCAAAGGGCTTCGAAGGGACCGTGGGTGAGATTTCCCATTCGTCGGCTGATGAAGGCGGCGAAATGGAAGTCGAAGTGACCAAAGGCGGCACAGGTGGGAAGCCGTAGCCGGAGCTGCTGGACTTTCGCGAGTCGACGGTGGAACCAGAGGTGTTTGTAGAACTAGACATGGAATCCGGCGAGCGTGAAAGGGTCGAGCGAGTGGTAGCGTGGCCGAGAGGATGGATGTCGGACGAGAAGTGCATGTCAGCGACTCTGCACTCATCGGAGCAGTAGAGCGGGAGCGGGGCGGGGTCGATCACCAATCGGGTGCGGGGAGGCTGCGCCTTTGAGTTGGTGGTCTTTGTTTCCACAGCGGGAGTGGGTGGCGGGGGTGGCTTGAGGGCGCCGTTGGGCTTAACACGACCCGTTCCCTGAACGAGGCCGCCAGCGACGCGAGTGCGTGTGGTTTTTGATTTTTTACCGTTGAGTTTGGTAGCTAATGGAGGGTAGGGATGAGGAAAAGACCAATCAGTAAGGCGGGCGGGACTCACGAGAAGACTGGGGCGAGCTCGGGGGCGGGGCGGGGGCGGGAGCAGGCGGGGCGTCTGGTTGGATGGGGACTAGGTAGCGCTTTGGGATGATTTCTCGTCCGCATACGGGACACCAGGCATCGTCGTAGTCCATGTTGGCAGAGAAGTGAGAGGGGCAGTCGGAATATCACCGAAAACCAGTATCGCCCCCTTCTCTTTATATATAATCCTCATCTCAGATCTTGCCCAGATTCGTCCTGAGATTATTTATTTAGTTATTTATTTATTTGCGTCCCGATTCCCCGAAATATTATTTCCCGTCCACCAATCACAGTAGCCGAGGACCCGCGGTTGTCTTCTGAGACGTAATAGCACTACTACCTCCTTCAACCTTATCCCTTGCCCGGGGAATTTCCCCATTTTATATTCAGTCCCCAATTATTTATTCTTTCCGGCTGTGTCCTCAACTCCCCAGTTCCCGTCGGCCCGCCGCCTCCCCTCCTCCAACCCCGAGCACATGCATCTGTCCGGTGATTAGCTAACCCGGCCATGTTCTCTCCTATTTCTCTTCATCGATGTCCTTATCTATTGTCGTAGCCAATCCATTATTATCGTTGAGTCCGGCTCTCCGAGACACTGCTCGAGTGCGCATGTTCAGGCACTCGTGACCGCCGCAGTCCTCCTGCTCGTACTGAGACTGCCGTTTCCATATCACCGCAACGTGTACGCTGGATTCCCCGCGTCTCCAGAAATAAGACGCCTCCTGGACATCCACGCGGCGTCTACAAGCAATCGGCTTGTGCTCGCTCGTCGATTATTACATCCGCCCCCGCAATTCTGGGCTGTAGATTAACATTCTAGGCTGGCGCGCCTCCATATTACCTGGTCACTTGGTGATCGCCACACACCTCCGACGTCCCCAAAGAGCATGGTGTTACTGAGTGGCAAGTACTGATATTAAATCTGAATTTCACGCACAAAGGCGAATGATCGCCATGATAACTATCTTGTTACCGCTAGGCTCCGCCCATATACGCTTGCTCAGAGTTCCGGGGCTGATGTATGAACCACCTTCCGTCTGCGTCAACGTTGACCTCCTTCCGGTAATGGAACTGGAACGTAGGCGTCAATACCCCATGCTGTTACCCCAGAGTCTGTTTAGCTCCTGTAGCTCCGGTTCGACGTGGTCGCGTTCCAAAGTCTCTCAACTAGACAGTGGTGAATCCGAATAATGACAATGTAGGTTTGGTGTTGCAGGATCCACCGTAGGATGCGCGCGTGATCGCTGCTATGTTTCCAACAACTAAATCTGCAACTCGCGCGGATCAGCTTGTCGTCAAATCTCCCCACCGGCAAGACACTATGAGGTAACAAAAGACGTTAGCCTACTTCTCAAGACAGAAGTTTCATAACGAGAACTAGAAGCGTCCCCCCGAGCCAAAATGAAAGTCTTGTTTCTTGCGCCACGAGGTAAAGTTCAACAACACGGTATCATATCGCTCCAACCGCCGCGTCATAACGGGCAACCGTGTCTCGCGCGTAAGCAACCCATGCCATATGTTTCTCGCTATTGCCAAAACCAGGCGAAAACAAATCCCCGACCCCGACTGCAGGGCCCTGCTCAGCCATAGGCTATTGCTATAGCCAACGAGCATTATTGAATATTCTATGTCTTAAAATCTGGGGTGCGATGTTCATCACCCCAGGCCTCAGGGCCAATTTGGTGCACTGCGCTGACTTGCAAAAACACGAAAAATCGAATATTTTTCAGGCAGGCCAATTGGAAAGCGGCGGCCTGAGCGGGTAAGTGTGTACCCGGAGGCAACCAGAGCCGTGGTCGCGATACTAGCGCAGGGTTTCTTGGAAAACCGTTCGAAGTCTCCTCAAAAATACTTCCGTTTGGTGACGCCGCCAGACTAGCGCAAATATTACAGCGCATCCCTTCAGGCTTCCGCTGGGACGACGATCGTGCTACGTTCTGATCATGACCGTGGTTCATCGCTTCTTACGACGACTTTATCGTACTCCCCTTGAGTCCCCTAGTCGTAGACTTTCTCAGACCCCCGAGTGGGCCTCTCAATAGCATTCAGTCATTCAACCATCAAATCAACTCAGCTAGCCACCATCTCCGAGTCGTTCCTGGCCCCCGATGTGCTTCCACCAATCAGAACCTGCACCAACGAGAGAGTGCACCGTCATACACCCTATTATCTATACCACGGAGGCATTTGAACGACCGCTGAGTCCTGAGGCTGTTTGTAATTGGCTGGATTTCAGCCGCATAGCCATCTCTGGATAATCCGACATATCTGCGTCTACTGGCCAGCAGCCTGACCGTGCGGCGCAATATCACTGGCTGGTACTCACGTCGGTTACGTCCACCTTCATTGGTACGAGTGACCGCCGTCGACTTGAGCCTTCCGCTTCGGGTTCGATGTATTGCTCCCGGTCGTTGTTAAAAAACTATCCAGTCCGTAACGCGTCTCAGTCTCTGAGTCTCAAACAAATATCGGCCTCGAGAAATTTTACGATAGAAGAAACTCGTCTTGAAGCATTAACGGATTAATCGGCCACGGAGACTGAAACCGAACGGATGGGCGGAGCGATATCTTACGTTCATACGTTCACGTCTCATCGACATCGCGCCGACAGCCAGTGCTTTTACGTGTCCGCCCAAGTGAGCCACTATCATCTATGATCTAACCCAGTGCACTTACTCTAATTAGTATTCATATGGCTAATTATTGTCGGGCATCTGGTCATGACGTTCGTGCTCGCTGTCATGCCAGGATGATCAGTGGTATTCGTAGGGAATAGGGTGAACCTGAAGATCATGTATACATACTAGACTGCGTGGAACGTGCTTCGTTGATGTAGGGGCTTGTAGGGACTAGGGAGGAAGTAGAAGTGATCGCGCTTCAATTCGAACGTAAGTATACTGCTTGTAGTAGTGGTGGCTGTGAAGATATGCATGATGTTCTGATAGGTTGGTCTATCGCGCGCCTGGTGCGCCACCAGTTGTAATAGCTGGCTCTATTAGCGATTCTGCAAGTCTGCAATCTCTCTGTGACCGACTCGGCCAATGGGAGGCCCCACAATCCTTTGTGCGAGTTAGCATCTTGTCAAAGAGACAGTCTACGTACTTACCATCCCAAGGACAAGGTCAAAGGGAAATGGAATCACCATCTGGTCACCCGGCCATCGTGCCATTGGCCAGAACGGCGCATAGGGGCTTCTGCAACAAGCCTCCACTTTGTTGTTGATCAACCGATCATCAATTCTGAATCCGCTCCGTTTGTGCCACAACGTATTGTGGCTGGTCTTTGTCTTTGTAGGTCGATCTCTTTGTCCCTTTCGTTCGAGGTGTCAGCGGATGGCCCAATCGGCGTCACTTGAATATGTCTAATTATGGCAGGCCAGGAATATCACTCGACAGTCAAGCTAGGTCGAGGGGAGGCATTTTCCAGGCACAGCTGATATCGATGATGCACAGTCGCCAGTGCAAATACTCGGAGTCCTCCGCTTTTTGCCTTTGCGATATTGGACGTTTGAACATTGCTAGGGTCTTCTCGCGTGGCTATCATGACATAGGGGGTTCGATCAACGGTTGACTTCTCCCTCGTTCCCTCAATCAACGCCGAATGCGCTACCTGTGGTCCGTGGTGAGGGGTTTCCTATGCTACGTCAATATTGAGCCTGATTTAAGCAAGGGTAGGTAGTTTAGATGGGTGCATGGCATCACGCCTCACGACATATCAAGCACCGCTTTGGGTGCATCGTGCACCGTACTGGTGGACTTCACGCTCGGTACATGATTTTATGTTCCCCTTATCGCAGCGTTACAGTTCTCAGTCAACCAATCTCAAGGATCAGTGGCAATCTTTCAGCCAATCCGTGTTGGTTCATCTTTATGGTGTTGGTGAGCGACTTCACGGACCCAGTGCAATAAGATGCTCCGATTGCGGTCGTAGGTTAGGCTATCGGATTATCCCTCGTGCTGGTGCGGTCAACATGTCCGGAACTAAACATTTGTGGTGTAAGAACAACAAACGTTGTCGGTAGCCCCGGGATTTTACCTCCATCCCACCTAGTCTCTGTAGTTCCCTTCCCCATCCCGCCACCCACTCAACAGGAATGCAACAGCAATTGCAATAACCTCATGGACATCTATACAGGCCGCCATCACTTATCGCGGACTTGGCATGATCAAACGCTGCCCGTGGTTTGCCTTTTTTTGCCTCCTTCGTCGTATGTTGGCAGTTACTCAATATCCCACCAGTAGATATTTGACGCCGCTGATTATCTTTTCGTTTCTATCTGTCCTCCTCTCCAGTTCCTCTCTGTTTCAATCGACGCCGCAGCGGCAATTCCCCTTGCCCACTAAACGCAGATGATCTTATCGGATAGCCACCTTGTGATTATGTCGTCTAGACATACAGTTGGAATTGGGACGACCATCAACTATACATATACGACACCTCCGATTCCGCCACTTTCCGTTGATAACTCCACGAGCTTTAGCAACTAGGAGGTTAGTGATACCATCTTCAGCAAATTTACCTCCGTCTGCTTCTGCTAACGCCCTCCGCACCGACACTTACCTGGCACATGCTTGCTACTATCTATGTACGTTTCACTACTTAGCAGGTGCTACCAAGATGCTAACTACCACAAGCTCGCTCACAGCCGTACTAGCGATCGCACCATTCATCCGTGTTTACCCCGGACTATTCATGCAGACGATTGCGGCAAATCCCTCAGGTTAGTATCACGGCTCCGACGCGCCTGTGGATAGCTCTGGCCCATCTGTACCTGGAGCCGTGAGCTCATCTCACTGCTAATGATTGCATATCTTGCCAACATATTTTCTGTCAACCCACTCTCGCATGTCTTCGCTACGCCGACTATCTGCTTGGCCCTTCACGGAGGGATCTTCGGGCGTGGAGCTTGCTTTACTTCCGCTTTGCGACGAATATTCTCCTCCGGGACGATTTCGCCGATGAAGCGTTTGCTCTGCCTCGAGTTCCATGCATCGGAAAGCCTCGTGCTCGTGGCGACGTTACAACCAAGAACTTGTGGCCTATGCAGTACTTTACCAGTTGCCCAATTTCCCCGGATTACAGCCCGTTTGATCACGGCAAGTTCCTTGGACGAAATATCACGGCACCGCCTGTCCTGGATGTCGTAGTACCCCTTGTGCCAGAGCGCCCTGGGTGTCACAACTATGCCTTCTCTTGTGATTGCAATGTATCGCTGACGTCGGTGGATGGTGGCTTTCCCCAGCCGACATGGACGTAGATTACCCAGGCGCTTGATTAGGGATCACGTCGTTGCTCACGCCCTTGCTACCCGAGCGCAACAGTCACAGTGACAAGTACTATTGCTATGGCGTTTTACATTTCATGTCTTAGCCGCGCATTATCTTCGTGTTATCAAGGCCAGGGTATATCACCACGCATAACCAGGATAATGTCGCGCCATCTACGCGCCGCTTATACAGGTAAATAACTTGCACCTACGTTCGCCGTATACATACATCCGGAGAATATCCTTGATGCCTCTGTTACATGCTGGCAACGAAGTGTTTTGCTGTATACAAGGCCTATGTACCCTCTTCCAGTATTTTTCCGTCCGTAGCACTGTTAGGCCGGTAATGAAACATGAATCTGGTGTTACGTTTTAGCCGATGCGGCGCAGCGCTGATTTCTTGGATTGTTGGATTGTCCGAACATAAGCCCGAGCGAACGTAACCTAGTGATCACGATGAGTGGATTTGGATGAACGGCGTCGAAACCCCTTGGTTTCCCCTATTCTGCCGTCGCACTAGAGGGCGATGTGGGCTGATCCACTGGGTGCGGCTTTACAGAGTTTCCATTGCCTGCGAAGCTTGTGCCAAGGAAGCTCGAGGGGCGATAAGATGCTGTTCAATAATCAACGGCATCCGCAGACTTCGGTGTCATACTTCAACGGAACGGGACCAATTGGATCCAAAGCGCCGACCTCCTATGATAGATGTGTCCCAGCCCCCAGCTAGCGCGTTGATCATCTATAACATTCGATATCAAAACGACATGGATTCCATCCTGTACGCCATCGGTGGCATAGCCAACTATAGTCCTAGCTAAGCTAAGTGGTTAACAGGAGTGATAGATACATCAATCCTGTTTCGTACGCCGAGGTTTCCAAGTCTGGGTATCCAAGGCGGTTGCGCATCGTCCGCAGGCGTTGCAGCGTGTTGATGATAACTGGCCTGTTAGATCAACATAGCTAGCAGTGAAGTTGTGCGGGGATGATCAAACCCATGTACATAGCTAGGTTACAAATCTCCTACCTTCTCCAAGGCATCTAACTCGTCAGACGTGATCGACTCGAAACGCGTGTAGCGGAGAGAGCACGAATCATGATACCTCCGTCCCCAGCTCATCACGGAGGATCAATTGCTCACCATCAAGTGCCTGCTCCTCTGCGTTACCCCCACACTCCGGCCTATGAAGGACAGGATCTATAATTAATTGTGGTCAAGGGCCAAGCTACCTCCGGCTTCGACTTTGATCACCTCAGCACCGAAGACATCGTAAAGGACTTGCTTCTCAACCGCATTCGTATCTATCACATTCAGGCCCTGTGTGGCCGATTCTTTCTTTGTATGGTTGACAGTCTCGCGAACTATCGAGGCAAATGCCGACTGGGCGCTGTCGAGCGTGTAGACTTCTGCACCAAAATATCCAGCATCCATAATAATAACATGTTGATTGTACTCACGACGATGGAATAGGCAGTCACTTGATTGTGTCCCTCGCTGGTGGTTATGATGGACGGGTGGATATGGAAGTGGGTATCCAACAGTGACAGGTAGGCGCATATGGATCCATTGCATGATGGAGGTGGACGTACGGCTATGCACGGCAGTTTCCGAAATATATGTGGGGAGTCCTGGGGAGTCTCGCGTGGACAACGGCAGGGAGACCGAGGTTTAGCGTTTGAGAGCGGACGGACGGCCGAGTTAACTATATGTTCGCATGAACCTTGTGTGAAGAGATATCAGGATGATAGGCCTTTGGATTTCACCCGAGGTTACCTACTGAAGTGTGTGGACATGTCCCCACTTGAGCGAGGTCACGCCATCATCAACGTGTGTCATTGCTAGGTCCTAGCGAAACGATTGAAATTTAACTCCATGTATTTAGGCGCAACATATGGATGCGAGAGTTAACTCCCACATTTGGATGGCGTGCTCTGGGTAGTTCCGCAGGTACCAGCGCTACGATTGGCTGGTGAGAGCGGCCGCGATACCAATGGCGGCCTGAGTGGGCAAATTCCCAACAGCGGCTGAATGGGTTGACGGCCCTACGCCGGTGGACCTATTCATAAAGCAAACGATATGAATGCTCCCGTTCGCAGGGAGGGACGTAGATCACATCACCGTGTATTACTATAGATTACTATACATCATCTCTTCTTTGAGTCCAGTCTTCTCATCTACCCTGCGTTCAGTTACTGATCATTGGCCAGTACACGCGGCACGGATACCGATGAGAAAATGGCTTAGACGTAAACATTAGAGTTACCTCCTCCGGAGGATGGGAAGAGAGAGCTTACCGGCGCGACGTTGTTATGATTTCTGCTTCCTCAGCGCTGTACATGCGAACCCAAGTATTTGTCATTTGATCAGACCTTGTCGTAACTCTGATCCATCACTGAAGAGTAAAACTCTGTGCCCTCCTACTTGCCCTGATGACTGAGTGCGGACGCCGTTCCGCTGAAAGAATCCACTTTGAGCGCTAAACAAGGAGAGAAGGACTTCGAAAGGGAACTATGATTGGCTGGTCGGCATAGCCTGACGATATGCCGACACATGGGAGTCTAGACGAGAAGAACGTCGTTGGCCGAACGAAGGTGTAGGGAGTCAGAGGACGCAATAATTTCCACATGACAGCTTCCATGCCGAGCGGGTCGAGACATCAGTTGCAGGCGAGAAGTTTGCAAACGGCGATTCGTGAACCCAAAACAAAACGGCGCAGCGAACAGCGCCGGGACGGCGCGGACAGCTGGATATTGCAGCGATATCTGGTCGTGGTGTGTTGTTTCCTGATCGTTGTACGCCACACCAGCATGGAGGATCAAAGGTAATGATACTCAAGCTCCCGGCGGCCCATTCCAGCAGGAAGTTAATGTCCAAAGTCGTGGGCAATTGAATTATCTTGATCATTGTCACGGATCCATCGAGCGCGGTATGATGGCCGATATCGTTCGGAAGATGGAGCACATGAGTTGCTACGCGGCCGTATAAGCTCAACGATAGCAAAGATAACTGTCAGACTTACTTCTGGGTTAGCAGACGACTGATAAGATGCATTTCGGGGAAGACAGTAGTCATTGAAGCTGATCAACCCTTCATACCAGGCATCCGAGGATAACTCTGATAGAACGGGGAATGTGGTTATCCGTACCCCATATCGTCCGGCCAATTCCTCTCTCGTACTCGGGAACTTAGAAGTGTGCTCTCGGAGGTTTGGAAAGGCCTTTAGTCAAGTTTCTGCTGGTAGTCAAGGGGATTTGCCGACATAGGCACAGGCATAACTTCGAGTTGGATATCAGTGAGCCACAGTATATCGCATCCAAGCTCATTTGCAGGCAACTAGCAGAGACACTTTGAGCTTAACCGTGGAGTAGCAAGCTAAACTACTTGCGCATTGCTCCCGAATACGCAGGAGTCTTGAAGAGACGGACAAAAGGAGGTATACGGTTGAGGTCACTGGCGGGGGAAGCGCCGTACAAGCGCCTGGAAGGTCCATGCGATCGACTGGGTTCTTCAGGAGAAAGACGTCGGAGTGGCGAAAGTACCTATGATCGTCGCAGAGCTTCACCGTCTTGCCAGCAATCATCCAGGGGTTATCAAGGTCCATCGCAAAGGTTAACTGTGGGTTCCCCGCGGACAGGGCACTCTTGACGTACAAGATGCTCAAATGACTTCAATAACATCGGTTCTTCTGATGAAAAGATTCAGGTTATACCAGCAGATGAACGGCCTCTCCTCGCGTCCTTGCCTTGTAGGCAATCATTCCTATCGACAAAGCACGCCGTGTCCTGACCTTGCTCAACCTGGCAGGCGCTTCGAAGCATGTGTCGCGTCAAATGTACTTATGTCGACCCGAGGAGCTATGATATATGGGATGCCATCAAGCTAGCCTATCACCGCCGTCGCCCAGCAAGGAGATATCCACAATGCGTATCCGGAGTTTGGCTTCAATTTAGTCATAGCCAGAGCACGCTGCATTCTTCGCCCTTACCCCACCATGTACTACGCAGGTCCGGTGATCTAGCGGCACTGATAACTGGCCTTCGTCCCACCCGCAGAAGCTCACTTGATGCTAGAAGTATGGCTTTCCGGCGACCAATCCTGATACCCGCCCGGTGACTTAGCAGCTACTCCTTCTCCCGCTCCTTCGCTAGATTGTGTTGGCAGAATTTTATCCATCGTACACTAGAAGCCAATGGGAGTTCTGAGGCTCAGCATCACCTCGCCTCGGTCCGCAGTAGAACGCCGCTCTCTCAGACAATCCACGAGACGTCATTGACTCTCAGGGAGACTCTTCGCGGCCACAGAACTAGGGTCTCGAGAACGCGCACAAGTTTATTCTACAACCCTTGGACGGGCGATCGGACCCATGTACCTGCTAACTGGTTACTGGTTACATTCGTGTCAGCATTCTCGACGTGGCGCCGTGCTTGCGTCTTCCGTCGCACAGTGAGGCGGACCAACTTACATCAGGCATAGTCTTCGTGAGGTCTCTTTGTGCCGTATTGCCCCGTGAGCCTTCTGAGAGATCCCTAGTAACGCCTGTGCTATCCATAGTCCTGCGGCATACGTCGATTGGTCTATCAATTCCACGGGAACTTACTTGGTAACAAGTACTCACGGTCGTAAGTGTTAAGTCCTGCGTCGGTTAGACATGTTGCGCTTAAGCTACTATATTTCCCCAAGCTTTACGATGCGGGCCACCCCATAATCCGTAGCGTACGCGATGTGCATCAATACACTAACGCGAACAAGACGTACGAAAGAAGAGATGAGCGCCCTCCCGACAGCATCGGCACTAGGCGCTCAGATCGCGTACCTAGTAATCGCTTTCAATCACGCCGCCGCAATAGCTTCCAACGTTTGAATACAAGTACGCTTATAGTCTTTCTCCTGCCACTGCCTTGGTCTGTGCCGTAGGTTGCCATATGACTCACACGTTGAATGTTGGCAACATTCGTCTGCATTCTCCCGCTGATCTTTGTCGGCGCTGCCAATAGTTCCGCGGTCGCCGTGGTACATTCAAATCACGGAGCTACTGCTACGTACCTTGCCACCGCTGCCTGTTACCCCGCATTGTCCATCATCCCCACCGCCAAACAATGTCACGTCCAAAATCTGCTTGCCGAATTTGCATATTCTGACCCACCCTACTTAACAATGAGCGACAATCCTTAAAACCGCTTGTCTACGATTTCCTCAGGGCTTAGCAAGGGTGGGTTCAGAACCGGATTGACAGGCGAACATTCCGTTCAAGCATATCCGATGCGCGTTTGAAATTTCCGATGCAACCAATCAATGGCAAGTCCCGGCGCGTGTAAGGCCTCTTGTTAACGTATGATCAAGTTCATTGGTGGATAATCGATAAACTCCATTCATCTGCGTTTGTTTCCTTGCCTAGCCTTCAACCGCCTTATACCCTGCTTAATTTCTTTGTTGAAGGGACAGGAACATCGGACTCTTCACCGATATTTCTTCGAAGCCGCCGGTTCCCTGTACACTGGAGGCGGCACCCTGACGGCTCACTGACGCTCTCGTGTATCCTACAGGCAGGCATCATCATTGGTGGCAATGTAATTGACCGGATGTGTGTCAACGGTGAATGTGCATTACCTTCAGGTTAGCCAACGGCTTCTGAAGTCAACTAACTAGTCACCGGTGCTGTCCAGAAGCGTTGTTCCATTGCATCATCACTCTCGTGGTAACTCGACTTCGTCTTGCTTGCTTCCACTCATACCGTGGAGCCGCTTCGAGGACTGATACCAAGGGTGCAAGTGTCCTTTGATACGTTGCCGCAGACTCCCGGCGGGACGAATGTTTACTTTTCAGGCATCATCGCGTCTTGCCGTAGGTATCTCAGATCCCCGTTTTCTTCGTTTCCTGAGTAGGCTTGAAGAGGCATTTCTCAAGTCCTCTTCGCTGCGATTGTCAAGGCCATCAAACTGACTATACCTCATTCGGAGCACATACACAACGTCTCCGCCGGATGGCTCGGCCCATACATCCGTTTCTGGGGTGACGATGTTGATATTTTCTCAAGGCTGTCGAAATGTCCTTAAGTCTTCTGCGGCGGTCCGCTTGCCATCGCATCCCTGTTGCCCGGAATGATGCATGCAATGGTGGCGCGTATCTGTCCGCATTTCCGTGGTACATGATATTGTACGACCGAATACAAGCCTACCCATGTATTTGTGTTCTATTGTGCTATAGTTCACCATACTTCAGACGTCTACTTGTTTCCTACACCGCGTTATGGCTTCGTTGATGGTGATTTAGCACGATTCTGCATTCTATACGATGACGCTTCAGCTCGGGCCCGCGCTCAATGACAACACCTGCGTTCAGCATGGGCACATGATGCTTTCGGCCGCGTACCCGATGGCGAGCTGTACGTGTGGTGTGCCTGGTATGAGAGTACGACTAGGCAACATCCGGCGAAACCACAGGGTGATATTCGGGCTTTCTAGGGCATTCTCTTGATGCCTTCACGCATTCTCACAGGTGTGCTTATCCAACGTCTGCTAACCCATGGCTAGCCATGCTCGGGCCCTATGGCAAGTTAGCAGTTGAAGGGACGTTTACGGAGGCATATGTAGTTCGGTATAATTAGTGCACTTTGGTCGGCGGTTTGTATTTGGAGGAATTATCAAGATTTAGTTCAAGGGAACATTGGACGTCCATTGACATGTACAATTGCGGTACGTGCGGCAAGTGTTCCCTACGGATCAATAAATTCTTGGTCTTCTCCCATCTGCATGAGACTCATGTCCTACTCAATTGGTCCGGGGTCTCTCGCTCTACTACTTGCGTACTGTTTCATTATATAGTGAGATGTGGTTTGGCGCCACAGTGCTAGCAAGACGAAGTCGGGAGAAGTCACCGCAACGGCTGTGTTTTATTGATATCTATGGCTCAAGGCACCTTCAATCCGTCTTCAAGTATAAGACGAGAGTCCTCACATGTCAAATCAGTATATCCTGATTCCTCAACAACGTCCGAGGCGTGGGCTGAAGTTGAAGCAAAATGATTGAAGCGCTTCGTCAGCTGCTTGGTATACAAAAAGGGACCTACAGAGCCATGGTGATAGTTACGGTAGTTCACGTGCAAAGTAGTGTGCTTCCCGGAGTCCTGGATATCGAGAGTGACCTTCGCTTAGTTACAACTTCACTGAATGAAGCTGGTGGTAAGTTGGAGTAAGGTGTGGCTGTGCAACTCCCACGTGGTCGCGATGAGTGAAGACAGTGGCAAGTCTCTTCTTTCATGACTTGTTACAATCGCTTACGCCTAGAATGCCAGTTCCGAGAGATGTACAATTGTTTCTCGACGAATACCCTGGCGAAGTGGACGATCCCTCTCAATCAGCAAATATCGAGTTTTATACCAATAAGAAACGATGTGCGCCAGATAATTTGTTGATTGAGGAGATTCACGACAAGTAAGCAAAGGGGACCGTCTATGTGTTTGACGTACTTACAGACTCTCTGCCAGGTGGAGTGGGGACTATGAGACTCTAGAGCGCAATCATGGTTTCATCCAATGGTTGTATGTCACTTATTATCTTGGCGGGTGGCGGCCGGCCGACCGGGGCAACGAGGAAGCTCGATGGGCTCACAAAGTTACAGGTTTCCCATACAAGAACACGGGATGAACTATCGTTCTCAGCCATTGCAGCGGCACGAGATACGCGCAATAAAGTCTAATCCAGAAGCAATATCTAGAATACTGGGATCATATCGACTCATGCTCGACTTTTACGGCATGCGCCTTGTGTCCAAGGAAACTGGCATGCTCTCTCGCACATTGCCGCCGCGCAATTATGCGGCAAGATACAAGAATTTGTGTCGTTAGTCCCATTTCTTCTCACCGTGGTCAGCCTCTGACTTGGAGCACATGCTCACCTGTTTCGTTGCGTTCGTCTCATAGGCTCGACCCACAATAATCTACGAATTTCCCGAATTCTCAAATGTTTGTCAGAGTTCGGTCTGGAACGTCTGAACGCTGGATTCCTCTTGCATGTGCTGAACGAACAGAGCGAGCATGGGGAATTGAACACATACTCCATACGCTCCAGCATGGACAGCTGGTGGGCAAACTGTATCCGCAATGAGGATGAGAGAAATTGGATTTGTCAGACCATCCGGGAGGTTCGCTCGAATGTGAATCCATTGGTGTTTACAAGAGACATGTATGAATCGGCTCTACAGCGAAGGGAGATTAAAGGTAGCTTCAAAGAGGAAACATCGTAGAAAGGGTGGGTCGATAGTCCAAGGTCATGCTCGTAAACAAGACATCTATATAGCTTCAATCAATCCAAATATTACTCGGGGCTTGAGGCCGCTGTTGGAGATCAATGAGTATCACTCTTGGCACGATTGCTCCAAGGAAAGTGTGGCTACCTGCTACGCTATCCGCGATAATCTAGAAATCAAGGCTGCTTGTGCTTGCTGTGTATACAACGGACTTGCTGCTTGTAAAAGTTGGTCCAGCGATTCGTAGGTTTCCCCTTGCTTGGCATTCTCTATCTGCAAAATAGGGGTTGTCAACTAGCCCTCCGATGATAGGACGTGAAACACACATGATAGCCTTGACTGGTAAGGGTGATACGGATTGTTTTGCCCTCTAGCAACGTAACCCCCGCACTTGCAAGTAGGGAGCTGGCGGAGGATTCGAGTCGGTAACTTGTGATCCCGAAGGATTGCTCGGTCAATGCCCGACTTAGCTCGTCGGCGGCAAATGACTTCTGAGCGGTGGCGCACATCCTTCGGGGAAATGAGAGTGCTGCTTGTGCAATCATTGGGAGGTTAAATAGCGTCGAAGCAGCGGCTAAGGAGAAGGAACTTGGAATTTATTCCTATACTTACTCCAATAGAATTTATATGCAAACCTTTTCTTATGTACCGGAGAATGAATCGATCAAACACCCGGGCACGAGCAAAAGCCATGGAAAAACCGTGATAGGAACCATCTGTACCGAGAATTAGTAACTTTTCTCGACCTATACTGTGAGACTGAGGGGAAACAAACGGGACTTACCGTTGAAGTCGTCCCCCATTTCTCATAGTTCCACTCTATCAGAGTGGATATGTGCTAGTGGAAGTGTGCAGCGGAGTTGGGGTACGCGAGCTTGTTACCAACTGTGATCAACTGATCATGCATCGATCTCGCCCTGATATTGGACTGACGCAATGATGGGTGGCTCGATATGCAGCAGATCGACTGAAGTCGACTGAACACTCGAGTGCTGGTAGCTCGGGTTATGAGCGCCATTTCCCGAGAATTAACACAAATTCGTAAAATGAAACGTATGGTGACCAAATCAAAAAATATTAAACCGTAGCGATGACTCCATTGGGTGCTGGAGGTCTTCTGGGAAGCCAGTTCATCAAATACGCCGGAGATATGAATAATTAGCGTAGGTGTTGGTGTGCGGTCAGCAACTTCCATGGAGCGTCCCAAGAAAGATCTAGGGCTCGAATAAAATTCGGTAATATCAACGACCAGTTGGAGAAATCATCAGGTTCGTGGTGTGTTCAAGTAGGAAGTACGAGATTGCCGAGCGTTCCGTAAGGCGAGGCGCCTGGTAGTGGGTAGACTCTGATCTAGTAGCCCGCTAGGGTCAGCAAATTACCGACCGATATTCATCCATGATTCTGCATAAACTAACTACACAGTGTAGATGTACGTACGGAACGCAGGGAAGAAGGCAATGTTCGCGTCGAACGCGAGAACACGCCCCAGTGGCTATACCTGAACTGAATTCATCGTTCCCAGTGTCAAGCGTTATCGTGAGTGCATCGCAGGGGTATAGAGTTTACCATGCGGGAGGCTCTGAGTTTGGCACATCCCCCTAGATTCCAGCGTGCACGACACTGATTACTGTAGGTTGTAACCTTGTTTTTTGATTCCGTCTGCGATTAGACGCGCCACGGCCCGCCGGTCCGTGGGTCATACAGATGCCGCGTGGGAAACTCTGGTCTTATTATGGGCACCGTAATACTCACCTGCGCCGCTTGATGCGAACCCGCTCGCAGCTTCACTCCTTCCAGCATGGACGTCCTCAAGGCTGTAGAGACCTACGTGACCAAGATGGTCTCCACTCCGTCGGCAATGAAGGTTCTGCTTCTTGATACCCACACTGTTCGTGAACCTGTTTCTAGGCTAATTTCTGCTCGTGGTGACCCATGCGTCCTTCAAGACTCCCATAGTGTCGTTGGCTTCCACCCAATCAACCCTGCTCACACACCAAGTTTATCTGACGGATAGAATTGACAACAGGAAGAGAGACCGCATGCCTCATATGAAGTGTGTGTGCTTTCTTCAATGCTCAGAGGAAAGTTTGGCCGCGTTGGAATCGGAGCTCCGTGAGCCCAAGTATGGGGAATATTTCCTGTGTCAGTACGTGATATCTTTGGAATAATTCATTCATTATCTCATAAGGCTATATCAGACTTTAGCAATGTCTTGAGCAAAACCGTGATCGAACGGTTAGCTCAGGTGGATGAATATGAAGTCGTAAAGGAAGTGCAGGTTCGTCAATTAACTGTGGCTTATTTCAGACGCTTATCGTACTATCGGTAGGAGTACTTTGCGGACTATGCTCCGGTGCTGCCATATCTATTCTCACTGAACCGCACCCCTTCATTGACCTCCCCGCTATACGGCTCGACACCCAACTCTTGGGACCCAAAAGCTTTAGACCGCACAGTGCACGGAATTGGCGCAGTGCTGCTCAGCCTAAAGAAGAAGCCCATTATTCGCTATGAGAAATCAAGTGGTATGGCCAGGAAGCTTGCCGTCGAAATACAGGTATGTCATGCCGTCCCGTGTGCTCAAGCCGTGGAAAATCGAATCTGCGCAGCATCGCCTGCAGTCAGAAGCCTCGCTCTATGACTTTCGTCTGACCCAAGTTCCCCCATTGTTGTTGATACTGGACCGACGAAATGACCCGGTTACCCCGCTTCTCTCCCCGTGGACGTATCAAGCCATGGTTCACGAACTCCTTGGCATACACAATGGCCGCGTTGATCTTAGTTTGGTTCCAGATATAAGGTCTGAACTTTCCGTAAGTGACTTTGACACTGCCGTTATACGCAATTAATCTATTCCGCAGGAAATCACTCTTACGCCGTCAACGGACCCATTCTTCCAAGCTCATTACCTGTCTACCTTCGGGGATCTGGGAACGTCATTAAAAGGATATGTGCAATCGTACCAGTCACGCTCTTTGGCTCAATCCCCGAACTCTATTAATTCCATATCGGACATGAAACGTTTCATTGAGGAGTACCCAGAATTCAAGAAACTAGGCGGTAACGTCAGCAAGCACGTTGCTCTAGTGGGCGAGCTGAGTCGCCTCGTTGGGCGAGATAAGCTTCTCGAAGTGGGTGAAATTGAACAAGGTCTTGCCACTAGCGCTGGCGCCGATCTCAAGGTGCGTACTTCCCTTTCCGTTTCAATTCAGTCTCCCATATGTTTGCTTGCGTAGGAAGTACAAGCTGTCATCAGAGATAATGCCGTTCCAGCATGGAACAAGCTTCGACTCGTTATTCTATATGCTCTTCGGTATCAAAAAACGCACACGACTAATATTGCCTCGTTAATCAACCTCATGCTTTCGAATGGGGTCTCCCGCGACGATGCAAAGGTAGTTCGCACCCTCAATATATGCCTTCCGTGTTCCTTATGCCTCTCCTATAGCTAGTATACGTCTTCATGAACGTTGCTGGGGCTGATCAACGGCAAGATGATTTGTTCTCGACAGAATCTCTGCTTGCTAAGGGTCGTTCGGCTTTGAAAGGATTGAAGGTGACTAGACCTCCCATGGGGGCGTGTCCAGTATTGCTCAGTACTGCTTTCAGGGCGTCGAAAATGTATACATGCAGCACAGCCCGTATCTTTCGCAGACAATCGAGAATCTCCTCAAAGGTAGATTAAAGGAAACTAGCCATCCATTCCTGGAATCGCCTGGCCCCAACGCCAGCCTGCAAAGGTATATATCTATATCTACAATGAAGATGATTAACACTTAATGCCATCCACCTCTGGCAGACCACAGGACGTCATTGTGTTCATGATTGGAGGCACGACGTTCACGGAAGCGCGTGCAATATCCCTGATGATCAACGAAAGTACCGGAGGCGCTGCTGCCGGCTCAACAGCTTACGCGACAAGAATTCTGCTGGGCGGAACATGTGTCCACAACTCATCCTCGTAATTCATCCCCAGCTGACTCACTGCCTTTGATCTAATTGGTCATGCTTTGGCAGATACGTTGAAATGATTCGCTCTGCTGCAACCTCCTTCCCAGCTTCTGTTTACGAACCGCCTCCAGAATCTGCTTCCAACATGCCGTCTCTGAATCTGAACTTGGGCGGTGTCAATGTCAGCCTAGGTGGGCCTGCGGGAACAGGTGTGTACAGAACGAGTAGTGATGCTATTGGTGTTCAGACCGAGGGTATTCGCGATGGGGTCATGAATCTCTTAGGCAAAGTGAGGCAAGGGGTAGATAAGATAGGTATACAGTAGAGGTAGGGCTAGGTAGGGTCCTTGAAGGACGGCGAGACGCCCTGAGAATTCAGTGGGGCGCTCCAGGTGGAATCATTGCCGGTTTCTCGGCACGTCTTGTTTCAGTCAGGGCTCGTACAGCTTCGCGTCACCCATTTTGCTGATGATAAAAAGGACGTCGGTGTGATCGAGGATTGATGTACTCTAACATGCTACCATCACCATTTCAGTTTCCTACGCCCTTCCATTCCGAGGCTTCGTTGCCGATTTCAAGCTCTTTGCCACGCAACTCAGGCTTCGCCTCGCATTTCCGATTACCATCAGTCGCTGCTGCTGGAGGCGCAGATCTACTTGGATATGATCTGAGTCCCGGCTACCAGCCAAGGGCCCGCACGTACTCGCACTCCTCCGGCCTCAGGGGGGTGTCGCCACGACCCCATCATCATTCGAACTCTTCCAGCAACATCAACGTCAGGGGAGTGTCTCCTGCGCGACATCCTCGGTTTAAATTCTTTGTTGGAGCCAGCTGGGCAGCCAAGCCCGGTAATACAGACCATACTTATCCACCAAATACTCCCATAGGTGCATGGGTGCTGGATACTCTACGCAGGCACACTTTCTCCTCTCGCCGCGCCAAAGAACCTGGTGAAGACTTCTTCTTTGTACAATCGGTAATGCAACCGTTGTCTTTGATGGGCGGGAGTAACTCATGCTCATGGTTTTGATCTATAGTTGCCATATGACGCGGTACGATGCCTGGTATAAAGCTGCATCCACCGTTCTGATATCTCCTCCAGGGCACCGCTGTTGGGATAGCTGACGGAGTCGGAGGTTGGTCCGACCAAGGCGTCGACTCGGCGGTCTTCTCGCAAGCGCTCATGTACTACGCGTCCAAGGTGTATAATGGAGAAATCGTCACGGAGGCTGTTCTGAAAGGATCGTCATCAAGAAGTCGTCCGAAACCTAAAGATGTCCTCAAATCAGCGTATGATGTCACCATGACAGACTCGTTTGTCAAGGCTGGTGAGCGATCATGATGGTCGAACAAGTGATGGTAGCATATCATCTGTAACAGGTTCCGCCACTACCTGCCTGATCAATTTCGATCCTCAGACCGGGATGATGTACGCAACGAAGTGAGTCTTCATCGTGTCCCTCCATACCGAACCTGAACGCTATCATTAGTATTGGTGATACAGGGTTTATTATTATACGCTCGGGATCTATCATCTATCAGTCACGGGCACAGTTTCACGGCTTCAATTACCCAAAGTGCGTAGCAGTTATTTCAATGATATTCGTCCATCTCTCAGTCTTCTTCTACAGACAACTGCTGAAGAATGCGACATCCTCACGCCGTTCTCGCAATAACTCCAGTGACTCTCCGCGCGACGCCGAATCATACGAAGTCCAGCTCCGGGAGAAGGATATCATCATTGCCTATGTAATCACTCTTTGCTCGCCGCCAGCTTGATCACTCAACTTTCGAGCCAGACAGACGGGCTGGTAGATAATGTCTACCCTGAAGAAATTCTTGAAATATGTTCAGTGGTTCTGCAAGAGCACCGGCACGACCATGACCGTCCACAAATAATGTCAGATCGAATAGTGGACTATGCGAGACAATGCATGAGAAGCAAGACACTCCTAACTCCCTTTGAACGTGAGCCATGGTGTTCGTGTTCTACGAGTAACAGTGCTCATAGATATGTAGGACAAGCGATCAAACAAGGTGTAGCACACAAGGGCGGGGTAAGCGTTGATTCACTCATGTCAACGCGCGAGTGCTCAATGATGCGCGCTGCGTCTAGAAAATCGATGAGTGAGTCCAGACTTAATATCTCGGGGCCGTTTATTGACTTTTTGTCTTCTCAGTGTCACCGTTGTGGTTACTATGGTAGAACGTTAGCGTCTAATGAACCCGCTCCGATGATCTCGTTAGTGTCGACGATAGCCCATTTAATTGCGTATGTATATCCCAAGACTTCCCGTCGCTAATTATGACAGACGTTCACGCCATCTTCTGTACCTTAATCCATCACAAATCCAGCTGCGATTACCCTTTCGTGTCTCTTTGCAGTTCTTCTAGACCCGTCGGTACGAGCCGACTAAACACAAAAACTACATATGAGTTGCAGCCTCTATTTTTTCATGCGTCTCTGATATCCGCCCACGGATGATCGTCGTGTCCTAAACCTCTTGTCTTGACAGGTCTACCGGCTATCAGCCTGGTTGACTGACATCGAGCGAGTTCAAGCGACGACAGACAGGCACTCTGGCAGTACCAGATCACGGGCGGGTCGCTCAAAGGACGCAAGCACGATTGCGCTGGAGTAGAGGAGTAATTCAAACTACAGAAGCGTTGGCGCATGTCGGACTTCAGCGTGGATTTCTACTCAGGAACACAGTATCCCGACACCGTACCATACGGGCAATCCTGATGGGAGTACAGCTTCCTCGAGGGGTTATACTATCGGGCAGGGAGCCTATATGAGGCTGAATGCGAGTAGGCATGCATTATCTTACCTCCAACCATTTCACCCACTGCGCCACATTCAACCCATGTCTCCAGCAAAGTTCAAGGTCGCCATCTGGTGAGTATCTAGAGAACTGTTAACAAGGTGTCCTGCATTGTACTCATTGTCGTGACTACTATTCAGCGGCGGTGGCATTGGAGGGCTCGCCTGCGCCGTTATGCTATCCAAATACCCAAATATCGATGTTGAGATATACGAAGCCGCGGCTGAGTTCTCTGAAGTTGGAGCTGGGATTGGGGTGTGGCCACGGGTTTGGCGTATCTTAGAAAAATTGGGGCTTTCGGAGGATTTCTCAAGGGTGACTGCCCTGAAGCCGACGTATGAAGACTGTAGGACCATTCCTCAGCGTCCGTCCTATACTTGATTTGACTGACTCTTTGTCATCGTAGCGGACGCGTTTGTCTTCCGGAAGAGCGATCAAGCTGAGGGCCTTGACTTCTACAAGCTTATTACGAAAGGTGAGTTCCCTTTCATCAACTGATATGTTCGGAACTGACGGCAGATCGTTGCATAGGGAGTTTCCTGCGATACCACAGACCAGATGTGTTGCAGGTCCTTGTTGCCCACCTACCCCCTAGATTTCCCATACACTACTCAACTCGCCTTGATTCTTATCACGAAGATGCCTCAGGACACGTTCATCTGACGTTTACAGACGGGTCAACAGCGGGCTGCGACCTCTTGATAGGTTCTGATGGTATCAAGTCCGCCGTCCGGCGTTCAATGCTCACCCAGAAGGCCATGAAAGCGGCAGCAAAGGGCAACTCGAAGGAGGCTGAACAAACACTAGAGTCTATTGAACCCCGGTGGACGGGCATAGTCGCGTATCGGGCTTTGGTGCCATCGGCTAAGTTGAAGGCCTACCGCGACGCTCACCCGGGTCAAGATATTCGAGTACCTGAGGAAAGCTCCATACCAAGAATGGTACGTTGCCTCATCCCGCGGTTGTTATGTAATGACATGTCCTCCCCGATAGTATATGGGTCGGAACGTGGTAAGTCTATTGCACTGCCCATGAAACTCTAGCCCGCTAAATGGTACCCGCTTAGAATGTTGTTGTCTACCCGATCTCGTCGGGACGCTTGATCAACGTTGGAGCGTTCCATGCCAGAGAGGACCTTGCTGGGACACAGTTTCCCGGGCCCTGGGTGACCAATGTGGATACGGAAGAGCTTCTGCAGGCTCATTCTCATTGGGAGCCTGAACTTCAAGCAATATTAAAGGTGCACAGAGCATGCTTGCTGCAAGAGCCTGCTGTAGTATTGACGCTATTTTACGCAGTGCGTTGATCGGCCATCACGGTGGGCGATCCATGCATCCAAGCCACTTCCTACATGGGTATCTGGACATGTCGCACTTCTCGGAGATGCGGTAAGGCTGCTCTTGAATACGGTTCTTCCATGACTTATTGACGAATACAGGCTCACGCAATGTCGCCACAGCAAGCTTCTGGAGCCGGTCAAGCTATCGAAGTGAGTGACCCCGCCCAATATTATTATGCGTACATACTAACGGGTGTATTCTGATAGGATGCCTACGTGCTCTGTAGCCTCCTTGGTCACCATCTTACCGTGGCTTCGACGATTCCTCGCGCTTTGTCAATTTACGACGAGATACGCCGTCCAATTGCCATGGAAGTTGCAGAGCGTTCCTTAATTAATGGACGCCTGTTCGGTCTACAACTCCCTGGTCTGGACGCAGACAAGGATACAGAACGTCTACCCGAGATTGGTGAGGCTATCAAGGCTAACTGGCGGTGGGCATGGTCGACGACCGCCGAAGGCCCACTGAAGGAGGCTCTGCAGCTGCTGGAGTGCCCTCCTTTGCGATCAACACTTTGATTCTATGCTTGTGTACTGTTCATCTTTGGGTCATTCGTAATTTGTAATTTATGTGCAGCAGAGATTCTATATATTTCAGTGACATATCGTATGTATGTTCAGCATTTCTCCGTAGAACGACGTGTTCACGGTAGAAGTCCGGAAGTAAATGTTCGGAGCCAGCGAGCACGGTTACGAGTCTGGGCGCTTGAAGCGCATGTCTGAAAGTGACACGTCGATCTGGTCACGAGGCGCTACCTCACCATCTAATATTACTCCCGTTTCACGGCAAACTCGCCAATCCTCTCTCTCCCTCTTCTTCTTTCCCCTCCTCTTCACTTTGGGTCCGTGGCTCTCAATCAGGGATTGCCGTTAGTCCACGACAATGGCAAAGGGTCTATTTGCAAGCCTCAAAGGCGTCGATGCATTTGGCAAGGTATATATAGTCACCTTAGTCGGCCAAGTAACTTTGTATCTTATGCCGCCTCCCAGACAACCGAAGATGTCAAGGTCAAGACGCGGACGGGCGCATTTCGTGAGCCCGGGTGACTAGCTATCGAGGTAGAGGCTAATGTGACGATTCTAGTGACAATACTGTCAGCGGCAATAATTCTTGCCTTCACTACCATGGAATTCTTCGACTACAGGCGCGTAAGCGTCGACACATCTATCGTTGTCGACAAGAGCAGAGGAGAGAAACTCACCGTCAACATGAATGTTACATTTCCAAGGGTACCCTGCTTCCGTGAGTCCCAGCCGTAGAGCCACGTACAGATCCGTATCATTAACCGTTCGCCAGTGCTTAGCGTGGATGTCATGGACATCAGCGGCGAGACCCAACGAGACATATCCCACAACGTCCTGAAGACCCGCCTCGACTCGAAAGGCGTCATGATACCGAACTCATATAGCTCTGAGCTGAAGAATGATTTAGACACGATTCATAGTGCGAAGGGCGAGAACTACTGCGGGTCGTGTTTCGGAGGGTTGGAGCCCCCTAGTGGATGCTGTAATACGTGCGAGGAAGTCCGACAAGCATACATCAACCGCGGATGGGCGTTTGGCAACCCCGAAGCGATCGAGCAATGCAAGGACGAAGGGTGGGCGGACAAGCTCAAGGAACAGGCGTCAGAGGGATGCAACATCAATGGCCGTCTGCGCATCAACAAAGTCATAGGAAACATCCATCTCTCTCCGGGTCGTTCATTCCAGTCAGCGGCGCGAAATATCTACGAACTCGTTCCGTACCTCCGGGACGACGGTAACCGTCATGACTTTACGCACACGATCCACCATCTGGCTTTCGAAGGCGATGATGAATATGACTTCAACAAGGCAGAAATCAGTAGCACGATGAAGCAACAACTCGGAGTCACGAATCCATTGGATGGGTCATATGCTAGGGTAAATTTGCTCCCTCTGATAAGTGAACGGGGATTGAAGCCATTCACAGACTTCAAAAGCACAGTATATGTTCCAATACTTCCTCAAAGTCGTCTCGACACAGTTCCGTACATTGGATGGCCAAACTGTACGTTCTAAACGCGTTTGCGTCGCTGGTCCCGTCAGCAGCTACTAATCTGCGCCGCTTAGGTTAACTCGCATCAATATAGCGTAACGCATTTCGAGCGTGATTTGACTGACGGCGGTCAAGGCGACACTCCCGCAGGTGTCCACATTCAGCATGGCGTTTCTGGCCTACCAGGTACGCTCCGTCATTGCACAACCTCAACTATCGATTGTTGCTGACGCCCTCGCTTCTCGCTTACCCAGGTGCATTCTTCAACTTCGAGATCTCGCCAATCCTCGTCGTGCATTCAGAAACCCGGCAATCATTCGCGCATTTCATCACTTCGTATGTTTCCTGCCCTTTCGGTGTCCTGACTCGCCTGGTCTAACAGTCATATCCCTGAACAGGACATGCGCCATTGTCGGAGGAGTGTTGACGGTGGCATCGCTACTTGATAGCGTGCTGTTCGCCACCAGCCGTGCCCTCAAGCAGAAAAAGTCGGCAGCCAGCAGCGGGCCAGCCTACACAGGTGGCGGCAAGCTGATGTAAAGCACGTACTAAGAACATAATATGTATCACCGCTACGTTCGCTTTGCTGCTACTCCGCTATATATTGTAACGCAGTCCATGAAGAGCATTGTTATATATAAATAGGTATACTTGTCATAAGGACATGAACGAGAGCTGGGATGGGGATGGCGGGAGCCCAGGCGTTGTGTGTTAGTGTGCCGGGACCTTGCGCACCTTTTTGGCAGAGCGGGAGGTTTCAGCTGGCTTCCGCTTTCTGGATGTAGTTGTGGTGGGCTGGGGCGGGGGTTCGTGTTGTGTTTGTTGGGCCGGCGCGTTGGCTGCTCGTCGAGCGGCTGTCCGTCTAGGAGCTGGGATCTGGAGAAAGATCTCCATTAGCTGCACATTATATGGGTGGACAATCGATAGATACCTTGACGGCACCCAGCATGAGTTCGTCATCCTCCTCGTCCCCACCGGTGGTTGTGTTATCATCAGCCCTACTACGCTCCGGTTCAGATACGTTGTCCGAGTCATCATCGCGTACTATCCGTCTCTTCGGCCGGTGGCTGGAGGATGTCGTTATTGAATGTGTGATGGCGGGTGTCTCTTCATCGGATGCAGGCTCATCCTTTATTGGGACATTTATCACTGCATGAACGCGCCTTATGAGTGTCGCTGAAGGTGATGAAGGCCCGGCAGTGGAGGGCTGGGGTATCGGTTTGTGAGGAGTCTTCGACGCTTTTAGAGCTCGGGTGGAAGTAGAGGCGGAGGCTTCGGCGGGGTAATGGGGGGAGCTGGGATCTCGACGCTGGGGGTTTGGCGTCTTTGTTTTTATCGAGCGCGGTGTAGGGAGGGCATCGATATCATGAGACCGGGACGAGGAAGGGTCTTCGAGAGGCGGGCGCTGAGACATGCTAGCGATCATGGATTGCTGCATAGCAACCAGTCATTATATGGGCGTGAGTCGGCTAGATGAAGAAAACGCACCTGGCCAACGAGCCACTCATCCAACCTCGTAGACAGCGCGCACCGCTGCTCCTCGACGCGAAGGAAGTGCTCCTGCCAATTCTGGGCCTGGTCCTTCCACTGGGCGACCTCGCGTCGTAGTTGCGCTATTGTTTCGGCCTGGCGGGCTACCTGCCAACGATATGGCATTCATTCCTGCGACGCCTGGTATCTGGAATTCGACGTACCGTGAGTTCAGCTTGTTGTAGCTGGCGTAAATGACATGAGAATTGGATTGCTTCGCACATGGACTCGAAACTCACCAGTCCTTTGCAAGATGCCAGTTCGGCCTGGCTTGTCGATGCTATCCTCACTTGTTCATCGCGTTCATCTTTGACGAGCTGGATCGGCCGTAGGGCTTCGGCGCGTGCGTGTTTCTGCACCTCGGCGAACTGGGGGAGTCTTCAGCTTCAGACAGGAACTTTTGGTAGCAGGACACCACGCACTGTGAGGTTTACAGACTTTGTGAATGCGGACACGGCCTCTGCGAATTTGGCTGCAGGATCCGCCATGGACAAGTGGACTGGGTGTGAACTTGAAGTCTGTGAGAGTGGCGGCAGAAGTTGAGCTCAGGGGCTTGCTTGTTCGGTCACATTACCGCCATTGTCTTCCTGACCCAGATGAGTCTCGGCAAAGGGGCGGTCTGTTTTGCACACGTGTGGGGCGACGATGGGCAGTGTAATCCCCTCTGAGGACGAGCTCACCGCCGCGCTCATCGACCTCAAGACTAACAATCCGCAGTGTGGAATCGCAAAAATTCACGCTCTCCTGCTCATCTCCTTCCCAACTTGGCTCGTCTCCGAAAAACGCACTCGTAAAATTTTGCAGCTGCACGGGCTGGTGCTCAATGCCTCGCCTCCGTCCTCGTCGACGCCACAAGAGCAGAGCGAAGAGGTCGTGATCGCGGCAGACGGGTCCACGAGTTTCATCCCGTACCAGTACCCGTCATCCCGGGTGATCAAAAACCTCGATTTGCAGAAATGGACGCTCAAAGTACGGGTCAAGTACTTCGACAAGAAAAAGGGCAAGGGGCTCGTCGCGATGGAGAAGATCAGCAAGGGGGAGGTCATCTGGAAAGAGGACCCGTTCATCCTCGCACCTGAATGGTACGGATAATGCCTAGGCGGACCCGCGCAGTGAGTAACTGAGAAAGAATCTGATGTATTGATCGATTTTCGCAGGGAAATATACGATTTGCAGCACCAATCTGCCGCGTGTGGATTCTGCTCGACACCTTTCGCGACGGCCTCGCCGTTGATCACCTCTTGCCCCGGCTCGTCCTCGTCCTCTGCAGCGCCCTGTCCGATCAAGTTCTGCAGTCGCCTCTGCCTCGCGAGGTCGAAGAAGCATCATACATTGCTCTGTCCGTCCCAGAACCCCGCATGCGTCCCCCTCTTGAAATTTGCGAGAGACACGCAGTGGATGGCCCTCCACGCGCTCTCGCAGTGCACAAGCAGGATCTTGCTGGCGAACCAGATCGACGACTCGACGCTCAATTCGGATTGGCAGGTTGTGAAGGGGCTAGCGGAACTGGGCATGGAGGAAAGGTTCCAACAGAGCTATGAAGGGTGCGTCTTGTACCCAAACGAAACTCTTCCTTTGGGACTTCGACTAATGTGCGCTTGCAGGCATCACGGGGCAGAACCCGACAGAGTAGCCTGGCAGAAAGCACACACTCTATTCGTTCAGGCCTTCAGTGAGCCACCGAATCCCGCAGACCAGAAGAAGCTCACAAAGCTGCTCAAGAAGCCTTTGCGTGAGGACCTCAAATCTGACCTCTTCAACTATAAGTCGTTCCTGCGTGGCCTGGGACGCATGAGTCTGAGTGCGTTTCGTGCTTCTTTGTCATTGATCACATTCATTCTTACTTACAATTGAATCGACTTCGCGTAATATACAGACTTGGAAGCACACGGCGGGCTCTACGTCCTCCACTCGCACCTGAACCACTCCTGCTCGCCCAACGTATCAGTACGGCACCTCGAGCAGAAGACAATGCTCGCGCGCATCACCGTCATCGCGAAGCAAGACATCCAGCCCGGCGAGGAGCTCACCGTCACATACGTCAACCCCTCGGGGAGCGTCACCTCCCGCCAAATCGAATTGGAGAGCTGGGCGTTCGGAAAGTGTAAGTGCCCGAGGTGTGTGCAGGAGCTGAAGGAACTGGCGGAGAAGAGGAAGGCGGACGGGGAGGCAGAGGCTGCGGCCGGCGCGGCGCTTGATGATTTGGAGAGGGAGCTGAAGGCTGGGCTGGGGCTTGCGTAGTTTCTACTTGTGCTGAAGTGAACTACTAATCAACGTTACTTTCTTGTGCGCCTCATCTTTCGCAGTTCACTGTTAATCATTTCTTCCAGCGCCGACTGTACACACAGCCGTAAATCATAACGTTCCATGCCTCCAAATGTTATGGGGTGCATGTCGATTGCAAAGAATCCATTATGCTGCATGGTATACTTATACTTACAATGCCGCGCCACTAATGATCGCGGGAGATCAAAGTGGATGGTGAGTGGGTACTCCCCAATCGTAATGATCCATGGAAACTTTAAAATCCCAAACCTCGCATTGCTGTGTTGTATCCTCCACGATGAACGTTGACGGTCTACTCGGAGTCCTGACCTGACAATTACGATCTACTTACAACTTCGCCCCGTAATGTCACCAGATCCTCGTACACCAGCGTCCGTGAAGGACATATCGGAGAACGAAGCGTATGATTCGCGCTTGGTGATCATATCGGTGTGTACGAAGACGGGACGGGTAACGCCAGTGCCAGTAGAGCCCATACCAGGGCATGTCCGCTCCTCGTCGAAAGTGCCGGTGGAGGACATTGTTCCGCCAGTGGTGTATCCGACACGCTTGGAAACGGGATCGAAAGCAATGTGGTAGTTGTGGTAGTGCTTGCGGGCCTCGTCGGCAAAGCCGAAGAAGAGAAGATGAAGGCGCAGACGACGATGGACCATCGACTGAGTTCAACGGCGGTCACGAAAGTCTTGCCCACGCGCCATAGGACTCCTGGTATCTGGTCGACGCGGGAGAAATCGTCGTGGGTATCAGCCCAGCCCAACCAGGGAGAAATCCCGATGCGTGCGTTGAGCGAGACGGCGTAGAGACCGAGGAGAACGGCGAGGACGATGTCGGTGCAGTCGAGGCCCATGAGGCGCAAGTACCGGTTGGAAGCGAGGCGGCCACTGTTTCCAGGGAGGAGCTCCTTGAATTGAAGGCGCTTGTTGAAGGCGAGGATGCCATGATTCATGAATGCATTAATTCGCCGGAGATGCAGATGCATCCGATGAGGACTGGTGGGCAGGAGACGGGGACGAAAGCTACGGGGGTATCGTAGGTGAAGGGGTAGCATCGGCATCCGAAAAGAAGACCAACAACCCTTGCTATTCAAAAAATGATATGAGCGAACTCGTATATACAAGCGCCCAAGTTCCTTCTAGGTACCTTTATCGATATCGATTGCACCCGCGCTGTATCCAACTTAGATCAGAGCTCCGCGGCGAGCCACATGACATGGTATGATGGCGGGCCTCGCGCCCGCCCGCCCGAGTGCATTTCAAGAGGGCCGTGAGTCAGCAGCATCCAGGATGGCTACAGCATCACTAGTCGTACCTCCGGACGTAACGTCGAACGCCGTGGATCCTGGATCCTGACAGCGCGTCCCTCCGAGCTCGCGCTCGCATTCACCAGCATCGCCGCGCGCGACTCGCGAGTGTACGGGCCATTCTGCTGTCCTGGGGGGAGCCTCGCACTGCAGACGGGACAAAACGTCCTCGGAACGGCGGGCGCATGGCGGATTCGATAGATATTGATATTACCACGAAGAGAGCCACCGACGGTGACCAAGGGTGCTGCGAAAGGCACGATAGCCCGCACACAAAGATCTGCCCACATCATCCTCGTATGCCCACGGTTTGACTAAGGGTTAACGGAGGATCAGCGAGATATTGGGTTGAGAGAGATATGGGTTAATTCACCGTTCAGAGAGCACAGAGGGGGCCCCTTTCTCGGACTCGGCGTTGGTGGGTATTGGTGGGTGCTATTACAGTCGCGGTTTCCACTAAAGAGCACCATTTGACGCCAAATAGCACGGCCTATATAGTACTTGCGGTTTCGAAGCTAGATTCAATTGGGGGTTCCATATGATGTCAACGCCACTTCCCTAGACACATCGATTGGGTTTTTCATGGTTGTTGATCGGCCGAACGGCTGGTGAGGCAGGCGACTACGAACTTGACGGGGAATGATACGATGGTTGGGAGAGCGACGCATGCGAGCGAGGAAACTTGAGATTCCCCAGCTGCAGACATCGGAGATCGGAGACCCGCGCCCCCCCTGCTCTCTGGTCTCTGATCAGCGATCAGCGATTGACTGGGGACACAACTAAAATGCGAGAGAACAGCATTGGACTAGGACGATGTATATGGCGCTCACCTACCGCCGAGTTTTGAAGCCAACGCTGACACAGATACAGATACAGACACAGACACTTACCTTGGGGTCAGAGGATGACTCATTGATGACTTTCTTGTTTTTGGCTGTAAATGCCTGACTGGCATGCACGAATGCAAGTGCGCGCTAAGGGAAGCCGGGGGTCGCTTACACTGACCCGACGTAGATTGTGCTCATGTGCCGATGCCAACCGAAATGGCGACCGGCCAACGACTACTGGCCGCCCCGTACTCAAGCGCCCGCATATCTCCTTAGCAGAGATTACACGGAGACCGATCAACTAGTCGGTATACCGGCTTTGAATTGGCCTTGGCTTTACTGTAGCTACACCTGGCTACACCCGCCAATGTACTGCGCAGGTGTTTCAAGACAGAGTCCTAAATGTCCGACTCAGAGTACTTAAACACTCCAATGTCAAGGATCTGACCTTTGTCTGACCTCAACATTCTTCAACTCGTTGACCCCCCTCCCCGTCATCGAACAGACCCGCCTTCTCTCAGTTCCAATGTCGACGCCGAACCATCCGCTGTGGGCAGACACGGCACACGTACCACTATATACTACGCCTTCGAGGTAGTTTCTTCTTCGATGTCTTCAGGCGCTGCAGGATCTTGACTTCCTCCTTCCAGAGGGCTGTATCCACCCTCGGCGTACCCGTACCCCGCCTATCTCGAGGCCCCTTGGGATCACGTATCCACGCACGCGAGCGGCATCGTCCCGCAATTCATGGGAGGCCTCACGTCTGCCCCGGTGCCTCTCGACGCAGCCACAGGTCAGTACGGTGGTCACGACCACGCCATCGTTTCCTCGTCCGCCGCAGGCTGGATGCACCCCATCGACGCAGCTTGGCTGGCCCGGCAAGGGCTGGGCGCTCTGTTGGTCCATCCACCAGAGCAAGGCATCAGCGGGAACACCGCACCGACGATCCCCCACACGATCGGTACGCCAGCGCGAACCACGCAAGATGCCAGCGTCGAAGCTACGGTCCCGGTGGTCATCCGCCACACGATCGGCACACCAGCCATGGTCTCTTCGGCCGATAGGAGGCGCGTCCGGCCACGGAAGCACGGCTGCCACATCTGCAGCAGCATGTTCACGTCTAAAGAGAACAGAGACCGTGAGGATCCCTTCGTGCCATCGTCTCGGCCCTACAAACTCACCGTGCAGGCAGGCCATGTTCGTGCGCATTACGGGATCAAACCGTTCATCTGCCTTTGCGGCGTGGCCTTCACTACAAAGGTAGATCTCTCGCGCCATCGCAAGGGCGGGCGCTGCCCACTCGCCGCGCGCATCGAGTGATCGGTTTATACGCACTGACCGCGCCTCGCGCGTTGAACAACGGTGCTTGGTGGTTTGCGCCCCCGTGTATGTTTCCTATGATCTCACCTATGCCTAGAGTTCCGACGTTGTCAGCGGCGCTTTGTCTGAATGCCCTCCTGCCGCATCATCTGATTCTGTGTTGTTCGGCTCCCAAGTGTCCACCACATGTACATTAGCCTCCCGCCTCGAGAAATTATATAAATAGAAATCATATCAGCTGTCAACGCAGAATCCTGTAAGGCTGTGGACATACGAGCAGATGGTCGCATTTTTTCCACGCACCGATGAGCGATAACAAGACGGAGCCCTAGCCCTGCAAGAATACCCCTTGCCGTGGCACCGCTAGCTCCGTTCGTACCAGAGGCGTTCGCTCTTTTTCTTTCTGGCTTGCCCGCGGGGTTGCCGCTGCTCTGTGTTGCGCAAGCCCCTGCAGAAGGATGGGGCTGGTACAATCACGCACTCCGCCGCTGTATCAATTTTTGGGCTGTCTATGCAGAGATACCGCCTCTCAGCGATGAGCTACGTCCCACATCCATCGAAGTCCACTCTGCGTACTGTGCTATGCGCTGTTCTGGAAGAACTCGAAGCTCGCGGCCAAAGACGAGGGATGTGGATGTTAGGCATTCGGTGGATATGTCGAAGGGAGCCGTCGTGATAGTCACAGACACGAGAGTAGACATGTTGGGCCGATATCCCGCGGGTTTTGATAGAGCGACAGGATCCATGGGCGCGCGACTCGATCACGAAGGCGCACGGGAAGAGCGACATCCAAGCGTTGATGTGTCACGAAATGACGGAACGGGCAACACCCATGCGCAAGTAGACCGTGTCCGCAATCCCATCATCGTGCGGTGCATTCCAGGAGCGAAAGGTAAGTCACGCCATCGCCTGGTTGAAGGTGCCAGCCTTGCCCGTAATAGCCGCCTCCACGGAAACACACCCGTACGACGCGACGCAATTCAGACGGCCAGGGGGTCCCTCTAGCTGAAGTGCCAGCCGTAGAGGATAAGCAGAGACGCGACGAATGCACGGAGCCTATAATATCGCAACCGCCAGCGTCGACCCGTCATCGATCATCGCCAGAGTCAGCACCGGAAGAATAGTAGAAAGCAAGGCATGGGGTATAGGGAGTATAGGGAGTATAGGGCGTTATGTGCGATCCAGTGGCTGGCGTACGAGGCGAACGTTAGATGTGTCTCGGAGACGTATAGTTGCCAATATATATAGTGAGAAAATGGTTGAACGACAGCGGCGGCCCGACGGCCCGCCCGCTCGCATGCATCCGCGCGGCGCTTGATGATTTAGAGAGGGAACTGAAGGCTCCTAGCTTGCGTAGTTTCTACTTGTGTGTAGAAGTGAATGTAGAATGCGTGAGTGATTAGGAACGTATTCTCAGCGATTCCGACAGTATAGTCGAAGCTCAATATAATATGGATCCGCGGGCCGCGCCGGCGGTAGCTCGCTTCGAAGTGCTAGGGCGAGGATTCAGTGTACTCGTAGCCACATAAAGTAATTGGACACACGGTCACACACTTAGCCCAATTACCCAACATTCAGTGAATTCATGACTGAGCAGAAATAAGAGACTCCAACTTTAGATATGTAATAGGATGTATATAGCCTAAGGCTACTATTCATAAAATCAAAACCTGGTATGACCACCTCGTGCACGCAATACAGCCTCGACTCTCTCAGGCATGCCACGGATATGCTTGTCCACATCCTCAATCGGTAGCTCGTCCCATGCGCAAAGTACAGCTGCCTTTAAATCAGCAACAGTATTGGGAGGATGAGGTAAGGAGCGCAAGCGCTGTTTGAGCTCATGCCAGACTCGTTCGATTGGGTTGACATCTGGTGAAGATGGTGGATGGTATAAAAGTGGGATACCATGTGTGGTGAACCACTTCTTCGTTGTCTTGCTGGTGTGACTTGGTGCGTTGTCCTGTTGGACACATACAGTCCCCTTCAGGGCCTTCATCTCGTTGTAAAAATGAAGAAGAGCTCCTTCCAGGACTTGCTCCTGATATCGTGCGGAATTCATTCCGTTCCCCTTGCCTCCAGGGTACTCGAGCACAACTAGTGGCCCTTTCTGTCCCCGTATGATGCTCCCCCATACCATAACACGCGTAGAAGACTGGCTGAAGGATGGAACAACACAATCCTCATGCAGCTCCTCGCCAGGACGGCGTGTAACAAAGATACGGCCACAGTTGTCGCCCAAGTAGATGTACGACTCATCTGAGAATATGACCTGCCCCCACTCCTGCTCTTTCCACTGCCTGTAAAGCCTAGCCCAATAAACCCTCTTCTTCTTCTGATCTTTCGAAAGGTATGGAACCTTTTTTGCCACCCTCCGATGATAACCCTGCTCCGCCAGAACGTTTCGAGCAGTTGAGACTGAGATATTGAGCTGCAGTGTGTTCACGAGCTCTCTGAATGGTGCCCAACGCGATTTTCTAGCGGATCGCACCAGGAGACGTTTGGCACGATCGGTCAGTTTACGTGGACGACCGGAGCATGGTTGTCGAGATACGGAACCGACGGTATTGAATTTCTTCAGGTTGTAGTACGCTGTGCTGCGTGGGATGCCAAACAGAGCGGCTGCTTTGTTGACGGATTGGCCGCTTTTAACGGCACCAATGAATCGATTTTTCTTAGGGGTATCATGCAGAGTATGTGAGGATGTAGTGGTGCGCATTAGACACGGAAACGACGTGTTGTTGTTGCAAGGAGAGGCAGACAAATAACGCGGTCACGGACCACATTAGGCATTTGCTTACATAAGTCCAACTACTTTTTGTGGTTACGAGTATATTCCTAGACTAGGTAGATATTACTTGCATAGAATCTATGAGCGCTAGGAGGGCGCATATGACACAGCGTGCAGGATAACATATTGTTGCTAACATTACATATCCAATATGTGGAGTAAATGTGCAATAATCCTTCAATATAGAGTCGTGTAATATGTGATAAATATTTACTCACAATGGAAGGTTTAAGTCAGTTGAGGATAATACTGCCGTTGCTATCTCATACTCATTACATATTGGTCACACTCGAGATAACTGGGTATGACATGCTTAACTGAGATATTCTTCAGATAGCAATCAAAATAATACCGCAGATAATATCTGATCCTGCACCCAGTGTGAGTTCTCGATATGCATCCAGTGCGTACACCGTAAGCTCAGAGAATTAGGCGCGCGCCACGTCAGCAAGCCTCGAGTTGATGGAAGTTGAACAACCTTCACCAAATTACTGTCGTAAGTCATCAAATTTCCACCAAAAGTGCCGCTTTCTTGGCGCAAATCAACTACGGCAAGCAAAATCCACACTTCCCATAATTCAGAATTGTGGAAAAGAGGCCAGTTCAGCCAGAAAAAAACACGACCGAGCCTCCAAAGTACGCAGAATTTGTTTGGCCTTATTTGCACGGGCCTTGAACCCTTTAGAGCATGATTGCTTGCTACGCTCGCAATTAAACCCTATTACGAACCTGTAGAATGCGTGAGTGATTAGGAACGTATTCTACATCGAAGGGATATGTGAGTAATCGTTATAACCAGGCGTAGCAAGTGATTAGCATACCTCAGCGATTCCGACAGTATAGTCAAAGCTGAGGATGCGGAAGTGAAAATGAATGTTTTTATATGTGATCGAAAAGGAAAGGGGTTGGCTATATCTGGAAAGGAGAAATAGTGCCCGAACTGCTTAACTGTTGAGTGTGATCCATCTTCAACAGTGAACTGCTAAAGAGTGTTATTTCTTGTTTAGGGCATATTCACGCGCACCGTTCGTCTGCCCTTGCAAGGCAGTAGTGGCCTTCATTGCGAGGGCAGATCTCTCGCGGCTGCCCATGCTCCGTCCCTTTTCCTTGAGTGTTGCGCCCTTGGGCGTTCCTCCACCTGCACACAACTCACGCATGTACTAGTGTAAGTATATGTGTCGCGAGCGCCCAGCTCTGCGATGGAATCTACAGTAGCTACGAGGGCGCCGCAGGGTCTGATGTGACAACGAGGTCAGGTGTCATAGAGTGTGTTGTTGATGATCAGCGACCACGGTCAGGCATGCACGAGGTACTGAGCGAGTCTCAGGCTTGGCGTTTTCCGTCGAGAGTGGCTGCACACCTGCGACTGTGATCTAGGTGGTGTAAGGGCAACCTCAAGATAGCCGCACAGTGCAAGCCTAGCAGAGGGAGAATCCAAAGAAATGAATAAGACTAACTACAATACATGAGAGAGCTGCTCACCTAGCAGAGGGAGAATCCAAAGAGAACAGGATGGGGATTCTCCATGCTAGGAAGCGAAGTATATACTGTAGTAGCGTGGGAGGAATGAAGGGTAACTGTACAGTACACCAGCCACAGGTACGAACGAATATCACAAGGTACAAGGGGGCATGTGATAATGAAGTGGAAGGGGAATGTACAGGATTCGTGCCAGCGACCTGGGGAAGTGGGGACAAGGAGTAATGAAGTGGGAAAGGAGGATAGAGGTAGCCCGGACGAGCCCCGAAGTGTATCTACGAGTCCGAGCGAGTCCGAAGTGTCCGAGCGAGTCTGAGGCGTCCGAGCGAGTCCGAGGCGTCTGAGCAAGTCCGAGGCGAGTCCGAAGCGCGGGAAGACTTCGGAGTCACCGGACGGGGCTCGGATGCAAAGGGAGTGAACGGAAGGGAAGCGGAAAGGTAAGGGGGCGAGAGGAAGGGAGAGGGACAGGGGAATAGGAGAAAATAGGAGTGTCCCCTTACACACAAGCTGTTTTCCTAATCCACGGGCTGAGCGCACCTGAGAATGATCATACTGTCCTCTCACAAGACATCCGAAAGCAAATTGTGCTAAGATTGTTCATTCCGAGGCGCCGTCTCAGTGGGAGAGGACGTCTCAAACGGTGGTCAATTACTGTACATCTCCTCACGTTTGGTTTGCTGCCCCGTGGGGACAAATGGCCATTATCACTAATGGTGTCGTTCCAGAGAACATTGCATCGGCCCTAGAACCTTTCAGTGAAGCCATGTCGAGTCCGCATGAGGTTTACAACGTTGCCGGTCTCACCCCTGCGATACCGTTCAACAAAACCGCAAGATCCATCGGTAACAGCGATAACATGGGTCGCTTTTGGGGGGCCTCGTGGAGATTCACCCTAGTTTATCAATTTACTATCAGTCTTATTATCCTAACTTCAATGGAGAGTATTGACATTGAATACCAGATTCATCAACGCAGGAGTATGTGCAGTGAGCCCAACCAAGACTCAGTAGTCGAACTGTTTCACGCATTGATTGAACTATTAGATCGAGGAAGAGGATAGACAGTGCAAGTGCCTGCTTTTGATACGCCGTGCATTCGATTCCTCGAGTAATACGCTGTCAGGAAGCGAATCGGATCGGCCAATTTAACGGTAGCCTCGTGCCGTACTCAAACCGCAGCGGAAGGGCGGTTAGGGGCATATGGTCCCGTGATCTCTCATATATTTACCGAAGTCTACCTCGACTTCGACCCAACACTCGACCACCACCACATCATGCACTACCAACAACCACGACTCAGCAAATGCAACGAAGCCAGGCAAATAGCCGCTGTCAGCCAACTGATCCCCGAAGTAAGTTAGGCAACCAATCACCTCCTTACTAGCCCCCTTTATAACCATTCTAACCAAATCATCCCCAGGTCGATGATCACCCCTGGGAGGACCTCACGCAACGTTACGCAGCCCACTGCGCCCAGTTCACTTGGCGCTGCCTCAGAGCCTCCCCGAACTACCGCAAAAAGCCCGCATTTGCAGCGCCCGAGGTAGACCTGGAAGCTTTCATTGATGACCTCCTCTATGAATCAGGGGCCCCCCTCTCAGCGGCCGTCACTGCGCTCATGATCATATCCTGGATCACCGACACGGGCGCATGCCGCCTCGCCTCGTCTTCCCCCCACCACCTCTTCCTCGCGGTCTACGAAGTGCTCCTGCGCACCATCTACGCGCCAAACGAACCCCACGACGACGGGGGGCAGGCGGCGGCTGTCCTGATGCGCTGGGAGGTCGAAGCTGCGCTGGAGACGCTGAGCGAGAGGCAAGTACAGTTCGTCCTTGCACTCATCGACGAGGACACGGTCATCGAGGAGGAGATGAGGACGCTCGTCACCGAGCCGTATACGGTCTGTGTCTTTTGTCCCCTGGGTTCCTCGCGGGCGCTCATCCTCATACCCCTCTCTGCAGTATGAGTGCATCCATTGTCAGGAGAAGGCCCGGGCGGAATCCATTGGACGCATTAAAACTGCGTACTTCATCAGCCAGAACGTTCTTTACTGCGACTTCTAGACGTCTTCGAGCGTGAAACGAGGGCGAATGACCTACCGACTTGGACAATGAAGAGCATGTTCGTTGGGCACCCTTAGCTCCGAATGGAGACCATCACTGTTCGGCATATGACGATACTACTGTCTTCGCACGACATGTCCGCGATAATTCAATTGGCCGTGTTATATTTGATACTTCCTATATCAGTACCACCGCTTTTTCGCTATTATATTGTCGTACCGTTTCGCAGCATTTCTTGTGGTCCACTCCAATAAAAACAGCCCAAGCTATCAATATAACAATCGCTTTTGAGAATTCAACCTTTCATTATCTATCTAAGAAAAGTGCCCCTATGGCAGACACCAGGAATCGCAAACTGAGGAGTGATAACTGGATAGAAGCAAAATTGTTGCATTGTTGGTACATCAACTAATTTACAAGAAATTTTTGAGTCATAGTAGCTAATCGGATAGAAATTCTTGGAGAGGAGAAGAAGTTGGGTGCAAGAGATTGGTAGGTCGATAATAATTGAAGGACGAGCATTCACGAGATGGTGATCTTTTTGGGTGCCAGCTCAGGAGCCGACTTGGGGAACGTGACGGTGAGTACGCCATCCTGCATCGTGGCCTTGATTTCCTCGTCCTAAATTCCAGTATAAGTCATCTATACTTCTCATCTCAAGCACCATAATAATCGATTCAGCTCACCTTAACGCCCTGAGGGAGCTGGAGCGTCCGAGAGAACTTCCCGAACCGCCTTTCTCTCACAACGTATCCCTCCTCTTTCGTCTCGGTCGACACGTTGCTGTCCGCAGAGACGGTCAAGCGCCCGTTGTGCACGTCGATGTGCACGTCTTCCTTCTTGAACCCCGGAAGCTCAAAGGAGGCGACTACCGAGTTGGCTTTCGCATCCTCGTGGAGATCCATCCTGGTTGTAGCAGCAACAGTGCAATGTCAATCATATTATCGTAATGGAGTCGGAGGACGGGGATCGCCTACCTTGGATGGATGATGTTGGAGGTGGTGCCGATCTGGCGCTGGCGCTGGCCGTTGTTGTTGTTGCCAGTGCGGGCGTTGAACGCCTCATCGAAGAGGCGGTCAAAGTCCGAGAAGGGCTCGTAGTAGAAGACAGAAGACATTGCTAGTTGCTAGTTGCTAGTGGAGGAGAAGGTTCGTAGAGTAATGCGGTGCGGCGAGGTTGTTATCGGTGTTGTTGTTGTTGAGTTGATTTCTTGCGGGCACTAAGCCACGAAGGGGCTGCTCTTTATACAGCGAGCGAGGAAACGCCTGGAATCAACGCCTATGTTCCGACGATCTTGTCTTCATCATTGAAGACGCCTAGCCCGTCTCCTCCACCTCAGATCGAAGGTGCTCGAACATCGGAGTACGTCTTGTGCAAATGTTCAAGCTCGTAGAAATTTCTGGAAACTAGCTATATTGAGAAAGAGACAACGGCTAGAATCCCGTAGATTTCTCTGAGTAGCTAGCAGAGGGTGGTGCGGAGTGTCCGCCGCAGATTTCGAGAGAAGGAGAAAATTCCAGCAGAAGTGGTGTACATGTACTTGGGAAAGAGACGAGCGGGAGACCCGCGGAGCTTGTAGATCTTTGTCTGCTTCGGGAGCTGGTAGTAAACAACGGAAGCAAACTTGAGTACTAGTGGCGCTTATGCAAAAGTTTGAGCGCCTGATAGATATCTTTCAAAAACACCCACTGTGCTTATCTCATACCGGGCTTGGAAGCTCTCATGCCTCTCGATGGCCATGCGTACTTGGTCGCCCAAGGCTGGGCAGGAAAGGGCTCCGGCCTCCGCGAGGGCGCAATAAGTAGACCTCTCGCTATCGCACAGAAGAAAACACTCTCCGGCCTTGGTAAAGATCGTGATGAGGCCTTTCCGTTCTGGGACCAGTTGAGCAGATACATCTTCATCCCGAAAGGTGTATATTGTACTGATTTGCTCGTTGGTGACAGTCTATTCTCCGCCGCATCGACTTCCATCAAAATTAAAATCGCAGATAGTGATGACGAGAGTGTGAGTGATACTGCTCCGTACGCAGCTTATGTCGCTGGTGTAGAACCAGTGTGATCATTCATCATTAGGACGATATAATCGTTGCGAAAGAAACGACCGTCTTCAAGCGCACGGGCACTGGAATTCTGTGCAATCGGCGGCCCCTGCTCGGTACACCCGCGACATCCTCCGGCTCAACCACCCCCTCAATCAGCGCCGAATCGTCTGCGGCGTCGAATGCCTCTTTGTTGACGCTTGCGAAAAGGGAGGCGGCGAAGAAAGGGCTGTATTCGCGGTTCTTCCGGGGTCCGGTTCTTGGGCCTGAAGACGGTCTTGTTTCAGAAGATAAAGAAGAGGAAGATACGAAGGAGGGCTGCGGCAGCGGTGAAATCACGCCGGAGCCGGAAACTGAGGGTGCTGGTGGCGAGCGGAAACGGAAACGGCGGAAGGGCCCTGAGCGAGAAGGAGACGAGGGAGATGAAGGTGGTGCTGGGGAAGGGACTGAACAGGGAACATCTTCGTGCAGCGCGGGGGTCGTAGGCGATGTCGGGGAGCGAGAGAAGTCAGAGCGGAAACGGGCGAAACTAGAGAGGAAGAGGGCGCGAGAGGCAAGAAGACAGGCGAAGGAGGAGCGACGGAAGGCTAGAGAGTTAAGGAAGCAGGAGGAAGAGATGCAAGTTGAGGAGACGAGAGCGGCGAAGGTGTTACGAAAAGGGAAGAGGAAGGAATCAACCCAGCAACATGTAGTAGTATCTCATGGCGCAGACGGTCCTCAGGAAACAGGACGAGAGCAGAAGACCAAAAAACGCAAGAAGAAGAGAGATGCGGGCGACGATTTAGAGGATATCAAGGGTGCTGATGGGGTGACCAAGCCGCTAGTGTCCCCTTCGCTCGTGGAGCACGACTCTTCTGCCTCCAAACCCAAAAAGAAGCGCAAACGAGACAGCGACCAATAATATATAACAAGCTATCCTCCTTGTTTGCATATGGCTAATACATTTGATTTCGTGTCATTCTGACGGTATATATATGACTATGCCAAGTACACTACCGGTACAACAACCCATATCTCATTCAAAGTGGGTAATGGGGGTAGACCAAGGGATCCGAATGAATGTTTGCGTGAGTCGTGATGAAGGTTAAACAATTACTAGAGTTCTACTCGTTGAGATGGGATGAGGAAATGGAAAGATGGAGGAAAAAGTTGATGAGTGGGGAAAACAAGAGACGAATATGTAGTATCTAACCGCCTGTGTTGCGCCATGCGCTCTGCATAGCAATTCGTCTGGCCTGAACATACATCATCAATTTCCTACCCAGAGTAAAAGATATAGTAGATGCAACGAACCTGGTCAAGGGAAATGGAGCCTTCACGTAGTTCGACCTTCTGCCTAGTATCGTCGTCGTCATCGTCATCATCGTCCCCGCCGAACGTAGTTGTTCCGCTAGGACTGCGTAGACCACCAAATGCCGCTTTCCCTCCCGCCAGCGAGAATGGTGACGGAGCTACCTTGGTCCCGAAGACACTGGCGTTCTTTGGCGCTCCGAACGCAGCAAAGTCGGTAACAACCTTGCGTGGCGGCGAGCTGGGTGGGGAGGCTGGGATGGCAGGCGTTGGCCGTGATTTAGTATAGCTTGTGTAGCTTGGACGTGAGTATGACTGCCGTGCTTGCAGGTATTTGTCGGTGAATCGAGTACCGTGTACCTGCCAAGTAGTGGTCTATGAGGAAATACACTACGCAGGGCGATGGGCGAGATATCTTACCCTCTTCAATAAAGGCCTGGCCAACGCCAAAGACGGAGCTTCCATGAAGACTGCGACATTGTGCGCCGATTCTTCCGATTCCTTGTAAATTGTCTCGATGACGACCTTCTTGGTGCTTTCATTTCGCAACAGAAGCTTTTCGTGGAGTTCACGAGCCACTTCGTCTACGCTCTCGTTGTTTCCGAGGATGCGCTGCGCGACGGCGTGCCCAACCTCTCGAACGAGGCGCTCCATGTCCAGGTTTTCTAGGACACTCCCGACGATGGCATGCGAGAGGAGATCTGCGGTGGTGAGCGGCAGCATGAGGCCAGACGTAATGGATGTGATGGCTTTATAGAAATCGGTTGCATACTGTATGAAACAGATTTATCAGGAGTTAATATGAGTTCGCAGTGCGAAACGTACTGAATAACCGCTCAATGCAGGTTCACAGGCGACGAAGTGCTAGTCATGATCAGTCCCCAAGCTTGTAGATCACGAAATGGGCACATACGAGCGTAATGCCCCGAGAAGCCAAAAGGCGGACAATTTGCAGAGGATCCTTTCCGTCTGGTGAGCCGTCATCGAATCCTAAGGGAAATCCTTCAGTCGGAAAGGAAACTCTCGAGCAAAGGAGGGAGCGCGCACCATCGCCGTATTCGCCAATGCCATGAGGTGGTGCATCCGCAATCAACACCACCATCTTGCTAGCCTGGGGCCGCCAGTCTAGATTCATCAGCTCGCCTAGCGCAGCAGTGACAGCTTCTGGACCATCTCCTCCTCCTGATGCGTACAGCGACGACAAGTCCTTCTTGACCTTCGCGATATCTGACGAAAATCCAAAGTTCTTGGTGATATATGTGTGATCTTGCGGTGGATGGTCCCGGAAGGCGATTAACCCAATACGCAGGTCCTCTGGACTTTGTAGCTTTCCCGATTCGAAGATGCTTGCGCAAATCTGCTCGATATTTTTCGTTGCAGAGGTTATGTAGCTGCCTTGGCTACCTGTGCAATCCTGAATGAATACGAGATCCCTGGGAGAAGCGGTAAGCTCTCTTCGACGCTAGAACTACAGAGTCGACGACCTACAGCATTTTGTGGCCATCGGAAGGTACTTGGACGGGAATTGAGTGCTGCAACGGCTGTGGGCCCGAGTCGAAGTCCATGTCTTCATCCATGATGTGAAACAGTCTCAAGAACGCGCGATTCTAACTTGCAATAATGGATTCAAATCACTGAGCAGTTGAAGAGGGGCGGCGCTTTGTTTGTAACGGATGTTATGATATCTGATTATGAGATGCACCTGTGCTGCGCGCTCTGGACTGAAAACGCTGGATTCGGTCTATGGATGATCGATGAAAAGAAATAAAATGCAGGCTGCACTCGCCCAGACTATAAAAGCAACCTGCAGGCAGGAGGACATGAGGCGCGTAACCCTCATTCCAATTTGATGCAAGGTCTCGTATCGGATCTTGTTGCATCGTGAATCAGATACCCCCCAAATATAACAAATCCAGGCAATCTACTACTACTTGCGCCCGCTAAATATCCACCCCAGCCATGGCGTGGCCCAATTAAACGACCCAGGAGGTCCAGGGCGTATGAATGTACGGTAGAGCATAAACAATCCAGCAGTGCACCCTCCAACAAGAGCAGTTAGCTTGACATACGTCCGCAATCTGGCGGACGCAGACATCGCCCGATCGGCACCACCGGGAATTGACGAATTGCTGAAAAGAACATCAAATCACCTCAGTGGACACGAGGAGGTCTGCAAGGCAAGCAAACGCACGGGCTCATTGCAATGCTGCAAATCGCGTGGAATACATCCGCCATCTGGCCTGTCTTCACGCTGACGGCAACAGGAACCTGCAGGCCTAATCGGCGGCAATATACATCGGGCTGGACTTCGTGTCTCTGATCGGCCCGTTAATCTGAGAGGCTTCTGGGGAGGAAGTTAACGTACCTGCAACGCGAGGTCAAGATCTGATTTGGTGGCGACAAATAGAGTAGGAATATGATCAAGACTATACTGTTGCTGAAACCCAGAGCACAGGTAAGTAGCGCCCAGTGCGAGAGTGACGAAAAGCAACTCACACGAAGATTACTGATATATGAAAACGAATTGGTGTCGCTCGAGTCGTGGACATAGACAATGACGTCGGCAAGATCGGTTTTCTTCTGGTTACGCAACGTCTCCGCCTCATACCTAGAGCCGAATTCTTGCAGCTGCGAAGTAAATGAGCGTTAGATTGACACACAGCAATTATGAAGGACTCACCACCAAGTACTTTTGTGACCCATCTATTTCAACCGAGTTGACGACACTTATCACTCTGTTCGTGGGCTCATAAAGGCCCGTGAACCCCTTCCCAGCGAACGCTCGTAGGAGAGATGTTTTCCCCGAACCGGCTGCTCCGCATACGTAACAGAGGAACACGTTCCGTGCGGATTTTCCTTTCCTTCTGTCAGTCTTCCGTGGTCGAGTCACCTGCATAGCACCTGTGCGTGGTTCGTTGGGGTAGCCCAAGTATGCGAGATATGCAAGGGTCGTTTTATGATCTAATAGAGTAGTCATGCTACACGGCACTATGTCATTAATGAAGGAGCGAGTGTGGAATAGGATAATTTTGACGCACCTCCATTGTGCTAACCATCCCTGCAGTGTAACGGCTCCAGCATCGTCCGAGAGTGTTGTGTCCGGGAACTTCTGTGTGGCCCATGGGTTCCCCGGGGAGGTGCTCAGCAAGTCGTTAAGCTCTTCAGGTTTCAAAGCCCCGTCCTGATCTTTATCGAAGACTTCAAATATATCAGTGAAAAACTGATATCCCAGTGGGCTTAACTCGACTGAGCAATCATATGGTACTTCGAATCTGTCAATCGAGGATCAATTCTTATGACTCATGAAAGAGGCATTTGGAAGGAACGTACTTGGGGAAAAGAAAGGATTCGGCCAAGCGGAGATCTTCCCCATACCCGAACTTCCGAAGGACAGTCCATGTCGTTTCTAACCGCCCGCGCTGGATGAAAGTTGTGTGGAGGTACAAAAACCCAGCTTCCGTCAACCCTCCATCTCGAACCCCACCTTCAGCGTGTTCTCGAACCATCTCTTTAATACCTTCAAGCTCCTGTGACTGAAGTGGGGCGTCAAAGCATTTTCTCTGAAGAGTTGTCAGTATGAGGGAGCAGAGCGGCGATGTTAACTGACTTGAAACTCATTAAGCTCAGCCGCGTCTAGAATTCCATCCTTGTTCGTGTCGCATAGCTTGAAGATACGTTTGAGGGCGTTGACACAGGCGGGTTTAAGGACCTACAGTTGAGGTTTAAGTCAAAGGGACGGAGAAACACGTAATATTAGAACACACATGCTCTCTAGAGTCATAGAGGGGGGCAGTTGGATGGAGGACGGCCTTCTGAGCGAAGTAGAAGACCTCGGACACGTTCAGGGGCATCTTGGCCGAACACTCTACGCATGTCTCTACTTCCTAGGAAATGTATTCAGAGTCATCGTATACATAAGAGCCGGAGCGTGAAACACCTTGAATTCGTTCATGATTGGAAGAATCTCAGCCTCCAATGCCTCATTGGTGACCTCGCCGCCTCGTAAGTCTATCTTGTTCCCAACGAGGATAACGGGTACCTGACGGCGACCTCAGTCGGGGAGTAAATGGGACCTAATGAAAATACGCTTACATTTACACCCAACTGCTTGAAATGAGGCAACCAGTATGTTGGAATGCGATCGAATGAGTTAGGGTTGTCGATTGAATAAACGACGCAAATGACATGAGCTTTCCGTATTTCTGACTCGAGGTGAGGCTTGTCCGATGGTCCGGCTGCAATACGAGTGTCGGTACCACGTTTGCGCGCGTCCGAGCAAAATGAAAGCTGGTTTACCTCCGGAATCCACAATGTACGTTGTAACATTTTCTGGTGTAACCTCTGGCGGAATTGTGACTTCGGGGACGATGTGCTGAACCTGTGGGCGTCGCCGTCAGCATCGAAGATGGCCTGAGCGCACTATGCAGCGGGTTACATGTGACACGAAGGACTCTTTGATGAGAGAAGTCACGATGGTGCTCTTGCCAACACTCTCTGCGCTGGGCGGTCAGAAAGCAGGGCCAGAAGGAGAGTTCGCGGTGCGCACCATCGCCTACGAGTAGTATGCGCACATCTCTTCGCATTCCAGAATACAGCGCGGCAGAAAAATAACGGAATTGTGTGAGCGGTGCGTCGACTGGAATTCTGGTGACACCACGGTCCACGGCCAACCCTTTGGTCATGTGACCTGACAGGAGGCGTGAGGAATCTCGCCGCTGAGTCCGAAGAAGTTCACGATCGCCATTGCAGCGGCGGTGGCACAGCGGCCATACATTTTTGCTGTGCTGGTTTTCACTGACTCCATATATCTAATTTACAGTGTCGGAGTCCTTTTAGCTTTGCTTCACACAAAGCCTTTGTATAAATACCCTGCGCTGAAGAACCCCAAAGCGTGCGATGTCTTTGACCGACCTTCCTTCTGATGTCCTCATCCTGGCCTTGCAGGACCTTTCGGCGTCAGGATTGGCGGCTGTATCGTTGACGTGCAAGTCTCTACATACACTGGTAAAGCGCTGCCCCGCCCCTCGAGCGTTCGCTGGCGCTGATGCTTTATCACTAGGTCGAGGAATTCGGATGGAACGGTCACCTTCGCTCCAATCCTCGCCCAGCACTCAGCGTAGCCAAGGCTCAGGAACAGTGGGCCCCGAGACGCAGAGCACGGTATAACACACTATCGGATCGTGCTTGGTCACGCGCCGATTTTACAGCCAGACCACTGTCTCGCCCATGGACGGGGAAATTCCAACCAGCAATGGCCATCAGTCTGTCTCGATTAGTCGTGGCGGCAGGCAGCACTCTGTACTCCTACAAATTTGCTGCTACATCCCCAAGCGAGCTTGAATCCCCGTCCGTCGTGTTCGAAGGTTCGGTCCGCTTAGCTACAGTCCCCAGCGCCGTTTACGACATCACCTGCCTGACCTTCATCGACGACGGTGGACTCGATCAGACCCTCTGTGCTGGCTACCACGGCGGGGAAGCGGAGCGCGTCATTCTGATACCTCCAGATGAAGCTAAGAACATGCCGCTAGCGGTTGTTCGCTTCCCCCTCTTCCATCAACGCCAGTCCGATACAGAATTCTTGGAGAGCCTGAAGTACGCAAACAATCGTCTTCTCTCCCTGTCCTCTACGGGGGTCGCCACTTTATCTACCGTGCCAGCCAGCCCCAACGATGAAGTCACTTCCTCGTCGATTGATATCAAGCAGCGCAGCTGGATATCGCATCTGTCCTTGGCATCTTCTTCTCCATTCGCTGCATTCGGGGCGTCGTCTACCACTCCATTGACCGTCTATTCAATTCAGCCTGATCGTATTTCCCCGACCCCTTCTGTCAATTTATGCATGACCAGAAGACATATCAACGGCCCAACTTTCAGCTCCGCCGTGTACGGTATCTCTCGAGCGCCCCCTTGCTCTGTTTGGGGTGCCTCAGACAATGTAATAGTCTCCGGTTGGTACGACGGCCAAGTGAGAATATACGACCTTCGCGCGGACGAGCATCCCGCGGTCTCCGAATCGTCCACCACGACACTCGCACCAGTTCTCTCTGTTCTCGACCCATGGTCATACGAACCCATATACGATGTTGCATGTGGTGGAGGCTCTGGGACGCACATAGCCGCTGGCTCCGCTCGACACAGTGTCGTCTCTTTTTGGGATGTACGATCACCGCAATGTGGGTGGAGCGTTTATGCTCCAGGCAATGATTCGTCCCCCGTTTACTCAGTGATCCTCGAGGGGTCTCGTTTGTTTGGGGCAACCCAAAGCCGGCCATTCGTTTACGACTTCGGCCCAGATGTCAAAAACGACACATATCCATCACTTCCAGACGCTCCCGGCGCGGACGGATTGAAAGGGAAGAAGGGGGCTGGATATCAAGTGGTGAAATATAAGCATAATCGCGGTCTCCCTAATGGATATTGAAAGACACTGGAAGCAATTTTGGATGTTCTTTCTATTATAGAACCACCGGCGATGACTATTTGAATTACAGATGTATGATATACAGGACGGTACAATGTAGATTGCGATAGCAACTAATAGTGATGAGCAAAGGAAATGGTTGAACGGAGGACACACATTGATAACTGAACAAAACGAATAATAGCCTGAACGATGATGATTGAAAAAACAAATCGAATAAGTGAAGAATGAAGGTATAGACCTCCAGGTAGTCCGGAGCTCATAATGCGGGGATGGATGGATATAGTGTGTTATGCGGGCGGTCCAACTTGTGTTCGGGTTGTCCAATTGAATAGCTGGCGCATGTCGCTGACAGGTGGCGCATCTGCCGGTTGCTTGGGTTCTATTTGCAAGCTGGCAGAGATTCCTGTCAAAAGGTGTGCACACACATGCGAAACAAACGGCCATACCTTCTACGATATAGATCTTGTAAGTCACCGTTCCGTTTTGAATTCTCAAACGCAACATTTAAGAACTCGTGGACTTCTGTGATAGCCTTCAGGGTATATGGAACTTGAAAGCGTTGCATATCTACTGATGGATTAGTACCCATCGACGTGTTATGGCAAGCAATGCCCACCTTGAACAATCCGCGCGAGTTTGTGGTATTTGTTGAAGTTGATGAGCTTCTTGTTGGGATTCCGAGGAGATACGCGATATGATTGATTACCCTCTCGGCAAAAAGTCACGTCCGTTAGATATAGACCTAAAACATACACAATCCATCAGCTTTGCAGCAAAGATGACCATGTGGCGCCGCTGACCTAGGAAAGGAACGGCCGGGGGCGCAGTATTCCGAAGGCGAGACCGGTACTCGTGGTAATTACGTCCATGGTCAGCAAGCTTCCTCAAGGCTTCAAGCTGGAGTTTGTTCTTTTGCGGAATACCCTAAACTGGCAATTGAGTGCCGAGGTTTGTCCGTGAAAAGACTATTAACGCACCGTCCACGTTTGATGAAGTCGGGAGATCGTAGAGGAGTCCAAAGCGGCCAATATTGAACGAGAGGTACTGAAATTATTGATCGAGGTACAGCGCTGCGACCGTTAGATTTATAAATCACCAATCGGACTTGCTGAAGAAATGGGGGGACTCACATCGGCAACTTTGATGAAGAATTTCACCAGCGCTGTCCGCTTCTTAACGTCCTGTTCGCTCAAGATGCTCTCAGCCACCCAGCCGGTGATCAATGTGCTCAGAGTCGTCACGGACTTGACTGTAACAGGCGCCTTTGCACCCTCCTGGCCTGTCTCTAACACCTCATCAGGGAGAATAGCGCAGTATAAATTGCACTCCATGATCGTCAGTTGCCTCGCCAGTTCCAACGAGTCGAAATCTGTGATCGCTATCGAAGCAAAGTTCTTGCTTCGTAGCGCTGCTAGCAAGGTCTTCGTCATTGAGGGTCGGGGAATCTCCGATGACATTGGAGCAGAAGGCGGGTTGATCGCTAAACCAAGATCGCGCGGGCGAGTATCCCGGGGGCTAATGGCAACGTCGGCGTGTTGCAGCACTTTACCGAGTGACTCAAGGATCCGATGAGCGGGTGCTGGGTACTGTATTGATATGACTTCCTTCGCAAATTGGGACAACGCAGGTAGTGCGACCTCATCCGCCGAGCGCCAATTAGATTCAACCCACGTCTTCACGAAGTTGGACACTCGAAGTCGCATTGGCGAGCCTTTCTGCCGTTGCCAGATGTACACATCCTCTTCGGTGATGCCGGGCGGCGGCTGTAAATTGTACCGAGCAACGAGCTTCTCTACCAACTCCAGAGGGGTGGAGAACAGACGGAAAGTCATAAAGAATACTGTGGCAAATGTATGATCGACAATGCTACCGTGAGGTGTCATCTTTTCGACCAGGACATCGAGAGAAGCACCGACGAGGACGCCTTCGCTGTTGTAGGCCACTTCGTCTTGAGGATGATCATGTAGGAACATCCATGCGATAGGATCGGTAGTGGTTTCATGTATAACCTCCAGAGGAACCGCAGGTAGTTGACCGTGGAATCTCTTGTCTTCGATCGATCTACCACGACCGTGGCCACGGGCGCTACCTTCCCAAGTCGTTCCATCATCCGTACGCGCAAATGACGTGGGCGATGGAAGATCAGGTTCAACAGGATAGTCAGATATCGTTAATGGTGGCAGCGGCTTGTTGTCGTCGGGTGTGGTAACGGTGGTGTCCTCAGAGTGCTGCGAAGATAACTGAGACAGAATGCTCTGATCCGAACCTGACGAGGAGCCCCGTAGTTTCGACCTAGTCGGAGAAGGCGTACGAGCTTGGATGGTTAAATCTTCTTCGGCGACACCATGAGGCGAGTAACCTTCCAGCACATGTAATTGCGACGCAGGAAGTTGCTTCACGAATCCACTGGGGGAAGACGGTGCTACCTCCCCTTGTACAGGGAAATTGATGACAAATGGCCCTCCCACTGATCTATTCAGCCCCAAGCAGACTTTCACGGCTGCAACACAGTCCGCACCGGCTTTCAGAGCGGCGGTCGCAGACCTCAGAAGCAACTGCTTTTCGTCTTCCTCGCTCAAGGCGGAAGCCGGCGATATAGTGAGCAACCGCACGGATTCCGCAAGTTGGCTTGTCACCATGTACAATCCATCCTTGGCATGCCGCAGGTTGATCAGCTTCTGAGCGAGGATATCTGGGTGCTGAAGGACGGCTTCCACTATGGTTAATAGCTTGCAGACGTTCTCGACGATTTCCCGAACGAGATCGTACATGTGGCCGGTGCTTGAAGCGTGAGATGTACGAGAGTGTGAATGTGCATGTCCTATGAAGGCAGCGATGGTGGAAAGATATCGATCGTGGGTGGCACGCAATGCATCGAGGACTTGTACTGCACTGGTCGGTCCGGCGGGGAAGTTGACTTTCGGTGCATTAGAATCGATGGAAGATAGGGATGAAGACGAGGATGTACTATCAACGGACGACATGCCAGGTCTGTGGCGAGCGATTATCCGATCACGTAGTGGAAACTTGGCCTCATTAAGCTTCTTCGCACTTCGATGAGGTAGTAGGGGCATCCCAGCATCATCGTATCCATCCTCCATTTCTTTCGTTTGCTGCCGAGCATATTGAGCTGCGGGACTTTTCGCGCGAAGGTTGGAACCAGAATTAGCGATAAATTCCATAGCAGCTGGCTTATCCGAGTCTGCGTTCTCAAGCGGAAACGAATCACTATTTGGGAATGGATCTCTTCCTCTGTCGTCAAGAGCGGTGTCATTGGACGAACTGATCGAAAGCATGGAGTCTCGCCGATCAGGCAAATCGAGGCCACATTGGACAGCAACGGCAAGGAACCGTCGCACGTAAGCAAAAACTTGCCCTCCAAGTCGAAGCATGACTTCGATTTCATATTCACGGTTGTCTTCTTCTTCCTGCGTGTCTGATGCTTTCTTCGCTTGCGTCACTAGGGCGGCCAGGACAGAAAGTATGCGCTTCCGCTCCATCGCTAGGACGGGGAAGCGTTGGAGAAGTGGGGCATCCTTGGGTAGACATTGAGTAGTTGTTAAGATAGCGCGCACGGACGATATTATGTAGGCTGTAGAGGGCCGGAAATGGGCCATTCGGTTGGCGCGGACTGCGTTTTGGAGGATAGAGAGGCCGTGTAATAGGTCGGTCATAAGAGGCGGGCAGTATGAATCGGCATCTGACCCCATTGCTTCAGTGGTAGAAGGTCTTCGACCATGACGTTTACTATCGCCTGACGAAGTGGTGGTCCAAGAAGTAACAGAGGAAGTTGACATGGAATGAGAATGTCCTGGTCGTTGCCGCTGGAATGATTTAACAACCATATGACTGTCGTTAAGTAGTATATAAACTCACTGCAGGCGTTTCTGGAAGCTCTTCTTCCTTGATCGAGTCAACATGGGAGCTTACATAGTTACTAGGAAACCACCCTCGGCGTCCGTCCAGCTCTCCGTCCCACCAACCGCTGGTATCGCGATTTAGAACATGTATAATTTGGCCCGCGTGAAATGATAGGCATGTCGCACTCTGATGCTGCGGAGCATAATCGTGCATAGCGAGAACGTATTCAGGGGCCAGCCGGACTGTTTCTTCGAGATAGGGACTGGATGGACTGGATGGAGGTTCCTCGAAGCTGTCTTCCTGATATTGCAATGGGAGCGATGCCGATGATGCATTAGTGGATGAGGATGTGGGAGAAACTATTGATAATGAAGAGGCGTTGGAAGTAGTCGAATCGCTGCGAACCCGTCCCTTCACGCTCGGATGCGATTCCAGTGCAGGCGTGTGGCTGCGTGAACCTGCTCTGCTAGATGAGGGACCGCTCGCTCGCACAGAGGTGTCGATTTTTAGGCCAGAATACATAGCAAAAGGTTAACAAATTGGGAGACCTAAGTCTATTAGGACCTTGAAGCCGCCGAAGCGCGTTTTACGTTTAGAGCACTCACAGGTATGATAAGATTAGATATAACTTCGCCGTACGCAGGCAATAGGACCAATCCAATGTTCGCCGCGCGCCGGGGGTATGAGGGTGATTTGGCGAGAAGTAATGAAGTCGTGAGGTCGTAAATACAAGCCCGTGCGGTGGTACTGGGTCGAATATGGTGTTCGTGGAGTCCTTTCAGTCCAAAAGGCGGGCTCTCCAGAGAAATTTGGGAACGAAACCCCGAAACTGAGGCGTAGCGAACGGAAGAGGACGAGCGTCCGGAAGAAAGTGTGAAGGCCAGGGCGCGAAGTAGCCAATGCACTGCTAGCCTTCCCAACTTGGAGCAAACATGTCAAAACACACTTCCATTGAAGCTGCCACTCCGAGCCGGGTGTCGGTCTGATACACCTCCAGAGATCAGTGATGTAAGTGCATTGAAGGAGGCGTGGTCAATTTATTCCATGACTGCTGCCGACCTTCATGGATCATTCACAGGGCCCGACAATGATGCTTCGATCGGGTTGCTGCAAAGGCATCGCGGTCACTGCGTCTCAACCCGTCCAGAACATGGATGCTAAGTAACCGTTGCTTTGAAGTGAACGCTGGTTTATAACAAATTCATGCGTTATGAGGAAACACCTCATCGCACACCTGGTCTCCGCAACGATCATCGATATTACTGGCCTTGAAAGGTATCGCTTACTCATCCTCGCAAACAAGGGATGATGAATCATGAACGGCTGCCCGGGAACTGGCCAGTCATTATGGTATCCAAAAGGTAACGGGAAATGATTTTCCTTTCTTCCTCTGGGTCTACTGTTATCGCACCTTTTATCTTAAAATTATCAGCCATTACTCTGCTATCTATCCTACGGGCACACCATCTTGCTGTTCTGACTCATAGAATCAAGATAATCATATACGCCGACGCTGTTCTCTTCCTCTTCCATTACTCTTTAGCTACCGAGGCCTCTCCAAGATCCAAACTTGGCACTCGGAGAATGGCTGTTGAGAACATTCCACCTATCGCTCAAGAAGGAAAGAACTCATATCGTTCCGACTTCCTGGGGTCTGCAGGCATTACTCGGCTACCATTTTAGATTCCGTTCGCCACATATAATCAACAAATACGTCTAAGTTGCGTTCGAGTCCTGATGTTCGCCCTAAGACTGGTAGCAGGTGTCCTCAGCGTGGTAGACACACTGTCGATCTGACAGACCTTGGCATTTCTTTTGTCTATCGTTTGATGTACCTAGTGCGGCCGCCTTGACATTCCATCCGATTGATGTTCTTTATGGCTAATCTCTTCGTCATGCGTTCGGTGAGTGCCGTTTGGCATTTGTTCGGTGGTTCTGTCGTTCGACTGGCGTATTTCATTAAAGCAGCTAGACATCCATAAATAAGAATCCCCGAACCCCAGCACTCTTATTCACATCGAAGTCGCAACATGGCAGTCGCTGGTCCAATAATAACCACCTACTATCCTATCTTCCTCATACCGATCTTCTGCCTTGTCGCCTTCAGGCTTCAAAGAGCTGCTAACAAAGGGGACATCCGTCGTCTCCCGCTCGTGGTGAGTCACTCACTCACTTGCGATATAACGGCATTCACATCTCTGTTAGTCAACATCCATCTCACATTGGCTTTTTGGCCATGAGCTACTCGTCTTTATGCACGATGCATCACAGATGTACTCGATTTGGGCTCAGTCCCTTGGCCGCGTCTACCGTATCAAAGCGGCATTATTCCATCCCGATATCGTGATTGTCACCGACCATAAGGCCGTTCACCACATCCTCACCCACACCGATTACGGCAGGGAGCCATCATTCAGACAGATCATAGCCCATTCCGTAGGGAGAGGAATAGTTTGGGCAGATGGTGCAGACCATGCGTATCAAAAGCGACTTCTGTCGCCTGCGTTCACGTAAAGCAACAATTCCATTGATTGCTGATTGCTAGCTTGTACTCATTCTACGCATTAACAGCGCGGCCACTGTTGAGGCCATGGCCCCAGCTATTTTTGACTGCGCAGACGAACTAGTGGATAAACTCGTGACATATATCAATGCGTCCTACGGCCGGCAGCAATCCGTGATCAACATACGAGATCAATGCTGCGCCTGCGCCTTGGATATTTTTGGAAGGATCGGGTTGCGCCATGCCTTCGATGCCCTCAAATCTATGCCCATATCCCCCGGTCATGCGGCTCCACTAACGATTCAGACTGACGCAACACTGATCATACTAGCGTGGCGAGACCTCACGCGTACTAGTCAATATCTTTCATCGCTCGTGGCGAGGGCTTTCATTCGTGCTTATCCCATGGTTGCCGACCTTCCTTTGCCTGGCTTGGCAAGTGTCAGCAGCCAGACAATTCAGAGGCTCACGAAACCGCTCTTGAGAAGGGCGCAAGCTGCTTCTGACGGCGACAATGACAACGACAATATTCTCTCAATATTAGCCCGCGAAAGCAAGAGTCTATCTGAATATCAGATTGTACAGAACGTGCGCACCACTAAATTCCTTTATACGTTTCGTGTCCGACTGGTTTGTAGATGTCTTCTCTATTGTGCGTCGAAAAAAGCCCCTACCTTCAGGGTGCTAAAGCGATATCTAGATCCGCCGGGCACGAAACAGTGGCCGGCACTGTATCTTTTATTCTTTCAGAACTCGCGCGCCACCCGGAGGCCCAGGTACCTTCCTTTCCCTCCCAGGGTACATCAACTTCCTTATACAGACCTATAGATTCGCCTGCGACAAGAAATTGTAGAGGCCGGCCGTGCTTTCAGTTATGAAGGCATCCAAAGGCTACAATATCTTGATGCAGTAGTCAAGGAAGGGTGAGGAACAAATTTATGGTAGTTGTTATGTCGCTACTCAAATTTAAAACTTACATACAGCCTTCGAATCCACCCTCCCTCGCAGATGACGGATCGCGTGGCACTTGTTGATGGAGACATCCCCCTCTCAGCACCTATCCAGGGGCAGGATGGAGCTCCTATCCATTCATTGTCCGTACGAATGGGGCAAGTCAGTTGCCTCTTTCAGTGTCTGCACCCTTGGAAGTTAAAAATTTCGGATGTAGGTCTTCGTAATTCCATTCAAGGTCATCAACACAGCGGAAACAACTTGGGGGCCGGACGGCTCTATATTCCGCCCTGAGCGTTGGTTGTCGACAGGAATAAATCAAGGGGGCATCCCAACCCCTGATGATCTTCCCCATGGCTGGTCCGGGATCATGTCTTTCAGTGACGGTCCGCGCCAATGTCTGGGGATCAAGACAGGTTTGTCACTGTAGCAAAATTATTTCTTCTGTTATTGAGCCCAATTACTCGTAGGCGTGTTTGAAGTAAAGGCTTTGGTAGCAACACTCATTCGCTCGCTGGAATTCAGGCCGACAGGACAAACTGTGCGGACAGTACCCTTGCCGACGCTTCAGCCAATCACAGAAGGCGTAGAAGGATCGCTCCCTCTAATCGTTTACCCCGTCTCCTGACAACGGATATATATCGGCCCAGGATCGCAGCTCAGTAGCATGTTCAGTTGTAAACGGATTTTTCAGCATTTTCGGTGATTGTTGTATTGGTAGTAGTACGAATAACTTTTTGTCGAAGTTGAACTCGGAATCAGACGTTTGCCAGTTTCAGTCAACGATCTTCATGCATCATGCTCTTCCCCAGTGGAACCGTTCGCTAACAATGTGACCCACCAGATCGATCGATCTCTATACTTCCCGGAAAGGTTGGACGTCACTACCCTCCGCAAGACGGCTTTAGGGGCCGCTCATACACTCTCACTTCATCCTCTTAGTACGAACTGGCGCATAATGGGCAACCCCGCCGAAATCGCGTATGTCAACAGCAACAATACTGACAGAAACCGCCTAACAACTCTTCTCCACGCAGGCATTCCTACATGCTCATCGGCCTATTTCTGAATATATGGTTGTATGGGATCATGACAACACAGGTGTATCTGTATTACATGGAGTATCCAAAGCGAGTCAAGTTTCGCGGGTAAATACAATGGCGGGCTCAATGTTAATTACTTCTCTTATAGAGATAAGTGGTGGATAAAGTCTCTGGTATGTCTCTTGCACCTCCGATGCACAATTTGACCTATCGCCTTACACCATAGGTGGCCACGCTGTTGCTCGCCGACACATTGAACGCGTTGTTTCTCTGCATATACGTTTACAAGTCTCTCATCACGAACTTCAGTCGGTCTCCAATCTCCTTTAACCCAGAGCCTCGGCTTACCATCTTCTAAGACAATCCAGCGTTCCTCGCGGACCCAGATTGGATATTTGCAACCGGTGCGTCCACCTAGAGTCGTCTCTCTACTTAAGCTAACTAATACCGTCATGCCATTCATCCCGCCCTCAGATCCCGCTCTAACGGTAGCGTCTCAATCTCCTAAGCATATAAATCTCACATCAAAGCATCACAGGGAATCATCGCCGCAATTGTGCAACTTTTCTTCTCTTGGCGAATCAAGGTCCTTACTTCCAATAACGGAATCTTCGTCGTTGTCGTAGTTTGCGCGCTGGTTGGACTAGGTAGGCGTCCACTCGAGTGATTGCCGAGCTCATTGATATAATGGTCTGCAAGCTGGAGCCCTCTTCACTGCTGTCGAAGTAACCAAATCAGTCAGCTTCGAAGAATTCCGGAGATTCAAGGTAGGTTTACGTGCCCCGAGGATACGGCGACGGACATTGACGACAGGACCAACAGTGGGCCGTAATCGTTTGGCTGTGCTCAGAAGCTTTTGGTGATCTCGTTATTACAGGGACGCTGGTTACCTTCCTGTAAGTAGCGGCGTTACCAGGATACTCGTACTAGCTAACCTGCCGCCTAAGGGTACGCCTGTCGAAGGAAGGAATTTTAGCTCGTTTGTTGACTCGCTCTATAGAGGAATCACAAAACTGGCTTTCCATCTTCCGATAAACTGGTCGATAGGATAATCAGAAGTGAGTAGTCGACCCTTATTACTCGGTGCAGGGAGCTCATCCACATACCATGTAGTGACTATGCAAACCGGGTTGACCACGTCTATCTGCGCTATATTGGATATCATCTTTTTCCTCCGATATGTGAGCCTTCTGTCTTCGTTTTTCCCTCCCTTGAGTTGACCGCCCATCCCCTAATAGCCCAATGGCTTGTGAGTGCATAACATATCAAACGTGACAAAATCTTAATACCTAGGACGTAGGCATCTTATATTCAACTTCGCTCTGTCAAAGTTGTACACGAACTCCCTTATGTCCACCCTTAACTCAAGGAAAGGATGGCGGCTAGCGACTACGCAGGCAAGCATGCCCTCCGAGGACGCTATATGTCTTGCTACACCTGTATGTGCGCCATTCGTCAGGATTTTCCAACATAACGGTATCTCTTGCTTCTAGACAGGGACGATGCAGGATTCATCCCGTGCCCCACCAGAAGTTTTCGTGCAGGTTGATTCACAAGAGCTCAGAGATCCGCTGCCCGTACCACGACCGATTGGGAGCACTGCGCGCAGAAAATCGTCGCAGATGGTACCAAGGATTCCGTCCGCCCGACGAATCAGCGACATCGAGGGAGGCGCATGGTCGTTTGGAAGTCTTGAAGCCGATTCGACACTGCATTACAACCATGTTTAATTAGTAAAGACTTGAGGAGTTCACGATTTCCGTCTGCAATATGTTCGTACTTTACCAAGATGGAGGTACCCGTTTAGCTGTGCTCAGAGTGAGAAGGGTTGTTTCGCTTCCTTGCAAGTTCCAGCTGTGACACATGAAAGGATTACACTGATAAAACAAGAGGTACAGTATACACGAAGAGCAGATGAGACATGAGAGCAGAGGCAACAACTACTCACTCATGTGCCCCTCATCATCGCTCCCATCCCCTCCTTCGTCTCCCTTTTCTTCTATAGATATCGCGTTACCCGAGTGCTGAACAACCTCCCCTGTAGGAGAATCCCATCTAGCCAGTAGCCCCACTCGGAATGTCACCATGCGTTCACCGATCAGCTTCAGTAATTGTGTTTGCTCGGCCGTAAGAGCCTTGCCCTTTTCGCAAAGTTTGTGAGGAACCTGCAGAGTTGGAACACCCTTGTTCATCGTCGTCGATAGACCGAGCTTGCGAAGCTGCGGTTCTTCGTTGTGGGGGAATGGTTCTGGGGGATCGGAGTGATGTCTCATGACAGGCCCGGCAGGGAGGATGATTGTGCGACTGGCGATGTTGCCTGCGCGAGCGAAATCTGGTTGCTTGAAATCGTCGAACCAGTCTATGACTTCTTGTGGTTCCGTATCGGTGAACATGATGCCAACCTGGCCTTTTATTTGCTAGAAGGGGCTTAGGGTCGGACAAGAAAAGACTACGATGATCTCGAGCTGCGTACCTTGGACAATTTATGCAATCCCAAGCGATGCTCTTCTGCGGGAGTCGTCCCAAGAGCTTTTGCCATAACAGCTGCTCTGCCAAAAAATATACGTGCAGAGCTGTAACGTCGAGATTAGAGTCGATTCCATGGTAAGTCGAGGCAACTGACTCTTTCCATAGCCGGCGCACGGTTTTCAGATGAGCATTTCTCATCGAGCCTACTTCAAATAACCAGCAGTATTTCCATTTGTCTGCATTAGCTTGGACCTATAAACGTATTCATCGGACCCATTTCTTCCATTCTGACGAACTGTGTAAAAACGTACCTCCTGCATCATGGCACCCTTTTGTTCTCTGGTTTTCTTCGCGACCTTGGTCAGCGATACTGCAAAGGCAGTAAATATCCTCCATCCTCATTGCAAAATCTTCTCAGTAACACACCGATCTTTGCTCGTCTCGACTTAGGCATTTTGGAGGATGTAGATGATAATGAAGGTTGAGAGTGATTCGAAGTCCGCCCAAAATTTCTTGAACTCGATCGTTCACGATAATGGCTCAGGTAGCGACCGCAGATCTGCACGCTCTCCAGGCTGCGCTGCTCAACACCACCGGCGATGTGCCGCTGCACAAACGATTCAGGGCGCTTTTCACTCTCAAATCACTCAAGACAGACGAGGCGATTGAGATCATCTCTAAAGGCTAGCTCGATCATCTTTCGACGCGCTAGTCAGGGGCTGACCAGTATAACAGGATTTGAGGATCCTTCTGCTTTGCTCAAACATGAGCTGGCATATTGTCTGGGACAAATAAAGAGCCCAAAAGCACTGCCTACGCTCCAAGCCGTCTTGGAAGATACATCCGAAGACCCAATGGTGCGGCATGAGGTGAGTATATCCTTATATATCTACTCTCAATCATTCAATGCAAAACAAAGTTAGGCTGCTGAGGCCATGGGAGCCATCTCAGCTTCAGAATCTCTCCCGATGTTGAAGAAGTATCTCGACGACGCGGAGCGCACGGTGCGAGAGACGTGCGAGATCGCGATCGCTAAAATCGAATGGGATAATTCTGAGGAAGGCAAACAACATGTTCAGGCCAGCTCAAAGGCGGAAGACATTGTTCCGTAAGCCGTCAACACTTTTCGCCTGTGCGTTGTACCAATCAATCATGGATCAGCACATACACCTCAATCGACCCCGCACCCCCCACTTCTGGTCTTCTGTCAGGCCCTGCAAAGCCAGACCAGATCACAGAAGACACTGTCAAGAACCTACAAGCGAAGCTCTTGGACCCAAGCCTTCCTCTCTTTGAACGGTATCGTGCGATGTTTGGCTTGAGAAACATCGGCACTCCAGATGCGGTCGACGCTCTTGCCTCCGGATTTTCTGATGACAGCGCTCTATTCAAGTTTGTGGTCTTCCTTATAACACCGACAATAAAGCTCACGCGCTGCCGGCCCATAGACACGAGATAGCCTTCGTCTTTGGCCAGATGCTTTCCCCACACTCGGTCCCATCATTGATCAAGGTCTTGGAAAATAACGGGGAGTCTGAGATGGTACGTCACGAGGCTGCCGAGGCTCTCGGGGGCATTGCTACACCGGAGGTACTTCCATACCTAAAGAAGTGGATGTCCATCGATGATTCTCCTCGAGTCGTTCGGGAGAGCTGTCAAGTCGCGATAGATATGTGGGAGGTCAGTACATTTCTCTTCCGCGTACCAGCCGCTTTCTAACTTAACTTTGTGTAGTACGAGAACTCGGACGAGTTCCAATACGCCGACGGCCTCGGAGCAACTGCACCAGCAGTTGCGATCTCCGCATGAACCCTTTCCTGGGTATTATATTGAGGTATATATGTAATTTACTACCACGACGAACCTATTCTGCGTGCAACAGCGGTTGTACATACTCAGCACTTATCGTCTACGCTTTAGGGAATTTTATTTGTCTCCAAGGCTTTCTGCCCCAGAATCCCAAGTTCGTCGCGTTTGTCCAGGTGGAGTCGTCCAAAGTGGGATTCGCGAAGTCGTTTGGAACGGTTAAGCTTGCCTTCCAGGTTTCATCCGTCCTGATGATGTCGAATGTTCCGTCGTCGTATGAAATGTGGATAGTTGCAATGACAGATGCTGGACCACCACCGTTGGTGCCGTTGACAGCGAATACATTTACGTCTGGACGGAGAGTGGGTCTGGGGATATAGTATGCTCGCCCGATCCACCAATGCTGACGCCATTCGACTTTCTGGCCGTTGACGAAGAACGCGAGTTCGTTGTCACTGATCCAAGCCGGTGTCAGTGGAATAAGTATGGCATGCAATTTTTGTGGACTCACACATTCAAGAGTACATTCGCCGCTACCGCCCGTTTCGTGCAACCAGGTGTTACAATAGTCTTGCGGAAAGCCCTGGACCCCTTCGAAGTTTGTCCTGTCCCATTATTTTGCTTCCCCACCCAAATGAACGAAGAGTTCGCGATATCCAGAGCTTGTGGGATGACCGTCTTCCCCCATGGCGCGACACCGCTTTGGCCCTGGAAAGCGGCGAACGACCATGTGCGATCATCTACTGTGGGTAGTTGGAAGTCCTTTGGGGAGCTGAGGACTGTTCGCCATGTTTCGTCCGTAATGACAGCTTCGGAGGAACCGTCTGAGTACTGAACGAGGATCGCGGCGATGAGCCCGGCTGGGCCGCCGGTATTCGTAGCTTCGATCGCGAAGAGATTCGAAGCTGGCTCGAGGGCGGTGTAGTATACATCGGCGTTGGTGAAGCTAGAACCTGAGCCAGCAGCATGGCCGTTCACAAATAACTTGTACTCATTATCCCTATTACCGGCATAATTACAATCTTGGTTAGCCTGCGGAGGGAAGTCGAAGAAGTTACGCCTGGAAGGCTCACGCCGCAATTAGGATCTTGGCACTGATCGCACATTTACCACAAGCAGAGGTAAAGTTCTTGCGGAAGGCACGGGGGCCTGTTGGATTGTCTCCCCGAGGTACGGCATTTTCTCCAGTCCAAATCCACTTGGCGATGCTAAGGTTCACGGGTTCCATAACTCTCGGTGAAGCCGTTGCAGGGCATGTACTGTTGTCGAACGGTGCTGGCGGGGTGGTGCAGCCTGAAGGCAACGCAAGCACGTCAACGCGTCAACGCGTCACTAGCTGAGATTCCTGAGAGTTTACGCACCCGGATGTTGGGCGACGACCCCCACCAAACCAAATACAAGCAAGATCGCGAGCAATCCTGTGCGTGCGGTATGTGAGATGTCGAGTCCATCTTGTAGAGGCAGAGAGACTCACCTTGAACAACCATGCCAAGGAGAAGGGAGGTCGAAGTGCAGGCCGCCTCTTCGGAGTCCCTTTTCAATGAAGATACAACATTGACAGCAGGACAAAAATAGTTCCTTGCTAACACCTGACTAACAAGTAGTGCTAATGTATAATAGTAGTTCGCTAGTTCGACACTCCAGCAATTGTTTGGGTGGAGCTGCTAGAGATATCGATTGAGGCACTAAACTCCATCGGATAGAGTGGTGGTCGCTTTCTTGTGAGTCATTTCAAAGCTGGTCCACAGGTAGGGACAAGGCCAAGGACAAGAATACCAACGACCTCAGAGCTCTGAGGCTATGCTTGTGTCTTGATATTCCTCGGTAGCCGTTAGACCCACTGTCAGTACGACGGTCGTCTTGAGTCTTGGGCGACTGTAATCGCCGACATACTAGTGGTGGATGTTGCGAGCCTCCTCCTTTGGCACAATTCCATGTGGCACGCGAGAATACTGGTATTATGTTGTTTCTCCAAGTCTTTTAGAGACATCGACTATGGGTCCTGTGAGGAATAACGTCAGCGCAGTCTTCTGCAGTTTATCTGGAAGTACTCACGCAAAAAATACGGGCAGGCTCGATGGAAGTTCAATGGTTCGATATGTCAGACCGTTCGACTAGCGACGTCGCGCATAACTCGGGAGATTTCAGGATGCTTCCCATGCACAATCAGAGTAAGTGATTCAAACTCAGACATACCAGCCTTCGGCGGTGAAAGTCATCTTGAAGTCATCGAAATGATAGTCCCATGGGGGAAGCAAGAAACAGATCTAGCGAGCGCCTAAGGAGGGTGTTTGACCATCTGCCGATGTATATTATTTTATGATCGCCTAGCTCATAAGGCTCGGGGTACTTGAATAGAAAATAGATTCAGGCAGGTGACGAGTGAATCTTCGATTAAAGACATCTTGAGGAAACCACGCAGCGACTCAGCCCGGAAGTTGTGGGAAATAGTTGAGCTTTCGTCGCCCTGAAATTCAAAGCGATGATTGTGGTTGTTGAAGTCGAGCGACGCCCAGTTTATCGTGTGTGGGAAGAAGGACTGGAAGATGTGTGTCGTGCGATGTGCGAGGACTATATCCTCAAATTGTGGAGGCCGTATAATCGTTAATCGTTTCAGTTCCGGGACAGGAAGGCATTGGCGATGTGAGATGTCCAGCACGAAGACTGAAGGTCGCAGCGTGAAGATTCGGGAGAAAATACGACTTGTCGTCCATCACGGAAGCGAGGGGGTCCTTATGGAATGAGATTCTGAGGTCCTGTAACTGACCCCCTCAAAATATAGGGGAGCTCAAAGTTGGCGCATAAGAATCCGCGTACGCATATGCGCGCATACGGCCGAGGTGCCGTCGATTATGTAATGGTATTTGAGTGTCACATATCCGAGTAGCGCCCACGTAGCGCTGAACGCAGCATATCACTGTTGAAATAAGCCGGTGAGGTCGCGCGAGTTCCGAGTGACTAAGTAGATATATTGTGTTTGGCTGGGACTCCAGCAAACGCATAAAGAAAATAATACATGCGCGCGACACGATATTACAGTAGTCACGTGCAACTCCTATACCCCTGTACCGCCAAGATTGCTGAAATCCAACAATCACTTCCATTGATCTACACTGATCTACTGCAATCATGCCCCGCGCAAGGATCCAAAACAAGCTCAGGCATGCATATCTCATTCATATGAAGAGATGAGACGGGACAAGAAGAGACGCCACAACGCGTTTACGATGTGACGAAAGTGTGATATTTGATTACATAATCGACGGCACCTCGGCCGTATGCGCGCATATGCGTACGCGGATTCTTATGCGCCAACTTTGAGCTCCCCTTATGTGGGATTGTTCGCCCGTATACACAAATGCTGTCCAACGAATCCAAATAAATCTGTCAAAAAGGCGCAAGGGAACCGGGGGCGTCGACAACGAGAAACTATTATTTGATGAGCACTGAAGCCACAGGCCCACACGCGACCGAGATTGTGAAAGCTCTTGATTCGCCATTTTCCGTCGATTATTGAATATTGAAACATTCTGGCAGTGGAAGAAGGACGACGGCACGACTAAGGGGCTTTTTCGGGCTTTCCCACATTATACTCAGGCCAGAGAGCTTACCATAGAGCACCTTCATGGCACGAGATTCACGTTCCCCGCCTCGTCGTTCCAGACGCGAGGATGACAGTTCCCGAAAACACGCCGAAAGCTCGAGGCGCGACCGCCCATCTACGCAAGAAGATCGGGGGGACCAATACGACCGACGCCGGTACAGCGCTCTCGTTTGTTCACCTGTTGTCTGCTAACATCTGGATCCTTTCTATTTCTACAGGAGGGATCGAGAACGAGATAGCGAAACCCGTCAGTACGGATATGGGGAGCGAGAAAGAGAGCGTGAACGCGGCAGAGACCGCGGTCGATATGACAGAGATATGGATAGAGAGCGACGGGGAGGGTCTTCTCGACGTTCAAAGTCACCGAGATCAAGACAGCGTTCGGGTTCAAAGTCCCCTCCGCCCGTCGACAAGGCGAAGCCCAACTTCGGTGCTTCTGGCCTGCTGGCAGCGGCCACCAACACCGTGAAGGCTGCGGACGGATCGAGCACTGTTTTGAAGTACAACGAACCACCGGAGGCAAGGAAGCCGACCCTCGGGTGGCGGCTGTATGTTTTCAAAGGAAAGGAGCAAGTGGGTACGTCGTATCTCTAGGAATTTGGGTAAAGTCGAATTCTGATAATCACTTGAGCTAGAGCTACTCCATATACATCGCCAGAGCGCGTATCTGATAGGGCGAGACCGACTAGTGGCTGATATCGTTCTTGAGCACCCCTCATGCTCTAAACAACATGCTGCTATCCAACGTGCGTAAAATGCCACTGTTCGATTCTGAGAACACGCCTACTTACCATCTGCGCAGATCGTTCTGTGCAAGAACGGGATGAGTTCGGCGGTGTCAAGGCTGTGATAAAGTGAGTCCATGAATGTCATACGTGTACAGCTGCTCAATGAAGCCTTGTAAAGACCATTTATCATCGACTTGGAGTCCACAAACGGCACGCACGTCAATGGCGAGCAAATACCAACGTCCAGATTTTATGAGCTCAAAGCAGGTGATGGTGAGTCGTCATACCGTGGACTACCCAAACAGCATCGCTGACGGGCCCAACAGTTATAAAATTTGGATTGTCTGTTCGCGAGTATGTACTACTTCACGATGATGCGTAGTGGCGGTGAGTATTTCATCAGGGATATGAATGAACGTGCTGATAACACAACGCAAAGAGGAGCCCAAGTTGTAGTACCTACGTGTTTGTGAGGTCTCGGCAATGTGCGAGTTATAAATACGCGCGTTCTGTGGTCTTCGCTCACGAAGGCTCGGATAACTGCGGAGTTGTTGATCTCAACCAGAGTGATCTGCCGATGTCACGGAAACTTGCGCCAAATCAATGATATGGTCCGTACCCGCCGATATAATCGCATATCGCATAATACAGTGATACGCTAGGTCCCGAAATGGACACTATCGCCGCCACACTGGCCTCCATCATCAATCACACGCTGCCTGAACCATAGAACCATATAGTTACACATCTACCATTATATAGATACATAAGTATGCTAAGTAAGTCTCAGATCTCAACCCCCCACGCTAAGGCGCCTTCCCCCCAAACCCACTTCTTCCATCCATCAAGCACTCTGACGGATGCTCATGAGCGTTGACGGTTTTGTATTGTGTCCCCAGTTATGCGCAACAGTGGTTCTAACGCAGGCGCCATTATAGGTTACGATTTCATTCGCCTGTCGTGTTCGTTTCGTGCGCACGATATAGCCCCGGTGAGTGTATCACGCCTCGTCGAAGAAGGGGCCCGACGTGTTCATCAACCCGCACTCCCCCCGCCATCGTTTGTATGGGATGTTTATCAAGTCAGGTACGACCTTTCGTTCCTTCCCATACACTAGGAAGTCGTACGCTAATTGGGGAGATGGTTCGTTAGGTTGGTCTCGGCCTGAAAGCCTGTCGTACTTGCCTATTTGCCATGCATCCAAATTAGTCTCGGATTGTTTAAACAACTGCCGAAGCTCTTCGGTCAGTCTCTTCCAGCCCTCGTTTCGAACTCTGTCTGCTTCCTTCTTCTTCCTCTTCTGTCGAGCTTCCTTGTCGTCGTTTTCGTCTTTGGGCTCTGGCGATGCGCCCGTTGGAGCTTTCTCTCCTTTTAACAGCTGCCCCAACCCCTTGACGTCGTCTGCAACCCAAGGAACACTCCTCTCGCATTTCATGTGCTTGCAGACAAGAACAGCTAAGAGCACGCCCATGAACACTACACCTTGAGTGATCTTTGTTCGTACTCACCTGCCTCTGCCGACTTGAGGGTCGTTCCCGCCCTTGGGAACAGTGTTTTGAATCTTGCTCTTGCCTCGTTTGTTTCCTTGCCGCGTTTATTGTCGGCGTCCTGCTTCCTGGTTCTCTCCGAATTGACGCTCGACCCCGACGGGCTGCTGGCTGACATCGCCGAGTTTGGCGGGCTTGGTCGGTTGGAAGCGCTCTACACCAGGTACGAAGACCCCGCCATCAGATCGCAGACGCGGGCAAACAGTTTCGGTACAAACTCACTGTTGCCTCACTGCACGGATCCCCGCCACTAATCGTTGATGTCTTAGGGCTCACCCCGTTTTGCTTGCTCGGAAAGGTTATAAATCTCTCATCAAGTGCATGTGCCAACGACGAGGCTGGCACACGCAGTTGGTACGTAGTGTCCAATCCCTGCTGCTGTTCCGAGTCCGCTCCATCTCGATGTTGTCTCCGGTGGGGCGTGAATTGCTTCACAATGACTTCAGTTTCTGTTACCCGTTTGGTGAGTACCGGTGAGTACTCACATGCACAGCCTGTTGTTCATTGTATCTCGTGTCATCTTCAGTCCAGTGCCCCTGGTGTAGCCCAGGTAAAGGCTGCCAGCTAGGCCACTGAGGCACATAGGGATCGCCGACCGAGTTATCAAGTCCAACATTGGATATACCGTTGCTCGTTATCCCTGTGCCGATTGCTGGGGGAGCGCCAAGAGAACCACTACTGTTGTCGTGGGTCTAGCGAGGTGTTCGAATAAGCCTTCCCTTCGCTCGTTGATGAAGGGGATTCACTGACCATGCATAGTCGAGCATCCCTCTCGGCTGCCACAGCGCTTCCTTCATGCAGATGCAAAATACCTGGTGATTCGAGCCCATCGTGCGGCTTGATCACCGGTAGTTCGCTCCAACGGGGAGCAAAGGCATGCCACATTTCGATTGGCCCTTCCCCCCATCCTTCGCTGCTGAGGGCGTGAGCGGGTGCAAAGACAGGCTCAGGCCCCGCGACGAGCGCTTGTCGATTCTGAAGGTTATCTTCATAAGACGGTGCCCCTTCCTCCCAACGGAAACCAAGCGCATGCGGCGTTTCGATGGGCCCTTGCCTCCATCCGTCCCCGATCAGCGCTTGAGCGGGTGCAAGAGCAGGGTCAGGCCCCATGGCGAGCGCTCGTCCATCCCGAAGCACTCTTCGCTCGAACTCGGCGTCGATATCTCCCTCACCAAGGGGAGATGCATCAGCATCGTCGGTGTCCCAGATACTCATCGATGATGGGGAGGAAGAGTGCTGTGAGTTTGGTTGAAGCAGTCTCCCAAAATCATCAGCGAATCACTAGCGAATCACTTTCCTTCTACAGATAGTTGAACACCATTGATTAATCATTCTGAATTGGGTCTACGCATCATTCTCCATACAGAATTATAGCGGACAGTGCTACACACCGCCGCATTTCCGCGGGCCATCTGTGTCTCCTAGAACAGCCATCATCCTGGCTACGTGCGAACATGTTCTAATTCCCAACTTATATTTCAGCCTGCAGTGAAGATAGTGCTTCAATGAATTAGACCTCCCTAATACTTGACAAGCACCCTCTCCGCCACGAATGTGGGATTTCCTGCTCGTTACACAGCATGCGTGATCACACAATGTTGTAGTTAATATGTGATTACTAGAATTATTCCCGATAACAAATTCATGGTAGTATTATGGATTGATTATTGGGAATAATTCCCACATAGTGATCGCGTACGCGCGTAGGAACCAGTATATTATCTGATCCTGCACCCTGTGTTAGATAATAGGAATCAAGCAGAGGTGTTTGGGCTATAGTTGCGAGCGTAGCGAGCATTCATTCTCTAAAGGGGTCTCAGGCCCGGACAAATAAGGACAAACAGAGACGCGCAGCGTCTGGTCTGCGTCGCGTCCTATATTTCCCCATTTTTTCCTCATTTTTGTCTTTGTGCGTCGGTTTGACGTGTCTTTCGGGTGCGCCTTCGGTTTGGCTTCCGTTTCATGTCAAAATGGAGGTGCTTTCTGTTGGATTTCAGCAATCTTGGCGGTACAGGGGTATAGGGGATGCACGTGACTACTGTAGTATCATGTCGCGCGCATGTATTATTTTCTTCATGCGTTTGCTGGAGTCCCAGCCAAACGCAATATATCTACTTGCTCACTCGGAATTCGCGCGACCTCACCAGCTTATTTCAACACTTTCGTCAAAATTGACTGGAGGAGGACTCTGTTTTGTTGGATGGGGGATCTGTTACTACTAGCCCTGTGGTATGTGTCGCGTCGCTATTACTGCTTGTGTAGTGTTCTCACCTATGATCATTCCATTTCCTCCATCATTCCCTTTCCTCCATCATGCCCCCCGTCCCCCCATCCCTCAAGCCTTGTTCGCTTTTCGCGCCCGTCTCCGTCGTTCGTCCTTTATACAGCACGATGGCACGATCCACGAGCGTTACGCCTGCCGTGGGAGGGAGCATTGCTCTTGCTGCCGCAAGATTAAGAAACGGTGTTACTTCCGTCGTTCTACCATCCGTTCAGAACTTGTGATACCTGTCGACGTGCGGATGCCTAGCTCGCAATGTGCCGTCGTCTTAATGCGGACTCCGTCGGTGAGTCTTAGCGCTAATACTGCTGGTTTTTGTCCTTGATTTTGCCAGCCATGGCCCATGGGCAGTTACTGTGCACAAGTCACAAGGCCTCGCTCTTCCGAAAACCCGTCTCGGAAAGAAAGAATCCTCTTGTGTTAGCATCCCGAGTGAAGGAACTCGATGCTATCATGACAGAAGGGGTGGACCTTTCCTGAGTAGCTAAATTAGGTGGCAAACGACAAACACTACAGTACCGCTTGGACGTGGATACCCTACTATAACTACTACCAGTGCATCCCGCAATAACAATATTAATAATATCTAACGTTGTACTAGCACTTCGTAGCGAGCTACCGCCGGCGCGTCCCGCGGATCTATATTTTATGTATGTTGGCCGCAACTATTTTAGGACATTGATGGCATACGACCCTCATCCATTCGGCTGTTCCGCCGGCGATACCGCACAGCAGTGTCGGACTGAGACCTTTTAGGACCCTTGATGATACGGTCAAAGGCCTGATCCCAAAGTTGGCCAAAGTGTGCTCTTCAATTAGCCCCAATCTGTACGAAATGGATCCAGGCCTCTTCAGCAAGCCTGAGGACCGTCCCAAGTGTACAAAACCTGTCCCGGCGAGCCCTAGAACGCGCTTATGCCGCCTCGTATGCACAGAAAAAACTGGCAGATATACACAAAAGTTGCAAACCAGAACTAGTGGCTGATCACGACGAAGGATTTGGGCCCCTCGTTCGTGATAAAGCCATTACTTGTCCAAGTATTTATAGAGCTTTTGGCCGCCTTCCGGTAGCTCCAGTACATCGTCTCGTGCGGCAGACACGGGATACTGCATGCGGGACTTCTCGGGTGTATGAAAACCGGACCAGGGATTTGACTTCCAAGTGTACGAAGGGCTTTTACATCCCACTTAAGCGTAACCCCGATCTCGGTGCCTCATCTGCCCCACGTTATTAGAGCTCTAATCTAAAGATGTAAGTTCAGGACATTGTCCGGATTTTCTTCGGCATCCCCATCTGATATGTTCCAGTTTACTCCCCAGGTTCCGTATTGGGGCAAAAGCGTTGGTGCGCTGTCCCGTGACCCAGTCTCAGTCAGGACCCCGGATAATCGATAATCCCTGATGACGAATCCACCCATCGATTTGCAGGCCCATTACCATTGGGTGGACTTTTGGGCTAACCTTTTACAGGGATTATCCGGGGTCCTTGTTGAACACGGTAAGTATACTGATTCTCCGTTAGTCGCCGGGCCGCTGTACAGAGTTGTGACGTCGTGGAATCGCACATAGGGCACAGCCACCAGACTTCGCCGGAGACTCGGGACTATGAGACCATAACAAGTGTCCCGGTCCGGCGTTTCATTGATAAAGGAAGGCAGAAAGGTTGGGACGCTCGTCATGAGCTGCAACTTCCCATCCTGTGCGTCCTGCCCAAGTCCTCTCAGCGACGCCGGAGAAGTCTCTGCATTCCAGATCAATGACATGAAAGCATATCAAGGTCCCTTGCAGGTTTTTCTTGATATAGTTGATGGAAGCTGTTCATGGGACCGAATCCTCGGAAGACTGCATAGGTCAAATACATGATAGGCAGTGCTACACAGGTATGTACCAGTCACTCACTTCGAAGGTTATATGGTTATTTATAACGTTACCAGTCACAAGACGCCCGTGTGGTCTAATAGGGAAGAGTGAGAGTGCTCCGCGTATAAGACCAACGGTGCCCTACGAAACCACCATTCTCAATGTCTCTGCACACTCACAACATTCCAGGGACCCCAGGCGCTGTATCGCCGTCTCTCCGGAGCTTTCCAACTACGCGTTCCGTCGACGAGCTACCCCTCTTTCACTTTGAATACCACGGACGTATGTCGCTTACCCCCGATTCTTACGTTTACGGCTTTATTACTAATTGTATCCCCGCGTCCACAGGAGTCGATTCCAGGTTTCTTGGATCCACCAAGTTTTTGTGCGTCGTGATCTTCGGTCTGGTAGTCCTGGCCCTTGCCACCGCCGCCGCCACCGCACACGCCTTTCGTCTTGCTGCACTTATAACGTGGGTTACTCTTATGCCTATGTTCTGCTGCGTCGTGATCATTGGTAAACTAGTCAATAGCCGCCAACTACGATCTGCTCATTGGAGGGCATAATATTCCACACACAACATCATTATTGCATAGCTCTTTCATTCCCATTAACTGTTGGATATCTTTGTATACTATAACGGCGTAGTTATCTCGTCGCGGCAGCCGCGGGCTTTTGATATGCCTCGTCTGTCCGTCTTGTAATGCCCATGGCTTGTGCCTACTTGTATGATATATGTAATACCATTGTATATCTATTCTCACTGATTCAACATTGAGACTAGTGAACCGAAGTGGGTGTGTTTTAACTTTTGACAGAGAAATGAACTGATCCAGGATCGACGACCAAAGCAGGCGATCATTCGGACTAACATATCTTCCGAGCCTACCAGTTATCAAAGCTTTTGCGAGTATCCAGCGCTGCCTTACGACTGCGTGTCATCCGACCAGTTCATGTGAAGATTGCATTAGAAATCGAGGTTCATACAAGATACATATGGTCGAACCGTACGTATTACAATGATGATACAGTGCAGTGAGAAACAAAATGATGATATGAGGGTATCGTGCGGGAAAGTGAATAACTAACGATACAGGAAGTAGTAGATTATGCTCATTGGCTAGTCCGAAGGAAGGATGAAGGATGAAATGTCCGAGTAGAAGAAAAGACTTGTCATGATTATTCGGAAATCTAGTTGTGCTGATGAATGCTGCCCAGGCAGCACACGTTGCGATTGTCTAGGTGTCGCTTCAAAGCGTCTCTCCGGCTGAATGTCCTCAAGCACCCCCCAAACCTCAGCTCGCCATTGAACTCATAAGCCTCTCCACGAAAGCCCGGCACGCTCGAGGCCAGAACGCCCTTGCACCACCACCCGCGGCTCTGATCCCTATCGTCCGGGCGAGTATGGGTGAGCAGGTGCCGCCTGAAGTCAGGCAGCCGCTTGTTATCCTGAACCCACCCGCACTCTGAGCATTTGAAAGACAGGTCGTCGATCGCGTCCTCGGGGTGGGAGAGTGCCGGGACCTGGACATTGCGGGATTGGGGGGAGGTGCGGGTGCGGGTGCGTTTGGCGGGGCGGACGTCGTGCGGGGCGATCTGGGCGAGAGACCGAGCAGTAGTGTTCGAACTGCCCTGAGCCGCCGCGAAGCTCCACGTGTCAAACTGGGAAGAACGGTCCTCGCGAGATCGCTTCTTCGACTTCGATCGCCTGGGCTGGTTGGAGGGGACCCATTCGCCGTCATCCGAGGCGTTGTCTGCTTCGCCCTCAGCGTCCCGGTCAGAGTCCTCAGCTAGGATGAGCGAGGTACGACGCGTGCGCGTGGCTCGCTTTGTCTTGGTATTGCGAGATCGCTTTCCGCGTGAAAGATCGCGAGGGGGCAGAGGTGCGGGGAGGGGGAGGAAAGGGGAGGGGCTGCGAGAGTCGATTCCCTGGAAAGGAAGCAGGAGTGGGGACGAAGTGCGCGTGGATGGAAGTTGCGGGAGGTGCCTGACCTCCGCCATAGGACTGAGCGCATTGTTGAGGATCGGGAGTTGAGGTAGACCTGGGTAGCTGGTCTGGCCGAACACAGGCTGCGAGATGCTTGAGGAAACGTGAGTCAAGTGCATTGAAGGTGGATAAGACGCAACGTACGTTGGGATCATATACGCTTTTCCGTCGATGACGCTGTATTTATCGTTGTCGATGTAATAAGGCTCGTACTGCGAGTGATCGGTGTCGAAGCCGGCATCGGATTCACTGTCATCGTCGAAAGTGCCCTTTGTGCTGGCAGGGCAAGGCGAGGTGTTCGCAGAGGACGGACCCGATGAGATAGTAGAAGCAGGGCTTAGCGTCCGTTCGACAGGATTGCTGCTGACTTTCTCGTCGCCAAAGATATTGACTGTCGATGCTTCCAGCCAGCCGAAGGACCCGTCAGCCTGGCTTCGCAGACTCTGCTCGTTCGCGAGGATGGATTCGCGGCGGACTGCCCAAGCCATGATGAGATGAACAGTGCGGTGCGGGCGGTGGGGGATATGAATGCGATCTTGCAACCATGATTGCCTGGGTCGTTTTATAGACGATCTACTATAACAAAGCGTCGGTAGGCAATTAGGAGTCCCAGCGAGCGGGCACGAGCATTGCAACTCCGAAAAGGGCCCACCCCCCGTTATTATCACCTCAAGGCGGACTCGTGCTGCGACAAGGGCGCTTGCTTCCCCCGGATCCGGACAGCGGACCTGGAACCGTCGCAGGGTGTGAAATGCGACAATACAGCGCCTTAGAGACGCTTTTGAGCGGAACAATGGGCTTTCACCGATGACAATCGCCGTGCTATGGCCCGCACGAGGCAGTACAGTCGTACCGGGAGACCGTCGCACCCCAGTCGACTCGATGTACTAGGTTCTGAGACAAGACAAGAGCTAGCTGGGATTCGGAAAAGCTTTTTTTTGTTAGCGCTCGACTCGGCGAATCGTCACAACATCACAACATACCTTAACACAAAGCAAGCTCAGGAGTCAGCACACGTTCTCGTCGCGGGGTTGCAGAACATCTGGGTGTGATGTCAGGACGGCTTGAATGGGCACATCTGGCTTTTTCGATCAGCATGATAGGTCCGTAGAGGTCCATGCATATCTTCATTGGCCCCGAGGGTGTTTCCGGATCGAAGGGTGAATCACCTTTGTGCCCATATTCGCGGTGCAGCTGTAGAGTGACGCGCCAGAATCATCAATGGATCGATTGACTGAAAGATGCGATAAGGGATTGGTTTCTTGGACTCCACGCGCCAAGTCCAAGCCCTAGGCGATGCGCCAAATCAATAAGCAGCATAAAAGGCCTTGAACGCGTCGGACGTTGTGAGCCAGCAAGAAAATAGTGTAATGCCTGTCGGGCACCACGTGCGTCCAAGTCATGCGCTCAATTTTTTCATCAGGTTGTCACAATTCCAGCGAGATTCGATTCTATGAGCAAGTGCGTAGATATACATATGTAACAATGCAGGATATAAAATATAAAACAATAAACAATGCAAACCAATAAAAACAATGAAACGAATAATACCACAATGACTACAAAGTCTCCATCGAAATCATAGCGGGTCGCTGCAAAGAATTTGAATTTTGGCGCGACAATCTACGCGCGGCGATGTGTCGCGTGGGGCTGGACCCGATAACGGAGTCGTCGCTCGGGGGATCGGCATTGAAGGCAGAACGGCGCGGCGGAGGAGAGATCAAACGGTGGGGAGTCACCACGCCCAAAAAATCGTCCGACGACGGGACATCTGAAGACGATTTCTGGAGGACGTCATCAGCCATGATGGAATCATCTGGACAATAAGTGAGATCAGCAACTGATGTCTGAGGCTTCTGAGCAAGTGAACGTACCACTGTCTGGAACAGCTATCTCTGGGAGGGGCGAAGGAGACCCGAGCAGCTTGGTCATGAAGCTATCGCGAAGGGGGGTAAAGGCCGAGGCAGGAGTGGGTTTGTTCTCATAGCCAGAGTCCAAGTGTCGACGAGCAGTCCTGCAAGTGGAACTCGATACACGGGGACGTATACGGGATTTTGGCGTCGCAGAGCGGGACAGCCCTGATCCATATGCGTCTCGAAGTGATGGCACTTCCACTGCGTCGAAGACAAGCTTCCTCTTCAGTTGGCTTCCGACAGAACGAGAACACGACGAGAACACATCATCATGAAGAGAGGGCAGCAACTGTGCCTCCACCAAACTTTCCTCGTCGTCGTCATGATGGCTCGAAGGCGGGAACGACTTCGACTTTTTCAAAACCCGATGGTGGATCTCCTCGTCCTCGTCCTCCTCGTCCCGCATCGCCCGCTTCATCGGTTTCACCGACACCGGGGTCTGGTTAAGAATGCGCTCCATCACAGAGGCGATGACGACTGGCGACTCGTTTTCCTTATTTTCGGCTTCGAGTCGGCGGCGTTTCGAGGGAGACATGGTGAGTGCAGATCCAGGTGATAGGCGTCTCTTCGACTTCAACAGAGGGGTCCTGGTCGGGGTGGAGGGAATGAGAAGAGGCGTAGCGGCACCAGGGGATCGGGGGCTCTGGAGAGGGGCGAAGCGGAAGACTGGCTCGGAGGTTGGTATCAGGTGGCGAGGGGCTGAGCGGGGGCGAACGGGGGTCGAAGGAGCTTGAAGGAGGACAGCAGGCCCTAATACTTGTGGAGGTTCCTCTTGTTCTACAATAGCGACGATCGAAACTGGGGAATCCTCAACGTCCTGTTCTTGCGATGGAGCGGTCAGACCGAAGAACTCCTGGATGGAAACTGGCCAAGCAGAAGCGGGTATGGAAGCCACGGAATATTTGCTGTCCCAGCTTTCACGCAGTGCTTCGCAGACCGAGGCTGGTTTATCAGACCGTCCTTGGAGGGCTGACTCGAGGAATGGCGAAAGGCGTTCAACAAGGTCCTCGGTCGCTGGTAGAGGGCGGGTCGTGGCCAGAACCATCTCGTACATGATAGCGATCTTGGGTTTAAGTTTAATGTTAACCAACTATAAATGGACGATGCGAAAATGAATGCTCACATTATACGCGTAGTCATCCAGCGGCAGCGCACTACACTCATCTGAAACCCAGACGCCGAGACCCTCACCCACAAGCTCCATCAGTTCCACGACCATCTCCAGGGGACAACTCTCCAGCACGTCCGTCAGCGCCCGCACTACCCACATAATATGCACCGTATTCCGTGGCTCAGGAGGATAACTTGACAGCAGCGCCTCGTTGACGAACTGCAGGAGCGTGCACGGAAGTTCCCTGGCCTCTGAGATATTCAATTGTGAGAGAAGGATATCAGCGATGCGAACGATCGCTGAGGAGCTTGGGTCGTAACTGCGCATGATGGCGCCGGCGACTTGATCGAGGACATGCCCCGCTTCGTGACCGTAGTCCAGTGCACTGTTGACAGCGTAAGTAAGGAGATTCTCCCAAAGCTCGACCTCTGGTAGACGGAGCTCCCAAGCTTTGCCAGACCTGTAATATCCAGTCAATAAAAAGCATCAAGGAGTATAACGTCGTGAACTTACTCGAAGGGAATATTCAGCAAGGCCACAGCGCCTTCCCAGCCCGCCTTGCTGTCACGGCGCCATCTCTCGGTGAAGGCCTCCCAAGACACGCGTACATCCTCCTCTGCCCAGTCCGACGCCCGGCTCCAGAACACATCGACACTGCAGCCCTCACATACTAACAGCACATCGGCACACAGTGAGGCCCACTCTGCTCGTGCTTCGGACGCCAAGCGGTCCTCGACTGTCCACATGCCGGTAAGCATCTCTTTGGCGGCGTCGCCCAGGAGCTCGCGGGGCATAGATTGCTGCAGGTGGGTCCACAGGCAATGTACGATGGTGAGGAGGAGCGAGGCGTTTGTCCGTTCGTTCACTTCTACGGGCTTACGAAGTCGCTTGACTGGGCTGGATGCTGGGGGCCCCGGAGAAAGCACTTGTTGTTTGACCCGTACGTCGAGGTCCTCATCTTGCAGAAGACCCATCAGGACACTCACAGCCCGTACCGCGAACTCAGCAGTCGCATCATCATCGCCAGAGTCTAAGAGCAATTAGCAATGAAGTTCCAACTTCGAGTCCGAGCAAAATTAGCCTACCTTGGGAGAATGCGACATTGGCCTTGACAACACCCTCCCACGTAGCGACGATGTCTTCCTAGAGAGAATGTAAGAATGCAACGTTTGGCGAGATGCATAAGACTCACAGGTGGGTCAGCCCGATCCGGCATCTCAACGCACTTGAATCCATCTTTCCATATCTCTAACAGCTCGTCAAGGATGCTCTCCCTCGCGAGTTCTTCGTGGGTCAGCGGCGTTATATCGTCGACTTGTAAGCAGTCACCAAACATGGGTTTGACTACCGTGGCGAGGTTCTTGTAGTCGACGCTGAGTAATCCAGGATTGGCGGAGAACAACGATGGAGGGAGCATCCTCTTCATATCGAAGCCGTCAGCATCAGCCTCTGCGTCTGAGCTGCAGAGTCGCCTGAGCACCAGCATGGCCTCCTCGCGAGTGGTCCCGCCGCGCTTCAACATCGCCTTCAGCATTGCAAATGCCCTCTCCAACCGCTCCTCGTCGCGCGTGTTGGGATCAGAAAGAAGCGCGTAAATGAGGTTGACTCCACAGCCCATATCCTTGTACGTCGATATCAGATCCCAGAATGTCCCTCGAACGTCGGGTTTCTTGAACGCATCGTCATCATCTTCCTCCTCGACTTCCGACTCCGAATCAGGATCGGGCAACAATGGTGGTTGGAAGTACACCCATGCCAAGCAGCGCCATACTAAACAGAGGACCGCCCTTACAGAACTGCGCTTCGTACGCATCCCGACAGCAAGCATCGCCCGGACGGAGCGTTCTAGGCGAGCGCTCGTGTAAAGTGCAGGGCCAATGAGGACGATGAGGTTGGCGAGCACGCAGAGTGCCCACGAAGGCCCTTGCGCGGGGTGCTGGGGCTCAGTCGCTGGAGAGTCGTGCGGAGGGTGCGAATGAGCGGGGGGTCTTTCGAGGGTGACTTCGACGGGGATTTGATGGGTGACGCAGAGATAGCCGCGGACATTCCTTCCGTGAAGAAATCGGCGACTGTGGTTGATATACGGGTGTGGAGTTGGCATCGTTCCATGCTGGCTACTGCATAGGCGAACCCGCCCAGAGCATGGCACGCTTGGACGCGGAGCGTGAGTGTGGGGCCGAGCAATGCAGCGAGCACGGAGGGGAGCAGCTCTGTGAATGCGGGAACAAATGTCTCGGGGTGGTGGAGTGACAAGTCGTGAATGGCCTACCAATATAATTAGCAGAGATATGAGGGAAAGCGCATGTGATTTACCTTGAGGCCATCGCTGACCGACCCTTTCTTGCCCTCTTTCCCTAGTTCTCCATCAATGCCTCGGCGGAGCGCATATGCAATGCGATCACGCGCTGGGAGGAGAATATCGGAGGGAAGGCGTTGAGCAGATATCAGCCAGATAGCGAGAGCGTATGTTTTCCTCGCGTTTGGCGTCGGGAGAGTATCGGCTAGAGGTATGGCCAGCACCTGCGTGAGCATCGAGTCCAGTTGAAGGTCTGAAGCGAGCTCAGTGGTATTTATTATATAAGAACGTAGCACTTACCCTTGAATATGTTATACAGCGCTGGCGTCGTGAAAACCAATGCGAGTAGTCTCATGACGGCGTGGCAAGTGTGGCATACATCCCTCGCATGCTTGACCTGCTCTGCCGACAGCCCCCCTCGTTTTCGCGGACTCTTGGCAGGCGATGGCAGTAAACAGCGCTCCTCGCAGGGTTCGGCGGGCTCTTCTGAGTTCGGGGGCTCCTCCAGTGCCCTACCGAGGTCGCGCACTATAGCGTCGGTGAGGGCTGCACGGTTCTTTCTCAGCGGTCGGAAGAGCGGCCACGATGAATCAACAGGTCCCGTAGTAGGTATGCACGACCGTAGTCGAGCTGCCAGAACTGAGTACGCCTCAATGAGTTCTCGCACAGGCGTTTCGAGTGCGATAATCTTGGACACGGTCGACTGCAGGTATGTCAAATCTACTAGCGGGTCGGAAGGTTCTGGAGTGGTTTCGCGCTGCTCGGCGACGACAATAGGCAAGGTAGAGTAAGTGCGCCTCTTGAGAATAGATTTCGGGGTTGCGGCCACTGTTTTGGACGGCGCAAAACGGGGCGGGCTAGTGAGACAGTGATATTGGTGGGTCTGAGACCACACAACGCGTGAGCCCGCGGGAGCATCTGCCTCCCTCTCTCTGTGGGACGTGCTGGGGGGAGTGGGCAAACTCATCATGGACGGAGAGGATGAAGTGGGGAAGAAGAGTGTGTCACCGTGTGACGGGTGTGACCGCGTTGTTTGTTGTCATTAAACGCGTCTTGTTTACGCGCTGTTTCATCAGTTTGGTTGCATCACGTGAACGTGTTGCACTCAACCTCCTGACATACCGTCAATTCTCGAATCTGGAATCTTATTTTGCGTGCATTGGAACGCCCGGCAATTTTCAGTGAATTGCTTGTATACGACTCACCCCCTCTCACCCCCTCAATCTTATGAGAGCAAACTCAAGGCAAACTCACCACCAACGCCATCCGCACAAAAGCTCGAAACATAACGAGCACGGCATCCTCGACCTCGGCAGAAGGAGCAACAGAGATGGGGTTTCAGCGAGTACATGATTAGCCAGCATTCTCTATTGACTCAACCCACTGATAAGTCGATCAAACAGGTAACTGATACAAGCAACCTTGATCATTGTAAGCGGCCAACAGTTTTAAAGGTACTAAATCTTGGATTTCTTGAGGTCAAAGCCAGTCATATTTTCACATCGGATGCCTGGTGAAGGTTACACTAGCTTCTCATGTCCGATTTTTACGCCTTGCAGCACAATCTCCCCGTACCGAACATTTGATGCAGTAAATCAGCAGCTAGCTCGTCCGTTCGACTGGTCTAATGGATCCCCCTTTCGAACTATACTAACTTGGTCGCAAGGTTTCCCCGGTCTCCCTCCTACTCTCAGACTGTGCTACGAGCTGGCGCATAGCGGCGCCATTCGTCGCTTCAATCAAACTTTGCACGCGAAGCCACTCCAATTCACATTATCACTGATGAAGAACCTCATTTGATAGTAATACATCAGCCTCGAGGCGAGGCTAAACCCCAAGAACCTCATTCAATCCGTTGAGTTACGAAACGAGGCAAGGCGGCGAGATAGGTGCAAGTTCCGCCAATGTGGTCATGAAGGGCAAATAGCATTGGATGCTTTGCGCATGACATGATATACACTCCACCGGCATCGGGGGCGGTATCTTGTAGATAACGATCCGCTTTCGTGCAGTATAAAAGCGTCGAGCAAGAGGACGATGGCAAGAACTTGGCCCACTATGCAAGCGTCCTCCTTCTCCGCCGTCCTCTCTCTGCTCGTCGTTGCTCTTGCCAGCATCGTCTTCGCTCGACCCACCCAAATTTACGTTCCCCCATTGACCTCTCCTAGCGCGGGTACCTCGTGGAAGGCCGGCGGACGTTACAACGTTACATGGTAAGACACTCGCCATTCACTGCCGTTTGATGTGTTCCGACGACACCGTTCTAGGGACACATCCAAACCACCGGAGGATATCACGAACGACCGTGGACGGGTCGTCCTTGCGCGCGATGGCTTGCAAGACCATGGTAGGATTTCATTCCCCGCGTTCAGTGTACCGCTTTGTTGATTCCATACGAATCCTCAACAGCCCACCCCCTGGCAGAAGGCTTCCTCATCTTGGACGGCCGAGTGGAGGTGACGATCCCGAAGGACGTCCAGCCCGGAAACGCATACCAACTTGTTTGTGAGTGCCCGTGCCTGCTGCGATGGCCGCCTCGTAACTTGCCACTCACAACGTGCCCATCCCCTAGTGTTTGGTGACTCTGGGAATTACGGCCCACGATTCACGATCACAAAGTAGACGGACTTGTGCATTCGCACATCCGTAGTTGTTCTCCCTTTGCCCTCGGCTATACGTTACTCCACACTTGTAATTTTTGCACACTGTATGTACCCGGACCCGGACTTTGCTTGCCTGTGTAGGACTTTTGTTGCTGTAGTGCGCTGTACGGTGTAGCCCACGCTTGTTATCTTGCATCAGATACTGATTCCAGTCACATGTGAACCCAATTAATACGACCACATGGCTTGTACTTAAACGATGACCTTTGGCGGCAGAAGAGCCGACGACTCTTTGGAAGTTCCTCCCATCAACGTCCACGTCTTCGCCCGCGAGACGAAGCCCCTACGATGGTTGCCTTCACGATTCTATGCCTTTTCTTCGTTTCTTCTCTCATTGGAGCTATTCCGGTGGAACAGCGGGATGTCTTCAATCCCCCCATCACTAGTCCCGATGCCAATACAGTTTGGAGAGTGGGGGACAAGGTTAACGTTACATGGCGAGTACCCGAAGCTACGGTTCTGCTATTGTGTGCTTCCGAGTCGCTGACCGGGTCTATGTCGACAGGGACACGACCGACATTCCCCCGGACTCCCAAATCACGAATCCTATTGGGAGGGTCGTCCTAGGTTTTGAGACGTCTGAGAGCCTGAACCTCATGATTGGTGAGTGGAGGTAGACTCATTTGGACAGCCTCGTTGCCGGGTTATGAATTGGCAAGGCTTCGCGCGGCTAACTGTGCACCTCCCCCTCAGACTCGCCCCTCGCCCAGGGCTTCTTGTTGAAGGATGGCCAGGTCTCTATTACCGTTCCCAACGTTCCACCCAGAAACAACTACATCGTCGTAGGTTCGTCTCCAATTCAAACCCTCCCTTCTCCCTTCCATGTACGTTTTGACCGGCGAGTATGTGTCTTTAGTGTTCGGGGACTCCGGCAATACTAGCCCCCAATTCAGAATCACTGGCGGTGCAGGCAACGGGACGTCTTCCTCCGCTACGCGATCTCCGACTGAGTCGCCGTCGGTGACCGCCCCGATTCCTATAAGCGGTACAGCTATCACTGGAGGAAGCGCGGCAGGCCCGACAAGCACGCCATCATCTCCACCCGCTACATCTTCCATTGTAGACCCTCCGACGCCTGCCTCGACACAGACTACTCCACTAACAACGACCGCCGCTACTTCGACCGCCGCTTCTTCCGCTGAGTCACTTGCAGCCAGCAGCAGTAGCAGCGACCTCCCCACTGGAACCGCGCTTCCCGCCGATAGCAATGGTGCTACGGGCCTTGGCATGACACTCTATTATGTGCTTGCTCCACTCACACTCTGGGCTCTTTTGTGATTGTTGACGTTGATGGTTAATGACTTTGGAACGCTTGTTAATGACGGACTCTTTGCATTGCTTTGCTTGTACAATCACATACTACGAACTGAATGTATTCGGACATCTATCCTCACTCAAAGCGTAACGTGAACAGACCACTGACCAAGTGCAATGTAAGACATCCTCCCGGGAGTGTGTATAATTCTATATTCGTAATGCATTGTTTAGACTAAAAGAACAACAACAGTGGGATGTAGCGCGTATAAATCGTGACGCATAAGGTCGTAAAGGCTGCCGGAGCCTGGAGGCCTCGCTCTCTAGGGTGAGCGACTAAGAAAACAATAATACTACATTACAACAATTTCTTTCCTTCCTTCCTTCTCGTCTATAAACAAATCCGTCTAATGGTGGTCGTTCGTGGTCGGAGAGTCGTATGGGAGAGTGAGCAGAACGTGGAAGGCGTGGTGTTCTCATGGTGAGAAGTTTTTGTTCATGAAGTGCCATTTGATGTTGAGAACACCCTCGTCGAGGCTGCCAAGTTGTTTGAACAAGGAGGGAGACATGTCTGCCAAGATTGCGATCAGTATTCGTGGACTGATGGACCTCGAGAGTCCGACGTACCGAGATCTTCAGTCCCGCAACCCGGGCAGCTGTCCCGTGTCTTGCCATATGCGCGCTTGTTATTCTTCGTGTTGATGATCTCAACCCACTGTGCGTTATTCGGTTAGCGTATGCAGGTAGTGGAATGGAGGCAGCGGTTGCTAACTTGATTGCAATTTCCTCCATTGTTATCCCTGTAGCGAGCAAGGGAAATGGCGATGATAGGACTGCTGTCCTTGTCCTTGAAACCACAGTTGCCGGCATTGCCAGTCTGGTAGTAGAATGTTCCCTGTGAATGAATGAATGATCAGTAAATTCGAGTGCCGAGTAGAAGGCGAATTACTGACCCTTCCCCAGTGGTCGACGCGCTTGTCGAGCTCGTGGGTCGTTCCGTTAGTGGATGGTATCGGAGACGCGTTGGACGCGAGCATTGTGAAGAGGAGGGCGACGATGAATGATACGAGGCTGAACATGGTGATCGTGGTGGGCGGAGGTGCAGTGGCTGATCAGGGGACGCGGAGGAGGGGATGTGTCAGTGGAGGAGGCGGAGGGCACTGGGGAATTGAGGAGGATAATCGCGAGGCTTTTATACATATTCGGGGAACATTGAAATTTGTTGCACGCCTCGGCCGCGTGCTTTCACGAACTCGTCAGTTAGTCTGTTTCTCTGGAGATGAGAACCTTTCGGTAGGTCGCATTCCTAAAATAGGATATAGTTATTTATTAAAAAATATGCAAAAGCTTGCACCGCCCACCGGCCGAAATGAAATTATTTATTTGGGGTGATGGACTCGATCCTGCAGCCAGCCGCGCGCCGTACTCTGTTCTCAACAATTCAGTGGTGTGGAGCCCTGCGGTGAATCTCACCACAACGACCGAGGGAAAACAACATTTCAACGCAGTCCGCTGTTCCCGTCCGTGTCCATGTCGAGGTCGTAAATGAAGCAACCGAGGCAACGGCATTGTTCTCCCATGTAAACTCGAGGCATGTTAGCTACGCAACGCACAAAAGTTGCACACAATGTTTACCTCCAAATCCAAATTAGTCACTAAACCCTTTTGGGCAAGACCTTTTGAATCTAATCTGATCGCCTGACAAAAGGGGTGCGTTATGTCAGCATGGGGCTTTTGAAGGCACCCAGCTTCCTTGTACCATGCCGTGAACGGAGTGAACACGCCATCTTCACCGAACGAACCGTACACTGTCAGCCGCTGAGAAGCACGACTCGACCTCCATTGTGAGGGAAGTTGACATCGAATTCAGCCACTGTGGGAGTGGGCAACCCCGTCTGCTAACGCCTTCACAATTTACACCAAGTCGTCCTCAGAGGCCTCGGCCCGGCGCATCAGATGCCCCGGAGGCTGGCGAAGGTGCTCGAAGGAACATCTGTCCCCCCAGATGCCACCAGGGACAATTGTCCCGTCCCTTCGTAAAAATTTCAATAGAGCAAGCCACGGAAATTCACCGAGCATTTTTCGACAAACTATGACAGATTTTGCACTTGATTACTGCCAGAACTACCAACAACAAGAGACAACCACAGACAACACGCGCCGTAGATGTGACTTGAACAACAGCGCCCGATACGTTATGGTCCATTCGTTGCTGACATGATTCACTGCCTTGCGTAGGCCTTGCGGTCCGATGATTTATTCGACCATTTGGAATCACGGAACGTCTTTCGTGCAGGCACGTCTTCTATGATTTGCCCGCCCGGTGTGAACGAATGGTACAAATGGTGTGTACAGCCTCCGAGGACCTTGTGTTCTCGATGGCTAAACATCGATCCCCAAAAATCACAACTGACCTCCCCGAAAGGTCGCTTCATGCTTCGGACTCAGCCACGCCTTGCCATACATCGTTCCTGGGAAGACTCTAAGGAGAACCGAGGTAAGCATTCGAATGCATTGTTCATTCCAATCATGCCAGCCACCTATTCATTTGCCGCCTAAGCAGTCTAGTTCTCCATGGGCTTCGGCGGCGTGTGCGCGCAGCGGGATCTCATGTACGTAGTCCGGTCATTAATATCTAGCTCTGAGGAACGTCTCTGTAGAATGTTCCACGTTTCTCAGGCCGAATGCTGCCTTGGGATGCACGCCGACATGCTGCCGCAGACTCCCGCAGAGCGAACGGACATCCGATTCGACCAACGACCCTCGACTAACCTTGGGAAGGCTCATGCTATTCCTCCTCTCTACCTCCGTGGAATCGTCGTCAAGTGACATGGACACCGCCAGTCGTCACGGTGCTATTCAATGGGCATTTGTTTATGAATTACGCTGATGATGATGACAGTCGTGACAGGTACCTATTTGCTTTGCAACCTATCATCCGCACGCTATTGATGTTTCCTGGCGCTTCACAGTGCGTACTCTTCGCCGCAATGACTCAGCACATCCGTGCGTCGGATCCTCCTAACCCACTTGGCTTCTCAGCTCTATCAACAACTCTCAATAACGTACATTTTCCCTTCCTCGTACTCATGGAGCAAGCACGCAACTTGAAGAACGGCGCGGTCAGCATCCAGGTACAATTAAGATCAGAATGAACTCCAATATATTGAAGTTAAAACCAATGTGCAGAAGCTGACCCCGCATGAGGTGCACGTCTGATCGCGTCAGCCAATTTCATATAAACCACGGGATCGCTTTGACTACAAGCTCACTCTGGAACAGTGGGCGCGCGGTGAGTATGACATTAATTGTACCATTGTTGACAGGCCTTGTTAGGCTAGGTTGAGTTTGCTACATGATATCAAGCTCAGGCCGCGGGGTAGCAACACTCTTCTGTAGTCTTCTGTAGTAGTCTGCAGTTTGGTAAAATGCCACCATGCTGGGATCTCCTTCGAGCAGCTTCGAGCTCGAGACGCCCTCGGCACGTGCACGTGCCGCCGGCGCTCATTCACGACTCCTGTCAGAAGCTTTAACGTTGCGACTATTTGACTGATAACCACCACAAGCTCATCGACTGATATAGCTTATAATACCCCTTCGCATATGCAACACGGGCAACAATATGGCAAGGCCCTTCCGGTGAATCTACTTCTCGCGTTCATAGAAAGGTCATATCTGATTTGAATCATTTGATCCACAGGACCAGGTGGACCGTATTGCCAACTTGTTTGATGCCCATCTCGGTCTAGTTAGCGATGTACGCATTTTCTACTACACCCATCGGGCTAGTCTGGAGATGCACCCGGTGACTCAACGCGCGTCGTCTTTAGGTTCGAGAAATACACCGAGAGCAGGCTGCAATCGAACGAGAGTACGCGGCAAAGCTCCAGGCACTGGCTAGAAGAGCCGCAGAGAAGAGGAGCAGGACTGAAGCCTCCTTCGTTCTCGGCGATGAGCCCACGAAGGCTTGGGACGAGAATACTCTGAAACGCAGGTGCCCAAGTTAGTTTCATACGGGTTTTACTTTGGAAGACTGATTCCTGCGCCTAGCACCCTCGACTCGGCATATGGGGCGATCGTGAATTCCCTTGTGAATACGGCTCAAGACCATATCAATGTAGCAGATACGCTCACTACTCAGGTGGTCGACGTTCTCAAGGCTATTGAGAAGAAGAACGAGGACTTGAAGAAGAAGGTAAATGCGGCATCCAGGCCTTCATTGACTAGTTGAACAAGCTACCCGTGAGTTAGGAGCTGCAGTTCTTCCAGAAACTTTTGTCGAATAGAGATCGAATCTATTCCGACCGCGTCAAGGTAAGCATACCGAGTTTCTCGGCGTCGGGCTGGGTGCATGTTAACCGTGAATTGATTGGGTCACAAGGCGAAGCAAAAGGTGATGTATTATCTATAGCATTATGAGCGCATCTGTCTGAGAGGCTTGACACCTGTTAGTACGATGATGAGTGTTCCGAGGTCGAGTCGCATAGACTTAAACAGGTTGAGACTATGATCTCCACTCCACCCCCAGCATGCTCATGTAGATTCTCCAGTCTCGTGCACAAGATGACAGACATGCTGAGCGCGCCGCCAGGCAAGCCGAACAGCAGAAGAACGACATGTTGAACAGCAAGAAGTTGGTCGCTCCTACACCAACCATCAGAACACTCTGAATTTATCAAACACGGCACAGTGTTTATATCATTTCTACGACGCTTGCGAATAGAGCGAAAGCTAAATTTTACGACGAGGACTTGCCTGGCTTGGAAGACGTGAGTGTCGCGCCCGTCAACATCGGTCCCAACTTTAACTTAAATCAATTATTCTAGCAATTGCGTAAGTTGGCTTGGTCGCCTTTGGAACATTTCTATTGAAGACTGAATATGTGTGTCCGTAGAGGAGCTCCAAAGCCGACTCACCATTGCCTTCGTACAAGTATTGCAACACTCTCAAGGTCTCCAACAGCGTCACTTGGACGTTCTTAAGAGTCGTTTGGCGGCTGTCGAATCTGCGTTGGGAAGCGTCGACCCTGCTCAAGATGAGGATCTCTTCATCGAGCATAACATTCGGGCCTTCGCTCTACCAGGCGATTGGGTCTTTGAACCCTGCTCCATACGATACGATACGGTGAGACTCCAATGAATTCATGGACCACCTTCTTACCTCGCGCATGAACAGCCAGATATGAGTGTGGAGCCGGGCCCGAAAGTCTTTCTGCAAAATAAGCTAGCTAAATGTAGGACGAAATTGCAAGAGCTAGATCCTCTTGTAGACAGCAAGCGTGCGCCAAGCTCGTTACTTCGCTTTCGATCACCGTCTTGATCGCCTTTCTGTTCCGCCCAACAGGCAAGGACTACGATCAGCTCACGAAAATCGTAGCTGCGCGGGACGCCGACCGCGCCCTTGGCACTACTGACGAGATAATCAATGTACGTCACCGGCATGTTTCAGTTTGGGGTATAGACTCATATCGAATCCCTTCTGCATGTCTAGGATTACTTTGACGCGAGGCAACAACTAACCGTGTTCTCTACGTCGCAATGCATTTTACGTGCCGAAGCAGACACAATTGTTTCCGCTCTAGGAGGTTCGCTTCCTCTCCTTTGTAAATGACTCTCAGGGGCTAACAGGAGCGTAGGAGACGAAGGAGGCCGGATGCCTCACACCTTCAAGAGTTCTTCGTTTTCTATTCCTACGCAGTGCGGATATTGCAAGGTAATTAGGCTATTCCATTTGCGATCAGATGCGGCCTTCACGAGGTGCTTCCGCAGTCTTCAATATGGGGACTAAGTAAGCAAGGGAAGACCTGCAAGTTGTGTGGGCTCTCAGTACATAATAAATGTGAACTCAAGGTAACGATTAGTGCCTTGTAGCAGGGCCTCTAGATCTCATGCATACATCATGTAATAGATCCCCGCAAATTGTCAGGAATCGGATGGCCCAACGTTTTCGCCTACATCGACTAGGTCATCGGTACCATCTAGAGAGTCATCACTCATGGGTAAGTTAGTTACCGCGATCGACTAATACGCCCGGTCATGCGCATCTGAACCCTCGTCTATAGCCCCATCATCGAATCCTTCGGCATCTTCGTTCGTGCGGGAGACGAAAGAAGACGCCGCAGAGGAAGCTTACCCCCAAGCTCGTGTTCAGTTCGATTTCGTCGCTACATCTGAATTCGAGCTTGGCGTTACCGGTGAATATGCTCCCCCCAGCATGCGCTACTGTCTAGTTGACCGATGGCGCTAGATGGACTCCTTGTTCATGTATTAGAGCCGGATGATGGTTCCGGTTGGGTGAAGGTGGCGAACGCTAACGGTCAGAGCGGTCTTGTGCCAGCTTCTTATATAGAAGCGATAAGCGACGAGCCTCAGCCACCTCCTGTTACACTACCAGCCCGGAGCAGTCCAAAGAAATACGGTGCGACCGTCCCCATTTTCTGTAACCTATGATGTTGATCATTGGGCTTTAGTTCGCGCTATCTATGCATATGTGGCCCAAGGAGCTGACGAAATCAGCATCAAGGAAGGAGAACAGATCGAATTGACAAGCGGCCCAGCGGGCGGGCAGTTCTATGGCGATGGCTGGTGGGAAGGTAGGGCATCTTGTTCACAATATAGTTCTGGCCTTTGGACTTACCATTCGCAGGGCTGGATGGCCAAGGTCGAAAGGGTATATTCCCCAGTAACTACGTCCGTGGTCTCTTCTACTATTTTCTTTCTTGTCATCGTTGCTGATATCAATCTTCTTCTAGGTGCAATTGGTTTAATGAGATCGTTGCTTACGCATGTCTGATATCAACAACGTCCAGAGAATGCTTTGTGCGCAGGTATGTTCCCTTTGGGTTATATAAACCGTGGTTTGAGGTCCACAAAGCCTCCTGAGAGCTCGGCCTTTGACAGAAGCAGTCGGGGTACCAAACAGTCGTGTTCGTCGTAAGGACAGTATCCAAATGGGTATTGATGTTAAGCCTGTTAAGTTGTGATAGCACAGGTGGTTATTGTTACGGCGAGAAGACAATTTGGCTAATCTATCCAATCAATGTTGAGTTACCAGCCATGTCATCGAACCTTCAGAGCAGAGCCTGCTGCGGACGGCCTCATTATAGCCAAACGTGGTGAGCGCTCACTGTTGACGGATCACAAAACCTCCAACGGCATAGGTCGATGTCGCTAAGCGAGATGGTTGTTTACTTGTTCGCCGTGTTCGCTGGAGTCCAACATTCAAGGGAAGAGGAGTGGACAAGGGGGGAAATAATAGCCACGCCAGGTACGTGATTCACCGCACATGTTGATAAACTTGATGTCAATTCCCAGCACCATGACGGGACAAATGAGCGAAGGTCTCAGGGTTGTCTGTAACTTCATGTGCAGTATAAATAACAAACGTTCCTTGCGATATCGTACCTCTGCTCAGAATTCCTTCCCTTCTCACCAGTTTATGTGCCCCGACAGCTGTCTGCCCCTTTACACGTAGCGTCGTCGTAGCCTCCTCGCCGCGAGCAACTCTTCCGTGACTCGTCAATGTATGCACGCTGATCATGCGGAATGTGCTCTTGCGATGGATGACTGCAACGACGGTTCTGTTCAACGGGATGCAGAAGCGCCGAGTAACGCCACAGCGCGAGACATAATCCCTCTCATCATCGACGACGCTATTCAATGAGGTTATTTTGCCTCGAACTAATGACCAATTGACTCCATTATAGATTGCTACAGTTGTGAAATATACAGGATGCTCAAGGTGAAACAACTGGGATGTATCAGGCGCAACAACAATAGAGTTGGAAATACACATAAATAAAGAAATGAATTCTATCAGCACGTTCAACGACTCCCAACCATGGATCGCATGAAGGGGCCATTAGCACCCATATAGCCCGCTGAGGCCATTGGAGTGGAGATGGATCCGTTGGTCATGTTCATCATTGAGATGCCCTGTCCTTGTGATCCCGAAGGTGTTCGGTTGTGCGTTTCTCTGTTCAACATTCTGTCTTCGCGTTCCGCGATGGTGGTTCCGCCTCTTCCATGATCGGCAGCTCCATTCGCAACGGTGAACGTCTGGCCAAATCCATAGAGCTGTCCAGAGTAATGTGCATCGTCGATGGAATCGCTAAAGTACAATTCGCGCATCTTGAAGAAGGCAGATGAGGTCAGGAGGGAATCGGAGCCTGCTTGGTGCGAAGTGCCAACGCGTGTGACCTAGATAAGAAGTAGTCTTAGTCAACAGTTGAGCCTCTACGGGGCAATGGTGCAGATGCTGACCCCAAGTTCATCCGCGAGATTTTGGAGACCGCGGTTGAGTACATTAGACTTGCGGACCATGAATTTGATATCGTACACGGTGGGGAACCATGTCCGTAGGAGGTCGAAGAACTCCTCCTCTGCAACAGGAAGAGAAGCACCAGTGAGGAGCTTAAGGAAATACCCAAAGTCGTAGGCGCTGTGGGGAACAGTCGTCAGTCCTACCACGGTGATAAATTCAATGACAGTTTCGTGTACCTGTGGAATGATATCCACTTGTTGTCTGGATTAAGCACAAGGCCTGACGTTATCATCAACTCGGCGAACACGTTTGGTGAAATCCCCATCTCTTCGTGTCGCTGGAAATCGAAACCAGCCTTTTGTAGTAGGTCTATAGAGTCGGGGGCATACATATCGTCACTTTGTCCCTTCGGTAAGTTTCCAAAGAACACTGAATCACCAGCAGGTCGCGCACTTAATATTAAATTGAAAGTTGAACTGCCATGTCGAGTTCTCTGGGAAGTTCCCCTCCTCGTCCGCGAGTGTCAAGCCCACTTGTATGATTTTGAGAAGGTCGACATTACATCGCATCGTCTGGTAGTGGTAATCAGAAGGGGTCGGGAATGCACCGATGGGCCGTGCCACCACACCAGGAAATTCAGTGTCCTAGAGTGGATGTGAGTGGCTTGCAAGAATGGGAAGACGCGAGTGGGGTACCATGGCAATGTATGGATAGTCGTCAATTATTTCGCGAATTTGGTTCATCTCGTGCTCGAGATTCGACGCCCAAACTTCTGTGATTCGTGTCATTGTACACAGTCCAGAGTGGCTGATTGGTGGCAGGAAGAGTAGGCATATTTAGCGCCCGGGAGTAGAGTTGCATTAATGTGATTACGTAATGTGGATATACAATTATCATAAAAGCTAAAACCAAGCCATGTAGCTGGTGTTCGTAAGGTCCAAGGTGAGTGCGCCGCACTCGAGATTAAAGGGTTCATCTTCCGCTATACGAGGCGAGCAAGGTGCGAATGGGTGAGGGAGCAGCCTGGCAAACTCTCCATCTCTAGAGAAGCGATCGCCAGTACTAAATCCTAACGAGTTAAACCCATAAACGTCCGGAAGTCGTTCCATCTCCCACTCCTCTTGGTTATTGTGAGGGGACACCTGCCTCAGCCCGGGGACGTTACGTGAGTGAGCTATGATGTCCTCGGCGCAACGACGCAAACTAGCATGAGCACTGGTGAAACCAGACGAAACGCATCCACGGGCCTCACCGCTGCCTTGCAAGGCGAGGTCAGATCCGTTCTGAGTCGAACGTTGATCGTATGCTAGCTGTGACCGCAGGGTCAGCTTTTCCAGAACCGGCTATATCTTCGCGGTTAGCATAAAGCAATTTAAGCGAGATTATATCTAAACTTACAAGCGCTTTCGCACAAAAAGGCAATAGTTTCGCTGCTCTCCGAAATAGAAGACAAGCCCCTCGCATGGACTGCAAGGCATACGAAGACAGTGGGCTAGCTGGTGCCCGAACCACTACTAAACAGAGTGCAACCTATGATGAGTCCGTGGATACAGTGATTAATGCTCTGCGCCACAAAAGAACAAATGCGATGCTTACCCCAGCAGAGAACGCGTTGAACCAGAAATGTAGAAATCGCGCGGTCAAATCTGCCTCCCAGTTGAATATTTCCTCGGTGGAGGATATCAACGAGGTAGCAGCAATGCATGTTGCAACCACAGATGGTGCGTATTCATGCTCGAGATCGAACTCTCCACCGTTACTCAGGGCCTTCAAGAAGTACCGCCGATGAAGTTGGAGAATTGCTAGAGATCCGATCTGTGTATCAGTGTTGACACGATGGGCCTGATGCGAGCATACCTATTTCAAGCCCTGTTATGGCCACAGCATTCTGCATCCTTAAGGATCGGGTTGGCTTTGACTTTCCTTGTAGCAGGTTTATGGCGGGGAAATCTCTAACTAGAGTATCTAGATGGATTATGTGAAGGTAGGGAGGCGGATCGATTTGTATAGTGGCCTGCAATATTGGATCGAGACAGCCTGCGAGGAATTTCGTCTTCCAGTCGTGGTACAAATAGCCGTCCAAAGATTGACCTTCTTGATACACTTGATACACTGGTTTCCGTGTGTCAATATGTCCGACGTAGAGAGACGGAGGTCGTCCGAGCGATAGGCTCTAGGTGGGACGAGTAAGATATCAGCACGCCTACAAACATTCATTCATTGCAGCCTCACTAGTCGTGTATCGATATTAACGAGTTCCCAGAAAACGGCTCGCCTTCTGTCATCTTCTTCTGGAATCACTTTACTGCGGGAGGTGTCACGGTCTAGAGAGATATGGCTGAGTAGGTGAAAGTGCACGAAAATGGCATGACATACGCAGGCCAAGCTTCACCAAGAATCATGGAAGGATGAATATCGGGAAAAGACAAGATACGGTAGACTTACGCCTTGTGATAGCTTGGCAACAAAGCCCATCAAGTTCCATGCGTATGTTACGGCGTCCTTGTTGTCGGAGAACATCAGTTGATACCATATCATATAGAACTATGACCATGTCGTTAATAGCCGAATATCGGGAAAAGGAAGCGCATCCTAACGATTGTGTGGACTAGATCGAATTCGGGAATGTCTAATAGCGGGATCTCGCATAGAGCGGCGCGAGACAAATGGTGATAAGCTTCACCAGACAGAGAACCTATTGGTTCGCTCTCGCTGACTACACTTCCGATGGCAAGGTTCATTAAGAGCAAAGCTAACCGCCTAGGACTGAGCTCTTCGATGGTGGTGGAGTAAACGTGGTGAAGAAGATTGTCGAGGAATGTATTCGATGAGTCTAGATCGAATCTAAATGGGGTGGTTGACATATCAATGAATTAACAGGTTGCAGGGAACGTACTGCCATAGAGCGTTTCGACGGGCGGCCTGACACAGGGTCTCAGCTTCATTCCGCGGTGGTAAGCAATCACGAATTCGTTTCCTCAGTTTCAAGTCAATCGCCCAAGGGACTGGGAAGGTGGAGCTCAATTGAAGCAAGTCATTAGGGACTTCTGAGCAAGCTGAGGAAGCGCGTGATCCTGAGTTTGACTGTAATGCGACCGTCAGTATTTTTACTTCTCTGGCGGGCTATCGGCCTACAACAACAAATGTATCCTGGTGAAATGTGCTAATAGAAAATAAGGATGAACGGCATAGAAGCCTATTTACTCACCTCTCCAGAGTCGTTCAAGCGAGACCGATTCTGCCCGAAAATAAATGGTGGTTCTTCTGGGTGATTGTCCGTTGGATGGGGGTTAACAGCCGAAGGAAGTGAGCTGGGAATTCCCTCAGTTTCGGTGCTGAAAGTCGACTTGATTCGAAGAAGCTCTGGCGCTAAAAGGGGGTGGGTATCTGGCGAGCTACGTGCCTGGAGTACCTCAAGTGCTTCTTCCAACAATTTAACCCGGTCACAGAGCTGGTTAATTTTTTCATGTAACTGTTCGGTGTTGGCAAGAATGAAGCTGCGCGTGACAAGGATCAACATCGCGCACTCTGCATGACTAAACGGGTGGGCCCTACCGGCTACCTCTGCCTGATGTGAGCGTGCCTACAAACATCATCAATACGCGATTTCGAAGCCGATAACATCGAACATACCATCCGGGCATATTTCCGCACATCCACGTTTACAGCACGACTGACAGCGTGCCCTTAGATGCTGTAGGCGGAATTGATCTGCAGTTACTCACTTGACAAGGGAACACTCGGTCGCACTGAACCCCCCGACGTTAGATGTGAATACATGTGCGTGCTAGCAGTCGGCGCACCTTCAATTTCAGTCTACAAGGCATTCGATGAGTTTGGAGGCGTACTCAACACTGACAGCACGCACCGTCTACACTCGTTACAAGAGAGGGTTTTACTTGAACGCGCCTCCTTCCTGTAAACCGCGGTGGAGACGTTTTCTTGTTTACTAGCAGTCGAGCGTGCCGCGACGGGGAGGGCCGTTGTACCTGCTCCAGTTTCTTTGGGCATCGATATCTGACCAAGGTCAGCGAGGGCACCTCCAATAGCACCGGGTGCATCTGGGCTAGATCTTGCCCTCTTCGTAGGTCTGTCGTATTCGTTATCCGTGTAGCTATTCATCGCAACGTGCAGAGAGCGGCGCCGGCTCGTCAAAGAGGTGTTTCTGGAGATCCAGTGTAACAACTTCAAAGAATTCGAAGGGGCAGATGGGGCGGCTCCGCGAAGCAGTGATAAACAAGCAGAAAGGAAGAACGTCGGAAGGACCACTATCCAACATATACACGCTGGCGCTAAACAGCTCAAGGACTCTGCCTCGCGACCATGTGCCTGAGCTGAGGCCTGTATAACATCAATCTTATCAGTCAGCACTGGGCAAACGTCCTCCACCAATGGGGACCACTCACTACCAACTCTAGATGCCGCATTAACATTTCCCGAAAGAATCGGTGCCGGCGCAAACGGCAGTAAAACCAAGACCAATGGAACCTATGTCTTGGCGCCTCCGATTTAGGCACAGGGCCCTAAAGTCAGGGTAAGCATAGTTCAGTCACTGGTCCTCGCCCGCCGACATGCCCCTTCCTAATAGATACAAGAAGTTCTATACCACGCCGATACGACGCACAGTAAGTATCGACTAGCGTGGTCACGAATGTAAAGCATTGAATGAATAATATAGAAAGCACAACATAAGAGCAGAATGGATATACTACAATTGTTTCGAAAAGCTAGTCCGCCCATAACATCCACCCTGCATAAATCCGGGGGAACAAAAACAACCTCATATATTACTCACAATCATAGAAAGAATGGACGGCACTCAGAACCATGCCATCCAGTTCTGGCTGCCGTCATTCCAGGTCTGGTTCAACGCGCCGAAGTCGAAATTGATACTTTCCACGACAGCCATGCGCGACGCCGGGTTCAACCCTACGTTGATCGCTGTTATGCCTGGACCGTTGCCTGGTAAAACTCCGTGCAACATCGAACCATCGTAAAGGTCCGGAAGAACGGGTGACATTTCTTGACTCGGACTGAGCTTCGGCGGTGGACTCCATGAATGGCTGGGAGGGCATGGCGTTGCTCTGCTGGCCTGCGTTCGTTGTGCGCATTGACAAGGTTTCCTAGATGGGAATAGGATCATTGCCCGTTGATGTACTTCAGCTATGCATTGTGACAGTGATCGGTGAGCATTCGCGAATGAATCGGGCGAGAGTTGTTGATTCTGCTGCTGCATCATCGCCTCTTGCACAGGGTCATCGGACAACGTGTGACGAAGCGCCAAAGATGGGACGTCGTCCCCCTCTGCCCACCGGGTATAAATGTGATTAGCTTTCACCACCAATGTGTCCAGGATCGGCTGCAAGGAGCGAGATGTTACGACATGCCGCGATGTGGTACAAAGATAGGCTTACGATAACTTGCATCGCTCGGGGGCAAGTATCCTTCGCGGCCTCGAACAGAATCCTCGCACGCTCTAACTCCTGAAGCGCCGCTGGAGAAAGGCATGTAAAAGGTGCGCGTGACACGAGAAGGCACAGCGCAACCTAGAATGGAAGGTAAACAAACAAGGAGAAGGTTAAGGTGTCGCTGGTTGCTTACCGCCGCACTGAATGCATTGGACCAGAAAGCCAATATTCTAGACGTTAAGTTAGGCTCTCGCCTGAACAGCGCCTCGACCGTTGCAATCATCCGTGAAGCACTCAGAAAGACAGCAACAACGGACGGTGCGAACGGATGCCTTCGATTAAACGCCCTCTCGGGCCCACTCAGCGCTCTAGTAAAGAATGTACGGTGGAGTTGGAGGAGCACTGTGATGAAGTCGGATAAATATAGGTGGGTGAAACGCTGCCGGTAAACAGGGGTACACTTACCTGCCTCTAAAGCAGTACTCAGACTTGCCTTCTGCATCATCAATTGCCGCGAATGGGTAGCGCCTGATCTCAACGGTGGTGGCACTGTGAACTCTCGAATGCGTGTATCGAGTTCAATAACTTGCGCATAGTCGAGGGATGAAGGCGGCCCGGAGATTAATTCGAGCACGGGGGAGAGGCAGGAGATGTACGACGAGTGTTTCCATTCTTGGACTGAAACAACTTCTGTTAGTGATCAACTCCCGAAGGATGAAGACAGGAACAAACAGAAGTGAAGACTCTCAGCGGGGTCACAGCCTTCAACAGGCAAATATGACGGTCGCTTGCAGTCCACATGGTTGCGAATGAGAGATGGGGGTCGGCCTAATGAAAGCGACTACCGCAACATCAGAACACCTATGACGGGCATAGCGTCGAAGACCTACTAATCGGGCGTCCAGGTACAAGAGCTCCCAGAATAACGACCGCCTCTTTTCAACCTCTTCCGGAATCATTTTCGACTTGACGCCATCACGATCTATCAATGATATGAACGGAGAGAATTGGCAATTCGAAACATGGGAACTCACGGAGACCAATGCTTTGGGCCAACTTAGCAGTCAGACCCATCAACCCAAAAGCGTACCCAGCGGCCTTTTTGCGATCTGAGAATACCAACAGGTACCATATTTCGTAAAAGAGCGCTATGATGGTGTCGATGTTTGTCTCCTCCATGACCGGTATTTCGCACAGTGCAGCACGGGCGAGGTGATGGTATTGTTCGGCGCGACTTTCAAGCACCTGCAAGGCATCTAATGGAGAGGTCGAATGTTGATACTGGGGCTCCGTGAGATCAACCAGCGTCCCCACAGCCATAATCATCAGCAGTAACGACAGTCGGCGTGGACATAGATCATGGATAGACGAAGTGTAGACGTGGTTTATGAGGTTGGGTAGGAACGTTTCGTTGGGGTGGGGATTGTATCTTAGAGATGAAGTAAGTATTAATTGCTGATACTGCTTGTTGCTAAGAATGAGTCCTGGAAATATGGGACTTACTGCCAAAGAGCGTTTTGTTTCGCTTGCTCCCAAAGATGCTCAGCCACATGCCTCGGGGGAAGCTTACTCCGAATGAATTCTCTAACCTTCGGATTTGGCTCTGGAGACACATTTCCGCTGATGGGGAAACTATCGCTCAAGCGCATGATCTCGGGTGTTAGCAATTTATCATAATTGAGTGCAGAGGCGGAATATAGTGACGGGGAGTCTTTGGTGTCCTGCTTGATCGAATATTAGCATCACTTACAATATTACAGGCCACGAGACCTACGCGTTTCTGATCGGGTTGGCTTGCGTATTCGAATCTCGTAGAATCCACGTCCATTTGTCCAGACTTGTCGTCCGTGTGATTATCGTGGCCGCCATCAGAAGGCGTCGAGGAGGTGTGGCCCCCGTGAGCGGATTCATTACCACCCTTCTGTGTCCCGCCGTATAAACCCATAGTGCTCTTGATGTTGAGTAGCTCATTCGAAGCCAACAAAGGATGGGTCTCCGTGTTGATGGAGGAATGGATCTCCTCTAGGGCCTCTTCCAGAGAGCGAATACGGTCACTCATTTCGATAATTTTCGAATGTAGTTGTTCAGTGTTAGCTAGGATGAAGCTAATCTTTATGTAAATCCGGGTTTCAATGGTGTAACGATATATGGACGAACCGTGTCCCCTTCCCCGACACCAGTACACCTGCCAGGATGTCAGACCTTACGACCTTGTTAATGAGAGTGGTTCGTACCTTCTGGGCATATTTCCGCGCAGCCTCTCTTCTTGCACGACGCGCATGGAAATACTCGGTCACACTAGCGGTCAGCACATCAGTATCCAACATCATAGAGCTTGTCGTATGATCCTTACTCTGAGTTTCAGCCTATATGCGCATAGCGCAGTGAATACGGGTAGCTCGAAGCGGTCCCCAGCACCAACATGCTCACCGTCGGCATTCAGCACATGATAGAGGCGTCTGTGGTCACTCTGCTCAGGGAAGCGTCGGGCTTGAAGTCAAGGATGACACACACCTTTTTACCCCCCTTCTTCGCCACAATGCCATCCGCTATGAAAATGTGATCTAATTGCGCCGGTGCGGACGGGGATGCCTCTTCAGGAACGTCCCTGGTGCTGCCACCCTTTCTCGGCCTCTTGGAAGGCCTGGTATCGAGCTCGGCCGGAGACGCATGTTCAAGAGAAACGGTGATGATGTTCTCTGCGACAGAAGGGGCCATGAAATAATGGGGGTCGCAGGAATGCGTGGTATTCGGGAGGTAGAGTTTATGGGCAAGGGAAGTGATTTAACTGCTCCAGATGGATCAACGTGACCATGGGTGTGGGATAATCTTCGCTCCCGCTGCCGAATCAGGATCTCGCTCCCTCTGTTCCTTCTGCGAAAAAGTCGGATGTCTCGCCTCGACGTTGGCTGTGGGCGCGAAACTTGCTTCAAAAGTGAAGAATGGTGTCCTGTGCTCGCCTTCAAGCTGTCTTCAGCTGCAGTCGATTTTTTTCCCGACTCTCTTTTGCTGAGATCTTTGAATTAGTATGAATCTCCGAGGAATCATATCATACCCACCCTCTCACACACCCACGCTTGCCTGTCACTCGATGCCCCTATTCATACAACCCACCGCGCCTCCCCGTCAGCGCCGTAGGCCAGCCCCCTTCTTGCTTCGTACGCTCATCGTTAGCCATGCTGCTAGAGTGCTGATACAAGCCTTCATTCTTCTACATCGTTTTACCATCTCTATTAATATTAGCGCCATCAGCATCCATCGCCTTCAATCCGATATCGATGAATCTATGTGTATTTCTTCACATATGGAGAAACGCTTCGTGGAGAATCGTTGTTAACATCATGGAAGGCTCCGTCGTATTTATAAAGTGAAAACTTTGGCGCACGCTAGTGCTTCCGCCAATCACAACTTCTTTTTATGGTCATGTCGACTGCGCATGCTGACTGATTTTCCACCCACATCAATGTACGTCGCATCCTACTGACAGCGAAAGACAACGATCTAAAGAGCCCAGAGTTACTGTCAGTCATCGTTGGCGCCAGTGCCTGTATCAGTCACTTTCTTGTTGTTTATATAGGGGTACACGTGATGGACTTCGCGAACTGAACAAAATACAAAGCTCAGGTTCAGGGCTCCTTCTTCAAACACTACTTATCGTCCCCTTCGGGGTGACATACGAAAAAATTGGAACGATACAGAGAAGATTAGCATGGCCCCTGCACAAGGATGACACGCTTTCCCGGAGTGGTAGACCTACGGGTCTCAATATTTATTTTGCCATTTGCTCGGATTATCCCTACGTGAATGCTTGAACAGGCCCACCAAAAGCATGCATGTAGAAAGCCCGAGAGCTCTTCGCCGCTCATTTTCAGTTCCCTCTACTTGTTTTGCATCATCCGAAGCGCAGATGCATTAATATCCGCTCCAAGAGCTACAGCGTATTACATTTAGAGAATATCGGCTGTAATGTACCAGTTCCCAGTCGTCCTGTGGCAACCCCAATTTCAAGGACTGGTCGGTGGGGTCAAGCACTCAGTGATCAGGCCGTGGACGACTTTGCAGCCTTTGGCGACAGCAATCTTGACTGAGTCCAACACTTTGCCTTTGTCGATCTTGCTCCCTATCTTGCTCAACACGCCGGGTTCCGCCTCTGGCTTGGCCGGGGCCGCAGGTTTAGCAGCGGCGACGAAGTCAAGGTTCTGGGAGTAGGATGGGACAGCTAAGGAGTCTTCCTTGGCCTCCATGGCGATGGGGCTAGCCATGGTGAAGGCTGCGAGAGCGATGAGGATGACGGCAGGACGCATGGTCGACTCTATTGGACGCTAGTCAGTTATGTGCGTTCGGGGAAAGAGAAACGCGGGGCTAACGATAAGCAAGCTTTGATACCTAGAAAAGATACGGAATGATCAGTTCGGTCGCTTGCGATCGCGTATGAGAGAACACTTACTCTGGAGGGAGATGTGGGTTGCTGAGGATTACAAGTTGATCTGGGCTCCTTATAACTAGACTCGGCCATGCAGCAGCGACCATCTAGCCTGTATGCCCTGTCAAGCTAGACCGACAGCTGAATTGCTCATGGGCAGCTGGTGGCCGCAGCGTGCGTCCAGCAGCACGCGCTAAAAGGCACTATCTGCAAGATCATCAGATTAGCATGCAGCATTGGAGCCTTCAGCTAGCTCAAGCTTGAATGTCGATTGCCGTTTCTTCTCGCAGGCCAACCACGCTTCTTGAAAGTTGACGTTCAGGTTCCTGAGGGGATGTCACTAGCATCTGAAAGACTATGGAGTCTAAAAGCGTGAACAGACATCTTGCATGGATCCTTGTTCGGAGCCCACGGGGTTGAGAGAAGCGCCCACTTCGAGTTCAAACTTGAAACTACTTGTCGTCGTGCTTGGTGAGTAGCGCTCCAGAAGCGGTCCAAAAGAGAGTGACTCGCTGCTCACTGTGTCCATTGCAGCCATGACAAGCAGAACGAGCGTCGAGCAGCTATACAGCAACTCGATCCACGTTTCCACGAGCCAATTACTCCGACTGACACCTCAATCCTCTCTCAGCCCATCGCCAAACTCATTGAGAACGTTCACTCAGGCGAGCTCACACCTCTCACGGTCCTCACGGTCCTCACAGCCTATACCAAGAAAGCCCTAGCCGCCCACGCACAAACCAACTGTCTCTCAGAAATCCTTGTGGAGTCTGCGCAGAGGTGGGCTAACTCCTCCAAGTTCAGCGCAGAGAACTTGAAGGAGAAGAGGAATTTGGAGAGCCTCCCGCTTGCAGGAGGGCCTGTAAGTTTAAAGGACACCGTAGGAGTGGAGGGGTATGATTCTTGTATAGGGTACTCGGCGTGGGTGGGGAAGCCTTTCCCGCGTCACAGTGCCCTAGTCAGGCTCTTGCTCGATGCCGGAGCCGTCCCCTTCGTCAAAACCACGATCCCGATCACGAATCAACCTTACAACAAAGGATACTCTCCAGGCGGCTCATCGGGCGGTGAAGCAGCCCTCCTGGCGTACGGCGGTTCGCGCGTCGGTGTGGGCACAGACGTAGCAGGGAGTGTGAGGGTGCCGGCCCATTATTGCGGGGTCTATTCGATTCGGAGCTCGGCACAGAGATTTTTGAAGGCAGGCAACGCAACAAGTATGCCCGGGCAGGAAGGCGTGTCGCCTGTCTATTCGCCCATGGCGCGTACACTGGATGATCTAGACACGTTCTGGCAAGCCGTCATGTCCATGAAACCGTGGAAATATGATCCTCGGTTAGTGTAACAGGATACATTGTTTCTCTAAATTAACTCTACCTGACTCGATCACTACTGACAGGTCTTACCTATCTTGAAGGACGGACGGCGTTGAAATGGGCTGCCATATGGGATGACGGTAAGTCCGCCCAACAGTTTTCGAAGTACAATGTATTGACCCTTCCTCCCAGAAACGACCCGGGGCTCTCCGGGACAGGCCTTAATCTCGCCGCTCAACTTTTGCTCGCTGACGGAGGTTCGTACCACACTTTTACTCCCCGCACGGTTGAGTTCATTCCCCGTCTGTCATTGCAGGCAAAGTCGCCATTAAACCCGTTCGGTTCGGAGAGTTCAACGACCCAGGCATGGTTCAGGCGATGCGCATGTTCTCCCTCCCGCGCCCTCAGTATCCTTTACTCCTGGTTTGTCCGCTACATCTACCGGGATCCCCTGTACGCGGTCCTCATCGCGGGGTGGCACGAGAAGCCCATGACTGAATACATGAATCTGGTCGCGCAGAGGGAGGAGTACCGGCTCAAGTGGTTTGAAATGTGGAATGGCAGTGGAGGGGATGGTGAGAAGGGAGGTGATGGTGGGTGGGATTTCATACTGACGGTGCCAAATGCGTTGCCCGCCGTACCGCATGGAGGGATGAAGGATGGGTGGAAGTCATGTGGATACACTTTTCTGTGGAATTTGGTGAGACCTTTTCCTCTTCCTCCCTCCCTGTCTGTGACCTCTCATGTTCTGCGTTTTCAAGCTCGATTATTCTGCGGGCGTGATGCCCATCATGCACGTCAACAGCGTCCTTGACCGGCTCGCCCCTCGCTTCGCTCCCCGCAACGCTATCGAGAAGGGCGCGTATGATCCAGTGAGCATGAGCGGGCTGCCTGTTGGTGTTCAGGTGATAGGTAGGAGGCTCGAGGAGTTGAAGGTCATGGAGGGTATGAAGATCATAGAGGGATTGCTCACTAAGGAGGGCATTCAGTATGAGGGCATCAAGATTTAAGGAAAGGGAAGAGTTGAGGCGGATGTCAGATTGATCAGTTGTGTATGTTCCCAAGTGCTGTATTCTGTAGTTCTGTAGTTCTGGTCCTTGCCTTTAAGAACCAGCCCTGCCATCGTAGAAGGAACGAAATTAAGGCGCGGTCCCTAGTTCTGGAGAAAACATGAAAGTGGGATGAACATTCACACGGATTGTTGGGGCATTTGATAGTTAGCAGGAAATATAAGTGTGATGAGGTGTAAATATGTATTGTGGTACTGCGGTAGTGGCATAATTGTATAGCCATTTAGTCAACGCTTTTCTGGCTTCGGTTGATCTTGAATCACATTTTGTACGCCCTGCTTCCATACGCCAAGTTCCTTCTCAATAGCCACCAACGCCTCCCTAACATCTTTCCCGACCTCCCCACCGTCGTTCGATTTCCCGAATCCAATCAACAGTTCCTCTCTTGCTCTCATGAGCGTAGTGTACGCAAGCTTAAGCCGCGGTGGGCCTGAAGGAGGAAAAGGCGCCGCCTTGGTGAAGAAATGCGGGTGTGCGTCACCGGGCTGCTGGACCTCTTTTGGAGAGGGTTCGTCAACGGCAAGCAATTTTCCGAGCTGAGTGAGCGCTATGCCTCGAACGGGATGGCCTTCATTTAATACGGCAGTGAGGCCAGATACAGAACGACTCGCGGAGCGGATGGCATCATCAAGGAGGTCTTGTGCTGCCTTGCGCTCTTCCTGGCTACCGGTTAGTGATGACAAGGAGGGTAGCGACGAGATTAAAAGGGATTGTTGTAGGCGAGACAGCCCGAGCAGCGGATGGGTTGACGGCGTCAAACTAGTGGACAAAAGAATAGGTATCAGGTTGTTGGTGAGCTGTTTGGATTTCTCTGGATCTGGGATGATTGTTATGAAGAGCGATAGATATTTTGGGAGTAAGTTCGACGAACCTCTGAATTGGAGCGCTGTTGCTTTATCGAGAGCCTCTTGGCCTACACGAGCGGCGTCAATCACAGCGTCGGTCGATGTTACCACCGCTTTGCACTTGCTGCACCTTACAATATCGGTATCTGATCACCCGGTCAATTTTGTGGAGGATGTGCAGGAAGGTACGAAAGACGCACCAGTGACTGGTAGTGGAGAAGTCCCACCACAAGCTTTCGGGCACCATATTGCGATTCTTGGATCGACACTATCACTCTTTCCCTCATTTTCGCACAGATTACATTTGCAAGTGAAGCTGTACGTCTCCAACAGGAATTGTTGCCGTTGAGACTTGGGCAACGTGGTGTCAATATACGACGTCAAGATCTATATATGGTAAGATGGACCTCTCAAATAGAAAATGATGGGGCAAGTACCTCTTCATCGGCAGCAATGGGTTTGATGGCAATAACTTGCATGAGTGGCTCCTGAGCTACGCTCCCAGACGATCTAGGAAATACAACCACGGCATTGGGATCACAAGAATGGTTGATCAAGGCAACTGCCGGTGAGACACATACTCCCAAAGGCGTGAGCGATGGTGAAGTAAGAGTGAACGAATTTGTAGTGAACTAGGTAAAAAAATGTCAGAATGCGTACTTCGCCTTTACCAGCCGTAGAGGTTCACATACTCGTGATATGACGTCCACCAAATCCGCAGCAGAAGCAATGTCGAACTCAGCGAGGTCAGTGGGGGACAAAAGCCCGAGGTACTGCACAATTGAGTGGGCCAAGTGCGTGTGAAATTCGGTAGTAGATGGTTGCAGAGTCGAAGAGCGGTCTTTGGGATGGGATCAGAGACACAGGTAGCGTCACGTCGGCAAGGGGAACGTACGAGACTGCATAGCGTTGATCTCCCTAGCCTACGCCCATTGTTAATCGGAGGTGAAACAAACGCTGTTAATTTTTCACCCAATCGCTGCTCGCGCCTGCCTTCTTTCTTTTCCAAAGCAGACGACCAAGGCATCGAATCGCGTCGTTCGGGATGGACGCCTCTGCAGATGGGGCCGCAGCTGCCCAACGTTTCAGGGCGATACATTCAAGCTTGTGGAAGCTCCAATCACGGTTTTGACAGTCCTACGGACAGGAATAATCAACTCCAAGCGCCCAATGGCAATCGTAGGTCACCGACAGCATCGCAGTACCACACTGTTGTGCACTGTGTGCACCTCTGCAGGGCCGTTGGAGGAGTCGGCCTGAAGCAAGCGGAGCAATGGGAATCCAGATATGTGTTGGATAATGCTGCTAGCTTGGGTTTGCAAGACAACAATGTGGTTCCTTTCGGATGCAAGATATCAACGCGCGGCGATAATCCTGTAGTAATTGCTCACCTATATTGAGGGTTGCCTTCGTCCATATTCCTCGACCAGCCTCATCGGATGAGCGTATTTCCAGCGACTTCGGAATGTAATTGAACAGCCCATTCTCGTCGTGGACTCCCTGCTTGAATGGAGAAATGGATGAAACATGGGATACGGCGGCATCACTTTCATGAGACTTGACATACGATTTTGTTTCTTTCCTGTGTCGAGAAGTACTCAGAGCTGTGAAGGACGCCATCGAAGTCACCGTATAGACCCAGCTGAGAATTAGCTTGCCAGGTCCCCGGCAATAGGGCCGGCACCCTTCAGCTAGCCCAAAAAGGCAGTATAGTATAACTCCGCTCCACGATGCATCTCCTGCCAACCTTCTGCTGCCTACCATGCCACCACGATCACCCCGCAAACGCGTCGCGCAGGTGCTGTCCGACGACGATGGTCCATCCGGCGACAACTCCGACTCGAGCTCCCAATCAGCTCATGGAGAAGGTGGCGATTTTATGGTCCAAACCAACTTTGACTCCTACTTCTCTCATGTGGCTGCAAGATCTCAAACGTCAAATACCGTATTCTCCACCAAAATACCGCCTCTCAGCGCAGAGGAGTACGCGGCTGCCATCAAGCCCGTCACTGCGCGACCTCCACCATTCCGATCGGCCGTCTTCAGCGAGGAGTCGAAGCATGACTTTCACTCGCGGTTCTTGCGGGAACTCCATGAAGGGTTCAACTTGCTGTTCTATGGGTTCGGCTCAAAGCGACAGTACTTGAATGACTTTGCGACCGAACGATGTGCGAGGCTCGGCCATGTGGTGATAGCGAACGGATTCCACCCCGGATTTGGAATGAAGGACCTCCTGTCCTCGTTCAGTGGCCTGCCGGACTTCGACGCGTCCCCATCTCAGGCGACCGTGCAAGAGTACTTTATATCGAGCAAACACCATCTCTACCTCATCATCCACAACATCGACGGCCCCTTCTTCCGCACGACAAAGGCAAAGTCCGTGATCTCGCTCTGGGGCATGAATCCCCATATCCACATCCTGGCTTCCGTAGATCACATCAACGCCCCCCTGCTTTGGTCGACCTCGGAATCATCCGCACGCAAACAAGGGGGAAACAATCGCGGATTCGCCTGGCTCTGGCACGACATTAGTACCCTCTCGTCGTACGACTTTGAGCTCTCTTTCGCAGACCGCACGTCTATACGCGGCGCGCATGGTATCAAAGCATCGGACACCGGCACATCAAGCGCCGTGGCCATGACAGAAACCGCCGCCCTGCACATCCTCGCCTCAGTCACGCAGAAAGCCAAGAAGCTCTTCAAGCTCATGGGTGAGCGCCAGCTGGGGATATCAGACTCGGAGTCGGGACATGATATGCAGCAGGCGGCGATCGAGTACGATGCGCTGTTTAGCCTCGCGCGGGACAACTTCGTGGCGACAAACGATACGGCACTAAGGGCGCTACTAGGGGAGTTCAAAGACCACGGACTGGTGCTGACGGCGCAGAGCTCCGCTGCGGGCGGACAGGCGCTGTGGATACCGCTAAGGAAGGAGAAACTCAGTGCCGTGCTGGGTTCCGCGCAAATGGGGTGATGGACAAGTCAAATCGATCTGGAATAAATCCAGAGCACGAGGTTATTCTTCCAACCCACTTATGAATAATTGAACGTTGTCGCTGACACCGTTAGTGGTCTCACCGGTGTATTGGTGGAGCCGTAGGCTTGAGAGATAGTTTGTTACTTTTACTTTTCACGCTCAGTGCTTTCAGCTGGCCGCTGCCTTGACGTGTATGACATAGATTCAACAAAAAATCAACACTGCGTCTTGATTCGCCCCCAGGACAAGCGAGAGAAACGAGTCGAAGCTTTTGTCGTTGACGAAGTGAATACGTTGCCTAAATTGAAGTTGCATTGCCCTTGTTCGCGAACGCCCTCGTACGTTCCCTCGTCCTTGTATTTGCATCTTCTCACTCTCTGCAGATGAGCATCTTGCCAGGCTGTCTTTCTGGAAAGTCACTAACTCCCCCGAGGACACTCTCATATCACGTCGTTTAACACATATGCACACGATATTTCCCAGGTCAAGGACCTACGGGGAGATTATCCTTCGCGAGGTTCCCTTTGCCCTACACCAATGGGCCTCAGTGGATAGATGTGTATAATTGGCGGATTAGGGAATAAAGTTGTCATTGTACTGAAATTGTTCTAGAGCCAGTTGCGTATTCTAGCGAGATACTAGACAACAGCGCCCAATACTTTCCTTGTAGCTTCAACAATGACCTCCCACTCTGCTTTATGAACTCTGTCCTCGAACGCCTCCTTGCTTTCCCCTCCTTGCATATCGAGTTCCCGAATCAATATAGGTTCCCCGCGATCAACCTCTTTGACTACGCGGTGTACCATTACCCCGGATTTCGTGATCTCTCCCTTCTGAAGGCCTCATATGCGCGATCGATAGCGTGCATTCCGTCGAAAGCACCAGGAAGCGCGGGGTGGAGGTTGATCACTGGGATGGAGTCCTGGCGATCGCCGGTGGCCATCTCCTCTAAGAATCCATCACCAAAGACGTGCATCCATCCAGCGAGCACTACGACGTCGGGGCGAGCCTGCAGCACGATACGTCCCACTTCCCGATCGTAATCCGATCGACCTTTGCCCGGGTGCTCTTTCAGATATGTTTGGAGCGCGATATAGTAGGTTGGGATTGGAGGCGATGCCTGCGATGCGCGGATGAGGCCGTACGCCGCTTTTCGATTAGAGACAACGAGAACTATTGATGAATTTGGTAATGAAGGGGTGTTTATTGCATCGATGAGAGCCTGGAGGTTAGTGCCTGCGAAAGGTATGAGGGCCGTTATACATCGGTCAAGAGTGTCCTACCTGAACCCGACATCAGCACGACAATACGGCGGGTCCTCGATTCGCCTGCATCGCTCGACATCAAGGTTTTAATTATGGTTAACCGCTTCCGATTGGGTCATGTCGCTTTCCGAGTCTCGACTCGGAGGGACAATGTTAGATAATGAAGGCCTGAAGAAACTATCATAGAGTTTATCATGTATCTTACATATCATACATCAACCAAGATACCTTTGGTTCGCCTCGCTCCTATTCCCCGACGCTCGTCGCGGAAGGGTATTGTAGAAGCGCGCGCCTGTTGTGCCATAAGTAGACAGGGGTATAAGTTTTCGGAACCACCAGAATCAGGAGTGCTTGAAGTGCTTCGAATACACGATGGCTCTCTCCTCCTCCTCATTTGACGCGTTCTATGGCAAAATACAGACATCTGCCCTTGATTCTGTTAGAAAATCAGTCGGCATACCTACTGATGTGTCCTTCCACCGATCTGTCGACTCCGTACTTGCGACCCAGCTAGATACACTTTCTACAAGGGTCCTATCTCTGACAAACCGCGTTTTGGGCCTGTCCCAGCTGTCTGCTGGATCCACGTCAAATTCTTCGGGGCGCAAAGGCAAGGACAAGGAAACGCAACCGCTACATGGCCAAGATGATGTGGTAGACAGCTTTCAGTCGCTGGTGGATGTAGTGGATGGATTATTTGAACGCACGGTTCGTTTGTTCGACCTCTGCCGGTACATTAATACCTGAAATCCACGTCTTGACTTAGGATACATGCCTTGATACCTACCTTGGGCGTAACGTTGCTCCGGCGATCGCCATAAACCCGCCTTTGCAAACCTCACGGAAGGTCAGTTTTATATCTTCTGTATTCCAAGGTGAACGGGCACCGAAGATCTAGCTTAGTCCGCGCGTCAACAGGGACCTGTCGTACAGCACGCTGCACATCTCGCGAAACCACAACGAGCTTTCAAATCACCGACGGACAACTTAACCGATGCGCCGTGGTATCCCAATCTTCCGCATAAATACAACGCTCAAGTGCCTTTCGGCTTCGTTTCTGAGGATGAGCCCGAGGAGCCCTGGTATGTGGTTCGCTGCGTATCTACAAGCATAATATCATCTTTGTGCTAGGAAACGCCATCCATATCAATATGAAATCTCTCACCTTAACTACCCCCCGTCGATGTTTCATTCAACGCCGGCCATTCCCCCATCTTCCCTCTCTGCCGACTCTCCTCACACATTTGTGACTACGACGACCGAGCTTCATCATATGCTAGACGATTTACGCCGCGCCGACGCCATTGCCATTGACCTCGAACACCATAGTCACCGGTCGTATAGAGGGTTTGTTTGTCTGATGCAAATTAGCACAAGAGACAAGGACTGGGTGATAGATACGTTGGTGCCGGAAGTGCGGGAGGAGTTGGGCATATTGAACGAAGTCTTCACGGACCCGAAGGTGGTGAAGGTGCGTCGCTAACTTACTCGAGGTAACATCTTTGACTTCATCGTGACAGTAGGTCTTGCATGGGTCTGAGTCAGATATAATATGGCTCCAGCGTGATTTTTCCCTATACATTGTAAACCTTTTCGACACTTTCCACGCCTCAAAAGTTCTAGGTACGACACAACGTTTTGATCCTCGAATCATATTTATGTTTTGTAGACTTCCCTCGACATGGTCTTGCCAACCTTCTCGAGATGTACTGCGACTTCTCGGCCGATAAACAATACCAGTTAGCTGACTGGCGCATTCGGTAAGCCACCTTGACGGATATTATCCACCTAACGCAATTGATGGGCCTCATAGCCCTCTTCCCGATGCCATGATTAACTACGCACGATCGGACACCCATTTCCTCCTCTTTATCTACGACAACCTACGAAATGCTCTTCTTGACCGGGGTCTGTCTCGCTCGCGTTCTCAATCTCAAGCACGGTCTCGTTCGTCCTCCCCTCCGAGCAAAAAGAAGTCGAAATCGCCTTCGCCTCCGGTTAAAATGGGCGAAGGAGATTCTCCGCCGCATGCTCTTCTTCACGAGGTCCTAGCGCGATCATCCATGACGGCATTGAAGGTATACGAGAGGGAGACGTATGACGTGGAGAGTGGCTTAGGCCCTGGTGGATGGGAAGGCCTAGCCAGGAAATGGAATAAGGCGACGCTGTTGTCAGGAGACAACGAACAGGGGAGGGTCTATCGCGCAGTACATGCATGGAGAGATAAAGTTGCTCGAGAGGAGGATGAGAGCACGAGGTACGCTCCTGCTGTTTTCATCCCTTGCATGCGTCTGAAATGTGAGCGATTGATGTGCGGGTGACGTAGATATACTCTCCCTAACCACCATATATTCCAATTTGCAGAACGGCCGCCTATAGATATGGCGGGCTTACTTGCGATGTTTCCTACGTCGCGGGTACCGCCCGTCGTGCGAACTAGGGCACGGGAGCTGCTCGATACCATCCTGAAGGCCGTGCGTGGTGCGCCATCGACATCCGTCAATGCCGACTCCATGGTTGTAGTTAGAGAAGTGGCAGAATCTGTAGCACAAACTGAAGCGCATACTGAAGACGAGCCGAGCCCTCCGACCGACTCTGAGCTGCCTTCCTTGAATTCGGACTCATCGATGCGGATATGGGGCACACAAAAATCCACCGCGTCGAGAACGACGGTATCCACCCTTCTTGGCACCTCGAAAAAGTCAATAGATGACCTCAAGCCACCCGTCTCTGCGTATGTGTCGATGCATAGCTCATTTCTCAACATTGATCGTGCATCTGGGAGCAAGAAGATACCCGCAAACAATTCGTACGCCGAGGAACGCGCAGCAAATTTTACGGAAGTGCTGCAGAGGATCCATGCATCTCTAACCATTATGCCGAAGGCTCCTCAGGTTCATGTTCGCTGTTTTGTCAACGATGACTGCAGAGAAACTCATTTTATTTCTATGCTAGGCACCTCCCGCGACAAATATTGAGGCCAACACGGACGTGGCAGGCGAAGTGTCGACTATGGACGTCGACGCTTCTACAACCCTCCAGCTGGGTGCAGAGATTGCCTTCGTACCCCGATCGGAGCGCAAGACGCTCGCCACTACGGAAGTGGAAGACACTATCATCCTTGTCGGACAGAGGGCAAAGAAGCGCAAGAGAAAGGAAACCAAATCTACCATTAGTGACCTTAACGGTGCCGGTGATCCCCCATCCTCAGCTTCTAGTTCGGCGAAGAAGATTAAAAAGACACGATCTATCGAAGCTGTAGACGAAGGCGATGGCGGTGACGATTCGGAGAAGCCATTCGATTTCTCTTCTGTTCCGAACATATTAGATGACGAGCCGATAAAAGAGGACGCGAGACCAAAGAGACAAAGAAAACAGGGTGGAAAAGGTTTGTTCGGCCTCCGTGTTCACTGTGTTCGAAAGCTGACTATATGGATTAGGTGAAGTATTTGGCTATGGGAATTTCCCTCGACCTCCGAAGGCTCATAGTGAGCTCAGAAGTGGGAACCAGTCGCATACATTCAAGAAGTGATTGTATCATGTCTATTCGATGTCCGACAAATTCGTTGTTGAAGGCGAGTGTGTACGATCGATAACTCGACTAAGCCGGCCCGAGTTTGAACCCAGTTATTCATATTTCAATAATCATATTCCTCCGTCATGACCGAACTTCACTGCTATCTGGCTGCGTCGCGAGTGGCATAGTTTCTTGAGGCAACAAGACAGCTTGGTCGATAGCAACAGGAAGGCCTCGGTGTCGACCACGGATCATTACGATGCAGACAATGAGCTTTGATAGTGGACGGAAAGCGCCAGATAGTGCATAATTTTCCTGACATTAGACAAGACATAAGCCCCAATTAAAAGGGAAAAGGGAAAGAAATGGATTGCATACGGTTGGTGTACCCAAGCTGAGGCCTACAACTCCGTAAGCCGACACCAACTCGAAAACTGATAACGTCAATCGGGAATCCCGAGACCAAGTCAGTGTAAATGCTTACTTATGCTAAAATTGTTAAACCAGGCGTAGTTCTCGATCTTGTCCAAGCTTGGCCGCTATCAACATAGATAGAGGCGACAGGCGAAGAAGTGTGAGACAGAACGACCTACCTCGATTATAGTAACAAGGAATATGGCCAAGGCTATCCACCATATGTCTGTCTCGGCGTCAACGTATATTCAGCGATGCGAGGGATGGAAAGACAAACCAAATGCTAGCTGTCGTCGGGCGTGCAACGCTATGTAGTTTCCCCAGACCCTTGCCCTTGAACCAGACGGCACGAAGCGGTCTTCATCGTGGATCTCAGCGTATATACCCAACGATTGTTCCTCGTAAACATTGGTAGATCGTATGCTGGGGGTTGACAGTAAGAATCAAGAAATCAGCTTAACGAGAGGCAAATTACCTGAGTGCTATGGGATAGACACTGATATACATCATGACCACGTACAGGACCCTGCGTCTTCCGCTAAATGTTATCCACTAGAGTCTAGTGTGCCACTTACTTGACGGCGGGGGCGATAGAGGACATTGCTACAGTGGCAACGCCTGCTGTACGAATGGAGACCGCCTGCAGGACGCCGATGAAGCATTTGAGACCGATGGGTATGGTGGCTAGGTCGGGGTTGTCTATGTCTAAGATGACGAAGAAGAACCAATCGGTGAACCTAATATTAGCGTCAGCTCCAGGTCTTGAACACGAACGATGAACTGGCGTACGTGAGACTAACTACCACGGTCAAGAGATACCAAGTCTGATGGGATGGAAACAAGTATAGGAAGCAACGCCGGGGATGATCTAGAAGAAACTGCAATGTCTCGTACAAGCGGGACTCCCTACGAACGAGACGGCTAATAACCCAACTATATGGGTTCACCATGAGAAGTTGCCTGGAACAGACGGAACTTGTGCTTACATTAAAAAGCGTAGACTGGATGGAAGATGTCAACAAAGAGATGCCAAGGTCTAGATTGATTCGCTTACAATATAGGCTAGAGCACTGCACGGTCAGCAAGCGAGTTTAATGAGGAACGAGAACACGTACAAAACAAGTGTTTCCGGCCAGAATCAGGAAGGCCATAACTATCACCATTACATATGCACGCTGGAAGGGGACCATAGACTGATCGACAAGGGACATGCCATTGTTTGTGTAGGAGGAAATGGATTGGAATAGTGCAAACCTATGATAATCTGGTTCCGTAAGTAGCGCAAGTTGGAGGTAATAAATACCCCACCATGGAGGAGGTATTCGTCTATGAACCTGGGGCGGTACAAAATTTGAGCTCCACTTGTGTGTAGAAATATACGGTGCGAGGATTATAAAAGCGATGAGCTGTAGACCAATATGATACTGTGTGGGGGCCGTTAGGAGGTTGGGAGTATATGAGGACAGAATACATACGCAAGGAACCAATATCAACAAAGCATTGAGTGCCCGGTACTCCACACCCCCGAGCTCTATGAGCTGCTCCTCGCTTTGCAAGTAGAATGTCGAGTTTCGACCAATTATGGGATTAAATCTAAGGTAACTTGGGGGTCGTTGGATTTCAGGTCGTCTAGGATGATTGGTTGAATGACTGCGGCTGCTGAGTTTGCGAACAAGCTGAGAAAATATTTCGTCGGGCATCGGGAAGCCTCCGAATCCGCGGTTCAGAGATGAGACAGTGCGGATGCTTCGCGGACGAGGGGTCATGGATTGTCGGTGTGTGGATCCTACATCAGTGTAGTCATGGTGAGTTGACGAGGAAATCAAAGAAGAAAGACAAGCAGAACTTCGCTCTTCTTCTATCCTTGCATGCAATTCGCCTCTGGTGTCTCTTACAACAGGTGGTTGGGTTGGAGGTGGGGACCATTCCATGATGTGCGACGTATAAGGACGCCGAAAGCGCCCCCGATGTCGTATAGAATCATTGGAATCAAGGTCAACTGGGAAGAGCGTCAGGGTATGTCCCCTCAAACATTAATTGGAGGCGCACAATTGATCAATGGCATGTCGGCCCCAGGGTCGGAAAAGCGACGCGTGAAGCTGGGATAATAGATTGGAATCGCGAATATTGGGAAGATGGCCACGGGACGTACCCTCCTTTACGACCAAGCGAGGCGTCCAGCGGAGGGTTTTCTTCCTTTCCATCCTTATTCGAGCTGTGGTGGGGTGAGATGCCGGGCTTCTGGAGTATGGATACTGGGTGATGGACATTCGTCTGCTGTATTCCGATCTTCTCGTTCAACGTCTCCATCTCAGGTCGTACATTGTGAGTGCTGACGCGAGATTCTCCGCTCGTTTCTCGTGAAAGCTCCGGGACCGCATCAAGATGCTCGTGATGTATGAATGTCCTAGAATCTCCTCGGCGAATGAGATCGTCAGTCGCGGAGGCCGCGATGGCAGTCTTGAAAGTCTTCGCGAAGTGATACCTATGACGGTTGGCGATTAACAACAAGCTCGATACTGAGATGATGATGAATAGCAGACCTTCTAACTAGTACGACCAGCCAGGATACAACGACCTATTACGTGTTTCAGCAGATGTCACGGCGCTGCGTTGGGCTGGATACGCACCGGACTTCCCATACACATCTGCATGAAGATCAGGACTTGCTGCCAGGGCGTCAAGTAGCTCAGTTCCACGGTTTCGAGGCCACAATTGGTGAACGCGCTGACACATATGAACAGTGCGTCGACATAGTCCACGTGCTGTCGTCCGTTGCTCGCGTAGAAGATTCCCGAGAAAACCAGCGGCAAGAGGGTGCTAGAAAGCTATAGTCAGAGCTCAAAGAATGTCACACTGGAGGACTTACAACGTCAAGACGTGAATGCGGTAGAAGTTGAGATGTCCACGCACTGAGGCCCACAGTTTGAGTCTTGCCATTTCCTCCAGAACTGCTGAATCCTAGCGGGCTGCCCACTGCACTTGAGTCGCAGTAGTAGGATGTCGAGAAGACGACGTGGTGATTGGTCAAGGACCTCTAGTCCATTCAGCGTGTCAAATCAAGCCGCGTCGTCGAGAGGATACACTTGGATGCAGTGTCGTTTTCTTGGTCGCCTGGTTTCCTGTCTCCGTCGCTGCTGGCCAGGCGCGACGTCAAATGGAGAACTTAAGCATTCAGGCACTTTAAGCAGCGGCGCCCTCAACCGTCGACTAACATCGTGATGTTTACTGACCCGCCGGATGAGATGCGACATAGAGCAAACCTTTTGCTAGGCCACGGCTATAGGTAACACAAAAGCTATTTGCAGAGTGAGTTTCATGAGCATGAGCTACTATGAGTCGAAGCATGATCATTTTCCCGCGCCCTCCCGCCTCTTACCATTTCAGGGACAGACCGTGTAAGTCACGTGCATTTTAGTCTCTCGCAAACCTTACTGTGACCGTCTTCCACGAATCCTCCGACCGTTGTCGCGATGACTGGCGACGAAGACTACCCTTCTCTACTTTGGATTGCGTACGTAATATAATACCGTGCGATATGTTTATGGAACTTATCTTGCCTAGTATCCCTACGGCAGTACTCTTGTCCGGGTATTTTGCGCGCAAGTTCTACCTTGCATACCGCCTGAAGAAATATGGAATAGGGAGAGGAGGTTCGTTCACTGGTTGCTCATTTGATTACTTGCGTACTGAAACCTACCTTCTCCATTACTCGGCGCAGCACCCGGATTTCAAACGAATGTTCGCAAAGTCCGCATAACACCAGAAATCGCTGCTCGTATTCGCAGAGGGGAAGACGTGTCGCCGGAGGAGATCACGGCCGCCATAGCCAAAGCCGAACGGGAGGAGTCTCAACAGACGAGCTCTAGCCCACCGCCACCCATACATCGGGCTCCGCTAATAGAGAAGACCGAGCCCACGATCAACGAATGGTTACCTGACTCTATAACCACGCCTAAGAAGCGGGCGAAGGGCAAGAAGAAGTAGATGGTTATCTTGTAAGTCCCATTGAACGTTCACGTTCACGTTCGCATCAATCAACCCATTCTTTTCCATCGGCACTCGCAGATTTGATATGCTTCATATTTATCATGAATATAATACTACGCGACATTGCAAAGTGAAGACACGAGCCGCCAGCGCGTATGTTTCCCACTCACAGGAAATGTCTAGCACATTCTTCCCTCAGCCTTGGCCTGCACATGCTCGCCCCCCACTTCATCACACACGTCCGACGCAACAGTTCACACACCAACCTTCTTGCGTGAAAATCAACACAAATCTCTGCTCGGTCTCCCTGTTCACAACGCATCGTCAATACCCGATGAATTTAACCATCGTGCCAACCAATTACGTTTGTGCTATATCTCTTTTGAATTCACCATGCCGAACACTCACACCTCACGGATGCCGTCGTGAGGTGATAATCCCACAAGACAATGCACCCTCGTATCTGATATATAAGCGACTGAAGGACCCCGCAAGGCACCGTCAGGTAGTCCTACGACCCTCCCTAACAGACCAACATGAGATCTCCCCTAGCACTCCTACTCTCCCTCGTCGCTGTTGTCAGTGCCCAAGACTCGAGCTTGAGCGCCGTAAAAAAGGTCTTTGACGACGCCAACGTACGCTCTTACCCTTTGTCGTAGCGCGTACACGAATATTTAGATCGCATACCTCGACTCCAGATCCCCTCTGACCTCTCGATCAAGTTCAGTCCGAGGGCCCTGCTTGAAGTCAGCCTCCCGCAGCCCACAGGCGGCGCCATAACACTCCATGCCGGAATTCAGCTTCCGCGGAATGGTAAGACGATGCCACCCTTACTATCATCTCATAACTATAACATCGCGACTTCTTGGATATCCAGCCACCGCCGGGCCCCCATCCTTCCGTATCATCGGTGCCCGCTCTCGCGGCCCCTTCGTCATAGCAGCCGTCGACCCCGACGCACCTACCCCCCAAACTCCCACCGTCTCACAGATCCGACACTTCCTCGGCGGTAGCTTTACGCGCCTCAGAGACACGCTAACCAACTCCACCCCCGCTGTCTCCGACTTCCGTCAGCCCACTCCGCCTGCTGGATCCCCCGCTCATCGGTAAGATTTCATATGACAAGGCATTTGCTCGAGTGTTGCTGATCAAAAGGCTTTCGTAATCGCTCAGCTACATCTTCCTGTTGTTCAACCAACCTCCAGGATTCGAGTCGCAGACGATCGTCACGCCAACTACATCTATCAGCTTGTTCAACATTAGCAGTTTCGCAGAGACCGTAGGTTTGGGGGATCCCATCGCGGGCACGTTCATGCTAGTCGCACCAGACGCCTAAGTATATGAGTGTATACGACTGGTAATATTGCATTGCACAAGAATGAAATCTATGTATATCGCGACTGAAAGGAAGGTATAATTACAGGAAGATCTACGCAACGATAGAAATACACTAACATTGATCGAAGGGATACATATTCATATTCAGCATTTGCTCTTGCGCTTGAAGCTCTCACCTCTTCGCAAGCTCGTACTCAAACAACCCAGCCTCCAGACTCTGACAGAGCGCCTCAAACAACTTCCTCGCATCATCCGCGCCAAACGTCCCTGACGACATCGCATTTACTAGGGCCTTCATCTTCGAAGCCACCTGCGGGACCTCCATCTCTTGGAGCAGGCTCTCAATCATCTTCCCGCAATCCTGGACGTCCTTTTTGAAGAGGTCCCTGTGCGGAGATGAAGGAGGGATAATCGTGGCCAAGGCAAAGTCTGTGTAGTAGTATCGGACCGGGTACCGCGTGCGATCGAATATAGGTGCGGCGGGGGGATCTTGGGCTTGAGGAGAGCAGAGCGGGGAGGTCATTTGTGAGGATGCTGTTTGCGTTGGTGTAAGAGAATGGGAGTATTCCTCACCCTCGGTTGGGGACTCGGCACCGGATTGGTGTACTGCTGTTGCTGGCGTGGGCGCACCGTTCAGGGCCATCCACGCGTTACGTTGCCCAATATCCACCATAAACGAGTCAGTCGTCCCATAATTGAGTGACGTTATGTGTTGTTCGTGGAGGAAGGTCAGGCCCTCCAAAGCCTGCCTTATGAAGTCGATGTAATTGGCGACTGTGGCGAACGGCGGGTCGTTGTACTTGCTCAACCATTCCAAGCACACGAATGACACTGCGCCGATATCCTCCGCAAGCCCGCCCACACCTCTGTTCCTCTGAATGCTATCCCGTTCGACGACGGAGAGCAAGTGTGGGACAGGGTTCCACGGATCTAATCTCGGCTCGTGCTCGTTAAGCGAAAGGAGTATTTCTAGCTCCTTCTGTTTTGAGCAGGTTGGGAGCACGCGAATCATGAATGCATCTTGGGCGGAGGGGGCGGAGGGTTCGACCATGATCTGTGTACAATGATAGACATGGTTGGAACGGCATGGTGTTGGGGGATGGGAATTTACGCACGAATTTCCGAAGCTTGGGTAGCTCGAACGCTTGCTCCGCCAGCAAGTCATCTACCACCGATTCAAAGTCTCTACATGGCGAAATTCGGCCCGTTAGACTCTTAGACAGATAAGAAATGGTGTTTATGGTACTCACATATCATATATAATGCTCGACGACGTCGAGCACTCTGATTCAGAGTACTCGCTGAAGTACGCATCGTCCATTTCCTCCTCCTCCGAGACAGCGAAGGGCGAGGATGTCCTTCGTGGTAGCACAGGCATCCGCTCCAACGGGTACCCAAAGTCATACTGGTTCAGCACCGCGTCCAAGTCTTCCAACGTCGAATCGCTTGCGCTGCCGCTGTCCTGAGCATCGATGTCAGACGAGTAGTCGACATTCCGTATACTCGGCTCCGGAGAAAGCGACTCGAGCTTGAGTGAATTCGAGCTGGAGCGCGCAGGCTTCAAGGGGCTCAGCGAGGAACCTGCAGCTAGAGGCGACATGGTGGTATGGTATACAAAGAGAAGCGAAGCAAGCTCCGCTGGTAATAGAAGGTTCTTTGGTTAATATTAACCTCAATCGGTGGTTGAGCGGGGAACTTGGAATGAATCAACTTAAAGGTCGGAGAAGAGCCTGCACCAAGACGTGACATCAGTGGCTGGGCCCCGAATGTCAGCACTTTGGAGGGCCTCGCATTCTTGAGAGAAAAACATAGAAATCGCTGCCAGGCGACAGGATTCGAGAACGACGTTGAATATCACCGCAGCACACGACAGTGGGCTCGACCATTGTCTTCAGGGTCGCGGACAAGCGGACTTAGCGCCATTGCGGACACGAAGTGAATCGGAACCTGGTACGAGGAGAATACTCGCTCGAATCCTTACAACAAAGTCCCGTTGGGTTATGTGTCCAACTTCGACTGCAAGAACAGCCAAGGGGCCCTTGTCAAGCTACAGGAGTTTGCCTTCCTCGCCGAGTCCAAATCTCCGACGCAACTTCTGGGCTGGAACAACAGAACGAGGTCAGGTACGGTCGTACACGGTTCTGATTTATATTTGGCACGCCAATGGGCTGGTTACACTGCAGAACGTACCTGATTCTCGAATTGACTAATGTGTAGAATGTAGCTACTGAGCTACGAGCCACCTCGAGATCCCACCTTCAACCGAAGGCCGCGCGTCTGTATCATCTTGGCGGACTCTTGATACATGGCAGACAACAATTTGTACGAAGACAAAGTCATTCTCTTCCAAGTAGTTTCGAGTCGCCTCGCCCGCCATCTTCTGGGTTTCACTGTTCATCATCTAGCGAACATGTCTTCTAGATGGTAATGTACCTTTAACTTCGAAAGCTTTGACCTTATGCTTTCCGCCTGCCTCGGGCAAAATCTATATAGTCATATGCATTATCGCTAGTCAGTCTGTGTAACTGGACCGTCCTTCGCGCTTACTTACTTTAGCCTCCTACATATCTACGCTGTCTTGTCACTCGAGCAGCGCTGCTTGTAGAAGACCTTCGTTGGTCTAGATAATTCCGAGTCGGTTACGACGCGTTCCAGTCGACATAGAGCAGCTATCACCATGCGAACGGGTCAGCTAGAGGCGCCTCGCCGCCTCGCGTCCGGGTGAAAGAGTGCCGACTTTACCTTCTGACTCTCACAGAATATTCCAACAAATATTCCGTGGTTTCTGTTCGCACAGATATTCTTGCTTGAGAGGACCTGGGCCCACAAGCTCCATTCTAAGAAGCGTGAACCTAGTACACCGAAGCCACAACGACTCGGAGGAACATCACCGTTAATCTTCAAAAGCTTGGAAACTCAGTGCGAGTTAGATTTACGATCACTTTATTGGATTTCGGTGAGTTGAAAATGTGCTTCATCTTCGTGGCTGCAAGCTCAAGGCATGTCAATCGTGCTCTTCCTTTCATATTAGAAGAAAGAAAGGTTGTCCTACGGTGCTATTCGACTCCTCTTGACGTTAAAATAATACCATGGCTATTGGTCTTCTCGCATATCAAACGGGGAGAGTGAGCTTTGGAGAGAGTAGCCCTCCGATTTAAACGCGCCGTTGAAAGTCAGAATTGAGTTGGTGAGGTAACGAAAGCGTACGTACAGCGGCTGCTGGAACTAGTTAGAAAGTGGATTCACCTTTCCTTAGGTCAAGTCTCCACAAATTCGCTGGGGAGTTTGAACCGTCCAAGCATGGGCCTCGGCGTTTTTAGGACTTACCAAAACCTCCGGTCAGTTTGTGTACGAGGTCTTGAGGATCCATGTTGCGCGCCGATGGACAATCGACCTGGCAGTCTGAACAACACTGGCAGAATTGGCTTCAGAGTAGTAAGTGCGCCGCCAACGCGTATTGCCGCCCCCTGTCCATGTCAGCGCCCTGGCGCCAACATATTCAGGGTCGCAATCAAACTGTCTCCAAAACCAACACGCCAAACGCTGTGGTCTCCAAAGTTGCTGCTATTCTTGACCTTGCCTGCTATTCTTGACTGGATTCATAGCCGTATTGCTCACGGTAGATGGTTACCATTCTGCCGATTCGACTGAGCGCTAACGGCCCCCATAGTCTCCACAGCATGCCGTCTGTAGTCAGCATCATTTCCCGTGCCCACCACGACTTCTTTGCGCAGTCGAGGACCGTTGACGGATCCTTATTCGCCTCTTCTCCTTCACGAACTTCATCATGACCAGAATGGTACCTCTGGGCCTAGTAACATTGTGTTTGAACATCGTAGCGCCTGTAGCAGGCGCTTCGTACGATATCGTCAAAGACTTCGCCGGTAGTTCGTTCTTTGATGATTGGGATTTCTTTGGGAGCTGTGAGTTTTACTACAATCAAAGAACAAGGAATCACTCAAAAAAAACCGCAGTTGACAACCTCACGAATGGCGACGTAAAGTATGCGAGTTGGATTCGTCGCGTGGTAGATGTTCACTGAAAAAATGTGTTGCCTAGCTTCGTCTCGGCTTCCCAGGCGCAGTCATCTCGACTAGCCTTTGTGGACTCGTCCACCAACCATGCGATCGTCAAGGTCGACAACACCTCAATGGTTCCATTCAACGAAAAGCGGAACACGGTCCGCATATCCACGAAGGACAGATACGCCGTTGGGAGCGTCTGGGTCGCGGACATGGTTCATGTGCCTTTCGGCGTGCGTTTTCCAGCCGCTCGCCCTCTGTACACCCATTTAATGTTTAATAGTGTTCTGTATGGCCTGCGTGGTGGTCACAGTCGCCCAATTGGCCAACAGGCGGGTATGTGGCTGAATTCCATCATGTCGTTTGCTGACACTCCGTCTGACAATACAATTCATCCCCCTTCATTCAGCGAGATCGACACTTTTGAGGCCGTCAATTTGGCCCCTCGAAGTCAGATGGGGTTGCACACTCTTCAGGGATGTACCCAGCAAAACCCCACACAATCGTCGACCCTCATAAACTCGACCGATTGCAACCATGATGTCAATAACAATCAAGGGTGCATCGTCACGACTCCCAGCACGGCTTCATATGGTCAGGCATTCAGTGCTGCGGGCGGAGGCGTGTGGGTCACTGAGTACGCCGAGACGGGCATCTCGTAAGCGTTCTCTTCATTGCTTGGCCTTTTCAAATGAGAGCTGAGACTCCTCCTTAATTGTGAAGTGTATGGTTTTTCGAAAGAAGCAGCGTGCCGTCATCTATTTCGGGGACTATGAGCTCGATAGATACGTCGACCCTGGGCACGCCTGTGGCAAATTGGCCCAGCGGAGGTTGTAACATGGATCAGTTCTTCGAGGCGCAACATCTCATTCTCGACATCACGCTCTGCGGTGGTACGCATCTCCCCCTTCCGGCCATTCGCCTAGCTGACTATATGTACCATCCCTGGTCGATGCAGATTTCGCTGGCGCTCCCGCAGTTTTCTCTCAGACCTGTTCAGGCGTGTGCTACAATGACTATGTCATAGGCTCGCCAAGCAACTACGACAACGCGTACTTCGATATTAACTTCATCAAGATCTTCGGCACAGGCGGAAATACTGTCATCTCCTCACAAAATAACGCCGCTCCAGCACTCTCGATTAGACCTCTGGCTGTTGCATCCTTCGCTACTTTTGTGTATGCTATTGGCACCGTATTGTAGCCGTCACCCTTTCTTTCGGACCTACTTTCCCTCACATCCACATTTGTATCGATATTGTTTCTGGACTAGTACCTATACATAGACATTGTTCTGCATCGTGCATCGAATCAGACTTATCTCAGCAGGTACCATGGGCAAATTAGATAACGGAATCAATTTCGGCGAACTCGATTTGGAAGATGATAGGAACAGACTCCCACTCAACCCCCACCTCCTTCGAGCTTCTAATGCTAGCAGCTTTGCAGATGCAGAGGACAGAGAGTACATTCGAGCAGATACCAATCATGTTCGTTCATTCAATAAGCCTCAGCGAAAATGCCGCTTCAAATTCTCACTTTGCAATATTTTGCTGTGTGATAGCGATTTGACGCCAGCCTACTCTTCCTCGCCTGAAGCTAGGAGAGAACTGGCCGACCTGATCAGAGATGCGTGCGTGAATGTGGGCTTCTTCTATGGTGAAGTGCCTTTTATCCTTCCAAAGTGACATTTATCTGATACTTTGGAATCGCGGAACGATATAGTTTCGAACCACACTATCCCAGAACAGGTCATAAACACGGCCATTGATGCGGCCAAACGATTCTTCGCGTTATCCACAGAGGAGAAGATGCGGGTTCGTTGATATTTTAAACCTTTCAGAAAGTGTTGACACTCGCCGACATGCTAATGATCTACTTCCACGGTCGCGTAGCTAGACATTCACGCGACAACCAACTACAAAGGCTACACGGCTCTCTTAGCTGAAAACACTGACCCGAATAACGCTGGAGATCTTCACGAAGGGTTTGATATCGGACCCGAAGGCTCATCTGATCCAGTGAAAATGGACGCGCCAATGGCTGGTGGAAATGTATGGCCTCCCGACGAGATTATTCCTGGATTCAAAAAGGACGTACTCAAATATTAGTGAGTACAGTTCCAATTGTATATAATATCCTTTTCAGTTCTCAATAATCAATCAGTGAGTCAGCATTGAACCTTGGTCGTACTTTGTCTCCCCTTTTCGCTTTGGCGCTTGATTTGGAAGAGGATTTCTTCACTGATAAAGTATGTATTTATGGCTATCCACCCAGTGGCGACTTAATACACCCCAACAGACTCGGAATTCAGCCGCTATTCTTCGTTTACTCCATTACCCACCCCAAGAAGCCAAACCAGCGGACAAGGTAATCGGGATTGGGGCACACACAGAGTAGGATATCCTTCCCCCTGACTACATCCCCTAGTTAATTCTTTTTCCGATTCACTCACCTGAACTGTTGTCTCAGTTATGAAGTAAGATCTCGCTTGCTATCATCTTAGTGCTGTGGTTGAATGGCCAATGCAAGTGCTTTACCCTACTTTACCAAGACGCCTCCGGGGGGCTGCAGGTCCAGAATGCCGACGGACGGTGGATAGATGCCGTTCCAATTCCCGGAACCATTGTTGTAAAGTACGCTGTCAAGTCCAAATGTCTATTACCGACCGATTGACCAGCGAGAACAGCTTGGGTGACCAATTTGCCCGATGGACGAGTGCGTCATAAACTTACCCAACTATAGATCAACCAGTTCCAATTGCTAACTATGGACTGAGATAGATGATACCTTCAAATCTACACCCCACCGTGCAATCAACTCTTCTGGATCCGAACGATATTCGATTCCGCTGTTTTTTGGAACTGACTATGAAGTTCTACTTGAGGTATGTAGTTTTGCTTCACATGCACAATCTCACATACCAAGTTACCTTTCACCTGAATTCTGGGGTTGCAGCCTATACGGACATGTGTATCCGAAACGAATCCACCGAAATATCCTGTTGTCAAAGCTGGAGATTATGTTCGTTCGAGACTGGAAGCAACATACCAGTAGTTCTTCTCATTTACGAAAGTGTGTATGTATGTCTTGACACGAGACCGCATAACGTTGGGCGTGCGTCTCTCCTCAGCTGGAATGCCTTCCTCTTGGACCCCTTTTTCTGATATAGCTCGCCTGATCACTAGTGCCGATCCTCTATAACCCCACGTACCTGTAACTCCGATATGGATGCGACTGCAATACAAATCACAGTAGTTAAAAACGCCTTCTGGGGTTCCTGACGATCGACAATATTGCTTACTGCGTCCTCCGTTCTCCGTTGGTTTCTCACAGACACCCGACACCACGCTGATGGTGAACTACCGAGACCGAGACCGAGAAAACGCGTCACTCGCACCCCACTCTTGTCGGCGAAAGCATGAAGCCTACGAAGCAGCACAGGAAGAACGAAGGGCACCACGACGACTTCTGCTAAACCCTTTCTCACTACTCCGAATCTAGAAGTTCATAACACTTCATATCGCAGTCCACCAGTAAAAACAAGGGTTCATGCACTACGTGCCTGATCATCTACTCTTCTCCTAAGCCCCTTTCCGTCTCCCTAAACTGACACACGTGATCGCTCATCCAGCAACTTACTTCCAGAAAGGCGGCGAGCGCCCAAGCGCTCGAGAGCAACTGCCGACGATTGATCGACGTTAAATTCTTCGTCTTCCACCTTCTGGTGGATTGAATGTCTCGTAATAATGGATCCGTCTCTTTGTGCGTCACTTGTTCCGAACTCTCAGCCCTCGTGCCAAAGGTCCAATAATCCGGACCGTGTCCAGACCGTCGCGTTTTTCGTAGTCTCCATGTTCGGAAGAGCGTTGCCACTCTGCACCTACCCCGCTATTGTCCCCAACCGAAGATACACCTGAAGCTACAACTATCCCCTACATTTCAACGACCGCATAATGGATAGCGCTCCTCATTTGTGTTCTACAGAGAAGCCTCTCCTGTCCTGAGAAGTCCCCCGCCTCCCCCTATCTATCTATCGTACCGGACATTCCACGCTACCGATGTCTCCCCCCACGAAATCCACTAAGATTCGTATCCTTATCCTTTCATATGAAGAATTCTACCGTTAATATGCACTCAACCCATGGTCATCGGATCACTACAGCCGCTTTGTCCCACTCTACGACTTCTTCCACTACTAGTATGCGATCTTCTTCAATTTGTGTATTTGTTCTTTAAGCTCCTCCGACTCGGGTTTCTACAAGTTCCTAATGCAAACTAGGCATATTCATGAAAGCCAAAGTCATCCATAGTAGATCGGGATATGTGGCTCGGAGGGAGTCTATACCTCAATTCCGTCGCAGCTGTGAGATCCCCCTTCCATGTTGGTATAGACTTATCGAAGCCAACCTACCGGTTACCTAGCCGCCAAGGCAGAAGTTCAGGCAGTATCAGATCCAATCTTCTGCGCTCGCCTCTCCCACAATGTCGATACGCTCACGTGTCGCCTTCGGAGCGAACTGAGTATTTATGGCCAAGTCACCCAGGTACCTTTAGACCCGCAAGTTCTAGCTTGTTGAGGAGATAATATACTCATATTGCGACCCGGCTACTGAGCCGTCATGACCGAGAGCCCGGACCTGCGTGGACATCTCCCGTGTATTTCCCTCCACTATGCACCCACTAGCACCCCTGCGGCGCTCAAAATCACCCGCACTCATTCAATAATTTTCAAATGAAGGAGAGAATGACCCATTACGAAGCCGATTCCCCCGCTCATCGAAGCAATTGGTGCGGGCTTCTAGCCATTGCGGGAAAGGTTGGCTTGTTTGGCCGGCACTGGAACAACGGTGGGCTATTCCTATGGGGGTGTACTTACATACATGAGCCTTAACTGTGCACGTCCCGCACGGTTAGTGTGATGGCGAACTATGCTATATGCCGGAAGCGCTAAGCTCTGAAGTAGTGGAGATCGTGGGCAGAGCCTGACTCAGAATACCCTTAAGGTTGAGATACAGAGTTCAACTTCGAGCCACCACGAATGAGATCCGACGCGATACGCGTACGTAGATTTGCTTAGTCGGCTCGAGGGCGAGGAATTGCAATCTTGGCAAATGTCCTACTTCTCTCTGAGATAGGACTCAATCTACTGCAGACGAAGGGGATATGTTATCCTCGTTGGTACATCAGGGCTACAGCACAGTTACCGAGTCAGCGTCATAAATGATGGTCATCAGCTGACGCATCTTCTATGTCCAAAGGAGACAACAACATATACACTGCCGACGAAGCTCCTTCCGATTTGATTGATAAGGTTGTATCGGAAGCACACGCACCTTCAGTAGAACAATCACTAATCAGACAGAATCAAGCAGAGACCACGCCTCAGAAGCTAGGCACCTTCCGTTGAACTTGGGAAGGTCGAGGAACGCACCGTTGGAGATAGTGAAGGGAGCACATCCATATCCATATAGAGTTGAGAGTTCGGATATCCACGCATTGCCGACCCGAGTAAGATCATTGAATAGACGCACGAATGTAGACATATTATAAGACGTCGTGAAATGTTATAGATTACTGATCAGAAGCTTGTTTGGTGGAATGTAATTGCCATGCGGCAAGCGAAGGTCAATGATCAGGTAATGCGTGTTTGTCAGTCCGAATGTGACGCACAAAGCGTCCGAAGTGCCCATACAACGAAGGTCAAACGAGGAAGTTAGAGTCAGCAGGTATTGCAAAGGGCGACCGTATCGCAGTGTGAGTATGTAGGCAAGGGTGCATCGGATCGGATTTGTTTAGGCGAGGAATCGCCTCTGAACGCCACACAGGGAGTGGGAGATGCACAGGGAGGAAGAATTCTTGACCCGAGGGGTGACACGAGAGTATGTCTGAGGGATAGGGGAGCATGGCATATTCAGGACGCGACATGAAGGCAAACCTACAGGTGTACATACACGAATCGCCTGAGCTCGGCATGAAGTATGCATAAATCTAGGATGATAGCTCACTGTTGGCGTCCGAGTATTATTAGAGTTAAATGATGGGTTCGAGACGAATATCCGAGTTGGCGGCCAGAGGATAGTGTAGGTAATCTCTCGCAACTCCTCGTGGCTTTTGTTGCTGAATCCATGATCGGCTCCTCGGTAGTTTTTGCTGTAGTAGGCTTGCTCCAAGGCAACTATTATTTCAAAGGTTTTGCGAATAGTTGGGTCCTTTGAGAGGGAGAAAGAACCGGATTGGATACAATATCCCCAGTGCGGCGTCTGCGTGTAGCATCTTGCGATGTGCAATCGTACCAAGGATGTCTGAGCGACCGAGAACCCATAGTTTAATCGGCGTGAGACTTGGAGAATCTAGGAGAAGAGGAGGGATCCAAGAGAAGCGCGCGAGGTGAGCGCGCAAAGTCCCAGAGGGTCTCAACTGGGGATGGCCCCTTGAATTCTTCTGTCGGACTCGAGAGGTATCCGACTCGTCGATTGCTCCGTCATGATGTCGACGCCGCTAGGGTGCAAATAGAGCGTACATTAGTTGTAGCGTGCGCGAAAGAAATAGGCGAATAAATCAATTGGCTGCGGATTGCGGCTCGAGATCCATCCAAGAATAGGTCGCATCCTGATTGAAGGCTATGGATAGTATGTGAGTTCAATGAAGCATTGGCTACGAGTGGGAAAGTTTACGACTAGGCCTCTTCATGGGTCGTTCCACTGTGTTCTAACGGCGAGCCGCAGCTAGCCCGGCGGGAAACAAGGCATCAAACCTCTGGCCGCATGACATGCAATTCGAGGACGGTCTTTCATAGCAAGGGGCTCGCAGAGCGGCCTCGTGGCGGACTTGTCGTCCCCTCTTCCTCATCGTCGACAAGCCCCATTATACGACGACCATCATGCTAGAAGACCATATTTTGGCTCTTCTTTCCTGCCCGTATCGTAAGCTCTAGAAGGCCCCGAAAGCATGCGCGTTTGGTCAGAGATTAGGTACCGAATCTGAGTGGCACATCTGTAGATCTGCACATAAGGCCATTCGCCGGCGGAACGTGCCTGCTCTGACGGGTTCAGATGCGATGTGTATCCTTGGTGTGTACCCACACCTCCGTTTCCTATAAAAGTCATGAGTCCTCATCTGGTCGTCCCTGCCCCGATACTCACGATTGCGCTCCCCTTCAAGTACACTGGTGACGAAAAGCCTAGATTCCTTTTACTGCATCCATCCCCTTCCCCCTTCGCCAGACAGCGCCAGTGCTCACCATAGCGTTCGACATTCTCCACCATCTGTTCGTCTCACTGCAGCGCCGAATGGCTGGCCTTTTCAACTTCTCGGGTCCCTCGAGCATAGGGCGTTCTGATCCCTTCTTCGCGCCTTATGCCCATCAGCAACCACCGAATCCGTACAATCCCGCGGGCATATTCAATGTCGAGGGTATGGTCGTCGCAGTGACAGGAGGAGGCACAGGTGCGTCCGCTTATCAGGCCCAGGGCCCTTGATCTCCGCTTCTGAAGCTGACTTCTTTCACTACGACGTCATGTTCGCTGCGCCGTTTCCTTTATCCAGGAATCGGCCTGATGATTGCCTCCGCACTGGAAAACAACGGCGCTATAGTCTATATTCTTGGCCGCAGACTAGAGGTCTTGGAAAAAGCCGCCAGAGAGCACAGTGTGGGTGCCCTAACGAAATTATTGTCGCTGTGTTGCTGACCGACGCGTTAGAGGTTTGGCAACATAATACCTCTACAGGGCAACATTGCCGACCGTGATAGTCTTGTACGAATCACAGATATCATCAAAGAACGGCACGGCTATATAGATTTGCTCGTTAACAACGCAGGCGTCGCCAGAAATCTGTACAACCACCCACTCCCCACTCCCTTCAGTTCACCCTCCGCCAACCCACCATCGCCACCAGGATCACCGACTACCACGCCGTCGGTTCCATCGATTAAAGCGTTCCAAAACGAATTATGGAACACGGGCTCGCCGGATGATTTTGCGGAGACATTCTCTGTGAACGTCACTGCGGTATACTACACAACCGTCGCTTTCCTCGATCTACTTCACCAGGGTAATCTACGAAAGCAACACGGTGAGCTGCGAATGACCGGCCTCACACCGCAGGAATTCCGCCCTCCGCACCACAGTTCACAAGTCCTCACAGTATCATCCTCTGGGGCATTCCGATTGGACTCAAGGGTTCTGTCGATGTCGTACACATTATCGAAACACGCCACAACTCACCTCGGCAAGCTCCTCGCAAATTTACTCGCCCCGTGGGGAATCAGGAGCAACATCTTGGCGCCTGGCGTTTGGCCCAGTGGTAAGTCACCTCGTTTTTCGTCTCTGTAACTAATCTAACCATTCATATCCCCATGTTCATCCCAATCTATCCCCCTTCTTCCATCTGAGCAGAAATGACAACAGAACCAACCCCGGGGTTCAAAATGTCTCCTGATGCCTTAGCACGAAACGTGCCTCTACGGCGCGCTGGTACAGAGGAGGTATGTATGTTTCACCTTTTTGATTCCTCCCTTCCACCTCCACATCATTCGTTTCTCGGACATGTCCGTGTCTTCCATGTCTGTTATGCATAAACGCTCTTTTAGCTGATTGATGTGCTCGGTGCTGGATCGCTGATGGTATATTTTCTAATAGGATATGGCTGGGACTATATTGTTCCTGGCTAGCCGCGCGGGTGCCTATGTGAACGGTGCTGTTTGGCTGGTCGATGGAGGCCGCGTGGGCTCCGTAGCAAGCAGTTATTGAATTAACGCCACTCAATCTTGTTACTATCCCCTTCGACATTCGGGCATCACCATGGTCATCAACATAATTTTGTCGTCTCCACACGGACAGAAGACAGTTCCACCATCTTACCCCCATCCATCGCCCATTACGCATCGCAAGAAAGTCTGCTATTTATATCCGCGTTCTTGCATCAAGTCTTGAACATATACATTATCTATCTTCGGAGCGGAAGGAATCAGATATCCCGTACGAACACGCCGCAGTCGCCGCCCATTCATTATAAACACAACAAGGGATCACATCGGTCGGATTTAGCATGCTTTTACTTTCAGGATAAAGTACCAAGGAACTCAAGGGGATCGCTAGTTTTGAGGTACCTGTGACATCTCTATGTTTTGTATATAATGTACTTCATTCGTCCCACCTACGACCTACTGGATACCGTAGACAGGAAACTTCTCTCCGAGTCTTGTTATTTACTCTATAACGGTATATGTGCTGTATATACAATTATCTTCTATTGGTGTATAGGCTTGGTGAATCATGATTAAATCCTGAAATTTTGACCAATTACCCCTAAATGTTACCATGGCACTTCTTGTAATTTCTCCCAAAGCCAGGAAAAGTGAGAACTCGTACTTCTGAACTAGTACGCGTGCTGGCGCGTCGTGGCGGCCAACACGTGGTCTGAGATGTCACGACAGTCCGCCATTGGACGGCCCACAATGGTGAGTTGCAAGTTGTCAACATCGCAACTAATGGTCCTCCTTCGCAAAGAGGTTCAGGTACACTGGTTCAACGACGTGCATCATGCATGGCATATACTGGTGAACACTAAAAGAGTCGAGTAATATCAGACGGGTCAGCATGTGGATTCAGGCATTTACTGATGAGAGTCTACGTATGGGAAATCAGTTCAGCCTTCGCGATTCATTTTCCCTCAAGCTCCTCACTGGCATGTTGGAATTCAATGACAGTTGTGTGGGACTCAGTACCTATTCCGGCGCACTGGGGCCTGCAGTCAGAATATATGTAATGAGTTCCTTCTCAGCATAGGTCTAGCACTTGCACCGAATACCCCATGGATTCTACGTACGCTGGCCTTTTGCTTGGTGCTGGGCTGGTGTCATTCCTCGTGCTCAAGGCCAGAAAGAAAACTAACTATCCTCCGGGACCACCATCGGACCCGTTGATTGGCCATCTTCGAGTTTTACCCTTCGACAATCAAGACGTGATATTCCATACCTGGGCGAAGAAATACGGTGAGCGTCTCGAAGCCACGCTTCTATTCTATGCATCGGTGAGCTTATACTGGTACACATTCAGGCGATGTCATGCACTTGGAGGTCTTGGGAAACCACCTTGTTGTGCTAGACAGCCGCGAGGCAGCCATCGATCTTTTAGAGAAACGAAGCGCGATTTATAGCGATAGGCCTTTCGTTCGCGTATTTGAAATGTGAGCTCGTAAACAATGGAATCTGTGAAACTCTGACCACGTCCTGACTTCAGCCTCGGGATGTCGGATATTGTCATGATGCCGTACGGCGAATCCTTTCGAAACCACAGGAAATTCGTTCATTCATCTATGACCAAAGGAGCGGTCGCCACTTACCAAACCACTCAGACGGTACATACCCGCCTTTTCGCTTTAAGCCTATTGGAAAATAAGAACCAGCATGAGATGCTGATAAACCGGTACGGCATTGTGGACAGGTCTTGGAAAGATTTCAGGCTGATCATCTTTTGAAAACTCGTGCTAGGTGGGCTACCAGCATAATTATAAGCGTCCTTTATGGTCAGCACGCCGTGGAAGAAGTTGGCGAATACATGAAGCTCATGGAGGACCACAATGTCGTCGTACTAAACATTACTCAACCAGGGGCATCTCTCGTGGAGTTCTTTCCGTTTTGTGAGATCGTTCTTTGATGCAATCTGAATGCGTAAGTTCTCAAGGTCAATCCAGTCCAGTACCTCCCTGCATGGTTCCCTGGGACAGGCCCTGCCCACAGGGCACGGCAGTGGAAAGATCCGTTCAGACGGATTTATGACTACCCTTATGAACAAGCGGAGAAGAACATGGTTCGGGGACTCCAGTATCTATTTCACTTGGATTTACTTAAATGTGTCCTACAGGCTTTGAATGGACTCAGAGGAGACTCCGTCCTATCGCGGACGTGGTGCAAGTTTGCTGACAGGCAAGATCATCCTGAGGCCGCCGCCGAAGAGATCGAATTGACAAAGCTAGCGACTGGAGCCCTGTTTCGAGCAGCAGTTGAAACCGTACGTGGTATTTCTCACCGACTCGGGTATGCGTGGATTTGTATATTTACTCGCTCACATGCTCTCGTGTAGACTTGGTCAACGGTTACGGTGTTGTTTACGGCCATGATCTCAAACCCTGAATGCCAAAAGCGGGGTCAAGAAGAGATCTCTCGAGTTATCGGGTCCGAAAGACTTCCAGAGTTCGAAGATATGGATGTGTTGCCCTACACTACCGCTATCGTTCATGAAGTAATGAGGTCGGTATGGTGCTGTCACCGTTTGTTATGATCGACTCACGACTCACTACGAGATGGCACCCGGTAGTCCCTATGGGTATGTGTTCCTCCATCAATTAAGGGGCCACTAATAGTTAAGGCTTCCTCTCGCTAGCCCTCCCTCATCGTTCTGTCCAAGATGACCTATACAAAGGCATGTTCATTCCTGAAGGCACGACCGTTATACCCAACTTGACGTGAGACCCTTTCCCGCTCCCGTTCCTTTGCTTCATCATTGACGTGTCATGGCTACAAAGCGGAATGTCGTTGGACGAAAGGGTATACAAAAATCCTACACTTTTCAATCCCTCTCGCTTTCTACCGAAGCCAGACGGCGACGGCGAACCAATTTTCGACGCTACTTTTGGATTCGGGCGTAGGTAAGTAAGCACGCGGATGTTGTGAAGCTCGGTTCTGACATCACTCGGTACCACTACGGATAGAATCTGCCCAGGAAGGCATTTCGCATTCTCCAGCGTATGGATTCTTACCGCCACCATTTTGGCGACGTTGAACCTATCCGAAGGGAAAGACGAACACGGGGATACGATCCCATTCTCGCCAGAGTTCAAGAGCGCCATTACGAGGTAAGTATTAGTTATCACCGCACATGCACGTTCATGATCGTTTCCCAATATCATCACCAACGGCGTTTTCAGTCGCCCGAAAGAGTTCGTCTGTGATATAACAGCCCGCTCAAGTGCCTCCGAGTCTCTCTTATGGTCCGCTCGTTCGGTATGAGCACATGAATACGGCCACTATGTAGATAATTGTACCATCACCGGAAATATCAATGTCCACAGCTCTCCCTCCTTGCTTTATATTTCTCTGTAAATATTTACGGAGCATTGCTGATGTGGCAACTTCACACGACTACCCTGAGACGATCCCTCCCTCCAGATGACACACGCAGAATGAATTCAATCGCATCCAATCGAGGCCACAACATAGCCTAAGCTATACATAAAAGCGTTGCGCGCACAACTGCGGCAGAGATAATGCTCCCCGACTTCACCCTCACCGACCTCGCCCTCCCTTTTCTTACATGTTTGGCGTACGTCGCTATCGTACGGCTCAGACTTTGGGCGGAAGGACCGTCTGATCTCAACGATGGCGGTCCAGACTTGAACAGGATCGCGTCGGAGGGAAATTGCGACTCAGGGAAGGTAGACGAATCAGGACCCCCGTCGAGTGCCAAACAGTGCGTATATATATATGATAGATGATCTCAGACGACTGGGGCTGATTGGTTGGATTCCTTATTCTCAGCCCAGATGCAAAAGACCGTTGGGGGTTGTGGATATCGTAGCAGACTGAGATAAGTCACGGAATGTGAGTGATGAATTGATTTCTTTCGTGCACTTGGGGGGACCCAGGCCTGAGGCTTTCGGATCAGTAGGAATAGCGCCCCTAAGCCCCTTTTGAACACCAGGATAGCGAGTTTCGCGGAGTTTCGCAAGCGTCCTTCGACATTATCGCAAGTTCATCGAGAGCAGAAGAAATGATTTTGACTATACATGTTACATCCTAGGAATCTATCTCGACAGCGAATTCAACCAGTCTACTAGCCTCTTCTCGTCTTCTTTCTAATGCCGTTCCTCCCATCTCCATCCATTCAATACCCAACGCAAATAAATCATCGCTCCAGACTCTCCAGCCCTTCCCTCATGTACTCTGAGAACAAAGCCTTGTAGTCTCTGTGCCACCTGCTCAACGCTGGACGCCCTTCAGCGACATCCGACGCAGCCCACATGATTCTCAACTGATCGATCTCGTTTCTGGTCTCGTTGTCCGGGCAGATGATGTAGAAGTCGCCCTTTCGCACGTGCTCCAGCATGTAGAGCACCGTTTCTTGAGCGGACCACGCGCCGGGAGGCTTTTCTGAGGACCCGCTGGAGGTCATACCGGTGTGAGTCCAGCCCGGGCTGTGGATAGCGGTACCGTTGCGTGTTTTTGAGGAGCCGGTTGATGTGTTTGCACGTTGAGCGGCGTGGGTGGGAGAGCGGTGGAGAAGTGGCACGAGGGACGTGTCAGCGAACGGCGTATATGCCACAGGATAAAAGTAGAACGTACACGAAGAGATGCGCGGTCACGTTAGAGTTAGGCGTTTCGCGAAGCTCGTAGGCTAGGCCCTCTGTCAGACTTTTCACAGCCGCCTTGGAAGCATTATACGCAGCGTTTCCTCTATATTTGTAATTGAAGGTGAGAATCATAAGGAGGACAAAAGAAGATAGAAGCTGCTCACGGAGGGTTAGTGATACCTTGTTTCGAGCCAGTGTTGACGATGAGAGCTTGGTTTTCTTGATGAAGCATCGACTAGGGGCAGCAGAGTTTGATCAATCACTGGAAATCACCGGCTGCTGTACAAGCAAGACACTCACTGGTACAAAAGTTTGTTGGACATTGACGATTCTAAAGATATTGGTCAGACAATTTTGAGCACTGACAAGGAACGAACAGATATGTAGAATGGAACATACCCAAAAAGGTTGACATCGAAAACCTTCTTCCATTTATCAATGCCGGCCCAAGAAGTACCTCTATCGCCCACGCCAGCATTGTTCATCAACACGGCGACCTGGGGTAGAGTAAGTACCGCAGAAGAGGGAGATAGGCGAAAGAGAATAGGTGGACAGATAGTGATTTACGGAGCATGGGAAACGGGAACGAATCCAAGGGAGGTGTGAAGATCAGGGGAACAAAAATAACAATCTTCGCGAAAGAACATCGAACATAGTCGTCATCATCATCAAGATGGAAGGCAAAAGGATGGCGAGCGGGGAGCAATGGCAGAGGAGTGGAGGTGGATGTGGGATGCGCCACCACGGTTATGCGATTGCGAACCCACGACGCTCACCTCGCCCCAAGCTTCATACACTCTGTCCCTCAACCGCACAACCTCATCCAACTTGGACACATCGGTCGGCTGGGCGATAACATTTGTCTCGCCGAGGGTCTGAATCAGCTCCGCTGCAAGCTCGTTCAGCCGTTCGTGGTTCACATCTGCAATGGCAACTTTCATCCCAATCCTATTGCACGCAGGCAGAGCCAGTCAGCTTCCCGATAACGCATGCAGTTGTGAGTAGATATGCGCACTTTGCGAATTCCAAAGCTGCGGCCTTGCCGATTCCGCTGGCTGCACCGGTGATAACAGCAACGCGGCCAGCATTGATGACGGGGTGCAGATGATCTGCAACCGACAAGCCTTCGGGTTTATAGGACGTAACACTGTTGAACCCGGGCCTCAACGGTGAGGCCCCGCGACTGCGGTCAGAGAAAACCATTCTTTGCGGTGCGATACGCAACGGCTGTAGTGGTGGTGATGGTAAGAGACGAAGAGTAGGCGTATACAGCCAGTGGGCTTGGTCTCACTTATATATACATCCGCCCGTTGCCGTAGATGATGCTATAGATGGTCAACTCTGGCCGGATTTGGCTAAATATGCCGCGTGCCCTCATTCTCAAGGCCGGTCATTTCCCTCCCCGTTTCGAAGACATCCCTTATATTGGCAGCAACACCCAGAGCGGAATGCAGGCACGGCACATGATGATGCCTATACCACTGTCTCGCCCGTTCTCGAAGATTTATTTACCCCAATTCTTGTGAGAGCGGCACGAGAACAATGCCCAGTATCACGAGCGCATCGCCGTTCTCCACTGGCCGAACACGTTTATGATTCCATGATGTATGGTGAGCAAATGACGAGTAATGGGGCAATTCTTCTGATTTCGGTGCTCAGCCTGGGACCACTTGCTCATAAAGAATGGGACCGTGGTACGAACAAATTGTTGATGATCAATTTACCTCGACACTCGCAGTAGATCTAGGACCTTCCAATAACCGAGGAGCAAGCGAGTGTCTAAAGTTTGTTATGAGGGGACTCACTGGACAAAATTATTGGCCAACTCAACTTCGTGATTGGTCAATTGAATCTCAGCTAATGAGCAATTGTATCTCCGAAAGAGTAACAAACAACTGATAACTGTTCAATTGAAACCCCGAAGACTCGAATCACAACTGACATCTGACCAATTGAGACTCCAAAAGTATAAGCGTAACTTGATCAAATAAAACTCCGAAAGCAAAAACCTCGATGACAGTCGTGTGATTGAAGCTCCGAAACCTTCGTAACCTCACTATCAGTCCCAAGTACGATGTAAACACAATATTGTGACTACTTATTACACATAAATATAAGTTGATACCAACCAAGCCTCACTTAGTCTCCATAGTAGCCTCCTGGACAAGCAGCCCAAGAGCCAGCCGTTTATCTGCTGAGAGACGTCGCTGCTTTGCTGGGTTTGGCTCTGCGGGGGGTACATTCTCCTCCACCTCCTTCTTATGCTTAAAGGCTTTGGGATTGGCCACCTTTTGCTTACCCTTTTGGATATGCTGTCGACGGCAAATACCTTGCTCAAGGCGGTCACAGATGTATGAATCTACTTGAGGATTGTTCCGGCAAAGGATTGTTCTGTGTAGTAAATTAGAAGCAAATATATATGTAGTGTAAGGGTTGAACCCTTTCGTTCCGTGCATTCCGACTCCCCCTAGCTCCTATCGACCCCTCTCCGACTCCTCGGACTCACTCGCACATGTCTCGGACATTACGGACCTGTTACAGACACACGTGATAACAGATCAGACTCTTCGGACCGACTCAACATTATCTTTTTGTTTCATACTCTAATACTCTGATTCTCTTTATCCCCATTATTCATTCTTAGTGCCTTTTCGTTCCGGATCTTTCATACATCTGATATTCTCTCAGCTACAAAAACTCCTGTACTCATAGTTAGAAGAACTAAGCTTGTTTCCCCCCCACATTGAGTTAGATTCTAAGTCATCCAAAGCTTTCTTCTCTTCCGTTGTCAGAGTTCGCCATTGTCCGAGTCCGAGTCTGATCCAAAGCCAGTTTCTCCTGCCGTCCTTATCATTCTCCTGCCATCCTCATTGTACTATCCGAAGCCGAGTTGTCTGTTCCGCATCCGAGCGCATCTGAAGCCATCCGAAGCATCCAAAGTTCCTTCCTCATTCATATTTACTCTTGGACTCATTGTTCTCACACATAGCACACTCGGGTGTCACACGGACTTGTCCTGCCGGAGGCGGACCCTCGCATTTTTATTAGACTTACTACTAGTCTACGTGTATATTCACTACTACATTCTGGAGCCCACTGCAAGGGTTTAAAGTTCAAGACACCCCCCGTTTCACTGTCACCTAATCATCCTCTTCCGTCATTGAATTTGAATTCCCTCCCGATCCTCTTCACGATATCTTTCTGGAAGGTCCGACACAACAGGCTATCAACTACCTCTTTGAGAAGACATCCGCATATTTTCCGTTCAAAATAGTCTGCTCTTGGGTTCCCAATCCCAACACTGTCGTTTGGCAGTTCACACTTACCAGATGCCCAGAATCCGAACATCCAAACATTCTATCACACCCTAATCCTCCATCACTCCGACACAGTCTGTTCTATAATCCTGCTGCAGCCTACCACCAAACCACTCCGGAGTTAAACGACACCACGTCCAGAATACCCTCATCACTCACCGACTCGTCTGAAAATCCTCTAGCCACTTCTTCACCTTCCCCTATTCTGTAAGGGCAACCTCAAGATGGCCACACAGCGCAAGCCTAGCAGAGGGAGAATCCAAAGAGAACAGGATAAGGATTCTCCATGCTAGGAAGCAAAGTATATACTGTAGTAGCGTGGGAGGAATGAAGGGTAACTGTACAGTACACCAGCCACAGGTCCGAGCGAATATCACAAGGTATGAGGAAACATGTGATAATGAAGTGGAAGGGGAATGTACAGGAGTTGTGCCGGCGACCTGGGGAAGTGGGGACAAGGAGTATGTAAACAAGTTCCCCTGTTTACTCCTTTCCCCTGTTTAACTCCACGTGACATGAATCTTTATATATATTCGGTACACGTTCATTCTGTATCTTATCTCTCGACCACGACTGTTAATCTTACTCACTGATCCTCTCATTCTTGTCCTTGAGTGTTCCACACCTCATCGTGGTTCCAGAGTAATGAAGTGGGAAAGGAGGATAGAGGTAGCCCGGACGAGCCCCGAAGTGTATCTACGAGTCCACTGCCACCGTCCCGATATCCCCCGGGCGCGCCGAACACGCCTTCATTCTTGACCAACCCCCAATCTTACTTTCCCCCCGGGTCCCCTCCCGAACCCACAGAGGTTCGATCAAAACAGTCGCGTCACCCCGCGACCCCTCATGGTGGATACAACACCAATGCTGCCATACTAAGGCAACTCCATGCCGTGGCCGTGACGCTGGGACACACCACAGTGCCCGTTGGTGTAAGGGGACACTCCTATTTCCTCTCCTTTTCTTCATCCCATGGACTCTTACCTACATTTCCTTTGTTCCCCTTTGTTCCTTTTCGCTTCCTTTCCTTTCCACTTCCTTTCCGCCCACTCCTTTCGCATCCGAGCCACGTCCGGTGACTCCGGAGTCTTCCCGCACTTCGGACTCGCTCGGACTCGCTTCGGACACTTCAGACTCGCTCGGACTCGTCTATACTCTTTGGGGCTCGTCCGGGTTACCTCTATCCTCTTCCCCCACTTCGTTACCCTTCGCCCTTACTTCCCCAAGTCGCTGGCACGACTCCTGTCCATTTACCCTCCACTTCATTATCACATGTTTCCTTGTACCTTGTGATATTCCCTCGGACTTGTGGCTGGTGTACTGTACAGTTATCCTGCATTCCTCTCACACTACTACAGTATATACTTCGCCTCCTAGCATGGAGAATCCTTATCCTGTTCTCTTTGGATTCTCCCTCTGCTAGGTGAGCAGCCCCCTCATGTATTGTAGTTAGTCTTATTCATTATCTTTGGATTCTCCCTCTGCTAGGCTCGCGCTGTGTGGCCATCTTGAGGTTGCCCTTACAGTTGGGGACCCTGCCTCCTCCGCGTCCGCCCATGTTCCCGCTACCACTAGCGTGGACTGGCTAGGTCCACCCACGTTAGATGCTGCCTTGCCATTTGCATGGGACGATGACGTAGAGGACGACAACCGTCTTCCTCTCACAGTGTCGTTGGGGGGGGGTCTGTTGTTCCCCCTGCCTACCTACATTCGTCATCCAATCGGAGCCACTGCGACACTCCCCCTACATCATTGTCACTACAGACAATAACCCGCCTCAATACGGATACATCATCCACACCATTCTTGTTACAGACCATGGCCCCTGTAATTCCTTCCAAGGACGTACCCATGTCCCCGCGCCCTGACGAAGACCCAGGCATGACGACTCCTTTACCTTAGCATCACCCTCCTTACTTGCTATATACCTCACTCATTTCTTGTGATGTTCCCACTTTCATTTTGCTGTTCTTGATTTAACCAATATAGATTGCATATCAGCAATCTAGAGGGGGTGAGTGTAACCCCTTGCCCCTTGGGGCACATGATCTCCCCTATCCTACATGTATATACTCGGACTTCATTGTATTATGTAATTAGCTTTTACTTACACCACGCACGTACGTTCCTGAATACAGTCAATCTTGTGTATCGTGCAGCGTGAACACAGTAAACAGCCCTCAAGCACTTACAAGCTCATTGAAAGCATTCCGGATTGTCCCAACAGGAAGGGGTACACTGTTCATCGCAGGGCAGGTAAGTGGCAGCAGGCCAAGTGGGCAGACTTACTGAGGCGATGAATTGATGCAGTATATTGTAAGACCTGGCTAAACTAGGATACAGATATGGGGCCGGAGCTGCAGCTGCAGGTATAATGATAATAATAGACTATATGGCATGTACGGTTCATCAGTTCCTGAATATCTAATAAATAGGATAAACCACTTATTGGGCACAAGCTATACTGCTGGCTAAGGGAAGTGTCAATTTTCTGGGGCTTCGGAATTTAGCAAGGGCTCGCAGCTTGTACTCACATTTCGCGGCAATGTGTAAGGCATCGGAGTCTCAATTGCTGATCTTCGGAGTTTGAATTGCACAAGTGTAACTTCACGTTTCGCAAGTTGAGTTTAATGTTCTCATTCCCACAGTCACAAAGTCCTGCTTTCGGAGTTTCAATTGCTCAAGTGCAAGTTCATGTTTCGCAAGTTGAGTTTACTATTCTCGTTCTCACAGTTACAACAGTTAGGTATGGATTTAGTGATTGATGATACATCGTTTACATCTAATTGTGTCCAGCACGGCCCGTCATAGTTTGTCCCCAGATTATAATTGCAACGTGAGCAAGATCATAGGAACATACTCATAATACATGCTTCCCTGATGAATCGTGGTGACCTGAAGAGGTCGTCGGATGCGCCACGTTACAAGCACTGTACCCCAACCTAGCAAAGTATCAAGAAACGATACACCCACTGAAATGGCTGAGCTGCACGAATAAAACTGGGCTCAGGAATAATTCGCTCGTTCTAAATCTGAGTCTCATGGGAGCCCAAATTTAGAGAATGACCTCCTGCACTTTTATCCCCAAGATAAATGAGAGCAATCAGAGGACCCGGTAGAGCCAATCCCTTGGGTAATTCCTCGGGTATGAGACTGTCCAATACATACACCCACAGGCATAAATGCCTTCGGGGAATACGCAAATGAGACTCCACGGGTACGATGGGATGACCGGCAAGAAGTTTCGCATATTCTCGGCACTGAACTTCAATAGTATCCGCCGTGGATGAAGTCTTGAAATGGAAGCAGTCCACAACGACCATGAATCACTTCAGTTTTGACCAAGTTTGCAAGACACGCCGTGTACATCGCTCCGGTGGTAACTTGTCGTAGTTTCGTTCAGCGCCGTGTCTGACGGACTCCTAGTAAACGATCGGATGTAAGGACTTCTGATTTACTTTCTTATCTACCGCCATGTATAGGTCCTCCTCGTACTTGCGAAATGGTCTAGCGTCAGGCTTGATTTATATGGGTCACCACTGACCTCTTGAGTTCAACTCCGGAAATAATAAGAAGGGTGATCTCTTAAGAACGGAGATTTTGAACTGTCACCGACACGGGCGGTGTGCTGATGCCCTCCATGCGGGTCTCTGAAACTCGTCTTGAAGTTGGGAGATCATGATGATCAGCCAATGTTCAGGAACCGACTTAGAACGTGGCGGGCGCTTAATAGTGAATGAGTGAGAGCGGCCACATTTTCGCTTTTGTTCCTTTCACTTTGACTTCCATCGTGACCCGTTTCTCCTCCTCGCTCTCGCCCGTCCTCAACGACGACGACGACGACGAACAGCACATCCCCTTCGTTGTTGAGCTAGACCGGCAGGCTCCGCTGGTCTCGTCTAGAATAAACGCAGGTAGCACCCTACTCCGCCATTTGCAAGTTTGTTTCTAGCAAGTCCACAGCAGACTCGACGTCCAGGACGATTCCAAAACCCAATTACCGTTTACCACATTCCCATTTCATATTTTCGACATGAGTCTTCGTCCGCCTTCGACTAGCCCAAGCCCATCTCCTGGTCCAGATGGCATTGGCAACGGTCGCACTATCGGATCAAGGCAGTCTGTGGGGCCTGGTGCGTCTCTGAGAGGGACGCCTACGCTCGCGCCCTCTTCTCCTCGTCCTGGAGGTGCCCCAAGCGCACGCCCTACCAGCGAGCTCCTGGGAAGTGCTGGCACGGGCATGTTCCAGACTCCCGAAGGTTAGTAGAATGTCTCACTGTGAAAGCGATTCTAAACTGACGACATCCATTGTGATATCTCAGCGGAAGCCCTTGATCAGTGGTTCGAAAATCTACAAAGTTATGAGGCGACGCTTGAAGACATGGCCGCCGCCTCGCTGGACATTAATTTCAAAGAAGAGTTGAGCGCCATCGAGCAATGTGAGTTACTATGACATTCGAGTCTTATCTAGCTTTCTCATCCATCTTGACATCTACAGGGTTCAAAGTTCTTTCAGAAGCAGAGCGCACAGCCGCTCTTTATAGTCTTCTGCAACATTCTACTCAAGTACAGATTCGCTTTTTTATCACGGTCCTTCAGCAGATGGCCAGGTCTGACCCAATGACGGCTTTGTTGAGCCCAGCTATGGGTGGTGAGCATGTTTCACTACGAGACGCTATGCATAAGGATCTCATATCACTGATTTGACAGGATCAATGCAATCTCAGATGGAAGCCAAGTTGGCGAGCATCAAGTCCCCCGGGCTGAAATCCAACCTGCCTGCCTCACCTACCGCACGCTCGTTCAACGCCGCTAACAGGCAATCACTCGTTCTCGACTCTCCCTCGGCTTCAAACTTCCTTTCCCCCGATTCTGCTGCAAATTCCTCGCCGAATGTGCAGGGCGGACATCAAGATGCAGCGGCGGCGACGCTAGCACAACAGCGCGCGAAGCTCAAGGCCTCAAATGCTGCACACCGAATCTCTGCCCCTGTTCTGGCATCGACTGGTGGGGACGCGCGTTCGACCTGGGGATCACAACTTGGCCAAGTCGTTGAGCAGTCTAACTCAAATGGCCAAGACATCATTGTGGGTGGTACGCGCCCGAAGAGTACTGAGTTCTCAGGGACTCTTGGCTCTCCCCGCGCTGGCGAAGGTGTCGGTGATAGCTGGGCAAGCATGGTCAACACTCCCCTCATCCCCATGTTCAGCAAAGATACTACACGCACTCAGAACCTCGATGCCGCCGCTAGCAAATTGACCGAGTGGAGCGCTGCCAAGACCGCTGCGCCGGGTGTACCGCGTATGGGAGATCCTACCATCCACAGGCGTTCGAACAAACCGGAGCCGAAGAACGACAACAATGGCGGATCCAACAACGGGCCCGGTGGAGCTGTATACGACGATAATGGCAATCTCATTCAAGGACACCAGGGCGGAGGTCGCGGTAACTCGCGCAATGCTGGCTGGAACGGCGGACGTAGTCCCGCCTTGGGAGGCAACCGGAATCTCAACCTAAACAACAATAACGGCGATGATGGTGTCAACGGGCTTATCAACGGTATGAATGGATTGGGGATGCAGATGGGAGGAGGCGTTCCTGGTGGGTTCGGTGGCATGGGCAGCCCGCAAATGAATCTCCTTGCTGGGATGGGAGCAGCTGGTATGAACCCAATGAGTCCGTTCAATATGAACATGTTTAGTGCGATGGGGATGTCGCCAGAGGCACAGCTGCTTGCTGCACAGATGGCGGCCAATGGCTTTGGTCAGCCTGGGATGGGAGGTATGGCCGGCATGGGTGGCATGGGTTGGATGGGAGGTATGCAGCCGAATTCCGCTGGACTAGGCAACAAGCGTGGACCGCCAAGCGGGAGGTCCGTCGGGAGCAACATGCGCAGTCCGTCGAGCACTGGAGGAGGAAGCACACCTAAGAGCGATGAAGACGTCGATCCCGCCATGTTGGAGGACGTTCCTGGGTGGTTGAGGACGTTGAGGCTCCACAAGTATACGCCCAACTTCGAGGGGATGAAGTGGAGGGATATGGTTGTTATGGACGAGGCCGCGCTCGAGGCGAAGGGTGTTGCGGCGCTTGGAGCGAGGAGGAAGATGTTGAAGACGTTCGAGATCGTGAGGAGGAAGATGGGGATTGAGGGCGGACCACCTAGTTTGCCTCCCAGCGCGACCCTATAGAAGCTTTACGCTCCCCGCCTGGATACCCCCTCCCTCGCTCCGACTCTGAATCGGCAAAAGCAAAAGGACTATGTTTCTTTCTGGTGTTGCTATGTTTCTTCGACGCTCCCTTTCATTCGTACATGCCCTTTAAGTTTGCCTGTCTATGCCTTTCTTTCTACAATGCCGTATACCTTTTTCTCTTCACCCGCCTACTATCAATCAATTTAAAATACGATCATGTCCACCACCTCTCCATCCACTATGTCAATAGCTCCGTTGTTATATTCTGTACATGGATTTTATACATGGCTTCCTGTATATTACTAAATTTCTACTAGTTTGGGCAGCGTCGATTCGCAACTACGACCTCAAGGAACATGATGTGTCGTCAAGGTCTAAGATGCAGACGAGAGTACTGTTCGTGGGTGCTCAACGAAAGTTGATACTTGAACGTTTGAACCCCAGGGCACGTCATGCTACGAAGAACGAAACCCAACTTAGATGATACGAAGACCTCGGAGAGAAGGTCGCTAAGGACCCGTCGTAATATTTTGTTCTGAGTAGCGTAAGAGGTCCAATATCTACAATATACTATGTACATCAAGCTTTTTCGTATTTGCAAAGTCCCAGTAGTAAGTTCCGTTTAGTTGACAGCCAAATCCCGAGCAAAGTGGAAGAAATCGACGCTCGATGCGTTGACACCGTATTTGTAAATCTAGAAATGATTTAACATTAGTATGTATTAGCAGAGAGCTGATGAGAAGGACGTACAAAATGCGACGACACCCAGCTTGAGAATAGGGCACGTTGGTATGCCTCGGGCAGCCTCTTCATCAACACATCCAAGCCAACCTGATCGACAAGTGTCTTCGGGATGGCACGTTGAATAACGCCTCGTCTGCTAGGTAGATCGTCGAACAGGTCGGAGCCTTCAAGCTCGGCCTGGAGATTGTTCAAGGTGGACGAGAGCTCGTCTGAGATGGTCGTTCGAGGCTTGGCACCCTGTAGACGAGAGTGCTCGCGCCAGATACAGTGGAATTCTGCTGCTGCGTTCTCGACGATCTTGCTCTGGATGTCCTTGACATAACTCTGGTAGAAGGGCGATGGCTTGCCATTTTTGAATATCATAAGATCAACGTATTCCTGGGTGTCTAGCGCGAGACCGGCGAGAACTTCCAGCGAGGAACTAGTTACACCACCCTTGTTCGCGCTAGAGTCCTTGAATAGAATGACCTTGCGCTTCTCGAGATAGAGACGAGCTTGTTGCGTCAAGAAGAGATTCGCGCCCTCCACAATGTATTTGAAGTGGGGCTTGCCTTCGGAGTCAACGAGTGCGGCCATATTTGAGACGTTGACAGCCTCCGGACTACGTACAAGCAATCAATACGACGTTCATCGCCAACATCCACGACACTCACCGGCCACCACAAGGGACGAACAAGTCGGCCTTGAACCTCAAATGCGCGACGTTACGGAAATCTGTACCGTTGAAGACAACTTCGCCGGCTGGAAAGGATTGCAGATGAGACGGTGCTCAATAATACTCGGATAAAGAATACACACTAGGGAGCTTGACGTCCTGATCATCAACTTTGACAAGGTACCCATCCTTGCTGAGCTTGGACGTGTCGAAGTTACCGATTGGTACGCGAAGTTTAGCAAGACGGATGAGTTCCTCCCGGTTGATTCCAGCGGGGTCGGCGAGCACGCCACTACCGTCAATAATGGCCACTGTCTTGTCCGAACTCAACAAAATCTCGTCTACACAAGATCAGTTAACCTTCACGTGTCCCGCGAAGAAAGGAATAACTCACTTGACCCGAGATCACCATCTGGACCACCAGTCTGCACCTTCGTGATGTCTTTCTCCCGCAATCCAAGCTGTTTATAGATACCCAAAACGTATTGCCGGATGGACAGGGAGGTCATGCCGTACGCGTCATGAGGAACACCACCCAGGTGCTCAGCACTCTTGCCGGTAGTGAAGGACTTCCACCATGTTTCGGCCCCGCGAGACCGAGCGTGAACTATGCCATAGGTTATGAATTACTGCCATTGGTATACAAACGACAGAAATAACTCACGAGCAGCCCAATCCATCATGTCCGCAGTCCCCTCTGCACTAAAATTAAGTATGCCGGAAGAATAAATATAGTTGGGCAATTACCATCTGGTCCGAAGAATAGCAGCTCGGGTTTGCCGTAAAGATCCGTGAGCTTCTCTTTTATTCCTGGGGTCTGGCCGGGGATGAGGAGGTCAATGATAGCCTGGATATGAATTGAGACGACCAAAATATCTATGAGCAATATGAAGAACGTACGTCGACATACTTCTCGAAGCAAAGGCGTGGATTCGCCCCAAGGCTGCACATGGATGACTTGAATCAGAGAATTGCGGAGGTAGAAGCATAAATATACTGACGAGGGGAGGATAGTTCCCTTTGCTCCACCTTCCGGAATATCCTTGTTCTTCAAGGACTGAGTGGATGCCAGGCCATAGTTCTCGTCGAACAATTGACGTTGGTTGATGGAGTAGTTCCTGCAAAGACGTTAATGACCCTGTAAGAGTAACAAAAAATGGAGACCCACTCTTTGTTTCTCGACCTGACGAGACGGATCCCACCTCGAGCGACATCGCGGAAACGGATATGGAATCCACGGAATTCATTTCCTGAAGCATCGATAAATATATGATCAATCCCACTCCAGTAGCATACGGCATACCAATCACGATGAACATTCCAAACGGCTTCTTGGGGTACTCGACTTCAGGCAGGAAATCGGGTGCCAGGCGGAACGACAGCGCGACTTTCGTGGGTTGGTAGAAGTTCGTCTTGAGAACATGCCTATACAAATATCAGAACTCTGAGAACCAACTACGGAGAAACGTCCAGCTGACTTGTTGAAGATCAAGAAACTCTCGAGGACTTGGAGCTCGTGCTTGTTGGTCACTGTGCGCCTCATTAGGTCATGCAACTCTTCGTCGTTCAGAGGTTGAGTGGTCTGAAGACGTTGATACGATAGCGTGGGCCTATTGCACTTTATGAGCATTCCAAGTTTTCACGACACAAAGATCAAAACTCACATCATCTGGGAGGCATCATCCGACTGAGGATAGTGCACCATCGCGAAGTTGACATACAACAGCTGAATCTATACGCATATTTGCAGTCTCAGTATCGGCCATCAATATATCCAATAGAATTACAAGAGCTCACCAAGTTAGTATGCGCGTGAATGACTTGCGCGATACTCTCGCGAGTGAAAGTCTCCTCCCTGAATCGTCTCTTAATATCGTTCAACACTTCGGCGTGGGCGGGATTGGATTCATCGAGCAGGTTCTTGAGTTGAAGATACGAGTTGCCAAGTCGGTTACAGAAGTGTTGGGCGAAGATCCATCCACAGTCTACCGGAGGGAGAGGTCAAGAATTACTCTGGTGGTGTAACGTAGGTACCAGCGACTTACAAGCATACATGGCCTCTTGGACGGCCTGGGCGTTGCTCTCGGGAGCGTTGGGTAAGAAGAAGGGGTTGTCGGGCAAGCAGTAAAGAAGGGAGGCTTCCTTCATCACTTGATAGATTGAATGCTCGATGGGAGGAGCGGTCGAATTAGGGAGGGGGTTGAGGTAGAGCGAGATAATGGTGATTCCATTAGAGAATTGCTCTGTCCCCCAACGAAATGAGCTTTAATGCGCGCATATATAGCAAGCAAATGTACATACCGACATATTTACGCGTCGAGTAGAGTTGGTAGTAGTGGTAAAGGTTTGATAGGGCGCTAAACGACGCGACGCGTCAAGTCGCGTCCCTTTAGAGATTATCATTAAAGTACGTACCTGAAGAAACGTGATGTGCCTCCCATCTTGTAGCCAATGACAAGACGCCGTTCGCGGCTGCCTTCGACTTCAAACACCTCCATGACTGGCCCATATCGGCTCTCCACGTTCCAGATCACCTGCGCACGTAGCGAAATCAGATATGCAAACGTGCGAGAAATGAATCCATTGTGGGCACTCACCTTCTGATAGATCTCCAACGTGTTTTCTGTGGCCTTCTCCAAGAAAATGGGGTCAGAAACTTGGCGAATGTCAGTTTTTTGTCCGGGGATGGCCTCTGCCTTGATGGGGAAGTTGCATTTCGTAACGAAGTAGCATCGCAATTGCTGTGATGCCGTAGCAGATATGGAGCCTGCTGAACGGAAAGTCTCTAGACGATAGGCCTTCTCGGGTGTCGAATGGTCAAGGAAGAGCTCGTCGATCCTAGTCCGCAAATGAGATTCCTTGATCTATGGCGCGAGCGCTGACGCAAAACACGGCAGATCTCTCACCTTGCCTCACAAGTCGCGCCGGGTCCCTGTGTGGTCGTGCATCCGGGCGCACTGGTGTGAATGAATGTCGCACCGTTCTCGTTATCATCGATCTTCTCAAGGTCGATAACGAATTGGCTGGGATCGTGCTTGGTGTATGCGAGGATTTTGGCGCCAAAGAGGGCGATGATATGATCGACGATGACCTCGCGAGATTCGTTGGAGAAGTATGTGTCGTCGATGCCGAGACCGGTGTAGAACCAGTTAACCTCACCGCCAACAAGTTCTTGCGGGATGAAGCCCTAGACGAGATGGGTAAATCATTGGCCGTCCGTGCCGATCAAGGCTCCTGGCTCACCTTAGCAGCGACTTCGGTTTCGACCAATGCACGCTGTTCTTCTTTTCCTTTGAAGACTGGGGTGGTGTAACCGGGGAGGTTCTTGATGCGATGGGTCGATGGGTCGCGCGATCCTGCTTGACTACCTGGAACTACCAGATGCTCCGTCCGCCCTGCGCGCGCCGTGTCGAGATCCTGAGGTGTCGACATCGTGAATTATGATTATATGATATGGAAGAGAGCGAAACGAAATGCGATGTTGGGTGGTGGTGGTTGAAGGCAAAGAGCAGTTTGGGGACTTGAATTTGGTTACGCAACTGGCCAACGGCCTTATATACGTGAAATTCACGGTCCAACAATTCTCCATATTGCAGATCCGTGGTCCGTGCTGGTCACACATTCATTACCTGTTACAAACTTGGATCCGTTGCGTCCGATGTCTGGCTCTCGATGGCTAATATTGGCCGTCGCGTGTTGGGTACCAAAATACGGAACTTGGGATTACGCGAAACTTACCTCACCTGACTATGGCGCAAGAGACAATATACAAGTGCCGCTAGTAGCTTATACGGCAGCAACGCCTCGGATTCACTGATCAAATATCTGGGGAGTAGCCAGTGATAAAAATCGGAATCGCAGTCAAATTCTGGGTCATTATTATTGCGACTGTGCGCGGGTGGACCTTATGCGATCAATGCGACCACTGATGTACGTTTACCAGTGCGCCGACAGTGCTGACAGCGACGCCGACCGGCGACAGTAGCGGATGCGGCGAATCACATGACGCACTTACGTGATATCCCCCCACAATCTGGTACGTGCCCCAGATGTTTTCTCTCTTCCCCACATTCTCCTACCCGAAGCTGGGCGTTGCCTGCAACAACCGCCTGCAAAGAGGACGGTCGTCTTGATTTGAGAACCCTTAAAAAAATCACACTACCCAGGGCGATTACTACCCAGACAGACTGCGAAAGGTTCCGTGAAGTACGTGTACGGCGAGGCATCGCGTTAGACGGACGGATATTCGCGTTCGTTTATATATGCGTGCCAACTCCACTCAATTGGGTATTTGAAACAATGGGGGGTCATGGGCACGCAATATAGACCTTAAAGGATATCATTTTCGCAGTTGGCGACTGGCGTGGTCTTGGTACAGTCTTGGTAGGCTGTCGCGTTCTATAGAGGCGCGCTCGCGCTGACAGCAATTCCTTAGTAGAGAATTAATGACCGGCGAAAATCAAAATAAAATGCACTCTGTCAAGCAGAATTTTGCGTTGGCCCAGGTTGGCCCTTGTTCAACAGCTAACGACGTTTCTCCCGAAAGTTGCATTTTCCCGCAACACCGTCGGCTTCCAGGGCTGGCCTGACATTTGGGCAGCAAGAATTCCAGCGAATATCCTGGCCGTTAGTGCTGCCATCCAGGCTATGGTGTGCCTGGTCTGATTAGCACATAAACCATGTTGTCTGTCAAACTTTCTGGATGCTACTTGCAGCCACCGCATTGAAACTGGCAGTCTAACAGAGCGCGATGACACCTAGCAATCTGTCTGTTCCCGGCTACCAAGCCATAGCACCTATGTTCAAGGGTATAAATAGCTATCTGGTTGCGCCAATATTTCTTCAGCGGACTATCTCCAGCATCATCATCGTGAGTGATCTCTTGGACCCTCTTTCAGAGTTTCGGCTAACAGCCTTCTCTTCTCCTAGGCTTTACGTCGCTTACCACTCAGGTTACACTTGAGATTATCGTAAGCACTAGCTTCCCTTTCATCGTCGGCTCCACTCATTTAGCGTTTACTTCTAGAAAATGAAGCAAGTTTTCGCCCTCGCCATCATTGCCGCAGCCCTCGTTGCTGCTTCACCAGCCAATGACTGGTCGAGACCTTGTTTCGACGGTGAGTGTGCCTACGACATCCCATCTCAGTCCGGATCAGGAGCCCTCAAGATCGTAAGTCACGCTTCAGTTGCACCGTCACCTCGCCTTCTCATCACTTGCGTTGTAGTTCGGTTCCTCAAAGTCCGTGACTGATATCACCCCCGCCGCGGGCTGGGTTGTCTTGGACTGCGACCGTAATGCCCTTGCGCAAGACATCCGTCTTGTCTGCAATGGAGATGATGCTGGATGCAACCATATGTTCGATCACGACGGACCGGTCCACAAGATCGTCCGTCTTCCCGCAGAGTGTGGCAGCGCTCCGTTCGCTCGGATTGCCGCTGCGACTGTCGCAGAGAACCAGTCGGTTCCCTCCCACGTTGTTCGTCGCGATGGGTCTGCGCCACAAGTACACACTATCAGGATCGATGACAACTTCGCTGCCATCGACTCCGCCAAGTTAGTTCTTCTCCTACCTTTTACTCTTCATCGTACTGACTGCTGTATTTGATTAGGGTCGGCACTGTTGAGTTCGCCTTGTTGGCGGCCAACTTCCCTGGTGTAGAACACCCTGACTCCTACCTCGAAGCTCGCGATTTCGATGACCAGGATGAAGAAGACCAGGAAGACGACTTCGACGCCGATAAGAAGGGCAACAAGGCCGACGGAAAGAAAGCCGGCAACAAGGATGACAAGAAGGCCGGAAAGAAAGATGACAAGAAGGATGACAAGAAGGATGGCAAGAAGGACGGCAAGAAGGCTGACAAGAAGGACGATAAGAAGGACGACAAGAAGGGCAAGAAGGCTGACGGCAAGAAGGCTGACGGCAAGAAGGATAAGGCCGATGACAAGAAGGCCGGAAAGAAGGACGGCAAGCCAGCAGCCAAGGGCAGCAAGAAGGAGTGGTTCAACAAGGCCATCCAGTCCATCAAGAAGTCCAAGACCGAGCTGAAGGCTGATAACAAAGGTACGCTTCTTTCGCATTGGTACTTCTTCGCTTTCCTGATCATTCGGCCACAGACAAGACTGCTTTCAGCATTGAGCACAAGAAGGCCTACCAGCCGGTCACCGCCAGCAAGAACGAAGTCTTGTACTCCTTGACCAAAGTCTGCCCCGCCAACGCCAAATCGATCTTCAAGATCGCCGCTGAGGCCAAAGCCACCATCGAACTCACTCTCGGTGTTGCTGCCAGCGGTTCTCTTTCCCCCCCTTCCATCGATGACTTCGCTCTCATGACCGGTAAACATACTCAGCAGCACGATTCCTGATTATCCACTAACGCTGTTCACAGGTACCGGCATCGACATTGACGGCAAGGTCATTGTCAACAGCGACATCGTTGGCGACTACAAGGGCGTCGAGAAGGCAATCGTCGCCAAGCAAGGCGCGCCTTCCCTTGACATCCCCGGTGTCTTCAAGCTCTCTCCCTCCGTCACTATCTATGCCTCCATCGACGCCGACATCAACCTCCAGATCGACTACGAGGCTGAAGTCAACTACGCTCTCGACGACAGTGAGTTTGATCCATTCTACCAGCCGGTACTATCTCGACTAACGGATCCTCTTTAGTTGAGTTCTGGTACCCTCCCTCGGTCGCCAAGTCCTTCGAGAAGTCTGGCAAGGCCAAGGCCCTCGACACTTGTAAGCCAACCACGTTCTACTCATTCCCCCTTACATCACTGACGCCGCCCCCCGCTAGACTACTCCATCTCCGCTACCCCCGATGTTGAGGCCGATGTTGACATTGATTTCCACTTGAGGCCCCTCATTGAGGTTGACGTCGTCGGCTTCAAGCAGAAAGCCACCGTCTTCATCGAAGCCGACTCCTCCGTTAACCTTGACCTCGACGGCTCTGACATCGACAAGAAGGGCGGAAAGAAGGATGACAAGAAAGATGACAAGAAGGGCGACAAGAAAGACGACAAGAAGGCTGGAAAGAAAGACGACAAGAAGGCTGACAAGAAGGGTGACAAGAAGGATGCCAAGAAGGCCGGCAAGAAAGACGACAAGAAGGGTGACAAGAAGGGTGACAAGAAAGCCGACAAGAAGGCCGGCAAGAAGGGCAAGAAGGACGCCGAGCTCGTCGAGAGAGCCTTCCCTCCTTACGGTAACGCCGCCCGTGAACTCGCCTCCCGTGAACCCGCCGCTCTTGACTTCGATGGCTGCACAATCATCACTACCCACATCGACGTCAATGGTGGCTCCTCCGGCAAATTCTTTGACATCTTCAAGGGCAACAACAAGGTCGACATCTTGGACAAGAAGGGCTTCCTCGTCAAGGTCCGTTCATCTGCTTCTACCTAAACCGGCTCTATACTGATATCTACTTTCCAGAAATGCTACGGAGACGTCGTTGACAAGAACGGTGACGGTGTTGCCGATTCCGACGCAAAGAAGGGCAAAGGCAAGAGCCCAGCTAAGAAGGGCAAGCTCGACCCCCTCGTCTGTCCCGCCAAGGAAGTCGGCGAGCCTCTTCTCGTCGCAAAGGAGACCGTCAAAGCCAAGAAGTGAGCATCATATTCCTAGTGTCTTCTAACCAATCTCACCCAACTTCTCCGTAGGATCCTCAACTAAGCAATTTCTGGGTAGTGTCCTTAAAATACCTTGCCTTGCGCAGTCGTCTTGATTTCTATACCGTCTCAATAGTCCTCCCCTACCTATTCCCCTAATACATTCTCTCTGACTCTCATATCCACGGTGTGCACTAGCGTCATAGCGTTCGTTTAAGAGTCACAATTGGACAGGTTGTTAAGAAACAAACACCCCGGTACTTTATCACACCGTCGCTGGAGTATTTCCATGAATATAAGAGAAATCAATCCAAGAAGGCTGCCTTTCTCCGAATACCAATGGAATAGTGAACTTCCTCGCTTCTTCGTCACTTAACAAGTGTTCTAAGGGGATGCGATGGCTCGTGTCGCCCCCTGCACCTGATGGTGTAACAGTTAGAATTGTCAGCGAGAGATACAACCGAAACGGACCAGATGACTTGTACTCGGCATAAAATGTTGTGTTCATGATGGTCGGCCTACGCATCGACAATCAAAGTTGTGTGAGATACCGAAGAAGTAAAGGCACCATTTACCTATCACTATTGAACGGTGTCCAGCCTTCGGGTCGTATGCTATCGTCCATATTCGTACGTAGGAAACAGTAGTGGCAAGGTCGTTCCACGGTCGGCCTTCGTTTGTGCTCATGATTGTGGCGCACTGATTTAAAAGGGTAAACCTATGTTCTCACCGAGGAAGCAGCGGTCTGCGGTCACCACTGTGGTGTTGGCATCTGGGGACTGTTCACACAAATTTAGAGGTGACAGGACATCAGCACCTAACATAAGACTTACTCTTGCTATCCTTGAGTTAGAGACGTATGCGCCATACCGATTACCAGGGGCGTCTGTCTGATTTGTTCCCTTCCAGGCCACTATTCCTCCCCCACAAGCCCTGTTCGCCAGAACTACATCTTCAAACCAGCTACGATACAAAATGATCTCCTTCAGATAATCGTTAGGATGAGATTCTGAAATGACTTACGCTGTGCCGAAGCCAAAAAGATCTTAAGGAATAAAGGGGCCTGTCAGGGGGCTATCCTGTCAGCCAAATACACTTACAGTCCGTTTGGCCAAATATGACACTATCAACAACGTAAGTACTCGCATTTCGTCCAGTATACCAAGTGTCTTGATAACTCGCAAACGAGCAGCCATAAAAGGAGGCGTTGGCGTATGAGATGTCGGTGACCAGGGCTTGGGATATGGAGAAATTTGCCTAAATATATTCTGCGTGTGAGAGAAGCCCCAAGAGGTTAACGTAGAAGGACGCCGAACAGCACGGTTTTGAAAGTCTATGTTGTACGCCTTGAAATCGGCGTTGCCGGAGAGAGGTTGTAGGGGAGCACCTGTAGGTCCAGCACCTATGAGGGCAGCATCGCGAGACGGCGCCACGGACAACACAGCTGAATCCGCATCGTCCATGCCAGGAACTACGAATTTATTGTCCCATATCTGAACTAGGTTTGACTCGGAAATATTAGCTGTCCTGGTGGAGGGTAGAGAGGCCTCGGCAGCGATTTGTCCCTGATTACAATTTACAATACTTTGTCACTGTTCTAGACGATGCATATCGAGACATACCACAAGAGTTAGTGGTCCTCTTCGAGTAATGTTGATTGTCTCGTGGTACTCTCCGGCGCCCACAAGAATAACAAAGCTACCCGAGTCTGGTCTAGAGTTTATTGTACTTAGTGTTTAAATGACCGCGACAAAAATCGGAAAGATAGCTTACAACGCCTGAATAGCATCCTGAATACTATGGAATTGGGCGAAGGGGTCCGCCCGATTCTGTGAAACGAAAACTGTATCACTCGGACAACCCTCCAACGGAGAAACGCCTGTCGGCTTTTGGACTTGACATGAAAACAACTGAGGTGACAGGGCGGCCACGGCTATTGCGAAACACAGCATTAGGCCAACATGAGCAAAAAGGATAGAGGTGTACATCATGCCACATAGCACCTCTACTAGACCCTTCGTATTTTATACACTTCGCATTTGTGAAAGAAGAGGCTGCTTCGAACGGCCCGCCATTCTACAATCAACAGCCCCATGACTTCGCGGTGGCACTCCGAAGCATGAGAACTGATAAGAATGGTCGACAATGACAGCAATGACCAGGTGAACAACGCGTGGGTATTGAAGGTGAAATAAAAATACAGTGAATGGTATGTTGCATTTTCTATCTACATAACTCGTCACCAGCGACAAGCACAAGGAATCAAAGGTTTGCACGGCACTGATCTCCTTGTGCGCCACAGTTCGCAACGGTAAGGTCTCCCTGGTTTCTAGACGCATTAGCAGCGTTAGAGCAGAGGTTGACTTGAACGTCGCTATAATAGAAGGAATCAATCCAATGTTACGCATTGTGAATCCGAATAATACATACCAAGATCTCCTCAAAGCACTGTTAAGGTTGTTGAAGGAGGCATTGTTCTCCACTTGAAAGGCGTTGCCAACGGCAGTGACGATGGGCGCCTTAACGCCGCCAAGAGCGCCGGTGAAAGTCTGGAGGTTACCGGCATTGTTGACCGGAGCAGGGGCAGGGGCGGCAGGTGTAGCTGGCGCAGGAGCTGGTGCAGGGGCGGGAGTAGCAGGGGCGGTGTTCCCAGTGGGGCCGAATGGGCGGCCTTGGTCGTCAAATGCTTGGACGGAGGCAAAGTTGGTGGTGATCCCGAAAACAGCGTTGAAGGCGTCAGCTTGGATACCAGTCTTTGCGGGTTCAGCACTCGAAGCAGCTGTGATAGCAGTAGCACAAGTAGCCCGTGCTGTTTGGTCGGCGCCGCAGAAGTTGACCAATTGATCGCACACGAAACGAGTAATGATGTTGATGTTCTGAGCGGAGCCGTGGTTGAAGTTGGCTGTGAATACATTGAGCGCGAAGTTCGGGTAGCGGAGAAATGAGGCACGTACTCAAGTCAACAGGGCGGAAGCTAGTTTCCCTCCTGTTGTCAAAGCCAACACCGAATTCTATTTGGGGGACGGTGCAGCGCCCAAAGTCCCCAATGCCGCCAGCAGCGGGAGGAGAGACCACTGGGGTGTCAGGGGTAGCAGGCGTAGAGGCATCAGGGGCGGGGGCGGGTGCTGGTGCGGGAGTGGCTGGAGCAGCAACAATGGGGCCGAAGGGGGCACCCTGGTTGTCCAGCGCTTGCACTGCAGCAAAGTTGGTCGAAATACCAAAGCCAGCGTTAAAAGTGTCCGCTACAATACCGGTCTTCGCAGGCTGAGCGGCATTAGCAGCAGCCCGTGCGGTAGCACAGGTGGTCCGAGCTGTCTGGTCAGCGCCACAGGAGTTAACCAACGTGTCGCAAACGAACTGCATGATAATGTCTGGGTTCTGGGCAGAGCCGTGGTTGAAACTCGCTGTAGAGACCGTAAGTTTGGGAAGACAGAAAGAAACCCGCTCGGAGACGTACTCAAGTCAACGGGACGGAAGCTAGTCTCGCGTCTGTTGTCAAAGCCGGCAGCAAACTCTATCTGAGGTACACTGCAGCTACCAAAGTTACCAATGGCTCCGGTAGCGGGAGCGGGAGCGGCAGGGGTCTCAGGGGCAGGGGTCTCAGGAGCAGGAGAAGCTTCAGGAGCAGGAGCCTCAGGGGCTGCAGTGACTGCAGGAGCAGGAGCGGGAGCAGCACTGTAAATTCATTAGTCAAGAGACTCAGCAACGCTGGGGACTGCACATACCCGCCGGCCTGTCCGAATGGGAAGGTGTTGGGTTGATCACCTAGTCGAACAGTTGCTTTTGTAGCGGGGTCGAAAAAGATGGTGGGGTCGTTGGCGGGATCCTGGGCTTGGACAAGACCGTTTAGCTCCGGGTTCTTGGGAGCCTTCTGACAAAAGACAGAGTTCCTAGGCGTAGGAGGGTTGGTGGTGAAGTCCTAAAGTAGATTGAGAAAATGCAAGCAATTAAATAGCAGTGAAACCTACGGGAGGCGTGTTCTTTTCAGCTTGTCGGTATTCGATGGCTAAGGCAATCATGTTCGCCTGAGTGGCGGCATCGAACTGCTTAGCCGCATCTTAATTAATTGAGTCAGTTTGCATCCGACCAGGAAGTAAAGCGTCAGATATAAATCTCACCGATGATAGCGTCAGCATGGTCTTGCTGGGAGCATTCAGGCTGAGCAGCCAAAAGTGGTGTGATAGCAGCACCAGCGAGAACACCGCAAATTTGTCCAGGGCAAGCAGCACTAAGCTTCGCGATGACAGGGGGGTTCTCCTGACCTGAGAAAGTACGGATTAGGATGGAACCGACACAAGCCAAATGGGCTGAACCTACCGAAACGACGAGGATAGAGTTGAACAGCACGACCGTCCCTTTCAAGCCACTGCTCGCGACCGGTCACCATGTTGGGTAACGAGACGGCAAGGAAGGCCAAAAAGAATTTCGTAGACTTGGAGAACATGTTGAATAGATCAAAAATGCAACTTCACTGAGGGAAGGGGGTTGAATGAATGAGAGAATAAAGAATGTAAAGACTCCTGGTCGGCCGCACTGCGACGCAAGGATAGTGAAAGTGAGAGAAAGAAGAGGGAGAAAGGTGGGTTGTTGGCAAACGTCTGTCAGATTTCGCCGCCTTTTATCCTTGTTCGTGGACTTGTAAGCACAAGACGGTTGCTAGCCGAGCATGTAAACGAAGAGCTTTCCCAATTCCATATTCTAGAAAGCCACCGATCTAGATAGGTTCCAGGGCCACTTCTTTCGTAATTTTACAAGGCGTCGGTCGGGACTCGGTAGCTTGTAACCAGGCAAGACAACCGGCTGAATTTTCTGCGCATTTCACCTTCATGTATACCTCGAAGATATATTGCAAGGTGAGATTGTTGCGGCCAAGTTGTAGCAGTACAAGATCAGCTTGCTGCCTTGAGTGGTTGTTGAGCGGTGCCTTTAGGCCTGGCGGTTACTACGTCGTGATCAACTTCGAGATGGAGGTCAAATTTCCGACCATCAAATTTCGGACGAAATAGGTGTCCATGGCTTCATCGTGCCTCTCAATGGGACCGAGGACGTCCTGCCGAAGCGTGCCTTGTCAATTGTGAATTACTATCTTGATGAATTCGAGTCTGAAGTGGACTATATGAAGAAAAGGTCGGCAACGTCAAGTCCACAAGCTGAAGCGCTAAGAGGCACCGCCAGCCTCGAAGTACCCTCGTGGGTCCCCATTGGGCTGACAAAGTAAACGTGTAGTAGGTGAGCCTGACAAGAAAGCGTCCGAGTTTTTCACAAGGCAGGTCGACCAACGCCTTGATGCCAACATTACGGATTTATGATCATTGTCTTACTGTCTTACAAAGGGTGACGGGCCGCCACGGCTAGTATATGTAGGACCATGTCTAGACGTAGTCGGCCATTGACTGGGTCGACCAAACCTCCCAAGTCTCTGTACACCATATTTTTGTGCACTGGTGGTTTGACCAACGGACTGCAAAGGTTATCCCAATGACGCACTCTGCAAGGCACAGTGTATCGAGGATGTATATTGAATTTTGTGCCTTTGACTACGGTCAACTTTGGGCATGATTTTGAGTATAGGATACCATCAACTCATATAGAATGATCTTTCATTATCCAATATCGAGGGAATCAGGACGGGTGTACAAGGTTCGTGCATGATGGATACGGAAATTTGATATAACCGGATCACTTCCTACTTCGACGCGTGTGCCCGCTGTGCTTTAACGAGCCTGGAACACCATGATGGTGGGTGATACGCGCCTAGCCGTGTACGCTCTCTTGCCATGGTTGTCATAAGTACGCTTCGTGGTTGCTATCGCCACAACCCCACTCGAGGGACCTCGGGACTTATATCCTATTGCTGATGCATCATGCACGAGCTGCATGAAGACCATCGCTTCGGGTTACAACTGTCGAATGAGAGACGGCCATACTGCGCAATGCAGTCGTAGTCCCAGCGCTGTTGAATCAGTGCTTTGGTCTCGCAGATCGGATGTGTCCGAACAATCTAAGGCTGGGATTAAGAAATACACACTCGAGGTGTTTAACAATTACGTCGATGATTGTTTTCAACTTCGTTCGTACTCTCACCTCACCGCCTAAGCACTCAACTTCTTCTGTAGGAGATCTTTGAGAGTCTGGCCGTCCTCAGCAAACTTCTTGATACCCTCGTGAAGTTTGTCCCAGGCCATCTCATCCTGAAGCAATGCCCAACGGAACTCAGGTTCATTATCGATGTATGAAACCTTCGCAATCGGATCGGCTTGTGCGGCTAGATGAATGGTATAAACGACTCCAATAACTCTGAATTTAGAGGATGAAGCCGACCTGCTTTGGCTTCAAGCTTCTTGGGTACTTGGTCGGCAGACTTCTTGAGTTCTTCCAAAAGGGCAGGTGCGATCGTCAAGAAATCGACGCCAGCAAGAGCTTTGATCTCTCCAACCTATCTCAGGCAGTCAGTTTACAGGAAAACATGATCAACGACCGTCCATACGTTGCGGAAACTCGCGCCCATGACAATTGTGTTGTAGCCGTGTTGCTTGTAGTAGTTGAAGATGCGCTTGACGGACTGGACACCAGGATCTTCGTCGCCCTCGTATGTCTTCCCGGTCTTCTTCTTGTACCAATCTAGGATCTAGAATCCCCGATGAGTTATTCCGCAAACCGTAATGCCTGGTGAACAGACTTACTCGGCCGACGAACGGTGAAATCAGGGTAACGCCAGCCTCAGCGCAGGCAACTGCCTGGGCAAACCCGAAGAGCAACGTTAAGTTGCAGTGGATACCGTCGTCTCGTTCAAGCTCCTTCGCCGCCTGGATACCCTCCCAAGTGGAGGCGATCTTGATGAGGATACGCTCCTTCTTGATACCAAGCGACTCATACAAAGCGATGAGTTCTTTAGCCTGCAGCAAATCAGTCTTGCCGTTCATTGCATTACGTTAGTGTGCATACCTTGGCTTTCGTGGCTTCCTTATCAAAGGACAGACGAGCATCAACTTCAGTTGACACACGGCCAGGAATAATAGCTAGAATCTCCTTGCCGAACTCGACGAGCTAGAGAGGGTTTGTCGATGGATGAAGTAAGCACTTGATAACCCGTTTCCTACTCACTAGTCTGTCCATGGCAGCGTTCGTCTGGTCTTCCAAGGATCCGCCCTTCGCCTTGCCATGCTGGATCGCAGCATCGATCAAACGTGCGTAGCCAGGCTTGTTAGCAGCAGCCAAGATCAGCGAGGGGTTAGTCGTGGCATCCTGTATCGCTCTCAGTGGGCTGTTCTAGATTATTCTCGTCAATGGTCTCTCTCACCTGGGGCTTATAGACGTCGATGGCTGGGCAGTAGCGACGACGATGAGCGGGGATAAACCGCCAGGGCAAGGAATGAAATACTCACACTCGAAGTCGCCGGAATCGGAGACGACGACAGTGCCAGTCTGTTTCAAATAGTCGAGGGAAGTGGCCATATTGATTCTGTGCGGAGAGGAAGGAAATTCAGATCAAGTTTAAATACAATGTCGGTTTCAATCGCCCATTCTGAGTGCAAGGCGTCCGGTGAGTGTCGGGAACGGGATTGGTAAGGTGTGAGATAATCTACCCCTAACGACGGGAAAGACGGGCCGATTGCGCAGGTTACCCGGAACACACAGCTCGTATAATGGCCATTGACATCGGTCACTGTATGTGTACTCACTGATGTGTGAGCAAGAACAGTCAATTCCATGGTTATCTAAAAGGCCGTGTCGGCTTCCCAGCGGCTGCATGTTGTTTGGGGGGTCGCCGAATGAAATATCAATAAAAGTAAGATTAAGAGTCCAATTAGAAGTACGGAAAGAAAACATGGGAATCAGGACAGGATCTAGAGAACCGCGTCAGGAAAACGTGCGTCGGTATGGTTGGACACTCACAGCAAGTAGTACAATTGCCACCACGACTACAAGAATCAACATAAGGCACGCAGCACGACGGCCGGCTTTACGCTGATACTCATGAGCCGTAGTCAGCTCTTCTGCCGCTCCAGCCGTATCCACTGCAACCGAAGATATGTTTGACTCAATATTATCTAGAGTGGGTTTGATGTCAGCACGGTCTGCTAAATGTCCACAAATAGCGTACCGAGCATTCCGCCCTGTTGGTGGACAAGGGTGCCAAGATCATGGAATATCTCTGCCAGCTCATGGATTCCAGTCTCAATTTCCCGAATCTCCGCCTCGCGCTCCTGTATCAGCGACTCCTGGTAGGCCAGTTCGTGCGGTGAGAGTTGAGTCTGAAGTAATTGCGCCTGGCGTTGCGGTGGAGAACCGGGTTCGTCCAGTGATCTAGGTATTGAATGAGTTACGCGAAAGACAGTGAGCATTGCGGAGGCATACGGCCGACCCTGGTCCTCTTCAACCGCGAGTTTCACTCCTTCCACCACAGTTCTTTGGCGCTCGGCGCTGACTTGCTGTGCACGCTGGAAGGCCACCAAGGACAACTGGAAGTCGTGCGATGTCTTCTGCAAAGCTGTCTTATAATGTGGCTTGAAAGAACGTGAATAACCTGAGGCAAAGCATTCAAGAACGTTTACAAGTTACCATAGACGTCTGCATCGTCGACAATGACTTCAAGTCCTCTCCCCCGCGCTTCGCCATCTCACGCGTGGTCTCAGTAAGGTCATGCCTAGTAAACAATGAGAAAGGTTGCAATCAAGCCGAAATTGCGACAAACAAGGTCTTTCGGAGGGCAGCAGAGTCCTTTGTCGTCCCCAGCTGGTCTACGAGCTTGAGAATACCCTGGACATTGGCATTGATCTTGAAGACTTGAAGCGACAATGAGTTCTGGAGTCCGAGGAAGGCAGAGTCCTCTCTCGACTGTGGAATCGAAGAAGAAGGGGTTCGGGAAGGGTGCGTGAGGCCAGCTTCAATATCTTGGAAACTCATGATTATCGGTTTGGGTGGAAGAGGTCGTCGGCGCCGTGCATGAACATGAACATGAACCCAGAGGGCGCAGCGAAGGCGTTGCACCAAATGCAGCCAATCACGTGGGTACCAGCATCAGGGGCTTTGGGGAGTTGTCTCTACTAGGAGTGTCTTCTCGCCATCATGAACCGAAGTTAGGATATGTGTCGATGTTTCAGGGATCGCATAGGTCGGCGACTGGGACTGCATGGATAGGTCACCCTCCCATATTTGAAGATCCCAGCGTCACCGTATCTGCCCGCGATGCCTCCATCTCGGCCAGCTTTGCAGCCGGAAAGTTGCATGACTAATACTGAATAGAGCTATATTATCTGGGACATTACCTGTGTCGCTGCATCCCTCACAATGTCTCAGATGCGCGCTGTCTTGATCAGAGATGGAAAGGGCCCAGCCGAAAACCTTTACATCGGGGAAGCACCCAAACCCACACCGAACGCCAATCAAGTCCTTGTCAAGGTATGTGCTCGCCGCTGTGGGTCCCATCCCCTCATGTACCTAAGTTCACATTTCAATCTACGTACTGCGCGCATCTCTCCGTGGTCCCATCACCCGCAATGCTGAATCGAACCAACGGGCGGGCGCCATGAACTGATTGTCGATCACCCTTTGAAGATCAAGGCGTTCGGTTTGAACAGAATGGACATATATCAGCGCTTAGGTCACTACCCCCCGCCGGCGGGAAGCTCCACTATCCTAGGTGTCGAGTTTTCCGGACACATTGCGCAGCTAGGTACCGCCGTTGACTCAGGTTGGAAAGTCGGCGATGAGGTCATGGGACTGGCTGGAGGAGTAGGCTACCTCGCCATATCGCTTGTTTGACTTTGATCACGAAGCGCTTCATCAGGGAGCCTATGCCGAATTCATTGTGCTGCCCCATACGCACATCATGCCAAAGCCTGCCCATCTTTCGTGGGTCGAAGCCGCCTGTGTCCCGGAATGTTTCATTACAGGTGATGTGGAAATATAGTGGGGCAAGACCTCCGTATTCAATCGGATCGTCCACAGCTTACCAGGCGCTCGTACTGTACGGCGAAGTCAAGAAGGACGAAGATGTCCTGGTCCATGCTGGTGCCTCAGGCGTGGGTCTTGCCGTGATTCATTTAGCCAGGCTATATGGCGCGTCCGTCATTCCAATTTCTACCGTTTTAGATCTTCGATTTCATGATATTCCTTTGGCTATGCAGGCATTCGATTATTGCAACCGCATCTTCCAAAGAGAAATTAGACTTCCTTCTGAACATTCCAAACGGCGCTACCCACGGCGTAAACTACAGGACTCAAGATTTCGCGGAAGAGGCCAAAAAGATCACCAATAAGGTACATCCAGCTCCGAGATGTTACATCTGAGAACCTGTTTGCACGGCTGAAGCCGATCTGATAGGGTGTAGACGTGGTCATTGATTTCGTCGGACAAAGTCATTGGACAAAGAACATAGATGCGATGGCTCTGGATGGAAGGATGACAATGTTGGCGACCCTCAGTGGTAGGCATCATTCTCTGTGAACCAGGATGTATGATCGAGTACCTTCCAGGAAGCACTGTTGAATCGTTTGATCTACGTCCTATCTTGTACAAACGGCTTCGTATTCAGGGTTCCACCCTACGATCCCGGAGCGAATCTTACCAGGCGGATCTCATTCAACGGTAGGTGACCTCAGGCAGCAATATATCATTTACCCAAAGCCTCACCCGCCCCTACTCTAGATTTAGCAAGGATGTAGTGCCTCACATCACGGGGGAGAAAGGAGACGGCCCTGTTAAAGTATACATCCACAAAGTGTATTCCTGGACCGAGATTCAGGAAGCACACAAAGAGATGGAATCGAACCAAAATATGTCAGTGCTGTGTCCAATTTGTTCTATTCAGAGACTGAATGCATCGATACCTTCAGCGGTCAGATCGTTTCCGTTATTGATTAGGAATGTTCTCAACTACAGCCGTTGTACGTCGGAGGAACACTGCAATGTAACACATAGTCCTCCATAGTCCCCTAAGGCACCCCTTCACTCCCGTGACCTTGTTAGGAGGTTCTGACTAGCACAGCGCAGGGCTACAGTGGTTATGCTTGGCGCTTCCGGTATGCATTGCGGGCGGTTCATTAGAACGTTGAGTCCTTCATATTTGTATGAAGGACGTTAGGTGCCAGAGCTCATGGGCTATATTAGAGCACGGATGATGTTAAATGATTGCACATCCTGGCATTAGGAGCTACAGAACACACCTGTGGCACCATTGGCCACTATTCTTGGCACCAGAGCCAAGCCCTTTCAAGCATAGTCCCCACCGGTGCAAACTTCGAGGAATACGACCAACGATAAATAACTTGCGCTATGAATGTATCAAATGGTTGCTTGTCGCCAAGTCTTCCCCCTTTGCCGATATGTTCGCCCCATCACTCGGCTTGTCCTGCTTCTTGCTCTGCGCCCTCTTCGTCTTGCCGGGACAAAGTCATGTCCTCTTCCAGGACGGCGGTAAAGGCGCCAATAAATTAGCGGCGCCGAAGACTGTCAAGGGCCTCCTCAATTCTGAGAAGAAGTTTGGACAGCACCTAGAGAAAGCCAATCCTGGCTTCCTCCAGCAATCGGCGGCTTCGCAAAGTACGTTCGAACCAAGCTGTGCGTTGGTTTGGCGTTGCTTACTTTCTGCGTTTGTGAACCCTTAGACCCCACATTCATGTTGCTGGGCTGCTCGGACAGTCGGTAAGTCTGCAGAACTACTAAACAGGCTGTATGCTGAGTTAGTGACCCAGTGTGAGTGAAGGCACGATATTTCACACGCAACCAGGGATCATGTTCGCCGGCCGCAACGTCGCCGCACAATATTACGACGACGACACAAATGGGTGAGTCCTTCTATACGTCGTGCAACACGGAGCGTGCTCAAGCCACTTCCAGAAACGCGGTGCTCACGTATGCTACACACCATTTGGGGGTCCAACATATAATCGTGATGGGCCATTACGGATGCGGAGGCGTGGCAGCTGCCATAACATCCCCCATGACCTCCGAGAAGGACGCAAAGGACTCTATAGACCATTGGGTTTGGCCTATCAGAGACACATATCTTAAGTCAACGAGGTTTGCATTCACTGATTCAGCCATATCCGAAACGAAATCAAAATGACACATACTACTTAGGAGTGAAGTTGTCGAACTACGCGACAAGAACAAGAAATTAAAGACGGTACCAGCACCCACTATGGATGACCGTAAGTACACTACCTTGGTATCCACCCTCCCACTTAGGCCTTCGCGCAGCTGGCTACCATGCGCTTGTTGAGGAGAATGTGAAGGAGAATGTAAAGCGAGTACACGCATCTAAAGTTGCTAAATCAGTACGTGTCATATCTGCTCTCCGTCGCATGGTGCTGACCTTCCCTTCCATAGTATTCGGGAAAAAAGATCACCATTCATGGATGGGTGTATGACCTTTTGACAGCTGAAATTAGAGATCTCAATGTGACGGTTTCATTCGGGAACTAATGTAGTATACGGGTACTCTTTATGTATAATGATCGGTACTGGGGTATAATGTGTGGTTATTGGTTTGCTGCTGGGGAGATGGAAGATGTTCTCGACTCAAAGCCCCTGATGTCCACGTGATTGACTAGAAGTTCTCGTCGGAGTCTCTCCATCTCTTCATCTCTTCATTTCTTCATTAAATGTTTTGGTTCGTCGACTTGGTGCTCGCCGTGACTGATCACAGCTTCTAGTACCGAGGACTACTCTAGTTGCCTCTAAATGTCCTTTCTCAATGATTTGCACTTCTTGGGAGAGCTACCCACAGGAAAGCCGGGGTAACGACAAGTAAGCCTTCTTTTGTTTCGTTCAGTAAAAGATGGAATGTAACTGAATAAGTTCCAGACGAGGCACAGTACTGATGCAGTGCGAAAGATCTCAACCTCTTCAATCTCGGAGGAATGCAGAACCTCCTTAGGGTATCATATATCAGCGCTCAGCGCTCAGCGCACTGCGCCTCAATATTGAGATATTGACTTTCGAACTGCGCGCTGTCCCGTGACGTCTCGACCCTCTACGCTCATCCTTGTCTACTTGTCTGGAATGTCACCGACATGGCATATAGTAGGCCGGCATCTCTATTCGGAAGTAGCCAGGCTATACACCGTGATCGGTGCCAGTGATCAATTGATTGATTCAACGCACTCGATCTACAGCGCTTGGAGGGTTGCCTCGAAGCCACGTACTGCTCACATTACGGGAACGTGGACTTCGTCATCACACGCTCACTATGTTGGCAAGTAAACCATCAGTTCCTATCCGCGGTCATGCAACTTCTTTTCAACAGGCTATCATTCCTTGATATTGCGATGGAAGGTTGTTTCGTGTCGTCCTCGTCGGCTGATGGCCCAACTGGCTACGATATACTACAGCTCAAGTTCTACCTTTACAAGATCCCGCGTGCACAATTACGCAGCAGGTCCGGTGAAATCTCGCCCGACTGAGGCATGGAGCCTAATTTACGATGATGGAGCTGGCGCTACCCACAGTTACGAGCTCTCCTGCCTCTTTGGCAACAAGGACGATCATTAGTCATCGCTTCAAGCCGAGCATTGGCTTCGTCGAGTCACGCAGACCACACGAAAGTTTCCACCTGCCGGGATCCAGCGGAATCCTACAAGTGAGTGGGTCAGAACTAAGCAAAATATCGTGTACGGTACTTACTGGAATAGTCACTAGCATGTCAGCGGCCACGGATAATAAACCCGCCAAAACTTGTCGTACAACTCAGGGCAACCCACCGCAGGATCACTCGGACTCAGTACCACTCGGACTCGGGAACTCTAGTGACGGCGCTGACCGACGCTGGTCACGACCACGAACGTTCTAATCACGAGTCGCCTTTGTCAGTTATTCATATTTTGAGGAAGAAGGGACACCGTCACCCCATTTGTATATGTGAGTTACCGGATTTCATGTCGTAAGGATGCTTCTACTTCTTCAGTGCACGCGGGTATTCTCCATAGGAAGGCCTAAGCCTGCCCTTGAACTGGCTTGAACCTCCCGGCATCTTGCCCGGCGAGTTATGCCACTCCCTTCGTCATAGTAGTGCTTCTATAAGGGCTAACTATGTGGCCATTGGACCGGCCATGTAACATGAGCACAAATAGGACACACAGGCTAATACCATCCAGAGTCTATCACACCTTTGACATTTCTGCCTTCAATCAACCCCACTAGGTGGTAGTATCCATTACGACCAATTTCATCAGGCCTATATTGTGGCGTGCTGCGCAAGCGTCTCGAGCATAATTCGAATTCGAATTGCTTTACTCCAGACATCCATGACACGCGTTTCGTTTTGCTTTTTTCCCAGACAAGCATCGAACGTTTTCAATTCTCGAGCCTCCTGCGTAAGCTTATGCGAGACCACTTATTTCCGACGATGTCTCCAGTCTATTGCTCCTTGAAAGTGTCGCGCTGCCGGTCCGACAGCACGTCTCGCCATCAAACAACTTGGGAATCGCACCTCATGATACCTGCTTCTTTTCCTTTCTCTATGTCTTCGCATCCATAAGGGGTTCATTTAGAAATATTCACCGGCTTCTGAAGTCTTCTCTTTCAGACTGCCACCCTAAGGTCACCATATTCCCATCCTTCGAGTCCCCATACGAACGACATGCAACATGTTCCTTGCAACGATTAATCTGTCGTAAACCCTCAGGCCTACCCTCCAGCCAGCACCGCATAATACGGATGCCTCAGAAACGATGATCGGAGTAGTTCTCCAGGCCTTGCTTGAGGCCGAAAGGCAGTTGTCAGTTGCGGGGGCCACATTCCGTCTTCAATGGATCGGCTTTGGTCATTTGCTCTGAAACTCCCTTGCTATTCGTGGCGAGTCGCGAACTGTGGGCACGTTTAATGTGGAGAAGTTGCAAGGTGAACTTGGTGATGTTAAGGATACTTATTACGCCGTCGCCGATCGATGATCTGTGGGCAGTACAGCAACATTGTGAGATGGTATTTCTGTTGCGTGTTGGCTGCAATGTTCACGCTGGTAAAGGGCTGGGATCGTCCTGGTTTCCGTTGAACCCCCCGGGGACCACGCATTGGAGGTAAGCCCTGACAGATAGGACACGATGCTCCAGTCCAACTCTCTCATACCAATTGTTAACATCTATCTTCTCTTCGAAGGATCCAATGAGTCTGTAGATGCTGCATTGCCTGAATTGTATCCGAGAAAATTTCCTGGCTAGACTCCCCGCTAACGTTATTCGCCATCTCCGTTCAAGGTGGCCCGACGTTGTTCCTCAAGTCATCAGATTCCATTCCTTCAAGGGACGATCCCACTTGTTCAATGATAGTCGATTATGGCTCGGAGACTGCGGTGTATCGTGTGCAAGTAAGTGTTCAACAAATGGAGGGATGAAGTAAGCATTGACGCATTCGCATGCAGATTAATCTCACATCAATGAACCGAACTGATGTATGTATGTGCGCCATCAGCGTGTCAAGAGCTTCGCCAGCAACATATGCGATCCAGATGCCGATATGATGAAGGGCGAAGGAGAGCAGCGATCCAGGTCAGCTCGCCTCGTCCGCTGTGAACCAGCCCAAGTGGCATCCTTGTCCAGGTCCCGTGTCTGAAGTGGTCTATCATTGAAGGTAACTTCGGAAAGGAAGTAATCCGGGAGAGCGGCAGGGGAATTATACCGAGCTTGGAGGGTGCCAACACGTGGAGAGGGCTCGCAGATATTATATGGACCAGCCATTATGAATCCGTTGTGAACGGTGTTAGTCAACTGATGAGCTGTGCAAGCTGTTTGCGAGTGTCTGACTCGTGTCGCTGTATCCCAGAAAACGGGAATGCCTCAAGCGGGAGAGGACTGCGGCGGTGCTGATTCAGATAGTGGCATGACCGTGGCAAGACAAGCCATGTAAAATATTATATTGCTATTCTTGTCCAGGTTTCGCTTGAAACCAATAACAGCTTGCTTACCCCTTGTTTTGAGCGTTGCCGCATCACCTATGGAATTATTTCTCACTGGTCACTTAGCGCTATCCATATTTTCACTGCCTGTAACGGGGCCGTTCTCCGTTTCCTGATTTGACTCGATTTTACTCGATTCCAGATCTATGGCCAACCTTGGCGCCTCCGTGCCCAACTTGTCGACTTCCTATAAAGACATGGGCGATTCCGCTTTACCTCTCCAGATTTCTACTCCCCAGTATCAGTACAACCACTCGACCATTCTCACAACTTGCCTTGCGCTCCAACTCATCCTCAGGCTCCATCATAATAGCCTCTGCCAACGGCAACACCACCACCACCACCACCACACCATTATGAGCTCGACATCCAAGCCCAACACCTCCAAGCCCAGCGGCTCTGGCACTACAGTAAAAGGTGGTGCCAACTCTACGGGGCCAGTCTTCTTCTAGACCAGCGACGCGTACCGCAACCCGAACGTTCCACGCGCGGTCATCACCATCCGAGAGACAGTCCCCCGCACGTTTCGCCACAAAACCATCCATCATCCATCATTCACCACTCACCAAATCAATCTACAAGTATATTTATTGGCAAACTACACCCTAGCCTAATGCACGCGATCGTTGATATGCACTACATTCTCGCATTCTCGGCGAAGCATAAAGTTGGAATCGGAGATCGGAGACGGAGGCAAAGGAGATGGCCGCCCGACGGACTGGAATTCACATCCTATATTTATTCATATTCGACTTATTCAAATATTCAACACCTATTATTGTCGTTCACGCCTCTTCATCCCTAATAACCCTTCGTATTTATTCGAACCTTGATTGTAGCTTTAGTAGTTTGTATTTCGTCTCACTCTCACTGCGGATTTTTGTAGTCGAATATGATTGTTGTCATGCGTCATAATAGTGCAATGGTTTGCTCAGACTTCACAAAACCTCCATGCGAATCTTTTGACTATCAGCCAACATATGATGGACTGAGACAGTGGGCCCACAGGTTACACGGAGTCACTGCAAATCTTCCGGTAGTACTAGTAGGTAGTCTGTCGTACAAAATCAATCATCACGTATATTAACAACAAAGCAGTCCATGGTCGGCCCAGTTTCCAGTCTATAATTTGCCCCTTATTCCTTGTAGCCACAAACCCGATGTGAGACCTCCCCGCGACCTCGTCTCCCACCAATCAAGAATAACATCGACGACCTCGTCTTGCCTACCCGTGAAATTATGATCGGCGTCTTCCATCAAGTGAAGAGTGTGCGTGCCGGGAGTCCTGCTGCTGAGAGCCCTCGCGTAAATCACAGCATCGTACCTGCACCAACAAATATCAACGAGTGTTCTGTGACGCACATCATCCCTGCGGTCCGCAGCGGAGGCTACTCACGGGGGAACAGTATTGTCTGAGAGCCCGTGCAGGGTAAATACATCGACAGTGCTAGGAAACTTGTCCCACACAAATGATGTATCCCAGCTCACGAACTGTTCCACGTCGGTGGGATGTATCCTTGCCGTCACGGCCTTTCGGGCCACTGTGACCTGCCATTCGTGGTATCCCTTGGCATTGAAGCTAGATTTCCATACCTGCCCCGCGGGTGACTCTGGATAAGAATAGGTGTCGCTTAGTGCGGTTCAGGGGAGGCCATAGCTGAGATGTTGTCACCTAGTATTCTCTGCACGGGTTCGTCAGAGTCACGCACCCTTGCTTAGAAACCTGCTTACCTGCATCCTGTATCGGCCAGAGGCGTTGACGAATGCGCTGACTGATCGACCGTCGGGGTAGTGGCTGATCCAATGGAAACCGACGATCGAACCTCGGGAATGACCAACTACCAGATCGACGACATATCCGTATGTCTTCTTCAGGTGTTCGACCACAAGCAACAGATCCTCGATATCTTCGTGTATCGCTCCTTGCTTCCACGTCCCTCCGGTTTCATGATTGCCTCTACAATGTGTCCATAGTACAGCACGCAAAATTTTCCAAACGGCAAAGCCTCATAATCAGTATCATCCTCGGAAACATGTTGCGCGGCCACTGCCGCGGAGGGGACAGCACCACACCCGCACAGATCCACAAACGCCTGAAAGGGGAACTCACCGAAAATCAAACCGAAATGAATCAATGGGCAAGCGCAAGGCAAGACGCTTGAGGAAAAGATAGTCTTTGTGCCTGAAGCCCGGATGTTACTTTGTGCTTCACCACCAGCCTGAGCGCTTGCGCCCTCGGAGATACAGCTATAGGCTTACCCCAAGGTGCCATGCAAAATCTGCAAAGAGGACCCAAGACGTCAGATCATATGTTTCCGATTCCATGGTGATGATTTGAAACATACGAGTGCCAGTTTACGTCCGGAGGTGGGCTGATCGGGGGCCACTTGCTCAAGCACGCCCACTATGGATAGCTCTGGCGCCGCTTGATGAGGGATGGAGAGTTTAGTGGAAAGCTGTGTCATTTCTGAACCGACGAATAATTATGCACCTGGACCGAGCTTCTGTGGTTCGCAATGATGGAACACTTATACCCATCCCGCCGGTAAAGGACTTAAGCGACTCCGGCGATCCCACGAGATCAGAGCTGCAGCGAGTCAGGGGTGCCTAGGGGATGAATGAAATTACACGGATATACCGCTCATTAGACGCGAAGGAGGTTTCGAAACCAGCAATATTCATTTTTCTTTCCATCATCTGCGCTGTGAAGTCCACAAGCGGCAATCCGTGGAGAATGAGGCTTGATCATCATCATCATCAACAATAAAAATTGCAGCGTAGCGACCAACGCCGACTTTGTACAGAAACAGCTGATCCGGTAGGATTAATGGTTTAAGCTACTTTAGTTGCGCTTCATGGGCTTTAGGAAACTAGCAAATTCGGGGCAGTGGCGTACATCACGACATTATTTAGAACACGTTGGAGAGCTTAGCTGACCACAGGATATTTCTGTAATTGATTATCAGCGAATTCTAGTTTATATGTGTACGACATCCTACGAGACAAGGAGGCGTGTGGGAGGGCCGGCAGGTCCCGACTCCTGCCCCATTAACACCTCTCAAGTGGTCTAGATAAGAATTCAGTTTGCGTGCTGTCATGCATTGTACATAGACTACTCGGGCTGTTGAGCCACCTAAGTTCCGACTGGCCACCAGGCCTGGCGTGTGTCCTGCTATCAGTGCAAAGAGAGTCGGGTGTGTCAACTTGAATTGGATTTCGGTATCATGTCGATCACCTGTGCTGATTACGGCTTGCCAAAAGAGCGAACAAGAACAAGGCACTTGGGATGAAATCGCCGCGGTGGGCCCGTCAAATACATGGGAGTGTTTTGGGCGTGTCGAGAGTGAACGTACCGTTGACATTGTTGGGACCTATGCTGACCGCTCATCATGAACCAGAGCAAACCAAAAGCAAACCAGGCAGAACAAGGTGTCTCGTAAGCGCAACTCCAGTAGCAGCTTGCTTGGAAGCGTCATCTAGATTTTTTCAGCCGCGGAGAAGCTTGGAAAACAAGGGCCAACGAGGCCAGGAGCGTTGTACCCTCTGGAATCGAGTATCTCGGAAAGGCCAGAATCTCCCATTGTCACGGTAATGAGCCAAACACTAGCTAGCATTGTTATGTTTTGGGGGTCCGGCTAGACTGCAAAGGGATTCCATGTCGAGAATTGCACCCGCGGGATTTCAGAAGTGACGATGCGGCCTCGCCATGTGCTACCCGTGTCGGCGAAACGGACATGATGGAGGGACGGACTGGATAATTCCGTGGTTCCTAGAGGGAAAATAGTTCAACAGCAACTATTCTGTCAAGTCAGATCTACTTACCAGTAATTCTACGGCACCTCCAGCCCATCCGTTGAGTTCGTTCAGGCAGGATGATGCTCGATGATGATCTACGGTGAGAGGCATAATGATGTTTGTTCATACAAACTGAAGCCTTCTCAGCCAAACAATAGACCCTTTCCGTCTTATTCCCCGCGTGTTGAAGCCTTCAGCATGCCAGAGAACTTTGGGCGGCGTTATCAGAAGTCGTCGACTGCGAGGCCGCTGAATACGACAATAAATCAACTAACACGACCTTGCGGCGACTCGATGAATGTTCCACATGCAAAATGTGACATACTACTGGTATGAAGCTAAACTTTCATCAATTTTGTGAGCCTTCTCCCAAACTCGAGTACTTTCTGTCTTGATTATTTGTTGAACTTGATAGTCCTTGTGATTTCAACGATGATTCCATTAGCCTCGCTTGACGCGGTCCTGAACCTTGAGCGACGGTATATAAACGAAATATATTCCTATCAGCTTCACCCAGCCCCAAAATGCGACTCTCCATGTTGTATTTCGCTCTGGCGACGTCCTTGTCAGTCCTAGCGTCTATCTTGCCTTCGAGCAAAGACCGGGTCGTGAACCTGGGTTACGCCAGATATCTGGGCAAACAAACATATCCCAATACGAATGCCTTTCTGGGCATTCCATACGCTGAACCACCAGTTGGGCGTAGACGATTTCGCGCACCTGCTCCTTTGAACACGCATCGAGTGTCTCTAGAAACTAGGGGCAATGTCGTGGACGCCACCAATAACCCGGCACCATGCATCCCGGGGCAGCATCGTTTAGACGGTATGCCTCACCATCTCTCCCCCTCCGGTCAACCGGTAATTCACCTACGCAACGCTAGACGCAGGCAATCGTGTGGGGGACGAAGACTGCCTTAAAGTTAACATATGGGCCCCCGTTGGGGCCAAAAAAGGAGATAATCGTAGGCGATCTTCTTTGAGATGAACGTTCTAATTTCTGATTACTTCTATTCTGCTTAGTCCCTGTCCTCTTCTATATTCATGGCGGAGGTTCGTTCACGTGTGGCAGGTATCCTGTCTAGACTTACCACCCATCATATCAGGATACATCGATGGAACTCCCGCCCATTGGCCGTTCGATGAATGGGTCGATCGCAATCCTAACGTAGTCATTGTAAGCGTGTCATACCGACTCGCGGTCTTTGGCTTCCTGGCGACGCCGACCTTCGACGATCCGCTCTATGGTGATCTCAACGCTGGGTTCAAAGATCAGATCGAAGCCCTTAATTGGGTCAAGAAGTTCATCAACAACTTTGGTGGTCAGTGATTTATTTTGCACGCGCTATCGGCTTGCCTGTTTACCCCCCTTTAATAATAGGCGACCCGAATCAAATCACCATCAATGGTCAAAGCGCTGGGGGGAATTCTGTTATGCTTCATCTGGTATCTCACCAACCAAACAAACACTTCAACCGGGCGATTGCTCAAAGTACATGGAGGGCTCCTATGGCCTTCCCTCAGCAGATGGAGGTGATCCTTTTCTGGCAGAGCCTCAGTACTATGTATGAGACTGATGTATTTTGTAGCCGTTGTTTGACTACATCGTGACCCACGTTGGATGCAGAAGGTCGACGATACTGGCTACGATGGGTTGCCTTCGGTCCGTGGATGCGTTCCGACTCCTAGCGGCATACCATAGTGTTGCCACCAACCAGTATGTTCTTTATTCCCTGCCTTGACATCCCTTCGCGACGGTTAACGTCTACAACAGCACTGGTTCTCACCCGATTAATACCCAACTGGCACCCGTTTTGGACGGTCAACTTTTTACTGAATATCCTACGGAATCATTCCTGGCCGGCCGTTTCACCAAAGTCCCGCTTATCGTTGGGTGAGCTTTGCTGTCGCTATTGATCTGTTGTGTAAATCGCCTGACACGTTTGGCAGAGCCACTACCAATGACAGCGTTGGTCCGTATACCAGCCACAGCTCCTTGAGGGGCAACTGGCCACGTCTGACTGACCAGGATATCGAGGACATCTTCGCTCTGTATCCTGCTGAGGACTTCCAGAGTGAAGAGCACCGCATCCGAAGAGTCGTCGGTGACTCCCAGTTCAGATGCAGCGTGAGTCCCTACAATTGGCAGGTCTCGTCCCCCCCGTCGTTGATCTCACATATTTATTCGTCAGCGAGTTCTAATGGGGTCCGCGTCTTCCATCCAACCCAAGGCTTGGACGTATCGGTACGATCAGACGGAACCTAACTCTCCTTATAACTCCGGACCCAACTATGTGGGGCACTCAAGCGAGAATTATATCCTCTTCAAATCTGCCACGACAAAGTGAGTACTCTTATATACTACCCCCGCAGGACAACGGCCAACCAAATACTCTTTAGCCCTCGTGGACCTGTGAAGTTCACCCCCGTTGAAACCGCGTTCTCAGAGGAACTCGTGTCCTACTGGCTTTCGTTTGTGCGGACGGGGGACCCCAATACTCAAAAGTTAGGGCATTCGCCGACGTGGCCTGCATATACTACGGCAGGCAGAGAGCGGATGGTACTCCGACAAAACCCAAAGAACGAGACGACGCGAAGCGGAATCTTCGTGGAAACAGAGCCGCAGAAAGAAAGGGAGGTCTGCGAGTACATCTACACCAACAAATATGTCAATCAGCAGTGTTGAGCGATCTCGTCTCATTTGTTCTCAGACCCGCAGATGTAATACAACAATTATTGTTGACCGTAATTGCACCAGTAACTAGATGAGACTATGACTTTGCTACCTTTCTACCGAGTAGCGCTGCCTTGACACTCTTTGAGGCTTTCAACGCCACGGTCTTTGCTTTTTTCTTCACAATTGCCTCCGCAAGTCGTTTCTTCTTCAACTCTTCGGGTTTTATGGAAGGCGGGGGCGGGGCGGGAGCAGCGGTCTTCTCCTTCTTGGATAGTTTGGACGGTTTCTCGGGCTGCGACTTCGTGGGTCTCGCGGAATTGGCGCTAGAGGTGAGGGAGGTTGGAGTGGGTTTGGCTGCCTTATCCTTGACGGGTTTTGGTGATTTCGTGGGGGTGAGTGCGCTCGCCAGTGATGATGCAGGTTGGTTTGCTTTTGAGGATTTGCTACTGGGAGCAGGTACGACTGAAGGGTTAGTAGGAATTTTGTCGGCTTTCTTGGACGTCTTGCTTTTCGAGATAGCTTTCGGAGGGGACTTCGCGGAGACGCTTTGACCCTCCGACCCTTTCGCCTTCTTCTTCGGGGTATCCACAACCTCGGCCGCCACACGTTTCTTTCCCTTCTTTCCCTTATCCTCCACTTCCTCCGCCGCTTCTTCATCAGACCCACCATCCTCGGACCCGTCAACCTCACCCTCCGACAGTGCCTCAGCATCAGCGATCAGGCCATCCCACCGACCGCCACTCTCATCATCTAGACTACACGACCATATTGGGAGGCTGACGCTCGAGTTGGTCTTGATGTGCAGGCTTTGAATATTATCCCAGCCATCTTTGATAGCGCTGATGACGGCGGGTAATGCGGTTTTGATGTTGGCGAGGATCTGAGTGGGCTTTTGGGACAGGGTGCCTACTTTGATTGATCTGAGGTATAAAAGAATAGATGGGCGTGCAGGGTGAGTCGAGGAGACAGGCAATTGAGTAGATAAACGTACGTGCAGGTCCCTTGATTCTGATGCATGTAAGTGGATGAGATGGCTCGCTCCAGCTCGCCTTTCAGGTCTTTACGCGCAAGTGAGACGGGGATAGGTTGCCTAATTTCAGATATCAATACACCGGTGATAGTGGAGAGTAGGCGGATTTGCGTACTTTTTGGCCTGAAACCATTTGGAACCTAGTAAGTTAGGCAATATAGGTATTATCCTGTCGTCCGCGAGAAACATCCCGTTTTCTTTGAGCAGCATCCGGCGCGCCTCGTACGGCTTGAATTTGCCTTTAAGTTTTGATATTCCTACCACCCTTGATATGAACTTGATCCCCTTCTCTTCCAACAAGTCCTTATACTCCCGCTGCGGGTCCTTCGTAATTAAACATATAGGTGTCGTCCTAGGATCCACTATTGGATGTTTAATTGGACTAGGGTGGAGATCAGCACTCGTCTTCACGAAACGTTCACACCACATACATTTTCACTGGCTTTATCTTGTGCGAAGGCGCCATTTTTTTAACCGTTACAACGAGCCAGACATTTTGCTCTTTGCCTGGCAAGAGTTCATTTTCATTGCGAGCTTCTTCGGCCTTAGATTCATGTGCTATGAGGGCATCTACAGCGCGAGTGCACTGTACCAAGGACACATGAGAGTCGATGAGTTCGTCCGGCGCCATCTCGTCGAAAGGTCAGTGATTTGGAGTTTGCTTCTGGAGAGCTTGAAGCAAATATTCCATTGGCGCCCTGTGGTTAAGGTTCGCACGGGTGCTGGACCCTGGGTGGCAGCATTGGGCATCCCCCGCCAATCGGTCCAGCTCTTTCCCTTCGCACATTATAGCGAGGGGACTTTTCACCATTTCCACCATCTCCACCGCCGCGAGTCCGGCTTCGAGCTCGCTGTGAGCCATATCGACCTCTTCGCGGTGCGCTCGACGGAATGGCGACCATGACCCAATCAGCGAGGATACCTGGTCCGTCATGGGACGAGACCATCGTCCCTGCTCTGAGGAAACGTATGTGCCTCCTGCTCGTACTCTATATATATTCGAAGATAAACCCTTGATTTTAGGTCTTGAAAGTGAGAGTCGGACACTGGCCAAACGCATGTCTGCAGTCTCCATATCCTCGCTAGACGAAGGGCCGAGTGCAACGCCAGTTAATACCCTAGATTCTCGCGACACCCGAAGTGCATTCACCTCAGGAAAAGGATACGATTCTCGGCCGATGACTAACCACACTATCGCTGAAGGTCAACCCCGATACCAATTTGACCGCGGTATGCAGAGCTCTGCGCACGCGGCTTCTACTTCAACTTCTTCAACCCAGTCAGGTCATCCTCAGCGGACACGAACGTATTCTCAGCCTTACGCCTCAGATCAACCGAAGAACCGGCGAGTAAATGGCAATGGACCAGCTTCAAGAATCAACGGCACGAAATCGCCTACCCCGCCTGACTCGAGCCGAACGGTGTCTCCTGCTTTTTCAACCAAAAACGCCGATTTGAAACCTACTCGCATACCCCAACCACGTGTGCGTACTGCAAGTGCTGCAAGTCATCAGCTGCCTCCCCAGCACCGGGGAGTAAATGGGTATAATCACGCTTCAACACCATCGTCTGATCTCTATCCCGTGCATGAAATGCGTCCTCCGCCTACTGCACGTTCTGACACCTCTTCGATTGCAGTCCCATCACGGCAAGGCTCTGGTTTACTCAATGAGGCACCCCCCTTCACGACAAGTTCAATTACGTCTAACACCTACCACCCCGTGTATGGCATGAGCAGAGACTCTGTTGACCGTGATCCATCACCCTCACGTATGTCCAGCGAGTCGGAAGAACGTCCTTTCGAACATTGGTATCGCGGGGAGGTTTCACGGAACGGAGGCGTCGGCGAGCTCAGAGTTGCTAAGCGAATGGAAATGCTGGAGATTGCTAACTACGGCCACACTATCAAGCAAAAGGTTGATCCTATCGCTAGCTTACGGGGTGTTCCCAACCGTATCGTAGGTAATGGCATGGAGGCAACGGTGAACGGCGATGGACGGCGAGATCGGCCTCGGAGAAGGAAAAGGGCTGATAGCGTTTCTGGGATATTGGGAGATGGTAGGGAGAGCTTGTACCTGGATGACGAGCGGGCGCGAGAGGTTGCTAGAGTGATGGACGAGCACCCGCCCACGGACCTCGATGATGATGGCGTGTACAACGACGACGACAGAGGTAGTGATACAGAGACGGATGATATCATTGCGCAGTATGACCGGGACGACGATTTTGGCAACATATCAACGATGACTGCCCCGACGCCAACGAACCACCGCAGTACTACGCCAACCAACTTCTCTCGGCCTATATCCCGTACTCAGAATCATCCTTCACGAATACCAACGCCTTCTGGTCCGCGAAAATCCTCCGAGTCGTCAACACCTCACGCGCCACCCCTTCAGCGCGGTGCTTCAGAGCCTCTTTCCATCACAACGACCGCGTTGCCTACCGCTTCTTCTTCGCAGCAGAATCGCCCCACACCCACTTCATCTACATCTCAACACGGCAAAACGCGTGCAAAGAGCCCTACAAGTGCAAAGAAGCCTCCCAGTGCAAGTGCAAGGACTCGTGCCAAGGCGCTTGCCGCAAAGCAACAGAGAGAGGAAGAGGAGAGTCGAAGAAGCGTTGCTTATTATCCCACGCCGTCTGGAGACGAAGGTTTGTTAAAAGACGCAATACCGACATGGACACAACCTAAACCAAAAACGGGCAACTGGGATGAGGTACCTATCCCCATCTCCCGCTCGACAACTAACTGTTGGGTCTTGTTCACTTATGCTTTCGTATCACGTTAGGTTGTATTGCCCGTCGTGGCTCGGAAGAAAGGGCTCGACGATCACTACGAACAGGCAGATGGAAGTCCTCGAGCCAAACAGCAAGAAGACCCTGTTGCTCCAGTATGTATACAACCTTCTTTTCCTGATCTGTCACTCACCGAACACGCCGTAGGCTCCTGGTACATTCGGCTACGACCATTCCAAATATCGACCACCGCGCGGCGAAGATATTTCTATGGACGAATTCGGACGCCCACCAGTGGAAGAAGACGAGAAAGAAGATAAGCCAGCTGACGCAGACAAAGTCAAAACCAGCGAACCAGTCCGCATTAGGCCTCTTCGGCGGAATCTGGAAACGCCCCCGCCATTTTCACATTATCTACCTGCAAACGATATCTCTGCTTCTGCCGGGAATGTGAAGCCTCCGCAGTCAATACCATTGCAACCATCGCATGCCCAATTGGAAAAGGAAGAGGACGGTGGCGCCGGTTGTTGCAAATGTGTTATCATGTAGTGCGGACGCCATCTTTCTTTGGCCTCTCTCTGGATGTCAGCCTTCTTGTCTATGAGGTCTATCAGTTTCGACATTCTGCTCTGCTTATATCCATATTCTCGGTTATACCATCCAGCACACATCCACTCATTTATCGTCTCTGGAATTCGCCCTTTTTATGGAACTCAACTATTCATGTGTCCTTCCCCGTTATCCGCGCTTCTCTACACTCGTTAAAGGTATTCGTATCTCAACCCATGCTTTGTACTTTTTATTCGTTACGTTTTTCGTTTTCTCTTGCATTCAAAGTATAGGTATTGCCGTGAGGTTACCTCCATTCCTATCCCCTTTCATCTCACCAGCAATAGCATACAATTCGGCTACTTATCGGGAATCCTCTCAACGGGCGCACTCACTACAATACTGTACCATTATCTTGATAGATATTACCTACTTCTTTTACCATCCTCCATGCTCAACCTCACGCGCCACACTTTTTCGTCACCTCGAAATTTGCTGTATCACGCAGATGTTCCTTTGGATCTACGCGCACTTCCTCCGTGATGAATCGGACTGCAACACTATAGTTCCCCAGGGCGTCACTGGAGTCATCAAGGCGAACTGATGTCTTGTTCGTAAAGCTTTCTAGAATACGGCCATCTTTTTGCCACATGATCTCGTAGGTTTCTGCCGTTGGTGAAGGTGCTTCTCTAAATTGCCCGACAGGAACCAACTGCACGCCCAAGGTTATGAATGTTCCATTATCGGCGGTGACGCAGGCTTGTGTGGTGTTATCGATGAGATTGATATCTTGAAGGAGGGCAAGCCATAGCCCCTCGATGCAGGCCTTGCAGAAGTTCGTAGCAGTCACCACACGCATGAGGCAGTCCTCGTTCGTGGGTCGGTAGCTCGTTCGGTTTTGGTCAGAATATCTGCGATAGATGCGAACCGGAGTCAGCAACCCCGAAACAAAGACTTTGGAACAAGGGAGTGACGCACGTAGGAAAGGCCCCATAAAATCCGGGTGTGGCGTTGAATCTACGATACGTGTATTGACATCAACAGGGGACAATTGCGCCCGATGATCACTCACTCGTCTTCGTTCCCAAATTCTAAACCTTCGGCGCTGCATAGCTGTGCAACGCCCTCCCTATCCTTGTTGACAAGAGTGAATGCTACTTGATGTGTACCACCCGATAACGGTTCATCTCGATAGATGTCATAATGCCACCGGTCGACGCCGATATCTTCTTTCGGCACCCAGCCCAAATCGATGCCATCAAGCTCAACTTTCAAATCACTCGCTTCCGGTAAGCCAGACAAAGAGAAACGTATCAAATGTCTGGAAAATGATCCTGAGGAAGTAAAGTTCAGAACCCACGGCGCTGTGGTGTTGAGAATGGTCCATGGGTAAACTTGGAAGGGCATGACAGAGCGCTCTGGGCGGGCCGTGCCGTTTGCTTCTGGTTTGGTTAGCCAGTGTGCCCACGGAAGCGGCTCGTCGGCGGTATCAGCAGCGTTGGGACCGAAATATGCGAAACCGCCATCATATTCTTCGCCTACTTCGATAATGGAGTGCCCAAGTTCATGGCGGAGGACGAGCGGCCCGTTGGCGAGAGAAGAAGTGATAACGCTGTGTTATTCGAAGTAAGCCATGTGGATTCCAGACGCAAACTTGCGCAGATATTCTCACGTGAACTGTCCGCCTAATCCTGTGTAAGATAATGTGTATGAGTACAAATCGTGTACGATGATGAACTGAATGTACATACCTCCGTACAATGGATCGTTGCCTAGACGATAAATGGGTGAGATTCGATTTCACAGCAAGTAAACTTAGGGCGGCGAACCGAGGAGAATCGCGTAGTCGCATTGATCGCCCAGCGAGCCGCAGGCGGCCAAAGCGACGTCTTCCTTTGAGTAGTACACTGCACGAAGCTCAGTGCCGTCGCGATAGAGCCCGAAGGGCGTGCTACATAGCAAGGCGGTGGGATCAGAGGCTGTATGAACGGGAAATTCAAATGTGAGCATACTCCTTTGGCTTCCCCCCTACGCCGATACCACTCTGCGAACCAGACGTCAGCAAAACTCCGGGAATATGTATTTACTGATAGTACCTCGTTGCTGGGCGAGAATGCAGCCCAGAAATTCAACAATGGCTTGACGGTGTAAAATGTCTGATTTGCGGAGATATCTTGGGCAAGACGCATAGCATCATCAATAAATTTGCCACGCTCCTCTGGCAAATCTGACAAGAACAGTAAGTCTGTGGGTGCTCAACAAGTAAAATGAACATACAGCCATCGGAGAAGAACACTAGGTCGGCGCGGTTAGTGATCGCACCGGAAACGATTAGAGGTTCGATTTCAAGCGGCGGCGGAGTGGCATTGCTAACCCTCCTGCCGAGTTTCAGGGCATACTGCTTGTCGTGGAGGTTCTCATCTAAACGAGCCGTTTAGCTCGATTTGATGCAACCGTCCAGGCAACTCACCGGAAGACGGGCATTTGCTTGTGCCAGTGCCGTCAGCGCCGGCGATACGGTCAGGATAGGCCTTATGCCCCAGTATCTGGGCAGGCGCAACTAGCAGACTCAGCAACTGCAGGAACAGCATGGTGAGAATAAAGAAGAGAGCGAAGGAATCTGTACTGAACTACCTTATGCCACAGAATCAACTGGTTGACTCCATGATCGCATTTATTATAATCGCTTGAGCGTCTCTTAGGCGCTTACACGTCGGGTTGGAAGTTGGAACCTAAGTAGAACCTCCGCAGAAAGTTAAACGTGCAATGTCACCACTGAAACTAGGCCCAAGGGCCACATTCCACAGGTATGTACAGCGTTTACATAAAGTGAGAAATTTGATACATTTCAAGATTTACGCAAGAGCTCGATTGCAAATTAGTCATTTCCTACTGTTCACCCCAATTAATCAAGCGGTGCTTTTCACCCCGTCTTTGACAGCTTGCCAAGATGGGCGAGAAGAGATAGCTTCGAACCACCTAGTGCTATCCCGTCAGTGCCTAGAAAGAGTAATGCCGATGTTGAGGAGGGTGACTCGCCTGTTGGCATTTGGCCTCTCCTGTAAGGCATTCACACCAGACGGAGGCAACAGCGCGCCGAAGGGGAGATGGAAAAGGTCTGCTAGAGTGAATTCCTAGTTTGATGTATTGAGGTAAAGGTTTTGATGCCAGGACATTCAACTCGCGACTCACATCGCCTCCAAGGAATTTCTGCTTGCTCAAGATGAGATCGTAGGTATCGAGATTTGCATTCAATTTCTCGGTCAAATCTTTTGCTTGCGCTTCGTCTGGGGTCTGCCCAAAGATGCTGAGGATCGTCGGTCAGACAAAACGGTGACTGTCAGGTAAGGGGAGCTGGCCTACGGCTTGAAATATTTTTCGATCACAACTCCGGAGGCATATGGATCGAAGTTACAGATCTCAACAGAGGCAGCTTGTTCGAACTTCGCCCAAGCCTGCAGGTCCTTTGGAATCAATTGCGTTCCCTGACCGCTGTATTTGGTCGCAAGATAGCGGGAAATAGCACGGCTCTCGTATAAGATGAATCCATCATCGTCCTTCGAGTATCGCCAATCAACATCGTCGTCTGCTAGTCGATCGAGCGGTCGCATCACTCACGATGTAAGGCACCTTTCCAAAAGGTTGCTTCTCCAAGAATTGGGGTGTCTTCTGTTCTCCTTTCCTCAAATCGATCGGCACGAGCTCAAAGGGCACATTCAACTCGATCAGCACGGTTGCTACCCTCTTGGTGCAAGTCGAGACGGGCGATCCGTAGAGTTTCAAGACCATGGTCGTTGGGTGTTGGATCTTGATGCTAGTCAAGGAATCTCGAGGCTGGGGAGGGGAATAATGTCCCTTTCATCAAGAACTGAGCAATATTTAAACCCTAGACTGACATCCGAGGATATAATCCAGAGTCTTGGTGTTTCTAGAAACTAAACATAGTGTACGGTCGACTTTGTAGATTGTCATGACCCATGACCACCGAGAACACGGTCGGCTATCGGTGATGACAACCGGTATGGGAGCGCCACCATTGCCTCATCATGTTATCACTGTAATTCCTCTTTCGCTGTCAATTAATGCCGTGGAATCACCTAGAGTTACTCTTGGCCATGGCCATGGCTACGGGTTATGGACGAATCTACAATAAGCTGACGTGAATATGATGACACTGCAGCAGGGAGATCAACGTTCTTCGTACTTGCTTCATAAGCCAATATGTCAGCATTAGACGTTCGCGTCAAAACATTGATGGCTGAACGATTGCTGACGACCCACTAACTGTGGGTAACCATTAACGTTACATCTTCTATAGTTCAGTCGTGTAATCTCCGGTGGGATTCCTCTCTCGCGATGTCTGTCCTAGCGTAGGCGAGTGAGAGCTGAACTTGATCAACCGTGTTGCCGGCTCCAGGTGCATAAAGAAAGTAGTTACAATATTACTAGAAATATGACTATTAAGGAGTGTTGGACATGTATCAAGTACAAATGCGGGATGGCAAACGAAAGCAAGTGTGCGCGACGAGGAACCTAGGAAAAGGGAATAATACATTAAAATGTCACCTTTGCCGCCGTGAGTTGCTACCATTCATAGGCGTCGAATATTCTGTCTGCCAAAGGATCTCGTCTAGTCGCTGTCGAGACGTATTCATCCGACTAGAACTAGTATGGACTCCCGACGGCACCATCCTTGTTGCATTCGACATAGTAGGTCCACCACTAGTGGATCGTATGGCAGGGCTGGCTGATTCGAATGGCGAGGCGGAGGTCTCCGATGCCGTTCGCCTCATCTTCTTCGGGGTAAGGCCATCCCTTGATGACGCTCGTAGCACATCGGCTCGTACGCCCTTCTCTCGTCCTCCGCTCCCGCTCTTCTTTGCCGCAGGCCGTAGTGCCGGCCGAATGGAGGGAATGATCTCCCTGGCCAACTCTCTGACCAGCACTGCACCATCCGTGCGACTCAACCGCTCAACCACTTCGTACAGTCCATATCTCTCTACTATCGCCCCGCGGTTGGGGTGAACATCACATACTCCCTTGAGAATTCGCAGTAAATTACGCCGAACAACAGCTTTGCTGTGATGGCTTAGACGATCAATGATACGGTTGAAGAATGCTGTAGATTTGGCGAGGAGGTTGGCGAGGGATGAAGAGAGGCGGGTCAACTTTAAAAACGGTTCAAGGAGGTTCTCAAACGAGTTCGCCTTGGACGATACGAAACATTTTAGGATGGCTTCTACAGCTTCGGGTTTGACTAGCTCGTCTTCTATTCGGGCAGGTTCGTCTTGCAGCCTATTCACCACACTATTCAGTCATCGGACAAATCATAAGAGGATTTGCATACCACGAAACGATAGCCTCGAGCGCGCTGACTTGGAAATATGGGTCGTCCAACAACTTTAGGTACATTCCTAATCCATCTTGCTGCCACAATAGCATACGGCAGCTCTTCCCAGCGCTGGCAAGATCACAAAGAATTGGTAAAGCGAATTGCTTCAGCGGGGAGCTCGTCTCGATGACTCGTCTCAAGCAGGGTATGATGCCTGCCTGGGCAGCTTCTTCTTGCCGTGATTTGTTGAGCCTGCACAGATTGTAGCATGTTTGGAAGATGTGATTTGCCATTTCCTGTCGCGTTCTATCAGCGGGGATGATTAGATTAAGGTTGGCTTCTACTTACTGCACTATGCGCACCCGCGCTTTGTTCGTCCAAGATGCGAGTCAGGATTTCTATGGCGTTGGCATTCTGCAGGACATCCAATAGGGTGACGTTCATGGACAAGTGCTTGACAGCCTTGAGCATGAGGACAAGACAGTCGGGTTCCAACAATTCGCAGGCACGCAATAGTCCTAAACGAGTTTGGCACCAAATCACCAATGGAAACTAGTTTCAATACTCACTGCGTATGATCTTTCGTGTCCCCATCGCATTACGAACGTGTATATCCGACTGGGAGACCTGTGAAAAGACCAACAGAATTTGGATGATCTTCAATTTCATTTCGGCGGCTGAACCTTCTCGGCTGCCCATTACATTGAGAAGAGCAGCTGACAAAGGATCTAATAGACCATCCCGGATGAACATGCGACAGAAGTCATTCTTCGTAGTGGGACTTTGGAGTTCGAAGACGCTCCCGATTCCGTTCAGGGCATGCACCACCAGATCAGTTTGTTCATTGTAATCCTCATCCAGGAGGTCAACAAGGACTTTCAGTCCTCGGCACCTGGAAGTTGTGTTAGTATCGACAACTAAAGGATAGACTATCGGCGTACGCAATAAACATCTGTAGAGTTAGAACAGAAGTGTGACACAGGAGTCGGATGAAATGTGAGGCTTCTAGTCGACATTCGGCGGAGTACTTCTTTGATGTGAAACCTACAACTAGTCAAGCACGTTCATATAGAAGCTGGTAGCACTGGGAACATACCCATCATCACAGGGATGCCACTTATTAAGCATATCAGCTAACGTGCCACTGGGAGGTAAATGCAACCACTTACCCAATCAAGCAGAAACTCTCCAAGAAACCGACATCTTCGTTGACGAGCTACGCGGAGTCAGAGCTGATCCACCGGTTTGACTCGCTTCTCTCACCATATTAATTACATGCAGGAGCTTCATAATCAACTCTCTGGAACATCTTCCTTCAAGTACTTCCAGTATTGCGAGCATACCGTGCGACGCTACGAATTGCACTTGCATCTCTGGAGTATCCGTCATGATATTGATCTATAAAGTCCTCAGGAAACCAGGTCCATAGATTAAATGTCAACTCACCAGCTGATCGCAGGCATCTCTCAACTGGAAGTCCGGAGCCGAGGGCGAGAGCTCATCGATTAATTGGTTTACCGCATTGCAGAGCCGTGCATGTTTATCGCGCTGGAGGTTGGCTTCCAAATCGTCCTCAGCGAAGCCTTCGTCAATCTACAACTCTAGGTTGAGCGTTAAGGTAGAGGTGGGAACAATGCGGCAAACCTCAGCAAAGGGATCTTCTTCGTCAGAATCCTCGTCACCAAGCTGGTACAAACGGTCAGGACAAACAGTGGCGGTTGAGTCTACAGAAGTTCTTACCCAAGACTTGTTAGACAATCGGGTATTGAGCTGCAGCGTCTGCATTACATGTTCGGCGGCTGGGAGCAGTAAGTCACACTCAATGATCACATGAGCAAATTAGAACACACCAGTGCTATTAGCCTTGCCAAACACATCTTCATAGTCTTCTTCCTCATCTTCTGCATACTTCCCGAATACACCCATCTCGTGCTGCCTCCGTCCTTCACCCCGACCCATTGACCCAGCTTCACTGCTTGGGCCGCTGCCGCCTCCATTGGCGAATGAGCCCATGTGAGATGAAGAGCGTGAGTGTGATGACGTCGCCCGAGCAGACGCTGGTCCATGTGAAGGGTGGGAGGGAATCTGCGAAAGACTCGGCCGTGAGGGTTTACGTTCAAGTGAAGGGAGCGGTGCGGATAGAGGCCCAGGAGATACATTATTGATACCATAGGTCTTAATGTCATCGGGATGGAACAGTCCCCGGCGCGAAGAGTTCTTCTTCTAAATCATCTTGAGACCCTGCTGTTAGAAGAGACGTTACTTATCAATGCTCACCTTGAAGTCCTTTACCTTTTCCTGTAACTTCTCCTCATCTTCGTCGAGGCCAAGATCCGAATAGTCCTCGGTATCACTCTCGATCCCAGTGACGCTGCCCATGGTGCTCGAGGTATTGCTATTGAAAGTCGAATCCTCCAGTATGACGCTCATGTCTGCGCGAGGTGCCTTTGCAACTGGCAAGGGGACTACATTCATGCCGGGGCTTCGGTTGGGTTTGATTGTCTGGGCATTGTCTTCTGGCTCAGGTTCGGAAGAAAGAAGTTGGGGAGACAGGGCGTGCGGAGGGCGAGGTGGTAACCCTAGATAAGAGGGTTGACGAGTTGACGAAGGCTGCGATTTCTCATCCTCGACTGAAGTGCGTTCGAGTGCTTGGGTGTACACATGAGTATTACGAAAACATAGTTGCTTGCGCTCACCTTGAAGCTTGCTGAATGAGATACCTTCCTCAAAGTCGTCGTCCCAATTATCTGTTTGTTCTTCGGGTGGCTGAAGTACGAAGGATGGTTGGATCTTCTCGGCAAGATTTATCCCTCCCATAAGGTTCATGCCACTGGATGCTTTCATCATTGGCTGAGACAATTTATATGCGGAATTGGATGGCTGCATATTGCCTGATGAGGACGAACTCGCTGAACTTGACAGAAGGACCGATTCAGAAGGACTCTGGTGGGCTTGGCTCGGTGTTGGAGAAACCGGGCGCGGAGGGGCGCGTGACGGGTGCTTTGACGGTCGCGACGGTGCTTTATCAAGATATATCAGCCTTGTCCACAAAGTAGATCGTTTACGCGCGTGGCGAAAGCATACATTTCAACGCCTCATTCCATTCTTGGACTTTCAGCACGGCTTCATCGTAGTTCCAGTTTCCGGCTGGCTTCAGTAATTTATCCTCGGTTTTGGCGGCATGCTCTCTGGAGTCCCGCTTCGTCTTCTCGAGGCGGTCGTCTACGTTCTGTCCTCCCATCCCCCGCCGTGCTCCAACGATCCAGGCGTGCTTGAGCAGACGTCGTGCGCCGACTCGTAGATTAGCATCCCGCTGGAAGCATGCATAGAGAAAGTCCTTGACTACATTTGAAGCACCTTCGGGAATGGGCGGGCAATCATCCTGGACGATTCGGAACAGCGCTGGCATTGGAGAGAGGGTGTGATATGGCGGATGCCCTTGAAGGAGCTCGATGACGAGGCATCCAACAGACCAAATATCCGAAGCCGTTGTTGCACCGCGCTGCTCGATCACCTCGGGGGCCACTGTGAACTATCAGTCTAACACGATCAGAGATAACAGAGATGTACGTACTCCAGTACGGGCTGCCTACAACCGCGTTTTCTCTGGCGCCTGACCCCGCATCGTCCCCGCCGCCGATCCCCAATCCCGCACCTCCACCTACAGTAGCCACACCAAAGTCCGCCAGCTTAACGCATCCATCTTTATTTGTGAGGATGTTAGCTCCTTTAATGTCTCTGTGAATAACTCCCTGATCATGGAGATACGCGAGCCCTTCCAGCACCTGTGCAATGTAGACCGCGACTAGATTCTCGGGAAACTTTCCGAATCGCTTCAGAATACCATGCAGAGACCCGTTCTCGCAGAATCTGGGCTCAAGGTGAAATGAAAGCAGGACAGGGTGCTGGCAATATACTTACTCGAGAATGATGTAAAGGTATTCGCGAGTCTTTACGAACCCCTTGTACTTGACGATGTTCGGGTGCTGTGGACGTAATGCTGAGTGGTGCACCTAAGTAATCTCGGGTCAAGGACGCACATTGAGATTCTTCAGAAGGTCTATCTCGGACTGCGAAGGAAGGTTAATACAAGCTAGCTGACGAGATTTCACGGCGCGCACCATAATTTCTCCAAGCTCAGACTTTGGAATATTGCTGAGCTGAATCTCCTTGATGGCGACAGTCTCGCCAGTGGCCCAATTGAGTGCCCCTAGTCATGTCCAATGAGCGCGACGGGCCCCAAACGCTCAGGGTGATATACACACTGTAAACCTGGCCAAAGGCACCCTTCCCCAGCGAGTCCCCAAGTTGCTACAGGCCGCGGCCGCTCAGTATATTGTATCTGTGGTGCGAAGCTGCTCACATAGTCATTTAACGTTCTTGAGCTTCCCACAGCTCGTGTGCCACCCGTTGATGATGGCCTTGATCCAGGAGTTGAATTCGCCATGGTCGAATGGTGTAAAGGAAAGGCAAAGGATGGTCAGAAATGTTGAATGGACGCGTCCTGCGCAGAATTCATTGCATTTGGGTCGTCTGGCTGTGAAAGAGGTAACCGTATAGGCGCCTGTCGGGAAACTCTATTCAGAGTTTAGCGCTTACGACTACTCATTCCTTCCGTTCATCCAGTAAGTCCTTTTTCACGGACGTCAAGCACGAGGGGGGGTTTTGACGAGTACTGCAGGACATGAGCGCGCAAGCAGGTGCAGTGGCGAGACGAAATGTGACGCGCTTCGGACGCGCCCCGCCGGTCACCAAAAATCTTCGCAAAAATCCCCGAACACTGCTGCCTCAACCACACGTCAAAAACCTCCTCGTTCGCGACATTGCGCCGTGTCGAATAATGGACCACTACTACAATACGCTTCAAGACGATCTCATGTATATGACCTACGTACACCAGGCTGCGCCGCCTAAACAACGGCAAATCCGTTTAACTTTCGACCCGAACGACCCGTACGCGAGGAATCGGTACAACCCCCCCGTCGGCGGGTCTCAGGTTGGGAGGAAGCCTGCACCATTGGTCACACCCGAAGACGTTATTCGTTTGGAGCGAATACAGATTCATACCATGGTGAAGGAAGCAATCGGGAGTAGGAACAATTTGCTACCGGCTATAATGGCCATACGAGCTTTGACGGGCGAAACGTACCAAGGAGGGGGGAGGCATTCGAATGATGGTATACAGATTGTGAAGGCCAGGAAGTCAGTCGGTGGGTGGTTGCGACCAGGAGTTCCCGTGGGGGTCAAAGTCGATCTCAAGGGCCCCGCGATGTACGATTTCCTCGGCACACTCGTTGATTTTGTCTTGCCTCGAATACGAGACTTCCCCGGATTCATCCTCCCCCCCGCTTCGTCCTCCGTCAACTCCCCTAATGCCGTATCCGGTGTAGTCTCATTCGGTTTACCTCCGGCAGCCATGGGCTTCTTCCCCCAGATTGAAGTGAACCAAGATTCGTACCCGAAGATGTTTGGCATGCATATTCACCTAGTGACGAATGCGACGGGACTTGGGGCGCAGAATCGGGCCAGGGCCTTGGTTTCAGGCTTCCAGATACCATTTATTAAAAAATAACGGTGCGCTTTTTTGCGTCTGTCCATGTAACTTTTACTAACCTTCGCAGTCGCAGGCTAGATGTTTAGTCACTAATTTCACTTCCATGACTTTGTCACATCGTATCTGTCGAATGCATCAGTACCTTTGCAATTGACCTTCACATCCTTCCCTCTTATGCGATGACCGCAAGTCCGGTTCCCCTTCACTACAAATTGTGCATCGTATGCATCGAGGACAAACTTCCGGCTCTTGATTTTCCCATACCGGTGAGCCAGAGTCTGCCAGACCATTCGCTTACCGGGCTGGCCAAGATTTGTGGGAAGAACGTCTGTTCTACCCTGACTCACCTCTAAAGCAAGCGTCAAGACTCAAGAACATCCGCGTTTTACCAAAAGGACATGAAGGTAGGTACGGATCACACACTGGAAAGATAGCGGATAAGCACGCCCCCGGCTGGCGCCACTTGAGGTAAGTACGTAGATGCCGCGTCCAGCAATGCCTATGAATGTGGTAGAACCGTGGAAGAGGTCTGCGTTAACCCTATGTGCTCGCTTGCACCGTCAACCTCAACTACGCCGAGTGCTCCCCTGGGGCTTCGGAAGCGCAAGCTCAACTACGTTATTTCAAAAAAACACCATGAGAAGATCTGCTGTCTCGCCACTAGCCCCAGTGCTCCCAGCCCCGAAATTTTGTTGTCAGGCCCTGTTGCGCGTTGCACACAAAACAAGCTAAATTTTCGCTGACATAAGGTGCCAGGCCAGGTTCGCCCTCCTTTCTGATGTGTTTTTAAAGTTCTAATCATCGTAACTGACGACTGAGGGGCGTACCATTGAAGTAGAAATCCCTCTCTCGTCTTGTTGCTTCATTTTCCTCTAAAATGCAGTTGCCTCTCGACCTTCGAAGCTCCCAAGGGTGATATGAACACTCGGCTAAACAGTACTTGGAGTTCCATGGAGCGCTCGCATCGCGCCAACTTTGCACTTGTGATCAATTCGACCCTAAGTCGCTACTTCTCATGGAAAAGCACCCCTGTAATCGCGTTCACCCCGAGAGCCCGAAGGCGCGGCTAGCGCGACTTATATGTTCTCCCCACGTTCAGCATTTTTCACCCCCCGGTTTCTTTCCTGCACTCACATCGTACGCCTGCTCAACACTGGAGGCCGTGCTGGAAGTAAGACATCACGCAAGGTGACCCAGTTCTGAAGAGCGCCTATAGGACGGGATTCGGAGGTACGTATTGGGATGTCTCAGATCGTTCGGAACATAAGCTCACATCGGTCACCGGTCACCAGCTTTTGTCTCAAATTTTTGTGGTGTGTAGCTGCGTTTCTCTTTTCGGACTGCATTTATAACAGCGATCCATGAAGAATAACCTTCTTCCCTACCACTACGTCAATATGTCGGACCGCATTGTTATTCATAATTCGTACGTTTCGTTACGTGCCAAGGCCAATTGACGTGTTTTCTCATATGCGATACCTCTAGGATGGGAGCTGCCTTCATTGGCTGTGTTCTCGCGTCAGCGTATGTATACCCACATCCGAGCCCTCGATTTGCAGCAGATTGACCCAATCGTTCTCGGTAACCAGGCTGTATGGCGGTGCGTAGTTCGACATTCACCGGCCCAAAAATACTTTGCTTATTTACGCGTGTTCAGTGTCGACCATTCAAACGTTTTACTATTACAACAACTACGGTCGCGTGAGTCCGCCACTTGCCCTAGATACTTCATCGTTGCTAACAATCCCCTTCCCCTTTTTGCTGATAGGATCCTATACATATCCGAGCCCTCGTAAGTCCTCGGACTCCGCCCGGTCTATGGATACAATACGCATTGCATAACAACCTGTCTTAGGTTTTAGCCGTGTGGATTTTCGACACGACCCATCAAGTGCTAATATCACATACAGGTGCGCATGCTGCATCCTCCGTTTTGGCTTTGTTGTTGCTAAGTTATACGCGTAGTATACCACTATGTCATATCCAACTACTTTAACCCATTGGCTCTCATGGACATGGTTTGGCGAGTAGCCTCGCTTTCACCAGCCCCGATGTCGTACTGATTCGGTATTCACATTAACAGGAGTATCCTGGTAAGCTCTTGCTTCGTGACTTGCTTCGCAATTTTGTTGACGGCTGGTGAAGGTTGAGGTGTTGTTCAACGTACGTCTTTTACCGACCTACGTCCCATCCCCCGAACGCGACTAAAACCGTCCTATTTAGGGTTTCATCGGTTTCATCGTCCAAAGGTATGTCTTTGGTCTCCGCTACGCGTGATTAATCACTGAAAAATACTAGTTACCTGACGTATCGAATTTGGCGCCGTGAGTGCACTCGCACCCCAAGATGACACTTGCTTACATGCCAAATTCCCAGTGAGCAACAAGAAGATTTGGGTACTTTGCCTCATTGTACGCCTTGCCCTTCTTGTGCTCATGTCGGACCTGCGACTAAACTGCCTTTCCTCTAGGGCCCATTCGTTCTGGCAGAATTCAGTAAGATAGCTCCGTTTTAGATGTGCGCAACACATTCTGATTTCTTGCCCTTCCGTTAGTTTGCTCAGTTGGTACGTTCTATTACTGGCACCTGTTGATTTTCCAATCGTGGACTAATTTCGTGAATTCAAGTCTTCACTGTCATGGCGTACGTCCCCCTCTAGAGTATCACTCGATACCCAATTTTCTTACCCTTACTTAGCCTGCAAATGAAGACTTTCGGAGAACTGACTGCGCTCAAGGTATGACTACTCTCTGACATAGCCTATTGTCTACTTACCCCTCATCCAAGGGACTTTCAATGACCGTCAACATCCTCGCCGCAGTTGGCGATCTCTTCATCTCCATTTGCTTGGTCTACATGCTCTATCGTCGCAGAACCGGTTACAAAAAGTAGGCATTTCGCTTGAATCCTGTGTAAATGGGAATCCCTCATCACCGTTACTAGGTCCAACACCATTATCAGTCGCTTGGTGAGGCCCGACCTTTCTGATTGGCACATCCTGAGGTTGCGATGCTAATCCCATCTGAATAGATTATCTTCACTATCAATACCGGCTCGCTCACCACGCTCTTCGCCATCGGGTCTCTCATTTCCGTTAGCATCCTCATACATGTGGTGCATATCTTCGAGCTACTGATCCCACCCTTCTTCATAGATCCTGGTGTGGGATGATACCCTCATCTACGTCACATTCTTCTTCTGTATCGGTCGACGTACGTCCATTCCCTATGCTTCCATTCTCGATGCATCCATTATTAATGTCGTGCAAATATGAAGTGTACGCGAACACCTTCCTGGCCACCCTCAATGCGCGAAGTATCCTTCGCAGCGTCGGTCAGGATGACGACGCCAATACCATCCACCTCTCCGGCGCCAATACAACTGAGGAGGCTATCGGCATGTCAAAGGTGTGCAGCGCAATTCGTCACTCTTGTGTGACTCGCTGGCTAATTTCTACCCTTTAGGGTACGAGGCCCAGGAACATATCTATTCAAATCGATACAGCGCGGGACATCCTACGTGATGACGATGATAGCAATGTAAGTCACGTCCCGCGAATGGCCGTACGTATCTTATACGCTATTTTAGACTATGAAGGGCAAGATATCGTCGTCTTAAAGGGGCGTTCGATGTGCATGATAGACCTCGGTATCATTCCGCCCCGCAAAAACAAGTCACAATCGTTCAATCTAGACAGTCATTCAGCATCCGTTCGGCATTCATTCAGGATTTTGCCAATTATTCAATATGTATCATATTTTTTATCAAGGAACCTGTCAATGCTTTCCGGTAACATAGCGCACCCAATGGAATCAAATATTCCCTCGAAAGACTTTCTGATGACCGTAGTAGGTGTTGGCGCTTCGTAAGTAGAGGTCGTGCCAGATGTCCTGCTCGCCGCATGAAACGGTTCTCTACCGGATGAAGGACTTGTCTGCAAATCGCAGCCTCCACATCTTTGCTACCTCACCTACAAACGCTCGCCTTCACCTTCAAGACTGCGCACATTGTGAGGTAATTCCAGACATAACACTGATCTCGCGTTTTAGTGCCTCGACTCGGGTCCTTCCATTCCATCAGCAGACGTTGAACTCTGAGTGGCGCCCGTCGTTTCTCATCCACGATATATACCCAGTTAGTAGCTTGGACCACTCCCAATGTCCGCGAAGCAAGTTGACGCCCGCCTCGCCTCAACAACAACTGACCGGTACTGACACCCCTCAACTGAATGAATTGAAGAATCTCAGGATTCTCCAAAGAGTTTCCCGCGTCTTGAATCATCAGCATCCTTTTGGCATTCATTCGACACTCAATGCTTTGCTTTACACAAGTGTTCAAATTCAACATCCAATCAATGTCCAATGTTTTCAGGCCTTGTTGGAATATTCCAGTCCTTTGATTCAAATTGGTAGGCGACCGCGTGAAACTCTGACTGGCCGCAGTCACTTTGATGGCCTTCCGGTCTTCTTGATGACGGTTGTGGGCGCGTAGTATCGCGACAGACAAGGGATTTGCAATTCCAAGTGAGGTGGCAGAAACCAGAAACCATGAGACATCTTTAAATTACGGTGTGCTCGAGTCAGTGATGCAGGGGCCCCTCAAACAACCTCAAGTGCAGTCTTTGCTTCGCAGGACATTGAATTTGAGTGGTCGTTATTTTCACTCTTTGCGTCTCGGAGCTCAGAGTCCTACCATCAGGGTCCCCCCGCCAATCCCGCACTGTACCACGTGCGCCCGATCAGATTTGGCCGCCTCAGCCACAGTCCATATGCACAGAGCCTTGCGCACTTGCGGCTTAATCCCAATCCACCAGGACACCCCCTTCTCCTTCTCCACGCTAACCACGAAAGGCGGTCTAGCGTCCATACCGCCTGTTCATCTCCAAGTTTCACGGTAGCGGCTCTACGCTAGCAGTACTCGATTACTTGCTTTCGCCCCGCAATGTGTTTATGAGCCTGCATTGACAGCAAGTTTTTATCACATTTCACGACCGCTACATCCCGGGTTTAAGAATCTATCATTGAATGGAAGTATAGGATGGCGTCCCTAATTACCCGCCTACGGCATCGCGGTAACAATGCCAACTCGCCCGTGGAGGAGGAACCACCGCCTCCAACGCCCCAAGAGACTCCCGTTCCTTTAGTCGCGCAGAAGATCCATCCGAACCTCGAGATGCTCGCGGCAGAATTGAGCCCGCCGCCGCCTTCTGATGTCACGCATATACATACAATCACGACCGAGGACAGGAATCCTCATCCTCATCCTCATGGATTAACCCCTCGTCGGCACCCGTCGCAGCGCAGCATACTCACAGCGACAGCAGAGCGAGGGTCGACCCCAGAGTCGCGGCCGCTCAGTACCAGCACCCGTTCTCAACGCAGGAAAAGCCCGCGCATACGAGTATTTCAGAGAGCGAGTCAGCTCAGCCCCGGCTCACCTCCAGCCTCGCTGCCCAGCACGCCCGACCAAGAGGTGTACCGCCCAAGTTCGACGAAGCGGTTCGTACGGGGACTTGGTCTGGCTGAGTTTGGTGGGACGGAGTCTGAGTCTGGGAGGGTAGGCTCGTCGGAAGGCGCGCGCTCAGATGATGTGGTGGACAGCCCGACAACAAGCACGTCCAGAGGCCACGGCAGGCAGAGAGACAGCAGGTCGACAGGTACAAGTTCTTCGCAAGGGAATTCGCGGCCGGGTTCAGGATCCAAGCACGCGGCACGTCCACAGTCGGCGTTCATGGCAAGACTCACGTTGTCTGACGCTGCGAATCACCCCCCGAGTCCCTCTGATGCTCCTACACACTCGCGCAGCATCTCCGAAACAACGTCGCAATACGAGTCCGCGGTTGCTTCGCTGAGATCGTCGCTGCGGAATTTCGAGGTGCTGCATGAAGCTGAAATCGAACACCAGTCTCCCGAATCTACTCAGGTATCACCCCCACGCACACCAGGCCCGAGCCGTGCGCGCCATACAGAAACGCCGAATACGTTTGGATTTGCATCACCAGCGACATCGAACTCGGCGAGCGTCTCTGCGCGACCTCCTTTGCCTCCCTTTTCTGGCCTCAACTTTTCAATCCCTCGCAGGCGTAGTCATTCTGTGGGTTCTGGGTCGGGGTCACGGTGGTCGCTCCGTAAAAAGCGTTCGAAGTCGTCCAGCGGCAAAGAAAGCGTCGACGATGCTTCACGAAGCCGAGAACAACCCCCCGCTGTCAGCGAGAGTTCTCGATCATCCTTCCCCCACGATAGCAGTAGAATGTCGAGTCCACATGGCACCAAGGCCAGCAAAAGGCGAGGCAGAAGTTGGAGCCGAAGTCGGAGCAAGATCTCTCAGAGTCACCGCAGCCAAAGTAGCAAACGCAGAGTCAGCGCAGACTTGAGTGCGCGCCAGGCAGCGGCAGCGGCAGGTGTGACCTGGGAAGCAGACGTTGCGCATGAAGTGCTGAGATATCTGGAATTTGGGTCTGGTTCTCAAGGGCTGGAGCCAAGCCTGAGCGTGACGCGTGACGAGGTGAGTACTATCGGGCGCTAGTCAGCCTCGTTGTTTTCTGCGTGCGGGTGTGCACGCTTTGCCTCACCCCGCCACGCCCCTCACGCCGCATTCCCCTCTTCTCCTTCACAATCTCCCGCAATACTCATCTTCTCTCTTTTGCCAGCATAGACCAGGACCCGAGGACGCAAGCTCATCCTCGTTCCCCATTGGAGGTCAGCCATGCAGTTGTTTCATCCCAGGGGAAAATAATATTCACGTTCTAGCAGATAATTTATCATATACCCAGTCTCGCGCCCATATATATCAGCAAAGGCCCATCGATAACACTGGCATCTCTGCCACGACGCTTCACTCTCCCAGCAGGCGGACGGACAAGGGTAAGGGGAAGGACATGCAGCCAGGATCTCAGAACACCGTCACTTTTACCGATCATGATCGAGAAGGAAACACTGGCAGTGGGAGCAGCTCACGAGCAGCGCAGAGCCAGAGCTCGTCCAGCAAAGGCGGGGGTTCGGTTGGTCGAAAGTCATCACCCCCAAAGTCTGCACTGCGCCCCCAGGTCGCCACATCCACCTCCTTACTCCAGCCGCCGACACTCGAGCTTACCCTGCCTACGCCAGATGGATCTCCAGGAAGGCGCAGCGCCAGCGAGCCGTCGGCACCACCGCTACAGTCAGCCCTCAAGGTTCCTGGTCAGCTCAGTCGATCGAACACTTCGGGGAGTAAAGGAAAGAGGAAGGCGGACGATGTGGAGGTCACCCCGCCCAAGGACCGAGAGGGAGGCCGCGCGAAGTTTGCAACCGAACCTCGTTGTGAGTACCTCACCTCAAAGCTGTTATCTTCGAATTTCGGTGTTTTTGTTTTACGTAACGAAACGTGTGGGCAGACTTGCCTAGTTATTTCCTTCCTTTGTATTCCCCACATCTCTTCTGGTGGCTGACATTCGTTTCCATTTAGCCCACCGCGCTTCTGCCAACTCTGGCTCATCCTACGCTCCTTCATCCTACCACCGCAAACGCGCCCGACTGTCGATATCCGAGAACGATCGCGAAGGAAACTTCAGCACGATATCGAGTCGCAGCTCGTCAGCCAATCCCCAAACACCAGCCCAGACGCCTTCGCGGGCTGCTTCCCGAAGCTCTGCGCGAGCGACATCCTCACGCTCAGTACCACGTTCGCATCCCGGTCAGCCGCATCGCCACGGGCCACGACGGAGTATGTCTGAGATATCCCAGACCTCTATCCCGATAAGTGCCCTCATCTCCCCCCACGCGCCCTCTATATCCCAGTATTCGACGACGTTCCACATGCGTGATCCGAAAAGACCGCCCAAGCCGTTCGAAACGCCGTGGTCGCTGCGCCTGGCGACCCCGGGAGAGCCTGGATCCGGGTCTCCCATACACGCGTGGATGTTCTTCATCGGGTTTATCATTTTTCCGTTGTGGTGGGTTGCGTCGTTCTGGCGCATCCCGAGAACGCGGAAGATGGGCGGCACGGACGTGGAGAAGGCAGTTGTGCTGGATGACCCGCAAGTGGAATTCGGTGAGCCGGCCCTCTTTGTCGTTGGTACTGGAGCTGGATTTGACCCTCGTCCCAGATGCGAAATCGTGGCGGTTTCGATGTCGAATCATGACGGGCATCTCTTTCGTCACCTACATCCCATTTATCGTCCTCGTCGCTATTTTTGCACGTTAGTGCATCGTCTTAAAGCTTATTCGCTATTATCCTCAGCTTTCGTCTTCGCTTCGACATCCCCGACCGTCGTGTTTTCATCGTCCAGCGCGATACCCATTAGACATTGGCTGTCGATAAGTTATTGCCCCACCACCATCACCACCACTGCTCGCAAGCACCAAGCACCAAATCCAACTTTCGTCACCAAACGGACCTCCCATACATTCATTTGTTCATACTGCCACTCGTTTCAAAATTACATACATGTTGTGTTTCTACTGTCATATGCTTGGACGCTATCTTGCTGTACCTGCCTATGCATCCGTAGAGTAGTTCCCCTAATAATATGTGCCATATTCATCAACACAAAGTGTTTGTTTACTTTCAGAGACCCTGGCAAACACAATACTAGCGCGCTGCCAAACCCAAACAAAGGCGACCGCTTCAGCAACGCCGACGAGCAGAGTGACATTATCCAGCTTCTGTACGTCCTTTACGTCTACATTCGCACTTTCAGCCGTTCTGATCTTATACCGAATTTTCCAGCTATTTCTACATTAACCGAAAGTATGAATCGCCCAGGTGAGTGTCTACGGCCGTATGCACATAATTCTTCTTACATGCCGTTTGTTTTACATATGTGAAGGCCAGCCACAGCAGCGACCACCGAATCTCCCGAACCCCGCCCTCGCAGGTCAATTCCGACCGCCGTATCCCAGCTATGGCATGCCGCCACGGAGCGTCGGTGTGCTGCCAGGCAATTTTGTTCCAGGACTGCAACGTACGCCCACAACGCCGAACGTCGGACCGCAAGCGTCGCCCGCGTTCATCCAGCAGCGTGCGCAGAACAGCTTCACCTCGTTTCCGGGGGGACTAGGACAGCAGATACAGCAGCAGCAGCAGCAGCAATCGTCACAGCAGCACCAACACCAGCAACAGCAGACGAACGGCACGTCGAATTCGATGCAGACGCATTTATCGCAGACGCCGAGCTTGGGGGGTGCGCCATCGGTGTCGTCTGCGAGCGAGGTGGGACTCGATCCGAATGATTTCCCCGCGCTGGGCTCCACGCCAGCCAACAGTAGTTCGAATGGCGCGAATGGAGCGACGGCGAGTTATGCGAGTCAGGCAGGGACGGGCGGAGTGGGGACATCAATAGCACCGACAACGACAACGAACGGGGGGAATGCCAATCAGCAAAGCTTCACGCCAGAGGACTTTCCTGCGTTAGGGGGGCAGTCGCAAACGCAGTCATCACACGACAGTCTTCCACATCCTCCAGGACTGAATGGGTTCCAGACGTCAGAACAGCATCGGCAAAATTTACTGGGATCGTTGGGTGGTGTGCCAGGCGTATTGAACTTGTCACCAGCACAGGCACGGAATGCGCATCCGGGGTTTCAGGAGTCAGACAAACAATCTCGGGTTAGCTCTCATGTGAGAATTATCGCGACTTGCGTAACTGATTGTATTACCAGAATAACTACGCGCTGAAGCTGAACCAGGCGACGCATGCGGCATGGAATTCACCGACACCTGCGTCTCAAACGCAACAGGCGGGGTTCCCTGGTCAGCAACAACAACAAAATGGGACGCATCCACCGCAGAACCAATCCAATCACCTCCCTCAACCTCCACATCTTAACGCCCCTCCTGGCGTCCCGCTTCCGTCATCGCTTAATATAGGTGGAGGCGGAGCAAACTCGTCAAATCCTCCGGGAACACCGTTTGCTGCGAATGGCCTGGCGTCTGAACCGCATGTACCGACGACGAACCCAACACCGAACACCAACCCCTCGAGTCAAATAGGGTCAACACACCACCCGCAGACACCCGCGCAACAAGTACTAATGAGCGCAGCGGATCGGTGGGGGCTCCTTGGGCTACTGGCAATGATAAAGAATGCAGGCACGGACATTGATCATGGCCTAAGTAGTATAGGTACAGACCTCGGCACGATGGGGTTGGATATGGGATACTCTGGGTGAGTCTGCGATAGGGCGTATTGACATCCCCGTTCCCTCGTGTCTTATCTGGTGCTCACATATGTGATGTAGTAATCTATATTCAACCTTCATCACACCTTGGGCAGATCAGTCAGCTGCTCATACTGTAGAGCCGGATTTCCACCTGCCTGCATGTTATGCTGTACAAACGCCTCCCCCTGGACCCGCTAAGGCTGCTGCTTTCAGTGATGAGACCCTCTTTTTCATGTTCTACTCAAGTCCGCGCGATGCACTGCAGGAAATCGCCGCGCAAGAGCTGTATGTGTCCTTTGTTCTTCTTCGTCCTCGCTCATAGTTAATCGGTTGCCATCATTTATAAGCTATGGCCGCAACTGGCGATACCACAAAGAGTTGCGGTTGTGGATTACGAAAGAGAGCAACAACGTCATGGTCCAGAAGGTGCCAGGCGGCGAGCAGGGGCAGTACACCTACTGGGATCCGGACATGTGGCAGAAGGAGCGGAAGGAGCTGACTGTCCTATACGCCGACTTGGAGGAGAAGAGCACACCCGCGTTCCTACCTGGCTCATCAGCGGTCACACCCCCCACTGCCCAAGGCCAAGGGCAGCAACAACTGCAACAACTGCAATCGAGCCAAATTCAACAAGGACAGGGGATCCAGCAAGCACAGCGAGCAAATTTCCCTTTGAGCTTGGGAGCGATGTAATTCTTTATTGTTGGACACAACGATTAATTTCACCCTGATACAATATTTCCACCCATCACTTGCAGGGCTCACATAGTTTCTTTCCGAACGTTGTATCTCTAAATACCTTTACTATCAATCTGAGTTTCACCGCGTCGTTTCATCGCGCTGTCGTATATTACTGACCGTGGGAATTCCGTCTATACCCTTAGCTCGATTTGGTCTTCACTCGCTTGGCCAACCTAATCAGAACTCGAATCTTGATCATGTCTGGTTAACGAGCCCGATAGTTGCGTCCTGTATAACTTACTCGCAGAAACGTCTTCGACACCCTCGGAACCAGGGTTATTGTGTCATTCGGTATTCTAATCTCGATACTAGTTTGGTTGAACACCCATTGGCTCGACTCGGCCACCTGCGCCTTGGAGTCGGATTGTAATCTCTCTTTGAATCGTAGCCGACAATACGGGACGGTCATCTGCTGTTTCCAATTTTCAATTTAAGCCATCTGGTACGCCAGCTTGGATGCAGCTTCTTAACCCCCTTCACTTACGATGTCTATGTACAGAGGCGTCGCGACACCCTACGTACACGACGAAATATACATGCCGCCGTTGGCTTGCGCAGCACACGCCAGTCACTCCCTCAGGTGTATTACTGGCCTGCCTGACTCGTTGGTCGACGTAGATGCCTCTCGGTATGCACAACTTTCGCGCAGATGGTTGTACCAACTTCATTGTGGCGACAGCCTGGCACTATCCTTCTACTGCATAGGTTCTTTGGATATATTAGATGTCCTGAACGAGAAAGTCAACATGATCACCCGAAACGAATGGAGAAAGTGGTTCTGGGAGCAGCAAACCAGTACAACCCATGTTATCGTGCCATCTCACGCACGCACTTACATATGTTGCCCACAGGCGGGCCTCACGGTAGTGGTTTCAAACCCAGTTCCTTCATGACAGGTCAAGGCCCTGCGTCTGAGTTTGTGCGTCGCGGAACGAGGCAATCTTGTCCTACTGTGTATCTACTGACGCCGAGATGCTCCAGGAAGAATCGCCTGAATATAGTTGCCCTCACGTCATTATGACATATACCGCTTTGTTATCACTCGCAATCCTACGGGACAACTTCGCGGGGCTGGACCGACGAGGAATTGTAGCGTTTCTTCGTGGTTGCCAGCGGGAAGATGGAAGGTACCTCAACGACACGCTCGGCCATTATTCAATCCTTACTCACTTTGCTATAAACGTAGCTTTCGGACGACACCACAAGGCACGGAATCCGACCTTCGCACCGTGTATTGTGCTTTTGCCATCAGCAGCATGCTGAACGACTGGTCTGGTGTCGACGTTGACCGTGCAAAGGCTTTCATTGCCTCATGTAGGGTGCCTACGATTTGATCCCTCTCGCATTTTACTGTCTCTGATTCTCCGCCTCTGCCGGTTAATATAGACCTACGAGGGGGGATATGGCCAAGAGCCATCGTGTGAGGCTCAGGGTATATTTCATATATCTCCTGCGTCACTCCGCCTGTATCTAATCCGCACTAGGAGGTACAACGTACACAGCGATTGCTTCTTTGTATCTGGCGCCACGATCCGAAGGGGAAGAACCGCTAACTGCAGCCGAACGCGAGCAGACTATCCGTTGGCTCTCCAGCAATCAAGATGAATCAGGAGGATTCCGAGGGCGCACGGGCAAGGCAGCAGATGCCTGCTATTGCTTTTGGTGTGGGGCTGCCTTGAGGGTACGAGTGTTTTTCCTGCTTATTTCAGTCTCCCTGAAGTCCAATCTAGATACTTGGGCGAGATGATCTAGTCAACGGCTTAGCCTTGGTCAAGTTCCTGGACAGGTGTCAGTTCAAGTTTGGTGGGATTTCGAAGGCACCAGACGAGCATCCGGGTATGAATACTTTCCATCATATCCGAGATTGTTACTGACGGCGATTTTTAGATCCCTACCACACTTACCTGTCATTGGCGGCCATAGCCATGTATCCCCCTCCATTAGGGGAATCAGGAAGTAACACCTCGTGGCACTTAGCTCCCATCGACCCGCTGTTAAATGCGACCCAGGCCACAGCTCGTTGGATTCGAGACCACGTTCCCTAGACGTTTTAATGAGCCTCTTTTCGTATTTATGGACCGTGCTATGGACAGATACCTGATGAACTCGTGTAATTGCTTACATGTCGCGAAGATGAATCAACCTATTTCGGAATTGGATATCAAGGTGTACGGCGAAACATGATGCCTTGAGGCTCGATCCCCGCCCTTTATCGCGGAGTGTGTGTCGAATTAGGGCTCTCGGAGTGTTAAACCCAAGCTTCGCGGGCGCGTTAACGTTTCAACCAGAAACTCGAGGAGTGGCTTGAGCGCCTTATTCCCACATAGCGCGAGGTGTATCAATGTGACGGACTCGAAGCTATGATAATTGTTACCGACGGAGATTCGCGCATTTCAGTTGTTCACAGGTGCTATCTCGAATCTAAGTCGCTGTTTCTCCGGAAATCTGGTATGGGAACCTGCAGCTAAGCGCTAAGCGTTCGAGAAGTAAGTTCACGTGATTAGGCGCCCAAATATTCTTGGTTTCTGAATTCCACCCTAGTGCGCACAAAGCTCATCACCGTCGTCTCTTACCGCCTCCCCGATTGTTTCACGATGGACCGACTAGAGTCATTAACGAACGCTGTCTCGCAGATCACACTGTACGACATCAAGTCTATGTACAATCAGGTTGGCTCTGAAGCTGTATCCAGTCTGCTTCTCTGGATGGCTGATAAATGCTCGCGCTGTCATACTAGGCAAAAAATGTCGTCCTCAACGTTACGGAAATGGAGGCTAAAGTGCGGGAGGCTACCAATGATGACCCTTGGTGCGTGATGGCCCAGATATATAGCGGAAAACTGCAGTGTTCATCTTGTTTGTTGGCAGGGGAGCAAGCTCGACATTAATGCAAGATATAGCGCAAGGGTGAGTGACGGTGCGACTTGTATCCATGAAGGATATGAATAACGAGCTTTGCAGGACCTTCAATTTGTGAGTACTCTGCCCGCGAGCGTTGGCCCACCCAATGAATATACTACTACTAGCCAACAATTCAACGAAATCATGCCTTGCATATACGCCCGGTTTATGGAGAAGGAGGCACGGCAATGGCGACAGATCTACAAAGTCCGTATGAAAATCGAGAGTCACAGTTCGAACCATTCATTAATGTCCATCAGGCTCTTCAACTCCTTGAATACATCATCAAGCATGGAAGTGAACGCGTTGTTGATGACGCTAGATCCCATATCTCTACCATCAAGATGCTAAGAAATTTCCATTACATTGACGAGAAGGGGAAGGACGAGGGGATTAATGGTAAGTCTCTCATGTAGTGCATGGTGCGCGGTGCACTGCTGATCAAACACCCGTCAGTTCGCAATCGTGCCAAGGAACTCGTTGAGCTCTTGTCGGACGTAGAGAAAATACGCACGGAACGACGAAAGGCGAAGGCCAACAAACATAAGTATACTGGCACTGGCAATGACGGCTTTGGGGGCGGAGGAATGAGTTTCTCTAGTGGTGGCAGTCGCTACGGTGGGTTTGGAAGTGAGACAATGGGATATGGTGGCAGCGGTGGCAGCGGTGATCGTGGTGAGACGATTGCTCCAAGTAGAGTATCTGAGGCACTAATGGTACTTCTAGACTACGGCTCCTATGGAGGTTCCAGTAGCAGTGGTGGATTCAGAGACGACACACGTAGGGGTGGGTTCGAAGAATACAACGCTGGTGATGACGAAGAGGTGAACCCACGCGCCTCTACGTCTATACGGACCCCTACGCGCTCGTCGACTGCATCCTCTGTCACCGCGAAGGCGAAGGCACCTGCACCCGCGCCCGTTCAAGAAGTTGATCTACTTGGCGGGTTTGGAGATGACGATGCGTTTGCTACTCCTGCTCCTGGTTTTTCCGTAGACAAGGCGCTCCCCGCTGTCGCGGCCCCTGCAGCTCAAGCTGCACACGTTAGTCTTGATGGTATTTGTGCATCACCTGCCTGTGTTGAACCAATACTAATGGGCTTGTAAACCTAGATGACGATTTTGCAGATTTCCAAGCTGCTCCTGTGTCTCCAACGGCCGCAACTATGAGCACAACACCCGCACCGGCGATGACTGCCAAACCTAACCTAATGCAGATGTTGGGTCAGACCGCCACTCGCCCCGCTATCGCATCTTCGCAGCCAACTATACCAATGCAGCCGGCGTTCAATGGGATGGGGATGGGGATGGGTGGCATGGCCGCGGGCTCGGGTCACCGACAGAATCTCTCCGGGTCCTTCAGTCCCGCAGCCCAAACTACAGCACCAAATTACTTTGGCGGTGCTCCTATAAAGCCTTCTACAACACCTGCCATGACGCCTGTCGCAATGAATCCATCTCGACCAGGAGTTACCTCTGCAGCAATGACGCCCACCTCGACCTCTTCAAGTAAGGGTGGAGCCAACTTTGACGATCTGTGGTCGATGTCCCTCGGATCGTCAGCGAAGCCCGCCACTAGTACTGCGTCGCAGAGCAAGTCGATCAAGGATTTGGAGAAGGAAAAGGCTATGGCTGGGTTGTGGGGAGCTGGTGGAAAGCCTCCTGCTATGGGGGGTTCCTCTGCATTCGGTAACTTTGGCAGTGCTACGGGCGGGTCGGGTGCTGCTAACAACGGCGACGATGACCTGCTGCTGTAATCGCTATAGATATGCTCTTTTCGTCACGTCGCAGCTTTTGCGTAATTTTATGGGGATAGTACCTAATAACGTGCGTGCCATGAGGATCTAAGTACTTGGGCCTCTCTCCGCCCACACTGTTCCGCTTGCAGTTCCAATATGTGGTAGCTCGACGCATGCCGACCATTGTGATACCGGCCCAAGGGCGTGTATGTTTAGAACGCCGCAGTGCCAGCACAACCGAAGCATGCTGTTTGTGGGCTAGTCTTCCCACCGCCGGCATCGACGACCGTATGGTCTTCCTAACGGGTCGCCACGAGACAGAGCTTCTTTAACGTTGGGGCTGTCACGACTCACGAGGACTTACAGTCGCCGTCTTGAACCTGAACCATCAGCGCCTTCTGGCTGAGAATATGGGGTTGGCGTACTTCTTTTTCTGATAACTGGCTTCCCCGTGGCTCAGGTGAGCTCTTCTGCATCTGGTGCTCGGTTAAATATATTTTGATAGCGGATGTGGAGAAGGACCTCATATAAACCCTGGACCGAACGCCGCGTGTGTGACATCCTCCCTCAAGATTCGCCGCGAAATGCTGTCGCAGAGGCTTCTACTGGCTCTATTGAGCTTCTTGGTGCCCGCATCCGCTTTGTGGCCCCTCCCCAGACAGATCAGCACAGGAAATTCAACGCTCAAGCTTGCTAGGAACTTTGACATAAAAATATCACTCAGAAATGCGCCAAAGGACCTCCAGGACGCTGTATCGAGGACCAAAGGCCGCCTCCAAAGTGACAAACTCGAACGCCTCGTGGTGGGGCGAGGAGGTGCCGATGCCCAGGCCGTGAGGGGCGGGAGGGCGACGCTAAGCGGTCTGACGTTGTCGTTGCTGGATGGCGCGCCTGTGAGGAGCATCTCAGAGGAAGCTGTAGTCGATGTGGTGAGTAGAAGCGAAGGATATGTGCTGCATGTGCCCAGCGATGGCTCTGCTGCCGTTCTCCGCGCGAACTCTACCTTGGGGCTGCTCCGAGGGTTGTCGACATTCGAGCAACTCTGGTACGATTCAGATGGGACAACCTACGCGTTGGGCGCGCCCATTGATATCACGGATTCACCAGCTTATGTGCGTGTTGTCATTCACTCGCCTAGTATAAACCTCATTATGTGCTTGGGTTTATAAAGCCTTATCGCGGGTTCATGCTGGACACTGCACGGAACTTGTACGTGGATACTTGGTGATTGATGGCACGCGTTGTTGACGCGTTCACCAGCTTCCCATTGTCAGACATTAAACGGACGCTTGACGCAATGAGTTGGGTGAAGGTGTGTTGCATTCACAGTTTGTGGATCCTACCCACTGACCCGTTCATCCAGATTAACACGTTCCATTGGCATGTCGTGGACAGCCAGAGCTTCCCCCTCGTTGTCCCTGGGTTCAAGGAGCTGTCGGATAAGGGCGCATACAGCCCAACTTCTGTGTACACACCAAGCGATGTCAAAGACATCATATCCTATGCCGCTGCGGTGAGTCCGGTGAACTGCTTGTGGGTATCACTCTGATTAGCCACAGCGAGGCATCGACGTGATAGCAGAGATTGATACGCCAGGGCATACCTCAGTAATTTCAAAATCGCATCCTGAACATATTGCTTGCCCCGAGGCTACACCTTGGGGCTCCTTCGCCAACGGTCGGTTAACTAATCGTTTCAACGTCCCTATGTTGATGTCGGACTGTTCTCCCAGAACCTCCTGCTGGTCAATTGCGACTGGCGTCCCCGGGTACCATTGACTTTACCACCAAACTAATCAAGGCTGCATCCAAGATGTTCTCGTCGAAGTTCTTCAGCATCGGCGGTGACGAAATCAACACCAATTGCTATAATAACGATGCGCAGACACAGACAGACCTCGCAGGAAGAACGTTCGAAGAAGCGCTTGACACTTTCACGCAAGCTACTACGGGTGCATTGAAAGAAAATGGCAAGGTGCCAGTCGTCTGGGAGGGTTAGTTCATCCCACATCGTTACGTTTTATCCGTTGACAATCGACAACTCGATAGAAATGGTATTGGAGCATAATGTGACTTTACCAAAGGAAACTGTGGTCATGTAAGTTGTGTGGCAGCACATCGTGATGGTTCATACTCACGGTGGTGTGTAATGGATTTTGTTTAGGGTATGGATATCTTCGGAGCATGTAGCAGCGGTGGCGCAGAAGGGATTCCGATTGGTACATGCGGCTTCTGACTTCTTTTACCTGGACTGTGGCGGAGGTGGATGGGTGGGCGATTTCGCATCGGGCAACAGCTGGTGTGATCCTTTCAAAACGTGGCAGAAGGTTTGTTACTCGGCATTCATTTCCGCCTCCCAACTTATGAAAAACTCCAGTCCTACTCATTCGACCCTACCGCCAGCCTCACCGCTGAGCAGGCTAATCTGGTTTTGGGTGGTATGTCCTTATTGCCCTTTTGAAATGAATTGTGTAATGAAAAGGACCCGACTTGTAGGCCAGCATTTACTTTGGACCGAACAATCAGGTCCTGAGAACCTGGACCCTGTTGTGTGGCCTCGCGCTGCGTCGTCTGCTGAACTATTCTGGACAGGACCCGGTCAAGACGCTGGCGCCGCTTTATCCCGTCTTCACGACGTCGCCTATCGCATGAGGAAGAGAGGCGTGAACGCGATCGCCCTCCAGCCACAGTGGTGTGCTTTGAGGCCAGGGGCTTGTGATCTGACAGCTTGAGGAACCTGTTAGTTTTCGTCACGAACGAGAGCAGAATTAAGTACCTTCTTGGACATGCGCAATATATCTCAGAGTCGTTGCGCCTTCTGGCGGTCTGCAGTAATCGCCAATTCTAAATGACACGCTGCCACTGCACCTCAACTGCAGGTTGCGAAGTTGGCGTCGCGACTGATCAATACTTCATTGAGTAGCCACTGCACTTGTGATCCACGCGGTTGTCGGACTGGGAAAACTGTTGTAAGATACAGGTCCATTGTGTGCGTACTCTTGATCAAGACATGGTGCATAAGGAATGCTTGCTCAAGGCTACGCCGCAAAGGATACCCCCTTTACTTGAGGATACCCGAGAAGGGAAGAACGTAGCGTATGTGAGAACATCATCCGTACCAGGATCCAGGAAGCACCGTAAGTCATTGAGAACGCTCGTTATGCAATATGCACGCGTGAGCCGCTCACGGAAATGAGAGAGGCGATCGCGGTTGTGAAGACCATTGTGAGCGAGTCGTTGATAGTGACAATTATCTACTAGAACGTGAAGGGTGAAGATGGCCGTGCCGCATCGTCAACTGATCTCTTCTGCACGGGGCCAGGACGAGATGTTCCCTCAGGCCTCAGGTATAACTCCAGCCACAGCGGTGCTCGCTCTTGTGATCCCGACTGATTATGATCGATATAATTTACCAGTCTACCTCCACCAAGAAATCTGTGTCGACAGTCAATCGTCGTCGACGTCTAGGTCACCTTCAACCCCTGCGCCTTCGCCAGTATCGTCAAACTGCGCGTCGTCTACCACGTCCATATAGCCGTCGTCGTCGCCATATGCGTCTTGATCTTCCCCAATGGCACCCACCATCAAGTGCAAATTCGGCTGATTCGGCTCCTTGATGTCCTTCGTAAGCGAGTTCTGAACAAGGCGGATGATTTCTTGCATCTGATCGACGGTCATACGATCTTCCATCTCTTCTATAATCTACCAGACAACAGGTTTAATGCGCGAGGCGGGAAGGAGTCGGGGCTGAAAGCCTCACCGCCCAAAGCACTGGCATTGACTGAGGGGCGATATTGACGATTTGCAGCTTTTCTGCTTTAGTTAAATTGTAGGGGGCAAGGCTGCGAAGCAGCTGCCGTATTCCCTCAGGGGTCTGATATGGTGCGGGCTGAATATCAGACGCAAAATATTGGATGGCCTGTGCAATTCCCAATAAAAATGAACGTCCATCCCTTCTATCAGACATAAGAAGCAAAACAACTGACCTCAACCTCCATAGTCCTCAGGTTCTCACTAACATCGACATCTCGCACGTCCTTCCCAGCCCCTGCGTTCAGATTTGAGCCCCCTTCTTCCTTCTTTACCTTCAGTGCAGTTTTCGCTCGGGTCAGGTGGTCGATTTCGAGCTCACGAAGGAGAGTAAGGACTTCATAGTTTGAGAGGAGCGCAGCGCGCTTTTTGACTACCTATGAAATAAATGAAGCCTTTTCGTTAGTTGGTGTGATGCTACAAAGCCGACCTCCATAGATCGCCGTTGAAGGTCAGGAAAAAGCTGGCGCTTAAGCGAGAGTTTCCCCTATCTATATCAGGGACTGACTTAGGGAACTCGGGATGCGGACAAAGACCAGAAACCGTCTAGTCAGGGTATATCATATAGAGCTGAAACATATGAACAGGCTAATACATCTGAGTTCAGCTGCTTAGAAGTAATCAAGGGGTATAGTGGTTTGATCTACAAACCGTCATGAACTCAAATTCACAATATAGTGGTTGCGTATCGGGTAGGGCAAAGCGAAGGAGCGGGAGGGTTTGCCCTGGTAAAGCAACCGATCCATAATTTCCCTTGACGTTGGGCGTGCCGAGGGCTCCTGTTCCCAGCACTCTTGAACAAGTGACCACACCCCATCACTGATGTGGCCAGGTCGTGTTGGTCGGTGACCTTGAGAGACGAGGACAATCACTTGTCCATCCCTTTTCAGGTCGTGGAACGGTATGTTCCCGGAATATAACTGGGGATGATCAGGCAGGCATTCATAGTATACATCGGGAAATTTACGAACCTCGTAGCACACGAAAGCAAAGGCGTATATATCCGTTTGCAGTGTGTTATGAGGACAACTCCCGTCCAAGAGTTCGGGGGCGAGCCATCTCAGCGTTCCAGCCCTCGATACTCCAACTCCAGACCACTTAAAGCAAGATTCTGTTGCAACAATTGACACCCCGAAGTCGGCAAGGCAGGCCCTATGCATTGGCGTGACAAGGATGTTCAGCTAAACAAAAGGGCGTCGAATGAACTTAGGGAAGGCAAATACGAGGAGCCCGACGTACGTACGCCTTTTAGGTCTCCGTGGATGATCTTTGGTCGAAGGGCGTGAAGATAGTTGAGCCCAGAGGCGATGTCAATGAGCTAGCATAATGCAAATGAGCTCGAATACCTAGAAGGTCGAAATCTTTGGCGCACCAATTCCGCGCGATTGGCACATGGATATTTAGTCAAGTATTGATGGACATTCCCGTTCTCCATCCACGGCGAAACGAGACACAGCCTCGAAGGGGAGTCGTTGGGGATGTATAGACCCATCAATGGCAGGATATTAGGATGGCACAGTTGCCGCCATATGAGCATCTCTTGCCAGATCGACTGCAACACATTACCCCTCAGTGTTTCTCCTGCTCTCGAAACATAGGTATACTTGCCCTGCGTTGCCTAATGGCAGCTGAGGGTATGCAGACCCGGTTGACCTTTACGGCGACCACTTCAGAAAAGTAGTAGCCCCGCCATATTTCCGCATAGTTTCCTTCGGCGACAGCTCTGTTCCCCTCAAATATGATGTCTTTGATAAGGATGTCAGACGGAAACACGTTGAAAGTCTTGCCAAGGCGTAGGAGGGTTCTCAAGCAGACACCGTTGACTGATGGCTCTATATCACGATCAATGTACTGGAAACTGAGTCAATAGCCATTGCGAAATTCAAATTTTCAGACCGTTGGATATGGCTCACCAGTTGAACTATAAACATCAAGGACTCGAGGCCGCCGATCAATTCGGGGTCGAAGAGAATCTGCGCAGCATCTTTGCTACGCAAGGTATATAATATCTGGCTACATATCGATGTAACCTCCACTAGACACAGCTGCTCTAACCAATCGCCCCCAGCACGCTGGATTCAGGATCACCACCTGAGGCAAGTAAAGTGGTGACTTGGGGCGCTTACTTGGAGTCTACAGACTTTCTGCAACCACGCACGCAGCCTTCGACAAGCACCGTCTCTCCGCATTTTCCAGATGGCGGGGCTCGGATACTGCAAGATAACCTGGCAAGCTGTCGAGCGCCAGACATTTAGAAACTCGAGCGTAGTCTGGCTATCCATTCAACACTGTGGGGAAGGGAAGGTTTGTGGTTAGTACTACCTAGCACCAACCTTATATATCCTACAAGGCTCAAGCTGTGCCATACCCCATGATGCCAGGGACTCGGATTTCAAGCGGACAAAGGACAGCGAGGCATTTTTGCTGTAGAGAGAAGTTGGGGGAGGCGCTAGGAACCCTTTACTTGCATTCTAGATAAGGAAGTGTAAGCTCCGGGGGATTGTAATCTTCATCAAGTTTGACATGACTTGAGCGAACCAGCTGGAGCCACTTCAGGTTTCTTTGAAGATGGCTGTTGCGGGGAGCACTGTTATGTCTAACGTCGGCGTCGAGGCAGGAAAAGAGAAAAGACACACGAGTACCTTGAGTGTTTAATCCCAGGAGATCCAGAGGCGAGAGACTCGCCCCGATGGGATGCAGTGAGCCTCAGATATTGCAAGCCCAGCGCGCCATCAATGGGGAATATCATATCGGACCTGGCGCCGGAGGCATACAGAGAAGCTGTTGAAATGGCACGACACGTTCAGCTGACAGGCTCGATAGACAATGGGGTCCCAGCGCGCTGTTAAATGGAAGAGAGAAACGCGAGCTTCGGCAGGGCCAATTTACTTCGAACTAGGACTGCGATGTTCAATGATAAGAGATAGAATCGATAAGCGCCTAGCGGTGTAGTTTTACTGCGAATGGATCCTGTACGTTTTGCTGCCTTCGAAAAGTAACAAGGAGTCTGAGGACGTGACCATAGGATAGACGAACAGTTTCTTGTTCGTGTTACGAATACAAAGCGTAGATACATTTCACAATCTGGTGACCCGCTCCGAAATGCGTCACCATATTGCGCCGGGAACGACGGAGACAACACTTAAAAAGGACGTACCTCAAACAAAAACCACTGGAAGACAGTTTGCTAGATTCTCAACGAATGAGAAGGGCGGAAAAAATTGGTTGTGCAGCAGACAGAGAGTAGTCTGAATTGAGTTACACGTTACAACACGAAGTCGTCAACATGCACTGCGAATTGCACTAAAAGGTGGTGTAGATGGTGGTCCATGGATGATTCTTCGACGTAATCTCGATAGTGACTTGGAGTTATCCAATATGGAGTGATGCACCCACACGCGGTGATTAAACCCAAAGCGTCGATCCAACTAATCACCAACAGCCCGAAGACCAGTCAGCGACATAGATAGACGACGACGGGACAAGTAAGAATCCTTGACGCGAGGCCAAGGAAACTACCCGTCCACCAAAGGGCTGTACAGCCGGTTGTGCTATCCTGTAGGCGTCGGTATGACGCGTTGTCTCATAGATTATAGCGTTGTGTTTCGTCGGTATGACATATTTCATCGTGGTTCACGAAGGGTTGCTCGCAGTAAAGGCTGTTCATGGAACGCACATCGTCTCTGCCAGAGAACAGGACCCGTCATCCTTCGTGTGCCGTCACGTATTGCCAAGATCGCGCTGTCGTCGGTGTGACGCTTGCAATCGTTGACTGTGACGCCTGCGCGGCGGCAAGGTAGTTCCTAAAGATCTAGTGTGATCTCTGAGCACCGTGTAGTAGCGGTAAATCGTGTCCGCTGACGGCAAGGGGTGACCTTGCAAGGGATAATCGTGTTCCCTTCAACGCGAACGCTTCGGCTGCGTTCCGATCGAAATCCTGCAGATTTCGAGGATTGTGCATAGGGTAGAACCCCCTCCTTCGAGTCCTTTTCGCTTCAGGTGTCGGTGTATCGAGTGGCGTATGGCAAGGCGATGGAAGAACCTGAAGCACTTGCTAGCTGGAAGGCGACGCCCGACGAAGGAACCGACCATGGAAACCAATCTAAACCACCCGATCCTCGCAACGAATTCCAAAGCCGCCCCAATCGTATACCCTCCTCTTTGCGCACGAAGCGACTTGAGTCTTTGGGAGAACGATCAGGGGCAATGTTGCTGGTACGCCACTGTAGCCGTATTACGACCAGGCCCCTCTAGGGCCAAGCGAAGAGGATGTGACACTCAGACCTTAACCCGCTCACGACGAGGGCTGGAGAGCCTGGATGGGAAGAGCCTCGCAGTCTTCTGCCTGCTGTGGGGGTAAGACAAAGGCAGGATGGGCATGCATTGAAGTCTTATATATCGATTTTATTCGTCACGTGTTGCAGCCCTGAGCATTAACAGGGGTTCACTCTGACTCCCTCTGATCATTGAATGATCAGCAGTAGAAGGTGGCAGGCGATGAGGATCCGCGTACTCTCCGTATGCACAAGTCGCTTGAAGGAGCAGGCCAAATCGCATGGCTCCAGAAGTAACCTGCTACACTCATATAGTTCCATCAACGATCGCACAAAGGTTGTTTTTACAGATGAACAGTCTTCTCGTAGCCGATGCTGAATGGACGATGTCCCCTTGATCTGAAGGGGAATTGTTCGGAGCAACCAAGGGAAGTTACACAGTTAAAATTACTAAACCCGAAGAATAAACTACTGCCCTTACCTTCAACGCGCCAAAATGGAGTTCGCTCTTGCCCACACATCCGGGTCCGACACTCAAGTTAGGTGCGCCGGTGACAGCCTTCGTCTTTCGAACAGTGCACTTTCAACGGAGGATCATCCCAGTCAGCCAGTGCCGCAAGGCTGAGCCACGACCTTGGAGACGACGGAGCTGGGAGGAGGACATTCAAGGAGTAGCCCAGAATTTTAAACGAACGTGTGTTGGGCACCAAGAGTGGCCCGAAAGGATTCGCAAAAATGGATCCTATTATATCGTTAACTCGAGCCAGGGGGGTGCGCTCTAAAACTGACCTAATTGTGCCCCAAAGATATGGGGCCCATCACTAGGCTCAATGACAACAATCTGATACTCATGGACATAACAGAATCGAGAGATGAGATGCCATTACACCTTCCTCGGTGTCCGGCAACAACGCAGCGGGCCCTCTTTTCTCTGCCTGCACGAGTAGTTCCGTTCGGCGGAAGCCATATCAGGGTTTGCTCCCACCGGGGGGGACTGATGTGTTGTCGACCAAAGGATAGCACTTGCTCGTCGGTGGGCACCATGAAGATAGGGAGGGAGGGGGAGTGTGTGTCGAAGAATTTGAAGGAGTCAGAGAGGCTCCTCCACGGAAATGGCGAGTGAAACATGAGTAATCTGTTCCTTTCACCACTCTACGTAACAGATGGAATGAGTTCAAAATCGGCCAACAAGAAGCGCAAAGCTTACGTTAGGAGCGGAGCAGTGGACGTGTCCAAATTCGCCTCCGGGAACGAGAATGGCGCCCTCGGACATACACCGCTGGTGCCGCAAGTATAGCCGAAGCTGCAATCGTCAGTGGTAGAAGTTCTAGCATAATATGAAGTGGCCTAAGGCATGAAGTGGGGAAAGGGGTCCGAAAACAGTGATTTGCGTATGAGGTGCACGAAGCTACCGATGATAATGCCTCCAAGTCGAAATCTTCATAATCATACAGCCACTATAGAATGAATATTAGCGCATGGCGGCGGAACAGAAGAGAGACGAAATGACTCACCTTTATCTAGACATCTACCAGTACAATTGAATCCAAAACAGAATAACCAGTAGCTACACCTCCCTCGTTACTGTCGACTCCTTTCGTTCTGACCAACCATCCAGCTTCCGCATCTTTCACAACCTTCCCGCTCCCGAACAACGCCCAACCAAAGATACCCAGCTCACTCACAACCTCCGTCTTCACCGCCGCGCCTCCAGATCGTATCAAATAGTTCGCTGTCCCATTAGGAGGGACTATCAACTCCATGGCGATCCAAGCCTTCCTCTCTGACACGGGTAATTCGTCGAGGAATTTAGGTATTGCTTCCTTATAGACGTTGTTCCCGCCACCTTCTCTCTGAGGCTTCAGCACGAGTTCCAGTGCACGTTCGCGTGCCAACCGTACGCCAAGCGGCTCGACAGTCTCGTTCTTCTGTGCTTCGTCCTGTAGATCCAAGCCCCACATCCCCATCCAGCTACCGCGGATCGCATCTAGATCTTCCTTGCTCGAATCCCCCAGGAATCGCTCCAAGACGCCTGGCTGAGCAAGGACCTGCTGCACCTTCTTCCCGCCCGCGAGCTGTAGCGGGATGGAAGGACAATTGATCGCAGAGGATCGCTCAAGCAGGAATCGTGTCTGATAATGACCTGGCGTCGGATAATCCGTGGGCGCATACCCAGCGCGGAAATACACCGTGGATATTTCCACCTCAGGCCCGTCACCTCGCGAGATACGAAGGGCGGAAGTCTGTGGATCGAGCCGTGCAGAAGTAGCTAGGTCGTCGAATGTCTGTCGGATGACGCGGATAGAATGCCTAGACAACCGGGATGTGAGGTCGACGAAAGCGACGTGGATGATACGATGTGTACTTTTCCAAAAGCTCGTATTCAAGCCATCGCTGATCAAAGACATTCCGCTCCCCTGCTTGCACGACGAAGAGAATCCATGCACTACACGAACGTAAGCACCACTGGATGACCCGAGCGAGAAGATGCTCTACCTCTGATTGTTGTAGCTCCCATGTGCAGCGGCCAACCCGGCAGCTAGACCGGCAGTTGTGGTATTAGGAGGGAAGTTATCGATGGCGAGGATCGGCGATGTCTCATAATACGCAGTTGCTGACAACAGATATCTGGCGGAATTCAGAAAGAGACACGCCGATCGCCTGTCATACACACCTATGCAGACTTGCAACCCGTTCAGATAAAGTTCCAAACGACGACGATATCGTGTTGAATTCGACCTGCTTCAGTCCTAGAGTCGAGTCTGCGTTCTCATGCAGCAAGTAGTCCGATCGGAATAAACCGAGATGCAGTGTCTGGAGAAATAGTAAGTGTCGTGCTAGCCACATGAGATGATCAGTGCATACCTCTTCTACCCCTTCGTCGCGAATCTGTTTCCACCCGGACCACAACTGGCCAACAAACTCATCAACTTTGCCCACTCCTTCGACCGCACCCATCACTTGATCCAGGAAATCGTTGTCCATAGCGATTCTTGCGTACAGCACATTGTATGTCCGCTGCAGTCTCTGTGCCAACTGAAACAGGTCTCGGGGTATTGGAGATGGGAATAGCGCCAATGGTGCATGGATGGCGGCTGCTGGAAAGCGAGGTTGCTGGCCGACTGGTAGATATGTCAAGCCATGAGACAGAGCATATGTGGCGGCAATTTCAGTCAAATGCGATATTTGCTCCTCTGGGAGCGACGGCGGCCATCGAGAGAACGAGAAAGTTTCTGCCATGAGAGTCGAGATGAGAAATGGGCGATTTCGTTTGGATTTCGTGATACGATTGCTTGCTAATAGTAATCACGTTGCTTGCTGTAATTTCATGGCGATGCCTGCAATTCGATGAGAAGGTTGCCTCTGAATGGGTTTGGACACTTTGAGCAGCAAGCAGCAGCTAACCAATTCATTGAAAGGACTTTAATCGCTTTCGTTGCGTTTTCCATCTTCCGCAACGTTTAGTCACGTGTTAGCTCCCTCCCACACGTCGTACAGCTAGGCTGGCGCGATAGCGAAGAAATTAGACAAACTGCCACTGAAATCTGGAAAGATGGCTTTTGTTGCTCTTGGGAAACACACAGCATATTGTCGTTGATGCCGATTTCCTGTCTGATTTGGGTGCTGTTTTGATGCTGTTGCGTCAAACGGTGTCAACGTTCACTGCGACCAGTGACCACGAAGCTCGAATCCAGACATTCAGTGACGATTAAAATCAGACAAATGCAGCTACGCACAGTGTCGTAGCGCTACGCTGTCTAACGTACATTGTGAACTAATGGCCCAAATTGAGCTGAGATCATGATGTAGTCCGCCTAGTAAAGTGCCACTGTATACACAGTGTAGCTTCAGAAGAAGAAAAATGGAGCAATCAACCAACAAACGGATGCGCATTTGCATAAGTATGTTCCGTCCGAGTCGCTCTCTGGCGAGAAATCCAGTTACACCGGTCTACGACCAGCTCAAATATGTTCAGGTCCGTCGGTAAACGACTCATGAGGCAGCCCTGGGTCCCGGAGGGCTACAAAGTCTATCCCAATGGCCAGACCGTGGTCGACAACGCTAAACGTCTAACGGGCGCTCACATGATCAATACACATCGAAGTACCACTCTTCTGGTTCCACTTTTGCTTCCGAACCGAGACTTACCAAAATACTGGGTCCGTTGCCGCATTACGATCGACGTAGATTTATATGATCGACAGGAAGGGCGGGATGTATCCAAGATGTATATTTCGTGGATTATAATGTACAGGATGTACAGGATTCGATGTTCGGCATTATATGGTCGTTGCATCGCGATGGCGGATGCACATATCGCCCAGTGGAGCCCCAACTAAGCGAGCGTTTCCTGTCCTATGCGCGGGTGCTGTAAGAAAATATTCCGTAGAAGATGATCGGGGTACTCACAGACTGGAAAATGTGGTAGTCTCTTCAGCGCTAGGCGTTGACTCGCTCCTATATCATTGCGCACTGCGCACCGTGGTCGTCGTAGTCGATGATGCTGACCTGACTGTGTCTGCAACACGGGTTGCAAAGATGACGCTCTCGAAGATTGAACCGGGATCCATGGTAGTGGGGGTAGATCGGTTGGTAAAGAAAGAGTGTAAGTGCAGGTGTAGAGTTGGTCGCTTCCAGAGCTTATTGCAGGTAGAGTGCGATCTGGGGTATTATATACGCCATAGCTGAGCAAACATCCTCCTTGCGTAAGTCGCCTATCACAGCAGTATATTGTGGACAATGGAATATGGTGTTTCTGGGGCGATTCTCTTGCCAAGAGAAGCTGTAGAACCCCTTTCCCATCAGGGAATAATCGTGGTGCAACGCAGGTGTTGCAGTAAAACCAAAATAGGAACATTCGTTACAAAGGGTGCTTGCATATGTTGTTCAACTCAGCAACAGGAAGCATGGTTCTTTGAGAACCCTGCATCGTGTCGCCAGCACATCGAGAACAGTGTCTGTACAGTCATCAATCGGGGTAAATCAGCAAATCAAATGCCAGTTTGCTTCGCTACTGGTGCGAAGCATCCAAAAGGACACAGAGATTAAGCTTTGCGGGAGAATCGAATGTTCCCAGCATGATTTCCCTCGAGGTCGCGCATGGCGCGAACGTCGGGCTATAATCTAAACTCTTCCAGGCGGTCGTCGTTATTGAAATGAAGTACTTTGGAAAACATAGAGGATGTACACGGTGTTGGTAGTAGAGTATGGAGCGTGATCCCCACGACGATACTATCTACCTTGTACACATACCTGACAGCCTCCAACAGCATTGCAGAATTTGATCGTCTCCCGCAAGTCTCCCTTGTCGTTTGTGGTGAGCCAGTTTTGAGGCTCCGCGGCGGTTAACGAGCTCCTATTGGTGAAAGGTTTATTTGTGGCTATTGACAGATTGACCAACGGAGGCCGCCACTTCGTCCCTGTGGCATTCACAGCCACACCATCAGGACTTGGCACGATCTACGATGTTCAGGCCATTTTCCGCAGCAACGAGACTCCATTCACATTGACGGAAGCATGTAGGGTTCTTCTCGTCAACCAATCATGAACTTCGTCTGATAACAATGCTTAGTGACAGAAACGCGCATTCTCCGGAATGGTGCACCAATCGACGTTGACTCCGTGCTGTCGCCATGCCAAGGCATGGTGCAGTGGAGTGAGGTTGGTTTTTTCTTCACCGTGTAGGCGTCGCGAATAATGCTATCGCGATCTTATCTGCGCCAAGACGAAGACCTATTCATAACAATCAACAACACACCACACGACGCGCTTTGATTAAATACAATGGGAGTTGAAACGAGGCCACCTCAAGCTTTCGGCGTACTTATTGTCGAGAGTGCTGACTGCTGTGGAGTGGCCTTTTCATTTTCTTCTTCCTCTTTTCTCTTTTCTTGACTGGTCAAGCACCACAGCGCAGCGCGTATCCCCGTTCTTTCATTCTTTCATTTCTTTCATTCCACTTTATCTTCAATCCTCGCTTTCCCTCCAAGTCTTCATCTCCTACGCTCGCTATATATTTTTCCTGAGCAAGGCTTCCTGCGACCATGAACGCAGCATCAAGCGAAAGACCCCCTGTGAGCTCGCTGGCGCGACGCATCCATGGCTGGTCCTGGCAGGCGGTGAGGGATTCCAGTACACTATACAAACGACCTCCCTAACTGGCGCGGTCTGTAGTTCCCCATCGGCATGGGCACAGGCGCCGTATATGTCGTACTCTCCGGTCTTCACCATCGGTCTCAACCAGTGATCGTTATCGAGACATTCTTTTTCTTCCTCAACATCGCTTTGTTCACCTTGAACTCGACAACATTACTGCTCCAAGCTATCCGTGCGTCTACCCGTTAGGAGGAAATCGTCATAAACACTAATCCACTTGTAGTGTACCCAAGGCAGGCCCTGAGACTTCTCAAGGATCCCGTCAAGGGCATTTTTGTACCGCTTGTCGTACGTACAATTGCTACGTTTCCCTGGTTTAGTTTCTGAATTTGTTTACTAGGTTTTGTCCCTCGCTACAATTATCATCGGCACGATTAACTATGCATGGCCAACAGGACACGTAGGGTCGGACTTCGTATACGCGCTATTTTGGTAGGTGCCACTGGCGATTAGAACTTAGCGGTTGCTGAAAGGAAATATAGGGTCTACACGGCCTTTGCGGTGTTTACCTGCTTCCCGATGTTGATGATATGGTTCAATAATCCGCACGACCTCTCCCATTTCACCCCCGCTTATGCGTTCTTGATCTTCCCAATGGTGGGTACTTCTAAAATAAAGGTAAACCTTGCTAATCCTGCTACTTGTGATAGATGCTTGTAGGTGTAGTCGCGTTCAATGTCCTCAAGGTTATGGATCCCGCGGATAACCGTGCACTGGGTGTCTTGCTCACGGGATACTTTTTCCAAGGTTGGTCCCATTGGTTTCTCTTTCCAGAGTTTCGTGTTGACCGAATGTATTCCTATAGGCCTCGGATTCTTCATGACGTTCATTTACATCTGCATCTACATTATCAGGTTCGTGTCTCACTTCCACGTGTTTCTTGATAATTGACTCCTCCCTCCCTGCAGGATCATGAGTGTACGTTAGATGTCTGTCTCGAGCGTGAACAATGTCCTGACAATCTGTTTAGACGGGATTTTTAGAAGGTCACCAAGCCAACGGTGCATTTGTCGCCTGTGGACCTCCTGGTTTCACCGCTCTCGCACTCATTAATCTCGGGAGCCGTGCAAGGGAGATGTAAGTCGAGCTCGGTTTCTCCCAGACATTTGACTTGTGGCTGATTATAATGCCAATCCCCAGTCTTCCGAAACATGACCTTATCTCCCCTACTGCGGGCGAGATCTGGTTCTCTGCGTCGATCATGGCAGCTCTCATGCTTTGGGGATTGGCCGTCTTCTTTTTCTTCTTCGGCGCTCTCCCATATTGGTTCAAGCTTCATAAGCACCTCAACGAAATTCTTGGATGTAAGCACGGCACTCACACTCTACAAACGGTCACTAACTCATTTCTTCGTTCAGGCTGGGCTTTGACCTTCCCCAACGGTGAGTTTGCTCTTCCTTCTTTCGTGCGCAGAACCTCATTGCTCCTTTTCTGTAGTTGGTTGGATTGCTACCATGCGATTGTTCGGCGATATATTCAAAGTCAGGGGTTTCTATGTCACCCACGCCATCATGGCGGTTCTCATCTGCCTTGCCTGGCTCATCCTTTTTGTGCTCACGCTCATCGCTTTCTGGAGGGGCCTCATCTTCCACTCGAAAGATGAAGATGTCATTAAGGATACGCTCCCTGAGGCCGTCGAAGAAGAGGACGATGATATGTCGATTTACGACAAGAAACCCGACCATCACCACGGACGAGATATTTCTGGCCCCAATATGGTTTAAGCTAGATGTTTACTTCTTGGAGCTCCTTGAAGGAGTTCTGGACACATTCCTTCCCTTCACAAATAGAGATACCTAGACGTACTACTTTCAATGGATGGTTAGACACTATCGGACTCAATAACAAGTATATACACCCCGACCTAGTATCGTAAATACTTAGATTACACTCTTTTTAGCTGCAGAGGATAACTGTATTGTTTTGCAACGGGTATATATGGCGCATTGGTATTGTCGTCAATACACGACATCGAATGAAGCTCAGATAGCCGGCATTGAGATATTAACTAGGAGATCTGAATGGATACCCCATGGGTCACGAAGGAGAAGGAGAGAGTACGGAGGGTCTAAGGGAGAAAGCTCGGTAGTTGGATAGGTAAGGTCTAAGTGGAGAGCGGAAAGCGAGGGGATAATTCTATCATACAGTTTCGGAGAACAAGATAAGCAGCTACAGGTCTAAGTAATGCTAAGCGAGTGAGAGTGTGGGTGGGTGCTGAGGAAAGATATGGTACTGCCATGTTGTATGATAGGCCTATTCTAGAGGCAAGGGATAGGGTATGTCGTGGGTGTGTAGTCCGAGTGCATGACAAAATATGGACAAGGAAAGCAAGAGCGGGGGAGACCTCCAAGACCATGCCAGATGAGCTTGTAACCGGGTGATCAAGAACGACGAGGTAGCGTGTAACCAGCAGCGAAACTTATACCACCTCGCCAGAAGAACGCGTTCTTTTTTCGTGCTTTTCTGCCTCTACATCGCTCATACTACTTCTGCGTGAGAAGGATATGGTGATGGAATCCTTGATGACGTCTTCGTCTTTCGAGCGGAAGATAAGGCCCTTCCAGAAAGCGACCAATGTCAGGGTGAAGAGCACAGTCCAGGTGATGACCATGATGGTGGTCATCATGAGGTGCAAGTAGTAGAACGCCTTGATCTCAAAGATATTTCCAAGAAGGGCGAGCGTAGAGATCCACCCGACTGCAGCGAAAGGGAAAGTAAATCAACTACTCCTGGAGGACATTAATACCGAACCAACTTACCATTGGGGAATGTCAATGCCCAACCTAGCAAAAGTGGACGTAAGTAAAATGACCACTCATTGCGTCACAGCACATACATCCGAGGATTTCGTTCAGATGCTTGTGGAGTTTGAACCAGTACGGGAGGGCACTGAACAGGAACAGGAAGACTGCGAGCCCAAAGAGTAACAGTGCACACATGACGCTTGTTGCGTACCAGATCTCTCCGGCAGCAGGCGAGACTAGGTTATGTGCTGGCAGGCTGCATAAAAAGAACATCAAGATATGTCAGACCGTCGAGGAGCAATTACTCACATTTCCCTTGCACGCTGACCGAGTTGGATAAGTGCAAGCGCGGTGAAACCTGGCGGACCGCAGGTAACAAATGCGCCGTTTGCTTGATGACCCTCGAGGAATCCAGTCTACAAGATAAAATGATTAGGCTGAAGCCAGGTCCCATCGCTGAAGGTCTTACGCTCATAATCCTGAAGAAGCAAATTAGATAGGGGAAAATTAAGGGGAGCGGAAATCGACGAACCGGATGAAATATATACAGATGTAGATGAAGGTCATAAAGAAACCCAGCCCTATAATGATAACGAACAGTCAAGGGACGAACTAACTCGATTCAATATGTTCTCACCTTGGAAGAAGTAGCCGCATAGGAGAACCCCGACTGACCTCGGGTCGTCATGCTCCAAGACTCGGAGTACGTTGAAGGACACTACGCCAACTAACATCTGAAGAGGGAAGGTTCAGCGACTACTCATCGTGTGCTGTAATCCGTAGCGCACCAGTGGAAAAACCTAAGCGGTCTCTGTGAGTCGTTGCAATCTCGCGGAGCAATTGAGACGTACCAAGAACGCGTATGCTGGCGTGAAATGCGATAGATCATGAGGTTTGTTGAACCATATCATCAGCATAGGGAAGCACAGAAGGACAGCGAATCCAGTATACACCCTAGTGTATTGATCAGCCACGTCATGGGAGAAGGCTCGAGTTGACGCACCAGAAGAGGACGTAAATGAAATCTGGACTACTATGCCCTGAAGGGACCGTGTAGTTGATGGTGCCGATGATGATAGTCGCAAACGACAATACCTTTTATGTTCGTGAGGACGGTATTGCAATTTTAATCGCGGGTTTACGTACAACGAGAGGAACAAATACACCCTTGACGGGATCGTTGAGCAGTCGCCCAGCCTGCTTGGGATACACTAGTGCGAGACATGAGCATTTCGAGGGGAAGGGGATGAGGGGATTTACATATTGCTTGCAAGAGCAACGTCGTGGTGTTGAGAACAAACAATATCATATTCAGGACGTAGAAGACCGTTTCGACCGTGGTCAATATCGAAGACCGAGTTTTGATGCCTGAGAGGGTGACATAGACCGCACCGGTACCCATCCCTATTGGGAACTAAGATACAAGTCAGTCGAAGCCATGTATTTTAGATCTGCAGATAGAGGACGTACTGCTTGCCACGACCAACCATGGATGCGCCTGGCCAAAGGACTGACCTTTGGTAGACCATCCGGGTTCTCTGAAGGACTTGGGTCGTCAAAACGAACCATACTGAAGTAGCGTGTAAGGAACGACGGGTTGACTGGAAGGACGATTTAAACGAGTGTGGATTGGATGATTATAAGTCAGCACAGCGCAATGCGCTCTCTATCTTCAAGTAGCAGTAAGAGGGAAAAGGATTGCTGTACAAAGCGAAGAACCATACAGCGTACGGAGCTGTGACATTGCTTCTAAAGCTTTCGTGTAATAACCCAAGAGCCACTTATCACATCCGCCGGTGTATGCCAGCAGGGATGCCAAGTCCGTAGTCAAAAGACCCTGAGACAACACGTTATTGGCTCCCGTCATGGAACTATACTGAATTGAGTACTTCTGAGATCGCCAAGTGCGCCAAAAATAACCCACAATCTCGAGACATGGTAAACATGCAGGACGTTTTGCGTGTCAGCTTTTCGGTTGGCCGATAAGGGAGGTAGAGAAAGGTTGTAACGACGGAGGCAGATTGCTTGAAATCAAACGATCCGCATCAAACGCTAGACTGGCGGACGTTGATTCCGTTTTACAGCTTGGATAGATAACCAGTTGGTGCGTCATTGTCAGATCTTCAGGGAAAGCAACAAGCGACGACGGGATTTAGCGTGCAATTTTTTTCGATAACTCCATCGGCTTGCAAACGCGATATCGGGTGACTTTGAGGGCCCTCGAGAGCGACGAGCATTTGGCGTCGACTGTACGCGCCGACGATTAGAAACCGATGCCGAGGGGCTTGGGAGTAATTAATTTATGCATAAATTTTGGGAAGTAGTTAGTGGTCGAGCCAAGATCCTTGGCCAGTGACGTAGAAAATCTTGCTGATAGGTTTACCCAGCCAATCAAATTGTCGCGGCCCGCCTCTACAATCGAATCTTGGATGTGGTTACGGAGGAGACGTGGCCGCCGACTGCCTGCCCCGACAAGGCAGCAAGGCGCCCAGGAAGAATTCAAGAAGTCTCAGAAGCGACTACTATTTGGTCTTCGATGCTGTGCAGCGCATCGTCTCCAGCATGACTGTGAACAGAATGATGAACCGAAACACTCCACTCAGCATATTTATTCTGGAGTAAAGAATCATACCAGCTTCGTTCCCTTCCGCGGAGCTTCCTGTCGAATAGTCTACATCCGAAATGGTAATTTGTCGACATTGAGCCTCACAGCTTCCCCTTTAACTCTTCGAGCAGACTCTGCAACTCCTCCTTGGCCATTTGTTGGGCGGGCCAGTTAATACCAAGCCCTTCTTCGTTCGATGGCTTTGGGATCACATGTACGTGTACATGACCAACTTCCTGCACGACGCGAGGCATGTCAGCGGTCTTATCGTCCAGAGTAAAATGAAGCGACATTGTACCTGGTGCGCTAACTTTCCATTATTCTGCAACAGCACGTTGTATCAATAAGACGCTAAGTCCATGATACATTCGGAGATGCATGCAAGCGTACCTGGAGGATGTTGTAATTCTCGGAGCCCACTGCTATCGCAATTTTCTTGGCGATGGGAAGCAAGTCCACGAGGGACTCGTCGGGGAGCTCGTGTAGCTTCTCTGCATGATCTGCGGCGCCACCCATGACTTCAAGCACAGTGGATATGACTAAGTCTAATGCTTACACTTCGGAATTACGAGCGCATGGCCTTTCGCCAAGGGCCCGATGTCGAGGAAAGCAAATCTGTCGTACTGCATTGGAGATGTACAGCAAAGGTTTCTGGCATCTCAACGTACGTGGTTTCAGTTTCCAGAAGCTTGAAGCTAGGAATCTCCCCTATCAACCTCAAATCAGCTTCTGATCCCTAGGTGCTGTGCGTGTATAGTAGAGATCGAACGATGGACGCGTACCCTTGATGATTTTGCAAAAGATGCACGAAGCCATAGTCCTACAAGCGTAGAGTGGATCAGCCTTCCAATGCGTTCGTTTGCTGAGGAAGGTGGGCACTTAGCAACACCGCTCATGATGGTTCGCTTGAAGGCCTGATTCGCATGAAGCTCAGCGGCTCAGCTTCGCAGTGACAGAGGATCGCATCTAATGACGCCGCGCGCAATAGATAGCATGGCTTTATAGTGTAGTGGTTATCACATTGGATTTTGACGTTAAACAATTTCCAGTAACCCAGGTTCGAACCCTGGTAAGGCCTCTTTTTTGTTCGTCCTCGCTTCCAACCATTATAACAGACCACCCCGTCCTCGGTGGTTACATTATTATTACATTTCGTATAGTGTTTACAGTATGAGATTATACTAATTATTCTAATTGACCTACAAGAAAGATGAAAACAGTGTCAGCCGTTCGTCTGAATGGCCTTGAGAGAATGTCTACTAGTTCTGCGAAAATATACGTCGCGTTGCTTGCCAGTAGTTTGGCGGAGCTGGTTCTCCTTCCATCGGCACATGTCCATAGTCCTCAATTGTGACTTCGGAACGTTGGACAAGTCTAGTTCGGTCTTCGAGTTGCTCACTGTCCCTACGCACCGGTCTGAAGAGCTGTCATGTAATGCAATCAGCCCCTCGAATGGAACGGGTGCGCAATCGAAGACACTTACTCCAGCCAGCTTCAATTGCCGTAGACTTTGGCGCTGCGCACTTGTTAACTGCGCTCCAGCTCTCCCGCCAGTGCGCGGCAACAATGTTTCTCGTGAGGCATTGGACCTCGGCAGACGAGAAAGCCTCTGGAACCATGACCGTCTACCCTTACCAGCATTATTTCTGGTTCCGTCCGCAGAGGTATTGTTAGACGGTTGCGCCCAATCAAATTGGTTATCGATCTTGATTTCTTCCTCGACGCGGTCGTATTCATCTTTGTTTCGCCTCCAGAGCCGATAGACGGTCCACAGAAGAATCGATATCACGATTGTGCCAAATATGGTCGATATAATGATAACGGTGTTCATGCTAGTGGGGGAGATGTTGATTAACAATTGAAGTTGTTGACAACTCGGATAAGGAGATACTGACTGATCTGAGATGCCGGCTATCGGCTGTGTTGGAGACGGAACACTAGAAACACGAGCTGAATATGTATACGAAGGGAGTTGTAGTGAAAACTAACGCCGAGGTTCGAACGATGGATGTTTTGGTGACAAACTGAGTAACTTCAGCGTAATCGATCTCCAGAACCATCCCGGTGGAGAGCCCCTGCGCGCTGGATAGTGTAAGGGTGTGGTTGCCTGATCCAAGGTTGTCGGCAAAGAATAACAATGTTTGGGGGGTGTAGAAGGTTCTCGTGGCGTTGTAAAACAGCAGGGACTTATCGTCTAGCTGAACTATGTACGGTGCGTTCCGAGGGCCCACCGTTCCGTATACAGAGATCATTTCTCCTGCGTTATCATTAGCGTTTCGTCCGTGTACTTAGAGGATATGTAATACCCTATGGGGATGGACGTCAGTACAAGAAGTCAATACTATCAGGAAGAACATACGGCGAATGTATAGGATACAGACGCTCCTACTTGAGATGTCGAGCTATTCGTTGAATTTAGGCACAAAAAAAGGGTAGAACGTAGATTCACTCACTGCCCGGTAGTCTGGCGGAAATGCTGGAGTCCCTCAGGCTGTGTGTTCCATGCCGAAGGAGGCATCCACTGAAAGGCAGGGTCGCTATCGTCAACAGTTGTAGTCTCGACCGGCGCTCGACCATGTTGAGGATTGAGTTCAGTTATCCACGCAATCTATATTATCGTCACAAAGGTGAGTGTGTCTCTGACGGTATGTGCTTACTTTGTCAATGTCGAAGGGCTTTGGTCCATTAGCAATCACTTTCACGGTGTGATTGGTGTTTTCCAGGTCGTTTTTACTGAAGAGCAGCACGGCTGCTTCGTCATTGCCTTGGGTTGACGCGCTCCCTTCATATGGTACACCATCTAGAAGGACCCCGAAGGCCCCATATCCTGATTTTCGTCCACCGAATATTGACACACCAGTGCCATTAAACGAGAAGACAGCTTCGGCCCCGAAGCTCAAAGCTCTCGTGAAGGTTTCTCCGTAATACCTGGCGGAAGAGTGAGCTTCATTTCATATGCCAGATATGTGCTTTCTCTCACCTCGACGTGAGCGGATCTGATGCGTTATTAACTTGTTGCCAGGCGTCTGGAGGGTTGTAACGAATGAGAGGGCTATTGTCGTCAATCTCCAGCCCTATCTGGTACGACGAAAGCTGCATGGAGCTTGAGATATTAGCAATGAGCGACATTATAAACGAAGGGTCGTAAAATGAATGTTAAAGGGTCAAGTGTCAAAGGGACGAAGAGGTAACGAAGAAGACATTTGCGGAACTGTTGGGTGTGTTATTATAGTCTGGCCAAAGGATCAAAGATGCGATGATGATCAGCTTCTTTCCGGAAAATGGAGTCGCAATGATCAACAGCGGGGGGAATGTTAATGTTATTGCATGCGGACCAATGATGAATATTGGTCGTCAGTGGTACTGACGTCCAGTCAATGCTCCCTACCTAGGAGAAGGGAGATTAAATATCAGGGCGGTCAGACGACATGAGCCTCAATTCGTACCAAGGGTTACCCGCCCCCCCAGAACGCTTGCAGACCCAAAGTTCACGTTAAAGTTTTCAACGGTTTCAATGGGGGGTGGCACGGCACTCAGCACTGACAGGCTGTGCCCAAGAATGGATGCCTATGTTGAAAACGTGATAGTGCAGAGCACCCGTCCGTCAGCAAACGCCATTCAAGGTCATTCTAACGACTAGGCCAGAATCTAGCCAACCATCCATTGTGGTCGAACTTCACTAGCGATCGAACTTGAAGTTACTCTAGGGGAGTAACCGTGAGAAGAACAGTACTCCAGCGGCCAGGGCCTTGCTTCACCGCTTCAAAAATCAGATCATTCTTGCCCGTGTCTCAAGCACAGCGCACCATTTGCTCACATCTGGTTATGTCTTTAACCTCAATTGGACCTGATACAGCGTTCGAGAACATCCCGATTATGTGGGCGACGTCGAGAAAAATACTGACCACTACTGCAATTGACGTATCTGCGTAGCGATATTTCGGATGCGAGGAGTACCGAACCATCGAAACGATATGCTCTTGCTATGGAGATTAGGAAGGCTTGTATGGAGGTGGGCTTCTTCTACGGTAAGCGAGACGTGACATGAAGTACCGATCATAACCGCCGAACCCATGCAGTCAAAGGACACGGAATCTCGCAGTCCATCATTGACAATGCTGTCTCCGAACTTCACAACTTCTTCTCCTTACCACTGGAATCCAAGATGAAGGTCTGTCAAATATTTCCCCCAGGCACCCGCGCACTCGGTTACAAAGTCTGCTGTGCAACAGCTCGAGAATAAGAAATCTCCGAATTTCAAGGGTTACTCGCCGTTGCTCAGCGGCAACAACGACCCAAACAATAGAGGCGACCTGCAAGAGGGATTTGAGTTTGGCTGGGAAGACTTACAACTCTCGGTAGACGAAGCTAGAGAGGTCGATGGCGTGATGGCTGGAGCAAACGCGTGGCCTCACGAGGATCTGCCTTCGTTTCGTCCAGCTTCTTTGGCGTACTAGTAAGCTCCTTATCCTCTAGAGTCATTGAGACTCGTATTTAGAGCACTAAGCCACGCGGCAGTCGATGTTGGGAAATCCTTATTCCCGTTATTTGCTCTCGCGCTAGATCTATCAGAGGACTTCTTCGATGACAAGGTACGAACCCCGATTCGGGAATACATTCGAATCTAATAACGTAGACCAAACACTCAGCTGCTCTGATGCGCATGTTGCATTATCCACCGCAATTATCTGCTGAAGGAGATCGTGTCATTGGGATAGGAGCTCACACTGAGTACGTATATCTGAGACAACGCCTTTAGGCCCTTTATTCATCGAATCGTTGGTCGCGTTTTTAGTTGGGAGGTGCGCCCTGGTTTAGACCCCTCCCTGCCTTGCCTCTGAGTCAACTTGCTTACTAGTGCTTCACCATACTCCTTCAAGAACCGGAAAAGATGGCATTGCAAGTTCAGAATACTAAGCAACAGTGGATCGATGCCCCTCCTATTGACGGGACACTAGTAATCAAGTAAGTGATGGAACGCATCCGAATCATTAATCGCTTATGTCTCACTAGCCTTGGGGATCAATTTGCCCGTTGGACTAGTAAGGCCATCTCTCATTCGAAGTTATTGCCAAGCTGATACCATTGATAGATGATGTCTTCAAATCAACCGTTCATCGAGCCATTAACAGAAGTGGCAGGGAGCGCTACTCCATTCCTCTCTTCTTTGGAACGGACTACCATGTTCGCCTTGAAGTGCGTAGCTTCGCGCTCATTAAATCTAGGGTATGTTCCTAGAGCTGATCATGATCACGGTGGACATCCGCAGCCGATCTCAAGCTGCGTCTCTCCCGATCGTCCAAGTCGGTACGAAGTCATTACTGCGGGGGAATATGTCAAATCGAGGCTCGCAGCTACATATGGCCACTACTAAAGATATTTTTATCCGTCTGCACCACATGAACTTTAGGCGTCCATCTGCACCACATCCAAACTGCGTATGACCCATACCATTGTCTAGTTCCCAGAGAAGTACTGCGGTGGCGGAGAGACCGAATCGCCGCTACTCTACAACATACTTTGTGATTATTCGACTTTGTACATCGCAACTACTGTCTCGCCGATGGGCGACTCGGCGTCCCGCTGAACGCAGTAGTGGATTTCTACGTCTAAACTGCGCGAATTGTTCTCGCTCTTCTTGCAGTAGAACGTTCCTGAAACAACGGAGCCTGTAAGTCATCCACTGGAGTTAGCTCGCTCATCAAGGATGACACTATCAACGCTTGCCTTCTTCGATCCTCACAGGCTCCCTTAACAAGAATATCGTCTGCTTCCAGTGCGTAGGGATACTCTGCGGGCCAGTGCTGAAGCTGACTACGTTCTCCTTGTCTTTTCCCAGACTTTGTCTTCTCTTAGGGGCGGGTTTGCCACCAACTGGCCAGACTTCGGCAACGACTGGGTCTTGCTCCTTGGTGACCTTGACTTTAGTAGAAGGTGAGATGGGGGCACCCGACGCATTGAAGAATGTGTCGAAATAGAGGACGAATGAATTTAGCTTGGTACGTTTCTCGGCGGTTGATGTAAGAGTGAAAGAAGAGGCGAATGAGAGTTGGCGTGCGCTTATTGAACTGAGCGACAGATCCTACGGGCTCCATGAGTACGTTTCATTGGCAAAACGGGAAATATAAGCTATTTCAACTTACCTTAACAATGTATGGTTCACTTAGTAGACTTTCTGGACCCACGACATCAATGATAGCGTTATCGAAGACTTCCTCCGCCATCGTCGATAGGTCAAAGCCTAGGAAAAGTATTTAGTGGGGATGAGGTTGAGTTGGCTTCTTGCTTTACCGTAGATGTCGCCCCAAAAGTCGACTCTGTCTTTGCGCACCTCGGAGGCATCACATAGCGCTAGCATCATTTGACATTGGCTTGGTGCCATGATCCCAGTTTCTTCACCTGACTTGAGGAACCTATCTCGGGCCACAAGTACAGAATCCAGCATCGACTCATATAGAAGAGCGTATCCCATCCATTCAGACACGATGATGTCCACATGGGTGATCCCGTCGGGCAATGTGATGTCTTCGACTTTCCCCTGTATCACCCTGGGGGCAGATCAGCTCGGTCTACCTGCCTCGTCGACAAATTCATCTTACTGGATGACATCACTGTATCCGTTGGCTTTGATGATCTTCTCTGCTTTTTTTGCGATATCACTCGCGTCCACGGCTATAACTTTCTTGGCGCCAGCTCTGGCGGCGAAAAGCGAGAGAATTCCGGTACCGCAGCCTACGTCAAGGACGATCGCGTCTTTGAACAAGGCTGGGTGTCCGAGAATGAAAGACGCGTAGGTTGAGGTACGGACTTGGTCCTGAATCATCACAGCGTGGATATCTATAACAGTTGGCGTCTATGGGAGGAAAGGGAAAGGCGTGCGCATACCGTTCTCTGCATAGCTGTCAAAGTAGTGCGTGTCATCATCGCGCTGAGCAGGTTTGCTGCCACTCGAACTGGCTTCTGGAGATCCCGCAAGAACGGAGCCAGCAAATATGCGATAGTGCTCCAATTGTTTTTGCGTTGCTGCAAGTTTCTTCTCGAGAACTTGGATCGGATCGGATCCAATCTCATCTTCGCCCTCAGAATCTGACCAGTCGTCTGGTTGCCATTCTTCACAGATATCAGCATCTGTGTGGCACGATTTTGAACATGAACATACGAAGCAAAGGATCGTCCTCGAGCACAGGGATGAGATAATCGTCTGACGAGAAAAAAGATTCTTTGCCAGTCAAGGTGAAAACTTCTTTCGGTGAGACTTTCTAAGGCGCACTGCTTCATATAACTTGTTTGTAGATGTAAGGAGAAGGCCGTACATGCTTTCTGATGAAATTGATCAATCTGATTCGACCGTGGATGTCAAGAACTGTCGTCGTTAAGCAGCCTAAGCGATCGTGTGGTGGAGGGAGAGAGAATGCTCACCCATTTTGGTGAAGGCACCACCGAGATCAAAGCCATGTGTTGTTTTGTCGTATGCGATGGTCTGATCTACGGAGGGGAATACACTATCGTCGAACAGCGAGCGACATGGCTTCGGGGGCGAGTCGTCCACCCAGTCGTCCCATGTTTCGTCTTGGTCGCTTGAGCTTGATTCAGACAGCCCATCATCTTCTGCAGCCGAATTGTGGACCGGTGGAAGTCTTATGCTCATCGTGGATGATTTCATAGATTTTTTTGAAACGCTAATATCTTATCGCACTGCCACCGATCACTATCGCAACCACCTCGACGATAGTTCAAGCCCGCGTTGGATTGTGATCGGATCACCTATGCTTACGCTTCAAAGCTTTGAGGTCGAGTATAAGACCTATACAGGTTACCACTACTTGCAGTGGTACAGCCTCAAATACTGGTATACAGGGTGGCGATTTACGGCCGAGGTGGTACAGTATCACAACCGTGAATGTGCCTTTCAATCTGCTATACTCGTTACGTGTATGGATGGTTGTTTCCTCATTGAACTGCAATCTCCAAGCAATCTCCTATGTAGAGTCATTCACTAATAATAGATATCAAACCCGACTCCATAGTGGTCGGTTTCTGCAGCGCTGACTCAGTCAGCAGACGCGCAGGCCTGCGCTCGCTTCCATTTGCTTCTCCTTCAAGGCGTATCCCTGAAGCTGGGTCGAGGGTAATCATGCTACAGCAACCTGTCTGGTTCCTGGTTTCTGCGCGCCGGATGTAGGACAATAGCCAATTAACAGTTCCATACAGCTTGCGTTCAGAGACTACGAGTCTAAATCACTTTTGGGCGCCCTGCGCTGACTCGAATACGAGATCTCCATGCGGTCGTTTCGCATTGGCAATGCACCCTTCAGAAGTCTTTTCCGAAACTGCGCGTATTATTTCCACAGACGTTCATACTATTATAGACACAGAGGGTCAATAAAAAGAGGCTCCTTCGTCATAACTCATCTCATCGGTTACTCAATTCACAGAATACCATAGTATGTCTAGCAAAGATATCAACCCTTCTACTACATCTTTCCAATCTACCGACACATCCTCCTCTACGACACCTCTCACCGCAAAAGGAAGGCGGCGGCGGAAGGACTTTCCCTTCGCCTTTGCAAAATTACAGCAAAAATACGGGACGCCGGGGACTGCCATGCCCGGAGGTCAAATGGGCCAATACTCGAACCCAACACCACAACCAGAGAGTGTGGATGCTGGCAGGGTGTCCAACTCAGGCAATACAAAGCCTTCTTCGCTGTCCACCATCCAGGAGCAGTCTGCGTCGGCATCTACTAGCGCGCCGAAGAATTATGAGGCAGCGTTTGGAAGTCTTTCGTCCTCGTACGGCACGAGCAGCGCCCTCCCCACTTTGCCACGCAAGGATAAAGAGAAAGAGAAATCAACGAAACAAAAGAAACTGTTTGGAAGTTCTCTGTTCTCGCGCAAAGGTGATGTGACATGTCCAAGCTTGCAAATGGTGATCGACCGTATTCTAACTGAGGCTACTGATAGGTGACTAATTCAGTCTGGCTGTATATGTTCGCGCCCTTACTGTTGCTGGGCCTAGGGCGAAGGTGTGTCCTCACGTGGAAGGTATTATTTCATTATTATAGTTGAATTATTCTAGGGCAAGTGCACAGATTAAAGATAGATTCACCCATCATCCCCACTGCTATAATCATTCTTATTATCTATTTTCCCGTGTGATGAATTTACTGTGCCGTACCCTCTGCCCTGAAGTCGCACCGTTAGCTGGCCGGGTACTCTATGTATTGATGCTGATGTTGAAGCAACTCATAGAAATAGGGGTTGTCGCTGGCTACTGATAAGATTATCTTGTACGCTGTCTAGTACGCGTTTGACGTACCATTTCCAACCCACCGACGATCATGTCTTAAGACTGCGGGCCTGAAACCCCCGGGCCGTTTACTTCCCGAATCAGAAGGGCCGCAGTAGTGCTAAAATTTACTACGAGTTGGTCAGATGTACGCTGCGGGGATGTTCGGTGCCCCAAGGTTCAGCATGCAAGTTCACACTTATCCATAATTATTTACTTCTTGGATGAAGAGAAGCCGCAGCACTATGGTGAGATTAACCGCAGTTGACACACCAGCGGTGGTCTGGCAGTGGCTGCGCACAATTTGTTCAAGCGCTGCCAAGCCTCAGGCATATACTTTACAACCCGACTGCGGCGGGACCGAGTAAGGGGATATCGTATTCACTCCATGTGACACGGCTCCTGAGTTTCTTTCTCTCGTATTCATCGGGGGACCCTATAATTCCAACGGTGTAGAAACACGACCGCGATTGAAGTATTGAGATATGCAGAAGGTTAGATCTAGGGCATCCGACATATTCGCACGCTCGGTTGGCGGATACCCTTTAACAATCTCAAATGTATGGTATGAGTCACGAAGAGAGCTTGGGCAAACGGTATATATAGGTGGGATATTGGTATTGCAACAGACAAGATAGACATCAACTTTCTCCCTCACAACAGTCATCCTCTCCCTTTTGACGCGGGCGTTTCTGGTCGATCACCCAACGAGCCGCTTAGCAGAAGATAAATGTACTCGTCAAACGATTCGATGACTACCTTAGTGAACAATGACAAGGGAAAGGTCGACAACTCCACCCGTGAGTATACCAATATTCATGGTGGATGAGCTGCTGCCTCCCCTCTATAATATGCAGAACCAGAGAACAGCTCCAAGTTAAACTCTTCGTCCACGAAGCAGGACATCGGCAACTCTTCGACGTTCGCAAAGGCGGCGAAGAAACAAGGATGGGGCGCACCTTCGGCTTCCAGACCCAGTCTTGGGATGTGACGGGCAATTAGAACCGGGCGTAGGGTTCTCGTGGGTTTCAACTAGCACTAGCTGTGATGTCTCAACTAACCCCGGTATAGGATGCGATTCGTTCGGGCGAGCGTCGAGGCAAAGGAACGGTTGGGGAGTGAATTTCGGTGCTTTCATTCCCACCCATAAATCATTATACATATTCAGTTATTAGCTAGGCATGATATCCAACAAATGCTCGGATGGATGGAAAGTTACATGAAGTCTTCCTCAAGTTCGCGGCCAGTCTTGCGCGGCGCGTTCGCATCGAAGTCTTCCTCGACTTCGAACAACGAGTCGTAGGACTTGGCGGCCTTTTCGGCCTCTCGTTGCTTGGCCAGCTCAGCATCAGCCTTCTTCTGTATTACATGAAGCGTAAGAAAGAGAGAGGGTAGAGAGAAGTGGAGCTGACCTTCTGAGCGGCAGCAGCTCTCCTGATCGCCGATTCCTTCTTTATTCGGTCGATTTTTTCCTGTTCATGATCGACGACCTTTTCGACCTTGGTTTTATTGAGACGATTCACGATGGGATTTTCCCGTTTTGGGACATGAACTTTGTAGGTATCAGAATCACTACTGAATTAAATTCCACGTGTCATACCTCGTTTGACCTAAGTATGGGAGTGAAAAGCCTGCGAAGATAACATAGAAAGATCATACCTTCTTGTCGCTGTGGAATGAAACTTGACCCACTGCCATGTCCCCTGTTTTCTATTTCTAAACAAGTTGACAAGATGGGCACGAAAGATGGCACAATCGACAAACCTTCAGATTGTCGGCTGGCGTGTAGATGATCGTCAAGTTATCTTTCTTGTTGCCTAAGCCCAGGGTTCAGCAGCGATTCTACAGATGGACCGGCTATTTACCTTCGATCGAGTTTGCCTTTACCAGCTGCGCGCAATCGGTGAGAAGATCCTCAGGAATGCCCTCCCAAGACATCCCGTCCGGCATTCGGAGATAGACGTGAGCAGAAGACAGTTTATCGACATGGAACCACACATCCTGGGGCCAAGCGTACTTGATCAAGTCCTCGTCTACGAATCAGGTCAGCGCGATACACGATGATCCTAGGACCTAGTGATAATTAACTTACTCTCAACCTTGTCCCGACCCATGTAGAGGGTGACCGGTGGGTTCGCAACTATAGAGAACTGTCAGACAACCTAGGTACCACCTGCACGCAGCCATACCATTAGATGTAAAGAACAAGACCATCTCCGGGAATCACGACGCCAGCCGTTCCAAGGTCGGAAGCAAGAGCTACATGATTTGTGGCGCGTTCCCAGGGTATGTCGGACAGGGGGGAACTTACTGAGGCTAGAATGACAGTACACTGTCACACAATTGCCTGACATATGGATTCCGGAATATAGACAATTTTTTCACTCTTCGTGAAGCAGTACTTACAACCATAGGCCCTATAGCTAATATACCGTGATGGCAACGTGCACTAGTAATTCAACGTACTTAGGGCGTGGGAATGGTTCGTTGGTCATCTATCGCGGTAGGCGCTCAGGCGCTCATTGAAGCCATTTCTCTTACTCAAACCTCCATATCATCTCTCGTCCTCTTCGTTCGTTTGTTCTGGTTATATCTTCACTGACGTTCAAGGTGGGCGATGAATACTACGGATTGAGGAACTGTAATCTGACATACGAGTTTGAAGATCACTTACACGGCGTAGTTTCCAGAGAATGCAACAACCCAATCGGTTAGGACTTGGTCTGCGTCCACCTTTGCCGTCATACGGTCAAGGGCCCTCAATATCGGCTCTCGCACAGCAGCAGCAAATGCACTCTATGCCGCCTCCAGCGCAGAGGGCCGCCACACTATTTGTTGGCTCCATATCGGGAGGAATAACTGATTCTTACATGAACCAACTTTTATCAGTGAGTCGGATTTCCTGGGCATACCTAGGTATACTGAGCATTTCGGCTTGCAGGCATGTGGTTTGGTCAGGTCTTTCAAGCGCCTCATCACCCCCGCGAATAAGCCACAGGGTTTTGGCTTCGCTGAATACGAAGATCTAGACGCGGCGCTCAGGGCTATGAACTTGTTGAATGGTGTTGAGCTACCGGCTCTGGAGGACGGATGCGCGAACAAAAAGCTTCTGGTGCGTCCCTAATATGCATCTTGGTACCTTCAAGCCTACTTCTAGATAATAGGTGAAAGCGGATGAGAAGACGAAACTATTGCTCGACGCACATCAAGCTCAGAAGATCGTGACAGATGTATGATTCAAATTTTCTTTTTCTTTGTCCCATACTGATGTAGAAAAGGCCGACGAAGCTTTGAACAAGCAAGCTCGAGCCAAAATCGACGAGCTTGTTGCTGACATCAACCGCGTTTCGCAAGATGCTGCCAACAGCGGTCTACTTGACAAGGAAAAATATGTCATCCCACCTCATCTTCACGATCTCCAAGAATCTGATCTTCCAGAAACGCAACGTGGTCTTGTCATTTCTGAGATTGCACAGTTTCGAGAACGAGCTGCGAAGCGTGAGCGGGAAAAACTACGGGACGTGCAGGCCAGCATTCCCGCAATCGTCGGAGCCCCCAGTGGTCCTAAGACGAGGGAGTGGGGAAAACCCCAAGGCCAAACTCCAGCAGCATCTTCAGGAACGCCAAAAGGTCACGGTAAAGGCGCACAGGGCTATAACAAACCTGTGGGATTCGTACGAGAGGAAGCTGCTGGCAATCAGGAGGACTCTCGGGCATCGTCACATGTGCAAAAGACTGACGAGGAGCTGGAGGCAGACAGGAAAGAGGCTAGGCGGAAAGACGAGGAAATTTCATTTAGAGATGTACGTCCTTTTACATTCGATGCACATACCCATCTCACGATTCTCAGCGTGAGCGGCGCTACGAACCCAGAGAAAGAAACCGTATTCAGGCTATAGAACGAAGTATCGCTCGTGAGCGCGCCCAGAGGGAAGCAGAGGAGAAAGATCGGATAGAAATGAGGGCACGGTTGGACATCTGGGATGACGACGAAAGTGATGAACTTTTCTACGTTGACCGGTAAGACTTTGTAGTTGCGTTTATCGACATTACTCATCGCTTCATATAGCGCGCGATGGAGACATCTCCGCGCCCGCCGACTAGAAACCGAGGAGGCGAATGATGCCAAGTCCCGCCTCATCGAGGAAGAAGAAACAGAATACCTGCGTAAAGAATCAGAGAGCTTCTTAGCGAGACAAATGGACGAGATGAATGCATTGGCAGAGGAGCAACGCAAAGCAGGGCTTCTGCTTGATGACGGTGCGCCCGTTCGATTGAATGTCTCCATAGCCGCCGCCCCTGCAAAGGAGCTCTCCAGTAAGGACAAGGCAACGGTGTTTGGGCAAGAGGAAGAGGAGGATGATATCAAGAAACGTAAGGTTCCTTTGGTTAAGCTCGACTTCAGCGCCGCAGAGAGCAGCGAAAAGACACAAGAAAGGCTGGAGAAGATCAAACTCTCTGTGCCGCACGACAAAGAAACTCTATTCAAAGCGAAGGTCCGCTGGGATGGTTTATCCGATGTAGGCGCGTTGTCTTTTGATGCTGAATCGCTAACGAGTTGTGCAGTCCATCATTGATAGGAAGTTTGAACCCTTAATCAAACGTCAAATGATGAAATATCTCGGTGAGATGGAAGAAGATGATTTAATCATGTTCGCACTGGAGCACTTGAAAGACCATAAGAGCCCACAGAAACTTGTCGAGGGCCTCGAAGCGGTGAGCCCTTTTCTCCAATTTCGTGAGATGTGTCCTGATCACGATGTGTCCAAAGGTCCTCGAGGAAGAGGCCGTTGAGTTCACCGTTAGCATATGGCGCCAAATCATCTTTGAAAGCATGGCCTACGGCGAAGGTATCCTCACGGAGAAGATGATGGTAGACTAGTCTGGCTTGAGGGAGACTTGGGATGTGATTGCCGCTCGTGTTTAAGGGGGCAGGTGCGTTGTGTAGTATTGGCTGTCCAAGGCTGCTAAAAATACAAAAGATACCCACCCACCGAGACAAATTTCCAACGCGTCAGAACGCCGAGTTCACCTATCATGTCCGGTACGTGCTCATCACCAACTCTGGGATCCTTGATCTGGTTGTGTTATGTACGCCATGATTGTACATTGTGGATGTTACGTGTCGATAAGACTGTCTCATCCATCGCGCTATCGTCATTGGTAAGAAGATGCTGCCCAGTCACTGTGAGTGGCTGCTTCTCAGCTTTGCATTTCTACGCAGCCGGGGATCTTCTGCACTTAAACAGCCACACTACCTCGGCGATATCGGGCCTTGCGTTTATCCACAGTCCCTGGATAGATTTCCAAAGCGGCCGGGAACCGTATTCGGCCCCTACCAACCATACTTCTGGATCCTGCGTTGATTCAACACTCAATACCCGCGATCCCTTCTAAGATACCAATTACCAGCCTCCAGCTGCAGCAACCTATGGCTCAGCCTTCGCTCCTCGTTGTATTGCTGCTCCTGCATGATCCGCTCGTTCTCCGCTTCCAACGATGCTATCATCCCCCTCAGACGCGCCAAAGTGCCGTCACGGTTTAATCCTTCATCATATACCTGCTTCCGTCGGCTGTCTGCTGCCCCTAGCCCAGGTTCTCTCCCATAAGTTGACTGATATAGTTGAGCTTGATATTTCGGCTTTCGCTGTGGCCTCATCGATTCGTTCCATGGGCCAGTTGCCGCCATCCCAGGCTCCATTCCATGATTTTGCGGAAATGGTTTGGGTTTTCGCATCTCATGCGACCCCAGTGGCTCGAATGGTTGAACACCCTGACCTTGCTTTGATAAAGGTTGCTCGGGGTACCCTGACGCATTGTATATCGGATGCTGGTGAGCCCAAGCGGGTGATGCGTCCTTGTGGCCTTTGCACAACTTTTCGTTACACGCAGTTGACCTCACGACAAATGAGCACTTACCAGGAGACACTTGGTACATAATGTATGTCAACCTTGGTGTTCTGATATGACGGTCATTATACTTATAGTTCGCTGATGCGGTGCTGGGCAGTGTACACCACATGTCGTTCTACGACATTGCCTCCAGCGTTTAGAGATACAGTGTTGGACTAGATGCAGTGTTGGACTCATGTTTCTCAAGAGATTAGTACGCTTAATTGTATCTTCGAGTCAGAGAAAGTATTTTCCTTCCTGGTCTCCGCCTCCAAGGATCCATGATACGAGAACCATTTCAAGGATATCTATTCATAACACCACGCTCTAGATAGGGATGGCCTCGATCCCTTGAAGAAACGTGCTGTCCCCCCCTTCTTGACGGTATACCTTCACAGCCTTCCAACCGGTGCTCCCCAAAAGTTCGTCAATATGAGTTATGGTGCGTTCCTGCGAATTGAAGAGGAGGAACATCTAAAATATTGATTGAGTGAATCAACTCAGTACACAAAAGTCACAGTGTGCGTACGTCGATATCCGCATTGTAGCCCATCTCATTGACAGCACCAAAGTTGGCGAGCAATGGGGCGGGCGCTTCGCGGGGAACGGCGCCAGGAATTCCGGACTTGTCGGTGCCAGGATCATGGCAAGCGAAAGGCATGATGCTGTCCATTAATACAAGCTTCGTCTTTGGGGCCGCCGCGACTCTCAGTTGAGTGAGTATCTTGACGCAGTATTCGTCGGACCAATCATGCAGAATCTGCTTTAATAGGTATACAGCTGCACCTCTTCGGGGCTGAGGCTCGAAAAAGTCGTGCACTACAAGTCTTGGATGGTAAGTTCTCCCTCCCTGAAGCTGCTGGTCTATAACAAACCTTCCAATATAACTTGGCCTGATTGAATGGCATCTGGCATCTTTTCGGCCCAAACCTGAGTACCCAAGCATTAATGAACACTCAGCAAGCTTTGAGGCAGATTCGGAAGCGCAGTAGGTACCTTCTTTCCGTCCCAAATCACACCTGATAAATCTTGGACCACGATTTTGATCCTAGGGAAATTTGCGGCAAGGGACAAGGAGGACGTTCCAACCCCTCCGCCCACGTCTACGACGAGCGAATCTTCTGGTAGGGTTTCCCAGTCGTACGCTGGTCACGCGGTTATACATTAACGACGATGAAGTTAGTCCAGCAGCGACACACACCGCCAAGGATTGCATTTGGAGGCTGCAGCGCCTGAATGCCCTGCATGCCAATGTCGAATCGGTGTTGGCGATCTCGCTGCTCGGGGTGCTCGTAGAAGTGCCACAGTGTCTCTTCAGAATTAATTGCCCTTGCAAACGGAGATGCTTTTGGGTCACCCGAACGGCGAGTCGCTGGGTCTGAAAGGGTCTCCCAGGAGTAAGCCGCCGCCTTAAACGCTTCATCAAGACTAAACAAATGCCATCCACAACTCAGCGACTGCAAATTCATAAGTCGATGATCATAAGTACTCACTGATGTCCAACAAGGGCGGCGAGACCTGGCGTTCCATCATGCTTGTGTTTGGGACTAACGCTATATGGGTATGTGTACACTAGGTTTGGAGCATGGGACTGACTCTGCGAATAGATCTTTCGTAGGTTTCAAAGTATCCATCATGCTAGAGATGCGATTGTTTGTGAATACATTGGGTTCGATTTCCCTGTAGATATGATTGGTGGCCAATATCCGGAGGAATCGACCTGACGGTTGCGTTCGTTAGATATGTAGGACATTGGAAGGGCACCGACAGGACCTACCCATCTTCTGGGGATCCTGACCATTGATAGCGGAGATCCCTTGAACGCTAAGACCCTGGTTGCGTGCGTGAGTTCTCTACCACAGGCTCTCTGGAGACGTTGGCTTACCTTGGGGCCTGCCTCTCGCAGAATCTCGGTCACATTGGATTCGAGGCAAGCACGGACGGCGGCAGCTTTGAAATGCTACAGGATGGCCCGCAATCAGTATGTGTATACTTGCATAGACATAAGCACAGACTAACACCGCCAGCAACATGATACAACGTCACCTGAGGAGGCATCAGAACAGCGGCAAGCTGTAGGGCAGCCGCACATATGACGTTCGCCGCCTCAGCAGCCACAGGAATACTACGGAAAGTTTCCGTCGAGGGGTGAAACGGTGCATTGAGATCGGGAATGGGGGTTGACTTCTGCGAGCAAACCGCCTCAAGGATCGAAGCGTTCTGATTGATGAGAACTATCAATTGACGTATAGGGGAGGTATCTGTATAGGACGGTTGAGACATTTGGTCGTCCTTGGGGGTGATTTTGGAAATGAATGAGCCCATAGGGTCTTTATGGCGGAAGGTTGTTCGTTTTATTTGCTTTTGGTGACCTCAAGTAAGCCTTCATTCCCATCCCAGTGGTCCTCAATAACCTTAACTGAATAGGGATGCCGTCCCACCCGTGGTTAGGGTCAACAAGCCTGTCGGCAATGGGTACAGTCGAAAGCTTGAGTACATGATTATGGGCGCAGATATGTAAGTGACGGCTCAATTACTAGTCCGCTTACACTACGGCGGACCCACGATTTGCCGCATGTTTAGGGACTGTAGGTGTATTTGCTGAGCGAGAGCCCATAGCCCTGCAAGAACATGGAGCATTACTAGCATGAGGGTATGAAGATTCTGAAGCGTCGCGATGGGCCCCCGAGTTTCAAATTGATATCTTCGGTTAACAGAGGCCTTCGAACTATAAAATTCAGCTTAGCACAGACTTTACGGCGCTTTGGGAAGCGTACCGGCTCGGAGGACTAGGCGGAAAGCGAATCCAAAATACTCGAGCGTCCCGGAATACATACCTTGAAACCCGTCAAATTATCGATACCCGAGTCGGATGGTCCACTTGTTTGCCACAGGGTAGCAAATCCGTACCCCTGATCAACCCCTTATATCAGAGGAACTCGAACGAGCTCGACTTCGGAATGCACATCAACATGGGACGAATACTGGCCAGGTCCCCGATTTCGATGCGTTCCTTCTACTCCCCAACCTACAGGGAGATCTGCGCCATTGGCTTGCTCATTTCCTCTGGCCGCTTATTTCACAACCCTTGCCGTGAAGATATCTTGAACCAATAGCGGCATTCGTGTTATTTCGACTTCCTGTGCGCAGAAGCCTGTGAATCTCAGGTCGCGAATGGATTGGTATCCAATCCATAGAGGGACCTGGTTACTGGTATGCGACGGTGACTTTGGATTTCGATGTGGGGATTGGATGATGCCGGTTTCCATGGTCAGGCATCACCTTCCACCCGGCAGTCTTCCATCACCTTGCCACACGCTACTCGATATACCACCACCTAAAACGAAAATCCTCCACAAATAGTACTTGCCGATTAGACATTTGGTGGCCCAGTCGAAGCCAACAACGGCCCTGGACAGATTTGAACCTATAATAACTAATCATAGAATGGCGCAATCAGGAGATCCGCCAGAGACTTGTGGAACAAACCTACAAAACGAGTCTTATTTGAAACTCGCTTCATTACCTTCCTCTTCATCTCCTGAACTTGGACGCCCTCCGCATCCGCATGTCGTAGTTTCCGGAGGGTGAGCGCTGAGCGGGACGTATGTAAACCGGGAATTTCCTTTAGTTAGCTGGCGCTGAGACAGAACTAAGCATTGTCGGATAACAGAGAAAATTGAGGACGCTGCGAAAAGTATCTTTCCATACATAGTAGAGTTACATCGGCGCATCATTAAATACATTGAAGTCCAAACCCTGCTTTACTTCTGCTACATATACATCAATCCGAGGGCGGATGCGGGGTGATATTGGTCGAATCTCCCTAGTCGGCGAGCGGGCTATTTCATATGTCGGCCTAGAGAAGCAAAAGCAACAGCAAAAGTGTCGATGAGCGTCCTTTAGTTCCACAGCATACTGTGGGAAGATAAGACACCAACACTATGCCGGTGTACTTCCCCCATCCAAGCCCAGATCCACTTTGAAATCAGAACGGCCCCCAGGGCTCGCTGGGTCTTGCTGGGTCTCACCAGGAATCTGATTATGAAACAATTACGGACTCGATGGTCCGAACTCATACTTCCATGGTGAGCAGATGCACGTACCTGCTGCAAGTCGGTCGCTCCTCCCTATAGTCGAAGGCGTTCAGGTACATATGACAGGCGGAGAACGATGGGCCTACCCGACGGAGTCGTTGAAAGGTGCCCGGGGGCACGTGCGTTTGTGGCGAGCTAAATTGTCGGAATTCCAAGCCCTACAGTCAAGGGGGAGACCAGGACGTGGATTGCAGGTAGCATTATATGACGAGCGGGCTTACCTCAGCCCCTGTAGTATTACCAACGGACAGATGGTCCACCTTCATTTTTTCGTACTCAACCCGGGCGTTTAAACTTGATAACAATGAGTTCGTGTAAAGCTTCGAAAGGGGAAAGTCCAAGGCAAAGTTACTGATGGAAGATTCAACCGCATATCTTTAGATAGGGGATTCAGACGTACTATGCGGTGTCCTATTTTCGAGCAGTGAGCTGGTAGCAAGGTGAGAAGCCTACGGGACTCACAGGGATGGCGATGAAAAGTATAACATCGAGGGAGGCAAAGATGCTCGTAAGCAGACCCGTTTGAAGCGTAACTGAGAAAGCCAAAGCGCTCGAATCAGAACATGACGGGCATTGGAAAACGAGGAGCAACATACACCGCATTATCTTATTGATCATGTCGTCAGTGGCCTTGACGCCCGTCTTTTTGCGATACTGATTGGGTATTATTAGTTGGGAGTCTGCGAAGTGCCCCGGAAAAAGTGTTTATACCAAGTGCACCAGCAGACTGGTCGTGATGATAATGTCCGCTATTGCCGATGAGAAGAGCCACGTCATGATCGCACCCTTCAACTCCTGGAGCCTTGCGAACTCGCGAATGATCGCTGTACATATGGTAGCAGCGATTGCGCCGGCTGTTGCGACAATTAATAAGCAGAAGCAAATAGATGGAAGATGGAAGATCATACTGAGTGAACAAAACGCGAAGAATAGTATTGGTGCCACGATTAGCATAGAACCACTGATGATATATATCCGCCGAGCAAAGAAGAGCTGGATCGGTGTTGATATGAAAGCCTGATGGAGACGGAAAGTGTCAATGTTCGACATATCGTGGGTGAGTCGAGCGGCCACGAACCATTACAATGGGATCTGATGAGAGAGCTTGATTAACACTATATAGAACACAAGAAGTGGACGCCCACCCGCAATCAACACTGGAACCAGACGATGAGTTAAGGATAATGCGATAATGTCAGCGTGGACGGACTCAATGGTACAAACTTGACAGCTTCTTCGGTTCCTATATCGATGATGTTAATGTTGCAGCACAGGAAGTCCGATGTAGACGAACCGTAACGCAATATCAACGGCTCATATATCAAAGCGATATCAAACGCCGTGTTAAGCGTCTCCATGAACAGGAGATAGAGGACCTATCGGGATTCAATTACTCGGATACGGAATCGTACAGGCAGGAGGGGCGTACCAGATAGTCAAGAAATGGCCTGCCGTAACTGAAAATGGCTTGAGCTCAGAGCGTGGTTGTCAATAAATCTGCTTACTCCTTGCGTGTCTGGTAGTACGTATATGTCTGTCGGCGACTCTATCAGTACGATCTAAAGTGCATTGTATAGTATATACCTGCAAAATGAGCAACTGAATCAAGAGCTTCAGCACAACTCAGCCAGAGATAAATGAAACACATACACCGTATAGCATGGAGTTTAAGCATACACCAATTAGCATTGGTCCGAACCTAACCGGTTCGTTCATGAGTGAGATATCTGTGAGGGAAATTAGATCGGCGATAGAGAAACTTACAACGAGTCAATTCCGGCCATGTCTGCAGTTGTGACGCTGTGGGGCCGCTCAGTCCCTTGCTTTTATACTATGCAATGTATGTGGGAAGCGAGTTTGGACCCGTTTGGTTAGTGGCGACAAGTACCTTATTTTCGTGAAGAAGCTGCACCGTGTATACAACGGCGCGAACCACATCATGATCTCGACTAAATTTAGGTCAATTAAGTGCACGATGAACGTTAGACAGGAAAGCGGTACGATACCATGTTCAGATACATTCCTCTGGTCCCAGTTGCTACCAGAAGACCACGTTCGAAGCTTGAATTTGGCTGTGAACCACTCAAGGTGACTCAACAGGAATGAACAGCGCCCAAGGAGCCAGTCATTCGGCGTCGACGACAGTTTTCTGGTGTTTCGAGACATCTTTCCAAGAACACAGGAGCGGCAATCTGTCTGATTTTTTTGTTGTTATCGCCTGTATGCAACATTGAGTGGCTTTAGTCCGCCGCCGCCGGAGGCGTAGGCACACGTGACCAACCTACACCTTTTCTCCTCATGATCAACGAATCGCAGATGTCGCTACGAAATGGCGCGAACTGTTATCAAAAAATATCCTATAGCGAATCCAGCCATTAACAGGAATCTCGTTGCTCCCTTGTTCTCTCGATGGCCTCCGTCGCTTCGAGTCGGGCGAATCTTGCGTTCGACTGAAATTGCCACCACATATGCTCTGTCTCATATTGTAACATATCTCTCATTCGGCCAGCAACCACGCTTTACGGCAGCTGTGATTCGTGCACCATTGGCGCTCTTCCCATCTCCAATACCCCGAGACCTGTTTCAGTTGGCACAGAGACTGCAGCGGATATACAATGAGCTGTATGCGAGGATTGCTACGGACATCGATTTCATGAATCAAGTGATGGTTTCGAAGGAGTGGGCGAAATGGATGTGGGGAAGCAATGATCAGCATCAGCTCATGTGGCTAGCATTGTTGACACTGACTATCTCTGCAGACGCTGCATCTCGGTTTATTCCGATTGGATTACCTCCTGCATGAGAACGCAGACTCGACTCTATGACTGAAGCAGGTCGAAACTGACGACGAGACTGAATTACTTGCTTGATTCTCATTCATATCAACGTGGGGGGGATCATTGGTTCGAATGCAACACTATATCGTCCGTAGTGCGTGTCCTCTGCGTCGTGCAGGCAGGGGAGCGGAATACCTTTGGTCATCGGTGGCTTGATTTTTTGTCGACCTCACATCCCGGTTGTATAGGCACTCCATCCGCGTCGTACGACAGACGTTTGGCGACCTAGCTACGTCTGCACGGTTCGATCCACAGACTTCCGCCCTTCGTATCTCGCGGGCAGGCGGACCTGAAGTGGTAACATCCACGGTGTATTTCCGCGCTGGATTCGCGTCAACGGATTATCCGAGGCCACGCCATTGCCAGACCCGATTCCTGCTTGAGCAATCCTCTGCGACCAACCGTCCTCCCATCCTACTATAGCTCGCTGGTGGGAAGAACATGCAGCAGGTCCTTGCGCGGCCGGGCATCTTACAGTTCTTCTTAGGGATGCGAGCGAGGAGGACTTGGATGCGATTCGTGGTAGGTAGAGGAGAATGTGGGGCTTGGATCTGCAAGAGGAAGTGCACACGAACGAGACTACTGAGCCGCTTGCGGTGCAATGGAAATCGTGCTGAAGCCGCAGAGAGACGCCGACAGGAACAAGAAAGCGATTCCTAGATTCCTCGACGAACTACCGGTATCAGATAGGAAGGCTTGGGTCACCATGGAGTCGATTGTTCCTCCGAAAGGGACGGCGAACTAGTTAATATGAGCCAGCAGCGTCGCGGTGAGGACGGAGGCTACAGGTTTTTATGTTTTCAACTCAACTGTATTGATGGATGTCTAGCTCAAGGTCAATCCCTTCGTCTCTATTCTGTTCTTCTACATGCCCTAACTTCCGATTTCTAGTAGTCTATGTGATTATGGAGATTTTTGACTTCGATGGTATCATTCGTAGCTTCGTGCACCTCATACTTGCCTGCAAATCATTCTTTCCGAGTCCGCATTACTTACCCGACATTTTACCACCCGAACTTTTTCCGCTGACATATAAATCCCGAGTCGCTGAGGTTCAGAGTTGTGAAATGCTGTGGCTTCTATTACTGGTGGTTGCAGCTTCAGCTGTACTTGCAACACCTGTTGTGTATGACGGACGCGTGCCATTCTCGTTCCCGGAGGCGAATCTGGATACTTCCACTGGCCCGTTCCTAACGTGGGCTTTGCGCTTCTCAGTAGCCAATTTGTAAACTGACTGGATGCCTTGCGTAGAGTGGTCAAGGGCACAGAGTCTGCAACTCATGTACATTTCCCTCACCATTTCCGTCGAGGAGCCTCTCTGACTTGTTCAACCCAGTATAGTTCTGTCTTGGGACACACCAAACGCCCGACCCCTCTCTGGGACAAAAGCCCGATCCCCTTCCTCCCGCTTCCCATCTTCACTGTACCCACGGAGCAGGTGATATCAATGAGAATTGACAACACATCGGTCTTTTTTCCCGGTGGGAACAACCCCCAATTTGGTTTCCGCCGCACAGAGCTGCTTGCGCAGGCAGAGGAAGGAGGGCCCACTGCGTTGTTACCGGATATCGAGGAGGGCGTAACGGCGTTTCATTTCTCGATTCAGCTGGACGAGCGCTTTCCTTTGAATTATGATCATGAGTACCAGATCGTTTTCATTGAGACTAGTGACGGATCCCATGTTTTCGGAGTACAATTAGGTCAGTTGTAGAATTGATCCTTCTGATTCGAGCTAATGATACACCAGGATCCCCTTTCACAAATCCTCCCGGGCCACTTCCAGCGCCAAATGCGCATTCGTTCAAAGTCCTGGACCACTCCCTGAACGTCCTCTTCTCGGCTCCCTCTTCTACGAGATCGTGGCACAATTTCGCGGTACTGGTCGACTGGGATAATCTTACGCTGAAAGTATATTATTCGAAAGACGGCGCGCCGTTAAAGCCTGTCACTGGTACCATACCTAATCTGAGCGTCTCCCCTGGAGGTCCTGGCAAGGGTGAATTCCATTTTGGCATTTTGAAGGTAAGGCGGTTTTTGGTTCTTCGTGTTGCTGATGAGATGATTCTGATTTTGTGTAGCTTCCGTTGGTTGATCCGAACGACTCGCCTTCAGACCAAGGGGATGTCGTTCACCATGGTATACAGGAGGGATCCACTGAGGGCTTGTTCTATTCGGGTGTTTTTGTCGAGAAGGTGACAAAAGGCGTTAGCACTGGTTATGGGAAGACTATTCGACCTTAGGCGTCTGCGCTACCGTTGATGAACTTATGTGGTAACCCAAGCTATTATTGAAACCTCACCACTGAACCTGAAGTTTCTGGAAGCGACTTGAGCATGGTGGGGTACGCGGATCCTCATCGTCTATGCATCGTCTACTAAACCCCCAGTGTTACTTCTCTGGTTCGAACACGTGACAGCTAGACTCGAAGAGAGACAGTGACACCAAACGATGGTGATTGTCTCAACCTCGAATGTCGATGGTTACTCTACGGCCCGAGGACCTTTACATTACAAACCCAAACGATGTGATCTACGGCTACCCACTCTTCAACGAGCACTCATACCCTACCCAGGCACAGTTCTTCTAGTTCCACTCGCCTGAATGTGCGCCCAGGCGCTGAAGTGAAGCGGCGATTTATAGATCGACACCATTGAGTATTGCCTAGCTTAGGCCTCCAACGAGGAGATTTAAACGCTAACAACAAGTCATGCCCTGTTCCTCGTCGAATTTCTTGTGCGTCACATCCAGTACGAGTCCAGATACACACACAAACTGACGCGGTGTCCCCTTTCCAGTGCGCGCCGAAGTGATCATGGCGCTTCGGCGGGATGAATGGGCATTCTGTCCTGACGAAGAGACCCTTGAGCTGCTCGCAAAAAACCTCCTGGAGAACGGCGAGCGCCCGACGGATGCCCGCCGGAGTTGGGAGACGGAATGTCCATGCTCGTGTCCACCAACGACTGCCAAACAGTTGCATAAACGCCTGGCTGTCCACTCCCGTGACAAAACTGAAGCATCCGTGGATATCTCCAGCCTTTTCGAGTGCTCCGTATGCGGCGGTCCCCACGATAGCTGCACCCAGGCGAACAGCCCGACATACGTTGGAATCAACCTCGCCGACGAGACATACAACCATCGCCGAACCGCGGTAGATGTCTGCCATTTTCGGGAGCTCTTTCTGCTTTTCCTCGTTTTCATCTTGGGGGATGCATATTGCATCAATCCAAATGGGCAGCTTCGTGCGACGGGTGATCGACAATGTGCAGTGCCTGCGTTGTGACCTTTCGACCAAACCATTGGACCCACTCACTACTTGGATCCCAAGCATACGACACCGCAACATATTGGAGATCGGGATAGTACTCAACTTCGATGAGCTTCCCTTCGTACACCAGGTTACGCGGCTTCGCATAGACTGCGAGACCATGACTGGGCCTATACAAGCCGATCTCAGTACCGCCATCGAGAAACTAGCATATCATGGCTCAAGCCCTGCCACCAAGCTGGGCATGGGACGTCAAGTCCGCTCTGAATTGTCTCGTGCACGGTCTCGTCGAACACCCCACATCGATGACGGCTGGCATTGCCAAACATCATCGACCCGCAGTTATGTACGGTGCCACTCGAACATACCCACGGAGTATGGCCCTATGGGTGCTCAGCTTGGTCGGTTTTTCGTTGGTGTAGCTCATGCTGTAGAAAAGCGAACGGAGGGGTCTTCGAGTTGAATCATACTTCAAGCCTCCCCCCCCTTTCGGTCTCACGAGGCTGTTGAAGAAGCAATAGAGGACCATATGGATCGAGGACCTATGTTTAAAAAGGGCTTAACGTTAGACCAGTGCAACTTGTTCGGGAACGCGAATCCGGGTCGGTTCTCGCTGTTATCGTACTCATCGACCCCGTGAATCGTATATGTGGGTATTTTCGTTCACCTCCAGTTCTTCTTGGTGCCTCTCAGTGCAGCTTATCGTCATATCTCAACCATAGCATCGAACTTAGCGCCTTCCTGGAGTCCTTGTTTCGGTGTCGGCGCTAGGCAAATCGTTGCATCGTGCACCACTGTCTGTTTCTCGCGCACTACATTTATTCGCATGAACACCTTCGCTCATTATTAGTTAGAGCAGTCAACCAGTCGTCTGGCGCCGAGGCGAGGTACATGCGCTCTCCCATCAATCAATCAACCATAATCAATGAATATCAAAGCCACACAACCATGCCATCAATTCACCGGCAATGTATCAGTCCACAGGACCGATATCAAGGGGTCAGCATTCGCCCACAAGATCAATCTAGAATGTAGCTTTCCCCTATCTTTTGTAGCTGACAATGTTGAACCTTTAGTTCCTAGGCTTACAATGATCTGCTCGAAGACCCGAATAAAATGTCGTCTCACTTAGAGACATCGTAAACTGCTACTAGCCAGTCCGAGCCCTTGAATAACACCTCGAACTTGGTTGCTTATGTATTGATCCGATGCTGCTGGGTAACATACGTAAGTTGCTGGACCCACACTGCTTCAAGAACTCACATCATCTGCGCTCAAGAATCAGATTGTAGGCACTCTGTGATAGAATACCCCAATGCAGTCTATTGTGTCCCAGCCAACACTCCGTCTCAACCACAGCCCCAAGAGCGTGCTCTTGTCTCTTTTAAAGGCAGTATCATGAGTAGCTACAATGACCGTCAGGTATCCACTCCGCCAATAGCTGCACCCATACTACCATCTCATGAGCCATGAATAGCCAACTTAATGACTCTATTATATCCCTAGGATTCGATCTGTGAGTGGAACACCTATATTTGTTGAGTCTCAACACTCAACAACCCTTAATCTCCGCGAGATGGTCCATGAAGGTGGGTTTACCAGCTGCCTCATCATAGCATTGGCCACTAATATTTCGTCTGCCATTCACCCGTAGCTATATTGGGTTGCTGTATCAGCTCTTTGGGTCTTCGATTATTTCCTTACCCTTGAATCGGAGGTTATCATCATTATCCCTCGCACAAATAGGTCGTTTCTCATCGGAATTTGATTCTTTAGGTAAACTTCGGGTGGAAAGGGAAGAAGTCAACGAGTTCGTGTTATCCATGCCCTACCATGCTTTCGTTACTGAATGGGTATCTCTAGTTTTTTGGTTCTTTATCCTAGTCCGTGATTGCTATTATGCCGATCCAGCGGGCCAACGTGCTGACGGCTAGACCAGAATCGTTATTTGGCCCCCTGCTTCATTATAATCACCCTTACGGGCAAGTACCTCGAAAAATAACCTCCTGCAGTGACTTACGTCTGCTACAAAGATCATTTCGCCGCCGGTTGGGACATAAGGGTGAGCGCCTCAACTTTACTAACCTTCATGTATCTCATTGAGTCCTTATACTTAGATGTACGTATCAGAAATGCTATCACTCTCACAAAGACTGACTGCTGTTCAATTTAGCTGTAAACGATATGTCTTTATGGAAACATTGGAGACGATGCTTCTTACGTTCACAGCAGAAGTCTTCCTCACACTCCGGTATGTCCAATAAGGCAACGCTACACACCCCTGACTTACACTTTCCCTAGGGTCTTTGCACTTCTGAAGCGCAATAGAGCAGTTCCAGCTGTATCTATCATTATTCTTAGTTGGCAGTGGGGCATCGCCCTGTATGCCATGTCGCAAAGTTCGCAGGGGACTGTTCAAAATGCACTGCTGCTTTCGCGGCGTGAACCCCCCCTAGAGCTGCCTATGCTCCCTAACACTGACCCCTACCATAGTGAGAATGTCTTCTAATCATCCCAAAATGTTTACTGACATACTATAGTTTGCCTCTTCATTACGACCCTCACAGTGTCAGCAGTTTCTTTATTGGTATGATAATCACTCATAAAGAAACAGGGCACCGTGGGTTGAGGCTTATCTTTGCCTCAGCCTTGCATTTGATTCCCTCGCATTTATGTCAATCCTCTACGCCGGTTTTGTAGCATCGCGCCACCATCATATCGGTGTAGTATTGCGTGTCGTATACCGGGATGGTATCGTTTACTTCTTCGTTCTTTTCTCCTCAAATCTGGTGTGGCTCCTTCTGCTCCTCTACGCACGAGTGGGTATCACAGATCCCTTCTCTACTCCTGACGACTGAAGTCAGTCTTTACAGACAGGACTAAAGCTCATGCATAATCAGTAAGTGACGATAATAACTCATTGCAATCAATCTCAAGTTTCCTTTCAGAGCGGCTATGGTGTACGTGTGTCCGATTCGATGCATATTGTCACTCCAACCTTTGAACAATTTACAGCATTTCGTCAATCATGATCAACCGCATCACACTCAACTTGAAGGAAGCTAGCACTAGGCAGTCTATCTTTACCTGGAGTACCCAGACGTTCCGACAGCTCAACTTTACAGATGATGGTCATTCTGTGGATTCTGAAGATACAAACGGCACCGAGCTGCGCCCGTTACGTCGGGGGGTGTAATTTGGCCAAATCATGAACATGTAGTAATACATCTTGTTCAAGGCCCGTAGGATTAACTGATTGTGTACGTGATAGATCTTTACACGAGAGGTTCCAAGGTTTAAAGAAGACGTTGTAGCCCAGGTCAGACATTGATGAAAGAATAACAGGTCAGCTGGCCTTGTTCGCTAATGAAGAGTAGGGATGTCTACATGTTCCAGAAGCGAACTAGAATTCTCCACGTCTTTCTCAGCGCTTGGGATTAGATTGGCAATACCGACACCACGTAGCTGCGTAGCCTCTTCGCCGTCGAAAAGGGCTGAAGTTTCTTCAAGGGTACGGTTCTTCGTCTCGATAACGAAAAAATAAAGGAATACAAGTTCGAGGACAAGCCAGCAACAGTACACAATCTATGCATACTCAGATAGCTGCTGAGCCATCCTGGGAGGAATTTTGCGGCGACGTACATAGTATTTCCATTGAATGGCATCCAGCGCGACTGGGTTGATGTATTGGTTGAAGATCACCGACAAGGAGACGGCGAAGTTAAAGACCATGAATCCTTTAGCTCGGAGCGGGAAAGGCAGGATTTCGATTGAGTATGAGATGATGAGAGGCGTGAAGGCGAGGCTACACTAGAGATTAACACGGGCATCCAGGTTAAACAATGATTAGAAAAAGCTCGTACTCGTAAGAAGCATAAAATAGGAATATGAACGCAACAACAGCGTGCGCAGCGGCATGCGAACTGTGGATGGCGAATTCGGCGGAGCATACCAGCTTGCATGGTGAAGAAGACGAGCATGCCCACGGCTGAAGTGAGGAATAGCAGTCGTCGGCCCAAGCGATCGCACAGAGCGGCTGCAAGGAGCGCCCAACCCAAGTTCCAAATTTGAAGAATCCCGTTGATGCAGGCCTATACGGTGAAGGGATACATCAAATACTGGTCATTACCCTTCAGGTGTGATACATCAACGACTGCTATGACAGTGCGTACTGAGTGATATATCAATCAGTTAATACACGTGCTCTGATGCTTGTAAGGGGACACTCCTATTTTCTCCTATTCCCCTGTCCCCCTCCCTTCCTCCTCGTTCCTTTCTCCCTTCCTTCATCCCACGGACTATTACTTACATTCCCTTTGTTCCCCTTTGTTCCTTTTCGCTTCCTTTCCTTTCCACTTCCTTTCCGCCCACTCCTTTCGCATCCGAGCTACATCCGGTGACTCCGAAGTCTTCCCGCACTTCGGACTCGCCCCGGACACTTCGGACTCGCTCGGACTCGCCTCGGACACTTCGGACTCGCTCGGACTCGCCTCGGACACTTCGGACTCGCTCGGACTCGCCTCGGACACTTCGGACTCGCATATACACCTCGGGGCTCGTCCGGGCTACCTCTATCCTCCTCTCCCACTTCGTTATCCCTTGTTCCCACTTCCCCAGGTCGCCGGCACGACTGCTGTACATTCCCCTTCCACTTCATTATCACATGCCCCTTCGTACCTTGTGATATTCGTTCGTACCTGTGGCTGATGTACTGTACAGTTACCCTTCATCCCTCCCACGCTACTACAGTATATACTTCGCTTCCTAGCATGGAGAATCCTTATCCTGTTCTCTTTGGATTCTCCCTCTGCTAGGTGAGCAGTTCTCTCATGTATTGTAGTTAGTCTTATTCATTACTTTGGATTCTCCCTCTGCTAGGCTTGCACTGTGCGGCCATCTTGAGGTTGCCCTTACAATGCCCAGATTTGGATATCTGAGCATGTGCAATCGCGTGGTTGGCTCGTCGGCGGTTTGATAGTGTGACAGCTCGGTATCATTGGTCTTCGACCACCTTCCCCGAGCCCTTCCTGTTTACTTATCCCCCCGATACTCCATAGACTCGACTCAGTATATTCTTCTCGCATGTAACCATATATAGATACCTATCCCCCACAGTATATAAAGGCTCCTACCATGTACTGTTGAGGCAGCGTACTCGAATACAAGTGTTATCCTTATCACTTCCTGTTCGACTGCCTCTCCCATGTGTCACGACCTTAATGCTCGCGCCACATATTTTTGATATCCCCAACGCTCTCTCCACCTTCTTACTTGTTACAATAAACAACCCCGCCGGACGACCGCCAGTCTGATCAACTAGCCTCGCACCGCCCCCACTTCCTTATCCCTCATTTACCATGACTAGAATCCACGCAACCCGAAGCCGCACTGCACGACACACAACGGCCCCCGAACCCACGGAGCTCACTGGTGAGTCTCCACGTATCCTCCTCCCTGCCAACTCTGAAAATCATTCTGTGGTCTCTGACTCTGAACTGGGCAAAGTCCCTCCGCCGACCCACGCCGCCGCTCTTACAGCGACATCGTGGCTAAGCGTGTACCCTCTACTGAGGAGAAACCTGTTAATAAAAACATGTTACCTCTTGACGAAGAGATACAACACACTGAAACCTTGAGAACCACCGGGGAAGAACTGAGCGCTGTCCAGGTGCAAGCCGTGGACCAGGCAGTTGACAAAATGACCGCCGCCGATAGAAACCTGATTGCACGATGCAGTCAGAAGCTGCGGGAACAAGCTTGGGCCCATGAGCAATCCGCAGATCCTAGAGACGGCCCCTCTAAGGATAAAGGCAAAGGGGTGGACCCTCGTAATTGGGGGAACCTCGAATTCTCCGATAGTGAGGAAATGAACCCTGCAGCGCAAGCACAGGTGTTTGAAAATTGGAAAAAACTGCAGCGTGAACAACGTGAGCAACGAGCCCGGCTTGACCATCACCAAAGTCGAAGGAACCCACATGTGGAGGAACCGCTTCCAGTAGGAGCACCACCTGTCCAAAATGTAAATGAGGACATCCTGCGTGAGCTGAAGGCTCTTCGAGCTGAAACAGCGGAATTGAGGAACACCCAGGAGTCTAAACAACCCAAACGTAAACATGCCAGGATCCAACTGCCTCAGGCAGATCCCATATCAGTGTCCCAAGGAGTCGCCTCTGAACGACAGCGACGTGACCCCACCAAAAACCATGCCACATATCTGCACCCTAGCCAACAGCTTCCCCCCGACAGTTACTTAGGGAGGGCCCTAGGGCCATTACCTCGAACTTGTCCCGTAATCCCAGATGGAAGCGACGATCCCAAATCTTCATCGGAAGATGACGGTTACAATCCATCGTCCAGTGAATCAGGCGAATCCTTGGAGAGCTCCAATACCTATCGATCATGACGTCGATCTTCGAAAAGGAAGCAATATCGGGACAAAGTCAAGAGGCGCAAGGTCTGCTTAATTAAACCTACGCCCCCGGAACCATACAATGGCCGTGTGGACAGTCAGGCTTTCTTCCGCTTCATGCACGAGGCTAAGACCTATGTAAACAAAGGTCAGGTCAAACGAAGATACCAGGTATTGTAGTAGTGAATGTACACATAGACTAGTAGTGTAGTCTAATACAATGCGAGGGTGAAAACGAACAACTGAGAAACTTTGGATGCTTTGGATGCTTTGGATGGCTTTGGATGGCTTTGGACGCGCTCGGACGCGGAACAAACAACTTGGCTTCGGATAGTACGACAAGGACGGCAGGAGAATGACAAGGACGGCAGGAGAATGACAAGGACGGTAGGAGAAACTGGCTTCGGATCGGACTCGGACTCGGACGACGGCGAACTCTGACAACGGATGAGGAGAAAGCTTTGGACGGCTTAGAATCTGACTCGATGTGGGGGGGAAACAAGTCTGATTCTTCTAAGTACGAGTATAGACGGTTTTTGTAGGTAAGAAAATATTGGAAATCTCCGAAACAAAAAGGAACCAGGAACAAATAATGGTGCTAGTATAGTCCAAATATTAGAGTCCGAAAACAAAAGAGAGACTAAACATTGATCCAAGCTGTCTGATCCGTTATCACGTGTGTCCGGTACGGGTTCGTGATGTCCGAGTCATGTGCGAGCGCGTCCGAAGAGTTGGAGAGGGGTTGATAGGGGATAGGGGAAGCCAGACTGCACGGAACGAAAGGGTTTAACCCTTACAGTATCTAAAATCGCTCGGTACTTACAAGGACAAGCTTACACGTTCTACGTACGACAAGTAGCCTTTAACGCGGAGCAATGGACCTTGGACCGGTTCTTCACTGAAATGATTGACTTCTGCTTCCCGACAAATTACATATCTAAGCAGCGCAAAATCCTAAAAGGGATGTATCAGAACGGCAAAACTGTCAAGGAATACGTATCTGAGTTGATTGAGATGTTTACCATTATTGGGACAGTCCTGGAACGAGAACGAGTCAACAAACTTTGGTTTGGTTTACGTTCATCTATTCAGCAAGACCTCTGGAGAGATTGGCGGAACCCAAAACCTCATCTTGGGATGAAGTTGTCTCCTCTGCCGAGGTAATTGAAATCGCACAATCCATGGTGGTACACTGCAGAGGGCAGTCCAGTTCTGGTGACACCCCGCCAAAACGGGGAGGAAACTCGCGGTTCCAAGCTAAAGAGGATAAAACGAGTGCCTGACCCAATGACAATGGCGTCAAATCTAAGTTCGTACCGAATCAAACATACACACCTTCATGGAATAACAATGATTCTCATAAACCTAAGTGGCGAAGTGGAGGACCAGCCCCGCCCAAGACTGATCGGCCTAAGTTGTCAGAACAAGAGATGGCACGCCTCAAAAGTGAGGGCCAATGCTACTGCTGCAAAGAGACCGGCCACATGTCCCGCCAGTGCCCCAAGGCACATACTGTCGTGTCGTCGTCGTGAGGGCCTCCAGGGATTCCAATGCATAGCATTGACATGGCCTACATTGAAGAAGAGCCCGAGGACATTTACGAGGCTCGAGATGTAGAAGACACCCTTGATGCGGTCCCCTTGGGGCATATCTCGTTCGATAACCCTCTCAAGGATAATGACCCGCCGTGTCGCACGACTCTGGGGATTGCAGAACTAATCAGTTTCTATACAACTGCCTGTGAGTTGAGACTGAACACTACGGGAGACCTCAACCTACCTGGAGATGAGGACCTCCACCCACTGAGCAGCTTCTGGGATGAGTTCCGATTTGCAATCACTCAGATCTCAGATGACGAAGTGGTCGTTGAAGACTGTAGGTGCGAGGGAGGCTTTGATCACCTCCCCTTAGCGAAATTGCTGAACCCCAAGTTTGAGTTCATGCACTGGCTAGCGACCTGAAGGGCGCGAAACCTAGGGCTGCCACGCTCAAGTGTCATAATGTTCCAATCGCAGGGATGCATGGGGGACATTATAGCCACCATGTTGCAAACTTCGTTGGCTAGCGAAGGGCCCTACCCAGAGAGCATGCAGCAGCAAGACGATGGGTTTGAACTGGACCCTTCACGGTTCATCGTCGAATGGATGCCTCGAGAGGAAGCCTTCCTCATCACTGACAGACTCACTGGCCTGATCCATGCCTTGGACAGGCTACACCTGTTGAACCACAACTTCAATGTGATTGGCTGGTTCCTGAAACAAACACTGAACACATGGAAGATCATCACCGAAGATCAAGACTCATCCGATCTTGGCCAATTCTTCATGATCGCCGAAAACGACGACGATCCTGAGCTGGTTGAATTCATCTTAAGGCTCATTGATGGGTTTCAGGAGATTGATGCCCCCAAAGCACCTGCCAACGAACCACCGTTAGAGCACCTTGAATTGTTTGGACAACAAGTGAAAGCAGGAACTTACGCTGCACTTCAGAGGAACTCTGTGGTAACCAAGGACTACTCGCGCATGGTCCCGGAACCTGTAACTATCACGGTAAAAATCAACGGACAACCCGCTCGTGCGCTAATTGACTCCGGATCGCTGGGTGACTTCATGTCAACCACATTGGTAGAACAACTAGGCCTAAAGAAAATTCAGCTCCCCACCCCGCTCGCGGTGCAGCTTGCGGTACAAGGATCCTGATCCAAGATCAATTACGGCTGTAGGGCCAAAATCAGCTATCAGTCCATTGCAGAGGAACGATACTTCGACGTCATAAACCTATCCAACTACGATCTCATACTTGGAACCCCCTGGCTATATCAGCACCAGGTGACATTTGGTATCAACCCCATAGAAGTCACGATTGGTAGTGCTAGCTCCGTCCCAATGAAAGGAGCAGGGGTGTCTACCCTAGCATCCCAAACAATAAGCCTGTATGAAGGAAACCTGGAACAAATCAGGAAGGAACTTCGTGAGTATGCAGCATCTCTATGCCTGACGGCAGAAGAAACACCCCTACCCCCGTTACGGGCCATCAATCACACCATCCCCCTCATTGATGAGAATAAAGTCTACCACTGGCGTACTTCGCGATGCCCAGAACCACTGCGTGAGCAATGGAACACGAAACGAGCGGCGTACGTCAAAACCGGACGTTGGAAAATGTCATCGGCCGGAAATGCTGTCCCCATGCTGCTCATTTACAAGCCAGGTATGGATTTGCTACGATGTGTCACGGACTTGCGCGAACGCAATGCCAACACCAGGCGAATGTCATTGCCACTCCTGGTAATTGAGGCCATTATAAGATGAGGTTTTATGTGATGTGGAGGTTCCGGTTAAGGAAGATAGTCACGGCACACGAGAGATCTCAACAGACAGAGTGAAATCGTCGTATTGAGAAAGACTAGAGAGAGAAAACATTCCAGTAAACTACGAGCCTTTATATACTTCTATAGGTAGCATATATCATATGATAACGGAGTCAGGATACGAGACGGATAACTTGTGGAATAGGAAATGATAAGATAGGGTACTAGAGAAAATAGGTCAACCGGGAGCCGGGTCGTTACATACACCCTCCCGAACTCATGCAGAGGAGTTCGTACTGTCCACCACGGTCCCAAGGTACATGTCCAACTCCCACTCCTCGGGAGCATCTACCATGTTGATGTCGTCAGCGAGAGTTACAGCGCTGGAACTGGCTACGGCGTTCAACAGCTCGCCGGAGGCATTAGTGTTCATCGAGCTCGCGGTGGAGTGGACGATGTCGGGGGAGATGGGAATCATGCCCACAAACGGTGCGGTGGTAATGGAGGGAGGACTGGCTGGAGGGGTGTTCATACCAACCTCTGCAGCAGCCTTCTTCTTCTCCCTCGTCAACTTCTTTCCCTTAATCCCATCAGTTGGTGCGACACGAGCCCTTTTCTTCTCAGTGACGACCTTGCCGCCGGTGTTCTCTGTATGTTTGGCCTTGGCAGGAAGTGGGGTAGGGCTGATTAAGGCAGGGTCCACGCCGATCGATGGCGCAGAGAGGGAAGTGGGGAACAGGGAAGGGGCATCAGGCCCGAGGTGGTCCTCGATAAATGCAAGCCCGAGCTTCCCGAGCAAGTTGTGTTCACGGCGAATCCTTTCACGGTGTTGCGCAGCGCGGACCTCCTGCTGAGAGTTGCCTCTGAGACCCATCTTCTTGAGAGAGGGGCCAGTGTGTTCAACGTGAGCAGCTCCTGTGATGGTGTCGAAGGTCGAGAACTTCCCGTCGACATCTGGCTCGAGGTTGTAAACACAAGCAAAGTCCTCGTAGCCAGGTGGCAAGTTGGAGGAGGTGGTGATTTGGTTACGACCAATATTGTAATGAGCGTTGACAAAGGCGTGTATGGAGTCGGCGAGAACAACATTAACTGTCTTCTTCTTGGGGTTGTAGAGATGGTAGACGCCAGGCGAGGGTGACGAAAGGAGTTTGTGAAAGGGGGCTACGTGGTTGCCTTTAGCCATGATGGAGTAGGGATGGATTGAGTGGAGAACGAGGTGTGGGGAATTGTTGGGAAGAGGGTGATGAGAAGGGGGAAGGCCGCAACGAAGAGTTGAGGCAACTTGGTGAGTGCAATTCACGCAAAGTTGTACTTCCTTTATATCTTGTTGCTCAAGGTCCATCCCAATATAGCCCATGAACATAGCCATGTTGTCTTCCGGAGGGATACCAGATCCCATTGGTAATTCCTCTATTGTATCCACTCCGGCCACCTCAAGATAGCGCTCCAAAGCGTGTAAATGCTTAATTTCGCGGTACGGTAGCCAAGTAATGTCACTGGAAGCCCACTGAATTTCAAAGATAGACTCAGTCTTCATTCCTGAATGCGAGCGAATATCCTTAATGGCCCATTCCTTTCCCTGCGACTCAACACTGCTTATTTGATCCCAGGAACGGCCAGGAAATAGTCTATCGTCGTTTGGGACATGCATTCGCAATAACGACGCGTGGAAAACATTGTGCATTCCTCGCTGGACAAGGTCCCTAGGTAATTGGATCTCATACGAGCTATTGCCAAAGTCCCTGCTGATTAGCAAGGGACCGATAAACTTGGGAACAAATTTCCGAGCCAGACCTCGAGGGAACGTAATGTTCTGTGTTGATACATACACCAGATCTCCCCTTGCGAACGGACTGGGACGGCGCCTTTGATTTGCGTTGTGCGTCTGCTTTACCCGCGCGGCAATAAGTGAATCATGCGCACTCATAATCCCATCTTTCACTCGCTGCGCAAAGACCCTCACGCCAGGGAACTCGTTCTCTCTTGGCGAATCAAATATGAAGGACTTTGGCATACGTCCTGTGTTCAAGAAGAATGGAGTGTAACCTGTAGACTCCGAATGGGCCAAATTTATTGCAAACTCGATGGCTGGCAGTTTTGCCACCCAATCCCGTTGATTCGCACCAATACATTGCCTTATCATCTGAGTAACGGTGCGGTTCATTCGTTCCGTTGCGCCGTCAGACTCAGGATGGTATGCACTGGACATGGCAAGCTTCGTGTGTAGCAGACCGTGAAGGTGCTTCCAAAAATTTGAGGTAAACAAGACATCTCGGTTGCTTACAATTGTTTGCGGTAGACCATGTAACTTGTACACATTGTCAAATACCAACTCGGCAACATTTCGAGCAGTATAGGTCATCCTGCTTGGCACCAGATGGACCATGGCTGTAAGTAGATCAACAATAACTGTAATAGAATCATATGTGCCATTACGGTCAGACGACTCGGGCAATGGTCCTACAAAGTCCATTCCAATGGTTTCCCAAGGCCGCGTGGGAGGCAGCAATGGATTCAACAGCCCATATGGCTTCTGGTTATTCGGCTTACTGTGTAAGCACGTTGTACAGCTCACACAGAAGGTATGTACATCTTTTACCATGTCCTTCCACCAGACATGATCTCTGAGATATGCTAAAGTCTTGGACCCGCTTAGATGAGCTAGCATTGAGTGCGCTTCGTTTATTACAATCTCTCGCGCGTTGGATCCATCAATAACGACATCTGGGACGCAGAGTACCTCTCGTCCATTGTCACGAAGGGTAATCAGGCCATCTTTAACCGTAAAATTCTTGTAATGTCTAGGGTTCGCAGCAATGTTAGAGAGGAATCTGTCGCCCTTATATCGGTTTCATATGATTTCTTCAAACGTCGTACCACTAGGTGCGTGGTAAGTGAACTCTGATAATTTCGGTGTGAAAGCGACTGATTCTATTGGTTGTGTACTTGGAATTTCCTCATTAGGAATGGGCGCTACTTCTTCAGTTGTTCCCACTGTGTGAGCAGATCCCTGCATATCGCCACGTCTAACTCCGTTCGTATGTTGGTTTGTATTGTCTTGGGGTCCTTTTTCTCCCCTCACGCCCTCCTTTTGTTCTCTAGGTCCGTGGAGAACAAAACGATGACCAACCATACAATGCGTAAATTCAGTACTTGGAGTCTTTGCTGGCAACACGCCCTCCGCTTCCTTCCTTGGTCCATGAATCTTGAAACGTCTCTGGGCCATTCGACGCGCATATTCCGCACTCGAAATACCTCCAGGCTCAATATTCAGACCATCAATTGCCATTGAAGTCATGCGAGCCTCAGCTCCAACGAAAACCAGCTCAGTCACGTGTACGGCCCCCCTCGTCATCATGCAAGGTGTACTCCGAGGCAGCACAAATTGTCCCTGGTGCGTCGTTGGAGTAGATCTGTGAAAGCGCATCACTGAGCACATTCTCAGAGCCTGGAATGTACACAGGCTCAAAATCGAAGTCACCCAGTCTCTCTAACCATCGCGCTTGCTGCCCCGTCAAATTCTTCTGGTTCAGCAAGTGAATCAGGCCCTTATGATCGGTCAACCACTTGAACCTGGCACCTTGGAGGATGTCACGATGCCGCATCATGGTCTCAACGCCTGCGAGCATCTCAATCTCGTGAGCCGCATAGTTCTGTTGTGCTGCCGAAAGTTTCGCTGAATAGAATGCAGCAACAGACACCTTCTTCCAGTCATTGCCCTGCAGGATAGCACCCGCAATGCCAGTTGCGCAACCATCAGTAACAACCCAAATCGGCGGCGCGCCCTTCCCGTACTTCAGCGGCACCCTGTGATGGTCCCGGAAGTCATTGATATACCGCTTCACATCCTCAAATGCCCTTTGATGAGTGAACTCCCACCGAAAGGCGACACAATCGCCCGTTAGGGCCGCGAGAATCCCCATAGGAATACGAATACAAGCCGTGTCATCTGCAAGGTATCCTACAGCGCCCAAGAACCCACGAAGCAAGTCACGATTAGTGGGGACCTTCCAGTTCAAGATCTTATCCACCTTGTGAGGATCCATACGGACACCATCCTTATCCACGATTCTACCCAGGATCTTCAATTCGTCAGCCAGAAAGTGGAGCTTGGATTCAGAGAGGTAGAGTTTCTCCCGCCGCAGTATATCGATGACCAACTTACAATGTTCAATATGTTCCTCCAAGGTGTTAGAATAAATCATAATATCGTCGAGATATACATCCATGAAACGGCCAATGAATGCACTGAACAAATGGTTCATCAATGCTTGACATGTGGCCGGGGCATTGCAATCTCCCTGCTGCATCACAAGACTCTCCATGTTGCCGTTGGGTGTCATCATAACAGTCCGATGTACATGTTCTGGTATCACACGTATCTGCTCAAAAGCGGCGGAGATATCCAACGTGGAGAACCACGGCCTTTGAGCAACACGACGTAAACAGCCCTCTATTTCCGGCATTGGGGTAGACATCCTGCAGCTGTTTAGATTCCATTCACGCAAGTCAAAGACTGTACGCAGCAGCGAAGTGCCAGGTTTGTATATCAACAGCATAGGCATAGCATTTGTGGTGGTCGTCACTCGCCAGCGTCCACTCTTCAAATACGCTTTGTGTTTCTCAACCCACTGCTTGCGCAAAGGTTCTGGACATTTCGACAGACGCCACGTGTAGGTTTTATTCTCATCAATGAGAGGGATCTCATGATTGATAGCATGCAAGGGAGGTAGTCCAGTATCCTCCGCTGGCAAGCATAGAGGTCGCACGTAATCAAGGAGATACTCTCGCGCTTTTTGGACATCACCCAGCAACAGATCCATCGCTTGCGAGGACAACTTTGTTACATTCTCACTGGCAGATAACGGCAACGCGGCCTTACTCCCAATGACAATGCGAGGCGGGTTCAGGCCCAACATCACCTTATGCTGATGTATCCAAGGGGTTCTGAGAATCAAGTCATAATTGGAGAGATTAACTACATCGAAGTACCTTTCCTCCTTGCCATCCTGATACTGAATATTTGCCCTGCAGCCGAAGTTGATCTTCAAGCGAGAGCCTTGCACGGCAAGCTGCAACGGTAAGGATTTTTTTAGTTCGTGCCTCTTCAACTTCAATTGAGTAACCAACGTAGATGATACAAAATCACCCAGAGATCCGCTGTCGAGCAGCGCGCGACAAGGATGACCTTTGACGTTGACGGTAATCACCAAAGGACGTGGGATTAATCGAGTATGGTCCTTTGCAACAGCAGCATTCCGCTCTACGGCAGGGTAAGTCCCCCGCTCAACTTGCACACCATGTAATGCTAACGTGGGTAGCGTCTGAACATACCCATTGGACTCACATCCGCGTAGTACAGCATCTTCAGCCGTTTTTGATAAGGCGTGCTCCATGCGACCCTCATCAGGATAGTACAAGGCACGCAAATCGGCAATACCGTCCCAGGTTGTTGGTTCCAACGTTCGCAAACACTCAGCCATGCGAGCCTCGTATCATCGTCCAAGATTGAGATCATGGTTCATCAATAGCTCATAGCGAATACCAGTCCTACAGTTCAGCAAGGAATCTGATATTGTATACCACCCATCCGCGGCACGCTTGCTAATGTGCCATCGGCCAAAGTGACCTGCATGTTCCCGCCGTTGTGCCCGAGCTTCGCGCACCTCATAGTACTGGAGATACGACAAGGCATTATTCAACCATGGGTCTTCAATTGCGGGTAGGCGATCAAGGAACTTGTATTTAGCTTGGTCTAACTCCTCATTGTGTAGCTTTGCAAGGGTCTCGATGTACCATTTCGCCAGTGAGAACCCCGGAGCCAAGAGAGCATTCTTGGAGATCTCTGGCTGGAGATTACTCCACTGTGTGAAGTCATACAAGGCGTAGGTGTCATTGTCAACAGAAACCATCCCAAATCTTGGTTCAAACTTGTGGTCCTTTGGGAAATGCTGGTCGCCAGGAAAGGGCAGAAACTTCAAATCCTCCATGAGGCACATGAACGTATTCAAGACACCGTCTCCCAAGCGATCATTTGTATGACACGCTTCTCGATACCAGTCTTGGTGTTGATGCCATAACCGTTCCTGAGGTGTCTGGTCTTCGGGGGCCTGATGTGCATGGACATCTTCCTTCCCAATCAACTCATCATGGTTTACCATGCACCACACATCGAATTCTGCGTCAAGCTCATCAAGCTCTTCTTCGGTGAGTATTGTAGGTTCTTCCTGATCACTAGGTCCTTTGTCCGTTTCTAGGAAATTCAGCATCAGCACAGCCCAGTCGTCATCATGGTGTTCTTGTCGTGGGCTAGCACACGGCGAGTCTCCATCGTCGGCATTTACAAAATCCTCATCGTCGTTGCTGATTTCAACGAGAGGCGGCATATTCTCGTCGTCATCATTGCTGTCATTGCAGTCCTCAACAGTCGCCCTGCGTGAAGGTGTTGGCATACTTGCATTCGGCATGGGGGTGTCAGGGCGGACGTAAACCTCCTCAAAGGCTTCGGGCCCATCAAGTTTGTAGTCGCTGATATCAGCGTCAGTTTCAACGAAGTTGTATTTGTTTTCATCATCACTACAACCCTCAAGGCCAGACATACTGTTGTCATCTGATCCGGATACAACATTGCTGATATCCACCATTCCTAACTCCATGGTGTGTAGTACCTCACTATCTCGTGCCTTGCTAAGCAGTCGTTCAGCACGATCAAAATCGATATCAATGTTATTACTACGCAACCCAGGTGGTCGGCGACTTGACAATGAAGACATGGAATGTGCGCGTGGGCACTGTCGAGCGACATGCCCAGTCTCGCGGCAATAGAAACATTTCTTATCGGTCTTCAAGTCATCCAGTTCCTTCTGCGACAGATTGTATTTCCGTCGAGGATCAATAGGCTCCTTGGCCCCAGAGCCTGGTTGGCTACGAGACTGACTCTGACAATTATTGTTGTAGCTTGAACTCGCTCCCGTATTTCAAGAGGCATTATCACGATTGGAGCTCCAATTTCGTGAACGATCACTATGCCGGTCACTCTTCTGAAATCCAGAGGTGTTACCCTCGTTACTACGCTGCATATTCTGGGGGTGGAACCTCGTCCTATTCCCAGATCTTGACCCTTGGTCGTTGCACTGAGGTTGCGCGTTCAACGGGGCACTGCGGCCATTGGATGCCTGGTTGTTACGGTTATGGCCTCCCATAACCGTCTCTGTGATTTCCTGTATTTCGGCCTCGAACGTTACCTTTTTCCACGACAATTTATCAGGAGAAAGGTGCTTTCGATATAGCTCGGCACGAATCGAAGCACGAAGACCATGCCAGAGGGCGACGACTTGGTCTCGTTCGCTGATTTCTCCAATCGAGCTCAATATCTCAGTGAGTTCCGCAATATACTCGCAGACGGTGTCATGAACCATGTCTGTAGACATGGTAAATGAGTATATTCAGCATTGTACTCCCTCAAGCAATTCTCTCTCCATTTCCCCAAGCTCCTATTTCCCCTATACCCCTATTTCTCCTAAAACTCTTCCTTCTCAAAAACTCTACCATTCCCCAAACATTTCAGCATCTCTTACAAAAAAATTACATAATTGCTACTACCCTTTCCCTTGAGGCCTCTTACAAAAGCACCAAGTTTCCCTCTCCATTCCTGAAAACTTCCTCACTCTAAATTTTCCCCTCCATTCTAAAATCTCCCTGCTGAGTCACCAAGACACAATAGCATGGCTTGTATCCATATGATTTCCTTTGTTCCAGCTTACTACTCCCATTTTATTGGAGCTCATTTTTCCCAAACTTGTCCTTTTACATTCATAACTTAAAATTTTAGAATGCAAACTAAATTCTTCCCCTTCTTTTATTTTGTTTCAGAATGCAACTCTGCATTCCTCCTCACCATTTATGACTCAGTCCTTACATTACATAGCCATGCAAGACTAGTATATAAAGCCTTGTATTATGTAGAAAAAAAAAGTTTTTACCCCCCTAAGAAAGGTTCACCTAAGATCTGCAAGGATTTAGGAACTGATCTAGCTGTACCTAGAGGATCTAAAGAGTAGGTCTGATCTAGTACTGCCTAGAGGTTCTTAACACCAGTAAAATCTAAGGTGAGTAAGTCAAATCATCAATTTAAAACTCAAAAAGCAGTATTACCTTGTTTCCCTGTTTTTCAAATACCTACCTATTTCTTTATACTTTCACAACTTTGACAAGAAACCCCTAAAAACTTCGAAACCCCTTTTCCAACCAAATAAAATAAATACTTACAATTCTCCCTGTTTCTTCATAAAACTTATAAAACCCCTCTCTTTCTCTCTCTTCCTTTTGGAACCAATATTCCATACAGAACATCTGTGTTGCTTGAAAATCTTGTATTTCTCTTGCACACTTGCCCCTTTTACATACTAGAATCTCTGTTTGTGATTGCTAACCTCTTTAGTTAACAACCTTCACTTCAGAATACAAAACATAGACTGTACCTTGCCGTTATCTGCGTATACATCATCTCTACCCACCAAATATAAACAAATACATACCTTCTCCTGCGACAACCCCTATCGGTAAAACAAATACAAAGAAACACTCCTAGAACAACCGGGCCAACACTCGATCTTCTATCAAGGAACCAGTGACCCCAGACACCTACTTACAAAAAGGGTGTGACAACGGACGTCCCTTCACGCTGTCTACAGTTCTTTAGCTTCCACCGTTGTCGTTCGGTGAAGTTTGCGGGAAATACTTCGTCAAATAATCCGCGGAAGAACAACTCCAATGTCCAATCCTGCCAGTGTCCGAATACACGTCGTTGGACGAATCGTTGAGCTGGTCCATCAGTGAATTGGCTAATGATTCTCACCTCATCTCTTCGAGGGACGTTGCCATCTTCAACGTACGAGATCGATTCGCTGACGAAGCGTTGGAAAGTAACAAGCTCAGCTTCCCCTTTGTATACGACGGGAGGCACTGGCTTCAATTTTGTTTCCTTACGCTTACTCTTCTTAGCCTTTTTAGATTGTGACCGTCGTTGTTTACGACGTTTGATCATCCTAGGTGCTCCAGCCTCATTGCTTGAGCTAGACGAGTTGTCGTCACTCGACGAAGACGACGAAGAAGGTGAATCCATTCGACGCCCATTCAATCCCTGGAACGCTACCCCCAATGCCGAGTTCTTAGCAATGTGCGCGCTAGGGAGGATGTCGCCTTCACTCCCAATGTCCGACGAGGAGGTAGATGAGTTGCTGTCGCCATCAACCGGCACGGGAAGCCTGCTCACAGGCGCAGAGCCAGAACAATCCTTCGTGGTGGACGCAACCTTGGTAGCAATTCTCTCGTCAGCCGGCTTGACGTTAACTCGCTGTTTCATCCATTTGGACGACTTCTCAAGCTTTAGTGCCTCAAATTCTGCACGAAGATCCTCGAGCTCCTTTTTGAGCATGAGGTCTGGATATGCATTGGGTTCATGGTGAGTCCCGGAGCTCTCGCCCGCCTTGTTCAAGTTAAGTTGAGCTTTCAGACTAGCCTGCAATGCGGCTTGAAGGTTAGCGTCAGCTTCCTCATCAGGGAGCTGAATGTTGCCCCAGTTCTTGGGGTCGATGCCCTTGCCCTTATTCAATCATTCCTTGCGCTCAGTTTCAGATTCATCGGAATCAGACTCTTCGTTAACGAAAACCGATGTATTGCGTCAATTTATGGAATCTCGTTCGTAATTGCTCAAGCTAGCAGTAGCAAGACGAACAGTCGCAGCCTGACTCGACGAGAGACTATCCAGGCTGTTGCGACGAGCATGCATTCCACGAGGAGCAGCAATCAATGGTTCTATCGTAGAACCGTGTTCAAGTCGAGACCCATCATGCAGCGTCTCCGATCTATCATCACCCATCGGTGGTATATCATCCCGAGTAGCAGTGCTAACTCGAGGGACACAACCAGCCACGGCATCGCTATAACTGAGCGAACGACGGCGGCCTGCAGGAGTTGAGGATGTCTCCTGGGTGTCGGATACAAGGGGAGGGAGTTCGCTGAGCGGACTGGATGACGGCAAGAAGTCGCCAGGCATTTCTGGGCCAGCTGGTTCGTCGTCGATGGGCGTAACGCGCCTGGTGCTTCGCAAACGCATTGAATGCGACATTCTATAGAGGATAGTTTAGCGTACAGAGAGGAAAATAGAAGATACCTTTTTTTTTGTTTTACTGTCGACGTCGGTGTCCCAGTTGATCAGACTGAGGGGTTCCGGATGTCGTTATCGGTGAGGTCGAGAGAGATAGAGATGAGAGATAGAGACGATTGTGATGATTGTCAAAAATATGTGACGTGGAGGTTCCGGTTAAGGAAGATAGTCACGGCACACGAGAGATCTCAACAGACAGAGTGAAATCGTCGTATTGAGAAAGACTAGAGAGAGAAAACATTCCAGTAAACTACGAGCCTTTATATACTTCTATAGGTAGCATATATCATATGATAACGGAGTCAGGATACGAGACGGATAACTTGTGGAATAGGAAATGATAAGATAGGGTACTAGAGAAAATAGGTCAACCGGGAGCCGGGTCGTTACATTTTAGGTCGCTTTAAAAGCAGGTTATAGACACATAGACGGGGCTTGGATTTACAGGGTGTGTGACATCTACTTACGTTACTGCTAGGTATCTCAAACCGCCTACAGAACGAGCAGGAAGTTGGACAGGCTCTTAAGGAAAGCGGTGTCCCGAGGGATCAGGTTTGGCTCACGTCCAAGGCAAGCGTGATCGCAGTGAGGAAGGAGGAGTCAGGGACTAAAGATAGATGCCGACCTAGCTTTGGAACACATTCCATGCTCCTGAGGACGTTGAACCAACTCTCGACGAATCCTTATCCTACTTGGGAACTGATTACCTCGACCTATATATTATCCATTGGTTGGTACTCGCTATCCACTCTATGGAGTCCCAATATCAATGCGTTTCCCAGGCCAGTTGCTTTTTACAAAGACGGCACCAAATATGATCGCGACTTGACCGCAGACCCTTATCCAACATGGCAGAAGCTGGAAGAAATGGTGGCCAAGGGTAAAGTGAAGAATATCGGCGTCAGCAAGTGAGTACCTCAGTTTAGTCTCTGGACCACAACAGATCTTGACGCTATTATCAGCTTCAATCTTCGCAGGTTTGTCTACTAATCCCACTTTGGGCGATTACCCATGATCCCTCTAGGATGCAAAACCTTACTGCGAACCAACTCAAAGTCAAGCCAGTCGTCAACCAGGTGAAGTGACTCTTGCGAGCGTGCAAATAGTCCTTACCCCCTATTCTTAGGTCGAACTGAACTATTGGAACCCTCAGCCTGAGCTGCTCAAGGTATATAATAAGCGCTACTCGCCGCTGCCGACATATTCACTCTCTTCCAAAGTGGTCCCAAGATAATGGAATCGTTCTCCAGGCTTATTCTCCTCTCGGAAGTTCCAAACAAGTCAAGGAGACTCTGTCTGTCCCAGTGGTAAGTTCTTGAACAGCCGTTTTGCCTTTACCGTCTTCATCTCTTTACCAGATAAAAAACATTGCATCCGAGATGGGCATCACCCCCGCGCAAGTGATTATCTCCTGGCACATCCAAAGAGGAGTATGTTGACCTAAATTGATGCGTACTTACGTCCTCACCAATGCGTCTCGTAGACCATCGTGTTACCCAAGAGCGTCCATCCATCGCGGGTCGAAGAAAATTTCAAAGGTACATCTTTCGATATCCTCGCCCCTATTTCTTAACGTTCACGATGATTTGTATGAAATAGTCGCCGCGCTGCCTAAAGAAGTGTTTGACCGTCTGGAGAATGCTGCAATGTCGCATCCTCCTCAGCGCGTATTTAATCCGAGTAAGAACTGGGGTTTAGATTTCGATGTCTTTGACGATACGCCTTTGTAACCACAAATAAGAAGAGAAATAGTGACCATACGGGTGAGAGTAACGTCTAAGATAGTGCCCTCATGAAGGCGAAGTCGCAAGAGTCTCCCCCCAGGCGTCGACGAATCCAGCACGAGAACGTGGTCCGTTGTCCAACTTCATGTTACGGAGATGAAAAGAGGAAAGCGGTGAAGGAGAAATACGACCCTGACTGCCTTTTGAAAATGTGGCTGGATGTTGCAAACCCGGGTGGGGGGAGGAGGCGGCAGGGTGTGTGCCTGTTTAAGACGAGGGAGATATGAGTGCCTTCGATTGATGAAGGAGGCTACCAACAAGTATCGTCAATTCAGCTGCGAACAGGGTCTTAGAGCGTCGATGAGCTGTCGTCCCGTGATGTGCTACACTTCTGTCGTAGATCGAGTCCGGCATGAGGCCAGGGCAGCTCAGAAACAACTTGTCCGGATCGCAGTTGAACGCCAGAGATTGAGAGCCTCTCACCATGCCTGACGCACGTCCATATTCATACCAAGACTGATATGTTCACTACACAATTGATGATAATCTATGATATCCCCGTAAGTATCATCTTGACGAAATTACAAGCTCTTTTGCGCAGATTTAACTAGCAACCACAATGGAATAGCTGTGTGCGGTTGTTAGTGAGATACATTGTTCGCAACTAAAACTTACGGAGAGCGGTAAAAAATACAGCTGTTCTATATCGTTCGAGTGTAAATCTTTCGTCTGTTATTTAGCGGAGCAACTTGCTTACCGAGCCCATCCTTTCATAAATGCATTGTGGTTTATGTAGATGTGATTGTACAACAACCGCAAACCAATACTTTTGGATGTTAGCCTTGGGTTGACGTACTTACTACTGCAGCAAACTCACTATGCTATGGAACAGATATTGAGGGTACGATGGTCCAACCCGACTAGGTTGCCGGTGATCTAGAGTTGCGTTAGTGTCGATAGTTGGATGAAGGCAAAAACGCGCACTACGGCTGCTGCCCACAGCGGGAATGCTTCATTTCCGTTCTAATGCGGTTGAGTAAGTGCATTCAGGGTGTTTGAAACATCTTAGTATCTACCTGATGAGCCCCCTCCATTCGATGTATCTTGGCAACAACATTTGGCTTGAACTTGTCGTTATCTTTGGACCTCGCCAAGTTATCGCGTGGATTTGTACTGGCCAGTGTTCATGAGTTTAGAAGGACATTTAAACGGGTAGGATGCGGTACGCACTTGTCGTACCCCACGGTCTTATCGATGACCAAAAACTACATAGCCATTTTAGTACACAATCACGAGGCAGATATCTGTACTAACCCTTAGAGTGTTTGGATAAAAGGCACAAAACCACGCAGCAGGGATAGAGTATAGGGATAGTCTGGGAGTCGCAAGGTCGAAAGGCATGGTAGTGGTATGTAGGGAGATTAGTTGAATTTCGGACTCTTTTATGTGCTGGGCGTTACGAGATATGGGTGCGACATGAAAGGTCAGGCAGGGGAATGGTGGGAGAGTATCGGCAAAGTAGTACGGGTATTATGAACCCGCCCAACGATGGGAATTAATAGCCAGGTCAAATACGCGGCCTCTTGACATCCTCAGAGACGTTGTTCCCAGGTGCAACCAGCGGGCAAGGAGCTACAGGGACTACAGAGGTGCAAAAACGGGTTCGTCGTACCGAGTAAACACGAGTATCGACATGCCACGCCAGTGATAAATTTTTCTTGTTCAAGATACTAGCGGAAGGGTAGAATGTTGACTTAAAAAATCAACGATGAGATGCTCACGTTCAGTAGCCAATTTTCGCAAACGGTGGCGTCCTTGATCACAGTTGTTGAGATTAGATTTATAGATAAGATAAGCGTGTTGAGCTTCCGTTCTTGCCACTGCTGTCTTCAATCTGGACATCAACTGTACTACGGCGGTTTCGCGACTCGTATCCTTTGTCGTCCTATCGTAAAGAAACTGCGGTGTCCGCTGTCCATCCCCCGCTGAACTTCGTTTTCTCTTGATGATTTGACTTGTCAGATGAGTTTCGCAAACCTCGCATGTTCACCGAACGTTCATTTGTTCAACAACAGTCCATGTACAATACCCTAAGGACTCTCCTGACCATCGAATAAAAATGTACCTGCCATCCAAACCCCAGTAGTATACATTAAAATGTCCTACCCCCCGTTCGTAGCCCTCCTGCTCAACCACTCTTGCTCGGGCATATCATCTGCATGCGGACGCTCCAACTTGGCACATTCATCCACGACGTACGCAGAATAAATGACATTCGCTATCGTCCCCATGAGCGCCGTGCACGTCAGCGGGGATCCAGTCCAGGTCTTCAGGGAGCCGGAGATGTTGCTCGCGAGCTCGGCGCGCGTGATGGTGCGGTTTATGCGGGTGTCGGAGACGTGGAAGGGGCATTGGGCGGTGTAGGTTAAGATGTAGCTATCATGCCTGATATGGCGGGAGGACACATGTATGAATGAGACGCGGGCGACGCGGAGGCAGCGATGGACTCACTGGATAATACCCAAAAGCAACCCCTCTCACTTCGCCTTGATGGTGGAGAAGGACACCACGAACGCACCATCCTCATGCCAAATTCACTGTGCCGCCACTCCCAACGAGGCCTCAAGATGGTCGGCCACCCCATACAGAACGATGGGATACGAGAACAGTGTTGAGGAATTCGGCCACCTCTTCTCCGCGCGTCCGTTTCTCCATCGAACCAAGACGTTGAAGGCTCTCTGCCTCTCTCTGCCTCTCTCTCTCATTGTTCCCGAGGCGAGGGAAATGAGAAAGAGCCAGGGCGCTGGCACTGCGGCATACGGAACGGCCCGATTTTGTCTTGCTGATTCCAAGGTCCGGTCACTATTGCCCCTCCATTTACCTCTTGGTTTGCGATCATCCCATGTCTGCGCGAAGTGGACCTTTTCTATGATTCTTCGAATACGCACTATTGCCGTACTTGAAGTTACTCGATTTGTTGGGGTTTTCGTTATGTTGCGGGTTCTCTAGCATTGTACATCTCCCTCAAGCCGTGGCCATACTACCTCCCGCGCCGACCTCAGCTTCTCAAAGTGCTCCCGGATTCGTACATCTTCAACACTTCGTTGCTTTGATCTGGCGTAGGGGAGGAGAGAAAAAGGGAAGTTGGCGTTCCTTTGTCGGTGAGCTCGTCATACTCTGTCGCTAGCGCCCAACGTTCCCAACGCTCAACACTGTCTCTTTGACTTTAAGGTGTCCGCGCACCGTTTGCAACCTTCGCGTCTACCGTGGGCTTCTTCTTTGTCGCTCCAACCAGCTTAGACCCACTCGTACGATCGCTCGACATCTCGCTAGGGTTGGCTACATGTCCCATTTCGCAGCCTGTGGGGCTCATGGTCACTCAATGTCGCGTCCTGCGTTGTCATCACCTCACCAGCGCCCACGTCCAATCCGACTACCGCTGTAATCTCTCTCCTCGCGCCATGCTGCCTAACTCGGGCCTAACTCCGGCGTTCTGAGACAAGACAATTTATCGCCGTACTTTACAAAACAGCGACGGGGGGTATGAACGCACACATACGGACGTCTACGGGAGTACGACTGCAGGCATAAAGGAAAGCGGGAATGCCCGGCTTTTCATGTCCCCTGCTCCACATCTCTGTGTCTCTACGCCTTCTTGGGATCATCGGGACGTCGAACACTCATAAATCCAATATCCCATATACTGCACGGCGGCAGCCTGAGGTCCGGCTTGAACCTAGGGAACCCATTATAGTAGGGAGCAACGGTCGAGTCGGGTACGTTTGCGCTGTCAGAGAGCTCGTTGTATTGTGCGTCTACCAGTCATGTGTTACGCATTTGTTACTGATACCCATTCCCTGCAGCGCCTGGCCCTTTTCATGCTTCTGATGCGCCTTTGAGGGGAAGGAAGGTGAGACGTGGTGCGTATCGGAGTGGGCATTGAGGGGGCGAGTCAGACTCATACGCCATATCGCCGCTCGTCGACCTCCAGCGAGAGTACCAATCGAAAGCGTACACTGAAGGTATCTACGCTTGCATCGACGGGTTACAACTCACCGGGAGGCGTCTATGCGCCCGGGACAAACTTACGATGTGATGGGGAAGAAGTACGTGAACGCACCATCTCCCCGTTGAACTCGCGTTCCCACCTTCCCATCGTACTGGCACTACTGGCGCCTCCAGCTGCTAGCCAATCCGTTTAGCTACGAATGTCCCGCGCTGCCCGTCAAGTCTCCCGCTCCCTCCGCCTAATCTTTCAAGGCCGTCGCTCCCTATCATCGTATCGTTGGATGTTCCGAGCCAGCGTCTGAGGATATGAGCGCGCATATATGGACGTGTGCGTGATTACGATCGCAGGCTTGAAGGAATGCGGGAATGCCCGAGTTCCCCTGCTTCACGTTTCTGTGTCTCCACGCCTCCTTGGGAACATCGGGACGCCGAACTCTGTTCGTCGCCGAATGGAGGAGCGCAAAGGGGGTAGAGGGAGAGGAAGTAGAGGAGAAGGCATGGAGTAGATGATGGTCCGGGAGAGAGAGAGAGTAAAGCATCGGGATGCGGCGAACAAAGCAGATTCCAACATTTTTCGATTTCAAGGTCCGGTCTGTCCATTTACCTCTTGATTCATCATTATTCCCATGTGATTATTCGAATGGACACTGCCCTCCACCCATTGTAGTGTTCGGTTTGTTTCGCCTGTTATATCTCATTGGTATTGTTCGAGACTCTTCGCAACTCCATAGCTTTCTCTCACTACTTACATCTCGCTGATCTCAAGCATTCGTCGACGTGCGTACAATGTAGGCTCCCTGACATGACTCTCGGTCAGGAAACCCTAATAAACGGCTTGGAGTCGACTCGGGCACATTTGCGCTGTCAAAGGCTCAACTTCATAGTGCGTCTACTTCCACAATTAGATCATGGCTCGCACGCACACGCGCAACGGCTCCCTCATCGCCACTCTGCCACCACTAAGTCGCGGGCATGGTCGCCGTTCCATTTCCACTTTGTGAACCTGCGAGGAATAGCGGCGCCACCTGGCGCTCGCATACGCATCATCCGTAGCACGTTGGGCGGCAGCGCGGGAGGGTATGAGAGTGAGATACATGCGCTGATGTGGGGCGAAACGGGGGCTCAAGGCAAGGGTACATTGCAGAAGAGCAGTCGCAGCGGGGACGTCGTCGGCGAAAAGGAAAGCGACGGCAAGGGGTTGAACGAGGAGCCAAGATGGGAAGCAGCGCGCAGATATCTGCGACTCGCGAGTTCTCACTCCATGGGAAGGTTGGCTTGAGCTGCGCACGGGCAGCGTTGCACCGAAGTTCCATGCTGCTTGTGGCGCACCTCCTGGCGTTGAACGGCTGACGCGCCATCGACGAGCTTCTTGAAAGAGCGTTAGGGACGCGGAATGACAGAAAGCGAAGGAGAAGGTGAGGGCACCGGATGTCCCCGGCCCGAACCTCCGTTGCCCCCCCCGTTAATCGTCCTGGCGTACGTGCTGTCGGCGTTTGACACTCCCAAGAACCTCCCGAATTTCCTTGCAATCCCTCTCGTGCGTCCTCATGCAATCCACCCACGGCTCCGATATCCGAGCTTCATGGGACAAGGTAGCAAGTTTCGACTCCTGTAGCTTCCACGCTTCGAGGTCCAGCCTTTCTGCCCAGCGACGACCGTCATTGCGCAAAGGGCACCGTAGTACGTACGCTCCTCGAAGCTGCGATAATCGAGCTAAATTTCGATTATGCACAGATTTACGCTTTCCCAGAGCCTTTAATCCCTTGATCCCATGTATGAAATAACGCCTGTATCTGGCAACCTGCCATCATACTCAAAGCTACAGAAATGGGCCAAACCTCGATTTGACCTCGTTGCATATCCTGGATATTTTCTTTGTAACAGGGTTGGAATGAATCGGGGTACGAGCCTGAATCGAATAATATCTACCAATTACTTGAATCTCGTCAGGATTGACCGCCCTCTGGACCTACTCAGGTCTGTCGACGCCATCCGCGACTTGGTAAACGAGAGCATGGAGGTCCAGCTTGCTCCTTGCGGTCGGCAGTCAGTGCGAATCAGACGCTGCCAGACATGAGTGGAAGAGATCGCCTACGGAATACTACAATTGTCGGTGTATTCTAGAATCGCGCCATGACGAGGTGAGTAGCTTCGTACTTTGCACTATGTAGAACTAACAGGCACTTTCTAGGCCCGCTGCGCATCGTCGTCGGCTCCCGCTACTCGCGCCACCACTTGAACTCGCTCGATAAACCTCCTTCCTTCAGTGATTCGTCTCCGTTTGCTCCGATATAGTCAATACTTCCCCTCTCGCATTGATTGGTATTACGCTCTGGAGTCTCCCCTTTGTTGTCCCCGAACACCACCAATTGCACCTTCTTCCACGCCTACGTCGTCTTTTGTCTGCGCCCACATTCATACCAAATAACGATAACGACTCACCGGCACCCTTCATTGTACACTTTCCATCTACTATCAGTGTGATACATTGTAAGGGTATGGGACCAAGAGAGTGCGCATTACGGCGAGCATTCCCAACCTCTCATCGTGACGGAGCGTAGACCTCGTGCTCGACCTTCGAACCTCCGAGCCGTCGGATCGACAGCGCGAGAGGATCTGCAGGGCAATGGGCGTATCGATATCAATATATCATGGTTCTCCTCGCTCTACTCGCGCGACTGGTGTTGTTGAGACAGAGGGAAGGGCTGGGGGTCGCCGTCGCGAAGATGACTGGCTACGCGCTAGATGTGGCGAAAGGCGAGACCAGTGTCAAAAGAGCGTGAAGATCTGTAGTCCGCAAGAGAAATCGATTTTTGGCCGACGCACTGACGTTCTGGTGTATTTGGAAATCAGTTCCCGGCGCCATACGGCCCTCCTGCTCACACCTCAGCTACTGGGGTACATATTACATGACTAAATCAACGGATGTGTTTCATCCTCTGTTATGCTCAACCTGGCTTGCAATCGCAAGAGCGCCCGAAGGCGGTGAGCTTCCATCAATAGCTAGGTCTCACGTATGTCACGCAATGTACGCATGTCCATTCAAAAGAGACGCTTGCCTCGTTGTTCTCATCGGCTCGAAGGATGGTGACGACGCAGAGCGACACTGAGTTTACTTACACTGCAATCACTTGTGAGTCCCTCTGTCTCGCCCACGACTACTGTTTACCATTTTCTTCAAGATATCGGATGCCGCGGTCTAATAGCCCTCTCAAAAACAACTTTCAACGTGTTCAAGTCCCGATGCCCGGTGCGCGCCATTGTGTTCATCGAGGGTTTTGAAGATGCGGGATACCCAATCGATTCGTTGCACAAGGCAATTGCAAAGAGGGATACGGAGGCTACGCCAAGGCCATCTACGAATCGGTGAGATTCCGTACTCTGTCTATGCGTCTTCGCGAATCTTATCACGAATGGATAGCTTTGCAAATCTCGTGAAGAAGAAGAAAGCAATATCGATGGAAACCCCACCTATGATCTTGTAGGTTCTGCCGTTTTGGACGCTGTGATCGTTCTGATCTTGCGCAGCTTTTCTAACCCTACGAAAAATGTTGAAATCAGGCTCTATGTGACCGACAAGGATGAAGAGAAACTACTTGCCCAGACGAAGGTGCCATTGAGCTCCCTGGATGGTGATGGTTCGTACCTGACGTATATTCCGGCTATATGTGCTGACCGTCTTGATAGTCAAAGTCTCCTGGACGTCTCCCGAGTTGTTGGGCTCCTTGAAAGAGGAACCCGTTATGACTTTCAAGCGTACCACTCACTCTGAGTTTGACTCCAAGCTCACGAGCATTGGCGATCTCCCTCCGATCAACTCTATCTTTCTCGCTACCTTCGCCAGTCTTAAGCGTTTCATCGGAGTTGGGAAAGCATTATCACAGGTAGCCCATTTCCATTTTTGCGCATTCGACTGATTTATCCATGAAACACAGCTTACGACCCCGGTTGGTAAAGCCATCGTAGGGTTAGTGGAAGCAATTGCCTTGGTAAGAATTCAATCATCTTTTTGCGCGAATCGACACCAACTCCTCCGTTCAGGAATGCGACGGTTATGTCAAGCGCCGCGAATCCGTCACTGGCTTGTTACAAGCTGTCGGTGACGCCTGCATGCTCGTTGCAGACTGGGACAACCGCAAGCTAGACCAACATCGCCCGAACCAAACTAGAGTCTATCAATACGTGTTTCCAGCAGTGTATCGATGCCTCTACTTTGTCGCTTTGCTGTCGCCAACCAAAATTGGTCAGTGTTCCATTGTACGGAGCTTTATGATGGCTCATCGTCTTTATCAGCGGCAAACTTGCACGACTTAGAAGGAGAGATCAAGAAGCTTCAAGGGCAGCTTGGGACCATCATGCAGCGTCTTGAACATAGCCGGGATCTGGATATGCAGGAAATGCTGTGCGACATACTGCATATTGTCACCAAAATAGGTGGGTACAATGCAATTCTAAATAACCATATCTGACGAAACGTAGAGGATAACTTGTTCGTGAATTCGCTTCCCCACGCGGACGATGCAGGGCTTGACCCATCGAAGTCCTGTGCCGACGGCACACGTGAAGCCATTCTTACACACATTCAAAAGTGGGTCATTCTCCCGGGGGCTCAGCGCGCCTTGCTGCTGTATGGTGTTGCTGGCAAGGGAAAGTCGGCCATTATCCACACCGTATCACGAGCCCTCGGAAACGTCGAGAAACAGCAGTCGTCTCTTGCCAATGTGGCTTTTTTTGCTTTCAATCGATCAGTGGCCAATCGTTCCATCGATAAACTTCTTCTTACATGGGCCTGGGGCCTCGCGTCACGCGACCCCCACTATCTGCGTTATTTGCGTACCCTCGACATGGAGCACGTTAAAGGCTCTCCCCTTGACAATCAAGTAAAGGCTCTATTGATTGAAGGGCTGAAGCATGCAGATAGCCATAGACCCATTGTCTTCGTTATCGATGCTCTGGACGAATGTCTGGAATTGCGTCCCTTGCTCGACCTTCTCGACAAAATCATTTCCCCTTCATCCGACCTTCCACAACATTGTCGCTTTCTCTTCACTTGCCGGCCAAATGCGGATATCCTTGTGGGGCTCAACCGTTCATCACCCATAGAGCGAATATCGCTTGATGACGAGCAATGGCTCACTGTTGAGGACATCCGCATCTTCGTTCATGGGAAACTTGGTCAATGGTTGGATCTCGCGAAGCTCGTAGACCGTGTCACAGATGCGGCGGAGGGCCTGTTCCAATGTGCTGCTCTCCTCTGTAACGAGCTGACGAAGGGTTTAGACGTGCATAGGAAACGCTTCATCAGGAAGTTAGAAGTTGGGGATTTCAATACCCTGTATGGAACATACGAGCAGGTCCTGGAGGAGTACATTGACCCACAAGATGACCTCCAGTTGAAAGCGTTCAAGCACCTGATGGCATCAATATTCCTAGTGCGCTCACCGCAGCACCGCGACACCTTACTGCCGCTTGCCGCTGCCACCCTTTCTCGCGAAAGGCAGTCGGCCTCGGAGCCATGTGGGCAGTGGTCTGCCTTGCAGTCAGGCGAAGAGCGGTCAGCCTTGGAGTCAATCCTTCCCTTGCTCGGCTCTCTGCTTAGTGGAAGCACCTTTGACGCCAATGAAGTGGCCGTTTTACCCCTTCATACCTCTTTCCGCGACTTCCTTGTCGAGCCAGTCAAGATGCCTAAAGGACCTGACTTCTCAGTCGATATCGGGCCGCACCATCAAGAACTGCTGGCTCTGGCATGTCTTGACATCACTAATGCCCAGCTCAGATTCAACATGTGCGGTTTTGACACATCGTATGCATTGAACAGCGAAATCGACGGTTTTCAGGAGCGAGCCGAGAAGCTTGATCCTGAGCTGAAGTATGCGTGTCGATGTGCTGCGTATCACCTGGACAAGTCCCTCGGCAAGCTTGATGAGCAGGTCACGCCCACCGATACCCAGAAATCGTGGGCTGAAGAACTTAATCACCTGAGAATAGCTCTTTCATTTTTTCTCAAGAAGCGTTTCCTGTATTGGCTCGAGATCCATAGCTGCATGGAAAGCTGGCAAGATGGGCCAGGTGGGATGCTGCCGTGCTTCCAGAAGTGGGCATCAGTGAGTGTGATGTATTCCATCGTCACTGTTCATTGTTGACTAATTATCAATAGTTACACTCGCCTGGAGAGCTCGTCTCAATCCTAGCGGACTTCATCAAATTTGAGAAGCGCTTTCGCAATGGCTACATGCTCTCTGCACCACAGTTGTATTACTCAGGACTTACTTTCTCGCCTGAAGCATCGAAAGTCAGGCAACTTTACGAAGGCCAATTTTGCATCCCCATAACTGTAACCAACGGCCATGAAAAAATATGGCCTACTACAGAAACCCTAGTGATTCATGCACAAGACCAGGTCAATTCCGTTGTGTTCTCGCCTGACGGGACGAAAATCGTGTCAGGGTCATGGGACGCGACGATCCGCATCTGGGATGCTGCAACAGGGCAGCAAGTTGGTGATGCACTCACTGGGCATAAAGACTGTGTCACTTCCGTCGCATTCTTGCCTGACGGGACGAAAATTGTGTCAGGGTCATGGGACGCGACGATCCGCATCTGGGATGCTGCAACAGGGCAGCAAGTTGGTGATGCGCTCACTGGGCATGAATACCACGTCACTTCCGTCGCGTTCTCGCCTGACGGGGCACAGATCGTGTCAGGGTCAGATGACAAGACGATCCGCATCTGGGATGCTGCAACAGGGCAGCAAGTCGGCGATGCACTCACTGGGCATGAATACCGCGTCACTTCCGTCGCGTTCTCGCCTGACGGGGCACAGATCGTGTCAGGGTCAGATGACGAGACGATCCGCATCTGGGATGCTGCAACAGGGCAGCAAGTTGGTGATGCGCTCACTGGGCATGAATACCACGTCACTTCCGTCGCGTTCTCGCCTGACGGGGCACAGATCGTGTCAGGGTCAGATGACAAGACGATCCGCATCTGGGATGCTTCAACAGGGCAGCAAGTCGGCGATGCGCTCACCGGGCATGAATACCGCGTCACTTCCGTCGCGTTCTCGCCTGACGGGGCACAGATCGTGTCAGGGTCAGATGACAATACAATCCGCATCTGGGATGCTTCAACAGGGCAGCAAGTCGGCGATGCACTCACCGGGCATGAAGACTTGGTCGGTTCCGTCGCATTCTCGCCTGACGGGGCACATATCGTGTCAGGGTCAGATGACGCGACGATCCGCATCTGGGATACTGCAACAGGGCAGCAAGTTGGTGATGCACTCACTGGGCATGAAGGCGACGTCACTTCCGTCGCGTTCTCGCCTGACGGGGCACAGATCGTGTCAGGGTCATGGGACGCGACGATCCGCATCTGGGATGCTGCAACAGGGCAGCAAGTCGGCGATGCACTCACTGGGCATGAATACCGCGTCACTTCCGTCGCGTTCTCGCCTGACGGGGCACAGATCGTGTCAGGGTCAGATGACAATACAATCCGCATCTGGGATGCTTCAACAGGGCAGCAAGTCGGCGATGCACTCACTGGGCATGAATACCACGTCACTTCCGTCGCGTTCTCGCCTGACGGGGCACAGATCGTGTCAGGGTCAGATGACAAGACGATCCGCATCTGGGATGCTGCAACAGGGCAGCAAGTTGGTGATGCACTCACTGGGCATAAAGACTGTGTCACTTCCGTCGCATTCTCGCCTGACGGGACGCAAATCGTGTCAGGGTCAGATGACGAGACGATCCGCATCTGGGATGCTGCAACAGGGCAGCAAGTTGGTGATGCGCTCACTGGGCATGAATACCACGTCACTTCCGTCGCGTTCTCGCCTGACGGGGCACAGATCGTGTCAGGGTCAGATGACAAGACGATCCGCATCTGGGATGCTGCAACAGGGCAGCAAGTTGGTGATGCACTCACTGGGCATAAAGACTGTGTCACTTCCGTCGCATTCTTGCCTGACGGGACGAAAATTGTGTCAGGGTCATGGGACGCGACGATCCGCATCTGGGATGCTGCAACAGGGCAGCAAGTTGGTGATGCGCTCACTGGGCATGAATACCACGTCACTTCCGTCGCGTTCTCGCCTGACGGAGCACAGATCGTGTCAGGGTCAGATGACAATACAATCCGCATCTGGGATGCTTCAACAGGGCAGCAAGTCGGCGATGCGCTCACCGGGCATGAATACCGCGTCACTTCCGTCGCGTTCTCGCCTGACGGGACGAAAATCGTGTCAGGGTCAATGGACACGACGATCCGCATCTGGGATGCTGCAACAAGGGGGCAACTGCAGGACGCAGCGGCCTCCTCTGCCACGGCCTCCAGCAACACAGCAAAAGGACATGGAAATCACATGCGCGCCAATGATGCCTTGTACAAACCAAGATCTCCCCCGCCTCGTCTATTTTTTCGCCGTGGAGAATGGATTTATCATGCGGGCAATCAAGGCTCCCCAGATGCCCGCATCCTCTGGATTCCTCCTGTGTTCAGACACCACATTATGATGCTCCACCCGTGCTTGATGGTGATATCGACCCGAAAACCCATTTTTCTTGACATACAGGATATTGCCGTAGGTCCTCGTTGGAAAGATATCAAAAAAGCGCAGGACATTTCCTCCTCCTCCTAAGTACAGCGGCCTAAGCGTCTCTGAATTGTCCATGTAGCATTGATCTACCGTTTGTCATCCACATGTATGGCCGTCCTTGACAACACTTTTGCTGTGATACCTGCATAAGGTGGCGAGACGTGAGTGCTTCCGTGTGTGCTGGTGGGCACCTGAGCTCCCGCCGCGAAGTCATAAGAGTGACTCAAGCGTTACCAGCCATTTCTATGGAGGGGAGCGAAATTGGGGCCCTGTAGCTGCTCATATGCTAGCAGGATGTAGGACCACTCGTGGATACGTTGAAGGCCTCGTATTCTCGTGGATGAAGGGGAAGCTGACTTAAACATTCGTGCGCTCCGCACGACCCGAAGGCATATTTATTGAAGGGTAATTTGAGGCTGAGAAGGAGCCGCAAAGTGACGATGACGGATGACAAAGGTTTAGGGTGGATTTTCTGGCGGTAGACGACTACAAGATTTATTTGATGAGTAGGAGAGACAGAACAAAGACATGGAGAAAAAAAGAAAAGCTGTGAGAACGAGTTAGGAAGAAGCGGAGGAAGGGCGAGAGAACAGTGAACGGAATAGTGCGTAACACAATGAAGCTAAAGTGTCGATAATCTGAAATCTAGTGTATGGTGGCGGGAAAGCGCGGTTAGGAGACGGGGATACTGGGTGAATGAATCCAGGATGTACGACCGATGGAGACCGGAGCTTGAAATCAGAGCAAAAAATAGTTCGTTCCCCGAACCACCCCAGTATTCTTTTCCCTCTTCCGGTCTCCCTACCTCTCGATTCACCCATTCACCGACGATGCAGACAATTCAAGTGTCCCAAGTCAACGTCTTGATGATAAACTAGGTCGCTACGCTTGACCCGCAGACTGTGGAGACAGCGCCCCCGTACACGCACTCAGGTCGCATCGGGCATTCATGTTGTCGCTCGCAGGCTCAGCAGGCTCAGCTGCAGGTTTCCTAATTCCGAAGTTCCGAGTACTTGTGTGCTGGAATGCTGGAGCGGGGAGCACATGGCGGCAGCGGGGAGAGGTGCGGATAGCGGAAGCAATGAGAGGCTGCGCAGAGAAGGGGGACTTCTCGAGTGGCAGCCAGGTCTTTTTGGCTGTTGGCGGCGTGGTGTAGTGATTTCTGATGCAGTGATAGTCGTGGAGATGGTGCGTCCACTTCGTTCACTTTCCTCCACAATATCAAAAGCCAGTGCGACGTCGCCATTGAGGCTAAATTGGTCGAGCCGGAGACCGTAGAGGGAAGGGTAGATAGACACGACCCATCCTTCCAATTTTGTTACGATCCCTGATGGCGGGCGCGTGAGTGGATACGCGCTAGAACTCGTCCTCCTCTTTCAGGGCGGCTCCTCGGATATCAGCCAACGCTCTCTAGTGCTCTCTGCTCCTTAAAACTGCACATAGCGGAGCGATAACCTATCCTCCCTTCCGCCATGTCGTGGGGCTGAACGGGTCTGGTTCGGTGAGTAATAGCAACAACGGTTGCGACCGGCTTTCGTACATCCATCATCAGTAGCATTGGTTGGCGGCCGTGAGTAAGGGTAAGAAATGGAGATACATGTGCTGGTATGGGGCAAAATGGGAGCTTCTAGCAGGGCGGACATGGGAGACAGGGCGGACGTGGAAGAGGGTATTGGCGAAGTCCACGTACTGAGAGTGTCTGCTGAAAAGGGAGGCAGGGGTGACTCGACAGCAATAAACGGCGCCCAAGAAGCCAGTCATTCGGCGTCGACGACGACACTGGTGTTTCGAGACTTCTTTCCAAGAATACAGGAGCGGCAATCTGTCTGATTTTTTTTGTTGTTACCGCCGCCATGCCTGTAGGCAACATTGAACGGTGTGAGTGGCTTTAGTCCGCCGCCGCTGGAGGGGGCAGGCACACGTGACCGATCTACACCAGTTGAACCTTTTCTCCTCATGATCATTGTAGTTCGCGCTATTTCGTAGTGGGAACTGTTACCAAGAAATATCCTATAACGAATCCAGTCATTAACAGGAATCTCTCGTTGCTCCCTGGTTCGCTCGACCTCACATGCCGGTTGTATAGGCACTCCATCCGCCTTGTATGACAGACGTTTGACGACCTAGCTACGTCTGCACGGTTTGATCCACAGACTTCCGCCCTTCGTATCTCGCGGGCAGGCGGTCCTGAAGTGGAAACATCTACGGTGTATTTCCGCGCTGGATATGCGTCAACGGATGACCCGAGGCCACGCCATTGCCAGACACGATTTCTGCTGGAGCAATCCTCTACGATCAATCGTCCTCCCATCCTACTACAGCTCGCTGGTGGGAAGAACATGCAGCAGGTCCTTGCGCGGCCGGGCATCTTACAGTTCTTCTTAGGGATGCGAGCGAGGAGGACTTGGATGCGATTCGTGGTAGGTAGAGGAGAATGTGGGGCTTGGATCTGCAAGACAAAGTACACACGAACGAGACTACTCAGCCGCTTGCGGTGCAATGGAAATCGTGCTGAAGCCGCAGAAAGACGCCGACAGGAACAAGAAAGCGATTCCTAGATTCCTCGACGAACTACCGGTATCAGAGAGGAAGGCTTGGGTCGCCATGGAGTCGATTGTTCCTCCGAAAGGGACGGCGAACTAGTTAATACGAGCCAGCAGCGTCGCGGTGAGGACGGAGGCTACAGGTTTTTATGTTTTCAACTCAACTGTATTGATGGATGTCTAGCTCAAGGTCAATCCCTTCGTCTCTATTCTGTTCTTCTACATGCCCTAACTTCCAATTTCTAGTAGTCTATGTGATTATGGAGATTTTTGACTTCGATGGTATCATTCGTAGCTTCGTGCACCTCATACTTGCCTGCAAATCATTCTTTCCGAGTCCGCATTACTTACCCGACATTTTACCACCCGAACTTTTTCCGCTAACATATAAATCCCGAGTCGCTGAGCTTCAGAGTTGTGAAATGCTGTGGCTTCTATTACTGGTGGTTGCAGCTTCAGCTGTACTTGCAACACCTGTTGTGTATGACGGACGCGTGCCATTCTCGTTCCCGGAGGCGAGTCTGGATACTTCCACTGGCCCGTTCCTAACGTGGGCTTTGCGCTTCTCAGTAGCCAATTTGTAAACTGACTGGATGCCTTGCGTAGAGTGGTCAAGGGCACAGAGTCTGCAACTCATGTACATTTCCCTCACCATTTCCGTCGAGGAGCCTCTCTGACTTGTTCAACCCAGTATAGTTCTGTCTTGGGACACACCAAACGCCCGACCCCTCTCTGGGACAAAAGCCCGATCCCCTTCCTCCCGCTTCCCATCTTCACTGTACCCACGGAGCAGGTGATATCAATGAGAATTGACAACACATCGGTCTTTTTTCCCGGTGGGAACAACCCCCAATTTGGTTTCCGCCGCACAGAGCTGCTTGCGCAGGCAGAGGAAGGAGGGCCCACTGCGTTGTTACCGGATATCGAGGAGGGCGTAACGGCGTTTCATTTCTCGATTCAGCTGGACGAGCGCTTTCCTTTGAATTATGATCATGAGTACCAGATCGTTTTCATTGAGACTAGTGACGGATCCCATGTTTTCGGAGTACAATTAGGTCAGTTGTAGAACTGATCCTTCTGATTCGAGCTAATGATACACCAGGATCCCCTTTCACAAATCCTCCCGGGCCACTTCCAGCGCCAAATGCGCATTCGTTCAAAGTCCTGGACCACTCCCTGAACGTCCTCTTCTCGGCTCCCTCTTCTCCGAGATCGTGGCACAATTTCGCGGTACTGGTCGACTGGGATAATCTTACGCTGAAAGTATATTATTCGAAAGACGGCGCGCCGTTAAAGCCTGTCACTGGTACCATACCTAATCTGAGCGTCTCCCCTGGAGGTCCTGGCAAGGGTGAATTCCATTTTGGCATTTTGAAGGTAAGGCGGTTTTTGGTTCTTCGTGTTGCTGATGAGATGATTCTGATTTTGTGTAGCTTCCGTTGGTTGATCCGAACGACTCGCCTTCAGACCAAGGGGATGTCGTTCACCATGGTATACAGGAGGGATCCACTGAGGGCTTGTTCTATTCGGGTGTTTTTGTCGAGAAGGTGACAAAAGGCGTTAGCACTGGTTATGGGAAGACTATTCGACCTTAGGCGTCTGCGCTACCGTTGATGTACTTATGTGGTAACCCAAGCTATTATTGAAACCTCACCACTGAACCTGAAGTTTCTGGAAGCGACTTGAGCATGGTGGGGTACGCGGATCCTCATCGTCTATGCATCGTCTACTAAACCCCCAGTGTTACTTCTCTGGTTCGAACACGTGACAGCTAGACTCGAAGAGAGACAGTGACACCAAACGATGGTGATTGTCTCAACCTCGAATGTCGATGGTTACTCTACGGCCCGAGGACCTTTACATTACAAACCCAAACGATGTGATCTACGGCTACCCACTCTTCAACGAGCACTCATACCCTACCCAGGCACAGTTCTTCTAGTTCCACTCGCCTGAATGTGCGCCCAGGCGCTGAAGTGAAGCGGCGGTTTATAGATCGACACCATTGAGTATTGCCTAGCTTAGGCCTCCAACGAGGAGATTTAAACGCTAACAACAAGTCATGCCCTGTTCCTTGTCGAATTTCTTGTGCGTCACATCCAGTACGAGTCCAGATACACACACAAACTGACGCGGTGTCCCCTTTCCAGTGCGCGCCGAAGTGATCATGGCGCTTCGGCGGGATGAATGGGCATTGTGTCCTGACGAAGAGACCCTTGAGCTGCTCGCAAAAAACCTCCTGGAGAACGGCGAGCGCCCGACGGATGCCCGCCGGAGTTGGGAGACGGAATGTCCATGCTCGTGTCCACCAACGACTGCCAAACAGTTGCATAAACGCCTGGCTGTCCACTCCCGTGACAAAACTGAAGCATCCGTGGATATCTCCAGCCTTTTCGAGTGCTCCGTATGCGGCGGTCCCCACGATAGCTGCACCCAGGCGAACAGCCCGACATACGTTGGAATCAACCTTGCCGATGAGACATACAACCATCGCCGAACCGCGGTAGATGTCTGCCATTTTCGGGAGCTCTTTCTGCTTTTCCTCGTTTTCATCTTGGGGGATGCATATTGCATCAATCCAAATGGGCAGCTTCGTGCGACGGGTGATCGACAATGTGCAGCGCCTGCGTTGTGACCTTTCGACCAAACCATTGGACCCACTCACTACTTGGATCCCAAGCATACGACACCGCAACATATTGGAGATTGGGATAGTACTCAACTTCGATGAGCTTCCCTTCGTACACCAGGTTACGCGGCTTCGCATAGACTGCGAGACCATGACTGGGCCTATACAAGCCGATCTCAGTACCGCCATCGAGAAATGTATAGTAGAGGTGACTAGCATATCATGGCTCAAGCCCTGCCACCAAGCTGGGCATGGGACGTCAAGTCCGCTCTGAATTGTCTCGTGCACGGTCTCGTCGAACACCTCACATCGATGACGGCTGGCATTGCCAAACATCATCGACCCGCAGTTATGTACGGTGCCACTCGAACATACCCACGGAGTATGGCCCTATGGGTGCTCAGCTTGGTCGGTTTTTCGTTGGTGTAGCTCATGCTGTAGAAAAGCGAACGGAGGGGTCTTCGAGTTGAATCATACTTCAAGCCTCCTCCCCCTTTCGGTCTCACGAGGCTGTTGAAGAAGCAATAGAGGACCATATGGATCGAGGACCTATGTTTAGAAAGGGCTTAACGTTAGACCAGTGCAACTTGTTCGGGAACGCGAATCCGGGTCGGTTCTCGCTGTTATCGTACTCATCGACCCCGTGAATCGTATATGTGGGTATTTTCGTTCACCTCCAGTTCTTCTTGGTGCCTCTCAGTGCAGCTTATCGTCATATCTCAACCATAGCATCGAACTTAGCGCCTTCCTGGAGTCCTTGTTTCGGTGTCGGCGCTAGGCAAATCGTTGCATCGTGCATCACTGTCTGTTTCTCGCGCACTACATTTATTCGCGTGAACACCTTCGCTCATTATTAGTTAGAGCAGTCAACCAGTCGTCTGGCGCCGAGGCGAGGTACATGCGCTCTCCCATCAATCAATCAACCATAATCAATGAATATCAAAGCCACACAACCATGCCATCAATTCACCGGCAATGTATCAGTCCACAGGACCGATATCAAGGTCAGCATTCGCCCACAAGATCAATCTAGAATGTAGCTTTCCCCTATCTTTTGTAGCTGACAATGTTGAACCTTTAGTTCCTAGGCTTACAATGGTCTGCTCGAAGACCCGAATAAAATGTCGTCTCACTTAGAGACATCGTAAACTGCTACTAGCCAGTCCGAATCCTTGAATAACACCTCGAACTTGGTTGCTTATGTATTGATCCGATGCTGCTGGGTAACATACGTAAGTTGCTGGACCCACACTGCTTCAAGAACTCACATCATCTGCGCTCAAGAATCAGATTGTAGGCACTCTGTGATAGAATACCCCAATGCAGTCGATTGTGTCCCAGCCAACACTCCGTCTCAACCACAGCCCCAAGAGCGTGCTCTTATCTCTTTTAAAGGCAGTATCATGAGTAGCTACAATGACCGTCAGGTATCCACTCCGCCAATAGCTGCACCCATACTACCATCTCATGAGCCATGAATAGCCAACTTAATGACTCTATTATATCCCTAGGATTCGATCTGTGAGTGGAACACCTATATTTGTTGAGTCTCAACACTCAACAGCCCTTAATCTCCGCGAGATGGTCCATGAAGGTGGGTTTACCAGCTGCCTCATCATAGCATTGGCCACTAATATTTCGTCTGCCATTCACCCGTAGCTATATTGGGTTGCTGCATCAGCTCTTTGGGTCTTTGATTATTTCCTTACCCTTGAATCGGAGGTTATCATCATTATCCCTCGCACAAATAGGTCGTTTCTCATCGGAATTTGATTCTTTAGGTAAACTTCGGGTGGAAAGGGAAGAAGTCAACGAGTTCGTGTTATCCATGCCTGTAGCGCCGCGGGCCTTCGCCCGACTTCCTCTCGCCTCTCAGTTTACCTCGTCTTCCCTCTCCGTTTACCTCGATCTGCGCCATCTGGACTCTCGTACTTACTCGTTTGCCTGTATCGTAATTAGACCTATTCAGATACACCCTATACCCTGCTCCTACCGTATATAAGGCTCTCTACTTGTATCGTTTCAGCAGTGTACTCGAAATACACATTATCCCTATCACTTCTTCGACTGCCTCAAAACTCCCCCCTCCTCTCGTGTGGTCGTGACCTTCTAGCTCACGTCACATATTTTTGATAGAACCAATGCTTCCTTAAAAAAAAAACTACTTTACGACAAACCCCCGCCGGACGACGCCAGTCTGATCAACTTGCACCGCACCGCACCACTTTCCATTCCTCCCATCATGACCAGAACCTATGCCACTCGTAGTCGCGCTGTCCAGCGCGCAGCCACTCCCGAAACCTCTGAACTCACTGGTGAGCCTCAGGGAATCTTCCTTCCCATTAACCCCGAACGTTCAGTCGTCTCAGACGTCGAACGGGACGAAAGTCCTCCCGCCGAGCCTCGGCGTCGCTCTTACAGTGACGTCATCGCAAAGCGTGTAGTACCTTCTACGGAAGAGAATTCTAATAGTGAAAACAAATTAGCTCTTGACGAAGAGTCTAGTGTATTCGTAACAACTCAGCGTGAATTAAATCCTGAGCAGGTGAAAACCGTAAAAACTGCCGTTGGCGGCATGAATGCAAAAGAACGAGACCTGATTTCGAGAAGGAATCAGGCTGTGCGAGATAAGGCTCGGGCCCATGAGCCGCTCGCAAACCTTGGAGAAGGCCCCTCCAAGGACAAGGGAAAAGGAATTGACCCCCGTAACTGGGGGAACCTTGACTTGTCAGATGATGAGGATCTGAACCCAGCTGCACAAGCGAAAGCTTACGGAGCCTTGCAGAAACACCAGCGTGAGGTTGCTACACTCGACAAACATGCGGGAGGATCACTCCTCCCACCCGCGGCCATGAAACCTGCCGAGAACGTAAACGATGTACTGTTGCGTGAACTCCAGGCCTTGAGAGCTGAAAACTCTAAGCTAAAGGAAGAAAAACTCAGTAAAAGAGCTAAAAAGAAGGCACGGATCCAACTACCTTTGGCGGATCCTGTGTCTATCTCTCGAGGTGTAGCCTTTCAGATGGCTATAGGTAATAGTCGGCAAGCGCCCCAAACCCCGATACTACCTAGTAATCAGTTACCTGCTGAAAGCTATCTTGGACGAGCTTTTGCGGCAGCTAGGCCTGTTGATCCTAGTGGTAGTAACGATCCTAGTTTGTCAGATAACTCATAATCACCCGATGAATCGGAATTGGAATTGAGCTCGGAGTCTTCGTTGAGTGAATCAGACAGCAGCTCAAGTTCAGAACCTTCGTACCACCGAAGATCGCAGAAGCGATCCCACAAAAAGAAGAGCCATTGGGGGAAGAAACAACGATCCTGCTTGATCAAGCCGACTCCCCCTGAACCCTACGACGGCAGGCCTGACAGCCAGGCTTTCTTCCGCTTCATGCAAGAAGCAAAGAGCTTCGTGGAAGAGGGACAAGTCCGCTGAAAGCACCATGTCGAGAAGCTGGCCCGCTACTTGCAGGGACAGGCTTATACATTCTTCATACGGCAGGTGTCGTTTAGGGCTTCTGAGTGGACTATGGATGCCTTCTTCACTGCGCTGTTTAACTTCTGCTTCCCGACCAACTACGTCTCGAAGCAGCAAAAGCATCTAAGAAACCTTTATCAGAATGAGAAGACTGTTAAAGAATATGTATCTGAACTCATTGAACTATTCTCAATTATTGGGCAGACCTTGGAACGAGACCGAGTGAACAAGCTCTGGTTTGGTCTTCGTGCGTCGATCCAACAGGATTTGTGGCGGGATCGCCGTAACCCAGAAACCTCCTCATGGGACGAGGTCGTTTCGGCGGCGGAGGTGATTGAGATTGCCCAGTCGGTGGTGGTCCACCGCCACGGATCTACACGCGATCAGCGAGACAATCAGTCCAAATGGAACAGTGAGGCTTCAACCTCAAAATCTGGTGGAAGCAAACCCAAGCCAGCTCGGGGAGAACCTCCTGCTGGCAACAGTCGACCCAACCACAGTCAGCCCTCACGGCCCAGGCCACCTGGTCGATTCGGAAATAAGAAACCCTCTGCTGAGAAGCCCAAGCTCTCTGAACCGGAGATAGCTAAGCTTAAGGCGGAAGGACGATGCTTCCGATGCCAAGAAACAGGACATGTATCACGTCAATGCCCTCAGGCGCATAACGTACGAGGAGCACAGTCCTCGCATGGCCCGCCAGGAATCCCAGTCCATGGTATGGCATTCATCGAAGAGACCGAAGAACTCCACAAAGCTGTGGATATTGACGATAACTTGGAGGTACTCCATGTGGGATGTATGGGTCTGGTCGAAGATCCTGACAATCAGGGTGCATCGACTAGCCCAGCTGAAGCTGGCCTAATCAGCTTTTACACGACTGCGTGCGAAAATGCACTCAACCTAGACCACACCTTTCACCTCCCTGGGGACTGGACTTTTCCCCCGTTGGGATCTTTCTGGGACGAAAACCGTTTCTCAATCATGCAGATCTCTGATGACGAAGTCGTAATTGAGGATCGCCTCCAGACGGAACACTATGAGTACTTGCCTATTGAGCAACTCAAGAACCCCCGATTTCGTATCCTTCACTGGCTGGCGGTTTGAGTAGCCCAACGACACCAGCAGCCTCGCCAAAGCGTACGGCAGTATGCTTCATCCGCCTGTATTGGCGACCTTTTGGCTGCCATGATCCAATCAGCCTTAACTGTTGAGGCCCCATATCCCGAGAATCTTCGGACAGAGCATGACAACTTTGAGCTTGATCTTGATCAGTTTGAAGCGAAATGGTGCAGCGAAAATGATGTTGTATTTATCACTGACAGGCTCAGCGGCCTGATCCATGCTCTTGACTGGATCCACTTGCAAAACCCCCATTTTAACATTATAGGGTGGTTCTCGAAGCAAATGGAGACCGCCTGGAGAATGTGCGATGAGAATCGGGAGGACGCCGATCTAGGGCAGTTCTTTACCATGTCAGAGAATGATGATGACCCCGAACTCGTCGAATTCGTGCTGAAGCTCATCGATGGATTCACAGAGCTCGATACTCGAAGGCAGCGTACTACTGCCTTGGAAGAACATTCCCTGGACCACCTGGAACTGTTTGGACAGCAGGTACAGGCAGGAACCTATGCAGCTTTGCAGCGCAACTCGGCTACCACTCGAGACTATAGTCGAATGGTACCGAACCCTGTAACGATTACCATGAATGTCAACGGAAAGCCTGCCCGGGCACTGATAGATTCGGGCTCACTGGGAGATTTCATATCGACCAACCTCGTGGAGCAACTCGGGCTGAAAAAGATTCAGTTAAAGAATCCCTTGGCTGTCCAGTTGGCGGTCCAAGGCTCACGCTCAAAGATCAACTACGGCTGTAGAGCAAAGATCAGCTACCAGAACATCGCAGAAGAACGATACTTTGATGTCATCAATCTGTTGAACTATGACATGATCCTGGGCACACCGTGGCTATATCAACACCAGATCTCGTTTGGGATTAATCCTGTTAATGTTGTTGTCGGAAGCGCCAGCTCACTGCCACTGAAGGGCGCAGGAGTATCAACGTTATCGTCACGAGCTATGAGCCTGCATGAGGGCAACCTTGAGAAAGTTCGCCAGGAACTACGCGATTACGCGGAACCCCTGTGCAAAATGGCAGAAGAGACCCCGCTCCCTCCTCTACGAGCGATTAACCACACAATACCCCTCATCGACAAGACAAAGGTATACCACTGGCGTCCGTCCCGGTGTCCAGAACCCCTGCGTGAACAGTGGAACGCTAAACGAGCTGCATACGTCAGAACAGGACGCTGGAAGGTGTCTGCCGTTGGGAGCCCCGTCCCGATGTTGCTTATCTACAAACCGGGCACAAGTTTGCTTCGGTGTGTCACTGACCTAAGGGAACGAAATGCGAACACACGAAAGATGTCGTCCCCATTACCCCTTATCGAAGGAATCTGCCGTGATGTCGCACGAGCGTTGTACTGGTCCCTAATGGATGGGCAGAACGCCTATGAACAAATCCGTATCATACCAGAACATGTTCATCGGACGGCGATGACCACCCCGGATGGCACAATGCTGTCAGAGGTACTTCAGCAGGGAGACTGTAATGGTCCGGCGACGTACCAGGCTCTAATGAACCACCTGTTTGCACCATACATAGGTGTATTCATGTACATCTACCTGGATGACATAATTATCTTCTCAAATACCCTGGAGGATCACGTTCGACATGTCAAGTTAATTCTAGACATCCTTAAACGCGAGAAACTCTACCTGTCCACGAAGAAACTGTTCTTCCTCTGCGAAGAAATGAAAATCCTGGGACGAATTATTGATAAGGATGGCATCCGGATGGACCCCCATAAAGTTGATGCTGTTTCGAAATGGAAAACACCAACTAATCGCAACCTCCTCCGAGGGTTTCTGGGGGCCGTAGGTTATCTTGCGGATGACATTGCACGTGTACACGTGCCCATGGGAATCCTATCCTCCCTAACGGGAGATACAGTGCCGTTTCGTTGGGAACATACACATCAGCGAGCATTTGAGGAAGTCAAACGTTTGGTTGAACTGGCACGCAATCACCACCGAAAGCCCCTCCGTTACGGAAAAAACGAGCCACCAATATGGATGGTAACCGACGGATGTGTTACGGGCATAGCTGGAGTCGTAAGCCAGGGCACAGACTGGAAATCTGCCGACATTGCAGCATTTTATTCGGCGAAGCTGAACCCGGCTCAGCAAAACTACGCCGTACACGAGATCGAAATGCTTGCTGGGGTTGAAACTATGTTGCGACACCGTGACATACTGCAGGGTGTTAAATTTCAGTGGTTGACCGACCACAAGGGATTGATTCACCTTCTCAGCCAGAAGAACCTAACCGGCCGACAAGCCCGCTGGCTCGAAAAAGTATCCGAGTTTGACTTCACGCCGGTATACATTGCTGGATCCGAGAACGTGCTTAGCGATGCACTATCTCGTATGTATTCAAACAACACACCTGGAGCGGAGCGTGCCCGAAGCAAATACACATACCATGACCTTGCGGATGATGAGGACGAGAGTGGCCAACCTACCCAGGCAACATCGTCAACTGGTGTTGGAAGGGAAATGACAGCCATGTCCTTGGATGTACACGCCCCGAGGTATAACCTGCGTACCAACCGAAAACTCACTGAGAAGGGCGCGTTGCTGGCGGGATACACACCCGAATTGCCTCCAGTCATGGAGGAAGGTTCCGTTCGTAAGCCCGCTTGCAAATGGAAGAAGGGCGGGGCATTGGGAGAAAAACAAAACCTTGCCCAAACACACGAATCTACGGAAGAATTCGCATCAGCTGAACAGCCAGACGTGGAAGCTCGACCAGAAACAAACAAAACTCCAAACATAGGAGGCCAGGATGACAGCGTGGCACCTCCCACGTTGATCCATGTTGTCGCAGAAAGCCCCCAGGGTGTCAACCTTGAGGAGGTCCTCCGCTTTCGCTATCTTGAAGACCCCCTCTTCAAGGCCATCGTAGACAAACCCAAAGACTTCCGGAACTTCAAGGTCTCTGATGGGCTAATCTACCTAAACGAGAAGGAGCGCACTGTCCTGTGCATCCCCAGGATAACCCATGAAGGGCGCAACCTACGAGAAATTGTCATAGCTGAGGCTCATTCACTATTAGCTCACCTCAGTACTAACAAAACTGTGGATTACCTCCGTGACAGTGTCTGGTGGAAGGACATCGTATCAGACACACGTCATTACTGCGAATCTTGTGTTACGTGCAAACGTAGCAAGCCCAACAACCAAAAACCTTACGGGATGTTGAACCCACTCCCTGTCGCAGCACACCGTTGGGAAGCCATCGGAATCGACTTCGTGGGCCCGCTACCTGAATCGAGCAATCGAGATGCTACATACGACTCGATCACTGTTGTGATCGATCTACTAACAGCCATGGTGCATCTCGTACCTAGTCGAACAACCTATACCGCCAAAAACGTGGCCGAGCTCGTCTTCTCCGAAGTATACAAGCTTCACGGGTTGCCTAAACAGATTATCAGTGACCGTGATGTCCTATTCACGAGCCACTTCTGGCAACACCTCCACCGTCTCATTGGCTCTAGGCTCAATATGAGTAGTGCCTACCACCCCGAGTCAGATGGTTCAACAGAACGAGCAAATCGAACCCTCACGACGATGATTCGACAGTGTGTACACCCAAACCAGAAGGATTGGGTTTCGAAACTTCCTGCGATTGAGTTCGCAATCAATCTATCGCGATCTGAAAGCACGGGATTCGCTCCCTTCTTCCTCAACTCCGAATGTATGCCTCGCCCATTCATCTGGGACTCCCCAAGGAGCACCGAGTTCCCTGGAGTCCGTGTGTTTGCACAACGGCTAAAGCATGCAGTGATGTCCGCTCATGACAGCATCTTGGCGGCGCGAGTTAAACAAACCCGTGATGCGAATCGTCACTGAAGACCATCGCCATTTGCGACAAACGATCTGGTGTACATCTCCACCAAGAACATCACCTTTCTGAAGGGACTAGCCCGCAAGTTCGTGCCAAAGTACATCGGTCCTTACAAAATCACGAAGGACTTCAACAATAACACCTACCAGGTGGAACTGCCCCCACGACTCAGGCAACGCGGCGTTCACAACGCCTTCCATGTGTCACTATTACGCGTACACGTCCCCAGCGATGATCAACTATTTCCTGGTCGCCTCGATAATCAAGTCGCTGAGGATGAAGGCGCAGCGGAGCCCGAGTGGGCTGTTAATAGAATCTTGTCTCACCAAGGATCCAAGGCCAAAGCCCTGTTCAAAGTTGAATGGACATCCGGCGACATTACGTGGTTACCTTACCACCAGGTCAGCCATCTACAGGCCCTTGAAACGTACCTCGAGGCCGTAGGAGTATCCAGCATCCGTGATCTCCCCGCGGGAACCGAACTACCTCCCTCGGACGATCCTCAGATCTTTGACAGCTCTATCACTCTTACCATATCTCCTCCCGCCACTATAAAGACCCGACCATCCAGACACCGGCACCTCAGTTCTCGCAAATACCGTCGTTCCTTACGCTCACCGGGTCAAGCCCATTCTTCCATCACAATGCCCCAGTCGTTCCTTCATCACACTCGCAGCGACCCCTCATCTGTCACACAGATTGATCCAGCCACGTCGTTCGCCACAGTCTACTCGTTAGACCAGATCAGTGAATACATATGCTTCGATCGTACCCTACGCCAAGGACGTATCACTGCCAATGACCCCGCCCCGGGCGGCTACTACGAATTCACTCGAGTTTACAACCTCAAACCGAACGTCCTCACTAAATTCTCGGTCTTCAACGAGTCCGGTGCCATCGTTCTACATGGCCCCCAGCATGGGCTACAGGCTGTCATCCCCGATGGAACATTGGACCCCACGTCCGCGCAAAATTGCGCCATGGCCAAACCCATCCCAAAAAATAAACCCTACGCTAAACCGGCTGCCCATGTCACTCATGCCGCCGCCCCCGCCGTCGCTGAGTCCCTCCAATCCATCACGCTCACCCCCCAGCGTCGCGAACTCCTCGAAGATCTTTTCTTCGAAAAACTCGAACGAGAAAAACGCACCAAACAGCGCATCGCAGACTCCATCGCGCAACGCCAAAGCAACAAGGCCAAGAAAAGGGCTGAGAAGCTCGCAGCTCAGCGAGAGCGCCTCCGCAATGAACGTGCACCTGCAGCTCCAGCCACTGGCAGCTCCCATCAGGTCGAGCCCGCCGTCGCCTCCTCATCGCGCATGATCATTGACAATATCGACACTCCTACCACTCCCCAGGACGCCGACTGAAAAATGCGGTTCCTCTCGCAACCGCAGAAGGGCGTATGTAGCGCCACAGGCCTTCGCCCGACTTCCTCTCGCCTCTCAGTTTACCTCGTCTTCCCTCTCCGTTTACCTCGATCTGCGCCATCTGGACTCTCGTACTTACTCGTTTGCCTGTATCGTAATTAGACCTATTCAGATACACCCTATACCCTGCTCCTACCGTATATAAGGCTCTCTACTTGTATCGTTTCAGCAGTGTACTCGAAATACACATTATCCCTATCACTTCTTCGACTGCCTCAAAACTCCCCCCTCCTCTCGTGTGGTCGTGACCTTCTAGCTCACGTCACAATGCCCTACCATGCTTTCGTTACTGAATGGGTATCTCTAGTTTTTTTGTTCTTTATCCTAGTCCGTGATTGCTATTATGCCGATCCAGCGGGCCAACGTGCTGACGGCTAGACCAGAATCGTTATTTGGCCCCCTGCTTCATTATAATCACCCTTACAGGCAAGTACCTCGAAAAATAACCTCCTGCAGTGACTTACGTCTGCTACAAAGATCATTTCGCCGCCGGTTGGGACATAAGGGTGAGCGCCTCAACTTTACTAACCTTCATGTATCTCATTGAGTCCTTATACTTAGATGTACGTATCAGAAATGCTATCACTCTCACAAAGACTGACTGCTGTTCAATTTAGCTGTAAACGATATGTCTTTATGGAAACATTGGAGACAATGCTTCTTACATTCACGGCAGAAGTCTTCCTCACGCTCCGTATGTCCAATAAGGCAACACTACGCACCCCTGACTTACACTTTCCCTAGGGTCTTTGCACTTCTGAAGCGCAATAGAGCAGTTCCAGCTGTATCTATCATTATTCTTAGTTGGCAGTGGGGCATCGCCCTGTATGCCATGTCGCAAAGTTCGCAGGGGACTGTTCAAAATGCACTGCTGCTTTCGCGGCGTGAACCCCCCCCCTAGAGCTGCCTACGCTCCCTAACACTGACCCCTACCATAGTGAGAATGTCTTCTAATCATCCCAAAATGTTTACTGACATATTATAGTTTGCCTCTTCATTACGACCCTCACAGTGTCAGCAGTTTCTTTATCGGTATGATCGTCACTCATAAAGAAACAGGGCACCGTGGGTTGAGGCTTATCTTTGCCTCAGCCTTGCATTTGATTCCCTCGCATTTATGTCAATCCTCTGATCTTGTTGTTCTTTTGATGACTACTGACCGTTGTACCGCATAGCTTCGTCGTGTGAAGTCAAACACAGCTTCTCGCGTGGTGGGCTTAACGTTACGAAGCTTCGCCACCGATTATCTGAGGAAAGCACCCGAGCGGCAACTGTTTTAAACTCTTGGGCACAGATCCCCGGGCTCATACCACATGATCTCATTGTTGAAACCTTCCGTAACAAGTCGACTCCCATGCAAGCTGCCCCCAGTACATCAGACTTGATAAACATTGACAGTGACTAGGTATATTCATGTATTATACTACATACATGGGAGTATTTAACAATACAGATCTTGTACATACCTGTGGGTCACGAGTACTCGACTCGTGGGTTTGACGATCCGTAGGTCGCAGGTACTTGACTTGCGGCTCCAGATCACCCGCCAAGCAATACTTGCGCGGCTCTGAGTATGCTTCTAGACAGAGCAGTTGACCCGTGGGTTCGGATCCGGTTCACCTGCGGATCGACTCGTGCCATTCCCTAGATGAGGCAAAGGCTAGAATTTACCTTCCGTCGACTCCGCAAGGAAGAATGGTGAGTTATTCATAGCTTCATGACCACCTCACGCTCAAATGAATCCAAAAGGTCAGCATACCTTTTCCGTGTATACGAACTCCCCCAGACACTCGGAATATACGCCTTACAGCGCAATCACGTCAATCTGGCGTCGCTCCTTTCAAATTTCCGCCGAATACACGAAGTTTCAAGGACTTGGAATCACTATACACCGGCGACCCCTTCCGAGGGCTCCAAGTACTCATCGTCGATCACCCTCTCAGGGGTTATGAAGGCTACATCGTTGGATCCCGTTTAGTCAAGCCGGTAGTTGACGGGGACGATGAAGCATTCGAATTCGAGGTCAACAAATTGAACCATATAACCCACTACACAACCTGTATCTCCGCTAAATATCTCCAAGAGAAACAGTACGTTCCTCATGCCATGATACTTCCAATGTTGATCACATAGCAGTTCTGGGATACCCCTCATGGAAGCCATCCATCTGCCCCCTCAAATCCTTCATCAGCAGACGCAGGGGGGTACCGTACTTCCAGGGACCCCTCCGCCTATAGGAATGACCCCACGCAGCCATGATTCAGAATCTACGTGGCAAGAGGTGGCATACAAATATACTCGTGGTGAAATCTTTGCAAGTCATGATCGTTTCCAGCGTATTGAGTCGTTCTATGTTCCTCAGAGTCATGCACTAATGATGACTTGCAGACCATTGGCTCAGGAATCCTGTCATGATGCACAAGAAATTCCAAATAATGGTATTACAGACCCTCATTGACGACAGATCATATCGGACGGACAATATGATCAGTGGGTACACTGTAGTGACAGAGGCGGTGACTCCTTGGGCTGAGCGGATCGTTGTCAAGACGGGGAATCAGAATAACCTCAGACAAAAAGATGCGGAGCTGAGGAAGGTGATTCCAGATAACCTTGCATTAAAATCCGGCGAACGAGTGATTGTCATTGGGACGGACGCGGCGGGCAGCACCAAAAGTATGGGGCTCGTAGGACTTGTGACCGACTCACCGTATGCGCTAAAAGAGGGTGTTCATTTGATTGTGTTTACTGAACCACCCGGTCGCTATGCATATGTTTCCGGATTCAACTTGTGTAGGACAGGTGGCCCTGCGCTGTGGAAGGGGAAACTTTATGCATAATCCACATGTACTTCGTGCGGGGGAGGCAATTCCTTGGTAGTAATATTACAGGATACTCTACAATCAATATTCTATTTCCTGGTGCCCAGGGAACATAGGGAACAGGGGAATATATAGTTTCATGGCGAAACGGTAGCTCGTGCAGTGCACAGGGCCCGGGGATGTACATTTCATATGGGTCAACCGCGTGTCCCCAAATACAGAAACCAATCAAGACATTACAGCTATAACACGTTGTCCTAACTTTAAAGGACACTACATTCATTCCTAGTAAAGACAGACCGTCAGAAGGCGGAAGACAATTTGCGTGGATCCTCAACTTACAAAGATTTGAGTGGGGGTCGCCTCGTGCGAGTCAACGGCCCCAACGACTCGTGACAAAAAGCTTGTCATGCTGTGAGCATTGGACGATAACAGCGACATTAGGAATATGTTCTCACAGGCGGATGGCTCGGTGAATGTCTTTCTGTGATGCCCCCCATGAGGACCTCAGGAACGGGACCCGTTCACCGAGTCTAAATACAATCAGCTCCCCCCTCCATGGAATATGAGGGGAGATGCGACGAAGCCCCTCATTGAGAGCACCTTTCTTCATAAGGTAGGCGTAAACCTTGAAGCAGTGCTTTGGCGGACTGGACAGAGAGACCGTCGCTTGAATGATGGTGGGGGAATCTGCCGCCGGGAAGAGATGCGATGCCTCTTGGACATTGACCAAAGGGATGCAGTGTCCTACGGCTGGCGTACCCCTTGTTGTAAAGTCCCTCCACCGACCTGTATGATCGTGTAAGGGGAAAAATAAACCCTCAATTCTGGGCTGATGGGTGAGACCGTTAGCTCGGCAATTTATCCAATTGCAAAGAGTTCAACTTACTGCTGTATCCTGGCACTGCGTTAAATCCAGGAAAGCGCCTCGCCTGCGAAGGGCCCGGGAACGGCATGAAGTGCTATGAGTAGCGGAACACATCGAGTTCAAACAGCAAATTTAAAGAGATGCGGTCACTATGGGAAGTGTCGTCCACATGAATACGGATATATATATACGATAATGGCTTGCGTACTTGCAAGCCATGGATTGTCAGCAAAATATTAATATTGCAACAATATTTCGCATGTACATACCTGATCACCACGAGTCATTGATATCGATATCAGTGCCTGCAGCTGAATGTTAATGCTTTGACTTGGCGCGTAATTATGGATGTGTCGCTCTCAAACATTCCAAACAGCTCCCGAGGATAACGCATGCAGTCCTTAATGCAAATTCTGAGATTGCATTGTTTTGGCCGCATTACTGATCATGAGGGACTGTTCAGGGCCTGATCATGATACGCAAGCAGACATTGATATTATAGTTCTGATTCTCGTGATGCATGAGGCATGAGGAGGCCTGCGGATGTGGGGCAAATCTAAACTCATGTCGCTGGGATTTATACGTGCGGCCAAAGTGTTGTAGTTCGGTAGTACCTAAAAGGAGATACAGTCGTAAGTCGCGTGACTTCAGGCTCAAGCGTTGCACCTACACTTGTCTATAATTAATTTTGGAACTTAGCTAGGAGTCCACACCAATGAGAAAATTCGAGTGTGCCTAGTTATGGCATAGTCTGCCTTCATATACATGATAAACATATACGGCCCTTAGGTATGAACCACGGTCGGTCGTTCCTTACCCTTGTCAAACCCCTGTAGTAGACTGCTCGACGAACCACGCCCCATTTTTTTTGCGGTGGAAATGTACAGCCCTTGACATGTCAATGGCCCTCAGCTAGTGCTACCTGGGGGTATTAGACTTGACGTAGATATGATGAAGTTGACCGTTGAACTTTTGAATAGATGAATCATGATAATCTCGAAGAGATGGGCCGAAGGTGTGTGCTTGCCTCGCTTAAGCTTCTCGCCTATTGTGATTGGTACCTTGTATTAATCCCTTGCGCACTTGTCATGTTGTTATCGTTCTGGGCCCGTACTTGGAGATAACGATCAAGATGATTATCTTCGGCGCTAATCTTCCTCCATGAACCTAGGAAGTAAGTTCATCTGATCGGCCGTCTAAAGGGTCCCCTCAAAGGGTTTGCGATGCTCTTTGCCATGGGTAGTAAAGTAGTATATACGTCGATTGTGCGCTCGACTAGTACTAGTGAAGCACAGTACATGTACATGTATCGGTGATTCTAATTAGGTCTGCCAACAGTCAATGTACGAACATCACGCAGCCCGGATACGCATCCTGGCATTGTTCATGACCAAATCTTTATGTATGTAACTCCAACTGCAAGTCGATATCACTGCTCTTGGCCTTGACCTTTGTTCAAAGAATTCTGTGCTCCCTAAAAAGTATTTCAATGTGCACGATCACGATGTCAGGCAACACTAGACAATTGTTCTGATTGCTGATTGAAGGCCCGGGCCTCGGCCTTATATAATTGGCCATATTGGGGCGCATTCGCCTTTAATCTAACCTGTGCCTGCGCCGCTATTCAGTGTCAAAGTGTTTCAGTCCAGAAGCGGACAGTCCAATGTTCCATGTGCCTTGGGACGTGTGGATCGCCTTATCATGTCGATCATGGTGTCTCCACACTCTGCGGGAGGTGCGCAATACTGTGTCCCAATTGGGTTTGGCTCGAGCTCCGCCTAGCTATAGCTATAGCTAGAATACACGGACACGACAATATTAATTACATACTACATCGATATTATCATATACCAAACACGACTAACAATTGTAAGACCTGCGTCGTGGCGATTATTGGCGCTGGCCATAAATCTGAAGTAAATTAGCAAAACCCTCAAGTGCCAACTCAACAACTTGTACCAGTACTAGTACTGAAGGAGCAAAAGGTCTGGAAACCCAATCAGATTATATTACTCCCTGTGAAGTTTTGTACGCCAAATATATAGCTACACACGATCGTTGCTTGTTGATATCTGGGGCCATTCAGTGATACATACAGGTATGAAGGAGCGGGAGGACCCACCTTTTCGAGAGACAAGATATGAAAAACATTGCCTTCATCGCCGCATCCCATCTTCGTGACCACACAGTGAGAAACAAGCTTGGACACGGCAACAATATGAAGCCCTCAAGATGAACTGCAGAGATAACCTGCCGCGGGTCCATAACGCCTATCTGAGGCAGCCTCGACGGGAGTGAAAGAGCGTATGGCTAAGAAAACGCCAGGCTCGCAGTAGAACTGCATAATATGATCAATCTGACCTGCTTGGGGTTCGGTTGAGGGTGTGGGATGAAACATGATGGCGCTATTTCTCCATTTACTCGATCCCGCCCGACTGTAGGGGATCCCCCCGACGCAGATATCATCATAGAAGATGGCATGCCTGAAGTCCACCGCGCCAGAGAGCAACTCGTTAAGAGGTGCTTCATAATCCTCGTCGACAGATACATCGGCTGCAAGCAACGAGCCTAAAGTGTATTCTGACCTGCCCATTGCCACCCCCCACCCATCAGTAATGTCGAAATCGTCGACGCGATGAAATCCTCTGGCTGGCTCCCTGGCAAGCATCGTGAGCCTGTGCATCATTTCGCAGGTATGCTCATTCTGTTCGTCGGCAAGCAGGGCACGCATGTTGGCGCTGCAGGAAGAAGCTAACATAAATGAGACTTCCATATCACCTATCAAGGACTTGTTAGTTTACATACACATATATAGCCTATATATATATTGGGGCTTGAAGGTGTCTCACCAGGTTTCCGATTTATCTGGGCGCGGTGCATAAAGTTTATATAACACTCATAGTAGGGAGCGCTATGCGCGTGGACAGGCCCAAACCATTCGAGCATTGTGCCAATATGCAACGCTGCGTGCTGATGTAGCTTTACCGCTTCGTCTTGATAAAGTTCCAGGGCTTTGACCATGTATCGATGCATGTATGTGTTGTATGTTTCGACATCTCCGGGAGACGTAGTTCGCATGTTGGCAACGCGAACAGCGTTCACGAGATCCATGAAATTTGCCAGAATGCTCTGCCTCCTGTCGTCGGTGCTATGCCATAGCCGTATGAGGGTGATCGGCAAATGGATGGTGCATAAAACGCGTGTCTGGTCGGCGGATAATTCGGAGGTAGTTGACCATTCTCGAGAAACACCAGAGACCCAGCTCGGGAGTTGGGTATGGCCCATATCGGTCCAGATTTCTTGCATTATGTCCCTTCCTAGCACTACACGACGGAGAAGAGGCTGATCACACTGACTTGCGGTCTGCACACACATTTTTATCGCAGCAAATGCTGTGTCATCTTCCACGATCTGTATTGAAGTGTAAACATATCTGACAAGTGATTATTTGGTTACTCGGAACAAACCTTGTGCGCCACAGCCTCTGCCAGCATCGACTTTCTCGTTCGTGGAACAAGTCCAGATATATCAATACTTAACATTTGGCAACACGCTTCTAGTCCAGATTGTGTTACCCCGCGAGCTCGAGGGAGATCCATCCATTTGTCGTTTTCAGCCCCGCAGGCTAAAATGGCCTTTACCGTGTTACGGATTGCTTTGGCATTAGAAGGTTCCTCTTCACGATCGGCAACCGACGGTTCTCTCGATCCCTCTCGAAGAGTTGTTGATAGTGCATCCTCATCTAGACCCTCACACTTGGTACGTGAGTCAGTCGTAATGATTCAATGAGAAAAAAGTGCCACACCTCGTCACGTAGTTTTCTTGCAAGCAACGCCTTCTTGCTCACGTCTGTAATGCTGGTGTGATCTACACCAACGAGCTGACATATGGTCTCCAATATATGCAGAGTAATTCCCGCTCTATCAGAGATTTGGCCAACCTTATCCTCCTCAATGGAGGATATGATGATCCTGAGAGCTGTGACAAGTTTGGCTTCCTTAGCCGCAGCTGCAGCATCGATATCATTGTCGCCGCCATCAGCATGATCAACATCCGCATCAGCATGCTCAATCGATTCGGCATCGTTGTCAACGTCAACATCAACTCCGGCATCATTGCCGGTGGCGTTTGTCTCTGCACAAAAAGCAATAACAGCTGGATCCTGCTCGTTCTGCCGCTAAATCATAATCTAGGTTGGCTGGGGCATCATTCTGAATCGAAGAGATCAAACGTACCCAGCGAGCTATATTCTTCGCTAGAATCCATTTCGTCCCAAGAACCACGGCTTCACTCATAGTCTTGAGATCACTGGATATGACATATAGAACCGACCGATGATAGCTAAGAAGTTCGTATAGTAGGCCACGGCTGTTTTCTACAACCAGACGTTTGCATTGATTGAGATCCGTGGGTTTAATGTTGTAGCGCTTGAAAACTGAAGGGACTGACAACCCATCCCCTCCCATTTTAACCTTCAGGCTCAAGCGAAATAGATTCCGGAGATGGTGCTTCAATAAGTTGATGTCCAGAGCATGCATTGTGTCAATTACAATGAACCTGACTGGATCCCAATATTGGAGCTCAAGTAAGGGTGTCCAGCGCAGACCGAAGGCGTCGAAGATAGCGACCCTGTCGTTGATCGACCTTGCAGATTTCCACAGGGCGGCGATTCGGCACACATGTTCTGTGTCGCGCATTATCCAATCCTTTATATCAACATTATCGATGTCGTCAATGTCAAGGTCGCACGTTGTGCAGAAATAATGAGCGTTGATAGCGGCGAGACCTGCTACCTGTCGAGCACCCAGCATATCACAGATGAGGGGGACAAGTAGCCCCTTCATGGTCCTCCCAGTGTCACATCTGCGTGTGCGTGTGAAGAAGACACCTGGCGACCAGAACGGCTTGAATTCATTGACAAGTAGCTGTATATATGGGTTGATGTGATGAGTGTCTGGTTTGTGCGGCCCGGCGATGACGCCCACGAGATATAGATTCTCAGGGAGGGGGGGTAGATGGGGCGGGAAGTTGTAACAAATGACCCATATTCCGGTAGAAGAGTAGCTTTTTTTGCCTGGTTTCATTCCAATGGGTTCAAATGAGTCGACTGAGAACCCAAACACAAGGCGGCCCTCTCCCCGTTTGCCTTCTAGGAAAGGATTTCCATTGCAATCTTTTAGCTCCTTGAACACGGCCGCCAGCCAGATGTCGGAGACGGGATGCGTTGGGTCGCTGCCTAAGCTAGCTGGATAAGTGTCGAGAATATCTTCTACACCTTTTCTTGACAGCAAACGCCCCAGCCAATGCTTGAAGTCCTGATGCCAATATTTTACTCGCGGCACAAAGATGGATCGTGGACCAACACTGATTTCTTTGTATAATTGTGCGCCACATATTGAGCTCGTTTCGGTCTCACGATGAGTGCAAGATTGAGCTTCATCATTGCTCCGATCGTATGGATAGAGTGCGTAACAGGTGGGGCAGCTTACATACTCATGGACCACAGGATCCAAGTGTAAAGCAGAAATGATAGTTCCGGGATATTGAGGGAGGCTGTAAGTTGCTGGCGACGCTGGAGTACTAGCGGATTCAACGATATCCTTCAGGCCTGCTAAGATATGCTGCATCCATACGCATCAAACCTCAGGGTTTTGTGACCCTCTGTGACCGAATGTGATTATGTGTGACCGAAGAGATGCCGACGGCATGATTCGTCCGTAAGGGGTGTGCACGATCAATCGATGATCAACAACAATGCTCTCTATCTCGTCTCTCACTGTCTGTCCCCCTGGTCCCTCGTCACTTCTTCATTCTTTCTGACTCTCTCTCAATCTCCATCATCAAGCTCTCAGTGATGACGCGATGCCCCCGGTACTTCTTCGATGCCCATGCAGCAAGCTTTCCATCCAATCCATGAGCATAGAACATCATGAAGCGACGAGATCTCCAAGCAAAGCTTCAAGTCAACTTGGTCAATTTGATCATATATCACAAGCACTACCACTTACCGTCTCATAGACTCCAGGGGGACCGAGTCCAAGGCCGCGATAACATTCTTCTCGAGGTCAGCCTCTTTGGAGGAGGGTGGGAACTGCCGGTAAATCCTCTTCGCATATCCCCAGCATTGCTCAATAAAATTGAGCTCGCAGTGAAACTTTGGCAGAAATATGACCTTGAAGCCCCGCGCACTGCAAGCAGTCTCCAAGAGAGACTCCACTCCCGCGAAGTCGGGCTGGTTGAACAGCACTCGACGGCAACAACAGGTTGTCGCTCCCGGAGCACATTTGAAACCTTTGCACTGAGCCTTTAGTTTTGACTCCTCTGTAAGCCCCCTCTCCTCCAAAATGACTGCCATTCCTTTGAATAACCCTGCGTCCTTGTGGCCATCAGGGAAGTAGAGGGGCTGCGTGATTCCCGAAGGTAGTTTCCCATCACCCATTTTAACCTTGATTTTAACCACCTTACCAGCAGAGTCGTAGAGCGCGGAACCATCAGCAGCTGTTGCTGACACCTCGACGCCCCAGTTTTTAGCGGCCCTTGATGTCCCCTTTGGCATTTTCCGCGCGGACAGAGCGTCGTCAGCGCGCTTGAGGTGAGTCGTTGCATTGTCGAAGACTAGGACATGCTCCTCATCTGGATAATACTTGTTTAGGATGTCCATTGCCCTCTTCGCATGCACTAGGATGTCCTCGTTGGTAAAGTACCCTTCTCTGTTCTTTCCAGCTTTAAACAGCACACGACTTGATTCAGTGCCATCAGGTGAGCACAGATAGCCGTAGTCTGCAGAGACAAACTCAGCAGTCATTAACGAGGCACCCTCGCCTTTAGGCCGTGGTTTGGCGGTCTCGGATGCATGCACCCAGCGTCGTCGCCAGCGATCGTTTGCGTAGAATGTCGATTCGTCGTGAAACCACACGACAATGTGTCGTTGCCTGGGGCCGTACATGGGAGGATTTGCCTGTATGTCCTCTTCCTCCTCCATCGTATTCTCGTCCTTCCACCGGCGCGTTCTGGACTGAATGGTTTCCCAGGCCGGCAAGAAGACTTTCTGACGGTAATCAACCACGTCACAGTGTTCGTGGCCATCGACGAATTGACTGCTTGGGCAGAGCGTCCACCTGTAGTCCATCTTCCTCATCCAGCGCTGTGCCGTAACCTCGCATATGCGCTTCTTCAAACCCAGCCTTGTTTTAACCTCTTCCTGGTCTAGAATCACAGATATCCCTCGCTCGAGCATACTCTCCCACACTCTGGAGATGTAAGTGTATTTCCTGAGCCAGATCTTCATCGTCGATGCGTGATTTACCCCGAGTGCCATAGACATTGAAGGGGAGTTCCTTGCGGTCGGCAATAAAGGCCTGCGTCCATTCGCGAACTTTGTGTGCTGCCCATGGACCTTTCTCGGAAGTGTGCGCAACATGGAGGGATGCAGCGGTCCAGCGTGAGCCTCCTCGGCCTATTTTCAGTGAGTTCAACGCTGACTCGTCTGTGTAGATCCATAAGAGCATCTTCATCTGCTCGATGCGAGTCTGTGTGAGTACATCTAACACGGGATCTTTATAACCATTGCCTGTCTTGTGAGGCGGTCGCAAGATCTTCTTGATGTCGGCTAGGGCTGATTTGGCCTCTGCAATGCTCGGAGGGTGCCGTGCATTGATGTCATGCCACGGCTCCTTGTGCGTGTGCACGTACTCCTCCGTGGCTTCCCTAATGTCTTCGTGCCCCACTGATCCGCTTACAGGTTCCTCTTGTGCACTCGGACCAGCAGCAAAATCCACTCCATGCTGCTGATCCGTCTCTGTCTCGCCCGACTCTTCTTCTTCACCCTTGTTACTCTCGAGGTCAGATCCCCAGTCAAACTGCCCAGGGAAATCATCCGCGCTGTCAGGATCATCAATGCCAAAGTCTTCGAAGATGGAGTTCTCATCCTCGAGGTCTGGCATCTCCTCAGATGGCACTGACCCAGCTCCCAAAGCGGAAACGGCGCCGTCGCGAAGTGTCTCGTCTTCGATCTCGAAAACTGGCACTGCACTTTCCGGAGGAGTCTTGTCTTTGATCTCGACTGCGGTGTCCACATCCATATGCTTGTCAGCCTGTGACGATGCCATGGGTGTAATGTGAGTGCTTCTCTTCTCGTTGCTTCCAGCTTTGCCTCCTGATTGTAGTCCTTGCGCAGGCATCTGTCAATGCTGTTTTAGTGATTAGTTGCAGCATGAGGGTTTTCTTACATTCTCCTTGTTCTCTTCAGGCTTCCTCCCTCCCTTGGCTTTCTTCATGGCCCAATTGCCTAGATTTGGAAGCCGTGACATTGGAGACTTTCTTTTGAAACCCATTTTTGGTGTTTTGCGACGCGACAGAGAGGACTCGCCACTTTCCCAAAGCGGAAATCACGTCTTCCCAAAGCGGAAATCACGTCTGGCCAATGCGCGCGACTGGCGCTTATGTTGATTGTAGCCCATACAGCTCGCATTAGTCCATTTATCAATTATTCAAAACTATGAAGTTGTCGGGCACGACTAATAAGGACTTTCCATGGTTCTCAAATTTCATGAAAAGGACGAGCGAAATTGTCAACCTCATTTCTTCATTTTGTCACTCTATGTAACGCTTCCCACGGGAAGGTTTGATGTGTATGGATGCAGCATATCTTAGGTGGACCTGTAGTGCTCGTCGTGGTCCAAAATACAATGTTTGTAGAGTAGCGGATAAAAGATATGCCGCCCTACTTGTAGGTTCCTGAGGACCCACTGGTTGAAAGTAGATATCTGCGCACACACTGTTAATTTGAGCCAGTAAAATCGCAAACTGATGCTTGCCTGTGTGTACGGTATTCTCCGATATCGATATCGCCCCGCGCTGGATGTGTTGCATCATCCAATGAAGTGCTTTTTCGTTATTGAGTTGGTAGAACGCAGTTTCCAGAACGGCGACAACAGACGTCCGTTCCTTCGAAGGGATCATTTTCATGGCAGTAGACATCAGATGGGACAGCCGATACTCCAAGTGCAAGAAGGGCGCGTTGTAATGTGACTTCTCTTTCAAAGCGCGGTTGCCTTGGTTGGGTGCCCGCCAATCCATATCAGAGTTCTCAAGGTCATCCTTTGGATCCTTGCAAAAGACAAGAGGGCGGGTAAGGGGGGCGATCGGATCCCGATAAAGTACAGCCAGCTCTGTCTCAACCGATTTTACCCAACGTCGATGTCTTTCTTCCAGAAGCTTAAGCCTTGTCAGAGGCTTCGGCGATGTGGATAGGTGATTGATCTTTAAATTTATTGCAACAGGAATCTTTGATGCCCTGTAAATTCATAGTGCTGCCATTCGACGATCGTCTCGGGTGTGGTTATGCTTGGTTCCTCTTGTAACATGCTTCCCCTTCCCGATTCGAGTTTGGGTATTCGAATCCCATGTTGTGCAGTGGCTACGACACTTGCAGACGACGACTCGCTGTGAGCGACCCATATTGGTCGTGTGTGATTGGCGGGCGAGGAGACTTTGACTTCTAATTGTGATTTACATGCATATAGATTTAAATCGACTTTGATCGTCGTGTAGTAACTTGGCATGAACACGTGTACATACTACGCCCATAGGTATGCACAATGCACGTCTTTCCCTACTCATGCCTGCAAATTTCGTTTCTCCTGGGCTATATCTTTGGCCTGTTGTTGCAAATGAGCCTTCCGGGTGGACTTGCCAGCTAGGGGCTTTGCTCCCATGGCAGTTATAGCCGCCTTCAACATATCCACAGTGAACACATTATCAATGTCGTGGTCAGACGGCAGTTCCGATGCCGGTACCATTAGTTCTAACGGTAATATTGTGGCTGGTGCAACTGCCGGTGCGGCCAGCTGAGGCGAGTGGGAAGGAGTTGCAATTGGTAGAGATGATCTAGTAGTCATCCCTGCCTGAGGTCGTTTCAACCTCGAACTTCCCTCAGACAATCTACAGACATCGACAAGTTATAGCTTTGCAAAGTGACCACAACAGCGTACCTTCCATCTCCTTCGCCAGACGCATGATCCTCGAAGACGTCGGGGTCCACCTGTGCGTGTGAGGTGATTGCCTCAGACGAGTCTATAGTTTCCCAGGGTAATTCCTTCGCCTAGTCTAGTTAGACGGGATATGAAGTAGCAAGCTTAAGTTTGATCTTACAGCTTGCCCGACGTTCACAGCATCATCCTCCACGCGTTCCGAGTGAAGTTCGGCATCAAGGCGGCGGTCATCGTCCCTATGTTGAGCAGCAAGAAGTGATTGTTGTTTACGAATCTGGGGATCATGAATGGCCAATCGAGATCGTGTGCGGGAAACGGGACGAAGAACCAACCTTGCTTTTCGGTTCCTCCAAAGCATCTTCCAACAATTTTACCTGCCACTGTGTTGTCAACAAAGGGCCAATGATCGTAGTCAATTGTCGACAAACTTGGCTTTGCGCGAGTTTGACTTCGTTTTCCGCTCTCGACAATTTTATGTTCAAGTTTGTCAGCTAGGGAAATGCTAAGTGGCAGGTCGAAATTTCACTTGAAGATATGAACCTCCTTCTTCGCCTTGTCTCGTGCATCCCGCACGTTTTGGATCTAAGATAAGTGGTTGCTTCAATTATGAGAGTCTCTGGTAGCATAATAAGGAATCACACCTCCTCGTTGTATCCCTTAAGTTCTTTCTCTTGGGAATGCACGACATCATTTAGATCAGCAATCTCCTTAGCATTGTCCTTGCACTTCTCATGATTAGGCATTATAATAACCATCGCTCTGCTGTGCCGTGTGGAGACGTACCTTCTTCTCCAAATCCGCAATGGTGCCCTGCAGTGTTATCAACTGCGGAGTATGCATAGTAGGCAAGGCCCACGTGCGAAGTTCATTCAAACCTACCTCTGCGCTCCACTCTTCTTCCCTCTCCATTTGTCTCGCGGCAGCCTCCCTTGGAATGTTCTCTATCTGGCACTTGAGTGAGTAATCGACCACCCAAGTCAACTAAACTGAATGCTAACTTTGGCAGAAACTACTCGCTGAGCGGTAGTCAAGTCTTGAATAGTAGCTTCCTTGTCGAGGTTATTGCGCCGTAGAATGACGTTCTGGTCCCTTCGATCTGTAAGACAATTGAAAGACAATGTCCTTGCTCACCTCTTCCTCTGATTCAATCAAGGCACGGTGCACTCCATCTAGCTGTGCCTGCGTACGGTTTATCTATTCGACATTGTTCAAGCCTACACGGTTTCAGTGGTATATATGAATATGTCATCACCTCCTCTTCCTTGTCCGCCAAGTGACTATGCAGTTTATCCATCTAGATGGATATTTGAGGGTTGTGCACGATATCAAATAGGCATTGGCCAGACACTGCAATCACCTTGTTGACGTCGGATACTCGAATTGCAAGCGTCGAAGCACTTAGGACGGCTGCAGCAACGTCTGCGATCAGAGGGGGCATTGTTTAAGGGATACCTTTATGATGACCGCGAGGTAAAGCTATATAGTAAATAGGCAGGATCACATGATTACGTAATACAAAGTAGTAGTTGTTGTCACATATAAACACAATCTGAATGGTTTAAATCTCTAATCACCCGTCTCACTCCTTCGAAGTATTTCTGCGAATCTTAGCCCTCTGCGATGCTGACTGAATCCATGACGGTTTACCGGCATTCTTAGTAAGGAAATAATCACACATCCCGACTTGATCTGGGTGGGTGATATGGGCTTCGTCCAGACCTTCATTCCACACTTTGGTTATGTTCTTCCAGCCATCCTCGAAGTACCAGACTCTGTGGGAATCGGCGCCCTTGATGGCTTGTGCTGACCGCACATTGTAGAGGATGAGTATGTCGCCGTTCATTGATGTCCACACCGCAGGCACCAAGACACCCGGGCTGGGTAGAGTCTTAACTTTGTGAAGTTCGTGGCAGTAAACTGTGACGAAGCGGATTCTATGCTTTCTGATGGGCGTTGTGTGGTCAGATGTTACCGCTTTCCAGTCAACACCCCGATGTCTGCTTCGAACCTCAGCATTGACGGTCGAGAGTGGTGAAGTCGAGAGAGGCTCAGGCGACGAGCGGCCAGGTTTCCTTTATATACACAGTGAGTACAAGATTAATCACGGAATGACGGATAATATACTCTAATGGTTTGTTCGCGAGCGGTGCAGACAGTCCCTCTATCTTCATGTGGACGGAGACCGGTGGGCGGGCCCCCAAGCCATGACGACCAGAGGGCGGTTTGAGTGGACTTGGAGCCATGAGGTTAGTTAACGATGAATATAGCGCATAGGGGAAAGGATTACCTTTGAGTCGACGTCTCGTTCTTAGCAGAGGAGTCACCTTCGTCCTCTTCCTCTTCCTCTTCCTCTTCCTCTTCCTCTTCCTCTTCCTCTTCCTCTTCCTCTTCCTCTTCCTCTTCCTCTTCCTCTTCCTCTTCCTCTTCCTCTTCCTCTTCCTCTTCCTCGTCTACTTCCTCAACAGTCACCTTCCTTCCCCCTGACGATTTCTGGGAGATCGACGAAGGCACGAACACGGATGGCGCTACAGGGCTAATCGGAGGTCAACGCAAGGCAAAAGAAATGAGAAAGCGGGTGCATTCTCACTCGGTGCCGTCCTTCAATTCGGCGAGCATGATAGCCACAAGATGAAGGGGCTTTGTCTTTTTGTGTTCGGCCTTCGACATCTTGTTCTCGAGAGTGCTGGTGGCGAAGACCGTGAAGTCTTTTTCATGCATGAGCTCATACATCTGGGCCAAGATATCCGCGATAGCCTCCAGCCCATCCTCCCCCGGGCAATAGGTAAGGAGAACCTGGTGAATGGTGTTGTGAGTCGCCTGACAGACCAAGCTGCCGTCTTTGTCCTTGTCCCTGTCCTTTTCCCTGCCCTTGCCCTTGTCCTTTGACGTGTTCGAACCAGAGGGGGCCGAATCTTTCGGCTGCAATTTGCGAAAGCTGGTAGACAATATCTAAGAGAAGAATGTTAACGTTAGACCCGATTATATCAATTGAAATGGCCGGTAGACTGACATTTGGTCTTACAGGAGTTGGACTTTGGAGTCGAAATTTGAAGCGGCTCGTGTTGACGTTGTCGGATGTCGACATCGTATTGCACGCAGCAGAATTGGGTGGGGGGGTGGGGGGGAGGATGTGAAATTCCAGCTCTGAACCGGATACCACTATGCCACTATGTGTATGTTGTCATCTATTGAATACGCTTCGACGTTATCGATAATCATGTACATGCACACGTCCCTGTCTCAACGTGCACGTCGACTGCATCTCGATGGAATCTTGCAATCTCACTCCTCATCGCTAGATCTTCAACGTGTACACACAAGGTTCTCCCAGATGTTTCTCACTGATCACCGCTGTAAATTTACCTGCAACAGGACTAGCGATGGTCCGGTGGCGTACCGGTACGCCATCGACTAGTATATTGTTTTCTGAATTATTATGCGCATGTGTATATATTGAGTATTACATATTGATTGTGTCGGTAAGTAGTAATCTAATCTGATCATATTGTTGTAGCCCCATAACTCACGTGAACTCAGGCCAAAGTCATGTGTGAATACGGATCCCTGTCCCCCTCCGCGTATTTTTAATTGCCCCGACGAGTTGTATAACCCGTACTCCGTAGACTGACGATGATGCTGAGTGCGTGGTCATCATTCAGCACGGCTGAAGAGTTTGTGCGGGTCATGAGCCCCTTTACAATCACGCTTGCAATCAATACCAACATATATCATTCACATTTACTCAGTAAATTCAATAGGAGAGAAGTCCCCATGCTCTTGGGAAGCACAAACATCGGACTGTCTAACCATCCATACCTGGTCGTAGGCATTGAGCGGCAAACCCGCCACAAAATCTTTCGAGGTGCTTGGCTCGGTGTTGTCCCGAACGCGTACACGTGGGTAGCAGCCTCGTTTGTCCTGTGACGCTTGTTGTCGCCTCAGGTAGAAAGAATCGAAGGCTTGAAGCCAACGTCTGACAACCTGAGCCCTCCAAACAGGCCTTCACACCCGAAATCTCGGCGCAGCTGTATGCACTTCTGAGCCCATGCACTCCTCTCCGTCGGATTCATCGCTGGACATCCCATCAATGCCTAGACGGTCTAGTAAGGATATGTGCTTGTGGAGGCGATGATCATGCAGCACAGTGTCGTGACGCTGGATGAAGAGCTGGAAAAAATGAGAAAAATGTCAACAAAAGCAACGTCAATTAAGTATTACCGTCCTCTTTCTCATTTTCCTGTGCTTTTGAATAATACTGTTCTGTTGTTCCCTCTTTGATTTCTTGGAAAGTTTGTACTCCTGTTTGAGGGTTTTCAACCGCGTGAAGAATGCAGTCCGCACCATCTGCTGGTCCAGTTCCACGCCGGTGAACGCCTCGAATGTGTGGACGAATACATTGGCTGCAGATGTGTTCCACAGGCTCCTTGGCGGGCCAATCAAGTCGATCCTGAAATTCTCCACGGTGCAGCAATCACCGCCATCGACGTCATTGCCACCGCATAATTCGGTGAATTTCTGGATGTTGTCGGAGCCGACGGTCGTCAGAGCCTCCGACCTGCCTTCCTCTCCCATCCGAAGGAGAATAGCTAAATAACCTCGAACACTCTTCTAATAAATAACGTCAAATTTCTTGATTCGTTCTGATGAACTGACATGGCATACCACGAGAACAAGGGTTTCCACCGCTCTACGCTTTGTCATACCAGGCTTCTTCATATCTGGGGAAGCGAGCTTAGACGCCGTAGTGCTCTGTCCGGCGTTGGATATCATGGTCGAGATGGTTTCACGTAAAGATTGCACTTCTTCCAATACCTCTTGGTTCCCTTCCACGACTATTTCAGATAAGGCATTGTACTTATTTGACAATTCTTCGATTTCTTCATTAAGTTTGGTGGTACCCCGTTCGGATGGGTCCTTCTATGTAATCAATGTCAGCGTTTGAAACTCATGTGATCGTTTCTTTACTTTGCTTAGAAATGAACTAATGGAAGCACCCCATCCTGAAGGTGTACCCAAAGAGGGTCCTTGGGGGCTTCTGTCACTCGATAAATGCCCTGGTAAGGGCTCCGGGTTCGATAAAGCCTCAGAGGCTGCATATTCGACGGTGGGCAATGCTTCTAGACGCTATCTCCATTCTTTGTAACTCAGGATAACAGAGTGATTCTAAGGCTTACCTCAGGTGTCTGACGTACTTGGCTTGTCCCATCTTCGAGGACCCGCTCCAATAGTGCCGTTCCCATGCCATACCCTTCGGATATGAGGGGGTTGGCCCAAAAACCTTGCGCTTGTTCGCTTTGCACATGGGTGTCCTCATCGGCTCGATTGAGTTGAGGCCTAATGACAGCCTGGTCGGATGTCTCGCCCCTACGCAATGGGAGAGTCTTGAGGTTGCAGTACCCTGACACACTCGCTAATTCTAGGTATCAATATCGTAGGATATGAGCATGGAAGGAGGATACACACTTGGAGGCCATCACTCAGCGTTGTCTCCCCATCTTAGTGGTTCCATCGATGCTGTTCCGATGCTGCGACCTTCGGATAGGGGAGAGTCGGCCAAGACACCTCATGTTTGGTCGGTGTCCTTGTCAGTTCCTCAGTTGACTTGAACCCTAAATACAGCCTGGACAGATGTTCCGCCCCTGTGCGATGGGGGTGTCTTCAGCTTGTTGTATACAGAAGTACCGTCTAATTCTAAACATCAATATGGCAGGGTGGAAGAAAAACATTGAGGGAGGAAATACCCACTTCGAGGCCATTGTGAAGGCTGGCGGAGTGACCGTTCGCTACTACTCCAGCGACTGCTAGCATGCGACGTTGGTGGTGGTTCAACCTCGGGCGAAGTTTGGGGCGAAGCGACCGTTGTTTCTTGACTTTGAAGACCAGGAACGCGGTTACTGCTGGTGAAGCGTGCGCCTTTGGAATATGAGAGTACTGATCACTGGAATTGAAACCAAGTAACTGACTTTGACTAGATAGTGGTCCCCCAGGCCTTGCAAGCGCGAAAAGACGTGGATCGAGCTGTGTTGGGGCTATAATGGACATCAATACAGATTGTGTTCGTCGTATAGGCAAGGAGCTGAGGTAGTGAACTTACTTCGTCTCTTCTGCCGCCCCCTTGGGGATCCAATCATTGCTTGACAGCACAAATATCGATGATGCTATGAACGACTTGCGATATATTTTAACCCTTATTTCACGCTTGCCTCACGAGGTTCCTGGGTAGCATACAGCGCACTCTATATTTATTTATAATTAATCAGGAATGTTGTCTCCTCGTTCCCTCTACAGAGTTAACGCGGCCGTGCAGGGATGTCTGCTCGTGTATGTATACACATGTTGATGGCCATGCATATGCCCGATCAGGGGATCCAATATCTGACATCGTATTTACGTCTTCGAATGACCCTACGGGCTCATGTGTTCGACACATTGTTTGACACAATCATTGTGGCCGTCATACACGTGGGTCATGCACCAAGATCTATAGCTATCTAAATTCAGTATATGTATACCGTACATCTATGGCAATGCGGCCGTACAAATCTTGTGTGAAATCGTAGCCCTTTGAATATATTATCGACAATTACGCATCAGAGCAGCCCCACCTTTCGTGTTGGAGTATGACAGTCCCTTCGTATGACCATGATCTCGACACCGATTTCCACCTGTTTCTGTCCACAGACGATGGATCCAAGCCAGTGACATCTATGCAGATATCCCCCGAGCCTCATGTGTTCGTTGCGGTTGGCGAAGTGGGAGGATGCACCAAGGTGATTGTAACTTCTTTGATTGAGTGGGTCATGTTCTCATCTCGTGTTTTCGACAGGTCTACGAATGCGAAAGCCCATTCAATGTGATCGCGAGTTTAAGCCCAGCACCTTCCTCAGATCTGCCATGCGAGCCCAAATCTCTCGCCTGGAATCCGAGCGACCCAACCGAGCTACATGTTGGGTTTTCAAACGGAGACATAAGCACGCATCGATTTTACAGAACTAAGGATCATGATGAAGTAAGTAAATCTCTTTGTTTTTCTCGAGATTTAGGCTAATTGACCACAGTTTCAATGTACCAGTACAGTAATCCAGAGAGATACGACCGACGAAAAGCAAGAAGGACCCGTGAATCATCTTGCATTATCTCGGGATGGGTCCATCATGGGCGCCATTATCCACCAACGTCCGATCGTGTTTCATAGAGATTCAAATGGTAAAGGGGGTTCAGCTCTTTGCGAAAGCGAACTGAAGGAACAATCACAGGCGCTGTGGTGAAGACAACATCTATAGACTGCGGCTCCTGCACACCCTGGCGTCTGGTGTTCTATCAACGCAGGAATTTCGACCGCATGATAATTGCGATGCACAATTCAAGTGACTATAAGACTGGAGTGATGTAAGTTTTTACGCCATGCCATCTCCGATCCCATGATGATCTCTCATCAAGAGCGATACGCGTGCCCGCTCCGGAAGATGACAGCAACAATAAGTATAATATGCTATGGAAAATAGAGACGCGGCAAGACTTTATGTAAGCTGTCCTTCGAAAACTCGTCATTATCATTTACAACTCTTGCTTCATACAGTCTGAGTTTTGCCATTTCTCCTGATCAATCTCGCTTCGCCATCATTTACGCACACGGAGGCCTTGAAGTTTATTCCATCTCGTCGGCCTTCATCGCCGCCTGTATAGCATGGGATCCTCCGTCTGATGACGACAACTTCCCATGGATGTCTGCTTCATCCAAAACAACTCACTGGTCATTGGTCATTCTAGGCGCCGAAGGCTTGTCCTCGCCAACATCGACGGCATGGACATAATGACTACAGTGGTTGATCTTCGACGGGCAGGACGCCAACAAGGTAGGATTGTTTTCGCGTCAATATGCCACATTGTAACTTACAGTTGTTTGACTCGAGTCTCGAGCATTATCTCGTTTAGTAAGTCAATTAGTTGAGTATGAAATCAATTACGAGGAGTCTCTAATCTGATGGTGTAGGATGCGGCAACCTCCTCTCAGGGCGAGATTCTAGTCATTATGGGTGACAGACACCCTCATGCCTCTAAGGGAGACATAATCTTCCTCACTACAAAGAAGATGCCGCCCCAAGGTATGCCTGACACCTGCTATCATCTCGATAATCACGAAGGATAACTGGAAAGTAGAAGCCGCCCCAGCCCCCGCCGTGGCTTCTGCGCCGGCTCCAGGCCCTCTAATTACCCCCACAACACCCGGGCACACTAGTACTTCTGCACCAATACCCGTTCCTGACCCTGCCCCCGCTGCTCCCACCCCTGCACTAGCACCTGTTCCTGACCCCGCCCCCGCTTCTGCTCCTGACCCCGCCCCCGCTTCTGCTCCTGACCCCGCCCCAGCGCCCATTCCTGACCCCGCTCGCGCTTCTGGTCTGTACCCTGCCCCCGCCTCTGGCCCTGCTGCCGGACCCACCCAAGTATCAACACTAACTCCCGACCCTTCTCCTGCTCCCGCAGCCCCTCTGCCGCCGGCCGCGGCTCCATCAGTTGTTGGCCCGAAAGGTGCTTTCAGCAGCGTCGGCGAGGGCTCACTTGTGGCACCAAACACACCAACTGCGAGGTCCCTTACATATGCGCCGCCTTTGGTACCTCCGATGAATCTGGATCTCAACAGTGTTCCCATCGATATCGATAGTGTTCACGGTGAGGGTGCGGCAGCATCAGAAGCAGACACCTTTGACTCTTCTTCGTCATCTCCGACGGACGTGCCAAGAGCGGCACCAATTGTGTCGCTGAAGACGACCATTATATTGGGAGTTTTGCTTGCTGTATACTCAGCCATCCAATTCACTCAAGAGACAACAGAGACAGCCACAGTGCATGTTTATTCAGTGGAAGCTCCCCCTAAGCCTGCCGCATATCCCACCATAACTGCAACAGTGACGGAGACAGCCACAATCATATCACTCCCCGCCGCCTCTACGTCCTTTGTAACCAAGACGGCAACTGTCACCTCAACAGTCATGGGCGCAGACACATCAACCCTTACTACGACCGTATTCACAACCGAGACGGCGACACTGACAGTGCGGGCAAAGACCCATGATACAACGACCTTATATTCTGCGGCATCCCGCATTGGCGCCATTCTGTACACGATCATATTTGTGTTAATATGCATAGTCCTACCTTTGGGAGGACTGGCACTAGATCGCCCGGATGCTAAGGAAGCGATTTATGGATGTGCCAGGCAAGTCTGGGGGTCTTTAGGCGAAACTCATCCAAATATCCAGAATTTCCTTGTAGTTTTGAGTGTTTTTTTGTGGCGTCACTGGAACAAGTTCATTGGACCAGGCGATAACAATGACAATGGTGATGGCGACAGAGACCTTGGCAAAGCCGTGGGGCCAATTTTCATGCCAGGGAATGCGCAACTCGATTGACGAAGTGCATATTTATGTCTGCTTTTCACTATCGCGGGGGTGGATATATATATATGTGGCGTATTACGCAATGACTTTTTTGGGGCGCAATGTATCTATCTAATGAACCACCTACGTATACAAGGACAGATATACGAGTAACGACTACATGTACACATGTACACTTAATCGCGACCACATAGCTATAGTGTTACATTGCGGCAAACACTTGTGCCTGAACATTCAAATATATATTGATGCCCACGATAATGGGAGGGTGTACACATGTACATGTAAATGTGTACATATACGAGGAGCATTGCCGAGGAATGCGAGCTCAATAACCACGGACTATTCATATATAGAGTCCGACAAAATTATGAACCGGATACTTACAATTATGCCCGTAGTTGTTTATAGTCGTGTTTAGGCCATGGTCATGTCCCAGCTTGCAAACAACTCAACTGGCCTTTCCGGAACTTAGCTTGTTTTTGGCATGAGACAAAGCGTAGATATTGATATTCGAATGAAGAGGTAAATTTGTGCGCACAGCAGAATCCTGTGGGTCCATCGTGGCCACATGGCGCTAATAGTTGTGGGTCCAAGATTTGATCAGATACACAATATATATTTGAGGAAGCTATCTAGATCCAACATCTGCAAAACGATCAAAATACAAAGTTTATATATAGCCACGTCTCCGTTCTAATATGCAAGCAAAGTTAGTGTTCCCATGTCGGAAACAGAAGATAGTGCACGCACATTATAACATGGGGATTGAAGCCATGAGCTCATAGGCGAGCAACATCTCGGAGAAACAGAAGTACACACGTATGAACCGGTACACAATGAGTACATATGTAGGTGCTATATATAATCCTTCTAGATACGTATACGTATATGATAGATCCAGACTGGCGTTGAGTGGGCCAAACATGAAACGAGGTTAAGGGGGAAACTCCTGAATGCAAGCAAGGAGACAGGGGGATATATAGGGACTATAATACATCAATGGACTTCGAACTTGTAATATATATACCACCGAAAAGCTTTGGCAGGATCCACATGTTCAGCCGGACTAATCATCATAAGACCTAGTCTCAGGACTCGCATCAAAATTCTAAGGAAAGATGGAGATGCCCATGCTCACAACTGAAGCATTATCATTGGCATGCCGAACTTATATCCCAGCAGCGCCCATTCGTTCTTGCGCAGGGGGTCCGTCGTCTTGAACAAGTCCGCACGCTTCACCGGCAGGTTGACCACCCAACATTTTGAATCACCCACATGTCTAGCCGTCCATCCTTCGAATGCCTTCCGCCGCAAGGCCTCAGCTTGCGTTGGGATCATCGTCCAACCACGAGCCACATATTTACTCTTTGCGGCTTCGAGGTTCCCAATTGCAAGATCTGAGCGTGCGCTGTCAACGGGGAGAGATATCTTCCTCTCCAGTGTCTCCTTGCCGTACAGACTGTAAGCATGAGACACTGTGATCAGGTTCATGACGACCGCTATCTGGGAGAGTTAGATAAAGAAGAGGGACGGTGTGAGGGGCTTACTTGAGTGGAACCCGAGGATCACTTCCATGACATTGCGCCGACAGATTATGAGTTGGATCTTCCTTGAGTGAACGGGAGACAGGAAACTGACAACGGCACGGATGCCCTTGAAACTGTAATTGCCTTGTGTACTATGCGCCAAGTCACCAGGGACTGCATTTCCCCTGCTTCCTGGCAGCGCTGTGTAACAAGGCCTCTGGCAAGGAATGCGACGATGTTGGGCATCTGAAGCGATCCAGTGGAAGTACGTTTGGTAGAAAGGCTGTGGTTCGCCGTGATGATTCAGCGCAATACACCCCACATCCCACTCGAGCCATTTGCCGACTTCAAACACGTGTGCGTACTCAACGTAGAGGTCGAGATCCGATTCCGGGTATGTTGCTCTTGTAAAAAACTGTAGAGCTGCAGAACCAGAGATAACGAGTCCACTTTCTCCTTGAAGGCGACGGAAAGCCGGAATATGCTCTAAGGGAATGAACGGTTCTAGTATGGGGTTCAGGGAGTAACTGCGTTGATAGAATATCTGCACTTCACCGTAGATCGCTTTGCAGGTCAAGGAATACCAGCGCAACGCGTTGAGCGATAGCTGTCGCATCACAGTCGCATGAATGATGTCGTCCCAGAGCATGCATCGCGTAAAATCTAGGAAACCTTCGGATGGCCCATCCTGCATCAAACGTCTCAAACCCGGCATAATAGGTGCACAAAGGCGGGGCTTACGTGACTTGCGGAGGTGGGCCGAGAAATGTGTTCAGGCTTAGCATTATGTGCGCCATTCTTTGCGCTCATTTCCTGTAGAACGGTAGGTGGGTCCGAGCCTGGCTTGAGGTTGTGTGGGAGATCTAGAGGGGAGTGAATTCGAACAATGTTGACTGCCCCTCAATTAATATCTACGTAATCGATTGTGTACGCCAGGGTGGCACCACAGCTCTTTGTATTTTGATTTATCTGGAACTTGTTATCTTAATAAAATTATAATTACTTGGCTTGATCCGTTATGCCTGATCCGTCATTATTTCGGATATCCCCCAATCAGGTGAGGTACCGGTTGGACGAACTCGATGATTGGAGTCGTGTGAGCTATGATAAGATATGATAAGATAAAGTGGGGATTAGGGGTTGCCCCTGTTAATCACGTAGATGCCTCATCATTACTAGTTTCAACGGTCATATAGCAGGCAGTAGCGACACGCTGCAAGTCTGAAAAGCAATTGGGTTACTTGCTGTAGCAGTGCTAGTTCAGCTCTTCATGCTCGTCACAGAACCAGAGCCAAGAATGATGATGGAGAGTCTATCGACAAAGACACAATGCCTTGAGGCCTGTGCAAATCCACCATAGTTTTAGAACACTTCTATGTTAGATGCAACATACAGTAGTCCAGTAATTCCACTTCTACACGTGGCGCCACGATGTGTAACGTGTAGTGACGTCCATTCTATGCCATCATAGAGTGTAAATCGTAGGACATTAGAAATTCGGATGCTAGGTGATCCCATGTCCTTCGTACGTGCCCGCCATCCTTTTTGGTCTCTTCTGCGTTCCATCTTCCAAATAATGTCCTGTTATAGAATCTGGAGTGCCCGCCCGGGACTCTTGATCCTAAGCGGTTAAGCACAGTATGCAATGAGTTTGGGGTGGAGGCCCTATAGCTACATGTATTCCCCGTGGATGGTCTCTACCGCGTAGTGAGTCCGGTGGCCCCTCACCAAGTTTATAAGACTAACCTTGGATCACAATTCTACCTTCCCCAATTGTAGGACGCTCCATCGACTTCTCGTCTAGTGCAAAAATCAGGCGTAGCACACCGTTCTTCATGCCGCAGAAGGTTAGCCGCTAATTGCAAGTGTCAATGATTTACCCCCATGAGACACTCTAGTGCGTACCATCCCTTGCCTCACGCGGTAGTAGCCTGAGCGTCACCAATCTGGTCCACCATCCATTGCCTGCCTCGCCGCGACGAGAGCCAGGCATCTATCCTCAAACATCAACTCCATGTCCTCCACTGAGAAGCCGGCAAGGTCTGTGTCTAGAATTATGTCCTCCATGGGCCTACACTCGTACGAACGCGCACACTGCGCTCCGCAACCCACATGATGATCTGTTTGCATTCGTAAGATGGTTTTTAGACAACTCTCGAGCAATCCCGGATTTTCTGAGTTCAATACTTTCGCACGAAAGAAGGTGAACATATGTTGGAGGTATTATAGGTATAATACCCTGTAGATACATCGTGTAGCGAGTATGTAAAGCAGGGCAATAGAATCCGGAAACGACAAGATGCGAATGAAAGTATTATACCGCGCAAAAAGATGTGTCATTGCAAAAAATACGATGATGATCAAAATATATAGACTGTGCCGACACAGAGGAAGACAATTCAGCAATAAACAGGTGAGCCGTGCGTCATGAGATAGTTTTTTAGGATGGGGAAGTCAGCTATGGACACATTGGTCATTGAAGAAAAGGGCTCGTCGCGGTATTTAGCAATGATGATGTTGCCTCGCCAGGCCACTTCCTCTCGGAAGAGAGGCCCTTGAATCTCGCAAAGGAGGTTGTTGATGGGGAAAGGTAGGCCATCCTGGGAGACGGTTGGGTAGAATATAATGTAGGGGTGGGTAAACTTGCGATGCATGCCATCTAACGCTTCTACCAACTGAAAGGTTTTACATTGTCAATTGCATGATAATAGATAGCGGTACAAACAAACCTGGTATCTCCATGCGCGTGAACCCAAGCCCTTGGCAATATAGTCCATGAACTCCTCCGGGTGAGGCATGCGTAGAGGACTGAGAGTGAAAGATGAATGGTGAGCCGACATCGTGGTTGGGCTAAGCAATGAATTCAAAAGCAATTAGCGATAATCGTGCTTATTACCTCGTCGTGAGCGATACCTGTGAACGTGTGGTAATTGTCAGAGGGGTTCCTATATCAACGATGACTGTACGTACCATATGTGGCAGCCGTCCGTCCGAAGGGAACAAAATGGCTTCGAAGCTAGACATTTGTTCCATCACACAAATCTCCTGTGGTCGCACGTTAGACCGAGATATTATCTTACGGCTAGTGACTGACTGGAAAAATAAAGATAGGGCTGGGTAGATGAAAATATGTCTTTTCGTATCCTTTCGTATTCGTTTTACCTGCGCATGCGGGAATCTCGAGTGTCTCTCGATAAAGTTTAAATACATCAACGTTACCGATGGTTGAAAGTGTTGGACAACCTCATGACTTTCACTCCGTTGTTGTTCAGGGATTGTGGATTGATTATTTAGTACTAAACTACAATATATATCCATGTATAATGAGCAACCTCGACATATTCTATGGACAAATGTGTATGTACTCCTGGAGTGGTGATGGTTGAAAAGCAAAAGGGAAAACTTTTGGGCTCCGTTGCGTCGTGTCACTTCAGGAAAGAAAGGGTGTGGGGGATGCCAACGTGATTCAAGTCACATGAGCTACGATAAGATAAGAATAGTATACCTACAGTACAGTAGGTGAATACACCACGAACTGGACTACCCGCCGGCTCATTAATTCACAACTACAATACTGGATACATGCGCAGGGATCATCACCCCGGCCATGCTAGGGGTGTAATGTAAACCGCCACGGCGCGACTATTTCTCATGGGCATGACGTGGAGTAGACATAAGCGGTAGATATAGCACGGTACATGCCCTCCCACATAGGGCAATGTCACTACGGAGGGTAATTGGATTCAAAGAGCAAATACTATGTAAGTCATTGATCCAGAAACTCCTCTCGCGAACTGGCACTCATTTACATTCGCGGATAGCCATATCAAATGAATTGAACTTAGATTATAGGGCGCGTACACACCAAATAACAGGCCGACCGGTTTATCCATCAACACAAGCCTATGATAGGTATATGTACATGCCGCAAACTAGACAAACCAACGAGACGAGGCGCTCGCTATCTACTGACTAGGCCGCATTCCCTATTCGCTAGCTGCTCGTGCCCACGCGACTCTAGATCTGTGGGTCGTTGGCGCCAAAGCCATGAGCTCATGTGAGCCTTCGAGTACGCGTGGGAGGACGAGCACGTGAGATCCAAACGACGCTCCGCCACCGTACTTCTTGTCTCGTAGACCGTGCGTGAGTGTCGTGAGGGCCGATCTTGATTTGTGAACCCAGAACCCTGGGCCGTGAGTTGTAACGGCCACATTTGAGGCCGTACTCGTCGGTTGCAAATCACATATGCTACCGCAGTTGGCTACTCGCTTGAGAGGTTCCGAAGCCAATTTGCAACGGACGAGTGATGCGACTTGTCGACCTCTTGAAACAGAGTATAAGCGGTAACATCCTTCTTACCACCCTTAGGCCCCGAACCCAACTTTTCCCAGAATGCGATGGCCGTGGGCTGGATGTGAACAAGAGTATCCCCTTTGGCTAGAGTAATCATTGGCGACTCCGTAAGTTGTAAGACACGCTCAGGCGAGGTGGATGAGGTAGCTGGAGACATGTCAGAATCACGCTGCATAGATTCAGAAAGGGAACAACACACCCAGTGAGAAGAGGTCTCGCAGTTCCATCGGCCCTTGAACGTTGGGTAATCGTGACAAAAGGTGAGCGATAAAATGGATGTCGGCGTGCCAAGCATCCGCCTGCGGCAGGTGAGTGGTTGCTTGTACATTGGCAAACCAGCATAGAGCCCACTCACCGTTGTCCACCACCTCCTTGGCAATCATCAACGCGGCGGCTTCCAGCGATTTAGACATTTCGTTAGCAGCGCCAAGGGCAGCACCAGGAGAAACAGGTGTTGGAACGAAGGTCGCACCAGGTCCAGCAGAGATGTTGGCAGGCGCGACAACGGAACTTTGAGGTCGAAGGGGGGAGCTCAAAGGAAGGAGTTGTGAATGATGGAATTGAGAATGAAGGAGTGAGTGTCCCAATGGAAGGTACGCTGGAGGAGGCGTGGATGCTCTTGTCGTTACTGAACTTGTTTGTTTTCGACACTGACCCAAGCAATTATGTTGCCTTGCGAATGTGGGAGTGGAAACCCATAAGAGTGGTGTGCGTTACTCCTTGTCTTCTTGTGAACACTCGTGCTCATTGGGAGTCCCACCTAGCCTTCGGTTCCCGACGTTGGTTGTATCGGTGCGTCGTTGTGCCTGCTCATTGCGCGCCTATTCTTGCTCGCACGTCATTAATGTTCGCTTTCTTGTTCATGTTTCTTTCTTTCTCTCTTTCCCTGCTTTCACCGTCGTTTCACCTTTCTTCGTCTGCCTGCGCGTTCTCGCCATTCGCATCTGCCCGTTCGATCACGAACGACTGGTCTAGGAACTGTGGGCGGCATTGATCGTGAGTGAGTGAGTTGAAGAACTGACGTCCTATATTTCGTGCGCAGCTGTGAGTGCTCTCCGATCGTGAACGAAAACGAACGTGAGTCTGTCTGTCGTCACCAACGCGCGAAGGTGTGATATTTACGCAGACTCGCCAACAAACCAACACTACCATTTGAACACCAGCATGACATGTCTTTCTATGGTCAAATCACTGCTTTCAAATCAACAAGACATCCAGCGACAAACGATCAAAGTGACATTGAACTTTCTAACTCGCGATCAAACAAAGCAAGAGATGAGTGAGCGTCTGGGGTATAATGTTGAGCAATTGAGCACATGGGTGATAATGTACGTAGCTTACCTGATGAGAATATTAACTGATTTGAGCATTTGCAGCAATGGACGCCATCAAAGCACGGACGGCGCACACATCACAATCCGGGGATTTCAGGGGAAATGGGCGGCCATCACAGTCCACATCTACGTGGATGAGTGGTACCGTTACGAAGATTACGCTGCCTGGTTGAACGGAAAAAAGTTACGGCAAAAGACAACGCAACTTCGAAAGTAAGTAAGAAACACGTACAGTATGAATTTGACGCTCATTTTCGCATTTACACGCTAGCCAAATCTACTGATATTCTTTTGATAGAAAGGGACAACATGGTCTTGATTCACGGCTGTAATGTAGTAGTAGTACTTGTGTAAATCAGCAGCAAAAGTATGGGTAGATCTTGGGCAAAGCTACATAGCAATAATAAGTAGATAGATGAACTTGTAGTAATGACTTAGAGAATAACAATGATAATGATTGTCTTTCTTAATATACAACGATGTGCATACTGGTCGTGAGCTCAGGCATGTGGAGTGGCAATTTAATTGTAATTCTCTGATGTCTATTTGTAATGATGTGAGGCTTCTTACTCTGTTCACGCTGCACAATACGCGAGACCGACTCTATTCGGGAACGTACGTGCGTGGTGTAAAGTAAAGAAGTTAACTACTAAATACGGATGTACGCGTAATAGTATCCAAGATAGGAGGGTCATGTGGCTCAGGGGAGCCAGGGGTTACACCCGCCCCCTCTAGATTGCTGATACGCAATCTAACAACAGAATATACAGCAAAATTTATACGAACAGGTGACAAAAGAAACGAGTAAGGAGCGAAATAAGGAATGTGGTATCAAGTTAAGGCGTGGACACGCCAGAACCGGTGTCAATAACGGGCGACATGGTAATGTCTTCGGGTATGAATGATGTGGTTGTCGCTGGCCGGAGCGACGTGGATCGTGTGTGCGGGTGAGTGGACCCGGATGCAGATGCGGCCGTTTGAGTGACGGCAGAGGCGCCCAGTTGAGGTCTGGACGATGAAGAATGTAAATAGGCGGGAGGCACAATTGTGCCTCCCAGTGATACCGTATGGGAAGTACGGTTGTCCTCTTCAGTAACATCGTCGTCCCACTCGAATGGGAGAGACGACGCCAATGAGGGCGGTCCCAATCTGTCCGCCATGGAATCCGAGGGTGCCACTGACGTTGATTGACCCTGTGTTGGGTCACCCATGGCCACTGTTGTGTGGCCGAGAGTGGTGGCAACCGCGTGCAGTTGTCTCAAGATGGCGGCATTCGTATTGTAGCCACCACGGGAGGCGGTCGCGAGATGGCGCGGTCGTTTGGATCGAACCTCGGTGGGTTCAGGGGGGCATCCCGGTGGGAAGTAGAATTGGGGATTCCGCAGGAGGAGTGGCGCGTTGGGCGCACTGGGTGGATATTGTGAGGGGGGCAGCGCGAGGAGCTGCTGGCGTGTGGGATAAGTATTAGGGCGATTCTCGTTCCGCGGATCGAGTAGCCACTGTCGTGCGAAGAGCCAAGCATCATTTGCCATTTCGATGCTGACTCCGCAAGCGGCGAGGTGTGCCGCAACGTCCTCGACCGATAGATTGTCGAGGTGCCCCGCATAATGGAACGGCTGGTATACGGAGGGGACAGTTAGTCCCAGTCGTTGTATCACGGCCTGGTACCTCCCAGGCATTGCGAGAAGCGTGGTCGCTCGCTCAGTGTATACCGAACGGTTACGTTCAAGGGTGGGATCCCCCACTGCGGGTGATGGGCCCGTCCTTCGTATTAGGCGATGCCCTCGTCGGGTCCTTAGGTCGAGCGGGTTGTCGCCCAATCCCGCGGACATGGCCTTGACGTGCCTGAAGTAATAATCGTACGCGCACCACGCTTCAGGTGGTGCGTCCATGCTTGGAGCTTGGTACCCTGTTGTGGGTCTTAATTCAGTACGGTTCGCCAATCCCGTTCTCATGGTTGGGGAGGATACCGAATCGTTCGTGGTCGCCTCGAGGTGAGGCGCGGCTGTTGTGCCGCTGGACGCCACTACCGTGGCGTCGGCTACCGTGATTCTTGGTAGCGGGCGAATATTCCTCACTCTTTTGACCCAGTCGGGGGCTCGCCATGTTCGCAGTGCAGCCCTCATGAATCCCCTCATGGGTTTCTTGTCGCTGGCTAGCTGATTTGCCACGTTGACGACTGATCGACAGCTGTTGTACGCCTCCCAATTGTCTGGGATCTGTGCGGCTTGCACCATCTCTGCCCATGCCGCTGAGTTTTCGGGGATCATGGGCGGCTCGTTTCCGCGCGGGACTGTGGGTGTGCTTAGTCTTCCCACTAAACTGTGGGCAGACGCAGCTTGCGAGTAGCTGGATGGTCCCGCTTGTGGTAGCGGTGGGAATTCAGGGGTCATCCGTCGACCTCTGGGCTGGTCGATCGTCGTTTTATCGGCCGCGTTTGTGTAACGCGGGGGCTCCTGGGCATCTGATGCTTCGGAGTCCCCATAATCCGAGTTTAGATCATAGTAGTCGGCTCTGAGCCCACTGTTCACGGAGAGGTTCGACTGTGGCTGGGACGCCATGCCCATTGACGACTCCATTTGTGAGCTTGTTGTCTCGGATGCCGGTCGTCCCGGGGATAGCGATAGCCGTGTTTTTCGACGGTTGTGTCGATGGGCGTCGTCCTGTGACGCCTCCAGTTCTTTAATCCTGGCGCGTGCATCGTCCAGCTCCCGCTCTATGCGATCAGCATAGTTGTTTAGTCGGGTCAGCTTCCCGTCGATTTCGTCGATTTCGTCTCGGTCGGACTCTATCGTCCGCCTGGCTGTATCATACAGCCTGTCGTAGTCGTTGAATATTTCCGGGCATATGTCCCGGGCCATGAGCTTTCGGTCAGCTCGTGCGTGATTGTTCCTGATACCTACCATAAAGTGGCTGGTAAAGTTGATGCAGATGGTGCATTCCGTGTTGGCGCAGTTCATGCACCCTATTCCAGTGTTTATCCAGGTCTGTTGTCGGGGCTGCCCTAGGTCGTATGGGGCTGCTGGGAATGTGTCCAGCTCGGCTATGGTCCTTGCCGTGGCTTTTCCTTTGCCTTTGTCTCTGCGACTCGGCTGTCCCTCCCCCTCTTGAGCGTCTCTTCGCTCACGATTGTCATCGTCATCTTGTGGCGTGTTTTGATCTCCGTCCATGTGGACGTCGTTGTTCGTGGGTGATTTCCCGCTCATTGATGGTGCTGTAAGCCGTTCTGGTCGACTTGTGTAATTCGTGGTTGTCACCAACTGTACAGTCCTTAGTCATCCTGTCCCACGGTTAATCACAATCTCTATTGGGTATCACCGACGCTTGCCTGATTTGGCCTTGCGCGGTAGTGACTCAATCGTCTCCACTCCGTGATACTCTAAGTATCTGTCGAGTGCCTCTAACTCGTCGCAGTGGGATCGTGGTTCCCATGTAGTATCTCCCATATTCCATTTTATGTGGAATCGTATCCTTTTGCCATTCCACTCATGGCCAATTATTTCATCAACGACCCATTCGGCGTCGTCGGGGATTCCCCAATCATACGGATCGGTAAGTTGTCGATTAGGGAACAGCGAGTCGTCGTTGGCGACGTGAGGTCGCAGTTTCGACACATGAAACCTCGGGTGTATTCCCCGCCTTGCTAGCTCGTCGGGCAGCTCGAGTACGTAGTTGGACGTTTCGGGCATGGCCTTCAGGACTTTATATGGTCCCACATACTTGGGGAGTAGCTTGCCCGCCCGTCCCTTGGGCAGAGCCAGGTTGGATGTATCCAGGTATACCATATCACCTTGCCCGATCTTGGGCTCGTTTCGCCTCCTCGTGTTTGCGTAGTACGTCTGGAATACTCGTCGTTCGACTACGGCGTCGTAGACGTCCGAAATGTTTTGTCGGGCTTTCTCGACGAAGGCTGCTACTCCTGGTGCTCCAACGAAGTCGGATCGGTGGATCTTCATGGTCGTTGGCAGGTAGCCATAGTTGGCCTCGAAAGGGGCCAATCCCGTCGTGCTGCTTATGCTCGAATTTATGGCAAATTCAACCATGGGTAATTTGGCTACCCAATCGGACTGGTCCGATTTCACTACCGATCGCAGTATTTGCGCGATAGATCGGTTGGCTCGTTCCGTCTGTCCGTCAGTTTGTGGGTGGAACGATGTAGACATATTCAGTCTGGTTCCCAATAAGCGATGTAACTCGCGCCACCATTTAGAGGTGAATTTGGAGTCTCGATCAGAGACTATGGTGGAGGGTAATCCATGCAGTCTACATATTTCTTTTAGGTATATTTCGGACAGTTGGGATGCTGTCGTCCGCGTGTTAACGGGAACGAGGTGTACCATCGACGTGAGTCGGCATATGACCACCCATAGATAGTTTTTGCCATCCACTTCTGGGAATGGTCCGACGAAGTCCATTCCTATGCTGTCCCACGGCTGAGTGGGTATCGGTAGATTGTGTAGTTTACCGGCGGGCGGCTGGTAATTGCCCTTCGCCCGCTTACAAACGACACAAGTATCACAGAATTTTGTGACCATGCCCGTCATTTTGGGCCACCAGTACCACCTGCGTAGATACTCGGTTGTCTTAGCGGGTCCAAAATGACCCACCACTTCATGGGCCTGCTCTATTGCCATGCTGCGCAATGGTACCCCATTGAATTCACCCGAGGGGAGGCAGAGAACGTATTCGCTCCCCACGTTGTGTACCCAAACCAATCGGTCCTTAACCTTAAATTTGGGATACTCGGTGGGTTTATCGATGATTTTCGATAGCAGGGGATCAGTCGCATTATTCATGCGCACGGATGTGGTGAAACCTGCATGCGCGGCTAAGTCAGCTCGCAGGTTGTTGCCCTTGTTGGTGGATTCGAATACGGTGGGGTCGCTGTCGTGCGTATCCCGTTCATCGATGGCTGGCGTGGCCGCCTGTCCGATTTTGTCAGCTTCCCTTTGTCGGTTCATCTGTCTGTCACCGATCCGGATGGCTCGCAGTACATCGGTATGCTGTCGTGATTCTATCACGCGTGGCCATGGCACAATTTCTAGGTCGGGGTCAACCCGGGTGTCTGCATTGACATATTCGTTGACGTCGTGTACTTCGTCGTCGGAGTCCTCCGCGTAATAACGCGATAGTGCATCGGCTACTTTATTCAACGTCCCTTTGACGTACTGGATGTTGAATTGGAAACGGGATAAGTACTCCATCCATCTGGCCTGTCTTGCTGATGGTCGCTTGATGTTATGGAAGAACTCCAGCGCGCGATGGTCTGTGATGACCGTGATAGGATACCCTAGGAGTTTGTCCTCCCATTTGAGGAGTGCCTCAATTATTGCTAGGGCTTCGCGCTCGTACACTCGGTAGTGATGTTGAGCGGGGGTGAACTTGCGGGACATGAATCCCGCTGGCCTGCATGTGGCCCATTCGGCTCCCTGACCGTACATTGCCCCCACGCCCGACAGCGAGGCGTCACATATGACCCATATTGTCTCTGAATTCGAGGGGTCGATGGGTCTGAGTATGGGCGCTTTACAGCATAGTTCCTTGATGATGGTGAAGCACTTGTCGTGTAGCGGTCTCCAGTAGAAAGGTTGGCCATTCTTTTCCATCGATTGGAGAGGGCCTGCATATGCTGCAAGCTCTGGGATGAAATGGGCTAGGTATTGTACGAGCCCCATGAACTGAAGTACATCATTATATGTACGTGGCGTACGCCATTCACGGATGCGTTGCAACTTGTCGTTGCACGGTTTCAACCCATTTTTGTCGATTATGTGTCCCAGACAATCGACCTTGTCGGCGTACAGTTCACACTTCTCAGGCTTGAGGTAGAACTGATGCTCGCGGATTTTCGCGAACACCAGTTTCAGGTGTCGTTCATGATCCCCGATCGTATTGCTGTATACGAATACGTCGTCCAGGTAGACGTGGACAAATCGTCCAATGAAGTCACGGAATATGTGATTCATAATCCGCTGGAACGTGGATGGCGCATTGCAGTCTCCTTGCTGCATAACGTTGCTATGGAACGTGCCGTATATGGTGGCGAAAGCAGTTTTCCATACGTCTGCTGGTTCCACTCGTACTTGTTCGTACGCGTCTGAGAAATCGATTTTTGATCGATATTTGGCTCGGGCTACATCCATACGTATGGTATCTTGGTCCGGGAACGGCGTCACGTCCTTTCGTGTATTCTCGTTTCGTTTGCGGCAATCTACTACTGTTCGTAGCATTCCCGACTTCTTGAATACACACAGCATTGGTGCTGCTTGGTCAACCTGAGCCGTCTCCCACCATCCTGTCCGCGTATATCTAGTTATCTTTTCCGATAACTGTGACTTCAGCGAGTCAGGGCATTTAGGCAGATAATAATTATATCTTTTACCCTCGTCCAATAACGGGATGGTGTGGTTTATGTCCCTTAGAGGCGGCAGCCCATCAGGCGGGCCTTTCATTATGTCAGCGCATTCCTCTAGCCATCGTTTCCGTAAAAACGGGATGTGATCGTCGTTCAGTGTTGTTGCTGACCCGATTTCTTTTCCCAGCTGCTCCGTTGCAGCTCGTAACATGGTTGTCACTCGCGCCGTTCTCTCCTTTCGCGCCCTTTTTTTGTTATTTCCTCCATCGTATATTTTATGATGAGGAACGTGGCTCACCCGGACCTTAGTTAAGATCTCTTCAGCTTCAATTAGCTGATTGTGGTTCATGGTGACATCCTTGTCATCTGGGTCATTCGGCAGCTCAGCCTTGCCCGCGCTCTTGTGCGCTTGGGGCCGCGTTGACGCCTCATCTAGTCATTTCCTCCGTTGTATGGAGTGTCTTCTGGCCATAAGTCGTGTCTCCTCCCCTTCCTTAATTGCGTCGAATGTGCGGTTGCCTATTCGGACGCATTTATCCGCGAAATCGAGTACTATGCCGTACTTTCGCATTGTGGGGGTGCCGATGATTGCATCGTATCGGTCCAAATTGGCTATGTCGAAGTATGTTTTCGACACTATTGGCCCTAGTTTTAGGGTAGCTTCTGCTCCGAAGTTTATCCTCGAACTGCTACCTACCGTGCCCAGTTGTAGTGGCACTGGCTCTTTCAAGTGGCCATATGGAATTTTCGCTACTCTAGCGTATTCCGGACTGAGACTGTCAGTCGTGCATCCTGAATCAAATAGCGTGAAGGCCTGTTCACCGCCTATGTCCACCAACATGGCTAGTACAGCCTTTTCGTCGCTCGTTCGCTGTGGCCTAGCCACGTATTTACGATCCTGCGACCACAATGCGATTCGGTCTCCCGCTATTTGTCGCCGAGGCCGCTGCTCCGGTGCGGCGTTTCTCATAGCAAACATGCGTTCTCCCAACGCCTCGTTCATCGCTGCCATGCGATCATCTCCAACATCCTCGGGTTCGTTCTCATACTCGTCCCGAGATCCATCACTGTCACTAGTGGGCGACGAATATCTTGATCTCTCGTACTCGTCGTGTCGATCATCTTCGACGTGGGCACTGGTTAAACCTCCAGCTTCCGCTACTGACCGCTGGTCATGCGCCAGGGATGCCACCGATCGTCCGTCATCATGATCGTTCACATCTCGTGCAGCGAACATCTTTGGCTGCTCCCGTTTTGGGCATGCTGGGTCACTCGCAAAGTGTCCCAAGTTGCCACACGCGTAGCATCGTGATTGGGAGGGTCCTGGGTGTGTCTGCCGAGGCGCGTTGGGCCGTGCGGCATGATTAACTATGGGCCCTTTACCGGGCCGCTCGTCCTTCCGTTCATTACGAACGTTATTGATGGGCGGCGTCGGCCTTGTATTGGTATTTTGGTCCCCTCTACGCAGGCCGTGAGGGCTCGATTTGCCCTCGTTGCCATTGTAGGGAGTGTGTCTGGCGAACCTACGGTTCCCCGATTGCTGCCTTTCACCATTCACGTTGGTGTTGGCTGCTCGTTTCGAACTAGCCGCCGCGTAATGTTTAGTAATTATCCGTCCTTCCTCCACTTGGATGGCGACGCGGTATATTTCTTTCAGACGGTGTCGTTCCGCCGTATATCCATGGTCAATAATCACATTCCTGATGTACGACGGTAGTCCCATCAGGAACTGTCGCCTGAACGTATAGGCATCCACCGAGTGGATCATACGCGCTGCCTTACGGTCGAGCTCGTCGTAGAAGCCCCTCACGCCTCCACTGCTCGTGTATTCCACGGCGTAAAACTGCTCAGTAGCGTCTTGCATCGCAGTGGGCTGTACGAACCGATCGTACATGTCTAGTATGACTCTCGCGAATGTCCACGAACGGTGGCGTCGGTACATTCCATCGACTTCGTCGTTGTACCAGGTGGCCGCCTTTCCATCGATGAATAGGCCAACCATGGCTACGCATTCGCCATCCCTTTCAGCGCCTCCATAGAGTTGGAGGCGAAGCCACCTCAGCAGCGATTGTAGCCAATTGTTGAATATTTCAACGTCTGCCTCTCCCGAGTATTTGTCGGGTTTCGGAATTCCCGAGGGTGGCTTCAGCCCATTGGGTAGCACCAGCTGTTCTCCTAGCTGATCATTGATTAACGTCAGGTATCGACGTTCGATGGCGCGTTGGTAGGACGATGATTGTCCTGGCAGTTCATGCCTTCCCACATCCAGATCTTCTGAGGTGAGTCGTGACCGATGCCTCCTATTGACGTCCATATCATTAAGTTCGCCCATACGCAATTGTGTGTTTTCCCTGCGATGGGGTTCCCCGTCGCCGTTATCGTCACCTCGGCTCGATAAGGATCGATTTCTCGATCTAGCTCTTCGCCCTACTGGGGGCAGTTCTGCATACGGCTGGGTTGCCGGAATGTTGTATCGCGACGAGCGACGATTAGTTGTCGGGTCACCCCCATAATCAGGGACCGTGTGGTCCAGGTTACGGTCAGATAACACTGTTACTGCGGTTTTCACGCGTTTGGGGCGTGCTGGGGCAGCCGTTGCCAATCTCTCATTGGCCACACCGTTATTATGATGTGCGGGCCGCTCCATGGGCGCGCCCTTATCATCAAATACTATCCCTTGATCAGGGATTTCGGTGTATTCGTGGTTGGCCATGGCGTCATTCCGCCATCGTTGTAGAGCCACACGTGTATCCCAGCTGGGGTGTACTGGGCCACGGAGCTCCTGGACGTTGTCCGTACGTGCTGGTTGCCCAGCTGGCGCGGCCCCATCGCCATTGTGTTTGTCGCGAGTGGCCCGGTCAGCCAATATGGCTCGCACCAGATCGTTGATCTGCTCCGTGGACAGTTGTGTCCCCGTTTCGTTTTCTCGAATCCTCATTTGAATGAGAAATTCGGTGAACGCGCCCTGCAAAAGCGTAGGCGATGGCATCATCGTTTGCCGTTTGTCCGCTGAGCGTTGGTCGTTGACCCATTCCCTCATTCGTTGGGACGAGGCCTCGGATTCGTGCTTGGCGTTGCCTCGCTCGTAATCGTTTGCCAGCCTCTTTTCCCTTTCTCTATCCCGTTCCAGGTCAGACGATGTAGCTCGTCCTTTCCCTTTATTGCGGGTGGGCAATATGGACTCGATGGATTCTGGCCGTCCAGCGCTCGGCGCTCTGTTCTGAATGGAACCCTCGTTTGTATCCATTGTACGTGAGCTAGGCGGCTTATGCGCCCTGCCCTCGCCTCTTGTCGAGTGGGACCTTTGTTCCCCGGACGCTCCCGTGTTTGGGACTGGTGGCTGGCGGAAGCGAAGCGGCGTGGGGTTACCTTCCCCATGCCAGGACTCGTTGTGGTCTGATGCCCTGTGTGGCACTCGTATCGCACGCTCGGAGGTATCCGATGAGCTCACCCGGTTGCTTCTCCTTCCATGCTCGTGTATTCGAGCTTCGTCCCACGCGTTGGGCGTGAAGTAGTCTCGTGGACTATGTGACATTCCCGTCGAGGAATTTTATGGCTGCGTAAAAAAGTGTAATGATGTGAGGCTTCTTACTCTGTTCATGCTGCACAATACGCAAGACCGACTCTATTCGGGAACGTACGTGCGTGGTGTAAAGTAAAGAAGTTAACTACTAAATACGGATGTACGCGTAATAGTATCCAAGATAGGAGGGTCATGTGGCTCAGGGGAGCCAGGGGTTACACTATTATTTTGGACAGTATGTATTGTGAAATATCTGCTACATGTGCGTTATGTATATAGTCATTATATTCATAGTATCTACAGGAAAGGTGTATGTGGTGGTAAGAAGGAAAGAAGGGAAAAACGGATCACGGAGTCCGCGACGTGACTTGGGGGGCGATCGGGTGCGGAAGATGCCGATGATTCAAGTCACATGAGGTACAGATAAAAAATTGCCTGATATAGATACCTCGGATATTCTAAATACCATCGCCGAGGGTAGCCCGAAGATAAGATAAAAGAAAATTAGAATTCCATCAGGATACCCTCGCCGAGGATGGTAAGATGGCAATTTGATTATCTTCTGCCAATCATCTTGCGTGGTAATCAGAAGATATCCTGATTTCCCTCGACGAGGGAATTCAGAACATAGCCGGATGATATTTAGATTATCTTTCTCGATAACTTCCGGTTGCTATCTCAGGAGGTTTTCTGATTATCTTCCCCGATGGAAGTGTGAATTTATTTTACATGTTAATTACATTTACTTCTCATTTCCGCCGCAGATGTAAATGGGAATTTATTTAATCTAATCACTAAGCTAACATCTCAATTCCCTCTGTGAGGTTATCGGCTTATCCCCGCAGTGTATAGCTCGCTGGTGGGAAGAACATGCAGCGGGTTCTTGCGCGGCCGGACATCTTACAGTGCTTCTTAGGGGATGCGAGCGAGGAGGACTTGGATGCGATTCGTGGTAGGTAGAGGAGAATGTGGGGCTTGGATCTGCAAGACGAAGTGCACACGAACGAGACTACTGAGCCGCTTGCGGTGCAATGGAATCATGCTGAAGCCGCAGAGAGACGCCGACAGGAACAAGAAAGCGATTCCTAGATTCCTCGACGAACTACCGGTATCAGATAGGAAGGCTTGGGTCACCATGGAGTCGATTGTTCCTCCGAAAGGGACGGCGAACTATTTAATACGAGCTAGCGGCGTCGGGGTGAGGACGGAGGTTGTGAATGAGTCGAGGATCTTTCGTTTGGCATTGCTCAAGAAGGAAAGCTGTGGAAGACGATGAAGCAGGATGGTTAATCAGAACGAAAAAAGAGTCGACAGTAACGAAGGAGGTGTGGCTACGTCGCGATGATGATCTGAGGGCGACACGGAGAGAGAGGACTAGGTCGCGGCAGAGTCGAGCCCAATCCCGTAGGTAGATACATTGCAAACGAGTTGAAACAACCCATCACTACGAAGTTGCTGCCACTCATGATGACATCGTCGCGCGAGGATGCGCCAGAACTCGTCTCCCTCCTCTGATACCCACTGACATTCTCCTGCTTGGAAGACGCGCACACGGCTACTGCCTGCATCTTCAGCTTCCAAGTTCGCAGAGCGACAATATCACCCATGCTCTTCTCTTCCACCTGCTACGAACAGGTCCCAAGTCTGAACGAGGTCCCCTATTCCACAAGGGCTGAACCTACGAGTAATGGCAATGGCGGGTTGAACCCGGGGTTCGTACATGCAACGTCCGTAGCCTCGCTCAGCGGTAGCGAGGGAGGAGTATGTGGGGCGCGCAGGGTTTCAGGCGGCACATACTGTGGATCCCCGACACCGTAATTCCTACTGCGCGAATAATACCCGTACACCCGCTCATTGGCGAACAACTTGTAGTCTGCGGCGAGCATCGAGTTATGCGGCGACGCGGCTGATCCTCTCCCTCGCGTGCGTTTATGGGCACCAGGATGCGGGTCGTCCCAGATGAGGAGCCGCCGATCGCGCCCTCGGGTGAGGCACTCAGCTTGAAGGCGGTAAAGGCACGGCTGAAGCCCTCGCCGTATGGCACCGGGATGTCGATGTCGAGGGCGGAGAACAGAGCGAATACTCTGTCCTCGGGAGGGTGGTGTCTCGATAGCGCATCGCGTGGAACAGGAAGAGGACTTGATGGACTCCGGACTCGTAGACCGCACGGTGCTGATGCCCAGGAGTTGCTGATGGAAGAAAAAGGCAACCGTAAGCACAAGCACCCGGAGACATAAGGCGCTGGACAATGGACAGCACGTACCTGTGGCACTCGGATTCGAGTTCACGATACCCTCCGTAATTGATGCCATCGAGCTCGAGGCTGAGCGGGTTGAAAGGTACACCACACAGACGTACGCACGGCGGTACCATCCAAACTTCTGATGAATCGATTCCCTTCTCTCTTCACTTATCAGATGCTGTCCATCCACAAGTACAGACACCCCCAGCGCAATTCGACGACCTCCCGAAAGCCCGCAAGTTTCTTGAACCCCCTTGCTCAGGCATATCATCTGCATGGGACGCTCCAACTTGGCACATTCATCCACGACGTACGCAGAATAAATCACATTCGCTATCGTCCCCATGAGCGCCGTGCACGTCAGCGGGCATCCAGTCCAGGTCTTCAGGGAGCCGGAGATGTTGCTCGCGAGCTCGGCGCGCGTGATGGTGCGGTTTGTGCGGGTGTCGGAGACGTGGAAGGGGCATTGGGCGGTGGAGGTTAAGATGTAGCTATCATGCCTGATATGGCGGGAGGACACATGTATGAATGAGACGCGGGCGACGTGGAGCAGCGATGGACTCACTGGATAATACCCAAAAGCAACCCCTCTCACATCGCCTTGATGGTGGAGAAGGACACCACGAACGCACCATCCTCATGCCAAATTCACTGTGCCGCCACTCCCAACGAGGCCTCAAGATGGTCGGCCACCCCATACAGAACGATGGGATACGAGAACAGTGTTGAGGAATTCGGCCACCTCTTCTCCGCGCGTCCGTTTCTCCATCGAACCAAGACGTTGAAGGCTCTCTGCCTCTCTCTCTCATTGTTCCCGAGGCGAGGGAAATGAGAAAGAGCCAGGGCGCTGGCACTGCGGCACACGGAACGGCCCGATTTTGTCTTGCTGATTCCAAGGTCTGGTCACTATTGCCCCTCCATTTACCTCTTGGTTTGCGATCATCCCATGTCTGCGCGAAGTGGACCTTTTCTATGATTCTTCGAATACGCACTATTGCCGTACTTGAAGTTACTCGATTTGTTGGGTTTTTTGTTATGTTGCGGGTTCTCTAGCATTCAACGTCCCTAGACCGCGGTACATCTCCCTCAAGCCGTGGCCATACTACCTCCCGCGCCGATCTCAGCTTCTCAAAGTGCTCCCGGATTCGTACATCTTCAGCACTTCGTTGCTTTGATCTGGCGTAGGGGAGGAGAGAAGAAGGGAAGTTGCGTTCCTTTGTCGGTGAGCTCGTCATACTCTGTCGCTAGCGCCCAACGTTCCCAACGCTCAACACTGTCTCTTTGACTTTAAGGTGTCCGCGCACCGTTTGCAACCTTCGCGTCTACCGTGGGCTTCTTCTTTGTCGCTCCAACCAGCTTAGACCGACTCGTACGATCGCTCGACATCTCGCTAGGGTTGGCTACGTGTCCCATTTCGCAGCCTGTGGGGCTCATGGTCACTCAATGTCGCGTCATCGATGTGAAGCGGTGTGCAGAGACCTTCAGGTCGTTGGGACAGCCGATGGGCTTGAGCTGGATGCAGCAGCCGTCCCAGGCACTAACGGCAGGAATCATGACCTGCTTATGGACTGGCGTCGAAAGGGCGGTAGGGCTGAAGCTGGAGGTATCGGCTGGAAGGGCACTGCGTCTCCGTTTCTCAATAAGCAGAAGCAGAGCTTGTTGTCGGCGATACGGGGCATCCATAGCGGAGTAAGACAGTGCTGGTGCGATTCCACTCACGCGCTGCACCTCCATGGAAGATCGCAACAACAGTGGAAGGATGGGTCGGTTCTATCTCTGTCTACGGGATCCCGCTCGCCCTCTCTCTGCGTTGTCATCACCTCACCAGCGCCCAAGCGTCCAATCCGACTACCGCTGTAATCTCTCTTCGCGCCTAACTCGGGCCTAACTCCGGCGTTCCGAGACAAGACAATTTATCGCCGTACTTTCCAAAATAGCGACGGGGGGTATGAACGCACACATACGGACGTCTACGGGAGTACGACTGCAGGCATAAAGGAAAGCGGGAATGCCCGGCTTTTCACGTCCCCCTGCTCCACCTCTCTGTGTCTCTACGCCTTCTTGGGATCATCGGGACGTCGAACACTCATAAATCCAATATCCCATATACTGCACGGCGGCAGCCTGAAGTCCGTCTTGAACCTAGGAAACCCATTATAGTAGGGAGCAACGGTCGAGTCGGGTACGTTTGCGCTGTCAGAGAGCTCGTTGTATTGTGCGTCTACCAGTCATGTGTTACGCATTTGTTACTGATACCCATTCCCTGCAGCGCTCAACCCTTTTCATGCTTCTGATGCGCCTTTGAGGGGAAGGAAGGTGAGACGTGGTGCGTATCGGAGTGGGCATTGAGGGGGCGAGTCAGACTCATACGCCATATCGCCGCTCGTCGACCTCCAGCGAGAGTAGCAATCGAAAGCGTACACAGAAGGTATCTACGCTTGCATCGACGGGTTACAACTCGCCGGGAGGCGTCTATGCGCCCGGGACAAACTTACGATGTGATGGGGAAGAAGTACGTGAACGCACCATCTCCCCGTTGAACTCGCGTTCCCACCTTCCCATCGTACTGGCACTACTGGCGCCTCCAGCTGCTAGCCAATCCGTTTAGCTACGAATGTCCAGCGCTGCCCGTCAAGTCTCCTGCTCCCTCCGCCTATCTTTCAAGGCCGTCGCTCCCTATCATCGTATCGTTGGATGCGGTGTTCCGAGCCAGCGTCTGAGGATATGAGCGCGCATATATGGACGTGTGCGTGATTACGATCGCAGGCTTGAAGGAATGCGGGAATGCCCGAGTTGCCCTGCTTCACGTCTCTGTGTCCACGCCTCCTTGGGAACATCGGGACGCCGAACTCTGTTCGTCGCCGAATGGAGGAGCGCAAAGGGGGTAGAGGGAGAGGAAGTAGAGGAGAAGGCATGGAGTAGATGATGGTCCGGGAGAGAGAGAGAGAGTAAAGCATCGGGATGCGGCGAACAAAGCAGATTCCGACATTTTTCGATTTCAAGGTCCGGTCTGTCCATTTACCTCTTGATTCATCATTATTCCCATGTGATTATTCGAATGGACACTGCCCTCCACCCATTGTAGTGTTCGGTTTGTTTCGCCTGCTAGCCATTATATCTCATTGGTATTGTTCGAGACTCTTCGCAACCGCAACTCCATAGCTTTCTCTCACTACTTACATCTCATCACCATCTCTCGCTGATCTCAAGCACCGTCGACGTGCGTACAATGTTGGCTCCCTGACATGACTCTCGGTCAGGAAACCCTTATCATCGGGGTAATAAACGGCATGGAGTCGACTCGGGCACATTTGCGCTGTCAAAGGATCAACTTCATAGTGCGTCTACTTCCACAATTAGATCATGGCTCGCACGCACACGCGCAACGGCTCCCTCATCGCCACTCTGCCACCACTAAGTCGCGGGCATGGTCGCCGTTCCATTTCCACTTTGTGAACCTGCGAGGAATAGCGGCGCCACCTGGCGCTCGCATACGCATCATCCGTAGCACGTTGGGCGGCAGCGCGGGAGGGTATGAGAGTGAGATACATGCGCTGATGTGGGGCGAAACGGGGGCTCAAGGCAAGGGTACATTGCAGAAGAGCAGTCGCAGCGGGGACGTCGTCGGCGAAAAGGAAAGCGACGGCAAGGGGTTGAACGAGGAGCCAAGATGGGAAGCAGCGCGCAGATATCTGCGACTCGCGAGTTCTCACTCCATGGGAAGGTTGGCTTGAGCTGCGCACGGGCAGCGTTGCACCGAAGTTCCATGCTGCTTGTGGCGCACCTCCTGGCGTTGAACGGCTGACGCGCCATCGACGAGCTTCTTGAAAGAGCGTTAGGGACGCGGAATGACAGAAAGCGAAGGAGAAGGTGAGGGCACCGGATGTCCCCGGCCCGAACCTCCGTTGTCTTCCTCGTTAATCGTCCTGGCGTAGTACGTGCTGTCGGCGTTTGACACTCCCAAGAACCTCCCGAATCTCCTTGCAATCCCTCTCGTGCGTCCTCATGCAATCCACCCACGGCTCCGATATCCGAACTTCATGGGACAAGCTAGCAAGTTTCGACTCCTGTAGCTTCCACGCTTCGAGGTCCAGCCTTTCTGCCCAGCGACGACCGTCATTGCGCAAAGGGCACCGTAGTACGTACGCTCCTCGAAACTGCGATAATCGAGCTAAATTTCGATTATGCACAGATTTACGCTTTCCCAGAGCCTTTAATCCCTTGATCCCATGTATGAAATAACGCCTGTATCTGGCAACCTGCCATCATACTCAAAGCTACAGAAATGGGCCAAACCTCGATTTGACCTCGTTGCATATCTGGATATTTTCTTTGTAACAGGTTGGAATGAATCGGGGTACGAGCTGAATCGAATAATATCTACCAATTACTGAATCTCGTCAGGATTGACCGCCCTCTGGACCTACTCAGGTCTGTCGACGCCATCCGCGACTTGGTAAACGAGAGCATGGAGGTCCAGCTTGCTCCTTGCGGTCGGCAGTCAGTGCGAATCAGACGCTGCCAGACATGAGTAGAAGAGATCGCCTACGGAATACTACAATTGTCGGTGTATTCTAGAATTGCGCCAAGACGAGGTGAGTAGCTTCGTACTTTGCACTATGTAGAACTAACAGGCACTTTCTAGGCCCGCTGCGCATCGTCGTCGGCTCCCGCTACTCGCGCCACCACTTCAACTCGCTCGATAAACCTCCTTCCTTCAGTGATTCGTCTCCGTTTGCTCCGATATAGTCAATACTTCCCCTCTCGCATTGATTGGTATTACGCTCTGGATTCTCCCCTTTGTTGTCCCCGAACACCACCAATTGCACCTTCTTCCACGCCTACGTCGTCTTTTGTCTGCGCCCACATTCATACCAAATAACGATAACGACTCACCGGCACCCTTCATTGTACACTTTCCATCTACTATCAGTGTGATACATCGTAAGGGTATGGGACGCTCAAGCAAGAGAGTGCGCATTACGGCGAGCATTCCCAACCTCTCATCGTGACGGAGCGTAGACCTCGTGCTCGACCTTCGAACCTTCGAGCCGTCGGATCGACAGCGCGAGAGGATCTGCAGGGCCATGGGCGTATCGATATCAATATATCATGGTTCTCCTCGCTCTACTCGCGCGACTGGTGTTGTTGAGACAGAGGGAAGGGCTGGGGGTCGCCGTCGCGAAGATGACTGGCTACGCGCTAGATGTGGCGAAAGGCGAGACCAGTGTCAAAAGAGCGTGAAGATCTGTAGTCCGCAAGAGAAATCGATTTTTGGCCGACGCACTGACGTTCTGGTGTATTTGGAAATCAGTTCCCGCCGCCATACGGCCCTCCTGCTCACACCTCAGCTACTGGGGTACATATTACATGACTAAATCAACGGATGTGTTTCATCCTCTGTTATGCTCAACCTGGCTTGCAATCGCAAGAGCGCCCGAAGGCGGTGAGCTTCCATCAATAGCTGGGTCTCACGTATGCCACGCAATGTACGCATGTCCATTCAAAAGAGACGCTTGCCTCGTTGTTCTCATCGGCTCGAAGGATGGCGACGACGCAGAGCGACACTGAGTTTCCTTACACTGCAATCACTTGTGAGTCCCTCTGTCTCGCCCACGACTACTGTTTATCATTTTCTTCAAGATATTGGATGCCGCGGTCTAATAGCCCTCTCAAAAACAACTTTCGGGGTGTTCAAGTCCCAATGCCCGGTGCGCGCCATTGTGTTCATCGAGGGTTTTGAAGATGCGGGATACCCAATCGATTCGTTGCACAAGGCAATTGCAAAGAGGGATACGGAGGCTACGCCAAGGCCATCTACGAATCGGTGAGATTCCGTACTCTGTCTATGCGTCTTCGCGAATCTTATCAGGATGGATAGCTTTGCAAATCTCGTGAAGAAGAAGAAAGCAATATCGATGGAAACCCCACCCATGATCTTGTAGGTTCTGCCGTTTTGGACGCTGTGATCGTTCTGATCTTGCGCAGCTTTTCTAACCCTACGAAAAATGTTGAAATCAGGCTCTATGTGACCGACAAGGATGAAGAGAAACTACTTGCCCAGACGAAGGTGCCATTGAGCTCCCTGGATGGTGATGGTTCGTACCTGACGTATATTCCGGCTATATGTGCTGACCGTCTTGATAGTCAAAGTCTCCTGGACGTCTCCCGAGTTGTTGGGCTCCTTGAAAGAGGACCCCGTTATGACTTTCAAGCGTACCACTCACTCTGAGTTTGACTTCAAGTTCACGAACATTGGCGATCTCCCTCCGATCAACTCTATCTTTCTCGCTACCTTCGCCAGTCTTAAGCGTTTCATCGGAGTTGGGAAAGCATTATCACAGGTAGCCCATTTCCATTTTTGCGCATTCGACTGATTTATCCATGAAACACAGCTTACGACCCCGGTTGGTAAAGCCATCGTAGGGTTAGTGGAAGCAATTGCCTTGGTAAGAATTCAATCATCTTTTTGCGCGAATCGACACCAACTCCTCCGTTCAGGAATGCGACGGTTATGTCAAGCGCCGCGAATCCGTCACTGGCTTGTTACAAGCTGTCGGTGACGCCTGCATGCTCGTTGCAGACTGGGACAACCGCAAGCTAGACCAACATCGCCCGAACCAAACTAGAGTCTATCAATACGTGTTTCCAGCAGTGTATCGATGCCTCTACTTTGTCGCTTTGCTGTCGCCAACCAAAATTGGTCAGTGTTCCATTGTACGGAGCTTTATGATGGCTCATCGTCTTTATCAGCGGCAAACTTGCACGACGTAGAAGGAGAGATCAAGAAGCTTCAAGGGCAGCTTGGGACCATCATGCAGCGTCTTGAACATAGCCGGGATCTGGATATGCAGGAAATGCTGTGCGACATACTGCATATTGTCACCAAAATAGGTGGGTACAATGCAGTTCTAAATAACCATATCTGACGAAACGTAGAGGATAACTTGTTCGTGAATTCGCTTCCCCACGCGGACGATGCAGGGCTTGACCCATCGAAGTCCTGTGCCGACGGCACACGTGAAGCCATTCTTACACACATTCAAAAGTGGGTCATTCTCCCGGGGGCTCAGCGCGCCTTGCTGCTGTATGGTGTTGCTGGCAAGGGAAAGTCGGCCATTATCCACACCGTATCACGAGCCCTCGGAAACGTCGAGAAACAGCAGTCGTCTCTTGCCAATGTGGCTTTTTTTGCTTTCAATCGATCAGTGGCCAATCGTTCCATCGATAAACTTCTTCTTACATGGGCCTGGGGCCTCGCGTCACGCGACCCCCACTATCTGCGTTATTTGCGTACCCTCGACATGGAGCACGTTAAAGGCTCTCCCCTTGACAATCAAGTAAAGGCTCTATTGATTGAAGGGCTGAAGCATGCAGATAGCCATAGACCCATTGTCTTCGTTATCGATGCTCTGGACTGAATGTCTGGAATTGCGTCCCTTGCTCGACCTTTCTCGACAAAATCTTTTCCTCTTCATCCGACCTTCCGCAAAATTGTCGCTTTCTCTTCACTTGTCGGCCAAATGCAGATATCCTTGCGAAGCTCAATTGTCCATCACACATAGCGCGAATATCGCTTGATGACGACCAATGGCTCACTGTTGAGGACATCCGCATCTTTGTTCATGAGAAACTTGGTGACTGGCCGGACGTTGCGAACCTCGTGAATCGTGTCACAGATGCGGCGGAGGGCCTGTTCCAATGTGCTGCTCTCCTCTGTAACGAGCTGACGAAGGGTTTAGACGTGCATAGGAAACGCTTCATCAGGAAGTTAGAAGTTGGGGATTTCAATACCCTGTATGGAACATACGAGCAGGTCCTGGAGGAGTACATTGACCCACAAGATGACCTCCAGTTGAAAGCGTTCAAGCACCTGATGGCATCAATATTCCTAGTGCGCTCACCGCAGCACCGCGACACCTTACTGCCGCTTGCCGCTGCCACCCTTTCTCGCGAAAGGCAGCCGGCCTCGGAGCCATGTGGGCAGTGGTCTGCCTTGCAGTCAGGCGAAGAGCGGTCAGCCTTGGAGTCAATCCTTCCCTTGCTCGGCTCTCTGCTTAGTGGAAGCACCTTTGACGCCAATGAAATGGCCGTTTTACCCCTTCATACCTCTTTCCGCGACTTCCTTGTCGAGCCAGTCAAGGTGCCTAAAGGACCTGACTTCTCAGTCGATATCGGGCCGCGCCATCAAGAACTGCTGGCTCTGGCATGTCTCGACATCACTAATGCCCAGCTCAGATTCAACATGTGCGGTTTTGACACATCGTATGCATTGAACAGCGAAATCGACGGTTTTCAGGAGCGAGCCAAGAAGCTTGATCCTGAGCTGAAGTATGCGTGTCGATGTGCTGCGTATCACCTGGACAAGTCCCTCGGCAAGCTTGATGAGCAGGTCACGCCCACCGATACCCAGAAATCGCGGGCTGAAGAACTTAATCACCTGAGAATAGCTCTTTCATTTTTTCTCAAGAAGCGTTTCCTGTATTGGCTCGAGATCCATAGTTGCATGGAAAGCTGGCAAGATGGGCCAGGTGGGATGCTGCCGTGCTTCCAGAAGTGGGCATCAGTGAGTGTGATGTATTCCATCGTCACTGTTCATTGTTGACTAATCATCAATAGTTACACTCGCCTGGAGAGCTCGTCTCAATCCTAGCGGACTTCATCAAATTTGAGAAGCGCTTTCGCAATGGCTACATGCTCTCTGCACCACAGTTGTATTACTCAGGACTTACTTTCTCGCCTGAAGCATCGAAAGTCAGGCAACTTTACGAAGGCCAATTTTGCATCCCCATAACTGTAACCAACGGCCATGAAAAATTATGGCCTACTACAGAAGCCCTAGTGATTCATGCACAAGACCATGTCACTTCCGCCGCGTTCTCGCCTGACGGGACGAAAATTGTGTCAGGGTCACAAGACAACACGATCCGCACTTGGGATGCTGCAACAGGGCAGCAAGTTGGTGATGCACTCACTGGGCATGAACACCAGGTCAATTCCGTCGCGTTCTCACCTGACGGGGCACAGATTGTGTCAGGGTCACTCGACAAGACGATCTGCATTTGGGATGCTGCAACAGGGCACCAAGTCGGCGATGCGTTCACCGGGCATGAAGACTTGGTCACTTCCGTCGCATTCTCGCCTGACGGGGCACAGATCGTGTCAGCGTCATCCGACAAGACGATCCGCATCTGGGATGCTGCCACAGGGCAGCAAGTCGGCGATGCGCTCACTGGGCATGAAGCCTTGGTCACTTCCGTCGCGTTCTCGCCTGACGGGGCACAGATCGTGTCAGGGTCAGATGACAAGACGATCCGCATCTGGGATGCTGCAACAGGGCACCAAGTCGGCGATGCGCTCAACGGGCATGAAGGCGACGTCACTTCCGTCGCATTCTCGCCTGACGGGACCAGAATCGTGTCAGGGTCACAAGACAACACGATCCGCATTTGGGATGCTGCCACAGGGGAGCAAGTCGGCGATGCGCTCACTGGGCATGAAGACTGGGTCACTTCCATTGCGTTCTCGCCTGACGGGACGAAAATCGTGTCAGGGTCAGATGACAGGACGATCCGCATCTGGGATGCTGCAACAGGGCAGCAAGTCGGCGATGCGCTCACTGGGCATGAAGCCTTGGTCACTTCCGTCGCGTTCTCGCCTGACGGGGCACAGATCGTGTCAGGGTCAGATGACAGGACGATCCGCATCTGGGATGCTGCTACAGGGCACCAAGTTGGTGATGCGCCCACTGGGCATGAAGACTGGGTCACTTCCATCGTGTTCTCGCCTGACGGGACGAAAATCTTGTCAGGGTCAGATGACAAGACGATCTGCATTTGGGATGCTGCAACAGGGCAGCAAGTCGGCGATGCGCTCACTGGGCATGAACACCAGGTCACTTCCGTCGCGTTCTCGCCTGACGGGGCACAGATCGTGTCAGGGTCACTCGACAAGACGATCTGCATTTGGGATGCTGCAACAGGGCACCAAGTCGGCGATGCGCTCACCGGGCATGAAGACTTGGTCACTTCCGTCGCATTCTCGCCTGACGGGGCACAGATCGTGTCAGGGTCAGATGACAACACGATCCGCATCTGGGATGCTGCTACAGGGCAGCAAGTTGGTGATGCCCTCACTGGGCATGAACGTTGGGTCACTTCCGTCGCATTCTCGCCTGACGGGGCACAGATTGTGTCAGGGTCATACGACGCGACGATCCGCATCTGGGATGCTGCCACAGGGCAGCAAGTCGGCGATGCGCTCACCGGGCATGAAGATTGTGTCACTTCCGTCGCGTTCTCCCCTGACGGGGCACAGATTGTGTCAGGGTCAGATGACAAGACGATCCGCATCTGGGATGCTGCAACAGGGCAGCAAGTTGGTGATGCGCTCACTGGGCATGAAGGCGAGGTCACTTCCGTCGCATTCTCGCCTGACGGGACGAAAATCGTGTCAGGGTCATCCGACGTGACGATCCGCATCTGGGATGCTGCAACAGGGCAGCAAGTCGGTGATGCACTCACTGGGCATGAAGGCGAGGTCACTTCCGTCGCATTCTCGCCTGACGGGGCACAGATTGTGTCAGGGTCAGAAGACAAGACGATCCGGATCTGGGATGCTGCAACAGGGCAGCAACTGCAGGACGCAGCGGCCTCCTCTGCTACGGCCTCCAGCAACACAGCAAAAGGACATGGAAATCACATGCGCGCCAATGATGCCTTGTACAAACCCAGATGTCCCCGGCCTCGTCTATTTTTTCGCCGTGGAGAATGGATTTATCATGCGGGCAATCAAGGCTCCCCAGATGCCCGCATCCTGTGGATTCCTCCCGTGCTCAGAAACTACATTATAATGCTCTACACGTGCTTGATGGTGATATCGACCCGAAAACCCATTTTTCTTGACATACAGGATATTGCCGTAGGTCCTCGTTGGAAAGATATCAAAAAAGTGCAGGACACCTTTACTAAGTACATAAACATCTCTAAATTGTCCATGTAGCATCAATCTACCGTTTGTCATCCACATGTATTGCCGTCCTTTCTGAGAAGCGACAACACTGTTGCTGCGATACCTGCGTAAAGTGACGAGACGTGAGTGCCACGTGGTGATCCATATGCAGCACGAGCTCCCGCCGTGAACTTATAAGGGCCAGGCATCTGACTCAAGCGTTACCAGCCATTTCTACGGAGGGGAGCGAAATTGTGGCCCTACAGCCACTCGTATGCTAGCAGTATGTAGGACCACTCATGGATACGTTGAGGGCCTCGTATGCTCGTGGATGAAGGGGAAGCTGACTTAGACATTCGTGCGCTCCGCACGACCCGAAGGCATATTTATTGAAGGGTAATTTGAGGCTGAGAAGGAGCCGCAAAGTGACGATGACGGATGACAAAGGTTTAGGGTGGATTTTCTGGCGGTAGACGACTACAAGATTTATTTGATGAGTAGGAGAGACAGAACAAAGACATGGAGAAAAAAAGAAAAGCTGTGAGAACGAGTTAGGAAGAAGCGGAGGAAGGGCGAGAGAACAGTGAACGGAATAGTGCGTAACACAATGAAGCTAAAGTGTCGATAATCTGAAATCTAGTGTATGGTGGCGGGAAAGCGCGGTTAGGAGACGGGGATACTGGGTGAATGAATCCAGGATGTACGACCGATGGAGACCGGAGCTTGAAATCAGAGCAAAAAATAGTTCGTTCCCCGAACCACCCCAGTATTCTTTTCCCTCTTCCGGTCTCCCGCCCTCATCGTCTACCTCTCGATTCACCCATTCACCGACGATGCAGACAATTCAAGTGTCCCAAGTCAACGTCTTGATGATAAACTATGTCGCTACGCTCGACCCGCAGACTGTGGAGACAGCGCCCCCGTACACGCACTCAGATCGCATCGGGCATTCATGTTGTCGCTCGCAGGCTCAGCAGGCTCAGCAGGCTCAGCTGCAGGTTTCCTAATTCCGAAGTTCCGAGTACTTGTGTGCTGGAGTGCTGGAGCGGGGAGCAATGCAGCCTACGCATTTGGTGAAGATGTTGGCAGGGCAACCTTCAAGTTCTACGCAACGCGTCGACGGGACGGGGATGACAGAAAGCGAGGTAGAGCCGTGGGTGGTGAGGGCACCGGTTGTCACCGGCCCGGCCCTCCGTTTTCTCGTTACTCGTTGTTGACGAGTCTTGGCATACGTGCTGTCCCACCAGAGCTCGAAGGATCCTGGCACTCTCAAGCACCTCCCACGAGCTTTTACGGCGAGTTGCGAAGCCTCAATAGCACCAGCACTGCCAATGCCCTCTGTCTCCTTACGATCCCCTCTTCATGAATCAGAGCCACGTCGGTATGCTGTAAGGCGCAGCTGACGATGCGAATATTGGGGAAGAGAGCGACACGTTAGATGCCTGTGACGAGATCTTGAGGGTAGGACGTGGATGATCGATAGGTACATTCAGCCTTTCCTTGAGATGTGGTCAGACCGTTAACGCAGCACGCAACGTGGACGTCGGCTGCGATGATAGCCTGATGCCGCTGCGGATAGAGGACCAGGCAGCTGCAGCGTTGAGCTGGGGCCCGTAGGTAGAGGGGTGGATAGACCTGATACGTCCTTCCGACTTTGCTACGATCTTTGATGGAGGCGCAGGCTACTAAAGCGTGTCGGCCAGTCGCAAAAGCGCCGATTATGACCAACTCACCGACCACAGCGCTGGGATTGCGAGCTAGAACGTACGCGGCTAAGTCTCGATTCCATCGTTCGCGTCGTCTCTGTCGAGGACCGAGGCAAGTAGATGGACGAGTCCGTAGCTTTGGATATCGCCGGCCCGGAGCAGGACATCTCATCATCTCTTCATAAAACGAACCACCACGAACTCACAGCTTTGTGGGTATATATTCTCATTGTATTCCGGCCAATGTCTCAGTCGTGTCATCGTCGTAGAGCGGCGGATGATCCGTCCTGCCTCGCTGACACCTGAAGGTTGCACATGGCGCTACGAGCGTCTCATCACCTCAATATCCAATCGTTTGCATGGCTCGTTGGCCGTCTTCTCGATTCAGCGATAGAAATTCCCGCAGCTCCTCCGTCGCTCCGCGTCGGCATGTCGTTGCCACTCAACGACACCACTCCCGCCAATGCTGTCCATGTATCTTTTCGACTCAACCATTTGCGTGGGTCGCCGCATGCTCCCATGAACCAGTATCATTTGCAGTCCACTGACCTCACAATACCTCATCGTGGCACCGCCGAAGCTTTAGACCTTTCGCTCGAGCGAAGCATTCGGATCGGCGGCGCTTCACGATGATCGATCTGAGGCTATGATGGGCTCATTTGCGATGTAGCACAGAGGAACGCTGCTCGGCGTGGTATTCCTCTGTCTCAGTTCATCGACGAATATCCTCAACCCGAGACGCAGTTGGTACGTCGTCGAGGTTCCAATCGGCGCCACGATCGCCCATGCTACCTCACACTACACCTCTCTACCACGAGCCTCTATGCCATTGTCGGCATTGACTGTGGAAGCACCAACCCCGCAAACTTTCCATCATGCTCGAGCCCATTCCGCTCTCTCAACAACATCCACTTCAATTTCCCGTCGTCCGCGCCGCACGATTGCCCTGACCATGATCGCACCTCTCACAACGATACGGACCCTCTCAGCTTCACAGTAGAAGCAACTGGGATTCACGGTCTTACCTCCACAAACTCCGTCGCGCAGGGTAATTCGATAACAATAAAAAACGTGCATCGCAATGTCCTCGTCAATCTCCCTGGTCTCCATGGTGTCAGCCTTAACATCAACTTCATCTCTGGTGATAGGTATCACGGTGCTATCTACGGCGGAAATGTCGTGGAAGGAACAATGTCAACATCTGTGTGTATTTCATAATCACCCTACAGACTGAGCTCATGGCTAATTAATTTGCTACCCAGTTCGCATATCGAGCCCTGTTGGTTCTCGTTCGCCTCGTTCGGCCTGGTCCCTGCCTCGTAGGGATACCCCACTCCTGCAAGAACAAGCAGAATCACAGGGAGGAGTCGGTCGCTGGGTACAGCAGCGATCGCCCCGTCCTAGGCCATATTGAAATACGAATGCAGAGTCATACGCCTCAATCCTCCTTCAGGACAGACGAATAAACAGCTGCGAGGGTGTTAGAATATACGCATACCTCAGGCGGCCAGTCTTCTTGAATTCTCCCAGTAGTTCGATCCGTTATCTAGTTCCTCGTGTTACCTCTCTATCACGCGTTTTCCACTTTGTATAGCAGCAAATAGTTAGGACAGCTCCTCTACACCTCCACGTCTACGTGTGGGGGGGAATAGGATGTGTTCACCATTGCGGAAGTCGGTGTGGGCTCGGCCAACAGGGAACGCCAGAGAGAAGTCGGTCGCTGCGCTGAGCGCACAGCGCTCTGCGCATGCCCGCAAGTGGGAGGTCAGACATGTGGTGCTGGGGCATGCAGACACGCATTGAGGCGGCGCGAGGAGAAAGAAAAGGATCGAGTAGCAGGGACGTCGCTGCCCCCCACGTCTAGAGGCGCCCAGTGGGAAATGGGTGAGGGATGTTGTTGAGAAGCCCAGACCATGCCGTCGTGGGGACAATGAAACGGAGCTTGAACTGGATGCAGCAGTAGCCTCGAAGAAGCAACGACAAGGATTATCAACTGCGCGCGAGACCGTCGTCGAAAGTGGGGGGGGAAGTGTTGGTATGACGAATCCACCGGCGCGATATTTGATACGATCGACGAAATCGCCCCAGATTTAGTGTACTTAGAATGGAGATGGACGCTTCATTTGCTGGTTGAGGCCAAACTCGGCGTGCGTGGAGTTAAAGCTGGGCGCGGCTATGCGATGCGATGAAGCGGCGGGATTCGCAGGTGACGTCCAAATGAGGCCCGCTACCCTGCTGTTCGTAGGTATGTCCGAGATGGCGGAAGAACCGTCTGCCAACAGTTAAAAGCGCCGTCAGTCCCAGAATACACATCGTTCAAGTACGCCAAACACTCGCGGTATCCACTCCGTATCCGTATCCGTAGACTAGAGCCGGAGGGCACGGCTTGGGAGATGTACCGCGGCCTAGGGACGTTGAATGCTAGAGAACCCACGACATTGAGAAAGAGAAAGCCACGACAAATCGAGTAGCGTCAAGTACGGCAATGGTGCGTATTCGAAGGATCGTAGAGTAGGTCAGGTGAAGTTTCATTGGATGATCAATCGCGAACCAAGCGGTAAATGAAGGGGCAGTAGTGACCGGACCTTGAAATCAGCAAGACAAAATCGGGCCGTTCCGTGTGCCGCAGTGCCAGCGCCCTGGCTCTTTCTCATTTTTCGGAACTTGCCTCGCCTCGGGAACAATGAGAGAGAGAGGGGGGGGCAGAGAGCCTTCAACGTCTTGGTTCGATGGAGAAACGGACGCGCGGCCGAATTCCTCAACACTGTTCTCGTATCCCATCGTTCTGTATGGGGTGGCCGACCATCTTGAGGCCTCGTTGGGAGTGGCGGCATGGTGAATTTGGCATGAGGATGGTGACTTCTTGCTGTCCTTCTCCATCATCAAGGCGAAGTGAGAGGGGTTGCTTTTGGGTATTATCCAGTGAGTCCATCGCTGCCTCCACGTCGCCCGCGTCTCATTCATACATGTGTCCTCCCGCCATATCAGGTATGATAGCTACATCTCAACCTACACCGCCCAATGCCCCTTAACCGCACCATCACGCGCGCCGAGGTCGCGAGCAACATCTCCGGCTCCCTGAAGACCTGGACTGGATGCCCGCTGACGTGCACGGCGCTCATGGGGACGATAGCGAATGTGATTTCTTCTGAGTACGTCGTGGATGAATGTGCCAAGTTGGAGCGTCCGCATGCAGATGATATGCCCGAGCAAGAGTGGTTGAGCAGGAGGGCTACGAACGGGGGGTAGGACATTTTAATGTATACTACTAGGGTTTGGATGGCAGGTACATTTTTATTCGATGGTCAGGAGAGTCCTTAGGGTATTGTACATGGACTGTTGTTGAACAAATGAACGTTCGGTGAACATGCGAGGTTTCCGAAACTCATCTGACAAGTCAAATCATCAAGAGAAAACGAAGTTCAGCGGGGGATGGACAGCGGACACCGCAGTTTCTTTACGATAGGACGACAAAGGATACGAGTCGCGAAACCGCCGTAGTACAGTTGATGTCCAGATTGAAGACAGCAGTGGCAAGAACGGAAGCTCAACACGCTTATCTTATCTATAAATCTAATCTCAACAACTGTGATCAAGGACGCCACCGTTTGCGAAAATTGGCTACTGAACGTGAGCATCTCATCGTTGATTTTTGAAGAGACCTTTGTTTCCCTCCGTCAACATTCTACCCTTCTGCTAGTATCTTGAATAAGAAAAATTTATCACTGGCGTGGCATGTCGATACTCGTGTTTACTCGGTACGACGAACCCGTTTTTGCACCTCTGTAGTCCCTGTAGCTCCTTGCCCGCTGGTTGCACCTGGGAACAACGTCTCTGAGGATGTCAAGAGGCCGCGTATTTGACCTGGCTATTAATTCCCATCGTTGGGCGGGTTCATAATACCCGTACTACTTTGCCGATACTCTCCCACCATTCCCCTGCCTGACCTTTCATGTCGCACCCATATCTCGTAACGCCCAGTACATAAAAGAGTCCGAAATCCAACTAATCTCCCTACATACCACTACCATGCCTTTCGACCTTGCGACTCCCAGACTATCCCTATACTCTATCCCTGCTGCGTGGTTTTGTGCCTTTTATCCAAACACTCTAAGGGTTAGTACAGATATCTGCCTCGTGATTGTGTACTAAAATGGCTATGTAGTTTTTGGTCATCGATAAGACCGTGGGGTACGACAAGTGCGTACCGCATCCTACCCGTTTAAATGTCCTTCTAAAGTCATGAACACTGGCCAGTACAAATCCACGCGATAACTTGGCGAGGTCCAAAGATAACGACAAGTTCAAGCCAAATGTTGTTGCCAAGATACATCGAATGGAGGGGGCTCATCAGGTAGATACTAAGATGTTTCAAACACCCTGAATACACTTACTCAACCGCATTAGAACAGAAATGAAGCATTCCCGCTGTGGGCAGCAGCCGTAGTGCGCGTTTTTGCCTTCATCCAACTATCGACACTAACGCAACTCTAGATCACCGGCAACCTAGTCGGGTTGGACCATCGTACCCTCAATATCTGTTCCGTAGCATAGTGAGTTTGCTGCAGTAGTAAGTACGTCAACCCAAGGCTAACATCCAAAAGTATTGGTTTGCGGTTGTTGTACAATCACATCTACATAAACCACAATGCATTTATGAAAGGATGGGCTCGGTAAGCAAGTTGCTCCGCTAAATAACAGACGAAAGATTTACACTCGAACGATATAGAACAGCTGTATTTTTTACTGCTCTCCGTAAGTTTTAGTTGCGAACAATGTATCTCACTAACAACCGCACACAGCTATCCCATTGTGGTTGCTAGTTAAATCTGCGCAAAAGAGCTTGTAATTTCGTCAAGATGCTTCTTACGGGGATATCATAGATTATCATCAATTGTGTAGTGAACATATCAGTCTTGGTATGAATATGGACGTGCGTCAGGCATGGCGAGAGGCTCTCAATCTCTGGCGTTCAACTGCGATCCCTGGCCTCATGCCGGACTCGATCTACGACAGAAGTGTAGCACATCACGGGACGACAGCTCATCGACGCTCTAAGACCCTGTTCGCAGCTGAATTGACGATACTTGTTGGTAGCCTCCTTCATCAATCATCAATCGAAGGCACTCATATCTCCCTCGTCTTAAACAGGCACACACCCTGCCGCCTCCTCCCCCCACCCGGGTTTGCAACATCCAGCCACCTTTTCAAAAGGCAGTCAGGGTCGTATTTCTCCTTCACCGCTTTCCTCTTTTCGTCTCCGTAACATGAAGTTGGACAACGGACCACGTTCTCGTGCTGGATTCGTCGACGCCTGGGGGGAGACTCTTGCGTCTTCGCCTTCATGAGGGCACTATCTTAGACGTTACTCTCACATTGATCCCGTATGGTCACTATTTCTCTTCTTATTGGAGACATGTGGTTACAAAGGCGTATCGTCAAAGACATCGAAATCTAAACCCCAGTTCTTACTCGGATTAAATACGCGCTGAGGAGGATGCGACGTTGCAGCATTCTCCAGACGGTCGAACGCTTCTTTAGGCAGCGCGGCGACTATTTCATACAAATCATCGTGAACGTTAAGAAATAGGGGCGAGGATATCGAAAGATGTACCTTTGAAATTTTCTTCGACCCGCGATGGATGGACGCTCTTGGGTAACACGATGGTCTACGAGACGCATTAGTGAGGGCGCAAGTATGCATCGATTTAGGCCAACATACCCCTCTTTGGATGTGCCAGGAGATAATCACTTGCGCGGGGGTGATGCCCATCTCAGATGCGATGTCTTTGATCTAGCAAAGCGATGAAGACGGTGAAGGCAAAACGGCTGTTCAAGAACTTACCACTGGAACAGACAGAGTCTCCTTGACTTGTTCGGAACTTCCGAGAGGAGAGTAAGCTTGGAGAACGATTCCATTATCTTGGGACCACTTCAGAAGAGAGCGAATGTCAGAAAGACCATGGCGGCAGTGGTGAGTAGCGCTTATTATATACCTTGAGCAGCTCAGGCTGAGGGTTCCAATAGTTCAGTTCGACCTAAGAATAGGGGGTAAGGACTATTTGTACGCTCGCAAGAGTCACTTCACCTGGTTGACGACTGGCTTGACTTTGAGTGGGTTCGCAGTAAGGTTTTGCATCCTAAAGGGATCGTGGGTAATTGCACAAAGTGGCATTAGTAGACAAACCTGCGAAGATTGAAGCTGATAATAGCGTCAAGATCTGTTGTGGTCCAGAGACTAAACTGAGGTACTCACTTGCTGACGCCGATATTCTTCACTTTACCCTTGGCCACCATTTCTTCCAGCTTCTGCCATGTTGGATAAGGGTCTGCGGTCAAGTCGCGATCATATTTGGTGCCGTCTTTGTAAAAAGCAACTGGCCTGGGAAACGCATTGATATTGGGACTTCATAGAGTGGATAGCGAGTACCAACCAATGGATAATATATAGGTCGAGGTAATCAGTTCCCAAGTAGGATAAGGATTCGTCGAGAGTTGGTTCAACGTCCTCAGGAGCATGGAATGTGTTCCAAAGCTAGGTCGGCATCTATCTTTAGTCCCTGACGACTCCTTCCTCACTGCGATGACGCTTGCCTTGGACGTGAGCCAAACCTGATCCCTCGGGACACCGCTTTCCTTGAGAGCCTGTCCAACTTCCTGCTCGTTCTGTAGGCGGTTTGAGATACCTAGCAGTAACGTAAGTAGATGTCACACACCCTGTAAATCCAAGCCCCGTCTATGTGTCTATAACCTGCTTTTAAAGCGACCTAAAACCTCATCTTATATGCAATTTCGAGCCAGCGCTATGAGTTCACATACCTTGACAGCCTCACCGACTTGATCTTTCTCTGCACGCCAAACACCAAGCGCAACAGAAGGTATCTTGGCTCCTGTAGAAAGTACAAAGTGTGATGGTAGTCCGCCCACCATACTAGTGTTTCGGCCATGGCATCCTCGTTGAAGGAAGGCCGGCTTCGGTATGCTGAGTAAACCGCGCACGAGCATGTATGTTATGGTGAATATTGCGAGTAGCCGGAACGCAAGTCCCTTGAAGTAAGCTTTTGCAGATTGGGGGGAGCTGGTCTCTTTGTTTCCGTCTGCCTGCTCGACGTCAACGTCGTTGGGCAGCAACTGATAACGGGTCATGGTGGACTCTGAGAACGATTACAGTCGGAGCTGATTACTGTGTAAGGCCGTCACGCGGATCAGGGGTACCGGGGTTATTCTTCCGCAAAGAGGGGTTCTTGCCCAGGGACCTAAGGTTTCAATCTAGTTAATTACACGGCTTCTATGCTACAATATATACGAGGAGTGATATGTAGTAGGTTTTAAGGGCAGTTTATATATAGCAGAAGAAAAAGCAGACTGAAAGATACCGATGATCACCTAGGACTCGAAAAGAGGTCGCAGTCGCTCTACCAGGGACCCATCACCAAAAAGCTGGAGGCGGGCGAGCCTTTTCTCCCGAATTTCTTGGCTTATTGGCCGCGTCGAACCGTCTTCTGCTACATCATACAGCACGACAGCCTTCACGACCATAGGCCCACCCTGAACGACCACCGCCTTCAATAGCTTCACAGACTTGTTGTCGTCACTATCGTCCCAGACATTGCAGGCAATATGGTGCACCGCGACCTTCCTAAGGAATGATGCATTTTCAAGGTCCCCCTTCACCAGCGCTCGAAGGTATGCGGTAATCAACTGAGTGTCTCGTTCGACAGGATACAAGTATTCACGAAGGCTGCCACTGATGATATCCCCGACTGGAGGGCGGATGTTCTTCAGGATGTGGGAGTAATCGCTCCATATATGTTTCCGGTAGTCGAGGGGGTACCGCATCGACGTGGGTGGGAGGAGAAGTCGAGCGAACGTGGGATGAGAAAAGGAAATGGCGTCATATAAACCGACGAAGTCCTGGTAATACTGATAGAACGGTGTTCCAGGTCCCAGAAAACGTACTGCGACCTCCTCAAGATCGCCGGTCTCGACCCCCTCCTTTCGTAGGCCATTGGAAGCAGATAAGGTATATGGTTTCAGTAAACTGTCCATCAGTTTCCCAACTTCCCGATCCCTGAAGACCTCGTCAGAAGAGTCGCTATGCAGTTGCCCATGCTCCAACATGAACACCTTCATGCAACCGAACACCGCCTCCTCCCTGCTCATTGTGAAAGAATCCAATTTGTACCGGGGTAAGATATTCTGCTGCGCCATTGCCAGCAGCAAAGTCGATCTCGTAACTTCTGTCTCAGAAGCATCCCATGACGGAGGGAGGTTTTGAAAAACTGTAGAAGACCCAGAACGTAGCAAGTGATCCAACGGCGACATCGCCCAGTCACGATCGAGAGGTAAGCCGGTGGTTTCTGATTTACACGAAAAGGCAGTGGCCGCTGACGCAAGTCTTTGTGTAGTTGACGCGGATATCGAATGGATCGAAGGGTGAAGGGGGCCAATGTAGACGTCTCCTTTGGGGCGCACCATGTGGCAAAGGAACGGTTGAAGGATAGAGAGTCCGCCCCTTTCCCATATCACGGTCGGGACATCGAAGGCAGACATGAAATCTCTGCTGATGGCACACGCAATGTCCTTCACAACCTCCAATGCATACTCTTCGTCGCCTTGAATCATTCTCCCGAGAATGGTGAAGGATTGGGCGAGCCACAAGTCATCGGTAACGTCGGGAAGGCGTCGAGAGACTTGAAGATACGTGCGAAGGAAGTCCGTCAACGGGCGGAAATATACCAGTAAGTAGGGCGGGAGCTTGCTGATGATATCGAGGGACGATGACCAAGACCATAGTACGTGGTTTACCAAGTTGGCAGATACATCCGAAATCAGGGAGAATGGGAGTATTAGATGAGGCTCTTCCATGGGGCCTTCGGATAGAGGGGGGGCGCAAGCTACCCATAATCGCAGTGCAGCTGAGAGCGCCAGCGAGGCATTCGAGATTTCCTCGAGCCACACGACATTCGGCTCAGGGGATTCGGCCAGAGCGACACGCATTCTATTCGCAGCCAACGAGATAACAAGACGCTCTTTTCCCAGCTCCTGGCTAAACCCATCCTTCAGAGCCGCGATCGCATCTTCCCGTTCTGCAGTACCCCCACGAACAGCATTGACCTTCGATCCCTCAACCCAAGCTGCTTGTGCGTTCCACAATGCCGCCCATGCGCTAAACTCTTCTTCCCCGGCTTCTAGGATGTCCCTGAACTCTAGGATATCGTCCTTCCAACCCCACCCAACAACCTGACTCCACAGAATCTCATGCGCAGGTGTTGTCCGGTGCGGGTCCGTGGCACAAACTATCCACCCTTCGAGTAACATTAAGTAATCTCTGCACAGACTCAATCGATCCTTTTGGGCTGGTTGATTTGCAGAGCATGACAAAATGTATCTCTGTAGGAGATTAAAGTGCGAGTAAGCTGTCGTGGCAATGCTCGCGTATAAACCGTAAGAAGCTAGGGTTTTATACAGGCGGATGGTGAGGGAGAGAAGGCTCGTGGCTAATTGAGAACCGAAGGGAGAGGCTGAAGGGAGTGTCGTGATAAATCGTAGGAGCGTGTCAGCAAGTTCAGTGATGGAGGTTGCACTCGTTCGTGATGCAGAAGCAAGGGTAATGAGAAGCTCCAAGGCGAGAGGCTGAGGCCCACTATCTTCGTCAGAAGCGGTATCGTTTGTGGATGTTGGAGATGGAGAAAGGAGGAATTTTTGTACGACATTAGCAAGTAGCTTCGGCGTAGTGACTATAGAATCTGCGATGGAATTATTCTCCTTCCCTAAACGATGAACGATTCCTAGGAGTTGTATTAGAGATTCTTGTGGAAGAGCGCCTAACGCAAAGATTTCCGATATCTTCGGCAACAGGAAGTCAAGAGACAGAGTCGAAATCACTGATTTGGTAGCCTCGCTTGAGGGAAGTCGTGACGATCGACGACGTTCCCATTCAACAACACGGTTGTCTGTATGGTTTGCCTCCCAGCCGACCAGACACTCCCATATTACGTCGACGGCTCGTGCGGCAGGGCTACCACGTTCGTTTAGTGCATTGATACCTGCCGCAAGGATCCGTCTCCTCAGTTCCTCTTCCTTGCCACGAATATCAGTGACATCGAGCCCATTGGACGCTGACTGGTCCCTCAGGAGACGGACAAGCCATCGAGCAATGCCAGCGAGCACGCCCAGCATCACTGTCCGTTGAGCAGGGACAGTGCTCCGCGTTAGGAGAAAGATATCGTCAAGAGTGTATCCAGCTCGAGATCCCTCGGCATGGTGATGGAGTCCTAGATGGGTCGGCAACAATGAAGATTGTGAAGCGGGAATAGGTGTGCCAGTGAGATCGAAGCGAAGCGACAGCGTTGAGGTGGAAGAGGGGTCTTCTTCAATCCACGCTAGTGACGGATCATTAGGTGGCACTTGAGGAAAGTAACGCCGTCGAATGTATTCTGGCGTGCCTTCTTCTGGCTCGTTATTTGATTTCTTGATCTGTGATTGAGTCCATGTCCCGAGTGATATTGGTTTGTCTTCTGTGCTTTCGGACGAGTCTGGAGGGGGGAGGAGTAGAAGTGGACCTTTCTTTCGAGGAGATGGGGGTGCAGACTCGTAAACATGGACATCGTCTGGAGTCAGTTCAGCAAAGCGAAGCTTTCGGTTCTCAGCACGACTACTTGGGCGAGTTGAACTGGTAGATAGAGCAGGAGGCGGAGAGCCAACTACGGGCGTGAAATTTATAGCGGGAGAAGGAAATGAACAAGTTCCGCACCTCTTTTCAGCGGAGACTTTCGTTCTTCCAATGTTGGAGACGTTAAAGGGACTGCGAAAGGCCTCAGTGGCGAAATCGTATGATCGAGATAGTGCACTCACCTGGATCTAACTCGTCTTTTGTATTTTTCTGACGAGCTTCTTTGGCCTTCCTCAGGATATCACCGACACCACTTCCAAATCTCTGCATGATCTCGTTGATCTCCTCTTGTCGCTCAGACTCGGACATATTCTCAACTCGGGTCTCGTTCTCTCTGCTGATCTGCTCTCGCCAGTCCTCTGCATCTGCATTCCTCTGTATTACCGGCGGTGGTGCAACTTGTCTACTTGTCGTGGCATCACCCTTTCGGGCGTCGTCTCGTCCTCTGGCAAAGGCGCTTTTCGAACGATGCTGAACAGGGGGGAACCCGGTCTTTCTCCCAGCTACTGACGGTGCATTTGGCTTGACAGAACCAGAGCGTTTGCGCTCAAATACAGATCCAATGAGTGACATGAACGATCTTGTGTGATCTTGCAAGCAGGAGAGGGCTTAAACTGGAAAACCCCTGTCTGGCACACGTGAGCTCGCGTTGCGGCCGTTGCCGAGGTCACGTTTTCCAAGCGCTCCTCCTCCTCTTGAGTTCCAGACTACAGTGCGCGCCGCCGTACCCAAGAGGCCTCGCAAGGTGGCCGATTCGTCAAGCTGGCCTCGTTCTTCAATGTCAACTCTGGCCGCGCAGCACTCATCGTTCCAGGCTGCCTCACCAGAACTACTTCAGCCCAGGAGGCCTCGTGCTGCGGTACCAGAATCCGATGTAGAGCCGTCTGACGAATGGAAACGAAATATGCGGCAGAGAATAGAGGAAGGTTTACGGGACATGGTATTCGATGCAAAGAACAACTACGACTCCAAACTCAAGGAGAGACTCATGTCCAATCTCCTGCGCGAGCAATTGTACCAGGAGTATCAGGCAGCGATGGCTGAAATCAGAAAGCTGGCTCATGAGCAGTTTCAGGTTGAACTAGAGCGCGAACGTCAGGAACGACGGTGGGCTGCTGGGATTGCATTGACCCCTGGATGGGACGAGGCGCTCAAGCAGGAACAGCAGTCAATTCTGGATACGATACAGAAGGATCAGGCAGGCAGGCTCGACGATCAGCCGATTCAGTTGTCCCCGCAGTCGCCCAATGCCCCCTTCTCTGCGGCTTACCATACAGATGTCCGCAGTCCCCCCGTCCCTATTCCTGATCCCCCTCCACGTAGAGACACGCGGCCTACGACCTCGCTTCTTTCCGAGTACGCACCCCGGCGGGACACGCGCGAGCAGAAAGAGCCGTTTCGTGACCGCGATACGATGTCTGTGCGCTCTGGCGACTCGGGTTACGTGACGGGCACGACGATGGTCGACGAGGCCGAGGAGGTGATACTGCGCCCGAAACGACGATCAGATGCGTCTTCGTATATGGAGCGCCCTACAGAGGACATTGACCGGCCGCCAGAACCGCTGGGGCGCCCCATCGAACGTCCCCTCGGTCGGTCTGTGTCCGAGCGACACGCAAGCTCGCCGCCGCGCGTGCCCGAGTTTTGGAAGCCTTCGATCTCTCCCGAAGAGGATCTCGCTTCCGCACGGCCATACCAGATGAATAGAAGGGGCAGCACGGCAAGTATGAAGTCCAACAACTCGGGCTCAGCCAGCTATCGCGCGCCTGCCACGAACCCCATCCCAGAACGCATCAGAGAACAAGTCGAGGTTGACGGAGATCGCGAGCGTGAGAGGGAGAGGGAACGGGAGAAGGAGAGGGAGAAGGAACGGGAACGGGAACGGGACCGAGAACGGGAGCGGGAGCGGGAGCGGGATAGAGAAGCTAAGGAACGCTCCAAGACACTGGAACGGCAACCAACCTGGGTGGAGAAGCCACGGGAGAGGGAGAGGCAAGAGCGCCCTGACGCCCGGCAAGGTTCGACAAGTGAGAACACCTACCACCGTTTCGCGTCTATATACTCACGCCGTAAATACATAGATACTCTGCCGCGCAATTTTACTAGGCCTCCGCAAACCGTCGAGGAATTGGAATTGCAAAGTATGCAACACACGGGGGCGTACACTACTTGGTTCTCTGACCCCAGCGCTAGGGTACCTCCCCCTCCTTCGGCCTGGGTAGATTCCGCTGAATACTCACCTCGCCCCAACGATCAGCGCTATCAGGCTTATCGCTCAGCATCCCGGCCCAGCGTTCCCGATGAATTTGACTTTAGACTACCGCCAGATCTCACTACTGCTATAACTGAAACTCGGCCGTATAGTCGCACGCCCTCGATAGGGACTTCTGAGCACCCGTCATACTTCGCCGATCATGAAACGGATGCAAGGCTGGTGAGCGCTGCGACTGGCCGCCGCGCCTCCCTATCCTCGCGCCGTCCCGAGGACAGGTCGCAGCCGGGGATGTTGTCCAGCAAGCCCTCACGGGAGTACTCGCTCACGATGGAACAGGCCCGACAACCTCTCTCATCGCCATCCATCGGCGGCCTAAAGCACTCTCCGATCAACGACGATGTGCGTTTCCAACCATCTAGTAACACTCGAGACCTCCTTGATGATACCGGCTCATTGCGGCGCGCTTCGGTCAGCGAATCTTCCGCCGCTCCCCGCTCAGCCTCCGCTAGCTACGCAGCTCAGAGTTCTGCACGCCCCCCTCCTGCCTCGCCCAACGGATATGGCTATCCTACGACTGCAAGTAATCCCGTGCCCATCACAGGCCGCTCCAAATACGACCCTTACGCCCGCTCGAGTCCTAATTCCAGGGATTGGAACAACTCACCGCAGTCCGTCGATGCCAAAGGCGACGTCGGGAGCTTCACACAGTATGGGCACCCTCCAATAGAGGCGCGCCGCCCACTCAGTAGTCGTCCGTCGTTGCAGAGCTTCCGCCCGGAGTTACCGGTATTAGCAGCCGAGGAAGAGATGAGCGACGACATGGATATGGAACCTATTCCCGAGCAACCTACCCGACATCGTGGTAGCGATGCGGATCTTCGCCCGTATCGTGGTGCTCCTGCTGTAGATAGGTACAAGGAAGCCAGGCGATTAGAGGAACAAGTTAAAAGGGATGAGGAGGCGAAGCGGGAGGCAAAGAAGCGGGAGGACGAGAGGCTCGAAGCCAAGCGTCAAGAAAGGCAGAGGCGCAAGGAAGAGGAAGCTAGGAAGAAAGCGGAGGATGAAGATAGAAAGCAGAGAGAGATAATTGCGGAGATCAAGCAGAGGGCGGAGGCCACGGCGACGGAAGCCAGGCGGAAAGCGGCTGAGAGGGAACGCTTGAGACTAGAGGAGCAGGAAGCAGCGAGGCGAGAACAGTTCAGGAGGGAAGAAGAAGCGCGGCGGGAGCAGTTCGAGAGGGAAGAAGCGGCGCGGAAGGCGGATTTGGACAGGCTTGAGACGATGAGGATGATTGCCGAGGCCGAGGCTGCGAGAGAGGAAGAGCGGAGACAGAAGATAGCGGAGGAGGCCGCAGCTGAGCGTCGGCGAGAAGAAGAAGCAGAGCAACGGCGTGTAGAAATCCAGCGCAAGGAGGGTGAACTTGCTGCCAGGGCAGCCGAGGTACGACGGAGAGAAGAGGCCGAGGCGAGAGAGAGGGAAAAGAAGATGGTAGAGGAGGCACAGGCAGAAGCGAGGCGCAAAGAGGCAGAGGTCAGGAGAAAGGAGCAAGAGGCGAGGAGGAAGGAGGAGGAAGTTCGATTGAAGGAGGAGGAGGCCAGGAAGAAAGAGATAGAAATCAAGCTGAAGGAGGAGGAGGCCAGGAAGAAGGTGGCAGAGATGCTGAGGAAGGAGGAGGAAACTCGAAAGAAGGAGGAAGAGATTAAGCGTCGTGAGGAGGACCTTAGACGACGGGAAGCTGAGGTCAAGCGGCGAGAGGATGAGGCGCGCAGACGGGAAGAGGAGAAGATGAGGTTGGAGCAGGAGAAAGAGCGGCTGAGAAGAGAGGAGGAGAAATCACGGGCACAGCAGCAGGAGGAGTTCCGCAGGAGGGAAGAGGATATTCGACGACGAGCAGAGGAGCGAAAGAGGCACGATAGCGAAGGTTCAGGATCATACCCCGGCACTTCACCTACATCTTCATCCTGGACTTCCTCGCACTCCCATCGTAGCAACACGGCTCCCCATGTTCCATCTTCTTCTCCTACGGACCGTGCCTCCACAAGTACTCCTAGTCGAAGCAACACCGCTTCATGGAGCACCTGGGGTAGTACGGCGGCTGCCGGCAGCACATATACCAACGGATCCCGACCAGCGCCAGCGCCAACCAGTACACCTAAGCCGACACCTAGCACGCCCCGTTCCACGTCTACCCCATCGGCTAGCCCATCAACGCCGATCTCCGAGGCAGAATGGGCACGTCGCCAAGCAGAACAAGCCCGAAAGCAGCAGGAGGCGTTCCGTAAGGAACAGGAACGGATAGAGATGGAAAGGCAGGCAAGGCAAGGTCGTATTCTTACCAAGGACGAAGTACACAGGCTCTTCCAAACTCATGAAACTCAGTGGAGTCGACTCACGACGTTGGAAGAGCTGACGTGGGACTCCTTCCCTTGGCCTATGCTGAAGAAGCCTGTCTCCTCTGAAGAAATCACCCCTGCTGCTGTTAGCGCTTATGTGCTCTCTCCTCATTATCCCGATAAGACCAAGTCAGACAAGGATCGTATCAAAGAATACATCAGGCGGTGGCATCCGGACAGATTTGAGACGAAGTACTTGGTTAGGGTCGTGGAAGACGACCGGGAACGAGTGAAGGAAGGCGCAGGGACGGTTGTAAGGAATCTAAATGATCTTTTAACTCGAACAAATGCACCGAGTTTGTTTTAGTAGGCCAGAGGAGTAAGTACTTAGGCTTGTGTTACACCGGAGACCGTACTTACCGTTCGTTTGGGATTTTTTAGCATGTACTATCATCATCTACATCCATATGTATAATTATCCGCATCTCTCAGAATATATCATAGCACTAACCTTGGAAACATGTCATTTTATGGCGCCGTAGTCACTAACATAGGACGAGCGCCTGGCAGCAATCCCATATACGAGCGGTGGCTGGTGAGATTCTGTCGGTGCCTAGGTGAGGCTTCATCGGAGTAGTCCCTGGCTGACTATTCCTGCCTAGCCTCGTGCGCAGTCGTCTATGAGCGACAAACCTCATAGATGGCCAGTCAAAGGCCTGATTCCTGCCAGGTGTTAACCTCGCAGCCTCATCCTGATCTAACTGAAGTTCGTCAAAATGTACTCCGTCACTTTCGTAGGAAGCATCGGTTGCGACAGATTCTCATTATCATTATACGTAATGCAGGATAAAGAAACTTCAGACCCTAGGGGAGGACAATAATAACCATCACAGTAAATCAAATATCTTGACGGCCCCCAGCACCACTGACCTCCCCACTACCTTTGTCGTCAATGCTTGGGAGCAAAGATGTTGCGAGCAAGTACATACGCAATACTATCAATTATTAATCTAATTATAATCTAAGCTGGGGCCACCGTTTCTCATGGGTTTCATAAACCGCGTTTACTGTCATAAGCACGCACAAGGAGTGGTAGTCCCTTCTTCTCTTCCACCTCCTCTACACCTCCGTCTCCTAGAGTCCGAGTCGCAGTAGATGGTGAGATGATCTGCGAGAGATTCCACACAATCGTATCCCCCGTCTTTGCAAAGGTGAAGCGGGAGAGCAGTGTCACGAGTATGATCTCTGTCAAACAATATCCATGAGTACTGGTAAGCCTAGCTTTCCGGCGGCTCGAGAGCTGTCAAGAAGGCAGGGGTTTGAGAGGACATACTCATCTCTATCTCAGCGAACTTGTATCCGCTGAAGAATTCATTCAATATCAATACCTTGAGCTACACGAGGCAAGGAGAGGTACCTACACGCAGGATCGCGAACCGCCCAAGAACGACAGCCTGCGCAAATGAGCCACAAATATCAGTACTTCAGTCCTCGAGCCAACAACGAAACCAAGCATGAGGAATAACGCGAGGAGAAGGAACTCACGTTCCAGCGTATATACCCGGTAGCTTCGCACTCGACGAGTGCGCCGTCTCTGATCCCCTCGATCCCACCCACCGCTCCGGATTCCATTCTTTCGCGTCTTCCTAAATATGCGCATATTGACCGGCGTAAGGCGTACATCGTTGAGTTGCTGAGACCCTGAACAGTGATGAAAAGTGGACGCACCCCCCAAACGGACTCCATCCTATTCGCACCAGCGATACCCACAAAGAGCGTTGTACCAACGGGAATGGTAACAGAAGACGTATCCCCTGCTTGCGTAGTGAATGGAATTGTCCTCTCCTGAATAGCACTGAGTACACAGAAACCGTCAACGATGGGTCTGTGTAATGCACCAGAAGGATGACACGCACGTGCGGCGGACGAAAGGAACGGGCGGGAACCTGTTATGAAGGAGAAACATTCAACCAAGTATATACTCCAGTCAAGGCAAACCCACAGTCTCAGAGTTTCTTTGAGTACCGCGTCGAGTAACGGCAGCTTCACGACGTCTTCGTAACGGAGTCGCCCGTCCCTATCCGAAGTGTCTAATGCTTCTAGGATTTCCCCTCGAAGGTCGTCTTGCCAGTTAGGGTGGACGGAGAGCATGTAGAGGACGCGCGAGAGTGCTGAGGAGGTGGTATCCTGGGCGCCAAATATCAAGACACTATCATTCGCGCAATATCCCATCAGATCCATCATCGCAGCCAGAGGAAACAAAAGAGCGCACGTCATCTGTCCAATGAGTTCTTCTTCGCTCAACTGCTCGCTCTCAGGAAGACGCTCGTTATTCTTGACTACCTCCCGTCAGCAATATGCCCGAATAATGGAATATTGAGTGTTAACTTACGCAATTCCGTGATTATATCCTGTCTCGATGGTCCCTCTGTTTCCAACCTCCGTTCTGGGATCTTCTTACGCTTTGACTCAAGGATGCCCTTCGCCGTCGTATACATCACATCCGACGAATTCTTCACCTTCTGTACTGCTTCGTGCGGGACCAGCTCGACAAGCTTACGGCGGAAAGCAGGAGGGCCTATCCTCGTGAGCCAAGGGACAAATTGACGAACGATGGAAAGACGGAATAGTGTTGGACTGTGTCGTCGTCAGTATTGAATCGATATGAGAAGACGGAGCGAAAAGCTATTGTCAACTCACATGAGCTCCTTGACGGCTGCTGTGTACGGGTTACTCTGCCGCGAATCCAGGGGGTCGAACGAATATCCCAATACAGCCTGTCCAACTGTCTCCAGTGCAATCCGCGACATCCATTCAGACATGTCAACTCTCCCACTGTCAGCATTCGAGTTGGCGTCACTGTTCATGATCGCCTCCCCGCGAACTTCCTTCGAAATCACGTCGCACAACTAAAGAAATATTAGCTCAGTTTCATGGCCGAAAGTTATCGTTCTAATGGCATGCATACGCACTTTCTCGGCGAGTTCGTAGAAGAGGGGCGTGAGCTTCTTGAGCTGTATGACAGAGAACACCGGCTTTACGGCTTTACGCTGCCTCTTATGCTGTTCTCCTGCATCGGTCCGTCGCATGTCAGGAGGAAAACAGCATACAATGATGGGTAAGGGTACGTACCGACGGTAGCGACCAAACCTGGACCGAAGATGATCCTGTTGTTCCTTGGATGTGCGGGCGTGTGATCAGACGTGGCGTGACGTGCAATGAAGCATCGAGACTTTGAACTCACTCGATAAACACAGCCGTCTCGTCGAAAGCGTCCTGATCCTTGACAAGGATGCTGTGCAAAGCACGAGGGTCGCAGATATACAATTGTTCATCCTAGACCACTCTTAGATGTGCTCTCCGGGAACAGGAGTATGGTGCACGCAAACCGTACCCCAAAGAATCCGTAGACCCTCGCTATGCCACCATAGCGTTCTGAGAGGAGGAGGTGAAACGGAAGGCCTTTGTTAGTGAATAGCTGTCCCAAGTTCCCTTGGACTCGCCATTAGGATAGTCAAGCGAAGGGTATATCAAAGCAAGTCACCTGTGATCCACGACTGAGAGGGTGGCCCAGGAATATGTGGGAACACTGACTGTGCCCGCAGGAACTTGAGGACTCTTGATAGGAACGAATGGGCCGTCAATGCTGCCAAACTGTAGGCCAACAATCTCGCCGGCGTGAGCTCTGCCAATGAGGGCAATGAGAGCATTGGTACGAAATCGGAGGGGTGAAACGCGAACAATGGCCTATATATGAGTGATGTAGATTTTTCCTCGGCGACTGGCCACAGGTGAGAGAATGGAGACAAGAGCGGTTGTAGGCGCAACGGCGAGCAGCGGCACCGCTCAAGAAGCAACCCGGATTTGGCGCACATCGGATGCGCAGCTGCCAGGAAAGCGGACTCACTTCAAATATCCTCGCCAACGCACCTTATTCAGTGCCCAGTCCTTGGGTCGCGCGGCCATAGAGTTAATCTTTGTGATACGGTGAGGCTTAGAAAGGAGGCGTACTAAGCAATTCGGGGGACGGGGCATATTGAAACATAATTCGACATGAATCTCGGTGGTGGCCCATCCGCTCGGCGTTGACCTTGACGAGAGGAGTAAAGCACGGATACTGTCACAAAGAGCTCGGCCGTCAAATGGTCTACTTGGCTAAACCTCAAAATACCAGCACTATGATTCAAGGTAGGTAAATATAAAGGGTACTCCATGAAACGGCCATCAGGCTACCTCCTGGGACCCGTCGACGGTGAACTCGGAAGTAGTATGGGACGCTCAGGGTTAGCCAGCTTGGGTACTGAGTACTGTAGGCCTGAAGCCTGCTTGAGGACTGACAACCCGATTATGTTAGAGCTCGCCGATGATCAAAAGCGCCGGGAAGCTCGGGACTCTCAGGCTGGTCCCCCCGCCAAGGTCGGGAAGTGGAGGAGGAACGGAAAAAGCCGAATAAGTTCCAGCGGTCGGCGGGGCTTTTGTAATATGTTTTTTGCATCCGCCCACATTTTGTGACCACGGCAATCGGTCTCAGCAAATGCAGAATATAGAATACATTCCATCCTTTAATTTGCAATCTACATGCGATCAGCTCGGCAAAAAAACAAGAGGGCAGGTAAAGCTCCAATAGTCACCATACATATTACCCTAGTGTCATGTACAACGTACTCCCTCGCCTTCATGGCAAAATACTTCAAAGCAACGACGACATGCCGACCAGACTCCCTCCAGAAATCATGTACGTTGCGCCTTTCATTATTGCTCTGCTGACATTTGCAATGGGTAGGTTCGCCTCCCAGCAGCCCCTCAGACTTTTGATGTAGGAGCTGCACAGCAATGCGTACGTCCATCGTCCAAGCTATCCTCTTCAATGACCATGCTTTAACCTATCTATTCCCTAGTGCAATGCTCTTGAAGCCATATTGACTTCCTCGGCCGTCTTATACCCATGTTCACTCGAATACGACGCCCAATTATCTACCTATTACACCCTGGAACAGGCCGCACAACGCCCGGCTTGTCGTATAGCCCCTACCACTACTAAAGATGTCGCGCTTATCATGGGATTCGCGACCACTTCTGGATGCGAATTCGCCGTTCGTTCAGGCGGCAATATGAGCTGGGAAGGCTCATCGAATATCGGTGCACACGGATTCACCATCGACTTACAGGGCTTGAAAGGGATAGAGTTCGACGATGATGCAAAGACGGTCTCTGTCGCCCCCCGGTTGACGTGGGGAGAGATCTACGCGTTTCCGAAGCCCCATGGACTACATACCATGGGCGCTCGTGCCTCCAGTGTTGGGATTGGTGGGTTTCTGCTAGGCGGTAAGTCGATTCCTCGAGCCTTGTTGACATCATCCTCGACTACGAGGTCGCACTTTCTAATGGATCCATCTTTCATGCTAACGCAATCGAACGCGCCGATCTTTTCTGGGCATTGAAAGGCGGGAGCGCCAACTACAGAATATTAACCCGCTTTCTGCTTTGTCTTGGGATATAGCACTTTCCAGGTGAGTCCATATCTGATGCCGAGCCGGCGGATCGTGGAAGAGGACTTCCAAATAAAGGAATTACAGGAACCTCCAGCCAAGTCCCAGGTCCGACAAACACTGTCACTAGGCTCTCGTAGCCCAGCCGAGCCCAGTCGGTCGCGTTCATGTCGTGTATTCAGCACCACAGAACGTTCAGAGCGCATCGCGAAGATCAACGATCGTTGCGAACCCATACAGTGCCACAATCTACTGTACAGGCCGCCAATCGCGAACGGATTTACACTCTTTACGCCGATATTTGGCGACGTGGTCATATGTTTTCTTGATGTATCCGGTTAAGATTAGAGGATTAAGATTGAACCTATCGAGTTGCGTATATGGTGAGTAGTCATTTCTTGGTACGCAAGGGTCTCCTTGTTCTCCTAGGCTGCGGAAACCCGTTGCCTCTTTCAATACAAGCCATATCAACGGCTTCATTATCGAGCAGCACCTTGCTGGCATCGTGGCCATTGGCCATTAGGACCGTCACGTCATGGCAAAGGATACGGCGGTCGCTGAGGGCGGCACGCGTTGACCCTCCGACGCTACATGAAGACGACAAGGAGATGTCGGTAGGAATTTGGAAATGAGTGAAGGGCTTCGCGGAGTCGCGAACATCGTACTTGCGCTGTGTACCATGGGCAAGAGGCATCAACATGTCTCGCGGATATCGATGTTGTAACATGCGTACAAGTGAATGGATCCTTTGTCACCGAATATAGAAGGAATATTTACCTGAATTGTGATTGCTTATGTGCTACGGTTACCTTCATCTTGTTTTTGAACAGTAACTTAGTCTTGAGTCGACTCAGTTTTGTCGCAGTCGCTTTGATTCTGAAGTTCAAGTCACATATCACGTGATCGTGACGCCGAAATCTTAGACGCCGTCGACAACGTTGACCACGAACTTCCACCTTCTTGATGCCCCTCGTCTTCACCAGTCCGCCGTTTACGACTTATGAGTCCCTTTTACTAACTACGTCGTTTGCCCTCATCTATGTTGGCTCGCTATATGTTTCCAAGCATGGCAGGTTGTCATTTGTGGCCAAAGTTGTGCCTCCCCAGCGAGACGGTGAGGAGCGGCGAAGACACGAGAGTGAACGGTGGAGGGATGACCCAGATGTCATACGGGCTCGCTTAATTGCTGTCACCTTCGCCAGCCTGGTCAGCTGCACGATGGTGTTCGGTGCTTTGTGGCAAGCCATAGGCCCTGAGGTGAACATCTACAATAATGCAGTTTTGCGTCGGTGCTGACGCGAACGAGACCATTGAGGTTACCCTACGAACCGCCCTCGTTCGCTTAGGTTTCTCGCTGCCGGCGTTTACACTCGACGCCCTCCTTCCGCACTTGATCACACCGCTTCTCTTCCTCGGCCCTCTGTACGCTCTATACCTGGACTTCTCTTCGCCGCTCTCCACGACTGGCTCATTCAAAGAAGTGCTACTGTCCTGGCAGGGCGCCAGGAACTACGTCGTTGTGAGTCACGCGCAGCCAATCGTCTGCGTTCGGCCACTGGAATGAATGGAACGCAGGCCCCGATCACGGAAGAGATCGTGTTTCGCGCGTGCGTGCTCGCGGTGTACAACCTATCGGGTGCATCGAGGGCGAAGATGATAATGCTTGCACCATTATCATTCGGTGTTGGTACGACTGCTGCTTTACCTCCATGTCGATCGTACTCTGACTTACTTACTTTCAGCGCATGCCCATCACGCGTGGGACACGTTCAATCGCTACGGGCGTACTCCCGCAGCCGCAAAACGCGCACTGCTCATGACTCGTACGCACATTTCTTCCTATCAAGGGAAACATGACTCACCCACGCCGCATCCAGTGTTCCAGCTATCCTACACGACGCTCTTCGGGTCGTTCGCTTCCTACCTGTTCTTGCGGACAGGTTCCATCTGGCCCCCAATAACGGCGCACATATTTTGCAACGTTATGGGCATACCCCAGCTCGGATACGAGGTGTCCAAGTTCCCCCAGCAGAAGCGATGTATGGTCTTAATATTCTAACTTGTGTTTCTTGCTGATATGTTGTGTAGTTATTTATCTAGCCTATGTGACTGGGATCCTCGGCTTCGTGATGAAGATTGTGCCGTGGACGAAAACACCGGACAGTCTCTACTGGCAACCCCGAGGTCCCGCTGTGGCCTACTGAGCCAGCAGCACCGCCTATCTCAGCATGTATGATAGTACCACCATTTATTTCTCCCGTTAACCTCGATGCATTGACCATATGAACGGTATTACTATGCTATCCACTGCCTTCAGAGTCTGCGCAAGTTTAGGTGGGCATTTCTGGCGGGGCCCTGGGTAGGATGGAGTCTGCCCCAAAAGTCAGCTATCCCTTCGAATTGAACACTGATGGTGCTCGTTCCACCCATCGTTCATCGACGTACCCCCCTTTTAGCCGCACAATCACAGAGCTTTACGGTGTCAACTCCTGCTGACGTCTTACCTCACAGATGCCCCTTCGGTCTGCTTTCTCCCCCGACCCCCTCACCTTCCTCGCCGAATAACCCGAGGCTGACCTGACGACAGCCGCTCCTTATGTCAGACGGAAGCAAACTATCGAAACCAAATGTCGACCAAAAGTCATGATTTTGCCTCTGGAAATGCGACAAAATTTGATAGGAGTCGGCCCCCTATCTCTTTTACACAGACAGAAGCAGACAAGTACGCATCGGCGAATTTTACCACCGACGCCCTCGACGTCGACGGATGCAAGAATCACTGCAAAGACTCCACGAAAACAAACAGAATAAAATATTTGTCGTCACTGTGGGATGGAGCGATGCGGGAGAAGGGGGGTAACGAATTAGTATAAGAACCTCGCACTCTCGTGGATCTCTTCAAACAACAACTCAGCAACCCACCATTACATCTCACATATTGACTATCGACTATCGCCATCATGGCAGCTTCACAAGTACGCCTCAGCACTTTCGGAGCTGCTCCTCAACAGTTAGCCGCTAAGGGCTCTGCCTTCGAGGTCAGTCCCCTTCCAAGACCTCAGTCTCAAGCAAAAATACCTATGTCCATTACTCCCTAGTACCCACGCAGCGATCTCATCGCACAATTCGCTGAGCATTGCGCTCAAACCACTACGAAATTACTCGGCGCTTCGCCACTCTACTTCGATCAGCCCGCCTTCTCCACCCCACCAATTCAGTTAAGCGAGTTCATAGAGAAACTCCTGCGTGTCACGCACGCGCCCCTTTCAGCCGCGGTCGCCTCTCTCGCCATCATCTATTGGATCACCGAGGCAGGCGCATGTCCCCTTGCGTCGTCCTCGCCCCACCACCTTTTCATGGCGGTGCACCAAGCGGTCTTGCACCCAGCGTGGGACTTCCGCGACGTTGATGAAGATTGGGTCGAATTCTCTGGGGAGTGCATACCTTTGGCTGAGGTTTCGGCCATGAGGAAGGAGGTAGAACTAGTCATCGAGACTCTAGGGCCGCGGCGATGGGCAGTTTTGAGCAATCTCGTCAGTGAAGATATCAACACCTGTGTGCAAGAACTTCACAACGTAAGCAGCGATTTCTCCTTGCGAAATCCTTGATCCTCACCCTTGTGACAGGCTGAGCGCATCCAAGCTCAGGATGAAGTTCGTGAAGCAGAGGAACTCGATCTTTGGGAGGAGGAGCTAATCGACTCAGGTTTCCTAGTCTATGAGTGCGATCCTGACTCTGATGATTCCGATGACGACTCCGATAGCTTTGACCTCGGGGGTTCGCATACCGAGGCAGAGCAGCAATCCCTTGATGCTCAAATCGTCAACCAACAATTCGACCATTCCTCATTGCTACTCAACACTCCGCAAGATTTGAATCAGAAGTATGCATCCCCGCCGTTGGAGGAGTCTCTGATGGGATAATGATTTATGTCATTTGGACTATCTCTTATTGCATACCAATCGGACTCTCATCATTACTTTTTCACTTACATATCCAAACAACATTAACAATCGCTCTTGTTTCCTCACTATACAAAATGCCAGGTTTTTTGCCTCCTATTAATTATTCCTTGAAGCGCAGCCCCTGTTTGTTCGTTTAGACGCCTGCCACAAGGCATAACACCTCACCACCACTGCCAGTCTTCATTACACAAAAATCCGGAGCATCGCAGCAGGAGGGTGAATTCTTCCATTCGTTATCATAATATTGATTCAGCATTTGCAGCATATGAAATGCTTGCAGCGGATTACCGACTCGACAGTTAAAGTAGGCACCGCGATCCATGGCTTCGCACTTGGAAGACAGAAACACACTAGACGTCGTCTGAAGGGCCCAGCACGCACGGAGCAGCTGGATACAATGCTCGCATTCTCGGGGCTCGCCATCCCCAAGAAGCATGTCCAGCTGCCGGCTTCATCTCAAAGGACTCGTCGAAGTGGTGCGATCGCGCAGCAAGTTCGCGCTCTTGCCCAGAAAGGACATTACAAAAGTGTTGATGAAATTCTTCATACCTTGGACCGCGCGCCGAGAGGGTATAGCCCGCTGCCTGACGACGGTATGCAAGTAGTCACGATTCCTCCGAGCAACGCCTCGGTGCGGTTTCCTTCCCATGTTTTTATGCACCAGCTGCTTCGGGACAACAAGCCAGTTCGCGCGGCGAGGAAATTGGAGTGGATGATCGAGGGAGGTGTGCGAGTGAGAACCAGAACGTTTAACGCGATTACGTCGGCGCTGCTCAGCAAAATGCCCAAGTTCACGGTTAAGGAACTCGACAAGGTCAACGAAGGCAACACGGGAACGCAGAGACTGGACGAAACTGTGGTGGGGCGTCCCTTCACATCTGACAGGATAAGGGAGACCTTTTGCCGTCAGGCCGTGGCACTCCTGCAACTGGCACGCACGCACGGGGTGAAGAGGGAGATGTGGATGTACGAGAGGGTGATAGATGGGCTTATGCTGCAAGAGCAATACGTGGAGGCCGCCCTCTTATTTGACATGCTTGCGAAAGACTGGCAGGTTCAACGAGCCTTGGAAGAGGCATTCTGCACTCCTGTCTCGCCGCTGCCACAGATCACATCGCAGCCAAAGCAGACGAAACTATATACTTTGCTCACCATCCTCGCAGCCTCGTCCCTCCCGCCCTCAAGTGGCCTCCTTCGCAGGATTCTCAAGCCAGTAACGGAGATGTTCGGACGAATCAAGACGTTTAGGTATCTACCGACACACGCCGTGCATTCATCGCTTCAAGCCTATGTCATCTTACTAACAACCCTTCACCAACGCCAAATACCTTTCGCTGATATCTCACTCTTGAGTGAAGCGGTTTCCACGTGCCCCGTCAACTCTCGTGTCCAGAAGAACCCTGTCTGGGTTGTGCGACAGGAAGGGGGTCCTCCGCGGAAAGTTGATGCACTGACCTATGCCGATGAAGTGCTTGAGGCTCTTATCAACGACCTTCCAAAGGATCTTCCGACCTTTCCCGCTCTCGAAGTAAGCTATGACCGTTCTGACGATGCTGCCAACAAAGACGGGCGCTCTGGAATACCCTTACGCAAGTTGTTCAAAGAATCCGCCATTACTGATATACCTTTTGCGTCCAGTCCTACGCATCAGCGTCCTCCTACGGAACTCAGACTTCCTTACTTACCACCAATACTCCCTCCTCTCGATGAGGCTTCGTATCTGAGCCTGATGACATACGCTTTGTATGTTCGTCAGGACACCTCCCTCGCACGTACCGTCTTCGTTCACATGATTGCGATACGCAATCCAGCGCTGACCCCTGGGCCGCCAGTGTGGACTACCCTTCAAAACGCTGTCATTGGCAGTGCTACCCTCGGAGAACCGAGGTCTAAAGGCGAGTCCCGATCTAGTTGGCGGACAGGAGCACATATGAACTTGGAACGGGTTGATGAAATCCTGAGTCGGGTCGTTACTAGCGAGGAGAAGGACCGGATGTTTAGTCTGTCAGACGAGATGTCGCAAGCGGGCGGCACTACATCTAATGTGCCCTCATCGCACTGATTTGTACCCATAATATCTACATATACGATGTCGTCCTATACGTGCTTTAGACCGCTGGACAAAGTCCATTGTTGGAACTTGAGAGTGATGGACGCAGTTATCTGTCTCTTCATAGTTGTAGCTGCAGTCCGCAACGCCTCGTGAGGAATCTAGGTCCTTTGGATGAGTGTTGTGCCGCGCCCTGTTGTCTGATTCACGTACAAAAGGCGCATGGATATCACTTTTCATGGTAAGCAACGCGGCTTCTTGGCATAATGACGCGATCTCCGCTCCTGAGCATCCGTCGGTCTACCCAGTGAAATCAGCGGTGAAGATAGCAGAACAGGCGAAGTGCGCACCAAAGCCGCAAGTTCGACGAAATCGGTGTCAGGATCGATTGCCATTTTTCTGGTGTGTATACGCAGAATTTCCTCTCGACCAGACTGGTCTGGAGGGCCAACGTAGAGTATACGATCTAAGCGCCCCGGTCTCATCAGAGCAGAATCCTATGAGAGTGTGATCAGGCGTGTACAGCGCCAGAGGCACAACGGGGGCACTCACGATGGCATCCGGCCTATTTGTGGCACCAATAATGGTTACTCCTAGCAACTCCTGGACGCCATCCATCTCATTGAGTAGACTGGTAAGAACGCCCTCATGCGATGACGCCGTGTCTCCGCCAGTCCCTCTAGATGATGCTAGTGCGTCTATCTCGTCCTGTAAATATTATTGAGGATGCGAACCAGTGGTCTAAGATTAGGACATACAAAGAAGATGATGGACGGCGAGGCTGCCCGGGCCTTGCGGAATATCTCGCGTACTGCGCGTTCTGATTCGCCGACAAATTTGTTCAGCAGCTATCGGCCGGTCAAGCTTCACAGCAGTGAGAATAGATGCTAGATAGACGTACTTCTGGCCCCTTAACTGCGAGGAAGTTCACACCGCTCTCACAAGCACAAGCACGGGCAAGAACGGTCTTACTACATCCAGGAGGACCGTAGAGTAGGATACCTTTTGGTGGCTTCACACCAAGGCGTTGGAAGGCTTCGGGGTGAACCAACGGCCATTCGACCGCCTCCTTCAGCTTTTGTATGACTGACGCTTGTCCTCCAATATCGGCGTATCTTATGGGGGGCGATTCGACGAAAAGGGAACGCATTGCGGATGGGCGGACAGTCGGCAATGCTGCGACGAGGTCAGCCAGCTCCATCGTTGGGCCGGAGGTGGAGCCATCTGCGCTGATAGACGATGCCAACCACCGTTTGATAGCAACTGTGCCAGCTTCTCTGACAACGGCGCTGAGGTCCGCACCCACATATCCATGGGCACGCGAGGCAATGGCGCGGAGCTCGTCCTGGCTTATCGAGTGAGGGGTGCGGTGGAGCAGGACCTCGATGATAGCGAGCCTGTCTTCAGCATCAGGGATACCTGCGACCCAGAGCTGCTCAGTTCTGCCTCCGCGATAAGGAAGTGCATGATAAAGGGGATGTTTCTCACCGACTTCTATTTCTCTGTCGAACCTGCCAGGCCTGCGTAGGGCAGGGTCGATGGCATTGGGTCTATTGGTCGTGCCGATGACGACAACTCTGCCCTGATCCTCGGCGCTCTCGTCTTCCACACCGTCCAGAATGGTTAGTAATGTTGCTACCACACGCTTCTCGACTTCGCCACCAGCTCCTTCTTCGCGCCTGGGAGCAAGCGCATCAACTTCATCCAGAATCACGATGCAAGGGCTTTTCTCTTTCGCCTCGTTGAACACATCGCGTAATCTCGCTTCGGTTTCGCCATGGTAAGCAGATGAGAGCTCAGGCCCGTTGATAACGAGTACCGATGAGTTCGTGGAAGAAGCTATCGCACGCGCAAGGTGAGTTTTGCCGGTCCCAGGTGGACCATGGAGGAGGATCCCGCGGGGAGGTTTGAGGCCTGCATCACAAGTAAGAATGACTCACGTTGCAATTTGACGTCGAGATAAGAAGAAATTCAACTGACCGAAATGGCGGAAAAGGTCCGGTCGGGTGAGGGGGATTTCAAGGAGATCTCGAATTTGAGCAATCTGCTTACTGAGGCCTCCAACGGAGGCATAAGCTTCTGTTGCCGAACTGTGGACAAGAGCTTCGACTTCTGGCTGGAGACACACAGGCATCAGCGTGGAGCATGCCTGGGGACGGACTGTGAGATACCTTAGGTGCGAACGCGGGTGCTGCATTTTCCGCTTTATCGCTCTCTAGGAGGATGACTTGTGTGTCCCACGAAGCCGTCCACAAATTTGGGGAAGGGGTTACAGATAGCGTGGTAAAGGCGTCCTCAAGGGGTGCGTCCGTTTTTTTGTCGCTTGCGATAGAAGCGATGCTAAACCGACGCAGCTGACCTTCATATCGCACCTCAATCACTTGCTTAGAAGTCAGGTATTTGAGATCCACTAATATAAATTTGAGCCGTTGGGGAAATTAACCATCAACATCGTGACCGACCTATCAGTTCTCTAATAAGAAGAGAGAGCCAGTCCCGGTGATTGTTCTCGCGCGTTTTAGAAGCGGAACCAGATGGTTTCGTACCATCCGGAGAAGTCTCCTTGAGCCGTATGATACGAGCTTCCTGAATCTGTCGAAGTGATGGCAGGCCAGGTGTAGCGGTTGATGAACTCAGGCCTGCCAATGGATATATACGGGCCTGGGCACCGACCTCAAGGCCGGCGGTAAGCAGTAGGGAAAAGGAGACCGATATGGCTAGATAACATCATCTGAGCAAAACAAAGACATGTGTCCCTTCACTCAGAATTAACCCACTGTCTTGTGACAGATCCATGGAGGGCCACACGACCCCTACAGCAAACACCTACCGATGCTATGGTGAGCTTGGACACGTCAAATGAGGCGCCGTATTGGAAGTATAGGGATGCTTTACCTTCACTGGGGTGAGATCGGACCCGCCTGCAATTGCGATAACATCACCTGCGCTTAGCTTCGCAGCCTTCAAAAAATCAGTACTACAGATAACACGTCTCGCGGCGCGGTGGACCGTTTCCAAGCCCTCATGCAGGCTAACTGTGAAAGTCTTCGATAGAGCAGATGCCATAACCAAATGTCCAGCTGATTGAACTTTATTAGTAGAATTTTTACGGCCAATGCATAGACTGACGGTGTTGATAGAGTGGTGCAAGAGACTGGGCTGGTAGTTTAAGAAAGGGGGGAGGGTTTTCTAGCTCGGGAGCTAGCAGAGGAAATTTTTAATCCGATATCGATGTAAAAAATGACGGTGAATCAATTGTCCTTCAGTGACTCAAAAGAGATCTATTGTATCGCGTGAGGGGGCCGTACTGGCAGCGAGGGACTACTACTGACCGTCAAGGATATACGCCGTACTTAGCGGGCCTCCCTTCGTAAGATCGGCGAAAACGGTCGTTCGTTCAAGAAGTCCACATCAAGATTCACATCCTAAACCATCACGGTGCATCACGTGCAAAGGGCGCCTAAGTAGACGAAAGGGAGTATCGGCCACTGTTCATAGCGACGTTCAGGTCGTAAGAGTGCCGCCCCCGCACGAGACAATGGCCACGGTACCGACGATTTTGCTCCAAATACTTGCTACATTTATTGCTGGAAGCGGGCTGGCCCAAGCTTCAAGTTCCTCGGGTGAAGAATTCAGTGAGGAGCTTCAAATCCGCCCACTGCGCGACGGGAGAGTTGCGAGCACCTTCTCGTTCCGAACCTTTCTGCATGGAGCCACGCCTAGGAGTCCGGAGTCCCTTGGCTCGGATGATAAATGTATGTTGTGCCCCACCTACTAGACTTATACAGTTTACATCACCGAAATTCTAGCACAGCACTATCATGTATTCCCACTGGCCCTGGGCCAAATACTACGAGAGTACGCGGTCACGGAACTGCATCTGTCTATGAACGCTGGAAAGTGGAATTACGATGAATGGGGTTATCCTGGAGAACTCGGTGTCGCTACTGGTGCTGAACTATGGGCGTGGATGGGGGAAGGAGGGATTTATACGTAGGTAATTCGTGATTTCTGACACCCTCGCCTCTGATTGATGGCCACCGAAGCGTTGACGAACGATGGTCAGGCCTGCGCAACGCACTCTCTGGTCTTTTCTGTGCATCTCTTGCTTCCATGGACGAACAGCGGACGACATCTCCCTTGATGACCTTTGTACCTGAGGGAGATTTGCCTAACTGGCCTGGGCCGCATCTACTGCGTCACGCGTCTCTCCCCTCGGAGCACGTTTGTACAGAAAATCTCACTCCATTCCTCAAACTCCTGCCTTGTAAATCCTTTTCGGGGATTGCCTCGTTGCTCAACCCTCATCGATTATTCGACGCCGATTGGCATGGCATGAGTGCGCATGTGCTGTGGCATGCGAGTCAAGGCGTTGAAGTCAGGTTGTCCTTTCAACTAGTCTCAGATCCGTTACGTCAATCTTCTTCTAAGCGAAGAGGTCAGTGTCTCACAATCTATTGCTTATTTCAAGACATTCATCTACCCCAGATTGGTCTTTCCGGAGTCTGTTCGATCGCTCCATCGACAATCGATGTCCCGTGGCTAGTTCAAGCACGATCGATGTAAAATTACCAGCCGAGGAAGCGTACAGTTTAGAGCCGTCGCCTTCCTCGAGTGATGGCGGCATCGGACGATATAATCTGAATGTAGATGGTAACTTTTTATTCGTTTCTCTGTCAAGCCGTTCATTCCGACATGCTCAACTAGGACATCTTCCGTCTGACATCGCCATGCGTTGGCCCTCGGAGTTCCAATACCGTAAGTATCAACCGCTGGCTGCATTTGTTCGACTTACAACTTCCTTTCTGCGCAGCGCTGGGATCAGCAAGCGTGCCACTGGTTCCTCTGGCCCTGCAACGTACATTAACGGGAGCTAGTCAAGCAAACGGACATCTGGCCGTACGGGTACAAAATCGACTGAACGAAGAGCTCCGAGTTGTGTACCTGGAAACCATGCCATGGCTTGTCCAGTTTTACGCACACACGCTGAGCGCAACTGTAGATGGTCGCAAACATGGTAAGTCCCCCCTGCAATATCAGCGTATCAGTGTCTAACTATCTCTAGCCGGCTTAATCTCTAATGTTTCATATTTCCCCCCACTCCACCATTCCCGGCCGACGACATTCCAAGCTATCTTGACCTTGCCTCCGAAATCTACGGTGGCGCTATCTATGGATGTTTCAAAAGCGTTCTTACGATATACTGATCACCAGCCAGACGCTCAACGCGGCTGGGACCTTCCACCCGCCATATTTGTGCCACTTCGCAACGGCAGCGACCGAATTGATGGCCATTCCTTGGGCCAACGGATCTATACCCCCACCCTGCTGGTTGACCTCGCTACTCCTGATTTCAGCATGCCATACAACGTCATCATCTTCACTTGCACCGTCATGGCATTCATTTTCGGTTCTGTCTTCAATTTGTTGACCCGGAAGTTTGTTGTAGTTCATCTGGACGATCAACATAAGGAGTAGACGTCCAAACCTTTGGGCGCGGTACCAACTTGCGAGGATTCTCTGCGGAGGGTCGACGGGCGTCGGCCATACGTTCTATTATTTCCGCCTAAGTATACAAAGGGAGGAGGCAATTGATCGTTCCTTTGCCTTGCATTCGACCTATTGTCATTCATACCTGTATGACAGGCTCCTTGTATTCCGAGACCAAACAATCCATTCGTGGCCTAGGCAAACAACGCTCCGATCCCAACATCAACACCATCTATCTGGGTTTATCGTTCACACATCGATGCCCCAATCCGCTACACATGGACCTCCGATACGGGGAGGCAAAAATAAACATACAGCTGAAGCTGCTTCCATGACGCACGTTGTCCCTGGGCGGGAAAGCCGTTCCAGCAATGTTTTTGCGTACTTGAGTATTCCCGCCAAATTGATTCCGCGAGGTTGTCCCTGAATAAAATACAAGGAGTGTGCCCATACGGACCTTGCCCGTGGCGTTAGATAAAGTATCATCAGCACGATAGGAATCTACAGCAAACAGTGATTTTCGCGCCAAAACAAAGTGAGTTTTACCCGCTTGCATACATGAAAGGTACATCCATACATTAAGACCCGCGCCCAAACAAGCTAGCTTCTGATCTACCAAACCTTTGTTTTGTTGTTCCCCATATACAGGTTCACTGGTGCTAGGCAGGTCACATGCCAGCTACACTACGACGGAAAGGTCGGGCATGTGGTACGTGCTGCTGATCTCACGAACGGCCTGGCTGTTGAAACGTTGGCTTTTGAACCGACTGATTCACTGGTGGGTCTGAGAGCTGACAAGTGAATCGCGGCATATTCCATGGTACGATTAGGACTTGCCCTAATCGCATGAGCACATCCGTGAGCGCCTTGAGGTGTGATGTGAATCAAAATATCTTGGTTCCACTCATCGGGCCCACTGACAGTTTAAGAAGCCCTGTCGCAAAGTATATTATCACCTTTAGGCTCCTCCCCCGATTTCTGCCTTCAACGTTTGTCCCCTCGCTTTTTAATATTTCAACCGGACATTTTCTTGCCCTGCAACCACTGTTCGCATGTGCCAACAAATATCGTACGCATACCCACAAACATGAGGGTAGTCGGTGCACTGACGAGTGTTTTATAGTGAAGGAACAAGATGGACCCTCTGTGGGGTTAGTGGAGTCCTTCGCTCTTCGCTTCGTCTGGGATACTGACCACACTAGTGCAGCATTTCCAACGCCATCTCGTCGTAGCAATCATGGATTGCAATTCTCCGCGCTGTGAACGAAGCTATCTACACGCACCTGGATGTCGACAACCAACATGTTTGAAAGTGAGCCAATCCTCGTAACTTCGGGAACGTTTCTCGCTCACATTCCGCTTGCAGAATTATGGCAAGGAAGTGCAAAAAGATATCGACAGCGTCGATGAGTATTGCTTTGCATGCCGTGCAGCGATGGCCCGTCGCGCTAGAGGAGGAGGATAAGAATAAAGCGAGAGACAAACCCTTCGCCAACATCCCATCACCATTGCACCAGAGCACATCAGAGCACGCGCATCAAGCTCACCCGCATATACCCGTGTATTGTATATTGTACCCTCCCTGGTGTTCCATTATTATTTGCTGAACGCAAATTTGTAAGGAGACGGTGGTACGCACCGTAGTTGTAGGATCAAGGAAGCCGAGAGAGCAGGAGACCAAGAAGAGAAGAACGCTAAAAGCGTCCCTCGGCCCCTTGAATAGTCAATGTTGCCGTAACGGATGTCGGAGGTTGCCCTGACCCCATGACAAGCGAGGGGAATTTGGTGTCCTGATTTCGCACGTCCGTACGGCTTTATCGTCCTACTGGCGAATTCATCCGACTAGCTGGTGCCCCATGGCCATCATGCCCCATTATTGCGAGTCTGAAGTTAACGACAGGCACCGGTAGTGTGTTGTTACTAAGGGTAGTCATGAGGCCCTTGAGAGACGACATGGACATAGCGGTGAATCGGCGCGATATGAATTACATACAACGAAAGCTTGTCCAACAACTGTATTGCAAGTGGTTCGGGTGCCAAGCGTTGCGAGGGATCGATCCGTGTGGATTCTGTACAGGCTGGTCTGCAGTAGATTAACACGATGCTCACTGTTGATGCAGCACATGGAGAGATTGGGAGTCTCCTCTGGCGATTGAGACGGCTAGCGGACGAGGAGCCGCGTGAAAGCCGCTTTATCGACGTGGATACAGGCATTTTGAAAGCGAGCCCAGTAATGAGCTTACAGAGCACGATAGGAGCGTGAGCGCGTTGAATGCGAGTGTCTGAGTTGATGGCATGATACAAGGAGACCGAGGGATTTCGATCCGTCATGGATGAAGCTAAGCGGCAACAGATCGCATTCGGAGGCGACAATGCGGCTATTGATACAACTGACATCACCACTGTTCACATAATGCCGGAGGCACGTTCATTTCTGAGATTGAACATGGAGGCAAATACTGGCGTAATACTGCCGACAAGTAATCAAGCTAGCTTGCAAGAAGTAAGGCGTATTTTCCACCGCAGAGAGGACTCACTCGGGAATCCTAGCCGGAATGGCCTTGGATAGTCAGATTCCGGGTGCGCCCCAGAAAATAAATTTGCGAGAATGTCATAGCGGTATGAAATCCATCGGCCTTCCATGTCAGACTCAGAAATAAGAAGTCAATCTCGGATAAATGCACTAACACGCAGAGGGGCGCGTGGATGTCATTGTGATCCTGGCTATACTGCAAATTTGATCAACGTGGTGCCAGCGTCAAATCAGCGTGAGCAAGTATACGGCATGAGTGCATGCGTGTGTACCTTGGTGCGGTACGCAAGCCTATTGCCCCCTTTAATAACCAGTAGGATTTGGTCACCCTTGGTCACCTGTGCGCCAAAGGGAGGCTTGTAGGATCACATCTCAGAGAGACTCGCAAGTTGAAGTTGTACCGAGCAGCTGCTCAACAGCAAGTTCTAATCAGGGGTCACTATATACAAACAAGCCACAACAACTAACCGCGCGAGTCGCATTCAGCACTTCAGCTTTATCTTTGACCACAATACGTCGTCTGTTCTTTAAGCTTATGCGCGTATTCCCATCACAATCGGCGCTCTTCTCAGGCTCAAGCAGACACGCCTATGGGATTATCTTATCCTGTCGTCCATGTGACAACGTCCTCGGGCCGATATCAAAACGGACAAGTATAGATCTCAGTGCTGCTCACGTCCGGCCATCTTAGGTCAATATGGCCATGCTAAACACAGTACTTGACAAGGGGTGGTTTTGGAAACAAAGGCAAGATTCTATCGCGGAGGTAGTGAAAGAATTAGGCCATGGGTTACCGGACGACAGCCATGATGTCTCTCGAGGGAGCATTATTGGTGGATGGCAACTCGCGGTGGCGTTTCCAAGCGAGGTTCACGTTGAGCTCTTGAGGAGTCAGTGGATCCCCCATCCATTCGTTGCATTCAACGAACACAAAGTTCAATGTATGGCCCATGTCTATGATTGTCGTATTGAAACTGATCGTACTTAAATCCCAGGGATCGGCGAGGTAGAGTGGCTGTATTATTGCACCTTCAAGGGGCCAAGGCTAGAACTGGGGCAGTGCTCAGAATTAATATTCGAAGGGCTTGACACTGTCTGCGATGTCTATTTGGTAAGTGGTTTCCTGCCGTTGTTCGGAATGCCTTGAATCGAAGGACAACAAGAATCAAAGCAAAATCATATCGGCGGATAATATGTTTCGTACGTATACTTATTTGCTTGACGGTGAAGAACCGGCCACATCCTCGCAACAAAACACCCTACTGCTGCACTTCAAGCCGGCCAAGAAGCTCGCTAAGGCAGAAGAGGAGAAGTATGGCAAGGTGCGCGCCGGATCGACCAATCTGGGGGATCCTAGCCGTGTATATTTACGGAAGGCCCAATATGACTGGCGGTATGTGGCCTTTTAAATTCGTATAAGTTTGACTTTCTCATAATCACGTTGGCGCAATAGATGGGATTGGGTCCGTTTCGTGACAAGCCCACAGATACAGTGTCGAATTAACCATTTCGTTAGGGCCCAGAGTTGATGACTTGCGGACCATATAGATCGATCCGGATCGAAACGTACCTCGCAAGGATACAGGAAGTCCAACCATGCATCACAGTTCACTTCCCAGAGTCCTCTTCGAGTACGTTCGTTGCAAGAGTCGGCGTCAACGCGGTTGTGCAAGGCGATTTCAATAAGGACTACGCCATCGTAGTGTCGCTGAACCACCTCAACGGTAGGACCATTAGGACGGCAAGACAAGAAATCCCCCACAAGACGGAGAAGCTGAAGAAAGTGTCTCTAAAGGGCATAGTTGATTGGAGCCTCAACGATGATAACATACGACTTTGGTGGCCCGTGGGGTATGGCACTCAATCGCTCTATAGTCTAGAGGTCGATCTGGTTCTCCTCAAAGTGAGTTTACCTTACAGTCATTGAAGTGGGCATTTACCTTCTATCGTTGGCAGACTGATGAAGTCATTCATCAAATCACAAAACGCATAGGATTTCGCTCGGTCTCACTCGTGCAAGAGCCGCTGAAGGAACCTGATCAATATGGTACAGGCTCAACCTTTTTATTCGAGATCAACCGTGTTAGGATGTTCATGGGCGGTCCGTATTTCCACTAATTAAATATGCGATTACTCTAATATCTTCTCTTTTCGTGCTCCTTACGACGATTAGGGTCGAACTGGGTTCCCGCTGACAATTTCCTCACAACTATTACACCTGAACGGTACCGTGCATGGCTGACCTTACTCGTTAAGGGGAATCAGAATATGGTACGCTTATGGGGAGGAGGTGTCTATGAACCCGACGTCTTCTACGATATTTGTGATGGTGAGCTACTGAACGTGAACTTGGATGCTGACGCGCGAACATATTGGCTTATGGCAGAACTTGGCATTCTTGTTTGGCAAGACTTTCAGTTCGCCTGTGGAGTCTACCCGGCACACGATGAATTTGTGGAGAATGTGCGAAAGGAAGCGGAGGATAATGTAAGACGGCTACGGCATCATCCGTCGATCGCCTTGTTCTGCGGGAACAACGAAGACTATCAGCAGGTTCTGCAGTGGGGCGGTAAGCACGCTGTGTACGCCTTCATGGAATATCAGAGATGACGCCGGGAACAGGGATCGACACCCTCCCAGCACGGAAGATTTACGAGGAAGTATTGCCTGCTGTTGTTTCTGGGCTCACTGAACCACCCATACCGTATCACCGTGGGTCTCCTTACGGAGGTAAAGGATGGAACACCAGCGACCCCACTATCGGAGATGTACATCAATGGAATATCTGGGGAGGCAAGGAGCTGCCATACCAAAGCTACGATGAACTCGGAGGGCGTTTCGTTAGGTGCGGTGATTCTCCCTCGGTGCAGTTTCAAGGGCTCTAAATGATCAGCATCCAGTGAGTTCGGCATTCCATCAATGCCAAGCATGAAGACCATTGAATCGTGGATGGAGGGTGCCGCCGAATCCGATTGGCACCCACAGTCAATATGGATGGCGCAACATACCCGAGCGGGCAGCTTTGAGCGAAGATTCGCCATTCTCATGAATGAGAACTTCCGCATGACGAGCGACTTCGAGACGTTCGTCAATTTCCCGCTTCGCCACCTGATAAAGCAGTGGTCTAATTTTGATCAGTTACCAATACACTACACAGTTGATGCAATCAGAGGCGACGAGCTACGCCTATCAGTCATGGCGAAGGAAATGGCGCGGAAAGGGCAAGGAATACGTGCGTGCTAGGCAACGCTGGATCGCCCTTTACTACTGACATATGATGTATCCACAATCTTAAGACGGCCGGCGCTTTGATATGGCAGCTCAACGACTGCTGGCCGGTAACATCCTGGGCGATAGTGGATTACTACGTCCGTCGTTCACCCTCGCCCCACTGTTGTACCATCATCTGACGTTCCGACAGCTCAGACCAAAGCCAGCTTACTACACCATCTCACGTCAGCTTGCAGAGGTGGCAGTCGGCATAACAAGAACGGTACGTATATGTCTACACTATCGCCTGCTTGGGGATTGACTTGTTGGTGTCTAGGTCATCCAGAATCGCGACCACGACAGGCCTCGTCAGGTATGGAAATTTACCCGACGTATCCTGATTTTGCGGTTTAACATGCTTCAACCGCCAGTTCTACGAGTTTGGGGCGATACAATCGCATGGCGCCCGCATTGACATCTGGGGAATGAACAGCTCATTGCAGTTGATTGATGCTGAACTTGAACTATATTGTGTCGATCTCAATTCTGACTGGTTTCACAAGGAGACCCGTGGAGTACATTTGCTTCCAAACCAATCAACCGAACTCATCTCCATGCCGTGCCCCGGCCCCCCGAAGGCCAGCGCCCGTAAGGATGCTGATCCGTACAAAGTCCCCGAATGGACCAGCACCAGCTCTGTTATAGTCAGCGCCCGCCTTATCAACCCATCCACCGGGGAAGTTTTGGCGCGACACGCAGATTGGCCTCAGCCTTTCAAATACCTGCGAATCCCCGATCCTAAAATAACGGTGAAGGTAGATGCTGTGAAAGAGGAATTACGTGTTAGCGTTGACAGACCCGCGAAGGGGGTCTTCTTCAACATCGATGGTGGAGGGACGGAAAGTCAAGAATTTGGTGATGGGATCCTTTGGAGCGATAACGCACTGGATATGATGCCTGGCGAAAATCGAATCATCAAAGTAAGTGGGTTGAGGAATAGGCGTATCTACGTGACATATCTGGGGAAGGAGAAACCCAGCCTGGTGCAATGACCATTGCATCGTGTGTTCCACAAGATAGGCTAATCCGTGCCTAGTACAATGTTGTAGTGAAGTACAGCTACACAATGTCGACTCCGTAACCCCATGAAGACCAGCTTGACAGCCAACACATTCGCGTCAAACAATGCCGAAAATGTCTCCCTCAGCTTCCGTACTTCGTTTGCCTGAATGAATACATCCTCCGCAAGGCCATCGCCTCCAATCGTGAGGTTGATTATAACGCAACGACCCGTCCTTATAGAGTCGGTGTAGAACGTCGCTCGAAATGCGATCCTAGAAGTGAATGCAAGGAAGGTGCTCACCTGCGACTTCGATTCACCCAAACGGTCTATGGAATAGCTTGAACAAGAGGCATAGGATGCTTCCAAGCATCTCCTTCAAACGGTGTCAACCCCCTAACCTTGCTGTTGCCTACACCCGACCTTTGCTCGACCTGCGACCCATGTAACTAGTCGTTTTGCGGGTTACATAAATTCAGGCTGGTGACACGCAGGGATTGACATTTACGTTGTGTATGATATCAATCCGGTACTGATCTTTTTCGTTTCCAGCGCTGCTGAAAGATGACTTCTCAAATCGAAGCTAACTACTTCGTTGAAGGCGTTTGGCATCTCGTTCTTCTCGAAGCGTCGCAATCTCCGTCAAATCAATCACCCTGAATGGCCAAGTGAGCCAGTTCCCGCCGCTTCTCAAGCTAGGCAGTTCCAAATCCTCCAAAATCTCGTCCACGATTTGTGGCCACCTGTAATGTGAACTAATTAGTGGACCCACATTAGACATGAATGGGGCGAAGGCTTACGTGAAGAAGGCAAGATTGCTGCTATAGCTCTCGTTCGTCCACAGCAGCATGCCCGGGAAGCGCTTTCTCAGCCACTCAGCATTCCTTTCAGTGGCGGCGAACGCTTCCTCCGGTGTTGCTGGTAACCGCATTTTATCGCCGAGGAAATACGCCGAGATCCAATGCGAGAACGTCTCGAATGCATATCCGTTATTCGTCGTGAACTAAGGTACTCGATTTGGGGCATCATCGACAAAATTAGGTTGGGACGAGACTCACGATGGCGCCGTTGATAGCGAAATCACGTTTGTTTATGTTCTTGTAAGGTACGAGGCCGCGGTAGATAGAGGAAGCCCATTGCTGCTGCTTCGAGGTCGCCAGGAAGCTCGGAGGATCACGGAGGGACTGATAATTGTCCCACTGATTTGTCTGGACATCGGCAGGTGCATGTCGGCTCAAGCCTAGTTCATCGGCAGTCTGCTCTAAAGACACATCGACGTATCAGTGCCGTTCTGTATGTATCAAAGAGGAACTATGCTGATACGTACCCGTGAACAACCCTTTCCAGGAAGACGTGAACCCAGTGCCTAATATTACGGCGGCAGCGTCCAGAGTTCGCCCGTCGCTTAGCTTGATAGACTTGCCGTCCTCTCCGTACCCTGTAACCCGGACTGGGGCGACGAGATCGATCTTGCCGTCCGCAACGAGACTGTGGAAACCATTCGGCCTCAAAACTCCCTCGTCATTTGTGCGGATTCCCCAGAAGAGAGAGTGGGCATTTCGAAGGGGAGAGTCTTTCGGGATCTTGAGGGCATCGAACTATAGAAGTATTCGGTTACTAGGACGATGCATAGCGGAAGATCGAGAGTGGCGCACGGAAGTTGATGCTATCGTGTTCCATACAAAATGGACGATCTTACTCCCAAGCCAAGTCGTATGCAAGAAACGTCTGTCGATATTGTCATCGGATGATATATACCTTCAGTCCTTCATCGACTCACTCTAATCGTGTTCTCAATTCACTGTGCGGAGACATGATCCCCAGGAATCGGCTCCTTCTAATGAAATCAGGCAAGGGGGAGGTAACACCCAGGACGGCGTCTGCTCGTTCAAATACGACAGATACCTTGCGGTTTTCGTTCGTGAGATAGGCTGCAATGTCCTGCGCAGACTTGCCTCCGCCAACAATTACGATCCGCCCCACTGAATCAGGCGCATTGGCATCAATCGGCTTCACGATTGACAGTAGGTCGTCCATCTGCGAGCGAAACTGAGAGGAGTGAATTACGGGACCGTTGAATTCGGACACTTTCGCGGCTGCCGGAGAGACTTCATCGGGTATCAACGGACTACTGCAGCCCTATATAAATTGAAATTTGACGAGACTGCGTTGATAAAATGAAGAACATACTCCGGTGCAAAGTACTATCTTCGCATACCTCAATACTTGACGTATCCGCGAGCGCGTATCCTCGATCTCAACGAGCCAGCCATCACCAGAATCGTGTCGTCTGATTTCAAGGACCTCGGTGTTGTAACGAATACGGCCTTTGAGGAACTCGTTGGCAAATGCAGACATATATGACCGCATGTCCTCTCCAGTGAGCCGGCCACCAGTCTCGGGCATGGGTAGCGGTGAGAATCGAAATTCTCCATATACACTAAGGTTTAGAAGTTGGGGAGTTATGAACCCCGCAGCACTGCAAGGGTGATTCTAAACTTACTTGTTAATTGTTAACCCAGGGTAGACGCGCTCTTCTGCCCAGATACCTCCAGGTGTTGTGTCGCGCGTGAGCAGCTGGATGTCTTCGAATCCATCCTGCAGTAGGGTGTAGCCAGTGATCAAACCAGCCGCACCAGCACCAATAATTCCTACAGCACCTGAGCGGGGGTCTGCCATGATGGGGGTTACACTCACCTCTATCAAACGACCCGAGGCTTTGAAGCGGCGTGACAGAAGCTTTTTTCTCACCGAGGCTTGTGTGATGCGAACAAGACGCGGAGAACAGTGACTGGACAAGTTTTGGCGGCGTGGGACTGAACCCACAGGCACGAGACTCGGACCCCAACAAGTTCAACTTGTTCGGTATACAATCACTGGCGTGAGAAGAGCTAACCCCAGAAGCCAGGTTATGCTGTTGTTGTGCCATTGTAGCTCTGCACACAAGCTTTGAACAATCAGACCCACGCTACGTCAATCAGCCTTGACAGATGCATGTACAACCTAGATTTCGGAACTTCAAGTTCCAGTACTACCACCTGAGGAGACGGGCAGATGTTGCGAGAGCGCTGAGGTTGATAGATGGCATGTCCAGCACGGGACTCCGACATCGATGTACTCCAGTTTCCCTTCGGATCGAGGCTGTTAGCGTAAGTAATTTCTCAATCACGACAACGGACATACAAACATGAACTTTGTTTAGAAAGTTGTGGCCTGTCCCGCATGGCGAAGTCACTTTCACCGTTTCACGAACAAATGTGGCTGACATCGAACATCACTTAAAGCACTTCGACATGATGCACGGTGCTCCGAGGCTTCTATCTCCCTCGGTGCTAAATTCGGAGATCCTCTTCGGACCTATAAAGCACGGAGTACGACTATTGTTCAGCCATTGGCCCTAGAAAACACTCACTGAATATTACAATGCCTGGCGTTGGATTACTGTTAGTATTTTCTGTTTTACTATTGGTGTAACCACCGCTGATACATCTTCACTTGACTTATAGGTTTGGGCCCATGCTTATTGGGGTGTACCTCAACACAATCCTTTACGGGGTAGGCATGACGTTCGTAAAAAATCCACCCGAGGCTAATGGGTGATCTGTAGGTTCTTGTTGTGCAGGTATGTTCCGCAAGTTCGATGTCATTTAGTATAGACGCTGTCGCTCACAGCATCCATCACTCAGACATTCATCTACTACCAGACATACAAGAAGTAAGTCCTCTTCATGTTATGTTGCCGCAGACTATCAGACGATGTCTAGTGATAAGCCATGGATCAGATACCTGGTACCATTGATCAAGTCTTTAGCCCTGAGTCCGGTGGCTTACACTCACCTCGTAGATCCTCTACTTGTTCATCTTGGAGACTTTGAACACTGGTTTTGATATCGGAATGATGTACGAACCGCTCATTGTACGCTATGGTTAGTATTCGACGGCTCCCCTCCATCCTACAAGCGAGCGTTCTAATTCAAGTAAACGTTCGCAGCAACACCTCGGGCGACGATTGTGGCTCCCATAAGTGAGGCTTTCTCACATGCATCACATTGGTTTAACGCTGAACCCCTCGGCTATCAGTGCTATCCGCAGGTAAGTTTGCGCCCGCTTCCCACAGAATGGGCCAAAGTCGCTGAAAATACCTGTTTAGACCCCATTGCGACGGTGAGTTAATTACCTAGAGTAATTTATTCATGCTTACGATCACTTTGCCCAAAGGTGATGATATCCACACCCGTTCAATTGTTCATCGCGTGGCGGATCAACATAATCACCAAGTCCAAGCTGACAGCAGGCATCGTTTCCTTCTTCTCGATCTGCGCATTCAGTAAGTCCTCTTCCCCATCCACGCCACATAAAAAGTAGACCCATACTGATCCCCGATCACAGTCGGCGGGATCGCTACGACAATCTCCGTAACACTTATTCCTGAGTATGCAAGACTTCACGAGTTCGACGGGGCCGTAATTACGTGGCTTGCCTCGTCCGCTGCCGCTGACATTGTCATTACTAGCAGCCTTGTAATATCCCTGGTATGCCTCAGCTATAACTTCTATACTTCACTTACAACTGAAGAACGGTCGCAGTATCGCAGGAAGAGCGGTGTCCGAGCCACTGATGATGTGATCAATAGGATCATACGCTGTGTGTATAGCTGTTGCAATCAGTCTTTGCATCGCCAACTGACGGTGCCTGTACCCTTAGTGTCTGTCCAAACTGGCATGATTACAGCTATCTCTGCTGCGGCTGATGTTATCATCTTCCTAGTCGTTCCTGTAAGTTCAACCGTGATCATCTACAAGTTCGATGCACTTACCTGGCATTTCCCTTCGCAATAGAACACCACTCTGTATGCCAATGTTGTGTTCTACCAGACTACTCGAGACTGATTCTAGGTGCTGATATAGAAATTTCGTTTGGGATTTTGCTTTGTCGAAGTTGTACACCAACTCCCTGCTTTCGACCCTGAATGCCCGCGCGGGGTGGAACAACCTCACTGGAAGCGACCAACACAATGTCCTCTTCGGAGACGACCACAATAATACGATGATACGAACAACGAGAAGTGTAAGTTATTTCTTTGACTTATGTGCCCGTGAATCTGGTAATTCATTGTTGTCTTAGAGCGAGCGTTCCAAGTCCTCTAACCCGCAGAAGGTGACACATTACTTCTCTACAACTGAAGGCTGAGACTGAGATCACCCTTAGATCATAACCGGTGTCTATGAGCTTGAGCCACATAGTAGTTCTGCTCACAGTAGCTCCGCCCCGGATTCTAATGCAAAGAACGATCGAGATTTGGAGCATGGTATCAATATTACAAGGATCGTACATCGTTTTGAGGATCCCCTTCCAACACATAACAAGGATGGCGCAGATCAGTAACCAGCTCGGAATCGACTCAGCCCATTGATATGGCCTGACGGTTACACCCTTGTAAGTAGTTGGTCTAAGCAACGGAAGAGTAGCTGTTGTCCTTTTGTTTATTGCTGGCAATCAGTATGTGTATACTTGCATAGACATAAGCACAGACTAACACCGCCAGCAACATGATACAACGTAACCTGAGGAGGCATCAGAACAGCGGCGAGCTGTAGGGCAGCCGCACATATGACATTCGCCGCCTCAGCAGCCATAGGAATACTACGGAAAGTTTCCGTCGAGGGGTGAAACGGTACATTGAGATCGGGAATGGGGGTTGACTTCTGCGAGCAAACCGCCTCAAGGATCGAAGCGTTCTGATTGATGAGAACTATTAATTGACGTATAGGGGAGGTATCTGTATAGGACGGTTGAGACATTTGGTCGTCCTTGGGGGTGATTTTGGAAATGAATGAGCCCATAGGGTCTTTATGGCGGAAGGTCATTTGTTTTATTTGCTTTTGGTGACCTCAAGTAAGCCTTCATTCCCATCCCAGTGGTCCTCAATAACCTTAACTGAATAGGGATGCCGTGCCACCCGCGGTTAGGGTCAACAAGCTTGTCGGCAATGGGTACAGTCGAAAGCTTGAGTACATGATTATGGGCGCAGATGTGTAAGTGAGGGCTCAATTACTAGTCCGCTTACACTACGGCGGACCCACGATTTGTCGCATGTTTAGGGACTGTAGGTGTTCAGGTCTAGTGGGACATTCTCGTCGCTTTTCCATGCATTTTGGGCTAATATTCTGTCTGCAAAGTATGTCCATAGCGGGCGGTCTTGCAGTTTGAGGTATTCTTTTACCCGAATTGACAGACTTTGGTATTTCATAGAATGTGGAATGATTTCATATTTGTGGCTTCACGACACATACAAAGAGTACCTATGTATCATCCAAGTCGGCGGAGCCATTCTAAATCATGCTCTCGAGTAATCAAAGCAGACGGCTGCGTGCCAAGAGGCCAAGGAATAACAGTTGATAGGAAAGGGGGATACCGAGCTTCGCCTTCTTTCCCTGCCCAATCGAAATCGATCAACTTGAACGAACCGTTCAAGTACATGATGTTTGGGGTGCGAAGGTCTCCGAACACAAGACCGTTATCATGCAAAACTTTGACGATGTTGCCCACATTGGATTGGACTTTGCAGGCTTGCCATTGGTCGGCAGTAAGACCATTGACTGTGGTGCCGCTGAGGTACTCCATTGCAATTAGGAGCAGACCTGGGCGTCTTGGTTGCACTTGGCCGCAGTGAAACAGCTTCGGAGCCATGCCCATATCAGCAAGAAGCTGATGGGCCTCAACGCAGTACCGCGCTGCGAACTTGACGACGATCAGTTGTCCTTGTTCATCAGTTTTTGAAGGCTCGAGTAAGCATTCCGGACCTTCAACGATTTCCGCGAGAAAGGCGACGCAAGCATTGTCGCGTTCCAGCGGCCGCAGATAGCGAAAGACCACATTCCCAGAAGGAGAAGGGTAAGAGGTGATAGACGGGAAGAAGCGTGGGTGGGATGGTGCTTCCGCCAAGGAAAAAGTAGGTAACTCAGTGTCGTACCACTCACGAAGGCGATGGAGGGCGCGAGCGAGAGAGTAGAACAGCTTGGAGAGCCGAATGCAGCGTTGCTCTTCCAAAGGCGTGCTGAGGCCAAGCCAGGCGAGATCGGTGAGGCGCTGTACGATGCATTTGTGCGTAAGGACTGCACCAAGAACCCCGAACCATGGTCCCCCGATTGCAATAAGGAATGTGGGGCAACAACAACGCTCCCGAATGAAATTATTCTGCATAATTGTCAGTTTGTCATGTAGGACTTCCATACTACTTTTTGGAACTCACTTCAGGAAGACTCCACATACGCTGCATCGAGAAGGATGCTTGTGTGGTAACATCAGTTGATCCCTCGCCATACTCGTTTTTATACTCTTCAATGCAAATGGCCGCGGCCTGGCTCGTTGTCTTGAGGAGGACGTGAAGGCCTGTAGCGTCTGGAGCCGTGCCGTCAGAGTTTGTTACTCTTGCTAAGGCGCAATCCATCACATCGTTGAGAGGTCCCTGTAGCTTCGTCCTACGGGTTTCTTCCGCATTGTAAATCGCGGAGGCGAGATCCATCAGCTTTGCCACTTTGGGGATGAGTTTCTTTGGGACCTCCAGGGTGGGGTCGGCAATGTCAGCCAGAAACTGAGAGAATGCGGGATTGTAGAGCTCTACAGGGGGTGCCGTAGTGTTGGCAGGGTCACGGAAATCATATCTACCATCCAACAACAAGGTCTCCTTCGTAGCCTGGTTCCGACGATAATTGGCGGACTTGGAGATCTCGCTAGGCGTTTGGCTTCTACGAGACTGTGCAATGGTAGTGTTATAAACTTGACAACCAATTCGACAGTCAACAGATGACACGGAGCAGATACAGCGAACCACCACATACCATTGCGTAACTCTGTAAGTACATCTTTCTCCTCGGTATTGTGGGTTGTAGGCTGGATCGTAGAGTTGACGGAGATGATTCCATGATAGTATTTATCCTGTTCTTGTAATCGAGGTAGAAGTGAGGACAATTCAGTGTCATCATGGAGATAATCGGCGATTTCGTGTAGGTCTGCGGGAAACGTGTATGGAGGACGGGTCTCCCGGGATATACGTACCTAGTATTATCAGAAAACGCTCAGAGGCATCAATGGCGATCACTTACCTCCTTCTTGAACTTGTAGATCTCCCATTCACATGGTGCAGACGACATGGCGTAATAGTCGTTGAACTGGCGGAAGAATTGCAATGCAAGTTCAGATACAGACAGCTCAGGATCCGCTCTGAGATGGATTGCTCTCGTCGAAGGCTTTTCCCGGCAAAGGAAGAAGAAAGACTTTGACATGTTGGTTGGTGGTGAAACGTGTGATGGCCGTTCAGAATAAAGTGGCGCATTGGAATCAAAGATCATGTGACCGGCGGCGGTGCTCAGTCGCAAGACAAAATTTGAACAAATTACTGGAGCGAACAGTCCTACAGTCGAGGACAATCAAACACATCAAATAAATATTGACCATTAATTTTACCCCAGGAATTGTTTTAGAATGATAATAGGCATCTATTAGAATATATCCCGCGTGGTCCGAGTGAATTCTATCGAGCCGTTCATTGGCCGAAAAACAGTGAACCCTCAAAATTTTGGCCACACGCAAAAAAAAAGATGGGTGAAATTTGAATAAGCCATTTTATAGTACTCCTCAAGCTAGACATTTTACAGTATAAATAATTGATATCTAACGAGCGGGTGAGGCAGAAAACAATTAACAAACTTGCTCACGTGAGATAAGGACCCCTGGGCGTCTCCTCTTGGCGCTATCACGTTATCGGCGCAGCTGTGTCATCCCCACCGTTGGATATCAATGAAACGATGTGGAAGGCCTCCAAGGCCTCGAAGAATGATATAACCGGCCTCTACATTACACTGCAACTCACAAAGTCTTAAATATGACATATAGTATGTAAATACTGGGTCCCAGTCATCGCGGTTGGCGCGACTAGCGATAGAATCTTTAGTTCATCATTAAATTGACTCAAAAGTTGCTCAAAAGGGTAGTATATGTTTCAAAAAATTCCCAAAAAAAATTGGCCACATCAAATACTCGTGGGAAAAACTTCGGACATCGTTTTTTGAGCTCTTTCAGGTTGTCTGGTCCTGAATCTGAACACGGTTTGGTCCCAAAATTTCTCAATCTGTCTCGATCATATTTGATGTGTTTGATTGTCCTCGACTGTAGTCAACGATAAAACCTCAGCGCGAGAACTCAGTAGCTCACTATAGGTATTAGGGGATCACATATCCGAGGGTTGTGTACGATTCAAATAGGCCCATGATTGGTACAAGATTCAATATATCAATAACTGATTGTTCATAGCTACAAAAACTAACCAAACTACGCGAAGACAGCTTTGGTAAATCTCAGTGACAATGACAGAGGCACGAGGCTTGTCGGCACTTTAGAGGCTGAGGTTGATGGGAACGCAGCCAAGCGCAATTAGTCCATTCTAAACGAGACAAGCAGTCAGAGTCCGATTCTCTCCGGCATAAGATTGTGGGCTCACGAAAGAATTGTTTTCGCAACAGACGGCTTGCGAGCTGCAGGAAGTACCACCGACACCGATAGCGGTGATGGGCGAGCAATCGCCACCTATAAACACATCAAGGTTGCTGAGGACTATGCCGAGTAGACCGAGGAGAGCGGCGCCGCCGGCGGAATCAGCCTGACAATTGTCCCAAGATGATGCATGAGCAGCGGTACCGACAAAATAAAATCAATACTTATGTACCTTCTGGACACTTTTGCAGCATTGGACATCGCCGGCGTTGCACCCCGAGGCGGGAATAGCAGTTGCAGTCACAGTTGCTGTCTGCAATAAAATGATTACATTCAGTACTTGTTCTGTGAACATCGTACGGCTGCAACTAACCTTGGTAACAGTCACAGTCTTTGGCGGGGTCGCAGTCTTGGTCGGGGGTGCACCTCCGGGCATGGCGGCCGCAAAGATCGTGGATGCAACGATTGCGAAGAACAACGAAGAGGTGCTGGAGAACATTCTGGTAGGTGATTATTTGCTGTTGGGGTGGTAGTTACACTTGTGAGTTTAACTGAAGAAACTTGGTACGAACGAGGGCTTTTATACATTTGGGCAACGCGATTCATGCCGAAGCAGCGAGCTATACCATAGCCTATAAGCTCCAACTTCCGTCCTGGTATGACGAGGTGCATTGGGCAGGAGGATCCGGATTGGCTGTCACCCAATATAGATTTGGTATTCAAGCCAGTGGAGTCGCCAGTTCTCAATGACGGAAGTCGTGATTGGGGGGCTGAAGTGCGAAGTGGCGTATATACGCCGTCAATGAGCAAGTTCGAAGGCCGATAGTGGGCAGTGTCTTCAAAACGAAGTGGCCTAGGTATCTGAACTCGTAGATAGCAATATCGATGGTCAGCCATCAATGAGACCGCAGATGCGAAGTGCCAGAAAGCGAGAGCACGAAGCTGCAATGCTCCAATCAAAGACAAGCCTAATGTCATGACCAAGATGATCTCCTTGCTTCTAATTGATAGGCAGCTGTCTTCTGAGGCATCTAATTGCTAGACAAGCGGCCAAGCGTCGAGAACACATATCAAAGAGGAGCAGCATATGCTATTGGCTCGCCCGAGAGTAGCTTTCACGATGCAGGGCAGCAACATGCATCGCGTAAATAGAAGCGGATCGATCCGCACGGAGCGCGAAAGGGTCCCTCTGGGCTAAGATATGCTCATCCGGCCATCCACTGTCCGGGTGGGAGCAGACAATGAGCTAAGGTCCATCAGTAGAATAGAGTCAGAGGCAGGGAAACCCCACCACACAGAATGGCCCGTTAGTATCATTCAGAGCCCTTGAATTGCAGTGCAATGGTAATTCACGCTTGTCTCTTCCGCTTCTGACTGCCTGTGGAGCTGAGAGAGTAAGAGATTGCCATTAAGAACGAGAGAGAAGACCCCAGAAGATGAATGCCTAACACAAGTCTAGCCGGCCAGAAGGGCGGCTAGAACATCGCAAGTTTCATGCTTTCAATACGGAATCTGGAGACAGTGGGATAATCGGTGATCAGTCGGGGCAAGATGGAAAATCAAGATGTACGTACGCCAACACGGGAGATGCGAGAGTTTTGAGGAGTCTCATTCAGTGGGTGAGCATAAGCTATATATAGTTCACCGTCACGGCTGCCCGACCAATGGTACTGTCAGAACACATCTTCATAGACCAGACATGAAAAGAAGCATGAACGTAACATCACCGAACTCAATTGAAGTGAGCTTTTGAACTCCGGGCGATCAGACTGTGGACGTAAGGCCGAGCCATGGCAAAGATAAAGAGAGCGTACCACTGGCACACCTAGTCCTCTGTGTAGGCGAGGCCGACGTAGGAGATAAGGAACAGTACGGTAACCCCTACGGAACAAAATATGCAGCGGTTGGTTAAATCGGTGGATCCAGATAGTCGGCACATAAAGATCGCAGTGTTGCATCCGAGAAAGCTTCGGGGTGGGTGGGAGCTTGTTCTGTCTGATCGAATCAGTGCTTGTGTCCGAGGTCAGCTTGATAGATTGAAGTTACATCTGCAATTTAGTCGTACAAGGAGACCGGTGCAACGCCCATTGCCGGAGAGGAGTTGAAGGTATTACTGTTACAGTGTCCTCATGTGCATTCGTCATGAAACCACGTTGTTACGCATTTAAAATTCCGAGGCTGTAGTGCCGTACCGCGGGTAGATACGGGATAGTGAAATGTCATAGAAGTCATAGCAGCGGTAGATCATGGAGTTTGAGCATTAAAATGGAGCGACACGAAGTTGCCGGAGCGTCGAAAGTACGATTGGGTTTGAGGTTTTGGGGTCCATACGAGAGGGCAGCATTAAAGCAGGATTTTTTAGGGGAGTTACAGCGCAGCTGGTGCTCGACGCTGACGGATAGTTGAAATAGATCGGAGCCCTACAAAATACGGGACACAAAATCGCGAACTTTAGACGCATCGCAATTCGCGTAAAGTTATCTGCTCCACCCTAGGCTTTTAGGTGGTGATATGCGACGAGATACTCAGGTTATGTCGACCCCACTGTTGCCATTTCCTAGTTGTAGACGGATAGATACCGACATCCTGAAAATGCAAATAAGACCAGAAGTATTCAAGTTGTGCCAGAAAATTGCCATGAAGGGAAGAAAGATGCCGGAGCCTCTGGGAATGGACGGCAACGCGACGTGTAAAGAGTAGACTTGCCACCATGAAGGTTAGTGTTGAGTCCAATTCCCAAATCAACAGATCGAACTCACCTACAGAGATCCCCGATAAAAATCCCATTTTTGGTATAAACCGGTCGATAAGCGCGTCGTTATTACATCTATCGCGTGGAGACAGCGCAAGGAGAAGGAGGAAAGCAGCGGAGGTGAAAGAACCTACTAAGATCAATGGGGTCAACCGTCTGTGTCAAGACTCAAAGGGGCGCTGAAGTATCCTGGGCGCCTCTTGGCAGCGAAGCCTTTGTGGCAAGCCACAGATCCATGTGCAATTCTTGAGCACAATCCTTCTTTCGTTCTACCACTAGCACCAAAGGGTCCTGGTCCAAAGGTTCGAGGGATACCTCTATAATTGACGATTATTGCGGTGAGTGGCACTTCTATCTGGTATCCAGCCGTTGAGCGCTGAATGATAATCATGAACTCTTGAAGGATTGTTCACTGGGACCGCGACAATGTCCGCTGGGCCGAAGATTGCACTTTGCCCGGACTTGTGCAAGCTCATAGCCCCATGGGTACCGGACGAGACCCTTCCCGCCCTTTGTCTTTCTTCCAAAGCATTCCTACGCCCCGCCCAAGCGCGCTTATTCTATTCATTGTACTTCAGTGACCTCAGTGAGATAGCAGGGTTGTGCCGAGAAATCAATGCTTCCGAACGGCTCGGAGACTACCCCCGGAATCTGTTCATCGTACTTGAAACCTTGGGATCCATCCGGCTGAACAGCGCGGCGCGTATCGCAGCATGGCAAGACGTCGCTCTCGGGCTCAAGCACATGCCCAATTTGAAGACTCTGCTCATTTCCGACGCGGTTCTCGTCAACACGTGGATATTCGAGGACCTGGGGACGCCCCCCTTTCAGTTAAAGAACCTGAAGCTCAGATTCCAGTGGGACCAGCGTTTCGTGGACTTCCTGAGCTCGCAAAAAAGCGTTGTGGCATTGGAGACATCGTGTCCTGACCCATACATCGACCTGTCCGGCTCGTCGCCCGATGGGACCCCGACACACATTATTCTTCCAACGATTCCGGTCGATGCGGATAGCGACGGCTTTCTACCTCATCTAGCGAGGCTGGAAACTCAGCTGTTCATCGCGCAGCAGTTGTTGACGCCCTTTCCCGGACGAAAACACTATCCTCCTCTGACTTACATCCGAATAAACCCAGCGCCAGAGAACGATCGTGCGGTACTGTCGATGTTACCTAACCTATGCTGGGTGCACAAGAGTCTACGCGCTATCAACGTGCAACTGCCTGAAGACGTGGTTTGGAAGGCTATAAATATGATCGCGACAGCAGTACCAACGATACGGTATATCGGAGTGCTACACATCCCAAGCGTCCATGTAAGCAAGCGCCTCTTCCATTTATACCAACTAATCAGCTCGTTCATAGCACCACCGCCTGACTTCAGCCCTCCTACGCCTACCGCATTTGTGGGCCGTTGAGATCGACGTGTCGTCTTGGGAGCCCCAGCCGCCCAATTTATTCGCGCAGCGTGCGTTCGCTGCAACGATGAGGACATACGCTCCGAGCCTGAGGAACGTGATCTTCTGGGTAGGCGAGCAGAAGTGGTTGTGGAAAGTCATGCCTACAGAGGTGGACGCGGATGGCAACGGCGTTGTGGGTGATGGGATGGGAAAATGGGGTTGTCAGCTGGATAATGGGGTCAAGCTATGGGCGGAGGCATAAGCCCGAGTTCGAAAAATATAGCATGGGCCCGCAATCATGCCGCAGGTTGAAAGGCCCCGTAAACGCTGGATCGGTCGGCGGTTAACGTTGTGCTCGACTCGAAGGGTGCAGGAATGCAGCAGCATAATGTGTTCACAATAAGCTCCCCGTCAGTGACATTGAGAAGGTGATTGTGATTGTGAGAATATACGTTCACACGCTGACTCGTATTGCATATTGTTCTGAACTTCTCGAATGGTCCATCCCCAGAAGATCGACTCGCTATCCTCTCGTATACAGGCTGGTCTTCGAGCCTACACTGTGATAGCCCAGTACTGATTGATGAACTAATTACCTAGCGGCGATCCCAATGTCTGAACTACCTCCCGAAATTCTCCGAAGGATTTGATGTAGACAAGAACGATGGTTCCAGGACATTACACCATCTTCTCCTTGTATCTCGACATTGGAACTCACTCGCTTTGCGCAAAATATACCGAGATATATCTTTCTTTAAGGTGGTATTTCAAGAAGACATCATCCAGAAGCTGGAATCTCTGCTTCGTAACACCCAGCACAACCCAGGCTTACAGTTTACCACGTCCTTTGCTTTCGTAGTGCAAGAGCATTCCTTCAATCCTATTCCCCATTAAAATATCAACGATCTTATTGGACGTGCAATCCCCTTCCGCGCCAATGCACGCCACATTCATGTTGCTGAAGGATACCCTCGTCGATGCTCGAATCCTTCAATCACTCTCATCTAGCGCACCTCTGACGCAACCAAGGCTCGCGGAGTGCCGCCTCAGCTCAGACGAATTTCGACAATTCCTGTACGTTCGTCCTACATTAGCTCGACGTATACTCTTCGAAGAAACCACGACCGTCTCAGGACGTTCAGCTTCCGACAGGCGCACTTCCGCGCCTTCTCTACCTCGCGACACCCGTATGGGAGATGGCACCCTTCAAAAATCCTATCCCTTCCCTCTTCTGTCTTAGCATCGACTACATCCCCCCGACGGATATGTCCGTGGATCGAATCAGGGCACTGCAGCAAACGGCTACTTCCTTCGCTTCGATTGCAGCTTGCTCCTTGATCAACTTCCCGTTCGATAACATATCCCATTCATATCTCATTTCCCAAATCTTCAATACCTCTGGTTACGATCATCCCTCGTGCGTTGTGCCTTCCTCCTACAGGTTCACCCGACTCAGTTCCATAGCGATCCTTCAGGATAAGAACTTCAACTACAGCACCCTGTCGACAACCAAAATAAAGTACTTGCAATGCTATTCGCATCGTAAAGTAGCCAAGCTCGTTGGCCACAAGGTGCTTGAAGTTGTCAAAACAATGCTCGTCGTCGATATCGACATACCAGGCTCCATCAGCGCACGGATGTACAACAGCAATGTTCATGATCGAGTGTATACACGTGCTGGCGACTGGATGCATGGTGGAAAGAGGCAGAACGTGCCGTTGATGTTGGTAAATCGGGAGAGTCTGCGCACCCCCTTTCATAACATGACGCTCATGTTTACCGTCTTCAGATCTGTGAAGCCCATAGTGCAGAGAATCACAGAACGACATCTGGTAGTCGTGATATCGATCAGGAGCATGGTGCCTTCTGCAGTATTAGGTCTTATGTATAAAACGTTTATGTGACGGACTCGCTTTCAAGATGGTCTACTCCGTTCGAAAGCGGTAAGGTCTTGCAGTTTTTGCATCTATGTTGCGTCCACTTGGTGGTCTCTGTTTTTGTTTCAATACCTGCATCACACCTGCAAAATTGTGCTTGCAAAATTCGGCCGCGTTTTCCAACTTCCAAGAGATGGTCGGCGCCAAGAGACGCCCGGGATCTATATTTGCTTTAGCGCCCTCCCTGAGCACATCGATCATCTCGCCTTCAGGTTCTTTCACCTAACCTTTTACGCGCTGCACCGTCTGTTCTCTATTTTTTTCCGCTTCAAAGAATGGCATCCCGAAACGAACTCCTCGCCTGGATCAATGATCTCCTTCAGATCAATTACACGAAAGTCGAGCAGTGTGGCTCGGGTGCTGCTTACTGTCAGGTCTTGGACTCTATCTACGGTACGTCGACTGCGTCGTGAATCGCACCACAGGGCACAAGCTGAAGGATTTCTTCTTTCTACCTACGCGACGACCTCGGACGACTACGACACGCGATTCTACAGGCGATCTTCCCATGAACCGCGTCAAGTTCAACGCGAAACATGAATACGAGTTCCTCACCAATTTCAAGGTCATGCAGAACGTGTTCAAGGCCAAGAAAATTGACAAGGCGCGTCTTATTCGAAGTCAACTTCACTGAACGGTATTAATTAAATCTATGCAATATACAGCCTATCCCGGTAGAGAGATTGGTCAAGTGCAAGATGCAGTACGTGTCTTGCTCTTCTGAAGCGATAGCGCTCTGATGGCGTTATTCAGGGATAATCTCGAGTTCTTGCAATGGGTCAAGCGGTTTTGGGATGCCAACTATGGGGGACAAGGCTACGATCCTGTTGCAAGGCGGAAAGGTGCCCCCGCCGATCCACCCGCCACCATTGCACCTCTCGGCCCTTCGACATCTCGCACCGGTCTTTCTGCTGGAGGTACGTCCGGGCCCTCTTCATATAAGTATGTTACGCGTTAGATGCTGATTTTACGCGGATAGCACGAGCAGGCGGCCGAACACCCGTTGGCGGACGTGCCGGAAGTGCTCAACCGGAAGTCGTCCAACAACTTCGCGCTCAAGTACAAGAGATGTCTACCCACCTCGAAGGTCTTGAGAAAGAACGGGACTTCTACTTTGAGAAGGTAATGTGAATTAACCTCCCCCGTCTAACCGAGATACTGAACAAAGCGATCGGGGTGAAAGCTGAGAGATATCGAGATCCTCGCTCAACAACAACTAGAGACGCTGGAGGCCGAAGGAAAGGACGACAATACACTCAGAGAAATACAAAAAATCCTATACTCTACTGAAGTGGGTTCCGAATCGCCTCATGAAGCTATTTAGAGTCTGACTTGCCCTACAATTACCAGGAAGGCTTCGAAGTACCCGAACCTGCAGCCGTCGATGAAGAGGAGACTTTCTGATAGACCAACCCCCCGCGATATCATCTTTCCTTCCATTTGTATCGGTATCGATAACCATACGTTCTTTTCGCTTTACATTACGCTCTTAGCACATGCATATTCCGTCCTTGCTTTCCGTTCCGTCAGACTATCCTTAATATGCATCATAATCAACGTTCGGAAAATATTATGATACTGCGTGAGCCGATTCCAGGCCCGTATATATAGAAGTACATGAAAGAATACAAATGAAATGGTTAAAGGACGTTGTCTCTTGTGCGGGTTAACGCGTAAGCATTGGGTCAAAGTCCACACCTTGGAGCATTTTCAACGATTCTAGATGTTCTTCCAGCCAAGGAACGTACTCCTCCTTTGGGTCGGGCTCGGGATAAATGATCACCGCGTTAAGTACGGCTGGTTCCCGACCACCCGGCCGAGGAAAGACGATGTCGATGCGAAACTCTCTTTCTCCGTTCAGGCGGCGGGTGGCTTCGGGGCTGGGCTCAGTGAGGGCTACGGTCGTAACGAGACCCGTCAGATCAACTCTCAACGATGGGATTGAAGGTTGATATTTCTTGAGCGGCTCGACGATGGCTTTCCAGTGGCGAAGGATTGTCTCTCGGACAAAGGACTTGATATACCTAGTGTCTATGGGCGCGAGACGTAGCGAGGCGAAAGGTTCAACTGCGGGATCAAGGGTTACTCAAGGCGGCTGCAGGACCACGAGAAAGGTACCTACCTTCGTAAGGGATTAAGAATTCTCCTTCTCTACACACCTCGTGGTGGGGAGGAAAATCGAATCGGAGCGGGTGTTTATTAGGACCATGGCCATCCCAGTCACTTGATTGGCATTGTTGGCTGCAGTAGTAGACATCTCGACACCCCCCACAGACGTAGTTGACAAGCCTTGAATCTGTCATACACTGTCCGTTGAAAATCAGAACGCAAATACGGGGTTTAGAACAACAGCAAGCGGACCCATCGACAGTACCATCTAGGACTCATTTGTTGAACACTGGTATACTTCCCGCGATGCCGGGCGATTTGTACCAGCTGCGCCCATGATGCGTCTATACTGACCAAATGATCGAGGTCCAAATTTGGTAGCCAATCGAGCTGAGCATTAACGGCGACGCAGACGCGGTAATAGAAAAGGTAAGGCAAGAGAACCTTTCTGAGGAGGGTCGCCGATATCTCTGGGCATTGATTAGGCCAGATGTTGCGAGCGCTAGCCAATACCCTGATTAAGCCATTGTTCATGGCGAGGTGAACCCACGTAGGTCCACGAGGGTCGTAATGAATCGCCAGCAACACAGTCATGGCGCAGATGAAGGCACGGTATGCTTGAGGAGACAATCGACCGGGTATGGCTGGGAAGGACATCAATCTGAGCCTGGTGACGATGCCGACAGACCAGTGAGTCAACGTGTGCGTTGCATCCAGAGGGTGATAATAGCTGGAGGCCGGGGGACCTCGGATATCTCGAAGGCACATCACTAGATCGCGATGAAGAAGTGTCCCGGGTACCTCGTCAAATTGCTGGATCAAAAACTCCAGCATGGCGCACGGGGAGGCGATGTACGCCTTCATGTTGAGACTTGGATTCCATTGTCTGACGCCGAACGCGATGTATTGTAAGACGGATGCGGCGTCGGTGTGGCGCAATGCGAGTGCCGCTGGATCCGAAGATTCCGCAGAAACGAATTTGCTGAAGACCATATCGTCGATCTTCTCGATATTTTTTGCAAGTGTTCAGCGTCTTCGCGGCGGGGGCGCGGTGGATGAGAAGTAGTGCAGATCAGCCTCTCTTTCCGACATTTTTATACCTCTGGCTACAGGCCACAAGGCCCAACTCATTTTCACTTCGTCCACGACGAGGTCCAATCATATCGTACTGACCTAGAAAGGAAACATCAACATCTGCAAAGCAAGCCGCCCCGGTCACAGCATCCATTGTACCATCCCTGTACCAAGGGTCGTAACGCGTTGTTTGAACTACGAAGCGCTCTTGTGACGTAGACTCCTGTGATTATCTGGTCTTCCCCAAGTTCATTGTTCTGGTGCTAAGTGCTTCAGCCTGAGGGTCGTAGTTTGGGGTCGTAGATTATGCTTGATTTAGTTCTGTCTTCGGTCACGAGATTGAGTGGCGACTGGTAAGCACAATCAATCAGATTTCCTCGACGGCAGTGATACAGGTAAAGAGTTCCGGCTAAGACCTTTCTCAATCATATCCCCATCAAACGGATCCTTCCCCCAGTACATCCACATTTGAAATCCAAGGATACAATTCAGCGCCAATGCCAACGCGAACCCAGCAGCCACAAGAGGGTCCCCAACCTCTGTCGCCGTGGTGAACAGTCTCGCGAGGCATCCTGCTATTTGAGAGAGCACCGCAAACGCCGAGAGCTGGCCCGTCGACTGTGAGCGCATGTTCTGTCGGATTTGGGGCAGCTTCGACGCTACTGAGATGGGGAGAGTTGATATCTGGAGATAGGCGAGGAAAGATATGGGGACCGTGATCAAGACCGTGGCAGTGACAGCTGTCGCCAGCGCAGCTGTTGCGAGCCGCGAGGAAGGAGACTGGGAAAGAGTTTTGTGTGAGGCATACAAAATGACGAGGAAAGTGATGATGATGTTCTGGATGGTCAAGAAGAAATTCTCGCCGTACGTGGAGAAGGGAAATCTGTTTCTAAACGAATAAGTAGTCTGAATGGCGTACGCCAGTGTTTCGAGGACGTATGACTCCAGCGAGAGGCCACGAGCAGAGCGTGCCTTTACAACTAGTCTCCCTTGAGTTCATAACCCCGTGTAACATTTCAAGTACTCACTTAGAAGTAACTGCGGTACTTTCATGATTGAACCACCAACCACAATGCCAATCCCAAGCCCCTTAGAAAGCGAGAGTTTGAGGCATGGCACGTCGCCCACATTCAGATTCTCTACAAGAGAAACGTAACATGTCTACGAGGCAAAGCCAGTGAAATGAGCGCCGTACAAGGAAGGGGGGAGGCAGAACACCGAGAAAACGCACCTCTCCGATGGCTCCTACGCCAAGATCCCTTACAAACCACGGGAGATTCCTTGTGAGAGAAGTCATTTACACGAAGTCCATCACGAAACCGCAAATTAGCGTTGGAAGTATGAAATGAAGCGGGCAACTGGCAGTAGTGGCTGTGCTGAATTTGTGAGCACGTGCTCAACGACTCCTAGAATCTCCTAGTCAATCCCTAGAAGTGCATTACATCTAGAAGGACACGCATTCGTGAGAGGGGGTAGCACTTTGATGAAGAATGCTAGATAGTTTAGCAGTGTACTAGTGATATTCTCATATGGCGACGTGGTGGCACCCCGAGATTCTGATACCAAGTGAGTGAAGGTCATCTAATACAAACAATTATACAGCTACAATGTCCTTGATAAGTGATGCGAGTGTCATGCTATGCTATGTAGTATGCTATGATTTAATTATACGAGTATTGATATGTGATACGTTGCAAATTAATGTAGATTGTGGTCCGGGGTCGTGTCGCAGCCATGATGAATGTGAGGTGAGATGGGTTGATACTATACACGGGCGAGAAAATTGGTGTTGATTCGGAGCTTAGACCACAGGATGAGGAAGGAGCCAATGATGATGGCTGATCCAGCGAAGGTTGCCATTGGGACGTACGATCCCCGACCCCTTGTCAACAGGAATCCCCCGATGGGGCCACCGAGGAGGGATCTAACAAGATATGATTGAGTCAATATTGTGCCTCTTCTAAGTCACAGTTCGCCGTGCTGAGGCATCGACTCACGGGAACGATATCACTGTATACAGAGTCCCGATCCTCGTCCCGATCTCGTTCATTTCTGATATCTGCGCGACGCAGGGCGTGATGAGGGAGATGAAGGCGCCTGAGAAGAAGCCATACACGGCGGCGAAAAACATGAGGGCGATGATCTCGTGCGTGAAGAGCCAGATCGAGACGCACGACAGGCCGGCGAGGAACGCGGATGGGGCGAGGAGGTTGAAGCGACCTAGGGCATCAGACAGGTACGCTGGGGCGATGCGCCCGAGGACCCCACCACCGTTGAGGACTGCGAGCACGTAGAATGAGAGGTGTGTAGATATGCCGATGGCGTGCGCAAATTCCGCAAGATAGAAGAATGGAATGAATAGACCTGTCGAAATGGAGGGTGAGCGGCGGCGTGAACGTGAAAACCAAGTGGAATGGAAGTGGAAGGACTATGTTACGTACCGAGGGCGACGAAACAGCCTCCAGCCGTCAGGAGGATGAATTGCAGGTCGTTGAACCCAGCGAAGTTGAAGGCGGTGGCTTTCGGTCGGGTGGGAGGTACACGCGAGTTCACTGTCAACACGGCGACAACGCAGCACGCAGCGCCGATGAATCCAGCGATGCGGACAGCCCATCCGAAACCAACTTTATCGAAAAGTTGTCGTAACAAGATGGGGTAGACGACGCCCCCTGTCAAACAATACTTTGATGTCAGCAGGTGATACATCGCATTTATGAAAATAGATGATACGGGTACTGACCCAAACTTGATCCAGCGGCAGCGATTCCCAGGGCCGTTGCGCGAAGCTTGAGAAAATGTGTCGACACGCTCGCCATGCATGGATAGAATCTGCAATCAAAACACTGATTAATTCTGCTGAACGATGGAGTGTGATTTCACATTGCGACGTACAGCATGCCGACACCAAGTCCAAACACGATGCCTTGACAAAGAACGTACTGATAGAATTGGGTTGAGATGCTAGTCATCATCAAGCTAAAAAGGTAGAGAATCGTTCCGATGATCATCAACGCCGTGGGACCGTACGAATCATACAGCCGCCCAACTGGGCCACCCTGTCGTACGAGGAAGACGAGTTCAATAACAATCCTAGGAGACAGCACAGTAGAGACTCACAGCGAAGAAGAACATCCACAGCTGCAAAGACCCAATCCACGATATAGTCGAAGGGGGAAGATGCTGCAATTGGTGGCTCGAGTACCATGCTTGGAAGGTACCAAAAGCGTTCATAAGCCCAAAGGTCGCGAACAATGCCAGTGACGCGCCAAGGACAGACAGCCAGGCCCGGACACCGCCATCGGTGGTTTCGCAGGGCGGGAAGAGGGTGACAGTGGGATCTGGGAGAGAGTTGGTGAGGGTGATTGTGGAGGACTGGGGGATGCTTCCGATCTTCAGGCAACCGGCGGTGTGGCACGAGAGGCTGCGCTTCGCCTCGAGGGCGTCGTCGGACGAGGTGTCAGAGGGACTTTGCTGCGCGGCAGAAGGCATCTACGGCCGCTAGGGGCCCGTTTGAGGCAAGGGAATGTAGGGAAACGACGAGGTCGAGGTAGCGGAGGAGCTTTAAGGGGAGGACAACCGGAAGTGTCAGTCCACTGGCAGATATTTAAGCTAGGAGACACATACCACACTTCCACGGAGAGACCATCATTATTTTGAGTCAATAATGTGAATGATTGACTTGGGTTTCCGAGTATATCACTGCCCTAGGGGAGACGTGTGGTCCGTTGAGCCCGGGCTGTGGTCCCTAACAAGCTAGAGCTAGACGGAGGCATGGGAAGGAACTTGGGGGTGACTCCGAGTATAGGCTCCCGCCGCAATTCCAATAACAATTGCTGTGCCGTATCTGTATCAGCGAATTGATGGCGACGAACAGTACCCAAGTTGCGCGTGGGATCGTGTCAGAACCTCGGCACCTTGTGCTTAATGCCAATGCAGTGGATGATTAACTGCACCACAGTGGGAAGTCTCCTGATGGTTCCGCTAGATATCATTTGATGCCGTGGCCATCCCGCTGATGGTGAACCAGAACAAGTGGTGAGTGCCTATGCCACCTCCTTAGCCGCGTCCCTTGGATCTTCGAAGGTCGCTGCAGGAGCGGTGGCGGTACACAATCGTTCCGTGCACAACAAGGCCGACATCCTAGGGCCCGATGTGGAAGGACCTTGAGTGCACTATTCAGGTATTCGGATATTTAGATCGTAGAAGTTGAATGTACTGACCCTTGCTAAGTAGCTGCGGCTCACAGAGCGGGTTGCGACACACGTGTCTTCCCTTCTTCCATTTCCAGTTTCTTGTTTCTTGGGAAGCTTAACAGCCGTCGGTCACAAGCAGTCTGACTCGGTGAGCTGTATAGATAATGGGTATAGCTTTCTGGTCATGGGGCCGTCCCGTCGTTCGCCCGTCATTGTCAAGGACTTCCAGGGCATAGCGCCCTTGGACGTTGGGGTCAGGCGGTGCTTATCCCCAGACGTTGATGATTGGCAAAGCGAGCGCTCAGATAGCCGCGGTAACCCCGATTAGTGTCGATGAAGGCTCGATCCCGCTTGAAGGGACGAAATGTCTGAAATACGGAGATAATTGACTCGGACTTGAAGAGCTCTGGGGGCCGTTTGTGTGCTATCCTACGGCTACACTTCAACCCTTCAACGCTTCTCTCCATAAATGAACGCGCAGCTCCGTTGTCCTCCGGCCACAGATATTCAGTGTCAAGTCCTGAAGCCGGTATACACGGAGGACAATGACGGGATAGTAGCATACCTACCAGCGAAGTTAGTGTGGCCCGCTCGGGTGGCACATTGGCACGTAATTTCACCGATCGTGATATAGAGGTGCCCAAGATGAAAGCAATCCTGCCCAGATACTGAGACGACCTCGCAAATCCACCCATGGACCGCACTCTCGAGTGATTTTCGAAATTCAGAGCCCTTTCGAAGACATATAGATGGCAATTATTCGAGAAAGTTGAAGATACATACCTCAATGGATGCGTGACGATGATGGACAATGCGTACATTGCTATATAGCTATCAACTGTTTCGAGGGCGAGCAGCGTTAGTCCGAAGCATTCCGAGGTCGCGGGGGGAACGCTTCAAGTCCTCCATCCTTGTCCTTGTGGGCGAGTCTACCAAGAAAAGAGCGTTGGAGTTGCTATGGATCGTCAAGCTGAGGCTGGACGCGTCCTTCCGATGAAACATGGAGGTTTGGGCTACGGCGCAGCGCCCGCCGACCTAATTTCTTGCAATGTCATGGAGTGACTGTCAGCGTCCATGGATGCCTGAGTCCTGAGATCTTAGAGCTCAACCGACCTGATCTTGTTTATGTATTATCGTCAAGTTCCCTCGCCAACATGGCCGTGGTGATCGTTTCATGCGCTGCGCCGCAGTGCTGAGCGAACACTGAACGGTGAATTTTTCGCTGGTGGATTTCGAAGGTAATTCGTATGCGTTTTGTGGCATGTTATGAGGTATACATTGAGTCCGCGCAACGGGGAACTTGGTCACATATTGAAAGTTCAGGAATCAGGGCTGCTCAGGAGTGGTGACAACGAGTTGATTGCGGGCGGGAAGGCACAGAAGTCCGGCGCCTAAGCGCCATCAATACATCACAGCCTTTCCTTTTCCTTTCCTCAGAACAGCCACCGCGGGACCTACAACTGAAAAAGCAGAAGTTGAGGGGTCCTTAGCACTTTCAACCTTGACGAGCAGAGATGTCGAGATATCCCCCAGACGTGAGTGGCTTTTTGGTTCATCAAGCCGGAAACTCACTGCGTTGTTGGTCTTTCCTGAATAGGCGGACGAGGCCCAGCGAGGGCGTTACAATGATGGGTATAACCCAAATCCGAGTCCATATACGTTGACGACGACGCCGAACCAGTATGAGCGGTTCGATGCACCGTACTCGCTTCCCGACCCGTTTGCGAACCCGAGCTACGCGACCCCGCCCCCGACGCAGCCAGGAGGTTACCATTCACCGCCTCCGCAATTGGATCCTTACGGCGCCCCTCTTCATCCTCACTCTCCTCCTCCGAATCCGTACGGCGCACCATCTCACCCTCATTCGCCGCCTCCATCCATGCAACCTGAGTATGCTCCGTTCAGTCACCCCCCACCACCACCGCCTGCCCTCCCCCCTGCGCAGCCGCAGCGGTATGAGCTTCACGACGATCACGAGGATGGATTGGATACTGGTGACATACCCCTGCTCAGACGGGATCCAAGTTACACCTCTGGGGTCAACATGCCTGTCCCCGGTGCTTATGGGGATGACCCTCTCACTTCGGACGATCGTTCAGAAAACAATATTCGCTATGGGCGCATTCCACAGCGAGTACCTCGTCGGTACAAGACGATCAAGAAAGTCGAGCTCTTTCACGGAAATTTCGTCCTCGATTCCGCCGTGCCCACTAAGCTCCTAAACATGTGTCCCAAGCGGACGGAGAGGGAGTTCACTCATATGAGATATTCGGCGGCTACTTGCGATCCCAACGACTTCAAGGACTCGGGTTTCACGCTGAGACAGGTGCACTACGATCCACCGCGGCGGACGGAGTTGTTCATTGTGATGACCATGTACAACGAGGACGAGGAATTGTTCTGTAGGACCATGCATGGTGTCATCAAGAACGTGATGCACTTGTGCAAACGTGACAGGAGTAAGACGTGGGGGGAAGGTGGATGGCAGAAGGTTGTAGTATGTATTGTGAGCGATGGACGATCCAAGATCAACAGTAGGACACTCAGTGTGATCGCGGCTATGGGTTGTTACCAGGAGGGCATAGCCAAGGTGAGCTCTAATCGCTGGGACTCGTCATGAAAGCTCACCCTCTTGCAGAACGCCGTCAACAACAAAGCAGTCACCGCCCACATATACGAGTATACAACCCAAAGTATGTACGCTCGGATCCTCCCCTCGGTCATTTGCTAAGCACTGTTGTAGTCTCTGTAAACCCCTCACTCAAGATCGAAGGCGCGGAAAAGGGCATTATCCCCGTGCAGATCTTGTTCTGCCTGAAGGAGGTGAACCAGAAGAAAATCAACTCGCATCGGTGGTTCTTCAATGCCTTTGGACCTATCCTGCAACCCAACGTCTGCGTGCTGCTGGATGTTGTAAGTCTTGCCGAGTCCTCTGACATCCGGGTCTCTGCTGACGCAGTTTGAAAGGGTACCATGCCTGGACCAACGAGTATCTACCATTTGTGGAAGGCGTTCGACATCAACTCGAATGTCGGCGGTGCTTGTGGAGAGATCGTCGCCCTGAAGGGTAAATACGGGCAGAACCTCCTCAACCCTCTAGGTATGCTTCGTGTTCTCGACCGTGGTCAGCCCTGTACTCATTCTTGTAGTCGCTGCGCAGAACTTCGAATACAAGATGAGCAACATCCTCGATAAACCTCTGTTCGTTCAACCCTTAACTCCGTTCTGAATGCGGAGCGCTGAAGGCGACATTTACAGGGAATCGGTTTTTGGCTATATCACTGTGCTCCCCGGTGCTTTCAGCGCCTACCGGTACATTGCTTTGCAGAACGACTCCGTGGGGGAGGGGCCACTGCAGAAATACTTCTTGGGCGAGAAGATGGTGCGTTGTCATCCGTGCCTATTTGACCGTCAGACTGACCAGGCATCTAACAGCACGGTGCTGGTGCCGACATCTTCACAGCAAATATGTACCTTGCTGAGGATCGTGTAAGTGCCATCAGCTATACCACCCTTCAGCAATGTCGTTGCTAACACGATTGACGTAGATCCTCTGCTGGGAGTTGGTATCAAAGCGCGGCGGTTCGTGGATTCTCCACTATGTCAAATCGGCGTATGCAGTAACGGATGTACCCGATCAAGTGAGACTTTCACGCCTACTTTCTTCCACTTGCCTCATAACATCCACTGTGCAATAGGTACCGGAACTGATCTCACAACGACGTCGTTGGCTGAACGGCTCGTTCTTCGCCGCGGTCCACTCCACCTGGCACTTCTATTATATCTATCGCTCGGCACACAGCTTCCTCCGGAAATTCTGGATACACGTCGAGATGTTCTACCAGCTTTTCAACTTGATCTTCAGTTGGTTCGCTTTGGTGCGCTCTTTCCTCCCCATCCGATGTCCATGCGCTTTGTCCTAATGCCTATACGTTGTGCAGGCCAACTACTATATCGCATTCGTTATCTTGTCTACATCTTTGGAGCAGGCTGATTTCAACCTGAAGGGGATCAACGTCGCTAACATCATACTGAACTACTTCTACCTCGGTCTCCTCATCCTGTGCTTCCTCCTCTCGCTGGGTAATCGACCGCAGGGGAGTAAGTGGGGATACACTGCAGCCTTCGTCGGCTTCGGTGTTATCACTATTTATATGACAGTGAGTGAACATTGTCCCGACTTCCTCTGTTCATATGCTGAGAGTATGTGGGTCGGATAGACTGCGGCGTTCCTACTAGCGATCAAGAGTATACAGAACTTGGCCAAGGAGGATCCGGACGGTCTGCAAGTCGATGACCTATTCTCGAACATCATCTTTCGGAATATCATTCTGTCGTTAGCCGCGACGTATGGATTGTATCTCGTTGCGTCGTTGATATTCGTACGTGGTTTATATATTCAAGGAAGTTTACTCTGACCTTGCGACCTTTTAGTTTGAGCCGTGGCATATGATCACGTCTTTCATCCAATATCTACTGATGGCCCCGTCATATATCGCCGTTCTCAACGTCTACGCTGTGAGTACTTCCTTCGCCCACGAGCGATGCACCATTTGACATCGCCTGCTTCCAGTTCGCAAACGTCCACGATGTCTCATGGGGTACCAAGGGAGACAATAAACCCTCGACGGACCTGGGTGTCGTCACTACAGGAAAGAACAAGAATGAAGTCGAGGTGAACGTTCCCACGGCAGAAACCGACATCAACGCTGCATACGAAGATGCCATCCAATTGCTATCTTCGAAGCCGCCTAAAGTCGAGTCCAAGCCGGATGCTGCAACACAACAAGAAGATTACTACCGAACCTTCAGGACAAAGTACGTTTCGGTTCTAGACGTCATTCTTGTCGGCTCCTGACCGTTACTTGCAGTGTGTTGCTTGCTTGGACACTGAGCAATGTAAGTCGTTGTAAAAAGTTCTTCGTTTCTTTACCTAAGTCATCAAATAATAGGGACTTCTTGCCGCAATTATTGTGTAAGTTTCCCCACCATTACCCATATCACCCATACTTATCCTCGCATGCAGGACTACGACTAATAAGGACAGTAACAATGCTGGTGTCAAGGGGTATATGGCATTCCTCCTCTACTCTGTTGCTGGTCTAGCTTGTGAGTACCGTCAAATTCCCTTGATATTGAAGGCCACTGACCCCATATCACAGTTGTTCGCTTTGTTGGCTCGACTGTTTACATGGTCATTCGGTTATTCGCTGGTGAATAGATCACTCTTATAGAACATCTATCTTTGTATTACTTTACATGGCATCTGTGAGCTATTCCGTATGATATATTTGTGGACAGTTTCAATAACCAGTTGTGTTTTCTGCTTCTATTCATCTATGTAATTCAATGGACTTGCCCGATTTGCAGAGGAAGCAGAGTGCGACAGACTGGGTTCTGGGGCTGTATATCGAGATCGACGTAGAGAATGAGGTATCGTGCACAGAAATAACTATATCCCGCATGTCGTCGGCGTAGTCTCTGGCGAAGAAACTATCTGTTTACTATCTCTCCAGCAAGGAAGTTTGCGGCCAGGGGCATTGTGGCCATCGTGACTCGTGCGTGTGCGCGTGAGGCCTCCCCCAAGTGATGCAAGAGGGACATCGATACGAAAATATGCACCCACCACAGCAGGTTTCGAAAGTGGGTTCCCCGTGCCGCGCGAAGAACACAGGTTTAGATGGGACTCTGATGCACAACTTCGCCGCCGGGGTAATAGACCTAAATTGAGGATCATAGACAACCAAGACTCAGCGCTCAGCACCGGGCTGGATACGAAGGGATGAAGGACGACACTTCAGAATTCTTGAAGATAGTCACTATCAGGTAGGCTGGTAGTAGCTGCTAGAAACTCGTCCGAATTGTAGCTCTTACAAGGACAAGAAGTATTACAGCACTGGGGGACTTGCAAGGTACACCTCAATTAGTAATTTATTGATCGTTGGTTGGGCGTACTAGAAAGAAGCTCTAGCGTCGCTGCTGATTGCCAACACTCTTGAAGCGCTATATGACCCTCAAAGCCCCCGTTTTCATCGGTTTTCGAAACAGGGGGTAGAACTTCCGTTACCAAAGTTCTCGCCAGAGGAAGCAGTCCCCAAGTCCGAACACGAAGCCGATGGCGAGGTGCTGTATAAATTTCATGGGGTTATTGACTACATCACGTTTCTGACCGACGCACGGCGAAGTCTCAACAATCATGATATCAGTGAATGGGAGGATGTGATTCGGTTGAGCAACGGGAAACTATGCTCGGTGGAAGTGAAGCCAGAACATCTAGTCCACAATGCTGAACATATCTGGGAAGCCACAGCGCAAGCTGTTTCTCTCAGCCAACATCTCAAGTGGGTACCATATTTTAAGCGAGGGATATTGCTTGACGTCGGCGTTACTGTATACAACTAGGAGATCACAGAGATATATTATGACAGACGGTTCTACCTGGCGGTTCTGCCTCTATGATCCAACGGAGAAGATGAACTACATTTCTGATCTAGTTTCCTCCAAGGACGACGGTGACGGGTTTGTTCTTACACTTCTCGAAGATTGGGTAAGGATTACTCCACGTCAATGAGTTGAATCACAGGCTGAATAAACCCTCAGATCTGGTTCGCTGGTGGCGACTTTGATGGATTTTGGTCGCAACAAGCTCAGTAGGGAACCACCAGATCCATGTATTGGAATACAATGGGCATACACAATCAACTGAGGGTTGCAGCTACTATTCGCTGCCAACCGGGCAACTCCCGATCTCCTAAGCCTATATAGACATGCCCAGATTCCTCATCATAAGAGAGCACCACCATACCCTCCTCGTCGTCAAGATGAAAAGGGACCTCCGTCGAGGGCATGTCATCTGGATCAGGCGGTGCATTGAGGCGCGCAAACCCTCGACTACACGGATGATGATTGATAGGAAGAGGAAGTATAAATAGTTCCTCGTCCGACGTGCCGTGTAGTGCAGAAAACTTTCCGAAACAGTGACCCAATACGGTGTAATCTGGACGTCCTGGTAAACACCGACGACGTTCGATATTATACTCGAAGGGTGCAGTGCCTTGAGTGATGACGTGCCAATAATCTCCGCTCCATACCATCCACTTGGTTGGCGGTATTGAGGTTGGGGATTTACCGCTGAGAGGCCGCATGTCTGCGACGAAGGGAGCTCGGAACGCTATAGATTTCGGTGTGGTATTACTCCGCCAAATGGGCGAATAGTCGACGGTGGCTCCGGCAACATGTGTTCCGGAGATGGGGAAGAAGGCCGGTAAGCGAAAGAGGTGAGCAACCTCGTCGGCGGCCACTACAAAGTGACATTGGTCAAGGATGACGATCGAGCCCGCTGAACAAGTGAGCTACCCAAGCAATTGAGTGTGGTGGGAAGACTGGCTGGACAGTGGACTTACATCAATCCCTGTCAGCCCCAAGACAGGAGTACCTTTGTGTCGAGCATAGTCGCGAATGTAGGCTGAATGACTACTCGCCACGTGGCACCACATCATAGCGAGGAGCTCCGAATCGAAATAAAACGCTTGGAATCTCGCGTCGATATAAAAGTAGTCGATCTCTTCCCAGATGTTCGTTATAATATCGTAGTGAAAGACGTGGACATAAGATCGGTCCCTTCAAGGCGAGACTCAGTGCCGCGATTCAACGGTGAGAAGGATGATAATTACAGTGGGTACCCAGTAGGACCTACAGCATAGCTTTCCAAGTCCAGCGTCGCAACCGCTATATTGAACTCAGTCGCACCAACTGGCACCATGCGCCAATAGACGACTTGATGTTCGAAACGAGGGAGAAACGGTCGTCCGGCAGAAAGATCACTCGTCCCAAAGTCATGTATGAAGAACGAATCATCGGGCTCCTGTACGGTCACAAAATGGCGACCTCCTGGGACGAAGACTGGGGCGGTGCCTACGTCAATACTTGAGATTTGTATCAATTTGACATCAGGGTCCAGTCCTCTGTTTTTTTTATCTAGGGCGTTCAACCGAATCGTTGCTTTCAGAAGTTCTTCAAGTGACATATCGTCCAGCGCATAGCTCAGCCGGGGTATTGGCCGAATTTCCAGTATGTCACGAAGCGCGATTGACCACAACAACCTGTTTAGTACCAGATGCCGAAGTTGTCGTGACGTCTAGCTTCTGTGTTCAACAAAAGCACTGGAGCGTTCAATAAAGCACTTACTGCGCGTAGTGCACAAAGGTCTTTCACAGAAAGGTGGAGAGACAAGCTAAAAATCACGTCGAAGGGCATGTCTTCCAGAGACTTCGGTCGCTGCCAGAACAATGCCTCGAGGCTTCGTAGCAAACATGTATGAGGAAAGCGAGGGGAGAGCCATCGAGGAGTCTTGAGGATGGCAGATATCAACATCCATGCCAAATCCACAGGCAACGTTAGTATCCTGGAATTCATCCACGATGTTGACATCGTATCCGCACTCTGAGTTCTGCTTGTCAAGCGCCCGGCTTGTCGTCACGCAATCACGGCACACGCACGCACTCAAGGACTTATTGTATTATATACATTCAAGCGAGATCAGGCTACGTTGTAGAAACATTGCACATATGGATACAGGTGATGTTATGTGGCGTGACAACGACAAATGATCAGGATGCGGCGAAGAATGTTGTACGATTCAAGGGGAGGTACATATCAGTAGTGCCTTGCCAAGCTATGGTAGTGGGGGGTATTAATCCGTTCCGTGGGCGGCGTCGCCAGGTCGTTCATTCTCGTAGATGGTGAATAGTTGCCTGAGTGATAAGGGCCGTGTAAAGCTCGTCTCCTCAGACAGAGCGAAAGCCGTTGAATGACGCGATTGTCCAGAACGCAGCCGCCATTCGATAGCTAGTGTATCCGAAGCTTGGTCCGAAGTATTTGAGCCGCCCCTCGTTCATGAAAATCCGCGAGAATTCATGTCGTTGATCCATCAGCACCTCGCGTTCAGAGTAGGCAACTTTTTCGAGATACGGACGATGGCTACGTCAGGAGAACTTGCGGCTCGCGCGAAAGACGTTATCACCACCAATTTTAGGCTAAGGCTATCGGGGATCATGGTGAGTGACGTTGCGAGCAGGAATGAAAAATTAGTAGCAATCCGTTCCGCTGCGCAACGTCGTGCTGGCGTTCTGTCCGTCAGTCCCCCCAAGCAATAACGATTTTTGGCAGATTTGAAGTACCTTCTCCGATGACCGGGATTTTGTTTAGTGTACTATCATCGTACACTCGGCGGTTGACCAACGCAACGAGGTACATTCTGCGCCAGAGATCGGCATTGTAGAGGTTGTGCCAGGCGTGTCACGCGTCACAAGCCATATCTGGACAGGGGGCTAGTAAAGGAAATAGCATCCGTGACGCTCAATCCATTTCGTCTCTGAGTCCAAGTGACTGGTCGACGTCGACGACGACTCCCAGTTGCGTATGTCGGGGAGATGATGTCGTCACCATGTTACTCGAAAACATATATAAAGGGCGCGCAACCTGATCACGAACAAAAATTCTTCTCCCTTCCCCTCCCCCACTGCGCTACCTCCCTCAGCCCCCCGTTGCTAACATGCTCGCCCAATTCAACTTCATAAGCATGGCGATCCTCGCATTACCCCTCGTCGCTAGAGCACAAGATAGACCTGGTGAGTACCAAGAATTATCAGGCGGACTAAGACTAACCTTCAATATAGCGTGTGTTCAACAGTGCTTCCACAAGATGATCAGCACGACCAATTGCGACAAAACCGACGTCCCGTGTCTATGCTCCGATACCAGTTTTGTCAATTCAATGGTTCAGTGCCTCAGAGCCTCGTGCCCTAGCGATATCAGCAACAGCGTCATAGAAGAGGAAAGCACGGTGTGCGCCGCTCAAGTAAATTCTTCTGATTTCATCGTGAATTTCATTTAACGCGAAGTGTAAAGGGCGCACCGCTTAGCATCCAGCCTTCTAGTTCTCTCAGTGCTTCTGGTTCCGCGACGCCCACATCGTCCGCCTCCGCTACCTCGTATGCTCCGCTTCTGCCCTCTTCCTAACCACATGTATACTGATTGTTATACAAAGCGAAACTTCCAATTCTCGACCCACAGACGGAGCCAGCTCGCGGAACGCCAACGGCGCCATCACGTACAACATAAACGCCGTTGCTAGCATAGTCGCATTCGGGCTGGTGTTCCTCATGCTCTGAGTCAGACTTCAACCTTTCCTCTGTTTCCTTCCGTTGTTGTACTAGTGTCGCAGAACCATGCCGCTGTTCTTGATTTGTACAAGCCCTGAAATAATCGAGAGCTATTGGAGACTTGGAGGAGATTGTTGCAAACAGTGACTGGTAATAATCCAAGTAGTGGTCGTTGGGATGGTCATTACATGTCAGATCTTCATAACTCGTGCATTCATGTCTCCCGTCACAATGTCAAGTGAGTAGTACGACTTGAATCTGTATGAACAAGGCAAGAGAGATGCTAAATAAGGAAAGACAGGTTCAAACTCGATTCAACTCGACATTCCGGTTGCGCGTGTTTCACCTTGTACATGAAAGAAAGCTCTTCTTTCTTCCCCTCCCTCACTGCGCTAAAAAGGAAAAAGGCAGAACCTATATAAGGCAAGAGTTGTTGAAGTTGGACGTATCCCGTCAAACTCGAGGAGTCTTCGGTAAGGTAATGCGACGGGATGCCATAGGATGTCGTCACCGAATCCCCAAATATCATATATAAGAATGTGCGACCTACACCCAGACGAAACCTTCTTTCTTCCCTTCCTCTCCATCACTCGCGCTACCTCCCCACGGCTCAACTATCAGAATAGCGGCCCCTAGCGGCCGTCGATGCCTTCTGCCGCGCAGCAAAGTCCCTCTGACACCTCGTCCGACGACGCCCTCGAGGCGAAGCGCAGCCTCTCGTGCCACACCGCCGGTTGCCTGAAGATCGGAAGCATCCCCCAGTCCTCCACAATCACCCTCACCAACTCTCTCCCAGATCCCACTGTCACCCTCTTCCCGCCCTGCGAAACCACTGATGGCGGCGTACGGGCCTGGCTGTCTGTCCTCGGCGCGTCACTGGCATTGTTCGCGACCTTTGGGCTTATGAACGCTTTTGGTACCTTCCAAGCATGGTACTCGAGCCACCAATTGCAGCATCTTCCCCCTTCGACTATATCGTGGATTGGGTCTTTGCAGCTGTGGATGTTCTTCTTCGCTGTGAGTCTCTACTGTGCTGTCTCCTAGGATTGTTATTGAACTCGTCTTCCTCGTACGACAGGGTGGCCCAGTTGGGCGGCTGTATGATTCGTACGGTCCCACGGCGTTGATGATCATCGGAACGATTCTCTACCTTTTTAGCTTGATGATGACTAGCATCTCAACCCAATTCTATCAGTACGTTCTTTGTCAAGGCATCGTGTTTGGACTTGGTGTCGGCATGCTGTACGTCGCAATGTGAAATCACACTCCATCGTTTAGCAGAATTAATCAGTGTTTTGATTGCAGATTCTATCCATGCATGGCGAGCGTGTCGACACATTTTCTCAAGCTTCGCGCAACGGCCCTGGGAATCGCTGCCGCTGGATCAAGTTTGGGTCAGTACCCGTATCATCTATTTTCATAAATGCGATGTATCACCTGCTGACATCAAAGTATTGTTTGACAGGGGGCGTCGTCTACCCCATCTTGTTACGACAACTTTTCGATAAAGTTGGTTTTGGATGGGCTGTCCGCATCGCTGGATTCATCGGCGCTGCGTGCTGCGTTGTCGCCGTGTTGACAGTGAGCTCGCGTGTACCTCCCACCCGACCGAAAGCCACCGCCTTCAACTTCGCTGGGTTCAAAGACCTGCAATTCATCCTCCTGACGGCTGGAGGCTGTTTCGTCGCCCTCGGTACGTAACATAGTCCTTCCACTTCCATTCCACTTGGTTTTCACGTTCACGCCGCCACTCACCCTCCATTTCGACAGGTCTATTCATTCCATTCTTCTATCTTGCGGAATTTGCGCACGCCATCGGCATATCTACACACCTCTCATTCTACGTGCTCGCAGTCCTCAACGGTGGTGGGGTCCTCGGGCGCATCGCCCCAGCGTACCTGTCTGATGCCCTAGGTCGCTTCAACCTCCTCGCCCCATCCGCGTTCCTCGCCGGCCTGTCGTGCGTCTCGATCTGGCTCTTCACGCACGAGATCATCGCCCTCATGTTTTTCGCCGCCGTTTATGGCTTCTTCTCAGGCGCCTTCATCTCCCTCATCACGCCCTGCGTCGCGCAGATATCAGAAATGAACGAGATCGGGACGAGGATCGGGACTCTGTATACAGTGATATCGTTCCCGTGAGTCGATGCCTCAGCACGGCGAACTGTGACTTAGAAGAGGCACAATATTGACTCAATCATATCTTGTTAGATCCCTCCTCGGTGGCCCCATCGGGGGATTCCTGTTGACAAGGGGTCGGGGATCGTACGTCCCAATGGCAACCTTCGCTGGATCAGCCATCATCATTGGCTCCTTCCTCATCCTGTGGTCTAAGCTCCGAATCAACACCAATTTTCTCGCCCGTGTATAGTATCAACCCATCTCACCTCACATTCATCATGGCTGCGACACGACCCCGGACCACAATCTACATTAATTTGCAACGTATCACATATCAATACTCGTATAATTAAATCATAGCATACTACATAGCATAGCATGACACTCGCATCACTTATCAAGGACATTGTAGCTGTATAATTGTTTGTATTAGATGACCTTCACTCACTTGGTATCAGAATCCCGGGGTGCCACCACGTCGCCATGGGAGAATATCACTAGTACACTGCTAAACTATCTAGCTTCTTTATCAAAGTGCTGTCCCTTCTACGAATGCGTGTACTTCTAGATGTAATGCACTTCTAGGGATTGACTAGGAGATTCTAGGAGTCGTTGAGCACGTGCTCACAAATTCAGCACAGCCACTACTGCCAGTTCATTTCATACGGCCTATTGTGGACCAGATGTCGAAGTTGTTGTGACGTCTGGCTTCCGTGTTCAGCAAAGATAGTAGATCGTGCAACAAAGTACTTATCAGAAAGGTGGAAAGACGGCAACACTACTAGTATCCTGGAATCTTTCCAAGATGTCAATTACGGGTCCTGTAATGAAATGAAAGGAACCGTTCTTTATTTGGGTGGGGGTTTTGGGCGCTTCCTTAAGTGGACGGCTACTGTTGTAGCCGGTAGCCGGTCATCCGGAATCTCGGGATCTTGTTTAATTTTAATTTAATTTAATCTAATTTTGTATTCAATGTTAATTCAATTCAATCCACCTTTCCTCACTTGTACACGTGGGAGAGCTTCCAAAGCTAAATGAGAGTTAGCACCGGAGATTATTAATCAATATTCAGGGGGAGCCTCAGGGGAGCCCCTCAAAACACTGCTCAGCAGTCATACTCACTGTTTCATTTATGCTCATATTGTAGACTTACACTCTGGCATTAAATATGATATCTCACATGTATCATATTAACTCTGTAATATCAGTAGTGTAATGGAGTGTCAAGAGAGTCAACAAATTGTCAACAATGGCAATTTCAGATGAACATAATTGATCAGTACATGTGGATAAGTCTGATAATATATGATTCATAACTAACTAGCAGAGATATGCACATCTGTAGAGTGGATAACTAGTTTTACATGACAAGTGTAGTAGTTATTCCCAGGAATATGTTTGAATTGGTATTTCAAGTAATTAGATCAATCACTGTCCTACTATACAGTAGAATAGCATCTAAATCCTGGAGTAGCTGGAGGCAAAAAAGCAGCACTGTACACTTACAAGAGTCCACTGTTATTGAATGGAGAAAGAGTATATGAATATGAGTTCTCAGCAATTTGAGTAATGTTTTTGAATCTCCTATACTCTGTATATGTTATAGGCGCATCCAGGAGGCCCCTTAGGGGATACTAGGGGCATATTTGCGTGCGCTCTGGCTATGGGCTCGGGCCGTGTATACTTGCGGTTACTCAGACTTCTGTTATAGGCGCATCCAAGGAACCCCTTAGGGGCTACTAGGGGCGCACCCACATGCGTTTCCCGACTATGGGCTCGGGCCACGCATACATGTGGCCACGCAGACTTCTCGGATTACGGACTAAGTACATACTCGAGCACACTGTAGTTACTACGACCAAACTCATTGCTGTTTTGTGAACGTGTGGACGCCACGTGTTCCTTAGTATATATTCCTGTATTGTACATACAGCTACCTTAGTTTGAATATTAGTTCCTTTCCGCACTCGCACCCTCGCCCCTCTATTGGGGTCTCCCTCCGTTGCATCCCTTTGCCTCCGCCAGTACCCTCGGTACCCACATAGGACTCCTCCCGAAAATACAGGGCACACAAGAGTGTGGGAGGCACAGCCAGTAGCTGAAGCCAAGCCCGTATGTCCTCACCTCTACGTGGAACTGTGCACCCACAGGTCCGCGTATTCCCGAGTCCCTCTGCGAGTGTCGTGTAAACAAGTTACATTCTCCCCTGACTCCTAACTGATGACATGTGACTTGGGCACTCAGAGGAGACAGATGAGAGGATCAAGGAATATATATGAATGTTGTGGTCAAAAGATAAGATAAGTAAAGGCGTAACTACAGTATATAGAGTAGTGTTCCACCCTTCGACGTGGTTCCACGAGGCTCTTAATACAGGCCTGAAGTCTGTTATATGTTAATGCTTACCACTATTCTTTCTGCAATTGCCTACACTGCAGCTTACAACTTATACTGGGCCTAAAGTTTCCATCTGTTATCTCCTTCTTTAGTGCAGACATTATCTCCATCTTCTATCTGACACAATGGCTATCTATTTTGCTAAGTACTATTTATGAATCAATAGGACCCGTACAGGCCATGCATTGCAGTGGCTACAGCCCCAAGTATCGTAGTTCTGCTCGCCAAGTGACTTGGTCATCACGTAGTCACAGAGGTCACTACCAATTCGTGTGCCATGTGATGGTTTCGCTAGTAAATTCCCCTGAGTACACTCTGGTGCGCTCCATTATCGTCGATTCCATACTCATGGCAAGCGTAAAACATAGACAAGAAAATTCCAAGACCGGAAGCTCCCCCATGCCAACCATGGACATCTCGTCTCAAGTCAAAGTACCAGTCGACAGAACGACGATTCGTAACTGGCTTGATACCAGGGACGGAATCTACTTCTCCCTAACTGTGGACGAGATCTTGGAACATGGTGATCCTAGTGCATATGAGATAGTTCTCAAGAGAAAACTTGAGAAAGCACCAAAGGCAATCTGCGACACAATTTTGGGTCCAGATAGGAACCGGGTGCTGGCAAACATCGCGGACTTGCGAGCGAAGAAAGGTTTAAATCTAGAAGACCTCACGCTACAGCTTTTTGTTGATTGTACGTACTTTGTTTGAATACTCTGTCAAAAGCGGCTGACGGGGTGTCGGTTGCTCCAGCCTATCGTCACTAATGGCGGGCATATAGATGCCCCAATTCCCCTGACACTGATAAACAATGGGAAAATGTCAGTTTTAATGCCATAGGAATTGCCCATGCAATTCCTTCGACATTGATCTTGGCGGGAACCCAAATGGTACCCGCAGGTAGTCAATGTTGAAAGTGTTTCCTTTCAACGTCGTGCGACATTGAATAGTAACTAAACCGACCTTGTGTATCAACACCGCCACTTCCCTCAGTGTCTGGGAACCGGAGACGTGAGTTGGCCTCATGATTTCATTTCGCTTACAACAAATTCCTTGGTTTCCTCAGCTGTTAAGAGCCACACTCGCAGGGGGGGCTCGGGATACGCGGACCCGCGGGTGCGCGGTTCCACGTAGACGCATGGGGGAAACGGGGGAAATGAGGACGTACGGGCTTGGCTTCAGCTACTGGCTGCGCCTCCCACACTCTTGCGTGCCCTGTATTTCTGGGAGGAGTCCTACGCGGGTACCGAGGGTACGGGCGGAGGCGAAGAGGTGCGACAGGGGAAGAACCCACTAGAGGGGCGAGATGCGAGTGCGGAGAAGGAACTAATATTCGAACTAAGGTAGCTGTATGTACGATACAGGACTATATACTAAGGAACACGCGGTGTCCGCGCGTTCACGAAACAGTAATGAGTTCGGTCGTAGTAACTACAATGTGCTCGAGTATGTACTTAGTCCGTAATCCGGGAAGTCCGCGTGGCCGCGTGTCAGCGCGGCCCGAGCCCATAGTCGGGAAACGCACGTGGGCGCGCCCCTAGTAGCCCCTAAGGGGTTCCTTGGACGTGCCTATAACAGTACCTCCCCTTTAAGACCGAGACCCATAGAGGCCTAGACACTCATGACGCGCGGTGATATGGTGATGATGCGGTGTGGGTGTCATGAGGGTCCGTGGTGAGTCAGCCTCTGCGTGCACGTGAGGGAAGAAGCGCGGAGGCGAGGTGTGTCAGCAGTATAAAAGGCGGAAGCACGGAGGAGCGAGGCCGTAATGGCACCTCTCAACAAGCGCGCCCTCGATAACACCAACAACGACGAGCGACGGCGGCGGGAGGAGAAACGACGGCGCGAGGACGAGAGTGTCGCAGAGGCCGATGCTCGGTTGGAGAAGGAGGCGAGGCGGCGGCGGCGGGAGAAACAGCGGGCGCGGAAAGCCGCGGAGGAAGCGCGCGTGCGGGCGGCCGTCTCAGAGTACATCGCGGCGCGGGCGCGAATGGATGAAAATGAGGACGACGCTGCTGAGGAGGCCATCAGCGCGGCGGCAGGGAGCAGCACGGGTGCTGGCAAGGAGCGAAGAAGGGTGCCAAGGGCGACGAAAGGGAAGAGCCCAAGGGGCCGTTGCGGACGGAGCCTTGCCTCGGGTGCGTGCAACGCAACCTCGAGTGTCGTTCGCGCCTGTGAGTCCCCTTGACTTTATCGTCTTAGCGCGGCTTACTGACTTGTTCGTAGTGTGAAAGGGGCCCGCACTTGCTGGGAGTGCAAGGTGCAACACGTGCGGTGCGGAAACGGTGCGGGCGGGGTCCGGGGCACGGCGCGTGAAGCGCCGCCTGCTGTAACCGCGGAGCCGACGGTGGCGTCGTCGCTGGGTGACCTGGCCGCGCAGGTCTTCGACATGTCCGTGCATGTCCTCGAGCGGTCGCAGGCGTTATCGCGCCTGGAGGAGCGGCTTGGCGAGGTGGCAAACACGGTGGCATGGATCGCCGGTGCAATGGGGGCGCCACCAGACGTGGCTGAGCGGGTGCGCGGAAAGGAGGGGGTACGGACGAAGTCGCCGCAAGCGGTGGGCTCGACGAGCGCGGAAGGTACGGAGGACGCGGAGGGAGAAATGGAGGTGGACGACGCGAAGGCTCCGTCGACCAGCGACACTGACGATGTGCAGGACGCGGAGCCAGCGGACACGACGGACGAGGAGGAGGAGGGGATGGCTTGGGAAGGGACAGGGAAGGTGCTGTCGAGCGACGATGAGGAGGATAGTGAGTAGGAGGAAGCGCGGGGCCCTCGTCGGCGTGCGAGGCGGCACGAAAGAAGAAGGAAGAGAAAAAGACTATCTATGTTGTATGTTTTTTGTGTTTTTGTTCTTTCTCTTGTGTTGTTTTTTTTTTTTTTTTTGTAATCTATAACTGCCAGTGACCCCAGTGTGATTTGTAAGAAGAACCTAGCACAAGAAGAAGAGAGAAAAAAAGGAGAGAAACTTAAGAATTTAGGAGAGAGTAGTATACGTAAGGTAGTGGGCGCGGGTGCGCGCGGAGCGAGCGGGGAATAAGGGTGTGCTGATGGGTGGGTGGGTGAGCGCGGGTGCGCGTGGCTTGTCGCAAGTGTAGATGGAGAATGCGCGGATGCGCGGGGAAAATAAGAGAAAGGAGGGTAAATGCGCGGGTGCGCGGCGGAGCAATCTACAGGTGATACAAGCGCGGTGCGCACAGGGAGAAAGAAATGTTGAGTGGGGTGCGCGGTAACGCGGAAAAAATAGAGAAAATGAGATGAAGGACCATTACGCGGGTCCGGGCTTGTCAGGATAGCGCAGGTGGAATTCTGCGACGAGTTCCTGCGCGTGCCCGAGCTCGTCCGCGGAGAGCCACGAGAATTCTTCATCAGTGTGTTCGTAGCCGAGCCATCGAACGTAGTATTGAAGTTTTACTTTCCGTTGACGGTCGATTTTGGAGTCTACAATTTCAGCTATTTCAAATTCGTCGTTACCATCGACTTCAATGGGTGGGGGAGGGGATTGTACGCGATTTGGAATCGTGTTGGGTGTCTCGGGTTCGAGCATAGAGACGTGGAATACGGGGTGGACCCCGCGGAGATTTTCCGGGAGACGGATAGTGAACGAAGAGGGTCCTGCTTGGTGAATGATTTCGAACGGACCGAGGAATTTCTCCGCGAGTTTGTGCGAGGGGCGCGTGGTACGGAAGAATTTGGCCTTCACAAAAACCTTTTCGCCAACCTTGAAATCCGGCGCGGGTGCGCGGCGACGATCGGCTGGTCCTTGATAACGGGCTTGCGCCTCAGTCATCGCGGTACGTAGCTCTTGATGGAGCTCGTCGAGGTCGGTTACGAAGGTTCTTGCGCGGGCCGAGGCGAGGTCGAGGTCGGGATTAAGGGAGAGATTGGGGTGATAACCTTTGTTCGCAAAGAACGGAGATACTCCAGTGGTAACACTAGGAGCGTTGTTGAATGCGAACTCGGCGAGGGGCAAGAGGTCAGCCCAGTTATCCTGTTGATAATTACAATAAACACGTAAGTATTGCTCAAGGGTTTGGTTAGTACGCTCCGTTTGGCCATCACCTTCAGGATGATATCCTGAAGTGAAGTGGAGCTTCATGTCCAACCCTTTTCCTAAGGACCGGAAGAAGCGAGAAACGAACTCGGAGCCGCGGTCAGACGTGACGTGCGCGGGGACTCCGTGTTTAGAGAAAACATGAATAACGAATAACTTAGCTAGCCCTTCCGAAGTGATGGTGTCGTGGCACGGAATGAAGATTCCTTGCTTGGAGAGTCGGTCCATCACGACGAGGATGGAGTTGTACCCGAGGGACGGGGGAAGTTTCTCGATAAAATCCATAGAGATCGAGTCCCAAGGTCGAACGGGAACCGGAAGTTGTCGTAGCATGCCGTAGGGCTTGTGACGCTGGGGCTTGCTACGCATACAGGTGGTACAAGACTTGCAGTAATGTTGAATGAATTCTCGAAGTTTCAGCCACGTATATTCGCGGCGCACAAGTTCAATGGTCTTGTTCTGCCCGTAATGTCCAGCGAGGATATGATCATGTTTGAAACGGAGTACGCGGAGGCGAAGATCTCCGTGGTCGGGGACGTAGACGCGGCCGTCGAGGCGAAGTAGATTATCTTCGGAGCGCGACCACCGTGGTTCAAGATTTTCGAGTCGGGCCTTGGTAACTGGGTCTAGCAGATAAGCGTCAATAATATCCTCGTGCAACTTCTCTGTGTCCATAATAATGGAACCGCGGAGCGCGGGTTCCCAGAGGTAAGTCGCGCGGATAGACGCGGTCAGCTGTTCGTTCGAGAATATAGGCTTCAAATTTTGAGGGTTGACCGTAGCATAGCCGTCGCCTCCCTCCCTAAGGTAGACATCCCAACGTCTCGTGAGGGCGTCGGGTTTGGAGCCGAGCCTTCCGGGACGGAAGCGAATGAGGAGGTTAAATTGTGAGAGGTACTCGGACCACCGCGCTTGGCGGCGGGTCAGAATCTTGGTGGTCGAGAAGTATTCTAGGTTCTTATGATCAGTAACCACGTCGATTGGCTTACCAGACCCTTCCAGGTAATGGCGCCAGACGCGGAATGCTTCGAAAATGGCGAGGAGTTCCTTGTCGTGAACGTCGTAGTTCAGTTCTATAGAGCTGAAGGTGCGTGAGTGAAACACGACTGGGTGGATTTCGCCGTCTGACGTGTAGATGGACAGAATCGCGCCTAGCGCGTAGTCCGAGGCGTCCGTCTCCACGACAAGTGGCGCGTCCGGTACCCAATGCGTAAGCACGGGGGCCGAGGTGAACGCTTGTTTGAGCGCGTTGAAGGAGTCGCGTGCTGCCTGATCCCAATTCCAGGGCAGTCCTTTGCGCGTGCGACGGGTCAAAGGGACCACAATATCCGAGTAGTTCCGGATGAAGCGGCGGTAGAAATTGGCAAAGCCGAGGAAGGATTGTATGTCGCGAATCTTCCGCGGTTCCGGCCAATCTTGGATCGTCTTGACTTTCGAATTATCCATGGTAAGACCTTGCGGGGAGAGGATGTAGCCGAGATATTCCACAGTGTCCGCGTGGAATTCGCATTTGTCGGCGTGCGCGTAGAGTTTGTGTTGGCGGAGCCGACGGAGAACCTCCTTGACGTGTTTCCTGTGATCTGCCATGTTATCAGAGTAGATTAGTATATCATCCAGGTAAATGATAACATAGACGTCGAGGAGATCTGCAAAAATGTCGTTCATGAACCACTGGAACGCGGAGGGAGCGTTAGTCAACCCGAAGGGTACAACCAACCACTCGAAGGAGCCGTAGCGGGTTCGGAACGTGGTTTTCCATTCGTCTCCCTCAGCGATGCGTACCAGATGGTATGCGTGCCGAAGGTCGATCTTTGTATATACCGATGCTTTGTGTGGAGTATCGAGGAGATCCGAGATGAGGGGCAAGGGATAGCGGTCTTTCTTCGAGATGCGATTGAGGCCGCGGTAATCGACGCAAAGCCGAAGGGAGCCGTCTTTCTTCTTGACAAAAAGAACGGGTGCGCCGTGGGGCGACTTGCTGGATCGTATAAATCCAAGTCCGAGGTGTTCGTCGATAAACTCCTTTAAGGTCTGCTGCTCTGATTGCGAAAGCGAGTACATGGCGCCGACCGGAGGCGCGGCACCGTCTTCGAGTTCAATCTTGAGGTCATAAGGTCGGTGTTCAGCTAGTGTGTCGGCCTTGCCTTTACTAAACACGTCCGAGAATTCATGGTATTCTTCGGGGACCGTTGATAGGTCGGGGTCGGTTATGCTAGCGGCTCTGGCGGAGGTGGTCTCGGGTTGTATCATAATCTGAAAAACCGTCGATCCCGCAAGTCGGGACGCAGCGCGGAACGCGGCTGCGTTGACCAGTGAGATGTTAGGCGGAGAGGACGAAGTCGGGGCCGAGGTCGGAGTCGAGGGTGTCGAAGGAGATGCTTCAACGCAAGAGGTAGCGCGCACCGCGGGCGGCGCGCAAGGCCTTATACTAGGAGTGTCGAGAATTGGGGAACGGAAAATGATGCTGCTCTGAGCCCAGTCAATCAATGGATTGTAGCGGGAGAGCCAGTCGTATCCAAGAACCACAGAACAGGACGGATCCAGAGGGGTCATAAGACAAGTGACAGTCATATTGTCGCCAGACGGGAACCGGAGATGGATATCTATAGCTTCGGTAATGAAGTTGTTAGAGGTACCATCGAAGAGCAGTAGTTTAATAGGAGTTATAGGGTGAGTAATGAGTCCATGTGAACGAGAGAACATAGTATCTACGAAACAATGGGTCGAACCAGAATCAACGAGAGCACGAAAACGAGCGAGGGAGTCCGAGAGCGAATTAGAAGTAAGTAGTAAATGTAACGCGGAAGGCGAGGAGAGCGCGGAACCGTTTAATCTACAAACTGCCGGCCATAGAACAGGAGGGCGACCTACACGAGCCGGAGACTCGGAGGCGCCAGTCAGTTTTTCGATTCGGCGTCAGAGATGTGCGCGGTGGACTCTGCGTCTTCCGCGGGTTCAGTGACCGCGGCGCGGGCCTTGGCCTTCTTCTGGCTCTTCAGGCATTTGTTCGCCTTGTGCCCCGCGCCGCCGCAGAACAAACAGAGCTCGTTGTCGAAACGTCGTTCATCAGGAAAAACCCCCTGGGCTTTGAAGCCCGACAGAAGCTGCCCAGAGCATAAATAAGCTGACAGGAGCCATTAAACCTCTGCAAGCCAACTAAGATTTCAAACAAAGGTTCAACTGGATATCGAAATGTTAAAGCAATCAGAACATAAATGTTGACTCTTTCCCTGAGCTAATCCTAATGTATGGTTTGTTTGACGTCGTTTGTCACCTACGAAAGACCCAAAGATTGGAAAGACCCAAAACCTCTCAAATCCTTGAAAGATTGGAAAGACCCAAAACCTTTCAAATCCTTGAAAGCCACCGAAGCCCTCAAAGCAATCAAACCTGTCCAACCTATCAAAAGATTTCATAGCCATCATTCAACATAGAAATCCATTGCAAGACATGTGAAGAACTTAGTCCAAATCAAAATCTGCCTTTAGTCACCAGAGATCATATCCTGTATGCAAGAGGTTGAAGATGTTGAAGCTTGGAAGTATACCAAAGAGTAGTATTAGAGCAATACAGAAATAATTCACATTGATTTCATAAAATCACCACCACATTGGTGTTGGCATTTGCATACTGGAGCAGGGCAGAATGGGTATTAGATGACTTTGTATAGTAAGGTAGGTATAGTATGTATGTATGCTGGAAGGAACAGAAATGAAGTGATATCTACGATGCACTAGGGACTGGAGTTGGACTTCTGGAGAGTGTTTGTGAAGCTAGTCCAGAAGCAGAGACAGGGGCAGGTGTAGACGAGGTAGCGGCAGAGGCAGGCACAGATGAAGTACATGATGCAGTACTAGACTTGGAGGTTGACCGGCCAGGGCCTGCCTCTAGGGCGTCAAAATCCACCTCATCAAAATCGTCCGCTGGATCTTCACCGTAGTCATGAGCATGCAAGAATCCTGGCTTGGAAATATTCCTGATATGCAAAGGTCATTTGAAATGAAGGGATGGACGAAAGATGGACAAACATTATATCACGCCATAAAGACTCTTGAAACTTCTTGAACCAGTTTGGCGACTTCTGCTCGACATAATTAAGCCTGGCCATATAATGCTCGTAACTGCAATCACCCTCAGTCAAATCAGAACAGATAACCAGAGTACTATATTACTCACATAGGCCTGACAATGTTTGTCTTGAATTTGACCTCCGTACGGTATCCATCACGATATTCGTTAACTGCATGATGAAGCTTGAACAAAAAATAATCAGTATACGTAGTACTAAAGAGACGAGGTCGGGAAGGGAACTCACAGCTGCGATTACCAAGGCGAGCAGGGCCTTCGGTATGGCCTTAAGCTGCAGCATTTTGCCAAAGGCCATCTGGGTTGTCAGACTGCCTGAGCCGTCAAAGAATACCCTTCGAATAACATCAGCTATGGCACTGTTGCCAAAAGGAGCTTGAGCGTCAAAGCTTCGCTTCTAAATGAAAGTTGTGATTCTCATATCCAAGTGAGAATAAGAAACAAACTCACCAGAGCGTTCACTTCAGCGTAATGAAGGTGACCCTTTTCCAACAGAAAGGCTACCTTTGATTTAATGCTGGATGCGTCTGAACCTGGGCCAAGAAACCGATAGTTCCCAGGCGCCAACAAGGTGGCACGATCCTTCACGGCATTCCTCATCAATGGTCCCACGTAGCTGATCTAAGCATCAGAGGGACGGTGAAGAGGGAAAGATAAGCTGGAAGGTTTCTGAAGGGAGAGAGACGACATTGAACTTACATAGGTAATCAACATGGCTTTGATATCTTCATCATCATCGCCGTCATCCAGCTCAGCCTCTTCCAGACCGTCGAGGTACTTGATCTCATTGGGAGAATCACATGTACTACGTACTAGGTCCCAGATGAAGTTATTGATGTTGCGTGGGAAGGCTTCTTGAAGACAGATGTGACATCGCATGGCTTCCCTAGCCTTGATTGCAATGCGTCGTGCTTCAGGATAAGGTTTGAAGTCTTCAATGTTGATTTTAGGACCACGACGTCCCTTCCGACGGCCTGTACCACGCTTCCTCTTTAGAACCCGTCTGCGACCAACTAGCTCATCGTCGCCATCCTCTGCTACAGTCTGCCAAATGTTGGTTAGCTTCATCTCTAGTGAAAGAGAAAGGGAAGTGACCTGGGCGCTTCTCTTGTGAGGTTTCTTCTTCAACGGGAACATCTGGTTGAAGAGTCATTAGCTTGGTTAGCACGCAAAGCAGTGAAACAACCTCTATGTCGTAGTCCTCCTCAACTTGGCTCTTCTTCGACTTACGCCTCTTGGATTTGACATCAAGATCTGACTCCTCGTCCTCCATGGAACTGCTACTGCCTGAGCCACTGGTCTTGTCGGATGGCTCGTCCACGTCCACGTCCTCCTCGTCCTCGTCCTCGTCCTCGTCCTCCTCAGGCTTCTTAGACTTGAATTCCACAGGTGGTTCATCTGCTCAAAAGGCCATGATTTAGCAATCAAGGGAGAACCAGTTCATTGATTGTCACCGTCTTCAGAATATATGGTCTTAGCCGCATTCTTGGGAGCCAAGCCCCTCAATCTGGCCGCAAGACCATCACCAGCAGTATCGCTAGCACTAGCCTCATCATCTTGAAGACCATCTATCTCGTCAGCGTTAGGGACACCCTCCTCTGTTTTCCGCTTCTTGGGCAACACTCTGTCAGGTGCTGATGATATGGAACGCTTTCCGAGACTAGTCTGGCCCGTCTCCTGTGAGTTCTCTCGGGATAAGACATCTGCATTCCGCTTTTGGATTTCTGCCATCAAGAAAGCATGAGCTAAGACTGCCTGAGCATGATGCACGTACCACTGCTTTTGGCTTCTTGCTCTGCCTTTTTAGCTTTCTTAGCCTTGACCTTTGCGGCGGTAGCCTGTGCTTTCATCTTGGCCTTGGACTTTACGCCCGAGTCATCCACATCCTCATCCTGGGCCTCAGCCTTGCCTTTGCCCTTCTTCGCCTTCTTTGTCGGGGGTGGTGAAGAGACAGCAGCTGTGTTAGACCTTGTCACTCTGGCCATAGTGGGCGGTGAGGTGGAAGATGGATGGAGGAAGGAGAGAGAGGTCAACGTTGAAAAGAGGTACGGTATGCCAAAGACGTAAGGAAAAGTCTCCCTGAATATCATTGAAAATATCGGTGAATTTAAAGTTTGTCCGCTCTCTTGAAATCTATTACTTCAAAAATAAGTACTATGTATCTACATGAAACTAGAGTTGTTAATCCAACCGTTACGGTTCTTAATCCAGCTTTCTCCAGCTTTGTCTGAGTGCAGGACAAAAGACGCCCTCTCACCTACATAAGGCATGTTAAAATGAGTTATGTTTTTCGAGTCAAAGACAAGCCAGTCCCCATTCCTGAGCTGCAATCGCAAGCCAGCCTCCCGTAGACATATGTCTCCATCCCTGAAGCTTCCTATAGCAAGAACAAGACACATCAGAGTGTCCATGCCATCACGGTGCTCAATAGTTTGAACGTTGAGATTGACCACGACACCACTGAAGGGAAATACAGGGGAGACTTCATCGCCCGGTAGAAACTCTGCAAAGATCTTCTCTATGTTGTATTCCTTGGGTACCAAGGTTTGCAGCTATGAAAATTAGGGCGTCAGACTTGGGGCATTCAGCAAATTGTGGAAGGGAAGGTACTATATCTCTTATTTCCTCAAAAGCCAGGGCAAAGTTGTCCTTGAGTGCCTCGTACGCCTTTGGAAACCTCTTCATTTCTTCCGACGGTCGCGGCACAAACAGGGAGAATGTTGATCGCCTTTTGAGACCCTGCTTGCTAAGCTCAGCTGGGTGAATATCGTCAGGTGCATCGTCTCCCTGTAAAACAAACACTTAGCCAGTAAATTATTCAGAGAGGTATTAAACCTACGTACATTGGTGCTGTAACGATTGTACCAGTCAAAGTGGAGACCAAGGAAAGGGACTTTTAGTTCTTTCTCTCCCCCGTTGATAGGTTGGATTCGGTTGCTGAGGTCGCCAAATATGCCCATCAACTTTGTGAGGAGGTTCTTCTTGAGGCCCTCTGATAAAGTGCCGCGCAGAAGAACAAGATTTCCCTTGCAATCAGGACTTTTAGAACGAATTAGCAGGGGTTTGTTGCTAGGATGTAAATAAGGTAAGCGTAATGAATAAGGAAATAAAGCATGATGATCTTACTCTGGCTGGATGTCTTTGAAAGACAGGTATAGATACTCGTTGTCATGAACCTTTTTACCCATGCTGTAAAAGCTAGAGAGCTGAAAGGTGAAACGAGTAAGGCATGTTTCCTGGTTGTCTGGTAATGCCAAAGAATCATACCTTCTTTCGCAGATCAGTCAGGCTACGTACCAAAAGAGCCCTGGATGCCTTCGACCTTTGTTTGACTGTATTAGCAACTCTTTTGCAACGGTCGGAGTTTAACTGGACTTTGTTGGCGGTGGCATCGAAATCGACCTCAATGATGTCACAGGTATGGGCTGCTGGCAGACGAGCCACCGCCTGGAAAACTTTTACCTGGGCCTCGTAGAATGCTGAAGGTGGGGGAGAGCATCCTTGGCCGCCTAGTGATCTGGCCGTGACAGAGTAAAGATCGACCTCAAGGAGTGCGTCCAACTTAGAGAGAAATGGTAGCCATGCATCTCTGCATCTGGGGAGAGGCGCGAAGTCGCTGAAGTTCTAACGTCAACAAAAGCCTCAATGAACTACAGGAAAACATGAACGTACTTCGATTTCAATGCGTCAAGAACCTTCTCCGTGGCCATCAGGTCAGTGAAGTCCAAATCCGTTTCGCCTGCTTGCAAAAACTCTGGCCCGAAGACGTTGGTGAGGCGAAGAGGGTGAGATTTTCGCAAGCTAGACATTGCTGGAATGATTGTCCCTCTCACCGACTTTCCGTATTTGCTTTCTGTAATCGTTGAGCTCCTTGGATGCGAAGAGGACACACGAACACACCTTGACTTGGGTTTCGTAGCAAATTACTAAGGCAATTGATTTCCTGCATAGGGAGAGTCTGAGTGGCAGTGACGAGTTGCTTTGACGCGATCACCCAAAGGATGTATAGGGAGCCTGTATCTCCGATCGTATCAACGACCACTAGAGTTAGGAAAGGTTAAGACCCACTAGCCGCTGCCAAAGAGGCATATTTCCTGCCGAAGGACACCCAATCCTGGAAAGTTCGTGCAACGATGCCCAGGTGTGAAATACTTGGACTTTGGCAAGAAATCCGGGCTATGTCGGCTACGGAGGAAGGGGCCCTAGATGTAGTTCCTTCCCGCAATCTACGTCTTGCTCAGGTATGGGTTTCTCAAAAGAAAGGAAATAATACATACACGTCGACGTATCCGGCCAGCTGGATCAATCTAAGCATGCGCACCACGCTAGCCCCTTGACTGTTACCCTCAATCTTGTGAATGTTGACAACTAGCCCGTCCAGAGTAGAAAGGCGATCTGAGGCCGAGGCCGATTGAGAACCAGAATAGTCCAATAGATAGCCTGCAATCCGAAAGCCCCAATTTGATGCATCCAGGGGTCTAAGCTCTTCAGCTGCGGTAATGATGTTGTTAAAGACGTTCAGAGCATTTTGCGACAGACGGACTCCAGCGACGGCAGTGGGAGCCCAGTTAGTGTTGCTGTTCCTATTGCATGCGGCGTTAGCCCGCTTGGGAGGACGACCTGGGTCCGACGACGATGAGGGTTCCTGGCTAGCCACCAAGGTCTGTGCTCGCTTGCGGTTAGGCGTTGATAGAGCAGGGCTCAGAGAATCTGAGGGGAAATTGAACCCATAGGAACTTTCCGCGCCGACGCTCGCAGGGGAAACTAATCTCTGCCGGAGATTTCAAACCTGACGGAACTGGAGGTGCGGGGCCAAAAGACATACCTCCTGGGCTTCAGGACTAGGCGACGGTGTTGGCCAGGGAGCCGAAACCGAAGTCTGTGGTGCTCCCACCCCATGCTCAACAGGCTCGACAGCGAGTGGATTGTCGGTCGCGCGCCCTTGCTCCGTCGCGTGTTCGTGTTCTGCTGGGTCCGACAGCGCGCTGAGTCGTTGCCGAATTAGTGGAAGGGAAGTGTATTGGCTGGGAGATCTTTGTAGGAACGCCAGAAGCTCAGAAACCTCATGCTCCTCGAGCGGCAGGCACAGCATGTCGACTGGAAAGGATGAGAGAAGCGCGGAGTCCCGCGGTTCGGACTCACGTGGGGTAAATGAGATTCCTGCCCATTATGGAAAGGTCAGCGGTTAGAAGCCTACTATAAAAGGGAAACATAGCGCCAGCTTTCGTGCCGGAGGCGCATACTCCAGTCCTCCCGAGTTAGCGTTGAGTGTCCGATGTATTAGGGAATGTAAATGAAAATAGCACTACTTGGAGGCGAAAAATCTGAAAATCAATGTAATGAAGTTGGCTAAAGTGATCTCCGCGACGATCTTTGCCTGACGACGTCCGCGCGGGGTAGATCCCTCATCTTGCAAAGTATTCAAGGCATCGTCAATTGTGTCACGGAGTTGCTGAACTGATGTCAGTAAGAAACACACACAATATCGAGTGACTCACCTGTATTTCGAGCGATGCTAACTCCTTCGGTGGCGGGTTGGGGCCTTCAGTGTATACCTTAAGAGTGTGGTCGCCCACCGCTACCATCCTTCCCTTGGTGACTTAAAGAAGGAGTGTGTTAGCATGAGGACAAAGTAAATGATCCTTTCATACCTGGCCAAGATTTGGATCGACCGCTGGAGGCGAGGGCAATTACGGTCCCCTCCACAAGGTCGTATACACTGCAGTAATCTCCAACATCATAAAAGATAATGTCGATGTCAGCCTCAACACTTTGGACGTGTTCAAGGGTAGCAAAGGCCTAGTGGGGTAGTTAGAAGATGAGTTGAGTACGGGTCATTGGTTACTCACCTCCTCTTTATACAGCATGATAACGGTGAAGGTTGCACCGTGTTCGCGCCGAATTGTGACACAACTTTCGCCATCTCCTGATGATACCGCTAACCAGGTCGAGCCCCGATCTGGACGACCGTGAACGTTGGAGGCGCTCGGATTTGCGAGGAATATAACCTGGGCTTCGTCAAAAAGAGTGCCAGACATCAGGGAGGTAGTTGATGGTAGGGAATGAAAGGAGGGTGACGGACAGTGGCTATTTAATGCCTTCACGCAGTCGCTCACAAGGGCTTGGCACCTGCCGTTAATTTCCTTCCTGCGCTCGCTCGCCTGGTTTATGACTAGAATAGACTGGCATGTAAAGGGTGAAGGAACATTTGTTATGCCAAAACCGCGGTAATTGCAAGGTCTCTGTAGCATGCCCCCAAGAGGTGCAACATGGTTGGGGTCGCGTGAGGGAGCGACGGCGCCCTAGGTGACACATAGCCCCAATTGCCTCACCAAACGTGCTTGAGTGTGCAGCTTCTCCTCGAGGCTCCAGATGGCCGCGACGGCCGTCTATGGCACACAGCAGACATCCGACTAAGTACCTCATGGGCACATTGCTACGCTGCACACGCAGCCGTAGCCGGTATGGTTGACGTCTTATTGCTGCGATGTTGGAGGGTCAAAAGAGAAGGGGGAAAGGATGCTGTTGCAACGTTTATCGAGCCCAAGGGCGAAGCGACGGAAGGGTCAACCACCCTAATTGAAAATGAGACTGCGAGGTGGGCAAAAATTGGTTTGTTACGGCGTACCTTTGATACCAAGATCGAATATGAATGAATCAAGGTATGAAATGCTTCAATTCGACTGCTCTAGGTCGGCGCGTACATTATCTAGCGGTGAGAGCACCCTTAGTAAGGCTGATAACAGAATGGAATGCGGATCTCTCTTCATTTCGACAGAAATTGGAGAAATTCAAGAGCGAGGCAAAGAGCGATTGATTACTGTGTTCGTTCAGTAGCACTGAGAGCGCCGGTTGTGAGGCTGATAACGGAATGGAATGCGAGTCTCCTCGACTGCTGTAATCGAAGGTGGGTTTACTAGGATGGGGAGTGATTTGCCGCAGTGTGTATTTGACAGTTGAACAAGCGTTCAAACGAGTGTTTCGAGCATTAGTGGGCCAAAGAAGTTCTTTCAAGCAGCTTCATCGTTTCGGTACATGAGAATAAGTTCTTGCGTACGTCGGTTCTTGCGTACGTCGTATATCCAGTGCTTAGGGTGACGTTAGGGCGGTCGGTGAAAGAAACTATGGTATGTGCAGAGTACAAAGCTATGGACACTATCTACACATTTACGGAACACGACTGACAACATACATGAGGACGCGAGACGAGACGAGAGAACGCAAGACGAGACGACCGGCAGCAGGATACGGCAATGGGAGCCAGCCTTCAGCTCCTCCTGGAGGGGCCTGATAGAAATGAGTACTTCAGCACGAGGATGTTATCTATGTACTCACCTTGGCTGGCCTGCCGCTCATCCCTGGCGTCATGTCTGGATTCAAAACCGGGCGCGAAAGACGTCGAGGGTGGTTTAGCACCCATGCCAATGGCAATGCCTGTGGACACGGCGTTGGACATGACGCGGGTCAGCATCAGTTCCATTTGGGCCAGATATCCAGCGGTCAACTGAATAGACGGTTAGTACGCCCGATGATCACATAAGGAGAATTGCAGGCATACTGTTGACAGGTTTTCGATGAGGGCGCCAGGGATGGTGGCGACGGACTCCCTGATGGCGCGGAGCTCCGCACGGTGAATCCTCTCTTGCTCGTATCTAGCTTCAAAAAGTTCAGCCATGTGGATGTCGAGCTGCTGAGTCGTGTGTCGAAGAAGATCGTGGGTCGCCTGCGTGGATTGAATGAGCTGACTCATTTGCAGAGTCAGTGGATCTAACTGTAGGTGAGTACTATGGTTGATGTGGAGAGATGTGGCTTACTGGTGTAGGTGCGCCTGGCGCCTCGAGTGTAGAAGTTGGCAAAAGGGTGACCCTGTGATGCGGGCGGCGGCTCATCGCCGTCATCGGCGGGAATCTCATCCGCGAACTCGGTCTCGGTTGCGCCTTGGCCAGCAGCAGGAGCTGCCTGGGACTGAGACTGAGTGGAGGGGTAATCGATATGAGTGACGGTGGGAGCGGGAACGGGGTCGTGCAACGCAGCCGGAGCTGTATGCGCCTGGCTGGGAGCCCTAAAGTCAGAGGATACAGAAGTTACCCCGCTGAGTTCTGTGCGAGTGTAGCCGCCTAGACGGCTTTGGGTCTGCGCGCTGTCTGTGTGGGTAGGCATCGGGAAAGGGGCTTGATGAGGGGACGAATGAAGAGGAAGGAGCACAACTTAAGTACAGGCAGGCCTGTTCTCACGCTTCTTTCAGCCCGCTTTGGTGGGTCAACTGATTTTGCTGGCTTGGGGCAAACGTCGACGCTTATGAAGTGCTTCTATGGCATCCTGACAAAATGTTCTGGGGTACTTTCCTTAGGAAACAATAAGGCAGAGTTCTTCATGTGCACAAGAAGCGTTATACCTCGAGAGAAGCTCAGATATCTATTGATTGGGGGGTTCCTGGAAATGTTATTCATCATGTTATTCATTGTGATATTTCATGGTCTACAGTAGAGTGCTAGGCGAAGTCAAAGGGACGGATGAGAAGGTATATAGGATTAATTGTGGCGGCGGGCCTCTGCTCGACGTGAAATCCTTCGCCATTGTAATTGATGAATGGATCACAATCAGCGTCCTCAGGCCCCTCAACCATGGTTATCTTTGAAGACTCGTGCTCGTTTTGATCGTGTGTCAGAAGAAATTGGTTGCCTGCGGAGAACGTGCCGAAGCGATTGCAGACTTCTGCGTAGGCAAAGTGAATGTAAGTCTTCGCCAGATCTGGCAAGAATGGAGCCCAGTGTTTCCACAGGGCATGGATCTTCTGAGGGTCGTCGTTGTGGTTGCCTTCAAATGGTTCTCGAGAGTCGTCCAATATGAAATAAGGCGTCTGGAAGGAGAAGACTTCTAGGGCAGGGAAAGTATCCCTGCAGCCCAGGAGCCACTGGCAGTCTTCGTCCAGCCAGATGCGGTCCTGCGTTACATGAATCAGACCAATCATAAGAGACAAAGGAAGTCCACTGAACAAAACATACCAATGGTTCCTCTTCGGGATTTTCATACGCATCCACTTTTATTCGTAGGTGTCTGAGTGACTGAAAAGAACCTCTCAGACGGAGAAGAGGTATGAGGTAGTCTACGTGGTCCCTTTCATCCCCTGCTTCGCACTTCACATCTGCCTCCCATTGAACAGAGACTCTGGCATTGAGCTCTTCAAGGTGGAGGTACTGCAGGATGGCCTGTATTCTTGTCGCTGACATGCGGAGGAGCTGAGGAAGAAGAAATATTGGATCCAGTTCCAAGCAGTACACCGCCTTGAAGGGAGTGGCCAGACGACCCCAGGCAGTGTGGAAGGCTTCCGCAGCAAGCAGAAAGGACCTGACCTGAAAGAATGGTTAAAAAGGAAAAAGAGAACAAGGAAATACGGCGTACTTGGCGGATTGATGTGAAAACAAAAGCATTGTCGTAGCGGCGAGGCCAGTGATGAACTCGAATGACTTTGTCCATGGAAAGGGCCCGGAATGTGTCCTCGGGCACAAACTCCATGAGTGCACCTAAGAGCGCATCCTGCACATGAAAGTTGGAACGCCGAATACGTTCCTCAATGGTGATGCAATGGTGAGAATGGGCTGCTTCCATTGTGTTGAGAGCAGCAGGGATCGTTGAACAAGAAGCTGAAAGTCGAAAGTGAAGCGTGAGGGAAGCCAAGTCAGCCCGGAGTCCACGCCCAGAGCATGCCATTTGCGAGGTCCAGCAACTAAACCGTGTACATCTTACTGTACCAGCCTCACTTCCTTGCAAGATCTGAGAAGCCAAAGCCTCTCACTTATACAACAAGAATTAGATTGACAAGCGGCGATCTAACCAATGGGTAACATTGAGACTAAGATATGGAACTAAGATACGGATAGACGACTGATAGGGAGCACATTGTTGGCCGAGAAAGGGCGGTACTTAGGGCGCAGAGGGTGATGGTGGGACAAGGGGAGGCCTTGCGCAGGCAGCGGGGTCGTTGTCGGGTCATTGTGGGGCGGGATAAGGCCCGGGGTCGGGGTCGTTGTCAGGTCGTTGCGGGGCGAGATAAGGCCGTGCGCGAGAGCAGAGGGCGATGGTGGGACAAGGGGAGGCCTTGCGCAGGCAGCGGGGTCGTTGTTGGCCGAGAAAGGGCGGTACTTAGGGCGCAGAGGGTGATGGTGGGACAAGGGGAGGCCTTGCGCAGGCAGCGGGGTCGTTGTTGGCCGAGAAAGGGCGGTACTTAGGGCGCAGAGGGCGACGGTGGGACAAGGGGAGGCCTTGCGCAAGGCGCGGAGCACATTGTTGGCCAAGAAAGGGCGGTACTTAGGGCGCAGAGGGCGATGGTGGGACAAGGGGAGGCCTTGCGCAAGGCAGCGGGGTCGTTGTCGGGTCATTGTGGGGCGGGATAAGGCCCGGGGTCGGGGTCGTTGTCAGGTCGTTGCGGGGCGAGATAAGGCCGTGCGCGAGAGCAGAGGGCGAAGGTGGGACAAGAGGAGGCCGTGGGTAAGGGCGGAGGGCAATCCTGGAGTTGGTAGGGTCCTCCTCGGGGTAGAGGACGTGCACACATTCCGGAGCTGGTTGGGGGTTATACTCCTCAGTAGGGCCCATATTCTGAGGTATCTGGCCGAACTCACCATTCATTTCTCCTGCGGGAAGCTGCGGAATACGTTGAGGGTGTCTTCAGGGCTCAACGTAACACTGTACACATGGCGCTGAGGTCGTTGTTGGGCGAGATACGGCTCGGGCGATGGAGGGAGGCGGCGGGGCCAAGGGCAAGCACAGAGGGCGTTGCGGGTTGAGACGAGGCCGCGCACAAAAGCAAAGGGCGAGGGTGGACAAGGTGAGGCCGGGTAAGGCCTTGTGCAGGCAGCGACGAGGTCGTGTGGGACGAGATAAGGCTGTCCGCTGGGCGCAGAGGGCATCGCGCATAGCGAAGACACCTTGTGCAGGTGAAGAGTGCGCAGATGTGGCTGATATAGACCAGGCTAGAGGTTAAGCTCTTCGCGAAGCCCGTTATTCTGTGTCGTCTAGACCAACTCACCATTCGTATCTCACATTCTTCCTGCAGCAAGGAACGAGGGCAAGCACTGGTGTGCAAAGGCGGTCTGCGCAGCTCGAAGGACGAAGGAGGAGGGGAAGAAGGGCGAAGGCGAGGGGTGGGGGAAGAGGGTTGGTGCTCTGGAAAGGCAGATGCTGGCCGCGGGGTCCCGCGCTCCGCATGGCTGTCTGAAAAGGGAAAGCTTGGGTCAAGCCTTCCTAATTTGGTTCACTCAGCAGGCTAAGCTTTCCTTCTCAGGATCCCAACCTCCCTTCACCCGCGGCTGCTCAGATATACCTCCCGGCTCACAACATGGATTCTATGTTGATTGGGTGGAAGACGGATAGCCCCGCCACAAGCTACACCCTTAATACCAAGGGCACAAGGCTTTCCAACGCGCCTCCGGCAAAATCAACCCTTCGACACAAGAAAAAGATGGATACGTTGGGGTGCATCGATTGAATCTTCCATATTTAATTGGAAACTCAAGTGTAAACATCGTTAGTCCTGAGGAGAGAAAACAATACTGGAAAACCCAGTATGGGAAGAAGCGCAAGCGGAATGAGTTGGTCTTTGAATCCTTGTCTTCGGTTCTTTCTCCCAGACGTCCGCACCCTTTAGGAAGCCTCGGGAGACCGGAACGGCTGATACTTCGGCCATGGGATGTCTCGATTTCGTCACCTTACCAGCCCCGTCTTCCCCACATCCCACACGTATTTGCCCAACGGCCGCAGCTATTATTGGCGATCCTCATGGCATCAATTCTTCCTTGGTTCCTTCTCTGTCGCCTATTCCTCCGTCTACATCGCCTGTCGTTCGGTCGCCTGTTCTTGTTCCTGTAGGGAATGGTCATTCTACTGATCACCACCCCTCCACGTCTCCATCCCCAGCTCCCTCGTCCACCTTGACTCGGGTGTCCGTGGAAGTCGAGTCCACCAGTATCCTCCTGGAGTTTGCTGCTTCTCAGGCAGATCTGCTTCTTCATCGCATAGATCAATGGTCGAATGCCTTTCATGTTAAGAGCCTTTTAGCGACGCAATTGGAACAGGCAGAGAGACTTCTACGCCCTTCCACCCCAGCTCGCGGGCAGACTTTTCTTCGGCATCTAGAACGAATCAGCAGTACTATGATTGCTCTTGAAAATGCCTATGTGGCAAGTGCTGATTTCTACGCCCATTTCCAGTCTCTTGTCCTGCACATACCTAAGGACCGCCTCCTAGAAGTCACTAGCACCATCAAAGACACTGTGGATACTCACAGCAAGATTCTTGTTGGACTGACAAGTCTGCTGAACAGTGTACGATCCTGGCTCTCCGAGCCGTCGCCTAATTTATCAGGAACCCTGAACCTTGTAGTGTTGCCCGCCACGCTCCTTTCCCCCCTTAGCGCTCATTTTCTTTTACAGCTCATCGACATGACAACTAACGATTACAAGCATGGCTTCTTGACCAGTGCTCAAGTTGCTAAGCTCAAATCCGGGGCATGGCTCAGCGATGATGTATTGAACTACGGTCTGGGTAGGATCTTCTCAATTGAATTCCCTGGTGCCCCTAGTGATTATAGACGTTGTCCAGGTAATCCTTACTGTTCTGACGCCATTCTCAGAGGAGATCATGAGGACATCCTGGTTTGCTCAGTGATGCTCATGCCACGTATCCAGCAATTGAAAGCCTCTGATGTCGACTCAAAGACTGAGCGTAATTTGTTTGGGTTGAAGACCGTAAGTCCATCACTTATCATTCCTTAGCAACGGCTAAGGAGACATCTTTCAAGATTTTCAACAGAGATGTCCTCCAAAATATCAAAAAGATACTGTTACCTGTCAATCACGACGGACACCACTGGATTCTTCTCCATTGCCATCTAGGTGATCAGTTTATTGAAATTCTGGACAGTAGATCGAACAAAGTCACCAGCAATAAGCGTAAGAGGGAATCTTATTATGACGCGCATATTCAGGTATTTTTGCCTCTTTTTCTGCTTCTTCTCTCAATCCAGACTTCCTGTTACTAGGCTGTTTCTTTGTGGCTTCAAATGCTCATCGATAAATTTGATCTGGCCCCGGAGGATCCGATTTCCAACCCGGATATGTGGACCGTTAAATACCCGTTTTCAAGAGACGAAAGAAACAGAAATGTTACAGCGGAGGTAAAGCCTTTCTCCGTTCCCATCGTGAAACCTCCTGATGGCGTGTAACACTTTAGTTCCCATATCAGCAAAATGATGATGACTGCGGGCTATATGTGATTAAATTCGCTGAGCACATGGTCTACGGCAGTTCGATCAACAACTCTCGTGTTCCCAGCCGTGACCGGCTCTCTCCCACTTTCTCGTCCCTTGACCACGTTCGATTGAAATTATGGATGGATCTTCCAAAGGGAGAGAACGACTGGATATTCGCTCCGCGCGTTCTCCGTGATTTCTCTTCATATGCCAAGTACATGTAGAGACTTTTTTTTGGTTCCTTCACAGTTTATTTAGGTATCTGCCAATCAGATTCGTCGTTAAAGATCTTTGATCCCTTGTTGCTGTACTTCAACTGCCAAAACACGGACACGTCTACTTGAGAGCACTTACCACATTCAACGCCAGCATTCTTGGAGAGACTACAGGACGCTTAGCTGTCACCTTTACGATCATATCCTGGTGAGTTCAGTCGATTTCACTCTTATATTCAGCCCTTTGATGAAGAAACCTTGAGGTGTGAAGTGTAATGCCAAAGGTTTCCTCAAAAGACCCAGGGCAAATGTTGGACGTGGATGTCGACATCATGACCAGGTATCCAATGTATTGCCCTGCATGCCACAAAGTATGTCAATCCTGCTGTTACGTGCGGGTCAACAGATTAAATAGTGAATATAGAACTTTAAATCCTCTGGCGGCACTGCCTCGCACTTGGCCCAGGCAGCTAATTGTCAGTGGTGGCTTACAGAGCAAAAGCTACGAGAGAACCGCCAAGAAGAGAAGGGGAAAGAGAAGATGTACGATCCAGCTAGCGCTGACGACTACAGTATGATCTCTGTGCCTCAGATCCTTGTTGAGGATGATCCTGAGCTGGAGGAGGATGATTATGAACCTGACGAAGCGCTGGATGAGTTTGATGAGGAAGAACTTTTCCATCTTCTGCCTGGTATCCCACCGGAGCCATTCTCCTTACTCGGTGTCGACCAAGGTCCAGCAGCAGGGCCTGGTTGTTCTTCCACAATCCCACCCACTTTTTCCAGTCCCAGAAAGACGAACCTGACTCTGGATGACAGCGCAGACTCCAGGCACAGCATACCTCATCCCGATTCAGCATTCGTCATTGCCACAGACAAAAAGCTCCATGCCAAGTGGGCCGCCGCTTTCGGTCACACCGTCGATTCAGAGGGCGACGTTGACATGACTTCTGTCGATGGTGATACACCAAATCCCTATCTTCCCTTTGCATCTGAGCTGGATTGGCAAATTGCCAAGTGGTTTGTGAAGGAGGACCCTGGGCACGCTGCTTTTGACAGGCTGCTGAAGATACCTGGGGTGGTGGAAAAGCTGGGTTTGTCCTTCAAGAACGTTCGACAAATTCACAAAACTCTTGATGACATTCCTGAGAGGAGTGGCCGGTGGAAGGCCAAAATCCTGCGCTACCCTGATCGCCCAAACGAGAAGTTCATCATACGATACCGAAATCCCATCGAGGTCATCAAAAGTCTCTGGGCAGATCCTTCTCTCAGTAACGACCTTGTCTTTGCCCCTTGTAAGGTCTACTCCAACATGAGCAGGAAGGAAAGGGTGTACTCAGAGATGTGGACCGGTAACTGGTGGAACACATTGCAGGTATGAACTTTTATGCGCATTTTGGGACACAGATTAAAACTAAATATCTTCCCTTCTGGCAGGGGAAACTGGCAAAGGGAGCCACGATCGCTCCAGTCATCATCGCTACGGACAAAACTCATCTCACCCAGTTTTCTGGGAGTAAATCTGCATATCCTGTTTATCTAACTATTGGCAACATTCCCAAGGCCATCCGCCGAAAGCCCACTCGACATGCATGCATTCTCCTGGGTTACCTTTCCCCCGATAAAATTAATCCTGATGGCCTCACCAAAAAAGAACTCAAGTGTCGAGGGCAGAGGCTATTTCACGACTCTATGCGCCACATTCTTTCTCCTCTCATCGAAGCTGGCACCAAGGGAGTGAAGATGACTGATGGAAAAGGAGACGTTCGCAGAGTCTTCCCTATTCTGGCTTCCTATGTCACGGACTACCCTGAACAATGCCTGGTAGCATGTGCAAAGAATACAACATGCCCGAAGTGCCAAGCCGAGCAGCAGGAACTTCAGTCCCTTGAAAAGTCGGCCGATCGTACTTCTCAGTGGACTCTGGAGAGACTGGCGGATGCTGAGAAATCCACCCCCGGAGGGAGGCAGTTTCACGACTACTGCTTACAGATGAAGGTTGCCGGAGGGGTGTATGAGCCCTTCTGGAAGGGCTTTCCCTACGCAGATATTCATATGGCCATCACACCAGACGTATTGCACCAGTTGTACCAAGGGGTGCTGAGCATGCTGACGGAATGGTGCCAATCTGCTATGTCAGAGAAGGAGCTGGATCGTCGAATGCAAAAGCTACCTCCTTGCTACGGAGTACGTCACTTTGGCAAGGGCATCTCAGTGTTGTCCCAGGTTTCTGGTTCAGAACACAAAAGCATTGGCCGAATCCTTCTCGCATGCTTGCTTGGCAAAATGTCCAAGGAAGCGTTACTTGCGGCACGTCACCTCCTTGATTTCATCTACCTTGCCCAGTACCAGACCCATGACGACGACACTCTACAATATCTTCAAGACGCTCTACAGGGCTTTCATGACCACAGGCAAATCTTCATAGAGATTGGCTGTCGAGAACACTTCAACATTCCCAAATATCATTCCATGACCCATTATGTGGAATCAATCAAGAGATTTGGCACCACCGACAACTACAACACAGAGATGTTCGAGCGCCTGCATATAGATTTTGCCAAGGAGGCCTGGAGAGCCAGCAATAAACGCAATGAATTTCCCCAAATGATCGACTGGCTCTCAAGGCAGGAAAAACTACAGGTGTTCGATAACTACGTTAAGGAGATCGTCACATTCCCATCCAAAGATAAAAAACCTACACTTGCCATCTCTCTTGCAAAATTTCCAAACGCTTCCAGATCCATGGATTTCATCATCCAGCAGCACCGATCTCCAAACTTTACCTACCACCTACGGGATTATCTGAACAGTCTGGCCCCCAGAGGTTCAAGAAAGCCTAAATCAACTGTGCCAGACCTGGCACTGCCCTTTGATACCCTTAATGTTTGGCACATGGTCAGAATGGTTCATGAGGGGATCGCTGATGATGCTGTGGAGGAGAAGGATCATATAAAGGCCATTCCTGCAACTGACCATCCTCCTCATGGGCGCTTTGACCCTGCCATTGTTTTGTCCACTGCACAGGCTGAGTCCACGGGCCTGCCAGGTACTAAGATTGCTCGAGTCAAGGTTATCTTTGCCTTGCCTTCCACCATCTCTGCCAAAGGTACAACAATCTCGTCGCCTGCCTTCTGGCCCAAAGAGCCTTTGGCCTATGTGGAATGGTACTCGCCTCCTTCAGGCCCCAATCCAACTACACTTTTCTATCAAGTTCATCCTCAGCAACGGACAACCGGAGGCAAAAGCTTTGGGAGATTGGGAGGCATTGTTCCACTTTCTACCATCAGACAGAGCTGCATGCTGACCCCAAAATGGGATGCCATTGACGATACTTCCTTCACTTCTGATACTGTTCTAGACCAGGACATTCCTTTGATTATTAATAACTTCAGTACAAACTTTGCTTATCAGTCAATTTGGTAGCACTTGTACTATTCTATCTATACATTCATGGAGTAGTAGTAATGATATCCATCTTGATACAAGAAGCTGAGAAAAGAAAAGAAAAGTCATCAGGTTACTTCCTTCTGTGAGAATACACTCAGAAGATGGATAAAGCCAAAAAAAGAACCACCTAATAAAGACTTGACCAAAAGGGGGACCAAGAAAGTTACAGGAAGATCAATGTGTGTACAAATACTAAGACTGATTATCCTTTGGGGGACTGGTTACCATGAGTTGGGAGGCTAAAGACAATGAAAGCCAGTAGAAGACATTCAAAGCTTACAAGGGGCTAGCCCCTGTTCTCAAAGCCACAGATACTGGTTTGATCTACTTTGAGCTTCTCTGGCAGGCTTCTCCAAATGATCATTTGTCTGACAAGCTTTTGTTGTCCTCAAAGCTACAGGGCTTTTCCTGATGTTGACGTTCCTCAGGAGTGAGTTTGCCGTTGGCGCCGAGGTGAGTGGAGTCTTTGGAAGTTGCGGTTGCGCGGGGAGCCGAGGACGAAGATTTCGAGGACGAAGGAGCGGGGGACTTAGATGACGGGGTGGACGCGGAAGAGGATTTCGCAGGCGCGGATTTCTCGAAGGCGCGGGTGTTGCGCGTACGCTCGGCCTCCCCGTTCCCAGTGACGCTGGTCGATGGCCTGCGCGAGGGAGCGGAGCCGTGCAAGCGAGCCCGGCTTCGAGTGGTTCAGAAGAGCGTCCTTGATTCTGTCCGGGAGACCCTGGTAGTAACGGTGCTGGAGAGCCGCGGGGCCCCAGGACACCAACGCAGAGTGCTGCTGGAACAACACATTGTACTTACTTATACGTTGCCTGTCCCCCATCTTGAGTTGGTCCAATGCCGCTTCAGCCTCCGCGGTAGCGTCAAACGCACCAAAATTCTCTTGGAGAACTTGAACGAAGGTCGAGTAGCTATGGAGCCATTCGGGATCCGCGGCGTCATCGATCAGCTCGGGCTGAAAGTAGGCGAACGCGTTTCCCTTGAGGTACAAGCAGGCGAACGTCACTTTATCCTCGTCGGAGGCGAGTGCGGGGGTGGCGTTGAAGTAGAGCTTGAGTTGTACGAGGAATGTGTTGAGTTTCAACGGGTCGGACCCGTCGTAAGGGCCGGGGGTGCGGGGTTTGGGACGGGAGGCGGAAGGAGCGGCAGGGGTAGCGGATGACTCACGATTATGGATGTCCTTGATTTCTCTGCTGAGCGTGGATAGCGCGTGAAGGAACGCGTGGTCCGCAGGGCGGAAGTGGTCTTCGGAGCCATTGTCGGAATCCCAGGGGTGCCGCGGTCCGGAACCGTGGAACGAGGGTTGCTTCTCCTCGTCCGCCTGTTCTGACCCATGGTTGCTCGCCGGAAGCGAGGGAGCGCGCTCTTCATTTGAAGGGATCGAGCGGGAATGGATCGGGGACAGGACGTTGAACGGGGGAAAGGACTGGATGGGTTCGGACTTGGGTGTCTCTGGAGGGGGCGCGGGTTGCGGGGCAACTCCCGCGGCGACCGTAGGGGAGCGGAACGGAGGAAACGACGGTGAGGACGTCGCACGCAGACGCGGAACCGCAGGAGCTTTTCCTTTGTTGGCATGGCTGCGCGCGTGGGCCGTGGTGTGTAGCGGAGAGACGAGGGTGGCGGCGGCTTGTTGGCTCACGCGAGTAGGCCGCGATGGGCCCGCTTGAGTGCCACCAGCCATGATGTTGACAAGGACTTGCGGGGACGAGAGCAAGAGCTGGGTTGTGAGTTCGAATATACTGTTAAGAGCCACACTCGCAGGGGGGGGCTCGGGATACGCGGACCCGCGGGTGCGCGGTTCCACGTAGACGCGTGGGGGAAACGGGGGAAACGAGGACGTACGGGCTTGGCTTCAGCTACTGGCTGCGCCTCCCACACTCTTGCGTGCCCTGTATTTCCGGGAGGAGTCCTACGCGGGTACCGAGGGTACGGGCGGAGGCGAAGAGGTGCGACAGGGGAAGAACCCACTAGAGGGGCGAGATGCGAGTGCGGAGAAGGAACTAATATTCAAACTAAGGTAGCTGTATGTACAATACAGGACTATATACTAAGGAACACGCGGTGTCCGCGCGTTCACGAAACAGTAATGAGTTCGGTCGTAGTAACTACAATGTGCTCGAGTATGTACTTAGTCCGTAATCCGGGAAGTCCGCGTGGCCGCGTGTCAGCGCGGCCCGAGCCCATAGTCGGGAAACGCACGTGGGCGCGCCCCTAGTAGCCCCTAAGGGGTTCCTTGGACGCGCCTATAACATCAGCGTTGTCTCTAGTTTGCCTTATGTAGATGCTTGAAATAATGAAGCGACTAGAGTGTGAGTTTATGTTAATTGAGTTGCGCTGCCCTTAAAGAAACACCAAAGTCCTTTGGATTTCCATACAGTGGCTCACATTTTCCAACTCGATATCAACAACGGCGAGGTTACCAACACCCCGGCAGGAACCTCACTATGTACAATTCTCACACAGTCTCGTCTCACTCAGAGGGCTGAGGCCACTGGCACCTTTCAGCTCGCCAGGGCTAACCTATTATTCCTGATCAACCTACCCTTGGATGAGGAGTTATTGACTGCCTGCAACAATGACTTCAAGGAACTCTTTACCTTTCCATCTATACTGCAAACGACAACTGAAGAAGATGGGACCTCCAACGAGTTACTAGGAGAGGTATATTTGGAAGTAGGGAATAGCTGGCGCCTCTTGGGGAAACTATTCCACCAGGGTGGCAAGAATGGAGAGGGCCAACAATCTTGTCGCTGCCTAAGAGGAATCCCTTTCATAATCAGAACGAATAATGCATTCATTGAGGGAAGTAGGGACCCTGTCCTGATGGCGGAGCCAACATGTATTGGACTGGCAGATAAAGGCAAGGTAAGCCCAATTGTGTTCTCTTTTTTGTGCCCTCTCTCCTGACTTTCAATGTGTATACAGACAAGGTTTTTCTTCAAGCACAACTTACATTTCCCTCTTATCCCTGCGCCCATCATTGCCCCTGCGGTCACCTCCACCCCTGCAGTCACCCCCACGCCTGTGGTCACCCCCTCCATCGCCCCCGCCTCCGTCGTCGCTCCTGCACCTGTTCCTACTTGGTCTGAACAAGTAGTGACCATGGTCTGGCGAGACACATACATACCTGGGGATGAAGTCGCTCTCCAAATGCTTCTTAACGGAAGCCACAGCAGCGACGTGGGCTTTTCAGTTGCCTTGGTCATCGGGCTAACCATCTTTCATAGAGAAGATCCAAAGGTAAATGTTTTATCCTTATCTAGAAGTTACTTTAGCTAATGTGTATCAAAGGGATTCCAGGCAAACTTTGCCAGCTTGGGGGCAAACACAATGAAATTTATCATAATTGAGTGCAAAAATCTCAGTTCAATGATACTACTGGATTTTTTTTCACAGTTTTCTCATTTTGACTATCAGACTACTGATCTGACCCGAGTCAGATCGCACATAAGTAAACCGGAAATCAGAAGTGCATTGCACGTCTTCTTGAAAACTATAACTTAGCATCTCATGTACTGCATAATCCATATCCATATCTATCACTAGCAAATGAGATAAGACTTGCACGCACGACTGGTTGTAAACACCAAGATGGTACTGGAAAACTGCATCTAGCGGCGTTGAACCCAACGCCTCATGTCTGTGCGCCTGGCCTGCATCGTTGAAACGCGGGGGTTTGTCATTGCGAGCCTCGTAAATGTTATAGAAGATGTCGAAGGAGCGGAAGCGCATGGTAGGGAATCTTGAAGCAGAACTGTTGAAGTAGTTCCTGAAGATAGTGAAGCGCATCTTGCCTCAATCACGGTCGGCTTCCTTCGTTCCGCCGTCAAGGAGCAGTGTTATGGTCCGATGTTTCTTTCTTTCTTTTCCAACTATCTTTCTTATCTTATCAGGCACATGATGTATTACGACTTACTACTTACGTCATCCGGGCCATCTGACTAATGGTCTCAGTCAGCGCCTCGCTGCTACTGCATGGGCGCAGTCAACAAGCGTCATACCACATGCAGCTGAGCTAAGCATTCCATGGAAAGACGGCAGGATGCAGCATGTAGTTAGACATGAGGATGTAGCATGTACAGTAGTATATAAGTGCCCTAATAGACACCCAGAGACGTTAACTCGTTCTCTTGGGAATACCACTAATACTAGTGCCTAAGTCAGCGTCTTCACTCTCGCTCTCCTCATCTCTTAAAAACTACTACTTCTCTCACTCCTATTCTTGTTGGGTCTGCATACGCCTTGTTGCATATTAGCGTCGCCCTAACAGAAGAACGAGTTACCTTTGTACGCCCGCCCAGCAGTGTTACCTGCGAAGAACCGACGACGAAGCAGGATACGTTTCACCTATCCCATTTCTCTAAATTCCTTAACACTTCTTCCATTTCATTCGATAGCGCCGTTAGCGCTTGATTGTTTATTTCATACCCCTATAGCCGTGCACCCTATTCGAACAACCGACTCTATACTCCAGCGGGGTAACGTTTAGACGACCCTCCGAGTGAGTCTTTAGGTGTTGACTGATCACCAACCCTCGGGGAAGGGTCAACGCGCAGAGTGCTGGGCAGAGAAAGAAGGCCCTACTCTGTTTGTTCAGCAAAACGGTGTACCGCTGTCACACTCAGTGGGGTTTCACTGAAATGTTTTGGATGTAGTCGGATCAGTCTAGATAGATCGGACAGTCACCCAAGTTGCTGCAGGCTGACTGTAAGGGCAACCTCAAGATGGCCGACAGCGCAGGCCTAGCAGAGGGAGAATCCAAAGAAATGAATAAGACTAACTACAATACATGAGAGAGCTGCTCACCTAGCAGAGGGAGAATCCAAAGAGAACAGGATGGGGATTCTCCATGCTAGGAAGCGAAGTATATACTGTAGTAGCGTGGGAGGAATGAAGGGTAACTGTACAGTACACCAGCCACAGGTACGAACGAATATCACAAGGTACGAGGGGGCATGTGATAATGAAGTGGAAGGGGAATGTACAGGAGTCGTGCCAGCGACCTGGGGAAGTGGGGACAAGGAGTAATGAAGTGGGAAAGGAGGATAGAGGTAGCCCGGACGAGCCCCGAAGTGTATCTACGAGTCCGAGCGAGTCTGAAGCGTCTGAAGCGTCCGAGCGAGTCCGAGGCGAGTCCGAAGTGCGGGAAGACTCCGGAGTCACCGGACGGGGCTCGGATGCGAAGGGAGTGAACGGAAGGGAAGCGGAAAGGTAAGGGGACAAAAGGAAAGGAGAGGGAATGAAGGAAAGGGGAAAGGAACGAGGAGGAAGGGGGCAGGACAGGGGGAGTAGGAGAAAATAGGAGTGTCCCCTTACACTGAGGTGTGTTATTGAAAGAATATTCACTGGGATTCTACAAGGTAGTAGAAAGGGAAATAGGGGATGGATAGGGATAGGGGTAGAAAAAGAGTGTAGGCTAGAAGTCAATAATGGCTTCACGAGGATGAGGAAGAAGGATAGAATACTATACAGTACTAAAGATAAGTTGAAATGAAGTATGACAATAAGACTATGATGAGGAAATATTCTTTCCCTAGGATACGTTGTATGACTCCACAATGAGACAAAACTATGAAGCTCTAGATCAGACGTTTCTGCTAGATCACTTCCGAAACTGAAATAACAATAAGACACCCTGCAGAATCGTTCTACAGTCTAAATGTCCAGGTTACGACAAAACAATATGCGGTGGAATCAATACACAGGTATCCAGAATAATGTAGACACAAGCTACCAAATTACTCTGTTCGCTAGTAAAGAATGCTTTCACTGATCTGAGTACTCAATTATCAATATAATCAAGACTACTAATACAATGAGACTATACAGAAGTTCTATATAGAAGCTAGGATAAGGACAAACTTTATCCTACTATGCTGAAGGTATTCATTCTCAGGGAACAGCTAGATCAAAGAGAACTAATAAATTGAACTTCACTTTGCATTGCGTTCGATGATTTGATAATGATTTCTATCTACTACAATTTGGGGGGTATTTATACTCTACGAATACTAAGGCTGTGCAAGGATCAAGAGTAGTAGGCTGTGCAAGGCTGTGCTAAAGCTGTGCTAAAGCTATGCTAAGACAGTGCTTAAAACCTGTTTCATCAGTGCCGAGCCTAAAACCAAGTACTTGCTTTATAATTGCTGAGTAAGGAAGAAATCAAATTCTTCTACATTCCAGAATATTCTTCCAAGTTCTACAGGTTACTGTATTGTCCTACAGTCTCCTATAATCTTCTTCAGCTTGTCTGAGTGAAGTGTAGTAATTGGTTGAATAATCCTGATGTAGGAGTGAAGGATAGGAGTAAAGGGAATTAAAGGGGCTTTGGAAAAGGGTAATGTAAGGTAAAATAAAGTCTGTGACCATAACACAAGATCCATAGGACTTGATTCAACTTGCGAGGTGATGTCTATGGATTATAGCAGTGTATGAAGGAAGGTATAAAACACTAATATTCATGTCACTTACTACAAATCCCAATTTGGAGTATGACACCGCTTCGCCCTTAGTTGCCGACGAACCCTACCTCGTTAATTCCATTTGCTCAGGCACCGGCGCGTGCTAGGTTGAAACTTGGAATTAATTGACAGGAACCACTACATGCCCCCATCCCGCACACACCTCACCCGTTCCCACATCTACACTGTTTTCCCTTACTACCTCATCCCCGACCCGACTCTTAACCGACGAAACCAACGAACCGCCATCCAGGCATTGAAGAGCACCCCACAACTCTTCGAAACTATCATCATCCCGGTCTCCCCATCTAACCTCCGAAAGCCACCCCGTCACACTCCCGCTCGCCACTTCTTTAACGGAAACAATGTCATACTCGACGACAAGACCGATCGCCGTGCAGCCTTACGACAGGCAAAGGAGGCCGGCGCTTCTCGGGAGAGATACGTCAGCGGACGCCGCCGCCGCCGCGGGAACTAGTATTTGGGGAGGAGGAATGGATCCCAACATGCCAGCCACTTTTGTTCCCAACCCACCGACACCACCGCAACAATCGAATGACATGATGGCGGCAATGAGGGAAATGATGGAGAGTATGGAGGCAAGGATGGAGGCCCGGATCCAGCAAGTGCTGAATCAACGAAGCAGACCACCCAGCATGGGTAGTCAAAGGCCGCTTCCCCAAATACCCAGAAGAGCACCGCCACCACCACCCGGACCCTCTTTATCGCCGCCACCCCCAACACCGTTTGCAGACACTCCCGACGCGCCCCAAGCCAGAAATGGCCTGAAAATGGCGCGCCCAGAATCGTTCGACGGAGAAAGGGCAAAGTGCCGGACCTTTATCCGGAATATTGAAGTATACGTATTCGTGAATGCGTACCAGTTTCCCAACGAGGCCACAAAAGTCCTCTTCCTTCTTTCCTACATCCAGGGGAAGAAGGTAGACAACTGGAAGAATACAATGACGGGTAGAGTGCTAGACTGGGTGAGAACGCGAGTGCCGGACGAGCAGGTCTCGAGCCTCCGAAGAATTTGCCGAAGCCTCCAGGAGGCGTTCGGAGACCCGAACCCACGGGACACGGCTATCACGGCCCTGGCCCACCTGCACCAAGGATCGGATACGGCGGAGGACTACGTTATGAAGTTCAATGCCTACAAGGACGACACAGGCTACAACGACGTGGCCTTGGTCGAGCTATTCAAGAGAGGATTGAACACGGGTTTGCTAACCCGGATATACAGTAGGAGGCCCCTACCAGGAAGATGCGAGGAATGGCAGGAAGAGGCCATTGCCTTGGACAGACAGTGGAGAGAGGCTCAGGCCTACGCCAAGGCGGCACCGGCCAAGCCAGCGGCCAAGACGACGACGACGCCACAGAACCAGTGGCGCCCATATTACCAGAAGCAGACGCCGCCCCAAAACCAACAACAGCAGCAGCAACAACCTGCAAAGCCCACACCCCCGGCTCCGCAGATCGCAGCTAGAGACCCGAACGCGATGGACGTGGATAGGTCACAGAGGGGGCCGATCCGTTGCTACAAGTGTGGAGGGTTAGGGCACATGGCCCGAGATTGCAAGAGAAGGTTGGACGTGAGGCAGATGACGTACGAAGATCAGCAGGAGTACTGGCGGGAGGAGCTGACCCGCCAGGGTTTTTCCGGAGGAACCCAGGAGGCGTCGACCTGAGTTCCAAAAATAAGTATGCAGCACTCGTCTCGGAGCCGGACTCCTCTTTTGTCGCTGAATCCCCTGTATCAGTAGTTACGAACAATATATCTATCCCTTCGACATCAGACGAGACACCTAAGACGCAAGAAAAAGAAAAAACAACCAAAGATATCTATGTGCAGAGGTCATTCTCAAGCAAAATTATGTACCAATCTCCATTTCCCTCGAAACACTCGATAGCCTGACAACCTTGAACCCGGAGTCAATGCTAGACTGTGGAGCATCGGATTCATTTATTGACCAGGGATTCGTCAAGAAAAACAACATAAAAACAAAAAAACTAGCAAACCCGGCGGTCATCAGAAATGCGGATGGCATGTCCAATAATGCAGGAAGAGTAACGGAGAAAGTAGAGATACGGATGATGTTCAGAGGACATCTAGAAGTCATGGTGCTCTACGTGACCAACCTAGGAAACGTCGATGTGATCTTAGGGTTGACCTGGCTGAAGAAGCACAACCCGGAGATTGACTGGAAGATGGGAGAAGTAGTCATGTCGCGATGCCCAAGGCAGTGCCTGAACTACCAGGACTGGCAGGGACAGCTTATGCAAGGAGAGCCGTATCCAGGAGAGGACGAATCAGAGGAAGACGTGGAGGAAGCAGGTGAGGTACTAAAACCCAAGCTGGGCTTGAGGAACATATCGGTAGCGGGAGTAAGGCAGTGGAACCGCCTCAGAAGTGGATACCTGCGTGAACTGGACGACTTGACCAACCAATACTACGAGTCGGTCGCCCGGATGTATGTCAACCGGATGTGGAAGACGCACATGCATGTTGAAACCGAAGAGGAAGAGGAGATGCATTTGAAGGCAGTAGGAAAATACGACTATGTTATTGAACACGATCAGGAGAAACTAAGGGAGCAAAAGGAAAAAACGGAAGAAGAGATGGTACCGGACTACTATCACGACTTCATGAAGGTATTTAGGAAACGAGACTCGGAGAGAATGCCGGTGGAGAGACCATGGGACCACGCCATTGAACTCACCCCGGATTTCGAACCGAAGGCCTCTAAGGTTTATCCATTGTCGCCGGTCGAACAACAAGAGCTCAATGATTTCCTTGACGGAAACCTGAAAAAGGGATACATTAGACCCTCAAAGTCCCCACAGACGTCGCCGGTCTTCTTTGTCCAGAAAAAAGACGGAAAAAAACGATTAGTACAGGACTACCGATATTTAAATAAACACACCATGCGGAACACCTATCCTTTGCCGTTAATCTCGCAGTTGGTGGACAAGGTAGCGAAGGCGCGATTATTTACAAAGATGGACCTCCGATGGGGGTACAACAATGTACGAATAAAGGAGGGAGACCAATGGAAGGCCGCCTTTCAGACGCCAAGAGGGGCGTTCGAACCCATGGTCATGTATTTCGGACTTAGCAACTCCCCTTCCACCTTCCAAACCATGATGAACGAACTTTTTAAAGATCTTATCGACGAAGGACTTGTAGTTATATACCTAGACGATTTACTTATCTTCACGAACGACGATGTACAAAAACACCGAGAAGTAGTACGCAGAGCGCTAAAGATTCTCGAGGACAATGATTTATATGTGAAACCAGAGAAGTGCGCGTTCGAAGTAAACGAAGTGGAGTTCCTGGGAGTAGTGGTGAAAGATGGCGAAGTGCAGATGGAGGAAGCAAAAATTGAAGCGGTGAAAAATTGGCCGGTTCCGAAGAACGTGCAACAAGTACAGCAGTTCCTAGGATTTAGCAACTACTATTGACGGTTCATAAAGGACTTCGCCACCGTCGCTCGAACTCACAAAAAAGGAGGAGCAGTTTGTATGGAGCGAAAAGAGGCAGGAAGCTTTTGAAAGGCTCAAAACTCTATTCACGGAGGAACCGATCCTAGTCCTACCAGACACGGATCGAGAAATGAAGATTGAGGCGGACTCGTCCAACTACGCATCGGGAGCAGTGCTCTCCATGCTATGTGGAGACGAAAAATGGAGACCCTGTGCTTTCCTCTCGAAAGGGTTCTCGGAGACGGAGAGAAATTATGATATTCACGACAAAGAGATGCTGGCTATCATTCGTGCCCTGGAGGCATGGAGACACTACCTAGAAGGAAACAGCCGTCAGTTCACCATTTGGACGGACCATAAAAATCTGGAGTACTTCATGACAACCAAAAAGCTGAACAGACGCCAGGCACGTTGGGCATTATACTTGTCAAGGTTTAACTTTATTTTAAAACACAAGCCAGGAGCTTCGAATATGAAGGCAGACGTCCTGTTGAGACGACCGGATCTTGATAGGGGGGAGGATGACAACACGATGGTCCTTTTAAAGCCAGAATATTTTTGAATCAAGGCCATGCAGCAAGGTCATGTCCTAATCGACGGTGCGGAGTCACCCATTCTGTCAAAAATCAGAAAATCAAAAAACTACGATGAATCAGTAGTCAAGGCAGTGACCGAACTAAAGAGGTCGCCAACCAAGGTGCTGAGAGAAGCGGAATGGTCGGAAGAGCAGGATCTCGTACTGTATCACGGAAAGGTGTACGTACCTAAGGATGTCGACATCAGAAGGGAAATCGTAAAATTACACCATGATTCAACGGTCGCAGGACACCCAGGAAGGTGGAAAACCATTGAGCTGGTCTCGCGTAACTATTGGTGGCCGGGAATGAACAGATTCATTGCGGAGTACGTCAAGGGATGCGACCAATGCCAACGAAGCAAGGCCTACTCCCGACAACCGCAAGGCAAGCTTCAACCGAACCCCATTCCATCTGAACCGTGGACAGACATATCCGCGGACTTCATCGTCAAACTTCCCAAGTCGTCTGGATACGATGCGATCCTAGTAGTCGTCGACCGATTCACCAAGATGGTTCGCCTCGTCCCAACAACTGAGGAATTATCAGCCCTTGGGCTGGCTAAATTATACCGGGACAACGTCTGGAAACTTCACGGACTCCCTAACACCATCATATCAGATCGAGGACCCCAGTTCGCATCACAAGTGATGAGAGAACTAAATAATTTATTGGGAATTCAAACAAGGCTGTCCACGGCCTTCCACCCGCAGACGGATGGACAGACGGAGCGAGCGAATCGAGAAATCGAAACCTACCTCCGAATGTTCATCAACCACAGGCAGGACGACTGGGCAGAATGGCTGGCCATCTGCGAGTTCTCACTAAACAACAAAACCCAGACGAGCTCCAGGCAGAGCCCGTTTTACCTTAATTACGGAAAACACCCCCGCATGGGCGTCGAGCCGCGGAAAGAGTCCAAGATGGAGGCGGTGGACGAATTCGCGAAACGAATGAAGCGGACGTGGGAAGAGGCGCGATCCGCATTAGCAAAAGCAGGAGAGGAGATGAAAAAGTATGCGGACCAACGAGTAGGAGACACGCCGGAATACCGAATTGGGGACAAGGCGTTCATCTTTACGGATAACTTAAACACGACCAGGCCGTCGCGCAAACTAGAGCAAAAGAAAATCGGACCATATGAGGTGATTGCGGTGCCAACAAAAAATGCGATAACATTAAAACTCCCAAAAAATTTATCTATCCACCCCACCATTTCCACTCATCGTACTGAGAAGGCGAACCAGCCCACTATCCCAGGGCAACGAGTCCCACCACCGCCACCGGTGCGAGTACGAGGAGAAGAGGAATTCGAGGTCGAGGAGGTGTTGGACAGTCGAATGAGGCGTGGGCGCCTCGAATATTTAATTAGGTGGAAGGGCTACACGACGGAGCACGACTCGTGGGAACCGGAGAGGAATCTTGAGAACGCGCCGGAGCAAATTGAGGCGTTCCGCTCCCGACATTCTGGAGCTCCACGGCGCATCTCTCGAGCTCTCTTTGAACAGCTCGCCTGGAAACCGAAGTATGTATTTACGTCACCAACCTACACCACAAAAACAAAAATATACGAACTGAGTGTGGAGGCGGAAGCCGGCAACGAACAACCCGGCCAGCACCACGACCACCACCATAGCAATGATCCCATTGCATTCGTTGGAACTAAGACTATTCCAGGTGGCGAAGTAGGGGACAGTAGTATTCATATCGAAGAAATAATGTCGTCAAGTGGAATTGACGAGTCGTAAGAGGGGGGTGATGTTATGGTCCGATGTTTCTTTCTTTCTTTTCCAACTATCTTTCTTATCTTATCAGGCACACGATGTATTACGACTTACTACTTACGTCATCCGGGCCGTCTGACTAATGGTCTCAGTCAGCGCCTCGCCGCTGCTGCATGGGCGCAGTCAACAAGCGTCATACCACATGCAGCTGAGCTAAGCATTCCATGGAAAGACGGCAGGATGCAGCATGTAGTTAGACATGAGGACGTAGCATGTACAGTAGTATATAAGTGCCCTAATAGACACCCAGAGACGTTAACTCGTTCTCTTGGGAATACCACTAATACTAGTGCCTAAGTCAGCGTCTTCACTCTCGCTCTCCTCATCTCTTAAAAACTACTACTTCTCTCACTCCTATTCTTGTTGGGTCTGCGTACGCCTTGTTGCGTATTAGCGTCGCCCTAACAAGCAGGGATTTGTGGTGGCTTCGGATGATGTTGTGTGAGAAGGTCACATTGTCTGTGCGGTCTTCGCAGTCGAACTATCCTAAGCAGGACGGGGTGACTCAGAATCCACCAGAACACTCAATACTAGTACAGTACCTACCGTAAAAGCGATCTACCTATGCGAATATGCACGATGTAAGCGTCTCGCATCAAGCCTTTGAATATAAAGACAACTGACCTGCCACCCAGGCTCGATAATATCCAGTTCCGACAGTGTTGTACCTATTGCGTATTGCCTTGGCCCTTGAAGGATGTGGTGCAAAGCTTTGAGATGCAACGCACCTTTGGGGATAGACACAAACATACCCGTATACGCCGTTGGCGCGAGTGCGTTGCTAGTAGTTTTAAGAGATGAGAGGTGAGAAGTGAGAACGAAGACAATGACTTAGGCACTAATACTAGTGGTTATCCCAAGAGAACGAGTTAACGTCTTTGGGTGTTTATTAGGGTACTTATATACTACTATACATGCTACATCCTCATGTCTATCTACATGCTGTATCCTACCGTCTTTCCATGGAACGGTTAGCTCAGCCGCATGAGGTATGACGCGTGTTGACTGCGCCCATGCAGTAGCGGTGAGGCGCTGACTGAGACTATTAGTAAGACAGCCCGGATGATGTAAGTAGCATATTGTAAGTAACTATGCTTAAGTAATACATCACGTGCCCGATAAGATAAGGAAAGATAGTTGAAAAAGAAAGGAAACGTTGGACCATAACAATATCCCCTGATCGTCAAGGATCAGGGGCATTGCTTTTCTCCGACAATTACGGGCGCCTATCGTCTGCTCTATGCTCTACTTCTCTTTGACCTTCGTCCTTCACGTCCAGACCGGGTGTCGGTCGACATCACGGCATTTGGCCGCAAATCAGGATGAAGCAGTATGGATCGCCATTTGGCTTGACTGCGCCGCAAGTAGCCGCGAAGGAAACAAAAAAAAAGACAGACTTCAGTCTCAACGTCCCGGATCCCCACTTGCAGAGCGAATAGGCCAAGGTGGGCGAGTTGTCGGTGTCGAACGCATACACGTGCTAAAATAATGCATCCAGCGCCCTCGCTGTCCGCGAGTATCCACCCCGTAATCTGGCAAAGGTTTATTGAAAGACATCGGTGAACTGAGCATGCCGTACTGTCGACAGTGAGCGACTACAACCCGCCTACTGCTACGCGTCGTGCCTTCTCAAAGTCAATAAAGGGTTGACGTTGAGAGCGATCTCGTTGAAGCCGAGCACGGTACACCATGAAGCAAATCCAATCCGACGTAGGAATCTGGGTGCAGAATGTTGAGAATCACAACTTCACACTACTCAGTACTCAGGGGCTATCAGTGTTCAACTTCGTGACTTCGGTGTTCTCGTATGAACCACGGTCGTTGCTCACTCCGATGGCGCGACGGTATATCCCGAATCACAGTCAATGCAAGTAGACGAGAACTTCACTCGGTACGTTCAACACCCGAGCTGTCTGCTTACTCGCGAGGTTTGTTCACACGATCCCATAGCTTCTCTTCTTTCTCCTAGAAGGCCAAATTGATGGTCGTTGAGTATCAAAAGCAAGCAGCGCGAACAAAGTACTAACGAATATCATGATCAGTTCTGATCGGAACAACCTCATCAATGGACCGCATTGGGCGATGCATACCCTTGTCATTGGACGATGCGCTATCCACTGGCTGCAAGAGCCACTCAATTAGCGAGTCAATTACCCATACCTCAGCGATGGTGAGAACCCGCAGTTGTGATATAAATGATCGAAGTCACGACTCACATCCATGCTTGGAACAGACAATAGATAAACATCACCGCCACATTATCTACCCGACTTCTCCCAACCCTTCTATGGTCTGTTTTCTTCCACGACGACCCGCTCTATAAAGGTGACTCCGGACACGCCTCCAAAACGGCCTTCTACGCACCGAAAAACGTTGTCTTCCAGAATTTCACCCACTGTCCCTAGGGCCTTCAAGCCTAACGAGCGGACGATGTACACCGCCTCCTCAGTCTTCCTCCAGACACTAGCCGATGTCGGCATCACGCACGCATTCGTAAACTGGGGCTCAGACCACCCCGGCATCCTTGAAGATCTCGAGCGCCAGCGTGTCGAGAACGGCCGGACAGCGCTCAAGATCGTCACATGCCCGAACGAGATGGTAGCGCTCAGCGCGGCACAGGGCTACGCACAGGTCTGTGGTAAACCTGCTGCAGTCATCGTGCATGTCGACGTCGGCACTCAGGTGGGTTGCTTGTGCTCATTGGTGCCGAGAGGCTGAGGGTGCCACCCCTAGGCGATGGCAGGGGCGATTCACAATGTGGACAGGGGCCAGACCCCTGTCTTGATCTACGCGGGCGCGTCGCCGTTTAGCATGCATCGCGAACACGAAGGCGCGAGAAACGAGTTCATTATGTGGATGCAAGGTTCTCGCATGACCCCTGTTCCCCTGCTTTGGCTCACATTTCTGATAAGATATCCCGGACCAGGCTGCAATCGTGCGCCAGTACATGCGGAATACGACACAACTACACAGCGGCAAAGATATGCCTTCGGTGATTCGAAGATCTTTACAGATGTAAGCTACCGCCATATATGATCCTTTTCGAACATTTGATGTCTAGTTCTTCTGCTCAGCGCGACAAGCGAGCCGAAAGGACCTGTTTACCTTTGGGCGCGCCGGGAAGTAATGGAAGCCCACATCAATCCTGATGAGATACGTGCAGCACTCGATGCGAAGGTTTGGCCTGCAGTTAGCCCCGCTGCGCTATCCCCCTCCGGTTCGTATACCCAACTCACGAAACCCGCGTACTAATCCGATATGTTTGCAGCCGTATCCACGATATCCTCTGCCCTTCTTTCGGCCAAGACACCTCTGATAATAACATCATATCTCGGTCGCAACAAGAATGCCGTTCCAGTCCTTATGGAGCTGTCCCTCCTGCTCGCCATCCCAGTCGCCCTTTCCTGCCCGTCGGCCGTCAATATCCCCTCCTCCTTCCCCAACACCTCTGTCGTCACGTACCTCTGGAAGGGCACCCACCACCCAGGCCTCGAGACCGCCGACGTCATACTCGTCATACACAGCGATACCCCTTGGATACCCGAAAACACAGCACCCAATGCGGATGCGAGGATTTTCGTGATCGACGGCGGGGACGTGCTGAAGAAGACGTTTGGGTACAACCACTCGACGAATGTGGAGATGGTGTGCAGCGCCGATGCGGAAGTGGCTCTGAAGCAGATTGTAGGTGGGGTGAAGGACGTTGACGAGAAGGCGCACGAAGCCGGCCTGACCAGGACTCTTGGCGGCGAGCTCATCCAACAGCGCGCTGCAAGCCTTGCAGCCGACCATTCGCGAAGGGTGCGCGAGCTAGATATAGAAGAGGATACCTGGCCCGCCGCGAGCGCCGACGGCTCTCCGACTCTCCGCGCCCCAAACGTCATCGGCGTCCTCCGCAAAGCAATCCAGGAAGCAACGCCGAGTCGAGGAGCGAATGTGCTCATCCTAAACGAGGGGATCAGCAATTACCATATCGTCTGGGACCACATGCGCAGCGACGCGCCGGGGAGCCATCTTACCTCTGGCGGCTCGTCGCTGGGCTGGTCTCTCGGCGCGGCGATTGGGGCCATGCTCGCGGAGGAAGCCCACCCCGAAGCGGCGCATGACCTGGTCGCGGTCATCGTCGGCGACGGCTCGTTTCTGTTCTGCGTGCCCAGTTCTACGTACTGGATGGCGCAGAGGCAAAAGACGGTGAGTGGTGGCATGGCGACATTGCTTGGCGGGTCATAGTGCTTATAAGAGCGCCGTATGTCAGCCATATCTGACCATTGTCCTAAATAACGGCGGTTGGAAGGTGCGTGCTGGAACCCACTTCGTCGCGTCATATTGATGTTCGCTCTCTAGTCTCCCAAAATCTCTATGCTTGGTGTTCACCCATCAGGCCATGGAAGTGCCGCTAGCGGTGACAGGCTTAGCGTCGGATTCGGTCCAGTGTGTCCCGACTACTCCCAAGTTGCCGTCGCGGCCTCCGGAGGCTGGGCGTGGGGCAGGAGAGTGGGCTTAGGCGAAGATGGTACCAAGGAGAAGATTGAAAATGTCTTTAGGGAAGCACTGAAAGTTGTGTTGCAAGAGAAGAGATGCGCGATTATTGATTGCGTGATCGAAGCGATTTAATGTTTAGATGTACACTTTCGTGAATCCCGGTTGATCTACATTTGCGTTATTCTACATTATCCCTGTTGTACATAATTATTCGGTCTAGCGATGCAATCAGGGCTCGTTAACGCGCTGCTGCAGCTCGCCTTTCTCGCGGCGGGCTTCGCCTGACAATGGATTGTAAGTAATCTTTGAACTGAGTGTGTACATCGTGAAAATCAACGTACCGGCAGCTTGCTTGGTCTTGTCGCCAGTAAGGGCGCCCACGACGTTGTCTGTGTATCCGCCAGCGCGGTCAACGGTGCCCTCAACGTAGCCCTGCGCCTGTGCGGCCTTGTACTCGGCTTCGCCTGCAGCGTGCTCCTGCTTGCCAGAAGTCTGCCATTCCGTGGAGCCAGTGATGTTGCCGATCTACAAGATATATATGTCAGAGTATACGTGAGCGGCGGGTGGTGGTACTCACGGTCTCGACAATCGTGCCCTTGGTAGAGTGGAACTGGCCGGTGGTCTTACTGCACAGAGAATGTCAGTACACATGGGGATATATTGGGATATCGAAGCTTACTCGGGGGAGTTCGTCATAATGAAAAGGTGTTTGTGAATGGAAGAAGTGGGGATTTCTTGATGAAGAAATTAGAAATTAGATCCACCAGGCGCACTTTTATACGCCTGCCGCGGCTGCGAGGCGTCATAAGGCGTTCGTCCGGGTTGGATGACGTTCGTCGCGCTGAATGATGTCAGTCGACGTCATTGACCTTGCTCGACTTGACAGATTGCCTGTTGCGGTGATCAGGGGCTAGGAGCTAGGGCTTTTATTTGTTTCACCTCACAATTCACTATTCTGCCCCGAGCCAGATAATGGCGTTCTTCTTCGGGCTTACTTACTTGATTTTGATGTGGCCATTAGTATCAGTTGGGCATTCAAGGCGAATCTGGCATTCTTGCATGATTTGTCATTTCTCTGGCTGAAGGACACACACAACGTAAGCCATAAACGTTTAAACAACAAAGCAGGGCATAACACATAAAGGTTAGCTCTGGAAACACACACACAAGACACTTACTTATGTTCCGTTCTTCTTGTACCACTGCTGTAGTGATCCTAGTTAGGTATAGTTGATGCGTCTGCCTCCGGCTAGCCCTAATATCCTTTGTAGACAAGGTTAGTGTGGATTAAAAGAAAATTGACCGTTTGATCTGGCATGAACGTTAGTGTCTGAGCGCGCAGGCGTGTTATCGTTGATGGTGTGGGACAGGCGCAGGATTGGTGAAGGCTGTGGGCAAGCAAGCTGTTTTGCAAAGGGCCGTGGCCTCAGGCCATTCGCTGTCTCAGGTTCAAGGCGGGTGAGAGATGCAGAATTTTTCAGGCAGGAATACACGGGCGCTGGAAATCACCTACGAATTGCGGCCGAATGGAAGCCGTAATTCATCGGTAGGATCGACGGGACGACAAAAGACGCTGACTATCCGTCGGATACAGAGCGCGCGAACACGACGGCGAATACGCTACCGTGCAGGGCAACGGGTAGTGAGAAACTCGGCAAGGCTAGTTATACCGGGCGATCCATGAGCTCGGGAAGTTGAGGCATGCACAAGCATGCACAATATAGTCGACGTGATTGACGTGAGGGGAGTATAAGGGACGCTCATGGCTTCGCTTCGGTGGCCCGACAAGCATTTTTGCGGGGTACTATAGTTATAGGCGAGCTTCTATGAAGGGCCTGGGAGAGGGGCTGTATCGTGCATGTGCACATCGCGGCCCACTCGCGCAAATGATTCATGAACTTGACGCGGCGAGCTTAGTGAAGCGTGGCGTGAGCCCAGGCTGACCCGCCGAAAGCTAACTTTGATAACGGGAAGTGAGGCACATCGTGGTATGTACAGCATGTGTCACCAATCACGCATCAAGCATCCTTCCTCGCTGATGATGTCGAGTCTTTGCCAGGTGACCGTGATGTTTGAACGGCGCCGAGCGCTCGAAGCTGGGCAATTTGGAGGCATCTGAGGTGCTGTAAATCGATTAGAGTTAGCAAGACCAAGAAGTGCGAAGCGGGAAGTAAAGTAAACTGACTAATCGTTCCTGACACCGACGACCAAGGCGAACGCGAGGAAATGAGGCCGGGATATCGAATGCCTGCAATATCCTGTGACCGCCCGTCCGGCTATACGAAGAACGGCATACGCACTCACAGCCTCGTGCCGTATGTACGTGATCGTTCTCTTCATCTGCGTTATCAGCCATTCATCGGTGCAGAAATAGCTAGCGTCTGGAATCAGGATCCATATGTGCTTGCGCTTATGGAGAGAGACTCTCACTCTGCGGCCGCCTTTGCTGGGCAAGCTATATGGGTGAACGAGCAGTTGGGCCGGAGAGATTCTTCCGGGGCTAGGGAGGATGGAGAGCAGCGAGGTGGAGCGGAGAACGGGATATCAGTGTGTATCTAATATCGCAGGTGGAGTACGAGGGCACAGATAATAATAAGACTCATACAGTAGTACATATATATCGTCTGGAGAATTCTTGGGCTACAGCGGGTATGTGGTATGAGAACAGAAGCGCGAAACGAATGACGAGGGTGCGAAAGCTGGGAAACTGTGGTGGCGAGGCGGGTCACATGCATCGCGCGCAGCAAAATAAAGGTTGGAGGTACCATAACCAGTTAGTAAAGGCGACGATGACGAGCCAGAAAGGGAAGGGAAGGGAGAAACGGACCGAGAGAGGGTACTAATCATATCTTATATCTCACTCCATAAGATATCCGTGCTGGTATCGTGGTCCAGCACACACAGGCCGTCGACGACCGAGATCACGGTGCGGTCGAACTCGTACACGAAGACGACGCGTGTAACTGTGGGACAGTACAGCCGGAGCTCCAGGGTCAGCGCGCGGAAGGCTGTCAGCGCGGACGGCGGGGGCTCCCAATGCGTGACTTCCACTTCCACGCACTGCACGCGCGGCAAACGCATCAGCAGCCCGTAAAACTGCAATCGCTTTATACATAGCATGGGAATGGGAGTGAACATACAGCAGCCGTGCGCTGAAAGAGGGTGGACAGACCTCTTGACCGCCTATGGGCAGGACCAGTGTCCCGAGGTACCGCAGCTCGGTGACAGTCGCCCTGGTCCTTATCACGTGCTGCAGGAGATCCATGCTGAAGGTCTCCGTGTATGACGAATCGGCGATATCGAGGGCCTTCAGGCGGCGCGTCGAGAGTTTGATCTTGGAGAAGAGAAGGGACACTTCCGCTTGCTTCTCTTCGAGGCGCGTGCGGGAGAAGCAGGACTTGAGGTGGGTGACAGGGCGACCTGGCACGAGAGCTACAGCAGCTTCGGAGAACGTGCATTCCAGAGTGGACAGCTTGGGAAGCGCAGAGGGGAGAAGACGGATCGGGGAGTCGGTAGATGATACAGTGGGTTGCGGAGCGTGATTGGGGTCTTTATAGTCTAAAATGTAAAGATCGTCCAGGTCGGGCTGTGTGTTCAGAAACGAGACTAGATGCATATCCCAGTCAAGGTCGCAGTGGAAGCTGCGGAGGTGGAAGGTGCAGTTATTGAGTATCCATGCGACGGCGGTGTCCGAGTTGTGGATGTGGATGTTGAGGTACCGAAGGCGGACTGTCTGTCGTAATGCGGGGGCAACTGCCGCCCAGTACTCAGAGACGGACGGCGGTTGGGACGACGCTTCCCCTTCGTCTGACCCTGATTCGCTGGAATCGTCATCGGAACCGCCCTCTTGTTCTCCGGAAAAGGAGATCGTGAGCGCGTCGACCAGTGTAGCGAGATGCGGCTCACGAGCGAGGAGGCCGCACAGAGAGATGGTCGAGCGAACGTTGCGCAGGTACAGCGTATTGTAGAGTGCGCGCTGGGCGACGTACCGAAAGCCTTTGGAGACCCTGCAAAGCATCGCGATGTCGGAGCGATTCCCGACATACTTCACTATATTGCGGTAGGCCTCCAATGACAATTCCATGCACCAGGGATTGGCATAACACTGGAGATACGAATGGGTTGGGCGTTGGGTCGGTGTAGTGGAAGACTTACAGGCACCTTGAGAAGATAACGGATTGGGCCGTCGATGCACCCACTCAACTTTGCAAAGACGGAGAAGCGAATGAGCGAAGGGATGTTCGAGAGGAGGGGCTTATATTAGTTCACGGCGTTCACATAGGAGGAAAAGAACTCACAGTCAAAGGACTTGGTAGATAGCGGTAGACGCGGCGGAAAAGGAAGGCGTTGCAAAATAGTCAATGTCTTCATATGACGGTCCTAACACTATTTATGCAGCGCTAGCCCACACCCCCGGATTTCCTTGGGCAACCGTGGAAACATCCTTCCAAGAGCTCGGAGGCATTTCGGAAGTGAGGGGATCTCCGGTTTATGCAGTCATTATACGCGCCAATTAATTCCCAGCCCTGCTCGGAGGCCATTCTCGGCCACGGCTCTGCTCAACTCTCTTCGTTGTGGTTGACGACGCCTGTCGGGCTTTGATAGCGCGCATTCGATTCCGTTCCTCGTGGGTGCCTCGTGGATGCCATGTGCTGGGTCGGTCTGCCCGGCAAGCAACCCACCCATGGCAACATCGAGAAATTGGATTACAAGAGGAAAAGAAACGCGACGTTGCCGCCCCGGGGCCTATGGCCTCAGGGCAGTCTAACCTCGGGGTCTCTACATAATCAGCTTTCCCAGGTGGAAGAATTAGAGGCGAGGAACCGTACCATCGTGATCCCCTTTACCCGGTCGAGATGTATCGAATGCTCCCCGATCTTCTATATATCTGAGGTGCCTCACGGTGCTTACTGTTGAACGGCGAGCGCTGAAGAACCACCTATTAGCGCCTGACAATATTTTTAGCGTTGAAGCGAATATGATTCCTCTTGGAGAAACTCCTTACAGGCCAGGGGTCATGATCAGTCGCATACCGGATCTACTCACGCCAGGGCAAGCCACTGTACTCCAAATGATGTCGTTGGACCGTAAATTATAACGGGACCGACCATATCGCGGGGCAGCCGCGCTGCATTCTTAAAGTCTGTAATCACTAGCCGGTTTCAATCATTCTGCGTGAGGGGTGAATATTTGAATCCAAGACGCGACCAACGAGTCTTCGCCAGTGTGTAATGCCGGCCTCCATGCGACATGTGGAATGGAGCTGAAAGGAGTCTAAGATTTCCCGGCAAGAATGGGATGATAGTTTGAGTGGAGGGAACTAGGCACGTATACGAAGGCAAAGTCTCGTCCCCTGCAAACCGTATGGGCTGCGGAGGGCGAGATGATCCGCATCATAGGTTGCTATATCAAGATAACCGCAAGATATCAAAGAGAAGAGGTCTTAAACAGCAAAGGCGGCCGGTCTGGATAAGCCTCGGGGGAACAGGTCAATATAAAGTATAGACTAGACACTCAAATTCCCAAACCTTGGCAAGGCTGTCGGACAACGAGGAACCAACTCATCGAAGATAGGCTCTTTCCTTCCATGGATGAGTGGATTGATGACGGAGGAAATACGGCAAGTCAGGCAGCTGCAGAAGCACAAGGAACAAATTCAGAAACATGACATGTTAATGCCGAACGGGTGGGGGTAGAAGCAGTACTTCAGTCGCAGTTATAACGCCGACAACGAATTAAACGTCGACCTAAGAGCTTCGGAACCGGCTGAAAAGAAGTCCTCCGCAAAGTTGCGGTCGTACCTATACAATTACAGCTGGATAGAATGATGACTATGTGGCTTGGGAAAGTCAGGCAAAGGGTGATTTTCCGAGAGATCATATGAGAACTAACCTCTCGTAAAGGCTACTCCAATTTCTCCAACTCTTCGAGTCGCGCCAGCACTACATCCTTGCTTGTCTCTTCTATCTCGCCAGCTAGGAATATTTCGTCGAGTATGGCATATACCTGGACACATTAGCAGGCATCAAAGAATATAATCGGATTCATACTTTGTAGAAGTTGAACACGAGGTCTAGCTCGCACACGTTATCAAAGAAGGTATCTTATTTCGCCGTGAGTCTGAGATAAAGATGAACGGCGAAACACACGCTACCTAATACCTCAACGAAAAGGTGTATCGCCTCGAGATAAGCCAATTCATTGTCGTTCGCATCGACGCAGACGCAAAAGAATAGGCCAGCGTATCGCCGATATACTACCTTGTAATTCCGAAACTGAGGATAAACGTTCTTTAGAGACCAGTCCAGAACGACACGGTAACTCGTAGTACTGACTTCAACAAAGTTGGACTGATATTTCTGATCTCGGGGGGCTATGAGCCGGTGTACCTCTCCACGGAGCCTGACCTAGGCACGAAACGAAGCGACCTCAATCGTAGCAGCAAGTCTGGAAGAGCTTTGCGAACCTTCTCATCGTCGTCGTAGGGAACATACCATTTGGCAAGTCGTGTTTTGCCCTGGCGATTCTGTGCGAGCCTGTGAGCCCCTTTGAATGAGACGAAGAGAAGGAAACTGACCTGTACGAGGATGAAACGTATCATCGTCGTTCATCCAGAACGATCGAGTTTACCTTTTCCACGCGCGGTACCGCGCGGGCGCTATGGCTGTGGACAGGAGTACCCCTTTTCCTTTACGCTTTCAAAAGAACTTATAAATTGCATGAAGAGCCGCAGTTTCTAAGCAACTTTGTTGACAGCACTCGTTCTTTGCACCATTGAAACAAGAGCAGAATCTTGTGTACTTGTACAATATCGTAGAATTCTGCCATTGTGGTGGACCCTGGGTCGGCGGTAATTAACAATATCTATGATTTGTGGGGATCTAATATTACATCTTCCTTGAGGAAGTTAGACATTAAAGGTCCCATGTAGCGAGGGACACAGAGATAGTTGCTACTGAAATTTAGACCCAGCAGGTGAAGCAGGCGTATTTGTTTGTTGTAATCGATGAGCCAGCACGGTCAATCACCCTGTACTGACGGCTTGCCCGCCCAAGAGAACAAGGAGGCCAAAATTCTGTGCCTCTACGCATACCGTAGGTCGAGACCTCGAGTTAAGCACCCACCGATTCAACATCCAGCCTTGTTCCTACGGGACTCCCAGCCCCTTTGTACCTTTTGACTACTTGTCTGGCGCATGAAGGTGACATGCAAGTCCCAGCTCGACGGCCCCAGAAATAAATAGACTAGCATTGGAAATGGTTCAATAACCACGGCATCAATTTCATCTGGGCGTAGTGGGAAAGGACATAGAAGAGTTCCGACTAGTAATAGCACCTGTGAGCGCTCCAGGCATTGTCGCTCTGATTATTAACACTGGCAGTGGGAAAAATACGAATTTCGATCAATTGAGGAACCACTTGGTTTATATGTCTGATGACTGGTGTTAAATGACGGAATCATAGACCTTATTTGTGCAAAGAGCAACCATCGACAACGGACGAGGCATGACAACCGTAATGCACAATTGCTCGCGAAAAGCGCAATAGTGTCCGGCGTACAACGCAGTCCAATTGGAGCGCCAAAGGTCAAACTTGTGACCGAGCCAACCGACAAGGCTGATGAATCAGGAGTTGGGCGCCGGTCGTAAGTAGTGTCAATACATCGGACGGTAGCTGGGAAACCACCACGAAGTAGCCTGATTCAGAATGATTGACAGGTGAAATATGAGTCAATCAAGTGAAGTCATACAGCTGAGATCAAAATGACAGGTGTCGCGCGACGAGCGTGTTGGGCGGGGCACGATGACTGAGTGTGGCCTCGATAATTCGTGACGGCCATGAGTCGTGCAGACATCAGGATCTGTACAACACGAGTTTTATCTCGGTCCGTGAATGATCTCCCTCATTGGCTCGTTCCACGACATCCATGGCACTGGCTGATCAGATTGGCGTCCAGTGGGCACGCGATTTACCTTGATATCGCACCGTCCTCGCCTTCTCGCTAGAACCCGTAGCTTCTAGCAGCAAAGCAGCGGTCTTGCGGCGCTCAACCTGAGCCTGCCTCAGTCATTTCGGGAATATATCGGTCGCACTGGCGTCTTCTTGCATGGCTCTGAGATGACAAAAATATCAAGCTCAGAGGCTAATATGATTTACCCGAACGATCCACTCACCTCCACGGAAGGGTCCTGCTTGATCACTGTCCACAGCGTCCCATTGGGGAAAGCCTCTCGGCATCGTGTTAAAGGCGATATGACGACTAACGCCGGATTCAGAGCATACTATTTTTGGGAACCTATCCAGTCTCAAACGTGAGCAATCCGCCGCGAATCGGCGCCTTTGAGAACCAAGTTACCAGTCAGCTTCGTGTCATTGTCGGATCGATGGAGGTTTCATACAAGCTGCAGGGCTTAACGCTATTGACGGATTGGCCAACGACGAAGTATAAGCTCACAACCGCTACTGTGGCCATTAGCTTCCGAGGGAAGTGGTAAGGCTATAAAAGAGAGGATGATTGTGAGTCGTTCGACCAGCAAGCAACCGTTTGAGGCACTACTAGTCAGATATCAGCATCAATGGCAACGAAGAAAGTACTGAAGACACGTATGTATTCCTTTCGCCCGTCGAGTTCGCCGCCGTCCTTAACGCTTTGGCATGTGTAGCTGGAAGCCCACTAGGTGGTGGCAAGAAGCCCGCCCCAGGCCCAAAGGCTTCACAAACTGGTGTCGTAAGTCGATACTCCGTGCGATGGTCGATAGTCGTTGACGTGAGCTACAGCCAAAGCAGGAAGCCAAAGCAACCGGTGTTTCCCATAGTGCCACGGAAGTACCTGGTAACGCAAAGGCTGGTGGAAAAGCCCCCAAACCGAAAGCAGGGAAATAGAATTTGCAAACCGAGCGCAGGGAGCATATATCCATAGCTTTGTTAACTGCAATGTAATAAGTCATGTGGCTGCTCAGCGCTCAGCGCTCAACGTTCAACTCGCATGCATTTGATCCAGCTAGCCAACGCGAGCACGGTGTTATAAGGAGCAAAGACTATGCAGATCAATTGTGGGATCATGGAGTAGGGTCCTTCAGCATCAGATATATAGAACCTGAAAAATCAATTATGAACCGAGGCTTATCAACCGCAGCCAGTGGTAGAACCTATACTTACGTGATTCACCTGGGATGAATGGGATCGTCGCCATCCTTGCAAGGTAGTTGAAGTTCAAAATACTCCCACGGTCTATGATCAGTCCACGAGGACCTACTATATCTCAGGTGACCTGAAACTGACACGCCGGCGCTCAGGTGGCCACGACGAAACTTTCAATCATCCGCTGCGACGACTCACGACGACTGCGATCCTGTTAATCATCGACATATCACAGAATGGCCGAACCCACAAAGCAGGAAACAGAGCAGGTATTCAAAGTTCTGCGGTCCCAGAAGGGCAACAAGGTTAATATGGGATGAGTACTGAGATTGAGCGTTGATTGCTGATACATTGAATTCGCTCGTGCTAGACATGTTTTGATTGCCAGGCGAGGAATCCAACGTGGTCGAGTGTCACCTTTGGAGTGTACATATGTCTAGATTGCTCAAGCGTGCATCGCAACATGGGTGTGCACATCAGCTTCGTTCGGTGCGTGGTCAATACGCCCCGCCACGCGCAACTGCTAAGCTATAATGGAAATTCTAGTTCGACGAACTTGGACACCTGGCAGCTCAGTCAGCTGCGCAATATGAAGGTTGGAGGGAATACTTCAGCTACGGAGTTCTTCACGAAGCATGGAGGATCATCTTTGCTTACTGAATCTGACACGAAGAAGAAATACTCGAGCCGCATTGCTGAACTATACAAGGAGGAACTGTCTAGACGTGTGAAGGAGGATGCTGCCAAGTATGTGATCACCCAAGCCTACCATCACCCTTCGTTAAATCGTTGTTTAGGCACCCGAAAGGGATCTTTGTAGATGGCGCTGAAACATCGGCCTCCCCAGCCGTTAAAGAAGAGGCTGAGGAGGACTTTTTTACCTCGTGGTCCAAGCCAGCTACCCCCAAGGCCTCCGCGCCGTCGACCCCGCGATCTGGTACTCCTTCGTTAGGTGCGAAGAATGGAACCAGTGCTCCTTCAACAACTGCCCCCGCTGCCCCACGTACAATTACTTCCGCCAATAGGGCCGCCAAGCTAGGCGCAACGCGACTCAACTCTAGTTCCTCCACGACTTCTACAACTTCTACGACGGTCAAGAAGTCCCGGTTGGGTCTTGGCGCGGCTAAGACCAAGCCCGTCGACTTTGCGGAAGCCGAGCGGAAAGCTTTGGAAGAAGCAGAGAGGATCAAACAGCTCGGTTATGACCGACAGAGGGAGGAGGAGGAGGAACGAATCAGAAAAGAAGCTGAAGCAGCTACGGCTGCTTTAGCCGCCAAGGCAGCAGCACTCGAGATCGGATCGAATAAAATCGCTGTTAGTAGCAATGGCAAGGCAGCAACGCCTGCAGCAAAAAACGCAGCTTTCCCAAGATTAGGTTTTGGAGCTATCCCTGGGGCAGCAGCTGCTGCTGCTGTCGCCGCCACAACGTCGAAACCTAGGTACGTGCGATACGTTCGTTTATCGCGATAAGGTTCTGAACACATTTATAGCACTTCCACTATAGTCGACGAATCACCTACTGCGGCACGCGAACGTTTCGGAAATCAGAAATCCATCTCATCGGACATGTATTTCGGGCGCAACGCATATGACCCTGACGCCGTCAGCGAGGCTCAGACTCGTCTTCAAACCTTCCAAGGTGCAACGTCTATCTCTTCCAACCAGTACTTTGGACGGGACGATGAAGACGACTCTGGACTTGATCGTAGCGCCGATGGCAACCTCCTCGGCGATGGCAACCTTGCCAACATCGAAGCAGCAGCGAGGGACGCTGTCGCCAGAGTCCTGGCTAACCCAGACGTTCAGAATGTCGGAGAATCAATCCGTGCTGGCGCCTTGAAGGTATGTTACCATATTGCCTACACTACGTCCTTTCGCTGATTGAGGACGAACTCAAGTTGTCCGACTATCTCGCCCAAATGTCTGAGCGGTAGCTGCTGTTTACCGCATGTTCTACACTTTGATTCAGCTGTTTGCCCCTACACGTAATTTTTGTAATCTGGATTCTGGGTTCAATTTTATGATTCTTTCTTCTATTCTTTTACCCCTCAGCTTATCCGCGTCGGCGCTTTAGACCCTGTTATCTAACTTTTTGAAGTTTAGGATTGAGTTATGGATAACCATTCTACGGGAGGGAAGGCGATATGCCCGTGCATGACGCTCAGCTTATTTCGTCGCACGTATGGGGTGAGCGAACTTGTCTTGGCTTTGAGAGCATCGCGAACATCAAGCTATCTTGCGATCCGTTGAGCGTACGTGGCTCAGCCTCCGGTCACCTTTTATTGACATAGGATCCGGCAGGTGCCTGTTCCACACATTTCCCCAAACCTCGTGGGCGCCGCGTGTAGTGACTCGTGGATGGCTATTCGTTTCACACCCTCGACGTCAGGATGAATGTATCGAACTCCTGCTTTAGATTCCAGGGAATTGGCTGAAAAGTTTACTACTGCTAATTGACCGGGCAGCCCCCTTTGTCGTCACATATACCGATGTTATCCGAACGGTCGAGACGCCTTCCACCCATCTGGAGGAGAGTATCCCAGTATGCGGCGCTGTTGGTTATCAATTTCCGGCTGACATCCCTTGCCTGTCTGGAACTTACAATCACCGGTATACGATCATCGCCTGACCGTGTTGCATCCTACTGACGTCTAGACCACCGTGCTAGCTTCGTTGCCTACGTTTTGGATCTTGCTGGATCTAACGTACGGCAGAATATTACCGATCGCGCACACCACATGCTCGAGGTTTAATCTTCCTCATAAATATGGATCCATCCTCCTATTGGATATAAAGGTTTGTCTAAGCTCAGACCCGCGTCGTGAGCGGCGGCAGGAGTAGCATCCATCGCGGTTAGCAAACATGTTCTCCAGGGTGTAACCGACGTCGCATCTATGGTCGGACACCATAATTGCCAAACCCTGCTCTATCGATAGATAACGTAGTCTTGCTGATGGAGAGACAAAAGCACACTAAGTTACATGCCCCCCGAGCCACCAGGGTCAATCTGGGCCCGCACTCGCACTCTGCCGGGATGGTTACAGGAAATTACTATATGTTCAGACGCCGGGGAGAAGGATGGCAGTACGCAGCGGAGATGGAGAACTGAGATATGTGCCTAAACGGAGAATTTGATGGGTATCCAGCACTGATTAGTTTACCTCATGACATACACACTCAAGTTTTTTTCGTGACTAGGTCCTCCTGTTCATCGTTCCTCCGAGTTTGCGTAGAATGAAGGATAAATCTTGATGCGAAGGGCAACAAAAGCACAGCAAAGACTTGGTGGCACAAATTAAAGGATAAATTATCCGCGTTAGAGCCTCTCGAGGCATGCAGTTACGTTCGCCCCGTATGAAAAATCTAAAAAAACGCCTTGATCATAGCGGGTGGTAACTCGCGGATGGCAGGTGGACTTGACGTACGTACCCTTGAAAGGCTACTCAAACGCTTGAAGGTAACGGAGACTTGCTCCGTCCGTCCTCGGAATCTGTTGGCCAGATAACAGACTGTATTTCCGCATAACCCGGAGGTAGTTGGGCACGACCAAGAGAGGGCTTGCAGAATCATCTGATCACACTAGTTGGTTGCTCGAGAGTAAAATTTACGCTCAATACCGACTCCTTGTGTAAATAATACGCAACGCCTAAGATATAAAAGCAAGGGGTATTGCCTTGTACTTGGTCACAAACGAAAATTCCCCCTCCTGTGAGGTCCGCATTGCCCACCAATCCTACGGCAGCACCCCTCCAACGCATTATTTGCTATGCCACCAGTGTGCCTAGTTGTCCGAGCTCTTTGGAGTCTCCTTCACAAGTACACTGTTCATAGCCACAATAGTGCGTTGGAGCAGTGTGAGCGTTAGATGCGGTCGCTGCGCCGCTCAGTCATGATACGTCTCAGAGATGTTCCTTAGTAGCATTCCCCTCTCATCCCAGCCATACAGCACATGCTTCGAAGTCTTATTGTATATCTCGAGATTCCATAGACCGATATCCGCGTAGAACGATATTCTAATGTTAACGTTACTCCACTCCTCCGTGCACATATCATCTGATGCTGATCTCAAAATTTGCCGTGAAGTACGTAGGTGCCATCCTCCAATGCCCCAGTCATCTTAAAGTAGTATGAAATCGGTCCGGGTATATGGAAACTAACCTCGCACCTACGCAACGTGTCGTGGTTATTGTGATTGCTATTGCTCTATAATAACAGCCATAGCGTCACGATCGTACCAGTGCCATCCCAATGTACACGAGACCTTTGTTGGTGTCTTTGTGTGGCTCAATGGCTGTCATAGAGAGGAGATCGACAACTATTGGACGGGAGAACGTATGCGATCCAGGAATCCGTGTAGATGGAGCCGGGTTGAGCCGGAACCAGTAATGGAATCCGTACTAAGTGTCGGCAGTGTGAGCTGATAATCTTGGCGAGATGCTACAGAATGGAGGCAACATACCTTACCCGTGGACTACTGAAGTAGAGGTGAGATAGACGCGCGGATCTTAGGTATAACGTCAACGCCCTGAGCACGCCTCCGTTGGAAGTGATGAGTAAAGGTATACTGCGGGAGAACTGAGGCCATCATTGGCCGGGAACGCGCGATCATAGCCAATGATAGGCAAAGGACCTAGTCGCCTGACCTTACTTGGTGGATATGTAAGTCGGACAACCGTCGACCAGTAGAAAAATGCATTCATGATATGAGCGCTGACACATCTCCGCGGAAAACATCGTCATTTGAGTAATTCTTCAATAACCCTGTCGTCTGGGATATTCCGTATATTATTTCCGCGGTAGTTGAGTCGTCGGAGAGCATCGACCTTAAGAAAAAAGAACGTAAGTTCACCGACAGCATTATTCTCATTCTGAACGGTTCAAACGTACCACTTTCGCCTTGGGGAAGCCAAGCTCCACGAATCGGTCGACGTGGGTATGTTCTAGTCCTGCTATCGCCACATCATCTCCTGAGTTTAGCTGTTTCGCATCCTTTGATCCCGGACCCCCGGCATATATGTGCGTCCAGTATGTCGCAGTTTCTTCGAAGCTAGCCTTGCTAGTCATGTAGTGCTTAGCGACTTCGGCATCCTGTGGGTCATTCGGCTCGGGCGAGCAGAGCAAACTCTGTAGCGAGATCAATGTCGATTTCAATGTGAGGACAGGGGACCAGGCATCCTTGAGGATATCGAGGCAGATGGCTCCTGAAGCTGACGAGACGTTGGGATGGTACACTTTCGTGATGAATTTCATCTTCACTGGCTGAAATGGATATGACTCCGGTATTACGATATCCTAGGAGCCGAAGCAGGTTGGGATCGAATGCGTGGATCGTGGGTGACATGGTACATACTATCTCAAAGTTACCGCCTTGGTACGGAGTCCCCTCAGGACCAGGGAAAGAGCCTTTGAGATGAAAGGGTGATTCATCGATCGTCTCTATCTTGATACTGGAGGTCTTGTCGTTCTTGCAGTCTAGGGTAAAGGGCCCTTCAGCAAGCGCAAGGTAATTTCCAGTTCAATACTTGCCAGCGATTTCTCTGGTAACGCGTCGTAGGCGAGCATCCATGGTTTTAAGAGGAAGTGCTTAATAGAACGAGAAGATGCCTATGGGCGCTTATTCAAACTGACTAGTGTCGTGTGAGCTTCACCAAGGTACCCCTGAGATACATTGTATTCCCGAGCAAAAAGTTGGGTAAAATTTGAATACATGGACTAAATAACAAGAAAGCACGGAGCGGGGGTTAGACGTATACCTAGAGTAGTAGCTTAAGCTTTGGCAGCCCGAGGTCCGAACACGACGCTGCTTCGACGGTCTGGCTTCTTCGAGCTACTACTTGCACTATTGCTTGCCGTATTGAGCGATCCCATCGGCCCTTTACTACTGGTGGTGGGCGGTTTAGCCTCATTTTGAATGACACTGCTGAAGGAACTGTATTTCGCGGCTCCTGGAAACTCGTGGTGAGCGTAGCTCGGCGGCTCAGAGGTTGTAGGAGAACGATTAATATCCGCGCCAGGTGGTGAAGGCGTACTCGCTGCGGACAATATCGGTGCTGGAGCAGCTGCACCGCGAGTGGGCAGTGTTGCTGCATGCGCGTGTTGTGCACTCGATGGTGGCGTCTGCAACGTGTCTGTGTCTACAGCAGGCAATATGCCGGTCGCCGCGCCGGAGTCTACGTAAGAAACTCGTTGATGGGTTTGTGGAGGTGAAGGCTGAGACCAAGCCGAGGAAGAGGTAGATTCGCTAATCTGTGTCAGCGGCGTTCCATGAGTAAACGGTCTGCTTGAAACAAGCGCTCCGGGGCGAAGATTGTGAGGGGGTGATGTGGAGATAGGGACGTTCATAGATGCGCTGGCCTGGCTTTGGTGGCCTGGGGAACTTCTCGCACCACCCCCAATACCTCCTCCGTACCAAGAACCGTATATTGTCCCACCAAAGTCTGGATTTGTGGTACTCGAGTTAAGTTCGGAAGCATTGATAGGCATCCTGGGTTCGGAAGACGCTGCAGGCATGCGGGCTTGCATCGTAATGGACGGTTCCGTCCTGATGGATTCGATATCGGTTGTAGTAACGCCCGTGTAGGAGTATCCACTCGTCGTCTTCGTGCCGCGATCATACGAACCAGCGGTTGAACGCAACTTGGAACGACGTCTTATAGCCATGTCTTGATTTGATACGGTGCCAGTGCCTTCTATATGAACAAATCGACATTCCAACATCGCAAAGGAATGAGCGGTCCCGCTCTCGCTTACTTAAATGAAAAACTCGCCTCGATCTTTGCCCAACGAGTTCAACGCCGCCCGCCTTCCAAAATAATGACCAAGTAGGAAAGATATGAAGGCAGTGAGCACCAACGCTGTTGCCCCGAAACCAACTGCTAGGCCGAGCGTGAGCTGAGGGTCGGATCGCTTACTGAGCAGATGGGACACTGTAGATGCAGCTTCGTCTACCATGAGGGCTTTCTGCTAAGTGCCGCTATAGTCTGTGCTGGATGAGAGCTTGGAGGGAGGGTGACGACAGCATCAATTCATACGCATTCGCCCGTCAAAAACTAGTACAGCCTCAATGCCTCATGCGTTGATTGGATTCAATACATTTGGAAGCGATTTGGATGTCTGGACTTTTGACGCACAAGTTTGACCCTAGATACAGAACATTGACAGCGACAACGGTGCCTTCAACGTGAACCACTGAGAACGGAAGCTTACGCACCACGTGGTATATAGGAGACATTGCTTCGAACTTGCACCGTGGTTAATCTTCTTCCCCCATGTCAGACAGAGTTTTGACTTCTTTTTTCAGCATACCCCGACCTGGCTCAATTGTATCCCAGGTCCAGCCCCGGGAATCATCATAGTTGGTGCACCAGTTCAACTCTTCTGGTAGGATCAACTTCGTTGGCACTCGTATTGATATTTCGAAGGTTTTTGCCGCGACAACTATAAACCAACCTCTGCAGCCTCGCGTTCTCCACGGGGTACATTGTCATATCTCACGGACTACTCACGCTCTGAACAGCCTCGCCTTCGTCACTTGTGGTTGGTATGTTCCACGGCCTAGCAGGTCCGCGCAACGCAACTCTTTCTTTTTCCTATCAGCATCACGATGGTGAGGGAGATAGTATATATTATAAAGAATCGCAGTCAACCAGTGCGCACTGGCGGTGATCCCAGTGATCCAGACACTGCAGCGCCATGCCAATAATGGACCATGGCCGTTCGCCTGTTCCCTTGTCGCGCGGAGGTCTCTCGGCGGCTCAAGTTCAGCGCCAAGGCTGGTCGAAACAACGTCATTGTATCCGGTTTACCTCGCTCCTTGCTCACAGAATCCGTAAAGTACGTTTTGGAAAGTCTCTTTCCCTTCTTTCTAATCTTGTGAATCGATTTCTCTAGGCTCGAGGCCAATGGCGCCGCAACCATTTCAGAGGTCACCACTTCATCGGTTCCAGTGGACTCAATGGCGCGAAGTAATCCTGATAACTCCCTCAACTTTAGCCGCAGAGAGGCGGCAGAAGCTCTTGTACAGTGATGTAACCGTTCAAGTGCCTTCTTAGATAAGTATATGGAGTCGATCGCCTCACCGGCTAATGTTGCACAAAACGGAGCATCCCTGTTGGAGAAGGCGCTCTCAGAGTTCAGCATTCAAGCGGCTTCTATCGATGGTCAGCTTGCAGATGCAAAGCGTACCCTCAAGTCAATACAGGCACAAATTAGCTCCCTACGGGGCCACGTCGTGTACTCCCCTAATTCGGACGATCTTCAGGAGTTCGAGCATAGCGTGCAGATGACTTTGCTCTCGGAGTCGGAATCGAAACAGAACTCCTCGTGACGTACTGTCGGTGCTGCTCAGGGATAATTCTTGCCACATGCTGACCTCCCCAATCCTATTTAGGTGTCACCGACGCCTCCTTGACCCCGGAGTACGAGTTGCGGGCGAATACCACGTCAGCAGAGAAGCAAGCCACGCTCTTATATAGGGCTTCTATCAAACAAACCACGGGGGAGGTACGTATTTCTTCTTACTCTCCGTACACCTGTCTATTCACCCTCTTCTAGTCCTGGGACGACGTCGCCCTCATTCTAGAGACTGCTACGCCATCGTTTGACACTGATTTACCGACACTAGATCCTTGGATAACAACAGCATCTGATCGCAGGGGATCCCAAACCGACGTCTCCATAATCCCGCCCCCACTACGATCTATCTCAGGCGAAAGGCGTGCCAGGAGTCGGTCAAGGAGTCGGTCAAGAAGCCCGCCGCCTGGTTACCATCGCATGAGAGTCTCGGGAAATCGAAGAGAACGTCCTCGCAGCCCTAGTCTAACACCGTCCCGACCTTCTTGGTACCAGCGCCGGCGAGACTCACAGAAAAGCGTCGCGTCGCGCCGAGTGAATGATTCCAGTTCGTCTAAGACTATGGACGCAATTCCGTTCTCGAACCCTTATCCTTCCTATCCCCTCTCTAATGACAATGCATATGGACCGTATGAATACGACCCCTCTAGACCTCGAAGTCCGTCCAGGACCCGAGGATATCCGATCTCAAAATTCTGCAACAATCATCCGTAGACCCAGGAGCCACTCCGATGACTCTCCATTTACAGATATATACGCTACATATCTCGTACCTGGCAAAGTCAGTGTACCGAACGGCGGGAACAACCTCGACGTCACCATCACGCAACTAGAGCTCGACACCAAACTCACATGGATAACAATTCCTAAGAAGGATGCAAGAGTTCATCTACAGGCAAGCGGGTTCATCAGTCCATCTGAATACGGCCATACTGACGCGCTTTGATTTCAGGCGACTGTCCGAAATGACTCCGAATTTATCTTGATCCCGGGCCGAAATAGTGTCTACGTTGACGGCAATTTCGTCGGTAATGTCTCCCTTCCCATGGTTCACCCTCAAGAAACCTTTGATTGTCCCTTGGGGTTTGTTCTACCGCCATTGCTACACTAGGGGTGCCGACTCACCCTCAGCATCGACACTGCGATTAATGTCAACTATCACCCACAAACCAAGAGGACTTCCAAAGCCGGATTCCTCCAGCGTACCTCAAAGGCAGTCATTCATGAGTACTCTCAACAAGTCACAATCACGAACTCGGGGTCCTCAAGTATTCCCGAACTCATTGTGATAGACCAGATACCCAAAGCCGAAGACCCTCGAATCAACGTTAAGCTGCTGAGTCCGCCCCTTGGCACCCATCGCCACGCTCGAGCTCCTTATCCCTAGCATCACAAAAGCCTTCTAGCAGAATTGATATCGACGAGAACGTTAGCGCTCAGTGGTTTACCGCAAACCCAGGTGCCCCGGAGTTGTCGCCCGCCGATAACGATGGTGTTGATGGTAGACTCTCCTGGCGCTGTTGTGTCCCGCCTCAGCGTAAGGTGCGCTTGCACCTACAGTGGGAAATAAGCGTGCCGTTCAATACGTCTGTTGTTGGTCTGTGACCTTTCTCGATTGGCTAACGTACGCTCCTGTGTTCTGATAACTCACGAGTCGTAGAATATGAATAGTCCGTTCCTGTGTTCGCTGCTATCCCCTATATGACAAATGACAACGTACCTCCTGGTTCAGCACTGCTTCCTTCGCAGACCTCGACGCTAGATGGGAATTCGATTCCCCGTCGAACTCCTATCCGGGAATCAGAAGCTGTCCGAATGTAGGACTCGACGAGCGTCTCGATCCCTTTCAGGTTCAAGATTCCAGTCGCTAGGTTGTTCGATTTCTGCATTAGGTTGAGGCTTCTATTATACTTCATCAATGGACCCACGATGCAGTGCGCGGCACTCTCACATAAGAGGCGTGGCGAAGCTGTTGAGAATACAACCTTTAATTCAGCATGCCCCCTCCAGACCAGCAAGTCGAAATCGATTTCCCTCCTCCTCTCATCCAAGCACCTGCTGTGCCGGTGTTTAACCACGAGAAATACTACCTGGATGATGGGGATTTCTACGTACTGGTAGGCATTGCCGTCCTTGGATAGGGTCTGGCGCTCACGTTTATCGCTTTGTCACGAACAGGTAGAGAACAGCTTGTTTCGTGTCCATGTGCACTTCTTGCAGAGGCATTCAGGCGTGATCAAAGAGGAACTCCAGTCGCCTTGTCCCACCGGAATGCACGAGCACGATGCGTTCGTCTTGAAAGATGTTACTGTGGAAGATTTCGCCCTGCTTCTATGGGTTTTCTACGACAAGTGAGTTGCAATTTGCGGTGAGAGCTGTTTTACTAATAACTGGCTATTTAGGTCGCTCGAACGGCAAGCATCGGGGGACGAATGGCTTCGTATCCTCCTTGCTGCAGAGAGTTTGCGAATGCCGCATGTTCAGAATCTGGCACTCGATAGACTCAAGGGCCTCTCGGTTTCCGCCGATCCCATCTTAATCATCTCCGTCCAACAAAGGTATCGCCATAAGATCAGTCGTGCATGGGCACGAGCCGCATTCGTTCATATTTGTGAACGCCAGGGCCGCCTGACAGTTGAAGAGGGTGAACGCATTGGGATCCTCGCCTCTGTTCTGATCGGGCACGCCCGAGAGGAGGTTCTGCTTCTCAAATCGCAACCTGAAGAGCAGACTGTTCAGAATATTGTCCAGCGCATCATCATTCATGATGACCCTCCGATCGCCCCTCCAAAGTACGAAGTTCTCGACGATTCTAAACCGTTTGAGTGCAATGTAGAAGGCGCAAACGTGGTTGTCTACGTCAGTTACTTCACCGGGCTTCACTCTCATCCATCTAACTTGCGTACAGGCAGGGCAACATAAATTTAGCATCCATCGACATTTTCTAGAACAACAATCACCCGTGATCAGCCAAATGCTTCGTCCAATGACGCCTGGTCAGGATCAACAATGGGACATGATTGAAGGTTCCAACGATACGATCACATTGAATGTCGACAGTTTGCACTTTTCTTGGGTTCTTTGGCTGCTTTACAACGAGTGCGCCGATTATTCTTATTCAATGACCGCAGTCTGATCGCTATCGATTGATCCAGGAGCCTCCTCATAAGCCCGTCCATCGAGCAATGGTCCGCAATCCGTGCTGTTGCGAAGCAATACAAAATGGACTTGATCGGCGCGTATGCGACAAAACGGATGGGAAAGACACTGGATCTGGTTGAGCGCGTCCTATCTATCCAGCGTTTCGGTATGCAGGATCAATGGACCAAAGACACATATGATATATTCTACCAGAGGGAGGAGCCAATATCGGCGGAAGAGGGCGAGCGGTTGGGTTTTAAGACGTGGGCCGAGCTGAATGCGCGAAGAGAACACTTTCTGAGGAACATGTCGACGCAGAAGTCGTCACTATCGGGAAATAAGTTGAAGAAGAAGAAGAAGTGCTCGTGTCGGTGAAAAGTTTGAAGGGACTGTTGTACTTAGTTAGGCCCTAAGTAGATTTAACCAATAAGGATTGAGTCGATTGATGACCAATCAAATTCACACAACTGTACAGTACATCGGATATTGCCGAAACCTTCCAATCAACGGCATTCGAACGTCCCAAATCATCAAGACCGACCTCAAGCTCCTCGACAATGGCCTCCCGCCCAACAGTCAACGTCCGCTCTGCCTCTGGAGGTGGCCGCAATCATGTTCTCGTTCAATGGAGCGTTGCTGATGCACTTTTCACTTTTTGAACAGAGGCTTCATCTTCACTTCCGCTTCCTGCTGTATTGACTGCTCCGATTAGGCTCGATGTCGTCTCGCAGGTTCACAGTGAGTAGATCATATACGTTGCGCAGGGGGAAATCTCTGAAGGTCTTTGTCAGAGAGCATCGCAAAGAACCGCAGGCAAGCATACTCTGTGAGCGAGAAGGCTGGCCACCAAACTAGCGCTGAATCCTGGGGTACTGGTCGCGCTGTTGCCCGTATTCCTCGTGTAGGTGGCGGAGGAACCCACCGATCTGGCCAGGTATGTCTGCCTCTACTGTAGATGGTCTTGCATTCTCAAGACCCCCCCCTCCCCCCCGATAGGCCGCATTCGGTAACATGTGCCGTGGTGGACGCATGTTCGCCCCCACCAAGATCTGGCGCAAATGGCACGTCAAGGTCAACCAGAACCAACGCCGATTTGCCGTAGTTTCTGCCCTCGCCGCTTCTGCCCTCCCTTCTCTCGTCCTTGCTCGTGGCCACCGCATTGAGCAGATCGAAGAAGTCCCCCTCGTCGTCAGCGCTGCCACCGAGTCGTTCAAAAAGACAAAGGAGGCCGTCACACTCCTCAAGGCGCTCCACGCCTACGCCGACGTCGTCAAGGTTTCTAACTCGCGCAAATTGCGCGCAGGCAAGGGCAAGCTCCGCAATCGCCGCCACAGACAGCGCCGCGGCCCCCTTGTCGTGTACAACGAAGACAATGGGATCGTGAAAGCGTTCCGCAACTTGCCCGGTGTAGAGTTGGTGAACGTGAGGAGGCTGAACCTCCTCCAGCTCGCTCCTGGTGGCCATCTCGGCCGATTTGTGATCTGGACCGAAGGTGCATTCGGGCTCCTTGACGAGGTCTACGGAACCTTCGACAAGGCGTCTGTATACAAGAAGGACTACCTGTAAGTCCCAATGTCACTGCCGTTAGGCCTCTTATCTAATTATGCGTCTTCTAGCCTCCCCACTGCCAAAATCTCCAACCCCGATGTCACGCGCCTCATCAACAGCGACGAAATCCAGTCTGTCGTTCGCCCTGCGGGACAGAAGGTCCAAAAGCGCCCTTGGACGCAGAAGAAGAACCCGCTCACGAACAAGACCGTGCTCTTCCGCCTCAACCCCTACGCCAAGACGCTTCGCAAGCAAGAACTGCGTAAGTTCATAACCAGTGATTTTACCGAGTTATGCTGATCTGTGGTGTTTTACAGTCAGGCAAGAGCGCGGGGAGAAGAAGAAGAAAGAGTCTGCCGCCGGCGAGACCTTCTTGCAGACTCTCCACGCTCCTTAATTCTCTCGATTGTTCGTTGTCTAAATGTGACGAAAGTGCGAGGTGTCCATATGCATTACATACATGTCGAGATATGCAAGCAATCCATGATATACGCTTATGCCAACCTACTGCGCTGTTATTTGACTTCTGAGACCGGGGGGCCTCTAAATTCGTGGTTTGTAGCATGAGCAATTGATGCGCCAACGACAGTGCGCCCAACATGATTGTTTGCCGACTAAAAACTTACACGACGCTTCGCGACGCCTCAAGATTCAAACTCGCTAGGGATCAGATTTTAGTATGTGTCCCTTCGGTGCCGCTAATCTGGTCCATTGCTGGTCGTGGCAGCATATGAATCCATGAAACGTCCCTTGAACCCAACGACTATACCCGGAAAAAACAATGAACAGCCTGAATTTCGGGGTGCATTCCGGCGATGTTCATATGCTTTCGTGTCATTTCACGACCTCGTACTTTGTTCGCGCATATGGTTGCGCGCAAGGCACATACCATGTGCACCCCTTTTGGGGTTTGCCCCTAAGACTAATTCACGTGATGCATAGAACTTCGTGATCACACGCGTCCGCTTTTTCAGCCCGACACCTTCCTCAAAATATAAAAGCTCCTTCCAATACTACACCATGGCGTCCTTTCTTCGCAGATTCAGCTCGTCGGCCTCTGTCAAAAATATGTCAGTACTTCCATTGCCAATTCCTCGCGCTTTCATCACTGAATTATTGGGTTTCGTGTGCACAGGTCAAACGTTTTCGTAAGTCTCACAAGAATACGAATGTACCGTTGGGAAAGCGTCTAAACAACCGGATGTACAGTTCGACATTGCAATCGACTCCCAGAATGCGGGGCGCGTAGTTTTCAAGCTGTACGACGACGTTGTGCCCAAGACTGCAAGGAATTTCCGGGAGCTTGCAACGGGCCAGCATGGGTTCGGTTACGCTGGGTCGAGTTTCCACCGTATCATCCCGAATGTACGTACTAGGTGGCTCTGGGATGCGCAATTTGACGGCTGACTTGAGGTTTATGTCTTCAGTTCATGTGCCAGGGTGGTGATTTCACGCGTCACAATGGAACGGGCGGAAAGTCGATTTACGGAGAGAAGTTCGCAGGTGAGTGTTGCTGGATTCAGTGAGTGCGGCAAAGTCCTGACAAGCTCCAGACGAGAACTTCAGCCTTCGCCATACCAAACCTGGCTTGCTTTCCATGGCGAATGCCGGCCCGAACACCAATGGCTCTCAGGTGCGTACCAAGTCTCTTCACGGCTTTAGTCCCTTTCTAATTCCGTATCACCGTACAGTTTTTTATCACCACCGCGGTCACAAGCTGGGTACGTCTCGAATTTCAATTTCTTAATGTCACTGGACTGACCGATCCCCCAGCTTGACGGGCGACACGTCGTTTTCGGCGAGGTTCTTGAAGGAATGGACGTCGTGAAAACGATCGAAAGGGCTGGCACAGCCGCTGGCACGCCCTCGAAAAAGGTCACCATCACCGCCTCCGGTACAGTAGCATGAGGTTTACGGTACATTTATCTAATACTACATACAATACTTAATGAACCGTTGGCGTCGCATCATTCAGTCATCCCTTTTGCTTATGGACCCAGACCGTAGGGCAAGACTGCGTCAGCATTCGATTCTTTTGCGGAGGTACCAACAGGTTGACCTTCAGCAGACGTCGTCGATGTGCCGACCAAACTGGGGTTGGCGTTAGTGGGATGTATAAAGCAAGCAGCATCCAATCACCTCTGCGGTCTCCGGTGGAACATGATAGGCCCTTTGCCAAAGAGGGGGTTCCATCCTTTGATTCCAGTTGTTGGGACGCTGGATCGAGACGTCAAGATGTGCGGTCTTCGATCCCACGGCTTATTACCTTTCCTCTGGTGGATCTCCCTGTGCGACATCCACGCCTTTGTTCTTGGCATCTGCCAGTTTCTTTAACCTAAAGTACCCTCCTTGATCAACAGTGTTGACATAGCAGCATAGGACCAAGTCATACTCCGCCTGGTGCTCAAGAATGGGACGAACCACAGGTCCTATTCCGAACCACGGTTTCCATCCAGGCAGCCCATGGATGAATGGATCGTATTCCCTACACCCCTTAGTATGCTTCATCTTTCTCGGTGAAAGTCCACAATTGCTTACTTTGCAGGAACGGGCAGCGCCACTACGTTGCTGCTCAGGAACGACCAGAGAACAACAGCGAGCACGGGCGACGCTGGTAACATGGCGGTATGTTTCAACAGAATGACCTGGCAAGGTAGCTATTTCATATGCCTGGCAGCTAGCAGGATGCTCTAGTAAGATGTTTCTGGCGTATGGAAGTTCGGCATGCGGCTAACCTTATGTAGGCTGGCTAACCATATTGAAAAGTAGCTGACAGATAGATTGTTTTGTATACTAGTACAACGATGAGTTGGGCAGCGGAAGAGAGCCTCAAGTTTGCTGCGCTTTCCCTTCGACCTTCCCTCCTTCATGTGAGCAAGGCTCTACAAGCGTGTGCCAGTCCGGCGCAGCGTGTTCCGAGGACGGAAGGTGCTCGCTATGAGCGGCTACAGCGATTGGATTGCGCGGTAACGGCACTATGGGCATTCCTGGATTATGCGGCTGAAACGGGGGTTTGGGGAGCGGGTGGAATGTACCAATGTGTCCAGCAGCGCCTGAGCCGGGGTGTCTATGACCGAGGTCGCACAGGTACTCGCTGACTGGATCGTCTTTCGCCTCTACTGGAGCCCCTGCAGTAAATGCTGCGAAGAACATGACAACGCAAAGTGTGAACCATCTGTTCGTATGGGCGACGTATGAGAAACCTGTTGCGAGCTATGCTTTGCAATCACTCACGTTAACTTCACTTGACTCGACAGCATTGTGAACCAGCGACGGGAACAAGTGGTGTGCGTCTGGTGCAGGAACCACGCTGGAGGAAGCGATAGCACTGGTGGTGCCTTACTGGCCCTATTCATGGCTTTTGTAATTATGCTAGCTAGCAATGGTCCTTCAATGATACCTGTCTGCGTGCGTAGGCTGCACTCCTGAAAACTCACCCCCGAGCTAACCGCTGCTCTAAGAGTCGATGGCTAGAATGGTCAAGCTACCGAATGTCGAGGTTTGTCACTGAATTGGCCAATAACGCGTTGAACTTCCTAAACGAAAAGACAAGATTTTATTCACTTTCATATTTTACAAGCCGTGCGTAGTTATGTGGAGCTCAAACTAGAGTTGTTCATAATTTGAGTAAAGAATTGCAGAGCCGCCTGGCCAGCTGGCAGTCCTCCAAACTTATAGGCGGGGACTTCATGGCCTGCACCGTAGATGCGTAGGTAAGAAAATGTTCCGGCGTTCTTGAATTGGCCAGTCGTCTTGCCGCCGACGGCGAATGGTTGGAAGGCTTGTTGTTTGTAGAGAGAAGTGAACTTCGTTTGCAGAGCGTCGACCTAAGTTAATAGAAGACTAAGTAGATGCGGGGAAAGAGGAAAGAGGTGACGGACCATCGCTTCGACACCATTGAAGTTCAAGATGTAATCCTACGTATCAATCGTGAGTAACGTGCTGCCTCGAGAATAGTCGAGCAAGGAGACTCACGGCATCACCATCAAAGATGAGTGTTCTAACTCCAGCGTTGATGACTGTTTCCAAATCAGGACGCGAATTCCTCATCCAATCACCAGTAGCCGCAAAGTTGCTATATACTTTGTTGCTGCTTGTAGTGTAGGTGACCTCGCCTCCAATCTTGGTACGTACAGAGTTCAACCAGGTGGTGAACGAGGGCGGGTATGGGTCGGGATCGGTCGCTAGCACGTAGTAAACCTGTTCATGTATGTCAGAACCTGCTCTTTGGAATAAGGCGTAGCCTCACATCAAAGTTTCCGGCAAGCGGAGAAAGAATGTTGTTGTTGCAGAAGCTCTGCGCTCTGGAGCAAACACTGTTGGTTCCACCAGCGTTGCATTGGGTGATCTGGCAATGAAGAACAGAGTGAGGGTCCACCCCTGTTTAATCAACGATAAGAGGGGCCCCCACCAAGTCACGGCAGCCACCCGATTGCGTCCAGGCAGTGGTAGCGCGGGTAATAGTGGATTGAGATACTAGAGGGTGGTACGGGTTGCTAGCGGCGTATGCCAAGTATCCTGGGTATTGATTAAGGGGGTCCTGGAATAACGTTGGGTCCGCGGATCTGCAAAAGTGGATGAGCTTACTGTTAGGCCATCGCCAACACCTAAGACCTTTAGGTTGAGGGGGAGGCCAGTAACGGTACCCGCTGAGATGGCTGAATTCTGAGCCAAGAAATGACTACGTAAAAGGTGAATGAGAATACAACTGAAGTCAGCAAAGGAGGCACGAACGCAGCGAAGGTGGGTCCGTAGTGTCCACCGTATCTATGATTGACATCTAAGCAGGTTCATTTGTGACGAAAGAAGAACTGAGCCTACGATTCGGTCCAGATAGCCAAGTCCCTCTTTTGCAAAGAGGCAAATCGCGAGTCCTTGAGGAATATTTGAAGGAAGGACCATACGTCCGCGGCAGCTTGTTGACTGGTGCCGACGGTCGTGTCGCCGTGAGAGAAACCAACGCCGACGGGTTGGTCAATGAACAGCAAGTTTGCGTTAGTATTCCATGAGAAAGGATTGTTGATAACAGTCGAAGAATCGTTGGTAATACGGCATGGCCCGTTCTCTTGGAAAAGACCAATCATCGATGAAGATCCAGGCTGGATTGTCAGTCAGCAGAAGTAACAGACAAGTGGGTCGAAATGCATACTCCTCCATTGAACCATAGTGCGAGGGGAGCAGTGTCTGGATTGTTGCGAGCGGCAAAGTACCAGAACCTAGGTCCATTGTGGTTAGCCTTGAAAGAGAGTACGACAAGGAAGCATCTTACCATATACTCTTGGTAGATGTCAAATCGCCGTAACCAGAAGCTTGGTACACTCCCGGGGTCGTTTCTAGGGGAAGATGAAAATATCACCATTTCTCTGCAGTGTAAGGTAGATTGAATAAGCTTACCACAAACACCATGATTCTCAACGATGCGCAACTGGCCGGGGGTGGTGGCAGCTGGCGCTAGGACCGAGTCCGCCTTTTCGGTGAGATTGAAGGTTGCGGGTACGCCACCAATCACGCCGTCGACCACAGGTATCTGTCCTGCATCTGCCAAGGGGATGAGAGCAGGAAGAATCGCTGCCAAAGCACCGAATATCATGGCGAATGAGTTTGAGAACCAGAACGTTCGGGGGTTCAGACCCTTTGACTCAAACTCTTTATCCTGAGCATCGCCTAGCGGAAGTTCCAGCGAAGCACGATTGATAGAACAGAATTCGTAGAAGTGTGCTCTGTCTGACGGTGTGTCCTAATCGGATGATGCGTGCACATGCACACTGGATTCCGTCATGATAAAGCTTGATGAGGACAAGTTCGCGTGTGTGTACTTGTGGCACAATACAACCCTCGTCCCCTCAAGATACAAAGTGCGAGTGCATCTCCTGTACGAAGCCCGAGGGCATACCTAGGAGAAATACATATCTCAGTGTGAGGGAAGCATGCGTGTATCGAGATTTAAAAAAGAAGCAGCACCTAGCGCGCGGAACGGGTGAGCGTTAGTTTGAGATGGCGGGTCTGCTTGATATACTGATAAGTGATCAATGGAGCTTCTGCCGTCGTAGTGTCTGTCTCCTCTGACATGTGGTGTCGGATATACTGAGGAGGAAGAACACAAGAACCACGCAAAGAATTTGTATGACCCACGCTGAGTTCCATAAAAATAGCTTTCATACGGGTGGCTGCAGCATATCTCACTAAGAGCATGTTCGCACTAGATCATATGAGAGGTCCGTGGAAGGCGGGCGAACAGCTAGAGAACCCGTGGTGATAATCAGCAAGCTTGCCATTTATTTACGACGTTTACAGATCTTACCTACTGTCATCGCTGCGGTACTCAAGCTCAAGCTCGGACATCTATCCCGCTTTAGATTAGGCGCCCGTCAACGATGCTCTTCCGTTGGTACTTCAAGAGTTCGCCGTCGTCACCAAACCCTGAACTTTGTAGACGGAGTTAGCTGGGCAGCTTTGTAGTTTGGGGAATACAGGGTCCTGCAACGGCTACAGTACTGCACCATTGCGGCGCGCAAGGTCAAAACGTTGCATAGCTTCGAGCCGTTGCTCTGATCCCTGGAAGATTATCTGACAGATGACAGCCCCGGCATTAGAAAAAAAACACAGCCGATTTGATACGACGTACACAGTCCTTGCTTTGTGAGTGGCAATTGGCCTTTCGGCGCGTCAAAAAGAGTCATCGGACCATTGTCGGACTCAATGTGTTGTCAGGGTTGCGGACTGATCACATGACTTACCATAGCCCTTAGTGTGGGAATATGTGGGAATGCGGGGTAGTTCCGCCCATGGGCTCCCTTCATCCTCCTCTCCTCCATACCACCACCACCACCTTACCACCGTTGAATGGACATTCCAGCGAAAGTCGTAAATTCTCCAAACACCGTAGCTTCGTCGCCGGCAGCCTTATTTCTGAGTGCTTTCTCATCACCATCATCTTCGTCTCTCTCGCTTTCCAATTCCTGGAACACACTCCCTCCGCCTGATTCCCAAGGCCAAGTCATCAATGGATACACTCTGGGCGCCGTTATTGGATACGGCTCGACATCAATAATCCGGTTAGCCACGGCTTCTTCTGGTGGCGTTGTCGCATGCAAGATTGTCAAAACTCAGAACACCCTCGCGTCGAAGAAGTCTGCTTTGAGAAAAGAGGCAGCGATCTGGGCCTCACTCTCTCATGAGCACATTCTACCTCTCTTTTCGTCTCATTTCAGCCCTCTGCCTGCATCAGGTCTATCGTACGCATTCTTCTTTACGTTGTACTGTCCGGCCGGGACCCTGTTTGACATACTGCAGAATGCTAAGAGTCAACGCCGACAGGATGACAGCGCAGCTGGAGGGCTGAATCAAGATGACGCCGGTATGCTCTTTAGACAAGTCGTGCGTGGTCTGCGATATATGCATACTGTCGTTGGTTATGTCCACCGGGATATCAAACTCGAAAACGTGCTGGTTGATGAACAAGGTCATTGCCGCATATCCGATTTTGGGATGGCGAGGCGAATAGGGAGCAGGAGTGGACACGCAGATAATAGTTCTAGTGACGAGAGCGACAATCTGGATGACGAAGAAGACGATCTCGAGAGGGAAGATGCGGGTATAGTCGCCCTCACTCGTACCGCATCTCTCACTATACCCAGCAGCTCACAGATCATTCCGCCCCCTCACTATCACATACTCAATCGCCATCTGTCTCTCAGGCGGAGTTCGCATTCGCTCCATAAATCCAACACTCTTCCCTCCCGCTCACGTCGGCGGACCACTACCGATGTCTCGAGTGATTCGCCTTCACAAGGGAAGGTTCAGCCGGGATCACTGCCATATGCTGCGCCCGAACTCTTGATGCCTCCCTCCCTTTCTCTTCCTTCCGCACAGAGCCATTCGAGACGGCTCCTGGACGGCGTGAATCCCGCCCAAGACATATGGGCTCTAGGAGTTTTGCTCTATGTTTTGCTCACGGGCCGTTTCCCATTTTCAGATGCCTTCGAGCCGCGCTTACAGATGAAAATCCTGAACGGTAAGTTCGCTGTTAATCTATAAACATAAGCTGACATGTTTTTAGGTGCATATGATATTCCACCGGGGATTGGGCGTGCCGCCGAGAATGTGCTGCGTGGTTGCCTATCGAGATCAATTCGATCTCGGTGGACAGTTGACCAGGTGGATGAAGCAGGATGGGGCGTTGGGTGGGGCGTTGAAGGGGATCGTATTCTGGAGGGTGTTGAAGCTGAGAGAATGGATGTCTGTTGGCCAAATGTTACTCCGACTGTCGAGGATGATAGTTGTAGAGGAGATGTGGACACACGCAGACACAGATCGGCAAGCGCTGATAAGCATCCGTTTATATCCCTTGCAGATACGACAGACGACCTTGAGGAGATGAAGAAGCCCATGTTGAAGTCTTCTGAGGTGAGTGGGGATGGAGCGATTGAGCGGACCAGGCCTTGCCTGTCAGCTTTGCATAATTCGATTTTCCGTGGCTCCTCACCGAGTGCGTCAAATCTGAATCCGTCCCCACCAAATACGAGTTCGAGACCGAGGAATCTATGTGGTACGTTACCTCAAGTTTTCAGCAGTCATAGTCGTTTTCTGTAACAGCCTTTCTTTTCAATTTGTGCGTGTAGTTGATATTTTGTCTCCAACGTCCTACCACGGCCAAGAAGATTCCGATTCGGCCTTGGTTGTGTCGCCGCTTCCGACGTCTATAGGCATGTTGTCTCCGCTTACGGAGGGCGTGGAGCAGGACGGCTTCACTTCGAGCGATATCAATTCCAGGCCGCGAAGTACGGTCCATGACGCTCCTCGTACGCCTCGTCGCCGAATTGCATCCCCACTGCCGCTCTCTCCCCTCAAGGGCTTTGTCGCGCCAGTCACATCCCCTGTATCCTCTCTTTCCTTTGCAATTCCGCTCTCCTCATCACGGGAAAGATCTACCTCCCCTTCCCCGGCAACCTCCTCCACTTCTCCCAACAACGAGTTACCGCCGTCTCCGCTGCTCTATAAGGAAGACAATGGGCCACTTCCCGCCCACCTTTCGATATCGAGCACCTCTTCGTCTCCTCACGTTCCCCTAGCAGGATTAGGCTTCCCTCCTGTCACCGTGGAACGGGGCCGGCCGTTACGCAAACACTACGCTGCTTTGTCTCGCTCCCCCAGCCCAAGCGTGCAGCCCAGAACGCCCTTGGACACGGGATTCTCTGCTACGTTCAATGGAGGGCAAGGAAACACTACTCGCCGGTCGAGCGGTAGTGGCGGTAGTGGAACTCGCGCGAGGTCAAGGGCTATGGAGTCTTTAGAAAGTTTGCAGGAGAAGGACGCTTCGAGGGGAAGATCAAAATACGTGAGGTTGCGGCCGCCAGGGGATGTACTAACTTCGTTCGAAAGCGGGATCGAGATCATGTCCAGAAGCGACAGTGGCAGTAGTGATGCTGTTGTTGGGATGGAGCACGATCGGATCCGCCGGCCTCTGGGCATGGATACGGTGAACGAACTGGAAGGCTGGGCAGGAGAAAGAGCCTCGATGGCGGACAGCAAGATGGGCTCTTTGGCAGCAGGGACTACTGCTTACGACCGCCTATTTTCTCCTGAGAGGGGCGTCATCTCGCCTGAGAGAAGTGGAGGGACCTTGGATACCGATGCCTCGTCACCACTATCGAGCGGTCGTTCTGCATCTCCTCGACACCACCATTCTTTCAGTTCTGGTTTTGGGTTCTTCAAAGTCGAACGTGACAAGGGGAGCCGACGTGGACTTGGTGATGACGGCGCCATAATGGCAAAGGGCAACTGGGCATCGAAGGGCAAGGATGCGGAGGCTGATAGGAACTTGGACATCAATGGAATCGTACGGAGTCGGAGAGCGGGGAGCACGCCACCCACGTCGGTTTATTTCGCAAAGGATTCGCACATCCATTCGTTGCATCATTTACGTCCGCAATACGCTCACCCTCACCCTACGACACACCATTGGACTCACTCGCACACCCCTGTGTTCTTAGGGTCCAATCATCCACAGAAGCGCGATCATTTCGGCCTTGGTTTGGCTACGACGCCGATGCCTCTTACGCCCGCTGGTATTCACAGTGGACAGCATACACCTGTTGCGGCAATGAAGAGCGCCCCTGCCCACGCTGTAACGGTGAAAGTGCCCGTTTGGGGGAAGGGGATTGGAGTGAGTGGGATGAGGAGCAGAAGTCTCGGCCCATTATAATCGAGGACCATAGTATTCGATGAAAGGCCAGTTTCTCTATGGAATTTGGGCGAACAGATGAAGAAACGAGCGTAACGCATATGCTCCAGGTCTCAACTTTCGGGGAAAACGCAAGACATTATCGTTAGGGTACCCTTGATTCGGATGATATCCTTGTATCTATATCACTATCACTGCAGCTTTTCCCTACTTCTGTAGTTTTACAGCATCCTGGTTTCTTCTTGCACACTGATCTATGTTGTTTGCATACCCCACATCTATCTTCCTCATATCATTCTCCAATCATCGTTACCTAGTTCATGTATCCCTCCTATCATAGGTATATTAGGTACAATCGGGCCATTTACTATCACACAGTGTCTAGTCTTGACCAACAGTAAACCCGTCACTAATGATATCTTGTTCGGCGTCCTGCGCACTACGCCCATTGTGCGCCTTACTAACGGTTCTTGGAAAGCCAACGGGCTTCAAACGGCTAGACTTACTCATGGCGCCATTGCTTGTGAAAGAGACGTGATTGACCGTGGCAATTGGACCCCAGGTTCCCGTCTGATAGACCCTCCTCTTGGACGATATGATTTGGTTAAGGGATGGGGTGGTCAGCGGGGATCGCTAACGCCATTCTACGCCGGGCTATCGCAATTCAACGATTCCAAATATATACAGTGTTGGACCGGCCAATGGCGCGGTTTTTGGTGCACGTCTGATTGCGACGAATTCCCGTTGCCTGTTCGGGCCAAATGAGTGCTGTTGAGCATGTACAATATAGACACACCTACTGCGAATTTCTCAGATTTTTATCTGGTGGTTAAAGCTATGTTCTGACCTCGTTCACGAAACGGGGCCTTCACCACCCAATGGCGCAGTGACACGGCCGTCACAACTTCCCCAGATGGGTGTTCCCCCGTATTATGTCAGCATGCACACGCTCCTTTCTCCCATCGCGTCGCGGTAGCCCATTATCATCCAAGATGCCTGACGCGGCTCCTGCACTCGGTGAGCATCCAAATTGGCTCGCTTTTGGCTGTTGTATAACCTTACTGTCCTTTCAGATACAATCACTACACATCTCTCCCGGCAATCTGATGCATCTGTGACCTTTGAAATGGAAGAAAGCAGCTCATAATGAAGGAGATGGGTTATCGGAGAGCGCTCCAGGTGCGTGTACTTATTGTATTATCTATCCAGCTCATAATTTTACTGTTAGTAGCCGAAAAAACAGCTTGCGAGGCGGCCTGCAACTGCCACTCACTCGAGGCACAACTTGACATGCAACGGGCATATTCCAGGACAGTCGACGAAGAGCTAGACGATCGCAACGCTGAAATACGCTCCCTGAGAACGCACCTTGAAGACACTCGCTAAGAACTGAATCAGCTGCGCCAACAAGTCATCAAGTGGGGACGAATCCTTGTAGACCATGCGCGTCTGGGCACTGGTCGCGGACATATGGACTCCATCATCACCGACAGTGATTATGACAGCGCGCCGTCCCACTATTGCTCGAGCCCCTTCAGTACACAGGAAGAGTAGTAATGAATTTTTGTTTTAATTATTCTATCTATCCATTCAGTCCTCGTCATCGTCACCATCTGACTCAGAGGTCTCTCCATCGTTATTATCTGCATCTTCTTCCCCATTTGCCCCGTCGTTAGCATCCTCGTTGTCGCTGTTACTAGAGTTTCTTGTGACGAACGTAGGTTGAGGAATAGGTGGAAGGAGACGATCCTTGATTTTTGGTTGTGTCCAGGCAGGTCGACGGTGTTCGCGCTTCGCTAAAGCCTGTTCCTCCTTCCACTCCTCGAGATCAAGCTGGAATTGAGCCCGGATAACCTTATTCTGCGCCTTCCGCTCCTTCTCCAACTCTTTCCATTCCTTCCTTGCCTTGCTTTTCTCTGCCCGTGTCGCTCGGCGCTGCTTCAGTGCTTCCTCTTGATCCTCCGCGGCCTTATGAAAAGCCTCAACACGCCTGAGAAACTCACGTCCTGTGAGTAAGCGAGGAAGGCCATCGCCTACCAGTCTCCCCTTCTTGTTACGCTTTCGACTCTCCTCATGAGCCTCGAGCTGTCCACGGACAACGTCACAGTAAGCACCGTTTAACACCAGCATTGACTGCATTGTAACGAGCTGATCTTTTCGCTCCTCATTTTTCTCGATGAGCTTTCGAAGCGCATTCTGAAGGTCGGCTTCAAGAATTGTCGATGGGATAGGCTCGAGAAGGTCCTTGTATCTTGGTTTCCTGGGTGAAATGGTAATTGATGCATATGGTGCTAGCTGAGACGTCGATTGGATAGGCGATGATGAGACGAGGAATGATGCAGATGTTGAGGCCTGCAGGCTACTGACGACCTCGCGGGTAGGGGTATCAAATGGATTGGGTGTAGTGTTATCAACAGAATCGTGAGTGTCGTCCGATTGACAAAGAGCCTTGGTGCGCTGACAAACACTATACAGCATATTCGTTACAGCGCGAACTGGCGTACTTGGCTCAACAGGCAAATGACCTCGGAAGGATGTTTCTAGGCTAGGCGCCATCATCTCTTGGGTAATAACGCTTCGGTCGAAGGGGTAAACTCCGGTTTTACGAAAGGCTGCTTTGATGTTCTCAGGAGTTAAGGCTCGGATGTGCGCAGCGCCATAAATAGCCAGAAAGTTGCTCTTGTTGAGACGCTGGCGCTTCTCCCGTTCAAACTTCTCCTTCTCCTACCCCCAAAAGGTCTTCAATGGGCCGAAGACAACGACATCAAGGCCCTGATATACATGTGTGGCGTGGGCGGGATAACATAAGATGTGAATCCGATGTTTGCGAGCAAAAAGGAGGAACGCAAGGGTGTAATGTGAGTTGTGGCCATCGACGATGAGTACGCATGTCCGCTCATTAGCTTTGGCCTTTGTCTGCTCATGGAAATCCTTGATAAATTCCACTCCAATCTCACCGTCCGTCCAACCTTTCTTGGAGTGTCCCAAGCTTATACCATAGTGAGCAATTTAATCCTTGTGTACACTGATATGAATTACTCACGAAGCATCAAGAGGGTTATCCTGATTCCATCGGACCTGGTAATGTGTCCCTTTGAATATTACGACGGGCTTGATGGAACTGCCATCAGCGCAGATGGTCACAATGACGGTAGTATTGTCTCGATTGCCATCAGATTGCTGATGTTGTGTTGTTCTGCCAGCCGGCCCAATTACGCGCTGCGTGGAGCCATCAGACGGCTGGAAACCAGATTCGTCGCTGCCATAAAGATTCTCCGGCAGGATGGGCTCAGGTGGTGATGTGGATCTGGAAGCACTGGTTCCCGCTGTTGGCGCTCTTCCTTCTGTGTGCTGTTGATGTTCCTCGTCGTTGTCGTCTAGCAGATCCACCTCCTCAGTCACTCCAGCAACAGCCGATGCTAATAGGTCTTCATCGAACTCATGATCCATCTCGCCATTCAGTGTCTTTTCCAGCAGGTCATACCATGCTTCATTTGTATTGGGGTTCACTGCTCGCCCGCGCTTGTTATCGAGAGAGTGGCTCCAATATCGACAACCGTGTGCGATGTTTTTCGGTGAAGCGATCCGTCCAATTCTTGCCGACTCCGGTTGCGGGAAAGGCATCGCCAAGACGTGCGCAAACAATGCCATCGACATGCTCCTTGAGGCGCCGGTGGGTCAGAGGAAACCCGCGAAGCGCCATTTCTACTGCGAAGCGAATGACGATCTCCACTTCGCCCTCAAGAAGCCAACCTCGCATTGCATTGGACTGGCTCTTGGGGATGCCGCCATTCACAAGCCTTCGTAAAGTTGAAGGCGCGAGTTCCACTCTAGGCTTTTTGGTTTGCCTCTCGTAGTCGTCCGCAATGAGTTGACAGACTTTTTCGTAACCTCGGGGCTTAGGAACATCTGGGGTGGCCTGAAAAGTATCACCATGTTCCTTGCGATAGAATTCCACGGCCTGTTGGTAAAGTTGATCTTTGATCTTCCGCTTTTTTCGTGTCTTTGTTGTCTCTGGCTCTGCGCGGCCGGGCATGGTGAGCGAGGAAGGGATTTTTACGATAGGGGCTACGGGATTGCCATCTTTGGGTTGTGACAGTGACAACGGTGGTCAAGGCTTGGCAACGACTAGTCCCAGCAAAGCTTTGTATCCTCATGTCCACACGAGGTTCCAAACACTGAACCAATGCTGCCAGAAGGTCGTAAATACTCTCCTAGGCTTGCCTGCGGGGTTTTAGTGTGTTACGCTCTTAAACGAAACAGCACGAGACTGATTAGTGGCATGATTCATACCAAATTGGGCCTATCGCTCCAAAAAGATTTTTTTTGCACGCCGTACATACAACAGACATGTATACTATGTTGCACATAGGTTACGGAGATCAATGGCAGTCTTCATAAAAAGTTTCAGAGTTAGATGTGAGGATTTACGGCCGTAGGAGCCGTTCATGCCATTGGCCGGTGCCACACCATTGGCCGGTCCAACACTGTAGGCTGCGAGGTCATGAACTCTCGATCATGAAATACTGGTTCCTCCTATCCTCCTACTACTAGTCTCCTAACCACCACACTCCACCACCCTCATTAACCGACTGATGTTGCCCCACTTCTTCTATCCAAACGACTCACAGAGCGGCTCTAGCCCTCTGTATCCCGGGGTGTACGATGTCCCTACTGGAACAGAGTCGCGTGGTGATAGGGAGCAACGCCGCGACACTCGCACCAGTGGAAAGCAGCGCGGTGTGCAATCAGTTAACACTGCGAACTCAAGTTCCACGCGAATCAGTCCCAAGAGACCCTCTACCTAAACCATTAACTCTGTCTTAGTGAGCACTAGTGCTCAGCCGTAATGGTACGGGTTGTCATTTAAAATTGTCGGACTCGGACTCAGCATCTGTCTCTAGAGTCCGCAGTTGCGGATTCAACTTGGGTGTATCGTGTATCAAGGCTCGAAGTTGTTCATATTTATTTCTGCGGATGTGTATCCAAAATTTCTATTCAAGGCGCTGTATCATGTTGTAATATATAGAGTGTACGTGTATCGATTCACAAGTCGTTATTCGCAGTGATGGATGGAGAGTCAAGCAAGTGGCTTGTGATACAGTGAACGGGAAACAAGTCGAGGAAGAATCCTACGACACGGGCTTGATAATAAATTGTATCTCAAGTAACGCCGTAGAAATCTGAATGGGCGAATCTCCTCTACGTTGCGCTCAAGGGCCCACCGAAACACACCAATATTATTATAGCACCGAGCTAGACGCCAACCAAACACCCTAAGAGTTAGCATACCAAAATTAAGCTTCGCCGAGCCACTGCCATGAACCCGATTTCGCCTGAGACTCCTTCATCAAACCTCCGCCAACTCGCCAACATAATCCTTACAGAATCAGGACGTATCATACCCTACAGTCGACACACTTTACGAGAAAGAAAGCCGGTCTGAAAGATTCACGATCCAGCCAGACGCCGCCGCCGACCTAGCGAGCAAGGAAGCATTCGGGCCTGCAGCTCGTCGCGACCTTAAGCTTCCGTGCCTTGTCTTATTGGATCGCGCGAATGCTGTTCGTGAATTTGTTAGCGAGAGTTTTTCGTGTGCCATAAGGATCGTGGTGGAAGCCAGTCCCAACGGGCTCCATGTCACGGATATTGCATCCAAAGTTGGAGTCGAGCCGATAATCCTAGGTACGCGTCATATGCCTCTCCAGGGTACGCAGGATTTGACCAAGTATGTATCCTCAGGTCGCTCAATTCGCATGTTGGCGACTTACTACGTTTTCCGCGAATTAAGTCATCTTCGCAGTGGCATGGCGGGACCTAAGCAGACGGCCGTGTATCTAGGCGGAGCTAGTCGTCTTCGTGGATAATCGGGTCTCTTCGCTGGTGCATTCAGATTCAGGGAAAGCCAACGTGGACACCTTGTGATCACTCAAGTACGTGTAGGCTTGGCTCTTCTCGTTGATCAAGGTACCTGAGCCGTGTCTGTAGGAAGAAAAGAGAGGGTGGTGCCCAAAGCCACGGCATCACCAACGTACAGAGCGATAAATATACGGAAACCAATGGTATCTCAGCCCTTGTTGAGCAGTGGTCAGCCAAGATGCCACGTCTGTAGGTCTAAACGCGCTCACCTCAGTGATAGCATGGGCGAAGTCTTTCAAACCATCCGCCTACCTCCCCGATATCGTCCTTTCCGATGATTACCCCAAGTCGGCTTTCCAAAAGGCTCTCCGATTCGATGGATCGATGTCTTTGGTGTATGCAAATGGCGATGGTAGCCTGGACGAATCTCCGCGCTCACCAAACTAACCCGAAAGGTAAGGAGTAGGAATAAGACACGGAGTTGTGAGATATATGATTATCTTGCCTTCAGGGCTTGAATGGGAGAAGCTTCAGCCTGGCTGGGTGATAATTGACGTCGGCGGAGGAAACGGCTCTGAAGGATTTGCGATTGCAAAGAGAGTACCCAATGTGCAAGTGATTGTCCAGGATCGAGAACAAGCCATTCAGAACGTTACTATGCCGGTAAGTCATCGGTGATCACCACTGTATTCCTGTACTCTGCATCTGCCTCTAATAACGAGGAGTGCAGACCTTGCAACGCGGACCCGGACAAGAAGGAGCTGCGAGAGTCTGGGCGGGTTAAGTTAAGCTTGAAGGTGCGTCTTCGAACGATAGGGAGCGAAAGGTGTTACGATGAATACACTTAACACGAATCACATTTCTAACTAGGCCAAGACTTTCTTTGAGAACCAACCGAGTCACCTCACACAATGCATAGAAGCGAGTCCCGGTGTTCTTCTTGCGCCTTGTCATGCATGACTGGCCGACCAAAGAGGGCGTCCATATTCTCCGGACACTGCGAGAAGCCGCTTCACCAACGACGAGGCTCGTGATCGTTCTCCAATTTGTCTCCTAGTACGCTGGGTACGCATGCTCGATCCCAAGGCGCTGGGTGAGATCGAAGGAGCGACCCTGATCAAGACTCCAAGCCCGTTACTCGCAAATCTAGGAGAGGCCACCTCGGCCGCCTACATAACTGATTTCACCATGGCAGCGCTGCTCATCCCTCAGGAAAGGACGTTGGGCGAGTTTAAGGGATTGGTCGAGGGATACTATACTTTTTGACTTGAGCAGCCGAGATACTTTCAAGGACAATGTTCAATGTTCGACGTTCAACGGCGAAGTAACGTGGCACGGTGGAACGATGGGTTGTCCGATCTAGTGTACATAATCGTAATCGTAATCGTAATCTCACCTCATCTCGCCTCCTTCCTTCCTCATCCTTCCATACTTCCACGTCGACTCTCCAATATCTCCAATATCTTCAATATCTTCAAGGTTCACCGCCCAGCACTCTCCAGCACAGACAATCCTCTAATCCTCTAAATGATCCCCGTTGAATGTCGCCAGCCCTAACCCCCCGCTCTTTCGCGTTAGGGCGCCTCGCGTGTTTTGAAGTATCGGTTAGAAAGCATCGCCGGTGCCGCCATCGTGCGGCATAGGCGCTTTGTGGTGAGGGGGGTACGTTATGCGTCCTGAACGTACAGAATCCCACAATCAACACTCGTCACCATAGGATTGAACGTCGAACACCCACCCGTATCTAGAACGTGGACGACATCCGTGTCGTCTGCGTCTGCACCTGCACCTGCACCTGCACCTGCCTCTGCACCTGCACCTGCCTCTGCACCTACGCCTGCACCTGCGTGCGACTTCCCCGAGCCTCGCGCGCGCGTCGCAGACCCGCCTAGGGCGACGACCCTGGATCCCACCGACGCCATCGCGTGCCCCCATCGCGCGCGAGGCCCCGGGCCCATATTCCGGAACACGAACCACCGCCGACCTAGAAAGGCAAGCACGCTCGTCAGCACCACCTTAACACCCAACACTCAACACCACATCTTAACACCCAACACCCGAGCGAGCGAGAAATCGCACCAGTTACATTAAGCGCCACAACATCGCCCAGCTCCCCCTCGCTCCCCCCATCCCGCCCATCCCGCCCCCCGACGACGTACATCACATCCCCCACCAAAGACGACGCGTGTCCCGCGCGCGGCGCGGGGATGTAGCCGGTACACGGCAGCGCGGTCCACGTGCGCGAGCGCGTGTCGAATGCCCAGGTGTCGTGGTAGTGGTATGTCCCGTCCGTCCCGCCGAATCTGGGTATTGGTAAGTTGAGAAGTTGATAAGTTGGTTAGTTGATGACATCCAAATTCTGATCAGAATGAATGGGGCAGGGGGGCAGCGGGGCAGAAGGGGAGAGGGGGAGGGGCGGGAGGTAAGAGGCACACGTACACGATGACATTATCGCCGTGCGCAACGCAGGAATGGCCGCTCCGCGGCGCCGGCCTGTCTCCAGCGACAGGTTCGCAGAGCTCCCAGGCAACTATGCACATGCATGCACCAATTTCGATTTCAATTTCGATTTCAATACGACCATCACGTTGGACATTGGGTGGAAGAGCAAAAAAACACTGGGACGCACGTGTGGTGAGGGTGAACACCCAGATATCGTTGAAGAACGCCCCGGTGGCGTGGCCTCCGAACACGAAGAACGACGCGCCGATCGAGGCAGCGGCGTGCCCATACCGCGCGCTGGGGGCAGGGCCGTGGACGGTAGCTCGTGTCCATTCATGGGATACTGAGCAGAAGATCCACGAAACGCAAACGCAAACCCAAACGCATCAACATCAACATCATCGCTCAGAGCGACGAGACGGAGATCAAGGATGGTTTCGCACCTAGATCGAGGAGGTACACCCCACCGTCCAACACTCCTGGTTTTGATGTTGATGTTGGAGACGCTGATAGTATTGCTTGTGACCGTGGTTCCGGGGTATGCGCGGTATCGATGTGCGTCTGTCCGCCCCATATAACGAGTACGGAGGATACGATTGCCCCGGCGTGATTGACGCGCGGGGACGGGACCGCACCCCCAGTCTCGAACAGCGAGGCTGAGATCGAGAGGGTGTCGGTTCCATCGCTGCTGTTGCCGCCATTGCTCTCCGCGAAAGCGGCGCGGAGAAGATAGACGTCGTTTCGAAGGCGCCCGTCTACGAGGCCGCCGAAAAGGTACAGATCGCCATGCGAAGCAGCGACCGAGTGCCCGTAGCGGGGGAAAGGCGAGGGCGACTCGGGCGACTCGGGCGACGCCGATAAAGGTGACGGCGGCGTGGGGGAGCACGCTGGGCCAGGTCTCGAGGTGTTGGTGCTGACAGTGGGCGGGAGGAGTTGGAGGGGGTGGGTTGACCAGGGGTATGGCGCAGGCGTTTGTTCGTGAGCCAAGTCGAGGGAGGTCGGGGTCGGATTCTTCCCGAAGAAGCGGGGGAATAAGTTGGAGATGAAAGACATTTTCTGGCGGTGCAGCGAGCTTTCGGACTAGAGGATATACGTATGTATACGGGGACAGAGATGTAGAAATGGTGCTCGAGTATGACTGGACCGTTAGCGAGTGGTGGAGAGATAAGTGGGAAATGCTATGAGTAAATATATACATACGTACCTTTAACCCAGTTGCCCTTCAGTTTCTGTCCTGTCGCCGCAAAGGCAATTGTGGGATCAATCGATCATATCGGTGGAGCTGCTTGATCGTTGCGAGAACAACGTCCTGCTTCGACCTTGGGACATACGATGACCTATTAATATGACTATGTGTGATGCTGACGACGCCATTGTTGATGAGAGAAAGATCCAGAGGCTACCATTGATCTTACTGTGCTTCCAGAAGTGAAAACCGATTGGTTGAAATGGTTTGATCAGAGTTACACACTTCAGGTCAGCCATCAACAGCATCGACGGCGCCGTAGGGACCACGATACGGCGCGGCCGTAGTATACTCCCCTCAATCAGCGTCACATACATACGGCCGAAAGGATGGAGCACCGTCAGAACGGAGAGCAGAGGCCTGCAATGAGGCGAGAAACAGCGGAATTCTGAGGAGGGAGGAGGTGCGCACGGCGCCGAGTGGCAGAGAACCGAGGGGTATATATAGGGGTACACAGGGGCGGCGTGGTTAACGGATGTTACACGAACGGCATGAACAAGTGCATATAGGTTGTTTCTGAAGGGAATCGATTGCAAGAAAAGGGCGCTGCACGCTAAGTACAAGCAGCACAATGAGGCCTTTCAAGAAGGTCAAGCGGGTCGCGGCGGGTGTCCCACGCCCAAGTACCAACAAACAAATAGCCCGTGCGCGTCACGCGTATCAGCCCCCGCGACGCCGCGATTCTGTCTGAGTCTCTGCTGCGCTGCTCTGATGCGGCACTCTCACCAGCTGCCAAGACCGCTATCGCAAAAAACGCAGCCATCCACCAGCAACAGGCAATGCAAGCCCAACTTTGCGTCATCGATCCACCAGTCATCGTTGTTCAGGCCGCGTCGCCCATTTTGACGCAGAGCTTCTGCGCGCCGCAGGCGGCCTCCGCGAAGAGGCAGGAGCGCGGCCTCCATGTGTGCCCCCAGTTCTTCCAGTCCTCGAAGTCGAGCACGGGGGGAGGCTGGTCCGCGATGCTGAAGGCGCTGTCGGTGCAGAGGGGGGGGTAGTGTTTCGATATAGTCGCATGGGAGGGTGTGAGGGCTCTCGGTAGCCCGAAATATACCGTTCGTGAAGCCAGTGTCGGCAATAGAGATGCGCATTTCTTGGGTCACGAGGAAGGAGAGACGTTCAGTCGAATATTAGAGCTCCGCTGAAGACATTGATCAACATGGACCACTTGTTGGTCGTTCGACTCCATTTCCGGTTTCTGGATGAAGGTACGAGCTCTTGAAGCGGAGGCTTGTCGTCGCCTTCTTCGGTAATTTATGTGGTTGTGAATGTGAAGGCGAGGCTACAGCTGTAGCTGTGATCGTGTCCCCATGCAAATCCGTGCGTGGCATTCGGGATGTGGTCGGACCATGATTACACAAGAGCCAGAGTGATATATACGAGCGTCCTGGTAAGCAGTTGAATTTGGATAGATGTTGTACCAGGAAACGTCGGTTTACTCACTATGGTTGCTTCTCCAAGACTGCAAACCGACCCTCATATTCGGGAATTGTGACCACTACAGGCCAAACGCAGCGAATTCTATGTAAGTGGTCCATAGCGGAGATTGCGGTATGGGGTCGTGAGAGCGCAAGCGCCCAGAGTACTAGAATGCATCTCACTTCGTATCCCAACTATGCACCTTCGTTCTTTATTGTCTCCCGGCGCTGCCCTCGTACTGGTTTCGTTGGCAGCTGTGACATCTGCTTCAGATGTTACTCGCTTGACCGCGCTTTCTTTTGAGAGTATCGTCCCCACAGAACCACTAATTCTTGTCAGATTCTGTACATGGTGCGCCGATCATTGTGATTGACGTTTGAATTTTAATGTTTAACCTCCAGCTTCTCTTTAGGAGCGGCCAGTGCAAGGCTCTGACACCGCACTATGAGCAGGCTGCGACTTCGTTGAAGGCCAGCAATATTAAGATCGCCGACGTCGATTGTTTGGAGGATGCGGATTTCTGCGAGGCGCACGAAGTCCAGAGCTACCCGTGCGTCTGCTTGACCTGTTCACAATTGATACCATTGTCTCACTACAACAGGACGCTGAAGGTATTCCGATATGGTTTGTGGGTCAGCGATTACACCGGACCCCACCAGGCTGATGGTATCATCAGCTACATGCTGGAGTAAGCCCACCGGTCTTGCCATGCATGGGTACTCGTGACCAACCGCTCATTGACACCCTTCCAGGAAATCCTTGCCTGCGGTCTCCGAAGTTACAGCCGCTAACCACCAAGAGTTCCAAGAACAAGCTGGTGATAGCACGAAAGTCGTGGTCATAGCCTATCTCACCTCCCCGACCGAAGCACCCGCAGACACATTCATCGCGGTGGCAGACAACCATCGTGACCATAACTATGTCTTTGGTCTGACCACCGATAACGACGCAATAGACGCGGCGGGCGTAACACCCCCTGCTATTGTGGCTTACCGTAGCTTCGACGATCCCATGACTGAATACCCCCTCCCCGTCTCGGACGCCACAGCCGCTGAATTGAAAGAATGGATATCCGACCTGTCCATCCCCCTCATCGACGAACTCCGCGCCGAAAACTACGCTACATACACCAACAGCCCGAAGCCCCTCGCCTACCTCTTCCTCAATCCCTCCGACGAAAGGAAGGACGCGCATATCGAAAGCATGCGGCCTATAGCGCAGAAGTACAAATCGGAAATCAACTTCGCGTGGATGGATGCCGTTCCAGTTGGGTTTGGCGATCACGCCGGGGCGTTGGATTTCGAGCACGCGGAATGCAGGGAGGTTACGTCCGAGTCCGCGGAGGACTGGCTGCAACAGCTCCTCGAAGGCGAGCTCCCCGAGCCGAAGAGTGCGCCGATCCCCGAGACGCAGGATGGGCTTGTGTTCACCCTGGTGGCCAAGCAATTCGACGAGGTTGTCTTCGATGACTCGAAGGACGTCTTCCTTGCGCTGTACACCACTCAGTACGCACAATTTCGTTTGCACTTTCTGATGCTCATGTTTCTTTCAGGTGTGAGGAGTGCGAGCGCATGAAGCTCGCTTGGGATGCCCTCGCCGAGGAGTACGCGCCCCTCAAGGATACGATCATCATGTACGTACTTTCTATATCTCGACGACCGCCAACTCACCAACTTCACCGACCTTGACTTAGCGCCAAGATGGATATGCAAGAGAACGACCTCCCGGTTTCGGCCCCCTTCGTTGTCAATGGGTTCCCCACCATCGTGTTCAAACCCGCGGGAACGCGCACATTTATCGACTACGATGAAGACCGCAGTCTTGAGGACTTCATCGTGTTCGTTGAGGTGTACACAGGAAATGGTGCTGACATCCCTGAAGTAGAGCCCGTCGTTCCTGAAGAAATAGAAGTTGCGCAGGTGCCGCTGGGTGCTTAGACCCGAGACACGGTGAGAGTGTTGATTGTAGTGATTGGCGGATCCGAGTGCGCCTCATCTTTGTTTATCTCTAAGTTATCTACCAGCCATTTCACGTCGCTCTTTATTTATAGTTGCTACGAGTCTGTATTTCATATGAGCCGCACATCCAGATATACCACACAAAAGTATACTCCGGACTTTCTGCATGCAAGTCTACTTTGCGTTCGTTGAGGACTACGCAGCAAATAGTCTCGAAGCTCTGACTCACAAAGTTGATCCCGTCATTCCCGAAGTCGCGCAGATGCCACTGGGTGGGGCCAGTGCTGAGGAGTGAGGGCATGGATTGTAGTCGTTAGTGACTCCGCATGAACAAGCGTACCCCGTTTTTTGTATTTCAGGGGTACAATTCGAGATGGTGTGAAATTGCTCTTACATATCTTATCTTATCTACAGCACTCACTCGAACATCCATCGTTACTACCAAGTTTACGTCCGTTATGTGTAACTACCACCATTCTGAAGTCCTCAACCCCCCGAACAGTCTGGCGAACTGCACAACGAGCCGCTGGGGCATTCTCGAAGCTCCAGCTTACCACACCCCCTCAAATGCAACGAGGAGGGTAGCCGTTGAACGCATGTAATGTGGGCATGTGGGCACCACATCAACATCCGTAGCCCTCTTCTCCAATACCTGCCTTAATCGACATACATGAGCCTTAGCAAAGAAAAGTTCTACGCACATCGTACCATCCAGGAGTACGCGGAGGCGATACGATGGATCATCTCCGACTTGGGGCACAGTTGGGCGACAAGAGTTTGTCGTAGGACGGCATACGACGCTAGGTAAGTTATCATCCGCCCCGTGCTGCTCGTACTCAAGTTTCTGTAACTCTATAGTTGCCCGCCCTCTCTGTGTTTGCGTTGCTGGGAGAGGCTCTTCGGGCCCCATGGCTGGCTCGCCAAGGCACTCACCTCACCGTCGTACCGCAAGTTAAGGCGAAAGTGTGAATACCAGCAGAGTTTCCAGGAGCTCGAAGGCGCTGACAGGGACGGCTGCCATTGGTGTAGCTTTGTCCTCCGCGAATACCATAACGTGCCACAAGCGGAAACTACCAACATCTCCCAACCCATCAAAATCAAAGTAGAGATCTGGAAGCGAGTGAATATGAATGGCCACCTGCAGTCGCTGAGATTGACTTTCGCCGAAGAGGAACGTCTGGGGTATTTCTTCTACGCTGAGCACGGTATGTTCTGAGACGTTTCCGTCATCAGCTCTGGCTGACGTTGTATGTTCGCAGATGACCCCGCAGCTAGTTTCATCTTTGCAAGAAGCGAAATCCACGACGTGAACTCGCCTCGGGCCCAATCACTGGGCAAGGAGGCCATCGAAAATTGCATACGCAATCACCCTGGTTGTCCACGACTGGCTGCGAATAACCCGCTGCTTCCCACTCGAGTCATTGATTGTCAGGATCCAGCGTATCCGAAGCTGGTCGAAACTGACGGCCGCCACGAGCAGTACATCGCCCTAAGCTACGTTTGGGGAGAACCGCAACCACATAGTACGACTACGGACAATCTTGCAAGTTATCTCAACGGTATTGACGCCCAAAGTCTTCCCAAGACCATCTGCGACGCCATAGCCACGGTTCATGCATTCGGCATGCGATACCTCTGGACAGACACCTTGTGCATCATACAAAATTCCGATAAGGACCAGATTCGCGAGCTGCGTCACATGGCACGAATTTATGCGTCAGCCTATTTCACCATCGTCGCTGGGAGTGCTCGAAAAGTCAGCGAGGGATTCTTACACTCGCGCTCACCGCCATCGCGGGGTGATCCTTCCTTCAAGATCTCTTGTCCTACTCACGCCAAGGCATTTGGGACGTTCTCCCTGGGGCGCGATATCAACTATTATCGTCAAGAACTCCAGGAGTTTTCGACTGACGCTGATCCCGTTCACAGTCGTGGCTGGTGCTTGCAGGAAATTTTCCTCTCGCAGAGAACTCTGGTTTACACATCACGGACTCTGCAATATCATTGTCAGACAGAGGTGATCAACATTGGCCGCTCGGTCTACCAATCCGATCGTTTCTCCGCCACACCCAAATACTGGAGCCTATCGTATCTTGCTGAGCATGACTGGGAGACGCCATTGACCCCAGGGCCGATGCTTGTGGGATCACCGTGGGAGAGATATGCGTCTGGCGTGCTTGAAGGCTGGGCGAAGGTCCTCCGGGAGTACACACGGCGCTCAGTCACCGTGTCCACGGACAAATTCCATGCAATTTCGGCTATCGCAGAGCGCTTCCACCAGTTCCGAAAGAGCCATTACTTAGCGGGATTATGGGAGGACACGCTCCTCTTAGACCTCCTCTGGACAACCGTCACTGACGTGGCATCGAACCGCCCCAAGGACTACAGGGCACCCTCGTGGTCCTGGGCAGCACTCAATAATGAAGTTAAATTGTACGCGATGCTACATTTCAGGGATGTACAGTTCTGCGGTGGTGCGAGATGTGAGGTGGAGCTGAAGACTACGGCGCTTCCCTTTGGGGAGGTGGTGTCGGGGGAGGTGATCTTGCAGGCGTCGATGTTGCCAGTCGTTTTAGGGAACACTATTTCTGATTACGGTGCTCTCAAGCTGGAGCTCTACACAATATGGCCACAGTGCGTTTATACCCCAAAGTTTCGGCGTATTGATTGTTTACTAGTATTCAACCGTTGCAGGACGACGCCGACGACGTACACGCCGATTGGAGACGCGATACTTGATGATTACGAAGACGCAGGACTCGTCGATATATGGGCCGTTCCGATATTCTTCAGCCCTAAGAGGGATCTGGTGGAGGGCTTGCTCCTCGTACCTGTAAGCCCGAGCAACACCGCAGGTGTGACGTATCGACGGATAGGACGATGGTCGGTCCCTCAGTATTTTCCAGAGGATCCGGAACGTGGGTATGCCTATCCGTCGTGCATTCACGATGCTCCGCTTGTCGAGATTGTGATTATCTAGCGAACCTCGGGAGCTTTGTGTTCGGTGCATTCTTGGACTACGAGGAGAGAGTCGTGAAAAGACGGTCGTCAGCGTTTCGTTTGTGTTCCCAAGCGTCATTTGAGACATAGAGAGAAGGGGATGGCCGTATTCAGATCGCCAGTGTCGGATGAGGGGATGTGTGTGTGGGGGGGGGGGCGGCACGAGGAATGGATGCCAGGTGTCAATCTCACCAACTTTTCGAATCAAAAAGCGACCGTCATAACTTTTCAGCCGGCCTATCAACGCCTGGGTCGGCTCGGTGTCCATCGTGCCGGCCTTTCGTACCTCTTCACCCTGTGCTAGCACTCCGTGTTGGAGCGCAATCCGCGATGTCGAAGATGATAAATGAGTCGGGGGCATGACTACTACACGATCTTTCGAATTCCTCCCCCCTCCTCTTCGCTGGCGCTCCCACTTTACCTCTTTGGTAGGTCGGACTCGCGGGGATAGGGTGAGATTCCGCAGGACCATGTATCAGCAACTCGTTCAGCTAGTATTCTCCAACCCACGGATTAGAAACACATGGTTCCTATAATGGGGAAGCTCTCCACCATTCCAGTGGAAGTCAGGCCGTGATAGGAACGCAAACGACGTGCTACGCGACGACACAAGACGCTAGATATGCCCGACACTGGTACTGAATAGTGGTTGTTTGTCTTGACTGGTCGATAAGTTTCGTCTGACGTTCTCAAGAAGCAAGAAATGAGTGCCCTCAGGAGGTATGTCATGCGCGTATTTCACCCGAGCTTCTGAGTTTCCGCTGATTCGTCGATCATCACTGAATCCCTCCTAAAAGCCTTAACCGAGCGTTCCACTGATGTATCACGATCATAGAACCCCCGACAGATGTCAAAATTAGACATCCGTTGATGGAGGAGCGGAGATGGGGAGGAGATACTATCTTTGCCGTTCGGCCTCGCAAGCACACTTCACGCCTCCATCGACTTCAAACTGGTGGGCGGATAGAGAACCAACCGTGCGTACACCCAAATAATTTAGGCATCGAACACGGCCGAAGGACACGACGCTCGACACGGAGAGCGGTGACCATCCCTTGTTCACGCGACATCGTGAAAATGTTACGAGTACCACGGAAGGATGTTTTTGCAGCAATGATCATGCAAAAGATCGGCCGTTTCAGATTGGGGTGAATCGCTAACACACACTGAAGGTCTCTTAATCTCTGATGCATCTAGGAGTGTACCCATAGTGGGTTGCACGCCGATGTCAATATATACTACACGAAGGTGCGCACCTCGTCCACACCTGCGCCATGAGTAGGCTCTCTGGGGAAAACGTCAACATCATGCTCTAGATTTATATCACAGCTCGAGCGAAGGTGTTCAACGGTGAGCCGTTTATATTTCGATGAACTTCGACGCAATCTTTCCTCAGGTTCTAATACGCATGTTCTCAGACCGCAAGGGATGCTAGGAGATATATAGCTGTAAACCACTTCCCTTTGACAGAAAACACGTTTTAGGATGCACTATCACCGGGGCAGTAGAGTCTCGAATACTCCGTCAAGTGTATGTTCAGCTTCTTTACCATTCAAAGTCGGCTGAACCATACAACACATCTTCGATCACATAGATAGGTACCCGCCTGTCGTTTACATTGATATGGACATTCACAGGACGTGATCAATCTTCAGCCTCGACCTCTATAGCCAGACACGATGGCAAGCCTATCACAACTCACCAGCTCGTTCGATCTCGTTCAAGCGATAGCTTCTCCGGCTTTTACGTAGACAGCCTGTCGGCCACCGGCCTATGGCTGAAGGAATAACTCAATTCATGGGTCACAAGGCTGATGAACGATTCGGCGGTGCGTAATAGTAAGAGAAATCGCTGCGTCGAATTCCGCTGAATATTCCTAATAACGGTAGAAGAGCACAAGTGAACTCCGCTGCAGCGTATAAATACAAGCCTCATTCAACCTGGAGAACCCAGTAGCTATACGAACAGTAGCTCTTCTACCCGCTTCAATTCGACTTCTTGCAACGACAAAGGACTATGCGCTTCATCGCATCTACCCTCGTCGCCATCGGCATGTGCGCGACTGTATTCCAGCCTGCCGTTGCAGTGAACCCCGGGAACAACTCTCTCCACATCAACGCTACCGACAACTTCGAAGTCGCCGTCTTGAAAGAATGTATGTGTACAACGTCGTCACTTTGAAGCCTAATCGGTGACTCACTCAGTGCCTATTTCTATCTCTATTCCTAGTCGGCCAAGATGTTTTCGACGGTCTCGCGTCGGATTCGTGCAACGTCTGGAACTGTCTTGGCGAAGTCGCGACGCTGACGCCCTGCCTCTTGAAATGCGTAATCGAGGGCAGTGTTACTTGCGTTATCGGCTGCGTAGGTGCAACCAACGTACGTCCAATGCTGATTTCGCCACACCACACCACACCACACCACACCACCTCCCCTCCCCTCCCCCATTCTCATTTTAAGCTCTACTTACTGCACAACGGCTAACTGGACTCACGGTACACCCGCGCGGACTTACAGATCTGCCCGTGCATCAACTGCTTCCCGAAGAAGATCGTCGATATGCTGCACAAGGTTGGGATCTGTGGTTGAGTCAGGTAAGTACGACACGCCCACTGCCGTCAACGTCGGCTGAATCATGAGTAATGAGTAGGGATAAGGCGGGGTGGTGCGTGGAAGCATTAGTATATGGGTATTATGTAGTGTGGTGGTGTATGTATGCGGTCAGCCGGTGTGGCGACAAGTATGTGCGATGGTATGTGATGTATGATGATACGATTTTATCCCGGGATTGAGAGACGATGCACATGAGTGGCTGGCACATTCAACCGATGGAAACAAAGTAGTAACTACCCTGGTTGAGGTTTGTCGGAGAGAAGTTTGAGTAGGCTTCCGATCCGCGTTTCCTTTGATCTATTATTCAGTTCGTGAAAGGGTCTCTTCGAAGCGATTTCAGAAATTTCGCCGTTCGTAAATTTGTCAAGAAGTACCTCATGACCCGTAGGACGGAACACTGCTGAAATACCCACCCGGAGTCCAGTTTGTAGTGTGAATCGGTGTGCTGCATACTGGTATCAGTTACATCGTAGATAAAGAGCAAAGGGAACGAATATTCAACAGATATCTAGATCTCAACGTTCAACACCCAGGCGGATCTGCCCACCCTCTGCTCCTGCAGGAACAACGGGGGCCAGGCTATTCGCCGCATGCTCCTCGACGAACGCAACAAAGTCCTCGAGGGTGCGCGGGCGCGCGTAGTCGATGAACGTGCGGGTGCCCGCGCGCTTGAACTTGATGGTGGGGAACCCAGCGACGCGGAAGGGGGCCGACGCCGGGAGCTCGTTCGCAGCCATTTCCATCTTGGCGCTTTGAATCAAATCAAGGGACTTCAGCAGGCGGTCTGGCAGGCATAGGCATAGTGATAGACGACAAGTACGTACATGGTGATCCTATCCGTGAGGGCGGCGTACTTCGCGCCGAGGGCATCCCAGGCGGCGTGCATGCGCTTGCAGTGCCCACACCTAAGGAGACCATCAGCATTGGGGGAAAAAAACAGCGCGGAGGAAGCGGTGTACCAAGTGGTGTAAAGCGCAAGGAAGACATCCTTCGAGTCATCGAAGACGATCTCGTCGAATTGCTGGCCGACCAGGGTGAACACGGGCCCGTCCTGCGCCTCGGGGATCGGCGCGCTCTTCAGTGGCGGGTCGAGCTGGCCTTCGAGCAGTTGCCGCACCCAATCCTCCACCGACGCGGGTGTAATGTCCACGCGTTGATCGAGCGCGTATGTCCGCTGCTGCCTGCCGAAGTCTTGGATAACGAACGCAGGCCATTTCGCGTCCTTCAGATTCAGCGCTCTGGCGTGTTCGCGGAACTCGACGGCGTCGATCCACACGAAGTTCACTCTCGACCTGTACTTCCGCGCTACAGGCCGCATCGCTTCGAGGCGCGCGTCTTTCTGTGGGTCAGAGGGATCGAGGAAGAGGGAGGCGAGGTACTTCGGGCTGATGGCGTAGCTGTGGTAGTTTTCGGCGCCGAGTTCGGCGATGAGGGGCACGGAGAGGCCGGTGATCCATTCTTCCAGTTCGGCGGCTGTGGCGCGCGAGACGGGGAGGGGGCATGGGGTCTTGGGGTCGTCGAAGCTGCGGTACGCTACGATAGCAGGGGGTGTGACGCCCGCGGCGGCGATGGCGTCGTCGTCGGTGGAGAGACCGAAGAGATAGCTGCTGTCGCGGAGTTTCTGTGCAACCGCGCCGAACGCGTCTGCAGGGGGTCCAGTCGGGGAGGAGAGATATGCGATGGCGACGGCCTTCTTGTTATGAGCGGCTTGCTGCTGGAACTCTGCGTGGTTCGCGGCTGTGATCTCGGAGACTGCAGGCAAGGATTGGCTGGCGTGTCGGTGAAGAGAATAGTCAGTCACGATTGTCCATGACTGGCCAGCCAGAGGCTTACTCGAGCATGTAGCTGAAGATACCATCAGCCTGGCGTGGGCCCATGTTGGGAGCCATGTCGGAAGATTTTCAGTGTCCTGTTATAGCCATGAATGCGAGTGAGAGGACAGCACCAACGCTGGATGGTAAGCTAAGGAGACGCACGGGTAGCCTCTGGCTTGATGTACCTCGCAGAGATCGGGTTCCTCCACACAGTCAACATCGGCGATCTTGATATTATAGGCCTTCAGCAGCGTCGCGGCCTGCTCGTAGTGCGGTGTCAGAGCCTTGCAGTGGCTGCTCCTGAGAGAAGGTGGGTGTTACACGTAAACGTTAAAACTCAAAAGTCAATCACAATGATCGGCGCACCACGGGGTACAGAATCTAAGGAGAATGAGGGATTCTGAGGGGACGACGGTGTCAAAAGAAGAGGCGGTCAAGCTGATGATATCTGAGGCTGATGAAGCAACGGCCAACGAAACCACCACAAGGGCAGTGCCGGGAGACACTAGAGAACGAGGGTGCATGGTTGTAGGCTTGTAGCAGGATGAAGTCAGGAAAACATAGACTATTGGTACGGGCGTTCCCTTGGGAACACCCGCTCCGTACTCCTGGTGGTAGGCACGAACCAAGCACGAGTTGGTGAACAAGACGTAACATTGCGGTTGTATGAGGCTTTCCAGACGGGGGATGCCAATGACTCACGACTCCAGCAGGGCGCTTACACAGCACCATGGTCATCGAGGCCAGGAACTAGCGGATCAGCACATTCTCGAGCAACAGTAAAACTACAGCAACGCAGACGACTCGAAGATACAGACGCTCTTCTGGATCGACGGTTGCAGTGATACGGTAAATGCTCACTGCACTAGTGTGTCTACCTTTTTCTCGGTCTCCCTGTACGGTTGTCCGTCTGGTCTGTCACAGGGAAAGCAATGGTCAGTGACCCTCTCAGCACGGTTCTTTCTTTCCCGTCGTCTTCCTGGCCTTTCGTTTCTCCAAGTTGTTTGCCTTTCGTCGCCCTCTCTGCAGTCCTGTCTCAATCTACGCGATGCATCTCGATCGCGTCGCGTCACCCTCCCCAACCTCCTTTTCCAGTTTTCGAGTATCGCGCGCTGGTATCTAGGTATATCTCTCCCTTCCAGCTTACTGCAAGGCATAGCATGATAAACCAAGAGTCAAGAATGGCTCGAAACTCTACGAGGCCCGCGTACCAAGGAGCGCCGGAAACTGGAAGCGCTCAGAGATATCATAGATCCTCTCATTCGTGCTGAGTACCAAACCCCCAGGCCAAAGAAGCAGTGTTTTGACATCGGGTCTGATCGTGGTGCGAGATGGGACGCCTTAAGGCTTAGTGCGTGGTACCATATTCAATGTTCTTATAAGCCTGCATTGACTCGTCTCAGAACAGGTCTTTCCTCCAGCCACTCTCGGCGCTAAACATATTATTCGCTCCATCCTGCAATCCTGACTTAACCGCTGGGTCTTAACCATGGGCACGTTATCGCAGCATGATGCTATCGCTGCTCAAGGTACTGCGACCTTAAGATATCATGAAGATACCATTCAGAGAGACGGAAGCACTGCTCTGCAAGACGCTTTTGGTGGCCCTGTTGAGCAAGACGATGTCTTCGTTCAATGGCTCGAGATGTACTCCAATTGGGACATCTATGCGGTGCGCATTCACTTATGATCTCTGGAACTCAGCACTGATGTATTACTTAGGCGGTGAGACTCCATGTCTTCAACTCGCAATTGAAACTCACATCGATGTTGATTTACACCCCCGGCAAACATCTAGTGAGCCCGCTATCAATTTCTATTGTATACACCGCTCTGATAGGTCTTTCAAACAGGTATGATATGTACATATGGGAGTATGTCCAAAACTGCCCCTTCCACCTCTTTGATACAAGACGACAACGGAACGTTACTCGCTGTCAGCTCAAGGATGATATTTCCGCCACCCTTAGGGCCTGGCTCGAAGCCCCCTTGAGCTGTAGCGAAATCATGGACGTCTTATTAGAAACGGAGAAGCAATCATCACGGGGCTTGTATGACTCGGAATGGCAGAAGGAAGCATCGTCCAAAGATATCGAGCGATCGAAGGAATTACTCCGTCCATATATTTCTGCGGCGATGCTGAAGAACCCGATGGCCGATGGCCCAACCGCCTTCGTATTGGGCGTCATTGACGAGCTGCGACAATTCAACTTGTCGTTGTTCCCCCCAACTAGGAGCCAGCGAGGCCATCACAGCCACTCGCGCTTTCGGCGCTATTCCATCAAGCACCGCGTGCTTCACGAGCTAATCGCACAGAAGCGCACGCAGACGCCAACACCGACCATCCGGGAGGTGCGAGAGCAGATCGCGCTGTTCGGCCAGTACGCCATCTTGTCGCACCGCTGGTCCCAGAATGGCCAGGAACTATCCTTCGCGGATGTGCTCGCCGGGTTATCCGATCGAGTTGTGCAGGAAAAGGAGGGATATAAGAAGTTGATGGGGTTTTGCACGGCCGTCAAGTCTATCTACGGGTGCCGCTACGTCTGGATGGACAGTGTGTGCATCAGCGAAGACGACCGGAGTGCCTCAATCCCCCGTATGTTCAGCTGGTATCGCTATGCGTACGTTTGCTTGATCTACTTCGCCACTTCCCCGAAAGTGGCTGAGGATCCGTGGTCCACCAGAGGCTGGACCCTCCAGGAATTTCTCGCAGCACGCAGATTCAGGTGTTTCAAAAACGACTGGTCGCCCGTGATCCTCACACAAAGAAAGTTCCACGCGAACCGCGAAGTAGAGAGAACCGTCGACGATGTGTACAAGAGGCTGCAATCCGTCTCGGGTGAGCTGACTCACATTTACTATTCATGCGGATGCAGAGGGGGGATTTACCTCCATACAAACGAATGAATGAATAAATAGGGCATCTGAACTGGCTTGGGTACACACCGGGGGTCGCCGAGGTCTACCCGCTGTTCAAGGCGATGCGCAACCGGGAGACTACGGTGCCGGAGGACATGGTGTACGCGCTCCTGGCGGCGCTGGACAGCGACTGTGGCGTGGAGTACGGCGAGGGCTTTGACCGGGCCTTCTACCGCCTGCAGGCCGCATGCCTCGCCCGGGGCGGCGAGCGGCGGCTCCTCCTGTGGGACCCGAGCGCCAGCACAAGCCCCAGGCCGTCCCCGTACAACTCGATGCTCGCGGGGGACTTCACGATGTTCGTCCCCCGGCCCGGCGACGACCAGTTCAGGGCGCCGGTTGAGCTGCCGGACGCGTCCATATCCTTTGATGCGCACGGGGCGATGCGCGTGATGGTCACCCTCCACTGGCCGCCGTCTCCCGGTCTGTGGAGAGCTGTTACATTTCCGCTCAATTACGTCACGGGCACTGTGTTTGCGCTGCTTCAGACAGACTCCCATGGGGAAGACGGATATGGTGTGTTGTTGCGGCCTGGCCCTCCCCCCAAAACCGAGAGTCTCACGAATAATGTGCCGGGCGGAGAAGGCCCTGACAGTGACGGGCAGTTTTGGAGGAAAAAGAGAGTGGTGTACAAGCGGATTCAGTATTTTGAATGCAAGCTCTCCGACATAATACCAGCGTATAGCTCGGCGGAGCCGGAATGGGTGTACATCAGGTAGACGAATAAGAATAAGATTGTAGTTGGGTATGAAATCGAGTTTCTTCGTGGGTTACATTCGAGCGAGGGATAGTTGACGTTGAGCATCTATTTAAGTAATTGATCGTGAAAACATCCTGCCACGCACCTTCTCTCGGCGCTCTACCAAGTAAACGTGTGATGTGCATGTTAGTGCTCTATATATCTTCTATATTCTACTCAACGATACTTTGAAGTATGGTTTTAGTGGTGTTCGCGCACACGATCCAAAAGGTGGCACGAAACTCAGAAATCTCGATATCCCGTCCCCGCATAAGCTGCTGCACACTGTTTCGCCCCTCGAAGAACCCCCACCCCATGCCCATGTTATCGTGCTAACGCGTCCCCACTGTTTCTGATCAAACGAACTCACCATTTGTGACAACCTGCGCGCTGTCTGGGGGTGAACCAGGCGAGTTGGGGTACTGAATGGGGGCCCTATTATGTGCTGGTCTCGCCTCATGGAATACCGTCCAGTTTCTACAAACGTGAGTCAAGTGCTTTGCCCTTCGTCCCGGTCTACTGAGTATTCACCTCTACTCGCGCAGGTCACACCCTATGATATCAAGCCTGTTTCACAGGGCGTTGATGTTTGTGTCTGCGTACGCTAGTAGACGCCAAGTCAAGGAATGATTTGGTGCGCCCACGGCGATTCTATAGAGCTCGAGCTCTCGTCGGGCCGTACGGTTCTTTTCGTCTCGTTTTCACCCCCACTCACGCCCGTTTTCGTTTTGGTGCGTCAGATATGTAGGGATATATAAGGTGACATCCCAAGCGGCAACTTATTGCACCTTTCTCAGCCAGCTGAATCGTGATTATTGCAATGAGGAAGTCCCACTCCAGCAAGTGTCGTGACCGTGTCAGGAACTAGGACGATGCTTATGTGCAGCTGCACCGCTGGCTCGCAGTTATCTCATCCTTCCCTGGACAGCTGTTGCCTGGAGCCTCAGGAAAACCCGCGCAAATATGGCATCGAGGTTCCGAGCGTTCACTAATAAGGCGCTGAGAGTCATCACTGACGTCCTCCTCCTCCTAAACGCCTCACTCGACGTTCCCCTGATTTATCATTATCACAGACATAGAACACCCGGAAAGGGCAAGCCTGAACGTCCGCGATGAAGGGGCGGCGACGACGGGAGATACACTCTGTGCCGTTCGGCCCACTCCTCAGCAACACACGCCCTCGTTGTAAGGGGACACTCCTATTTTCCCCTTTTCCCCCTGTCCTGTCCCCTTCCTCCTCGTCCCTTTCCTCTTTCTTTCTTTCCCTTTCCTTTCCTTCCGTCCCCTTTCCTTTCCGCTTCCCTTCCGTTCACCCCCTTCGCATCCGAGCCTCGTCCGGTGACTCCGAAGTCTTCCCGCACTTCGGACGCCTCGGACTCGCTCGGACTCGCTCGGACTCATAGATACACTTCGGGGCTCGTCCAGGCTACCTCCATCTTCCTTTCCCACTTCGTTATTCCTTGTCCCCACTCCCCCAGGTCGCTGGCACGGCTCCTGTACATTCCCCTTCCACTTCATTATCACATGCCCCCTCGTACCTTGTGATATTCGTTCGTACCTGTGGCTGGTGTACTGTACAGTTACCCTTCATTCCTCCCACGCTACTACAGTATATACTTCGCTTCCTGGCATGGAGAATCCCCATCCTGTTCTCTTTGGATTCTCCCTCTGCTAGGTGAGCAGCTCTCTCATGTATTGTAGTTAGTCTTATTCATTTCTTTGGATTCTCCCTCTGCTAGGCCTGCGCTGTCGGCCATCTTGAGGTTGCCCTTACACTCGTGGATGGGCAGGTGCCCGTGGCCAAGGGGTCTAATCGTCGCGCGCAACGACTACCGCGCCCTATATCATACGCATCATACGCAGGGGCGATTCCAGCCTACCTCTTGAGGCCCCCAATCCTCAGCCATCCCCGCGACGCGACGAAAGTGTTGCGGGCACCGCGGAAGCGGTATGCAGTATTTGGCAGCAGGATCGCCTGTCAGCTCGACCATCCACATCGCGGGGGCTCAGTGCTCATGCTGGTATACCCTGCTACTTCCCCAAATCTTCGATGCATGGGCGAGCGCCTCCCACCCACGACGGCGGTGATACACCGAGCCTCTTCATACTGCATACTGCATACTGCATACTGCATTTGCATCCACATAGGTACGTATCTCGTCGGCCATGACACCTGCTTCGTGTTCAGGCTCTACTCTATGAGAAAAGTGACAAACATACTCTAGATGTATATCACTGCCTGAACAAAAAACAAAAAAGACGACTCGAAGCTATTCGACGGTTCGTTCTTTATGTTCTATGTTCTGATGACCTTCGCCTTCGCCTTCGCCGCCCGTCCAGCCTTCTCCTCGTGCTCTCCATCACATGCTATCGAGCCACGAGGGACATCTGCGGGCCCTCCTGCTAAACCTAAACGCACTGGTCTGGGTACACAAGGCATGCTTTAGGGCGTGCTATTCGCGGGCCAAAGTCTCGAATCCTGCGCCCCATCGTACGTCCAGCTTCTTCACCATTCCGAAGTCGGCTAAACTAAACCGTAAACTGTTGCGCATGCACCTCCACATGACCATGACCATCAGGACATGAGTCAGACACGCAGTCCGCAGTAGAACTTCATAGAAGTATCTTACTAATGACGTGAGTCATACCGACTCATACCAAGTCATACTGACTAGGTATTGACTGCGCATCTATTTATATCTTAGGTAGATAGTAGTATATAAGGAGCCTGTATCCGTCTACAATCTACCAAGTGCTCTACCAGAGAACTTACCTAAGTGTGTGCATCAAGACTACCTAGCTACAAGTAGTACTAGTTTTATAACCAGTGAGTAGACACTAGTCTTTCACTCAGCGCACACTCGTCCTCCCCGTTAGGGTTGATGGACAAATGCTCGCTCAACAGGTTATGGGCCCTGGAGACGCCCATTGGTGGACCCTGCACTCCTAGGAAACTAGCGGCAGGTACACACCGGTGGTGACTATGTCAGCCATAACCTAACCCTGGGTATAAGCTAGCATGGCGTTGCTATTAATGCCGCCTATATGCTCGCACCCCAGATCTCTTGATGAGATCTGAAGGGGTTAAAGCCACCTGGTGCAATGTGTTTCAGCTTGACGCGTTACACAACTCACCCCCGGAATAGCTATTTATTTATTTATGCTATATCCGCGGAAAAAGGGACTTTTGTTGAGAGCTTCTTTCGATTGCTCTCTATGGATCGAAGTTCAGTTCGCTGACATGTTTTTCCGTTCGCAGGCTTACCAACCTCAAACCGAACAAACAATGTCGAACCAAACTGAGAACCATACCCAGACCCTTAAGGTCTTGACCGGTTCCAACTGGAACGCCTGGGAGGGCCCCATGACTGCATTCCTGAAGTCTAAAGGACTTTGGATGTATGTCGATGGAAGCTACCCGCTTCCTTCCCCAAAGGACGCTTCCTCTTCCACCGCAGATGAAGTAAAACTCATCCGCGAATGGAAAAAGGAAGACGGCATGGCCCTCGGCTATATTACTTTATATATAGCCGTGAATCTCAATACCCATGTGAAGGACACTTCCAAGGAAACTTGGAAGAGTCTCAAGGACACGTACGCAGGCACTAATACTGCCGCTGCGTTTGAATGGTTGAAGCAGATCATGAATTTCAAGATCAGCTCCCATTCAGCCCCACATGCGGATATTGCTAAGTTTCAGACCGCACAGGCAAAACTAAAGGAGTTGAATCAACCCATATCGAGTCAACTCCTCGCCCTGATCATGCTCTCGGCTCTGCCCAAAGAGTATGAATCAGTTGCCCAGGCCCAGATTAACAAGAAATTGGAAAATCTGGACCTCGATGAACTCATTGCGTACATCGAAGCCGAATGGCAGCGCAGACAGCTGAACAAACTGCAGCAGCCAAGGCAGGGCAACGCGAATAAACTTTCTGCTGTAAAAGGAAAAGGCAAAGCACCTCAATTCCAGCAGCAGAAACAGCAAGGCAACAAAAATGCCGAGGCTGGCCCCTCTAAGCTTCCGCAGTCTGATGGACAGCAGAAGAAGAGGAAGCGTGTTCGCAAGGGCACCAAAAGTCAAGGACATACGCATGCTCACGCTGCTATTCCTGACTTGCCTAGCGGTGGATTCGCCCAGATGCTCAATATGAGCAGGCTTCCAATAGTCGAGGATCAGAGGCAATTCCCACCTCTCTCGACTGATCCAGCTCGCCGCTTGATCAATAGGATCGTGGCACCTCAACCGCAACAATGGTATGAAAGAACCACACCTAGTGCGGGTTCATCAAACCAGTCGGTCCCCCAATTCGAATTCCGAGTTGGTACTCCACCACGTGAACTGGTTGGACTAAACGGACCTGAGTTGACAGCTGATAAACGCCCGTCCGTCTTGATCTCCGGAAGTACAGCAAAAGCTGTTAAACTTGCCAGACTTCACCAGATTCCTAAGCCGAAGTTTTTCAACAATAGGCATAAGGAAGAAACACCCCAAAAGTATCAAGGCACTAACAAGCCTACATACCGAGGTGGTGATTACGAGACGCACCACAAGACGAGACAACTTCTCGACTTGATGCCTGGGATTCCCCAGAGTGCGGAACGTATCAGAAGACTGGAAAAGATAGCCGGAAAGCTTCCGGAACTATCCAACTCCGACATGGTAGAGAAATCTTCTCCCAAAATTGTCGAGATTCCAGATACTCCTTCTGATGGTGAAGATGAAGAGATGGAGACCACGCCTAGAAAACGGCATCGGTCCGCCACTCCCTACCCTGAACAGGATGTGGAGATGGAATCCATCTTTGGCGACTCGAAAGAACCGAGTCCAGAACCTAACTTCTTGGATGTTGCACTCCAAGAAGAAGACAGGTACGAAACCCTTAACCAGCTCTTTCCATATTCGGAAGACGTTCTAATGAAACTTTTACTCCAGTGCTCCCTTCTATTACGAAGAGCCCGCCGAAGGCCCCGCGCCTATGTAAATGTACCATTAGATACATTAGATTTGTCTCGCGCCATTGATCGCTGTAGACAATTTAATGATTTGTATGCCAATAATGTATACAACGTTTCCGATATCGAAATTGAAGCTGCACCAGACATGGATTGGTGGTTACACGACTCAGGTTGCTCACAACATGTGACTGGTAATAAGTCTGACTTCGTCGACTTTACTGCTTTCAAAACTAAGGATCACATCCATGTGAAAACAGCCAGCACACCTGCTTTCATTACTGGAGTCGGAACGATTTTACTCAAGTACGAACAACTCCGAAATGACAGGAAAGGCAACCTCGTGAGACTATTCAAAACCATGAGGCTTTACCCGGCATATTACATGCCATCCCTCGGTTCCACTCGATTGTTGTCCACTGGTACCATCTTAATGAATCCAGAAGTGACACTCGAAGGAAACCGTGATGTTTTGCAGTACATCAATAAAACACTGCACGATCGGATATTCTTAACTGGATACCACCGTGGTCTAGAAGACCAGTGCTATTGGACTAGAGCGTCTTCCACAAATCTCCAGTCTCGAAATGGGTCACATTCAACATCGTTTGACTGTACTCCGATAGCATTGAATAGTGTAACCTTTGACACTTGGCATCGTCAATTAGGACATCCGTCCAAAGACGTATTACGCCAGTTCAGGAAGCACACTGAGAATTTCCCAGAGTTGAAATTCCCTGAACGTGAGAAACCATGTGATGGCTGCGCTAAAGGCAAAATGCCTGCAGACACGTTTCCACAATCAGAATCGAGAGCCCAGGAACTCTTTGAGAAAATCCATTCGGACCTCAAAGAATTTCCTGTGATATCGTACCATAAATATAGGTACTATATCTCATTCTTTGATGACTTCTCCTCACATGGCTGGATTCGCTTATTAAAGCACAAATCCGAAGCTGTAAAAGCAGCTCGTGATTTTATCGCCATGGTGAAAACCCAACACGGTACTACCATTAAAACTTGGATGTCCGATGCAGGGGGAGAATATAAATCTAAAGAATTTGATGAATTGCTCGCGAGTAATGGAATTCTCACTCGACAATCAGTCGCCCACACACCACAACAAAACGGGCGTGCTGAGCGATTTAATCGCACCATCATGGATAAGGCTGAAGCAATGCGTCATCATGCTTGCTTACCAAATTCCTGGTGGGAATTCTCAGTCGAGTATGCGGTACATATCTATAACCGCACACCTATACGGAGATTAAAATGGAAAACTCCATTTGAAACTCTGTATAAGAAAGCTCCTGACGTAACTCATCTCCGAGTTCTCGGATGTGGCGCATATGTATACCTACCTGATGCAGTTAGAAATAACAAATTACACCCGAAAGCCGAATTAATGATATTCATTGGCTTTACGGAAGGCATCAAAGGATACAAATTTATGCGTATCCACAATAATAGCATCTTTCATAGTACCAAAGCAATTTGGGATGAAGATCTATTACCGAAGTGTCCTACGGCTAACAAGCCTAAAGATTACACACACGGTGACCATCATAGTGATGATGACGATCAACCAGACCATGGTAATGGACCAACGGGTGGTGGAGGATCACCTCCAACGGAACCCGATGACGATGATGATAACAATCATGACCATCTTCGTCACGATCCCCCCCGTTCTCCTTCCCCTAATCAAGACGGTCCAGAGGATGATCAACCTCGAGATCGCTCCCCTTCACCTGCGGGACCTCCAATAGACCCGGAAAGAATGAACTTCAATCCGAGGCGTGAGGACAATGAGGAATTTAGAAATTTGCCACGACGCAATCCTCACAGGTTGAAGAGGAATCATAACAAACGAGACAATGTGTATAACGATCCGGGAGACACATGTCTACCATCGGAAATACAAAGAGACATCAATAGGGATAGGACTTGGCGACGACAAGTTGGGGACAATGAACCAGGTAGCTCCCGGTTGCCCACTAGTACGTCACGCAGGAGAACCCGAGCTCCTCGCAACCAAGAACCTACCAGTAGCATCCCTAAAGAGGAATACCCTCCGTCCGATCCTAATGTCGATAAAGACTGGGATATGTCTGGTTCTGATGCGAACTTAATCCGCATTACTCAGGAAGGGGGAGTAAGTCTGATGAATTTCCTGCTTTCTAAAGCGGTTGAAGATTCTGAGACAGAGGATGGATCTGCGTCAAACCTGATGACAAACAGTTCAGATCCTAAACCCGATAACGTCCGGGAATGGACATACCATGACATCATGCGTTTACCGCCTGATCAACGAAAACCATGGATTGATGCTTGCCATGAAGAGCTCAAATCGCTCCGTGAGCGTCAGGTTTTCAGTCTGGCACGACTCCCTAAAGGTCGAAAGGCTATCAAATGCCGATGGGTCTTTGACATTAAGTCAGATGGCCGCAAGAAAGCTAGGCTTGTTGCCAAAGGCTTCTCACAACGAGAGGGAATTGATTTCAATGAAATCTTCTCACCAGTTGTTCGATACGAGACATTCCGCATGCTTCTTGCACTCTCTGTGCTTGAAAAATGGCATATAGAAGGCTTAGACGTAAAAACTGCCTTTCTGTATGGGAAACTCGATGAGGAGCTATATATGGAACAGCCGGAAGGCTTCAGAGTCCCGGGCAAAGAAGACTATGTCCTCCGCCTATGGCGTGCCCTCTATGGACTCAAACAAGCAGCTCTTTCCTGGTGGAAAGAACTCTCCAAGTCAATGGAAGAGCTTGGATTCAAACGTGCATCCACTGATAGTGGTGTATTCATTTACCATCACAAAGGCTTGATTGTAATTGCAATTGTCTATGTTGATGATGCACTATTTTGTGGCTCTAACCGGCAGCTTGTGTTAAAACTAAAAGCCGCGTTTATGAAGCGATGGGAATGTCGCGATCTCGGCGAAGCCAAAGAATTCCTTCGAATGCGAATTCTGAGGAAGGGCTCCAAGATCTACATAGATCAAGAAGCCTACTTGCAAAAAGTTCTCAGGAGATTTAATCTCTCGAACGGCAAGACCGCCCGGACTCCACTTCCCATGGGATACAAACCGCAACCCTACAAGGGAACTGTGGACCCCGCGCTTCGATCAAAGTTCTAACAGGTCATCGGATCTCTGTTGTACATTATGCTAGGAACTCGCCCCGATATTTCCTATGCAGTAATTAAGTTATCCCAGCAAAGTGCCAATCCATCCAAGGATCACCTTGAAAAGGCATTTTACATTTTGCGCTACCTCGCAGGGACTCCATATTACTCCCTTTGCTTTGAGGATGAACAAGAGGGATTGCTTGCGTACACAGATTCGGACTGGTCTAGTCCACGATCCACGACTGGGTACTTTGCTCAATTAGCCGGTGGTATTATTTCTTGGCAATCACATGCTCAGAAAACCACCGCGCTATCATCCACTGAGGCCGAATATATGGCACTGTCCGACACTTGTCGACAAATCATGTGGATAAAGAATCTCTTCAAAGAGATTGGAATGGACATCAGTCGTATACCTATTTACGCTGATAACCAGGGTGCAATTTTCATTGCATCAAACCCTGTGTCTGATAGACGAACTAAACATATTGATATCCGCTATCATTACATTCGTGATCGCGTGGAAGCCAATGACGTTCAATTATTTTTCGTCAATGGTGCAGAAAATCCTGCAGATATGTTTACCAAAAATCTTGGTTATCAAAAGTTCGAGCTATTCAGGTCCATGCTCGGAATCAAATTCTTTGATTCCACACAATCCGCTTCGAAGTTCAGAGGAACATCTTAGCGAGGGGGAGTGTTGCGCATGCACCTCCACATGACCATGACCATCAGGACATGAGTCAGACACGCAGTCCGCAGTAGAACTTCATAGAAGTATCTTACTAATGACGTGAGTCATACCGACTCATACCAAGTCATACTGACTAGGTATTGACTGCGCATCTATTTATATCTTAGGTAGATAGTAGTATATAAGGAGCCTGTATCCGTCTACAATCTACCAAGTGCTCTACCAGAGAACTTACCTAAGTGTGTGCATCAAGACTACCTAGCTACAAGTAGTACTAGTTTTATAACCAGTGAGTAGACACTAGTCTTTCACTCAGCGCACGCTCGTCCTCCCCGTTAGGGTTGATGGACAAATGCTCGCTCAACATAAACCGTATACCTGCCCTTCGGCCATACAGATATGCACCCGCCTGTCGTTCCCAATAACGCAAACAGTCACAGATGCAAGCTTTGACGTCCAGCATCAGACACGGGGGCGAGGGCCCTCGCGATGCACCGTTCTCCCATCCTGCTATCCTGTTGAAGCAGAGACTTCTTCCTCGACAGGTCGGCTGGCATGGTCGCTAAACTCAATCTCAATTCAGTGTATGGGAGGCCGTGCCAAACGCACGGTTGGACGGCCCGATATCGCGATGCCAAACGGTTTTACTCGATCTTTGTGAATTGTGAATTGGTGAATATTTGCGATAGCGAGAGAAGTTGAAGGAGCGCGGGCGGGTTAGGGTCCGCTGCAGCGTATAAATGCAGATGTTGTTCAGCTGGAATGCACGGCAGCTACAGTCGCATATACGTAGCTCGTCTTCACATCCTCTTCCTCTTCCTCTTCGACTCCAACTTCAACTTCAACCTCAACCTCAACCTCAACCTCAACTTCAACCTCACCGACAAAGAAACATGCGTTTCATTCCATCCGTCCTCGTCGCCGCCGCCGCATGTGCGATCGTGTTCCAGCCTGCCGGTGCGGTGAACCCAGGAAACGACTCCCTGCACATCAACGTCACCGACGCCTTCGAAGCCACCATCCTGAAAGAATGTACGTGCCCCTCCGGAAATCTAGGAATGCGCTCTGACTTTGCCGACTGCTCACTTCATACTGCCCACTTCATACTGCACGCTGCATGCCGTGTGCTTGGACTGCTACCTGCTCACCTGCTACCTGCTACCTGCTACCTTCCACCTTCCACCTCCCCCCTCCCCCTCCCACCGTCCAGTCGGCCAGGACATCTTCGACGGCCTCGCCACGGAATCGTGCAACGTCCTCCGCTGTTTCGGCGTAGTCACGCACCTGGTCCCCTGCCTCGCGAAAGGCCTCGCGCCGGGGCAGGCTCGCCTGCGTTCTTTCCTGCGTAGGAACGACCGACGTACGTCCTATCTTAAAATGCCGTGAAATGCCCGTTCCTTCTTTTCTCTTTTCTGCATGGCACGGGAGTCTATACACTTACTGACTCAACGCAACGCAACGCAACGCAACGCAATGCACGGTGTGGTGTGCGCCCGTCTGTACAGGTCTGCCCCTGCATCGACTGTTTCCCGGACCCCATCATCGCCTACCTCCGCAAATTCGGCATCTGCGTACACGGTAAGCACGCCCCGCCCCATACACATACACATACGCGTCTATCGCAGTTGGCTGAGTCGAATTACGCATGTGACGTTGAGGGCAGGGCCGTTTGTTGCGATGGGATGGAGTGGATTGTGATGTGATGGTATGTGATGTTACGCATCTGGTGCAAAGTTATGTTGGGAATGTTGGCGGTATCAGGTATCAGCCGCGTAAGGCGTAAGGCGCAAGGCGATGCGATGCGATGCGATGCGATGAGAATTGCAGGACGCTGGAGGCGCTGGAGCCTGAGGCCCAGTCAAAAATCCCTAGGCTGGGATTGGTTGGGATTGGTTGGGATCAGTGTAGTGTCAAGCGCTGACCGAAACCGATGGTGGCTCCTCTAATGGGCTCTCAGCCGATGACGTTGGATGTTGCGGCCGGTTTGTATCAGTTTCTATTAGCATACCTTTGTACCGCTAGCTACAGCCAATAGAAACCTTTTACTCGCTCATATCAAGCTGAAGAATAATGAGACGATGATTTATTGGGTACGGTAGGTTTGTACCAGTTACTGTAGGGCATTACCGGTAATTATTGTAGTACGTGAAAGCCAGGCATCCAGCTTGTTCCCCGCCACACTTCCCTTCCATTTCACTGCCTACAATCACTCAATTGTCTATTCACTGGTCGTTGACGCCATGACGACGGAGTCGTTGGCATCAGGTGCGGCTGTGGAACCTTTCATAGCCGTGACATTGATTTTTGCTGCGCTGTTCATGTTCTCTTTATTGGATTTCTTCTGGTAGAATAGATAGGTCAGGGCATAGCAGGAAGGTAAGAGTAGCTGCATCACATACCAGTTCTTTCTCTTGAAGCCGATATCGCTGAGGTGGTCGTGGTTACTACAGGGCAACTTGATGGATTGAATAAACCTACCTGCCGCTCTACCTCTGTTAGCGCCTTATAATAGCCCTCGAATTCGCCTTTCGTTCCATTGGGATGCGACGCATTCCATTCCCTTCCACATATAGACCTAGTACAGAAGGTATGAAATGAGTCAACTGGTAGTGTGATTGAGACGAACGTACTTCGCTGTATTGCTAGTCTTGTTTGGCACGAAGAGCTGCGCACTCGCTGGCTGGCGCTTCGGAGCAGATCGTGTCGCCATGCTTGCCTGATCCGCCGCTCGGGAGGTGGAGGCGACAACTGGTGCCAAAGGTTCTGTTCCGGGGGGAGCAACTGGAGCAAGGTCTGCAAGGTCTGCGATGGCAATGGAATCGGTTGCAATTGGGGCATGCACACGCTCGGGAGAGGGTTGGGAGATGCTGGAGGGAGTTTTCGTTGTCGAGCTGGTAGGTGGTATGATGCTGGGCTCGTCTGTCGTCTTGGTAGCCGTAGACATGCGAAGGCGGGCCCTAGAAGATGTTAGTTCAGGAGAAATGCAGGCAATGTCACGTACAATGGATTGATGAGCTAAGGAAACGAGAACCTCAGTGAGAGTACAAGCGGCGATTGAGATTAATTAACTTACCTTTAGTGGGGCCCTTTCCTTGCCCTTGCTAGTGCTACTAGTATCATCCATTCGTCCTGCGCTGGGGGTGGGGGCAGACGGGGTCTCGGCAGAGAGACGCGGCCGCTTTGGAGAAGGTCCCTTGGGCCCCGTGTTCGGACTTGCGCGTTTCGCAGGAGGCTCGAGTTCGTTATCGGAGATTTCGATCGGTTCGTCCATGTACTCGAGTGTGAGCTCGGGGGAGTCCTCCTTGACTGCTGCTGTAGCCACGACCTCAGTTAGTAAGCGTTCCGTTTTGATGTCCATCTTTGAGTCACGGCTGGCTGGCTTCTTGAGATATGTTGAGCACGTCTGCTTCCAGAGTTCGTCAGCCTTCCAGTGATGCTCGCATAGCCGAAGGAACCAGAAGTCGGCCTCAACAGAGGTGCGAAACCGTTTGATGATGTCCAAGTTTGTGTCTCGAAAGTTTGTCACCTTGATGCCAGAATCTTCTAGAGCTTTCCAGAATGCGAATGCATGGTTATAGAGGCGTGAGCGTAAGGACTTGCTTATTTGAGTACCAGTGTCGTCCTCCAGATACATCGTAGTTTTCTTGCTGTCTTCTTTTTGCCGCAGTGTAGTGTCTTCCTTGTCACGCTTCTGGTATTCAGTTTGCCGCCAGTATCTTACATTCGGGTAATCCTTTTGAAGAAGCTGTGGAAGCGCGAGAGTCGGAGAGACACCAGAGACTGGTGCGGCAAAGCCTGTTGTTGGTATGGGTAATCCTGGGGGGGGCGTTACGAATTGGAGGAGTTGCGGAACAGCTTGAATGAGTGCAATATATGCGTCACTACAGGGCAAATTTGTCACTGGTATAGTAAGCTTAATGTCTTTACACACCGTAGGACCATATATTGCGCATTACAAACCCTTGCTTCTTGCTCCAGCTCCATGCAGCGGCGCATATAGTCCACCTGTCCTCCCATTAGGCCCGAGTTCGATGCCAGAGGTCGATAGGCAGTTTCAGCCACCCCAAGAGACGGATCTAATGGGAACGTCACTTCGAGATCTTGAGTTGAAGCCATAGATGGGCCGTTAGGTGAATATGGCAATGTTCCAGCCAGTTGCAATCCAGTCGGGCGCAGAGAACCAGATCCGAGTGTCCGTTGACCATGCTGATATGGAGAATGAGAGAAGCTGTGGCCAAAGCCCGACATACTAAGATATTATTGGAAGACAGTGTGAAGTGTGGTGATGGTGAGAGTGAAGATACTCAGGAAACGCGAGGCCAAACTCAACCATGGCTGTGTGAACTTCTATATATGGCATGTTGTATTCACTACTACTCTTCGTTGTCATCGTCTTCACTGGTATCTACGATGGCGACATTGTGACTGAGCTGCTCTACCATAAAATATTTCCCTGGTTTCATCAAATGTCCCTCCGCAAGGTCGATAACCGGCTTCCATTTATATGGCACCATTCTGATGACTGACTCCACTGATTTTGCATCAACGACGCAAATAGCTGTTCCCGCGGCGGGGAAATCACACACCCACAATAAATTGGATGAGTCTTCGAGTATGGTGGGATCTGGAGTTCCATATAGAGTCACCATTGCGAGGGAAAGGGTGAGGCCGTTCACATGAAACTTGAAGTAGTACATCACCTCCGCAATTTGAACAATGCTGTTGGTGATCAGCTTGACATTGCGAGAACGACGTGGGATTTTGGAGGTAAACTGCTCTACCCAGAGCGAGCGTGCTGTGTGCCCATTCGGTAGTCGTAATCGAGCCCATCGGATGACTCGGAGTTCCTGGATATTGTCGTGATCAGGTTGTATATGATCTAAGTAAGTGCGAAGGGCCGAGGCTTCGTGTGAATCCGGATGCAAGAGATGAGATGTGTCTTCAGTTTTGTGAAGCAGTGTATAGCCGTCACCAATATCTTGACCTAGATGTGATGGACCAGTTTCACTTTTGACGAATCCAGGGACCAGCGCACGAAACGCATTGAGTTGGCACCGTAGAAGACTGCGTTGAGCCAAATTTGCGTAAGGATTTTGATGCTGTCGGATTTCGGCACCTAGATTACCAATTGTCCTTTCTAGAACCCACTGCGCTAGTAGGGCATTCGGTCCCAGGCGATGGGTTTCAGGTCCTCGGTGGAGAAGAAAATGGATAGACGGCCGAATAAAGTGTAATCGGTCCATGCGGCGTTGATAGTAAAGCAACTCGAAGTCCTGGCAGTAGTCGATAAGCAGCTTGTCCGCCGTTGATACAGCTTCTGAAGAGATAGAGCGCTGCGAGAGAAGGTGAAGTGCACGGACAAGTTTGCAGAAGTGTTTCCAGAAAGCATGTGGTAGAACACCGTGAAGGAGGGCTGGACAAAGTGCGTAGACGTAAACAAGGTACTCCGAAGCCTTGAAACCACTTGATATCTTCTTTTCGGGATTCCGTGGTGGTCGCTCGATGCAATTAGGAAGATAGGGCCTTGCATCAGCAACAAGCTCGCCATGTTGTACCCAGGTATCTTTATCATGAAGGACAGCCCACTCCCAGTTCATGACACTGTCCGATGTGCTAACAAGGTCACTTTCACCGCGAAAAAGTCCGATGAGAAGGTCAGGTAGATTGAGCCCGTCGAGATGCATCATATCACCAGTGAAGCAAAAGGGTGGAGGGAACACAAGCTCGATGCCGAAAAAGATGGAGACACCAGATAATCCAGAATCACGACGGCGACGCTCAAATTGAGTCGGATTGGGCGAGGTGATAACAGAGCGGAGATTGTCAAGGAATTGTGCTGCTGAACCGTTGGGAAGTGCTGCTATGCTTACATCGCCATGAGAATTTGCAGGAAGACGACCATTGGGGCGAAGGAGAGCAATAAAGTAGTGGGGTGCACCTGGTTTGTGCCGTCCAGGAAGACCACAGAAGATTCGGCATGGGAATCTACCAAGATGGCCAACCCAGCGGGCGAGTTTAGCCAGTGCCACCGAATCGGCAGTGACAAAGACAAGGCGTAGTCGAGAGGAGCTTAACCGGCGCTGGCCACCATCCCAAATGCGAAGCCCACCTTCGTTTTGAATCGCGGCAAGGTGATAAAGTGATGGGAAGACGAAGGAATCTATGTTCTTCGGGGAGTCGGGCCCAGGAATCGATCCAGCAGGAAGAACGTAGCGAACCTTGTACCGCTTGTTTGGATCAAGGTTGAGGATAACCCAAATGTACAGCCAGCAGTCTGATTGCTTCATGCGGTAGAGCTGGGCGCTGTCCATGGAGAAAATCAGCAGAGTATCGTCGTTGGTAATGTCGCCGTTGATGACAGCCTCGAGATAATCGCTGCCGCACAGGAAATCATCATATACATCCAGTTTTCCACCGTTCTGACGAAGCCTTTCAAGCAGCTCGTCGGTACGCCGTTGCCGGTATCGCATATCATTTGCGCCTTCTTCCGAAGCCCATTGCGCTTGAATTTGTGGACCAATGGGATATGTGGTGAATGTCTTGAATGGATCGTGATAATGGTTTCGACGAGGATGTAGGCACTGGGGGCATTCTTCAAGCAACTTGTATAGACCTGTATAGGCGATGCAGCCGTTCGTGCACATGTCGTGCTTTATGGCATAGACGCCGCTGATGCGTTCCAGCTGGCGCTTGAGCTGATCCGCTGAAAGCATCTTGGTATCATCTGTATTGCGTTCGATAGCGGCGCAATTCCTTATATAAACAGCCTGCGCTGCTGTGATGTTTGCCAAGAAGACATCCAAAGAGAACCGTAGGTTTTTGTCGAAATCTTCTTGGTTAACTGGCTGGGGATTTCGAAGGGCATCCAGTTGAGATGCTGTGAGACCAGAGTTATCCAGGGTGGCTTCACGAAGGAGTTTCAGCCATTCCAGCGACTGCTGAATATCAGGAATTTGAGATGTGGCAGGAAGTCCAGATCCTCGGTCCAAAGTATCAGCAGGTGGAGGAGAACGAGGCGGCAAACGAGGCGGCGAACGAGGTGGCGAACGAGGCGGCGAACGAGGCGGCGGTCCAGGAGATCGTGAATTAGGCGGCAATCCAGGCGGTGGTGAACGAGGTGGAAATTCAGGGGGCGGTCCAGGTGGTGCCGGTGAACGAGGTGGCGAACGGGGCGAAGAGGGACGAGGCAATCCAGGCGGCAATCCAGGGGGAGTACGAGGAGGAGGAGACCCTGGATTTCGAGAGCCAGATGGACCTGCTGTTGCTTCGTTCACTTCAAATCGACGTCGCTTTGCTGCGGGCTGTTCTGAACCATCCTGATCTAGCAATAATCCCAATCAGTATTGTCCAAACGAAACCGTGCGCATACACGTACCTCGAGACTGGGGAGCAACCCGTGCTATTGTTTCAGCTTCACGAAACTCACAATGTCGGGTGTAAGTTGAGGATGAAACTTCTTTACCTCCCTTACATCGGTGCTCACATGTACACACAATCATTTGTGTAGCTGAATGAGGTTGATTTGACACATTGCCAATCGACACGGCAGTATGTACTTGCTAACCTGCTACAACCGATGACGCCTGGTACCAACCGTGTGAACTTTTCACAACCGACGGCAGCTTCCCGACTTTTGACTGGGCCTGAGGGGCCGGACGTCGGACGCATCCGCGCACCAGCATCAACACCCTCTCGCCGCTCAGGTGGCATGTGCCAAAAAAGCTGCAACAAGCTGCAAGTGGCAAGTTGCATGTTGCATGTTGCATCTGGTCCCTGGTTGGCCGGCCAGCGTCACTCGTAGCTCGTAGCTCGTACTAGCACAAGCTGGGAGAAATGAGTATACGAGTAGACCCCCGACCTCTGGCCTATGAATATCGAGACGGCCATAAAAAATAAAATACCGACACGCGGTCCCGACTCCCGACTCCCGACTCCCGACTCCCGACGCCACCGCCAACAGCCAACAGCGTGCATATCCAAGTCGGGTATTCATACGCATATGTAGGTGATGTAGGTGTCCCGAGTCCGAGTCCGAGTCCAAGTCCAAGGATGCTGCACTGCTACACTGCTACGCTACTGCACTACTGCACTACCGCACTGCTGCGCGATATCGTGTCGTGTCGTGTCGTGTCGTGTCGTACACAGATAGCATCTGCGGCCCGACGCAGCACAACCCCAACCTTTGCGAGGGTCGGCGCGGTACCGCGGCAGGCCTGGCGCGCGGTACCGTACTCGTCCGACTTCCCGTGCGCGTGAATATCGATATCGATATCGTACGCTCGCGTACGAGGACTCCCTGGCAGCGGTCCTGAGCAGCGGCGGCGGGGGGGGGGGTCGATGCAGATGGCCGGAGGTGCCTTGGCCTTGGGATTGGCCTTGGGATTGGGATCGTCTATATTTATCCAGGTGGTGGTGTAGAAGTAGCTGGTAGGGAGCTCAGATGGTGTAGGGACTGTGCTGTGCTGGAGTGTAGTCTGTATCATTAGGGCGACGTGTCGTCAAGCAGCCGTTGCATCTCGTCGCCGCACCGCACCGTACCGTACCTGGGCAGGTGCTGACATTGCGCAATGTCATGACATGAGGAGGTATGCAGATAAGTAGCAGCAGATGCCGATACGGATACGGTCCAGGATAGTCCTGCGACCATGTGGAGTGATTAATGATTGACGATCAATGAGGGCCGGGTGCAGAAGTAGGGTTAACAGTGCCGTTACTATACTGCATACTGCATTCTGCATTCTGCGTTCTGCGTTCTGCATACGACGGTGACCATGCTGCGTATGCTGCAGCACATCCTGCACGATACACGATACTTACCGATACGATGGTAGAGATGCGTCGTACGATTCACACTGGGTCACCGTCTGCAAAGTCTTTATTTGCCTTTGTTACTTTTCAAGCTCTGTTTCTGCCAAATCAAGCGCTACACTGGAGAGCTCGCGGTCGGGCACAAGGCCGAAGCAGGACCATGGCGACATCCGTGTGTACGCCACAGACATCGTCACGCCTGCTTGATCAAAATTCGAAAGCACAGCTTCATCAATAATCGTTAATAGCCGTCAGCAAGGCCACTCAAGGGGTACTTGGTACTTGTTTGCACGTGTTGTTGCAAGAGACGTCAGAGAAACGAACGTGCAACACTGCAAGATATGGACATACCGACGACGTCCGAACGCCAACGACATAGCAAGTATCCCAACGACATACGTGCCCGAGCGTCGGTGTATGCGCGTCAAGCTCAAGCCCTGAACAAGGTCGATGGCGCCATCCACCGTTACGCCGCAGCCATCATCGAGCCTGTTCGAAACTGCAAAACTTCACTTTCATCAACGTCAATAGACGTTAGTGCGCCTTGGGATGCGCACGGGATCTCAGGAATCAGTACTTGCAAGGGACAGGGGATCATTGAGGGGCACCGCCGCACCGGTCGTCGCTCGCGTGTGTCCAGGTGTTGGGCTGTCGACGTCGTTGTTATTGAAGGAGGTTTTGATCGCCGGATGGACTGGCATCACTACAACGTGTTTCAGCAAAGACTAACCTGATCGCCCAGGTACGTTGTCTTCGTCTTTGCGTTTCGGATCGGTGGCCCTTCCCTCCTCGTTCATTCCGCCTCGTCTCCCTCTGCGCTCGTTCCCATTCCTCAGTTGCTGATTCCACTCGCCGATTCCCATGCCTGACGTCTCCTCAACAGCTTGTAATTGCACCCACATGCACACTCACTGCGAAATAAACATATGATAACGAGATAGCCCAGCGCAATCAATAGTGCTAATGGCTGGTGCGCCACTATTCCGAGTCGACATCTCCTCCATGGCGATCAACCCATCATCGTCTGCCAGTGGCGTCCTCCCCTCTCACATGTCTCCTCCACATCCACCGAGACCCTGCACCTCACATAACAATCCGTGCCTTCTTCCCAACCAGCCACCCCAGAGCCCAGCCCGTGCTCGCCATCCGACCGCCAACTCCCTTATCTCCAGGAACTGCATGCACGACTCTGCCAATCCCATATGAATCCCGTCCTCATAAGCACCCCTCGAGTATCCCATTGACACCCCCCCTCCCCCTCCCCAACCTCCAACTTCCGTCCTCGCATCCCCTTGGATCTGCGTTGGACGCCCCGCCCCGCGCCAGGGATACCTCCGTGTACATATTGCATATCACCTAGCGCGCCTCTAACCACCCACGATGGCCGACTTCCCCATCGACACCGCCCAGATCGTCGCCCTCTTCCTCGAGTCCGTCCTCTACGGCGTCTACCTCGTCACATTCGTCGCCTGCCTCCGCGTCCTCCTCATCGCCCCCGCCGCCGCCGCCGCCTCCCACCCCGCCTACCCCTCCCTCCACCTCCCCCCGCCCAGCCACCACACCCACAGCGCGAGCCCCTACAACGGCTACGCGACCTCCTTCTCGCTGCGCGACTACTTCAAGCCCCTGCGCCACATCAACACCCCCATGCTCCTCGCCGCGCTCCTCATGCTCGTCTTCGCGACCCTCGACGTCGCGTTCGGCCTCCACAACAATATCCTGGCGTTCGTGAAGACGCCGCCCGTGGTGATTGGCGCGGATGGCGCGGAGGAGGGCGGCCCCGAGGCGGTGTTCGACGATATTGGACGGTGGACGAACGTGATGAAGATGGTGAACTATGTCGCGCAGACGTTTGTGGGAGATAGCATTTTGGTGCGTACGTGCACATGCCCGCGTTCTTCTTTCGTCTCCCTCCACACTGTCCATCCGAGTATGCGTGTGCTCACATGTATTGTTGATGTATAGCTCTACCGCTGTTTCGTCGTCTACGACCGCAACTGGTGGGTCGTCGCCTTCCCCATCCTGCTCTGGCTCGGCACGACCGGTAAGCCATCTCCCTCCCTCCCTCCCCCCTCCCCCCTCCCTCCCCTCCCCCCCTCGGGAAACTCGTATACTAATGGATATGGGTATGGGAAATGTCCAGCCTGCGGCATAATGACCTCCTACTCCGAAGCGGCCGTCGGCGTCGGCACGCTCGACCAGTCTGTCATCAAGCCCTTTATCACGAGCATGCTCGTCCTCACCCTCGCCACTAACATGCTAACCACCGGTGCGTACCCCCCTTTCCCCTTTCCCCCTTTCCCTACTCCCTTCTCCCTTCTCCCTCCCCATACTGACCCCCCCCTCAGGCCTCATCGTCCTGCGCATCTGGAAAGTCGACACGCGCGCGTCGCACTTCCGGCCGACCGCCTCGCACGCCTTGCCGCGCGCGCCGCCCTCGCCCCTCGCGCGCGTCATGCGCGTGCTCATCGAGTCCGGGCTCATCTACACCACGACGATCCTCGTGCTCTTCGGCACGTACCTCGCGGGCTCGAACGCGATCCTGGCGCTCTCGAACGCGGTCGTGCAGATTATTGGGGTGACGTTTAATCTTATTATTATTAGTACGGATCGTGCGCGCCGGCATGGGGCGGGGACTAGCGGCGCGGGCGGGGGCGGGGAGAGCACGGGGGAGTATTTGGAGCATGCGGGCGGGGGCGGGGGCGGGGGAGGAGGGGGGAGGTCGCATGCGCTGCAGTCGATCAACCCGACCGTGTCGGCGGGCCTGCCGATGCATATGCTGAATATCCACACGGAGGTGTCGGTGCAGCGCCACCGCGACCCGATACCGGACAGCCGCCGCGGGGGGGATATAGAGATGGATATTGCGAGCTCGATATCGACGAGCAAGCAGCTGGAGCAGGAGCGCGAGGAGGAGGAGGAGCTGGAGAAGGGGAGGGGGTGGTGACCGTGTGTGACCGTGTGTGATGAGCGTGTGATGAGGTGAGGTGTGCTGGGTGATTCCCCCCTCTACCTTCATTCACCTTCTGCATTCCTGAATCCTGCACTCCGCTGCTAGCTGCTATAGGGTGGCGGGAGGAGTCGATTTGTTCATATCCTGTGGGCTTGCTTGGGTTTAATGGCGCCATACTACACCTACCACCTAACTGTTGTCGTGTAGTCAAAACTGTAAACTAACATCATATATCGTATGTCGTATACCATTAACCATTAACATTAACATTACTCTTAACGCTTAACGTTTAACCATCACGCATTACGATTACGCATTATACATATATATATCATGTCATATCATGGCTTCGAACCACGAGAATGAATGAACATTGGCGGTGACGTTGATGATAGGGTCTACAAGTGGACATCTATCGATTCGAATGTGGGGGACCGGCCCGAGGGGCTGAAAATCGGGAAATCTAGTACAGGAGGCAGGAGATGGGAGGGTCACCTTCAATCCGAAACACCAACTCTAAGCTCTTCTCCCCTACATCGACTCGACGATTCGACAGGCGCCAGACAACAGACAAAAGCGTACATATGTGGCTGGTCACTGGTGGCTGGGAAGACGCTGCGGCTAGTGGCTAGTTGTTGCTGAAACAAGTTGAGCATCGCGCATCGACATCTTGAAATCTTGAATCGTTGATGCGGCATTGATGGTTTTGGTTTTGCGCTGTTTTGCCGCTTGCGGCGTCCTTGTTTTTCTGACAGTGACGGAATTGGATTTGTTTTGTTTTGTTTTGTTTTGTTTTGTACGGCCGACTGCCGACTGCCGATCTAAGTAGAGTCCTTCAACGACGAGCGACTACCGGTGCCCTCAATACCCCTTGAGCGGTCTCGTGGACGCCCAAGACCAAGACAGCGAAAGCGTACTAACGTCTATTAACGATTGATGCATATGCATATGAAGCTGTACTGTAAGTAATTTTGATCAAGCTTGCTGGTGACTGGATGACTGTGGCGTACGGACGGATGGCGCCGTGGCCTTGCTTCGGCCTTGTACCCGACCACGAGCTCTCGAGACTCGAGTATGGCACTTGGACTGAGGGTTATGTTATTGGGAGAAGCGGAGGCGCGGATTGTGTATGGGTTATCGTGTCGAGATGGGCTGTTTCTTCCGTTGACGTTGCCCCCGGGGCTGCTCGAGCTTCCAAAAGTACTGTAACAGTGGCAAATAGCTCCTTCAGACGGCCACCTAGTGCGAGTCGTACCATCTCTACCATCGTCGGGTCGCATCGTGTAGGATTAGCTGCAGCATAAGCAGTGTGTTGCTGTCGTATGCAGTATACAATACAGTGACATCGCTGCTAACCCTCCTTCTGCACCCGGCCCTCATTAATCATTAATCATTCCACATGGTACGCTGCATATCTTCTGATGTTATGACATCGTAGCACCTGGTCAGGTACGACGGCGAGATTGCAACGACGGCTACTTGACAACACATCGCCATAATGATACCGTCCTCTTGCGAATTGAATAGCGACGGAAGGGCACTGCGGTTTGCGGGTCGGCACCTGAGGTATGTGCCTATCTATAGGATCCCTCGTGGCCTCCTCGTGGACTTCGCGATGACCTACCGAATTCAGGTCCCACCAGGCCCCCCACCGAAATCGCAGTGTGCGGATAGTGGTGATAGCTGCTCATGGGCACCCGAACACTTGCCTTGCTTGTGCTCGTGAATATCACTCATCGGTTTGTAAGTATACCAAGACACAGCCACAGCGGCAGCCCGCTCGCGCCTGCGGCGACAAGATTTGGGGGGAGTGGTTAGGAAGGGTTGGGAGTGGTATGATATCGGGCTCGTGTCGCGATAAGATCGACACCGGTACCGGCGTACGTGCCATGCCCAGCAGTGCCAAATGCCATCGCCCTACCGGCTACTACTGCACCACTTCGATAAATACAGACAATCCTAATTCAAGGTACCTCCGGCCATCGACCCTCAGGCCAGCTCAGGACCTCGGTCAGGGAGTCCTTGTACTCAGTATGCACGGGAAAGTCGGACGAGTACGGTACCGCGCGACAGTCCTATGTGCCGACCCTCGCAAAGGTGGGTGTGAAGCATCGGGACCGCAGATGCTACGCCATATTGCGGCATCCGTGGACATCCTAAATACCGGATATTCACAGCTGTTGTCGCCGGTCGATGGGCATGACCTTCCTCTTCTCGACTTCAACGCTCTGCGTACGCCCGGACATGACCCCGGTGCCGGTGTATGTACGTACCCCGACCCATACGCTCGAATGTGTACTTACTTGGGAGTAGAAGACATGGAATCCGAAGGAACACTCGGCACCCGCCCTTCTATTCAGTATTCACGGGGCGGCTGGGGTGGGTGCGGCACCGCGCGTACGTTGTGGATCCCTTCTCACCCCGCTTTGGCCTCTTTCAGGTGGTAGTGGTGCATCGGGACTGCGTGTGATTATTCAGTTTTATTGTTCATGAGGCCAGAGGTCTATATTTCTGCCTGCTTTAGTGACTAGGAACCAAATGCAACTTGCACATGTCACCCGAGAGTGTGTTGATAACTGGTGCCGCAGATGCGTCCTACCTCCCCAGCATCCTATGGGAGCTGTCTGTTTCCTACAATTCTCATCGCCTTGCGCGACTGATACCCGCGACACATCTCCTAACTTTGCGTCAGACCCGTAACATCATAATTCATAGGTTAATATACACTGTGCATCGTTTTCACCTCGCCGGTGGACCCCATTGCAAATCATCGGACGACATACCACTAGGACTTCAATATTAACAATTTGTCTTACCCTTAACCTGTATAATCCCAACTCGGCTAAATTCAATGGATGTGTGCGTTTCGTGCTTACCATGTACGCAGATGCCAAATTTGTGGAGGTAATCGATGATGGCTTTCGGAAAGCAGTCGATGCATGGGCAGACCTATAAAGGGCGTACACCATGCATTTAGTCAGTAAGTGCGTAGACTTCCGTGTCATGTAGAGAAAGGAATGGGTACTAGGGGGAGGAGGTACCTAAAGACATTTGAAGTTACGACGTACGTCAACAGTTCCTACGCAGGCAAGAATGCAGGAAACCCCTTGTCCCGTTTCCAGGCATTTCATGAGGCAAGGGATAAGGTGTGTGATTACGCCGAAACAGCGGAAAACGTTACACGATTCTGTCGCAAGGCTGTTGAAGACATCCTGGCCGACTGAAATATAAGCAAGAAGATATACGTGGTCCGGGCATGCAGTCAGCAAATTGAAAGAGTACTCCTAAATCGGTTACGTACATTCTTTCAGGATTGCGGCCTCGAAGGCGTCTGTAACGTTGATGTGCAGGGAGTTGTTTCCTGGATTCACTGCAACGGCAGGCTTGAACACGATCGCACATGCGGCGGCGGCGGCGAGGATGGATGCAATGAAACGCATAGCCCTTTGTCGTTGAAGCTGGAGTCGAAGTTGGAGAGGATTCGAAGACGAGCTATGAGAGTTTAGCTGCTGTGCATTCCAGGCTGAACTAAGGCTGTATTTATACGCTGCAGCGGAGTTCACCCGCGCTCTTTCTGTCGCTATTGCTATTGCGAGTATTTAGCGATTCGCAAAGATCGAGTAAACAAACTGTTTGGTGTTGCGATTTCGGACCGTCCAATCGTGCGTTTGGCACGGTACTTCCATAGATTGACTTGAGTTTAGCTACCATACCAGCCAAAGGCCGGTGGCCGACCTGTCAGTAAAGAAGCCCTTGCTTGAACAGGATGAGAAAACGGTGAATCGCGATGGGCCTCGCTCCAGTGTCTGATGCTGGATGTTAAAGCTCTCGCCTTGTGACTGTTCATGTCATAGCGGCCAATAGACGGGTACCTATCTATGTGGTCGAAGGTCAGTTATACGGTTTAGCCGCCTTCAGAATGGTCAAGAAGCTGAACATACAATCGAGAACGAGCATTCGAGACTTTGGCCCCGTAATAGCACTCCCTGAAACACGTCTTCCGTCCCCAGAGATCCCTCGCGGTACGATAGCATGTGATGGGGTGTGCGGGGAAAAGATTGGGCGGCGAAGGCGAAGGTCATCAGAACAAAATTAATGAACCGTTGAAGTTGTCTTTTTCGTTCAAGCAGTGATATAGATCTAAAGTATGTTTGTCATTTTTCTCATAGAGCTGGCACACTAGGTAGGCGTGGAAGAGATACGTACCGATGTGTGCGTATGAACCGACTCGGAGTATGACCGCCGTCGTGGGTGGCAGGTGCGCACTCCTTGTTACATCGAAGATTTGGGGAAGTACTAGCCTGAGCACCAGAGTCCCCAGGATTTGGAACCGTCAATGTTGTGGATGATAGATGATCTCTGCTGCCAAAGTCCTGCTTCCGTGGTACCCGTGACATTATCGTGAACGCCTGATGTTTGAGGATCTCGCTGGAGTGATCCTTTCGCGTGACATGAGGTGGCGTCGTAGTAGTTGCGCGATAACATGGTACGTTGGGGTTTGAGCGTCATAGTGTGCTGTACCCATCTACACATGAGGCCTGAGGTGCGAGGCCGAGCGGCGAAGATTGTATCTCCCTGTCATCTCTGCCCCTTCATCAACGGACGTTCAAGTTTTCCTTTGCTGGGGTGTTCTATCTTTGTGATAAATCAATAACATCAATTGAGGCCTTTAGGAGGGATTCAGTGATCAGGGTCTTATCAGTGAAAGCTCAGAACCTCGATACCATATTCGCGTGGGTCTTCCAGGCAACAGTCGGCCAGTCAAGGCTGAGATAACTGCGAGCCAGCGGTGCAGCTGCACATAGGCATCGTCGTGTAACGTGTCGTGCTAGTTCCTGACACGGCCACGACACTTTCTGGAGCGGGTCTTCGTCATTGCAATAATCACGATTCAGCTAGTTGGTGGATGTGAACTGAGAAATGTGCAATAAGTTGCCGCTTGGCACGTCACCTTATCTATCCCTACATATCTGACGCCCCAAAACGAAAACGGGCGCGAATGGGGGGTGAAACGAGACGAAAAGGATCGTGCGGCCTGGCGAGAGCTCGAGCTCTATAGAATCGCCGTGCTCGCAGATCAATGCCCCGACTTTGGCGCCCACTAGCATACGCAGATACAAGAGTCAAAGCCTTGTGGAAAGGCCTGATATCATAGGGTGTGGCCTACTGAAGTAGGTACGTGTACTCAGTGAATCAGACTGCAAGCAAGGACGGATCGCTCACCTCGCGTTTGTGGACGACGTTCTATGAGGCGAAACCAGCACACGCTCGAGCCCCCATTTAATACCCTACCTCGCCTGCTATACCCCCAGACAGCGCGCAGACAAGTTAAAACAAATGGTTGATTCACTTAATCAGAAACAGTGGGGACGCGTTAGCACGATGAATGGGCACGGGGGTCCCGCTCTCAAGAAGGACCGGGAGATTTACGGGATCGTGCACGCGAACACCGCTCGATTCCTACAACTATGCTTAGTCTCGTTGAGTAGATACTAGAGGATATATAGAGCACTAACATGTACATCACACCTGTAGAGTCGATGTTTACTTGGTTCCGAATGAAAGAGCGCCGAGAAGAGGTGGCCCTGCCAGGTGTGTGGCAGGGCGTTCTCACGATCAATTATCTAAAATGCTCAACTACCCCTCGCTCGAACGTTTTCGTGTCACAGCTGGATGCATTGGACGGCGACCACGCCTCGACTAGACAACTCACTGGCAGAAATCCACGAAGGAACTTGATTTCATACCCAACTACAATCTTATCTGTCTACCTAATGTACACCCATTCCGGCTCTGTCGAGCTATACGCTGGTATTAGGTCAGAGAACTTGCATTCGAAATATTGAATTCGTTCGTATACCACACTCTCTTCCCTCCAGAATTTCCCTTCGCCGTCAAAGCCTTCTCCTCCAGGTACATTAGTTGTGAGACTCTCAGTAGGTTTGGGAAGGTTTGAGGGAGGCGGAATTCGCCGTAATAAAACACCATACCCGTCTTCCCGGCGGGAGTTTTCCTGAAGCAATGCAAACACAGTGCCCGTGATGTAATCGATAGGAAAAGTAAAAACTTTCCAAAGCCCAGAAGACGGCGGCCAATGAAGGGTAACCATGATGCGCATCACCCCATGCGCATCAAAGGATATGGATGGGTCTGGAAGCTGAATCGGTGCTCTAAAACTGGTTGTCACCATCTATGGGGATGAACATCTTGAAGTCCCCTGCGAGCATCGAGTTATACGGGGATGACCTTGGGTTTGTGCTTGCACTCGGGTCCCACAGGAGTAACCGTCGTTCACCCCCTTGGGAGAGGCATTCGACCTGAAGGCGATAGAATGCCTTATCAAAGCCTTCGCCGTACTCCACGCCAAAGTTGCTGTCAAGAGCCGCCAAGAGCGAGTACACCATGTCCTCTGGCACTGTAGTCTCCCGGTTGCGCATCGCTTTGAATAACGGGTAAACCTCACTGATCCCCGGTTTGTACCCAAGCCAATTCAGATATCCTATTTGTTTATATGGAAGTAAATTCCTCTTCCGCATAAATGTGATTCAGCTCACCTGAAACGGATTGAAGCCTTCTGTATACATCGTCCGCTCCGCCTACTTCTCGGTTCGCGTGGAACTTCCTTTGTGTAAGGATTACAGGGGACCAGTCACTTTTGAAACATCTGAATCTGTCTGCTGCAAGAAATTCTTGTAGGGTCCAGCCTCTGGTGGACCAGGGATCCTCGACCACTTTCGGGGAAGTGGCGAAGTAAATCATGCAAACGTACGCCCAGCGATACCAACTGAACATACGGGGGATCGAGGCATTTTCGATCGTCTTCGCTGATGCATAGACTATCCATCCAAACGTAACGGCATCCATAGATAGACTTGACGGTCGTACAAAACCTCATCAACTTCTTATATTCCTCCTTTTCTTGGATATTTGGATCGGATGAGCCGGTGAGCACATCCGCGAAGGATAATTCCTGGCCATCTTGGCACCAACGATGCGACAAGATGGCATACTGGCCGAATAGCGCAATCTGCTCTTGCACCTCCTGAATAGTCGGCAGTGATGTCTGTGTGCGTTTCTTTCTGATTAGCTCGCGAAGCACACGGTGTTTGATGGAATAGCGTCGAAAGCGTGATCGGCCGTGATGGCTTCGTTGGCTCCTAGATGGGGAGAACAACGACATGTTGAAGTCTCGTAGCTCATCAATGACACCCGATACGAAGGCGGTTTGGCCATCGACCAACGGATTCTTCAGCATCGCCGCAGATATATATGGACGAAGTAATTCCTTCGATTCCTCGATATCTTTGAACGACGCTTCCCTCTGCCATTCCGAGTCGTACGAGCCCCATGATGATTGCTTCTCCCCTTGTATGTAATATGTAATAAGACGTTCATGATTTCGTTACAGCTCAACGGAACTTCGAGCCAGGTCCTGAGGATGGCTGAAATATCGTCCTTGACCTGACAACGAGCGTCTTGTATCAAAGAGGTGGATGGGGCAGTTTTTGACGTACTCCCATATGTACACATCATACCTATCAGCAATGTCTATCAGAGCGGCGAATACAAGAAAAAGCGAAGCGGGCTCACTAGATGTTTCCCGGGAGTTGAAGACAGGGAGTCTCACCGCCTGAGTAATACATCAGTGATGAGTTCCAGAGATCATAAGTGATTGCGCACCGCAAAGATATCCCAATTGGAGTACATCTCGAGCCACTGAACGAAGACGTCATCCCGCTCACCGGGGCCGCTAGACTCGTCTTTCCGAGCAGTGCTTCCGTCTCTCTGAATGGTATCTTTTTCCTGCGGAACTCGCTGTAAAATGGCGCTTTCGTCAGGCCATCCATTGACGAGTACGAGTTTCGCTTTGACCTTGCTTTGAATGTGCTAGCCACTCGTGTGTATCGTCTCCCAATCCAGGGATAAAATTGTATCATCATAAACCATATATCATCGCACACACTTGTCACCACATCGGCCGACCGCGCATACACATCACCAGACTACATAATACCAGGCTTCCAATCGCAACAACCCGTCTTATTTCTACACTCATGATTCAGTCGACATTGACGGCAGTGGGAGTGTCGTACTTACCGCGTACGAAGGTCCCGACTCAACCACAGATACCAAACTTGTGGAGCATATCGACGATCTTCTTCGGGAAGCAGTTGATGCACGGGCAGATCTGTAAGTCCGCGCGGGTGTACCGTGAGTCCAGTTAGCCGTTGCGCAGTAAGTAGGGCTTGAAAATGAGAATGAGGGAGGAGGGAGGGGAGGTGGTGTGGTGTGGTGTGGTGTGGTGTGGCGAAATCAGCATTGGACGTACGTTGGTTGCACCTACGCAGCCGATAACGCAAGTAACGCTGCCCTCGATTACGCATTTCAAGAGGCAGGGCGTCAGCGTCGCGACTTCGCCAAGACAGTTCCACACGTTGCACGAATCCGACGCAAGACCGTCGAAAACATCTTGGCCGACTGGAAATAGAAAGAGGAACTGAGCATCACCGATTGGACCTCAAAGTCGTTGCATACATACATTCTTTCAAGACGGCGACTTCAAAGTTGTCGGTAGCGTTGATGTGGAGAGAGTTGTTCCCGGGGTTCACCGCAGCGGCAGGCTGGAATACAGTCGCGCACATGCCGATGGCGACGAGGGTAGATGCGATGAAGCGCATAATCCTTTGTCGTTGCAAGAAGTCAAATTGAAGCGGGTAGAAGAGCTACTGTTCGAATAGCTACTGAGTTCTCCAGCTTGAATGGGGCTTGTATTTATACGCTGCAGCGGAGTTCACTTGTGCTCTTCTACCGTTATTAGGAATATTCAGCGAAATTCGACGCAGTGATTTCTGTTACTATTACGCACCGCCGAATCATTCATCAGCCTTGTGACCCATGAATTGAGTTATTCCTTCAGCCATAGGCCGGTGGCTGACAGGCTGTCTACGCAGAAGCCGGAGAAGCTATCGCTTGAACGAGATCGAACGAGCTGGTGAGTCGTGATAGGCTTGCCATCGTGTCTAGCGATACAGGTCGGGGCTGAAGCGCTGAAGATTGATCACGTCTTGTGAATGCCCATATCATTGTAAACGACAGGCGGGTACCTATCTACGTGATCGAAGGTGTGTTGTATGGTTCAGCCGGCTTTGAATGGTAAAGAAGCTGAACATACACTCGACGAGCATTCGAGACTCTGCTGCCCCGGTGATAGTGCATCCTAAAACATGTTTTCTGTCTCAGGGGGGTGGTTTACAGCTATATATCTCCTAGGTATCGCTTGCGGTCTGAGAACATGCGTATGAGAACCTGAGGAAAGATTGCGTCACGTCAAAGTCGAAGTTCATCGAAATATACACGGCCCACCGTTGGACACCTTCGCTCAAGTTGTGATATAAATCTAGAGCATGATGCTGGGGGTTTCCCCAGAGAGCCTACTCATGGCGCAGGTGTGGACGAGGTGCGCACCTTCGTGTAGTATATGTTGACATCGGCGCGCAACCCACTATAGGTACACTCCTGGATGCATCAGGGATTAAGAGACCTTCAGTGTGTGTTAGCGATTCTCCCCAATCTGTAACGGCCGATCTTTTGCTGATCACTGCTGCAAAAACATCCTTCCGTGGTACTCGTAACATTTTCACGATGTCGCGTGAACAAGGGATAGCTACCGCTCTCCGTGTCGAGCGTCGTGGACTTCGGCGGTGTTCGATGTCTAGATTACTTGGGAGTACGCACGGTTGGTTCTCTATCCGCCCACCAGCTTGAAGTCGATGGAGGCGTGAGGTGTGCTTGCGAGGCCGAGCGGCAAAGATAGTATCTCCTCCCCGTCTCCGCCCCTCCATCAACGGATGTCTAATTTTGACATCTGTCGGGGGTTCTATGATCGTGATACATCAGCGGAACGCTCGGTTAAGGCTTTTAGGAGGGATTCAGTGATGATCGACGAATCAGCGGAAACTCAGAAGCTCGGATGAAATACGCGCATGACATACCTCCTGAGGGCACTCAATTCTTGCTTCTTGAGAACGTCAGGCGAAACTTATCGACCAGTCAAGACAGACAACCACTATTCAGTACCAGCGTTGGGCATATCTAGCGTCTTGTGTCGTCGCGTAGCATGTCGTTTCCGATCCTATCACGGCCTGACTTCTCCTGGAACGGTGCAGAGCTTCCCCATTATAGGAACCATGTGTTTCTAATCCGTGGGTTGGAGAATATTAGCTGAACGAGTTGCTGATACATGGTCCCATGGAATCTCACCCTATCCCCGCGAGTTCGACCGACCAAAGAGGTAAAGTGGGAGCGCCAGCGATGAGGAGGGGCGAGGAATTCGAAAGATCGTGTAGTAGTCATGCCCCCGACTCGTTTATCATCTTCGACATCGCGGATTGCGCTCCAGCACGGAGTGCTAGCAAAGGGTGAAGAGGTACGAAAGGCCGGCACGATGGACACCGAGCCGACCCAGGCGTTGATAGGCCGGCTGAAAAGTTACGACAGGCTTTTCGATTCGAAAAGTTGATGAGATTGACACCTGGGATCCATTCCTCATGCCCTTCCACATCCCTCATCTTACACTGGCGATCCGAATACGGCCACCTCCTCCTCTCTATGTCTCATATGACGCTCCGGAACACAAACGAAATGCTGATGCGCGCCTTTTCACGACTCCTCGTAGTCCAAGAACGCAAGGTTCGCTAGATAATTGCAATCTAGACAAGCGGAGCATCGTGAATGTACGACGGATAAGCAGATGCAAGGAGCAAACCCTCCACCAGATCCCTCTTAGGGCTGAAGAATATCCGAACGGCCCATATATCGACGAGTCCTGCGTCTTCGTAATCATCAAGTACAGTCGACTCTGTCATAACCCATGACCCTCGGTGGACGTGCTGGGCTATGGGTTTTGAGAGAGTATGGGTTAACTCAAAGCGCCTATTTGGGCGTCTAAGAAAAATCGCCGTCGAATTAGTCGGTGGATTTATTTACAGGACTACAGCTGTAACTATAATATATACGACAAGGAAAGATTAAAGCAAGACTAAAGTCTACTATAGTTAGAGAGGAAAGCCATGAAAATGTCAAATGCTAGCAAAGTAGTCGGAAATCTTTGTTGCTTTCATGGTGCGAGAAACCTTGTATCGAGTCTGTATGCCGAACGACGCGAGGGAGTCCTCCAATCTACGGAAAAGCGGAGAATCGAGGTCACTAATATATCTACGAAGAACCGACGCGGCCATGACCTCCGTAATAGGCTTCTTTTGCTGAATGCGAGTTTGAAGTTCCTCTTTCTGATTCCTAGTGGCACGTTGGAGGATTTCTAGCCTCCTTTACAGGGAGCTCAATCATGTAGAGTGTGGGCTCAAAAGTGAAAAAATAATGGTTTTTAGTTTCATAATTCAACTGCTTACAACGAATCTATATTATTAAAACACAACGGTCCATAATGTTATGTAATCAAATTTAATGTTACATAATCAAAAAAGAGCGCTCACCTCAGTGCTTCACAGAGCCTCACAGGGGGACAGGGGATAGATAGGGAATAGGGAACAAGGAGTACCAGACTGAACTCTGGACTGTTAATGCTACCAGATCATGATAAGGGTAGCCATAAAGGCATCATGTCTTCACTCCCTCTGCATAACATACTTTAACAAATAAGCTTCAAGTACTCAGATTAAGCAATTCATCAAAACATTGAAGCAGGATATCAACAAAATGTAGACTGTAGGATTATGCAGTTAGTATTCAATTGGAGCTTTGATCATTTATCTACAGCTGTGATTAATGTCTGAGATTGGTTGTGGGATATCTTAGTTATTATTTTTTAGCCAAAGGTCTGTACCTATGGGAGTAGCAAACTAAGCTATACAGAACTACAAGTAAGAGATATGACTAATAAGAAGGGATTAGCATACCTGAGACATGTCCTTGCATGCATGCAAGTTTCATGGCAGATTTACTGTATTGAATACAGAGTGTTGGTAGGGGTGCTCACTAAATGAGGGTTCTGGGACACAGTGGCTGTAGATAACCATGGGGAGTGCTCTGGCAAGCATGATCAATGACAACCAATACCTCTCAATGTAAATCAGGGTGAAAAGTCTACTAATGTATTGAATATGAATCTTTTAGATAGACATATGTTATTGAGATCAGAACAGTGGCTGGGATTAGTAAGGGCACACCAGAAGGCTGTGGATGAACAGGAAATAGGAAATAGGAGAGGAACTACTTAACTGTAAATGACCACAACTTATTGTAAGTATACTTCAGAGCTTTTGCATAGGATATTTCAATTATCAGTCAAGTTGAGGGATCAGAATCAACTCTTCCCATTGAATCTCAAGACTCATGGTAAGTAAGCTGCTTATGTAGCAGAACATTTTTAAGATAGTCAGAAAACAGGGGGGCAGGGGTGGTGAGAGCTCATGATCAAATAACTTGGATTTTGATGGTAATGGGGTGGGATAGGAGTATGGTATTCAAGTATAGGAGGAGACCAGGGAGTATGAGTAGAAGAGGAGAGGAGAGATAGAGGAGAGAAAGGGAGTATGGAGGAGAGGGGAGGAAGTTGGAAGTTAGATGAGAATATTAGTACCCATTTACACATCTGTACAGTAAACCTCTCAGAGTGACTTACAACTTAACTATGATTTTGTGGTAGTACAATTGGAAGGTTTTACAATGTAACAATTGCATGATTAGGGGTTGTCAGAATTAGTGTAATGGTTGAAACAAAACAGTCAAAACACTACACCAGATATGCTGAGTTCCCCAAGCTGTTTGCCACCTGAAACTGTCACTGCAGAGAATGAACTTTTGAAGAATGCACTGTGGCAAGCAGGTCTTTGTTGTTCCATTTGTTTTCACCGTATATCACATCTGGCCTGTATACATACTCACTGAGTCACCAATCTACACCACCGTGGATGTCACATTGTTATTGCTTTCAGCCACAGCTTACATAAAGCTATTTACTTTTGAATTACACCATATGGTATGCTATGGACTTACAAGCCTGCCCCTAAGCTGGAATTAGTGCTTATTCTTTTGTTTCAGTTTGTTAAGAGCCACACTTGCAGAGAGACTCGGGATGCACGGACTGCAGGTGCGCAGTTCCACATAGAGGCACAGGGGGAAACAAGAGAGCAAGGATGTACGGGCTTGGCTTCAGCTACTGGCTGCGCCTCCCACACTCTTGCGTGCCCTGTATTTCCAGAGGAGGTCTGTAAGGGCAACCTCAAGATGGCCACACAGTGCAAGCCTAGCAGAGGGAGAATCCAAAGTAATGAATAAGACTAACTACAATACATGAGAGAGCTGCTCACCTAGCAGAGGGAGAATCCAAAGAGAACAGGATAAGGATTCTCCATGCTAGGAAGCGAAGTATATACTGTAGTAGCGTGGAAGGAATGAAGGGTAACTGTACAGTACACCAGCCACAGGTCCGAACAAGTATCACAAGGTACGAGGGGGCATGTGATAATGAAGTGGAAGGAGAATGTACAGGAGTCGTGCCGGCGATCTGGGGAAGTGGGAACAAGGAATAACGAAGTGGAAGAGGAGGACAGAGGTAGCCCGGATGAGCCCCGAAGTGTATCTACAAGTCCGAGCGAGTCCGAAGCGTCCGAGCGAGTCCGAGGCGAGTCCGAAGTGCGGGAAGACTCCGGAGTCACCGGACAAAGCTTGGATGCGAAAGGAGTGAGTGGAAAGGAAGTGGAAAGGAAAGGGGACAAAGGGAATGTATGTAAGAGTCCGTGGGATGAAGGAAGGGAGAAAGGAATGAGGAGGAAGGGAGGGGGACAGGGGAATAGGAGAAAATAGGAGTGTCCCCTTACAAGGTCCTACGCAGGTACCGAGGGTACAGGCAGAGGCGAGGGATGCGAAGGAGAGACCTCAGTAGAGGCGGAGGTGCAAGTACGGAAAGGAACTAATATTCGAACTAAAGGTAACTGCATGTACGGTACAGGAAATATATACTGGGGAACACGCGGTGTCTGCGTGTTCACAAAACAGCAATGAGTCCAGTAGGAATAAGTACAGCATGCTCAAATATGTACAAATCCAAAGTCCGTGACATGTCCGTGTAGCCACGTGTATGCGCAGCCTGAGTCCATAGCCAGAACACCCATTAGTAGCCCCTAAGGGGCCTCCTGGATGTGCCTATAACATGGTTGCATTATTGGGGTGTCAGAGCTGAATCCTTTGTATTGGTGGAATCATAATGTTTTGACCATTTTGTTTTGACTGTTACACCAACTCTGACATCCCCTATTATGAAGCTGTGCAATTTTGAGAGGATGCAAGTATGTTGGACTCTTTTCTGAGTTCCCAAATCTCCAAATCTCCAAGTTCCATGAAAGTGTTACTGAGCAAATAGAACAGGTAAACATCAGGACTGTATAGCATGTATCAGCCCTTAGGGTAGCTTAGTTGTAACGGGCCATGGTCAGTTGCCAGGGGCTGCATAGCAAAAGCTGTCACAGTGGTTTGGAATAATACTGGAGAACACTCTGACCATTGTTGATAACAATGACTGATATCCCTTAGAGCAATTTAGGGGCATGAAGGGTAGATATGTATGTTAGCTGAAGCTTTCATGTAATACTTCCAGGCAAAGTGAGTGGTTAGCAGATTAGATGTATAGTAAAGATGAGGGATTATGAAAAGTCATATTCACATATAAACTCTGCCCCAATGACTCCCAACCCCTTTTTTTCTATAAATCTGAGGAAAACTGTGTGATAAATGAAGTGACTACCATCCCTGATTCAATGGGAGCACAAAAACAGGGGAGGGTGGAAGGGATTGTCACGCGCCAAAGGTGCAGGATGTAACAGGCGACTTCCGAGGTCCGCAAGACAGAGAAGAGAGCTGAGAGACGGTGAGTGAACTGAAACCTGTGTTGACGAGATGAAGGTACAGGAGTTGAGCGGTGGAGTACAAGTACAATATACGGGAAACGCCAACATGAGTCCGTAGTGGTAACAACTACAAGCATAGTGCATAAGAGATACAGGTGAGTGCATAGTAATCTACAAAAGGCCGTGAACTAAGTAGAATGTCCATAAATAGCTAGAACAGCCGTGACCACAAAGGGCCTGACCCTCACACAGGACATCAACAAGATTTTAAGATGTATTCAATGAATGGTATTACGAAGCCACAGTCCCTGATTTGAGTTGTCTACATTATATCTATCATAGAAGCCTGAGTCTCATGCGTGACGAAGTCACGGGCCTGAAACTTGTTTAATTAAATATAAGACAAAAATTACATATACATATGGGTTTTGACATCCCCAAAAAGTATGGGTTATCAGGTATCGCAGAGATATGGGATTTCCCTGCGAACCAACTTGGTGGATGGGAAAATGTATGGGTTTCGGCAGAGTATGGGTTATGACGGTCATGGGTTACGACAGAGTCGACTGTATCGCGTCTCCAGTCGGCGTGTACGTCGTTGGCGTCGTCCTGCAACTGTAGATACTAGTGAACAATCAATACGCCGAATTTTGGGGGTATAAACGCACTATGGCCATAAGAAATGGTGTTCCCTAAAACGACTGGCAACCGGCAACATTGACGCCTGCAAGACCACCTCCCCTGGCACCGCCTCCCCAAAGGGAAGTGCCGCAGTCTTCAGCTCCACCTCACATCTCGCACCACCGCAGAACCGTACATCCCTGAAATGTAGCACCGCGTACACTTTGACTTCATTATTGAGCGCTGACTAGGACCACGAGGGTGCCCTGTAGTCCTTGGGGCGGTTTGATGCCACGTCAGTGACGGTTGTCCAGAGGAGGCCTAAGAGGAGCGTGTCCTCCCATAATACCGCTAAGTAACGGCTCTTCCTGAACTGGTGGAAGCGCTCCGTAATAGCCGAAGTTGTCCGTGGACACGGTGATCGAATGACGTGTGTACTTCCGGAGGACCTTCGCCCAGCCTTCAAGCACGCCAGACGCATACCTCTCCTACGGGGAACCCGCAAGCGTCGGCCCCGGAGCCAATGGCGTCTTCCAGTCACGCTCACCGAGATACGTTCTGAGCTTCCTTGCGCCCAGTAAATCCACGTTGATAACATCAAGATCTGAGTTAGTCGAGGAGGCTAGTTCTCTGATCAGCGAATAGTTCGTTTGCAGGGCTCCACCGGCGTGGGCTTTACGAGGGAAACGGGTTGACGGTGCATTGTGATTGGGATCAATGGGCGGTTTAGGAAAGTTGGCTTGGTCCACACAAGCCGTGGATACAGTACTGGATGGCGTGAAGTAGTAGGGGTCGTTATGAAATCCGGCACGGTATAGCCTTCCGTCAAAGGATTCAATATGCTCCATGAACTTCACCCGCAAAACCGAATCTGTGGCAATTTTTAGGAAACAGATTGCCGTATACAAGATGTTGGCCTTGGGATTGGTGGAATTGTCATCAGATGCGTAAAGGCGCGATACATAGAGCCGTTTGCGGTGAAGGGGATGTCGGAACACGAATGAACTTCAACACTCTCCTTCCACATGACCCAAGAAATGCGCATCTGTGTTGCCGACACTGGCTTCATGAACGGTATACTTCGGGCTACCGAGAGCCCTCACACCCTCCCATGCAACTACATTGAAACATTATCCCCCCTCTGTAACGACAGCGCCTTCAGTGTCGCGGACCAACCTCCTGCTGAGCTCGACTTCGAGGAGTGGAAGAAATGGGGTCATACATGGAAGACGCGATCATGCCTCTTTGCGGAGGCTTCTTGCGGCACGCAGAAGTTATGCATCAAAATGGCGATCAACCTCGAGAAGGAGCAATACAAAGACGACCCAGAGGATTGTCTCGAGCCATCCAACGTCGCCGTTGCCCAATGTCTCTTGAACGAGTGGAGCTTCTACAACGACCGTCTCCGAGACCTGCAGGGCACTCTGGTTCCGCGCCATTATGGCCTGTGGACGTGCCATTCGTCGTGGGGCGGGGTCGTCCTATTCTCAATTTTCGAATGGGCGGGTGTATCTGCGTATCGACTCTTGCGACAGGACTGGAAAGACAGGGACACGATGGACTATCGGTACGTCTTTAACTTATCTCTTGTCAGCATCCCTCTTGGCCAACGGTGGTCTTCGTAGCCTCGAGTGTGTTAGTGCTATCCGCGATCTCCACCTCAGTGGAATCCTGCATGGTCAGCTAGTCGGCTTCAATGGAATCCGGCATATTCTCTTTGATCCGGATACCAAGAAAGCCCGACTTATCGACTTCAGCCACGCCAAAGTCGGCCACAAGTGTGAGAGATCTACCTTCCCTACGGCGAGGGGCGACTACTGCGACCCGGGCTGCTGCATGGAGATTGGATGGGTGTGTCGCAATCTGAATATATGGAGCCCATATCACTGTGCGTCCGCAAACGCTGCCGCTAGTTTCATCGCTAATGTTCTTGCGCATCAGTCGCTTTCGGACCCGCCGACGAGGAAGTTGCATGCGGCCCTGACGTCGCGCCTACATCCGGCCAACATGCACCCCACTCCCCTCATATCGCAGCGTCCGGTTAGACGTTGATTCCGCAGCCTTCGGCCCCGATGCCACACAATCTGCCATGATCTCGTATACCCTCCAGTTTGTACACGGCTACAGTCAAATTGTCTTTTTTTTCTTTTCTTGAGGGTGATTGTACAGGCCTATAGTAGCTTATAGACCTGCGGCGCATGCGGATTCATCAACGACTACAATCCGTGCCCCCGCTCCTCAGGCCTCAGCACCCAGTGGTATCTGCGCGACTTCGGGAATGGCGGGATCGACCTTGTGGGCCGGAGCTTCAAGACTATTTGCCGCGTAGTCCTCAACGAACGCAACAAAGTAGACCTGGTCCAGGGTATACTTTTGTGTGGTATATCCGAACGTGGAGTTCATATGATCATGAAATACAGACTCGTAGCAACTATAAATAAAGAGCGACGTGGAATAGCCGTAGATAACTTAGAGATAGACGAAGATGAGGCGCACACGGATCCACCAATGACTACACTCAACACTCAACACTCACCGTGTCTCAGGCCTCAGATCTCAGATCTCCGGTCTCAGCACCCAGCAGCACCTGCACAACGTCTCCACCTCCAGAAACGACGGGCTCCTCCTCGGGGACCTCAGCCCCATTTCCCGTGTACATCTCAACGAACACGATGAACTCCTCCAGCGTGCGGTCCTCGTCGTATTCGATGAACGTGCGCGTGCCTGCGGGTTTGAACACGATGGTGGGGAACCCGGTGACAGCGAAGGGGGCCGAGGGCGGGAGGTCGTTCGCCTGCATATCCATCTTGGCGCTAAGTCAGGTCGTTGGAGTTGGTTAGTCGGCAGTCATCGAGATATAGAAAGTACGTACATGGTGACCGTATCCTTGAGGGGCGCGTACTCCTCGGCGAGGGCTTCCCAAGCGGGCTTCATGCGCTCGCACTCCTCACACCTGAAAGAAACATGAGCATCAGAAAGTGCAAACGAAATTGTGCGTACTGAGTGGTGTACAGCTCAAGGAAGACGTCCTTCGAGTCATCGAAGACAACCTCGTCGAATTGCTTGGCCACCAGCGTGAACACCAGCTCCTCCTGCGTCTCGGGGATCGGCGCGCTCTTCGGCTCGGGGGGCCCGCCTTCGAGGAGCTGCTGCAGCCAGCCCTCCGCCGACGCTGACGTCACGAATTCCCTGCATTCCGCGTGCTCGAAATCCAACGCCCCGGCGTGATCGCCAAACCCAACTGGAACGGCATCCATCCACGCGAAGTTGAGTTCCGATTTGTACTTCTGCGCTATGGGCCGCATGCTTTCGACATGCGCGTCCTTCCTTTCGTCGGACGCGTGGGGATCGAGGAAGAGGTAGGCGAGGGGCTTCGGGCTGTTCGCGTACGCAGCGTAGTTTTCGGCGCGGAGTTCGTCGATGAGGGGGGTGGACAGGTCGGATATCCATTCTTCCAATTCGGCGGCTGTGGCGCCCGAGACGGGGAGGGGGTATTCGGTTATGGGATCGTCGAAGCTGCGGTAAGCCACGATAGCGGGCGGTGTTACACCCGCTGCGTCTATTGCATCGCTATCGGTGGTCAGGCCAAAGACATAATTCTGGTCACGATGGTTGTCTGCGACCGCGATGAATGTCTCTGCGGGTGCTTCAGTCGGGGAGCTGAGATAGGCTATGACCACGACTTTCGTGCTATCGCCAGCCTGTTCTTGGAACGCTTGGTGGTTTTCGGCTGTGACTTTGGAGACTGCTGGCAGGAATTGCCTGGAGGGGTGGAGTCAATGAACGGAGTCGTCGGTGGCGAGGCTGGTGGGCTTACTCGAGCATGTAGCTGATGATACCCTCAGCGTGGTGGGGTCCGGTGTAATCGCCGACCCAGGAACCATGTCGGAAGACCTTCAGCGTCCTGTTGTAGTGAGAGGACGATGTCAGTTGTGAGTAAGCAGACGCACGGGTAGCCCTGGACTCTGTGCGCCTCGCAGAAATCTGCTTCCTCCGAACAATCGACGTCGGCGATCTTAATATTGTTGGCCTTCAACGAAGTCGCAGCCTGCTCGTAGTGCGGTGTCAGGGCCTTGCAATGGCTACTCCTAAAGTAAAGAGAAGCTGGAGGTTAAACGTTAAAATTCAAATGTCAATCACAATGATCGGCATACCGAGGGGCGCAGAATTTGACAAGAATGAGTGGTTCTGTGGGGACGATACTCTCAAAAGAAAGCGCGGTCAGGCGAATAACGTCTGAAGTAGATGATGCAGCCGCCAACGAAACCAGTACGAGGGCAGCGCCGGGAGACAATAGCGAACGAAGGTGCATAGTTAGGATGAGAGGTTGGATGCCGCGCTCTCACGACCAAGTTACCACACCCGGAACTTGCTAACGGCGGTATCATCAGGCCTTCCCGTAGCAGACATTACTCGCTCCTCAACCAAAGCGATTATGCCCCGTTTGAACTCTGTTGCTGCACATTCCATGCGCCTTGGTGAATGCTCAAGCGCTCATCGACATCACCGGGGATTTCGGATCCTTCAGATTAACTCAACTTCTTAGAGTAGAGATTGCCGCTTAGTGTTATAAGAACACCTATGTCTGGCCCGTACGGCGCCCTTCTTGCTTCCCAACCCCCCCCTTTTTGCGCCATGAAGTCCGCCGTGTTTCTCTGGTTCACCGTGGCCTTCTGCCTCGCAAGCCTTGCGTGGGCATTACCACCTCCATGGAAGGACGTGGTGAGGATACCAATGCGTTGTAAGCGTCCCAATCTCCCCTCCGTGTTTGAACAACATACCCACCTATTTCTATCATTTCCATCAAAAGGGTTGGCGATGTCGAAAGGTCAGTCTCTCTGTTGTCTAGCACCGGCACTATCTGGATCGACGTCTACACAATTAGCTTCAACCCTGGACCAGGCGGCCGACATCCGGGCTACGGTGCACCAAGCCAAGCCATCCCTCCACAAATACGCAGACGACCTCTTCGACACCGCCGCAAAACCACCGAGGACGTCGCAGCCCGCGTGAACCTCATCAGCGCCCTCCTCCGCGCTGTCAAGGACGACATCACAGCATTCCGCAAGTCCCTCCGCGTCCCATCCCCAGCGGACGGCGGATCGCGGGTGAATGCTAGCTCGGAGGGGCCGTCTCTGGGCCAGGTATCGAACGATATCGACGGGGCGTTCGAGGAGATCCTCAAGCGCGTGCACGAGGCGTTCCCCGCACCCGACGAAGCCGCGCACCACGCCGCCCGCCAGCGCCTCATCAGTCACATCTTAGAGGGCGCAGAAATCGAGCTCATCAAGATCCTATGCGCAAAGCACAACCTCGTAGGCGAAGACGCCCTCCGCACGTTCTGGCGCGGCGTCAGCCCGGTCATCGAGAGCGCTGTCGTCACGACGGGGGACCTGGCCGAGCAGCACCCGAAGCTGGCCGCATTCGTCATTGCGGGGGTGATCGCCATGCTCATCCCCGAGTCGTGGTTCGCCAAACCGCTGCTGCGCCTCATCGGGTTCGGGCCTGTAGGCCCTGCGAAAGGTGCGCACGTACTTGCACTTCTGTGTTTGTTGTGTTGATGACTTGCGGTTTCGGGTCCGGGTAGGCTCCCCCGCGGCCTGGGCGCAGCGCGTCTTCTACGGCGCAAACGTCCACACAAAATCCGTGTTTGCGAGCCTTCAGCGCGTCGCTAGCAGGCTATGAGAGCTAGGGACCCCCGATTTTTATCAAGCTTGGAACTCGCCCCGAGCACGCTCATTGTGCTGCATGTACTTAGCGTGCAGCGCCCTTTTCTTGCTATTTATTCCCCTCAGAAACAACCTGTATGTACTCGCCCATGCCGTTCGTGTAACATCCGTTAACCACGCCGCCCCTGTGGATCCCTATATATACCCCTCAATTCTCTGCCAGTGCGCACCTTCTCCCTCCTCAGAATTCCGCTGTTTCTCGCCTCTGCTCTCCGTTCTGCGGTGTTCCATCCGCTCGGCAGTATGCATGTGACGCTGATTGAGAGGAGTATACTACGGCCGCGCCGTATCGTCGTCCTTTCCTTATGGCGTCGTTGATGCTGTTGATGGCTACTAACCTGAAGTGCGCAACTCTGATATCATTAAACCATTTCAGCCAATCGGTTTTAAATTTCACTTCTGGAAGCTTCCAGCACAGTAAGGTCGGTGGTAGCCTCGGGATCTTTCGTATTACAAGGATCTTTCTCTCACCAACAATGGCGCCGTCAGCATCATGATCACGCATAGGCATATTATGGAACGTGGAGCGCGATCACTAGCAATGGGTCATCATGTGTCCCCGAGTTGAAGTGGGACGTTGTACTCGCAACGATCAAGCCCCACCGATGTGGTCGATTGATCACACAATTGCCTGACGCACATCAATACCGAGCAGACTCCGGAAGCACAGTCACAATCAAAACTACCAGCGTCTTCAGCACCAACATCATATCCAGAAATGCTGAACGATGGGGTGTACCTCCCCAATCTAGGTGCGAAACAATCCTTGATCTTCGTCGCTCTGGAACTCTGGTCGACGATGATGGGCGTTTCGTAGATCTTCTGGGCAGTATCTCATGCATGGACACAAGCTACCGTCCACGGCCTTGCCCCCGGTGCGCGGTATGGGCACGCTGCTGCCTCGATCGGCGCGTCGTCCTTTGTGTTTGGAGGCCAGGCCAGTGGGGTGTTCTTCAACGATATTTGGGTGTTCAGCCTCAATACATGTGAGTCCCGAGTGCATCCGTCTTCCAACCAATGTGATGGTCGTGTTGAAATTGGTTTATAGTATGCGCATTGCGTCCGGTCTCGTCGATAGGGGCATATGGCGACCAGCCTAGTGTGCAGCCGGCTGGCTGCAGTCCTGGGCAAGGGGTGGTTTGCGGAACACCGGCGTAGGTTGGCCACCAGCGTACTTGTGAGGGTTTGAATATCCGGATTGAGCACTGGTGAACGGCAGGGCGTCGTTGTTGACCCAGGATGGAACGGCGACACTGGTCTTCGATGTAGAAGTCGGTGCCAGAAACCAAAGGCTGACGGGCTGCGCCGCGGTGTCGATGATGCAGAGTGTTCACTACTTGCGACGGGCTGAGCTGGTAGGATCGTTAGTGTGGTCCTCCATAATCGCCGCCACGGGTCCAGAAATCTTGGGATGAACGTCGCAATCGGCAAACCGATGAAGGTTATTGCCATCTATACATATGAAGCAGGTTGATTAGATGTCCGTTTTGACGTCGACGCTGTACACCCTGCCATCGCCGCAGTGGGAGAAATAGGCGATATTGTCGTAGACGATTGCAGCGCCTCCGCCGTACTCGTGGACCCCTGCAGGTTTATGGATTCCTCGATAAGGTCAAGAAGCGAATAATAAAGCGAGCAACCTTCTGTACATGGATGTTGCGTGGATGGCAAGACTGAACTGAACGACGCATCCTATTAACGAAACTGAGGGACGTGTGGTATCGGAAAGCGCAAGGAGAATGGTGCTTGCATTATTATAATGGCTTTGAAGCCGTAGGTGTACATGGGAGCACCGAGTGGCGCGGCTGGCCGAGTGATTGGATTAAAGAAGATTGTGCAAAAACGCAGTGAGCGCGGGAAATTATATTCGCACAGTTACACCTTCCTGCCAACCGTCAACCATGCGCCTCAAGACATCATCGTCTCCGCATCCCAACAAGGTATGATATGCACGACGACATGGTGGATGGCTGGATCCACTGACCGCTCACCACAAAGCCTGACAAGCGCAAGAAGCGCAAGGATCGCGAGGACGACCAAGTCGAACCCAAGTTTCCCAAGCGCCGCAAATGCCGAAAGACTGTAGACGATGATGGACATCGACCCCTACTAGCACCGCCTGAGGCTGGTCCGAGTCGTATCCCTCTTGCTCCCACATCAGCCGATGAAATAGATCCACATGGACGAGTAAATTCCCCACTGCCTGCTCCGATCAATCCTTCTCCAAAGGCTCCAAAGGGCGCGGAGAGTTTGAAGTCTACATTACAGGCCATGGTCGAGGGAAACATATCGTACCGGTACAAAGAGAAACTGTGAGTACAGATGGCCTTGGCCATTGGTCTGCAGCGCTAATCAGAAATCCGAGTCACAGGTTCACCAAGTATCTTGCTCTCGACTGCGAGATGGTCAGCGTTGGGGCCAAGGGCGCACAGCCGTTGGTGGCGCGGGTCAGCATAGTCAACTACTACGGCGCGGTGCTGCTGGACGAGCTCGTTCGGGAGCGCGTCGTTGGTTATCGCGCTCGACATAGCGGTATAAGCAGACGCGACTTGGTCAAAGGTATGATTTACTTCCTCCGCCCCTAGGCTGTCGGGCTAGTTCTGTCGTTTCGAGCAACTTCTTGTTGGGAGGAAAAAGATTGAAAAGATCGTACTCGAAATAACCTGCGTCACCTGGCGCTGTACTAATTGGATTGACGCTGATTGTGACCGTTTCAGCTAAATCGTTCGACGAGATCCAGAGCCAGGTAGCAAAGCTGTTGAGGGACAACGTCGTCGTCGGGCATGCTGTTCTTAATGACTTGAAAGTGCGCCCTTACTTCGCCCCGCCATCCTTGCTCTCAATTAACCTCTCTTCTAGGCGCTATCCCTCGAACACCCGCAAACCCAGACCCTGGATACACAATTCTGCGCATGGCGCCACAAAGTCTCTACGGCCAAACACATTGCCCTCCGGGATCTCGTAACGCAGGAACTCGGGTTCACGATGGGCAGCGGGGCGCATTCTTCTGTGAGCTGGCCCGTCGACTGGGACTGGGGGCTCTCTAAGCTGATGATGGCGATGCCGGTTGCAGGTTACCGACGCGCGCGCGGCGATGGCCGTCTTCCGTCTCCACCAGCGGAAGTGGGGGAGGTACTTGCGCGCCGCTGCGGCGTCGAGGAAGCGTCGGAACAAGAGTAAGCGGAAACTGCAGACAGTGGACTGGGAGCGGTATTGCGACGAGTGGGGTTGGTAGGAAATTGCCAGCAGTATCTGACGTCTACTTGCTGCGGTCTACCAAGTCCATGCTCGACTGCGGTACTCTGCCGACGTTTGATCACCTCGTTTGTACTACCACACACATTTTGCTATCTTGTACAGTATCCTTGTTCCTGGTCCCCCCTATCGTTCTGTATGTGAACATTGATCTATACGTCGTACATTTGCTCCCTCCACAGGACATTTTTGGTCGCTTTTCTTTTGCTTTCTGTTGCCCACTTGCACTATTACTCTGCCGCCTTGTATCCTTGATACCTTTACGCATGTCGTCCTGGACGTTCCTGCTATGCCCTGTACAGTTCTGCCTTCCAGCTCCATTCATTGCTCGATATCACAATAACGAGGACAGGAGCAATTATGCCAAAGCGTCTGGTCACTGCGAATTTGCTAGCCTGACTCGCGGAAATGGTATCTTTTACAAAGGAAGACGAGCGCATCCTCATACAGCTATGTAAAAGAGACATCGTACCTCGTCATGGAGTACATCTCGTGCAAGACAACATGGACACCAGGATCGAGCACGCGTTGGCATGGCCCTCCTCCTTTCGAAGCGACAATTTGGGGCCCGTAGGAGGGAGGTATATTATACATGGATTCGTCAACGACCGTGACGGAGAAGCGCTCTATCTTCAAGTCGCGGAAAGTTACGTGAACTGATTGTGAAAACATGCTCACACGGTTACGACTTCCCTCCAGCCATCGATCATGCCCAAAAATCGCTGTAAGAACAAATCGCCATCGCATCGGGTATCCCCCAAGAAGGTATGATATGGGTAATGGGACGGCGGGTGGCTGGATCCATTGACCACTCATTACGAAGCCTGCAAAGCACAAGGATCGCGAGGACGAACAAGTGGAACCCAAATTTCTTAAGCGTAAAGGGCAAAACAGCACAGACGATGATGGATCTCAAGCTCTACCGGCACTACCTGAAGCTGGACCGAGCCGTATCCCTCTGGATTCCACAGTACCTAATCCAGTAGATCCAGATGGACCGCCTGCTCCGATACAGCCTTCCAGGAATTTGAAGTCTACATTGCAAGCCATGGTGGAGGGAAACGTATCGTACTCATACAAAGAGAGACAGTGAGCATGCACAGTGTTCGTCGTTAACTTCTGAAGCGCAAATCGGCGATCGCAGACCGAGCAAGTATCTTGCTCTCGACTGCGAGATGGTCGGCGTTGGGCCCAGGGGCAAGCGATCGTCGGTGGCGCGGGTCAGCGTAATCAACTATCACGGCGCGGTGCAGCTGGACGAGTTTGTGCGGCAGAAAGAGCGCGTCGTTGATTACCGCACGAAACATAGCGGTGTACGCCAACGCGATCTCGTCAATGGTATGGCTTATGTCCTTCATTTGTATGTGGACACGCGCTGATCAGTAATTGTGACCGTTCCAGCCAAATCGTTCGACGAGATTCAGAGCCGGGTTGCGAGCCTATTGAAGGACAGGGTTTTACTCGGGCATGCTGTGTTCAACGACTTGAAGGTGCGTCCTTGCTTCAAGCTGTCGTCTTTGCGTTCTCCTGACCTTTCTTCCAGGCGCTATCCCTCGAACACCCACCAGCCCAGACTCTGGACACGCAATCCTATGCATGGAAATTCAAAGTAGCCAAGGTCGAATGCATCGCTCTTCGGCATCTCGTCAAACAGGAACTCGGGCTAACAATCCAGGACGGGGAGCATTCCTCTGTGAGTCACGCTCATCTGAGCCGTCGGGCTTAGACTCTCGAGTCGAACTGACTACGGTGATGCCTGTGATAGGTCACTGATGCTCGCGCCACGATGGCCATCTTCCGTCTCCACGAGCGGGAGTGGGAGAAAGCCATAAGCTCAGCTGCAGCGCCGAACACAAACACGAATAAGAAGAAACGGAAATTAGGCTCGGAGGAACAACATGACCCGCAATCCCCAGTGGAGTTGGCGCGGGGTGGTGGCGGGCTGAATGCGAACAAGACTCAGGATAAGAACAAGAATAAGAAGGGTAAGAAGGGTAAGAAGAATATCAAGAACAAGAAACCGGACGCGCAGCCTCGATTGGCCTGCGCATGGGGCAGGCCCGAACCCGGACCGCCACTGGGTTTGGGATCGGTATGGACTTGGGACCCCGAACCAGGACCGCCACTGGGTTTGGGATCGGTATGGGCTTGGGACCCCGAACCAGATGTGTGGGCGGGATGGGACGAACCGCCCCAATCACGATCGGGGTTGGGGTGGGGTGGAGGTGGAGGAGTACTATCAGAGGATCGGGGGTGTGCGTGGGATGGTGATGATGATATAGAGCACTGGGGTCGCGACGCCAGTAAAGGATGGAGTTGGTAGGAGGTCATCTAGACAGCGACGGCCTCCCAAATTCAAGTTTGCAGTGACTCGCCTCAGGCCTCCGAGCTCCAGCACTGGGCAGTAATCAACTCATCCATCATCCATCGTTCAATATTCAACATTCAATATCCATATCCACCACCGCTCGGGAATCGTCAACCAACGCTATCGCCCAGTTGCCTGCGTACTATGATACATTGTATCACTCCCCCACACTTTCGCCGCCATGGATATTCGAACGTTTGTATTACCACGTCTCGTTCCTCGTCCCTCAGCGTCATTCGTACCACCACGCATGTCATTTGCCATCTGGACCAATATTGCTTTCGAATTTCGGAGTTCTCCCCTGGCTTCCGCTCCGTCGTGCACCATACCACTTTTCCTACCTTCGCCGGATGTTTTTGCTATCTTGTACAGTATCGCGCTATCGCTTTGCTTTGCTAAATTTGTTTTGCTTTCTGTTGTACACCCTGGTCCCCCTCTTCAAGTGACTTTGGACCAACACAGTTAAGCCCTCGCTCAAGGCCTGAATCCCTCGCATCGCGTGGCATGCTCTGATAATCCACTGGCAGTTTCGCATCAAGACAACTTTTCCGAACTACTCAGTAAACGCCCTGCCCATCCGCAGGTTGGTTAGATGAAATGAAAGCAACCAATCACCGTGATCGTTGCTCCTTTGCTCCTCCAGCGTACGCGAAAGGGATAGTACTGTGCCTGTAGGTGTGTCTTCTACATAGCTACCTCCTGCACCTCGTCTACTAGCTTCGCAGTGTGATCCGCAGCCTCGTGGTCATAGAGCCCGAAGACTTCCGAGTCGCCACTTGCTCGATTGTCGATTGTATCGAGGAAGTGGAAATTGGCTATGCATTTCCTCGTCGCAACGGCCCAGCCTTTTGCGTACCCAACGGGGGCATCATGCCGCGGACGAGTGAGCCCCATTTAAATAGCCTTTCTCCCCACAAGACCCCAGCCCACAACACCCTTTCCCTCTTCCACCGACAATAACAGTGTTGCCCTGCTCATAATATCAGACCACTAAATGCCCTTACCCATCCCCCGAAGCATCCAGGATGGACTCCTGGAGCGCGTGCAAACCATCGACAGGCCCGCGCCCTCTATCACCACCAACGAATCCAAAGTCAGGTCACAAACATAGAATATATAGGATCATACAACTGGCTGGATCGTAAATCACCTAGCCTTATCATCCCAGGTGTGCTCCATCGTTTGTTTCTAGGGCCGAACATCTAATGTCGACCTCCAGGATCCCCGAATGAATGGGTAGATAAGAAGACACCTTTCACCCTTGGGCATGATACCGGCATCGTTGTCGCAGACCAAAATGCCTACCGTGTCCCAGATACACCCCTCCTTCCCCTCTTTGTTGCCGTGAACGTAAAATCCAGCCTTGATACCGCTTCCTCTCACAATTCCCCCTCTGGCGCTAGTCCACCCCACTTTGACCGGCCCTCCAACGACTTCATAACCGACCGCAACAACCTACGCAAGCTCCTCCGCTGGATCAACAACTCCCCAGACTCGGATTTCCGGATTGACGTGCAGCTGGCAGGCAAGAAAACCATTTTAATGTCTCGCTATACGACGAACGTGCGGGAGAAGGCTGCGTATGGCTTCGGCCACAGTTTCGAGAAGGCGTGCACGAAACCCGCCGCGCAGTGCGAAGGCGGTGTGAGTCATCACCGGATCATCAGATACGTGAGTGGAGATTGAGGGTGCCACACTGTTTTTCTATTTTATGATTAGTGCCAATTACTGATTGGCTGACAATTTGTGAAGGACATGAACGGACTGAAGATGATCGTGCGGTATGAAGTTGACGGGTACCTGCCTGATACCAGTCCATACACGCATTCCTGGCGCCAAGCTGCGTCCGCCACTGCCCCCACTGCCGTCAACAACCTCCCAGATACCCCCGCCAGCGTCAAGTTCACTGCGGCCACCCCAGAGTCTACACCCCCCGAATTCAAACCCAAAGCCGAACCCGTGCTACACGCCGGGCTCACCGTCTACCCAGGCGGATCGTGGTCGGTCCCCCAGTCCTCCATCCTCGAGATGAAGACCCGCTCCCAGCGCAACTTCGACATGATAAATTGGTCGGAGCTGCACGGGCAGCTCTACGTCTCGCAGACGCTCCACTGCTTCATCGGGATCCATCAGCGGGGAACGTTCACCACCCTTGTGCGGCAGAACCTGCGGTCGGCGGCGATGGAGAGGGTGAGGGCTTCCGAGCAGCCGAAGCTGAAGGCGCTGAGGTGGGTGCTGGCAGGATCTGTTGGTCAAGAGGGGAGGGAATGCCCGGGTGAGCCTAGTTTCGGAAGCGGGAGTGTTGGGGGTTTATGAGTGCAAGACCGACGGGGATTGTCTGCCTAAAGAGATCATGGAGTATTTTGATTCGGATCAATAATTTCTAACTTGGTGTTGTATCCTATATCAACGTTATACAGTTTTTTTTGCAAATGACTGCACACTTGGCGGTGTCATCTTTACTGAAGGTCTGAGTCCAATTATGTGATTGATAGCGAAACCAGCCACCAGATGACCTCCTCCCCTGAGGACGTTACTTATTGATGGTGTGACGGAGCGTGCTCGCGTTTGCCTTGACTTCCATCCACTCGATCGTTTTGACAAGTATCTGTTGAGCATACTGCAGTGGGACTGGAATCCCTATCCGCTTCGATCCTGTCTCGTGGGAGACATCGACACTTGCGATCAACGATGCCATTCAGAGCGTGAAGGGTGTCTTTGACGCGTTTCTTGCCACTCCCGTGAGTATTGTGGTTGGTTTATGGAAATCGAGACTTAACGCATGTGGTCTGACACGGATTCTCACAACTCATGAGGATAAGACTTACAAGGAGAATTCACGCCGACGTGAGTCGTGCACATTGTTGACTGACTATGCTTGGGCCTGGACTGGAAGTTTAAGTCCAATTATATCATCGATAGTAAATCTGGAGTCTTGAGTGCTTAAGCTTGAGCTTGATTCGTATAACACTCTTGGGGAATCGTGCGTAGTGGTACTTAAGACCTCCCCACGCGAAAGCGGGGTAGGTATTAGATTAATAGCCACCGGGCGGCCTCCTCCCCGGAGGATATTAATGAAGGGATGACGGAGCTTACATGGATCTGCGTGCTCGCGTTCGGCCTCGACCTCCACGCTTCATGCATCATCCTCGAGCTTCAGGATGTCTGATGCCGCTTTCCTTGCCACTCCCATGAGCGTTATCCTTGGTATGCGGGGATGGAGTGGGTGGTCCGATTCGGATTCGCATTGTACAAGTGCGTACGTGTACACAGCCTTATATGAAAGATTGAAGCGAGATTAACCAGAGAGGAAAAGATTGGGGATAATTAAGGAGAGGACTTACGAGAACTAAGGAGGCGACACGCTGAGAGGGGAAGAAAGGAATACCCGAAGGAAGAGGTCCAGCGGCGATTGGTTGCTCTGGATGCTGATGATTGGACATCGGATTGTCACGATGCCTCCACTGATCTCATAAGAATAAATGAAAAACAAGGTCAGCCGTGCACAGCTATTCAGCCATGGATGAATATTATAGCCTGTAGCCCATAGCTGTACACATATTTTTATCTTTGACCCGTATGGGCCTAGTGGCTGATCCGGTTGATAATAGGTACTTAATGGTCAGAGAGGGTTGACGTTGAATTCAGGTACCTACGTGAATATGGTTTCCTACCCCGGAATCTTTTATGCAATTTACTTCCGTCGCGACCCCTTTGGCCGCGCCCATGCGAGGAGCGGGAGAACGATTGACGTGCTGCGCTCGAGTGGCGGGTCTGGATGGCAACGTGTAAGTATATCATTGATAGTGACATCAAATCTGGAGTACGAGTCCCGACAGCTTGAGCTTGTCGTTTGGGTATACAAAGAACCCCAGACGAGACCCGGGGGGGGGGTGAGATAGGTGAACTGATCAAACAGACGTGTAAACGCCGGAGAACGATGATGAGGGAGCTTGCCTGAGTCTACGCCCGACTCGAATCCGACGCCGCGAGGGCACAAAGCTTGAAGTATCACCCTCGGCCTTCCGGCTTCAACTGTTGTTCTTGCCGCTCCCCTTTCGCTGCCCTCGCGTTATCCCTTGTTTTCTGAAGGATAAGCCGGAACTCGATATGGGTGGTCTGATACAGATCCATGAGACACTGACCCACATTGCGCGAGTATGTTGGTGGTACTCGAACGCAGCTCTACATGGAGCCTTATACCTGATATATTGGAGAGATTAGAGAGTGATTGGGGAGAGAAGAGAGGATTAGGAATAATTAAGGAGAGGGCTTACGAGAGGGCTTACGAGAGGGCTGACAGGATTTGTGCAGAATCCAGGGTTCCAGCGGACAGAAGCTATCAGACATCATGATGACAGAAGGCACTAACTATAAAGAGAGACCCAGCGTCCATTGGGGTCTATTCTAAGCGCCGCGCATTGAACAGCCTACGTTGGACGGATTGGATTGCCAGAGAATGCGACATCCAGAACGCAATATCGATGCCGTGCCAATACACATGCAGATGGCCGAACGATATCACGGTTCTCCCGTCGATGTTGCGAAAAAACAAAGCTTACCGTACACAGCTCTTCAACCATGTGTGATGTATTTATGGCATCAGCGCTATAGCCTATAGGTCCATAGCTGTACGCATATTTTTGTCTTTGAACCTTATGGGTGGGACCTGGATGGTAGTGGTAAGAGAGGTCGTCTCGTTAACGTTGAATTAATGTGCCTACCCCGGCACTATGCCATATGATTCACTTCCGTCAGGGCTTTGCAAGAATCCAGCATCCACGCGAGCAGGAATGGCGAGCGATGAGCGTAATTTTTTACTGCCGACCGCTCGAGTGACGAGTTGGACTGTGAAGAATAAGTATAGCATAAGCACGAGTACAATTATACCGTTGATAGTGAATCTGGAGTCTTATGAGCTTGAGCTTGCCATTTGCGCGAATCCTGAGATGTTGTTGACGGAGCTTACCTGAATCTACGCCGACTTCGTGCAAAAGCTAGAAGTATTACCCTCGGCTTGAAAAATCTTTCAAAATCGGCTTGCATTGTCCTCCCATCATCCTTGTTTTCTATAGCCTCGGCGCTGGGTTATGATGTAGATCAAGACACGTTTACGATACGAGAGAGTAAGGCGAGGATTGGGGTGAATTCAGGGGCGGGTAAGAAGAGATTAAGGAGAGAGAAGCAATCACGCACAAGAAACGAGACATCACAATGATAGAGGGGAATACCCATAGGTCCGGTGGCGCATCTGATGATTTGTTTTAGCTGCTTTTTTTGACGGACTGTTGATTGGAACTGAAGCCGCGAATGCACAGAGATGTCAGCGTCGTGTAAATAGTGCAAGCCAGACGGTCGGTGAATATCATGTTTGATGTTGGATCGCGACCCAGAATCTGTAGTCAAGAAAGCTTGAACTTGGGCCCGCCGTATACCCACAATTATCGATAGTACCCAAGGTCAAGCCCTAAGATAAGACCTCGACTCGAACGAGGAGGAGATCGATCGAGAGTAGTACAAACTGGCCAGCCGGTGACGGACTCACCGGATAATGCTAACATTCGAAGAAGTGTACCTGAATCTACGTCCGACCCGATGCTCGATGTAAAGCTTGAAGTATCACCCTCGCCGTGTTCCATTCCTTTATCCCTTGCCTTCCCTTCGAGAATCGACGCGCCACGCGTGGCGCTGGTCTGATGCAGTTGCACATCGCACGAGGTACGTTGATGATACGCATACGTTGTTAGCCTTATACAAGAGATTAGATGGAGATTGAGGAGAGACGAGAGGATTAGGCATAATTCAGGGGAGTTACGAGAGCACTTACGAGACAACGGCCTGAGGAGAGGTCGACATAGAAAGCCTGAGCGACCGTAACGGAGGTTCGACGCGCCGGGAGGGGCTGCGATACTCACGATCGGCTTCTCGTTCAACTTCTAGCTGTTGATGCTGATTCGATTGCCCGAAGATCGTGCTATCGGGTACATATTTATGGTAGACGGCCGTGTTCGGCTTCTAACACATATCTGATATCGCTGTTGATCTCGTGAGTAAAAATGAATGAATGAATATTGAAATATAGGAAGCGAAAGACAAAGGCAGCCGTACACAGCAAGCCAACCACGCGTCGCGCGTTTATGGCATCCACAGCCGATAAGCCTTTGCGGTGCACTTATTCGATTTTGCACACGCATCCATATGTTCGTCTTGGAGCTATATGGGCCCTGTGCAATGATGGTAAGAAACGATGGACGCATTAACGTGGAATTCGAAGTTGATGTGCCTACCACAGACTGGTGCCCGCGTGCTACGAGCAAAAGCGCAGCGCCCTATTTACACATCCATCTGTAAGGCGACGTATACGAAGGCAACGGCAAGATCATTTTACTGTTTGACTAACTGAGCTCGATCGACGCGTCCTGACAGCTTAGGCTTAGGCTTGCTAAGACCTGGGGCACGGAGCTTACCTGAATCCAGAATCAATATCTGAATCCTTTGTGAACCTCCTCGACGTCTACGCTCGGCTCGATCCAAAGCTAGAGGCATGATTCTCGGCCTTCGTAAGCTTCCGTATCCCATCGACGTTCCTTTGCTTTGCTTTTTGAAGGTTCCTTTCAAGGACTTGCGCGTTGGACTCGCGTCAACGCGCCACGCGTGTCTGACGCGGGTCCACGTTGTACAGAGTACCTTGATGGTACGCGTACGTGTACGCCACCTTATACATAGCCATATGCCAGAGATCAGGAGATTTCGGAGATTGGAGAGAGATCAAGAGAGATCGAAGGTGAGGAGGGGATCAGGCATAATTCAGGAGGGGGCTGACGAGAGTTACGAGAGTCAGCACGAGAGAATGAGTAGGTATTAAGGGGAAAGAGGAGAGGATTATGGAGAGCACTTACGAGACGGTAGGTAGAATGAGCAGAAATTAGGGCGAATTAAGGGCTCCAGGCGACAGAAGCGGTGCCAACGGGAGATGCGGTGACGAGATGGTAAAGGAACGACCATAGAAGAAAGAAGGAGAGTGAACGTCCATCGGCGGTTTGCTGGTGATATCATGATAGAAGTAAGATCTGAATTGATTTTCGTTGATCAGAATCTGTAATCTGCATCCCCTTCGATGCAGCTGTGCTCTGCTCGGCGCTCGGCGCTCGGCACAACTGCAGGCGCACGTAGCGGCCTTGTATGATTACCCTCGGCCTTTACAGCTCCCATCGGCTTCCACCTCTCGTTATCCTTTGTTCCGGGGTCGGAGTGCCTGTGTCTGTGAAGTGACATCGTGGCTGGGATCTGAGAACTCGAGCCATACATTCAACATCAACGACAACGCTAGTGTGGCTGAAATTAAGGAGAGAGTATGGAAGCGCTGCCAGCGAGGTAGCACGGAGTGCGACAGGGGCGACAGGGGCGAGATCGTCGAGCGAACAGAGGAACGACCGTACAGCAGAGGGAGAAAAGAGGTCCAGCCAGTGGCCATTGGCTGTTGACGTTGATTGGACTGCTCGAGAGCTCGAGCAAGCGACATCCCGATGTTGTCGCCGCGTAAGAGTAAGAGCACACGCAAACGGCCGAGCGAATGTCATAGCCCGAATGGCTGATATCATATCATGATTTACCGGCGCTCACCAGAAAAAGGAAAAGAAGATATCCTTCGGAAGGAACGAGTGAGTGATAAATGAGAAACGCGAAACGTGAAGCCGGAGACACGGATTTGGGCAAGCATTGCCGAACGCAGCATCCACTCATCCCTACTATAGACATCTATAGCTTCTTTAGACCTAGATGATAGTTAGCACATATTTTTGAAGCGTACTCCGTACGGCTGGGACCTGGGCTAGATGCTGAATGGTGATTTAGTGATACATGTTCCATGATGAGAGTGTGAAGGCGCACGCCACTGATGGAAGATGGGATCCTGCCAACGTCCTGGGACACGGAGGTTGCCAGTGGGTCTTTGGGAGAAGCTGGAAGGCTCCTAAAGATTGTCACCGCGGTCCATGAGCCATGCATCGGTGGTCAGTATCTCGGAGAGCAATCTCATGAGCATTGTTCTGGAAGAGGGGAAGAAGGATCGAAGTCCCGGTGCCCCGACGGAGCTACTTGGCCAATGGCTGACGTTATACCGCACCCGCCGAGGCTCGGAGTCAACAGACATTGATTAATGCATAATGATCCCCTTGTACTCTAAACGTCAACGTCGAGCGTTTCAAGCTCCCAAGAAAAAGAAAGAAAGCGCACTAGCGCTTCCTCGCTGGCCTTCGAATTCCCGCCTGCTTCCTGCCCTTGTCCTTGTATTATTTTCGCGACGGGCCAATCAGCGCTGGGCACACTGGCATGAACTGGCTGGGAGGGTGACAGGAGCTGAGATGACAGGAGTATAGTAGCGTGTTAGCGATTCCGTGCCGCTCCAACAGCGCACGAAAGGACTCGGGTCTAGGCCCTGATGGAGGGTGCCCCCTTGGCGTGCCTTGCTCTCCCAGCGGGTCGTGATTCGAGGACTCGGACACTCTCGCTTAGCGTTTACGCGCATCGAGACTCCAGAACTCACGAAAGGGTGCTTCTCCCCGGCGGGCGCTAAACCATGATCAACAGCCACACCCAAAACTCCACACAAATCATAAATCATAAATAATGCATAATGGATATGTATCCTCGCTCCAAAGCCGGGGGACGGGGGCCTATTTAATAGCGTTTGCGAGACGAGCTTGGTTAGTGCCGACTTGCGTCTTGCTGATTGGTGCTATATCTGCAACCGTGCCTGTCTCCGTCCCTGTACCCCGCCTTCACCTTCGCCATGATTCGCTTCGACACTCTCCCTCCCGAGGTCATGCAGGCTATGTGCACCCCGATGCACCAGATCCTCCCCCCTGCGCCCTCTCCCTCCCCGTCGGGATCGTCGGCGGCGACGACCGGCGCACTCTACGTCGGCTCCATCTCCGCGCTGTCTGACAAAGACTATCTCCTCGCGCACCACATCACCCACCTCGTCCAGGTCCTCGATGCCCCGTGGATCCCCCTCTCTGAGAAGGACGGGTTCAACTGCTATCGCATCCAGATCCTCGATGCTTCGAGCGTGGATCTGCGACCGCACCTAGAGGCCGTTTGTGAGCATATCGAGGCGGCGTTGAGGAGCGGGCGGAATGTCTTGATACACTGTCAGCAGGTTCGTGATCGTATCTTTCCTCCACCTCCATACCCACACCGACATCTATATCTATAGGGCGTATCCCGCTCCCCGGCCATCGCCATAGCGTACCTCATCCGCAACCTCGGCATGACCTACGACGCAGCGCACGCCCTCCTCAAGCGCAAACGCGCCTGCATCAAGCCGAACTCTGGCTTCGTCAGGGCCCTCCAGGAATGGGAGGGCATCTGTGGCAGACAGCGCAGGCCGAGCAACGTCAGGAGGTTCACCACTTAAGCTCCGGCGTCGTCAATGGGACTTGGATTTGGACTGGACTTGGTGAGCACATTCCATATTTCTGCAGCGCGATGGTCGGTTGAGTTGACCGTGCAGCAGTAGCCTCCTCGCTGTCGTCGTAACGATTCGTATCATCGGAAGAAAGCCGCCTCCCCGTCCCGCCTCCCGAACTGTGACGTCATCGATCACCATCGTCGACCCGTCCCGACTCCCCGCCTTCCTATCCCCTCCTTCTCCACCTTCCCTCCCTTCTTTTCCGTCGTCGTCCCCTTTCGTCTCTCTCCTCGCTGTCTACGCGTCGTTACGATCCAACTCAGTCCAATCCAGTTCAGTCCAACGCAACTCAGACTAACATATGCACTAAACACTAAACACGCTCGTTACGGTTCGTTTTATTAAGTATCTAGGACTCTTCACTCGCTTCCATCTACATTCGTTCTATGTGTCTTCTTGCTTGTACTCGTTCCTGTTCCTCGTCGTCGATGCAGATATTTTTCTCGTTTTTCTCGATCCCGTGTATACTCTATAGCTCTGTATTATAATCCACTTCGCTTCTTTCTTCTCCTTCTCCACTTTCAATCGTTGTCTGCACTGTCTTCTTCCTTATTTAAATATCCGCCGCTCCTTCGTTTACTCCTTCGCCCAATTTTGACTCCACGTCCGTACAAGCTATCCGTTTGTCTGTTTGCCTATTTACTGTATCTATTCGTCTTTCCCGTTGCCCCTTTCGCTTGTTTACTGTATCTTTTCCGTCATCCAATTATTGTTATCGAAATTTGTTCAACTTCCTGCGTTTGCTTGCTACATATACAAGAGTCACTGGCACGCATACCCAACCTCTCGCTGTTTATTGGTATCACTCGTGTTTATGTTTATGGAATATTATATTTTCTGTCTCTACCCCCATACTTATCCCCATTCTTATTCCTTGATTCCTTGAGCCCAGCACTTCGGGCCATGCGCTTCTCGAGACCCTCCACGTTACTCTACAGCTTCTCCAGGAACAAATTCGATATGGCGAGGCCGTCATCATGACGGCTCGGTATCACACGAGCTGTTCTCTTGATGCTTCCTCCTCCGTTCTCGAGTATTTTTCTGTTCCGGATGATGGCACGTCTTAGCTTCCCCACATATGAAAAGTCACGTATACGTAGAAGAGTGACCAAAGATCATGCATTATGCATTATGGATCAAGGCACCGACGGTGACTTACCGTCATTCCATATTCCATAATGATGTAGGAAGTCGCTAGTCAGCCTTCGATATCGATCGGTGCTCGCGTTCTCAGAAATCAGAATCAGCGTCACGCGGGACGCGCGTTGTATTTCGTATTTCGGTGGTGGTTCTGCGCTCTTGGTATGCCACGTTCTTGCTTTGTTTTTCGACATATTGTGATTGAGAGACACCATTCTGCGTGCTTCAGAACCTGCGGACGCGTCATGATGTTAACAGCCAGGCACGCAATCTGAGGCCCCGCGACTCGGACGATCTAAGGGAGAACAGGTGAAAAGACTTTAGTGGCATGTCGTATGTAATACCGTACTCGTAGGAGCTGAGGTGTAGAAGGTGTAGACGCAATCAGCATGTACTACCACGCAGATGAAGAGAGTTAAGCAGAGGATAGGAGCGTATAGGGGATAGGGAAGCGAACAGGGGCTACTACTCACAGATACCTTCTGATCAAGGCACCATTTGCTGCTGACTTTCCGAATACTACCAGCATAATAGTATTTCCATTTCGATAGTCATGCCCGCTCACTAATAACTCAGACCTGAGTCCTGAGGCCGAAATGCTCAATTTGTTTCCGATTACAATGATCATCATTTTCAAAGCCTCCGAAATGAATTCCATTTACTTCACTATTCCATCTATCCATTCCGTCCGTCCATGCTTCCGTCCTTTCTGTCGCCCGTCAAACAGCGTACCTATGTCCTACAAACCAGCAAATTCAATGCAGATCAGTCAAGCGGTGGACACGGTGCCTGGGCGCTGAGCCCTATTGTACCATTCGACGTCGCGTACCTGACTGACCCAACACTTACCGCTTATGTTCAAGGAAGTATCCATATATGTTATATAGGGTGCACGTTTTAGCATGTCTTAATGACAGTCAATGTGCCTTAAGTACCCCAGATCCCGACATGTTGGCATCTCGCGTGGTCCACGGGGGAAGTAAGGGGGAAGTAACATATAATAAAGCGATCGAGCTCGTTTACTTCCACCGTGGTCCTGGTGCTCGATCGCCTGTGTTGTGCGCGCCACGGCACCTATGATCAAGAGATCAGGAAACGCTCCACGGATGCTTAACGCAGAATAAGGCCATACCGTACACGTGCATACGCATGGCGCAGAAGGGTATGGGTATGGGTCTCCTGCAAATTTTCGCTCTTGATTCTCCTGATTCTCCTCGGCAGTTAGCAGGAAGACGTGTCGTTTGGACCCCGCGAGGGTGACGGTCGATTGATGTTGATTCACGGCGAGGACCAAGGGATACCAAGTAAGTCAAGCGTTGACCACGCGCGCGAAACGGCTTGATGACGGCGAGGTCGCTCAACGGTTTTGGAACTTGGAACTTATGTTCTGATCGAGATTTAAAAGTCAGAGCAAACGCTCCAAGCGTTGAGGATCCTTAACGCAGAATAAAGGCAGGTGTACTAGAACTGGAACATACCGTAAGCATGACATCAAGTCCGACGGGCGGCATCATGCATGTCACGGCTCTCTTGAATTTCTCTGGTTTCTTCTCAACTCTCTCTCTCTTCGGCATTCGGCAGGAAGGCAGGGAGACAGGGAGGCGGCTGGAGGCGGCGTCGTTTGCACTGCCTCACACCCGCGATAGCCACGACCTGCGAACGATGACGGTCAAGCAACTGTCATTGACGTTTATATTGACTCGCGGTACCACACCAAGGAGAACCAAGCGAACCGCCGTCGGACTAGCGATCGGTGAACCACCGATGAATCGATGACGGCTTGCTGACGGCGTCCATAGCAGGCCACCCAATCTTCAAAGGCCGTGTTATTCCCCGTCATTCCCCGCTCTTCTTCGATATTCGCTGCTATCCCTGCATGTTATCGCTGTTCTTATTCCCCGTTCGTCACAAAGCACCGGAATGAACAGGGTAAGAGCGTGAGGATTGAAGACCATGGGTATCGGCGAGTCGGCTGCTGCTATTTGGCGCGCGGGGGTGGAGCGAGTGCATGTGGTCAAATCCACGCATAACAGATAACGAAGGTTTTAAGCATCGAACAAGGCGCCTCGAGGGCGAGGGCTCGTCACTGTGGGATGGCTAGCAAGTCTTGGGAAGGTAAGTGAGCCGTGTACATCACCATCACCAGACGGGAAGCGTACGGAGTCGGAAATTGGACGGAATGATACTAGTCGAGCTCGGCTCAGTGCTCGCTTTACTCGCGGTGTGGAGTGGGAGGACTCCGTAGATTTTGAGTGACTTGTTGTATTTACTATTCTTGTATTCAAAATTCGCGCCCCCGTTGCGGCACACGGGGAGTTCCGATTGGGTTCTTGAAGCTTGAGTCTTTGAGTTCTTGGTCCTCGGACTCGGTCAACTTGGGTGTGGTACGTGTATGGTGGGTGTGTCCTTGATTGAGGATTCCTGTATTCGTGTTGGGAGAAGGTAGGAGGTGAGCCCCGGCCGGTCATGAATCGTCATGACACTGCAGAGTGTATGCTCGAGCGAGCTGAGTAGAGTTCATACGAGGTTGAAACACTCACAGACCGCAGGATAAAGAAATGCTTTGGGGGGGAACCCCACCGGCCGCCACCTGGGACCCAGTCCTAACCTCCGACAGGATCCCATCTTCTTCTATCAGCCTGATAGAAGAAGATTAGTATCACCCTCATCACGCATCATGTATCACCAACTATCCCAGCTCCCAGCCGTACGGCGTACGCTTCAAACATACGTGTACAGCTATTATCTGGGTCTAACTATTGGATTCCGGCGTGGTTGGTTAAGAGTATCGACTATCATACTCTCGAAGAGAGGCTGGTTTATCACCCTGGCCATTGGCCTGGCTTGCGTTTGGGCGGAGTGACGAGTCGTCGGCGCGTACAGAGCACGGGACCGGGCGCCTTTTCCGAGTTTTCGTTCTCTCGTACTTCGCGCCACGGCTTACAGCTTATTTTGACACTACTCGTACAGATGCATGCAAGGCTCGATATTTGTGCCTGGGAATCCTTGCTTCGCGCCTTTCCGACTTCGCGTTGTCGTTTCTCACCTCACTCATTTCTTCAAAAATCTTTTTTCTGGCTAGTGTTCATCAATCCTGGATCGTGCCACGATCATCGTGATATAATAAGAGATCATGAGAAGTGCTCGGTCGTTCCGAGCAGTTATTACACAATGAGGCCATCAGGCTTCTTCGGGCTCTCGCCAACCATCGTCAGCCAATCGCCGCTAGCTGGACCCATTCACTCCCTCTAACTATGGTCGTTCTTCAAGCTTTCTATATCTGTCGCCAACCGCCACTTCGCGTGCTCGTCCTCTCGCTAGCCGCGCTTCTCTCTCCAGGGGCCCTTAATTCCCTCGTAGCTCTCTCTCGTCCTCTCCTCGCTCCTGAATATCTGCCTGGTTCTCCCAAATATTTTTGCAACTTTCGTAAGTGCTGTCCTGAATCATCCCTAATACTCCCCTCTCCCCTGAATCTCTCTTTCTGATATCTTGTATAAGGCTGCGTATGTGTGCGTAACATCAATGTGCCTTGCATAACGTGCATCCGTGACTTGTGAATCCGTATCAGACCCCCCGCATCGAGTCTCGAGTTCTGGAAAAGATCGCGCGGAAGATAGCGAAAGGGCCAAAAGCTGTTGAAGCCGGAAGGTCAAGGGTAATCCTTCAAGCTCTGCCTTCACTGCAGTAGACCGTCGAGTCGCGTGTAGATCCAGCCAAGCTCTTCTGAACAGGTCACATTAGCGTCCTACGGCGGCCCAGTGCCCGTTGCGCCCCTCTTAATCAACTAACCTACCCCGCAATTGCGTTCGAGGTCCAGTCTTAGGTGCTATCTCTCTTTCTCGCGTGCGAATGGATAGCAAGCTCAAGCTCAAGGTTTCAGGGCTCCCGAATAACCATCAGTGTTATAATTGGACTCGAACTTCGCAATCGAAACCCATGACTTGAGCGCAGTCGACAACTCTCTCATCTTGCCGCCCGCGTGGGCGTAGGCGTTGGATTCTCTCGACTGGCCTTCTGTAGGTCGCCCATGGAGTCAGCGGTAGGGGTATTGATCATGTCAATGATATACCCTACTAATACTATGACATCAATAACACTGTCATATACTATTTACGCGACACTGACATCTCTATCCTCGAATTTAGTTCTAACTAGGGTCAAGTCAACACCTGGAACAACTAATCGCCGTTGGATCTATCGTTTTCTCTTTGATCTTTCCTTTCCTTCAACGTGTCTCTCGTGAGTCGTGATTGCTTCTATCTCCTGAATTATCCTTAATCCTCCCGTCTCTCCTTATTCTTTCGCAGACGTGCCTTGTGGATCCGTGGTCGAGTCGCGAGCCTTCCAAAGGAAATGAACGGCTACGAAAGCTGTTCAAACCCTAAAGCCAGTGGTAACATATACGGCTTTGCGTCGTAGATTCAGGTAAGCTGCATCATTATGAAGAGAAGAGAAGGTAGACCAGTGGCTAATCAATCTGCCTACACCGCGTTCGCGTTCTTGTTCAAGGTCCCACGTCCCATTCATCGGATTCGTCTGCAAATAGCAAGCTCAAGGTTTCAGAACTCTAGATTCACTGCCAACGGCATAATTGCACCTTAGAACTACACTTCGCAGCCCACGCTTGTCACCCAAGCTCAGCCAACAGCACTCATCCCTCATTGCTCATCGCTCGCTATGCGCATAGATTGTCATCCTCCTTGTCCTACGGAAGTCGACGTAAATAGGACACTCTCTGGTTGCGTGGCTTGCACGTGTGCACCGATCAGCGGCAGGCACATTAATTATGAACTTGACGCCAACGCGTCGGCACTCTCATATCATTACCATCCAGGGCCATACGGTTCGAAGGTAAAAATATGTGTACAGCTATGGACCTTGCATGCTATAGACGCGCGACGCATGGCTGGATAGCTGTGTACGGCCATCTTTGTTCCTCGCTTCCTATCTCTCGTGTCCTCTTACGCGACGAGATCTCCGAAGGAATCGTGACACGATATCAGATCTCCGGCCGTTCGTGTGTAGTATTTAGGCGGCATCGATATCGCGCTGAATTCAATCAACAAGAACAGATAACCGAGGCAGGGCCCCTCGAAATCCCTCTTCGGTCATTCCTCATGTAGATCTATCACCACCGGTTGTTTCCCGTGTTCGCGCTCTCGCTGGTACCGCTTCTGTCTCCTGGCCCCCTTGGATTTCCCTAATCACTCCGCAATCTCTCGTAATTATCGTAAGCATTCTCCTGAATTAATCCTAATTCTCTCCTCTCTGCTCAATCTCTGCTCAATCTCTCCTTATCCACTCGCATAAGGCTACGTATATGTACGAATAGCATCAACGTACCTTGTGTACTATGGCTCCGTATCTCGTGGCTCCGTATCAGACCACCCGCCTCTAGTCGAGAGTCCCCAAGAAAACAAGGGATAGTTGAGGCGGCACGTCGAGGGCAATAGAACAATATCTATACGTCACATTCAGCTCGCCATCGACCTGTAGCATGGACGTCAAGGAGAGCTCCGCCGAGCCGAGCGTAGCTTGAGGTAAGCCGCTCTGTCATTAACGTTCTTCAGAGCAGAGGTCACCCTGTGGCTAATTGACCTACCTACCCCGTGGTCTCGCTTTAGGTCTCATTTTATGTGCTACTCATTTTGTGCAATAGCCCCGAATTCATCCTTATATAGGCGGATAACGTTCAGGCCCAAGCTTTCAAGGCTAAATTCGTTATCAATACTCTCAATGATTTGGTTCTCATATCTTTTGTAGTCTAGGGTCAAACTCATTCAGCAACGGCTCTCGCGTCGGCGTGTATTCTCCTTCGTGAGTCTCCCCATGGATTGTGATGGAAGTACACGCAAATATGACGAAAGGCGCAGGGCACAGGACGTACTTCCCACATCGCCGAATAGCTGTGTACAGCTATCCTTGTTTCTCGCTTAGATCTCACTTACGCGACATCGACCACCTTGATCTTCGGGTTACAAGTCATTGCAGGCCTCACTGCGGCGCATGCCAATGCATATATTGCGGGCCATGCAGGTGAGGTTCCCAATGATCTCCCTGGAAAACGTAGGAAGGTCGCCGAATTGGTTGGTGTATCAGTCTCATTACTTAGGCAAAGGTTTGGCCAGGTTTAGCTCAAGCCCTCCCCCTTGTACATCATCTCTTTGTGGTATCCTACTTCATGTATCTCCCTGCCTTTTCACATCGCCATCTACCTGTGTAACTTGTGGTCTGACCTGGATTTACTCTTCCCTATGTCTCGACTTCACTAGCCCCCAAAACGGACACTTTGTCAAGCAATACATATAAAAGGTTGACAGCTTTCACTATGCCAATACCCACATATCCAGTAACCCCGGTACACCGAGGTACTTATGAACAGCCTCTCCTCCGTCGCTGACACTTGTTGAGTACAAGTTCAAAGAGGGGCAGAGGGGCAGAGGTAGAGCCACAAGATTGCAAGGCAAGCACCGGCTGCCAAGTAATCGAACCCAAGAGCCCGAGCTGAACGACAAGCACGCGATTTACGCCTTCACCGATCATATTGCGGGTTGAGCAGGACGCCCCGACTCTTGCGCAGCGGCTGAGCTATGAGCGAAACATTTGAAGTTTGAACATAGTTGAGTTTAACAAGGTGTTGAGTCGGAGGGCGCGTCGAGGCGCGATCGTTTGGGCAAAGCAATCGTTGGCCCGGAGGCAATGCCTCGAACAGATCACGTGTGCCACCAACTTGTGTCTCAAGGCTGTACCTTACGCGACGTCTTATTCTTCCTGCTCATCACCACATCATGACATGCGCTGCAGAAAATGCTGCCAGCGTCGACCAGTCGCACTTCTGGGACGGTGAAAACCTCAACTGGGAGGCGCACAGGATCGGGTGGGCCATTGCTGGCGGATGTGCCGTCCTGGTGAGTCGCGCACTAAACTGTGTTCCTTATCATATAACCCTGAATATCTGGATACTCTCGTAGACGTTGATCATCACGACGCTCTCGGTCGGCCAGCATTGTCGGTGCGTAGCCTCGTCTCCTGCGGAATTCCGCTGACCGGGTGATCCGCTGCAGGAGCTACACGAATCCCGCTGAACAGAGACAAATGTACGCCCCGCCCATCCTCTGCTACCGTGGTTTCAGCCCCAACGTTCACCCTCCATATAGACTACGAATCTTGTACATGCCTGCAATATACGCAATCATTTCGTTCTTTTCATATCGCTTTTTTCGGAGTTACACATACTATTCGTTGGTCGAAATCGGTGCGTGCGCTTCACTCTCTGCATCTGCGGACCCACAGCTGATCGACATTGTGGCCTGCTCTATGCGTGCTCCTGGACGAATCAACAGCCTATGAGGTACGCCGTGATCGCCGAATGCTGCCCTTGTTGAACGTCCCACCGTGTATCAGGCCATCACCCTCAGTGCATTCTTGTTCGTCGTGTTTCGCCTTCTGCGCCGCTCGACACTCAATACCCTATCCCGTGACCAGGTTATTGATCATAGAATACGTCGCAGCCACTGCGTCGGGGCACGACGCGCACGCCGCCATCGAGCGCAAGGACAAGTCCCCTCTTCCTATTCCCGTGCGTCCATAAATCACTCCTCGGCTGCATACTGAGGATTGCTTGACAGTTCTGCTGCTGGCGGTACAGACCGACCAAGGTGGGCCCGTACTCCCCCTGCTGCTTTTTCAATGTCTCAAACATCATCAACAGGCCTACTTCATGTACACAGTCAAAGTGCGTCTCCCTACGCGTGGTTTCCACGTTCACTGATGTGTCCTTTCGCAGTGGTCCGTCCTGCAGTACGTGATCATAAGACCAGGTATGCACTCTCCGACGCGCTGGAGTGTCGACTGATATGAGCCCGCGCTCCCGCAGCATGCTCGGTAGCAGGTATCATCTGCGAGAAGATGGGCGTCCTCTGCGAGGCGGAGGGCTTCGACCCGCGCTACGCCCGCGTCTACATCGAGGCCATCAACTTCGTCAGCATCAGGTACGTCCCCCTCCGCATCCGCATCCGCGTTTCGTGCGTGCGTGCGTGGCGCAAGCTCACGCGCATTACGGGGTAGTGTCGCGCTGTACGGGCTCCTGCTGTTCTACGACCTGATGAAGGACGAGCTGCACGGGCGCCGCCCGCTCGCGAAGTTCCTGAGTATCAAGCTCATCGTGATGTTCACGTTCTACCAGTCATTCGTTGTATGTGTTCCTTCCTCCCTCCGTCCTCCGTGCTTCTCTGCATGCCGTGCACCGTAATGCGTTGTTACTGACCTTCTCCATGCATGTGCACCCCGGACGTATCGACAGTTCACTGCTCTGGAAGGGCACGTCATACACGGTGAGTACAATCTTCCTCCTCCATCCACCCATTCCATTCGCTGTGAATATTCTTGTTTGGGTATGATCCATTGAACTCGCTTAACACTGTTTGTTGGATGCAGAAACGCAGTATTGGACGGTGTCGAATATCAAGAATGGCCTGAACGCGTTGGCGATTTGCATCGAGGTGCGTTGTACCCCGTCATCACGCACCATCACATCAACCCCATCCACCCATCCATCCACCCCCCTCCGCATCACATCTCCGTACCTTCTCTTCCATCCACATCATCTCCCCGCCGTCAGATACTGACCTCCAACCGCAGATGGTCTTCTTCTCCATCCTCATGTGGTGGGCCTACACCCCAAAAGAGTACAAGCGCAAAACGGGCGAGCCTCCGACGAGCGTGTGGCGCCCGCTGTGGGATAGGTCAGTCTCCCCCTTCCCTCCCTCCCTCTCTCCGTGAAGAAACAGAACTGACGGTTGACCATTTTGTTCGTGTAGCATCAACCTGTGTGAGTGTTCATCTATCATATCATATCATTTATATCATCCCATCGCACTACCCCTCGCCTCGCTACGCCATTCACACTCACACTGACCCCCTTTTCTCTCCCCCAGCCGACTTCGCCGCCGAGATCAGCGGCTCCTTCCGCTTCTTCATCGAGTACCTGCGCGGGAAGCCGCACACGCGCGGGCACGGGCACCGCGCGCTGAACACGTCGGGGCGCCCAAAGATGGACTTTGGGGAGGCGTTCGGGGTGCGCCCGGGCGTGTACCCTGTGTATCCCGTCGCGGCGCCGATGGATACTGGTTTGGGAGGTGCAGGTGGTTTGGCTGGCTCTGGGGGCGGGGATGGTTATGGCGGAGGCGCGGGTGGTACGGCGGGTGGGGCAGGTGGGTATGGGTACGGGGGAAGGGGGAACGGAAGGGGGAGAGGAGGAGGAGGAGAGGAGGACGCGTACGCGTATGGGTATGGTGGGTATGGGGGAGACCCCGACTCGGATGCGGATAATATACGGCTGTCGCCGTATACGTACGCCGGGGTGCCAAATGCGTCCAGCCCGAACGTGCGGACGTAGCGCGTTCAAGTGCGTTTGCGTTTGCGTTCGGTTGGTGTTAGGTATTCGTTACGATGGTGTTGGGGGCGCGGGCGCCCCAATGATCGTCTATCGTCTACGCAATCCGAGTATATATCTATACATCGCTCTACCTACCTACCCACCTACCTCTCTACGTACCTATCTCTCCGCGACACATCTCTCTCTCCATTCTCCGCCTCCCCCCTCCTCTTCCTATCTCTCACATATCTCTGCGTATCTCTCCCTCCCTCCCTCTATCCGCATACCGATCTCCGCGCATATCATATCCATATCCACATACCTTATATACCCTCTAGTCCTGCCCTGTTCTATTCTATTGCATTGCCGTCTGTGCTGTCCGTGAATCGTGATGTTGTCGCCGCTCGTTACAGTTTGTTATTTTGTGAATAGATGTCCGTTCCTTTTCTCCTTTCTCCTTCCTCCTTTCTCCTTTTCGCCTGCTGAATCGTGGATGATGGATGTCTGGGGTTGCCAGGCAAAGTTAGAGGAGGCAGACGAGTAGCGGAAGCGTGTAAAAATAGACTTGCTGAAAGACGCAGTGGTGGGCAGAGGGATGGATTGAATCGTTGATGGAGGTGCACCGCGTAGACGACGGGAGACTAAACTAGAGACGGCAGAGTAACAAGCACCGCCTCGGTGGCTCAGTGGTAAAGCGTCGCACTCGTAATGCGAAGATCCCCTGTTCGATCCAGGGTCGAGGCATGTAGGATGTTTGATCTTCGTTTTTTTCTTTTGGTTTTTAGGTTTTTATTTTTTGGCGGTTTTGTGGGTTTTGTGTGGAGGTTGGAGACGTTGTAAAGGTGTGTTCTCCTTCTTCCCTATTATCGCTTTCTGGCCGCGCCGATAGAGCTATATAGCTATATCCTCCATCCAGCGTGCCCGAATAGCCTCTTCTTGCTGCATGGCCTTGTCCTTGTATCTGCGCGTTCCCGTACGTACTCTGTCCACCTCCCGCGTGTAAGTACACGCATACCTTCGTTCCTTCGCGTTCACTGTAGTACGTACTCACTGTGTTATTCATGCGACGCGAAAGTTACGGCTGAATCTTCGATATTCGATATTCAGTCGGCTGACTAGGGACTCCCACAAATGCGCTCTCAGATCTCAGCGCTCAGCTCTACGGCCTTGCTATTCGCTATCTGCTCGACAAATCGCGATATCATCGAACTTCGCAGACTCGGTACGATGCGCAATGCGTCGTGTCGCGGGCGTATCGCCACGACTTGGCTGGTACATCATGGGTTATATATACATCGAGCGCTGGGGAGTCGGGACCCACACTCGGACCATATCTAGTGAGCTTGTTCTGAAATGAACTATTTCGAGGAGCCCAGTTAACCTTTCTTCCCACAAGACACGCTTGGTGTCGCCTCCACCATCGATAACACAGCACTGCCTGTGCCTTGGTAACTCGTAGCGAATGTCCTTACCTGCCGCGCGAAGTATCAAAGACGGGCTGCTGCAGCGCGTGCAGACCATCGCCAGACCATCCGCGGACGCCGCACCCGATGTCGAGGTAACGAACGTCGAATACATCGGGTCGTACAACTGGCTGGATCGCAAACTACCGAGCCTCATCGTCCCTGGTGCGTCCCATATTGTGTATATATATCGTTTTTGGGTGTAGAGGGGTATAGAGGGAGAAAGAATTTAACCATGCAGACGCACAGGATCGCCGAAGGAATGGGTGAACAAGCGGATGCCGTTTACGCTCGGGCGTGATGTCGGCATCGTCGTCGCAGACCAGAACGGCTATCGCGTGCCCGACGCAGTCCTCCTCCCCCTCTTCGTCGCCGTCAACATAAAATCCAGCCTTGACGCCGCCCTAGATGCCCCCACCCTCGATGCCCCCACCCCCGATGTCGACCCCTCCCTGCTGACGTCGAAGCCGAAGCCGGCCTTCGACTGGCCCGCACACGACGTCATCACCGACCGCAACAGCCTGCGCAAGCTCCTCCGCTGGATCGTCGCCGCCGAGGACGCCCCCAATTCGGACTTCCGCATCGACGCGCAGCTGGCGGGGCCGAAGACCGTCCTGCTCTGCCGCTACTCGACGAACGTGCGGGAGATGGCCGGGAACGGCTTCGGCCATAACTACGAGCAGGCGTGCACACAGGCGGCCCCGCAGTGCGAAGAGGGCGTCGGGCATCATAGGATTATCCGCTATGTGAGTAAGACTGAGGCGGGCCTTGCTGTGTGTCTGGTTAATGTAACTATAACTGATGTGGTGGTGGGAATTTTTCTTTTGAAGGATATGAATGGGCTGAAGATGATCGTGCGTTATGAAGTTGATGCGTACGTACCCGATGGTGCGCTACCCGATACCAGCCCTCCCGAGCGTTCCTGGCGCAAAGGCCCGTCCGCCAACACTCCCGCGAGCGTCGACGACCTCGCAGACACACTCGCAAACGTCAAGCTCGCGCCCACTACCCCCGCCCCCTCCCCCAAAGCGGCCCTCCCCCCAGACAAAGCCTCCTTCCACTCCGGGCTCACCGTCTACCCCGGCGGCTCGTGGTCCACGCCCCAGTCCGCCATCGTCGAGCTCACGACGCGCTCGCAGCGCAACTTCGAGACCATGAGCTGGACGGACCTGTACACGCAGCTCTTCGTGTCGCAGACGCCGCACTGCTTCGTCGGGATCCACAGGCAGGGCACGTTCACCCGCCTCGTGCGCGAGAACCTGCGGTCGGTGGCGATGGAGCGCGTGCGGCGGGCCGAGCAGCCGCGGCTGAAGGCGCTGCGGTGGGTGCTGGGGGCCATCCAGGATTTGCTGGTCGAGAGAGGCGGGAGTTCGCGGGTGAGCTTGGTTTCGGAGGCGGGGATCTTGGGGGTGTATGAGTGCGAGAATGAGGAGGATGTTCTGCCCGAAGAGATCATGGAGTATTTTGACGAGGAGTGAGCATTGAGCATCCCTGGTTCGGCATTGTAGTTGTATCACGTGGTTAGAGAAAGTGTAGCCTCCTATGGTTGTGGATTTGGTCGCAGAGTTCGTGGAAAGTCCTGCCGTCTGAGGACTATTTATGATGAGTAGCTTAGGTGCAGATCTTCCAGTCTTTCTCGCGCCGGCGGCATAACCAAGGGCACATCGAACCGCGAAGGTACATAAACTTTCTGTGTGAAGTCAGGTTTAACATGCGTTTTGGGCGAGCGTGCCCTCGATTCACCCCCGTATGTGTAGTTATAGTTCATTTACACAATGCGCCGGGCTCACTGCGCTGCAAAGGTGCCGGTGAGGCCTCGGCGCTTGTGCCCCTATCTTGTCCAGTCACGAAATAATTCCGACAAAAAACAAACATGGTGCCAACCTTCCGATTCCCGAGCTTGAGCCTGTCCACCTTTCACCGTGCTACAATTCAAGATTCACATCGCTTCGTCTCTGGTGGTTCTATTGGGGTGCCGATAAGCCCACATAAGTATCCGCAACCCCTAGATCCTCAAAGGTAGAATCATGAGTGCGAGCTCTTATCCTGTATATACCCCTAGCCAGGAAAACTTATCTCCGCTCACAGTCTTGGACCCAGCTGCGCTGGATGGCAGGTTGCTTTTCGCGATCCCGAAGAAAGGTGAGCCGATATTTCTGCTCGAGCTGAATCTATCCTGTTTGACGAGGCACAGGGCGCCTGCATGAAAAATGCGTGTCCTTGTTAGCTGGCGCCGATATACAGTTTCGGAGGCACGATCGCCTGGATGTTTGCATCGTCAAGAACCACCCGATCGCACTGTGAGTACCACGGTATACTTAATCGGCGAAGATCAGAATTTTGAACGGGAATGCAGCGTCTTCCTCCCTGCGTCCGATATCCCCTCATTCGTGGGTAAGGGGAACGTCGATCTGGGCATTACGGGCCACGACGTGATCCTCGAGTCGCAGATGGAGCAACACGTCACCGAGGCGCTGCGTCTCGGCTTCGGCAGGTGCGCTTTGCAGGTGCAGGCCCCCGAGGCGTCGACGAATATCCGGAGCGTCGACGATCTCGCGGGGAAGAGGATCGTCACGAGCTTCGAGTGGCTGGCGGGCAAGTATTTCAAGGACCTCGATGAGAGACTGGGTCTCCAGGGCGAGAATGCCACGCAGATTGAGTACGTCGGGGGGAGCGTCGAAGCTGCTTGCTCGTTGGGACTTGCGGACGGGATCGTCGATCTCGTTGGTATGTCCCCCGTTCACGAGACTGGGCAAATATATGGATTTAATATGGACTTGCAGAGTCGGGCGATACAATGCGTGCTGCGGGACTTCACGCAATAGCTACGGTTCTGGAGACGGAGGCGGTTCTCATCAAGTCCTCCACGCCAAAGCACCCACACCTCTTACCCCTCATCGAGGTTATCACTTCCCGCATCCAGGGGGTCATCGCCGCCAGCAAATATGTCGTTTGCGAATACAATATCCATCGCTCTAAGCTTCCTGAGGCGACTGTTCTCACTCCCGGCCGACGCGCGCCGACGATATCTCCCCTGGAAGAAGAGGGCTGGGTCGCCGTCAGCGCTATGGTGGAGAAGTCCAAGGTGGCAGACATCATGGACGAGCTGAAAAAGATTGGTGCGGAAGATATTCTGATATTTAACCTAGACAATTGTCGTGTTTGAAGTTTTGATGGAATGGCGGATTTGAATTTTAGATGCGAAGTCCAGCAGATGGGAAGGCGGCGCCTCGTGTTATCTTATCTTATCTCCTTATTCCCAACAATGTTGATGTCGCGAGTAAAACCTCACAGGACTCTGTGCCGCCTCCCACGACAGTCGCACCCTCGAAATTCGTTTTGACTCGTTTCCATCACCCGGTACAAGAACAAATGGACTTACTTGTCGGTGGTATGCAGCGGATCTTCCAGCTAGCCTCCATAGCCTTTTGGAATGAGGCAACCAGTGCTGGCCAGTCTCCGTATGCATATCCCCATCTACTATCCCCCCTACATCGGCCGTCGGCGCTCCCGCGCTGCTCCGCTGAACGACTACAGACCCATGTGTTGTGGCGAGGTTCACAAACGATGCCTCCCATAGCATGTCATCGGCGGCTCTAGGATAGAACAATCGCATTCAACTTACACGCGTCTTCAAATCATCGCATGGCTTTTGGCCTTCAGAATGAATCTCTCCACCCAGGCGCTCATTGAACATTTGAATGCCAACTTTTAGGCTACCCACGTTTGTTCGTTCGTGAGAGCGTCACGCCCATGCACCCCCGTTGTCGCTTGCCTGCTGAATCGGATCATGGGGATAGCTTCTTCTTTTACTCACTGCTCGTGACATGGCAAATACCCTAAACGCGCTATTTTCGCCGCGCTGTGAATGCCCCGATTGTTACCAACAACTCAATATCAGCAAGATTTGTCGTCTCGGTCATTTGCCGTGCCTATTACTGTGCTCGAAGTTAACGCAAGCACGGCAGAAGTTCAGTGTTCGTTATGATCCAGCATCATTCCTAACCACTTCCCATCTTTTCCCACTCGGTCCCGTCAAGTAAGCGTCCACTTGCCTTTATACAGTCCTTACCGAGCTTGAGTTCGATTGCATCAGACAGCTGCGAGCTTCTCTTTCGGAGTTATTCTGTGCCTTTCCCAAGGAGAATCCGTTTGCGCCCTTTCTGCGAAACAAGCCCTGATTGTTTTGATATGTAGAGCATAATCATACCGCCCCCATAGGTCAAGTAAACAGCCCTTCCGTCGTATGCAGCAAAGTTTCTCTCACTGTTTGCCGTGCTGATCGCCTATATAGGTAGGCTTTTCGGTCTTGGCTAAGTATTTTTAGCCCTTCAGGCAACTCAATATCCCACTTGACTTCATTTCATTCGTAATGGCCGTCGTCTGAAGAAATAGGCGGCGTCATATACGATGTTCTGACCAATGGCTGCGGATGCGGACCATGAGGTGTTTCTGCCTGATCTCTCACAGCGCCTTCCTGACGCGGTTGAACGGCCCCCAACGGCAAGCAAGGGATTGTATACGACGCGCTACATCTCCAGGTATAAAAGCTGCCCATGGCGAGCCTCTATCAGCATCAGCATTCCAGCTTGATATCGACTTAGTTCTTCAAAGTCATCCTCTCAACTTTCACAATGCGCTTCACCTCCATCGTCGCCGCTGCTCTCGCTGTTGTGCCCAGCGCCCTCGCTGCCAACTTCGCCGTCAACGTTGGCCAAGGCAACACCTTTGCCTTCAACCCGACATCGATCACGGGTGCCGTCGCTGGTGACACCATCACTTTCACGTTCATGTCCAGGAACCGTAAGCCGCTTCAGCCAAATGGTTGTGCGATCCAGCTCACGATTTCGCCTCCCAGACTCTGCGACCACGACCACTTTCACTACTCCCTGCCCACCCCCCGCTGGTGGTGTCCCAGGAGGCTTCGACACTGGATTGTAAGTTCGCCTGCCGCATGTTATTTCACAACGCTGATCAGTCATTAGCCTCTCTGCTACCGGCACCACCCAACCTCAAGCTGTTGTGACTCTCGCCTCTGGCAACACCCAGTGGGTCGCCTGCCGCCAGGCTGGTGGCGCTCACTGCAGGATGGGTATGACCTTCGCTGTCAACCCGACTGCCGAGCAGACTTACGAGCAGTTCTTGGCCAACGCCCGAGGATAGTAGATTCTGCCTTAGCATGAGGCTTAAACGTCCCCCATATATTATTTAAATAAGCAAATGTTATGAGTAGCTCCGTGGTTCAGACAAAAAATTGATTATGATGCTATACCTCGAATAAGTTATTTGTGGCTGTCATAACACTTTCTGGTATCAAAGCACCCGACATTCTGTAGTGCAGCCCTAGGTCACCGCCTTGACATACCAAGCTCATATGTCTTCCTCGGTCCCCTCGTTTAATGACTTCTCCCCTTATCAACTTTAGCAACTTCGGAAGCTTTTGTAAAGCCTCTGCATTCCTCCTATGAATGCCTCGCGCCACTAGTGAATCCAAGGTGTCATGCTGAACTTCTGTGATTGTTCCGTTGTCGTGGAAAGCGCGGTAGCTATGCGGGGTCTGGGAGAGGAATAGCTGAGGGTAATCCTTCTTCCATTTCGGATAGTTCAACGCTTTGGTGGTTTTGAGCTCCACGAGGGATGACTGGGGTACTTCCCAAGAGCCGCCGGATCTGATCTTCAGATCATAACCAGATAGTCGAAGCTCTTCTGGTGCTGCAGTACAGTCGCTCTTGGCATCAGGCTTGGTGGCGTCGGGATCTTGCAGGTAAGCATCCACCTCGAAACGGACTACCATCTTCAACCCCGCCATGTCCTATTAGGGTGAGACTATGTCAGCTTGACTATATATCTCCGGCAACGACACACTCACATATGAAACGATTCGGTGGTGGGTTGTTGTATTCTCACAGCCTTCCGCCGGCCTTGTAAACATGTCTTCGAAGCTGGATCCAAACGATCGGGGGTAGTGGGTGTTGTTCATCTCATACCTGCTAAGAACGATGGTCTCCGATCCTAGACGTTGCATATCGATCCTGAAAGGTGGGCCTTTCTTGGTGCATGCCCAACTATGCAGTCGCCGAAGGAGAGAGCGATCGGTGATGAAGTGGAACGATGTCCAGTCGAACGGCTCCTCATAGATCTGAGACCCGCGAATTCTAGCAAGATTCACGGCAACAAAGAGCGGCAACATATGAGGCGAAAACATCTCATTCCGTCCTGACCCTTGGCTGGGCCCCTCGCCATCAGCTATCAATTGTATAGATCCTGGGGTGATAGAGTTGATGTCCTGGAGGACGTTAGGGGACCCTGGCAAAGTGGGTAATGCTTAGCGCCGGGGAACATATGAGATAGGATGTGGTCCACACCTGGGATGATGATAGTCGATCCTTGATCATGGAGCCAATTGTAGGATGAGAGGTATTTGCAGTCGCTGATTTGAATGTCTCCTTCTTCAACCACTGCCTCTACCTTGCGATGTTTGATCGTCCAGCAGCAAGGTGCCAAACCTGACAGAAGATGGTACTGTATCGGCATGGAGGATGGCGGAGTAAGCGTCGAAGTGTATAACAAAGCTTATATCTGATCCACTGTGGTAAGGTTACCTAAGTCCATTATCGACAGTGTGGGCGCGCCAGAGCGCCGGCGGAATAGTGCTCTCGATCTGTAGTCCCCTGCATATATAGATGAACAAACAGTAATCCTCTGAATCGAAACGCCGGGGACAATAATAAAGACTCAAATTCTCATGACAGGGAACAGCGGTGTGGTGGAACACAAAAGAACCTTCAAACTATGCATCCTACAAGGCACTCGAATCCACGGGACGAACTAGAGTCATCTTCACTTTCCCTCGCTGCGTGTTTTTGTCTTTCTCTACCTCTATGCGAACGGTTACTTTATCAAAGACGCCTATATCAACGTTCCCCGTTCCTCGTGAATCCGGTATTGATATCGTGTAATTGTCCGCATCAAAATTTGTAGCGTCGCGTTTGAACATGACGATGCCTTCGATACCCAGCCTGAGGGAGCACGAGTCAGAAACACCCCGCAGTCAAAGGAGATACCATACTTGTTGACGAAGACGCCGACGCCATTCCTGAACGTTCTTATCACAAATGCTTCTTCCTGAACGCCCGCTTCGTCGGGGGCTTCACCTCGCTGTTTCAACGCGAGACCGACATAGAACTCGACACTAGCCCGACTGGCCATCTGCGCCATGCGATGCCTTCGGTTTACTACATCTAGTATTCTGTCGACATTTTGAGCGGAATGCAGTGATGGGTGGAGCGTGGTGTAGCCGATCGCTGCAGCCAATTGACGATGCGCGAGAACATCTAGTAATAACGGACATGTAAGTATATGTGAGCAGTATTGCGACAAAGCAAGGTCGAACATACCGGCATAACGACGGATAGGACTGGTGAAGTGAGTGTAGATGGGACTTGCGAGACCGTAGTGACCAAAGGTATCTCTACTCACGCTGCCCGAGCAGAAGTATTCCGCAGACAGCATGCATCGAGTCGCCATGATGCGCACTAGAGTGTTGAAAGCAGGTTCAGATGGATCCTAGGCAGACACGTTCAGTGGGTTTGTCAGAGCACTACGGGACGCAGAGTACTGACGAGACAAAGATCCAACGACGCCGCGAGAGAACCGGAACTTGAGACATCGAGACTCAGACCCTTGCGCTTCATGAGGATATCCTGGAGCTTCTCGAAGTTCCCCTTAGGTGGAGGCATGTGCCGCCTTCACCCAACAACAACGTCAGAATAAATACATAAAAGAGAAGCTAGAAGTTTGACCTACCGTAGGACGGCTGTCTGGGGGAAAGTTTCCTGTATTTTCTGCGCCACACTGACATTAGCGAGTAACATAAACTCCTCGACCAAGCTATTCGTTTCTCTCAGCTCTTTTTGTTCCACGTCGATGGGGTCGGAAGATTCGGCGCTGTCGAGGTGGATCTTCACCTCTGGGGAGGCGAGGTTCAAAGCGCCTGCGGCCATCCTCTTCGCCTTTAGCTTGATCGCTAGTGAATTGAGTAGGCGGATGCCAGTCGTGAGCTCGTCTTGGAGATGTCTGTGAAATGTAAGTCTACATGGGCAATGGACAGTGCAAGCTAACTGACGGGTCGTCTTTCCTGATCTGCGCCTCTTCGTATGTGAAGGCAGCCTTGGACGCGATGACTGACTTCGTGAACCTGACGTTCACGATATCGGCGTCCGGGGTCAATTCCTACAGATATCAATGGGTCAACAGGGGAGTAGACTACTCGCGCAAAGGCTTACCCAGATCGCCGAGAAAGCCAGCCTTTCGACGTGTGGGCGTAGGGAGCATAGGTTGGTGCCCAAAAGGGCAGGCAACATGTCCACTCGCTTGTCGACGAGGTAGACGGTGGTACCCCTCGATGCCGCCTCGGTATCCATGGGTGTATCAGGGAGAACGAAGTTAGATACATCGGCAATATCTGCTCCATAGTCAGAGTTGGAAAAGCAAGCAAGAAAGGCGGGTACGTACGAACGCCAGCCTCGATGTTGCCATTCGGAAGATGTCGCGCATGAAGAGCATCGTCGATATCCTGGCAACCTAAGGGGCGGATGGGTGGCAGCAGAAGGCAAAGAGAGGAAACGTACCAGGAGGATCGATGCTGCAAATGATCATGTCCCTCAGATCTTCCCTGTCTCTCCATATAGTCTTCGCCTTCACATCAACATCACCGTGGTCCGGCCTAGGTTTCGGCGGCACGACCCACTTATCATCCTCTTCCGGCAAGCACTCCATGACCCTCTTTCCGAACGGCGCATAAACCACTCCGAACTCCAGCATCAGACTCTCCTGCTCCGTGTCTTTATCACCGACGGCGCCGAGCCGGCGAACGAGGTGGCCTTCGGGGTTGCGCTTGTTGATGGGCCAGGTGTCGATGGCGACGAGGAGCTTCTGGCCGATGAGGGAGGGGGCTTGGCGCGTACGGATGCGGATGCGGGGGAGGAGTGGGGATGCGGGGATGGCGAGGAGGGGTGTCAGGCCGCGCGAGGTGGACGTTCCAGACGCCAAGGCCGGAGGAAGGGTGATGGGGTCGATGTGACACACGACACTGGCGCGGAGGAGATGTTAGATGATAGGTCCACACAGAGGTGAGAGGATACGTACGGACGCCAGTTCCGCTTGATGATACCGATGACTCTGCCGGTTGGCTGCCTCTCTTGCTGTCTTTTGAGGCGTTCCTCCTCCTGCTTTGCCTCGAGCCTCGATTTCCGCCGCTCCCTCTCTATGACATCGTCTTCCATCTCTTCGCCTTCTTCGTCCTCTTCATCCCCCGCGTCGTCGTCTTTCAAGGTGGCTAAAAGAAAGTCAGCGTCACCTCCAGAAAAGGGTTCCGACTGTGAGGGGTGGATACGTACCATCCCTTTCAACAACCTCGTCTCCTGGCGCTCTCCATTCGCTCTCGGGAAACACTTCGATGCACACCATATCACCCTGCACGGCTCGGTTCATATTCATCCTCCCGATGATTAGCACTGGCTTTTGGAATGCCGGGACTGATACGGTGCTCTATGTGGGTAAGGTAGTGAGCAAGCGGCTGTAGTCTCCGTAGGTGATTGACAATTACCAACCTCGAGATAATTATACTGGTTAGCGTTGAAATGGCCTTGATGAAGAGTTTTGGCTTTAATGCCGGCGAGGAGAATAGAAGCAGGGAGGTGCTAGATGATCGTCAGACAGGATCCCACCAGCAAAAGAACGCACGCACTTCCTCATAGACCTCTTTTCTAGCCGCTTCGGCCTCAGTTGGTTGGATCTCTCTATCCTCCTTCCCTTCATCGTCTTCGTCAACCCCGGTGGCTGCTAGAAGATCCATAAGCTGCGTCGCGTCTTTCGCGCCCTCGATATACCGGCGAAGAGAGGAGCAAGGGGTCTTCTCCTTCTCCGCCTTGCGCCGATTGGCCACATCGTTGGTAATGAGGACTACCGTCGGCGCTGGCGGGCTGCTGCGAGACTTTGAACGTGTCGAAGTGGTAGCGCGGCAATGAGTTTGTATGTGCTCGTTATACCATGATGTCGCCTTCCTAATTCCTTTGACATCGGTGAGCCGCGTTGCAAGCCCTTGGCCAACTCGAAGAACGTACCTCTATCGTTTCGATCATTCGGCGTCTCTTCCTCCTCTCTGACGACAGCCGTTTCGCTACTCCGATGTCAAGACGGCAAAGAAGAGTCAAGGTGAGCGAGCTCACGATCTGAACTCGTTGTAGAAAACCCATATCTTCTTTTCGTCGCCATGGATCAAGGACTTCAACCGATTGAACAGAGGGAGTGATCGATGTCGAATTTCTTCCATCACAGTCTGTAAAACGATGATCGGAGCACGAAACAAGGAGGATTCGAGTAGATCCATCTGAAAGAACATAAGCGGGAGTGCACGCAAGTCATGTAATGCGGTCACCCACCTGAGCCAGGAAGATATTCGTGTCGGGCAGCACGAAATGGCCATCGGGGTAAGATGAGTGAGATTTGTCGCCGAATTGTGGAAGTTCCGCGGACGTAGATGAACCTTCAGAGAAATGGTCTAGCTGCGAGCATGCCGAGCAGTGCTGCACTCCGCAGCTCACATCGGTGCGCAAATAACGCTCCCGGAGAACTATTGATTGTAACAACCGTCAGTATCTTGTAAACTAGCTAAAACGCATTTCGTTCACCTTTGATAACTTTCCCCCTCGCGGTCTTCCTGAAGAATTTGCGCTGGGTGATGACTGCCTCTGCCTGGGGTCGCTTTCGAATTGTGATCTCGGGCATTCTAATCGCAAGCGGCAAAAGACAGAGAACAAGCGGAACTGATACGATTGGTCAGTTATTGATCACATGATTCACAGTTGTCTTCAGGGGGTTTGGCCTCTCCGCATGGCTTCCAGCGATGAACTTGCATTCCTTATCGCAACAAACCATCATATTTGCCCCAAATATGCATCTGAAGCAAAGTGCTGCGTCCTCTCCATTTTCAATGGTAATTCCGATGCTCCGAAGGGTCCTTCGATGTTGCACGAAACGTTGGGATGCATTTGATCCCCCAGCCTAGTGCCACAGAGGCAGCGACGATGGCATCTTCAAGCACTTCAAAGTGTACTGCAGCGTTTCGGTGAGGCTATCATAAACACTGAGCCTTGTGGCATGCCTGGAGGATTAACGATCTTGTAGCCATTTTGGCATCGAAGCAGTCGTCAGACCAGCCATGTGTCCTGAATCCTGATATGTTGCACGCGTGTTGTCTTCGATCAAAATACTTACTATATCCTGACGCTATGTTATCCCCGTACAGGCCTGACGCAAGTTTCTTGACTGTGCGGGTCGCTATCAGCGAACTTCCACACGGTATTGCTACTAGAAGACCGCTTCTCAAAAGAGGCTTCCCAAGGAACCATACCTGAGATCTGCCTGCAAGCTTATATTTGCGACATCCATCCCTTATATTGCTCTAGAGACCCTGTCAAACGCGATGTCCACCTGTCTGCTTGCTCTCTTCGCCACAGGCCTCATGAAGTTCGCAGACCAACGTACCACCTGCTTCTCTTCGCCCCCGGATGCTGAGCATACTTCCAGTTCTCAAGTTCTTCCTATCACAGCGGTGAAAGTATTCCTAGCCCCTCGCCCCCGCATGCTCCATCACTTGGCTCAGAAGCCCACACTCGCAATGCCTTTGTTTAAATAGCCCCCGAAATCCCCTTTTTTTCTTCAGTGTTCAGCAACAGCCTCTTCACTTCAATCGCAACTTCGCCTTCTTCTTGCCACAATGCGTTTGCTCTCCAGCGTGCTCACCTTCTTCGTGCTTTGCGCGCCGATCTTGGCCGTCCCGACTACGCTTAAGAGCGTCGAGTCATTCGCTGGCGAACGCAACCACGGAAGCTACATCATCAAGCTGAAGCCTGGCGTCGCGAAGAACAATATCCTCAAGTCGCTCGGCGAGAAGGCCACTCACCAGTGGGATGCTGCCTTGAACGGCTTTGCTGGTCTGCAATTTTGTGTCCCAGTTCCCGGTATACGGTGCTGACGCTGGTCTTTGAACAGGAAAGTTCTCCGACAGAGCGTTGAAATTTTTACGCGCCTCTCCCCTCGTTGAGTCTATCTCAGAGGATGGCATCATGCACATTTTCCAGGACTCAGACGTCGTCACCCAGTACGCCCAATCAGCTCTTATTACGCCCGCAGGCTAACGCACAATGGGATAGAACCGATGCACCCTGGGGCCTTGCCCGAATTAGCTCTCCGACTACCGTTGAGGGACCCGCGGCAGGTCTCAATTTTACGTACACCTATGCGCCACCTGCAGGTGAGGGCGTTGACGTCTACGTTGTTGGTGCGTATTTCACTTTGGCCTCGGTGTTAGCCGACTAACCTCGATAAATAGACACCGGTAAGATCTTCCAAGACTTCGGTAAATGAGACTAAAGTGCACTTTTTCGTGCAGGTGTCTTCACCAATCATGTGAGTTGGTGTCATTCTGGGGACTTGGAAGGGTTTGTTGATGCGATTTTCAATAGACACAATTCGGAGGTCGTGCCCGATGGGGTGCCACCTTCGGTTCGTACAAGTGAGTACAACGAGGAGCATATGCATTCCCCTCCTTACCTCCTGCATCAAGGGATGCCGACGGTCATGGCCATGGCACACACTGCGCGTGAGTACTCCTCCTGCGCATTGCGGTCAGGCATTGATGCCCCGATAGCGGTACTGTCGCCGGGTCTACCTACGGCGTCGCCAAGGTTAGTCCATCTCTCCAATGGGGCCGTATAAACACTCAACGTGATGTAGGCTGCCAACATCATCGCCGTCAAAGTTCTCAGTGATGGAGGGTTCGTATCGCTGCGCTCACAGCTAATAAAATCACTGATTTCAGTGCAATGATAATATAGAAGTGGAAGTGTTGCTGATATGTACGTTGCCCGAATGATTCGCACTGTCGGCCGCGATTCTCATCCCATGCGGCATAGCGTATCTGGCCTCAACTATGTCCTCGACTCCTACCAGGCCTCCGGCCGCCCAACCATCGTGAGCATGAGTCTGGGTGGTGGCAGGTCTACTCCTCTAGACAACGCCGTGGCAACTGTACGTCCTACCATCCAGGCAGTATCCTGTTGGCTTACGAGCCATTCTTCAATAGCTCACAGCCGGCGGCGTCCACGTCGTCGTACGTTGACATCTCGTTCAGAAGGAGGCTTTCTTTGATTGATCATTTGATATACCTAGATCGCCGCTGGTAACTCCAACACCGATGCTGCTAACACCTCCCCTGCTCGCGCACCCTCCGCTATCACCGTCGGTGCTTCCAACATCGCCGACGCCCGCGCCTCCTTCTCTAACTACGGCGCCGTCGTCGACGTCTTCGCACCCGGCCAAGACGTCATCAGCTCGTGGATCGGCAGCGACGACGCTACCAACAAGATCTCCGGCACCAGCATGGTGAGCCTATACCCCAATTCTTCGCCTGCAGAGACCTGTATTGATGCTTGTGAAGGCCACACCTCACGTCGCCGGCTTGGTCGCGTATCTGATCAGTGTCCACGGAAACAAGACCCCCGCTGAGATCGAAGCTTTGGTCGTGGAATTGTCTTCCAAAGACGCCCTCACCGGCATCCGTGAGTAGTCACCATCATCCATGTGTTGCACTAAGATGAAACTCACGCCGTGTCTTGCAGCTTCCGGCACCGCGAATAGAATTGCCCAGAACGGCATCGCTGCCTCCGCCGTCCTTTGAACATCCCCGTCCGAATATCTAAGCGCAGCGCAGAGGCTTGATGCCCATGCCCATGCCCAAATTGTACATATTTCGCATTTCAAGTGTAGTCGACATACGCGAGGTCCTGTGTATCTCTGCGTAGACAAATTTCAATGTGTTTGACAGAACTTTGAGGCCGGTACTTCGCGAGCCGATGTGGGTCTACAAATAATCAAGATTCAAGACACCAACATTGAATATCCGTGCACGCAACCATTCACCCCGCTGTACACTGGGTGAAGAACTCGTAAGCCACTGACTAGATAGGCTCTTCCACCAAGACCCATATTGGACACCCTCCCACAAATGGCCTGCACACTGTAGTAAAACCGCATTAAATGTAGCGGTGTGTGTACCACCCCAGGTCGCACCGACGGTAGGGAGTGAGTCAGGTTTTAGAAGATTTTGACGTTCCTATCTGATATTAGAGCCTTGTCCGTTAAGTCGCTGACTAGTGTGTCTTCTTCAACTATCTCCTCAGCCAGGTTGTTTCACCCCAGTGTACAATTGGGGACGAAAGCTGGACGCATCGAGGAGTGGGATCTGGGAATGAAGACAGCCCCGTCAATATTAACCTTTCCTATTCCGCAGTATCGCCGCTCATGTGAACGCCTCCAGTGAGGTTTTGATTGATTCTTGGATCTACCAGGATAGTGGACGACTAAACTATATACATCAGTGTTCGAATTTTCTTCAAGTCTGCGCGAAGGTGTGAGTCAGTCTCTGTGCAGAGTATGATAGAATAGGCTTACCAAACGTCTGATGTTGGTAACGGCGGTAGGGCTTTGCCTGCATCGCGGAATAAGGCGAGAGCCTCCCATGCTTTCCCCGACTTTATACTCGTCATTGCCAGTTCAGTACCATGCTTCAGATCCTGCGCAAGACCAGCAACGAACAGTAACGCAGACGCGTTCATGCATACCCACTCCAGCAGAGGGACCAACTCCGATGGAACTTCATCGCCGGCGTTCAGCAACTTCTTGAAAGTGGCCGCATTCTCGTCTGGGCCGCCTCCCGCGACTGTTGATAGCGGGTGTCTCTTCAGCCCGAAGTCCTCGGGCGTGAGCGTTTTCTCGGTTACCTGGCCGTCTATGAGTTCCCAGGCCCATGTGGGGCCGGCGCAGCTGATCTCATCGAGACCTTCGTACCCACACACCACGAGCGCACGCTCGACGCCGCCGTCTCGGAGAGATTGCGCAAATGTGGCGCCGATTTCTTTCTCGGCGACGCCGAGGACCATTCCCCGGGGGCGGGCGGGGTTGATGAGGGGGCCGAGGACGTTGAACATGGTGCGGAAGGGTAGGGCCTTGCGGTACGGCGCGATGGAGGCGAGGGCAGGGTGATAATGGGGAGCGAGAATGAAGGTGAAAGGGACGCGCGGGATGGGCATGGGAGTCCCGGGCGTTGGGGCCACGAAGAGACAATCGAGGGCCTCCAGCAAATCTGCAGAACCGGACGATGAAGTAGAAGCCCGGCTGCCATGCTGAAAGAAAGATAAGATAAGGGATCGGAAATTCGAATCAGCAAAGCGCGTACCTTGATCACCCGAGCCCCCGCGCCAGCAGCCACGATGCCCGCTGTGGTGCTGACATTGAACAGGTTGTACCCATCGCCGCCAGTACCCACGATATCCACCACGAAGTCGCCCTCCGCGTCTTGGACGGCGGCCTTTAAGGCGCGATCGCGGAGAACTTGGGCAGCTGCAGCGAGGGACTCTGGTCTCCTTTCAACACGGTTGACGTGTAACGCTGTCAGAAAGGCACCGATTTGGGCTGGGTGCAGAGCGTCGGGGGTGAAGAGGAGGTCGAGCGCCTTCCGCAGATCATCCGCGCTAAAATACTCTGGCGTCTGCACCAGCTTGTTCAGCAGCGGTTTGAAGGAAGCTGCCGGGGCGGAGTCCATGGGAGTTCAGCTGCGTGTTGGATAAGGCAAATACGCAGAATGAGGCCTGCACTTTATTAGAGGGGCAGCACTGGAATAGAATGATTTCAATCACACACCTACCTTCCTGTGTATACGGGGAGCTGCTTTTGGTATCGTGTATGGTCGCAGGCATGTCAAATATTCCCATCTTGTATGGAGGGCGATATTGGGTGGCCGGAAGAAGGTTGTTCGTGGCGGGGAGATAGGATCAATGTGGGAGTCGAGATGCGTTGGCCACCGGTCAACAACTGAAAACATAGCCGAACATTATCCGCACTCACTTTAGCGCGCCTGACATCGTACATCCAGCGGTCGACTTTGTGCATATCCATCGTTGTGGGTGAGTGAGTTGGATATTTACCCTAGTACACTGAATTTATAGCTTAGCTTCAAAGCTCCCGACGAACAGGGACCTCGGGCTTGATTGATGTATTGATGAACGTCATGAGCTTGCTGAACCGAGACATGAGGAGACCTCAGACAACGGCTATGCCTCTGATCCGTGCTCGTGGCGCAATTGAAGAGAGGCACCGTTAAAGAGGAGGCTCATACCCTGGCGAGTCGGCTATGATCCAGAGTATATGTTCCTAGCAGTCCGGAGATGTAGATAAATTCTATAATTGAATCGTGTACGTGAAGAAGGGGAATGAACAACGGTGCATATATTAGGATAGTGGCTCGATTATGGGTACATAACTGGCAGGACCCGAGTTAACTGACTCATCACGAGTACAAGTACTCGGGACGTTTCACGTCTTGGGAGGCAAAGCGAGTTCCATACGAATATCTAGATACGTAAGGACAAGCGGCAGAGCGGTATAGCTCGCTTGAAGACAAGACAAGGATCGGTGCAGTGATCTTGACTCAAGGGATGTTCGTACATCAGCGGCGATTGCGCTACGCTTCGATAGAGTCGCCGGTCTACACGGAGAAAGGACTCCGAGTTCAGGACTCGTCGATTGTATCGAAAGAGTAGCCAGAGAGAGCGCTGCCGCGTGTTGCCGTCGACCATTAACCCAAAAGTCGAGTTGACGGAGTGGTTCAGTGGTCAAACGGGCGGCGGTGTACGTAAGAGCGAGCAGGAGTGCAACGAGTCTCCGATTGTAGCGAACGATAGACACCGGCTACTGCTGCCCTCCTCGTACACGGGCCACAATCGCGGAGACGACGTTGTGGGGGTCGTTCCGTTGCACGTTTACGCCAATAATCTCGTCCATCGCGTTCTCAGGAAACCCAAGTCCCTCCAACGCGTCCTCTGGATGAGTGGACACTGCAACCGAGGCAAGTTTACGCGTCGTTGGTTCGAAAATCAATCCGATGGTGAGATCGAACGGGGGAGATGAGTCAATGCGATATTGGAGCCGGAGCTCGTTATCGGAGATGCTCTCAGCGGCGACGAGGCCGTGGATGGAGCGGTGGAGCGCCAGTGAAGACGTGTACCTACTCACGCCCGATTAATAGACAGTTTCGTGATGGAAGGTGTTAACACGTACCAATCATACAGCGACACCAACAAACGCTCATTCTGCGCATCCGCGGCAGCTCTGTCCTTGATCTTCCGCACCGCGTGCTCCGTCTCGGCCCTCTCCATCCGCAGCCTCTCAGCCTCGCTCGTGCCGGCTCTGATTCGCTCTTTGACCTTGTGCATCTGGCGCTGGGCCTCCTCGAGTTCGTCGTTGAGGGTTTGCATCTCAGCCACTTGATCGACGAGTTTCTGGTCTGCGAGGGGGATGGTGAGGCGCGGGTGGGGGTGGGTTTGACGGAGGCGGATCAGATCGAGCCGAGCGTCGATGATTTTCTGCGATAGCGCGGAAGCGCGCATAGTCAAGTTCTGAGCCTTGTCGTATTCTGCACAAGACATGAGAAGTGAGCAGGAACGATCACAAGTTGGGCTCACCTTGCTCAACGGTGGGTGCCAGCTCCCGGATGTTCTTCTGCGTCTGGTAGAGACTCTCCTTCGCGGATTTCAGTTGGTGTTTCATCTTCTCGTTGGAAGCAAATAGCGCTTTGTTGTCATCGGCGGTTACGATGGGCGCATCGTCGATGTCGCTCACGATGGTCTTCACATACTTGTCCTTCGCGTTCTGCTCCAGATACGCGAACTTTAACTTGCGAAGAAAGGCCTATTGGGTTCATTAATGAGCATAATCGTACGTGGCTTAGTGCAACAGCATCTTACCGTCTGCGCGGCTAGATCTGACGCGACGAGTGCTGGGTCTTTTGCATCTGCGGATTCGTCTTCGGGCGAGTTGAATTGTTCGACGCTCTTGACAATGTTGAGCTGAGAAGACGCCGCTGCGAATTGAGCCGCAAGGGCCTCGATATCTTCCGGTCTGAAAGTCGACATAATGGCGGAGGACAATGACTGGAACAAATCAACTGAATCTGATCGCGACGCGCCGTATCACGTGCGGTTATCTCCTGAGCTCATTATAGGGGTGACGGTGCCAGATGAGCTCCGAATTTTGTAGCTATTCTAGCCTCGGTACGTCCTCATCTGAACTCCATGTTCCACTTACTGTAATGGCAGTATACTTGTTTTAGATATTCTACCGCAGTGACCCGTTCGAGGGAACTAAGCCGCTCTTGCCGGCTACTCAACTCTTCGTGAGAGTTGCCACCCGCCTAGACCTTTGTTACGAGGAACGTTTCTTCCTCGAGGATGCCGTAAAAGAAGCGTGCATTGGTTCACAAGCATAGAGCTACGCTCGTGCTGGTGGATATTCGTGTTTTATTCACAGGAACTTATTTTGTAGCTGACCTTCGAAGCGCCAGGTGGGAATCGCGACGGAGGGGTGAAATTTGTCGCAAGTCAAATTATCATTGCAATTGTACGGAGTAACAGAAACAATTTTTTTCGATGGTTTAACGTAGGTGTCAAACTCCTTTCGTGACGCGATCTTGAAGAACAATTTCTGTACTGTGAGTTCTCGCGCGTGGCCCCTAGTCCAGCCCCCTGAGACCCTAGCGGAGGCCAATAGCCGAAGAACGTGCGTGAAAGTGAATCATTCACGCTTTGCGACTGCAAGACGTTGCCTTGGGCCAATTGTTGAGCCCGGCGCTTCGGCACTCCCCACCATCGTCGGATACGAGCAGCGGAATGAACACCAAAGGGCGCGCCACGCCACGCATCGTCTGCTGCGCCATCCCCATCGCAAGGTCGGCGGGCAAGGTCCTTGTGGTCACCAGCAGAAAACGGCCAAATAATTGGGTCCGTGAGTAGCGGTTTTCACCTCGTCGTCTGCGCCGAGTACTCAACGACGTGGTTTTTATCATTTTTCAACGCCTATCTTGCATTCAGTACCAAAAGGCGGGTGGGAGCCGTCGGATGGTGTATTGGAGGCTGCTGCGTTACGGGAAGCCTTGGAAGAAGGTCTCACCCTTTGTCCCTCTCTCCGTCTCCTCACCTCCTGATCTCTCGTCCTCTTTGCGCCTCCCTTTTGCAAACCGTCCTGGTCTTTACGCATCACCGGCATTCTGATTCACGAAGCCGGGGCCCGTGGCGAAATAACGCGCTTCGTCAAGACAATATACTCGCCGTCGGCGACCTATCACTTCTACGAGTTGGATGTGTCGACGCTTGACTCTGATTGGCTGGAGGCCAGGGAACGGAGAAGAGAGTGGGTGGATTACGCGGAGGCCATCAAGCGCCTGGAATGGAAGCAAGAGCTGTCGGAAGGCTTGAAGATGTCGACGTTGGCCCCGCGCCGTTAGTCCCAGTCCCCAGACGGTCATTGAGCGAGTCTCGTCCGTGACATCTCCTTTATTTCCCTGCTGACTTGACGTCCTTTCTCCGCAGCTCAGTGGCCTGACCTCCCTTCGCCGTTCGTACTCTACAATAACTTAGACGTAGTTATATCTTATTAGTCCGTTCCAGAAAATCCAAGCGGATTCTTCGAGTATCGCGTGCGGGGGTGTCGGATTTGGTGGCTGAAGAAAGTCCCTCGCGACCAGCTCGCAGCTTGCGTGTATCCGGTACCTGATGGTTTTTGATAGGCTCGGCTACACGGGTGAACTGCGTCGGTGTGTAAAGTTCGGATTTCTCTGCTTCACGTGCGAGCGCTTACGTTAATCTTAGCGCCGAAACGTGGCTCACATCACTTTGACAATTCTGTCTACCGATGGTCGTTTACTCGGCTATGTTTCGCCGCGAGGCATCACCATACGAACAACTTGGCAAGCTGGAGATGCCTCCCTTAGGCACCCAAGTAACCGGGAAACGCTCGCGCTTGAAGACTTTGGGTTGAAGAGACACGTCCGTTGTCGGTGGCGCAGATGAGAATACCGCCACTATCAAGAAGTTACTGGACCCCCACGAATATATTCCATGGGAATCGATCCCTCTGCTAGAGTGGGTGTGCATCAACGCCTCCGCGTTACAGTTCGCTGATGCTGATCTTGTGCAGGATTCGGAGTATGGTGCCGAGTTGGCAATCTCGAGGGTAAAGTCGCGGAAAGCATGGGTGCTCTCGCCTTATTCTGTGGCGCAGTGGAATCCCTACCGCCGTTATCACGTTCGGTACGCGCGTTTGGCGCAGTCACCGACACACAAAAACTGACTCGCCCTTCATCGAACACTGATGTATTTAGTTTAGTTGTGCGCTGTTCTGGTAAATCCAAGCACCTCCCAAAAGCTTATCTCATGAGCGGCGATACTGCGGGATAGGAAAAGTTCATATTGACGACACTGTCTTCCTTCATTCTCAGATCCCGGTCCCCGACGCACTACGCAGTATGCCTTTCTTTCCAGGTATAAATCTTCTTGACTGGGTTAATACGAATGTAGACAGCCGTGGAAGAAGTCGTACAGATCAACGCCTCCGTGGACAAGATTTTGATATCAGATATGAACACGCAAAGCTCCTTGGATGTGTTTGTTCACCATTTTCGTCCACCATTATGGGGTTACGAAAAGGGGGACGAGCTCATCCAAAACATTATTTTCTATATGTTTCACAGCCATCAGTAGTCGTCGACACTTGATGAAAGATTTCCTCAGGCGTCGGGCAATTTTCAAATTCTGGGGTAACAAGTGCGCCGATATCTGGCGGTATTCATTCTACGTCTGCCAAAAACATCGGCTGCATACGACGCACAGCAGTCATCCGGGCATAAGAGTTCAACGTTCATCTTGAGAACAGCAAAGCCCGTTCTTGCCGAAGCGCTGAAATAAACGCACGGCGCTGTACTCCAATTTGGCAAGCACCACATCTTGTGCACCTTCATCAACCATAAAGCCTTCCGACAGCGTCGCGAATGAGGAGCAAATCGCGCCCAAACGCCATCGAGGCTATGGCTGCTGTTGGGTGGTTACGCCCTTTATACCCTTCGTATAGGCAGCAGACTCAAATTCCTGAATCCTCCTGGTTCCACTCGATCGAATGCCTTCTCAGTTACCGCTCGATGAGGCGCTTTTGCTGGGGCTTTGGAGGGTATAACGTTCAATGCCATAGCTGTTCGTATAAAGCTTCGTATGATCAGGGATTCCACTACCCACTCGCAGGTTGATCCCGTGCAGACGATTGGAAGTATGCCCATGAAACGGATCACGGTAGACACCATCACGGAGATAGATATAGGTGCGGGAGAAGCGAAAGCGAGAGAGGGAACTACATAATCCACGATTGTCGCCAGCTTCCAAAACTATACGTACACCGCGATCGTCCAAGTGCCCCGTAGGGCTTCGAAACAATGACAAGCCCTTGTACCCAGCGATGGATTGGACATCAAACCCGCGAACGCATTATCCGCGATCCCAGGCTCTCTCAGGTGTAAGAAAGATATAGTACGATTGTGAGCCTTTGGATATGGGGATGTACTGGTACAAATTTGACTAATGAACGTCTGGAGTGAATGGGGGATGTTGCGAGCTGGGAGCAGAACTGAGGGGCTAGTATCCTAAACTGGTGACCCATGCAGACTCTCCTTCGCGGCTGAATCTGCATCTGCATCATCCTCCACTTGGGTAGTGATATCAATTTTGATACGCTTCATAGGGAGACTCCCAATGGTCTGAACGACGGGCGATCCTGGTTGAGAAGACGAGTTGTGGCTGTTGCCAATCGCGCGAAGCTTAATCCGTATGCTTATCGCGTTGAATGTAATCCCCTGGAATCCGCAGCCGCCCGTCAGAACCATTCTGTCCAAAACGCCCCTCGAAGGTTAAGCTTGGAAAAGACGACTCACCACTATCGGTGCGATCAGCAGCTGCGGTATACGTTGGGCGCTGTTGTTGCTGGAGTACAGCGCGAGCAGCACGATTTCTACGACAAGCTGCAGGGCCGCCGATTCGATGAGTATGCGCAAAATTGGTATCAAGGCGCTTTCGGTTCGGTATTTCGCTGATTTTGACGATGTTCGGTAGATGCGGAATGCCATAAGGCCGGTGGTGATGATGTTTTGGACGACGGCGATTGAGTAGAACGCCTTTATCCATGACTGGAGATGGCTTTCAAAAACGTAGAGCGTCGGGTCGATTTGCGCGAATAGAGCGCAGACGGTATATCCTGAGACTAAGGAGGGTGAGGCGTCGTTAGAACTCAGCGGGACGGAGATGGCTTGGAGCGCCACTGGGCGGTGGGCACCTACCAATGCTAGCGGTCAGGAGCATCAGCGGGAGCGCGATTACTCGCCAGTCTTTATTCCACAGGATAAAGCACCTATATATCTGAGAAAACAGAGACAATTGAGTACGGCAACATCACAAGAGAGAACGACCTGCACCACACAGGTGTGGAAGATCAAACATTGTGTACTTACCGCTGCCGCGCCGCCCAAGATCTCTTGCGTTGCATATAGAGTGTTTGTCACGACATCGTCCCAGCGCCTCAGGTTGTTTATATACCCAATCGCACCACCCTCATCTCCAACATGGTTGACGAAGCCGTAGAATACGTGATATCCGTTCATGGCGAAGTGCCATGTCGATATGAAGAACATGACCCAAGAGAACCCGAACATAACCTTCGAGGGTCCATGGTTCAACGGGGACTAGCCAGGGCGAATACACGTCGTACACACCTTGCCATGGATGTCGCTGCGGTGCCCGCTCCCAAAGGTGAACAATAGTGTTCCGCAGAAGAGACAGAGAAAGAACCCTGTTTTTACGAGTTAGGTGCTAGGATGTGAAGCTTAAGACGTCTAATCGCTGGTGATCCAACGGTCAGACGTTCATTTGGAGGTCTGACCATATGCAAGAGACTACATGGAACCAATCAGACCACGGCAATGACTGTAATTCTGTGCACGGACCTCTAGCCAGACAGCGAGCAGGAACACTTGATTGAACGATACCTGCTCGGACATAGTAAATGGGGGGAAGCCTCAGGCCGTCCCACAACCATGCGCATGGCTAGTATAAGAGCATTCGTGGAGAGTACCCAATTTACCCAATTTATCCCTCGTGAAAACGTAGGAAGGCATCTTTAATTTTCGGCGCTGATGAAGAACTTTCAGCCACATTGGCAGTTTACCGGTTTGATGCTATCTCCTGCGAAGTACTTACTTTCTCGTCAGTTATGGCCAATGGCGACGGCGAATTTTTTGTCTCACAGTTGTCCTGTCATGAGAGTTGAATCTAAGCGCCCAAACTCTGATCCTTCTTTCCTTCTTCGCAACTTCTTCGTCTACATTCCTTCCGACTTGAGGCCTTGAGGCTTCTGGCTTACGAGAGTACCTTGCCGTACAAACCTGTCTTTCAGCCTGACGACTCTCGGTGCTCTACAACGAGAGCGACTCGGAGCTGGACCACAGAGTACTAGCAGTTCGTCGACGCGATGCGACTTCCAAGTTAGCGTACCTGGAGACGTGTTGATGATTGATCCAACAACTCATCACCGCTGCTGTCGGATAATCAGCTGAGCGAGTACTTCGTTATCTGATGCCTTCCCCCATGCCACACCGGGCAACCTCAGCTTGCTCTTCCGACCAACTCTTCATTGCGCAAGGTAAGGTCGATTATCAAATCCTCCGGCCATCTCGCGTTCAGATAGGAACCATTCCTGATGTATATTCATTGAAGGTGCAGTGTTCCCAGGGTAAGACGTGCTGTATCATGTTGTCCTGACGCCTGTTACATGTAGACCTACGGTGGTTTGGTGCTGCCTTGGACGTCGCATTCATAATGGGCGTCATTTGACTGACATATCCTGTGTTAGAGCCACCATTTTGACATGTACGTCTGCCATTACTTCAACAGCACATCGGGCCTGTATATGTTCCAATCACAATCACAAGAACTTCCACCGCGCGCTCTGGTTGAATTCTGACGTGACGGCATCATTATCAGATTCAGGAGACAAAATGGAGTACCCATGGTACTATTGATGATCACACATATGGGTCTGTTTCTCTGAGTCCCCGCTGATCACGCTAGCGAATTGTGGCACACGGTCGAAGTAAATAAATCAAGCCCCGTATGCGACCCCCCTTCGCCCATACCCACTTCCGCTCAGGCCCATGGCGGACTCTATCGAGTTATACGACGTCCATCGTCAACACTGGACATCGAAACGAAGCCGTATATTCGTGCGGAACACATGCACGCTTAATCCCGTACATATTTTCCCAACGCTAGACGTACCAGGGAGCCCTCCTTCCCATCATCATCGTTCCCCGTCTGCGTCGCGATGTCTGGCTTGATGATAGCCATAGCCCTCGACTAGAGCTAGAGCACGGCGATCTCCCTATGGACATTGAAGGAAGGGATCAAATGATACCCCACTCCTTGATATATCTCTAGAAACGGCCGTAAGTTCTCTAGTATACGATCCATTCATTTAATACCTCATAGGTGATAGATGGTCAAGCCACAGCGGATTCGAAATGATATGAAGCAGCTCCAGTTTCAGCAACGACGGATTGCATGAATCAGAGAGCGGAGCCTTACAGCGAGTATCGCGGGGGAAGTTGGTAAGAGTCATCTTTGTCCTATGCCCCAGACCCCAAACGCCTTGCGAGTCAGTGATCGTCCCCCGCCCGCTCGTGGAATTCCTTTGCGATGGAGCATGTTACATTCTTTGTTTGATATTCAGCAAGTACAAGAAATTAGGTATCTACAGCGACATCAAGTAAGTAAGAAGTAAATAGTATTGAATGGGGTGTCCTGAACGAAAAGAAGTCGAAGATGAAAGCCACGCATGAATGAGATATCAAACTGTGGCAGGGAGTCGATCGTTCGAGCCTCCGTGCAGGGCAGGCTTTCCATCTGTATCGTCTTCTATCTCCCTGCTGATGTCTACCACTGCGGGCAAATGCCCATAAAAGCACGAGTGATACGGAGATGGTACTGTGAGGGTAAAACAACACACTTCTGCTTATTCCCACCGTAGATACTGTAGAGTAATTCAGTTTATTGTTCAAAATATATATTATCATATCAATCCAAGTTGTAATTTAAATATTTCTCAAGTATTGGCACTGGTATTATGGGGGAATAAATGAGATTAATACCAGCCTTCCACCTACAAAAATAACATGATGATCTTGAAGATGTTATTCTAAAAATCACCACAGTTAGTATTCAGATTATCATGAGCCCTTTATCTGTCGGAGATAACCTGATGATATTCTAAATATCATTCCCGATATAGTTAACGTATCCCTGATAGCGTGTATTTAGGATGTAAACTACGATATCTCCCGCATATCGACGAAGGCAGTATTCTAAGTATCATAGGAGATCTTACGTTGAAAATATACTAGAATGTATTCACAATAATGTACATAGGTTGTATGATGAATTTATAGCTGCAAGCCAAGTGCTACAAGAAAAAAAGACAAATGGTGTACGCGATCAATACATGGAAAGGATCAATTTCCATGTAATCCTGCGGGTTGAACGGCACTACCTGGTGCCCAAACCCGCGTCGGGATACCAGATTGTCGTCGTCGTCGTCGATCGTGATGGTTAGAATCCAATCGCCGCCGTTTTGGCCGCGAAAAACGTGGATAGATGACGATAATGCGCCTGCAGGCGTCACGGAAGCGTCGCTACAAATTGGTGTGCGTTAGCGTAGTAGAAAAGAATACAGAACACTTACACGATGACAACGTTGTCCATAGGGCGAAGGACGCCGAAATTGCGTACCAGGACCTCTACAAAGGCCAGCCAGGCGACAGGGCGTGGAGTGTTAGGCGAATACCAAGCTCGCATGTTTGTTTTTTTTGAGATGCTGGGTTGAAATGTGTTAGAAAATGAGGTTGAGAGTGGTGCACCACTTACTTTGTACTGATGATGATGGTGGTGAGAGGTGGGCACGATGACGGCGTCGAACTCGCGCGCCAAAGCTGGCGGGACTGCTTACGGCGTCGAACTCTCGCGCCAAAGTTGGCGGGACTGCTTACGGCGTCAACGTCCTGATTATGCGCACTTCACTATCCGTACGTCCCTCTCTCTTTATGTTCCTCTTCCTCTCTCTTCTCTCCCTACACTCTATCCGCGTATCCGTAATCCTCGTCGTCTTCATGGTCTCGCACTCGCATTCCAGTCGCCGTGTTCGACTCGCCAATCGCCACAACGCTCAACGTTAACGTTCGTGCAACTCGACTGGGGGTGTATCGAAAGGAACACGAACACGACGACGGTGGTGATGTGGTGGTGATCGCGATGATGCGCGTTCTCGTTCATCGGTGCGTATTCCCTTCGTTGGGCGTCGAGTTTCTTCTCGTTGGTTTCTTTCTATCCGCGCTGGTTCGTCGGTCCTCGTACCGTTTACCATTCGTCCTCAATCATTTGTCGTTCACCTGTCCACCCGTTATATCGTCGTTTGCTTCTAGTCTCTCCATCGAGGTCTTGTGGTTTCGTTGGTTTCGTGGTTTCGTGGTTTCGTGGTTTCGTGGTTTCGTGGTTTCGGATCGTGTTATCCATCTCCTCACCACCTCTCCTCCTCCTCCTCCACCTCGTCGTCGTCGTCGTCGAGTTATCGTCGTCGTCGTCGAGTTATCGTCGTCGTCGTCGAGTTATCGTCGTCGTCGTCGAGTTATCGTCGTCGTCGTCGAGTTATCGTCGTCGTTCTCGTTCGCATCCACGGTTACATAGGCGTTTCATTTCGTTTGCGATCTACTCCCCTTGCTGATTTCCTTTCCTTCGTTCCAGAACCCAGCGGCGCCGTGTTCGCATCTACGTAAACGTTAGCTTCGGCGTATGCAATCGTGCTCGCGAGGTAATATATTGCGATAAGGCTAGTCGTCATCGTCTTTGCGGTATTGTTCATTTACTAACTGACACGCGTACTCCTCCCCGTTCGTCGTTCTCACCCGCGTCTGCTTCTCCTGCACGCATTCACCCATCAGTAGGTGCGGGGATATCGATGGCGGCTAGAGATGGAAGGCGTGGAGAGCGGCGTGGAGAGAGGAGGAGGATGTGGGGAAGGATGTAGCCCATTTTGTAACGATTGGGGATCCTTCGTGGTGCGAGAGTCGTCCAAATCATAGCCCCGTCTTCGTGATTGTCGTGGCTCGTCGAAGCGCGCCATTAGGTGCTCGCTTGCACCGGTACCTTCAGCACAGATAAGATGCCATCAGAGGACATGGATAGTATCCTAATTAGTCAAATCAACACCAACGCAGTCAGCACAACACGTATTCAGAGCGTGAACTGACCTCGATAGCGAGACCCCCCGAGTTCAACCAGTCTCGATGGCAAGGTTGTCGACATCACCCCATGCGGCACTCGCCAAATTTCGAAACTGCGACTGATCAACTGCGCTTGAGCGCTTGCTCTGGCTGCATTACTGCTTTTGGTAGCATGCACATGGACTACCATCTTTGGCAATGTATGTCCAGGAACGTTTACGAACGGACTTCCTTGGAGACCTTGTAATGCAAGAGCCGTCGTGTATGATTCAAATAATTCGGTATCAAGATACATTGGTAAAGGATCCCATAACGTGGCATTATTTACTAATGGTACTACCCAAGATATTTCCATTCATCCCAGAGATCTTCGTACCTGCCAATAGCGAGATGCTTCCAACCATCTGGCAGGTCTTGACTATACGCATTCTGCGGTTTTTGATTGCCGAAACGGTCATAGGCGTCGTCAGATACACATGACTCGTCTTTGTCTCTGTCTTCACCCATAAAGTGGCCACTGGCACCCGCAGCATCGACTTCTTTACCCGTAACGAGCAGGTCCTGTGAGAAGATAGCCAAATCCCCAGCTGCGTCGTATGATTCCACTGGAATGGGTGAGATGGGTACGATGTTGATCATCCGGGCTGAGTCAACAATATGCTCAAAGTCAACTGGAGTGAGCAACTCGACGAGAGAAGCGATCCAGAGTTTTCGGCGGTTGGAACAGTTTCCCCAATTTCGAGGGAAATAGGTCCCTTCATCCCCTTTGCGACCTTGCGAGTACAGGCTGAGGGCCGAATGCACCTAGTATAACTGATATCAGTTGCCAGTTTATCTCATAAGGCCATCGAGACCTACCGCGTAGACAGATGTAATCAGTTCCCCCCGATCTTGCTCTTCCATATAGAGCGGTAGGCAGTCATATGGACGTTGTGATATATAGGCTGAGTATGTCGCTAATATCATGGGCGACTGAAGGAATCCCTGAGGACCGGCTACTCATCAGTACGTAGTCACTCCTTTCGCAAAATGAGAATTTACGCACCTTCCTTCGACGATAGGCTTGGTCCACCTCGCGGAACATATAGGGAGGAAATAATCTTCCTTCGCCAAGTATGTGGTGTATCCACTGTACAATGTCATCTGAGTCGCGTTCCGACACTAAGACTTGAACGGCAGCAATGGCCGCCATCTTGACATATTCTAAGTTAACAACAGGCGGCTGTCTCCATGATTGATTATGAGTGACACTCGCTAGGAACAGATACACGCACGGGATCGCTCAATGTCTCAAGAGTCGTCAGAGTGTGGCTTGAACCCCGGGGCAACCCGATAGATGCGTTCTGAACGATCGTGTCAATGCTCATATAGAACATGGATGTACTCATGCCGCAGATGATGGGTTGAAGTTTCCGGAGGGCGTGTACGTGTATCGCGAGCCGCGCCTTCTTCAGTCTCTTTGAATCGGCACCTAATATATGAATGAGCTAAACCCACAAGCACAGTGTTTAGAGCTTACATCGACACTTGACAGCGATGCAACGGTTGCGATGATCACTAAGACCCTTGTAGGCTTTAGGCGGGAGCAACATGGCAAACACAGATTGCGGGGGAAAGATGAATGTAAGGAAGATAATCCAAAGCACCGAGAATGCTTGCGAGTATTATCACTGTGGTACGTACACATCATGATGTCCTTGAGGTTGTAAGCCCTGCAGGTGTACCATAAATCATCGTGATGTCCTTGAGGTTGAAAGCCCTGCAGGCGTACCATCAATGAAAACCTGGCGGTGATGGAATGTATCGATAAGAGTTGAACTATACACATGTGACGGGGGTGAAATACGGGAAATTTCAAAAGCTATCTAACGGCTGCAATGCGTCGAGTACCAATGCCAAGGTTGACAAAGACAACCGCATTTCCTTAGAAGTCTCAGAGTAAATGTGAGTTCACCATTTCCAGAGTTGTGGGCGCCTCGGTCTCCAGCCGGCTGGAGAGCGCGAACGACTTTGTTTGCACTTCAAGCAAGCCCTCTTCTACGCAGCGAATGAGGTACTTGATGGTGGGGGTGTCGAAGGCGTCATCAACCACCACCATCATCATGTGGTCTGCGAGATAGGTGGATTGAGAATGGGCGTGAAAATATAGTAAACCCAAATCTAAGAAATCACCTTCATCGACGAGGGACACTGCAAGCTACCACATCAGCGACAGCGATGGCATTGAGAACCACTACGCAGCGACATACCTCGCCTATCCTTTCGGCGGCGTCGCTTGATGATCTGTTGATATCGCTTGCATCGCTTGCACGAACGACCTGGCAGAGAGAGAGTCTTCAGTTTCTCTATAGAGCGAGCCTAAAATGCCAACGCACGAGGGGAGATATGCAACATTCCTTGAGAACACTATAGCTAGTGGAGAAGGGAGTGTTGACGGACTACATTTATATAATCCTGACAAGATCTGTCCTGAATTGTTTCCAGACCAGGTAAAGGCGAGGTGTGAATCGGGAGTATTAGCGAATCTACATTAAGTAGATCGTGCTCGAATGTTTGGGCATCTTGAGCGACAATCGATGAGGCGACTGCATTCAGATATTTTACTGATAAGCTGCGTGGGGACCGCCGCTATCATTTACGATTAAGGTATTTACCACCACGTTTGTGGCTAGAGATTGGAGCTCAGACTGTGTTGGAAGGTACCAAACTTCGAATAGAACGAAGGTGATGATGATCGATGATATGCTATCCCTGCGCTCTCCCCGTGAGCCCCAGCTTATGTCACAATTCGTGCGTGATGGTTCGAAGTGGGGCAGAGGTTTATGTCTTGCCTTGCTTGGAGACGAAAGCGATTACCAAGGCGTCGAAGGGTGCGGAAATTAGGAAAACTCAGACGATTGCCTCAGCTATATACAGGTCGAAAGGTTAGCAACAAAAAGAGAGAGGCGCGATACATCACATACCCGATTCAGTGGCAAGGCATGGACAAGCTCTTGACCAGTCTCCGCTCCCATACTTGTCAAAGCACAATGCGAGACAATGGCCGGTGGCGGGATGACATGGTAATCATTAACATTCCGGAAGCACAGGAAACCTCCAGCGAATCCATATTGTCTGTATGGGTCAAGGGCCGAATCGACTGGTTGGAAGGACCGAATACCCAAGAAGATACCGGTGAACAGCGGCGTGGTGTACTGAAATACCCTTTCTACGACACCAGCGAGTATAGGTGTGTCTGCATCGACAGTGGTTGCTGCAGGATGAAAGACGACCAGACTATTTCGGATTTTGGAGGTACCAGCACAACCGTATGATATGCCATGAAGCAGAATTTCGTCATAGAATGAAGGATTGCGGTCGACTAACACAGTGGCCGAGAGCTGACTGCATAGCTTTTGATAGTAACAGTCGTCCAAACGTGTGAGTTCTACCTCGAGACCTAATTTAATCTCTGAACTAGGCTCAAACTCGCCGAAACGAGCAAGACGCCATGTGTCCTCTCGGCTGAACTTGGCCAGAATGTCGACAATTCCAGATACTTTATTGCGTAGAGCGGTATCATCTGCCAAAAGGGCAGAGAGATTGGCATTACGTGCGGACGTCATCATCATCGTCGACTCTAGCTGGCCACCTGTGGATGAGATTAGCTGGGCCTATTTACGCTGTTGACATGGGTAACTCACCTGGCTTTCGGTTTGTGTTCATGCGATGAAGAAAATTGATATAGCGCTCGTAATATGGAGAGCTGTGTGAGTGGACAGGCCCAAAGTCCTCTAGCATCCTCCCGACATGAAGGGCAGCGTGATGAATGGGTTTGATGGACACATCTGGGTAGAGTTGGTGGGCTTGTTGCATGTAACGCGTAATGTGGAAGTCATAGGTAGCAATCTGTTCCTTTGAAGTCGTTCGCATATTGGCTGTTATGACCGCCGTAACGAGGTCCATGAAGTTTGCCAATATTTCTCTCATTCGACCCTCGGAGGCGTGCCACATACGGATCAAGGTAATGGGTAGATGGACTGTGCAGAGCATGCGGGTTTGGCTTGCGTTCAAGTCTGTCAGCGAGGTCCAATCACGGGGGACACGAGAAACCCAAGTAGGAAGCATTGTGCGCTCCATATCTTGCCAAATCTCTTTCATGATATCGATGCCTAATACCGATGTTCTCTTTGCGTCCCTTTCAGGAAGTAGGGAAGCAAGGTGAGGTATTACGGTTTCATCCGTAACGGCCTGTCGGGATACGTTAGATTGAAATCATATTAAGCGGGGAAACTTAAATCCCTTCTCGATGATAGCATCTACCAAAGGCAGTTTCACATTACGCCCAATGGAAGGTACAGAAGAAGGATCGATATCAATCAAGTGGCAAATACGGCGGAGGACGTCAATAGTCGATCGTTGGGAGACATGCTCGCGGGATGGACCACTCGCATCTGAGGCCAGGTATGTCAAAATCTTCCGTATGGAGCTATGGAGCTTTGTATCTTGTGTGAGCGACGGGTTCGATGGTTCTACATTTTCAGCACCCAGTATCTCGTCTACCATTTGACCAGGATCGGGGGTTTCAACTCTGATTACGCCTTCCACAGGCATGGGGCCAATTTCGTTTGGCGGCAGGTCTTCGTCATCTGAGTTGGATAGCCACATATTTAAGGGTTCATCGGTGGTGACAGCTTGAATTGGGACTTGCTTTTGCAAGAATCTGTGAACAGAAGAGTGCAACACGTCCGCTCGCTGAGACGACATGTCAGTTGCACAGTGTTGCGCTGGGAATGTATCTACTGACCCATCGAACTATATTTCGCGCTAAGATCCACCGAGTCCCGATTACTTCAGTATGAGTGTCGCCCAGGATGGTATTCTCTACGCATACCACATAGAGAATAGCGCGGTGAAATTCTAGTAGTTTGTAGAGGAGGTCTTGAGGATTGTCCGCGATCAATTTATTGCAGGCAGGTAATTTGGCGACGTAGGTTTTTGGGATGGTCATTTTGTCATTGACAATCGCGGTGTGAGATGCGCCGTCTCCCCCCGGATGCTTGAGGTCGATTCGGAACATATCGCGGAGGTGGCCCTTGAGGAGGTTGATATCAAGCGTGTGCATGGTGTCGATGACGATGAATCGAATGGGATCCCAATAAGGAAGATCGAAAAGGGGGGACCAACGCTGGCCATATGCATCGAAAATTTGGCTTTGATGAGCCGTACATCGTGCATTTTTCCAAAGGTTGGCAAAAAAGAGTACTTGTCGTCGATCTTTCAGCGGCCATTTCGATGGATCAAGAATATCCATGTCATCGTGATCGATATCACAGATAGTGCAGAGGTTATGGGCCATGGCGGCGGGTTTCCCTGCGATCTGCCGAGCTGCAAGCATATCACATATGAGGGGAATGAGCAACGCAAGATAATGTCGCCCATTGGGCGAACACCTCGTCCGCGAAAAAGAGACGCCAGGGTTCCAAAACGGTTTGAACTCGTCGACCACAAGCTGAATATATGGATTGATATGGGTGGTGTCAGGTTTAGTTGGGCCGGGGATGATGCCTACTAGGTATATATTTTCGGGGAGATATCTCAGGTGAGGCGGAAAATTGTAACAAATTATCCAGATGCCAGTGGCGGAAGTGGGAGTCTGTCCTGGCTTGGCGGCATTGGGCTCAAAACTATCGACCGATAGACCGAACACCAGACGTCCCTCGGTGAGGGAGGGAGATAAAAATGGGCGACCCTCATGGTCTTTGAGCTGCTGAAAGACATCGGCTAACCAAATATCCGAGGTAGGACGTGTGTCGTTTAGCCCGGCGGGATAACTGTCCAGTAGTTCTTCAACGTCTTTACGAGATAAAAGCCTCCCCAGCCAATGTTTGAAATCCTGATGCTGATATGTAAGACGTGGCTCTATCCTAGGGCGGCCTCCAACAAGAGACTCTTTCCATAATGGCTGGTTGCAGGTCGAGCTATGCGGAGTTTCACGGCTGATGCAGTGAGTAGGGTTTTTGTTGTTTGGGTCATGTGGATAGACGGTATGGCACGTCAGGCAAGACACATAAGTTCGAAGAACGGGGTCTATGTGCAGAGATTTCGTAGCCGTTCGAGGATCTTTGGCTAACGAGTCAACGACCGAACGAAGTGCACCAGATGAGAGTAGCAGATCCTGATTCCCTGCAATTTGCAAGCGAAGCGCTTTTCTTGACATAAAATGAAAGTTTTGCATGATGGCCGAGAGTGTGTACGCAACCTGCTGGACAGGGTCGGGGGGAATTACAGTTTCGAAGTAGACATCTCATCAAAGGAACTCGTGAGCCAATGTCAGGTAGAGTACGGATGGAATTTACCAGTGTTGATTACTGGTCGACCGTTACGGTCGACCGTGTTCCTGTTTCGTTGTTGCGACCAATGAAGCTCTTTCTCGCGATCTAGTTGATGCAAGTAGTCCTCGAGTGAGGAAATGAGTGCGTTGACTTCTTGGGATTCTGCGAGGAGAGATGCCTTCGAGAGTAGATGGGCAACGCGGAGTTCGGAGTGGAGGAAGGCTGTATTAGATCGCTTATGTGTTTGCAGAGCATGTATACCCGTATTGGGCTGCCGTGGATCCATATGGAGAGCATATTCACCTAACGTAGTCGCCCGGGGATCGTTGATGAAGACTAAAGGATTGTTAAGTGAAGAAGACGGCAGAGCCGCCATTGCTGCGACTTCTTGCTGCGCTAGGAGTAGCCAACCACCAACTTCTTCCGGAGCAGATGCAACCGGGATGGCGACATCTTCAGACTCGATGTGGAGACGTTTGTCGTCCCGGCCGTGATTATCTCGGGTAGAGCGAGACACTGATTTACCTCCCATGAAACTGTGAGTCTGAGGATCCCATTTTGCGCAGTGACTACGGCAATGGCAAGTGACGTATTTCATCTTTTGAGGTTGAGAGAAAGATAAATTGCTTGCGCTTGGTCTTGGCTATAGAGTACACCGTAAGGACTGTCGATTGGGGGTTCGAAATCTGTACTCTTCCGATGTGAGAAGAGGATGAAAGGCGGCGATCAGAGTATTATATGAGCGATATGAGAGAGGATTCGATTGAGACACCTTTGTGCTGTGATCCAAGAGTGTCGTCCAGCCTGCTTCGAATGTCGTGAAACCTGCGTACAGCCGCGCTCCTAATTCTTCCGTCTTGATGACTCAGGATGAAGTGGTACTCTCTCAAGTCTGTACATCGAGACACTAATGAGCACCACACATTTCTTCCGTCTCGATAACGAGACCAACTCGAGGTCTTGACATGTGGCAGCGGCACTTCAAACTTCTGCATTGCCAAAAGTGGTAGTTCAAATAGACGTGATTGGTGCATTGCCAAACGTGGTAGTTCAAATAGACACGTGTCTATGTGAACTACCACTTTTGGCAATGCAGAAGTTTGAACTACGGTTAGTCTCACACACGAGACGACTATGATATTTTCGGTGAATTCTCATCAACCTACTACCAGGGATAACTAGACACTAATTTAGACATAGGAAGAATACGAAGTCCACAATATCAATCGAATCTCTATGAAAACGGGGCTTGCATACGTAGAAGTTCTCTTGCGTACTGGAGAATATTATACATGTAAATTCATAGTCTGTAAGTATCCTGGGTTTTCGCTGTTACCCAACCAGGCTTACCAGCACTAGTACGTCTACTGAGGAAATGATCGCTCACAATGGCCTTAGCTGGGTGCGGCACCAAGTGCAACGAGTCCAATTGATCGCTGTTGAAATCATGGGTTATGTCATGCCAGGTACCCTCTTCCTTCAACATCCATACAGTTTCCGCAACGGTGGATGGCCCCAGCGGGCCTGTTGTTATGATGAACAGATCTCCAGCCAGCTTGTTCCAGTTTGAAGGGAGTATGGGGCGGGAAATGACAACCGGGACGTAGGATTGCCGGTCACAGTGAATATAACGCGCCTTCACGCGGTAGCCCTCTTTTATCGGTTTCTCATTATTTTTCATTGTGAGGGAGGCGACGGTAATCGGCTGATCATTGTTATTATAAAGGACGAGCGTGTTTGAGACATTATTGATCTCAAACGATGACGATTTCGACGACCGTTGATTCTGTGTGGGGGGTGTAGAGAGTGTTTCGCCTCGAGGCTGTGGTGGGGGAGCACTGATATGGCGACGCGGGGTGCTGATGGACTCATATGGGGTAGTTTGTATTGGCATCGCTGGCGGGGGGGCGCTTGTATGACGAGGCGCCTGCCAAGTAGCATTCGGCGCTGAGGGAGGGGGACTGTAGTAACGAGTGGCCGAGTGCGGTGGGGCGGATACATCAACGCTATAGTACCCCTGACTCTGGGACGGTGGGCCAACATGTATGCTGTCACCTGGGTAGTATTGCCATCCATGAGGCGGCTCATTTTGAGGGATCGCGCTCGGGGCTTCGGGCGCTGCATAGGTATAAGTCGCAGGCACGGGAGGCGGATGAGGCGGCTCATTTTGAGGGATCGCGCTCAGGGCTTCGGGCGCTGCATAGGTATAAGCCGCAGGCACGGGAGGCGGGGGTACTTGTGAGATATTTGGTCTCTGCATTTGTGATGTAGGCCCCTGAAATGGGGGATAATGTGGGAGGGACGATGGGATGGGTGCTTGTGCAATCGGAATGTGAGAACGCGCGTCATGTGGTATCGCACTAACGCCATTATAGTCGGTCGAGACGTGAGGTGGGGGGGGAGCTGAAGCAGCTGGTGGGACGGTGGCTTGTACCGTCGGGACTTTCGATGAAATCGCGGGCTGGGGTGTGGTATTAGTTGCGACATGTGAAGGAGCTCGAGGATCCTGTGACCCATGAAGGGGGGGATCATGTTGAGCAGAGCTCTCAGCTGAGGGTTGTAGGGGGATCGGGACGGGCATGGGTGGCTGCATGGGCTGGTTTTCCGTCTTTTGCGGGACTTGAGAATCCGTCAGTTCAGTGGTTTGGAGGGAAATATGCGACGACGGTGGCTCGTTTTTTACACGGACATCTTTTGCAGAATTGGTGGTATCGGACGGTGTCCCAAAGACATCATCATCAGGGGGTGCCTGGGAGAACCTGACACTCTTCCTGTAGAGACACGTAAGATAATGCTGATGTACTTAGAGAGTACTTAGTACTTTGCGACGAAGAGAAGCTCACGAAGGTGCTTTGCGGGTTCCTGGAGTGTTTGAGTGTTGCCGTCGGTCACCAACAACGAGAGGGCATTAAGAGCCTTGTTTTCGAACATGTCCGCATCCGTAACGTCGCACAGTTGTCGGGTGCAGTTCTCGACCATCTCGCGGTTATTCTCAGAATATAAACTGAGGAAATTGATGATCTTTTTCACCCTAGGACTGAGTCTGCGCATTTACCTCTCAACAGTCATGGACGCCAGAAGGTTCAATCGCAACTTACTGTACTCGTGGTGTTTCAGGGTAAGCCCCTGGAACGGATGGAGTCTTTGGGACATCTTTAACAGTTAAGCTCGTAAAATGTTGAGCCAAAATCTAAGACATATGGTTTAGTCAGCCGGGCAAGTATCAGATCTCTGAAGGACACGTACATCAATATCCACATCATAGGCATCACGGTCTGAGAGCGGATGTGCGGCCCAAGGAACATCGTAGGGTAACTGTGCAGGCATTAATGAGATGAGGCGGGTTCGCTTGAGTGGTGCTATCGATTGCGAATAGATTATATTCTACATGCATGAATTGGAATGTCACGGCGTCTATGGGGCATGTAACGTAACTATCACCTCGAGGGACTGTTCGTCCCGTAGATTACAGGACCTTCCAGTAGGAGTAAATATAAATAGTAATGTCGAGAGGAAACTGTGGGTATGTTACGTGCGAGATCCGATTTCGAGATCAGAAAGATCTATATCTACTCATCTTTAATCTCGGGAGAACTAGGGGAAGAAGAACTAAGGGGAAGTGGAGGCAGGCTGGTCGGATGGTTTGGGTGCGGTTGAGAAGTAGCCTGCAAAGGTTGCGAAATGACCCGCAAACCAATCACCGATGGCAGCGTGGTTATAGAGAAGAGCCATGATAACGAGAGTGGCCGTGATTCCTAAGATGACGCCAAAGACCAACTCCCCAATCCCAGCGCGACCGCTACCAGTCTTCTCAGTCTGCATATCACGGAGAATCGTGACCGTGGCAACAGGGGGGGGCGTACCGATTGTACTGACGGCTGGGTCCGTAGCGTGATCGGATGGAACATGCGGTGGAAGGTGTTGGTCAGGGGACGGGGCCAAGGGGAGCTCTGTGTAATTGGGGTCGTCCCGTGCAGCAAGGCCAGTGCCGATGTCACTGTCAGACGGGGGTGATGCATATAGCGATTCTGTTTCAGAGGGTCCTCTAATGGGTGAGGATAACGGCGATGATGCAGAAGTATTCAGGGGTACTGGTGAAAGGTTCGATTTGGGGAGCGACTCCGAGGGCGACTCTGAGGGCAAATCCAAGCTTAAGTGCGTATTCAGGGGTACTGGTGAAAGGTTCGATTTGGGGAGCGACTCCGAGGGCGACTCTGAGGGCAAATCCAAGGGAGATTCCGATGCCAAAGAAGACTCCGACGCCAACGAAGATTCTGACGCCAAGGGAGACTCCGACAAGAGTGACTCTGACGCAGGCTCTGATGGCGACTCTGGTAACGGAGCCAGCGGGTTGGGCACTGGAGGGAATTGGAGCGCGGGAGGAGGACTGAGTGAAGCAAAAACCGCGGATGATAAGTTGCTGACTACCGACGAGATCGCTGAGGCGCTTCCCTCGCTGGAATGAAAATACATAGTACCCATGGCCGCAAGCAAAACAAGAGCGGCATATTTCCAGATTGATCTGGACCTGGTGTTCGGCAGGACTGTCTCCGTGAAATGTAACACGTCGCAAAACGGAGAGAATGTATTGCCATCGCTGGTCACGACGTGGGTGTGGCGCCCGCCCATGCGTGCGACATCCTGAGTTCAAGTCATATTTTGCATGTACAGTGAAAAGATATAGCTTACCAGTCGAGCAAGCATATACGTGGCTCTCGCTGTCGCCTTCATTTCAAAGGTTTCGCCGGAAGTCCCGTTCGCAAATAGAAGACCCCCAGTCGAGCTACCGCAGACAAATGTATCGCGATCGACATACGTAATATCAACTGCGGCAGAGAACTTCCGTGCAGCGAATACAGTAGAGATATGGCCGAGATTGGGTAGGGTATATGTTTCCGCGCCCTTCGTAGCATGCAGAATAGTGATCTTCGTATGTTGGGGAGAAATTGCTCCTGCAAGGCTGTTGAAAATGTTACTAGTAGGACCGCACGGATTGGTTGTAAACTCACATCATATCATTGCAGGAGGTAAACAACTTCCAGCGTATTTCATACGAGTGAAGATCGTAGGCACTAAGGATTCCGACATGAGTTCCATTTCGTCGTCAATGATCACGAAGAACCCACATGGCCGCCGGCAGAACCCCAGGCTCGGAGACCATAAATATTACAACGACGCAAGTCACGTCAAGGATAAGCCGAATTGGGCGAGACTCAGGGGGCATTGGAATGGTTGAGTGCGCCCGAGTTCCCTGGCCTGGTGATATATCAGTATATACATCTATTTGTAAGGAGGGAGGTTCATCGCTTACGGACAACCGCTAACGAGGTCCCAAACAACAGAAAAATATCAGTTCCAGACGGCGGGAGGGCGACGTCGTGAATTGCCCCTCCGAAAGTCAGAAATGAAGATGGGTCCTGTTCAAGTTGACATTATTCCAAGTACTTCAATCTCTTACTGAAGGGAACGAACCTCGTGGCCGGTGTCGTGGACATCGATTCGTAGCTTATAACCAATGAGATCCCCGTTCGCAAACCCAACATATAGTTCGTTCGGTTGTTGTGGATTCCAAGCCAGGGCTCTGATGGCGACTGATTGGCGACCGCGCCTTACCATTTTCTTGCGGAATATCTCCAGGTTTTTATTCATCCAGTGGATCTGTAGAACGAACGAATTAAAAACGTTGCTCACGTCCGGGTGCGACACTCACTGTCAAGACTCCCTTCGTGTCGCCTACTGCCAGCATTTCGTGTGGGTGGGGGGATATCTTGAGTGAGCTCACGCAGGCGGCGGCGGAGCGGGTTTGCACTCGTTTCAGGGTGAGCGCACCAGAGAAAGCATAGATGGATTCGTCGACAGGCATAGCAATTGGGATTCGAGATTGCAGAGTAAACAAGGTACTATGAACGTTAACGGAATCAAAGCTAGCAATGAGGTTATATACGCAGAACGCGTACAATAGCTTCCAGCCTCGTTTTCTCGAGGATATGGGTTAGACGTACGTATAAACGACTCACTTTCTTGAATTTTCGATATCGAGATATCCATATATCCATTAAGATACACGAACCTCGGGCTCTTTTCGAAAGTAAAAACAGGGCTTCTCGACAACGAGAATTGCATATTGGGCGCATGCTCACGTCGTATTGGGCATGGTATACAGCAGGCCTTGAGGCCTGCTGTATACCATGTCAAAGACCTGGCGCACTTAATATGATCAAGTTGCCGGACACAGGGATGCGTGGTGCCGTCCACGGTGCATTGGTGCGTCCGACTGATGGTGGCTGGAAAGGTTTCACAGCACGTGGAAACTGTCGAATTCCCAACGAGGTTAAGTATTAGGTATGTAGAATATTAATAATGTCTCGCTGTCGAGATAATGCCCATGGGCACGCTGTCGTGCTGAAATAAATGGGTTATGTGCTGTGGGTTATGTGCTGTGCAGGGAACTTCGCCCTCTCATTGACCATCCGCTTCTGGCACCATCGACTTTGGAAAAGTCCAATTCATGGACATTAATAGTCAGAGGAGTCGTGCGTTTAGTGTGAAATTGGCGCAATTGCATGCTCAATTCACATAGATTCGGCAACTCCGCCAGAAATCGCCAGTGGGCCTCCGACCACAAGCTACATACACTCTCGTCAGAGTCGAAGCCAAAGTGCTACCTCAAGTCGAAACCGAAGCCGTAGTCAGGGTGCAGGTCGAAGCGCCGCTACCGGACGCTTTGTTCCATACTCGCGCTCTGAAGGCCGAGATCCCAAAAGTGGGTACAAAGCCAGTGAAGCCCTTGAGCCACTCTTGACTCTTCTATTTTTAAGGTGTCACAAATCCTGGGGACAGACCAATAGCTCCGTTACCAAACACGCATCTTCTACGAGCCCTAGCTGAGCGTCAACGCTCAAAGTCAAGGACAAGAACACCTATATCAATCCCCCCCCGGCTTCTAAGAGATCGTCAGCCTCCCAGAAACGACCCAAGATCAAATCCTCCAGCGGGTGACTTCGAAGTACCAAATACTTTGCAGAGCCAAGCCGACAACACCCAACAAGGTCTTGAGGGAGCTGCTAGCACCTTGGAAACCCCTCCGTTACCATCGACAAGTCAGCCTCCAGATTCCGGTTTCCCAGGTAGTGATCACGAAACTCAACCTACGAGCTCTTCGGATCCAGCCGTCAGTGACACCAGAGGTCAGAATAGTGATAGTCCGAGAATAGTGAACCCCCCTCGTAGTTTCGCTCTGTCGGCTATGCGAACAACTATCGAGGAAGACGCTTCTCAAACTGATGATACTCTACCTCGAGGAGACTCCAATCAACGTGGGCAGAGTATGTATGACCTCATGTCGTCCCCACGTTAGATCGCAGCTGACAGGGTCTTTCCAGATACAGCCGCTTCTAGCCACATTTTAGGACATTTGCTCACGACTCCGATCACCATTGCGCAAGTTCTGACGTCGTTCTATCGAGGGCGGCCAATGCAACGGGCAGTTACTCTTGCTCCAGATGCACTCGATGGTCAGGTTGTATCTGAGCATATAGAGGGACGATGGTATCATGACCTCGATAATGTGGCAACGTACATTGGTGAAGACTCCGGGGGTCGCGGTCGTGAATCACCTACTCCTGGACATGTTCACGATATCGTTCTTTCTCAACCCCTCTATGAGAGGGAACTATCCCCTTTGTCTCTCATGGATTGCGATACTGCTCCTCTCGGCAACGATGATCACGTACCTTTTGAGACGACCGGAATTCATGATATCGTAGCGAGGAACCCCATCTACTCACCGCGCGAGTCTCAGCCTAGTACTCCTCGTCCACCCCCCCTACCCGAAGGGCTCAGTCCATTGCAATGGTATCTTCCGAACGACCCACTTTATCGGGAGGCACCCCCTCGAAATGAAAATCACCAAGTGCTACGCATGGACCCAATAGGTCGTCTGTGCGATCAGGTCTCAGGATTAGCGCAAGTGATACAAACGGATCGTCAGCAGCTTGGGGATCAGATCCAAGGCTTGGTGGACGCTGTGCAGTCAGACCGTCGACGGTTTCAAGACCAGATCGAAGCACTTGAACAAAGCCCTCTTCGAGGTGATGGTTCGCGGCGCAAAGGTAAACCCAAGAGAACCAGCAACCCGAAGCGGAGGCCAGGGGACGGGGTCCTTCTAGCAGTAAGTTAATTCGGTTACGACTATCTATTTTCGATACTATCTTCGTTCTAGGCCCAGGTTCGGTCTTACTTCACTTATCTCGTTGGTGGATCACATCGTTTGCTGGAGGTCTCTGTCAGCATAGAAGAAGCCGACAACTACGCGATTCTGTGGAACACAGATAACGGCTTGTCTGCGCCGGACTGTTGCGATAAAGATAATTTTAGGTATGATGTTCTAGGTTCTCCCAAGTCTCCGTGGAATAAGTCCGCAGCGCGAGTGTTTGTCAAAGCCTTTGAAGAATGGGCAGGGGTGGAGCTTGACCAAGAAACCACGATGGAAGCCGTTGCCACTTGGATCAAGTCTTTGCGACAGGCACGCCGCCAGTCACTTCTATCCCGTACCCAACAGGAGAAAGAAAAAGGCAGGGCAAGGCGCCAAGGAAGGAAGCGTTCGGTTGAGTGTTTCTTTGACCTCCACCGCGTCTTTGAGTCCTTATTTTCTTGTATTAATAGCTTTTTCAAATGCGACTTAGTGCTGCTCAGCAACACCCACTACTTCGCCAACACGTACCTTTACTTGAACGATTGGGGGTGGACGGCATGTCTAGTGATGAATCAGATGTCGATGAACCCGGTGATGGCGGATCGCGGGCTAAGCGTCCTATATACCAGGTTATCACCCCCGCGTGGAGAGCGACAGAGGTCGGAGATTGGCTGGAAGGGTTTGACAGTGTTTATTCCCTCTTACGTCGCTCGAAGCAGGACCTACGAGGACAGTATCTGCGACTGCGAGGCAGGATCCCGGTGGTAGTGGATGACAAGGCCAAGCCAGTCCCATCGCTACCCAGGAATGCCTACCATAGCTCCTGGATCAGTCTACAGAGACAACCTGAATTTTGCCTCAAGCCAGTCGATCAAGATTATCCATTCTGGCATGAAAATGGTTTGATTAGGTATGTCTGGTGTTTTTCCACCGAAATCTCAACTGATAATTGACGATTTACTGTACTATCCTAGTTCCCTCCAAATTGGCTGAATCGTCGGTATTTGGCTGTAAATCCCTCAAGTTCTATGACCGGTCTGGTACCGCCTTCTACCGTACTTCAGCTACACATTTTTGTTGCACCGTACTTATTTATCCCTCACCTTGTACTTCATATGTACTCTCTGAACCATATCAATATTATAGCGCCTCTTTGACGACCCTGTGGCCTAACGGAACCTGATCATCGCTGTAGATCTCGGTTGTTACTACCGCCGGATAAATGGACCCACAACCCCCTTTTGGAATTTTAATTCGCGGACCCACAACTCAACAACTCTAATCTAAATGATATGACGTGTCCGATCAAGATTACAAGGCGCAATCTCATGTAGTGAATCTATGACGAACCCTAAGTTATAATTAAAGTTCGAATATAAAACCAGCCCCGCGCTCCAGACCGCTAAGTACCAAAAAAAGGGCATCTCTTCCGCAAAACAGCACCAGGACAATCTGGGTACTTTTGTTGACATGTCACGCAGGTCCTCTCCTTACGCTTGCCTAAGACACTAGTGCGAAATATGGCGGTGAAAGTTGGCGCGACGGTAAACATTGGCTGCGAGAGCCCGGGTAGTGCGACTGTTGCAGGAATAGGCATCGCAGGTGGGACGTTTTCATTTGCAACGTCGGCTGGACAAGTCCGGCACTGCTGGTCAGCTGGAGTGTCCGCTGTTGGCTGAATATCCTCGAGTGTGGTATCAGAATGGACTTCTCCAAAGCAGAGAGACTCCATGGGGGGAACACCGTGCTCATTATCAGCATCATGTTGCGCGGACATGCTCTGACAAGGCTTGGGAACAGTGCCGGTTGCCATCGCCGCGTGGGTTGTAACGCCAATCCTTGGGACAGACGGAAGCCTAGATAATGCTCTTATCGTAGTCCTAACCCCCAAGAAGAGAGCTCCGCACCTGGGAAGTATGGGGGCCTGTGCCTCACAGTATATTGTCTCGTAAAATGTTAGTGCCATCCAGCTGTGTATGAGCAGGTTGTAGAGCTCTAACGTGTCGGTGGCTTGGCTACAAGATCGAAACATCCTATCGACTTCGAAACAACGTTCGAGGCTCTGGGGTGACAAGAAGTCCATCGCAACTTTGACGCAAGGCGTGATGTTTGAAACCTGTAAGAATATATTAGGGCAGTCGTGACTCGTTGAGGCGGACACCGTACCTGGTGTGCGCATCCAGCTGGAATATAAACCACGTCTCTAAAAGACTGGTGAAATGTGAACGGAACAATCTTGTAGTTGACTCTGAGAACTTCAAGGTGATCCGGTGTTAGGTAGACATGGTAGGCGTTAACTGAATCTCCTGCTCGACATTTTTTCAGCTTTTTGAACCGGGACTTGATGAAGGAACCGAGTAGTTTAGTATCCTCCGCTGTGAATATTTCCCACCGAGCTTCACCATCGATGTTTGCCATGATGTTTACGGCATCCGAAATATCCATGTGCAGACGTGTACTGCCGTGCTGACGGCGATCTTGCCGACTTGCCATCGCTGCGTAAATTTTTGGTCCTGTGGCTCGTTAATTATGTGAGTCTGGAAACTAATTGACTTGGCTCACCGAGGTCAGGCATGCAAGAATAGTTGATGGGGAAATAGTTTGCAATATTTAAGGGGCCACTGTCGCTGCAATACTCGCACACCGGGACGGCTGAATTGAAATCGCGTCCCAGATCTGATGACTTCAATTTCAATGTAGTGTCAGGGGGATAGTCCTAAAGAATTTTCAGGCCATGGCTGGGAGGCGCGGGGGAATTCCTACCTTGAGTTTGAGTATACGCCCTTGACGACGTGGAAGCTTTACTCGAAGGAATTCATCAACCAGACATTCCTCCTTGTAACCCCGATCCTCACAATCGACTACGGTGCATTTGTCGCTACCAAAGAGGGTGGCAAGAGATATTGGTGACCAGTCACATTGTAGATCTCCTCCAAGTTTGACGACTAGCGGGACACCCATCGACCAAAATGAATTGAACTCGCCTAGTGAGCACTGGCCGTGGAGAGTCGGGACTACACGTTTAATTGGGTCGATTGTGTTCTCGAGGATAGAGTCTAACCCAGGATCTTTCCCATCATGCGACCGAGGAAGAACAACAGGTAGCAAGGAGAAGTCGAGGAGCTGACGTTCAAAATCCCGGAGCTCCTCTGGTTCCATGGCAGATGCCAGGACATTATCGGCGGCACAGCACCCCCCCGTCATTCTAGGGCATTGTAGACAAGAGAATGAACCACAGGTCTTGCAAATCCAGGACACAAGATCTAAAGGCCAGTCGCAAATATCTAGGGATTTCAATTAGTGTCAATAATCGTGCGCAGTACTCTTATGTCTACCGCATATATCCTTATAATGGGCTGATCTTGACATCGGAATAACTGGCCCTTGGTAGCTATTGAGGGCTTGAGAGCTTCGCTTCACCTCAGGAAGGAGTACTCTCGCAATGGAGGCCTTATCGAGGATGAGCGTGGAGTATACTAGTAGCAAGGGAATATGAATCTCACTTTCAAATAATTGACATCTTGCCTCGATATCCGAGGGGTAAAGGACTTTGCGTAGAGGAAGTCCGGGGTAGTCGAATCAGCTTTCTTCCAATGGGTATATCTACCCCCAAGCAAATCAGCACCGACACGCGCAGCGGACAGTGCTATTCGTCTGAAATTTTTGAAGCGGCAAAGGTCTTGATCGCCCTTGTGACATTCAAGGCAACTTGACAGAGGGTGCGCATACTTCTCTACGAAAGTGATGCAATCTACATCTTGCAGAGTATAGACATTTTCCTCGATATTGAGGTAATCTTCCCTGTCGGAGTCGAGTTCCATAACGAGGGCTACGGTGTAGTAAGGACAGGCTACTATATTAGGGAGTCCAACAACACCGAAGTGACCGAGTCTCGCTTAAGGTTGGAGCACTATATTAGGAAGTGCAACATAACGTGCAACAGTAACACACAGGTACCTCACTATTAATATTGTGCTACCACCTGCTACGTCGTCGCAAACCCTCTCTTTCACAGATCCTAGCACGTTTTTGGGCCCTCACATACTTCTGAATGTCAGTGAATGCACTACCACGAGCGTCACGGAAGCGGAGTCTCATGGGTTGCCCGTCGCATCTAGGGGAAGAATACGCCTCGTGTGAGGCCTATCTCAGCCATATCTCTACTTGTTGGGGCGCAAATGAAAGAGGGTTACGAGGTAGCCAAGTCTCGACCAAAAGAGGAGGTCATTGAACGACGTAAGGGGATTGCAGAAGAGTTTGGGGCCGACTTCGAATGTTAGTGAGTATATAGGCATCTCCTCATGAGAAGCAGTACCTAATCTACTCCTTTTCCTCATTTGTATTTCAGTTCGTTTGGGCGAACCCACACAGACTTATAGCTGCATTCTATCGTTTTTGCCCTTGTTCACACTCATTTCTTGTTCCTACTCAATCTCCGCGCGTTATTATCGATCTTTCGCCTGTCACGTTCGACTCCACCTCTGAACATCACCGAAGTAGTAGAGCTTTGCCCGACTTTGAATATAGCATCCAACCGGATCCATATACATTTACGCACCATTTATATTTCCTCGAATAATTGCTTGCGCTCGCGATTGTACCACGTGGGTAGTCATCATAATAGTAAAATACCACAGACCCCTCCCTTTGTGTGGAGTTCCCTTTGTCTACAAGGCTCCTCTCGTCCAAGCTCTGCTCTCGTTCAAGCTCTTTCATACCACCATCTCGCACAATCCTTGCTACTTCCCTATTCAATGGCTGCCTCTACCGTTGGCGAAGCAGTCATGATCGCTGTGGCTATGGCGGCTACGCAGTACCTCCCTTCGACATCTCGAACAGTACGTGCACATGTTGACTCTGCCTGATTCCCCTTCTTACAATGATGATTTTGTAGCCTCCTACAGCAACAAGAAATACCAACCAGCCGTCTGGTGACATTTCTGAGGGACGAGACACCTCAGTGCCTCCCATTGCCACTCACGCCACCGACTTATCCTCGCATTTCGAGGTCTCCGAGACAGAGTTATCAACTGGATGCCCAACCAACCAGCCGTCTGGTGACATTTCTGAGGGGCGAGACGCCTCAGTGCCTCCCATTGCCACTCACGCCACCGACTTATCTTCGCATTTTGAGGTCTTTGAGGCGGAATTATCAACCGACTGCCAGACCAACCTGCCGTCTGGTGACGTTTCTGGGGGACGAGACGCCTCAGTGCCTCCCATTGCCACTCACGCCACCGACTTATCCTCGCATTTCGAGGGCTCCGATCCTTCTGTTCCCACTTCGCCATGGACTAGTCCTATATATGAAAAATCCTGCCTCACCTCGAATTCCGAAATAGTCGTTACAAACTGCCCACCACCACTCGCTCAATCGAGTTATCACTTAGATCCTGCATCGTCTTCGCCACAGACCGATCTTGCATTGGATTATGGGGCCGTTGGAAGTTGCCCAGAGCTTCACGGGACCCCGACAGAATCTACCATAGATCCCGAACGCGACATTCTTGTATCAGCTTTATCGCAGCTTTCCCTTCACCCTACCTTCCAGCCGCGGCCGCGGGCATCGTGTATAGATCACGCAGACCCGTATTGTGCTACCGGTTCGAGCGTTGGAGTCGCGCCCCAATGTCGGTTGGCTGCTCAGGTCAGAGAATTTCGCATTCCGTCGTCTTTTACTTCATGGAGTATTGTCCATCTACACTAGGCTATTGGGATCGAACTAGAGAGTCTGAGTAAAAAGGTCCGGGTGGGGAAAACCCTCCTCGCAAACGTAGTGGGTATTCTCAGAATATACTACTCTGCGGCTGTTACTGACTAACGTGCAGAAGTCCACATTCCACACTTATCGGAAAAAAGTCCAACGGCAGAAACGGGCTATGAGGCACGCTGTAAGTTCCTCCGAGAATCATTTGCCTCCTAGTTCTAACTCGGACGCAGGTATCTACGCTTCAATTACGTGGAGTGCGCTTAGCAGCGCAGAACTATGAACTCAAGATCGAGGCTCGTTTTGTTCTCGATGCTCTGCCTGGCTGCCACTTATACTTGATGTCTTATTCATCAGAATCAATGTAGACATAACTTGGAATCGATGAATCGCGAACTCAAGAGAGGACTAGAAGACACTCAGCAACAGGTCCGTCATATAGCTGTTACATTTCTCAAAACTGATCAACTAACCCTCAATACCCCGAAGCTCGGGAATATGATCAAATCACAAAAGGCTGTAATCGAGGCCCATCTCAGTACCCTCAAGTCCTCGCACAACGAGGAGCTCGCAAGAGCGAAAGATGACGCCGAGAAAAAGGTTTGTCAATGCCTCACAGTGGACATTCTGCCTGACCTTTTTATGCTCAAGCTCGTCAGCCTGCGATGCCAGATAGAAACATTGAAGCATGCGGCATTGGACCAGGTTTGCTTCTCACTTCATTCGTTGGGCTTTTTTAACATTTAATGTCTTTAAAGTCCATAGCTTTAGAGACGTGCAACCAGGAGCTTGTCCGGACCAAGGATGACGCCAAGCAAGAGGTTGGTCGTTGCCTCATGACAGAAACTGTCCTGACCTCCTTCAAGCTCATTAGCCTGTGGTGCCAGATAGAGACACTGAAACATGGGGCATTGGACAAGGTTTGTTTCTCGCCTCATCCGCTTGGTGTCGTTAGCATTTACTGTCATTCAAGTCTGCAGCTTTAGAGATATGCAATCGGGAGCTCATCCGGACCAAGGATGACGCCGAGTAAGAGGTTGGTCATTGCTTCATGACGGAAACTGCTGTCCTGACCTCCTTCAAGCTCATCGGCCTTCGAGGTCAGATAGAGTCGCTGAAGTATGCAGCGTCGAATGAGGTTTGCCTCCCGCTGTACTCGCCTGGTTACGTTGACCATGACGCGGAATTTAGCTGCACGAAATCATTCATACACACGAACGGAAGGAAGCCCTAGTGAGTCAAACGTCTTTCATTGTTTTCCATCTGAATTCTCCAGATAAGCATGCATTTTCAGACAGAAATGGACATACAGAGGCGAATAGTCCAAACCGAGGTCAAGGTTCTCTTTTTTGTATAAAATTTTTCTTATCCCCCGTTCAGGCCTTGCAGCATGTTGCAGCAATGCAAGCGGAATTCGGAATCCTAACCAAGGAGGTGGGTGCATAGAAAAAGCCAGGATAACGTCTTCTTACCGTGAATAAGCTCCAAGCGCGTTATCATGAAGTGCCATTAGTCCCGGTGATACAAAGACTTCATTCCCAGGTGAGTTTACGTGTCTCCCAAATGAAACACAGCTGAAGAATCACGGTGATAGATTCTAGAGCTTTCCTCAGCTCTGCAATGGGGAGGTCCAATACAAAGTCCATATCAGGTCGGTTTCGTCCCAAGCCCACACCCAAGTCGACCTTAACATCGATGTAGGTTGCCGCAGAACACGGGATGGCCGCGAGAGGTGCACAGTCACAGGGTCACTCCCATTTTCAATGCACACAGATACCCGATGTCGAAGCGAGAGTCGTCCAAACGGACTCTCGGCAAACTTTATCCAAGGGCATTCAAGTGCGGTGCACTCGAAACGGAGAAACTCAAACAGAGCATTTGCCAAAGTCGGACAAGAGCGTCCAGCTGCGTTGCATGCGTACAGGCCAAGCACAGACGGAGGCTCAACCTACATCTGACAAGAGTGTCCAGCTGCGTTTCATGCGCACTGGCCAAGCGCAGGCAAAATCTTCACCACCGTCGCACATAGTACAAACGCAGACCGAGCCTCCTCAAGCATCTACGCGCTTAGAGGCCGAGTCCGGTCGTGAGGCTTTGTCCTCGCCGGTTCCTGCTCAGGAAGCTTTGACCCCGATGACTCCCACAAGAATGGCGTCAACGTCGGCGTCGACGACTTCGTTCACTTTCAGGATGACCGGATCTCCTAGTTGTAGCATAATGCGCTCTGGACGACCAAATTCTCCTCGGAGACCTAGAGAAACCATTTCTCGCGGAACGTCAATTGAGCCTGTCGCCGGAGCCCCTGATGCGGGTATGAGGAAACGGGGACGTTCTGCCTCGAATAGCCCCGAAGGGGATACCCATGGCAAAAGGCGGAAGCCCAGTGAAGACAGCGGAGATCTTGATGACCCATTTGAAGATACCCAACCAGAAACACGACCTTTGACATCGGCAGATGTGAAGGAACTTACCGCCAAACAGATAAACCATTTGCTTGCTGCCCTCAGAAAAGTCGGCGTGAAGTTTCCCAACACAAAGTCACCCAAAGTGGAAACTCGACGCAGGTGGTTGTTCGATGCCCTCGCCGGTGTCATACTCCAAATTGGGATTTGTAGTAAGTGACATGAATATTAGTGTTTTATACCTTCCTTCATACACTGCTATAATCCATAGACATCACCTCGCAAGTTGCAAGTTGAATCAAGTCCTATGGATCTTGTGTTATGGTCATAGACTTTATTTTACCTTACATTACCCTTTTCCAAAGCCCCTTTAATTCCCTTTACTCCTATCCTTCACTCCTACATCAGGATTATTCAACCAATTACTACACTTCACTCAGACAAGCTGAAGAAGATTATAGGAGACTGTAGGACAATACGGTAACCTGTAGAACTTGGAAGAATATTCTGGAACGTAGAAGAATTTGATTTCTTCCTTACTAAGCAATTATAAAGCAAGTACTTGGTTTTAGGCTCGGCACTGATGAAATAGGTTTTGAGCACTGCCTTAGCATAGCTTTAGCACTGCCTTGGCATAGCTTTAGCACAGCCTTGCACAGCCTACTACTCTTGATCCTTGCACAGCCTTAGTATTCGTAGAGTATAAATACCCCCCAAATTGTAGTAGATAGATAGGCAACGCAGCGCAATGCAATATAATGCAATGCAATACAATGTGAAGTGAAGTTCAATTTATTAGTTCTCTTTGATCTAGCTGTTCCCTGAGAATGAATTCCTTCAGCATAGTAGGATAAAGTTTGTCCTTATCCTAGCCTCTATATAGAACTTCTGTATAGTCTCATTGTATTAGTAGTCTTGATTATATTGATAATTGAGTACTCAGATCAGTGAAAGCATTCTTTACTAGAAAACAGAGTAATTTGGTAGCTTGTGTCTACATTATTCTGGATACCTGTGTATTGATTCCACCACATATTGTTTTGTCGTAACCTGGACATTTAGACTGTAGAACGATTCTGCAGGGTGTCTTATTGTTATTTCAGTTTCGGAAGTGATCTAGCAGAAACGTCTGATCTAGAGCTTCATAGTTTTGTCTCATTGCGGAGTCATACAACGTATCCTAGGGAAAGAATATTTCCTCATCATAGTCTTATTGTCATACTTCATTTCAACTTATCTTTGGTACTGTATAGCATTCTATCCTTATTCCTCATCCTCGTGAAGCCATTATTGACTTCTAGCCTACACTCTTTTTCTACCCCTATCCCTATCCATCCCCTATTTCCCTTTCTACTACCTTGTAGAATCCCAGTGAATATTCTTTCAATAACACACCTCAGCCTGCAGCAACTTGGGTGACTGTCCGATCTATCTAGACTGATCCGACTACATCCAAAACATTTCAGTGAAACCCCACTGAGTGTGACACCGGGCCCATCACGATCACTATTTTCGAGGCTCTGACGTTGCCTGAGACGGACATTGTTCAAAAATAGTACATCATTATATTTTTTATTTACTCAGAGGTGCAGCCAAGCTGCCCCGATGTTAGGACAATTCGCATTACCAAAAGAGGTAGTTCATCGCTAGTTGTCCAGACACATGCATTGCCAAAGATGGTAGTCCATGTGCATGCTACCAAAAGCAGTAATGCAGCCAGAGCAAGCGCTCAAGCGCAGTTGATCAGTCGCAGTTTCGAAATTCGGCGAGTGCCGCATGGGGTGATGTCGACAACCTTGCCATCGAGACTGGTTGAACTCGGGGGGTCTCGCTATCGAGGTCAGTTCACGCTCTGAATACGTGTTGTGCTGACTGCGTTGGTGTTGATTTGACTAATTAGGATACTATCCATGTCCTCTGATGGCATCTTATCTGTGCTGAAGGTACCGGTGCAAGCGAGCACCTAATGGCGCGCTTCGACGAGCCACGACAATCACGAAGACGGGGCTATGATTTGGACGACTCTCGCACCACGAAGGATCCCCAATCGTTACAAAATGGGCTACATCCTTCCCCACATCCTCCTCCTCTCTCCACGCCGCTCTCCACGCCTTCCATCTCTAGCCGCCATCGATATCCCCGCACCTACGATGGGTGAATGCGTGCAGGAGAAGCAGACGCGGGTGAGAACGACGAACGGGGAGGAGTACGCGTGTCAGTTAGTAAATGAACAATACCGCAAAGACGATGACGACTAGCCTTATCGCAATATATTACCTCGCGAGCACGATTGCATACGCCGAAGCTAACGTTTACGTAGATGCGAACACGGCGCCGCTGGGTTCTGGAACGAAGGAAAGGAAATCAGCAAGGGGAGTAGATCGCAAACGAAATGAAACGCCTATGTAACCGTGGATGCGAACGAGAACGACGACGATAACTCGACGACGACGACGACGAGGTGGAGGAGGAGGAGGAGAGGTGGTGAGGAGATGGATAACACGATCCGAAACCACGAAACCACGAAACCACGAAACCAACGAAACCACAAGACCTCGATGGAGAGACTAGAAGCAAACGACGATATAACGGGTGGACAGGTGAACGACGAATGATTGAGGACGAATGGTAAACGGTACGAGGACCGACGAACCAGCGCGGATAGAAAGAAACCAACGAGAAGAAACTCGACGCCCAACGAAGGGAATACGCACCGATGAACGAGAACGCGCATCATCGCGATCACCATCACATCACCACCGTCGTCGTGTTCGTGTTCCTTTCGATACACCCCCAGTCGAGTTGCACGAACGTTAACGTTGAGCGTTGTGGCGATTGGCGAGTCGAACACGGCGACTGGAATGCGAGTGCGAGACCATGAAGACGACGAGGATTACGGATACGCGGATAGAGTGTAGGGAGAGAAGAGAGAGGAAGAGGAACATAAAGAGAGAGGGACGTACGGATAGTGAAGTGCGCATAATCAGGACGTTGACGCCGTAAGCAGTCCCGCCAGCTTTGGCGCGCGAGTTCGACGCCGTCATCGTGCCCACCTCTCACCACCATCATCATCAGTACAAAGTAAGTGGTGCACCACTCTCAACCTCATTTTCTAACACATTTCAACCCAGCATCTCAAAAAAACAAACATGCGAGCTTGGTATTCGCCTAACACTCCACGCCCTGTCGCCTGGCTGGCCTTTGTAGAGGTCCTGGTACGCAATTTCGGCGTCCTTCGCCCTATGGACAACGTTGTCATCGTGTAAGTGTTCTGTATTCTTTTCTACTACGCTAACGCACACCAATTTGTAGCGACGCTTCCGTGACGCCTGCAGGCGCATTATCGTCATCTATCCACGTTTTTCGCGGCCAAAACGGCGGCGATTGGATTCTAACCATCACGATCGACGACGACGACGACAATCTGGTATCCCGACGCGGGTTTGGGCACCAGGTAGTGCCGTTCAACCCGCAGGATTACATGGAAATTGATCCTTTCCATGTATTGATCGCGTACACCATTTGTCTTTTTTTCTTGTAGCACTTGGCTTGCAGCTATAAATTCATCATACAACCTATGTACATTATTGTGAATACATTCTAGTATATTTTCAACGTAAGATCTCCTATGATACTTAGAATACTGCCTTCGTCGATATGCGGGAGATATCGTAGTTTACATCCTAAATACACGCTATCAGGGATACGTTAACTATATCGGGAATGATATTTAGAATATCATCAGGTTATCTCCGACAGATAAAGGGCTCATGATAATCTGAATACTAACTGTGGTGATTTTTAGAATAACATCTTCAAGATCATCATGTTATTTTTGTAGGTGGAAGGCTGGTATTAATCTCATTTATTCCCCCATAATACCAGTGCCAATACTTGAGAAATATTTAAATTACAACTTGGATTGATATGATAATATATATTTTGAACAATAAACTGAATTACTCTACAGTATCTACGGTGGGAATAAGCAGAAGTGTGTTGTTTTACCCTCACAGTACCATCTCCGTATCACTCGTGCTTTTATGGGCATTTGCCCGCAGTGTACCCTGATGCGCCTCATAGGTAGATGCCCAATTGTCTGTACTGGATCCGATGATGAGAATATCGATGGGCTGTTGCTATTTTGTATTCCACGGAGTTTGAGACGAATTGTTATCGCGTTGAATGTAATCCCCTCCATTGAGGAAGTGTGGTTAGATCTAGCAGATTTATATCGCGGGAGTGTTCGAAGCGACTCACCACAGCCGGAGTCACTAGCTCTAACAATATATCCTGCGCATCTACCCTTTGGGAGTAAAGGGCAAGGAGAAGTATCTCAACGAACAGCTGTAACGCTGCCGATTCGATGAGGATGCGCACAATCGGAAGCAGTACATTCTTTTCCGTTTTGTATTTCGCGGACTTCATAGACGTTCTCCACGGGCGGAATGCGAGTAGGGAAGTTGTTATGATGTTCTGGGCGACGGCGAGGGAGTAGAATGAGTAGATCCAAGAGCTGAGAGGTTTGGCGAATATGGACGGGTTCGTCTTAGCGTGAGTGAATTGGAAACAAATTCCGTATCCTGATACTGAGTCACGTCATGATGGTGTGTAGTTCGCTGTACGAAATTACTCACTGGCACTACCGACAAGGAGCAAGAGGGGTACCGCGATGACCCGCCAGCGGCTGTTCCAGACGATAAAGCAGCGATATATCTAGAACGCGGGGTGCTCATGAGTATGAAAGTAACCATCAAGACTATCCCAATTCGTACTGCTGCCGCGCCACCTAGAAGTTCTTGCGTCACGTAGAGTGTATCTTTGAAGACTTGATCCCATCTCGTAAGGCTATCAAGGTACGCAAACACATCGTCGGAATGCACGGAGAATCCTTGCAGTACGCGCCATCCATTCATAGACATGTGCGTTGTGGAAATCACAAACATGACGAAAGATATGCAGAACATGATCTAGAGATGGTACAATTGCAAGTCATTGGGTATTAAAGACGAAGCTTCGAGTGTACCGATACTTACCTTGTTGTGATTATCGCTCCGGTGTTTGCTACCAAGCGTGAATAGCATTGTACCGCAGAACAGGCAAAGGAATAGGCCTGTTGAACTTAGTCAGCGTTGTGCTAGCACGCCCATTAATAAATCAGACCATAAGCGATAGCCTAGGGGATGGAAACATCAGCTACACGACGAGAAGAGTGGGCTGAACTACTATTCACCTCAAACCAAGCCGCGAGCAAGAATATCTGTTCTCGCGTTAATTGGGCAGACATACGAGCTGGGGGAGGGGGACGTTTCGTGATCGAAGAAACTTATGCTAGCGCGCATTAAGTACATCATGCAGCAGCGGCGAACTCGCGATAGTGATGCATCAAATGTTAGACGGCAGCTTGGAATTCGAAGCTCGATTATTGAAGCCCTTGGGCACCGTCAATTGACAATTGCCAGCGTTCAATGATGAAAGCGGTGGGAGGTTCGTGTCTTCTATCATTTGATTCCCGTTATGCAATACCCAGCGTTAAATGAATCGAGAAACTTTGGAGAAAGTTTGCAGATCACGAGTGAGACAGCGGTGCTGAGCCTGTGATGCCGACCCACAAGTGGTCAATAGGTACAGGATATTTCCCACAACATCACGGCGCCTACTCGATATGGTGGCTCAGCAAAGAAAAGGCAATACGTACCTGGCGTGCTCTCTCCACAAATGGTTTATCTAAATGATAACATTGAATTGATGCCATTGATTGCCCAGCGGGTCCCAAACCTATACAACAAAATCAAAACAGCATCTACTCACGAGCCACGGCCATTGCTGTAGCCGCCAGCACTCGCAGAATCACCAGTGCAGCGCTCCTAAATAATCAACGGATGTGAACATGCATGCCAATGGTTGATCAACGGATCAACGTAACCTTGTAGGGATATTTTAAGCGTGGCAGAACTGAGTGAATTGTCTCCATCGAGTCCATCATGCGACGCTTGTAGATATCAACCTTCTCCTGACCCATGGCTGCTGACAATCGTTCTTCGAGAGAAGTCATTCGCGACGGATCTTTATGGGCAACGAAATATGTCAAAGCGCCATCAGCTTCAACGGCGACTGCGAACTACCAAAGACCATCAAACTCAGGCGACCGCGCCTTGATGCCAACACTGCGTATAACATAGACAAGCGTGTGCTTGTACACTTGAATTCCAATTACCACAGTACCCTGAAGCTAGCAGTGTCTTCCAAAAGATGGGCTTATGCACGAATCCTGGCGACAATATGGCGGTCAGTTAGTCTATTCTTCTCTGGTACATCGCGTAAGAACAAGAGCGGCGGTCAAAACATACGAAAAGCAGAGTCTTTGCGATAGTCAATAACAAAATTACCAACACCAGACACAAGCCCCATTTATGCCGCGATCGGGTCCAGGATAGCAGACATCGAAGGGCTGTAGAGGTACTCTCCCCCTCGGGAGAGGATGAAGCTCATGTAAGTGGAATTCTGATCGGGGTGCTTGTAGTCAATTCCAGAGGAGAAGACGGGGTTCGCGCCGTTCTGGCCGATGATGGGGTCGTATCCGGGAGTCTTATCCTTGAGGAAGGGGAAGCTAGAGTCGATATGTGAGCAAATCTCGCGTTGGAGGGGATAATCTAGAACAAGCGTACTGAATGTTGTTGGCCCAGACAACCTGTTGAAAGCGGAACCCAAGGCCTATATCGCTCTGATAGGATACTAGGGCCATTGTCAGAAGGCAACCGTTCCATTCACAAACGAGCAGGCTACGCACCAAATGCGAATCCGCGTTCAAGCGTGGTTGTCTTCTTTTCCCGCTCCGCATCAGTGACTACAGAGAGAAATGAGTTTCACAGACGTAGCCCATGATCCATTCCCGTACCTTCATCGCCGTAAGGAAGACCTGCCCGCATTATCTGGTTGAAGATGTTGAGGTTAGCCTGGTCCGCACGGGGTCGGGCTTTGCGGATGTGCGAAGAGAAGGGGCAGCGCGATTGGTTAGCAAAGATATTGAATGGCGGTGGGTGGTTATAGTCAAAGTCATTGTTGCGGCGAGAATTGGAGCCAATGGCGGGGACGTCGTGATCGGGGGCAAGGTCGAGAGGCGTCCCCTATGTACCAGAGTAAGTACCCGTTCCATAAGCAGATGAACGTAACGAACACTCTTCCAGCGGCCGAACATTCGGGCACCAAGAAGCTCGGCGCGTTCTTGCTTGGTCCTTGTTTCATCTGGTATAGCCGATGCCCTGTAGTGATGATGATCCAAGTCAGTAGCCTCAAATTGCGAGTGGATAAAGCAGACATACATCTGAAGAAGGTGCTCATCGAACTCAGGGACGAATTGCTGTAGTTGTCGAAATGCCATGAATGAACCCCATTTCATCCACGAAGGCCGAGTAAGTGCAAGAAGGTCGCCTAACTCGCCAGTCAGAATAGTCCCAGGCAAAACGAGGGATTGCCCAGGGAGGATGCTAGTAGCAAATCCGCCAATAGCTGGCTGGGACTGAGTTCGAATGCGAATCGGTTAGTCAATCGGGACAAGGCCCACGATGAAATCACGTACAATGCCATCGAGGTATCCGAAGTGTTCGTGGCCAGCAAACGCACCCGGTCGATGCGCGCCCTTGAGTCTGTGGACTTCCACGATTGAGGTGCCCAGAAAACCTAGAATTCGAGCAAGCAAGGCGTCGACAGTTGCCCAGTCGTTGGAGGCGATGAGGAATGCGCCATGGGTCTGGTCCTTCAAAAGGGCGGGAACCCAGTTTGTGGGAGGGTCGTTGTCACCAAGGGCGGAAGCGTCCGCGACTTGACCCATGTTGAAGAATTTGTCGAGAGTATCTCCGTGGACATTGAGTTTTTTGAGGCCCTTGGATGTCCATGCCACGTTCAGTAACGCGCTTGTTTGTGGGCAAGTACCGCAGATAAGCTGCGCAGTTGCTAAACAAAGGGTCAGAACCATGCAAAAGTGGGATAAACAAGGGGTTTACTGGTAATATGCGGGTAAATATCTTTCGCAAGGACTTGCTTGAACCTTCGGGTGTCTTTGATTGTGTAGAAAAAGAAGAGCTCCTTCGGTTTCTTCATACCAATTCTTCGATCGGGTGAGTTCTTATATCTTACGAGCTCCACAAAGAAGCACGAAAGGCTTACAAGATGTCTCCTTGAATCTGATGCAGCGGCATGAATGTTCCATTAGTGACATTCAGGAACTGTATGACTTCCAGTGAAGGCAACCCGCCTTGGCCGGGATAGTCTAGGGAAGATGAGCATCCGACTTTCGGGGAAAGGGCCTTGACTTGCCGTGTAAAAATCCCAAGGCGTAAGGAACGAGAGACGCTATACCGACGCTCAAAGTGCCCCAAAGCATGGTGATACTTCGAAGGAAACAGTGTTCGCTCCACCCCCTTCGTTTCTTTAAAGCGAGTAATTTATGAACGTGGGACCTGTTATCGCTTTGAATTCGCTGCGTGATGCTATTGTTCAAGCTTATTAAATAGGTTCGGTTGGTTTGCGCTCCCCCGAGCAGCCCCCAACTTCCCAAGTCCGAAATGGTGCGAGTTAACTGCTCGTCGGCTGGGGTGGGAGATCATCGAGCATATCCCAGCAGATTTCAACGTCTGGTTTGCGCGCGGTATGTTAAATTATGGATAAACTGAATAGATGAATTCAAAAGCTACATATTAGCGATCCATCGCAACTACGTCGTCGTTCCGATGAACGAAGTTATACTCACCCGTGTCTCTGTTTTGGCAAGTCGTCAATTTCCACATGGAAAGGCATATTGGATAGGCACCACGCGAGGCGACTGTCGAGTTCGAAACCGAGAAATGCTGGAGCAAGGTTCAAGCTAAGCCTGACGCTGAAGCATAGCAATTCCCACACTCACCAGAGAGTTTCCACGATCAGTATATCCGCTTAGTGCAGATTACTTGTACCTCGTCGCCTCTCTCATTTATGCCTGTTTCTCCGATTGTCATAAATTTTGGGACTTACGAGGCGTAGGTGGCGCGACGACTTCGTCTGTTAATGTGGCGACCGCTTTTTACGATACCGAGATTGACCGCGAAGGATAGACAGAAGGTAAAGAAACTTGGAAGGTTCAGGGGCCAGACACTGATACCTCGACATCGAAGCCAGCGATAACCGACTAGCGACAACCAACTCAAGAATGCATCGAAAGCGACGAAACGGACCTCTCCTTTGGACCAGAACTCGCATTCCTTTATGCCATCGAACCAAATACGGAGCAGGTGGGGACTAACTGATGAACTCGGAATCCAAGAACGCCCACAACTTGAAGAACAAAGATTGTGGCTACTAATTGAACGGCGTGAGTGCGTAGGCTACAACTTCGGGAATATGTTGCCAATGTCTCGACTTTGATAGGTGCGGCAACCGGGATCGAAGAACTACACACAAACTCGGTGACACAAGCACTTTGCACCAGCTTCGTTGCAGGCCCTCCTCGTCCCGTTCCTGATCACCGACAAGCGATGTGTAACATGCCAGACCGCACCTAGAAATCGCGCAGGAGGTCATCGCAAGCGCTCCTCCTCTTCGACCGTCACATTTAAATACTACACCCTAAGCGCCTTACACGAATCAGCCGCTGTCGCCGTAAAACCCTCGATACAACCTACATTCATCGGTAACGGATCATCTGCCATCAAGTATGCTTGATTATAGCTGATAGGGACTCGTGTGTATGACGGCCGATCATGATACGAACAATATCTGTTGTGATACCAATTTCTTGCGCATTCCGGCATTCCTTCGTAGCTGAGATGGTATCTTGTATGGGCACCCATCTACGTCGTGTTGTAGAGTGTACTCTTTGTGCAGAAAAACGATATATTGTTGACTTCCACAGGGACTTCTCACGATCAGATTTGCTATTGACTGTGAGAATTTAATCCGAGTGGCGACGTTCCTTGTAATCATGAAGTTCGGAAAGGTTGACTCGCGACCTCCACTTGCCAAACTATAAACGATGGAAAGCGACTACTCCGACCTCACCGACCTCGACGATTTTGAGGAGGACGCAGACTATGGCAAGAGCAAGAAGACCAAGACCAGCAAAACCGGTAAAGGAGCAGCAGTGGGTGGCTATCGCATCCGACACGCCCTGAAAGTTCCTCGTGCCACGACGTATACCGCACAAGCTCTCTATGGTGCGTTTCTGCTCGCTTCTGCATCCATGTTCATCCTAAAAAGACGACAGATCAGATCCATAGCTCGGATATCAACTTGGAGCCGGAATACCAGCGGGGTGCGTCAGGACACAAGTTACTCCTCCTTGAGGCTGATGCAGTGTCCGACAGCCGTCGTTTGGCCAGAAAGCAAGCAGATCGGTCTCATAGACTCTGTGTTCCGCAACTTCTATATCCCACCCGTTATATTTGGTGTGTCTCATCACATCAGTTATAGTGCCTCTCTGACGATGCACGTGCAGCCGTCACTCCGTACGAAGATGGATCAGAGTCAAAGACGTGTATAGATGGCAAGCAGCGCCTCACATCCATCCACAGGTGCGCCTGCTTCGTATCCCCAGAACTCCGTGCTAACTTGACTCAAGATTCATGGACGGTCTCGTACGTCAGATCGTCTACGTGTCATCTCTTTCGACCTACTGACGCTTCATACGCTTCCCAGATCCCTCGTCAGTTCACCACCATTCTCCACGAACCGACATTGACATATGACATCCGTAGATCGCGACCCCCACACCGGCGAGAAGCTCTGGTACAAGGACGCCTCTGCACCCGGCGCCTCGACAAAAACACGCAAGAAGCTGCTCCCCGAAAAATACCGCCGGCTGTTCTCCAACAAACAGATTGTGTGCGTCGAGTACGCGGACATCACGTCGTCTGACGAACGCGAGATTTTCCAGCGCGTGCAGCTCGGTATGGCGCTGACGCCGGCCGAGAAGCTGCAGGTCATCAACACATCGAGAGCGTCGTACGTGAGGGATTTGTTGAAGGACTATGTGGACGATGAGGAGAGGGGGCTGGCCGGAGATGATTTAGATTGGGATCGGAGTCGAGGGGCTGATTTTCGGTGTCTGGCTCAGACGGTGCATCTGATCACGAAATGGAAAGAGGTGACCACGGTCGCGTCGATTCCTCAGCTGGAGAAGTGGCTGTCGTCGTCTGAGCCGCTCGAGGACGCCTTGCAGCAAAGGATTAGGGACGTGTACGATTTGTTCCGCGACCTCGTGCACGACGCGAAGTTGAACAAGGTGTTTAAGAAGCCGACGAAGATCAGTCCGGTGGAGTTCGTTATAATACCTGTGCTGATATCGGCGTGCGGAGAGCGCATGGGGATGGCCCAGCTGTCAGCGGCTATTGGAAAGATGCGCGACGAGGTGAGGAAGGCGCATGTCGACATTCGCATGAACAGCCGCGTGTCGAAATGGATGCTCGAATACGTCGAGAAGTTGGCTCAGGAGACGAAAGGCAAAGTGAGCGACGGGCTATCGGCGATGGCAGAGAAACGGGCCGCGGCTGCAGCATCGGGAGGAGGAGGAGGAGGAGGAGGAGGAGGGAAACGCAAACGACAGGAGGTCGACGACGATTCGGGTTCGGAGACCGAGTACAAGCCGCGCAAAACGGGGAACCCTGGCTCGAATTCCAATCAAACTGAGCAGCCTAACGGCAAAGTAGCTGCCCCTCCCGTAGCAGCACCTGCGCCCAAGAAGGACCCAGCGCCAACGTCGACGTCGACTACGAGTGGCGCACCTACGACGGCCTCCCGACGCGTCGACCGTTTAGCCGCGGTTCGTATGGCGAAAGAAATGGCTGCTAACACGCGGAATATCAGCGCCAAAGCCGTTGCGAATGGTTCCAACAACGCCCCCACGAACATCGCCAATACCCCTACCAATACGAACACATCCAACACAAGCACTACCACGAACACCACCCATACGCCGTTATCGCAAGTACCTCCTCACCCAATGCAGCAGCCGACCGCTTCCCAAATGATGTCGATGCCCATGCCACCATACGCCTCTCCGCTACCCATGTCGCCCAACCCGCAGGCTATGTCTATCCCTATGCCCATGATGCCCCCGGGTGTGATCAATTCGAGTCTGATCTCGCAGCTTTGGGGACAGTTTCAGCAGCAGCCGATGGCGGCGTTCAACCCAGCATTGATGTCACTCCAGCCTCAGGATAGTAAGAGCCTGGGCAGTGCGCCGCCGCCATCGCAGCACCAACAACCACACCAGTCGCAGCAACAGCCACCGCTTCAGCGACAGCCAAACGCACCGCAAACACACCCGCTACCACCTCATCCACAGCAAGGAGAGTATAGGTATGGTCCGAACGTCAGTAGTAATACGGATCCCCCTCGAGGGCCGAGGGGTTCGACCGTTGTTGGAGGCCAACAAGGACATTTCAAAGGACCGGTAGATTCGGGATGGGGTTCGAGAGGCGGCGGCGGCGGCGGCGGCGGGAGGTAGATAAATCGAACCTGGAGGACAACGTTATATCTAATCCCATGACATCGCACTTTCTGCTTACTTGCATTTGACATCTGGCTATCGCTTATCCGTGTTTTGCGTATATTTTTCCCGTCCCTCGTCAGCGATTGGTAAATTATCTATACATACGTCCATATTCATGTTATTGTTGCGCCTGTGTAGGCCCTATCTGCTAGCCAAGCTACCAACCACCTGTCTACCGACTGACATGCATTACATATATGCCTATTCGCAGTACGCACATTGAATACCCTTCAGCTACATAAATACAGGTTGGACAGACCTCTAGCTTTATGTTATCTTTACCCTGTAGCGATGTATAATTATATTGATTTATCTCTAGTGCCGAATCATACTACATGAGAGGATGTAGTCGCCGAGGCGCAACCACTCTATTGAGGCGGCGTTCCGACTCGCTCCCGTCGCTGCAAAAGTCGGACAATGAACCTGAACTTCTTTCTCTCTGCCCATTTCGTTTTTACGGGACTTCGTCGGATTGTCGAGAACTCGCACTCGCCGTTAAAACCTCTAGGACCTTTCAAGGAAACCGATACAACCCAATACCTTCGGAGCTCCAGGCTCCCTACAAATCGTGCGTCGTCCAATTTTCCACATGAATTACATCCGTTCGCCCACCTCCAATTCGCTTCACGGCACTGCTAAAGCCTCCATTGTCTCGCTCACCTCACCTCACGCTTTATCAATTCACCCTTTCCTCTATCCTCCCAGTTAATATGAATTGCATCCGTTCTCTCCCAGGCACTCGCCGCTTTTAGCGGAAATACATACCACCCAGGGCGAGCCCTCTTCAGAAGAGCGGTCATTAATTCTGTAATTAATCCCAGCGTCCTCTAGACTCTACCCCTCCATCTTTGGCCTTTCGCGCGGGGTAAGTATTAATATTCAACCTTGATAACACGATATGAACATCTATTCATCCTGAACCTCATCCTGCGGACGCCATATACCAGTAAGTAACTCTGATCCTCGGGCAGGAGAAGCTCAGCTGACCGTATCTCATGGCTTCGTGGGGATGGTAGACGGCGGCGCGTACGTACATAGTCTTCGTCTGCGTTGATCGGAGGCCCTGGAAGGTCCAGGAAAGCGCTCCATGGTCCACTCTGACCGCACGAATCGCGATTCTATCACATCCTTCTTCAAGACTACCACCGCGTTACATCACATACAGCATGTCAACGGCTGTATCAAAGCACCTTGGTTTGGTTCGTTATCTTTTCGGCTACTTTCGTCAACACCATATTGGCAAAGATTCTTCCTTTTTCTATGTCGCTCCGGCCGGCAAGAGGACAATGGTCAAATGGAGCTTCTCTCTCTATTCGGGTCGGTCTTGAGCATTGAACGGCGAATTAAAAGCACGATATCTGTACCCTGGTTGTCGCCTACTCCAAGCCGTCGCCAACGAAGGACAGAGATTGGATTCAGATGACCTGAATCCCATCAGGCTGGCGGGGGTGACAATGTGGATGTCAACGTATGCGGACTTGGTGTCGATCCGTTGGGATTCGAGTGAGCGTAGCGATGCCCCAGGATTTCGAAGGCTGTCCCCGCAATCGTCATTTCGGTCCGTACAGTGCGTGCAAACAAACCGAGAGATTGTGATTGCGGGTTGCTGGGCGTTAGACATAAGCCTCCTGGGTACTCATCGCCGCACGTTGCGCAAGAATTCGAACGCTGCATCACGTCTTGACTTATCCTTATCTCCTCTGGCACCCGGATTGAATGACCAATACTCCTACCTCCCGATGTAAAACCGCGAACGGCATGGACAGACACGCAGGGGCCTGCTCAATATTTATGCTGACTTCCAAGCGGCTCGCCATCCCTACTCGGATATGTCGTCGGCGATACCGACCCCGCGTCTGAATCGCGTCTGAACCTCGGCGTGGCTGGTTAAATAGGTATTCCTCCTCCCAACGAGGAGACTTCTTATTTTCCCGTCTCGAGGTCCTTGATGTTGACGTGTTTGAGCATTCAATTCTTTGCGGAGCAAGCTATCCTCGTGGTAAATTACCTCAGATTCACTTCTTCCCTTCACGGAATTGCTACACCTCGACGATTCGATCTTCGTCTCTTTCAATTGATTCTGTCGCGTGTCTCCTAACGCCTGGTAGGTTCATACTACGGACCAAGTATAATTATTTCACCGTTCGCTTTCGTTATGAAAGTGACATCTCGATGTCGAGGGTGGTTGAATGTAACTCGGAGAAACTACGGAGTTGCTCAAACCGATCAACGGCTCGACAACGACGGGTTTCGGGATACATTGGCCTACTGTTTTTTCATACTTGATGCATCGACGCCTTTGCACGCTGGGAATGATCGGTGAGCCGTGGAACCGCTCAGAACTTGTGTTGGTACGTCCGAATAGCGCCCAAACATCGAAGGGGCGTACAATTGAAGGGTGCAGCAAGTTGCCCTACCGCCTAATGACACCCTAGGACCTTAGGACCGGAAATTCCACGGTACATAAACTTCAGGATACAGTAAGACTTGGCGCCAAATTCATTTTTACATTTTCTCTTGGAAGGAGAGTGTCTAATAAGGGAGGGGTTGTTCTCGCAGCGGAGGGCCGCACACCCAGAACTATCAGTGGTAGTCGAGCAACTAACGCCGATAAGTATGTTGGGGTCCCGGAAAATGATATTCAGAAAACTGGGGATGCTGCTCCAGCGGGCGGAAATAGCCTGTCAACAATAGCGACGTGAGCGAAAGATAACACGAACGGGAAGCGAAGAATACGCACTTCCACAGCACTATTTTGGAATTGGAGAGAGCAGGTATATTGTGAGGCGGGAATGGACGCCGCAGTTGCAGTCCATGACATATCCAATAGGAGAATGATTAGTAGTTGCTCTTGAAACGTTGCTGACTCGGGGTTAACCTGAATTCGTTATAAAAGTATGTAGTGTCGCGAGTGAGCAAGAGGGTGATCGGACGGAGGGGTTAGGTATCGAGAGAAATCGCGCTGAGGGGGCGGTGGCGTGTTGGAATTACGGAGGATGGCCGTAAACCACTGCGGCATTGAACATCCGCCAACTACGTTGGAACAAGAGGTTGGAGCGCTTGATACAAAGCCCCGATGGGCGACAACAATAACGTTATGTTCGCACACGATCTCCTGCGTCTACCTAGCTGCTCGGATCCCCGAGACATTTGATCGCCGGACAAATCGAACAGCATATCAAAGAAAAACATCACATGTTGATGTGGTTTACCATCGGATACGAGAAAGACAATGAGGGAGTGAGCGAAGGTGGCGTAGATAAATGTGAATGATATCGACGTTATTGGGAGACGCTGAATTGCGGCCGGCGCATTAAGTTGTCTGAGCCGTGGAGGTTGCGTGAAAGTTAAGAGTAAGTATGAATTCTTTCGGGCTGGCAAACACGGCGCCTGGCCGGTCCATCCCTGAGCAGCTATTGGATTCGAGAATCTGACTTGGAAACGAAGTTGAACTCGAAAGAAAGCCCAACGCACACGTGATAGGTAGAGGACTAGGGACTTGACAGGGGTCTTGTTGCCAAACTGCGCTACCTACTCTGCAGGTAGAAGGAAGACGGCTATACAGCACTTATGCGTAGCTCTATGTACTAGACAAACTCTCTGTAACGCTAATCATAGCTTAAATCATAAATAATCAACAAACATCATCAAATGAAACTTGCGAGAAGCCGTGCAGCCGCACTGAGAAGTAAGTGAAGCAACATATTGAGGTAATGAACTATACCCGAGACTTTACCATTTTGATGCAGAGACACTTGACGTGTTTCATGAGCTCGGAGGACGACTAGATGGCCTGGGAGTTGTAATTTTCTAGCGACCGTTGACTGTACCTACTATCATACCATTCGAAGACCATTCCACACTCTGAGAAGATAGGTAATTTATGCTCGCGTCAAGTATCATTCAGATAGAATACATATCTTGAATCGAAGTAAACGTTTATATTAGCAGCTACGAAAGCCTATGAAAACCCGCAGTACAACAGAATCTTAGATGGTCACAATGGCGGTGGCGCACCGGAATTTAGAGGACAACGGGAACACAACCGATCGAAATCGTCCCGCTGTAGACGTAATCAAATGTCGGAATGCAATCTATGTAGCCAGCCGCAAAGCCATAGCTTACCATGTTATTTTCGCAGCAGACGACTGTGCCACTGCAAGCGCCAATGCCGGTGTCGATGACAGAAATAGGGGAGCAACCAATGCCACTACGTCCTTTGATAGGTTCGAGATTAATGCCCAGTAGACCAAGGAGAATGGTTGCGGCTGTGGAATTGGCCTGTCACCAGCCGTGACATGAGGAGAAGATAATATCAAGTAAAAGGACTAAGTACCTCTATCGTAGACAAGCAGCATTGGATAGGGTGAGTCCCGAACCCTACAAAAGAGAGAAATCAGCCCTTGCTGTGAGAAACGTTACCGATCATGACTGACCTGGGGGGCGGCGAAAGGAGCGAATGCGACGAGTGCGATGAAGGAAGAAGAGAGGCAAAAGAGCATCATGTTAGTCAGACTTATAGGTCAACTGAGGAACCTTGATCCTAATCGCGAGGTATTTATACTCTTGTGACTTGAAGAACGGCATTAATGCCTTAATGCATTGAACAACAGAAAGCGGAATGGTCGCTGTCCCAACACGTGGAATCGTGAATAAGTAAGAGGGGGATCGAACGGAGGGATCATGATAATGACAGAAGCAGGATGAGGAGGTGGTGGCGTGTTGGAATTATGGGGAACGCCCACCGAGAGAACATTGGGCCTGCTGGTCGGGAGCGGTTGATACTACAATACGGAGGCTGGGAATCCCATCGCTCCGATGAACAACAACATAACGTTATGACCGCAGATGATCTCCCTCTTCCCTGTGTCTTTTCGATTCACATTAGAATGGGAGGCGACGCGAAACGGCAAGGTATACAATCGGAGGTCAAATCGAAGCCACAGACCCTGGCGCTCGTCGAGTCTTGTCCCCAGAATCGATTGACGGTGTCTCTTTCGGGGGTGGGAGGTCGGACTGCGTTTGGACTGCGTGGTGCTTGGCGTTTAAGTACTAAGTCTTCAACCAACCTTCCGGAAAGGGAGATCTGCAGACCGAGCGCTTATTGAACAATGAACGAGGCTGTAAATTAATTTTGGTGCACAGGGGCTAAAGGATGAAAATTGACTGCGGCAAAAGCAATCCAGTGTTGGCGGTGGGGACACTGTGCCCTTCAGCTGTACGATCACTTAGCAATGGAGACTATAGTAAGGGAAACACGTATATTTTGGCACAAACCAGATTTCGAAACAACTAAACATTCGAACACAAAAGCTAACAAAGTCTCAATATTCGTAGAGATAACGATGTTTGGGGCCCGTGGCGACTACGAACCGTCGCTGGGGTTGGAAGCATGGTACCCTTCTAGAGGCCGATGTTAATGGGGGTGCAGCCGATTGCAATCAATCCGTTCTAAACAAAACAAATATTCAGAACCGATTCCCTCGGAGAGAAAAGTTATGCCTACGAAGTTATTGTTCTCACAGCAGACGGTCTGCGCGTCGCAGGAGATACCACCGATGCCAATGACGGAGATAGGGCTGCAAGCGAGGCCAATAGGGACGACACCTTGGAGAACTATGCCGAGCAATCCAAACAGGCCCGTGAAGACGGGTGCATCACTCTGTATTTATCCACGATGTGAGTAGTGGTAACGACAGAAGGCAGCGCAATGTACCCTCTGGACAGAATTGCAGCATTGGATGTTGTTAGTGTTGCACTGGTTCGGGGAAATGGGCGTCGACGATGGCTTTGTAGTCTATGAACAAGGAGGGCAATAATCAATAGATGCTCTAGGAAACGTTGTTGGGCTGGAACTGACCACGGTCACCGTCGTGGTGGGATTGGTGCGGCGTTCCACACTGGGAATGGCAGCGGTAAGTGTGGTGAACGCCACCATTGCGATGAACAACGAAGAGGTGCGGGAGAACATTATACTGGACGATTGCTTGGTTGTTGCAGTGGTAGTTAGACTTGTAGAAGCTTAACTGAGGAAACTTGGTACGAACGGGAGGTATTTATACGTTTGAAGAGCTCGCCAGAAAAGGCAAGCAGTATCATGAGTTCCATCCTTGTTCGCAAAGTAGTGTTGAATAACAGAGTACGAAATAGCTGTCACCTAATTTAGATCCCCCATTCAAACAAGTGGAGTCGTGAGGGAGAGGATGACGGCTGGATTCTATTGGACGGCTGACATGAAAATCGTCATAAACGTATGATGCCCGCCGAGCGGTAAAAAAAAGAGGTTCATTGAACGACGGCGCCTCAAAAGCGAGGTACTCTGGGTGTTGAATATCGGTATCGTCGCGTGCGCCACAGCAGCGACGGTGAACGCCATCCTAAAGGACTGTAGGAGGGTGGCACCTGAAGCTGGGACCTGGGCACTCTGCGAATTGCAAGGCTCCGATGAACCAAAAACATAACGTTATGTCCGCATATGATCTCCGCTTCCAAGTATTGATAGGCAGCTGTCGAGAGGGATCAGATCGTGGTCTAATCGCCAAATAAGTTGAAAAGCAACTTTAGAAGTAGCGCATGCTGTTGTGTTTCCCGAAGCCGAGATTCATGTTGCGGGGCGCCGACACGCGTATCAGAAAGCGAAGGTGATGCCTCCCATGGCTTCCTTGCAATTCTGGGCCGTGGGCTTATGGATCTCTCTGGGCACTACGAAGCTTTCGTCCGTCGTAGACACGGGTGTAATGATGCCTAAGTTCAAAATTCAGCACTCCGTGAGCAAATCCTTCGAGGAAGAGACAAGGAGAACACGACAACATCTACCGCGCAGAATTCCGCAAGCATCGGTTGAAGCACACGGCGAAGCCGCGCTTCAACAGCTGTGCAATTATGACCACAGGGATGGCATAGCACTCGTTCCATTCACAACTTTTTTATTGCCGTAACGATTAATTTGTTCACATGTGGAGCCGGGGAGTATACAATCATGGTATCTTTATTCACCGATCATTCCTGATTGCCCTATTACAACAGAGAACGAAGAGCCCACCATCGGGAAGGGAAGGTCTATCAGCGAGAAGGGGTTCAGAGGCAAGACTCACGCGTCATGCGCGCGTGTAGTGAAGCCTGAACTTGAGGCTTGGAGTCTAGAGGAAGAGAGATGATCAGGAGAGGCCGAGGCAGCCAATAAAGACGCACGTACAATATGGGGGCGCCAGACTTTTGCTTTTAGTCGGACAAGCGGTCATCATGTGGCGCAACATGGACTAAATATAGTTGACCCGTCACAGCTGCGCAACCAATGAGATGGTCAGAATAGTTTCCACAGGCCATATACAAAGAGATGCAGCAAGATGCGTGGCAAACGTAACGAATCTGCGCGCGTGTCAGGAGTGGAGAGATAACTGCCTCAATTACGGCGTGGACTTTGATATATTGAGGGGCAGACGAAGCAAAGAACTCACTGTGTAATTAATCGAGGTGTTCGGGCTCTAGATCTCGAAGATGTGGACCGTAAGACGCTGTAATGCAGAGAAGGGGGTGGAACGCGAAGCGCGCCAAGCTACAATTGGAGGAGGTTGACGCGGGGGGTGGGGAGCGAGCCGCCAAATCGGCGAGACTACAACCCCACAGTAACAATGTAGCGGCTCATTGGATTGGCTCAGTCCACCCGCAATAATCACCGTGCAAACGGCGCCTAGTCGCCTCCGAGAGGGTTCGGGCTGAGTGGGAGATAGAAAACGGACAGCGGCGCAAGTCAAGCTCGAGATCGATGCCAATGATGGTGGCTTGCGCCGGTCAAGATGCACTGAATCAACTGTGGTTGACACTGGAATTTTCGCCTCCTTATTAGACTGGATTGATGTTTGAGAGAAGCGGAAATCGGACATACTTCGATCACGATAGCTTCGCACCGATGGCGCCCGCCTTTGCCGTACAAGATGTGGGAACGTTATTCAATGCAGACTATAGCGAAGATATGTCGCAGTAACTAATCAACAGCTTCCATCTCCATCTAAGAGTATCGAGCAGTTAGATCGATGAAAACAAATCGAAGACAAAGAAGCTTGAGCAATTCAGAAGGAAGGCAACGGCAATATCCACTTATTTTTGCGCTCTCGGATACGTGAGTCTCTGGGACCCAATTACATCCGTGATATTTTCATCTGGTACATGTATAAAAAACTTTCGAACAAGAGAAGATGCTTACCGACTTTGCCTTCGTTGTCAGAAATGAACGTAACGCTCAACAACCAAGCATTCTCAAGTCAATCTAGTTGCGATCCTAGTCAGCGTACGAAGTTCCAAGGAGTGATTCGACCAAAAAAAGTCAGAAGGAAGGCAACGGAAAAATCCACATGGTTTTGCGCTCTCGGAATGACAGTCTTTCGACATTTACATCCGCAATGGTTTCATCAAGAATTTATCTGGAGACGTTGCTTACCTTCTCGACACCGCCTGGGTCATCAGGATCTTCATGGTCAACGACGGACACGGTGGTAGGTGGTAAAGACCGTGAATTGGAAAATAATAAGCGCTGTCGTCCAAGCGCCCGGGGAGAAGAAGCCTTGGCCATGCAGAAGCAAACAAGCGTCAACAAACTCCACTCGTTTTCACACCGCCAGCCACCTCGACGACGTTCGCCGCTTTCACCCTTCATCGACCCTCTTCTCCTCGTCGTACTCACCTCTAATTCACCCACCGTACTCGCAAGGGGCACTCTTAGAAGGAATTGCTCGAGCGTCAGGTTGAAATCGACGCTACATCATATCAGGCCCGAAGACCCCCTCCCATCCGCAACGCCAACCCTACAACAACAATGTTCAGTACACTCGTTTACACTCTCCTGATTCCCGCTTTGGCCGCGCAAGCCCAAGTGGCGACACCGAATCTCGTTGGAACATGGACTTCGCAAAGCAGAGCGGTGTCCACCGGCCCTGTGCGTCGTTTGCTTAGGGTTCAGATTAGAAGTGGCGAGTTCTCATATTCCTTTACAGGGCTTCGCGAATCCCGCCAATATGACTTTTGAATACCCAAAGAACACTGGTGTCTCGTTCTCCTTGTACGTTCCGCTGGACAAGTTTCCGCATTTGCGCTGACATGTCTGTTTCAGCTCTGACGACAACCACTACGAAATTGCACGATATAGATTCAAATCAAACGGTAGGCCTACTGGTCGTACTTTTCTACCTGTCACTGACCGTTCCCGTAGGCTCGGAACCCAATTGCATCACTGGGATCATGCAATGGGTGCATGGCACGTACGAGCTGCCGGCGAATGGTTCAATTGTCATGACGCCTTTCGGGGACGGTTACCAACAAATCCAGGACCCATGCGCAGCGCAATCGAACTTCATCGAAATCTACAACTTCACCGAGATCTACAGCCAATATCGACAATTCCAAGACGCTACGCAAGGCCTGAAACTGCACCTGTTCGAGTTCGACGGCACACCTGTGGCTCCGTTGTTCCTTCTTTCGCAGACCCCAACGATGCTTCCTACCCGCCTACTGCGGAACGTCACTACAGGAAGTCCCGTGATAGAGAGACGGTCAAACGGTGCTCTGCAGGGCGCTGGGTCGGACATCCGTACGATCGGAGGTGTTGTTGGGGCCGCTGCTCTAAGCACGGTTGCCTCCTTGTTCCTGTAAAGGGCGTGCGTGCATTCCACAGGCCATGCCTTTCGTCCGTCGTTGATCGCGATTCTGTAGTCGTCACTTTAATCGTGCATACCATCTTAGTTCTTCAATAGTCAATCCAGACAATGCATGTGGGTAGCTTATATGTGCAAAGGCTGGCCTACCTTTTTCTTGACATTTCTTGGACCGTGGACCGCTCCATATAACTTTATTGCGCGCCCTTCTCGTATCACTCCACCCGTGTACTGTTCCCATCATTATCATGATACCCTTCGGACTGCAGTGATATGAAATACGGCGCTCTTTAGCCACCTTTTAGTTAATTTTCTTCATGTTTCCCCGTCTTAGGACTTTACTGGCCGGGGGGCTTTCTGCACTTTATGCGCTAGTTCCTCTCCTTTCTCTCGTTTAGATTTCTTGTCGCTATCAGTTTCAGTAGATCAGATGGATGAAATGACATGACCACTGTTATCATGATACGTTCATGCGCTAATGTGTTCGCCGATCGATATGCCGTTGATGGGATGGAATCCGGCGGCGCCTCTGCTTGAAAGATCATGACCCCCGAGTTGCACTGGGTGGTATCGCATACATGTACCCGACGAATGTCAACGGTCACACATTATGGAAACTGGCTCGCACTGACGTCGATACTACGACGACTGTAACGCTCCGTAACGAAGCCGCGAGACACATCAGTGACAGTAACCAGGAGCCTGAGTATAGATGCAAGTAGAATGCGTCGTCGTAAAGGCCGTTTAATCCGAGATCGTGGCGCTCTGGCAGCCATTTGGGAGTCTGGATCAGCATCGTGAATACTACGGGTGCGAATTTCGTTCGCCTTAACGCCGGCTCCAAGGAAGGTAGGCAACCATCACAAGGCGAGGGCCGCTGCCCGGAGATTCCTCTATGCTGGTACGAGGCGTTGACCAAGCCTTGTGTAGGATTTCCATTGGGTATGTTGGCCGACACATTGGCAGTGCTCCCGAGCCTTGGCCGAACTAGGTTGCCCAGCATTTTGGGAGACTAGGAGCCCCTCAGATGCTGCCAAATGGCATTGTACCTCGTAGTCCGTAGATCCAGATGTTCAAGCCTCGAGAGCTGAGATTACTCGCACCGGGCAATAGTGTTCGATGGAATTCTATCACGATTAGCCGTTTTGTCGGCGATATGCTTTGTTATCTTCTAGTTATCTTGCGCATTGTAAGCGAGGCCGCGATAAGCACTCTTTAATCATTAAGCAACGTTGCTGAGAAAGAACACCATAGCATAGACAGTAGCTTATGAGAACGCACCCAAGTAGGCAGACTCTACTCCGTCAGACGAGGCGCGTCTGACATCGGGGACTCGAAATCCATCCCCATTCACTTTGAGATCGATCGAGAGTCTCGCATTTCAGCTTGCTTTTGATGTCGACACTGATGTCCGAGTCAATTAAGTGAGGGGTGGTTCGAATGTTGCCGTCGAAAGTCTTCGCATTCTGTGATTCGGATAAGTATAACCAGACGATTGGTCATTGACATGGCTGGCCTGCATCGTGCGTGTTGCTCGTGTCCTTGGTCCAGCTTCGGTCGCGGCTAGCCTCGCAAGTACTGGCCTGTAGGCCGCCCCCGGTCGGACCACGCCGCATCCTGCTTCACCGTGTGGCGCCGGCAAGACCGTCCAACTTGAGATCCATACCCTTCGGTGCATTTTACAGCTCGTTTGACTTGCGTTTGACGTCGGTACTGACGTTACGGGTTGCTTAGTGCGTGCTAGTTACGGACCACGACTCGGATGTGCGCGCTGGGCATGTCGGGGGTCGCGTGTCCGTCGCGTGTCGTGTGGTCCCCGACTGCACGTTCCGTCTCTCAGGTCAAGTCAGGTGAGCAGCGCACGCCGGGAGGGTGCAGATGGCATCATGGCACGGGCAGTGGCGCGAGATCGTCAGCGCTTTCGATTCTCGGAGGCTTTCGATCTTGGATGGAGCCGTGACTAGGTTCGCTCTATTGTGACCGAGCGCCTGCTGGCCGTCGCGCGCAAGGCTTCACTGCTCTACCCAGAGACCAAGGCGTATACATGCATCATGAGCATGGTGGAGTGCGGGACAGCAGCCACCTCATCTGACTGCGATTGATTTATCGCAAGCGTGTGCGCAAAGCATGGTCTGAGAAACGAAACATTGACATCTATGCAGGCGCTACCTACTACCTATGGCAAAAATGCGAAATGTACGATGTATGCATGCAGGTGGTAGCGAACGGGAGCGAACGGGAGCTAGGGGGAAGAGGGGAGCAAGAATATATTGAGTACTGAGACCTATTGCACACAAGTCCGCATGACACGATGAACACGATGAACAAAAAGGCGCGATCGGAGATGGATGGCGATTGGGAGAGGCGGGGGGAGAGGGAGAGGATGTGTAGAGTGCTACATGATGTGATGCATGGGCGTTATACGGATGCGAGAGCAGCTGAAAGAAGCTGAGAGACGTCGGCAGGATACGGTACGGAGGTACGGACGTGCGGAGTAAGGAGATACGGGGTAAGGGTAAGCGATAAGTACAGGTAAGGAAGAGGGAGAGGGAGAAATTTTGACGATCAGATCAGTCTTTCTTCAGCTCCCGCTGGATGATGAATACGCGCTCGCCGTCGTTCGTGACGGTGGTTTCTTGTATGCCGCGGATGCCCTCGAGGGCCTGTGTCGACGCGCCCTTCGCGAGGACAACGTAGATCTCGAGGCCGTCGCCGACCTGTCGTAGAGTAAGAGGGTGAGTCCACGTGTACACAGATACTCGCAACGGCCATATCGGCGAAATGAGGTGAAGAGGGGTAGAGAATGAAGATATACGGGTATGGGCCGCTGGTGAAAATAGAAAAAAGCGATGGAACAGGTTGGCGAGGCCAAGGGAACGCCCATAACGGATAACACGGATAACGGAGAAAATGGGATGGAACAATCAAAGGATAACGCAGATAAAGGGTAGAGGGATCAACTGACCTCGATGTGTCGCTCCGTGGCGCCCGTAAACGAGTCGATGACCAGTTTGAGGACGGTAGGGAGGGGAAGGTGCGTGGGATGTGACGTGCCCGGTGCGGGTGTCTGGTTCTTGAAGTAGATCTGCACCGTTGGAATGCCAGGTAACGCCGGAGGAATGTGGGCAAGCAAGCGCGTGATGGGGGACAACACAGAGAAATGCCACATAAAATATCGAGTAAACCCCGGACACGGATGAGTGACGAAGAGATAAAGTAGTAGAAAAGGAAAAGGACAAGGACAAGCGAAAAATACCAAATGGCGAAAGAAGGCGAAGACCCGAGAGGCGACGACGCGCGCCAGAGAAAGCGAGAAGAGAAACCCCGAACAAAGTGGGCAGGCAGAACAGCGCGAAGGCGTAGGATTCCATGACAATACAATCGGGATCGGAGATCGGCGTGAGTCCAAAAAAGGGAAAGATGATGGTAGACATAAAAAGGAAAAGAGAGAACAGAAATAGCGAATAGCCCCGGGGACCGGAGGGGCGCGGGATAATCGTCGGGGAAGGGTCGGGATCCCAGTTTAATGTCGCGATTCACGACGATTGGGGTATATAAGTGGACCACAAATCAATTGAATGAGAGCACGGGGTATGGGAGAGTGCAATGGAGGTAGGAAATAACGTGATTTGGGATGGAAATGGTTAGAGAGATGTGGCATTGCCGGGGACACGGGAGACTCGCCTGATTGTCTAGGAAGGGTTGTACGAGGGACTGGGCCGCGCCCGCCGCACGGCAGGCCTCACGCTCATACGAGCCTACCGGGTCGAATGAATAGACGGCGCCAGAGCCTGCAGAACGATAGTCGATCGCTTAGACATGGTGGTTACAAACAGATATGATGCTGGGAATGCGTACCGTCTTCTTCTATGCCGCCTAGGATGTTGTATACATAGTACGGGAAGAATCGACGCGCGTATAACATCGTTTGGATCAAGCGCGCGATTGCACGGAGAGGCATATCCTTTGCGTGGGCATGGCGGTACCACTTAATCGACAAAGGTGAATAACCTACGATCTTGTAGTAACGGAGAATCTCACCTCAAGACGCTGTCTGACTTTCTTCACGAACATATTGCCGTCTGCGGCGAACCCATTTACCGCGAGGACAGCACGATCGGTTCTGCGATTCCCATCATCGTGAATGGCGCCGCCGATGTGAAAGGAGAAGGAGAACGTACAATCTGAAAACCTTTGGCGCGTATCTCGTCTGGATGCTGTACCCCTCGCTCTGTCGCGTGTCGCCTGCTATCACACTAAAGTCTTTGCCTGCGATGGCGAGGATTGTTCCTCCGTTCTCGGTGTAGGGGTTGAACTGGCGTTGCTGTGGGCCCTGCTCTGTCTGCATGTGGGGGTGCGGCAGGCCGTGGGGTTGGGTTGAGAGCATGGCAGGCATTCCTTGACAAGTTCGACTGTGGAAATGTCAGAAAAGGCGGAGGAGGGGGTACGGAGGATCGGGGGCAGAAGAAAGAGAGCGACGGGATATATACTCACAGTTTTGGATGGGTCGATGAGATTACGCGGCCTCGCAGGACCCTACTGACCGTGGGAACAACCTGCCATTTCCTATTACTCCGAGCTTTCTCAGTTGGATGAGAGTCACTTCATTCGCGACGCCAAAACACTCCGTCGCGCATTCGGGTCCCTTTTTCCACACGAGAAAAGAAGCGTTCGCTGTATTTCATCTCCACGTCGCTGGGCTCCCTGCCGGCCTGCGACTTTTTGTATCTCTGCACAAAGACACCCATGCTTCTATCAAGCAATGGCAGATGTACCGACGACTCGCCGACGCTGCGTTCCGCGTGGGTGCCCGATGCCTCACTTTTGGCTGCATGCTGTAATCCACGCAGACCCATGGGTACACGTCCAGTACACAACAGGAAACATTCAATGAATACTCTGGACTCCCGCGCGGTCTTCTTGCTCTATCTATCTGCAAGCTCTATTTTAAGCCGCCGTTCCAGAACGACTGTCCTGTCCTGGACGCCTCAGGTACGCAATACGCACATTCACGCACTTAGCTGGCGTGGAAAGCTAGGGTGCGAGCTGCCTGAGCTGGGAACTGGGTCGCGAGATAGACAAAGATAGATTTAAAGCCCGTGGTGCCGACGCTTTTACCCCTTGTCGATTGAATATTGATTGCGCAAATCGGATGGTGGGGAGAGGGGGACTCAAGTCGACCATTGACCCTCGGAATTCCGATCTGCCGCACATATCAGACCACCACGGCCGGTCCTGCGTACGGTGCCCCATGTGCATGTGTATCCATCTCATGCAACGCCAGTCAGTTTCCTAGAGAGCCCACACCGTGGTGGCGTGGGCGAGGACTCGCATCCTGGTCAATGTCTTCACACCTCTCTTCGCGATTAATCTCTGATCGTCTTGTCACCCTAAATCCGCGATGTCGCTTCCAAAGTTAGGTTTGCTTTGTCCCCTTCTTCTTTCTGCACCCCTTCTTTCTGTAACCGGGAACCCAGACGTTCGAGGTTCGACGGCGAAACCACTTTCTATATTCTCATATTCCATGTTGTCGTATTCAAAGCTTACACGTTACACATCCGACTCCCGACTCCCGACAGGGAGATCACCCATCACCAGCTGCAGTAGAGTTGAGTCGAGTCGCGGTCCATACACACGCCCTTCCAGCGCAGGATATCCTTCCTTCTCCGACACACACACGCACGTCAAATAGGTGAATTGCGAATTCTGCCATCCATGTTGATGGTTGATGATGGTTTTCCGCCGGATATGTTGGTGTCGCCAGATGTGTTGATGATCGACGGTGGGATGTGGGCACATCACGATTCGCTGCTGTTCCTTCCTTTGAAGGGCTTCCTCGTATGATTTTCTCTCTTCTTCATGCCCGCACTGTCGGCGCGCTGCTGACATCCAAACAGGACCTCGCATCCAGTCGCCAGCAGGGAGGGTTGTTCACTATTCAGTCGCTTCAATATCAGATATACGTCTGTATCGCTTGCCGGATATTTCTGGATGACAACGTGCGTACGCACGTTCAGAACCCTTCCTTACTCGCCTCATTGTTCGTTCATTGCATGTGTAATCTCTTCATCCTTACTACAGTGGAGCGACGCGCAGTACTGCCTCCAGCACTATTTTCAGTCTATCTTTAACAAATCGCCGATATCGTATCGCTTCACATCCACTGATTATCATTTGACACCCCTTCCCAGGTACAATAACGCAATAACGACATGGAAACAACCACCTTAGCCAATTATCTGCGAGGCTTATCTCTCGCATTCACTGATTCACTGATTCACTGATTCAGCCTCAGCATCTCCATCGAGATCGCCTTGATCGCTCAGTCAACCACAACAACGCCCTATCTTCCCTGCCCTCTTTGTCAACCAATTCGCCGCCGGCCCTCCACGAAGATTCGAACTAGCAAACGAACGAAATATACCCAAAGCAGATCAAAAGCAGACAGGTCCCACAGCCCTTTGGGAATCCTGCTTGCCTTGATGCTTTTGACGTCGGGCATCACATTACCTGCCCAGAGACAGCACCATCAATCCCACCGGTCCACCGGGTCCAATTCTGATTCTGATTCGGCGAGAGCCTATCCTATCGTAGGCCGGGACAGCTCTAAAGGAGCCACAGATTCTGTACTACACCACGGCGTCGCCTTGCGCGACCCGCGATAATGGAGGTATTTGGCTCATCATCGGAGAATCAATCGGGGCGACGCCTGGTGGGAGGGAGAGATACCACCATCTAGACACTGGACACTCGGCAGGGTCGATCTCTGAGGTCCTTGTTGCGCGGACCAGGGAACTGCGGTTGTGCGCGACACAAGCTTTTGACAGAATCTTCAAGAATGAGCGCCTCGACTGGTAACGTTACCACACATTGAATCCCTGACGGACTCCATCTATGCACGTTTCGCCGTCGCATATCATCTGCCCAGCGACTCGAACACCAATTCTCGTCATTTCGCCATCCCTGCAGTGGTCGGGGTCCGTTTCGACCGTCTTGACGGGGTGAGCAGGTGCTCTTCTCTTCTCATGGTGTATCTATACATGGGTACTGACTGTGTTCGCCGCTTGCTTAGCTTTACGATATCAGTATACGGCAACGGCGAAGCTTATTGAAGCGTCAAGTCGTAGAGCCCTTAGCAGGCACCAATTGAAGAGATCTCGGAGGCAATCTCAGCCTGCGATCAAGCCACGGCCAGCTGGTCACCTGTCCTCGCATATAAACCACAGATATCGGGCCCGAGGGGGAACCCCTCTCCAGGATGTTGACGACGGTGCAGGTCGTTGACGTTATGCAAAGAAGACGCCCTTAAATTTCATTATGGCGGCGCCCTGTTCAATTTTGACCTTCCATTTTATTTTATGTGCGTCTCCGCGATCCTTACTGAACCTCCTAACGACACCAGCTTATACCGTTTTCCCAGGAGATCGCCGTCTAATTTCTTGTTTCCCCGCGTTCGCTTATAGATTCTATCCTATTCTATCCCGCCCTTTCTTGGTGTCTGGCCGTTTGTTATCTAGGCTTGGGCTTATTGGGCGTGCAATAAGCACCGTCTATCGCGCAATATCCCGCGTGCCAGTGCCGCTGGGAGTTGCCGTGCAAGACTATCTGCGGGACGGGCCATTGACTATCGACTAGTCCGTCAAAGTGCACGATAGATAAGTGATAGTGTTTCCCAAGGTATACTCCGAGACCGCAGCAGGCTATTTACGCTCTACTCCATGTTGACTGTTGCTTGCTTGCTAGTATCCAAGGCGTTGTTCCTTGTTAGGAGGAGGCCAACGGACCGTCCCTGATGCACCCTCAGGTGCGGATGCCGTCAGTTATGGCGACATCGTGGAACGCCACGTTCTGGTCTATCGTGGTCAGGTGTCGCTCCTACTACCGCGTCCGAAGAAGGTAAGATAATTGCCTTAATTATGCTGAAGGACGGAAGACTTACTGATTTCCTTCGCGGGCAAAGAGCGCTGTGTGTCTCTTCGTCACGGATTGCCTCTCACCTCGGTTACACAGGTCAGTCAGTATCAGGCTATCGTAGACGGCGTTTGGGATATACGTACTCGTGGACAGGAAGCAATGCAATAGCCATACTGCAACCGTGGCCACTCCACCATTCATATTCGGTATCCATTGTTCAGTGTCCGGCTCCATTGGGCGAGATAGCCGCTGCAAGCTCTTCGAACACTGTGGGTCGCCGCAGCATCATTTTGGATATTATTCGGACTAATCGACTCCAATGCAATAGCGGGGTGACGCTGGATGTCTACATCCACGTCTCTGGCTCGTCACACCGACATCATGCTTCAGTGAGAATAATGGTGTATTCACCTATGGTCCCAGGACTTACTTCGCCTTCCCAATTCCCAGTGTTTGTTGATATGTTACTTTGGTCGTTTCGCAGCCTCGCGTGTCTGGATTAATTGCCATTGAACGGATCTCACGGCTACTCTAGCAACCAACCCCGATACTCAATTGGCCGTGCGAAGAGACATTGCTGCCTATCAATACCCGCAAGCCGGTCGCTGACATCCGTATGTTGCATAACTTTATGTCGAAGCCTCGTGCACCCCAGACTCGGTGTATTCTGCCGCATTTTGTGAATCGGATTTACACGATTACACGAAAAAGTTGAAAACAGGAGGATGATCGGCATTCGTTGCTTGAATGTAGTTCCGGTCGGCCGTGCTCAGCGTGACTTTCATGGACGGCTTCACAGAGGGCTTGCTACAACGCCCTCTCGAACCCACGGCAGCTCCGAGGATAGCGTCACAAGGTCAGGACAACCGACAAGTCCATTCATTCATATTCATTGGCACAACGCGCGAGGACGACATTTCGGGATCCACGCACGACACGCCAACAACCTCACTCGTAGCTTTCACGTCGTTGAAACGCGGTCGGCTCATGTACCCGTGACTACCCCTTCCCGCTCGTTCAGCTCACCGTCCACAGATAATCGCGAGGACTATCGCCTTGCTTTCTGTCGATATCTAACGTCAGCTGATCTGATTTGGGGTGCCAAACTCACACCGCCACCACGCTGGGAGTGGCTGCTCACATGGCTGGGCTTTCTTTCAATTGCGTGCGTATTCGATTGCCGCTTTGAAATGAGACTATCGCCATGCGCTCGGTGTGCCCCTGGATGCGCTTCTTTCGTTCACACTCCTCCTCTATCTCGACACGATCAAGACCAGGTACCATAGAAGACTCGGCATAATGACCTTCTCAAACCGTTGATGACGCGCGAAACCTTCAGAGAGCTCTTTGCTGTGTCTACCCACGCCCAGGGCCCACGGGTAAGTTCTTCTGCCTGGTGGCTTGCGTTCATATTGGCTATGAGCTGGTCAAATCAGCGCGCTGGGTGGAAGACCGCCAACGCTCTCATCGGCGAGTTATCTTGACAGCGACAGAGTTATCTCTATGTCAATCCGTGTGTTTCTCCGGCTCGTGCTTCCTCGCCCACCGAGTTCTTCCTGCAAGCATGAGATACTGGGGGTACCCCCCAAATCATTGCTCTACACGTCTAACTATTCACGCGTTCCGCAGATATATGAAGCCAGAAGTTCCCATAGAAGTTGCCCGGCAGCGGCGCAGGGGTTTGTAAGTCAAGACGATATTTTTGTGTTTGTCCGTATCTGTCGTCCTCGCCATGTTGTATGAAAACGGACACCCTTTGACTTGAACTGGCGGTGCAGAAGCACTCTTTAGGGATCGTCTACATTAATCTGCTCTCCTGAACCAGCCCGACCTATTTTACGGCGTTGATGGGCTATTAATGAGTAAATGAGTTCCTAAGATGTCCCTATGATTCCTGATATACAGGCTATAGACTTTGATCTGACTAGTTTACTCTAGAAGTTATGTCCATTAATTCGCTACCTCCTGTTCTCTCCTGTTCTCTCCTGTTGATGAACAGGGAGCCCACGTGCACGCGAAGTCCATTATTCCCGCAGCTCAAGTCACCGACTTCACTGTCTGATCATTATACACGCCGTCTCCTCCACCATTTGTAACAATACGACGCACTAAACGAGGCTTGGATTTGCTTTACCATTCTACTGGCTTATTGTAAGACTCAATCAACGCCAACTACGGCCTCCAATACGCCAACGATCACGATGATTGACGAGGTTAGTGTATAACGCGAGGCCTTGGCCATATTCTTACGGTTTCTAAGGCTGGTGTATCTGGATAAAACGGCGACATGAATTTGCGTTCTTGGCTAGCTTCTACAGAAAAGAAGCTAACGCATGCAAACCCTGTAAGTACCAAATCGTAGTCCGAACCCTGCTCTTTCTTACCTTGGTCGAAGGATACTCTGAAGGGCACACAGAATACGTTAGAACAGATTTTCGTCAAGATCATATCGGCTTCTGCACCTTACACACCGCCAGGTCGCGCAGTTCGTCAGTTGGTCGCACAATGTCTAATTAAGGTATATCGGCGAGGGGAGACTCGGACGCTCTTTGATACGCTCCAGGCGTTGATGAAGATAGTTGGCGATTTCAAAGCGATAGAAAAGGACACTGTCAAAGTGTGAGTCCCTATTCCGATCCCCTCGAATACTTATTGATACTGGTGTAGTGCTGCATTTTCGTGTATCGGCGACTTAATGTATGAGTTCGGGACCCAGGTACGCCCTCTAACTCTTCTTGGCACGCTTCCGGTCTACATGGGAGCTTAGGTTATGTTCTTCATGGCTGAGATATCAATGGTAACTCTGAGAATGGCGAAGTCTTCAAACGTGAGTTCTCCCACAACCCGTTCGATAGGAAATCAAAACTCATTCCAAAGTCTCCTCTCCTTCGATACCACGCGCTGGTCGCCCTCCGGAAATCGCTAAACTCAGCGAAGCGCGCCGTGACAGATGCGTCTGCCAAAGACATCATCAAACAAATGGGAAATGGACTGACGGACAAGTGTATGCCTGTGCAGCGAGCATCCGCCGAAGTACAATCGTGCTGGTCTCTTCGCTATTTGACTCCGAACGAAAGTAGGTCCTCATCGCTATGTATTCAGCCGACGGTCTTCCCTCTTCAAGCGACGTCGATACCATTATCACGCTATGCGTAAAGAACTTGGACAGCGTAGACCAGGTTACCCGATGTACCCTCGCCCAACTAGTGGGACATCTTCTAGCTTCTACGCAGATCGAGCGTACCGTCGTAATCCAAGAACCTGCTGCAAAAGGCGTTAAGAAAGCTGGACAGGCTCTCGGCGATGATCCGCTCTCTCCTGCAGGCGGAACGAGCACGGAAATAAAGAAACCGATGTTCTCGCCGGCAGAGATGCTGGCCCACCTGGGCATTTCACCAAGACCCTTACATCATCTTCTGGCCCCGCCGCTCGCAAAACACGCGTCGGTATCTTCGACTTCTATTTCGCTCTCATCACGAAACTGGGGGCATCATTCGTCGAAAGCAACTATGCCCTCGTCGTACAGCATTTCATGAATGACATCGTGGCCAACCCTCTGCTTCACAAGAACGTTCACGCCAACAACCTGAACGGCGGCAGTACCCTGCGTTACGAGACCTTGTTGATTAGGAATGCGGTTGGGATTTTGGTTCGGGATGTAATCGGTGTGCGGATGCTCAGCAAACAAGGTCAAATCGGAGCGATGCAAGAACTCTCCAACTCGTATTTAAAGCGCTGGCCGGCAATGATGCCAGGTCAAGTCGCGCCGTCGTCGACTATACTCGTTGTTGCCCTGCGAGAGGTAGCGGGGTTGCTGCAGCAGTTAGGGAACGCCCCACCGCCTGTTCAAGACGCTGTTTCCGAGCCACTGGTGACACTCCTCACTCATCCTTGATCAGGGAGAGCGGTGGCGTTTCGGATACGCATGTTGTAGGAGCTGGTGAAGTGTGCGAGGATATACGCAAGTGTAGCTGAGGAACATCGTAAGTCAACGTATCGTATATCGCGTGTGCATAAGGCTAAACTCCCTTTGTTTTACTCCAAATAGGAGACCGTGTTCTAGGCGTTTTCTTCCAATACTCCTTACCCTGTCGAACGACGAGGAAGCTACTAACACCACTGGTAGCGCCGCATCACCGTCATTGTCAATACACGCATCGAGCATCGCCCAAATATTGAGCTTTGCGGCATTATCTCCGATGGCTTTTAAGCAAGCTGCCGCGAAATTGGACCCCGGGGCCCGAGAGTCCCTTGAACAAGCTGTTAGGAAGGCGGTAGGGAAGACCGCTGCTCAGGGGCCGGGACAAGGAACGGGACAAGGGGGTAAACTGCAGATATCGTTGAGGGCGTTTTGAGGGGCTGAGTCGTCTCGTTTGTTATAGTTTGGAGCTGTATTTGTATATCTAAACTTAGATCTGTCAAGTACTTCGGATTTCTTATTATACTCTTTGGAGACAAACTGAAGCGGCTACCATCGCCAGTCATCATATTGTGTGAGAGGGAGGAACGACGATAACAGTCGTCGAATCACCTACCCACCCCGAACTCACCACCGACTCGGAGGCCTCGATTTACAGTTTGCGAGTTATGAATAGCTGCCCGCCAGAACTCCATTCTTACATCGTTCGCCTGGCTAGCGCCGACGACGGCAACACGGTTCGCGCCCTGCTTCGAGTTTCGCGGTGTAACCATGCCATTGCGATACCGTTTATCTACCAGTCGATGGGGCTCGACGGAACGGACAGAATATCGATAGTAGCGGCTACTTTGGGGAAGATGCCTTCCCACGGACGCAGAATCCGCTCCACCTTCATCTTCTAAGTGTGAGCGAGAGGATACAGACCCCGCGGTGGAGACCGCCATGATTAAAACCCTGCACTTCGCAGCTCCAACATTAGAATCCCTGACTTTCCTCGCCACGACGCCGTGCACTAGTACCAGTCTAATATCCTAACTGTTCCAGCTCTCGTTCCCGAGAGTACTTGAACTCACTGTGCATGAACACTACCCGTTTCCCAATACGCCGGAGTCGATGCCGGTGCTCCAGCGACTACATCACTCGGGGAACCGCAACCCCCATGGGTTACTCCAGCTCGGCGGGATCGAAGCTTCGTGTTCATCAATATTGCATCTACGTATATCTGGCGTAGAAAGAGCCGTGGCATTCGCTAACGAGCTTGATAGTCTTCTCCAGCGATCACCGTCGCCACATGATTGTATTGTGAGTGGGCACCAAGTGTTCTTCCCAACGACATTGCCAAAGAAGCTGAGGATCTTGATGGTACAACCAGCCCCAGTATCGGCCAAGTCCATTCAGAGTGCTAGGCTCACCAAGGATATGATGTGCGTCTTGAGAGCTTTAGATCGACGAGTGAGAGGCGAGGATGGAGGCGTTGCTTTCCGTTTGTTAGATGAACAAGACGCGGGTGATGAGCCGAGGCGAAAAGGTTGAAGCCCGACTGGGTGGACAGATTGGGTGGCGGCGAGGTTGCTGTGCACCCAGAAGTTGATATCGGTGTAGAATAGAGCCGTACTATCCCGGCAACCGATTGGACAATGACACACCATGCTTTGAAGCTTTGGCGCTGACACCCTGTAGTAGAGCCTTCGCCTTGCCTTGGCCAAGACAGGTAGGGAACGTGTTAAATTGTGTCGAGTTGCGGTTGAGCTAATCATCAAGCACCAAGTTAAAGGCTTTCTAAAAGTCCTTCTAGGTGTCAGCCTAGGTCGTCCGGATCGTTCAGGGCGTGCTGCTTAAGAGCTTGAAAGAGGGAAGTGATGGTCCTCATTCGCGGAATGCTGGCTTGAGACACGAACCCTCGTTGTTCATAAGGATTTCGAGTACGTGGAGCAGTCGTTCGAGCACCAGGCTTCAACGTAGCGTCGTATCGTTTTGGGGGAATCCCATTAGGTAGATCTTATCGAAGTCACTGTATCCCCGAAGATGAAGTCAAAACCGCGAAACCGGATGAACGAAGTACCACGCACCTGTGGTCTCCGTTTGCCACAATCCAACCGAGCCTATCTATATTATCCGACGGATTACAGGGTGTAATCGGTCGACCTTCTCCGTTCGCGGCGCAACAACTTCACACACCTCCGTTAGGGTGTTCTGATGAAGAATCACCTTGTCGCGCCGAGTTGCGCCGCTTCCCCACGCTCCAGTGCCCCCTTCTTCGTCGAGAATCTCGCTGAGCGCAGCGAAGCAACCGTCGCTCCCCGACCCAGGGTTAGGTGACGAAATATGTCCGGGCATGTTAGGAGAGTATACTGATAAAATTCCTACGGAGATAGCTGCCCTCCTCCTTGTGCTGTAGCTCAAATACCGTTTCGGTACGAGGAGAAGAGGGTGCCAACGGCCAGGATGTTGGCGCGACTCGGCGCAACAAGTACCCATCTCTAGGTATACCCTCAAGGTATATGGGACAACTTGTTGCGCCGTGTTGCGCCGCTTCCTCATCATCCAGCAGCACGTTTACTACCTGCAAAACTACCATACTGGCCCCAGCCACTTCAAACAGTGGCGCAACTCGGCGCAACAGCTCCCCAAACCTCCCCATATATATTCCCCAGGACTGGGTCGTTGTTGCGCCGAGTTGCGCCACCATCTGAGGAAGCTGTGGAATTATCTTTGTGTTTTATTTAATGTGCCCCTGTTCCCTCTTTCCCCTGACCTGCCTATTCAGGCAGCTGAGTGTTCGCATTTTCTCACAGTTACAATACATCACAACTCCGACCTCACTACTAAATTAGTTTCTCACAGTCAGTAGCCCACATTAGGGACTTCAAATTCCGCTCTAATGACACTTTTTGTAATGAAACATGGTCAGAACCTGCTCCAATTGCTTAGGTATATAGAGGAATGTTGTTCAGAATAATAAAAAGCATAAGATGCAAAAGCTCCGAAGTAGTTAGGGCCATTTTAAGACAGTCAAAAGCTGGAAAAATGCGAACTTAAACAGCAAATACAGGGTTAGTGACTCAGGATTTGATTTTCATGACTTGCTTGAGGGTAGAAAAGTGTTCAGAATGCGAAATTACATGAGATACAATTGACAGTATATAGCTAGCATATTTGATGGACAAGCTACAGTCTCCAAAATGCGAAATTAGCAGGAAGAATGAGCTGTACTGCCTCAGGATTTGATTTACAGGTCTTGTTTGAGTGGACAAAGTTGTTCAGAATGTAAAGAAACATAAATCCGATGTGGGGGGCAATTTGTAGCAACAGGTATTGCCATTTAAATTGAGCAAAAATGCGAAGTACAGCCAGAAGGTGACTCCTAGCCCCCCTAGATCATGTGCTTACAGAAAACCTCTGAAGTATTCTGTAAGCACATGACCCAGGGGAGCTAGGGGACATTCCCACAGGCAAAGAACAACAAAATTCGCTCAGAGGGCCTTTTTTTTGTGAATACAAAGGCAGAACTTGTCCCAAATACTTAGGTATATAGAGTAAAGTTGCTCAGAATAATGAAATACATAAAATACAGAAACTTCGGAGCTATTGGGGACAATTTGAGGTGGGAAAAAGGTGCAAAAATGCGAACTTTACCATCCACTAGAGGAATACTGAGCCAAGGATTAATTTTCATGACTTGCTTGAGTGACAAAGAGTGTTCAGAATGCGAAATTACATAGGCTACAACTGAGCCAACATCACTAGCACTCATTGTTGCTAAGTTAGACAGGCAAAAATGCGAAGTTCAGCAAGAAATCATGCAATACTGGCTCAGGAATTCATTCTCAGGACTTGCTTGATTGAAGGAAGTTGTTTAAAATGTAGAAAAACATAAACATGAATTGGTCCGAGATTAGGGTTAGGGTTAGGGTTAGGGTTAGGGTTAGGGTTAGGGTTAGGGTTAGGGTTAGGGTTAGGGTTAGGGTTAGGGTTAGGGTTAGGGTTAGGGTTAGGGTTAGGGTTAGGGTTAGGGTTAGGGTTAGGGTTAGGGTTAGGGTTA